>NC_142501.1:43263787-46128787 GCF_057876585.1 Rhinolophus sinicus | reverse complement strand
TATCTCAGTTGGTTTTCTCATTGTGCAATGATAGAACTGTTAAACTAAATTCCTTATTTTGTCAAGATCTTGAATGTTTTCGCATTTTACATACATCTAGGTAAAATCCTAACATGTGGAACACTAGATGTATATAAGAGAAATGATCTAAATTTATCCACGAGAATGTTCCTTATTCCGCCCCCATCTACTATCTACATTTCTAATCTAATAGGGAGAGATGTGAACAAACAGAAGCAATAATGCATTATAGGTGCAATGACAAAAATAAGCACCTGATTCAGAGGAAGCAGAAAGCATCAACTAGTATAATCTCCCTGAGGATATGGAGAAAAAGGTCAGGAAAAGTTTCATTCAATTGAGAGTTAGAACAAAAGTAGATATTTTCCAGATGGATAACATGGGGGACAGGGGACTTATTTCAGGAAGAGGAAGCCACATAAAAAAAGCACTCAGGAATGACACAGCTTGGCTTATTCTATTTAAAGAATGGTAGAGAATGAGGCTACAGGTAGAGTGGAAGAGAAAGACAAGACATTATTTTCTATCCCATGAATTTCAAAATTTCACATCTGAGTCCAATATGCTTCATGATATGGTTTCATGTTTTCTATCCAACCTGAATTTATTCACCCAGTAGGTGGTAAATAAATATTTGCTTAATGAATACACAAATGAATAACCTTTCCTAAGTTTCTATGTGCAAGGAACTTTACCAAGGTTTATGGAGAATGAAAAAAAAAAAAATCCTAACAAAAACAGTCAAGACCTTGTAGTTAAATAAGAAATATGACAATTAATTATAAATCAAGACAGAAATTAATGTAGAGAAAATCTTCAAAAATTAAGAATATATTGTTTGTACTACTCTGCAGATAAGCCTGTGTCCTCAATGTTCTCTAAACCCAGTCTGTTTACTCCTTTACTGCTTTGTTTACAATATTTTCCTTTCCTTGCCTTCTTATGTTTTTTAATTTCTATCTTTCACATATCCAGATTTTACCTATCTCAAAGAGAATGAGAAGTGACAGTGATCAAATGTCTTTTTTGCCAAGCATTCTAAGTATTTCATATAAAACATCATATTTAATACTCACAATAACTTTTGAAGTATGGTAGGCATTGCCCCCTTGTTTTACCACAAGAGCCATGTCTGATTCAAAGAGGGTAAATAATATTGCCCAAAAAATATAAACAGTGAGTGGAGGAGCTGAAAGCTGAGTCCAGCTCTATCTCCTTTCTCCCCAAAGCTCAGCCCACATGTTATTTTCTCTAGGAATCATTTTCTCAGGACACCAATCTCTACTGTCCTCCCCTTTTTCTTAATTCCTATGATCAGCACCCTAACACCAGCTTTTTTCTAGTAATTATTCAGGTTAATTCCACCTCCTCATGTAGATTATAAGGTCTTTGATAGACAGAACCACATTTTACATTCTTTTGCATCACCCATAAAACTCTAAACACTGCTGATTACATAGTAAGTACTTTGAAATATTTGTGAATCAATCAGGCTCCATCTTCAGGAGTTTTATCCCTATGTCACTTCAGTATAACCCTCTCCCCCCAGTGATATATCATCAACCATCACCAGTGCTCAGTGGAAAGATGTGGGAAGGTTATTTTCTCATACGCAGTCTATTTCCAGTCAATTCTCATATGAGGTCAGACAATTAAGTTTGCGAACTTTCTACCATGTAAGTGCACAGTGGAAAGTTTGCAAATTTAATTGTCCACTTGGGTGTGTATCTTAACAAAGTAGTATCTGTATTAACTTGTCATTCTACTGCTAATACTCTGCAAAAGCTACCTACTTCACAGTCATTTTGTGGAGGTTAAAAATGATTATGTATGTTAATGATTGTTACAGACTTTAGATTAACAAAGCATAGTTATATGATTATATTTAAAGAACTAATCGACTTGTATTTCATAGTTCCTACCGATTTATCCCTGAGCTAATATGATAATTGAATCAACGTCCCTGTTTCAAAAGAAAAAGTCCCTATATGTATTTGAATTGGCCTACTATGGAAAACATTCTTACTTTGGTCACAAAGAGCATTAGTAAACTGAACAGTACAAATTTCACACCATAATAGACTATTTGTGATGTAATGAAGGATAATTGAGGTGAGCAATAATTCTGCCTATATTTATAGCTACAACAAGGTGATTAACTATTGCTGGAAGTAATACAACTATTTCATGGGTTAAGCAAAATCAAAGATAACTGATGCAATTTTTTTAAATGATCATCTTTTGTATGTCAATTATACCTCAAAAAAATTTTTAATGATCATCTTTTCACATGAACCAGTTGATAAAACTACATATATATCACATGTATCAGTTGTGTGTAAATGATTCTAAATTTGTCAAATATAGCACTTAAAAGGGTATACAGTTATTAGTTCTAACTACAGTAAGTAATAAAAATTATTTTAACGATATAAAATAAAAAATGTGAGGGAAATGCTTCTTCCTAACCTCATCCATAGACCAGTGAGAAGCCTCTGTTATAAGATGTGTCTAAAAGGAAAGGCAGGGATTCTGTGGAGCCAATTCTAGGCTGGCTACGAAAAAAAATCCAGCCCTGAATTGCTGCAAAGTAGCTTTCCTTAAATTTGAGTTTATATCATTGTTGGGAAACAGGCAGAACTGGTTTTCTGGGATCTTTTAACAGAAGAAAATTTAAAAGAAGCTTCAGAGAGAGAAGAATTTATGGAGAAATAAGAGATTTACCCTGCTCCCCTCCTCTGTTGGGTGGTGGTAGGGGTAGGAGTAGGGATGGGCAGAAAGCCCTCCCTTGAGATTTGCAAGTGATTTGGCATGTGAACTGCTGGCTCCCCTTTTCTGCTTGGAAATTAATAAGCAGCAGAATCCCAGATATTTCCAGTGCTACCAGTGCCTGGGAACTGAACAGCTGTGAGATGGCCAAGAAGTACAGACAGGGAGAAGAGGGCAGAGTCCACTCTCGTTTCCTACAGGACTTAGTGATATACAGAGATAATTGTGAGTGTCTTATTAGTTTAGGGAGTCCATAGATCATAGTTGGAAGCTCTAACTTAGGGACAAAGTCTTGTAAGATGTATCCTGCTAGGAGGAAGTGATAGTATCATAGAGGTGGTAACAGCTCACAGAATAAGAGGGAAATGTGGCTTCCTAACCAATAAGGTTGCCCACCTCAGGGAGCTGTGGAGAAGACTCACTGGCTCCTGAAGTTCATCTGTTACCCTTTAGATGCCGCCAAGGGCATTAGTTGGATGTGACAAATGTCAAAGACCAACTGGATGTGTGCCTTAACAGCAGGAGTCATACATACTGTAAAAGTCTTTCACACACTAGAATTTGTAGCTGAGAAAGAACTTCAGACATGGTGAGAAAAGTGCCACCCTTTTTGTTTTATGAGCACCATATAATCTAATACTAGCTTCATCAGCAGCTGGTACACTCTGGGGTGAATATAACACATGTATTCCTAACTACAATTATTTAAGTCATATGAATTGGTGTCAAGTCAGATCCCTACCACCTCATATTTATATAACTATATTTTCAAGTGTAAAATATTTATATCTGAAATATTTTCTCTTGTTGGTGTGAGCTCATTGTTATAATTGTAGCAATAAGTTTGAATACTGATTCTGTCATTGAAAATGTTAGCTACTGGGTCATATAATGACAATTTACTGTTATATTTAACTTTAATTTTTCCATGTTTGCATTGCACTCTGTAGAATAAGATTTAGGCTACTACTTTCATTGTATAAACCTAGAACTACCTCTCTGATACCAAATCTAACAAACAAAGCACAAACAAGAAAAACTATAGATGTGGTCATAGATGAGAAATAGTAAACCTTAACAAATCAAGTTCCACATGGATTAAAAGAATACTCTTTTGGGGGCAAGGATAATTTGATGTTAAGAAATCTATGGATTTATTATAACACTCCGGGAAAGGTAGATTTCACGTGGACCACAGAGAGGAGAGGACAAACAAGCTGAGTACTGAGGGGCATGCAGACACTAGACTCACTGGACTAATGAAGTACATGCTATTAACAATGGCTGTGGGTGACACTCAAGTGTGAACTTCAGCAAAGTAACAGATTTACACAAGTCATAGGCCTCTGGTGATATTTCAAGATTAGATGGATCAAGGAATATGAAAGAAGCAAATTTCAACAGTGTAAAATTACAAAGTAAGAATCTCATGAACGTGCAAAGTACATTTTCTAGAGAAATATACATAAATATGGAAATATTAATATCACAAACATGTTACCAATACAATAATCTTTAAGTAGAATTTTAGACAAAAAACTTATGTAACCCTGAGAAATGGCCAAATTACTCATGTATAAGATAAATAATGTTTTTAAAAAAATATGTGACGTGGAATGTTTCAAAATTAAACACAATATAAGATGAAGCGAAAAATAGGACATTAAAATTTATGTATTATACATATATAATGGCTTCAAGATATTTTAAGATGTTAACAAAAGCTGGTCTGTGAGATGTGAAATTATGTTATTTGTTTTATTTCCCAAGTTTTCAAAATGTGTGCATTTTTTTAAAATTAAAGGGCCCCTATTATACAGCACGTCTACACGTATTTTCGTTATTTGTTACAATGATCTTTTCACCATTACCTGTTTTTGCCACACAAGGAGCATTAAATAGTTTGCTTATAGTAATCTTACAGATGTCACTGGAGATCGATAATAGAATTCAAATTTTAGTTTCTTTAGGTTCTTTTCACTAACATATACAAATGTATTCTTGTCTCACCATTTTTGAGAAAGAAACCTATCATTTCAAGTGTTCATGAACATTTCTAAGCTATTTATATGTTATTGACTGATAGATGATCAGTAATCAAATGTGAATATATAAATTACAATTTTATCTCCTTTCCTTGCCAAGCTTCTACTCAAGAGTAGTAACATTAGTATGATGGGAAAAAGTCATTCACGATTTTAAAAGTAACTTATATTATCTACGTATGTGAAAATCAATCTCAAAGTATTATGTAATCAATAATTACATAGCAATTAATATTTATCTATAAGGTATTATGCTGAATAATCTGTGGTAGCTTGAAAGATGTACAAGACATAACTTTCTTCCCTGACAGGTTTTATAATCTCACTTGGGAGATATATGTAAAAAAGGAAAGTAACAATAAAGGTTTAAACTAAAAATCAATATAGGACAAAAGAGGAAATTAAAATATATTGTCTACTATGTAGTAGGCGCTGAAAGGAGCTTAACATATGTCATCTCATTAATTCTCACAACAGGATGTGTGACATATCTGATGAAGCAGAACATAAAAGGAAGCAGCTTCGCTAGTGAACTTTAATAAGTCAACTAGAAAGAACTTTTAAAGAGTTATTTTATTTGTCTATAGTAAGCTTTTAGGTACCTATTTCCCTGGGGAAAGGCAATAATCGGACCTTTTATAACTTGCTAAGTTATGGCTCAGTCCCCCAAAGAGCAGGTCATTGAGTAAATTTTCCAAGAGGTTACTTGGGGTTTGAGAAGGATCCTTTTGTGATTTCATGATAGTGGAACCTCCTTGAAGAATTTCTGTTCCTGTTTGAGGCTGTTGGCAGGAAAAGATATCAGTAGTCTCAAAAACGGTCACCGTGAGGTAAGGGAGAACATGGGGATTAACTCACGCTCAGAACCACGGTTTGGAGGTTCCTAAGGAAAGCCTGAGACCTGCGGCCTTTTCTGTCATGGCCATTATGTGATGGTGGACATCATAGAAACAGTGGCTGAGCTGCTTCTAGATGACAGATGAAACCATGAAGCCCACAAGTATGCAAAATCACCAGCTGGAATGTGATGGGGAGCCAGTTTTCCACAGCAGCTCCATATGTAGTGACACAAAGCAACGGATGGGCTTTCCAGTTTCCGCTGTGTTGGGATTTGGATGCAGGGCAGATTACATTAGGTGGAGTAATCCTTTGAGAAACTTGGGCAAGGGGAGTGGGGTTGCAGAGGACCTTAAGAGAGAGGCATTGAACTTCCTGCTAATATGGCATGTCAAGTTTCATGGAAAAAAAAAAAAAAGTAAAAGAGATATGACTGCATTTGAATTCCAGTGTTTTGTTTTGTTTTGTTTTGTTTTTTATGGTGAGATGAAGGCTCAGAGAAAATACTATATATACCTGGCCTAAAAAGTCACAGAGAGTAATTCAAACCAATTGCGTTTGACACTAATATTCTATCCTCTACAAAAAAGATGTCACAAGACTTTATGTATTTTTCAGATAAAATTACACATCTAGTAAAACTTAGTAAGTTACTATTCACTAATAATTAGTAAAATGTTTTCTTAAACTTCAGACGAATGCCATTGTGCAATTCTGGGGAAAAATAAAGCTTATGTTTGCTTTATTAAAAGTTCACAGTCATTTTATTTTATTCTTCATTGAATCTAAGACACTAAATCCCTTGTGCCTTCTTAGGTTTCCTTTGATTGAATAAGGAATTCTTGTTTTGATGAAATGCAAGAGTCATGAGATTTTCTTACATTAGTCATGCTTGAAAAACAAAGCAACAGCTTTTAATATCTATCTATAATTCATTCTAATATAATTGATGAGGAACTCAAGTTATTAAACATTCAAAAGAATGCAATTGTGCAAAGGAAGTAACAACAAGGAGAGCCTGCCAAAATTTGCTATAATAAATAGCCTTTAACAACACTGAAAATGTAATAGGGCTATAACACTTTTCCCAGTGTTCCTGAAAGTGCCAAGCAGAATAGTGAGCTCATATTTAGTGCTAAACAAATTACTTTTGATTGATGATAGCTGCCAAGTCCTGAGTAAACTGTAGCATATAGCAAAGTCCATGGAATTGTTAAAAATCT
Source organism: Rhinolophus sinicus (assembly GCF_057876585.1). Classification (NCBI taxonomy): domain Eukaryota; kingdom Metazoa; phylum Chordata; class Mammalia; order Chiroptera; family Rhinolophidae; genus Rhinolophus; species Rhinolophus sinicus. Next base: position 46,121,892 of record NC_142501.1, on the reverse strand, counting down.
TGTCTAATGGAGTGAATCCTTGTGACAACCATGGAAGACCCACAGAGCTCTTGAGAATTTTATGCATACAGAGACACTGCCAACTTAGACTGAAGGAGTCACAAAATACGATGGGCGATGGTCTCAACCTGCCATTTCTGGCTTTACAAATGAAAAAAAAGCTCAATGCCAAGGCATGTGACAGCATCTGGAAGCTGAGAGAAACCCTCAATTTAGAGCCAGCAGCAAAACAAGGAGCTCAGTCCTACAACCACAAGGAAATGAATTCTGCCAACAACCCAAATGAACAAGAAAGTGATTCAATTTTCCCCCAGAGCCTCCAGAATTAGGCATCCTGCCTCCACTTTGATTTTAAGCTGGTAACATTTGTACTGGACTTCTGACCTGTAGAACTGTAAGATGATAAATCTGTAGTGATTTATGACACTACGTGGTAATTTGTTATGGCAGCAATAGAAAATTAATATAATACCATGTTTCCCTGAAAATAAGACCCTAGCCAGACCATCAGCTCTAATGCATCTTTTGGAGCAAAAATTAATATAAGATCCGGTCTTATTTTACTATTAAGACTGGGTATAATATAATATAATATAATATAATACTGGGTCTTATATAATATATAATATAATATAATATAATATAATTTAATTTAATTTAATAGACTGGGTCTTATATTAATTTTTGCTCCAAAAGACACATTAGAGCTGATTGTCAGGCTAGGCCTTATTTTCAGGGAAACACGGTAGTAACCATACTGATTTTTTTTTCTGAATCTGATCATTCCAATATAATATATCTTTGTAAGATTATATCTTCTGTCATTTTTTTTCAGCCTTCTCTTAAATCTATTTTATTCTTTATGCTTGGTGATTTTTAAATTGTTTACTAATTTCTTTAGAAATTGATCATAGAAACATCGAATTTGGTTTCATCCTGAAAACAATTTATTTTGCTTTTATTCAGTGACTGTGAATCTGGGACCACTTTAATTACTGAATGAAGTTTGTTGGATCACACATTTAAATTCTGTTAACCAAACCCCAGTGGAGGCTGTCCAATAGTTCTGATTTCTAAGAGTAAATCTGTGTTCCTCCATTCAGTGGCAAAGTCTAAATAGGCACGTACCTTCCGGATAGTAGCTTTATTTCTTGTAGACCCTTCCTCTCAGAGCACTGTCTTGAAGGATCCTGGTTCTCTGAGAGACTTCCAAGTTGGGCTAGCCCCAGGCTTTATCTTCCCTACCCAGTTTTACCTTTGCTCACTCTCAGCGTTGCTGTTTTCACTTTGTTTTTGTCTTCTTTGGATTCTTTACTTTCTTACCATTGCAGAAAAGCATTTAAAAAGAACTGTATGTTTCTAGAGTTTTTCATTTAACTGCTGCCAGAAAAGAAACTCTCCATATATTTTTTTAAACCTACCCAAATCTATTTTAAGAAACTGAAACAATACATTTAATTGCCTATACAAGAATTTCATACTTTAAGTAAAACTGTTACCAAAGTGATAGTGTTTCCACTCAGCTTCTTAATGCATTTAATAAGTACCATTCTGGATGGGACCAATGTCAAGAAAAATAAGTAGCAGACCACAGGTAAGATGTTTCACATTTTAAATCCCACTTACTGAATGTATATTTATAGCACTATATGAAGATTCTCCTCTAGACTCCAAATGCAGAAATAATCATTGCCTCTGAGGATCAAATTCTAAGAATTCAAAGCCTACCATCACAGTCTTTGTACTGCCTCCGTATTTTCAATAATATAATTAAACTCAAATCTAAATTTAGAAAGTATATCTTCTTTTAGTTTCATACACTAAAGCACTATATTTCCTTGATGATATTTATGAGCAACCAAGCCACTCAATCAGAAGAAGTAATCCCATTCTTTCTGCTTCCACATCAAGGGATTATACTATACTGTAATCATTTGTTTATGTATTTGAAGTTTTGTTGTTGTTTTCTCTTTACTAGACTGTGAGTATCTTGAAAAGAAAAGCCACATCTAAAAGTATTGTGGTAGGCCCAGAATTTAGCACTAGATGTAGCTACTGAATTTATTGAGTGAAAATACTTAGTAAAAAGTAAACAGTTTATAATTCTGTGGTATACTTACTTTCATACTGCATTTTTTCTAATATGAGGAAAAACAGTTATAGTATTATAAAAATATTATATAGTATTGTAGGCCAGCATTACCAAGAGACATCACTCCAAATGAAGTACCACATAGCCTAAGCAGAACTTCCCTTTTTTCTTTCTCTCCCTGTTTATCATTTAATTCACATGTTTATTACACTGTGAACGAATGATTATTTTGATTCTGAAATAAAACTAATTTTTAAATGTATTTTACCTGAAGCAGTGTTAACAGGATAATGATAATATCCAATGAAAGAAAATGCTTAAGTGCTTAAAATAAGGGAAGTGATATTGTCAGCATTTAAAATAAATGTTTTCCAGAGTTGAGTTTAAAATAATTTGATTTAATTTACTTAAGAAAACTTAACATTATATTGTTAATCAAAGGAATATGTAGACAAATCCCAAACATACAAAATCTTTGATAATTTAGTTAGGCATTGAAGGCAATACTATTGTACAGGTTACATCATCTCACATATATTCAAGCTTACACCGCTATATCTTATTTTAAAAATGTTCAGCTGAAAATCATGTTTAAAATATTAGCCCCCATATGCTTCGATTTTTATACTAATTATTTCATAGTAAACTACCCACTCTAAAGTCTTTAATAGAAAGCATTAATGGAATTAGGATCCAATTTTCACCACGTTTTTTTTTTCCATTTAACTTTTTATGTCCTATAGGATATACAAATGTGGGACCCCCTCAATATTTCCAATGCAAAATAGAGAAACCAAATTAATTCTGTTCGCTGACAAAAGTTTTTGAAATTTTTCCTTTTTTCTATAGCAGTAAATTTAAAGCCATCTCTGTTCTTCTTTTTCCTTTATTCCTTTACCCTAATCTGTCATAAAGAACTGTCACATTTGCTTGCTTTCATGTCTTCTGCAACAGCATACCTCCCTATTTCCACTGCTTCTCCCAGCATTAGGTCATCATTTCATGTCTTGACTGGACTAGAAAACTTTCAATGATCCCTCCTGATTCTAGTATTTTATTGTTAATTTTTTAAAACTAATAATGCTGACCAAATTATGGGTTCGTGTACTCAACTACAACAGTAAAAAGACAACTTAGGGGGTTGCAGGTACAGGACACTGGAGATGAACTAGAACAATCACTTAATGTTATCCACCAAAATATGTCTACAACCTCGGTCTGGTCTGGCTATACAATTTTTATTATATTTCCTCAAATGCTTTGCATTTCAATTTGTCTCTAGGACAGTGCAGATCTATTTTATCTTTCATGCTTTTATTAGTGGTCTTCATATCTCCAAATACTCCCTTCTCGTTTTCTTAGTTAGACTTTAGCTGGTAACTATGCCACTTACCAGCTACATAACTTTAGACAAGCCTCAGGTTTCTCAGTGTAAAATGAGATTAATAATAATAACAATAAAATTACTTTTGCTTCATAACATTGTAAGGACTGTGCTACATAAAGCATATATATACTAAAGTGTTCGAGAACCAAATTACATAACATGAAGTAAATAGTATCGTTATTGCTATTATTATGAATTCCACATCATGTCCCTGTCACAGCAGCCCACATTTGATAACTCTTTCCAGCCTCTGTTAACTCAGTATATTGAGTACTACAGTATTCAATATTAAGTTTGCTCTAATTGCTTTGTATCTTTGCACAGTGAGTTACTTGTATGTGTATTTTCAGAGAGGATATTAAGTAGTAGTCACCAGGTTATCAAATGTTTTAATATTTTTTAAATTGAGAAATATTGTTAAAGATAAAATGGAATCAATATCATTGAGAGCTCATCATGGACCAGAAAACAGTAGCTGGAAATATGCTTGAATATTCTACTGCACACAGTATTGCCACATATTTTTATTCCTTAAAACTATAAAACACACACACATACAAACTCACACAACAAGTAGAGAGTTTACCTTAAGATTGTTCTGAATTCAGCTTCAGAAATGATCCAAAGTGGATATCTACAAGTCAATAATTATGAAATTACAGTCAGTTAGCTTGAAGATAAAGACGTTTTCCTTTTAGCAATGATTTTAAATTTTTCTACAATAAATTAGTTTCATTTTAATCCACTAGAAGTTTTTATTTGTTGCTTTTACCATCACAGCAAAGTTTTGGCATATTTATATATATATTAATAAAATCAACAAATACTTTTAGCTAAAGCGATTTGACTTTTATTTTTATGGCTTACAAAGCCCTATTGATGGTTTCTATCCCAAATATCATTTTATGCAACATTACTGAATTGTATTTAAAATTAACATTTTAAATGAAATTATAATAACAACACTGTTGAACTTGCCCTATTTTATGATGCTGAACACTAAACTGGAATTTATTTTAGAGGATCATAAGTATATACCATAAATAGCATACATACATCCTATGTATATGTGTCTGTCTAGCCCATGTGTACATGATATATGTATATGATATATACAGAGCATAATACACACACACACACATACATAAATTTAAGGAAAAAAAACAGGTAGATCTAAAACATTTAGTAGAGGAAATCAAGTATTTGGGTGCAATCGAATGGATCAAATTCAAGTGTTTGCATAAACTTATATTTCAGTGATGTTAAGTAAAATAACAACAACAGAAATTCTGTGTTGAGTTTCATAATTTATAAAACACTTTTTCACATTCTTGGTTCAGGTCTTCAGTAACCCTCATGATCATAAATGTGTTCACTCCCAAATACTATTAGGGTAAGATTGGTCTGAACTGACACATGGGTAGTTAGTTACCTAGGAAGCTTGTTCCAACAAGTGCACATTCTGAGAAAAGCATTTACATTTAAAATACAAATTATGTCACATTCCCTCAAGAACAAAGGAGTTGTAAAATCTAGCTTTCCAAATAGCTGAAGCCCATCCTTTAGATTTTTGTCTCAAACATCCCTCCCCTAGAATAATGGCAGATGTTAATCAAATAATGACACAAATCAGTATATAACTATACACCATATTAAATTTCAGGAAGAAGAGTCTAGAGTAGAATGGGGATCCTAATTTAGTCTGGAGGGATCGGGAGAGACTTCCATGAGGAATAAAATTTGAGCTGAGTGTTATCAAGCAAAGACAGAGTAGGAAAAGGAAAGAGTGCCCATTTTAGAAGGACTGGCAGGTGCAAATTACTGAGGCATAAAGGAACATGGCAGTATTGAGGGAAAAAAAGATGGCCGTAAGGCTAAAACCCAGAAATGAAGGCATACGCAGGGATTGAGAAAGCTAGAGCAGTTAGACAGGGCCATGGCATGCTATGAAGAAGGTTTGTTTTATCTCATACACTACAGAGGCCATTGAAAGGATTTATGCAGAGGAGTAAGGAAATAAGATCTCCATAAAGATGCAACTCAGGTGAAGGAAAGAGAAAGTGGAGGAAGAGTGAATGTAGCAACCCAGTAAAGGGTTATTGCTCCACTTCCGGAAAGAGAGGCAGTGGCTTTGACCAAAGTATTTGTAAATGAGATGGAGACAAGTTTTGTTTTAATAAGTTTGGGGGGGATAAAGTAAAATATGTCTCTCTCATCTGATTGCTAACTATGAAGACAGAGACCGTATCTGTTTCACTGACTATGAAATCTTCTGTGACAATGTTTCATACATAGTAGATACACCTTTCCCCATTTTTTTTTTTTTTTAATGAATGATAGGAATGGAAGAGGAAATTAAAAAGTGTAAGGAACTTCAAGAGAAGGTACTGCTTACTGTGATAAGAATCACCGGAGAGAATCAGGTTTGCAAATGAAATCATGAGTCTAAGTTTAGACAAATTGCACCTGGGTTGATTATTAGATATCCAGCTGGAGATGTGAAATAGGAAGTTTCAATTGTCTGAAGCTCAGAAAAGAGACCTTTACTGGAGATACAAATTTGAAAGTTATAGGAATATCAGTAACACTGAAGTCATGGAGTGAATGCAGTATCTATGGGGAAAAATAGGTTAATAATGACAACTGAATGTTTTCAGGCTCATACTATGTATCAAGCACTGTTCTAAAGTTTTACATGTACCGATCCAATTATTCCTCACAATAATCCCATAAAGACTATCCTATTTATTATCCCACTTTAAAACTGAGAAAACCAAAGCACAGAGAAATTATGTAACTTGCCCAAATTCACACAGTTAATCAATGGCAGAACTAGGATTTGACAGGCAGAATTCTAAGATGGCCTCCAGCATCCCCAACCTCTGGTGTAAACACTTTGTACAGTTTTCCTTCCTGTGTGGGGTAGAACCTATAAGTGTGATGGAATATAATTCCCAAGGTTTAATTATTAATCAGTTGACTTTGAGTTAATCAAAACTAAAAGAGAGACCCTTGTCAGCCTCACCTAATCAGTTAATCTCTATAAAAGGAATTAGGCCTTTCCTGATGAAGTGAGAGAGATCTCATGTAGGGGATCTCTCCACATAGCAGAGAATCACAGGCAGGTTCTAAGAACTGAGAATAGCCCCTGGCCAAAAGCCATCAAGAAAATGGGGACTTCAATCCTATGGCCACAAGAAATTGAATTCTGCCAACACCAGTAAGCTTGGAAGAAGGTGTCTAGCCTCAAATGAGCCCTCAGCCCTAGCAAACACTGTGATTTCAGTCTGTTAAGATCCTGAGCAGAGGACACAGCTGGACTGCACCCAGACTTCTAACCTACAGAACTGTCTGATACTAAATGAGTATTGTTTAAGCAAAAAAAGTTTATGATAATTTGTTACACTGTGATAAAAAACTAATGTACATGATTAAACGTAGGTAGTCAGTTTATATAACCTGTACTGCTAAAGACTAAACTGTATAAGGTTGGGAAAGTGAGAAGAGAAGCGATCTACAGAGCCCTGAAGAATGCAGACCCTTAAAGAATAAGTAGAGGAAAAATGAACTAGCAAAGGGGAAAGAAAGAAAGAGAGAGAGAGAGAGAGAGAGAGAGAGAGAGAGAGAGAGAGAGAGAGAGAGAGAAACCCAAGAGAGTGTGGCATGACAGAAGCCAACAAGAAGAATCTGTGGGAGGGACCCTGAGTGAGCAAGAGAATGGAAAATTGCCCAGAGCAAATCAGATAAAGACTAAAGAATGCTCATTTGGTTCAATAAGATAGAGGCTAAGATTGGCTTTCCTCGGGTCCATTAAAAAGGTGGATTTGGCATTTTAGAACCCCCTTTTTTAATATAATAAAGGAAAAGAAAAACTATGTGACGGAATGGGACAAGAATTATTTTCCAGATATGTTTTTATTAGTTAATATTTTCATGCAGGAGAATTATAGATGTTTTCCTCAAAAATTAGACATACTTTGTCAATTACAGCAGACTTGAAAAATAAATCAGTTGAAATGTTGTTTTGTCACAAAATTGAAGTTCAAGGATAAATCATTTTATGTGTGGCAAAATTATATCCAAGTAATATTTTAAAGAGTATTTAATCTTACAAGATGACTAATGAAAAATAATAGAAGGGAGAGAACAGAAAAGAGAGTACTCAACTTCCAAGTCTCAGTTACATTGATCAGTCACATTGCCACTCTAAGGGATAGGCATTATTTTCTCTAAAAAAGAAAAAGAACACAAATCATATGTAGAAACCAAAATGTAATTAGTCATTAAATAAATCAATAAGGATCCATTTTCACTAGAATATAGTACAACTGAGAAAACACAGTGTATGCAGATAATTAAATTTAGAGTCTTTTATGCTGCTATATTCACCTAATAATGTGGCTTTTAGATTCTCTTGTTCCAGTACTTCACTTTAATGACTTATTTATGAAAGGCAAAAATAACAATGACCAACCTTCCTCTTATTCTATATAAGATATCAAAATAACAAAATTCATACTACATTTAAGTTGGTCCTAAGAATGGGGGAGAAATACTTGTCTCCAATTAACCCATTAGGAAAAGGAGAGGAAAGTCTACCCCGGGATTTCTGACACATACTCAACATATGATCGGGTCATGTTTAATGGTCCAGCCTAAAGAAATATTTAAATTTTGTATTTCGAATGATCAACACAGATGCCCAACAGGACAGACACACAAGAGGGAGAGTGCAGTGTTAGTGGGTCTTCTGAGGGCTTGCATGACATCTCTCCATGTCTGACTTCACGCCTTTGTCCCACCTCAGGTCTTTTGTCCCAGATATTGTTGTCGGTCACCTGTTCCTAGTACTTTACCTATCTGTGCAAAGATGATTTAGGAGGTCTAAAACAGCCATTGCTTATATGCCAAGATTACTATTTTTTTTTTGCTACTCACTTACATTTCAAGGATCTTGAATACGTTTCACATCTAATTTGTTTTCATGTGTTTGGTGCCCACTTTTTGCCACTTATGGATGAGACAGCTCTTGCTAACAGAGGAATCCTTACTAATGAGCATGTGATTGCTTTCTAGTATAAGACAAAGCCTGATTTAGTAATGAGTAATACCATCTTGATACAGAAAATATTTTTGTCATCCTCGCATAAAATTCTTCAAAAAAGAAAAGTCCACCTTTTTGTGAGATCAGTTATTCCAAGAAATATCACACTTTCCTACTCAGTGATCCCCGAACCTCTAAACAAAAACAAGAGACTTGAATTGAGAGCTTTGACCTTTCCTTAAAATCCTTCTTTTGATTCATGCAATTTTAAGATGAAATTTACATTGTGGTTTTGTTGGGTTTTTTTCTAAAAAAAAAAAAAAAAAAAAGACACTATAAAATATGAGAGAAAAAGAAGTATGAAAAACATTTTCAAATTTTATTTTATATGCTGGATATCTTAAAACCATATCATAGTTTCCCGTAGTATTGATAACTACACAATTTTGTGGCTGGTATTTCAAATCTTTCATCTCAAATATTCCAAATCTCTAATGGCCTTAAACTTTAAAGCAGAATCATTCAGATTATTTATTTTGTTTCCCAGTTAAAATGTTCTTGCAATAAGTCTGTGTGACATCTTTCCTACGACCATCTTACACAAACTCTGAGATTGGTGGCTTCTTGTGATCATCTTCTGCAGCCCTGATACCCTCTTGTAATTATCCCCAAACTATGTTGTTTTTTTGTTTTGTTTGGTCTTTGGCTGCACTCATTATGCATAAATACTCCAAATTGGTTTCCAATTACTTCCAATTCTAGTATATTTGAATGTAGTTTGTTTTGGTGGGTGGTGCAGAGCATCTCTTCCATATTCCTGTATTGATAAGTTGTAGTTCCCAAGTAGGTAACTTTTAAGCTTTGTAGGACCTAGAATAAGATATAAAATACTGTATAGAACACACTTTGCTCTGAGGCCCTTTCAGTAAAGAGATACATGGTCCACAATATCTTAAGAATTCAGACTAAATTGTAACCTCCTTAGATTGTTCCAGAAGTACACCTACTCTGCAGAGACTAATTTTCCAGCCTAAAATGAGTCCTCATAATAATGGCAGGCATAGACACTAGAACTGAATTGCTTTGAACTATGCTTGTCTATATAAAACTTCTATAATCTAGCCAAAACGTACTTTGATGGTACATGTACTGTGATTGTCAGTGGAAATGATACATTTTATAATCAGTTTCTTTCTTTAAAGAGAGATTTCCCTTCTTCTCCCATTTTCATTTAACTTTAAGTATATTGGATCCCAGAGTTTTTCTTTACTGATTCACAATTAATAATGGGAAAACTTAACTTTCATGACTTGACTCTAAAACACATTACAAAGAATATCTTAAATAAATGCAAACTTCTTGGAGGATATACTTACAATTAAAGTCCAATCTCTGGCCACTGACATAATAGACACTGGAAATCGCAATAAAAACGAAATTCATTTTACAGCTTGCTGTGTATTTTCTTGCTGCATAACTAATTATGCCTTTAGATATAGCTACACATCCAAATGACACCAGATAATTAGCTATAAAATTATAAGTTTCCTTGGTAGAATTCTTCTAAATAGCAGGTGAAAAAGGTGAGTAATTTTAAATTCTTATTTGTTTTAAATAATGAGAAGGAACACAGAAGGAATCATTGAATAATTCAAAACAAACAGATGGGGAATTGAGTGTTACACAGACTTTTTGAAGGATACAGTGAATTGGACATATTTTACTTAATGAACTTAAGCTTTACAATAAAAATAATAGATAATACTAATTGAGAAACAATTATTTACAAAGTTTTTTAACATACATTATTATAAGAAAAAAAGCCTTGCAAAACATAATTATTTTCCCATGTGAAAGGTATGGCTTCAACTACTTGCTTTAATGAGCAAAATAGGTGTTCATAGAAATCCCTGAGTTTCAATCAAATATAGTTTCTAACAGAGAACTCAGTCATTATTCTATTAAATACATGGTTCTTCTGACTATTAAATGGACTTTTTCCCCACTATAACTTTTTAATGTCAAAAAAATAAAAGAAAAAGATTAGTTGTTGAAAAGTTTATTTATTACAGGAAACATTTTCTAGGTAGTACCAATTAAAATCTGGTTAAGAAAAAAAAGCAGGTTGTTCTGCCTTAAGGATTTTTTTGTTGGTTCGTTTTCTTTATTTTGTTTTGTGTTTAATGAAGCCTAAAAAACTGTGAATGTTTAAGGCAGCATACTGCAACTAAGTTTTCATTGTTCATCCATAAAAAACATTTTAGAAGGAAAACTGTGACTCACTTACTCCAGTTAGTAATGTCTTTGTTTTTTGTTTCTACATGTGGAATTGAGCAAAGTGGAAGTTCAAATAAATTAATACTTTAAAAGGGATTACGAAGGCCAGGGGTCAGCAAACTTTTTTGGAAAGGGCCAGAGAGTAAATATTTTGTGTTTGGTGGACAATAAGGTCTCTGTGACAATTATTCAACTCTACCACTGTAGTGGGAATGCAGCCTAGACAATACATAAATAAATGTTTTTTACTATGGTCCTATAAAATACTATTTACAGAAAAAGTACATGGGCTGGGTATGGCCCATGGCCTGTAGTTTGCTGACTCTGAAATAAGAGACCAATAAAATATGATTATAACATGGAAATGGTGAAGCTATTATAGTTTCTTTCAGTCTGTTAAAAGACTTCTCATAGTTTTGTCCAAATAGCATAGCAACTACATTCAAGTATAAACATTAGGTTCTGGACTATATCTTAGGCACTGGGAAAATAGAACAACTTTACCTCTGGTTCTTTTAGAATTTCCTCAAATGAAATATTTTCAAAGATAACATTTTTAATATTTATAGTGAGCTGTTAAAACAAATTGTATTTTTATATCAGAATAAAAATTTTTACAATCTGGCTTCTTATAATGATTTATGCTATTGAGTCAGTTGGACATTACATATAACAGTATAGATGGTGTAGATTTGTGTTATACAGAAACTTTCCCACAAATGGCAGTACTTTTTTTTTTTACAAAATCAGTATTGTGACTTTTTTTTTTAATTAAAGGATGTATGTTTTAGAAGGAAACTTTTTATAATTTAGAACAACATCTATATGTGATAGTTCCAGTCCTGGCCTGACTCTAAAGACCTTGTTCTTTTACATTATGCTCAACTCTGTGCCAGGAGGGCACCTGGCATTTTACAAAGAGTAAGGTCTGGAGAAGATTCTCTGTTCCTAGATTATGTATGTATCATTAGCCCCTCCCCTGCTTTTCAGTCATGGAAAGAGTTTCTTACTATGAAAACAGAGAAATATTATATATATATATATATATATATATATATATATATATATATATATATATGAGAGGAATTGCAAGATAGAATTGTCAGGACTTGGTAACTGACTGGATCTAGAGAATGAAAAAAGAGATAGAAATTAAAGATACTCTGAACATTCTGGCATGATTAACTAGATGTATAGATATGGATATATGAATTAAGATTGGGAGATAGAATCTGAAAAAGAGGGAGGATGCCTTTTTCTTAAGGTTCAGTAAGAGATGACAGAAAAATAAAAAAATAAAAATGTTGAAATATATTTAACATCATGGTCAAGGCTAGAATTAGGGATTTTGGTGTCATTTTCATAGAGGTGTGAGAGTTAATGCCAAGAAAAGGAGAGGACATAAGTGATAATAATCCAGGAGTAGGAGAGGTGGGACCTACAAGATGAGCCAAAAGAGAAATGACACTGTAAAAGTGTGATCAGAGAAGGGATATGACAGCTACTGAAACCAGAAACACACAAAAATATGTTAACGAAAAGAAGTTCTCCAGAATGTACCCTACTTCAGAGAATTACAGAAGATGAGAACTATGCAGAAATCACGTCAGCTGACTTTTCAAGAGTAACTAGTGAACTCTGCAAAGTCAGTCTCAATACAATAGAGAAGGATGGGGGCCAGGATAGGGTGAGGGATAAAGATGTGGAAACAGAGTGTGCAGAATACGTTTTAAAATCTAAAACCTAAGAGAAGGCAGAAGAGGAGGAAGGAAGAACAAATGAAGATTTATTTTGTTTTGTTTCATGTTTGTTTTTAAGAATGGAAGCTCATTGGACATTTCAAAGTTGATAAAGTATCCAATAGGAAAAGAGCAATTTAAGATATAAAAATGGGGTATGAATAGTTGACACCACTGTATTTCACAGAAAACCCAAGAATCCCAAGTCACAAATCAGTAGTGGCTACAGGTGAAAGCCTGTCCTAGTTAGTTATTTGTTTGTTTGTTTGTTTGTTTATTTAAGCATCTTTACTGAGCTATAATTTGCAAACCATAAAACAGACGCATTTTAAGTGTCTAATTAAATGAATTTTACTATATTTATTTTATCTTATGTATCCAATAATTGACATAACCAGAAGAACTCTTGGTCTGTCTTAGAACATTTAAAACTCCAAACTCAATCAAATAGAAATATAAAACAAAAGAATAATGGAGAAATACCAGTGCGAGGGACTGCAATAACATTACATCTCATGATGTGGAATGAGGCAAATGCCCTAAATAGTTGCTTTTGTAGCTTTTACAATAGATAATTAATAAGTTACACAGAACGAATCAAATAAACTTTTGTTTTATAACATTAAGAATCTGTCTAGATATGTAAGTGACTCATAAAGTAACAATGCAGTAACATACTACTCACAGTACACTTTTGCCTCATATTGACCTCTAAAGTTTGTTTTTGTTTGTTTGCTTGTTTGTATTTGGCCATACTTCCCAGGACAATTTTGTACCATTTCAAGTAGCCATTGTGTTAGTTCTTCGTGTTTAACCTCAACCTTAGGTTGTAAAAACTTGCTGGTGCCTACAACTAACAAAATATTATGTAACTCTTTCTGTAGTCTTTCATAAAATTCATGGGTTTAAGCATTTTCACTCTTAAGTTTCTGAATGATGATATCTAGACTTATATCATGTTCATGTTTTACCTGGAATTGGGAGAAAAGACTCTTCAAATGAAATAAATAGTACAAAAATAGTAAACAGTACAAAATAAAAACGTAGAAGTATAAAAATAAATAGTGCTATACAGTACAAAAATAAAAATGAACCATGGCCTATCCATAACATAATTATATATGTTACCCATTAATAGGATATCACTCTTAGAGAAATGTAAGCAAAGATCTTATTTTGAATTGAAAAATCTTATGGAGAAAAGAATTATACAGCTAAGGATAAATTATCCAAACTTCCAGTTAGTTATACTTCATATCTAAAATATCCCCCAAATTCAGATCCTCAAAAGGAAACTTATCTAAAGAAACATTCATTATATTTTTAAAAATCCATTTCATTGAATTTTAATTTGAATGTAAGTTAGCTCTTCTTCAAATACAGCATGTAAAGTTATAAAAACAAATCTTTTCTCCTTACAGTAAATAAAGAAAAATAAAGATTCTTCACTAAACATTAGAAATAAATACTTTGTAAGACTTATTTTAATTTCTTTCTCAAAAATTTTAGTAAACCTTTGATTCAAAAAAACTAAAAGAAAGGTTTAAAAAGTTAAAAGTAGGAAAATATAAATATGATTTAAATTATTTTACCATAATAAAAGTAAATTGATTTCTATTATCAGAGAAATGCAAATAAAAACCACAATGAGCTATCACCTCACCCCGTCAGAATGGCTATCATCAACAAGACAAATAGTAACAAGTGTTGGAGAGGCTGTGGAGAAAAAGGAGCACTCATACACTGTTGGTGGGAATGCAGACTGGTGCAGCCTTTATGGAAGGCAGTGTGGAGGTTCCTCAAAAAATTACGAACAGAATTACCATATGACCCAGCAATCCCTCTCCTGGGGATCTACCCAAAAAATCTGAAAACTTTTGTACATAAAGACACATGTGCTCCAATGTTCATTGCAGCTTTGTTTACAGTGGCCAAGACGTGGAAACAACCAAAATGTCCCTCGATTGATGAATGGATAAAGAAGTTGTGGTATATATACACAATGGAATACTATTTGGTGGTAAGAAAAGATGATACAGTAACATTTGTGACAACTTGGATGGATCTTAAAGGTATAATGCTAAGCAAAATAAGTCAGACAGAAAAAGCAGAGAACAATATGATTTCACTGATATGTGGTATATAAACCAAAAACAACAAAAGAACAAGACAAACAAATGAGAAACAGAAACTCATAGACACAGACAATAGTTTAGTGGTTACCAGAGGGTAAGGGGGATCAAATATATGGTGATGGAAGGAGAATTGACTCTGGGTGGTGAACACACAATGGGATTTATAGATGATGTAATACAGAATTGTATACCTGAAATCTATGTAATTTTACTAACAATTGTCACCCCAATAAAATAAAAAAAGAAAAGTAAATTGATTTCTATAAGAGTTCATGGAATTAGACTCGGTGGAAGGGATGAAGTACCTTTTTGAAGTACAGACTTTATCACCTTGAATTTGTTTTTTAAAATTTGGACAAAAGTTGACAATCACCGTTAGTTTTCTTCTCCATGGGAGGAGATTATTATCAGCTCAAATTAATTTTCATAATCATTACCGAGCTACATGTTGTCTTGTGAAACTGCAAATGTTCTTCATCCATGAGAAGAACTACTGACAGACCCACTTCTTTCTTTAATTGTCCAAAAATGAATTCTATTCTTCGAAGTTCTCCTGACACTGTAATCATTAGTGCCATTCCATCCACATAGTCATATTATTTGGGAAACTTCCAAACAACACTTTCAAATGTGAAGAGGCTCCTTCCATCAACAATTCTCACTTTTTTATCCTAATTTTTAAAGAAATTCTCCTGTCTAATTTGTTTTGGCCTCATCTCTCTTACTGATCAATTCATCCCACCCATTTCCGTCAAGTGATTATCTTTCTTTACAATTTTCTTGGTTTGTAATTCCATATTTTTGCTTATTAGAATCTCCCTTCTTTCAGCAAACCAGTATCAACTACTGGTTTCAAATTACATTCATATAAAATTGAAAAATCACAACTTTAACAGCAAGCAAGGAAAAAAACAAAAATCTAGAAGTCTGAATTAATAATGTTGGTGTGCGTCAATACTGTAATGAAAGAGGTAAAAAGGGACTGTATAGTAAAATTTCATCAGTAACCACATAATTAGGAATTTTAGAGAAGAGAGATGCTAAGTATGCTGATAAAAATTAGTGTAATGAAGACTATATTTGATCAGACCGTATCTGAAGTCCTGTGTTCTATACTAAATAAATATATGCTTCTTACATTTATGTATAAAATTTAAATCACATAAGCTAATGTTTTCTGGTACATTGGTTTGGAATTGTGTTCTATCTTTTGTGAGCAATTTGCTTAAGAACAGGGATCATGTCTAACATTTGCCACAATGTACTTAGAACAGCAACATGCACAAAGCAGGGGTCAGAAAAACTGTTTTTTATTTTAAGTGAAGAATGCTGAGGATTATCGTAAAGCTAACACCTTTTTGGCTCTATTTTCATTTTGCTTTTGGTCTTTAAAATCTCTGTAGTTTCTTACTGTTCACAACAGCACAATGTTAACATACAAAAGTCAATATTATGTTATACCAACATTATGCTATACCAATATTATTCTATAATAAAATCACTTCCTTCCGTGTTTCCCCAAAAATACCAGACCTAGCCAGACAATCAGCTCTAATGCGTCTTTTGGAGCAAAAATTAATATAAGACCTGGTCTTATTTTACTATAATATAAGATCAGGTCTTATATAATATGATATAATAATATAATGCAATATAATGTAATGTAATATAATATAATATAAATACCAGGTCTTATATTAATTTTTGCTCCAAAAGACGCATTAGAGCTGATTGTCTGGCTAGGTCTTATTTTGGGGGAAACACGGTAGGTTTATATATCTTTATATTTTAAAAGATAAATGTAGCTTTTGAGTATTTGAAAAGATAGAAAAATGTCTGAATTCTCACTGTTGCAGAGGATGAACATAAAAATAAAAATTAAATGCACTTAACCATACTGTAATTTTCTCAAATGGAAAATGACAAACCAGTCAAGGAGAAAGGGAATTGGCTATAGGATTACACAGAATGTATCATCAGCAGTTTGTTTCATACAACAAGTCTAGAATTTAGTTTTCTTTAATCCAGGTATTGATTTTCATGGAGTTAAAATTTATTGAAGGTGTTATTTTATACAAGCATTAATATCAGAGTCAAGAGATATGGTAGCCACATTGTATTAGTCTTTAGAAGGACCATATATCAACTGAGGTAATGTGTTTATGTGCACTTGCCTATACAAGATCAATTACTGAAAGCTTGTGCAAATACATACACATTGATGGATAGACAGACATAAATAAAGCTAAATTAAAGATAAAGATACAGATATAGGACTTGTTTGTTGTTAGATATGTTTAATATCACTCTTGGATTATAAATACACATAACTCTTAAGGAAGATAAATCATTTAAAGCATAACAGTATAATACATTTTGGCACTTTTAAGTTGTCATAAACCACATAATTAATTTGGGTAAAACTGTATAATTCAAAATTCCATAACAGGAGTACTTTCAGAACACTAAAAGTATATCTTACATGGAGGAAAGATAAAATATTCTGGCCTGTTTTGAATAACAATAAGATAAGGAAAGTGAGGAAACAATGGAATGAATGAAAGACCATGCCAAAACAGATTTGTCTACGTTTAGAAAACTGAAAGAACAGTAAGTGACTCACAGCAATACTTCTCTTTCTTATCCACAACTTTGAATAACAGAGTAAACCGAAAAAACACAGTTAGTGTTTTGGACCCTGCCCCTTACCTACTTTTAAGTCACTCCACATAACAGGAATCACTTCGGGAGAAAGGCTGGGGGATACAATATAGGAAAACACATAGAAAATTCTAGGCCTGTTTTATCATCCAGTACCCTACTGAAAAGAGCAGCTTGAACTCTTGCTTTCTGTTTCAGTCTTATATCACTCTCCCTCAACCTTGTCTCCTTTCCTACCACATTTACTAACGCTAAGAGCTCATGTCCAGCCCATTCCTCCTTCCCTGACCTGAAAGTTCTCCCACCAAGGTCAATCGCCTACTTACAAGTAATTCAAAAGACACATATACTTTTAGTTCTGATCTTACCTGACCTTCATGCAGGTTTATCATCCCTTCTATTTGGAAAAGCGTTCTGCACTCAGCAACACCACACTCTCGGTTTACTTCAGGAGCTCCTTTACCCATCCTTTAGTGTAGACATTCCTCAGAGATCTAGCTTGGATTTTATGTCCTCCCTTGTATATTTTCGATGGGCAATTTTATTTACTTCCATGGTTTTAATAACCAAATCTAGACTCTTCTCTGAGATCCAGGCATAAATCCAACAGCTCACTGATCTTCTCTGCTAGGATAGTCCATAGAGATATCAAATGTAACAAACCTGAAACTGAACTCATTATCATACCGTTGCCTGTCCCCAAATTCAGCCTCTTTTTAGGATTCCTGGCTCAGTTCTTGGCGACATCTTTCATACTACTGCTCAAGCCAGAATTCGGAGCACTATCCGGCCCTGCCTCACTCTCACCTCACATGTCCAATAACCAAGTTCTACTGATTCTTCAGTTCAAATCTATCCACTTCTCTTTATCTTCATTTAAACATTCACAATCATGTCTTCCACAGCTTTCATCTATGTTTCTGCAATAGCCTGGCTGTTTACACTCATTCCCAGATCAAATCTTTTACCCTTATTGCAGCCACTGACCTTTCAAAAATGTTATCCTAGTCATTTCACTCCCCTGTTCAAAATTCTTTAATGATTCTCCATACTTTCAATCTGTCACTAAACTCCTGGTTTATGTACAGAATGTATATTATGCTAGGCACTTTGCTGAGTGTCAGGGCTACAATGACCAACAAGACACTGTTTCTTTCCTGCAGCAAGACATCATTTTATCTATTAAACCCACAACCCTCATATATCGTGTCAGAACTCTCATTCTCACTGATCATAATGGTTCATTTGCCTTTTTTGAATCTTAGTGAGTGATATTACCCAAAATTTCTCATCCCATAAAGGTTACTAATATCTGTTTTTCTGCTTTGTTTCTGTTTTACCTCTCAATCTCTTCCAGAGTAAACCTGGACTAATTTTTTTTTCTAAATCTACTAAATCGATATTCTCTAAATAGAAGCACAGTTTGAATGACTCAGCTTAGCGGTTTTCTAGAGTGGAGCTCCCAGAAGTTCCCCAAATTTCATTTTCACTAAGACCCTCCTCCCAAAATCATTGTTTGGGGTTAGATCTTCTGTATCCTGGCTTGGTCTCTGAATTGTTGACTTTCTTCACAAAGTAAGATTTTCTCAAAATCTTATAGATTTGTTCCTGCTTTCTGAAATGTTTGTATCACTAATTATTTTCTAATTTCAAAAATAAAAGTTTATTTTTAATCTTCTTTCTCCTCATTCTATTTACAGCATATATTGGTATTGTCCATTTTTTTTTTTTTTTTTTTTTACTTTTTGCGGCTCTCTTTCTCTGGCTTGTATGGTACAGCACTTGTACTTTGGACATTCTGCTAGCTGTCTGTTGGCTTTTTTCTCCTTTTCACTGACTTGCGTTTTTCCTGTCATCCAATAAGAGAAGCAGTCATTACCCAAATTCTGACCATGATTTTCTTACCTTTCTCTCTGAATGGGTTCTTTCACATACTTTAAAAGTTTCAGTGATCATTTCCAGATCTTTCTCTTTAGTTAAAGAATTACTGATACTCAGTTCTTGAATTTACAAATGCTGCTAGAGGTCTTCTGTGTATAAAACTCATTGTGTCTCTCTTCTTTAACACCATTCACAATTTCTTCCTATTCTGCAGACTGTATTTCTGTTACAATTAGATGAGACAATATGTGTAAACGGCATATGGTGGCTACTAGGGCCTTCTTCCCTACACATCTAAGCTTGAAACATTAGTGTACTTCATTTCCACTTCTCTAGGAAAGTAAATTCATGTAAAATGGCAGTTTCAATGGTGTCTACACCCTTTTTAGTCTCACTGCCCCATTCTAATGAAACTCTTCTTTTTATAGCTTAATCACAATAACTTTCTTCCAACTTTCTAACTCCTCGTTCCACTTTCTCTTGCACACTGATTCCACATACATAATCCTATGTCATACCCTTTAACATCTGATTGGCCTGTTCAGATACATTAAATGGTTTCCCAACAATATTACTGTTGAGCTTATGAAGGCACAGAATGATACTCACATCCCTTTTGGTGAGCCTAACTATGTAACTCAGACTACTGGATTATTAGGTGATAGAAAACGTGATAAAATCACTACAGGTATGAAGTAAATCTTCAAAATATATAACATTTCAACAAATATTGCACACCTCCCTTCTATTTGTTATTTCCCTAAGTTTAATTCCAGAATAGATTTTACTTATCTATTCTCTCACTTCACACTCCTCACATTACAATAAAATTCCCATTTCAGGCATTTAACCATGAAATTCATCTATCATAAAGTGAATGCAATGGAGTATATGTAATGGAGACAAAATAATGTGATTATTTCAATCAAGGAAAAAACATATTCTCAATACTTTTTGCTTATACAATAATCATAAAATAAATTTATCTTTAAGACTAGGATACTTGAATGCAGTTTAGAAACAGCTCTATTCAGAATCAGTCAAATAATTCACAGTTCTACATAACATCTACATTATACTATTTTGCAGATAAAACATAAGTATAAGAAATAAGTTTATGTGAAAAGTTAGAGGGAAGCCAAAATTAATATTCCAGCTTCTGGCTATCCAGGTTTCTCCTCAGGCAAACTTACTTTAACATATAAAAGTATAAGCATGACTTCCTCAGAAAGCTAGAGTCAGGAGCCCTTGAGACTTGGGTTGTACTCCTTCTTTGACATTTGTCATGTGATTCTATCCCAGTTCCCATGTGTACATTATCACATATTCAGATGATAAATGAAGTGCATACATCATAGTCTAAATAAAGGAAAAGGATCTCAGATGAAAAAGGAAACATTTATTTATTTTCCAAAAGAATTGTATTGTTTTCTCTCCCATTGCTACAGAAAGCTTTGTTGGCACTGTTTTTCCCTCCCAAAGGGAAAAAAACAACAAACACCCTCCATGACCACCTGGACACTCACACCTTTCTTTGGCATAACAGTTGGGGCAGAGGGAGGGAATAAGAAACATTTAAATGGTTTTTGCAACAATAAAATCTTAATAAAATTGGTATGATTAAATAATTGGTGGTATTACATAATAATAGATTATTTTATTTTTTAGTTACCTATGTTAAAAGTACACCACCCACTCTAAGCCAAGTTTTATTTTACAATTGGCAATTCTCCTAGAAAGTGCCATACAAGCAACATAGTCAGTAGTTGCCCATCCTGCTTGTTAACTCTGCAGCTCAGTTACTCACAAAAACAGTGATACAAATCTTTCTCACTTTTTAACATTATCATTAATTAAACCTGAATTAAGGGCTTTCTAGGCAACATAGATTAAATATTCTTAGATTTCCTATTTCTGAACTGTCTCTTAAATACATTGAATTTCCCACATCTTAGATTTCCTATTTCTGAACTGCCTTTTAAATATATTGATTTTCCACATCTAGCAGAATATTTATAAGAATAAAATTATAAAATAAGTAACACTAGACATTGACTTTAGGTTAGTTGAAATTTAAGCTCTTTAGCAAATTATTCTAAAGCCCATGTTAAAAAAATGTGCATATTGACCATTCAAGAAAAGACTATAGAGAGACAGTCTGGTAAAGAGGGAAAAAATCTGATTTATAATCTATAAGAAGTGGTGTTAGCCCAAATCTTTATATGTTCTATCTGTGTTTCTGAGTAAGTCAACAAGCTTTCACAGGCCTTGATTTTTTAAAAAGCTATAGGACAATGAGATTTATTTCTAATGTTATTTCGTACTGGAATAGCATACCTGTCTAAGAGTTTCGTGAGACTCTATTGGATTTCTTTTTCGGTTTTCCCTTAGAGAAGGCGTCGTTAGTATGTGCACCAAATAGTTTATGAACAAATGAAAATGCACTGAGGCTTCTGACTTGGTAAGTAAAGCAAGATTCAACTCACGGGATTGGAAAACAATTAATTAAAATTGAAACTCCAATAAGGAAGTTTCCACATCATTAGTTTCATAATGCATCAGCTTCTGCTTATTTCACTGTCACTGGAATTTAACTGCTTCATATTTCATTTTTCTATACATCATGTGCTTTAGATTATACAATATATCTAAGGTAACAGAAAAAGAATTAATCAGCTCAGGCCAGTCTCAACCTCTTACACAGTCTCCGATCATCCTCTTTTATACATACATTTTAGAAATTCTCGTAATTATATTTTTGTTGATTATATGCTATCTCTTAAGCTTTTTGTACTCCTTATGGTGGCATCTATTCTCAAAATTCCACTTTGAACCTTGATATACAAATTGGTAGATGCTATAAACACACGCTTTAAAAATTATTTTCATGTCTTCAGTATCCAAAGTTATGAATACACACACACACACACACACACACACACACACACACTCATACACAATGTTTCCCCAAAAATAAGACCTAAGTAGAAAATAAGCCCTAGCATGATTTTTCAGGATGACATCCCCTGAACATAAGCCCTAATGTGTCTTTTGGAACAAAAATTAATATAAGACCCAGTCTTATTTTCGGGGAACCACGATAGTTAATAACATCTAATGGCAGTAATTAAGCAAAATTTTGAGATAGAAAATTTCTGATTTTATTTATATATATGTTTTAGTACAAACTTAATTCTTCTATCACTACTTTATTTCTAGTTCCAGATAATGTCACACCTAAATGGCTCTTTAGAAAAGGTTCAAAGGAATCTTAATTACTTCCTCTGACAATTTTCTGAATGAAACACTGGGCCTGAGATTCATTTTTCTGATGTCTGACTTGGTGAATCTGTCTCTCCAAAATAACTGGGGTTATAAAGATCGCTAATTTAATCCACAAGAGATCCCCTCTCCAGGTAACAGTAGCATCCTTTGAGGTGATAAAGTAACTTGATTGCTTTATAAAGAAGAAGGATTTTGCAATATCTGTTGAAACACAAAGCTTGGCATAACTAAGGCTACAGGGTTTCTCCAAACTTGATAGGATTATAGATTCAGTTTCATGATCTCTAAAAAGTACCAGAATGCAAAACAATCTAGCAGAACTCTCTTCATTTCTCTGCAGTATAGTTCTGAAGCCTGGAGTCTTCTCCCCTACGTGCAGTTCTGCCTCTTCCTGCCCCCCCCCGCCCCTGCCCTGTAATACTGTGTCAAAGAGATACTTACAGACAACTAGTTAAGATAATCGGTGAAAGGATGAAACTTAGAGGTATATGTACAATTATTAGAATTTATTATTGCCTTAAAAATATCTAAACACTGTCCAGGACCATGGTGAAAACAATAAGGCACTTAACTCAGGTATAAAATTTAAAGGGAGCCCTCTAAAAATCAATGATCAAGATAAGTAATGTTTTAATGTAATATTCCAAACATCAAATTTATGCAAAAAATCATTATAAACAAATTATTAAAATGTAAATAAAGAAAGCATTTTCTATACTATATCTACTTAAACAAGCCCTCACAGTTGCTACTTGTTTCATCTTACATTGATTAATTGTAGAATAACTACAGTTCACTTCATAAGATAAATATCATCAAACTCTAAATCTACAATTTTATGGTTTTTCCTCCTTTATAAGTGGAATCTTACTTGTTGGCTATGGGCAAATGTGAGATGCACTTTATATTCTGCTGCTGTTGCCAAAAGAATTGCAATTGATTGTGACAGTCAGTATTAAAATCATATTTACTAGGAGGTTCAATTTAAATAATACTAATCTTCACCCCTTATTCATAATAATCAAATTGTTCATGTGCTTTAGAATAAAGATATTCTTTATAACTACTTAATTTCATCTTGATGGAATTGAATTATTCCACTTATTTTAATTTTAAGGTTTGTTTTTTTAGAAAGCATTGTGAATCCACAAATGAAAATAACAATAATAAACTATTCATACTTCCATGCAGATGCACTACAGTACATGTGACTTTATAATTTACAATAATGAAACTAGAGGACACCTACACCCTCTCACCTTTCGCTGATCCTACTTTTGAAAGAGTGCCTCACACTGACCATCGCAGCACAGGGCTTGGGGAACACTACCAGAGCTTGAATAGTTACGTGCAAATACCAGATGTTTCTGTATCATAACATCAAAATAAATAGTCCTTGACTGCACAAAACTGAAGGTTTCAATTACTTCAAATGTGAAAAAATGTAGACAACGGGTACTACAGACATAATTTCTTGCTGAAATTCCACTTCCTTGTCTACGTTTCTCATTGTGCATTGGAATGAAGGGAGCAGCCTTTCAACGGACCTAACGAAAATACTGCTGCAAAAATGAGAGGTCAACCTGTGTGCAATTGCAGTTCAGCCAGAAAGAATGCTAATTCTGGGCTTCAGTGTTTTCTTTAAAGAAATTATTCAGGCCTTTCTGTGCCATGGAACACTGTGATCAGCCAGGAGCTGTTAGAGATGAAAATAACCTTTCTTTGTTATAACCCCCAAAAATGTAGTACTTGTTTCAATCTCATAGGAGACCCTTGTGCCAGTTAAAAAAAAAAAAAAAATGGGGGCAGGGAATGGAATCAGTCATGCCCTAGCCATTTTCTATAAAGGATATGATTTTGTAACTTAGTATGTGCTCACAAGGAATTTGTAAGAGCACTACAAGGAAATGTTTTGACAAATATATATCATTTCGAAATAGCTCAGGTATGGTTAAAGAATTCTGGACATAGAGGTGGAGGAGGAGGTGACCTGAGGACCTTCTGTCCTTACTAGCTATGTGACATTGACTCCTAATTTGAAATGTTCTTTTCCATAAAACTGCATTACTAATACCCTGTCACAGAGTTGTGATAAGAATTAAATAACATGGCAACTATAAATAAGTTTTAAATTACGAACTGTTACACAAGTGTCACAAAGGGGTTTAAAAGATAACAAAATATGATAATGTGAAGTTAAGTTTGTAAAGCCAATCTCCATTTGTACTGGAAAGAAAATTTATTTTAAAATTATTGTGAACAGTTCATAGAAGTATAAGCCGATGAATTAAGATATTATAAAGAAATTATTTCTTACATTAAGATTTTTTTCCTTCTTAGGAACATGAATACAAAGATGAAAGAAATATTAATGATCCTTATACTTTATTGGGTTAAGAAATTCAATTCATTAAGAAAATCATTTTAGAAGAAACAAAAACGCATAGACACAGCAATACTTCAGTGGTTACTAGAGGGTGTGTGGGGGGCGTGATAGATGAGGGTAAAGGGGATCAAATATATGGTGATGGAAAGAGAACTGACTCTGGGTGGTGAACACATAGTGTGATATATGCATAACGTATTACAGAATTGTACACTTGAAATCTATGTAACTTTACTAACAATTGTCACTCCAATAAACTTTAATTAAAAAAAAGAAACAATTTAAAAGTTATTTTTACTTACAAAAAAAGGGAACAAAATTAGAAAAGGGATGAAAAATTATCTCAGTTTCATAACTTTCCAAGGAGTATTTAAGTAACATAAGTAGAATGGACACTAAAAACAAGATAATTTTATTATTAAGGAATAATTGAAGAATAAATATTGTATACCATAGTATTATTTGACCCCTAGTAATTAGCAGAGTAGATATTATATAAAATAAATTGCAAATTTCCAAATAATCTTACTGAGTATATTAAAAATGTATAGTTTCTGAATTGTTAATCTTGCTTTCCTTAAAACAACTGTATAAAACATGGACATGTTTTGTGTGTCAAAATAATTTGAATAAAGAATATATAATTCTTAAATTTTTAATCTTGCTCAACTTCTTTTTTTCTTTTTGTTTGGCTAACTTTCCCTGAGAAATGTTATATACTCTGGGTTTTCATTACTATTAACATATAATTCTCAGTTCTATTTCCATTTTCAATCTCTCTTCTGAAATCCACATTCCTATATTCAATTATCTACTGAACATCATACTTGAGTATTTCCCATACACCCCTTAGCCTGTTCCAAAAGAAGCTCAACATTTCTCATCTGCTGACTTCTGCTTCTGTCCCTATATCTCTGTATTACTACCCAACCAGTGACTCATGTCTAAAATGTGGAAGTCCCACTTTGCCCGACCTCAGACCCATCTGATCAGTAACCAAATTAGATTCCACTTCCAAAAGATTTGTCACATTGAATTTCATCCCTACTCTTCAACTCCTCATATTCTGCCCCGCGTATCCTACCCTACCACAGTGTTTCTCTGTTTAGAAACACTCTATTGGGGTGTACTGAATAAGCTCAGCAGGGGAATCCACTCAAAGATTAAAGGAATTTAGTATCCCTGCCCCTCCTACTAAATGCTAGTAGTACTCTACAATCATTCACACACCCCACCTCCCCCATCACACACATTTGTAAATATCTCCCAGGGTAATGTTACAGGTCTCGAAACATCTCATTAAATGTCCTGCCTTTGAGCCTTTTACCCTGCTCTTCAGTGCCTTTGGAATGTTGTTCCATCCCGTGTCTCCCCAGAAAACTGCCAGGCAGTTCTCAAGTCTCAGCCTGTAGGAATGTTTCTTCTCTGAAAGCTTCCCCTAGCTAAACTGACAATGTTCATCTCCATCTTCCATAGCACTGGATATGTCTTTTGCACAGGGTTTGTAAAATTGTATTTTAATTTGTTTTTGCATGATTGACTCCCTTCAAGTCTATGAGCTTCATCAAGGCATAAACCATAGATTTTCATCATCAGATCCCTAGTGACTCATATATAGTAGGAGATTGATAAATGTGTGGACTCCTTCATTGTTTCATGATCAATAGAAGTTTTAAAACCTTCTATTGGCAAAAAATATGATAAAATTTACATAGGATTTCCTTAACTGTTCTTGTGAAAGTTACTAAGGATCCCCAGTTACCAAAATCGATAGTCACTTTTCTTTTCTCATGTAATTTACCCTCTTAGAACCATTTAACAAAGTTAACCACTTAACTCCATCTTGAGACCATTTTTTCCATAACTATTAGCCAAACACTTACAGTTTTTCTGTCACTTTGCTAACCACTCCTTTCTCTCCTTTGCTGATTCTTACCCCTCTGTTCTATCTATGAAGTTGGGATGCTTTAGGACTCTTCATATAAACACTATTTAAACCTTCCGGGTAATTAAATCCATGCTTCTAAGTACCATTTATATGACTCCCTAGTCTATATATCCATTTCCCCTGAGCTCCAGACTCTTATAGCCTACTACCGAATTGACGTCTCCAGTTAGATATTAAATAAGCATCTAAACTTGGCATGCCAAATTGACATATTCTTCCACACAATTTCTTTCGGAATCTTCTCCTCAGAAAATATCATCGCCATTCACACTGTAACTCAAGCCGTAAAACAATAATCTAGAGGTATTCTTGATTCTTTTATTTATTGTAATCTCCCCCATATCCAATCCATTATCAAGTCTTGTCAGCAGGATCAATTGACTTCAAATCCTAATATATGTAATATATATTATCGTATATATTAATAGAATACCTTTGTTATATGTGTGTTATATTATATAATGACCTAAAATAGGTAATAGGAAGTACTATACGCAATTATTGAAAATACACATTTGATTCAAATGCTTAAAAAACATTTGTAAATAGTGTTCTTAAGCAAGACATACAAATCAAATAGAGTTTATCTAATCTCAATGGAAATTAACAAAAAGATAACTATAAAATCCTTAAATGTTGGGAAATTAAGCAATATGCTGCTAAATAACCCATGGTTAAAAAAAAAACAAAAAACAAATTAAACAATGCCTGGAGTGCATCATTTCATGAAGAAAGAGAATATAAGGAACACTTCTGAGATGCTTCTACCTGTATGCTTGATCTTCCTTCTGACCAAGACAGTCTTCAAGTTCCCCTCAGCTTGATTAAACTTTAGACAGGTATCTTCCTGACCCTAGGCCCCTGACATCTCTTTTCTTAGAGCATTTACTTAGAAAACTTGCAATTGTAAATTCTTTCTCTACCCCTTTGACATGTAAATCTTCTAAGAGCCAGGAAAGTCTTTCTCAAGAGCCTAGCCATCTTAGAATATCCTCAGCTGCAGCACCCTCTCCCCTGCATCAAATTTACTTAAATTCTACTAAACCTTAAGATCTCTATTTAAATTCCTCTGCCAGGGAAGGCTTTGCCAAAGCGAGGATTCAAACTCAGCTCCTACCCTGTTTCCCCGAAAATAACCTAGCTGGACAATCAGGTCTAATGAGTATTTTGGAGCAAAAATTAATATAAGACCCGGTTTTCCCTTCCCTTCCCTTTTCCCTTTTCCCTTCCCTTCCCTTCCCTTCCCTTCCCTTCCCTTCCCTTCCCTTCCCTTCCCTTCCCTTCCCTTCCCTTCCCTTCCCTTCCCTTCCCTTCCCTTCCCTTCCCTTCCCTTCCCTTCCCTTCCCTTCCCTTCCCTTCCCTTCCCTTCCCTTCCCTTCCCTTCCCTTCCCTTCCCTTCCCTTCCCTTCCCTTCCCTTCCCTTCTCTTCCCTTCCCTTCCCTTCCTTATATAAGACCAGGTCTTGTAGTAAAATAAGACTTGGTCTTATATTAATTTTTGCTCCAAAAGACACATTAGAGCTGATTGTCCAGCTAGGTCTCATTTTCGGGGAAACACGGTATACATAAGTACATTCCTCATCTCACTATTATATGCACTGGAATATTTACCCTTGTAGATTACATAAGGCTTATGTTTTTTTTATTTATTTTGTTTTATTTTAAATTCATGCTCAGTTTTTGTGATTATATAGATTACTAGCTCAAATTTTGCAGATAATTTTCCTACTTAAGTAGACATTTTTTGGATAATTTCTAATCATTTCTCTAAATTTTCAAGATCATTTTAAATTCTAATCTGTCCTCTAAGGTGATGCCCTCTACTGTGGCCCATGGACCAATTCTTTGTTCTCTTATCTTGATTATTACCAACAAAGTTAGCGTATACTTAGAAGTCCATCAGTGATGCATGCATTTCATAAAATGTCAAGGTTTTGCCCTAAGTCTCTCTTGTGGTAGTTTAAGCCAATTTCCTTTTCTTTGCAAGTTATAAATGGCTAAGTGAGAAGTGACCTTTTTGTATTTACAGAAGTGAAATTTATGATGTATGTACTCAGCATTGCAAATCTCAAAGAAAATAAAGTCTATTTTAAATTAAATAAATGCTTAGTTGTAGTAACCCAAAGGTTAATACATGTGAGCTTGATTGTGAGTTAAAGAGGGGGGAGGGGGGGAAAGCATACAGTCTGGAGTAGGAAGACCTTATCATGTCTGTGTTGGTCAATATGTATTGACACTGATGTTAACAAAAAACACAAAGCAATCAGTTGTTGTGAATTGCTGTTCAGCTTAAATCAGAATACTAGTGTTAATTTGAAAGTTTGATTAAGTTAGAAATTTAACCTATTCCAAACAACATTCTCATTTCTCTGGAATTCTAGCACTTCAATGATTATTCACTAAAAAAAACCCAAAGAGTTCCCCAAATCTAAATGAACAGAAAAAAGGAAAAAAGAAAAAAAAAATACATTCCAGCTAAGGAAAGAAATGTTACATTTAAAACAATAATAATAAAATGAGTACAAAATGAATACTCATATAAACAACCGCTATAGGAGTTGTTTTTTTAAAAATGCCTAATGTTCAGAGTATTTTAAGCTCATCCATACAAGAATTGTTAATTGAATAATTTAACTGTAACTCATTTATATCTTTATTAAAAAAAATACAATCAATATCAAAACTACAATTCAAAAACGTCTCCTGAAAAAGGAAAAAAGATTTGAAACTATATTTTGAAGGTCACACTGCATATCTCAGAAAATAACCCACCCCACATCAAAAAATATCCTAA
The DNA here is from genome assembly GCF_057876585.1 of Rhinolophus sinicus. Classification (NCBI taxonomy): domain Eukaryota; kingdom Metazoa; phylum Chordata; class Mammalia; order Chiroptera; family Rhinolophidae; genus Rhinolophus; species Rhinolophus sinicus. Next base: position 46,092,264 of record NC_142501.1, on the reverse strand, counting down.
AATTTATCAGACTTTAAAGAAAAAAAAAATTGGGGTTGGGGGACATCCATATACAGTGACCAAGTCACCTGTGAGAGAGAGGAAATCATTTAAACAGCTCCTCTTCACATATGTAGTCAAATATGCTGCAATTTAATTCATCACCTAAAAGATATATGTACACATATCTTTAAAAACAAATAATACAAGTACAAACTTTTTTCCTTCAATAAATAAGGGGATTAAAAAATAGAGTGCAGGGCATTGAACTACAAACTAGATTTTTTAAAACATAGTTTTTTTGTTATTTTTGACATTGAACCATATAAACATTTCAGGTAATTATAAAAAGTAATTAAGCAAGGAGATTCAAAAATTAAAGATAAAATGAAACGAGTGAACTCAAAGGTGCATAACCACAGTGAGTGGGACTACTCCAAATGAGGAGTTACTAGTCAACAGGCATATTGTCTCAATTATTCAAGATGAATAAGTTCTAGAGATCTGCTGTACGGCATTGTCCCTAGAGTTAACAATACCGTATTATGCACATAAAAATTGTTAGAAAGGTAGATCTCATGTTCTTACCATAATTTTTTTAAAAAGTGTTTTTAAATACACAATACACAGCAATTTAACTGAAGATTCTTAGTGGGCTATTCTATGAGCAAACAGAACTACAAAGAAAATAAATTACCTGTCATCAGTAATAATAATGTTGGTGGTAGTGCTGCTTTTGTAGACTGCTGTGTGTATAATGTTGGATGAAATAAATACGTAATTTTTATGATAATATAATTTTATCACCCCTGATTTTTCTGACACAGGAGTTCTTGGCAGGAGAGAATGGAGATACAGATATAAGATAGAAGACATTAACTAAAAATTCTGAGTTCTTGAATTTCAATTGTAAAAGTAGTAAGAACTTACAATGTATTTGATGTTCAAAATCCAAATAAAACATAGTTTTCCTATTCTGTGAACTGAAACAACGAACCAAAAATCAACAATCAACCCAGTAGCAATAAGATCCCCTAACACAAAAATTGAAGTCTTGAAATTGAAATACTAAAGGAATCACAGACCTTAGAGGAAATGGTTGATAGCAGATCTGATGCAAGGCACGCACGAATGGGTGAGGTATAGAAAAAACCAGATTTGCCTTGAGTTGATAACTATTGAAACTGGGTTGTGTATGCATAGGGGCTCATTATACTTCTCTGTCTAGTTTTGTACATATAATAATTTTTTTATAAAACAAAAAAGAACCAGATCTCATAGTTTGGATGCAAAATCTTACAAAGTAGTGTCTATATATGTTTCATAATCTATATAAACCACAATTTTGAAGTAATTATAAAGGGCTACTTTCTGACAGGAAATCTAAATGATGGTAACCTCTTGCAATTATAGTCTGATTTTTGTCTCAAAAAGTTGTGTGTATTTCTTAGCTCAGGGCCCGCTATGGACTTAATTGTGTCTCCCCCAAATTCAGATGTTGAAGCTCTAATCCCCAACTTGATGACATTTGGAGATGAGGCCTTTGGGAGGTAGCTTGGTTTCGGTGAGGTTATGAGGATGAGGCCCTCATGACTGGATTAGTGCCCTTATGAGAAGAGATACCTGCGAGCTTGCTCTCTTCCCTCTCAACCACGTGAGGACACAGTGAGAAAGTGGTGATTTGCAAGGTAGGAAAAGAGCCCTCACCAAATCCCAAACTTGATCTTGGACTTCCAGCCTCCAGAATTGTAACAAAATAAATGTCTGCTGTTTAAGCTACCCAGTTTATGACATTTTGTTATGGCAGCACAAGATCACTAATAAGGGCCTTTCACCTGGTAGGTGCTCAATAAATAGAAGCAGAAATTAATATGGTAGCAGATTTATCTTTAAGTTGCCTATAAAATTCTTAAAACACCAAAAGAACACTCTGTTTTGAATATGAAATATTCTGATTCTATAAACTAAATCAACTACTGTGTAAAATATTCAAAATACCAGAGGTTTCAAAATGGAAATGATTATAAACATTAAATCACTAATGTGATTACAGAATGACACTTTATAAAAATAGGGCAGCAACAATTAGAATCATGCTACATAATAACCTTTTACAATGTGGGGAAAAGTTCTTGCCTTAGGCATCCCATTAAGGTGGATAATTTTATTCTGTGTAAGAAGATGAATAACACATATCTGGTCTGTTAAAGGAAGAAGATTGTTAAACAAATTTACATTTGTTACCTTAATTAATCATTGACGCTACCAAGGGCTCATTCTACTACACCATGCTGTATGTGTGGGTATATATGTATACACACACACACACACACACACACACACACACACACATCATGCTAATTAATTACCTAAGATTGCTACCTATTCCCAAAACATAAGATCATAAATTTATCTCTAAAAATTTGTATTTAGAACAAAAATATAAAGATATTTGATTTTGTTATATAAGGAAAAAAACAAAGATAGATGAATTGTTTTCTTTTCTTTTTTTTTCCTGACTAATAAAATTTTCAATTCATTTTTAGTCTGTTCCAAAAAAGTGAGCAAAGGGTACAATCATACTGAGGGGAACACCAAGTTTATAGTTGTGGGGTGCTAATCTGTGCTAATAACTGACTCTTGGCTAGGTATAACAGTGTGTATAATAGTGACAGTTGAAACCAATAAATCAGGTGATAACTATACTTCAAGTTCATTATTACATTCATGAGAATTTCTTGAAATAAGAAATGACAATATCTTTGAGCCATAACTTTAATAATTTACCTATCACAAGGCAAACAGAACCTTACCTTTATAACTTTACCCTACTTCTGTTTCTAATTCACCTTTCTTGAGGAGAGGGTTGTAAATAGGAATTCTTGTAAGAAGAATGAATGCTCTGAGTTGAAAGATTGCTTTAAAAAGTATATTTGGATTCTGGAAGGCATAACAGCAAAGTGGGAAAGAATATTTAACTGTATCAACATTCATTCATTTATTCAACAATACTAATTGTCGGTTGTTTATTGGCTGTCTACTGTGCACCAGTAATCATAAGTCTGGGAAATCAGCCACAAAAATAGAAAAGCAAAATTACTGTTTTCAAAATATTTATATTTTGAGAACCAGTGTATAAAATCAAGTAAATAATCAAGACAGTTTCAGTTAGTTATAAATGCTATTAAAATATAAAACAAGTAAAATACAAAATAGAGTATGACTTGAGGGACTACTTTTGGTTGAATGAAAGGGCAAAGTCTCTTGAAGGTGGTGATATTTAAACAAAGACCTAGTAATGAAAAGGAACAAACTATTGGTAGGTCTGTATGAAAAGCATTCTAGGCATAGGGAAAATCTAGTTGCAAAGGCCCTCCCCAATAATCCTTAGCTTTGCATCTCATTATATTAGATTGCACTAGTCTGTAACTCTTCCCGGTACAGTCATCTGTTCATTTCTCATATTTGCCCACTGTCACAATTTCCAACACTAATCTCATCTCAGTTTTTGGTGGTTTCGATATCAATACACATGACCCCTTCAACACACTGGCCTCCGGGTTCCTTGACTTCCTCTCATTCAGTGATCTTGTCAGCTACATAACCTCAGCTCCTCTGGTCAAATCAGTAAGCACAACCCCTCCATAATTTCAATTTCCAGCATCACACTTCCTGATTACCCTCTCTATTCATCCCAGATCACTGCCTCTCAGTACCTCGACTCCAACAACTCTCCTACCTAACAAGGACCTACGATCCATGGATTACCAGCTGTTTTCTATCTCTCATCCCTAGCTCATGTCCTCACTACTTTCCTTACTTGTCATAAATTTCATGATACATCACTAAAATCACTCCACCATGTAAAACTCCAACTCTCTTGCGCCTTTTTTGCTTCATTCTGTTCTTTACCAAACCCAATCCTAGTTAAAATCAATTTTACCTATTCTGTACCTGCACCTGTCTATCTAAATGTGGCTGGAAAAATAGATCGTACCATACAATGAGACAGAATGGTTTCTTTCACGTTATATTCATGAACAGTACCTTGAAAAGGGCTATTAAACTAGAACATTCAGCTCTCACTCTCCTAGATTACTATTTCATACTTTCTCTCCTGAACTGTGAACATGACGTCCCCCATCTCCATCCTTACTGAGCATGCACCATGTAAGTGTTATTATTCTACAAATCCAAAACTTCCACTTGTACATAAGATCCCATCTGTCTAGCCTAATTACATCACTGAGAAGTCTCTCCTTTTCTTCTCCTATCAACAATTTTTTTCAGCACCCATTGTTCATTCCCATCAACATACAGACTGCTGTTACTTCTCTTTCCCCAGTTAGATATTATTAGAAGAACAAATAAGAAACAAGAAAATATTTTCTTTTCCTGGAAGAATAAATAAATAATAACAATAACCAAGCAATTTAAAAGACTTACAGAATTTATAAAAATGTTGTATTACAAGTATGAGAACATATTACAAAGCAACAATATTAAAAAATGGTACTAAAATAGATATAGAGTTCTTCTTAATAGACGAGAAGTACAGAAACAAATTGAACATCACATGTGATAATTATACCATTTCAAAATAAAAACAATATAAAAATGTAGATTAAGAAAAAACTATAAACATATTTACAACCTGGAAAAAAACTGCAACATAAATGATAGACAAAGAGAAAATACCATTAAAACACAAACAACTGTTACAAAGTATTGCTCAAAGGAAAAAATGGGCAATGCATATTCAAAAGTATAGAGACAGCCAGTGATCTATGAAAATATTTTTTACAAATATATAATTATGTAAATCAAAACAAAAATGAGACACCATTATTTCTTATACGATACATTTAATATATTTAAGTTTGTATAATTTGTCATATATGTGTATATGCATAGATATACACATATATGATAAATGTGTATAAAATACACATTATATATATTGTATATATACACATTATATATATAACATACTATATATATCTATATATGTATATAGATATATAGTATCTAGTACTTTGAAACATACAAGAAAGAGGATTCTCATACTAGTTGGGGTATCAACTGATACTTCCTGAAGGTAATTTGGCAATATGGTTATTTTATAATAACAAAAACCAAAAACAATATACATTTATAATAGTAGGAGATGAGATGAATTAAATAAGTTATAATGCATCCTTGTGTTAGAATATGATAGTGCAGTTAGAAAAAAAAATCTTGAAGAATGTGTAATGTTGCTCCAAGTATACTGTCAAGTTTATACAAAGCAGGTTACAAAACAATATAAAATATATGGTCTCATTTTTCTAAAATATTCATTATAAATAACAAAAATAATGATAGAATAGACAGCAGAGTATTTAGAGTGGTTATTTTGAGTTATGGTGATAAGGGTAATTATAATTTTCTTTAGTACTTTCCACCTTTTTTATAGCAGTATATTCAGAAAGTTACAAAAGCAACCAATGTTGAAGGTAAAAATGATGAAAAGGAAGGAGGTAAGTTTGGAGGGAGTGTAAGGTTTTCTTCTCTACACTCCTTTTAACAGGAACTGGTCAGAATCATTAGCGCTTCGGGGTAGTCACATGGTTTGTGGCCCCCTGCAAGGGAAAAAACAGCTTTTGCAGGGTTGGGAAAATCCCACTCTATCTTGACCATAACTACCACCCCCATTTGGGGATATTAAATTATGAAAACCAATAGGGCAATAACATGTAGAGTAGTGGTGTAGAGATTCTAGGCTCTACATTCCAAGCATAGAGCTTGGGCAGTCATCGAATATTTCTGAAGTTCAGTTTTAATTATAAAAATAAATGGATTGAATAAGATATCCTTTTTTACCTTAGTACCTTAATTACTGATTGGTTTTATTTAGTAATATAGAAGAGAATAAGGGGAAACACCGCATTATTGTTTTTATAAATCAGGTGTTATATATGTAAATAAAGACTCTAAAGTATTCTAGAGCTTAAAATATTACACTTTAAATGTTTGTCTTTAACTTTTGTGACATCATTTAAAACATTAAGTAATAATCTTCAAAATTACAGGACACATCCAGTAATAGAAATTAGAATTATAAACAATTTAATGTACCACGGGATTGCCTTATTTGGAACTAAGTAAAATAATCACAAATTAAAATCCACACTTGGATCACATTCATTAATACTAGCCCCCAGGGGGAGAATGTGGGACACGTCCAACCCTATACAGATAACAGACATTTTTCAAAATTGTATCAGGTAAGGATAAAGTTTCCACGATTTGAAACATGTTAATGTCATTACATATTTCAATATTTTAAAAAGAGTTTCTAGACCCTATAAGGAAAGAACCTTAGAAATCCGAAGGTTATAGCCCCTTGACTCAAGCAAGAGTATTAGTCATAGGACAATGAATGTGATACACACACTGTAGCTCTGAAACAGTGAATTTAGGACAAGTTCAATTGCACCAAGGCATGGGCTAATAAACATCAAACAAAGCAGTCATTGTAAGCCCAGGCTCATCTATTATAAACATGTGATCACACAGGGCATAATAATGTTTTTCTTGTGTTAGTGCACAGTTGTCAAAAGGCATTATGTATTCTAAATTTATTTTATTAGCTTGCTTATATAAATGTACTCGAGAATTTTATAAATACAATATTTTACAAATATCAAGTATTAAAATATCAAAAAAATGAGGCTTCACTTCAATCAGACTCAGATAAATAATAATAAATAATGATTATTTAAAAAATTGGATGTTAATTTAAGAACCGCAAAATATGGGTCACGAGACTTCACACATGCGCACTGTCAATAAAAGCTTTGATTTATTAGGCTCTTTAGAGAACATATAATCTCATTTGACCAACATAGCAATGCTTTGCAATTAAACAGATAGCACTGATTTACACATGAAGAAGCTGTGGTTTGACACGGCTCTTTCTTTTGTTCACATAGCTAGTTAAATGAGCAATATAACAGTCTTCTGAAAACTATTATATTGTTGTTTTGGCTGAACCATAGCATTTCTATACAAAACTCTTGTTCATGTAAATGCCAAGAACTGCAAATCAAGATTGCCTGCTTTGCATTTTATCATGGCTTCCTCTTGTGATATCAAATGACCTTAATGCACGTTGTGAATTTCCCTTAGCGCTGCCATACCTGAGTGCCATCCCTTGTATTTCTCTCTCAACTTTGACTCTTTTGAAAATTTAAAACTTCTCAAGGCTTCCCAGGTTAAAAGAAACAACCTAAACTAGAACGCAACAAACATATTTGAGGACTGAGATTTTTGTCTGTTTTGTTCACAACGTCCATTTTGTTCAAGGCCACCTAGAATAGTATCTGGCACAGAGTGTACTTAGCAAACTTTTATTAAAATATAAAACTTCCCTTAACTCCAGCTCACTTTAAAGCTACTAACTTCGCATGATGTTTCCCTTCACCATCATGGCCAAATATCTTGAAATTTCAGCCAACTGTATTGTACCGTCAGACCAACCATTCTTCAGAAACAATTCCCCCTTAGATAATTAATAACCTCCTAGTTTTCAAAATGTAATGGTCTTTTTTTAGTCTTCATCCTATTACAACTCACTTAACAACTGAACACTCGTGTAAATGTTCACCTAGTTACCGCTATTGCTATTTTATATTAGTTTTCTTTGCTATTTTATCCTACTTTTCTTTATCCTATTGTTTTCTTTCTCCTTTGCTGATATTTCTTTTCTTACCTAAATAAATAATGTTGTTGTTTTTTATTATGACGTTGGCATACTCTCCTCACTTTGCTACTTCTTTGCCATATTTTTTGCATCATTATTTAAATTACTGTGTCTTTTCCAGTAGAACCCATATCTGTTTCTAGCCTTCATCTCCTGACTGAGCTAAGGATTGTATATCCTCTCTTCTTGAGTGACTCACAGGACCTCAAACACATCCACCGATAAACATTTTTTTCTTTGTAATCCTCTTTCACCAAGCTGTCTTCTCTTGAGTTCTCACATTTCCATTCCCTCACTAGCTTTTCTCTTTTCCTGATTCTCATCTAATGTCTATGTGCTCTATTTCTTTAGGGAAAAAAACAAACAGACAGATAAACAGATGCAAGCAAAAGAGAACGTCTAAATATTGCCAGTACCACATCTGCCAACTTAATTTCATCTGTATCCATATGTTATATCTTTCCTTCTATTTATATGCATGAGCTGCCCTATTTCTACCTAGAGCTAATCTCTCATTATACATTTAGAACCCATCCACACCTTTTTAGCTACTTAAAGGCAATATTCCAGCATATTTCTTCCCCTCTCTCCCGCCTCCTTGATTTTTTCCTATTGGATGATCCTTTTCATCATGCAAACCTGATTTTTCAAAAAATTCCATCTTAAAAATGACAACAAACCTCCCTTGATCCACATCTCCATCCAACTACTGTCCCATTTTTCTGTTTTCCTTTACAGCAAAACTCAAAAGAACTGTTAACACTGTGTCCACTGCCTTTTCTCCCATTCTCTTGAACCCAGGTCAGTCAGCCTCAGATTCTTACCAATGCATGCCGTAGCTCTAGCCAAGTCCCCAGTGACTTCCACACCACCAAATTCATGGTCAATCCACAGTTCTCATTTTATAGGAACCAGTAGGAGCGTTTGACAAAATATAGTATCACTCCTTCCCTCTTGAGACAGATTCAAGACTTGCCTAACCACATATATAAAATAGTGAAAATCCTGTCCCAACGTCCCAGAACCCAATGCCCCTCCTTCACTTGACTCCCTCTCCCCCTAAGCCAGCTTTACTGATGCTCTTCACAGCACCCATTACCACCTGACATATGCCTATGTTTTGGGAAATGTAAACTCCATGAGGGCAATCACTCTCATGGAGTGATTATACCCCAGTCTCTTGGCCCATATTAGGCACTTGCTAAATATTATTTATACTATTTCTTTTCACTCTTTATACTACTATACTAATTGATGAACTTATTTCAGACCATGACCTATATCATGTAACAATCAAATAAACATTTCTGTCTCAATTTTTTTCCTTTAAATCGACATTCTATGCTACTATCATTCTAAAGCATGAATTAAATTCTACAGCAAATCTACAACGGTGGTAGCATGCTAAGAAGGAACAATAAACATTTTGCATGACTTGATCAAAGTTCAGGAAAAATCCTTTTTAATGATCATTTGCATTAGCCAGTATATCTTTTAATTGCTATTAAAATATAATACTTAGGAGCACTTTATGGCACTTGAGGTCATAAATACCTGCATTATAACTGTGGTTCTGCCATCCCATGACTTTGGTCATGTTAGTTAACCTCTCAGAACCTCATTTTTATTATCCATGAAAAATGGGATGATCATTATTAAAACCTTGTTCCCAGGATTGTTGGGAGAATTTAATAAACTGCTGTGTATAACTATTACTAGTGCTCTTACATAGTTATCCATTTTCATCAGGAGCTCAGATCCACTCAGGACCTCATACCTACCGCGTTATTAATAAATAAAAAAACTTACTAAACTGAACTTACATTCTGGCTCCTAGCTTCCCAAAGAAGCCTTATTTCCTTCATTTGAAAGAACTCTCAAGTAGAATTAACATACTTCACAATATCTGTAAAAACATGTAGAGGACTAAGCATGATCGTCAAAATAAACATATTTTTCAGTCAAAAATATCACTGAGTTGCGGTGGGTTAAACTGAAAAGTGGACAAGGAGATATATGTTGTCTACTTTAAATATACTTTATATCTACTTTGCTAAAATACCTGGTCCACTGTGTGAAGTCAATGAATATAAATTTATGGTGATGTACCTTAAATCTTGAAAAAGGGACAGCTCTGTATATCTGTGATATAACTCAGTCCCCGACCTGTTCTACAAAAGGAATGTAATTCTAAAGAGAAAATAAAGTTATGGTACTCTTTAGATGGCAGAACTACATCAGAACACCAAGTTAATCATTCCTATAACTGAAAGAATTAAACAGATATAATTTATTAATGTCAAAGTATGCTCTGATGTAAGATCATTTATAAAAACCCAAGTGGTGCTATCTGTTTTCAGATCTAATACATTTTGATTTGCCAAGAAAATATAGATTAAAAATACATATTATACCTATAATTTTTAAACTATTGTTTATTGTAAAAGCATTGATTCTTTCTTCTCTTTCAACTGATCACACAAAGTCTTTCTTTTCCAGTATCTCTCACCTAACCATTAACACTAAACATGGCCTCTGCCCAGATGCTCATCTCATATCCCACCTTTTACTTTACTTCCCAGGAGGTCCTTTTGAGCCCAGTCTATGTGCCTCAAACCACTTCAGGTCAACAGGTCTAAAACACCAAATTGTATATTCCGTAATTCTCTTCAAATATCTGCAGTTAACTGCCATTGCCTACAGGACAGATTACAAACCCCTCGATTTATATTTTATGCTTTTTATAATCTGGGTCTCTTGTTTACTCAGCTTTATTGTTTAATATTCTCCTTCATGAATACTCTATTTCATTCAACTTGGAATACTCATTGCCTAGAAAAAGGTAATGCAAATTCTGACAGTTTTCCATTGCCTGTAATGATTTTGCCCTTCTTTGTTCCTTAGCTTCCCATTAAGGAACATTTCTGTAATCAAGTCCAATTAAGTATGACTTATTTTTCTTACAACTCCTTTGTATTGTTATGCACACTATTATTTTATAGCAATAACCTCCTCACTGGGCTCTACGTCTTCTTTTGCCCTCTGCAATCCATTATTCATACAGCAGCCAAACTAAAATTTAAAAATGCAAATCATAACAGGTCACAGCATTGCTTAAAACCCAAATAATGAGTTTAACATTCCCATACTTAGAAGAAAAAAAAAAAAAGCATTGTGTATGACTCTGCACATCCCCACCCTGCATCTTCATTTCTGCCTGGGATTTATCGCTATGCCCTTGCTCACCAGCCTCCTGGAAACTTGCACTTTTATTTTTCTTTCTCCACTTAATTCTCCCCCCACATCTTTTTGTGGCTTAATTCTGCAACAAGACCTTCTCTGATCACATTTTCGAAAATAATTACCAAAACACACACACACACACTCACACGCACACACACAATCACTCTCTATCCCTTCTCTGCTTTATATTACAATTCATCATTGTCTGAACTTAATGTTTGATGCTACCACACTCCCAACTCCTCAAATGAAATGTTAAATCTGTGGAGTAGAGATAGTCTTCTTTATAGCTGTATCCCTAACTCAGTTGTTGAAAATGCTCAGTAAACATTTGTTGAATTAGTAAATTATTCCTTCTGTGAAAAAAAAATATGGTCTCTTTCCTTAACCAGAATATAAATTCCTAAGGAAAGTGGTTTTTCTGAATGCTTTAAAAAGTTCTTGAATTCAGTAGCGTGCCTGACTGTGGCAGGTACTTCACTGTATTGTTTCTGTTCTTTTGTTTATCAAGTAAAATCACAGATTAAAGAAAAATGAATGGTAATAACTACCTGAAAACAAATAGAATTTTCAAAGTGAAACAGAAAATGGAACATAAATAAAAACATCTCTCTAACACATTTTATAAAATAGCTAGTTTCTCATTCATGTGCCATGGGAATCTACTGTTTTATGTATAGGTTTTATTGAAAAGTCATGTACAGAATTATTTTGTACAGAATTTCAGCTCTACTGAAATCAAACTAACCCACAAAACTTTCAAATATTAAATGAATTTAATTTATCAATTCCAAGTCCTACAAAGCCTGCAAGGGGACATATTGTCGGGTACATATTTCTAAAACCAAAACAATGGATTTTAACATTTTTTCTTACTGTCACTAAATTTCTCACTATGATAATATAGATGGGTTACAAAAATCAGTAAAAACACCAATTATCTTAAAACTACAGAAGCAACCAAAATAATTCACATGAAAATATTTTCAAAGTCTTCCAACAGCAAAGCATTTTGTTGAGCTTTCTTTCTTTCTACCTCCTACTCAACCTCAATACTAAAGTTGACAGTGAAAAGGTTTTAAAAAGCAGACAAGTTTAAGTGAGCAAAATGCCTGGCACATGGTTATCATTCTATGATTATTTTTAGATGAGTAAATAAAACAATTTAAAAGACCTTCAGTAAGGAGCCTGACGAAAATTGTATTATATCTCCCAAAATATTATTATAACATGTACAAAATTCAACAGATTTGAAAAACTGAGGTACAAATGTAGTGAGTGACAATTCATTTGTAAAAATAAAAAATGCACCTAGTGAGACAAAAGGAAATGGGATTTATTTCAACTGAAACATAAATGATAGAGACAGAGTGGATTTCTATATTAACCTGTTATCAAATTAATTTCCTCAATTATGTATAACATATTTGGTCTATATTCATGTACATTAATGACTAATATAGTTAATTCTTCAATTAATAATGAATAAAGAACTAAACTCTTTAATAAATGTTGGACTATCCGAGATTATTTGTAACATTTTTAATACTTTAAAATATTTTAACAATAAAGTGTCAATGGTAATAGTAAGACTGGCTAACATTTGTCCATTTTTAAAAAGCATTTGTTTCCATTACCCATATGTGGATTGAAAATGATTGTAATAATGAAGGGATTGAAGATGCTAAGGTTAATTAAGTTCTATGAATAATAATTATCAGAAAGTTAAATACGTTAGTTGATTATAAAAGTAAATATTAATAACAATCCTGTTGAATAGATGTTTTGTGATCAGTGTCCAGTCTCATAAGTAGGACTACCTAAGAAAAAAATGAGATATTCAGAAAGCAGTGTAAGGTCTGGAGATATTTTCCAGAACAAAATAAAGAAATAAATAAAATTGTATTATATCTCCCAAAAGAGAAATAGTTAAAAAAATATGTTACAATTCTGTGGACTAGCTTACAACTGCTAAACATGGTGATTATGAAGATTAGGTGACAATACGGATCATACTAAATGTTAAGTGAGTGAAGCAGGTTATTAATTATTATCCAATCACAAATATGTAAAGAAAAATTTACTTAGGAAACAAACTGCTAAAAATAAACACAAAAAATCATAGCCATGGTTGTAATTGGAAGATGATATCCCCTCAATTGTTCTCTAAAAATGTGATTTTATTTTCAAATATACAACATTGCATACGTGTCACATGCCTCCATGAAAGAGGCCTTGCACCCAAATTATCTCCCTTCCCATGTATCTGTGAATCTATCAGAAATTCGTCCTCTGTCCACCCTTTAAAGCTGGGGTACCCCAGGGATTCTTTCCACCTCTTGCTCCACACATTCATCCTGAGTGTCTTTAAGAAACGTCTTTTACTCCTTTGACTCCCAAGTCTATGTCTCCCAACCGGTACCTCTATTCCTAATTCCAGTACTATGTATTCTAACAGAAATGGAATATACTAGAGTTTTCTTCAAAAGATTTTGTACAAAAATTTAACAGGAATTCACCTCAGGCCTCTTGATGGGGTTCGTGTTACCATACCCATTTCCCAAGCCAGAAACCTGAAGAGCCAACTTCACTTCTTTCTCTACTTTTCTCATCAAAAATAACCAGTTATGAGACACAGGCTATTCCACCCCAGAAACCTCCTGAATTTGATGTATATTGTCCACTCTCACTCCATTCATGCATCCATCTGTCGTGTTCTTTTATTTTTTTTTCCAAACATGTATTCTAAATACTAAGTTTCTATCACCCCATTCAATCTTTATACCAATCAAATGCATTAAAACCATTTTATAGACAAAACCGATGCACAAAAAGGGTAATTCGATAACATAGCTAGTAAGAGGCAGAGCTGATATCCTTAACTATCCCAATTTCCCTGTCTCTCTGTCACTCCTTCCAATTACTTTTTTTAGATATTGTTTTGTCCCCATTGGCCACAAGATAACAATTCAAACTCATTAGTGTCTCAAAGAAAGCTCTTGAAAATCTAGAGCAAGTGTCATTGTCCAAGCTTACCTCTTGACACTCAGCCCAAGCCCTGTGTTCCTGCCAAGTGAACAGAATGACTCAGGACATGTTGGGTCCCTTTTCAGCCCCATCACTTTGTGCGCACATGCCTCAACTGTCTGTGCCATTCACTCCCTACAAAAATATACTTTACAACAATGCTCAAATATGTCTTCTTCAATGAAACCTCCCCTCTTCCTGCCCTCAGTATGCAGAGTAACTTGTTCTGCTCTCCACATTTCCATAACATCATATTCAGGTATTTGACCCATAATCTACTATATGGTAACAGAAGTGAATTATTGGCTAATCTATCTTCCTTACTAAATGATAATCTGTTCTAGAGTAGGGATTGGGACTTATTAATTATTGTGTCATTTTCTCATGCAACAATATTAGCTGCATATCCTCTACTTAATGCTAATGCTTAACCCAGTCCCCGGCACATAGTAGTAAACATTCAGTAAATAGTTGATGAAGAAAATTATCAGAGCACTATATTAAAAAGTAAATATTCAAGGAAAGCATAATTCTTCTTTTTTTTAGGAAAGCATAAATCTTATCAGACATTCTTCAAGGTCAGGGAGCCTTATAAGAAAACTAGTAGCAAAGCCTGCAAGATCTCTAGGGATAGAAGGCAAAGGACATGAAAGAGGATGAGACACAGAAATGACAGAAGAGTTGAAAAGCAGCAAAGACAAATTTCACTCTCTTGAAAATTTTGTCATTTCTGAAATATTAAGTAATCAAATGCAAGTTAATTTTAATAGAAGTTTATGCAACAAAGACAAAGCATTTCCCTCTTTCATTCTTTGTGCAAACTCTGCATCCAGCTATTGACTGATAGAGCTACTAAGGTAAAAAGACCACTTTATTAAATGTTTTTAGTTTTAGCCCATTTAAGCTATTGTAAAACTTAACTTGGCAGTCACCTTGCTGCACAGTGAAAAACAGGATAAATGAAACTTCCCTGAGTGCTTTTTTGTCATCAAACAGTAGGGGAACATTATTGGCTCCCTCCAGTTGTGGCTAGGTTACACGGGTTACAGCTTAACATTTTAGGCCAAACTCCCACTGTAATGTGATATTACTGGGCCAGTTTGTCTAACTTGAGAGAAAGTCCTGTTATAAGCAGAAGCAGTTTTGTTTCATTTCTTGAGAGTATACGTAAAACTCTGGGACAGGTTAGAAACCTAGATTATTTTTCCTCTAGAATAAATAGGGAAAAATGAAAACAAAGTATGCTTCTCAAAGCATATTAAAAAAACAGAAATTCAATTTATTTAATTAGTAATAACAGTATTACAAATTCATTTCTAGAATTTTCAAACATTTTTTCATTAAAATTAAATCATCCAATAGTTATTTATAAGCATCTACCACAAACATAAGTGAAAACAGAATCATACTTGGAATCAAGGAAAATGAGTCTGAAGTAAAATGAATTTGTCTATTCTTTGTTTCTCTGAGATTTGGCATTTACAATTTTCTATATTGAACAATTCACTTCATCACTCAGTGTCACATTTCCTCATCTGTGAAATAAAAATTATATGCAATGTGTATATTGTTTCAAGTATTCAGTTGATATTTATAATATCTAGTACAATTAGGTGATCAATAGATATCATTTAAAATAAAATTTTAATACACTAAAGGGACTGAATTCAGTCTCTGATTAAGGGGATTGCTCAAGAACCTTTAATTAAAGCTAAAAGATCAGATTAATTCTAATTAAATCCATTGTTTCAGTTCATCATTCTCACATCGTTTTGTGGTAAACTATGTGATACTTATAGAGAATATATATAGGAAGAAAAGCAGGTACACTATAAAAATGTGAGAACTTTTTCTTAGGGGTTTCTTGGAACCACATTTGGAAAAATGAGGAAATACAGATTATGATTTATTTTATTTATTTATAAGTTTAGTTGAAGTAAAAAAAAATCATAATTACTGAAGCTGATTTAAAGTAAACAAATAGATGAGTGGATATAGCCAACAAAACTAGAAATACTGCCATCCTCCTTCCTATTCCAAGAATTTTAGTGAGTTTGTTTATCTGTTTGTCTATCTAACTTGAAAGATATCAATTATCTAGGCATGTGTGTTATATTTTACTGAAAGGAATTCAATTGACATTCAACAAGTCACTTCAATGTTTATTAACTACTCATTATAGATACAATATGCTGGGAAATAAGTGCTAAAGATAAGTGAAATTTTGTCTCGAAGAACGCACTGCATAGTGAAAGATGGGTATATAATTTTAAAATTGCAAGATTCACTCATAGCTGTGAAGCAGACACTTATAGGGAGATGCCCAGAGTGGGTACATTTAGCCCATCCCACTGGATGGGAGCAGACGTGTTAGCTAAGTTAATTTTTTAGGATTAATAAAAACTGGCCAGGTGAAGTAAGTTGAAAGAAAATTCTAGGCAATGGGAACTGGACTGGTCTGTGGTGTAGAAGGGAATGGGGAGCTTTCGGTTATTTAAATACTACACAGGACTGAAGAGGAAGGCAGGGCAATAAGGAGGCAAAGAATTAATTTATACAAGGAAGTTAACTAAGTTAATTATGTGTGTTTGTGACAGATCATTTTGACCAAGGTGGGAGGCAAGACTTGAAGAAAATACTGCAAGTATCAAGAGCAGTTAGAGCGCTATTAGAATTTTCACATGAATGGTGATGGAGTACTGAACTGGGGCAAATAAGAAAGATTTGAAAGATAGCAAAGACACAATAGTATATTATGGGTAAATCCACATTATACAATGATTGCCACAGTTTTACTTCTATGGGTATCCAGGGTGTTCAACAGGACACAACTTTAGCTCAAATGTAATTGTGAAATTTTTACATAACACGTATTTTAATAACCATAGATTTATAATATTATATATTTTATCATAAGTTTGGTGTGTCCCCTTTATTATTCACCATTCTCAGATTTATCTGGCAGTTCTTACAAATTAGTTTATCCTTATGAAGTTTAGAATCCATTATGTTGTCTACTTCACAAAAATTTACATTGAGTTTTTTTCTTTTTTCAGGGAATTCATTACTTATATTGATTAACATAGGAAGTACAGATTTCTTTACATTATAAGTCTTCCCATCCAAGAACAAAATATAGCATGCCTTTCTATCTATGCATAACTTCTTTTCTAACCCTCAATAGTGCAATATGTTTTCTTTATCTGGATCTTGGACATGTATTGATGGGTTTATGTCAAGATAGCTTCTCTTTTTGTGTTGTTACTACCAACAAGGTCTGTTCATTCATGATATTTATTTTAATTATTTTTATAATAGTAAAAATGGTTATAAAATGGATATCACTGTACTAAACAGCAAAGTCTGTCAAATTCTAGCATTTGAATATATTTGCTTCAGATTATTTCTTAAGGAAATCAAACATTGAAGATATGATTGGAGACTGTGTTTACTTCTCTAGACCGCCTCCAGAGTGGGGATGCCATATATAATTCAGGACTCCTTTCTTAAATTTGAATTTCAGATAAAGAATGACTCAATTTTTAATATATCTCATGTGATACACAATTTGAATGTATTTTTATTTGCTAAATCTGACAACCTTACCCCAATGTATAGAAATATCCTGAATTTATTTTTTTATCATTATTAAACATTTCAACTGTACTGCTGCACATTATGTCATCTCAAAAACTTTATAGCATTGTTTTGCATGTTTTCAAAACTTATATAAATGGTTCAAACACTTTTCCACTGCCTTAGCATACTCCAATGGTTTGAACAATGATTGTGTTTAGCTGGCTGTGTCTGAGACATGTAACTGAATATGTCCTCTGTCAGTATTTTCCTGAACCCTGGATTGATATTTAATGCATTTAACAATGACTCATTAAATTGTGATTCAACAGTACAGATATTCCTAGTTTTGTCAAAAACATGGTTTATGTTTTTTGTTATTCCTGTTTCAATGATTTCAGAGTAGAGAAAGGGAAAGAAGTGGCTGCTCTTTCTTCTCACTACAAAAATTCCCTTGAGCCTTTGAAAATTATTGATGTGTTCAGCTGCATTCTAAGCAAATGGAATCAGAACCTTCTAGGGTTAGTCCGAAACTGGTAAATTGACTAACTCCATAGGTGACTCTTCTGTGGGATTGAGACTCATTGCCTTAGCCAAAAAGAGGTTTTAAATAATACTAGAAAGATTCTAAACTTTCCTTTCTCTGTATGGATAAAATGTACATTTTTTAAGCATCTTGTTATACAGTTTTAAGAACCTTGTTATTTCTAAAAATTAGCACTAAACAGACTTCCATAAAAGCTACCAGTTTTAATCTCTAAAAAGCTTACATATGGTTTTAAATATTAGAGATTAACTGAAATTTTTATAGGAAGGTCGAATCTGTTTGGGTTCTTTTGGACTCTCTGAAGTTGTATTTTTACCAGCAAAAAGTGAAAAAAAATATCCTTTGAAACTTCCAACAGTCTATAGATGACTTAAATATAGTCAATCCACAATATTTATCCAACCTTTCTTTGTCGTATAATTTTTTACTCTATTACAAAATTTTATGCTTTAGGAAGATGATTGCTTTATTGTTCCTCAATTACACATCATGCTTTCCCTGCTGCATAATTTTGCTCATAATCTTTAACTAAAATAGATATCTTCACCTTCGTCGATAAATTACACCTACCTACTTAAAGAACATCTTCAAAATCAACGTCTCCTCCTTCAAGGTATCCCAACCTAGGTGTTGGTTTTCCATTTCTAAATCCTAAGACCAGTTCATTTATATATTTCTTAGCATGCTTGTTACATTACTAGATTATAACAATTGTGTACTTGACTTTTCCCTTAGTGATAAATTGCAATATCAATAATCGGAATTATAATATGTTAAAGTTACTTAGCATGTAATAAATGCCATGTAATTGGTTAAGGTCATTTACTTTATCCCTTAAAATAAATATATAAGGTATATAAAATTATTTCTTTTCTATTTTCCTAATGAGAAAATATGGGCAGAATAAAGTTGAGTTCTTCCAAAATCACACAATTAGCATAATGCCAGTATGTGAACATGAGTCACCGCAGAGGCAGCATTTTTAACTACAATGTCCTGTGGTGCCACAGATGAGCTACTGCCTTTTCAGCGTCTTACTCAAAAACTTTCACACTTATCAGCTACTAGGGTATTTATTACATTGAATCGCACCATTTAACCCCTACCATCATACTGATTTTATTTAGGTTGCTTTCATATAATTATAAATGTGACTCCCAAGTCAACATCTTTTAATGTTTCTGTTTCCTCATGATACTTCAGAATTTTAATTAGCATTGGTTCCCAGCTAGGGAATGTGGCTTAATCACTAGTTCTTATGCCTCTTCCTCCCTTTTAGTGGACTCCAATTGTTTTGTAGACCTGAATTGACAGCCATTGCATAAAGCAGCCAAAAGATGATTAGCCAGGAAAGCTGAATTTTGTCAAGTTAATTACCAGTGGTACACACTGACTTTGATTCATGAACATGGCTTTTAGCAGAGCTCTTAAAGTGAGATGTTAATCAGTCAACACTAATTTTTTACAGATTAATGGAAATGTCAAAATGAGGGTTGTAGGGAAAGCCCAGGCAACAGGGACCCTGGTGTGCACTGAAACAATCACCAAATATAAAAGAAGCATTCATTTTAAAGAAGTGTTTTCAGGCTACTTGATAAGGAAATGAATACCCCTTTAACTGCTGGAGCTGCGATCAAATCAGTCATCGGTGTTCTTGACAAACACAGAGATCAATCGAGAGACTGTATTCTGTCTTTCAGGTACCAAGTTCCCAAATTAAATGGAGTGGTATGGCACTAAGGGTAAATGCAAAAAGGCAGGACAAAGAAGAAAATGTTGTATATATACGAGGGGTGCCAAAAAAAATGTATACACATTTTAAGAGATGTTATCTATGCTTAAGCAGTAGTTCGCCATAAACAGAAGGGTCTGGTGGCTGACGATAACCACCCTGAGCAACTCTTGCAATTGCAGAATTCAAATGTGATTTGTATTCATCTTTTGTTATCAGTATATATTGAGTATTACAATTTTAATAGTTTTATCCTTTCTTGTAATGTGTATACATTTTTTGCCACTCTCTGTATATCTGTATATGTATGTATATATACATACATACATATGTGTGTGCATATATATATGTGTATATGTGCATATATATATATATATATATATATATATATATATATATATATATATATAAAACATTTAATAGTTTTTAATTAGCCTGATGTTCCTTTTCTGTGACAGAGACTTAATTTCTTTCTTTTTTTTTAAGTTTCAGGTGTACAAAACAACATAGTGATTAGACATTTACACCCCTCACAAAGTGATAACCCCCAATCTACTACCCATCAGACACCGTACATAGCTATTACAATACCATTGATGATATTCCCTGTGCTGTACTTTACATCCCGGGACTGTATTTTTTAATTATTGTTGACATTCAATATTATTTTATATTAGTTTCAGGTGTATAGCTTAGTGGTTAGGCATTTATATAATTTATGAAGTGATCCCCCGATAAGTCTAGTACCCATCTGACACTACATAGTTTTTTCAATATTATTGACTATATTCTCCATAATGTATTTCAAATCCCTGTGAGTATTTTGTAACTACCAATTTGTACTTCCTAATTCCTTCACCTTTCTCACCCACCCCCCCAACCCCTGTTCCACCTAGCAACCACCAGTTTGTTCTCTATCTACGAGTCTATTTCTGTTTTGTTTGTTCATTTATTCTGTTCTTTAGATTCCACATATAAATGAGATCATATGGTATTTGTCTTTCTCAATCTGGCTTATTTCATTTAATATAATACCTTCGAGGTCCATCCTGGTTGTTGCAAATGAAAATAAAATGTATTCTTATTAAATATAAAACATTTAAATGTTATTTAGTTTTTATTAAATTGAAAATATAGAATCTCTTCCTAATTCAATGTTGAAAAATACTACTGAGACTTTCTTACAGTCAATCTAACTCCCTCATGATGCTTTTTGGGGTTTTTTTGTCTCATGGTGAGAAAAAAAATTTAAAAATCTCTTGGACTTTTTCCTCTTAGCAAAAAGATTTCCTTACCTGAACACTTTTGAAAATGATAGCATAATAGGAAAATACAAGCCTTATGTTTTGCTGCCAAATTTTGTCACTAAGTGTATTTCAATTACTAGTGGAAAAAGCAATCTAATTTTTATAGTATATAAGGAATCCAAGTTTTGAATGTATATTTCAGCCTTCATTTTTGAGGTATTTTCTTACGACAAAAAAAAAAAAAAAAAAAAAAAACACCACAAAATAAATAGCCCCATTTGGGTTTATAAGCTCTTTGTTTGGTTATCAGGCAACATTGTATTTCAATAACACTTTATTTTGTTTCTCAAAAGTGCAAATCAAGTATGACATCAGCCACAAAATATTATGACCAAATGCATCTGCTTACAATATTGATAAACACCCTCTCCTGATCTACTTGTCTCTACTCAAAGCCCAAATTCATACCCAGGCACTACATCTCTTTTATAAACAGAATGTAGGCTATGGCTTCTACTCTCTCTACAGGTTGCCACATCCATGATTAGAAGAATACATTTGCTAGTAAAAATGACAAAGCAGTTTTAATTTTTGTATCAAATTAAATTAAAATATATACCAACTCTATGAGCAAGGGCAAAGAATGATACAAACTGCCTGCTTCCTTTATTAATATTATGTAGGCAAAAATTAGCATTTTGATATTGAAGAGGACTACCAAAGAATGCAACTAGATTATGAGCCTTACATCAGTGAAATCAAAGGATTTTTTATGGAATTAACTTGTAGTGTATTCAAACATTTGGACAAAAAAAACTTATAGGCAAATCGTTAACACGTCAGTGATTTTCTTTGCCTTTTCCTGAATAGAGACTCTGATAGGATTTCTAAGCAAACTTGGATTGCAATCTTTTTTTGCATTAAAGACTATCACAGTCAGTGTTTTCTTGTGCCCCTCTTTACACTAGAGAAGAAAATAACTAAAAGCTGAAATGCAGTTTTCCAGGCATACTGTGAGCCTGGTCTACAAAACTATGTGACATCTTCCAGGACTCTATTTTCAAAATTTGAGAATTTGGATAATGAAGCAGTAAAATGTATCTGATGCAATCTTATATAACACTATGATGGATTTGATGTTATATGGTACCGTAATATTTATATGTTACCCTTCTATTCTGAACTCTGGGCAGATATTTTTCTCTTGAGATTGTATATCTTCATTTATCATTGCTGTTTTCATTATTTACTATATCACGTTATATTTATGAAATGTAAATAGATATTTTCAAAGATAAATAAAGATGACATAACATCTCATGATAGCATCTTATCAGATACTACATATACTTAATACATTGAGGAAAAATTGCCTAAATTAAGCATGATAGGCTTAAAATTGCTTTAACCCTTCCACGTCATGAGGCAAATAATTCAATGAGCAATTTCCCTAGCTCTCCTCATTTGCAATTTAAAATTTTCTGTTTTATAGTGTAAATACTTTTTCAATCACTGATTCAACAAATATTTGCCATGCTCCCTCTGCATCAAAAATATAAAGATTACCAAAACTAAATGCCTGTTCCCCAAGAGTACATTTGTTTAGTGGAATATTAAAAATCATGCTATGAGCTCATTTTGACCACTTATTAGAATTAACTAGACAAAATCACTAATAATCCCCTCACTCAGAGATAATCACAGTTAAAATATTGGGGTATGTAAATACAATAGGTATTTATGTATATTTATTAGTTTGGAGCATATGAAATCACTGTTTTTGTAGATTAGAAATGGACAATAGCAACACTGTCATACAGTTCAGTCTAATATATTTTACTGGGTGCATAAACCATAATCCTCTATAGTTGAACATTTTAAAATAATTTTCCATAATTCTCTATAATAAGCAGTGCTAATAAATAGTGCTACATTACATATGCAGTCATATAAGTCTTTATATAATCTCTCATTCTGCCCCCAGGAAAAAAATCTCTTCCAGCAAAATATCTAATCTAGAGGATACACATTTTTTTATTTTAAAATTTGTTTTCAAATTGTGTTGAGGATATTTGGTTTAATTGTCAGTTGCGTTCCCATTTGACTGATGTTGTTTTGAAACTAAATTACTGTTTTACCCACTTTCCCTATGGTTTTCTATTATCTATTGAATCAATTTTAGTTGTTTGTTTTTGCTAAAAACTTGCACTTCATCCACATTTTTGCCTATTCTTACCATAGAATTGTCATACGTAGTATTTTTTTTTTCTTAAGGGGCAGAAACACCCAAGATATATTGTCTTATCCCTTCCATCGCGCCTAACATAATATCGTGCCTTTCTCCCTTGTTTTCCTGTAAGTCTTACCAAGGGTTGGTCTATTTTATTGACCTTGTCAAAAAACAAATATTACATTAACAATGACATTTTTTTTTTTAATTTTTAAAAGTCATCTTTTGCTTTTGGTGATTTTTTTCTTTTTTATATTCTATAGTATATTTTGTTACACTTTGTCTAATTTTTGCTTACTTCAATTCAGTCACTTTCAGTCATTTCTCTGTAAAATAATTTTCTTCTGAGTACAACTTAGGTCTATTGCATAATTTTATATGTACTTTTTTCTCTGTTATTTTCTAAGCATGCCATAATTCTAGAAGTAAATCTCTAAATTTCCTAAGAGTTAATTAAGAGACATTTACCTCAATTGTAAAATTGTTTGGTTTGGCAAACACTATGGGTGTTTAGAATCATCCCAAATCCCCCTTCTCAAATGACCCCCTTTCCTATAGAAGGTAGACAGCTGAAATTCCTAACAAGTCCTTACAGCTAGGGGTGAATGTGTGTTCTAGGTCTAACTGATGAGATATTCATAGAAGTAGCTGGGCTACTACCAGGAAGCTCTCTAACAGGTCTTATAGGGCTGACTGTTCTGGTTGGCTTGTCCCTTTGGTCTTCTGCTCCTCCCCTTATTCTTGCCTGGAATGTGGTCATATGCCCAAAAGTTTTACAGCCATTTTGAATATGAGAATGAAACCACACACTTAGGATGCTAAGGCAGGAAGGGAGAATGAGCAAAAGTAATTAAGGATAGCCTGAAGCTGGTGCACAGGTCTAAACTGCCTATCTCTGGACTTCATGATTCATGGAAAAGATAAAGCCTTTACTTTGTTTATACAACTTTCAGCATGCTTTCTCTTTCTTGCAGCCAAAATTAATCTTAACTGAAAGCATGGCTGTAGTACATGTTGTCAGTCCCCCCACCCAGATCTACTTTACTGGTCAATGCACATGCTCCCCAGCTGTGGTGAGGTTATAGCTTTACTCTTCTGTGGAAAACTATCCTGGACTGAGAAAGGCAGCCTCACCCAAGGCACGGCCCACAGTCAACAATTTAGCCATAAGGCAATACAAAAGCCCAGCCACACTGGTGAGCAACACACCAGTCACAACCCAGAATAAGAAGAGACTTTTCAGTTTTGGAGTAGGGAATTCAAACAAAGGAAGAGATGAGATTGTCTGGGAAGGGTGACATTAAACAAACATATAGGCTATACCAATGCTTCAAAGCCTGGTAGGCCTCCAGAACCATTTGGGGGTATTTTGTGAACATACAGATTTCACACTAAACTTTTCAAATCAGAATTTCTATAGGACGAGATTTGGGAATGGGGCTTCCAAGATAATTCTGATGCTCTGCCAGATTTGAGAACTATTGGTTTACCTGATTGGCAAAGAAGGATGGCTTATAAAGACTCAAAGAGTCCTGTCATTAACACCTTGCTTTGCTGACCACCTTGCTTTGCTGTCATAATATTCTAAATGGCAAGTTTGGTTTCAAAAGTTATTGATTTGTAGATCCTGCCTTTCTTTTCTCCCATCTGTGGATTTTTATTCTTAATTTCTTTTGTTGGCATCTGAAACCTCCTGGGGAGTTAAGGAACCTGTTTTGCATTTGTCGGGGGAAGGTTATTCCTGCCTTGTATAGTAGACAACGATTGGATACTTTTGGTGAAAACCTCAAGGAAGAAGTGGAAGATAAATTTTAGCTATCGAAATCATTTGAACAAAGTAAATCAACAATAAATCACAAACTCTGAATTTTTATTTTAAGGGAAGGAGACCAAGGCAGTGGATGTGCAAATGAGCCAGGCCAGGATTTCCTGGCTCTGGTTCATTTTGTAAACAAAAGCAGGCCTGAATTCAACCAAACGTTACTTCTTAAAGTAAACTAGCAGAAAGCTGATGAAAATTAAAGTAGAACAGAAGATGATTTTAATAATTTCATTCTCTAGCTTTTAGCTTAAAAAAAAAAAAAAAGTCTACCCACCATTCCATTCTGTGGGGTATGTCCTTTCTGGATTATATTCAGCCTGAATCGTATTCATCATTACACGAAGACAGTCATCAAATATAGTTTATAATTATTTTTCAAAGTTGCAAGTGGCGAGTGAGGGTCCATGAAAGTCATAATGAGACACTACTGGCATCTCTTCCACTTCCTTTTCAGCTGAGTTTTAACACACTTGGAAATTCTTGGCTACATTAGTAGTACATCCGTTATTTTATCATCCATCTCTGTATCTAGCAGAAATATGCCAGAGATGCTAGTTGTGAATATCACCCATTGCCATATTTCTCCCCAGGTTTGACACCTGTTGTATATTTTAGTGAGATTCTTATAAGGCAAAAGGTTATGATCACCATATGAGTATAGTGAATGACGTAGCTATTAAACTTGGAGTCCCCAGGAGTAATTCCATAAATAATACATCAAGCATTTCATAAGATAAAAACCTTTAGCAGTTCCAATTTCCTCTGCTTCCTGGAAAAAAATTCTAGAAGTTAAATCTAGAAGTCTTATGTAAGCCAAGAGACTTCCAGTAATAAACGTAAAGGCCTACACCGTGTTTCCCCGAAAATAAGACCTAGCTGGACAATCAGCTCTAATACGTCTTTTGGAGCAAAAATTAATATAAGACCCGGTATTACATCATATCATATCATATCACATCATATCATATCATATTATAAAGAGCCAGTCTTATAGTAAAATAAGACCGGATCTTATATTAATTTTTGCTCCAAAAGACGCATTAGAGCTGATTGTCTGGCTAGGTCTTATTTTTCGGGGAAACACGATAGTAGGCTTTTTCACCAGATAGCTGCTTTAGTTATTAGATACGAAATCTAAATTAAAGGATGATGGAACAGTTTATCCTAACAAAAGGAAATCTAATGTGCAATGAAAATAATTCTCTTGAATAGCTAAGGATCAATTATGTAGAATTCTATACCTTAAGAATATCTTTATCCACTGGGTCTAGATGAGAACAGCTTTCTAATAAGTAGCATTTACTGTGTGTTTCCTATGTGCCAGGCCTCCTCCAACACATTACCTAATATAATTCTCTAACAACTCTATATATGGTAGCTGCTTTTCTTATTAATATTTTACAGATAATAAATCAGGCTTAGAGGTTTTAAGTGACTTACCCCAAGTCTTACTTAGTGAAAGCAGAAGTGAAAGCCAACTAAATTCTATCTGGCTCTGTGCTCTAAACTTGTTACACTGATATCCCCTCAGAACAAATTTCTATTACATGGAGAAAATACACACACACACACACACACACACACACACACACACACTAGCTAGAAAGTTCAAAATTTTACGACCTTATTTGCTTTTCAGTGTACATACAGAAGTTTCCTTATTAACTGCAGTTTTGCTTTATTTTATTAAGAAATAAATTCAAAGTTGCTTAAGAGTTCTAATACTCTCTGAAAACTTTCCTGTTACTATACTTAATATTCTAATACTACTTTTTTTCTACACAGTACTCCAAATTTAACATTATATACATTATACATAAAACATAGTTTTATATTGTATATAGAATTTATATTATGTATTATACTATACATAGAATTATACATGGAGAGAATTCTACATAATTAATTCTTAGCTATAAATATATGTATGTATGTGTGTATATGAGTATCTTGCAACCGGCAAACTTTAAGTAACTATTTGTTGACTACCTGTTTGAGGGCAGCATTCCTATCACCCACCTCAATAAACTCCTAGTTACTTGAGGGCAAGGACAACACCTAATAGAGGCCTACAATCCCTTTCCCAAAGCCCAAGGAGCAAAATATGCTTTGGATTAGATATATACATTTTTTTCTTTTTTTTTAAGTTTTGGAAGGGTACATACCTGTCTGGAGTAGCAACATGTCATCAAAGACATCAGTATTTTTTCAGCAAAAATAGTGATTATTCACACCAGATAGAACAAATAAAGTATAAGTAGCCTCAAATCAGTTCAGAAAAGGTTTTGCTACTAAATCAATTCAGTTCAAGATCAGGTTTTGTTGCCAAATGAGTCACAAAAACTGCATATTTAGAGCTCTGTTGAATTCCAGATTTAGAAGAGAGGAAATGTTGAACTGTACTTCTTTGTACCCTGTGTAGCTCCACCATGAAGTGCTTGTTAGTTAATGGAGAAGTCTGTTGTTCCCCACAGCTCAGATTCATTCAATATGCCCCAATTCAGCAAACAGCATCTCTTGACAATAACATACAAAATTAAATTTTTTGAGTATCAAAGTCAAACTGGCATTTTTCTTTAGCAATAAACAATAAGATGATTTTTTAGAGTTCTTTATATAAAATAAATCATGGAAGATCAAACATAATAGAGAAAATAGGAGATGGTACTGAGTGTTTTTAAGGGTGTCATCCATGTAGCTTATTTTATTGACGTTTTGACGCAGGGAATGTGCTAAGAAAGGTAAAAAGCTGAGCATTCAATATTGTTGTGAAGGAGAACTGAGATACAGAGTATTGTGCCTTTTATATGAGCATCACTGACTGAAACATAACTCTGATAAATGAAGATATCTAGATTAACTATGAGACGTCGGTTTGGAAAGAGAGAGACTATCAAAAAATAAAGTTAACTATCTTTCAAAGAGCAAAAATATATTGTCTTTGCTTTATATTTTACACAATCATAGCTGGACTTCAGCTTCAATAATCTCAAAAGATTATTTTCAAAAAATGTTGAGCTATACAAAAACTGGGTTACAGTTAATTTTTCAAAGGGATTTCTAACAGGACTCAATTGTCTGGCAATAATATTGCTTTGCATTGCAAATGAAATTTAGTTTTCAAAAACACAAAACAAATAGTCACGCCAACTAAATACCATTTGAATGTATGTCCTATCATGTTTTTATACTGCTCTACTCTTGTGTGAGCACATGCACACACACACACACACACACAAACACACAACTTTAAGATGGGTAACTATTACTTTAACTGAGATCCATCCATAGTATTTTGCAATTCAACGAGCATACTCAGAACTAAATCTTTGAAAGTCATCGAAAAAGCTAGAACTTAAGAGACCAAATTACTGCTAATACATATGCTCTTCTAAACTTACCTTTTTGACTCTAACATACGTTAGAAATAAATCTGAGTAAAAAAAAAAAAAAAAGAAAAAACATATATATGTAAATATATATATAAATATAGTAGATCTGTGAGTAAACTTGTCTAAGAAGAAAACCCCATTGTTGAATGTCAAAGTGTTAAGACCAGCAAAACACCTTTTAAGAATATTCTACTCTTTTAACTTGAGCATCATATTGACACATGATAAGTACTTAATAAATATTTGTTCTGTTGTCTAATAGCTCCTGCAGTTATGTAGCAAGTGTATTATGTACTTCCTCTGAACCATGCAATAGTACATTTAGCACATGAGAAGGATTTATTTTACTGATCTCAAAATACTATGAGATAAGGCAAGTTCCACAATTTTACATGAAATATATAGTCAAGGTCTGGTCCCGACACAAAGTTGAATGAATGCTCTTTTCAATAAAAGCTATTGCTTCCTTTCTTTCAGCTGCTGTATTTATTAACTGCATTTTATATGCCTGATGACCAGGTTAAGAAGAACTGCTATTTACTGTGTTTCTCCGAAAATAAGACCTAGCCTGACCATCAGCTCTAGTGCGTCTTTTACGCTCTAGTGCGTATAAGACCCGGTCTTACATTAATTTTTGCTCTAAAAGGCACTCGAGCTGATGGTCTGGCTAGGTCTTATTTTCAGGGAAACATGGTAGAAGTTGCTTATATAAAAGCTTAAAAATTATATAGCAAATTCTAGGGCTAAAAGAATTTTATGGTGACTAGATGATTAGGCCTATACATAAAGTTTCCCTAAATACTGTACTCTGAAAATATAACTATCCTTTAATTTAAAGCAAAGTGACTATTATTTTATATTTTCATTGTGTTTACATATTACTGATTTATTTAGCATGCTCCAGTGTTATAAAAGAATATCCATAAATATGCATTATTCCATGTGATGAATCAGCAACTGTGAACTTTTCCATCATGAGCACATTATTTCAAACTGAATGAGCAACACTTCTATCCTCAAGGAACAAATAACTATATAATTAACTTTAATTGTTTAGTGTTTGAAAAGTGTTGCACTGTAATAATATGCAGGCAATCAGACAGTGTTGATCTCAAATAGCCTCTCTTAAAAGACTGAATACCTCACACCATCTTAGGTGAAGGGAAATAAAATTCAGTGAGGCTATCTATCAACTGTTGGAAAACATGCTTTGATGGAAAGAATCCCAAATTTTCATCAGATGGAAAACCAGGGCACAGAAATGCACAAAGCAGTCTGTGCAAATAAAGGTAACAGTAGAACCAGGGAAAACTTTGAAGAATAGGTGCCAACTCTGTCAGATCTGAGTTCAAATCCCAGCCTACAATTTATGACTATAAATATGTAACCTCACTTGTCCTCAATTTCTTCATCTGTAAACAGGAAATAATAATATTGGCCTTACAATGCCACATGAGTATTTACACTGCTCCCGCCATTGTCTTTACAGGCCTGTTTTTTTGCCCACTGGGACAAAAACAAACCAATGAGCTCTACAGACATGACTGAATTTACTGAAGCCAACTCAGCATTGACTGGAAGCTTTCTACCTCAAGGCATTATAAAACTTTCATAACTCTCACGAGTATACTTAAAACTAGTTAGCATGTTATTAGTTTCGAATGAGAACACATATTGCTCTAAGAAAAAGATATCCATCATATGAGATAAAAGAAACACATTATGCAAGCCCAACAAGAAAGCATAAATAAAATACTCAGAAAATATTAAAACTTAATCTACTACATTTATGTCAGTTAATTAAAAATGTAGCCTATTTCTTCTTGAAAGATAAAATATAGAATGCATTAACAAGGAAATACTATTTTACTGAGTAGCTTTAAAGCTGATTAAAAAACGAATAATATAGACCTGAATATAACAAACCTAATTCTACAAGAAATTATAGGCATGGTTACTTTGCAAGAGACCCCTATTTTGCTTGAATAATATTAAAAGAGATTACTACAATTTACTGGGTACATCGTGCTAGGAGTGATTTTATCCAATGGTGTCTGTGATGCTAAAATTTCAATTTAAATCAATGCAAGAAAAACAAAACCATATTTTTATATAGAGCTGTGAAACTATTTTCTTCATGAAGTGATACTGCTCCTTAAAGAAAACAACAGAATTGACTTGATACAGAAGTAAAGTACATTTATAGATGATTTTATGTTTGCTAATGCTGACCCCAACTTGATAAGCAGGAATTCTCTCATTTTAAATGTTAATTTACATGACTAGCTGAAGTTAAAGTAAGAGTTCGCTCCAGAACTTAAAAAATATACTTTTTTAAGTTGGAAAGCAAATGTATACAAAAAATATAATAACCATACTATACGACAGATATTGTTCTACATTGTTCTTTATATGAAAAGTAGTTCCATATCTATTTTAGATTAGTTTATTAAATAAATCTACTATTTATTTTAGTCCCATGAATATCATTTATTGATTTTATTGTCCCTATAACCAGGAGGAGAGAGCACAATTTTCAATTATAATTACAGCAATAAGAGTTGCCTAATTCTGAATTTAGACCATCTACCAATCTTCCAGTGCCCTTTTCACTACAGAGTTAAGTCTATGAGTTCCAGACATTCTTGGGAAATGCAGGTGGTGTTTTTATCTCCAGACATTTGTATTTGCTTATATGCAACAGCAAGACACTATAAGCATTGCTTTTACTCACTATGTGTATTGAGCTTGTATTCTATAGAATATTAATAGATATATTGCCCCTCATATGGTGCAGCAGTCTTTCAACATTTGCTAGAGCTTATCTCTTATTCCAAGGTATTTAGATTTGGAGGATAAAAGAAAAGACAGAGAGAGAGAACAGAAGAGGGAGAAGGAGGACGAGGAAGAAGAGGAAGAGGAGGAGGAGGAGGGAGAGGAGGGAGGAGGAGAGCAAGGGATAAAAAGAAAGAAAACATCTAGTATCTGCAAGGAAATAGGGAAGGCTGGACATTGGAATCACCTGACCTGGGTTCTAATGATCAGTCCCCCATATACTAAAAAGCCTTCTGATGTGTGATATATTTTATCCCTTTATTCAAGTCTCTTCCTTTAGATTAAAAAAAAGAAAACAGCATTTAAATTAATAGTTACCTTGTGAGTTAATTTAAGGTTTAGGAACAATATTTATAAACAATCTCATGTAGTGTCCAACATAGGGAAAGTAGCTAAGAAGAAATAGTAGTTGGCTGCCTGTCTACACTTCCCTTCTCAATCATTCTCCTCTCCGTGTTTCCCGATGTCAAGACTGGGTCCAATTAAATCTGAATTTGGGGACCCAGACATTAGTACTGCTAAAGTTACCCAAATAGTTTTAATATGTAGCTAAGGTTGTGAGGTACTCTATCATCCTGATTTTAAAAATATTAGAAATATTTGTGGAATTTAATTCTTAATCTCAAGGGTACATTTACTAGTTATTTGTCACGGCAATTTATAAGACATTCACAAACACATCTTCTAACTGCTAGACTACAGACGACTCGAAATCCCATTAATGAGAAAGCATCAGGGCTGTGCCACTTGCTCCACGCAGATTTTGCTGTAATAAAAACGTGAAACCTGACCAGATTAAATTCTTAAAAGCAACAGGACTGTCACTGTTTTCTCTAACACGAGGGTAATCAAATTAGGCCCTGGAAGCTTCCTTGTGTCATTTTCGGTAGTAAGGAAAAATCTGTCAGTAATGTTAAATCAAGGCAAAGAATCCTGCTAATTCAGCATCACCTTACACAATAACTAAGCTGTTCAGTTTTCTTCCATTAGTTAATACTTTTGTTGTGGTTATTATTTTCTGAAGGTAATTATTACCAGTTAAAGAAGAACTGGTACCAAAGTTACTTAGGGCAGTAATACCCAAAGGGTGGTTCTCGAAAAGGCAGCAGCATCATCTCCTGGGAGCTTGTTAAGATGAAAATTATGAGGACTCCCTCCAGATACTGAATCAGAATCTTTGAGAGCATCATTTTGCCGAGCTATTCCAGTGCTACTTAATGCATATTCATGCTTTAGAATCACAGGCTTAGAGGATATCTAAAGCAAATAAAATTTGGTTTGTAATACATAGTGTTACATAGTCTCATCTGATTTCTTTCTGCATCCATTTTTCCTTTTTTCATAAAAATGCTTACAAAATAATTTTCAAGCAGAGGAATTTTTTTTTCAATCAGCTGCAAATTAACCATGAGGACTTGATGAGGTTCTGATCTGAAAGGATTAATATTTACCTTTTTGTAAGAAATGAAACACTTGCAGTCCATTTTAAGTGAGTGGATCGCATACACAACACAGAGTTTAATATCAAAGTCACATTCTTTTTCAGTAGATCCTGAAAAAAAAATCAGAATCCCCCAGGAGCTGTGTAGTATAAAATCCAAAAGTTGCACAAGCAGCAAAATGTTAACATAATACACTCACTTTTAGTTCACTGAAATAAAATCTTAAACTTTGGTTACTTTACGATGAATGCTTAAATATGTCTATTTATAAAAGAAGTCATACTAAATAGAATTCTTGACAACTCTTACATCTTACAATATAAACAGTTCAGAGTTGAATAAATGATAGTCTGCAGAAAAGCTAATTCAAGGTGTCATTTCTTAAAACAATATATAATATTGTCCACAACATCTATTTTGGAGATGATACAAGAGATAAGAGCATTCCAATGATAAAGGATTAGCAATTAGATGCTATTGTGTCTTTTCACTTTCTAATAAAGATGAATAACATAAGTTTATTAATGATAAACATTTTAGTCATGTCTGAAATGGAGAGGAGTGCTATAATTCCGTAATATGTGATCCTCTGTTTAAGAATTTACATTTGTTACACTCCAACCCATTAATTCCAGAAATACTCCATAGTATGACTCCAGAAATTCTGTCCCATTTTTTCATGAATTGCCTAAATTGCATGAACGTCCTGGGTTCACCAATGCTTAAAATGAACATCTGGTTCTTGAAATTCTAAAGATCTTTAATATGTCTATCAGTGGAGAATTTTCAAACAGAAAAGATGTTTAAGTCAACTCCCAATTATCATTGTGATTAAAGAAGACCTATCATATGGTTAATCAAAAAAGAAAAACAACTGATAATTTTAAAACTTTTATATTGACCTTACATATTTGTATTCACATGTGGTCAAGCCTGAAATTGTTTTAGCTAGCACCCCAATGCTAACAGTAGAATGAGTGTAAAATTAATCATTCCAATCTCTTACCACTTAGGTAGTCAAGGAGAAAGAGATCTTTGGAATGATCACAAGAATCTCAATTACTACCCGGGGAGGTCACTTAACCTCATCTTGTTTCTCTTAGCAGTGAGAAATAGAGCAGAGTATAATTTGAAAATACCAGGGAAAAAAACAGTATGACTCTGCCATTTAATAATAAATTAAACCAAAGCACTATATGTGGAAAAAACTTTACTTTCCAATGGTTCTCAGGGTAACAAAGTACAAGTGTTTTTGGTTGGAGATTTTATTTACTTTTTCATTTATTACGTACATAGAGAGATTTTCAGTATTCTCTATGAATACTGACTTTCTTCTCCTATGCCTCATGACACTTTTTAAAAACATAACAGGACCTTAAAAACATAATATCTGCAGCATGACTTCCCATCATTTCTATTATCAACTGCTTCCTCTGTGAGAAACTACATGTAACAATTTACATGTGTTATGTCATTTCATAAACAGAAAAATACACCCATAAAATATGTCAAATAGTCAAGAGATTATTAGCATAAAGAGAAATCAATGAGTAAGTCTAGTCTACCTTTCTTTTTACATACTTTAATTTGGTATCATATAAATATGATAAAGCCTTTTATAAATAAGCTCCTTGAGACTGCAGCGTCGATTTTTTCTTTAACTTCAAGTTCATTTAAATTTCTGCTCAATAATAAATCAATTACTTCCATGTATTATATGAGTCCATGAATTGAGGGAGAGAAATATTTCTCTGGGTGATATGTCTCCATAGTGATATTTTTTTTAATTTATTTTTTAAATTTATTGGGGTGACAATTGTTAGTAAAATTACATAGATTTCAGGTGTACAATTCTGTATTACATCATCTATAAATCCCATTGTGTGTTCACCACCCAGAGTCAGTTCTCCTTCTATCACCATATATTTGATCCCCCTTACCCTCATCTCCCACTCCCCACCACCCTTACCATATGTGATATTTT
Source organism: Rhinolophus sinicus (assembly GCF_057876585.1). Taxonomy (NCBI): domain Eukaryota; kingdom Metazoa; phylum Chordata; class Mammalia; order Chiroptera; family Rhinolophidae; genus Rhinolophus; species Rhinolophus sinicus. The sequence continues at coordinate 46,057,464 of NC_142501.1, read as the reverse complement.
TAAACTAAATTTATCAGGGTGACAATTGTTAGTAAAATTACATAGGTTTCAAGTGTGCATTTCTATAACACATCATCTATATATCACATTCTGTGCTCATCATTCAGAGTCAGTTCTCCTCCTATCACAATAGTGTTATTTTTGAGAGAGTGGTAAAAGAAAAAACAGTGATATGGGGTTAAAAATAAAAGACTCAGTTTGTTTAACAGCTCTTCAATGAAATGTACTTGGTGTTGAAATGAACACAAATTAGGCTGACAACACAGTGTTTGTGGTCAAGAGACGACTTAAAAAATTGGAATACGAAACCATGAAATAATATAGAAGAATTACATTTTAGTAATAGTTTACTTGCATAATCCAACTAAATTGAAAATTCTTATAGAGTAGATTTTATTCATATATAGTGTGAAAGTTTCCATACAATTAAGATCAGTGCCTTGCAGGTAATTTGCAATGAATTTTAGTTGATCTGAATAGGAAAAAAATATATTATGAGTTTAAGAAATTAACCAGTATGATTGGAACTAATCTGAGAATCTATTATAGAAGCCTTAAGCTTTAAATGAAGTGCATCAGAGAAGGGAGAAGCTGGATAAATGTGGAGACAGGTCACCATTAGTCACAATAAGTAGTATGAACAAAGGCACTAATGCAATAATGCAGTGGTTTGGAAGATAGCGAGGCAGTTCCTTTTTAGGGAGTAGTGATAGTTATTGCTGGATGGATAACATGTATATGAAGCATGACCTCTTGAAAAGATAATTGAAGAGTTTGGTCCTTAAATTTAGATTTTAAATAAGTAGACCATAAAATTTTAAAAGTAGGTCCATAGTTGTGGCCATTGGGGTCAGACAGATTTGAATGTGATCTGGTTCAGTCCCTTACTATCTGTTGATCTTAGGTTATTTAACTTCACTTGGATTCATGTCCCTCATCTGCAGAGTAGTAATAACATATAACCGACTGAGTTGTAGTGACAATTAAGTCAGATAATGCTTGTACAGGCATAAAGCAAAAATGTGATAAATTATAATCTTTATACTAATATCTGTGATGATGTTATTAGTACAGAACTATCTTAGATTCAGTTTCCCCTTGTGGTTGAGAATAAAATGGATTGTAGAACAGAAGCACTGTGTTCAGAAAATGGAGTTTAGTGTGCTTGTGAAACCACCAAGTGGAGATGTCCAGTGCATCTTTAATAAAATGGATCTGATCTATAGGTGAAATTGAAATTAACCACTTAGAAGGTATCAGTGTGTGTGTGCATGTGTATGTATATATATATATATATATATATATATATATATATATATATATATAAATCAAAACTATAACTGGGAAAAAGATATGACAGTAAGTGTATTTAAATTGAGGTTATGGGTTTATTGCAGAAGCCTCAGGAACTTTGATGCTTAAAAGAAAGGTAAAAGAAAAAATTACGAAAGTTTCTGAGACTTAAAAGAAAAACCAGAAGGTGATTTCATGAAATCCCAGGGACTTGAGTTACATCAATCAGCTATTGCCTAATGACATTGTAAAACAAATATCCCAGAATTATAGTAACCTTTTTTTCTTTCCCCCCCCCAGTGGGTCCACCACAAGGTGAGGTGAAGTCAAATTTAATGATGGCATTGCACTTTACAATCCTGCTTTAGGCTGCAGGATTGATTGGGTTTGGCTCTAAGCTTTACATTGGCTCTAAGCTTGGCTCTAAGCTTTACATTGATCCCAAAATATGTGCTTCTCATGGCAGATGACAGTGCATAAGAACGAAGCCAAACTGCAGATGTGAAATCTCTGCTTAGTCCACATCCTCTACTATTATGTTGGGCAAAGCAAGTCATATGACCAAGCATAACATCAATTGGTATGGCACTACGCTCTGTCAACAGTGGGAATGGAAGAGAAATGAATATTTGCTTAACAATAAATCAAAACTATCAAAAGACCTTTCCAAAAAGGAAAATTCAATAGAGTTAATTTCTGTTGAAATGTCAAGTAAGGAAATATTTGAAAGGTACCCATCGGACTTAGGAACTTAAGGGGTATTTTGGTGACTATGTAAAGTACAATTTTACTGAAATGTCTGGTATAAAAACCAGGTTTTAGAGGTTTAGAGTGAATTGAAGGTAAAGAATGGTCGATTAAACCTAGATAAGCGTTCAAAAAACTTTGGCTATGAAAGAGAAAAGGGAGAAATGACTGCAGTAGTTTGTAGGGGGCAAGAGTTAGAGGAAAATTTTTGTTTAATTTTCTCTGCATTGTTTTTAAGAGGAAAAATAACTAAGAATGTTTAAATGCTGATATCAGGAAGCCAGTAGAATGATCAAGTTTGAAGATCCAAGAAAGGTGATAATGGATATAGTGAGGGCCCATAAAGGTGGGAGGATGCGATTCTGAACCCAAGAAGAGAAAGAAAACTTGGTCTTTCCTCTTCCATTATGATAAATTGGAAAGATGGGAGAATGTTGCTATAGCTTATGTCATAATTTTGAAACTACAGGCTAGTAATTCTGGAAAAAGAAAGAGAAAAGAAGTAAAATTTAAAAAGTAGCTAGAAATGTTGTAAAAAAAAAAAAAAAAAAAAAAAAAAAAACCACACGTAACTTAAAAGTTTGAAGGTAGGGCAAAATTGGGAGTTGAGAAGATAAGATTGGACTTTATGGGGAGGAAGCATATGTGTGTAAGAGCAAATTTTATTTCATGCTGTTGAAAACTGAGATCTGGAATCCAAGTAGTGGAACTGGAATAAGGAAAGAGACGAGATCCTTCTCTCTGATAGGTTTAAAGGATAGTAGTAGAGATAAAGACAAGGTGAAGTGAAGTCAAATTTAATGAAGGCATTGCACTTTACAATGATATTTTTAGTAACATAAATATTAGTGTCATCTTCCAGAATATATTACAGAAAAGTTATGCAGGAAGGATGAATTTAAAATTCAAAAACAAAAATAACTAGGCCACGTATGAATTACATTAAGAAATCTAAAAAGATAAAGTAACTGCTGTGCCCAGCAAGATTGTCTCAATACCTACATATGAGCAAGAACCCAAAAGAAAGTCCTTCATTTTACAGTACTTGTAAAAATAGAAGGCAATATGAATAAACACTATCTGTGGTAACATCCATAACATTGTTTCTCAGTTGATTCTCAGAAATATTTTAATTGACTAGCAGTCGTTTTGCTCATATCCACTCATATCTACCACCACAGATCAGAAAATATTCAGTGGGAAAATTTCAGTACATTGTCAGATAACAGTTGATGTGATGTTAATAGAAAATCTTAATGATACAATTTAGACTTCCAAAAAATACAAGCATAGCCATGAATAATATACCATAATTACTCAAATATAAAAACAAAAAAATAGAAGAAAAATGTAACTTCAAATTAGACTCAAAATTCTAGTACATAATACAATTTACCTTGGTGAAAAGAGCCCAGGAATAAAACGGCACTGGAGGAGTTAATATAAAACAATGTATCCATCTTGTTAATATTTATATAAGAATTAGAGCAAATGATCTTTGCTCTGAATTTGTAAATAAATTATTCACTTTTCCCAATGACCTTGAGAATTTGAGAGGCTACATAAACTATATTTTAATGTTCTTAGCAACCCAGAAACCATCTCTCTAAAGGTCACCCAGGAAACTGAAGACTCCAAAATACTGTTCCCTCTTCACATTTCCCTCCTCCTCCATCAATAAAACACCTGTATTTGGAGACAAATTAGTCTCCCAGGATTAGTCATCACAATATATGTATGGCCAAGTAAAACAGAATAACCAAAGATTAGATCATTTTATGTACTGAAATAGGTTAGTATTTAACATGAAAGAAAGGGATGTCCTAATTGTCTACTGATGTTTATAAAGTTGTTTTATGATAGCAAACAAAAAAGATAATAGAAATGAAAGAGGAAGGGGAGGAAAGCAGTAAACAGAGTGATAAATAGATATTATGACTGGCATCATGATGATTCTTGATGTATTGAAAAGCAATCCTTCAGTCTCAGTCTGAGCAGGTGTGTGTGTGTGTGTGTGTGTGTGTGTGTGTGTGTGTGTGTGTGTGTTCATATGTATATATTATGGGAATATAAGCCTGTGTTTCAGCCAAGTTGACTAAATTTTTTCTTTCTCAAATGTAGTCTGAGAAGCTCCAGAAATGCTGCTAGAAATGCAGATTCCTGAATCATCTTCCAGATCTACTGACCCAGAATCTGTAGTGATGGAGGTCAGAAATTCTCATTTTTAACAATTTCAGGTAATCCCTTTGAATTATAAGGTCAGAGAACCAATGCCCTACAGTGTATCCGTTATAGAACTGTATTGATATAATTGTACCTACCAATATGAAGAAAGTAATATGTATATGTGCTAATAAGCTGATGATTTCCTTCTGGCATCCTCAGAATATGGAGTATTAGTACAAAAGAATATTTCCAAAACATTGTGTTTATTGAAAAATTTATATGGAGTGTTGAGTATACCTAAGTGTGAGGCACTTTTTTAGGCACTGAAGATTTTAAAAATGACACAACAGTAAAGAAAGGCAGACATAGATGTAAGTACGGCTAATGAAGGGGCTATGGTAGAAGATTGTAAGGGACATAAACAAGAGAGGGAAAAGTCAGGCTAGTAGCTTCTTAAATGAGGTGTCATGGAGTAACCTTGAGAAATGCTTGCCAGATACACAATGCAAACACAAGTAAAACAACTTTGTCTTATTAAAGCATCAGACTTTTACAAAACCAGATGTTATTTTTGCTCAGAATTCTGTCTAAAGTCCACTATTAAAGAAATACGGAATCAAACTATGACCTGGTGCAGATGAAGTAATTTCCCATTAGTATCCATCATCCACAGCACTTGCCCATTTCAAACAAGCACAGGTGTAGGACAGATGAAAAGATAAACATAAGTAAGCTGAGCAAAAGTTCCATGAAAACAATGAAGCAGAAATAATGAATCAAGATTCATATAGCAGTATCAAGTCAAAGGACATTGCAAGCAATCGTGAAGGAAAATACACCCTGGATGAAACAAAATCCTCTTGGGGAATCATTCTTGGGGAAAGTCTGACAAATTTTAATTCTCTAATGAATCAAACAAAAAGCAATTAGCTTTGAAAAGTTCAAATGATTTTGGACATTCTAAAAATGACCGCTATTGTCAATATAGCTCAGTGTGATATTTCCCTAAAAAATGATGGTACTAAAAAGAGACCAAAAGTGAGGAAACAAATTATGCCACTCGTTACATATCAGTTACTCACTGAAAGTTTCCAATATATAATTTCAGCAGAGTACCAAAAATATAGGAATTTTTATTGCAAGTATAAGCTTCTCACATGCCAAGAAGTGATTCTTTGAGCACATTTTACTATGACTAATAAAATCAGTTAGGTTAGTGATAATGACAATTTTTTCCTCTTCATAACTAGTAACTTGACCACAGTAAAAATGAATAAGAAAAAATTCTCAGTCTGGTGATCAAACATAGGAAGTTTCAAGGAAGAATATTTTATAAAAATCTTCTATTTCAATTATCTCTAATATCACAGCACTACTGGACTTCTTTTTTGAGTGATTTAGTCATATTTTAAATGACTGCTTTATATACTCCTATAACAAATATGATTGTATGCAAACAGGAAACCATATGTGTATATAAAAATAAGCATAGTGGCGTTCTCAGACATGGCTAAGGATGAAATCCAAAATCCAGGACATCTGCAAACTTCTATGGCTTTTAAAAAGATGCATGTCTTAGCAGAAATCTAGTTCTCAAAGAAGCTGTGGGAAAGATTAAGATGAAAATGTATGACTCAGTACATTTTTTAAATTTTCTCTGCTTAATTACTCAAAGGAAGTTTTCATAACATACTAATAGTAATATGAAGCCAAATGTGAAATACTACTAGACCTTACTAAAAGTGCTATTTTGGAGAGTAGATGCTTGCCAATTTTGTAGCGAGACTTCTTATCAAGAATTATCTAGATATGTTGTTTCTATTTTAGAGTTAATTTTCTTAACATTTTTGAAATTTTATTTCATTAAATCCTCAAATACTATTTTAGGATATCTTATCAAATCACTGCCTTACTTGGAACCTTTTTTCCCAGAGTAAAACACAAAGTCTTTAACACTTTAAAAGATCTTTCTTGATCTACTATTTGTTCCTCCTCAGCCACATGTCTTGCTACTTCATAACTTATATTCTATCATATTTTAGATTTCTTTCAGTAATTTGAACCAATCATACTCTCCTAAACGTCGTTGGTATAGAACATTCACCTAACACGTTGACTCTCCTTGCGTTACAGCATTCATTACAGTTTTGTGTTCTTTTTCTCTATTTTTCCCACTTATCTCCTGAAGGCAGATAAGAGTCTGGCTTATTCATTACTATCTCTCCAGGCCCAACACAATGCCTACCACACAACAGATCTGTGGTTCTGTATATAACATCCCTCTTTCTCTCCTCCTTGTCTCTCAGTCTTTCTCCCTTTCTCCCCACCTACTGTGTTTCCCCGAAAATAAGACCTAGCCGGATAATCAGCTCTAATGCATCTTTTGGAGCAAAAATTAATATAAAACCTGGTATATTAATTTGTATTATATTGTATTGTGTATATATTATGTTATATTATATTATATTATATTATATTATATTATATTATATTATATTATATTATATTATATTATATTATATATTAATCTGGTCTTACAGTAAAATAAGATCAGGTCTTATATTAATTTTTGCTCCAAAAAACACATTAGAGCTGATTGTTGGGCTAGGTCTTATTTTCGGGAAAGCACAGTATGACTCACTTAGAGCTACCACTTCTCCAGTTTCCAGATACAAACAAGAACCTGTCTCCCGTGCATAATCTACAAAGTAGACTCTGGCCAGAAATTGAAATAATGCAAATAACACTTCTTTCTTTCCTTTATTTATTATATGTAGTATTCATACCATTTCCCCGAAAATAAGACCTAGGCAGACAATCAGCTCTAATGCGTCTTTTGTAGCAAAAATTAATATAAGACCCAGTATTATACTATATTAATATAAGACCCGGTATTATATTACACTACAGTAAGTAGGTAAGTGAGAGAGAAGAGGTACGTGCCTGACTAGCCTAATCAACTAAATCAAACCTGGAAAATAATCACATGCCAGACAATACAGCAAACATACCATTACAACAATTTTCCCCACGTTTGAAAATGAAGCCACTCAGAGTAATAGAAGTTGAGTAAATTTCCCCCAAGAATACACGTCTACTAAGTGACAAAATACATATTTAAATATATGTGTATTAACATCTAGTATTATACTCTTTCCTACATGAGAAAATATAACCATATATTATATTAAAAGTCTATGGCACTACAATAACAATGAAAGGGGGCAATTTTTTATCACTTGAATTTTATAAAAAACTTAGATTCCATTTTAACTGAAATGTTTTACAATCCCAATAAAAATTCAATTTTATATATTAAACAACAAAACAGTCTATAGAGAAATAACTAATTTTAAATTTTATTATGTCATCAGTATGCAACTATGCTTCATTTATTTTATTTACTAATAGTTTGATTTGGAAAGATAAAATCATCTAAACACGTTTGAACCAGTGATAATACTCAGTACTGAGAATAATATGCAAAAATCAAACATCCTTATGTTACTAGAATTATAAATTATTGCAGTCTCTTTGAAGGACAATTTGGAAATACTGATAATCTGTAAAAGATGTACCTTTTTGCTAGCAATTTCACTCTAGAAATACACTTTAGAGAAATATTCCTAGGAATGTACAAAAGTACATGTAGAATAATGTCCTTATGGCATTCTTTTTTTAAAAACATGGAAATAACCCAAAGATACAATCATGGGATATAAATTATGTTCCATGCAAAGCAATATTATGCAAATGCTAAAAAAATAATGTGTTAGCACTATAACGTGTGGAAATAAGAATTGCCAAAGATAAAAACAAAAAATAACATAAAAGTGACAAAACATTACATGTAGTATGATAAAATTTTAATGATAGTAATAATGATATATTGAAAACTATTTCTATGCAGAAAACTATTTGAATATATATACATGATGTCAACAGTAGTCAGTTCTGTGGATTGATTTAAATGAATGAAAAGAGTCATTAAAGATATAGCCGCTATTAATAAAATAATATGAGATTATTTTGAAAAACAGTGTCAAATATATCTAACAATTTAGATGGACAAATTCCTACAAAAATGCAACTTATCAAAAATAAATGAAATAATAATTACAAAATATGAATAAAAGTAATTAAATCTCTAATTTAAAATTTTGTCACAGAAAAAATAAGTTCTAGGGCCAAATAGCTTCTCTAGTAGATCTTACAATATATTTAAGAAAGAAGTCATATAGATCATACACAGACTCTTACTAGAATAAAAAGAGGGAATATATTCTGACTCTCATGAGTTCATCCAATGTAAATTTGACACCAAAACCTGACATAAAACATTTTTTAAAAAGAGCAAACAAATCCTAAATAAAACATTATCAAACCTAATCCAGTAATATACATAATAGGTAACATATACATCATGAACTTGTTAATTTATTCCAGGAGTTCTGGTTTAATATTGAAAATCAATCAATATAATTCTTTGCATTAACTTCATATAAGAGAAAAATCATATGTTCATCTCAATAAATTTAAAATTATTGTAAATTTAAAAATCTTAAACAAAAATAGGAGGAAACTTTCTTAACCTGGTATAGAGTATCTATAAAAATAAAACAGTTAACGGTGAAATTTTGAGAAATTTTCTTATAAGGTGAGGAATGAGACAAAGATGTCAATTATTATAACTTCTATGCAACATTGGCCTAGAGAGCCCAGTCAGTGCAATAAGACAAGATTTCAAACAGTTATAAGAAGTAGATAAGAAGAAATAAACATTATTCTCAAATGATACAACTGAATATCTATAAAGTTAAAAAGAATCAACAGATAAATTATTAATATTGATAATATTGGTGAGTTTTACAAGATTATAAATAAACGACATACAAAAATCAATTATTTACTATCAACAGAGTTAGAAACTGAAAATTTACAATTACAGTACTTACAATAGTATAAAAAAAGAAAAAAAAATCAGACACCTAAGAGTAAATCTAACAAAAGATGTGCAAGGATTTCACACTAAAAGTTTTAAACATCATTTAGAGAAATTTTTAAAGACCTAAAGAAAGTGATATATAGGCGATCATAAATAGACTCAATTTTTTAAACATGTCAATTATCTCAAATTGATTTGCCAATTCAATTCCTTCTTAATCAAATTCCAACAAGAATTTCATAGAAATTAATGAGCTGTCTTTAAAATTTATATTGAAAGGCAAAGAGCCAATAATAGTCAAGACAAACTTAAAGGGTAATCAAGTCAGAGGGCATACTGTAGTAAACATTAAGACCTATTTTAATATGTCAGTAATTAAGACTGTGTGCATGGTCTCAATGATAGACAAATAAACCTGTTAAACAGCATAAAGTCCAAAAACAGATCTACCCATACATGAATACCTGATTTTTGACAAAGGCAGCATTGCCAAACCATGGGGAAAGGATAGTCTTTTTAATAAATGGCTCTAGATAAAGTTTATATTCATATAAATAAGAAAACATGACTCAAACCTCACATAAAAATCAATTTCAAGTGAAACATAAAACAATATAATGCCTAGAACACAATATAGAAAAACAGCGCCTTGCCTTATAATAAATGATTGTTGAATTAAATAAGATACAAAAATCTAACTATGGAATACTTAAAATTGATAACATTTGATGATAAAAGATAACATTAAGGAGTGTTAAGGCAAATCAAAGAGTGGGAGAAGATATTTGCAAATATTTTCTAAGGGCTCAAATTCAAAATATAAGGAACATCCTATGCATCAATAAGACATATAACTCACTAGTAAAATGGATAAAACTTTTGAACAGATACTTCAGAACGTCCATTCGAATGGCCAAAACACTTACATAAAAAACTTCAATTTCTTATTAATGAAGGAAATGCATATTAAAATCATAACTAGATATCCACCTCTACACATTCCCACTCACTAGAATGCTTTAAATTAAAAAGACTATTAACACCAAGTGTTGATAAAGCTATGGAGCAAGTTGAAACCTCATACACTGCAGGCTGAACTGGAAATTAGCTCAACCACTTTGGAGAAACTAGCAATTTCAACTAAACAAGAACCTATGACTCAGCAATTTTAATCTTTTTTTTTTTATTTCCATAACCATATATTTGATCCCTTTTACCCTCATCTACTACCCCCATCTCCCCTTACCCTCTGGTAACCACTAAACTATTGTGTCTATGAGTTTTTGTTTATTTGTTTGACATGGAAACCAAAGTGTCTTTCCATAGATGACTGGATAAAGAAAATGTGGTATATACATAATGGAATACTATTCTGCCAAAGAAAAGATGAAATAGTGCCATTTGAGACAATATAGATGGATCTTGAGATTACTATGCTAAGCGAAATAAGTCAGACAGAAAAAGTCGAGAACCATATAATTTCACTGATATGTGGTATATAAAACCGAAAACAACAAAAGAACAAGCAGTTTTAAACTTAAGTACATCTTAACAAGAGATGCAGTAACATACAACGTCTGACAATTAAGTTTGCGAACTCATCCTAGAAAAAGTGCTACATGCCTCATTGCTGAATATCACTATGGTCACCTTTGAAGTACTCCCCTTGAGAAGCTATGCATGGACACCAGCATCTAGTCCACCTTTCAATGCAATTTTGGAACTCTTTTTCTGGAATGGCCATCAGAGCAGTCGTCAGATTATCCTTGATGTCCTGAATGTCATCAAAATGTCTTCCTTTGAATATTCCCTTTATCTTCAGGTAAAGAAATAAGTCATTGGGGGCCAGATCAGGTGAGTAGGGAGGATGTTCCAATACAGTTATTTGTTTACTGGCTAAAAATTCCCTCACAGACAGTGCCTTGTGAGCTGTTGCATTGTCGTGATGCAAAAGCCTTAAATTGTTGGCAAAAAGTTCAGATCGTCTAACTTTTTCAGGCAGCCTTTTCAGCACTTCCAAATAGTAAATTGTTTGCCCAATTGGTACAAATTCATAATGAATTAATACCTCTGATATCAAAAAAGGTAGCAATACTGTTGCAATAAGTTCGTGAACTTAATTTTCAGACCACGTAGCCAAAGTCCTAAGTATGGCTTTTCATTACAAAATTGCTTATTAAAGGACTTTCTTTCATCTATTTTTGTTGTATAAATCAACAAAACCAAGAAGTCAATTCATGAAAAACTGTGAAGATTGACATAGCTTCTAGTTTGTATTTATTGATTTACAAAGTATAGATAGAATGCTTAATTTGTTGAAATATTTAAATGAGTTCAGCTTTGACCCTTGTATGAATATCTTCATAAAATACTTATTGAGTATTAACTACCATGTTTCCCCGAAAATAAGACTGGGTCTTATATTAAGGTTTGCTCCAAACGCATTAGGGCTTATGTTCAGGGAATGTCATCCTGAAAAATCAGCTAGGGCTTATTTTCCCGTTAGGTTTTATTTCGGGGGAAACTCTAGACACAAAGATGAATAAGGCATGGCCAGTAGGATATGTCCTCAAGGGCTTATAATAAGGATAACACACAAGTAAAGAATCAGTTACACTATAATATAGTAAGTGCTCGCTGAGGTGTCTACAGATTGTTAATGGAAGCACTGAATAAGAGCTCAAAACTCAGCCTAGAAGTTTAGAGACATCTCCTAGAGAAAGTAGCAGCTGACCAGATCTTTGAAGAGGTTAGCAGATCAATTACAGGGCAAACAAGGATACAGGTTATTTCTAGCAGAAAACAGAATCTGGGGAAAGAGTAGAGTTTGAGAAAAACCATGGTGCATTAGGGGAAATGCAAACAGTTCAGTGCAATTGGCACTGTGGAAGACAGGAGATGGAACAGACTGGAATAATAAGAAAAGAGATTTAACGAAGTAAATAGGGACCATTTAATAAAGGACTTTAGGTGCAATGCAAAAGACTTCAACCATCTTATTATAGAAAAAAAAAATCAAAAGATTTTCAGCAGAGGAGATACCTGAGATTGGTTTTAGAAAGATAACTTTGGTTATTTATCGAAAATAAGTTTAAAAAACAAAAAGAAAAAGACTACAAGAAAAGAGGGACTCTGAACTCCGAATACCCTCATTTCCTACACAGAAAACAAAGACTTATAATGATTAAGCAACTTGCACAAAATCACAGAGACTGTAACTGACCAAGCTGGGTTTCATGCAAAGCTGTGTATAACCCTAACGTGTGTGCTCTTAAGGACCAGGGAAACTGCCTCTCACAAAAAAAAACTATAATGCGATAAACCCTAACCATTTAGAGAATAGTAACAAATAAAACAGTGCAGGGAAAGCAATGATATGGTCAAGTCTACATCATCAAAATCAAGTACAGAGGTGAGCAATTATTCAGTGAATTAAGGACCATCTGGATAATCCTGGCAAAAGCAGATTTAGTGCCTGAGTCATTCAGATAATTGTGCAAACAATGTGCCCTGCTCTGGCTGAGTAACCTGGTCATTAATATCCTCATAGTACGTTCTGCCCCATGGCACTTTTGAAATGGACAGTAGTAGCTCAGAAAGAATTAAGGTACTATTCATTTCATGGGAGAGCCACATAAATAATAATAGGATCTTAATAGACTGAGAGTGCATTTCATATGTCCCCAGGAGCCATTTCACAGGGATATATACATGATATACATAAGCCAAATCCCACTTCAAAGAAGGCAAGAAGTTCAGCAATAGTACCCTCAAATGTGTGTTCTTATATTCAATTATTTATCAGGTAGCAAAGAGCTACTGCTGCAAACAGATACACAGGTTAAACTACAATGAAGTTACAAATATCTGTATGTCCCAAAATATAAAAGGCAAAAAACACGGTGAGGAAAATTTTCACAGTATACCATAGATTTTTTGTTAAACAAAGAAAACAGGAATACCCCAAAAAAGAAATAATCAAGTAAAATACAAAACTAAGAAATACAAAGAGCCAATAAACGTGAAAACATTTCTCAACTCATCCAAAAATTATAGAACACAACTTAAAAGAATAATGGGATACTCAACTTCTACTATCAAAATAGTCACAATTTTGTAAACACAATACTAAATGTTAATAAGAATATTGCCATATTGGTTTATACTAAGTACCAATTCTGTATAAACTTTTTTTCTAGGGCAATTTGGTAAGCAATAGGAGTCTAGAAATATTTATATGTTTGATCAGGTAATGTCTGATCAAGAAGTTATTGTAAGGAAACAGTCAGAAATGGAAAATTAATGTATACTTACGTTCATTTTCTTAAGTGTGAAAAATAATCTAAAGACTCTATAAAAGAATATTTGGTAGCCATAAAAAACGGTTAGTAGGAATACTAAATAAAATAAGTGAATGTTTATGTTATGATGTTAAGTCGGGAAAAGGGCTAAATAAAAAAATGAATATTCACTCTAATTGTAAATTTGTAAATTTAAAATACCAATATATATTTATAATAATACAACTGGGAGGTTATAAATGGATCTTGCTTCATAGAGTTTTCTTTTATTTCCAGTTTTTCCTGAATGATTTTGTATTTCCTTACAATCACAAAAATGTTACTTTAAAGGTACTATTAAATGAATATACTTTTGAATGAAATTTTACACACTAGATCATTCATATAACCATAGGGAAACAATGTTCCATCCTCCTCCTGTTACATTTTCTAATCTCAGGATTTGAGCCCACCTGTTCTTGTTCCAACATTTGTGCACTTTAAAATACTGGGCACAGTAAAAGTTTCAAAGCAGAGTAGAACCAATAATGAAAATTAAAAATACGTAATACCAATAATATGTTGCATCTTAGATTCAAGCAGAGAGACTTATACACTGAAAATTTTGGTAAATTGCCTACTGCACTAATCCAGGCATGCAATGACAAATGAAACTGATATTGGGGAAAACAGAAAGACATAAATTAGAGTTGAGAATAAAAATGAATAAATCAGTTACTGAATAGATGGTGGATACTTGGAGGCAGGGGAAAGGAAGTCTAAAAACAAAACAAAAAAACTAATCACAAACCAGAAAGCTAGAAAAACTATGGTATCTTATGCTAAAAGCCAGTTTAAGGGTGGTGATGATTGATAGTGGGAAAGCAAAAAGTAGATTTCACTATTTCACTATGTACATTATCATTACTGTAAACAGTACTTCTAGTACTAATAGCTATTATTTATGAGTAATGACTATGGGCTAAGCCCTACTTTAAATGTGTTATATGCATTATCTCATTTAATACTAAAAAATTTTAATCCTAAAAAAAACTGAGGTAAGTGCTATTATAATCCCCAGTTGACTTATTGACATTCACTTATCTGCATAATGTATATAAATATTTATACATGTAGGCTTCCTTCCAAAACCTGTGCTTTTAGCCACTAGGACAGTATTTTGGAACGGCTAATGGAGAAGAGATTAAGAATGGAAATGCAGAAGGAGAATTTTATTTCCAAAAAAATAAATTGTCATCAATTTGGGGCATTTATTGGAAACTTAAAAGCAGGAAGAAGAGATAAGAGAGACACAAAGAAAAGAGGGTTAGAGAAAGAGAAAAATTATGACATCAGATCATTGTGGTATCAATAAATACTAATTTCAAAGAGGAGAGGGACAATATAGAAAATGGCAGATCAGAAGGGAAGAAAAAATGAACAGTATACCAAAAAAAAAAAAAAATACAAACATGGGACATATTGGCCTATATTATAACTGATAGCAATACTGACCAAATTTTGTTAATTGGACCAAAAAATGTGGGAAGCTAAACTATTCTATTTGAGGTGAACGTGCTATGCAATATAATTTACAGTAGGTTGTTAGAAGATTATGTTTGAAATAGTGGATTTTTGGAAGACTTTAAGCAAATTACTTGGTGTCTTCTAAATCTAAGAAAATAGAAAGGTTATCATCAGGATGAAATAATTACAGGCAATGGGAAAAATAAATGCACATACATGTGTAAAAGAGGGCCCAGGTATCACAAATAGATATAATCAGAAACATCAGCACAAGTTTAAGTATCAGGTCCACAAGTAAAATTTGTACAAAGAAATATATCAAAACTACTCTCAAAGATTGTAAAGGTCCATTAGTTCTATTAATACATCCTGTAAAGTGGGTGGATCCTTTCCCCCCAGGTCTCCAAATGCTGCTAGTAATAAGTTACCACCCAAACAAATTTACTACCATATAATCAAAATACAGGCATAAGTAAACCATATGCTCGGATGAGTTTAGTAAACTCTCCCAGATGTGATATATATTTATTTGATATGTGTGTTACATTTCAGTCTGGTAAGGTTCACGTGTACACTGTGAAGCTGTAAAATGCGGGAAAATAGATGAATAGCAAATTGCACTAAGAATGTATTCAAAATAATATTTGGGAATATTGATCTTGATGTGCATTACAGAAACATTATTTCATGCAGGGTTTCCTCAATCTGAGCGCATTTCTCTGGCTTTTCACCCAATGGAGAATTTGATTCCCTTTTGTCCCTCCCACTCAGTGCTTCCAGATTGCTTCAGAAGGCCAAGGCAGCCTGCTCAGCTGCAGGCAAACAGGGCTTGGGTGTGCAAGAGCTATATATAGCTCCACCTTGGAGATGTGCACACACAAGCACACATACAAATGTCCATGCTGAATTTGGCATGAATAAATGAGAAACGGTTGCAGCTCTCCACCCTCCCTCTTTCGCATCACCCCAATTTTTCAGTAATTTTCAAAGCAGGGTGTCATCAGTCCGGGAGAGTGATGCAGCGTCTAATTTCTCTGCAGTTCTTCTGCCTACTGCTTCCAACAATCTGACTCCGGCAAGAACCGGCACTGGGCCAACAACTACTTCCCAGATGCGGTCAACCACGAAGGCTACCTCGCAGCCGGGCGAGCCCATCCGGGCAATCCAGGCAATTACTTGACTCTGGGAATCCTCGAGAATAAACCCACATTTTAGAAACTAGGAGAGAAGGTGGTTCCCAGGAGACAACACCAGGCTAGGAGAGAAGAGGCAAAGCCTTCGCTGACTCCCCTTCTCAATCTGCCGCAGAGGAGAGAAGGGCCCATGTGTTCTCAATAGAGACGTAATTAATCCGAACATACCCCTAGAGTTGCAGGATTTTTCCCCACCCCCCACTCCCGAAGGGAACAAGCTCTTAACCCAGAGGCCAGGGAACAAGCAAGTCCCTTCTTCCCCGCAGTGCAATTATTCCCAGTTTGTGTCCCCCCCCCCCCCCCCGGGTTGTGCTAGAGTCCAGACCCAAGGTAGGAGAGGGAGAACGAGTGAGTAGGTGCGGACGGGCGTGGGGAAGAGGACAAGCTCTTCTCCATCTAGGAAGACCCTCGGGTTCCCGGCTGCTGACACGTCTGCTCCCCCAGACCCTTCCCTGCCGGGTCGACATGGCACCCCTCGGACGCGACACCGGCGGTGGCAGACGGCGGAGGCAGACGAAGCCTGAGAGGAAAGTTGACGAGGCACAGATGGGGGCTCGGTCCCCTCTCCACTGCTGCCCTGCCTCGCCCGTGACCCCGGGCTCCCGCATCTCGCACTCCTTCCCAGCAGCTAGACGCCCTGCACCCAATCCTTCCTGCCGTACTTCATGACTAGAGCTGAGGCCACCACATGAGATTTGGGGGTGATGAGGGCGGGGCAGGGCTGGGGGAAGGGGAAGGGAGGCAACAGCGTGAAAATACGCATTCTTTATCCTATCTGCACATAAGGAAAAGTCCTGCCTCCTACCTGTTCCCTGCTCCTGCTCTCCCCGGCGTGGCACAGCTGGACCATCACCTACAGGTTTCCCACTTCCGCTACAAACACCTGGGAGCGCATCTCCCCAGCCAGCGCCCCTCCTTGCCTCGGCCGAGCCCACCGGAGCTACTTGACAGCAGAAGCCGGGCCTTTTAGAGCGATTATTGGCGCCGGGGAAAAAGTGAGGCGGGCACCGGAGAAAATTCTGCGTCTCTGATTGGACAGGCCAGATGTCACTCTCACCCCAGGACCAGGGCTGGCTGCGGACTGGGGTAGCTGCTAAACCTAGCTGCAAAGGGTCTCTGCAATGCCTGGAACCAAAACCTGCTGCTACTGGATCAAGGACCCCTAAGAGGAGGGAAACTGGTTTGATCACTTGTCATCTGAGACCCCCCAAGAGGGGAGGAGGGGTCAGGCATAACCAGACACAGAACACTTTCCAGAGCTTCCCAAAAGGGACCATCTGTTCTGAGATTTGACAGGCAAAAATATCACGGGCAGTGCCTCAATGGAGAAGCACGAACTTTGGTTAAGAATGGAGCAAAATAGAAAAATATATATACTTATATGAAAAAAATAACAAGGAAAAAGAAAGACGTGAGGGTTTTCTTTGTTTCGAATATCCATTTTTGCCTAAATGTAACATGGAAGTTTTTCGTATGGAGAAAAGGTTAAACTGCTTGTTCTATAGTGCAAAGTGACTCCCAATTATTCCAGAGTAGGAACAGTTTCAAATGGGGAAGCGCTGCATAATAACCGCTCAAGAAAGAGTAAAAGAAGGAAACTAAGACCAAACTGCACAGAGGACTTTCCTTGGGCAGTTTGGTGGCAAAACTCTTAAAATACTCACCACCAGACTGACTAATAATCAGCCATTTCCCTTTCTACTAATATTCGTCCATTATTCCTTTTACAGTCAAACCCCTAGGCTGCAGAGCATGCACGTATAAGCTAACCCAAACCTAGGTGATCCGAAGCCTGTCTTTTAGGTGCAAGAGGAGGAGGGCAAAACAACTTTGTGCCCCTTTTCCATCTCTGACATTTGTCCCGGTGGAATTAGGAAGCTATGGAATTCAACGGACTTCTTAAATGGGAGGAAATGATAGAAAGATCACAAGTAAAGTTAAGGGTAGGGAGATGTGTTGATTTAGTGCCACATAAGAAAATAATCTTCTACCTCACAGGCTGCTTCCCACCTGAAAAACAGCCAATGTCTTAATTTTTATTGGGGAAGGGGAACAGGACTTTATTAGGGAACTTCCAGGACTTTTATTTATTTATTGCTTCCAGGACTTTTTTCCAAGTCAAGTTGTTGTCCTTTCAATCTTAGTTGTGGAGGAGGTTCTGTTCAGCTTCAAGTTGTCCTTCCAGTCTTAGTTGTGGAGGGCGCAACTCAGCTCCAGGTCCAGTTGTCGTTGCTAGTTGCAGGGGGCGGAGCCCACCATCCCTTGAGGGACTCGAGGAATTGAACTGGCAACCTTGTGGTTGAGAGCCCACTGGCCCATGTGGGAATTGAACTGGCAGCCTTTGGAGTTAGGAGCATGGAGCTCTAACCGCCTGAGCCACCGGGCCAGCCCCCAGCCAATGTCTTCATCCACCTAAATTAAGGAGTCATCTTAACTAACTCTGAGCGTAAGACACAATTCCCATACTCAAAGAGCTTATGATAGACTTGGGTCACTAGACAGCTATTAGAGGAGATGACATTGATATTAATGCTAAATCATTGTAGGCCTTCAACTTAGTGCTTATGATTATTATTACTATTAGGCCAGACTCTTCGTAAAATGTTCTCTTCATAAAACTTTAGAAAACAAATTAATGTATTTGAAAGTGGGAAAGAAGCCCGAGGGGTGATTAACAATGATTAATAGATGATTCTGATGCTGGGAACCCTCTTTACACTAAATGGGAATAATCAAAAAAATGTAATGGAAGTTTCTAAGCCCCGTCAGTCATGTTTCTACACAATATGCCTCCTAGTCTTTCACCTCAAGGCACCCACAACAGGCACCCACACCAATTGTTCCATCGAATTGGACAAATCATCCGTTATCTAGTGCATTTACTGAGACTTATTCTGTGCCACACCCTGTGTTGGATTCTAGGGAACTAAACAAGAATCATACACTGAACTTGTTAAAGAGGGACTCAGGCAGCAATTAAGATAGTAAAATATTGTAATACGGAATGTGTATTATCAGCATTAACATTTTTTTATTCCTAAGCATACTGTTTTGAGTCACAATGAACTCCAGTAGACCCTCTTCTAGATTTAAGCAGTGCAGAGAAGGTGGAGTATCACAGAAAGAAAACGAACATTGAGGTTAGCACAGGAGTTGAAATAAAGTGAAAAGAATACTAAAGAAATATCTGCTATCCTCATTCTTTCATTCCTTTATTCATTCATCCATTCATCCAGTCAACAAATATTACTGTTGTAAATATAGAGATGAATGAGATAGACAAGCTCTCATGGAGCATATTCTTTATTCTTCAATGTTACTTTGTGTATTTATTGATATAATTATAGCTCTGTATGTCTGAGCACATATACACACACACACACACACACACAACTTGGAAATAGTGTTAGGATAATTTCTATCTGGTCATCAGCCACCTCAGATAAAACAGTTTGCTCCAGGTTGCTAGTTATTATCTCAGAGAGAAAAACCTGCATATCTGTTCCTGGAATATACATATGAGGTCTGACAATTAAGTTCATGAACTCATCCTAGAAAAAGTGCTACCTCATTGCTGAATATCACTACGGTCACCTTTGAAGTACGACCCTTGGGAAGCTATGCACAAATGCCAGCGCTTAGTCCACACTTCAAAGCAATTGTGGAACTCTTTTTTCTGGAATGGCCATCAGAGATGTCATCATATTATTCTTGATGTCCTAAATGTCATCAAAATGTCTTCATTTCAATATTTCGTTTATCTCCAGGTAAAGAAAGAAGTCATTGGGGGCCAGATCAGGTGAGTAGAGAAGGTGTTCCCATGCAGTTATTTGTTTACTGGCTAAAAACTCCTTCATAGACAGTGCCCTGTGAGCTGGTGCATTGTTGTGATACAAGAGCCAGGAATTGTTGGCGAAAAGTTCAGGTCATCTAACTTTTTCAGGAGCCTTTTCAGCACAGCACTTCCCAATAGTAAATTTGGTTAACTGTATCGTCCAATTGGTACAAATTCATAATGAATAATCCCTATGATATCAAAAAAGGCTTAGCAACATCATTGCAACAAGTTCGCGAACTTAAGTGTCAGACCTCATATATGAATGTATCAAAAGCATCTGCTGCAAAGCATTTTACATTTTCCAAATCTCTTTAGGCTACAATCCCATTTGTTCTTACTTAAGGAACAGAGTCATTATTAGCCCCATTTCACAATTGAGGAAATTGAACTGGCAAAGGAAATGCACTTCTTTGAAAGCATAATTGTGTATATGATGCTTGGTATATACAAGGCATCCAATACATACTTATTGTGAATATATGGCTCATAAAATGTGAGGGTTTGAAGAACTTTAGAAATCATTGAGTTCTACCCATTATACGAAGAAGGAGAGAATCAGACATTATAATATGCCCAAGGTCATGTATCTAGTTAGGAGCCAAGCTCAGTCTAGAACCCAGATCTTAGGACTACTCATTCATTATTTTTTCCACCACAATGAACAATAACTTTTTCTGATATCTCTTTGAGCAGAGTTCTTGCTCTTTCGCTTCCCTAAACCACCCAGTCTTTTGAAGTTTTCAGGAATGCCCAATGGTGTACTCATAGTCCAGCATCTATAAAAATAAATGAAAGCATGCCATTTTAACTAGCAATGAAGCAGGGCACAATCAGTAGCTGAGACACAGTTTGCTTGTAAGTTTGGGATCTGCCTCATCAGATTGGGATCAGAGTAATTTGGGCTAGTGTTGAGGTATGAAGAAAGCTGATAGAAATGTGTAGCCAGCCAGGCAGATTGCCTCTGGTACATATTGTCCCTAACGTGCAGAAGAAGAGAACTGTAGAAACATTCGTCTGAGTCCCCCTTATCTGACAGCCTGATGTAGAACTTATTTGCAAAACTTCAAATGAAACAGTAGGAAAAGTTTGCCTTGTGTCCAGAGTGGCTCTGATTCCCTAATCATTCAAAGAGGCTCGAGCACAATTTATTAGGCATTACATTGCTAAGCTTCCCTTGGGCCTATTTCAGCCTGCATTGGCCCTCATTCTTGAGACATTCAAATTTCCTCCAATCAGTGATTATATTTCTGTGAGAGGAAAGGAAACTACTGTAACAGTATAGCTTTCCACAGCGTGTATTTCTTTCTTTCTCTTCTGCTCCACCCACAATTTCTTCACTTCAAAGCTTCTCAAGAGAACAGTTGCTAACATAGCCTGATAGAGCAAAGGGGGAAAGTAAGGAAAAAGGGGATTTTTCCAATCAAAATTTCAAGCTAAATTCAACACAGCAGAAAGACATCAGAGGCTCTGCCCACCAGTTTGAAGGAAGTCATGGTAAACTCAGCCTGCAGCATCTCAGAGAGCAAATCAACCCACTGACCTGGCTTTTACATGGCCAATTGGGAACACAAACAATGTGCATGTGCACACACACACACACACACACACACACACACACACACACACACACACCAGTACCACAAGGCAGAAAGAAAAGTTTTCAAATACTAAATTCTGGAAATACGGTAAACAGCAGCAGCTTGCTACTAACCCAGAGCCACTGCAATCTTCTTGGAGATTAAAATAGCATTAGAATGCCTTTAGTTTTGTTAGTGACTGATGTGCACAAAAGGGCAGATTCACAGAAAACTACATGCTAATATTGCAAGTATATCTTCACACAGATTCCATTGTCTCACAATAGAGTCCACTATTTCTCTTTAATATCGCCCAATTTGCATAATAGGAATTCATACGAAATATAACAAAAGGTATGTTACTACTCCTTAGTTTATAGTCAATATGTCCTCCAAATTCTTTCAAATCGTGGAACTCAGAGGGAGGGGCTGATACTTAATTCAGTTGTAAAATTGTAGCTTCTGTCTCTGTTTTTCATGGAGAGTCGGCAGTCAGATATTATTATGAACTGTCACTGTCAACCTTAATTAAGATGTCCTTTCTCTTTTCTAACTTCCATTATAGATACAGAAAATTCCATTTTCCTCAGTATGTCTTTGAAATGATGGATACCTTCAGCATCGGGAGTAGACATAGGACGAGACATTAGACCTTTGTTCTACTCTAGACAAGTAACTAGCTGAGAGGATAGGAACAGGACTTTAAGCATTAGTTTCCTATACTGTAAAATGAGGGACAGAGTTATACAATATACAATTAGTTGCCAAGAATACAGCATCAGTGTATTTATACAAGTCCATCTACCTCAATATATGTCCTAACCCCAAAGCAACTGAAAGAAGCAAAGGGAGAGGAACAGAAGACTTTCTCCATTTCCTCCAAATTTATTGGCCTAAACACATTATCCCCTTCTTATGTGTTTAATATTTATTAGATCTGTATTTACAATCCAATTTCCATTCCCAATATTGATAAATTGTGAGCTTTTTCCCTTGTCAGTTTTCCAGTATTTAGAAATTTTATTAGTCATTTAAAATATCAATTTTGGCTTTATTATTTTTCTCTAATGTATCTTTGTTTTGTATTTTATTGATTTCTGCTCTGATCTCTATTGTTTCCTTCCTCTTACTTTACTTTGTTTTGATTTGGTGTTCTTTTCCTCTATTCTTGAGATGAAAGTATATGTCATTGATTTTTCAGCCTTTCTCTCTCTCTCTCTCTCTCTCTCTCTCTCTCTCTCTCTCTCTCTCTCTCTCTAAGGAGGACGCAGCTCCCAGTGGCCCATGCGGGGACCAAACCAGCAACCTTGCTGTTATTAGCACCGTGCTCTAATCCAGCTGAGCTAACTGGCCACCCCCAAGCTTTTCTCCTTTTTTAAGGTGATAGTATTTTCTCAAAGTAGTGCTTTAGTGTATTTGACAAGTTTTGATATATCTTATCTTCATTGTCATTCAGTTCATATATATTCTAGTGTCTTTTTTTCTTTTTTGATCCAAATATAATTTTTAAGTAAATTGTTTAATTTCTAGTCACTTCAGGTTTTTCTATTCATCTGTTTGTTCGAAATTTTTAGTTTAATATTTTTGTTCTCAGAAAACTACTCTAAAAGGATTTCAACCTTTCATTGAGGCTTTGTTTATAATATAAAATTGCATTTTTGGTAATGTTCCACGTACTAAAAGAAGATGCAAGTTTAGCTTCTGGTAATATAGAAATAGCTACTGTCCAACCAATCACCTTATAGATACAAACTATAAGCTTTGGCAAGGTGAAGAAAACTACTTAAGAGCACTGGAGAAGAAGTGTTTATGCATGGAAAAAGGAAATGACAGTGTATGAGTTACCCATTTTACACAGCTTTGATCTTAAAGAAAGGTCTCAGTAAGTTCCCAACAGGATGGATAAATCTAAGTGTGTGTGTGTGTGTGTGTGTGTGTGTGTGTGTGTGTGTGTGTGTATTTCTGGCTTTAATAACCAGAGTACAGAGTACTGGACAATGACAGAAGAAAGAAAAGGAGACAGAGAAATCCTGGAAAGGAGAGATCCAGAAATTTAGAACATAAACTCTACTCAAGTCTTAAATTGACTCCTGAGCAACATATACACAGCATACCTTCTAAGCAGACTAGATAAGGCTAAAAGAACTGTGGTAGGCTGAGTACGCTTACCCTCTGGAACGGGTGAATGTTACCTTATATGGCAAAGTCTTTGCCGATGTGATTACGAATCTTAAAATGGAAAGATTATCCAGGATTATTTATCTGGGTCCCACATGCAATTCTATGTATTCTTATAAGAGGGAGCCGGAGTGAGATTTTACTATACACAGAGTAGAAGGTGATATGAACACAGAGCAGAGAGAGGTTTGAGGATGCTGGCCTTCAAAACTGAAGTAATGTGGCAACATGTCAAGGAGTCCCCACAGACACCAGAATCTGGAAGAAGCAAGGAACACTGGGTTCTACCTAGAGACTCTGGAGGTAGGGCAGTAATGCTGACACCTTGATTTGACCCAATAATACTGATTTGAACCTTGTGGACTCCAGAAGTGTGAGAGAATACATTTTTATTGTTTTAAAACATTGCTGACTTATGTGAGAAGACAATTTTTGTTTGTTTTGTTGCGATAATTTATTACCGCAGCCATAGGAAACTAATACAATAACTTAGCATAGATTTTTAACTATTGATTACCAAAGGGGAAACAGAGTTTGAGCTTGAGAGCAGCCAACTTAACTGCCTTCTAAATAAACAAATGAAACACATTAATACTCTTCAAAAAACAAAATAGAATCCAAAATCTTTACAATGTACCAGCACAATGTCCAGGATATAATCTAAAATTACTAGACAGGATATAATCTAAAATTACTCCTCCTGCTACCTTCCTCAAAAATAAACCAAAAATACAAAAACAAACAAACAAAAAATACAGGTAAATGTTACTAATGTTTAAGAGTAAAGGCAGATATTAGAATTAGCAGACAAAGTTTTGTTTTTGTTTTGTTTTGTTTTAAATTGCTATTATAACTATGCTCAAGAGCAACAAGGAAAATTTGTCTAATAATGGATATTTTCCCTAATAAATTTTCTAACACAAACTTTCATCCCAGAATCTGTTTCCTGGGTAACCCAACACAATGTAATAAATCATACATGCTCATTATAGAAAGTATGAAAATTTAGGAGACATAACAGTTGGAAAGAAACCCACCTAGAAATTGGCAAATTATTGTTTGATATTATTAGTTTATTACGCTTTTGTAACTACAAATTTTCCTTGAACTTTCTTGGATAGTCCATTCGAAGGTTAACTAATTTCAATTACAAACAAAAATATTATTTTCTTCTGCACTCTTCTCCTCTCTTCTTTTCAGTTATTATGGTTTATGTCTCTGACCCTGCATTTTCTTCTAATCACAGTACAAGACCCTGAGAATTAAAAATTTACCACTGTGGCCCTCACCTGTCCTTCCCCAAATTCTCTCTCTCTCTCCCCCCCCCCACCCTTAATTCTATGAAGAATTGTATATCTGGTTCTTGACTCTCTTATCACTTTAACTTTTCTCGTGTAATTTTATACATTCTTCTGGTTCCAACTTTCTCTTCTAAGATAGCTTTTCTATCTCCAACCTTGGCTCTATTATGCACTGCAGACACATAAATCCATTTCTCTAGTAAATTTTTCTACTTGGATAATTCAAAATCACATCAAACTCAAAATGTCCCAAACTGCAATAATTACCTTGGCACAAGTTACAAAGAAACGTTATGAATACAGATTCTTTATATATCTGGGAGAGGAAAAGGAAATCAAAATGATGTTTAGGTGGACTCAAAGGAAGAATTGTCAGTATCAAGAATTTAAGATAACATTCCTAGTTGGAAAAAAAATGGGAACGATACATAAAGTAAAATAGCAAGGCATGCTCAAGAATTGAGATAATTTGATTTGGATTAAAACTTAAGCATAAAGAGAATAAAAAATAGATCAGAACAGCATTGGCTCCTTCACTATTCCTCAAATAAATGAGGCATGGTCCAATTGTAGGGCCTTTACACGTAAAATTGGTATGATACTTTAATATTTTATTATAAACATTTGCTGGTATATTTCTTCATTGTAAATAAAAACTACTTTGAGGGCTAGTGCTTTATTTGGCTGATTGGAAATCCTGGTAAGAACCAAAAATAAGTTACTTCCCTCTAGCACTGTTACATATTATCTGAGAAATCTTCAGAACAGGTGACATGAATCTGAGCTTTAAACACGGACAGAAATTAACTAGATAAGGGGTAAGGAATAGCAGAGACATAGTTTTATAGTTAAGAAATGCAATGTTTAGTTTGCTTATATTTTAAATGGAAAGCATAGATTTTTTTAGGATCACATTAACGGATGCTCACTATAGAAAGAATATCTCTATCACTTTTATCTTAATGAGCTCTTAACTTGAAGGTTAATTGTGAGAAATATGGCAATTTGGTGATAAAATTACAGAAAATTATAAATCCATCTAGACAAGTATAGAATATGTAAAATTTAAATTTGAGGCTTTAAACTATTGCTTGTTACTGAAGAAAATGAGGTCATGAATGCCATTTCATCGGCTCTGGTGCCCTTCCTTTGAGTATTCATTGATGATATGAGGAATACATAGCACAAGAATCTCAACACATACGCAAAGTACTCAGCAAAGTTTAAGAGGAAAGCATTACCTACTGACACTAAATATAAGCATTTAGCTACCATCTGATGATTAAATGAGAAACTCTGCTTAAAAGGAAATTTCCTTTAATCTTCATCTGAATATAATTATTTTTCCCCAAAAAATTTGTATCATTGATATTGAGATAAAACTGACTCAAGCCTGGACTCCTCTCCAACTTGTTTTCTACCTGGGGATTGGGGATGGGGTGGGGGAGTTATATATATATATAAGCTGCTTACCCTACTTTCACAGTTCACCTGAATGTCTGAATTTTTTTCTATATTGCTGTTGCTCTTTACAATCTTATTAGTCACTCTTGGTTAAGTAGGTAGTTCTTATGATATCAAGAATCCCTTTGTTGACTAACAGATTTCTAGTATGAACTCAAAGAACTAGGACATAGGTCAGGCCAGTTAGAAAAAGAAAAAGGGATTGCGATAGTTCATTTGGACTGTAGGCTTAAAAACGTTTTGAGAGGCTGGAGTTTTTCATGTGTTTCACAATTCCTTGTAAAGAATGTTTGGTAGAGGTAAACAGAATTGGTGGGAAATGTGGGGCTGTTGGAGCTAGGATTCTTCCACTCTGAGAGTCCCCTCCCATTTAAGTCCTGCCCTATTTTAAACTCTCTAACACCCCACATTGCAGTTTGAACTTCCAACTCATTTTCATTACAACGATCTGGCTCTCCCTACCTCTCTGACCTCCTCTCAGTCCACTCAGCTCTTTACTTAGTATGTTGCAGCCCCCCAGGCCTTGATTCTGTACCTCAAACGTGCCAAAGTCAGTTGCTGTCCCTTTTTTGTAAAGGCTCTTCTGCTGGCTCTTCATATGATCGAATTGCTATGATTTTTCAAGCCTCATCTTAAATGTCACTTCTCAGAGAAGACTTCATGATAAGACTGGGCAGAGGTACACAGGCTGCCGCATGTGGCAGCAGGAGCAACTGCTCTGAGGCCATCAACTGAATCCCTGCTGACTATGACAACACTGTAAAATTAAACCATAAATTTTGACCAAGTGCAACAAAAGAAAATGGAAACTTCCTAGAAGTATCGTTTTAACTCTTTTTCATGCCTCCTTTTTCCTTTTGAGATCACACTAAAGTGCATCAGCAACTATTTCTGCAACATGAAATGCCAATTAGTTTGGATTCTTTTCCTAATGTTCGATTAGACATTCAAGCCCCAAATCTGCAAGTTGTCTGCCATTCTTTCTTTCTTCTCCCTCACCTATCTAACCCATAATAATGCCTATTAAGCATTATCCAGATTATATTCTAATGTACCACAGTGCCACCACTCTGATCAGAGTTACCATGATCTTTTTCTAAGCCTTATGCAATAACCTTCTAATGCGTCTCCCTCCTTCCATTTCATCCTATTTGCTAAATCATCCAGAGTGATCATTTAGAAGTAGGAATCAGTTTAGATCACTTTCCCATTAAATACTTTCTAACACTTTTTACAGTTTGAAAGTCCAACTCTTTTTTCCATTACAAATGACCTGGCTCCCCTCCCTATCTCTTTGACTTCATCTCAAACCACTCAGTTCTTTGCTTAAAATGTTCCAACCACACTGGCATTGACTCTGTTCCTCAAATGTGCCAAACTCAGTCACTGTTTCTTTTTTCCTGAAAGGCTCTTTCTTGTCCTGGTTCTTCATATAATTGGCTTTCTATGAGTGAGTTCCCAAGTCTAATCTCCAATGTCATCTCTCAGGGACGACTTCTGTGACAACACTCTGAAGGTACATCCCCTAACTCAGATTCTCGATCATATCACGCCATGGTTTTCCCTTCATAGCACTTTACTGTAGTAAATAATATTTGGCATTCCATTGTTCACTTGTATATCTTATTTCTCTTCCTATAGAATGCATGCTACATGAGGAAGGACCTGGTCTGCCTTATTCACTGCTGTCTCTCCTGGGCTAGAACAGTGCACGACACATGGTTCGTGCTCTGCAAATATTTTAGAATAAATCAACAACAATTATGACACGTGTCTACTTTGTCTACTGTTTTTTCCTTAATATCCATGACAGGCAGTAACATAATCAATGAACACTGTGGGTGAGCACTCACACAGTCACAGACTGACAGCTCCCTCTGGATGTACTGTCCTGTAGAGCTGTCCATCTGGACTCTCCAGAGCAGGCTGCTGAGTTTTGCTCCTTGGGCTGCTGGTGGGCTCAAGAGATTTGGTTAGCACTCCACTGATGCAGACAGTCCATGTAAGAAAGGCTTTCTGACACTTTTATATTAAACACCCTGATGTTTTATTTACTAGGAATGGTGATTTACTAATTACTTCAAATAATTGAAATGTCCACATAATTTTTGCGTCTGTGATCAAACTTTCACTCCCCTACATACACTAAATTTCCCTAACTTATAGTGAGCATAAGCTTTACTTTTGGGAAGGAAAGAGCTGAAAAGATACTCAATTAAACCATAAAATGACCAGATTAAGCAGCAGGATCACAAGATTGAGTCCAGAGATATTAACTCTAATGTATTTCTCTTATATATTCATGGAAACAATGTCTTGAAACATACTAACTTATTCAGAGAAAGATGGTTTTCTATGAAAATAAAACAATATTGCTTTGCTACAAAGAAATGTATATTTTCAGAATGTAAATCTGCAGACTGAGATTTGTCTTGCTAGGACAGTGCATATGGAGGCTTTGCCATGTATTTTCTAAAACAGTTTCAATTTCTCTCTTTTTAAAAATTATTTATTTTGGTAAAATACACACAACATAAAATTTAACGTCTTAAACATTTTTTTATGTGCTGCCGAAAGTAGCACAATAACCTTTTTTTTTTTAAGTACACAGTTCAGTGGTAGTAAATAATATTCACATTCTTGTGCGACCATCACCACCATCCATTTCCAGAAATCTTTTCATTTTACAAAACAGAAACTTTATATCCATTAAACAGAAACTCCCCATTCCTCTCCTCCCCCCAGCTCCTGGCAACCACCACTTTTTCTGTCTCTATGAGTTTGACTAATCTAGGCACCTTATGTAAGTAGAATCATATACTATTTGGCTCATTTCCCTAAGCATAATGTCTTCAAGTTTCATCTAGATTGTAGCATGGTTCAGAACTCCCTTTCTTTTTAAATAATTGTATTTTTCAATTACAATTGACATACAATATTATATAAGTTTCAAATATACGACATAGTGATTAGGCATTTATATATTTATGAAGTGATCACCCCAATAAGTCTGGTACCTATGTGGTACTATATATAGTTATTAAAATATTATTGACTATATTCCCTGTGCTGTACTTTAGATCCCTATGACTATTTTTATAACTGGCAATTTATACTTCTTAATCTCTTTCATGTTTTTTACCCATCTCCCCAAGTCCCCTATTAACTAGTGACCATTCCCAAGTAGTTTTGAAAAAGAATACTTTACATATCCACAATCTAGAAAGAAAAAAAAGAAATCAAGTTTTAAAGATGTTTTAGTAAGTATATGTTTCATAACTGTATCAAGTCTGACTTTATACTACAGGTATTGTAGGACTGAGAAAATGCAAACATTAGGTAATATTGTTGGGAGTTAGGGCTAGTAGTGTGAAAGAAGGACACACAACTATGGAATGGGGACAAGGCAAAGAATAACCTGTGGCATGGCATTCAAATTAGAAATGGCATTGTAAATTTGAGATTTCCGTCTGTTGATCCTAGAAGTAGTGACATCCCTGTGGCGATCTAGGATAAGATGTGGCATACAGGAAACAAGGAATCAAACACTGGAGAGAAATATAGAGAATTTCTAGGTTCAGTACAAAAGATGGATAATGAAGCTAGCTGTGCAGAAAGCTAAGGTAGTATTAAGTCCTGCTTGCAGTGAGGCAACTGAGGGTCCCAGAAGGAACGCCCTTCCAAAAAAGGTGTCATGTAAATACAACATAAAGATATACACTATAACTATAATGGATCATATAAATGTGTAACAAATATTCATTCCAGGAGAAAAAAAAAAGTTATTCAGTTAAGAAAATGGCATCACAGAATACAAGCATTCACTTTGTAAAAATTTTGGATAAATGGTTTTATAAGAAGAAGGGAAGCGTGCCAGAGGAAACTTAGGAGAGTTTAATCTTCATCTTTAGATGTTTTGAAAATCACATGTAGACAATAGGTAATTTGTAGAATAAACATACAACTTATGGTTGTGGGGATAGATGCAGGAAAAAGTAATCAGTAGAGTTAAAAGTGTTTTCCTCAGGAAAACCAGTTATTGGGAGTGAAGAGGGGTCCAACAGAGGACTTTTGCTTATATTTTGTAACATTAATGAATGTTTAAAAGATTATAATCCCATTAGGACATTGTTCCTGAAGTGGTGAAATATTGAGGAGCTAGGTTAGAGACACGCACAGAATAATCTAGTGGTCTCATTCCAGAAATACTTTCCTGGGATGACTCTAGGTCATTCTTTTGTCCTTTATTATGCCCCATGTTTTTGTCTGCCAGCCCACTCATTTCTTTTGCTATGACTTAATCACCGTGGATCAAGAAGTATATTTATAACTTTGTCCTCTCACTTCTTTTCTTTGCTAAGTGAACACACAACACTGGAGATTTGCTGAAGATACTTAGTGCTAATAACTATAAGGTAGCAGGTATAAAAAGTCATAGCATAAGAAATACTTTATAAGTCTTAAGACTTAAAATTGTTAGTCTTGATCTTAACTAGAATGCAAATAAAAGCACCTCATCTTGACACTGAGCTATCACAGATCCATATCTTGTTGTTGTTGTTTTCCGGAAGTCACGCTCACTTTTCTGTTTATTTGCAAGGACAAGAGAAATATAATTTTAGAAATGCAGTTCTCCTAAAGTATACCTCTTATGTATCATTCTAAGGGGGGAGGATGAATTACAAAGATGCACATCTGGTAGTCAAAAAATACATTAATAGAAAGAAATCAAGAAAAGGGAAATCAAGATTAAAACAGAGATTTCCAGGCAGGAGGGGAGAGGTAGAGGGATTGGGTACATCAGCTGTTGGTCTGCAACCTCACATCACCTGCTACTTTACAACAAGCTTCCACTTTGTAAAAAAATTGGATAAATGGTTTTACCAGAAAAGAGGAAGAGTGCAGGAGGAAACTTAAGACAGTTTCCTGGGTGAAATCTATAACTGCCTCCCCCCATACAAGGACAGCAAGGAGAGACCGAAGAAAGATGCAGATCACTCCAGAATGATAGGTGGCAGTTTTAATAAGCAAGGGAATGTGCACGCAAGGCTTGTCTTGGGCTGCCACAGGATGAGTAAATCTCATCTGTACTTGCCATTAGCTTCAGTTTATATAAAGGCCTTAACTGGGTTCAGCCATGTATTGAGTCCCGATGGTCTCAACACATTACTCTCTCAAGGATGTGTTCTTAAAACTGACTCTTACTGTGGGCACAGTGGGCTGAAAGTACCTTCCAGGACAAAGGCAGGGGTGAAACACGTCCAATTGTCTGGGTCCAACTCCAGGGTCAATTGGCTGTCATGTCTTTCTGGTGACCTCTTCCAACATCACCTTAGAGGTAGAATGCTAGAAACTCTACAAATTGTAAGTATCAAAATATAACTATAAACATAGGAGTGCATAAAGATTTTTGAATTGGAGTTTTGGATTTCTCCGGATAGATACCTAGGAGTGGGATTGCTGGATCATAAGGTAGTTCCATTTTCAGATTTTTGAGATATCTCCAAACTGTTTTCCATAGTGGCTGCACCAATCTGCATTCCCACCAACAGTGCACCAGCATACAATGGAGTATTACGCAGCCATAAAGAAGAAAGAAATCTTACCATTTGCAACAACATGGATGGACCTAGAGAACATTATGTTAAGTGAAATAAGTCAGAAAGAGAAAGACAAATACCATATGATCTCACTTATATGCGGAATCTAAAGAAAAGAATAAGTGAATGAACTAATCAGAAACAGTTTTGGAAACATGGAGGAAAAACAGAGGGTTGCTAGAGGGGCGGGGGGGTGGGGATAAGGGGAAGGTGAGAGGTTTTGGGAACGTACAGAGGGATAGTGGATGGGGGGAGGGGGGTTCACACAGTGTGAGGGATATAAATGATAAACGTCTAAGTTTTGCTTTGTCTTGTGCACCTGAAACTAATTAAAAAAAAAAAAAGGTGAAAAAAAAATATAACTATAATTTTAAAAGGCATCATCAATTTTATTATTTTATTTGTTTTTAATCATAGTATTCCACTTATTTTGAAAAATCAATTAAATATTCTATGTGCCTCAAAAATATATCTGGGTACTACATTTTTTAAAGCTGGGGAAAAAAACTGTTATAAAAAGTAAGCAACAGAAGCTACCTGGATCAGAAGCGTCAAATAAGACCAACAAAAGTAGCGGAAGTCAGGAGCTTTAAACATTGAAAGTTAACTAAAAGTGGTTGAAAGACAATTTTAAATGTGTAGGCAACCTCCAAAAGAGTAAAACAAGATATATATCATACAAATCTTTAGAAGAGCCTTCCAGGAAAAGAAGATAGAAAAAAATAAATCGATAGCTCATTCATTATTTTTCCTTTTAACCTTGTCTTGGAATTACTTTCAGGCATTATTGTTAAATAGTTAAGACAGACCTTTCAAACATAATAAAATATAGGAGAAGCCAAGCAACTTGGCATAAAGTAACAATGAGTTCTCAGATTCAACTGGTTTTTTTTGGAGCAGCCTCTACATGCCAGATTCCTTTTGAGGCAGGATTTCATCACAAATCTTTAAGATGGGCATTGCTTTCCTCATTTTTTCACAAATGAGGAGACTGAAACTCAGAGAAAGCAAATAGCTTGCCCAGGGTCATAAATCTAATGAGTGTCAGGTTTTTGGTTCAACTCCAGATATTTGGACTCCAATTCCACCATTCTCTTAATTACTTTTCAGTGCTTCCCTACAGCTTACTCAAGTTCAGCAAGTCAACAATTGCTTTTTCTTTCCTTGTTTGTTGTGCTGACTTACCTCGTTTGTTGTGCTGTCATCGTTTATGTAAAGAATCAAATCAACATAATAACATGTACATTATGCTTATAAACAGGATGTCCCCACTTACAAGATAGATTAGTACAAATGTATATTCTATCAAGCCTCAGGCCTCAGTCTCAACAAAAGTGAAAAGGAGGGCAACTGTAACTGCTTCTAAATTTCCCTTACATTCTAGGAGCAACGCCAAGTGAAATTTTGCTGCTTAAACAAAAAGAAAAAAAAGAGCATTCAATCTAGTAAGTAAGCACACTCACAAACTTTTCTATTATTTATAACTATTCCCAATAGTAGCCAAATAATTTTTCATTTTATTCTAAAAATCCCAGTTACGTAAATTTTTCACTGTTTCCCAAACTATAAGAACACAAGATAAATATCCATTAACCTCTCCAAAGGTGAAAAACAAAACAAAACACAAAACTGTCTAATTGTCGGTATGAATGGGTTACTCTAGGCAAACTCCAAGTTTCCATGTAGCCATTGGTTATGACGGGACAGAAGAACAATGCTGATTTAATAGACTCACCCATTCTCCTTGTCATCCATCCAACTAACCATCCTAAATAGGAGATTAGGATATTTGGACAAAACAGGTGCTTGAAGAACATTAATTCTCAACTCTACTGAGGACTTTAGACCAAAAAATTGTATACCATACACTTACTTATTAGGTTGGAGAATTCCAAACCTCAAAATTTACCACAACCTAAGAGTAAAGGTGTATTGACTTGCTGCCAACTAGTTATATGTAACATCTAAGGTAGTCCTGTTTTATTAATGCTTTTACATTTATGTGCTAAAGTGCTTACATTTTCAGAAAATGCATGCATCTCCTAAGTCAGACTCTACTTACCCAACAGTGGGACAAATGCAGATGATTCTTTGTGTGTATGCACTAGGGAAAATGAAGACAAAAATGACTGCATGAACACACATAAAAACGGTGCCTTTATAACTTTATACACTTCTGTAACTTTCTTAGTGCTAAAGAGTGCATTTTTCTCTTTTCTTAAGAAAAAGAGGCAAAGCAAAGCTAACCTGATGACTAACAACTGTTCTCAGCCCTGTTGCAAAAGGCTCTCTCTCTAGTACAATACTGTGCCCTTTAAACTTTTCCTTTGTGTCAGTAATTACCAAATGAGAAAGGCCATAATAATTTCAGACACCAAATCCTAGTTTTTAGGTAGCAAAAGATGCTCTCATACCAGTTATAAGCTTTATGAGAAGTATACCGAGGGTGGCAAAAAAAAATGCATACACATTTTAAGAAAGGAAAAAACTGTATTAAAATTATACTGATGGTAACCACTTTGAGCCCCAACTCAAACTTGACTTGTATTCATCTTTTGTTATATATTGAATATTATTGAGTTATGTATTGAGTCCATTAAGTATATCGGTATATATTATTACAATTTTAATACAACTTTATCCTTTCTTAAAATGTGTTTACATTCTTTTGGCACCCTTTGTATTTTAGAATACAGTATACCCTAAACCTTAGTGTTTCATACCAACCCTTCTTAACTACCACTTTAGCCCAAGCTACAGTAGTTCTGGCTTGATAACTACCCCAGCTTCCTGCCACTTCTTGGCCCTCTGTTTTCATTTTGCCACTCAACAGGAGAAAGAATGATAATTTTACTATGTAAATAGATCATGTCATCCCTAGGCTCAAAAGATTCCTAATAACTTTCCAACTCTCAGAAAGAAAGAACAAAGTTTTCCCCATAGCCTGAAAGACCCTGAGTTATCTGACCCCAGCCTATCTCTAAGTGAATCCAAGAAGAGATGTACAGGATCAGACATAGGGGGTAGGCCATAAAATGGCCCCAGGAAACAGATCTATGCACGAAATTAGGGTTGTAATTTTGATATTTTTTTTTTCCTCTAAGAATAAGGGAGAGGGCACATATAGGTTCAAAAAGTAAAAGAAAAAAAGAAAGGGAAAGTTTCCAAGCAAAGATAAAAATCTTTTACATATGTATAACTGGAAATAAAGCATGTTGCGTGTGTTAGTTAAAGAAAAACTGGTTGTTTTATTTGGAAATGACTTATCTTTATATAATTCAATGTAAGCTTGTTTGGTCATGCCAAGCTAAAAGAAAAAAAAAATTCACTTTGCTTTCTTTGAAAGAGTTGCAAAGTATACTGGTGTCCACTTTGCATTTATAGTTTCTTTGGGCTTGGTTTTTAATAAAACTCAATTATAAATAAATAAAAACATTTAAAAAATAAAGGAGACTATCCAGAGAACCATATATCAAAACACAAAAACTAAAATTTCAGTTGAACTATTTTAGAAAATTTAACTGCATTTGGAAAGTCCATAAAAGTCCAACTAGTACAAGACTTCAATTTCTACACAGTATATGAATACTTTCTTTAACTGTTTTGAACATGGTCATCTAATTTCTAGTTGAAAATTTCTAGTGAGAAGGGACTTTTTCATCTTAAGATTTCTTCCATTACAATTCTAATGAATACAAATTTTTATATTGAGTCAAATACCGATTAATAATTTTCACTTAATGATTCTAGACTTGTCTTCTTGACTGATATAGAATAAATCCAATTTCTCTTCTACCTAATGTTGTTCTATATATTTAAGTACAACTGACATTTCTCTTGCATATTCTTCAACAATCTAGAACATTTCTAGGTCCTTCAATGCTTTCTCACATGAGATGGTTTCCATACCTTTACTATATCACTTTAATTCCTTTGGAGATATCATTGTTTGCAGATGCTTCTATTAAAATATTATATCACATACTAAACATAATACCCCAGATGTATCCTGACCACTAAAACTTAAAATTATTTTGCCTTTTTCACTCTATACAATACTTTAATAGTCATGAGATATTTATATGAATCTCTAGTCAGTTAAAACTCCCTTTTTACTTATTATTAACTTCTATAAAGCCAGGTACCTCCTGCCCTATACTTTATTTTTTAATAAAATGTTGTTTGTTTTTATTCAAATGCAAAACTTTAATCTACCTAAATATAACATTATTTTCAGTGTTTTGGACTATTGAGTTATTGAACACTTCTGTGGAATCTTGATTGTATAATTAATTATATTACCTTTTTCTTCCAGTTTTATTTGATTAGTAGATTTGGCAAGATAGCTATGGCCCTATGTTTTTGATACAGTGTTAAATAGAAGGTCCTGTAAGTATCTTACTAGAAAATGTTTTTAAAATTCTCCTATCTGTATTGTCATTCAATATACATTGATCTGGGGATATTTCTTAACAATATCTTTAGATATTTTATTAAAAATTTTGATGAAAGGGATACACACACACACCTAATTCTCCTGATTTAGCAATCTATATATTCTAATCCCCTAAAAAGAGCATAACGTAGGTTAATTTTCACTTAGAAAATCCATTTTCTAAGTAAATAACACTTTTCATTCAAAATTCTCACAAACCAATGTCCTGAATTTTCTGTTCATTTACTGGATGTCTTAATCCAGCCTAATTCCATTATTAGAAGAAGACAGTCGTGTGTGTGTGTGTGTGTGTGTGTGTGTGTGTGTGTGTGTAAAAGACATTGTTTGAAATGATTCACACCATTTCAAACACCATGCTTCAGTCCTAAAAGCCTGAGTATACCTCCTGGTTGAAGAACTGCTTCAGAATCAATAATATAATTGAACTTATACTCCTGTGGGTGAAAAAATAAAAGGACACCAAAAATAATTATTTTAGGTGCTTGGACTGATGAAGTACGCACTGAATGGCTCTATACAGCAAACAGTGTGGAGTACGTTTTTGACATCATATAGAACAATTAAAAGAATCATTGCTAAGTAGAATCAGTTTAACAATTTTCACAGATGTTTGTGTGAAATTGTTAGAAGTTTTCAAAGGTTTTATTTTTACAGAGAAAAAAAATACCGGGGGTGCCAAAAAAAGCGTACACATTTAAGAGATGTTCCCTATGTGTTACTTTTCGAAGTTTAATTGAATTACCGTAGCAATGTGTAGTATGATGTTCACTCAAGAGATGGCGTTAATCAAATGAATGCTGGCGTCATTCATTGCATTACAATTTTAATACAGTTTTTTCCTTGCTTAAAATGTGTGTACACCCTCTGTGTTGGCACCCTCTGTATATTTTAAACAATAATAAAGATATTTTTAGCGTAGGAAACTCTTCAGTCTATTGGCATCATCTAATCCCGTATTTAGTGTATAGTTTAAACAAAAGAAAAGGGAGATTTTTTTTTTTTCTTTCCTGGGACGTATCAGTTTGGCAATGATACATTAGGTTAGGCTGCTTAGAAAAATATGCTTCAAAAGCTTCTAAGTTATAATTGATCT
Organism: Rhinolophus sinicus; assembly: GCF_057876585.1. Lineage (NCBI taxonomy): Eukaryota > Metazoa > Chordata > Mammalia > Chiroptera > Rhinolophidae > Rhinolophus > Rhinolophus sinicus. The sequence goes on along the minus strand of NC_142501.1, from coordinate 46,019,806 downwards.
CGAAATTGGTTAGTATTCAGTACAAAATTGCATTACACTACACTGGTACCCACCTTGCAGCAGGAACAAGCATCCCTACACAAAAGGAATCACCTACACTTACACAAAAGAAATACCCTGAACAGCCCACCTCTCCACACAGGGAAAAGTGGCGTGAGGCAGTTGGGGTCAGCTCTGGGCCAGTAGAGACAGAAACAACAGCCAGAAGACTAGTGAGTCCTGCACACAGGTGATAGCCATTGGGTTGGTGCCATCCCTCTGACCATCGTCTTGTCCCTCACCAGAACCCTCTCGGCAGGCTTTGCAGGAAGTGGTGGGAAGAGCCATTGCAGTACTCACAGATTTGGAGGTTGATTATATGACCCTGGCTCCAGACTCTGAAGCCTAAGCCAAACTCCCAGAGTGTAACCTCCATAAAGCAAGGCTTTTTGTCTCCTTCGATCCCTGCTGTGTCCCCAGAGCTGACATTAATTCCTGGCACAGAGGATGTGCTGATAAGTGTTTGTTGAATGTCTCAGCTGAGATATCTTCACGCAGAGTTAAAAAGTGAATAACGCTATTCCAGGTTTATAATTTTCCTTATTTCTTTCTACTCTAATTATCTTTTTAAAAAGTAAATAATATTAATGTTAATAGCTTACATTTGTTGAGTGCTATGTGCCAAATTCTGTTCTAAGCACTTAACATGAATTAACTCGTTCGTTTACGCAAATTAAGTAAAGCATTCTTATCTCTTCTCCCATTGCATGTTTTACTACCTAAATTTCACTCCCAGATGTTGCTGCTTTGACCACAAAATGTGCTCTACTACCAAGTCCTTCAATTTGCCCAGCTTTACATTTAGGGCTTAAATGGGCTACCCCTAATCTGGCAGAGCAGATAGCTCTAGATCTAGCAACTATCTTTCTTTGTGGAGTCAATATTGAGTGAGTCATAAAAATTCAGAAAAGGATCAAAAGGAATGCCTACCAGAACGGATTTCATTTGTAAATATGTTGTTTATATATTTCAGGTTTTGAGTATATTAAATTGCTGTCTGAAAGAATCACACTTGCTACAGGGTAAATTCTAAATGTTTTAACGATTTATGCAAGGCCTTGTGATCTGTCTGGTCTCTGCCTTCTAATCAGTTTCATCCCCTCACATTTCCTACTCCCGAGAACACCGTGCTATTTCATGCTCCTTTAGCTGTTGTACAGCTAATTGCGCCCCCAACGGGAGTCCTTGACAGTTTCCCCATACTTTAGTATGGTACTATTGTGTGTTTGCTACTCATAAACCTTGAGTAGATAAATGAGGCGATGAATGAAGCAGATTCATTGTGGGATCAGGATGAACGTTATCTTCAACTATTGTTAGCATGAATTCTAACAACATATTTTACCAGATACAGTGTAATAAAAATCCTCCTTCAGCCCCAACATTTTTTTTTCTTGCAAGAATTATCCCAAGGAATCTTTCAATTCCATCTTCCTGACACTCTCTTAACTCTCTAAAGGCTAGATCAGTTAAAATGTTCAACGTGAAAAAGGTTTAGAAAGAAAAGAAATAATAGCAAATATGTTCCCAAGAACCCTTTGTGAACACGTCTTCCATTCTCTTCAGCAGCCCAACTTCAGCTGCTCTGCTTTTAGGGTAATGTTACAGAGACTCTGTTCTACACAGTTACTAAACATGTGTATGCCACGAGGGGTAAAAGGAAGACTTCTCTTTCTCCCATTTCTAAGCATTCATTACAGTATTGTGAATCTATTTGCAAATACAAGAAATCCCAGGAAGACACTTTAGTTTAGTAAACATTGAGAAACAACTGGAATAATTTTACCTTAATAACTTTCATAAGCCTGGATCAACACTAAATGTAGACTCTTAAAGGTCAAACTATTTTCCTTATGTGAAATACATTAATAATATCTGTTTGGCAAATTTCAAGAATCAGATGGCTGTATGTCAACTTTTTTCCAGACTTTTCATTTTCTTCCTCTAGCCTAACTTGACCTTCTCCACATCACCAGATAGACTGACTTCCAAAACTCTGATCATATCACTGCCTGCCTTAAAAGCTTTGAGTAGAACTTCATTATTATGAAACAATTTAAAGCATATTTCTGTGGTACACAAACGCCTCCAAAGTTCAGTTAACTAACTTCCCAATCTTATATTCCAACTTTCATTTACATGCACCCTATTTTTCTAGACAAATTATTCCTATTGCTATTCCCAATTCAATCTTTATTCTCTGCCTAGAATGGCTGTCCTCTGAACTGCCTACTCATTTTCTACCTTTTTTGTTTTTGTATTATTTCATGTTGGCTTATTTAACAGTCCTGTGTGCATGCATGAGTGTATGTAATATTGATAAACTGTTAGTTTTTTGCAGGCATAGTTTCTTTATATCCTCCACAGTTCAGAACATTACAAATAGTAAGTACTCAATAAATGTGCATTGAATAAAAGAGTAAATTACTATATTTCCTAATAAAACCACCATTCTGATTAGACATGAAGATTTTTCAATCTCACAGTTATCATCCAAACATCAGCTGTCTTTCTACCTGTTGCCTGTTACCTACTAGTCAGATTGCAGAAACCTGATTGACAAAAGAATACCTTCTCTCTTGGAGAATAGCGCCATCTTCTGACATTACGTTTTGCCTGCACTGTTCTTCCAACTTAACGTGGATATTCAAACTCTTACCATTTTCACATTTTTCACAATTATATCAATGTGGAGCTATTACAAACTATACTGACAGTTTGACAACACAGACTCTGGTTATTCACTTTCTGCTCCAGAAACTTCGAAACAGTGGCGATTTTGGAAATGGCTCACAGAATGGATTGGGGATTCAATTGGACAGTCATTTACTCCCTAAATTCACATTTGCATACTTGATATATTTGCATATATTTGCATATTTGAAAGTCAAGTTCATTCTTAGAGACTAACAAAGGTGTATTCACGAAAATAAGACAGTACATTCCACTTTCTTGAATCCCCAGAGTGACTAAGATTTGTACTTTTATTTCGAAAATATGATTAATTACCTGAAAATATATTTGCTGACTTCTCTGCTTAGTGCTGTCGGGACAATCTTCTACTTTGCATGTTGCTTTTGAGATGGAAGTAGAATTGATCTTTTCAGGAAGATTGTGTGTGGGTCATATATGTTTAAGTGTGATTGAGTTTGGACTGGGAAATTATTTAAAGGGCCTTTTATATATGCAAATGTAAAGTCAATCCTATTCTGGAAAGGAGGATTTCTGTATGTTGAAGCACAAAACACTCTGCATAGTATCTCTTGCATTTTTTATGTCTGGACTCTGAGTAAGGAGATCCTAATTGAAAGGAAGGGGATCACGGAAGGGAAATCTGTCCCTGCAACTGAGTGGCAACTCTGGGCATTAGGAGAATGATGGCAGATTCCTCACTGCATGTGGATTCCAGAAACTGTTGTGTCTACTATCCAGTAAAAGGGGAGGCTGGTGGGATTTCCATGCCCTTCTTCCCCAGTCTACATTGTAACTTTTTCTGTCTTCTGGCCTCTGAGTAAAATTTTAACACTAAACTGTAAGGAATTATTGGATGGACTAGGTCTCACACTTAAGAGAGCTCCAATATCCTAGAGGAGAAATATTGACCTGGCAAGCAGTGATCCATATCGAAGCCCAGAGAAGCAGCTTGAACTGAAGACACCAAGTGACATACAGGAAGCATTCATGGAACAAGAAAATGTTTCTGAAAGTTACCAAGAAATATTTGGAGAGAGAAACTTGTTAAAAGACACTACCTCCCATAAATCAAGCAAGAGAGGGAAATATAAACTACGGTTATTTCGGTTTTAAAGAGAGGAGTGACACAGAAAGCTGCAGAATTTAGGGATATTAAGTTCTCGAAAGAGTCAGACATTAGCAAAATGATTCACAAAGTGTAAGAATTCATGGTCAATAATACTTTTTTATTAATGTTTATTGTCAGAAGTTCCTCATTACTCAGAGAAATTCACTTTCGCTTCCAGGACCAAACCATAGATAATTAATGCTGTGTCCAGTATAGTTTTTGTTTGTTTGTTTGTTTGTTTGTTTGTTTTTACTTCTGTTAGGTAGAAGCAGTAATTCAATGGAAAGCATGCATGATCAGCCAATAACTCCAAATCTGGTGTTTAAATATTGTCTCTAAAGATGTATTTACTTCCTACACTGAAAGACAAACATCTCTTAATTAACTGTAAAAGGCAATATGCAAAAATAGAAGTAAAAATAGTCAAATAGGAAGTATCATGATACCTGACATCAACTCATAGTACAAGGCTATAGTAATCAAAACAGTTTTGTTCTGGCATAAAAACAGACACATAGATCAATGCAACAGAATAGAGAGCCCAGAAATAAATACATGCCTATGTGTTCATTTAATCTATGACAATGGAAGCAAGAATTTACATTGGGTTAAAGACAGTCTATTCAATAAATGGTGCTGGGAAACCTGGACAGACACATGCAAAAAAAATGAAGCTGGACCACCTCCTTACACCATATACAAGAATAAATTCAAAATGGATTAAAGACTTAAATGTAAGATCTGAAATCATAAAACTCCTAGAAGAAAATTTGCAGACATTACCCTTAGTAATATTTTTACTGATATATCTCCTCAGGCAAGGGAAGTAAGAGAAAAAACATATGGGATTACATCAAACTAAAAAGTTTTTTCACAGCAAAGGAAACCATCAATAAAACAAAAAGGCATCCCTCTGAATGGGAGAAGATATTTGTCAACGATACATCTAATAAGGGGTTAATATCCAAAATTTATTTAAAAAACTCATTCAACTCTACACCCAAAAAACAAACCCAATTGAAAAATGGGCAGAGGACATGAAGAAACATTTTTCTAAAGAAGACCTACAGATGGCAAACAGACATATGAAAAAATGCTCAACCTCACTAATCATTAGAGAAATGCAAATAAAAACCACAGTGATACCACCTCACCCCAGTCAGAATGGCTATCATCAATAAATCAACAAACAAGTGCTGGCGAGGATGTGGAGAAAAAGGATCCCTCGTGCACTGCTGGTGGGATTGAAACTGGTGCAGCTACTATGGAACTAAGTATGGAGGTATCTCAAAAAAATGAAAATGGAACTACGTATGACCCAGCAATTCCACTCTAAGTATCTATCCAGTGAAATTCAAAATACTAATTTGAAAAAATTTATGCACCCCTATGTTTATTGCAGTGCTATTCACAATAGCTAACAGATGGAAACAACCAAAATGCCCAACAGTAGATGACTGGATTAAGAAACTGTCATATATTTTTACAATGGAATATTACTCGGCCATAGAGAAGAAAGAAATCGTATCATTTGCAATGATATGGATGGACCTAGAGAACATTATGCTAAGTGAAATAAGTCAGACAGAGAAAGACAAATACCATATGATCTCACTTATATGTGAAATCTAAATAATAGAATAAATGAAGAAACTACTCAGAAACAATCTAAGAAATATAGAGAAAAAACTGAGGGTTGTTAGATGGGAGGGGGGTGGGGATGAGGGAGAAGGTGAGGGGATTAGAAAGCACAATCAATAACCACAAAATTGCCATGGGGATACAAAGACAGTTTGGGAAATATAATCAATAATATTGTAAAGATTTTGTAGGGTATTTGATGGACACTTGTCTTATTCGGGAGACCACTTCAGGGATGATGTGGATGCCTGATCACTGTACTCTACACCTGAAGCTGAAGCTGAATAATAATGAATGTCAAATATATATATATATATATATATATATATATATATATATATATATAGTCACAAGATGTGAAGTGCAGCATAAGGAATAGAGTCAGTGGAACTGTAACAGCTATATAAGATGTCAGAGGGGTAGTAGATTGGGAGAGAGGGGTTATCACTTTGTGAGGTGTATAAATGTCTATTACTTTGTTTTGTACATCCAAAACTAATCATAATATAAAAGAAATAGTCAAATACAAAAAGTCAAAAATAAAAAGTCAAAGATAATGTAACTATAATGAATTATATTCATATATATATATATATATATATATACGAAATATATGCAGATAATTCTATAATTATAACTTTAAAATTAGGCCATAGGTAAATAGAAATTTTTAATAATAAAAAGTATTTGTGCTTTATTTTCATTTTTAAGCAATTTAATAGTTTATATTTGGAGTAACTTTACTGAGGAATCATAACTGTGACATTTCTGTTAAATCTTAAGGTTAACTAGTTTTAAATTAATATTCCATTTTGAGGAAGCACATTTTCACCTGCCACTCCTGTAGAAGTAGAAAATAAGGTGATAGATACTTTCATCTTTTAATTTGATGTTATTCAATCATTGCTTTTTACTGATATAGATTCTCAGGAGAAATCAGTATTGAAATGGCATCTTGTCATTTCTCCACTGGTATCTTTACCATCTCTGGGCAATCTTGGCACACATAAAGAATTCATTATTTTTTTCACACATTGAAAAGGTCCCTTCAGGTCAAACACATGACTTTCTTAATTTTTATTGCCTATGCAGTAGACATGTATTATTTCTACTTATGCTTCTTTCCCTCCCTCTTATTCTGTAATAGAATTTCTCTTTCCTTTAGGAAACCCATTCTATGTGGTCATGTGACTCTGGTCACTCCCTATGAAGCACAGAGAAGGGAATATGACCCAGGCCTGGCTGAAGTTCCATCATCTTCCTGGATGTCGTGACTGGTTCAGGAATAAGTACAAGACTCACACCAGGCCAAGAAGAATTTTCCCTGGAACATTTTTTCTGGAGCTGCCAGAAAAAAAAAAAAAAAGAAAAAAAAAACCTTCCTTGTTGGGGTTGTGATAGGCTGGTGGGATATAAAGTGGGGCTGTTGCAAGCCATCTGACCTACCATGGAGAGTGAGCCTATTCAAGAGATGAGAGCAAGACAGCGTACTAATATCCTGATTTAAGCCCCTGAGACTAGCTGTGACGAAAATGTCAGTGCTTTCAGACTTCTTAGTACATGAATTTTTCTTAACCTTTTAAACCACAATTACTTTTCAACCAACCTAAGAATATATTCTCTTTTGTGAGATGGATACTTTGAGTTGGGTTTTCTGTCATTTATACTGAAAGGACTCCTGATTAATAAATGGATCCCTGAATTGCACAGTCTATGCCCCATCCATGTATCAAGATAGCCTAATACTTTATTTTAATACTTCTATCCCTACAAGACTTGCTTGCCTAGACTATCTACCTATTGACTTTTGTCCCATGTGATGTTCTCTTTGTTGGACCTATACCTGATAGCTGCTCTATTTAATGGGCTAGTCTGTCTCCAGAGCCTAGCCCTAGGCCACAGTAGATAATAGTAGACCACAGACAACTCCAGCTATGTCTAAAGAGACAACAGTATTCCTCACAGAACAGAATAACGAGTGTAAAATTCACTAAATTTCTTTTGATTCCTAGGTAAATAAACAAGGTTTTATTTCATCACAACCTGAGCAAATTAACTGGACTTCTCAGATTGTTTTTCTTTTGCTTGAAATCCTTAATATTTATAGCCTATTGTTCATTCTAAGAAAATACATCCTCACCAAACACATTAGATTAGTGAATGTTGTTATGATGCCCATTTATTTTTCAACAATATTTATTGAAGTTTACTTGAAGACAAATATTATTCTAGGTACAAGAGACATATCAAAGAACAAGATAAACTTCTTGCCCTCGTGGAGTTTACAGTCTAGGGAGAGGAGATAGCTAATAATGAAAAATAAACAAAACAAATGAAGAAACAATAATATGATAAAGCAGGGAGTGGTGGGGACACTTGTGAGGTATGGATGCCTCTTAACACTGGTTCAGGAAGGCTATTCTGATGGAAGTGACATGAGTGCAATAACATGACAAAAGTGAGAAAGGGAGCCATGAGACTGTCAGGAGAAGAGCATTCCAAGTGGAAGAAACTCCATGAGAAAAACTCCTGAAACTACTTTGTCTCAGAATAGCAACAAAAGGGGGTATGGCTGAAGAAGAATAAACAGTGATGGAGATGTGGAAGTAGATAAGGTTGAAAGGCTGGGAAGAGAAAGGAGGGCTTCATAGCCATTACAAGTTCATTGGCTGTTACTCTGAGGGAGTTGGGCAGTCATTAGATGGTATTGGTCAGGAATGTAATAAGACCCGACCTTACATTTTGAAAAAGTTGTTCTAGCCACTGTATAATAAATAAACTAAATTCTGAAACAAGTGAGGATGTAGAAAGAGTAGTTGCTGTAATGCAAACAACATCACAGTAGCTTAGACAGTGGTGATAATGGTAGAGTTGATGAGAAGTAGTGAGATTCTAGATATATTTTGAACATAGATCAAGTACGATTAGTTAAAATATTGAATATGGCGGAAGAGAAAGGAAATGGTAATGTTTTGCACTGAGCAAGGGAGTAATAAAATTGCCATTTACTGAGATGGGTGGCCTGCAGGAGGGGTGTGTTGAGGCAGGGGTCTGGGAATTTGGTATTTGGTTTGGATATATTAAGCTTGAGATGTCTATTAGACATTCAAGCAGAAATGTCAAGTAGACAATTGGGTAAATGAGTCTGAAGTTCAGCAGGGACACGTGGATTGGAGGTATAAATTTGAAACTGACAACATGTTGAAAGCCAAGAGTCTGGTTGAGATCACCTAGGGAGTGATAAAAGATGTCTGAATAATGAGTACTGAGTTAGGAGAGATGAGTAGGAACCAGCAAAGGAGATTGTGAGAGAGTAGCTAATAAGAAGAAGGGTACTGAGAGAGAAGGTGTGGGTGGGGATGGGGGTGGAGAGAGAAAGAGAGAGAGAGACAGAGAGAGAGAGAGAAAGAGAGATTCCAAAAGTCAAGTAAAGAAAGTTAGAATGACGAAATGCTCAACTCTATTAAATATTAGATGAGAACAGAGAATTGACCATTGTACTTGGCAATGAACTGGTCATTGGAGACTCTGACTAAAGCAATTTCCGTGAATTAGAAGCTTGATTGGCATGGGTTCAGAAAAAGATTAAAAGACAGGCACAGAGACAGCAAATACAGACAACATTTTCAAAAATATTTTACTGGAAACAGGATCAGGAAATGGAACAACAGCAAGAGAGGCATAGGTTAGAGATATTATAGCATATAGATATAATGTTGGGAAAGATCCAATAAAAAGGGGAAATGATGATGCCATAAAGAGGCAATAGTGGCTGAATTGATGTATTTAAATTGGCATGGAAAGTTGTGATCTCGTACCCAAATGGAGGAATTGACCTTAGATAGGATGGTTCATATTTCATCCATAGTGATGGGGGAAAGGAAAATTTACCAGTAGGTTTGTAGGGATGATGTTAGGAGCATGTAGAATTTACCCCATCAAGTTTCTTCTATTTTGTGTGAAGGAAGAAAGACCAGCAGTTTAGATTCAAAAGGAAAAGGAGGTACTGGTGGTGGGAGGAGACAGATGAACATATATAATAGTCATCTATGACAGTGGAAAAGTAAATGTACATTCTAAGAAAACATGGTGGAGATGCTGGGTGACATTGAAGGCCCACTTGAGAATGAACTCACAATAGTGGCAGGAGAGGGGACAAGAGTATGGAAGAGAATGGTTAAGTCAATATATTCCAGCACAGGAATGAGGTTCATACTGTCTGCATTGTCCTAACTTGAGAGACCCCCAGAGATTTAGCACAAATGCAGAAAGAAGGAATCACATAGGATCCTGAACTCTCACTTAAAAGTAATTTTTGGAGGTGGGCAGTGTAACCCAAACCAGAAGATACAACAGGGCATAAGGTGGAATGGATGATGGGAGACAAAAAATATAGCAGGAATCAATAGGACCTCAGATAAAAGAACATGAAACAAGAAGAAAGTCTGGTTAAAGACTAGGAGTGGAGTTTATGAGGCAGTACAAGTGGCATAGGAAACAAAATCAACGAGAGAGAGAGAGAGAGAGAGAGAGAGAGAGAGAGAGAGAGAGAGAGAGAGAGAGAGAGAGAGAGAGAGAGAGAGAGAGAGAGAGAGAGAAAACATGATTGAAATCCTGGGGTGCAAAGCCAGTTATATCTGGTCCAGGAATCCAGAGGTTAATTATAAAGGAGAGTATTTCTCCACAATGATACTCTTCCCTCTCAGAAGCTACACTGTTCCATATCTTAAAGGAAGATCATTATTCATTATTACCCTTAAGTCAGAAAACAGCAGCTATCCCTGACTTTTCCATAAGGACAATCTATTTGAGGAACATGGAAGGCTCCTTGGATTGCCTCCCCTGATTTCCACATTGCAGATTCCACAGTTAAAACACCCTATACATGGTCTGGAGCCAAAACACCAGAGCCCCTTTGGAGATTCAACCTTTGAATAGAGAATGAGCATCTCTAGGACTTAGATCCACTTCACTGAGTAAGGATTAGTCATTTAAGTGTGAGAAGATACATTTTTATGACTTTCAAAGGATGACTCATGAGAGTGTGGAAAATGAATGAGCTTAACTGTCCAAATGATTTGAATCCTGGCTTTAGTTTACTTTAGTTAATTTTTCATGGGTCTCAGTTTCTTTATCTATATAAATGGGGTGATTAAATTTATCTAGAAAATTACTTGAAAGATTAGATCAGGTGACATGTAAAAACACCTATCACAGCACCTAAAACATAGATAGTAACTCCTCAGAAAATGATTTATTTTCTTTGTTTTCCTCTTTCCTTTTCTTTTTATTCATTCATTCTCAAACAGTCCCTTTCTTCCCCCCCCCCCCGCCCCCCCCGCCCCTTTTTTCCTTTTTCAGGCAAAATCTCTTTTCTAAGAGAGGTTTACTGGGAACATTTTATTTAAATATATTTTTTCCTTTCTCCCCATCTATCAGTAGAAAGTACGATAAAGGTCTAATTTCATGTACTTACAGGAAACATAAGTGTGCTATTTGTCACAGAGCCCCATTGTTTTAATTCTGACTTGCATTTGAAATTTCTTAATTATATTTATTTCATGGTATTTCTGCCCCTGAAATTTAGTATGACCTCCCAGGAAGTTTCTCATTGACCCTGTTTTTATGAATGTTATTTTGAAGTGGGTAGAGTGAGAATGCATTTCCTACAACATATCAGGCACTTTCTTTTAAGGTAACAGAAGTTTTTTTGGTAGGTATGGTTATTACATTTTTGTATATTGCTTTATAAACGTAAGATCTTAGGTATCTCAAAATATCTGAAGTCTGGGGGAAAAAATAGCTACCTTCAAGCAACTACTGGGAAAGTAAATTTAGTCTCCTCTTCCTGTCTACATGATACATGTTATTTTTGCTTGGACAAAAACATTCTTGAACTTTTAACAGCCACATCAGCTTTCTGATCTGCCTGGCCTTCCATCATCTCAGAAACATCACAAGGTTGTGAAATTACCTCTAGCAAGCAGGATGATTAATGGCCTTTGTTGTTGATTCCGGTCTTAATTGTCAAATTCTCTTTGTTGAAAAATCATCCAATAGTCCATACTTAGCTTGATTCAAATAATTTCATTCAAAGATTATGAAGTATCTCAGACTTCATGGAGCATTCTATAATATTCTTATCTGTAGTGCAGGCAGTTTAAGTTATTTTTATTTAAAAATGTGAAACATAATATTCTAGGTTTTTTGTGTCTTCTTTCAGGCATAAGTAAAATACAGCTTTGTATTTTCACAGACCTTCCTAAAAAATGATGCATTGCTCTTTTACAGTAAAATACAAAAATAAATTGTATGTAAACATATAAAATTGCATTTAATTAACATTTTATCAAGTTTATTGTTTTTAAATGACTTTTCTACTGCGTCGTTTTTTGCAGCCATATTGCCAAGGTATGGTAGTATTGAGAATATAAGAAAATAGACAAGGGGAGGGAGAAATGGGCAGTTGTTGCTCAATGGGTATAATATTTCACTTATGAAAGATGAATAAGTTTTAGAAATCTGTCTGCTGTGAAGCATAGTGCCTATAATTAACAGTATAGTATTGTGTACTTTAAATATGTTGAGGATAAATATCATGTTAACTGTTCTTACTATACACAAATCACCCCCCACCTACACACACACACACACACACACACACACACACACACACGAATACAAGAAAATTTTGGGAGTTGATGGATACGTTTGTTGTGGTGATGGTATCATGCATAAGTCAAAACTCATCAAAATGTGAATTAAATATGTGCAATTTTTATACAAATTTTTTATCGAGGAAAGAAATAGACATTACAAGGTCAAAGTTCTATACTTAGTTTTGTGAGAAACCATCAGTTATTCAAATAAATTATGAATTAATACAGGGGAAAATAAAATGCAACATCAAATAATGATAAATGAGCTTTTATAACATAGTTCTAAAAATGTATAGGTAATATAACCTATTATGGAGAAAAAAGAAGTTAACCTTTATTTTAGGGAATATTGTTTTAAGATCAAATCAGAATTATATGAGACCCAAAGCTACAGAACTTCAAGATAAAGGAAGGTCTTGAGTGGGAGAACACACTATAGTCTTCCTAGAGAGATCTCTTTTCAAGGCACTCTGTTGTTGAAGGGAAGAAAAAAAAAAGTGATTGGGAAAACCAGGGGTAAAAATGCCAGAAGAAAATTTCTCCCTTTTCTTTTTCTTTTTTTTTTTTTTTTTCTGTGACAGACAAAGATGGGAATGGTCTGTAAACTACTCATGGTGTGTCCTTCCAAGAGTACAGACCTGCTCATTCAGGCAAACTGCCCTCCTATAGAAGCCATATGGCTGACTTTAGATCTTGACTGTGCGAGAAACATTAGCCCTGTCCAGGGTGTAGTCTTTGATACCAATCTTTTTAAAAGTTCATCCTTACTTCTCTAAAGTTTAAATTGGCCAGTCACTCTTGAAATGATTAAAATATGTTTAAGTAGGTTAAAATATGTTTTCTACCAAAAACATAGTTTTTCCTATGAGAGCAAATAAAAAAACGCCTCCTGTAAGTCCTGACTCGTACCTGCTAAGAAACATCACGACTATCCCCAGAAACACAGAGAAACCTTGTATGCCATGCTGCTTCCAGTTTAAATCAACATTAAAACCTGACAGTTTATGCCAAATTTTCTCTTTAAACATTCTTTTTAAAATGTCTTTGAGCTAATAAGAATTGTTGTAGGGCTTTACAAAAGGTTTTGACATACTATTCCCTGAGAAGGTAAACTTTGCCAAAAAGCCAATGTTATTAAATTTGTTAAAGGCACATAAAATACTTGTTTTCTTTATTCCAACATAGTGTGGATTTGTTTGTCCAGTCAATCCATCAGGGAATTAAAATGGATAAGAAGGCTGGTGGGGGAGATGGACTGATATCAGGAAACCTGTCATTGCTAATTCCCTGGAAGTCAGTGGAGGGAGCTTGGCAAGAAGATTTCTTTTATCCATGTGTTCTTCCATGCGCAAAGTCTCCTTGGCTCTGCCATAGTTCTCTCAGACATGGAAGAGAGAGTTGATCATCGCATTTGGTGGTCCATTTACTTTGGAGAAATAGATGATTTATTCTAGTCCTGGTATGTGATCTTAAAATATCTGTAGATCATAATAACACTTGGTCTGTTTTGCACGTTCTCTGAAATCCAGGATTAAAACTTAATTCTTCTTGGAAACTTTCCCAACATAACCTCATTAAAAGTCCAATGATTGCTTAGATATGATTACATATCTGGGAGAAGCTTTGTTTTTCAAAAACGCATTACAAAGACCAAATAAATGCATGGTCAGCAGGTGTCATGAAGTCTGGAATGGCTTGGGCAATCAGCCATTTCTTTGTGCAATGTATATATTTTTTTACCTTTAAATTTATTTTAATGACACTATGATTTAGTCCAACATTAGTTTGAATTCCAAGAGATTTTAAAGTTCTTTATTGATTGTAAATAGTCTTTTATGTTATATGATAGTTCAGTTGCCAGATTTAGTACTGTTTGGTAGGATAGGTTAGATATTGCCACTATAAAATTTATCCCCATACTTTAGATACTAAGACTATGCCTCCCACCATCTAATGAGGTGCACATGATTCTTTTCAGCCAAGAGAACCATGGTATTTGCTCCCTGTCCTTAGTTTTTACTTTTCAAAATGTTCTTAAACATATTTGACTAAGTAATGACCAAGTTTTTATAATTTCAGGGGCAGGAAACTCATATTTTTAAAATGCAATACGTGGCCACTTGAAATATTAAGTATGCTTATTACATAGTCAACCTTATATAAATGCAAGTGTAAAAGGATTTTTTTAACCAGCTGCTTGCTAGTATAGACAATACCTTACATACATCCCCCACCCCCCCCACACACACACTCAGATACACACTGCCTACATATATAACAGATATCACTTAGTTTACATCCTTGCCTTTATGTCCATGAGAGATTATGTGGGACAAGGGTTACTCTGACAGAGAAAAGAAGTTTGGGATATAAATTAGAACATGAAAATTATGAGAGGGATAGTGAGGATTTTTCCTTTCACAGGTATTTGAGATTGGTTTTCTGTCCATGGAGAGTTACGACCAAAGCTTGTCGCCCACTTAAAGGGCAGCTGTGAGACTCTGAGCACAAAGAGAGCTGTGCTTGGGGCCTAGGTGGAGAAGTGAGGTTTGGGGTGGCGTTAGGGTGTCCACCCCCTTGCCGAGCTTGCATCGCCCCAGAGAGCACTGCACTGTTTGGATACGTGGATGCCGAAAGCTGTGGCAGCATGGAGAGCCAGCATTCTTGGCATCCACACGGTATTGGTGCTGTTATGATAGACAGTCCTGCCACACTGAGGCTTTAACACAGGATTTGGGACTGTCAATATTCTGGAGCAGAGGTTGGCAAACTTTTTCTGTCAAAGAGCAGATGGTAAATGTTTTTGGTTTTCATGCCACATGCTATCTCTGTCATATTGTGTCTCCTCTTTCTAGCCTCCTCCTCCTCTTCTTCTTCCTCCTCTCCCTTCTCCCCTTCCTCGTTTTTCTTTTTAAGTAAACCCTTTAAAAAAATTTAAATACATTTTTAGACTGCAGGCTGTACAAACACAGGCCATGTCTGGGTTTGACCAATGAACAGTCTGTAGTTTCCCGACTCCTGTCCTAAAAGGACGGAGATGGGATAAATGATCCAGAATGAGGGAATTACGTTTGTCAAAATACTCTAACATCTATTACAAACAACTCCCAAATACCATGAATTAACACAATAATTAATTCCTTTTGACTCCCATCCAGGTTCAATGTGGATGTTGGGTGGGTGGAACCAGGGGAAAGGGGATTGTCTTGTCCCACATAGTTCTTCAGGAACCCAGGCTCCTTTTATTAAATGTATCTGTCACCTAGGGCCTCCGAGGCTTCTGCTGAATGCTTTGTATCTGGCTAACAGAGAAGGGAAGTGCAAGAGAAGGGAGATCTTGAAGGAGATTTAGGGGCTAGGCTTGTACATGTTTCACATTGTCAAACCCAGTCTCATTGCTGCCCCTGTGAAAAGGGCTGGGAAATGTAATGTAGCAGTGTCAGCGGGAAGCAGAGACAAACATGGATATTAAAAACTACTAGCAATATCTAAGAAGCAGTGACAAGTAGACTGACAGCAGAAGTATGCAAGCCTCTGAAGGTATGGGAGGTGGTAATGAAGCGGGGAAGGAGGAAAAGGTAACAAAGGAGGGTGTGAAGATAAATCTCTGCCTACTCAACAGCAATCTTAGAAGCTGGTTCTGTTTACATGCCGTGTGCAAGATTGTAAGTATCACCGTGCAATTGGAAATGACCAATAGGTAGATGATAGGTAGTCAAATTAGATGTATATGGACATGAAAAGTTAGAAAGTAATATTCTCCAACTTGAAAGTAATATTTTCCAAATCTCCATCAGCGATCTTTCCAATGCAGAATGGGAGTTGGAGTCAGGTTGAGATAAATAATCTGTAATATTATTTTATTTTGATCAGGGAGTTAATGAAAGTGTAATTATTTTTCTAATAAAGCATATTGCTTCTTCCACTAATCACCATTGCCAGTGGCTAAGATATTTGCTTACAAACCTTGTTTGTGTCATTATACATGATATTTTAATATCTTCTTATCTTCTCAGTAAAGAGGAAATTTGACATTATTTATTTTGTTGTAAATTGTACTTAACTTCCATAAATATCACTGTGGGAAGTTCAGCAACTATAGCAGAAATTTAGACATATGAAACTAGAGTTAGAGCAGAAAGCTTTATGTAAGCATTTGCTAGTATTACCAGCCCATAAATCAGTACAATTATCTAGAATGCTACTAATCCCAGATTCTTTTGAAGAAAAAAATAAAAAAGTATAACAAGCAACATTTTCACTGCCATATTTAATATGTTCTCTATGATAGAATTTACTGTTTTTCATTTTCAAGAGCCCAAGATATCTTTCTAAACTAACAAAACTCAGTGACTTCCAAAGATACAGTACAATTAGTCCTTATTTTCTATAAGCCATTGTAACCATTTCAATTATAAGTCTATCAAGAGAATCACCATTGTTGTTGTATTTGTAATTGTATCGATAATGTCAAGTCTTCCTAAATTGAGTTCTAGATCTAGTGCTATTGCAACTGAATTTTCAGCAGGTTTCTGTAGGTATCTATGTGGAAGTTGACAAATTGATTCTGAATTTGATATAAAATACAAAAGAAGCTTAAAAATACACAAGACAATTTTGAAGAATATGGGTAGAGGACTTATAATTCTGGATCTCATGACTCATTATAAAGTTATAGTAATTAGGACAATCTGGTGTTGCACAAGGACAGAAAGTAGACATATACATACACAATCTAATTATGACAAAAATGTCACTGACATTCATTAAGGAAAAGATTTTTTTTTTTTTAGTAAATGATACTGGATCAAGTGGATATCCATATGAAAAAGCAAGTATTTACTTCAATGTTATATCATACACAATAATTAATTCATAGACTTCATTGTGAAACACACACAAATAAAATTTAGAAGAAAACATAGGTAAATAATTCCATGACCTGAAGTACACAAAGATTTGTAAATAGAACATAAAACATCAACCAAAAGAGAAAATATGAGTAATTTTTTTCATTAAAATAAAAACTTCTGTCATTAAAAACTACTATAAGAGAGTGAACAGTGAAGTGACATGTTGGAAGAAGCTATTTGCATTACACATAGCCACAAACGTTCAGGGGGGAGCTGAGGCTGCAGTGGACAGGCAGACTTTCTTCTTACTCTAGTAAGCTTCTTCAGTTTTGCTTGTAAGGCCTTTCAGCTAAATGGATGAGGCCCGCCCAGATTGTGGAGAGTAATCTCCTTTACTTAACGTAAACTGATATAGATGTAAACCACATCCACAAAATATATTCACAGCAACACCTAAATTGGTATTTGATTGAAAACTGGATATGATAGCTTAGCCAAGTTGACACATGAAACAAACCATCAAAGAGGAGTCAACCGCTTAGAAAACAGTTTGACAATACCTACAAAAGTTGATTGCTACCCTATGATGTAGCAATTCCCTTTGCTAGTATATAGCCAACAAAAATAAATACTTATCTCTACCAAGAAGCATACATAAGAATGTCCAAAACAACTTTATCAGCCAAAATTTAGTAACCAAAACCTAGAAACATCTCAGATGCCTATCAATAGTATCAAACTAATTAACTTGTGATATATTAATTTAATGGCATATTATACAGAAATTTAAAAGAACAAATTACTACTATACCCAACATCATGAATTAGTATTCCAAATACAATATTGACACAAAGATCAAAAACAGCAAAACTAAAGATAAATGTGAGATATTTGGACACTTTGCAGGGTCACTACTGAATGTGTGGGCGCATGAGAGAGCTGCTGGGAGTGCTGATAGTATTCTATACCTTGATTTGATTGGTGGTTTCACAGATGTATACATATTTACATCAAGCTGTAAATTTGTAATGTGTGCACTTCATTGTACATAAATTCAACCTAAGTAAAAGAAAATAATAGCTTTTGGTTTTTCATTTAATTTTATAACTTTATATAAAGAAGTAGTTATACTTAAATCTCTATATTTAATTTCGATTATCACCACTAAATCTTGATTTTAATTTATCCCTCGTTTGTTGGGAACACTTTATCGAGTAGTTTTCTTGGTAAGAGTATACGCTTAGCAATGTATGTTCTGAGACCTTGAAAACTTAAAAATGTCAAAATGTCTTTCGCTGAATTCACACGAAGATGAAAATATATACAGTTCTGATATCACCTATTCAGCCACTGCTTACTAGTTAGGCCATAACCAGACCTATACCAGCTTCCATCATGTTGGTTCTTTTCTGTGACACAGTGGTTAAGGCTGCTTTCCTATTTATTTTTTGCTTTTAAAATGTAAATTTTAATGGACCTTTTTTTTTTTTTTTTTTTTTTTTTCCCATTACTGTTGTCTGGAATTTGGTGAGCACACTCAGCCCAACAAAGGCAGATTCTTCTCTAGCTCAGAAAAAGTTTCAGTGAAGTAATTTCTTATTATATCCAGTTTCTTTTGGAATGCATATATTTCTTAGCTTAGCTCTCCTTTTCTCCTCTCCTCCCTAGAGGTAATTTTTTCCTTAATGTTTAACTGTGCTTACTCTGCATTATGAAGAAATACTGACATTCTTCCACCATATCACTGATTTGATATTTTAAAAATTTATTATGTTCTCTTCTTCTTCAATAGTGAGTTTTGTTTTGTGATTTCTCCTAGTATTTCTATCCAGACTGTTTTTACTTCTGCCATCTCCTTTTGCATCTTCCCTTTACTTCTCACTTCTAGGTTTCTATTATTTAATATCCGCTTCATTCTATGACTTCTAACAATTTCTAATGTTTCACTTCTAATGGAAAGAAATGTTCACAACTATACCTACCTCTTAATGATCAGCACTTTTAACATATCTTTGAATTATTTTCTCTTTACTAATTAGGAACAGACAACCACCAATCTAGGCCTAGCATTTGAGGAAAGACAAAGGAGAATACCTCTTGTACCATTAATTGTCCACTTGGTTGCTGGCAGCTTTTCTGTTCAAATGGAAAGAAAGCTTCCTGGGCTCAATCTGTGATACCTAAAATCATAATCCACTGTGGTTTTTTTGAGTCCAAGGTCAGATCTCATAATTTTCTTGGCCAAGGTTTCAGACTAATTACCAACATGCACAGTTCACAGCATTATTCCTGTTTTCTATTCAGGAAAAGAAAAAAGAAAAAAAGCACTTTCTTTAGGCAACCAGAAATCCCAGATTGCATTGAGCGTTCGGTCTTCTTTCCTGGCATGTGGTCTATTGGGAGTTATGGTTTCTGAATGATATATAGAGATAAGCTGGGATCAGACTGTTGTCAGTTGCAGAAGAAAGAACACACTCTAGTTATATTTTAAGAAGACAATGGTTTAAAATGTAGGAAATTGGGTTCCAGGATATTTATAGCATCAGTATGTTTATGGCTAGGCCTTTAGCAGAGTTTAGCAACAGAGTTAGCAACTTAATAGCAGCTCTAAGAACTGAGGCATAAAATGTGTAGGGGCCCCATTTCCTTAAGTCTCCTGCCTCTATTGTAAGTGACTCCTTTAGCAATGTTTATTCCTTTTTATTTTCTCCTTTATCACAAAGAAAGGACTGAAGAACAATTTAGTCAAACTCATTCAAACAAGAGGGGCAAAATATATTTCAGGCTTACAAAGACTCAGAAAATTGCTTCAGAGTGTGTCCAGAAGAAACACTATGCATCTAAGGAAAAGGAAGACAGAGATTCTGAAAAGCAGAAAGGAAGCAAAGAAATCAGTGAAAAAATTTTAGGTTAAGTCTATAATTTTTAATGCACAATAAAATATTTTAAAATTAACAATCTGGAACTAAAATCCCAGATAATGTGGACATGGGAGAGAATAAGAGGAAAGAGGGGAGTGAAAATGTGATAAAGTCTTGGTCTCATATAGGGAAGTTTTAAAATGTTCATTTTCTCTACAGGCATACCTCGTTTTATTGCGCTTTACAGATGTTGCATTTTTTTACAAACTGAAGGTAAGACCCTCCACTAGCAAAAAGATTATAACTAGTTAAAGGCTCAGATAACGGTTAGCATTTCTAGCCATAAAGTAATTTTTAATTAAGTTACATACATTTTCTAGACATAATACTATTGCACAATTAATAGACTGTAGTATAGTACAAATATAATTTTTATATGCACTAGGAAACCAAAATATTTATATGACTCACTTTATTGTAATACTTGCTGTATTGCAGTGGTCTAGAACTGAACCTGCAATATCTCTGAGGTATGCCCATAATCATTGGTAGTAAAATATAAATCTACATATGCAATGTAAAATTTTTAAGGAAGAGCTAGCTAGAAGAACAAAAGCAAAGAAAACTTGATATGTCCAAAAAAGAGGCAGAAAGTCAAAAGAAAAAGTAACTGAGGAAAAAAGAAACAAACAATAATTATGCTAACTAGAAAATATACAGTAAGAGTAAGTCCAAACACATCAATAATTATGATAAATGTGAATGAGTTGAATTACCCAAAAGAATTCTGAGATTAGATAAAGAAACATTGACAAAATCTAGCTATATGTTATCTATACAAGTTATATTTACAATAAAACAATATGAAAAGATAAAGAATCAAAAGCTGTACTAAGTAAAACGAGTATAGTAAAATTAATATTAGACAAAATAGAAATTAAAAGCAAAAAGCATTTGATAGGACAGATAGTTGACTATCTAACCAGTTGCCTTCTACCTGTGGCAGTGAAGATGATACAGGACAAGAAAGGGAACATGGACATATTGGCCAATTAGGCCGATAGTACTTAACAAATGTCTAAATATACCGTTTAAGTACAACTGCTTTTATGTACAATCCTACAAAGACAATTTCCTTATGACTTCTTCCTTTGTTTACTGCATAACCCCTCCTAAACTTTTATAGTCATTCTCACAAGTCACAGCTAATTTGACAGTATGTTACTTTTCTGTTTACTGTGTACTTGTTCCTCTTTGGTCTGCTTTTCCAAATATACAGGTGGTATATACTATGTTCCCTTGAACTACCTGACATTACATTTCTGGATCAATGATATAATCTTGCTATAATTTTCCTCTTCTAGTATAATAAATTTTTTTCTTAGTAAAACGTTACATGAAATATGAATGACAACTCACTTTGAATAACACAATTAGCAAACTCCTTTTAAAAAAATAAAATAAAATAAGATAAAATGTACGAAATTGGGTTCTTAACAAAAATCACTGAAGGAGTAGAAAATCAGACTGTAGCCTGGGCTTCAGGGCTGACTTCCAGATTAATACCAGTCAGTCAACCCACCATGGAGCTACAGTCTTTACCACAATTAGGAAAACGGAGAGACAGGGAGGTCATCTCTGAAACTGTGATCCAAAGAACAGCTGTGATCCAAAAAATAAGAAGCCAGCATCGCCACAACAACCTCCTGACACCCATGAAGTCAATGACTACAGAATACAATGCTCTGTTGGACCACCAGTTGTACTTGCATCTGACTCTCTACACCACACTCTAGGAAAGAGCTGGGCAAACTGTGTTCCCCAGGCCAACTCCAGTCAGCAAACACAGCCAGACTCCCGTGTTTACATTTTCTCTAAGGCTGTTCTCACTACAACAGCAGAGCTGAGTAGTTTTGACAGAGTTGTATGTGACCTCTTATTCCATGAAATGTAACATCTATTCTCTCTTTACTGAGAAAGTAACATCAACCTCTATTCTAAAAGGCTGTGGTTGGAATGGTGGTTGAGAAAACAACAATAAGTATACAATAGTGCCAGCCCAAAAGAACACCCAAACAAACAGAGAGACTTCTGACTGCCATATCACAGGCAGTTCTATCTACTAGAACAAAATTCTCATCCTTGGCCTCAGCTTCAAAGGAGTTTTAAAAATAGACTTTGTACTTTCCAACATCTGCGGTATAGGAAGCCACCTTAGGAGGATGTTGGAATGAATGTGAGTACCATTTTACTATACCCATCAAATCCAATCTTTTTTATAAGCAATATTTAAACACACATTTTTCCCTATATTTAAACTTCCAACAACAACAATGGCAACCCAAAATTCCCATTGCCATACAAATATAAATGCGTTCACCCTCCCCTCAAGAGGAGAGAATCAAAGTCTCATCAATCACCACATTCATCTTTGGGTGATACTCATTCCTTGTCTGGTCAGCCAAAATTCCATCTTAAACATCTTGACCCCCCACCCCTTTTTTTTAAAATTTCTCTTTCCTCCAGGCTAAAGAATGGATGCATGGTTGAGCTATTTGGGGCATGGCGGACAGGGACAGCATTTTAGGAAAGGGAGAGTAGACAATGAAAGGAGCTGTGATCCTTGGCAATGGCTCAAAATACAGTCTAGTCCTAGACCCCAACCCAGGCTAATATATGAAAGAGAAATAAAACTTTTATCTTAAAACATTCTATTTTGAACTCTCTTACTAAAGCAGCTTACATTGTTCTCATATGTATAAAACTATAAATTCAATTAGAAATTGAATATCAATGATGCATCCTATACATGAAAGTAAAAGAAAAGGAGAACATTAATTAAGATATAGATATATACATAAAATAGACAGAAATAAATTATTTTTTTCTCTAAGTAGTCATTTCTACAAGTTGTCATGAGACCAATGTCACATCCTCATGCTTTTAACTTGGTTAGTTTTATCTGTTTGTTTTGTTTGACAGTTCATTTGTTTGGTCAGTAGTTTAATCCAAGTCTTTATTCTGAGGTGTCTGGCCCATTCATAGTCTTGCCTGAATCATCAGTTGATCAATATAATTTCCTATGAACTTTTACCACTAGATAGGCCAGGATAGGAGGCAATTCAAAAGATTGCTTGACTCCAGACATTCTTTTTTGTTAAAATTATGAAACACTAGCTCTATTTCCTTTTAGTAATTAGACAAATCACTGGAAAACACAGTTATTCTACTCCCACCCCATTTAATGTTGCTTTATTTTGTTTTGTTTTGTTTTGCTTGTTGAAAGAAGACCCTAATTGCAACCAATGCTGTGTCCCTTGTGGTAGCAATTCTCCCTTCAATAACTAGAAGGAAATATTGCCCCAAACCTGGCCTGGCATGTATTTCTGGCAGGAAATACAGCCTCCTACTGGGAGGAAAAAAAAAAAAGGTCATTTCTGGTAAAGTTGCTTAGGCAACATTGCATACTTGCCTAATGAACTTGAATACACCAAAGATCTATCCTGGAAAACCAGTCACCCACCAACATTAAACTGTCAGCTGCCTGTCAGTCAGAAATCTAGTGATCACTAATCAGAAAGCCTTTTCTTGATTATTTACCACTCTTTTTTCTATAAATGTCACTAGCAAGAGATAAACTCTTGAATTGGTCTGCCAAATTCCCTTTGCTTGAACAACCTTGAAATAAAATTTTGACAAGTGCACATAAATAAATTGTCAGAATAGTTTTTGGTTTTTTTTAATGGCAGGGATTTTTTTGAAGGTGACATTGATATTGTAGGTTAGAGCATCTCTTTCATTTCCATAAAAGTTTCTCCACTTCTACATTATAGCTATAGAAAAAAAAAAGTATCATTTATTATATTTCTTCCATTAATTTTTTATTTTGTTTTTTTTGTGTCTCTGACATTAGTCTGCTTCCTACAATGATTGTAGTGTCATAGTTCACTTGATATTTTTTTATTTCCTTCTTAATAGTACTTAAAATAATGGTGCTCCTTACAATCAAGGTCAATTAAGGTATGAATCACTCCTTAAAATCTTATAATGCATTCTCCAAGATAGCCTCTTAACCTCCCAAGGTACTGTCTTTCTGAAAGTGCTGTAACTGAGTCTTCAATATGCTATTTCATTATTCTGTAAGGACATCTTTTCTGGGGTAACAAGAGATATAGAACAACAAGGAAATTCTTCAGGCTTCAGCACATTGTCCCACTTTTTCCCCTAGAAAACAAGTTCATTGGTGAGAAACAACTTTCTGAGAAATCCTGAAATTGTGAATGAGATATTCAGTAAGTCCATGAGTAAGTGTCTGTTCCAGGGAGAACAGATCACTATTATGTGGTTCAAAGTAATCAACCCGCCTCAGAGGTTTCCTGGTACCACTGGGGTGTATGTACCATAACATCATGTGCAGCGTTAGTTTCTGTTTTGGCAAGTGGGACATCTAACAGTACTATGAGCCTGGTTAGCTTTGGGGAGGGGAAGCCTGTACATAAATGTCACCCTCACCACCGTGAACATTTTGTTCCTGAGCCCCTTGAGTAAGCACTGCACTGTCTGGGGAGAGAAGCTGATGCAGACATGCATATGTCTTATTCATGCTATTTTTTTTTAAGTTCTCACATTTGTGATTTCATTAAATCAGTTGCTTTACAGAACATTACAGATGTCACAAGTATAATAATAGCAATTTACCAATCTGTAGTCAAATAGTTCAGTTGCTTATCTTGCTTTGTAAAGGAAAAGAAATGCCAAATGCCTGATCTTAGGAGACAATGGAGATTCTGTTTCTCAGATATTGGAATCAGGCTAATGAAACAGGAAAAAAAAAAAATCTCCCTACCAGCTAACGAGCTGCTTCAGTAAGAATATTCTAGTAAATATAAACTACACTGTTTATTATAGTGTAGCTCTCAAACTATTTCACAGGTTGTAACGCTCCATTCTTGGGCTTCAAAGTTGGAGAGCTTGGGTCATTTAATTTTTAAGTCTAAAACATGTGGACTTTTCAACCCTAACATCTTCGCTCTGAAATTAACAGTCTACTTCACAATTTCTTTTAAAATTTCAAACCCAGTACTTTAAATCAACCATATTTAATACTCAGCACACACCACATGCCCTATCGCAAACTTTTATTTGTTTTTTCCTCAGCAAATTATAAAATAGTTCAGAAGGTATGGTTAAGGCTATGCTTCTGAGTGGTACTGATAAATGCTACACAATTTGTTGATACATAGAATTTGTTTCCAGTTTGGTGACTCTGCTACTCTGTAATAAATAGCAATTATCACAACTTATTAGAATTTCTCTCACTGTGATTTACTGAAAACTCTTACTAATTTTAATTTTCTGGCAGCAAGATCCCAGTTTCTTTTATTACATTAATACCTAATTGTCAAGAGGTTAAAAACAAACACTTTTTTTTCCTTTTGTAGCATTTGGAGGAACTGAGAGGGAAAAAAGTCATGCTATGTGTTGAAGGAATTATAGCCAATAGGAAACAGATGCAAGAAGATCAAATGTCACAAAAACTAATCAACATTCTCCATCATTGTCACCATGGTCTAGGATGACCTTTCACAGAGGCCTTATTATCCACTTCACAAAACCATTCATTTCATTTTTTACTCTACTTCTGTTGTTTTTGCTGCATATCATTAGCAATAAATTCTTTATCTTTTCCAGGTTGTCACTGTCCAATGAAATGCATGCATCTTGAGTAAAGCCTCCCCCCAAAAAAACAAATTCCATAAAAAGCTATTTTTTTTCATATTTTATAACTGTATCACTTAATAACTTTCCAAACTCTACAATTACTTCCTAAAGATACACCATGACATCTATTAAATGGATTTTGTTAATAATATAAAAATTATATTTCCTGTTTCAAACTTTGCAGGAATTTTTATTTCTTAATAACTTTATTAAGATATAATTTATATAACATAAAATTTACTCTTTAAAGTATAAAATTCATGATCTTTTAGTATACTTATTATGTCTATTCAAGTCACTTTATTTACCAAGCCTTGCTTTTAGCAAAACACTTCAACCCAGAACAAAAGTGATCATTTCAGGAACAGCTTTATCTCTACAGACCATGTGTTACCTACCAGTGTCCCCACTATCCAATGGTAACTGTTTCCTCACCATCTTTAATCCCAAACTTGATCAGATATCCAGTCTCAGATTTCCATCCATGATAATCCATTGACTGTAATCACTTCCTTCAAATGGTGTTGCATGTGCTATTTTCAGGATAATGTTTCAGGAAACAAGCACCACTCTACACTCTAGTATCATAAGCATAAAGGAATCAAATACCTAAAGGGAATTAGGTACTTATAAAATCATTTGATCTCTTTTGTTGGATGGGAAGGAAATGCGAAGAATGGATATCAGAATTTGTATCTTCAATTTTGCTGTTAGCGACCACTTCTATTGCAGATATGTTGATATTTTCCTTAAGAATAACCTTGATTCTTTAATTGGTTTTCTGGTCTCCACCCTCTAAGTCTATCACCTCCTTGCTAGCTTGGTATTTCAGTTCCTGTTCTTTCCTTTGTATTCAATGAGTGCTATTCAAGTTGATCCTCAGCAGCTGTCCTTCCCTTCTCCCAAGGGTCAATTTGGTACCTTAGCTCCTTGCAAAATATATTTTAATTCATTGATGATAGTTTGTTTTTCAGGTTTTGTTTTTGTTTGTTTTGCAGTCGCTCTTCATTTTTGTATGCATTATTTCATCTCCTGGAGTCAACTTATTTCATTGTGAGTGTGTGTTCCTTTATAGTATGCAGGATGCCACATTTTGTCTTATAATAATTTCCCAGAGTCTGTTTTTTCATTGCTGTTCAGAGTAATGCTTGTTTTCTGAGTGCTGCATCATTTTCTCAGAAATCCCATATTGAGGGTCTTTTCCTATTGCACTTTTCAAGAAAAAATGAGGCCAAAGCTGCAGAGACCCACTGGGTACCAGAAACAGAATATATGGATCATTTTTGGATTAAAACATCATCCCTTGGAGTATTTTAATAACACTTTCTCAAAAGGTAAGCTGCATGTCCAATGTCATATGTCTATTGCATCTAGGGAATTTTCAGAATCACAAAGCTTAGATGTGCAGAAATTGAACTTTCTTTTGATTTTTCGTTAACTGAACTAAACTTAGCCTCCAAGCTTCCATTTTGTTTCTACTGAAGACGGAAATCTTCATCTTGCCAGTTCTCATTAAACTCAGTCTGTATTGCACTTAAACAAAATTTTAATTCTGTTAATTCAAGAATATTTGCTCCTCTTTCTTTTCCCTACTCCTCATTGGAGAAAGTATCTACATATGATTAAACCTTCAAAGAAAAGCTGACATCTATTCATGGCCATTCTCCTACCTAGTTATGCTTCACCAGGATATATTATTCATATTGGCCATTAATGACCAACAGTCTTCCCCTCTGCCATCTATCTACTGCTGATTTCCATGGTACTGCCATGCTCCCCAATTGCCAGGACAAGATAGCTCAGTTCATCTATTCCTCATTCCAGCTCCAAGGCATATTCAGTGTAGCCTATACTTTCCCAGCCTTTCTCTGTATTATTTTCAGTGAACATGGAAGTCATTCAGATGTCCATGCACATGGCCCTGGGCCCACAAAGAGCAAGATGAAAAGGGTAATAATCTCTCTGTTCCTAGAACTTCCTTTGGTCCATTTTTATTTCATTATGACTGGAGTGCTCTGCATTAACTTCCCTCTCCTAATGATCCAGACAAAATGTAGGGCACCGGACACCCTTGCTCTCTAATTCTCAAACCTACTTAAGGGTTTCTACCAAGATCAACTCAGACCTTGGCCTTGAGAGGGGCAAAGGCAAGATAACTTTCCCAGATGTCCACATGGGTACGTTCTTACTCTCCTTTCCCAAATTTCAACTTCTTTCCTGTAGACCATAAAGTGCTTTTATTATCTATCTTCTGTGCCTTGAAAAAGGAAGACGTGTATAGTGCACAGAATCAGAAATTGACTACTTATCTACTCACATTCCAATCCAACATTACATTTTCTTCTTTATCTCAGGATAGTCAAATCTTCTATTTTTACATTTATTTGCTTTGGAAAAAATCAAATCATTTTTCTTTTTCTTAAATTTTGAGACCATTCCCCCCCCCCCCCCCGGTATGTTGTTTCTTAAGAATTCATTCAATAATTAATTTTTTTTTTTGCTGTAATTTTTAGTGCCCTTCAGAGGCACTTGAAAAGCATATAAGGCAATAATGACCATTCATTTTAGTGCATAGGTGGGTAGTAAGGGAATGAATAGGAAATTACAACTGTGTGAAAAAATAGGAGAAATAGCTCTAAATTTTATAACAATCCCCAAATATTTCTTTCTCATGCTTTTTTATGAGGTGGATATATTCTTCTGCATCCGTGCCTGGTTTTCTAACAGGAGTGAATGTAATATACACAATTAAAATATCCTCCTGGATTCCTTAGGACTCCTATCTATTGTAATCTAACTTACCCCACTTTACTTGAATGATGGGGGTAGGGAGAAAAGGTTGAATGAACAGCCCTCTGGCCACTTGAAAATCAAGATGAACATAGCAAATTAATGATTTTTTTTTCCTAGCTGATACTGAACCTGAACCACTAATGAAAAGATACTAGACAGTTGGGGGAGGATGAAAGATTTTGCTTTCTTTGCCTTAAAAATGACAAACCACTATATTTTCCTCAATCCAAATCTCATCAAAATTAAAATTAAAGGAAATTTCTAAAGTTCCCGGAAGTAGATGAACTGTTAGGCAGTAGATTGAGTGCTAGTCTTATTTGAGTTTTCTGAGGATTCTAAGTAGGAAGTGTGAGTGCGAGGAGGCTACGTTAGAAACTGCTTACCATTTTTAATACTAGGAATTTTTTATACAGCCATTTTACTGAGAGTTAATTTGGTTGGTGAGGAAGTTAAAATTCTGGAAATAAAAACAATAATGCAGTCAGTCTGAAATAACCTTATCGAGGTAAGCTTTTTTTTTTTTTTGTCAGCTCAAATGGATCCTCTTGTGTTCTCTAAATAAATGGCAATAATCTAACCCTGTCTCTGCACCTGGAAGTAAGAGAATTCAGCATTATGTGAGAAAGAAGGCTTGCCATGACCTAGTTCTCATCCTCCACAGCATCACTTTCTCTCCTGAAAGCATTGATTGATTTCTAAAAGAACACTGCAGAAAGATCGTCTGCGATGTGAAGAGAATTACAATTGGATCCAAAGGTACAAGTTTAACTGGTGCTAAAAATAGCTCACACTTTAGAAAGTTGATTAAGGCAAAGGAAAATGTTACAAAAATGTTCAATTAGAATCTCTAATTGGTGATTCTATTTTTAATTTTTATGGTATTATGCATGCAAAGTGCAGAAGGGTGTAAACCTTACTAGGAACAGGAAAATAAAGGGAACCACAAATACTTCCTTTCAGAGTTTGATAGCAGCTGGAAGCATTTTTAGTGCAGATGTCCCAGTCCAATATGGCCATTCGTTGTCATAAGAAAAACATTTTACAACTCATTTCTTTGGAATCCCAGAAATTCTTTTAATATGAATTTTAGAAATTCCATGTTCTAGATTTAAAGTATCATTACATTCACTCTTGTATATTTCTTGACAACATTAAAAAATCGCATTTCGATGTAAGTCTAATTATTGGTAATATAAAAATCTATTCACCCCTGTAATAGCACTACCGTCTATCCAGCTACTCTATCTAGTAACGTTAAAGCCCCCTTGATCTCTTCTTCTCTACCACTCCTCACATTCAATTACCAAGTCCTGTCCATTTTACCTCTTACATAATACTCAAATCACTCTACTTCTCTCCTTCCCCACAGTTGCAGCCCTAGTCGAATCTACCAAAATCTCTTGCCTTGACTATTACAATAACCTGCCTACACTTTCCCAAACACATTGTGTTTTCCTCCATCCATTCTCCATTTTGCAATTAGAATGTTAGATCAAAAATACATCTGATTATTTTATTATTATTCTTAAAAGCTTTTGATGATTTCTCCTCACTGTTAGGGGAAGTCCAGTATTCCTAATAAGGCTTTAAGGAAACTTCAAAACCCACACTTTGCTTATTTACCTCACCTGAATGTTGTTCTTCCCCTCAATCTTGCTGCTCTAACACACTGGACTTCTAGTGGTTGCTTAAAGTAATGTATATCATCTAACTGAGGGGTTTTGCACATGCTCTTTCCTGTTCCTGGAATGCTTATCTATTTGTCTAGCTAATTTCTACTTATTGTTAGATTCATTCCCCAGGAAAGCCTCTGTTAATGTAAAAGACATATTTTCCTATATGTCTTCATAGCTTTCACCATACTATTAATCGTTTATATAACGTCTCCCTACTCTGCTAGAATCTCTGACAGCAAGCAGTGACACAACCATTATATTTCATGGCACTCAGTATAGTGAATGGCTAACTGAATAATAATTATTTACTAGATGAATGATTAAATGAATTCTCATTTCATTTAATATATATGTGTCTTTTTGCCTGAAGGAGAGTAAAGGAAGAAAAGCTTTCCAAAGGAGTTACATTTGAGTTCGATCTTGAAAAGTAAGTTGGACTTGTCAGGTAGAAAGAGCTGATGAACTATTCTCAGAACTGGGACTAGAATGAGCAAAAGCACTGACATGAACAAAGTGCTTGGGCAATGGTGAGTTTTCTGTGACTAGAGTAGATAATGAAGAGGAAAATTATTGTAGCTACTGTTGGTAAAGTTAATTCAGTTCAGGATGTTAAAGGCTTCAACATCACCCTAAGTCGTTCAGTTCTAACAGGGGGGCAAAAAGATCACAATGATTTATAAAATTACTCAAGTATTAGTGCACTACTAATGAGAGAGCACCCCTTGATCTCTTCGATGCAACAACACCTAACTTTCTTTATTTTTTTTAGTTAAATTGTTAAGTGAATTAATTCATCCTCAAATATAAAATGTCTATATCATAATATTCATCTTATATATATTCTATGTTTATCATAAGATTCTTAGAGAAAAAGTAATTTTCTAGAAAAGGAAAGCCTATAATTTCTATTAATAATTCAATAAATTTGTAACTTTGAGTTTTTTCTTTTCTGAAGATATCCCTTTATGCAGTGCAATTTTCCCATTGATTCTACAAATTGGCAATGCTTGAAATAAACAAACATAAATGTCAAGTGGGAGAATCCATTAATGCTTTAAATATATCTGGAAAACAAACATATTTTAATATTTTTAAATGGGGGCAAAGTTAATAGGCAGCCATGAAAGAAGAAACAACTCTTTGCTGCCATCTGAAGGCAGCCTATTTTGCCACCAGTTCTTCTCTTTGGTCCCAATTCCAAGCCCCCTTGAAGATAATAGGCCAGCTTAACCAAGAAACCCTCTATTGAGGATCCAACAGAATTTGCTCCATCTAGTATGAGGCTTCTCTGACCTCTATAGTTCTTCAATGTTCAATGGTTTAACTCCTTTTTTTAAACAACTAGCAGGTGAAATCACAGTAAGATTAATTAATATAAAATAATGCAACAGACTCCTTTGAGGCAAGGCAAAGCGACAAGGAATCCTGAAAGAACTTTTGTTCCTGAATGTTGTCAACTTAGAACTCCTTGAAAGCTTTCCTTAACCAGAGAAGCCTCTCTTGGTGCATCTTCTCAAATGGCTCAATTGTACAAACAAACTAGGCTTTTTGACCATGGATCAATTACTTCATTTAATAAATTGTTGAGATACTTTGGTAGACAAGGAAGACCTGGAGCTTACATTATAGTCAGGGTGACAGGGGAGAAAAAAGAAAACAGACAAATTAAATGTTGCAAATTGTAATAATAGTTTTGAAGGAAGTAAAGGTCCAGTGGACTATCAGATGAGAACCTACATTATGAAAGGTGGTCAGGGAAAACCTCCTGAGGATGTAGCACTGAAATTGAAGAAAGAGAATGAGTTGGTCATGTAGAAATTTGGAAAAAGTACATTCTAGACATAGGGGATGGCCTGTGTAAAAGCATGAGATAGTACAGAGCTTGGAGCATTGAGTACATAGAGAATTTTAGATGTGCATGGGAGGGTGGGAAGAGTAGTGAAAAATGAAGGTAAGCCTAGATAGGGTCTTTACGGCTCTGAAAGGACTTTGTATTTCATTCTGAACTCAATGAAAAAACACTGGGAAACTTGAAGTAAGAGAATAACATGATGTAATTTGTATTTCAAGTTTACGCACTGCTGGCTAACAATGTATTATAAGAGGACAGGAATGAAAGTAGGAAAATGAGAAGCTTAATACTGTGATTCAGATCATAGGTGATAATATCGTCTCCTTTGTGATGGCAGTGGGCTTTCAGGGAAATGAGTATATTTAAGAAATCTTTTGGAAATAAAATCAATAGGATTCAACCAGGTGAGTGAAGAAAAGGGAAGATATTTAGACATAAGCAATTGGCAGGAAAGGGATGTTGCCAAGGATGGAAATGAAAAAGAACAGAGGAGAAAAGTAAGTTGAGGGGAAATGCAAGACTTCTGTTTTGGAGAATATAAATTTGAGACATTCTTGTGGAGATAACCATGTGGGCAGTTTGTGAGATTGCTGCTCAGAAGGAAGATCGGAACTTCAAATATAAATTCAGGAGTGACTAGGGTAACTGTTATTTTAGTCCATAATAATTGAGAATATCATCTAGGGAGGATAGATAAAAAAATAAAACAAGACGAAA
This sequence comes from Rhinolophus sinicus, assembly GCF_057876585.1. Lineage (NCBI taxonomy): Eukaryota > Metazoa > Chordata > Mammalia > Chiroptera > Rhinolophidae > Rhinolophus > Rhinolophus sinicus. The sequence continues at coordinate 45,987,191 of NC_142501.1, read as the reverse complement.
CATGTCTATTGGAATCATATCCTGTGGCTTTAACACTTGGTTTCTCTCTCTCAACCCACTAATTGGGAGCTTCTAGTATCATATTTACTTTCCTTCTGAAGTCCCCAGCTCTATACCAAACTGTAATATCTATCCTATCTTCCAGGTTTGACCTCCAACCTGCTTTTTTCTAAGAATCTACGAGTATCAGTAGTCAAGTGAGTTGGATTTTTCCATCAGTAGATGCTGGTTTCTGATTATTTTTGCATCAAGAATCTTAAATCTGAGCAATTGTCCACTCTGGACTGACAGGGACCAATAGAACTTAAGTCTGTTCCCATAGATTGGGTGACCTAGGAACTTCCATAAAGAAAGGATGTCATTTTGAAAAAGTTTTATGAAAAGTGAAAATTTTCAGATTCCATTCTTAGAAGTCTGTTCATTTTGACAAGTAAGAATGTTCCAGGAAAAAGAAAATAACTGCATGAAATTCATGATTTCTGAAGTTTATTTTTATTGCTTCAATTCATGCCATTTTATTATATTAGATATATTTATATATCTTCTATGAAAATTAATATCTCAATTACTCTGAAAGCAAATGCAATTTCTATATCTTAACACTAGAATGACTTGAAAGGGAATAGAAAGTTTTTTGTTCTAGAGTCCACATAGACAACAATATTTTTTGTGTGTACACTATTTGCCACAGAAAATAACTTCTGAAATTAATATTTTAAGAGTTTTAAAACATTCACTTGGCATTTTCAACTGGATAATTGATACTGGAAATTAAAAGAAAATTATCTTGCTACTGTCCTCCAAGGAGGTCTGGTTCAATCAACAATAAAGATGAGAGAGTCAAATTTAAATGTACATTGAGTTTGCTGTCTACAAAAATGTATAGATTATGATTTTAAACCAAAGAACAGTTACCTTCTGGAACTCTTCATTCCCTAGCGGTGATAAAGACACATCAGTCTTAATTCTTAACCTTCTTTCTTTTCTGACCGAGTCTTATCTTTTAAAATGATCAAACAATTTTAACCAGATAATAATTTTTCCTTTTACATCACATTTGCATGCTATTTAAGTTTCCATTTTGCTGGAATGAGTACTGATGAGTTGGCTTAAAACATGTGTTTTCAAGTAAGTGAACAAATCTTTGCAATTGTGAAAGAGTTGAAAGTCAAAATGACTAACATGTACTAAAAGAAAACTTGAGAAATCTTTCAAGGCCTCTCTGTTCCTTTCTGGCTTTGGAACATGTTAGATTGAAAATACTGTTTTGTTTTGCTTTGATCGAATTCAAAGCTTGTTTATTATTTCTGTGGGAAAAGCCTTAAAAATAATAAATAAAAATAACAAAATACCCTATTAATTTCTTTTAACCATTGTATAAGTGAATGGCATAGAAATGGGAAGAATAACACAGCAAGGTGATGTTAGGTCATGAAAAGCAAATGTGTGTGGAAGCTATGCTACCAATGCAGGTTTGGATCTAAGATGCACTTCTGCTGGGCTGCACATATGTAGGCATCTCAATTGATCTCTCTAATTCTAGGAACACATCTGTTAAGTGGAGAAATAAAACTTACATGTGGTTCTTGTGAGTATTAAAGATAATGAATATAAAACATCTGGTATGTAATAGGTGTTCCATAAATGGTAATAGACTGATGATTTCCTGGTTGGCATATGTTGGTAAAATGAGCTGAAGATTACTCCAAAAATGTGTCTTCCTACCTTTCAAAGGCAGTCTTTTCATGATTGTGTTTTGTACTGCAATATAAGATTTACTACCAACTCACTTTGAACCAGTAAGACGTGACCTAACTTCCAAAAGCCAGATGGCAAAGCCACTTCCGGTGGGGCAGATGGGCCTATTGACTTTCAGTCTCATGAAAACAACAAGTTTGGAAGATACCCTGGGATCCAGCTAATGCACCAAGAAGATAGAGGAATGCCTTTGATATTGGCCTGGATATCAGGGAAGCAAAACAATATCAGAAAGACATGTGCAGTTTTAGACACTCACACAGTATTTGGGGCATGAAATAGAGTATTCAGAGGAAGCCAAGTTGCTTTCATTGGCACTTGGGATATTCAAGAAGCTTTATCAACTAACCCTCTTTGTGTGAGATTGCAGAAGTGCTTCTGAGTACCAGATGTACTTGCCCTGAAAGGAAATGGAAAAACTGGACACATTCATATTCATTAGTTATGTTATATCAAAGTTAATTTATGAAGGCAGCTATTTGCTGGAGCCATACCAGTAACAAACATTAAAGAGAAATATTACAGCAATGGAAAACGTATCAGGAAATGTTTTTCTTTTGAAACAAACATAAATTATGTTGAAATAATAACCAGCCCACATCTAACTTTATGAATAGAAAAGTACCTATTTAGCATACAGTGCATTTAAATTCCAAGAAATCATCTACCTTTGTAGACTTTATAGCCTTGGCTATAAAATAGAAGGCAGATTTCAATCAGTAAAGGAAAGAACATTCCAATAGTCAGATATCTCTAGAAATAGAATCATTTCCTTAAAAGGTGTGAGTTCACCACCTCAGGAACTCAAATACAATATAGAGGGAATTAGAATAAGTTCCCTATCAATGGCTAAACCATACGCCCTTGTTAGTAAGTCCAAGCCTTGATTTGTCTCTCTTTATATAGGTCACATGTCATAGCCTATTCCTTTTAAGCATCACAAAAAAAAAGGTATTATTTCCACATTTTCAGAATAGTAAATGAGATGTATAGAAATGGGATTAGAACCTAGGGCTACATCATGACTCTGTCTTTATTTATGCACAAACTAATGTATAGTCATTAGGTATATACACCTATTTACAAATCAGTCTTTAAAGCAGCAACAGCTGAGACATATTTAACTTTTTAAGTAGAAAGTTCAGAATACATTGCATCTATAGTGGACACTGCCATTTGACTACCCAATGTACACTCTCCCCAAGCTCCTTATTTACTATCTAAACCCCCGCTTTATTTAGGGCAGATATAACTACATTCCCATGATCCTTGGCAGTTAGGAGTGACTAGGTAATCCCATTCAGACCAAGATTATATAAATGGAAGTGTATTTTTTTAGGTTTTGGGGAAAGCTAAACTTTCCCCTTTAAAATTATACCTTTTATTTTATATTTGCATTATGAAAACAATGCATACTAGTTACAGAAGCTAGAGAATGGAAAACTAAAACTAAGTACAACTACAGTTCAATTGATACACATAACCATTGGTAGTCTCGTGATGTATAATCTGTTAGTGTTTTGTATAAACATGTATACACTCTTAAAATAATTTTATAAAAGTATAAATGCAAAGTATATATACTTCTAAGTTATTGTTTTTTTCACTTAATATATTTCCTATGATCTGAAAGTTTGTGTTTCCTAAAATTCATATGTTGAAATCCTAACATTCATTGTGATGGTATTAGGAGGTTGAGACTTTGGAAGCTAATTTGCTCCATTTTTGCTCCATTTCAGGAATTTTTTGCTATTCCATACAAATTTTAGGATGGGCTTGTAAATTTTAACAAAAAGAGTCAGTTGGAATTTAATGGGCATTACACTATGTTTATAAATCAATGTGAGGAGAATCGCTATCTTTATAATATTGTCTTCTGATTCATGAATATGAACTATATCTTCATTTATTTAGATATTCTTTAATATTTTTCAGCAATGCTTGCTAGTTTCTTTCAGCAATGTGTTGTAGTTCAAATGTGTTGGTATTTATAAAAGCAGTGTCAAATCCTCCAGGAAATTTAACAAAATTAAATTAGTAAATAAGACTGCTTGCTTAAGGGAATTTATTTTGTTCAGTTTAAGTTAATCAAACACTAATCCAGGAAAAATTGAAGGAAAATATTCACATTAAGGGATTTGTAAGCAGAATTTCAAGGCAAAAGGTATATTAGACTATTTTATTTTTAACCTTAACAAATTAAATATTAAATATAAATCCTGATAACAGTAAATAGTCCTTTCTATGAAAAAAACTGCTTGGAATTTTTTTTTTTTTTTAATCACATCGATCCTCTTAATCAAAACATTTGCTTTTTAGACTTGCCTTTTGAGAGTTTAACATCATTTTGTGTATAATACCATCTGTTGGTATAAAAAGGGAGTTTAGGCACATATGGCCACCTGGAAATGTTAAGGTCGAGACAATATTGACAAAGAGGAATTATAATAACAAACAACAGTCAAAAACTTGCATCCTGCGTGGCTTGCTGATTTCCTTTCATCACTCTGGCTCCACTTTCTCTACTAGTTTTCTTCTTATTCTAAATTCTATCATACTTCCTTAGTCACATCTTGATGTTAAGAAAATTCTCCTCAAGGTAACGCCTTTCTCTCTTAGAAATGACTTCTTTTTTTTTTAGCCCTTATATCTTATCATACCTAATAGATGTGTTCAAAAAGAGAGAAAAGCCTTAACCACGGAGAGGCTTAGTGACATGCCTAAGGCTATTCAGAAAACCAATGGTAGGTAGTCATCTCTGAGAACTATTCCATTCATATTAGAGATTTTTTTGACAAAACTAATTTTATAACTTTGATATTTGTGGAAAAGAAATTATTTTTGGTATGCTTATGATGGGGCAGATGATCAGATATTAAGAAATGGTAATAATCCACTCAAAAGGAAACAATTGTGTTAAATAGTGTGGGATTATAAGAGATTCTAAGCTGTTATTTTGCCCTTAGAAGTATGAATTTAGTTTGAATTTTAAAAGGATAGTGTATACTAAGGGAATATGCAGATATAAAAATCTTTAGTATCAGACAATTCAGGGAAATGTAATTTGTAGACGGGATGTTTGTACTATTTAAGGCACTTGATCAAATTTGTATACCTTTTTTTGGATTAAAAGAGTGTTTTGATTACACCAATTCTCACTGCTGACAAAATTCAACCAGGCATCCTAGAGATGAATTTGATGATTTTTCCATTTCATAATTTTCCTGCTGATCTTCCCCAACTACGAAATACATAAGCATTCCCAAAGCTTCATATTAAAATGAATCATTTAAATTAATTATTGGACTTTCTCATCTATTCAGTGTTTCCTTTTCTGGCTGGTATGCACATCTATAGTTTAGTGATAACAAATTGTAAGCTTCAGGGGAAATAGGGTCATGTTTGTGATTATTTTCTAAGGACACAAAACTCAGACATAAATACTCAAAAGGAATAAATATGCCACAATTTAACTTTAATAAACTTTAATAACATTTAGTGCATATATATATATAATTAATGAATAATCTTTCTAGAAAGATAACATGTGACAAATTTGACAAAGCACTTTGCCAATTACAACTGTGACTTTTCCAGATTTTAATTTGGAAGTATAATTATGAGTATAATTTCTAAGCAAAAATTAAGTGCTTTAAAAACAAGTACATTTGTTTCCCTGACTTGGAATTTGAAGAGGCAGTGGTATGGGGACAAGGCAGTATCAGGGATGGCAGTAGAGTCTCTACTCTCATAGAAGTAATCATGCCATATTACAATTATGCTTTTACATCCATCTTCACCCCTACTATCAATCCTAGTACACTATTCATCTTTGAATACCTGCCATACAGGAGAAAATTGGCATATAGTATCATTTCAATAACTGTAGAATGAAAACAAAAGGAAATTGTAGTACTTTTTCTATCATGGGAAAATTGTGTTGCTTTGGGTAAATCACTTGATCTATCCTTACCTGTAAATTACTAGAAAATTTGACAAGATTTTTCCCTAAGGTCCCTTTCAGCCTAAGAATTTCATAAACACCAGGTTATATGTACTCGATTCGCATGCCGTCACAGATTTTTATGATGTTATTATTATTTCAAAAGAACTTAAACTTTTTAAAATAAGATTATGACACTGATAACAGATTAGATCAGCAGTCTAGCTCTGAAACTAATTTGCTTGGTAATTTCAGGCAGACCATTACATGTCTATGCCTCAGGAGTGATTATCTGTATGATATGGTTGTTGATGCCTGCCACTTGCTTTAATGTAATAACATTCTGTTGAATAGCTCTTTGAAGACCAGCAAAGAACACTATTAGAGGCAGTTGAAAATTAATAGTATAAAACATCTTCTTAGGGATTTCTCTAATATACCCATAGCTGAATAATCAAAATGGTTTTGAAATAAAAACAGGACATAAAAGAGATATAAACACATGCTTTATTTCATGTTTTGATATGAGCAATTTGAATAGAATTGTTTCTACTAATATACTGTCAGATTATCTAGAGAAACTCATAATTATATAAAACTATACTTAATTCATAATAAAAAGTCCCTAATTGAATTTCAAAGTTAAAAAATTGCTGGGTGGTGAACAAACAATGTGATATATAGATGATGTATTACAGAATTGTGTACCTGAAACCTCTGTAATTTTACTAACCATTGTCACCCCAATAAACTTTGATTTGAAAAAATTGCTGAATTAAGTCACATATTGCTACTATTAAAAAATACCCCCAAATTTATAAAAATTTGGCCTACCCAGTCTGCCCCTAAACTGATACCCAAGCTTTCTTAATTCTCCGATTTTCTACAATAAGCATGTTTCTTAAATGCAAGTCCTTGGGTACGCTTTACAGACACCAGCATGTTATCACAGCTCAGCACTAATCAAATTGGCAACTGTGTAGGACCTTGAAACACATCCACTGATGGTTGCAGGAGACCCCTGGTTGTTGAAGGAGTTATAGGTTTGAGAGTCACTAGAACAAATGATTAGTTATTAAGCAAGAACTACAAATGTCTTTGCTTACTTTTATGTACTACACTCTTTTATTTAAATGTTGCCAATAAGCTAAAAAAAAAAAAGTACAGAAATCATAATTTATGTAGCATGCTGGTAAAGAGAGTAGGCTCTGAAATCAGACATTTTAAATCTCAATTCTGCCACTTCTCAGCTGAATGACATTAAGGAACCTAATAAATATTACTTTATTTCAGTTTTCCCATCTGTGAAATAGAGGCAATAATAGTACTCACTGCACAGAGTTGTGAGGATTATGTGAGCTAATATGTATAATATCCTGAGAACAGTGCTTGGTTCAGAGCAAGTGTTACACAAATGAAAGTTGTTATTATTGGCATTATAATTGGTTTGAGTGCTTAAAAAGAGACTGCTATGAACTGAATGTCTCCCCAAAATTCATATATTGAAGCTCTGCCAATGTGATGATATTTGGAGGTGGGGCCTGTGGGAAATCATTAGGTTTAGATGACATCATGAGGATGGAGCCTCCATGATGAGATTAATGCCTTTATAAGCAGGGAAAATCCCTAGTGGTCTCTGTCTCTCCACCATATGAAGATATGGCAACTAGGTAGCTGTCTACAAATCAGGAAGTATCTTCACTAGACAAGAAATCTGTTGGCATCTTGATATCAGACTTCTTGTCCTCAGGAGTGATTGTATGATATGGTTGTGAACTATGAGAAATATATGCCTGTTGTTTAAGCCACCCAGTCCACGATATTGTATTATAGTGCTCCTAACTGACTAAGACAGAGACCACTGGAAATAATATGAAATTTGAAAAAAAATAAGGTGAAAAATTAATTGGCTGTAACTCAAAAGGTTAGCACAATTTGAGCCTGATGAAAATTGCCAACATATTAAGGATAGATATTCCTGCTTTGGAGCCATATGTGTAAACCAGATTTTTGGTCCTCTACAGTAATACATCTTTTAACAAAGAAGATTAATTCTAATGATATTCTAATGTCTGAAATTTTGTTTCCAAAAGAAGAAATAATATAATGGCAGAGAGTTCAATCTAGGATAATAGAAATTAGAGTGCGAGTTAAAGTTTTCAGAAGAAAGTTTTTTTTTTTTTCTTTCTTCATGCAATTTTAAAAACTTTGTTACATCCTTAATGCTGATTTCTAGAATATGTTGAACCTGAAAATTTTTCTGGAGAAACAGATTCATAATGGAAAAATATATGTTCACATAGCTGCGGTGATTTTTAAACGATCTATTGTTTAATTCAGAAAGAGTTGTATTACCTGTCCAACTCTGTTATACATAATTTCTACACCTAGTTTGAAGTTACATGACTGAACTTAGTTTGAGGTTACATGACTAAAAACCAAAATACCCATCTAAAACCATCCAGAGTGAACTGACCAAACCTAGTTTTATATAGTTTGCTTTACAATTTTTTGAATGTCTTGCAAGTAGAATTCATGGATCTTAATGTGCCATCCTATACTCTGCAAGCTATTTTCTAGACAGCATACCCTTCTTCCATCAGCGAGAAGTGTAATAATTGGTGATTACCAATAAGCCATCACACCAAAGACTATGATAGGACACATTACAATAATTTCCAAGTTTTAAAGAAACTCATTAAACGTAATTGCTACCAAAAGAAAAACAAGGAAAATAAAAGAGGATGAAGGTATTAAAATTTTTATCATATTTAATATTCCTACTACCCTGTGTTCTCATATTTCTCTGGGGATACTTTCCTCAAATTAGGTGATTTTAATAAAGCAAATGACATGTTGTCAGTAAAAGTAATATTTTTATGAATATTTATATAATTTCCTATAGAATCCTTTGTTCATTTTATGAGATTTAATGACCCTTATGACTAATTAATTCCTTTCTCAAAACCTTCCTTCTATAAAAAAATCAGTTTTCTCTAATGGACTGAATTAAAGTTATTTTTTGATCTCTTCAAGGGGATTAGACCAAATTATACATTTTAAGAAATAATTAGCTTCAATATTTAGTGCATATTTAATCTTTTAAAGTTTCTTTCAGCTTTTGCTGTATTCTAAATGTTTTCTTATAATCATAACTCCATAAACCAAACCTGTTAACTGTTGGAAATTCCAGAGACTAAACAAAGGTAAAAGAATTTTAAAGAGAAAACAAAAAGTCAAATAAAATTACGGTTATCCACAATTGAGCTATGCACTTTTTGAATAATCTGAGTCAGCTTTAGACTTTCTCATCATTCTGTTTAAGTTGCTCCTAGATTATCAGTATACAGTACTCAATTATACAATATCAGCTGTGGCAGGCACATATGTATTTATGCTAAATGCCCGTTACTGTGTGTCCGTGAGTGAACCCCTCATCATTCATAAATTCATAAGTCTTATTTGGAATAGCTGTAATTTGTTATGTTTACTCCCAACTGAGTGAGGGTTGTGCATATTTAGTATATAACAAGAGGTTTTTTTCAGTAATTTTTCCTTTTTTATTTTTTTTTTTGGAATTTAGATTTAAGTAATTCTTGAACAGTGAGATGGGCAAATTGGTATCTCAAATATTTTTTTTTTGCATTACCAATATTGGATTAAATATTGGCATAAATATTGGTTCCTAATGCAGTGATATTTAGAGAAATACTGATCAAGTCTCATTACAGTGATTAGATTAGCAGAGACATTCAAGGTGCCAGGTGTAAAGACACATGGTAGAGACTCAGGGTTTCCTCCTCCTTCACAAGCCACTTCTGCGTTGTTTTTCTCTGCTTTGGAGTGTCCCAGGAGTCCAACCTCAAAATGTCTCAAGCTAGACTCAGTCCATAGGTGATTTTGTCCAGTGCCATGGTCCAAAATTATCTATAGTTCACAAATGACTCCCTAATGTGCATTTCATATAGAAACCATCCCCTGAACTTCAGGCTCAGATACCCAACTCTTTTTATGGCATCTTCACTTCGTTGTTAAATAGGCATCTTAAAGTTAGTATATGCAAAACTCTTCTCCCCAAACTCTTCCTCTCCCAGTATTTTCCCATCTCAGAAAATGGGTATCACCCAATAATTTAGGACCAAACCTTCATTATGTCTTTTCTGTCCCATCCTTGCCACATCTCACCTTCTCACTGCCACTGGCACTGCCACAGCCCCAGCTAACACCACCTTTTACCTGATTCACTGCAAAGTTCAAATGGAAGACCACCTTACTTTCTCTATTGTAGTCCTCACACTATAATCCACACTATAAGGATTACTAGTAATCCTTTTAAATTTTAAATTTAGTCATGTCAGTCTCCTGCTCTCAACCAGGAGTTTTATTTTTTATCACACCTAGAAAAAAAATCCAATCTCCCCATAGCTGTCAAAGACCTATATGTTCTAATTAGCTTCTATTTACCTCTCACTCACTCATCTAGCTACTCTCACCACTTTGGAAAACATCAACTATATTCTCAACTCATTGTCTTTGAACTCAGGTTTTCATTGCTTGGATACTTTTTCCTGAGATAAAGCGTGTTTTCTTATTCTTTTCATGTCTAGGTTCAATAATCAGTTTCTAAGAGAACCTTTCTTGAAAGCCCAATTTAAAAAAGCCCTTCCTCACCCCTTCCCAACTCTGTCGATCTCATGCTTTTTCGTTATTGCTCATACCGTGTTTCCCCGAAAATAAGACCTAGCTGGACAATCAGCTCTAATGTGTCTTTTGGAGCAAGAATTAATATAAGACCCAGTCTTATTTTACTATAATATAAGACAGGGTCTTATATAATATAACATAAGACTGGGTCTTATATAATATAACATAAGACCAGGTCTTATATTAATTTTTGCTCCAAAAGACGCATTGAGCTGATTGTCTGGCTATGTCTTATTTTTGGGAAAATAAGGTATCACAACTTAATATTAAATTATAATATTTGCTTGCTTAATTAAAGTACCTTGCTCCAATATAAGTTCCCTGAGGCCACCGACTTTTTTTTTTTTAATTGAATGCTATTTCACCAACACTCAGAACAATATCTCCAATGCAGTGGGCACTCAGTCAGTATTTGTTGATACAATCAGTGAGGTTCCTCAGAGCACAAACTTCTAAAATCTAATAACATCAGCACATAACAAACTATCCAAAACAACCTTACCTATGAGATCTCAGGAACATGCATAGTTAATAAGTTTCCTGAGCAACCAAGTCCCAATGAAGACATGTATTTAAAGCCTGACTTCAGCGTATATAACAGTATTGATATATCCACAGGGAGGGGCTGGCAACAGAAAACAGATCACATAGCATATAGGAAAGGAATAAGAGGCAGAAATCGGTAAGTAGAGAAAGCAGGTACTTTTCAGAGACAAAAACTTGCCTAAATGTTGCAAGTTTCACAGTTGCACTGGCAGGGGTACTTTATGGTAGAAAATACTGTTTCAAGATACTTTTTTTTGATACTATCCTCTCCAAACAGTGGTTGTATTATGGTTTCTTATGAAGATTGTTTATGTTGAGACTGCTACTCTCATGAAATTTGATTAATGAGAATAAGTTGCTCAACAGTTGATTATTTCTATTCCATTAGCCAAAAATCATACTGTATATTTAGAATCTATCGCGTTAAGAACTCAGCTGAGTAAAGTCTTGAAAAGGCTTTGATAGGTCCAATATATGTAAATGATCACAGCATTGCCCCTGATGTATGATTCATGCTTCCATTACTAAGATATGAAAAAGATTTCTGAGAAAGGACAGATCCATAAATAAAACATTTATTTAGTATTAATAATCCAAAATATTCCCATCCTGCATCTCTTATCATCAATAAGCTGTAACCTAAATTTCTGGACTATTACTGGAGTTCTGAGGACCTATGCTGGGGTGATTGTCAGAGGTGGAGACACGGGCCACAGAAGGTGAAACTAAGGATGGTCTTACACAGGAATTGTAAGAGTAAAATTAAAATTGCATCCTTGGCCTGAATCTGAAGTGGTTATGTAGAGGGTACAGAGCAATTAGGAAAACCTGAAAATCCAAGCAATAACATTCACAGAGGCTAGAGGCAGAACCTGGAACTATTTCTTGGATCCTAAGAGAGAATGTGCAGATTTCCCTTGTGGGATACTGCACACCTTACCCAATAATAGTAAGGAAACAGTTCAGAGTACTAAAGTGGATTCTTTTACCTCTTGCTAAAGATAAAATTTCTTAATTCATAGAATTTTGAAACCAAAATTTTTGTATTAAGAAATCATAGCTTAAATCTGATCATCTTTTGAATATTTTAAGTGAGTGATATTTTTTAAACTACTTTTAATATAATCTAATAGTTGACAGTTTTAATAATACATTTTTCTCTTTAATTGAATTTAAAAAATCTACAAAAACATCTACAGCTAACATCATACTTAATGATGAGAAACTCAAAGCTCTCCCATTAAGATGGACAAAAAAACAAAGGCAAGATGTCCCCTCTCACCACTCCTTTTCAACATCATACTGGAAGTTCTACCTAATGCAATAAGACAAAAATAAAAAAAAAAAAAAAAAAAAAAAAAAAAATATATATATATATATATATATATATATATATATATATACATGGCAGTAAAAATATAAAGATTGGGAAGGGAGAAATAAAACTGTGTTTGTGTGCAAATGACATGATTTTCTATGTAGAAAACCCAACAGAATCAACAACTATAAAAACCCTCCTGAAACTAATAAACAATTATAGTGAGGCTGCAGGATACATGGTTAATATGCAAACGTCAGTAGCTTGCTTACATAGCAGCAACGAACAACTGGAATTTGAAATTAAAAACACAATGTCATTTATATTAGACCCCTTCAAATGAAATATTTATATAAATCTAACAAAATGTATATACAAAATTTCTGTGAAGATAACTATAAAATTCTGATAAAAAGTCAAAGAATCAATTCTTCAGGTTTATAAATGTTGAATAACTATTGTGTACATCTGAAACTAATATACAATGTGTGATCAAAATATACGGTGAATGTTTAAATAAAAAATTTTTACAGTAAGACACATTATCATTAATCCCCCTCAAAATACTCCCCCTTTTTTGGAACACACTTATCCCATAGTTCTTGCCGCTTTCTGAAGCAGTTCTAGAAGTCCTCTTTCTGAGTGTCTTTAGTTGCGCTGCCATGGCTGCCTCGATTTCCTGAATCATTCTGACTTTGGAGAAGAGCCAGGAGTCACATGGTGCCAGATCCAGGGAATAAAGTGGATGGGGACACACTGTAATGTTTTCATTTGACAGAAATTTCCATACCAGAAGTGATGCTTCTTACACAGCATACAAGAATAAACTCAAAATGGATTAAAGATTTAAATGTAAGACCCAAAACCATAAAACCCCTAGAATAAAACATAGGCAGTAAATCCTCTGACATTACTCTTAGTAATATTTTTTTATGATCTGTCTCCTTGGGCAAGGGACACAAAAGGAAAAATAAAGAAATGATACTATATTAAACTAAAAACGTTTCTACATAGCAAAGGAAACCACCAATAAAACAAAAAGACAACCTACTAAATGTTAGAAGATATTCGCCAATGATACATCTGATACTGGGTTAAGATCCAAAATTTATAAAGAACTCATACAACTTAATAGCAATATCCCTAAGCAATCCAATTAAAAAATGGTCAGAGGACCTGAATAGACATTTCTTCAAAGAGGACATACACATGGCCAATAGACATATGAAAAGACACTTAACATCACTAATCATCAGAGAAATGCAAATTAAAACCACAAAGAGATTTCACCTCACACCTCCCAGAATGGCCATCATCAATAAGTTAACAAACAAGTGCTGGCGAGGATGTGGAGAAAAGGGAACCCTTGTGCACTGTTGCTATGATTGCAAATTGGTGCAGTGACTATGGAAAATGGTATGGAGGTTCCTTAAAATTTTTTAAATAGAACTATTTTATGACCCAGCAATTCCACACATATTTATCTGAAGAAATTCAAAACACTAATTCGAAAAGATATATGCACCCCTATGTTCACTGCAACACCATTCACAAAGCCAAGATAATGGAAGCAACCCAAGTGTCCATCAATAGACGATTGGATAAAGAAGAAATGGCACATATACACAATGGAGTATTACTCAGCCATAAAAAAGAATGAAATCTCACCATTTGTGATAATGTGGATGGACCTAGAGGATATTATGCTAAGTGAAATAAGTCAAACAGGAAGTCAAATACCATATGATCTCACTTACATGTGGAATCTAAAGAACAATATAAACGAACAAACAAAACAGAAACAGACTCATAAATACCTTAAACAAACCAATGGTTGCCAGTGGGGAGGGCAGTCGGGGACTGGGTTGAAAAGATGAAGTGATTAAGAAATAAAAATGGGTATTTACAAAATAGTCATGGGGATGAAAAGTACAGCATAGAGTACATAGTCAGTAATGTTGCAACAACTATGTATAGTGCCAGGTGGGTACTAGACTAATCGGGATGGATCACTGCCCAGGAAGTCTGACAATTAGTTCATGAACTTGTTGCAACAATGTTGCTAACCTTTTTTATATCAGAGGGATTATTCATTATGAATTTGTACCAATTGGACAAACAGTTAAACCAAATTTACTATTTGGAAGTGCTGAAAAGTCTGCGTGAAAAAGTTAGACGACCTGAACTTTTCGCCAACAATTCATGGCTCTGGCATCATGACAATGCATCAGCTGGCATGGCACTGTCTGTAAGGGAGTTTTTAGCCAGTAAAAAATAACTGTATTGGATGGAACACCTTCCCTACTCATTTGATCTGGCCCCCAATGACTTCTTTCTTTACCTGAAGATAAAGATTTCCTTTATTGAAAGGAAGACATTTTGATGACATTCAGGACATCAAGGGTAATACAATGACAGCTCTGATGGCCATTCCAGTGAAAGAGTTCCAAAACTGCTCTGAAGGGTGGACTAGGCGCTGGTGTCTGTGCATAGCTTCCCAAGGGTAGTACTTCAAAGGTGACCATAGTGATATTCAGCAATGAGGTATGTGGCACTTTTTCCAGGATGACTTCATGAAATTAATTGTCTGACCTTGTAAATTATATAAATGTTTGACCACCATGCTGTACACTTAAAACTAATATAAAATAATATTGAATGTCAACTGTAACTGAAATAAATAAATAATTTTTAAAGAAATAAAGTATATTTTATTTAACCGGGTTTATAAGTAGGACATGTTACAGTCCTGTATTTGTCTACATAAAATTAACCCTGGTACAACATCCACACAGAGAGAGAGAACAAAAAAAGGATTATTAAGTATATACTCTTTTGTGTCTGGCTGATTTATCTTAATATTATTTTGTGTATAACTTGTCTATATTACTGTATGTAGCTGCAAGATGTTTTGTTTTGTTTTTCATTCTCTTTGCTTTATGCAGTATTCCAGTTTGTGACTATATATTGTTTATTTATTCATTTTAATGTTTATACATTAAACTACATTTGAGTAGTTTCCATTTGGGGGCTATTAAAATGAGTGCTATTATGAACATTTTTGTTCTACATATATGCACATTTGTGTTGGGTATATACCTAGAAGTGGAAAATCTGGGTCTTGGGGTTGCAGATGTTCAGCTTTAGTTACTGCCAAGCAGCTTTCCAAAATTATCATATTCATATGTTATTTGTATAATCAGGAAAAAAAACAAGAAAAATATAAAATGAGGAAAGAAGTTGTATCTGTTTCCTGGGAAGAGCACTTGATTGTAGTACCAATGACTTACGTTATAGGACTGGATCTGCTGCCAACTAACTATATAACTTTGGACAAGTCATCTGTCCTCTCAGGGCTGAGTTTCCTTATTTTTAAACTAGAAGGTTGGAGTAGATTACTACAGGAGATAGAGTTTCCTTATCTTTAAACTAGAAGGTTGGAGTAGATTACTGCAGGAGATACATCCAAATTTTGAGTCTATGAGAAACAATGAAACAGAAGGCTCTACAAGGTCAACATGACACCAGTCTCGCTGCCATACCACCATGTAGTCTCCCCTTCTACAACCTGAAACTGAAACATGGTATCTCTCAAGGTATTTTGTGGTGTCTTTTTTTCCCCATTTCCCTTTGCTTTGTTGCACTGGTATTTAGACTTTGAGTCACATCTATTTGAAAATTAAGAAGAAAAGGCAAAGATCAAGACTAAGACATATTCAGAAAGTTAGGATGAGTTTGAAAGGAGAGCTGCCTCTAAACCCACTGGAACGAGGCCAGCCTTAAATGGACAGAGGGAACAAAGGCAATTGCTCAAAGTAGCACTGGCAGAGTAAGAACTAGAAAGTATTTGTGGGATTTGGCCATTTGACGTTCACTAATTTTGGAAAAAGTAGTTTTCTTATAGAATAAGTCTGAGGGCATATTATCTGAAACCATGAGTTCTCAGTCATGCTTAAAAATACAAATGGGCAGCCCCTACATCAGTCCCACTAAAATTTTGAATTTTTGCCAGTCTTATTATTAGGCAACCAAGCAAGTACCTATTTGTGGATTAGAATTTCGATACCACTGGTAGAGTCTAGAACATCAAGAAGGAAAAAAGAGAATGATGATAAGATAGCTCCAAGAAAATATGCAATCAAGATTTATTTTATTTTATCATTATTATTATTATTATTTTTTTTACTCAACCATTCACTTTTTTACTAATTTATCCCATAAACATTTATTAAGCATCCAATTACTTACTCGACACAGTACTAGGTGCCTGGAATATAATCTCAAAAATTTAGAATCCAACTCTTAAGAAGCTTGCCATCTAACATGGGGAAGACAGACACAGAACGGTACATCCAGCAAAGTTTTCTAGGTGTGAAAGAAGCATGTATGAAGCATGTCAAAGAAAGATATGAGGGATCTTAGCCTAGAGGGGCCATTCAACTGGGGAAGGAAAGGAAAAGACAGGCATTTGCGGAGAGAGATGGTGTGGAGCCAGAATAGTAGAATTGAGGTAAATGTAGACAGATTGTGTTCTCATCAAAACTAACCAATGGGCATAAAGTTTTAATTAAGCAAGGTGAATAAGTTCTAGATATCAGCTGTACAATATTGTGTCTATAGTCAAAAATACTGTATTGTACACTTAAAAATGTGTTAGAAATGTAGAAGTGTGTGTTCTCACCACACAAAAAAATAATTTAAAAAAAAAGAAAACAATTTTTGGTTAAGAAACTGGACAGAAACCTAGTCCAGCTAGCTCAAGTTGAAAAGGAATTCAGTAAAAAAATATGGAAGAGAATCAATCTCTCTCTCTGCAGAAAAAAACAGCTTGGCCTCTTAAGAATGGAACATTTATATATTTGTTCTCTCTGACTCTTTGTCTAGAGTAATAGGTTTCTCAATTACACTTCTTTCCAATCTTTTTACTTTTCTTCAGACTCTTAGTTTCTGCTTTGCCATTATTTCAGTTCTCATGTGACCGGCTTGTCCGTGCCAATTATACTCACTTTTATATTATTTTCCATTCCCATGACCACCACTGTTTTGTCCTTCTTTATATTTGTTTTTGCACAGCCTGTGGTTGTTTTGCACAGCCCTTCAATATTCCAAATCTAAATTCCTGGGACAGAGAATCTGATTGGCCCTAGGTTTGTATCAGTAACCAATCCTGGTGCAGTCATCTATACCCAGATGGAGCACGGTCTTTAAGGATCCAGGACTTTTCATTTCTAGAAGTTGTGCATTCTCATGAGAAGGGCTTGTGAACAGGCAGGCAAATGGTAGGTGAGTTGGTATTTCACACACAAAGTAGGAAAGAAAAAAATAAACAATGATACAGCAGATAACATAAAAGAGTATGTTTAAGAAAACGTAAGCATTTTGCTACAATTATTTAGAACAAAGAATGGTTAAATATTTAGGGTAACTAGAAAATAGGTAGAAAAAGCCTAAAGAAGAAAATGTTGGTCTAACCCTTCACATACTGTGACTATAGAAGAATATTTAGCATCAAGTAACTCTTCATGAAAGGCTATGTACCAAAAGAAGTAGGTCAATAAATGAATTAGCACTAAAAAGAAAAATAGAACGTGTGAAAGATAACATAGAGAGGGAAGTTATTTGCATACCTTACACTGATTCTTCAATTATTTGCTTGTGGTTTATGAGAATTACCTACTAATTCCACTCATTAAAATGCCAAACGTGTTCAGAAAAGTATTTTCTTTCTATACGACCATTGTAGCTAAGTTTGACCCTGTATTATAAATTACCACTGGTGCTTGCTAATTTGCTATGAGTGTCTCTGTTTTGTTAGTTTTTAATTAAACAAAATAAGTTTCTAGTAACAAGAGAGAAGACCTCTGCAGAAATACACATCAAATATTTCAGAGAATGTTGAAAGAGTTCTCAAGGTGCAAACCACAGGGGAATTCCTCTTAACCCTGCTATGGCAATAGACAAAGGTTTCAGTAATACTGCATATATTAGTTGCTGGGTCAATGTGTGAAATAAATTAACATGCAACACTCTAGCTCTAGAGAATTCTTTAGCTTGTCTAGGCAATAGATAAAATAGATTCTAAAGTCCTTCCAATGCACATTTGCTAGTCTTCTGTCCTTTTATTAAACTGAATGTCGTAATGGAAGGACCCATTTGCCTAGGCTTGGTCTTAATTCTTTTAAATGTCTCTATCTGGAGATTGAAGCTACATAAGTTTAAATAAAAGCACTGGGAGTAATAACGGTTGTATTATTCCTACAAATGAATGAATTCCTTCTGTCATGTTTTGATTGTCCACATCATTGAATTTGATTCTAATCACTCATGGTTTAGATCTGGATGGACTTGGATACTACTTTACAGTAGAGTCTAGGTTGTTATTTTTTTAAGGTTAAAAAAGTATAACAAAGGAAATACAAAGTCTTTGGCATGGTTTTTACAATTAACACTGGTTAATTTTGATATGTACTTGTGAACGAGACTAGGTTTTTATTATGTTCACTTAGCCCTTGAAATCCAGCCTCCTTAGCATAATGTTTCTGAGCTTTGATTATTTTAATGCTTTTTTATTATGCAAATATTTTCTCCCTGCCAAATTAATCCCTAACATAGAAAATGAATTCTTAGTCCCATCTTCAGCATAAGAAATTAACAATCTTGTCAGTGTATTTGTATCGTAATTGGCCCAAGTCACACAATAAAATAACTCATACAAATACAACATATAATAACTTTCCTCAGGGAGAAGATGGCAGGCTTTATGTCCCACTGCCCTTATTCCACATTTCTCCATGGCCGAGATCATGATGAGTCCATATTAATCGTGCCTGGTTGAATTATGACCAACTCATCAGATGCATTACTGACTTCAAGATGAATGAATGCAAATTGGGAGTTTAGAGAAGACGTAAATGTATTTGGATAAATTTGCAATTTGCATATTTATCTATAGTAACCATAATTCAGTTGCAATCTCAATTAACGAACACTTTATTAACAATATGAAAAACACGTGTCTGTAAACCAAAGGCTGTATCGGCCATGATTTTTTTCCTTATGGACACATACTATATAAATTCTAGGTTTAGCCTTTAGATGTTGCCCTTTTTTATCCAATTCTCTATTTGAAGATTGAAATAAATGTTCCACATAATCCAAGTTCAAATAAATAAAATTATAATTAGAATACACTACAAAAGCCATACCTTGATCTATAAGGCCATACACATTTGGCACCTGCCTACTCTCTGGTCTCAACCCAAGACACTCTGCCTCAATAAATTATGCAACACAAGCTATTTTCTTTTTTTTCTTTTTTTCTTTTAGGGTGCCAAGCTTCTCTTATGTTGTTTCTTCTGCCCATAATGCTCTTCTTGCCATTCTTAGCATTTTCTCATATTTCAGGTCTCATCTCTAACCTGATCTGCTCTGAGAGGCTTCCTGTTCCTTACTATAGAAAGTAAGTTTTACTTTTTATTTCTTTTACAATTACATCTTGTAACCATCCATGAATGCAACAATATGTTCATGGGATATTTACAGGGCAAGGCATGTAGTAGATACTCAGATAAAATTTACTGAATAAATGAATAAAAGAATAAATAGTAATTGTGATAAGGCATGAATAGAACACATATTCATCTCCTTTCCTGAGATGCAAATATTCCTATTAAACATCAAAATAACTTATTTAAACAAGCACAGTTTTTGTCCATAATTTCTTTCATAATATTTACATTTTTCACATGAATTTATTTTTTAAACAATTAAAAAGAACTCTAATAATCTGGTGAAAAAATCTTCTCATAGTCCAGACCTAGTCCTATATAACTTTATGTAAGATGATCAGAGCCATAAATTTTATTCTTTCCTTTTGGTGAAATAGCTGAGTAGCTCAAATATGAGCTCTGGCATATTTTTTCTCTGCTTCCCTTCTGTCCTTTTTTCTCTTTTTATTTTGGTTATTTGGTTCCAGAGTTGTCTCTACACCTAAGGTTCTAGTCAGCAATTACAATATGTGGAGGATTTTTCCCCATACCACCAAGCGATTCTCAGACACCTGTTGGGTGTCCAACAATTTAACTCAGTTCTCAAGCTTTCTGCCTAAAGATAGGCTCAGATCTGACAGGTTAATGGCTCAGTCCCACAAGACTGCCCCTCTACCCTCCTGCCAATCGCAATTCCAGGTTATCACCTGTGATTCTGACCTACCAGCCATAGATTGGAGGTTCCCACCACCTTCTCGAGTTCAATTAATTTGCTACAGCAACTCACAGAACTCAGAAAAACATTTTACTTATTAGATCACCAGTTTATTATAAAAGGATATAATTCAGGAACAGCCAGATGGAAGAGATGCATAGGACAAGGTAAGAGGGAAGGGTCATGAAGCTTTCATGCTCTTTTAAGCCTGCCACTCTTCCCAAATCTCCACATCGACATGTTCACCAATCCAGAAGCTCTCTGAACTCTGTCCTTTTAAATTTTTATGGAGGCTTCATTACATAGTCAGGATTAAGTAAATAATTGACCATTTGTGACTGAACTCAATCTCCAATCCCTTCTCCTCCCTGGAGGTTGGGGGGTGGGGTGGTGACGAGACTGAAAGTTCCAACCCACTAATCACAAGATTGGTTCTCTTAGTAACCAGCCCCCATCCTTCCATGTTTTCCAAGTTACCTCATTAACATAATAAAAGACACCTTTTTTTGTCCTCATCACTTATGAAATTCCAAGAGTTTTCAGAGCTCCGTGCCAGGAAAGGAGTCCAAAACCAAATGTACATTTCTTATTGTAAATCACAATATGACACCAGAGCCTGATTATGCCTTTTTAAAGATTATGGATGAGTGGAGCAGTGATCTTGGCTTTCTGAATTGCAACTGGCTCCTACCTGGATTCTCTCACTGTCAGATTCTCAGTACATCCCATAGTACTCCCTGACTTATAGTTGAATACTC
The DNA here is from genome assembly GCF_057876585.1 of Rhinolophus sinicus. Classification (NCBI taxonomy): domain Eukaryota; kingdom Metazoa; phylum Chordata; class Mammalia; order Chiroptera; family Rhinolophidae; genus Rhinolophus; species Rhinolophus sinicus. The sequence continues at coordinate 45,965,962 of NC_142501.1, read as the reverse complement.
CTGGAATCGAAATTTGGCTCTATCCCTTCTTCTCCTTCTCCCACATCTATCAGGAACCTATCCGAACACAAACATGTTGTTTATCATTTTCTTACAAGTTCTTGTAAGTAATTTTATTGAAAGACGATGGAAATAAAATTAAAGAATTATTTACTAAAGCCTTCGTGTACACAACAGTAATTTAGGCTTCTCTCCAAAAAATGTCTAAAGTAACAGAGCAAGAAGTATCTCCAATATACAGGTATAGGTTTCAATATCATCTGGAACTATATTGAATTATAATTATTTGACCATATTGACTGACAAAACTAGTAATTTAGTATGACTAAATCAAAGACTTAACCACTTTCTTATGATGCAGGTGAGGCAAATCCCCCATAGTAGAGAATCAAGTCCTGGGCCAAGAAAGTTCTTGGCTTCTCATAGGAAAGAATTCAAACGTGAGCCATGAGCCAATATAGAGTTTAAAATGAAAGTCAGTTTATTCAGTAGAGAGTAAGAAAAGGCCACCCCACAGATAGAGCAGTGGTCTCTAATCACTACTGGAAGAGAGACCCTTGTCACTCATCCAGGTAGGGTTTAGTATAAGTATTTCTTATTTCCATGGGAAATTGCTTAGTATGGGGAAAAGAAGGAACGAAGAACTTCTACAAGGTACAAGAAGAATAAGAACAGGTTTATCTTTAACTTTTATAAGGTACAGCCTGTGGCTAGTTTGTAATAGTTTTAATTACAGGAATAGCCATTACAGTGGAATCTCTTTGCTCAGTAGGCTTTAGATCAGGGGTGTCAAAACTGCTGCCCTCGGGCCAACTGCAGTCCGCAATCCATTGTTAATTGGCCTGCAGCAAATTCCAAAAATATATTTAGTTTACTTAAATAAACCAGGTGAGGCAATACTACTTCACCTGGAGTGAGTGGCCCGGCTGTTTGTGTATTTTACCACATATGGTCCTTGGTAAAAAACGTTGAAAAATGTTTGGACACCCCTGCTTTAGATGGTCTGTTCTGTGTGATTGATTAATGTCTGTGTCTGGTAGCACGTAGGTAGCAGGCTTGAAATCCAACCTCCTAGTTCTTTCTTTTATAAAAATAGCCCTATGCCCCTTCCCTATGCTATTTACATGATTATCTGGTTCTGTAATAGGACATTAATTTCCAAAGTATTATGAATGTTAGAAGAAATAGACTACTGGCTATTACAAAGGAATTGTTTGAGCTTAGATAATTTCACAAGGCTCATTTCTCTTCAACTTTTTGGTGAAGGAGGAATTGACGAGATATAAATATTTCTAATATTGAGAATATCTACCAAAACAGGTACAATAATGTGACCCAGAAAGGATTGGTAGAAAATATTCAAAGTGATGAAAAGCAAGGATCTACAACCAAGATTAGTCAGCAAATCTATCATTTAGATTCAAAAGACAGATAAAGAGCTTCCCAGACAAGAAAAAGCTAAGGGAGTTCATCACCACCAAACAAGTATTGCAAGGAATCTTAGAGGGACTTAAGACCAAAATAAATAAATAAATAAATAAATAAATAAATAAATAAAATAAAATGACAACTACATCACTATTAATTAACAGTTACTTTTGATTATTGAGAATTGCCTGAAGTTTAGCTGAACTGAAGCCCTGTAACTACGGACATACAGAAGTAGCCACCTCAAGACTGGTAGGAGAGGCAGAGTCACAGAACGGGCTGGTCCCACATCTGTGTATGACCATTAAAACTCGGGAGGAATATCTCAGCTGTGGAGGTCCCCCCTCCCAAGGAGTGAGGGGTCCCAGCCCCTCCCCAGCCCAGGGTTTCAGTGCTGGGGAGAGAAGTCCCCATAATTTCTGACTGTGGAAACCAGTGAAGATTGTAGCTGAGTGAGAAGGAGGGTGGCTGGACTCCCAGGCGCAACTCTTAAAAGGCCCATGCACAGACTTACTTGCTGATGGATTCACTCCCTCTGAGCTCCAGCACTGGGGCAGCAGCTCAGAAGGCCTCAGGGACACATGGGGAGGAACTGGATTGTCTAGCTTCAGGGTGAGAACTGGAGAAGCAGCTTTCTTCTTAATGAAGACGCTGGTGGAAGCCATTGTTTCTTTGTTGATCCCTCCCCCTCCCTGCGTGCAGAAGCAAGCAGAAGCCAATCTGAATCTCCATCAAACTGGCTATCACCTTTCATCTGCCCCACCCTGATTCCCTGAGACCACGCCCCACCCAACTTTTGGGCACACCCACGCTGCTTCCAGTGGCTTTCCCATCATAAACGGCCTGCCTTGGCTCATGCTGCAGACCTTCCTAAAATCTCTCAAAGGTTCCCAAAACCTAAATGAGCAGCATCTGGCTTCAGCACATCCCATACCTCTGGTGGAGTAGCCCTAAGCCCAGCACTAGCGACAGCTGACTTAGGCTTGCAGCTTGTCCTCTCAAGGCATCTCCAAACACAGTGCAGGTGGCAGCCATTTCTGGATTGCTTTGTAGCTTATGCCAGCTGCCCCTGGGCAAGGCATAGACTGCAGCTGAACTTGGCTTGCAGCAGGTCACCTCCCAGAAGGCCCCGGGCTGGCAGACCAAGTGGCCAGCTTCATCACCTGGCCACCTCCAAGGATGACACACCCAAAAGGCAAACTGGGGAGGCACCAGAGCCCTGCTACAGTGAACACTGCTCTATAGGGTCAGCCCCTACACAACAGCTTTTTCACTGTACTCACAGGCACTCCTCACAACCAATCAGCCTGAGGGTCAATCCCTCTCATTGATGTGCAAACAGCAATAAGTCTCAACTACAACAGGAGGGCACACACAACTCACACAAGGGACACACCTGGAGCACCCAGCTCTGGTGATCAGGAAAACTGCCCCACTGGGTCCCACAGGTCACCTACTACATAAGGCCACTCTCTAAGACTGGGAGACACAGCAGTTCTACATAGAAAAAAACAAAAAAACAAAACAAAACACAGGGAAGCAGCCAAAATGAGGAAACAAAGTAACATTTCCCAAATAAAAGAACAGAGCAATGCTCCAGATAAGGAACTAAACTGAATGGAGACAAGCAATCAACCAGGCACAGAGTTCCAAACACTGGTTATAAGGATTTTCAATGATCTCAGGGAGAACTTTAAAAAAGAGATAGGAAACATAAAAATGGAGATAGAAAACATAAAAAGAACCAGTCAGAAATAAAGAATACAATAACTGAAATGAGGAATACATCAGATGGAATCAACAGTAGATTAGATGAAGCAGAAGACTGAATCAATGCTTTAGAAGATAGGGTAGAAGAAAACTCCCAATTAGAACAGAAAAAGAATCCAAAAAGTGTGAGTTTAAGGGTCCTTTGGGACAACAGCAAGCAAACTAACCTTTGTATCATAGGGGTACCAGAAGTAAATACCAGGCCAAACCCAGATTCAAGGGCTGGAGAAATAGACTCCACTTTTTGATGAGAAGAAAGGCAAATATTGTGCGTAAAGGGATGGTACTAGAAATGTGTGGCCATTTTGCAATCTACCACACCACTCAAAGCTAAATCACTACTATTTCTCATGTGAATACTTGCAATATTTCCATGCTTCCACTTCTGTCTTCACGCAAGCAATTGTCTATAGATCAGTCAATAGCTTTAAAAGTATAAATCAAAATATGTCATTCCTTTTTCTAAACACCTTCAAAGATTTCTTATCTTTTTAATAATAAAACAAAATACTTGCTCTTTGTGCCCTATATGATCAGCCCTTGACTTCCTCTTTGATATAATCTCATACCACTCCTCCCTTAGTGCACTGGTCTTTCTGTCCCTACTTTAGGACCTTAGCTTTACCTATTTATTATGCCTGAAATATTTCTCCCACATATCTTCAAATAGTTGGCTTTTTCTTGTTATTCAAGTCTCAGAGAGAATTTCCTGTGTGGGGTAAATATCACTAGTGCACACCTCTCTTTGCTGGACTCATGGAAGTTTATACTTCCAAAGTCTATTGCACCATGGTAAGAACATTTGACAAGTTCTGGTTAGTGGACCATAAACAAAAGTAAAATATATCATTTCTAGGTTGAGTCAGTAGAAAGCCCTGCTCAGTATTCTGATCTCCTTTCTTCCCTTTCCATCACAACTGGAGAGTCTCATGTTGAGAAGGCAAACCACAAGGTTAAAGTGTCTTAGATTGCTGAGTCACTACATGAAAGATTGCTGTCTTGGAGGATTTACAAACCCATAGTGGACTTTGCATAAGTTAGAAAGAAACTTCTGTTGTTATAAGGTACCACAGTTTTGGAGTTAATTTGTTATTACAGCATATCCTATCCTGTCCTAATTGATACACAAAGAACACAGTGTTAAGTAGCTTCTTCACCATGCTCTCCTTCTCTGTCCTAACAATCTATTTCATTTTCCTCATAGCTCCTGATAATATTTATTTCCTGTTATACTCTCACTCAACTAGAATGTAAACTCTATATAAGAAATCTTATATGCTTATAAATTTTTGTATTTCCAGGGCCTAGAATAGCAGCTGTTCAGTAAATAGTTACTGACTGTATCAATATGATGTTTATTACACAGCACTCGCTTGTATACCATATTGGATTATACAACTGGACATGATTTGAGAAGCAAAATGCAACAGGTGAACTCTCAGCAAAATGTATTGTGAGATATTAATGGCAATTTAATGATATCTTTTGGTACTTTTCAATTATAGAAATGTGTGAAATACTCATTTTATTATTAGAATCTAAATAAATACTCATTTTATTATTAGAATCAGGTGGACATATAGGCACAATGTAAAACTTTGGGGAACAGCTACATAAATATACCAGCAGTATTTCCATTTACTTTTTTCTTTCCTGAACAGTCATATCCTAATTGACCACAGAGTTGGTATTAAGTCCACTGAATTCACTCAAAAGAATATAAATTTGGAGACATGAGAACATTGTCTCCTTACCTGACCTCTATTCCCATCCAAAGAAAAAGGGCTATTTCACACATACCACCAGGACAATCCTGGATAAAAGTATAAAGGCAGATAAAGGCAGCTCATATTCCATTCTCATTGTTCCTAAAGCATGTAGCTCTCTTATAAGCCTCATAATAAATAGTGGCTGATGCTTTGTGAGGATTCTGGCATCATTAAAACTCAATCTCTAATGTAATTGAACATCATTTTAACCTACATGGAAAGTTAGGTCTGTTCATAACTGAAGCCCTCATGGCAGGTTCATGTTCTTTGTCATAAGACTCCTGGGCCCATGCAAATCAAGGAAGATGGGTGAACAACTCTTTCAATGTCTATAAATAATATGTAACAGCAAAGAAATTTCTGAACATTCTCTAACAGGAGAGCTCTTGCTTAGAACATTCTTAGAAATATTCTTGGGGGCAGTGTTGCCTAAGCTACATACTAGTTTAACAAAAAATACCTAACTGAGCCCAAATGTGTTTGGAAATCAAAGCAGACAATGGATAGAAGAGGAGAAATTTGTTAGCAAATAGCAGAATCTAAGACCAAGATGGGGAGAGAGAAAAATAAGTTGCTTTTCCCTTGCTGCTTTTAAGATTCTCTTGTCTTAAATTTTGACAATTTAATTATAATGTGTCTTGGTAGAAGTCTCTTTGAATTCCTCTTGTTTGGAAATCCCTGGGCTTCCTGGATCTTGATGTCTGTTTCTTTCCTCACATTAGGGAAGATTTCAGTCATTATTTCTTTGAATATACTTTCTGCCCCTTTCCCTCTCTCTTCTCCTTCTGGTACCCCTATAATGTGTACATTGGTCTTTTAGATGTTGCTCTGTAAGTCCCTTAAGCTATCGTTACTCTTTTTCATTCTTTTTTTTCTTTTTGCTTCTCTGATTGGATGAATTCTACTCTCCTATCTTCAAGTTTGCTGATGTTTTTCTTCTGCTTGATCTACTCTGATGCTGAACACCTTTTGAATTTTTTAGTTCAGTTATTATATTCTTCAGCTCTATTATTTCTGTTTGATCCTTTCTTACATTTTCTGTCTCTTTGTTGAAATTCTCACTTTGTTCATGCATTGCTGTCCTGACCTCAGTAAGCATCCTTATGACTGGTATTTTAAACGTTTTATCTGGTAAATCACGTATCTCCATTTCATTAAGATATTTTTCTGGAGCTTTATCTTGTTCTTTTGTTTGAAACATATGTCTGTTTCTTCATTTTCCTTGACTCTCTGTGTTGGTTTCTGCACATTAAATAAAATAACCTCATTTTAAAATCTTAACAGAGTACTCCTGCATAGGAGATGAAACTTGCCAATCGGCCTAGCCCAAAGAACTCAAAGGGAGCAAAATTGGAGGATGACACAAAGAAGGTTTAAAGAAATCATTTGGGTCACCCAGGATAGATCCAGGTCTGAATGTAACTAAGAGGTTGCTTACCAGAGTTTCCTCACCAGGAGTTTTCATGGGAGAATCAGGTAATAAACAGTATGTGCTAACAGTGATTGTTGTAGTTTGTGGTTGTCAGTAAATCATCTTCTAATTCTGTCCAGTAGTTGCTAAATGACTATCGGTTTGTAAATTGGCCCCTATACACAGAGGGTAAGGAGAGACCAATGAAAGTGGCAAACCACTCCAGTCTGGTAAGTGGCAGATTTTAATAAGCAATTTACTTACAAGGCTTTTTTGGGCAGCCACAAGATGAGTAGATTTTCTCACCCACCCACCAGAATCTTAAAAGTTTATATAGAGTTCTTAAGTGGGTTGTCATGTATCCCATTCAGATGGTCTCAACACCTTACAATCTCAAGTCTGTGTCCTTAGACTAGTATTTAGTTCTGCGTAGGCAAGCAGAATACACATTCCAAAAATAGGGGAAGGGTAAGGAACCTCTAATTGCCTGGGTCAAGCTTATGGGTCAACTGACAGACACATCTTCTTCTATGATCTCTTCCACCAATGAACAAGGTAGCAATTAAGTCAGGGATGGAAGTCATACATGGAATCAAAAACCTAAATTTCCTACAATGAAACCCATGTGAATTCCACAATGCCAACAACAAACTGATCATCTTTTTGGCATCATTGTGGAGTGCCAGTCAGCTATTTGATGACAAGTGGACAACTTTGATCCTTTTCTGATGTGGAGAAAACAGCCCTTGTTTTCCTTGATATAACAAATTATTGATTTCATTTTGTGTCTAATATGCCTCAGAAAGTACTGCTATGCATGAGCTTATTGGATATTTTATTCACTACCATGAAATGCTGCACAGCACATCTTCCAACCAAGAAATTTGTTTCAAAATTAAAAAGGAAAGGCAATAGGTACATACAGCATCAATGTTTTTTATCTTGCCTTATTATTCATAGATGATAGACCTTAAAGACTGGCTTACTGAGAACTCCACTCTGACACCAGCTGAAGGATCATACTTGTGAGGTTGGTGTGATGATTACAGCATGTGATGTATTAGCTGAACCAGAAGTCAACATTTATATTCTTCCCCATTTGCTAAAGGTCCATGCTAGCCATTTTGTGTCTTTTGTGATTCTATAGCAGGCTTTCTAAGCAGAAAATGCCGCCATTATATTGTCTAGGTTGATCAATTCTGACTATCAAAGGAAAATAGAGTTACTGCCACACAATAAAATTGAGAAGTAGGTACATTTTTAACTCTGTGTTTTATCATTCCCTAAGGTAAAATATAATGAAAAACTCCTACAACCTCATCCATTTGGATTTTCAAGGGCTCAAACCCCTCAAAATTTTTCCAACTAAAAAAAAAAAACTTTGGTATGGACTAAAAAGAAAAACTTGGAAACAGTGACCAATATGGAAGAAAGTCAAAGGCCTTGGGACCAACTGTAGAAGTCAAACCTGTAATATCCACCTGTATTTAGTTATTATTCACCTTTTGTTGACAGTTACCAATACACTGACATATCAATTTTCTTCCTCCATCATTGGACATACAGTGTTTCAAGTGGTTAAATTTGCCAATAGTTCAAGTAACATAGAAAGGTGAGTAGTACATTAATGAGTTATGATAAATTGGGTTTGGGAAGGTAATAAGAGTGGTAATAACTGTACGTGGTTTACAAATATAAATAGGGTTGTACAAGGCACATTTGAAAATACATATATAGGAAGAAGGATATGTGTGTGAGGTAGTAAAGTGGTACATTGCACAGTTGTAGAAGGTGACAGTCACGATGTTAATGAACCTCAACTTTTCCTTTTAGCTAACTAGTAATACCTCAATAGGTATACAAAATACAAGTAGAGGAGTGGGTTAGGCAGATGACATTTAGTTTAGTTTTGGTCTTGCTGAGTTTGTGGTATACCTATAGAACATTAAGTTAGAAAAGTAAATTCAGGGTTGTATCAATGTGTCTGTAATTCAGAGAAGAGGCTGGGGCTGGAGATATAGATTGGAAATTCTCAGTGCATAAAAACATCTACCTGTGTTGATGAAATAATCTAAGAAGCCTGAATAAAATGAGAAGAGGGACAGTGTGCAACTTTGGAGAACTAAGATTTAAAGGACTTGCAAAAGTGAAGATGTTCACAAAACATAGGACTGTTATAATAATTAAGAATGATGCCACAGAAACACCAAGAAAAATTGTCAAGAAAGGAAGAGTAGAAATGATATCAGACCCTACAGAAAATGTATAAGGGGGCTGCTGGTGTTCTAAGCAGAGGGAGTTGTAGTAGAATGAAAGGAGCAAGGCAACGGGCATGGAGACGTATGGAAAGAGAACAAAGACTATATTTTCAATAACTTTAACAGTGAAGGGAAGGGAACAGGATAATGACCTCATGAGATGAAGAGTACAATAAAAGTATACGGGAGAGCCATGATATGACTCAGTTTCTCCTTGACTTGCAGAATTCTTATTGCTATAAAATAAACACGTGCTCACTAATTGCTTGCAAAATTGTATTTATTTTTCAGAGCCAGTCAACAAAAGAACAAAATGCCTCATAATGAAAACTCACTGTTGAGTGAGATACAAATGTTTAGTTACTCTTGCAATTTAGTGATTTTATTTTTGTTCACTTATAAAATAAATATCTGCCTGTTGGTAAGGTAATGTTAACATTACGCCTCATTTGCGCTCATAGAGTGCTGGCACTTGTCTAAGCAAGAACACACTGTGATGTGCCTGTATCTGTAAAGTAGTGTACTACCATCAGGACAGTCAAGAACAATTTCTCTGAATTCGTACTTTTCATCTTGGCAGCAAAGGCATGAATTTTCCAGTTGAAAGATATCATAATTGTACCTAAAAAAAAAAAAAATCAGTAGTAAATATTTTTTGAAATAAAGTGACATCAATGCTCAACTTCTAATCATCTAGGTGATTTAGAAAGCCTCCCAACCAATTCATTATTTCCCTACAACTTGCATTCCATTTCTCCCTTACTATAAATTTGTGATGTGGACCAGTGATAAGTGATATGTAAGACCACAAAACAAAACAGAAGAAAAGAAATTCAAAATGGAGATTTATAATTGCATATTAATTATGGTACAAAAATAAAACAGACTTAAATGTACAACTTAATACTGTTATTATTTTTCATATATTAGTCTATATATGAAAGTATATATAAAGGAAAACATGTAATACATGTTATATCTAAAATGCAAGTGGTAGTCTAAAAACATACTTTTAAGCAAGAGTATTTGCTTAAGTTCTCTCTGTAATCACTATGAAAATAAACACATTTGCCATAAATGTGTTATGTTTGATATATCTAGAAAACTACTTCAAAATAATTCATTATTTTTGAAAAATGTTTATTTTAGATATCACTAAATATCATGTAACAACTTTCCATGTAATGTTCTAGAAGCTTAAATTCCTCTACAATGTTCCAAAATTAACTCACAGCACACATTCAAAGAACAACTCACTTGATGGTCTTTTTGCATTCCCCTATGCATCTTGCCATCTCAACTTTTTTCTTGCAACCATTGTACTTTACAGTCACATTCACAAGTGAAGATCTGCAATTAGTATTACCTAAAACAGAATGGATAAGAGAGTCAGAAGAGAAGTTTAACGTTAACAACTGCTAAGTCTGTTTTCTTAACCATAAAATAGAGAACAATAATAACTACTTGATGATGTTATTGAAGGGATTAACTATCTCAGCACCCAGCACAAGGTACCTGTTTAATACTCAATAAATGTTATCTTATTTTCATTGCTGTATCACTATCTTAGAAGAAGGAGAAGGGGAAAGAAGGAAAGGGGGAAGGGAACAAGGGAGAAAGAAGTAGTAAAGAAAAGTGGGGAGGGAAGGGAAGATGGAGTGTCATGGTTGTCTTTGATATCTATTTTCTCATTGTTGATCATCCTTACGATTTAATATACTAATTTACAACATAACCTGCTGATGTTAGGAGAGCAAGCTAAATTTTCTTTCATGAAAATCAAATTTTCTCCCTTGTAAGCACCACTGGTTTTTACCAGGAAGAATGTTACAACCAACATGAACAAGTAATTATGTAATACATTCTATACAAATAACAATTATTAGTTTATGCATATAGGTTATAATATCTGTTGTGTCAAAGACACAGGAGACTTTTTGTTAGTGATCTGCCATTTGGTTTAAAGAAACACTAAATTTTTTTTAACACTTGGTATTTCCTATACATGTGGAGCTTGATTTTACTTACATGTATAGCAACATTTGTTTGAATCGTAGACTCTGTCTTTCTATATGGGTGAGAAAAGAAGAAAAAAAGACTGAAAATCTTCTGTAATTTCTATAATTAGTAAAACATTACTTAGCATCACAAAGGGGGGAAATGGAACAGATGAGTATGCTGATCTCAGATCAATAAGCACGGATGGGAGAGAGTAGTAATAAAAATGAGACTGAGTATTTAACATTAACTTTTTCAACAGTGGGTCAAAAGGGAAAAACAATATTTAAACTAATTTTTTCTTTAAAATAAAATGCAAAGGAATAAAAAAAATTACTCCTTACTTATTTTAATTGAAAAATATTTTAATAATGATGTTACTACTAGACATTGTTTTTCACAGGCAGGAATGTTTACCTTGTACATTATTGCAATCTTAAACATATAATGTCTCAAAAACTCAATAAAAACTCAATAAATGTTGTTATCCAATATTGGAGTTCTAAAATAAAGCATTAAACCATATTATCAATTATACTTTCAGAAAGAAAAATTAGTTAACCTTAAACCTTCCTTAAATAATTTAAACTTAAGCATTCTTGAATACAAAACTCTCCCCATATTTGGGAAGGATAAAAATAAAGACTATGTCACAAAAAAAGACCTGAATATAAAAACATGTGTGATTATATGAAAATTTTCTATTTTTATAGAAAATTATTAATTGTGAGTCCACGAGCCTTAAAAAAAACAAGTAGGATTTTTCATTTGTTTGAAAATAGCAAAACGCTTTCTAGAGTAACTTATTTCTTCTATAATAGCAATAGATTAAGTTTTATAGAGCCTGCAAATATCTCTTTGATATAAAAAAATATACTTGACAATAAAAGGTAGATAAGATACCTGGAATGAAATCTACAAGAAATTTATGTCCATTGGCCAGATATAAACTTTTTCAAACGTGAAAGAAGACAGGTTGTGTTTGTACTGAACATGAGAAGTTAATCTTGTTTATTGCTTAAGAAGATGACTTACTTCTGAGCACCAGGTCTGCTTTGGGCAATCTTGGACTACTGCAACGAAACCAGTGTTTTGGCAGGAGTAGGAGATGCATGGATTATTGGAATCACTAAATGAAGCACCAATCTGGGAGGTAGGAAAGGGGAGGGAACAAAATAGTTATTCACCTTAATTTCTTTTTGAGGTTGACAGTAAAACGTGTACAAATTTTTCAAATTCATGATGTTTAGTGAATTTCTGGAGGCACTGTCAGTCTTTAGGTTAATATTTTTAAAAAGGTGGATTGAAAGCCTTTTACTTCCATGAATAAATCAAAGTTCCTCATTGAGAACACAGAATGTGTCAAGATTCTCAAAGTAAGATTCACCTATAGTTACTCTATTATAGTTTTCAAGTATTTTCAAGGCAGGTTATTTTATGGTGAGTAGTCAATTGACCAATTTGTTACACTCTAAGTATGAGGGAAAACAAACAATAAATATAAATGAAAAAAAAAGGCACAAAATAAGTTTGTTGCAAATGACAAGTCCGATAAGACATCTTACTTCTATTTTTGCTTGGGTTTCTATACTTTAAAGCCCTCTGGATGGCTTGATAATTAATTTATGTTCAAAATTCAAACATTAGTTTGGGAAATTGTATTTATTTCAGGGCCTCAAATTACAAAATGAACTTTCCACTAAACTGAGATTTTATTATTTCAACTATTTTGCATATAAATGATTAGAGATAAAACTTTTCCTTTGTTCTTTAAACATATTTGATGTTTAAAAACTGTCATAGATTCTCAAGCCAGGTCACTTTTGGAAACTAAAAGTTAAGATGCCCAGATAGAAATTTGAGTGTGATAAATGAATTATAAAATTAAACCTCTCATAGGATTTGCTTCTATATATTTCCTAACACACCACATATATTTTATTTTAGTTTATTTAATATTTAGTATCACCAGTTCAAATGTATTAATATCAATTTGAGAATGATCTGTTTTTGGTTTTTTTGAATTCCTGATGCTTATTCCAAAATGCCAAATCAGTTGTCAAAATCCACCCCTGAATATATTCTGTTGATATAGTCACATAATGGGGTTCTAGTCTTTTGGGTTTTCTTATTTGATCTCTGACAGTTTGGTCATCTGATCTTTCTGGGCATAATTACAGTTTAACTCTGATCATTGATTTGAATGTTACAAAGTGTGTCTTCTCCATCTGGTGAGACCCATGGGAAATATTATTCAGAAACTCCATTGCTAACTGGTTAGCAACCAAGTATGTTTTCTCCCTTTGGAGCAAGTTATGCTGAGTGTTACATTTGACATTCCTTTTGAAATGAATATAGGAAAAAATGAACAGATTCTGCTCCACCAGAACTTAAGATTTTTTTCATATTAAAAGCTGAAAAAGCCTGCATTTATTCATAATTACATTAATAATAATATTGTAAAGTAGAGAAAACCTTACCTCATAGTTGGTGTTGTTAAATAAACATGTTCTTGGCTCTGAAAAATACATACATTATTTTACCCTAAAATAAATATAATTCTTTTTTCATTTACAAAACAGAAATTATAAATGGGATTCTATTTAATAATTATAATGAGCTTCCCATAATACCATCATCTCCCTTTAATTTACTGATAATATTCATAGCTGTTAATTCTGGGTTTCTCTCACTCCAAAGATAATAAAGTTTAAGAGAGCAAGTGCCGATTCTGTTTTATTTATCACATCTATCTAGCATAGTCTTTGACGCATATTAGCAACTCAATAAATATCTCTTGACTATACGAATAAGGAAACAATTTTTCTATTCAATGCAAATAATGAACTATGAATACACACCACAGTATCCAATTTCACAGCACGTATCATTAGCTTTGAACTTTATAAGCTTCTCTCCAGCTTTGCATGTGGGTAGAGAAGGGCACTCTTTGAGTTTACAGTCTACAGCATTTGCATCAGTACAGGTACATCTGTGGCAATTGGCGGTCCATATGTCTCCAGGCTACAGATATAAACCAAGTTAGAATTCTATTCAAATACAGGTATGACAGAAAATTTGGATTAAAGTAAAGGAAAAAACATATACTTACAGATTTCTCTTCTCCCAGTGGACCATGGCAAACTGTTAACATGAAATGATAAATGCTAATTAAATTTCATAAACTATAACCTTCTGTTATTTGTAGAGAACCACTGAGTAGCCAATATTGTAATTGGCACTAGGATTTCAGAGACACAGAATTAAGGAGGATCATATGGTGTCTTACAGGAAAAATAAAATGTATACTCCTACTTTGAGCAAACTGTCCCTAACAAGCATATATATAATAGAATACATATATGTATGTATGTATGTATTCTATTTTTACAAGACCCAGCAGAGGAGAATTCTTAATATCTCCTGCCAGTGGTCAATAAATCTTATGAGTGTTGTTTTACTTTCTGATTTACAGTCTGACTTCTGTCTCTATAATCCTACAAGTCACCAAGACTTGATAATTACCAGTCTCAAGGGCCTTCTCAGTTTTTCAGGTTCCCTACAATAGCTGACATTTGTAACTCTGATCTTCCTGAGATTGTTCTCCTTCCTTCAGATTCAACACTCTTAGTGTCTCTCTTTGTTATTAGCTCTTGTTCTTCCTCTCGTTTTGTCTCTAGTCTTTCCCCTGCTACTTTCCTCTTATCTCCACAGTGTCCACTGTATATCAAGTAGATGACTCTCAAACTTCTAGTCCCAGTCCAAACATCTCATGTGAGCTATGGACCCAGGTCACCCTCAGCTTAATAAATAGCAGAGCAGCAGATCTATATGAACCTGAAACTCAGTGTGCACAAAGCAGATTGCTATCATCTTGCCCCTAAAACCAGTTTCCTATCTAAACTGGCTGCCTCCTATTAAGGACCAAACTATTCTTTCAATGATTAAAGCTTAAAACTTAGAAATCATTGTGATTCTTTCCTTTCCATCACTTGGCATATAATCTGCAAAATCCACTATTTTCATCTTCACATTAATCCCTTCCTTTCCTGGTTCACCTTGGTACAATACTACCCCAGAAATTTATTATCCTTGATATAGCATAGTCTGGCTTTTGCAGGGGTTACGCTCAGACCTCTTCCTGATTCAATCAAATTTCTATTGTGCAGTTAGAATAATTTTCCCAAAGCCTAATTTTTTTCTCATCATTGCTTTGACTGAAAACTGTAGATGTCCCCTTTCGGCCTTGTAAAATAAATACCTTATTTTGGCATTAGCTTCTGAGGTCTGCCATAATGTGGATCCAATCTATATTCCCAAATTTGTCTCACTTTTCTCATTTATATACCTTGGACTACTCTACATATTGTTCTCAAATTCCAATTCTGTTGTAAAATACATGAGGATTCCTCCAAAGTACACACTGTATGTAAATATATGTGACACATAACATGCACTCTATGTAACACATGTTGCGTACTTTTTACTGTGAAATTTATTTTCAGCCTTATATGAAAATTGCCTATATTTTTAAATAATATTCCTTCTTCCCCTATATCCTAAGATCAGAGAATGTTTTTTTTAACCTTTGCCACTTTTTACAAAGTACATCACATTGGCTTGAGAATAATAGGAATTCTAAAATTACTGAATGTTAGTTAACTTTATTTTTCTTACTACAATTCAGTCTTCAAGAAAGCTGAAATTATCCAGTTCAAAAAAAATACTATCAAGTGACAATATTATGATCAAGATATCATATAATTACATAAAACACTTTATTTTGTAGGTAAACTCTAATTTGACTAACAACATGTATTTGTTTGATTTGGCTTTATTACTTTTTGTGGGAGAAAACAGACTACCCTTCTCTATTTATTTGGTGAATAAAAGCTAAATGTATCCACTTTAAGTTTTCCTATTATATAATATATTCATAGCTAGGGACTTTTATTGGCATGACCTCTGAAGTTTGACTTACAAGAGCCATTAACGCAGAATGATTGATTTTCAAGTGCAGATATTCTTACCTGGAGGTGGTGGAAGAGACGCTGGACATCCTGTATAAAAACAGACAGCTCAGATTAGCCTCTAAAGTTATTGGAAGAGTTTGGAGGTAAATATAGTTACCTAATTACTGAAAATAATTGGCTACATTGCTAGTCTTACAAACAGACATATTCCCATCTATTTTCCCTCTCTGTTTCTTATGGCATTTGAAATTCCACCGTTAGAGAGTGTTCCAATCGGATCTTGAATTTTAATGGGAGGGGAATACAAGAATCTAAAGAGAAATGAGGAAATATTAAGGTAAACTTCTCTTACTAAAAAAAAAAAATTTGAAAGACAATTCTGATGAATAGGGCAACAAAATACATAATCAAAGAAGGAAGACGATAATTCAGATCTAAGAAAAATATAAGTAGTTTTAGTTACCTAGTTTTAATCCTTTAAAAACTTTTATCCCCTTTTTATCTTCTTGAAATATTTCAATCTTGCTCTATCTCCACCCCCACCAAATGCTTTTTGGAGACTTCATACATCACATATTTTGGTCAACCCAATAATTTACCAATAAATTTTAAACTATATTTTCAAACTGCTAAAAATCAAATTAATATTTTTATTCTATCTACCAAGCAAACAGCTGGCCTAGAAGCAACAGAATATTTGAGAGGAACTTAAAATTTCTGCACGTTTAGGGAAAGGGACACTGACAAATAATAGGTACAGAAAAATAAATTTAAAAAGTGGGAGTTTGGGGCCGCCGATGGCTCAGTTGGTTAGAGTGCGAGCTCTCAACAAGGTTGCTGGTTCAATTCCCGCATGGGATGGTAGGTTGCACCCCTGCAACTAAATATTGAAAACGGCGACTGGACTTGGAGCTGAGCTGCACCCTCCACAACTAGATTGAAGGACAACAACTTGGAGCTGATGGGCCCTGGAGAAACACACTGTTCCCCAATATTCCCCAATAAAATTAAAAAAGAAAAAAGATTATCGTTAAAAAAAAAGTGGGAGTTTTTGGGGATAAAATGTCTCTCTTTACAGAGGGATGTGAGGCTAATCCCCAATCATGAATGTTTAGCAGATGAGCAGAAAGTAGTGATAGGAAAGAGAAATGATCTATTAGGCAGAATTCCCTGACCAGAATTCCAAGAGTTCACTGAAGATATTTGTAAGAGGAGCCATAAAGAAAAATATCCTAATCTCCACATAGCTATCAAAATAATTTCCCTGAAACACCTATATGATCATATCACTTTCTTAATAAAATCCTTAAGGGGATCCTATTTAGTATAAGGATAAATTCCTAAGTTTGTAAATAAGGTTCTTTATGAACTCTTATCTACTTGCCTTTCCAATCTCATTTCTTCCCTGAAACTCGTACAATCATTACCAATATCTAGTTGATTTCTGAGTCCACTCATGCTGTCTCGTGTCTCTGTCTTTCAAGAGCTCTTTGGTAGAATTTCCTTCTCACCCCAGCCAATGTTAAACTTTATCCTTTCTGATGCCATCACTCAATACCAGCAATTAATAGGTAGAATTTAACACTCCTGTCACTGCACTTCTGGGACCATAATTGTTGTACGTGTTTATGGGTTAACTTTAAACACATTGTAAAGATATTAGGTTGGTGCAAAAGCAATTGAGGTTTTTGCAGTTATTTTCAACCTTTAAACCGCAATTACTTTTGCTCCAACCTAATAGTATCTGTGCCCATAATAATCTCCCCCAACTCACTCACACACACACACACACACACACACACACACACACACACACACGTACAAAGTAATAAAATGGCAAGGGCAATATTTCATTGATTTTTTTTTGCTATTAGTGTCTGCTACAGAGTATAACACATATAAGGTATTAAAGAAATACCTTACTGTATTGAATAAGTAACAAAGAAATTAGGACTTTTCCCATACTGACCTGTTTTATTTTCAATTTCTTGATCTCCTGTTGTTACTACAGTAATTGCTGAGGAGAAATAAAAGGATGGTATTGTCATTTTATTAGAATAACATGTATGCATATCAAGTCTCTGCGTTATGAGGGCAAAATGATCACACAAATTCATGCTCAGGGATAACTTTGTGCGGAAAAGACAATTCATTCCAGTACATTTGGGTCATTTATTTTACCTGAGAAGGACACTATCGGGCTTGTTTTTATTCCATTTGACACTGAGGCAAAAAGGAAATATAAAAAAATTTCAGGAATAGCAAATTTCGTAATTTCATAACCTCATACTCAGAGATTTCAAACTAAGAGGTTTGTAACTAAGTCTTCAGAAGAGGAGTTTGGTGAAAGCTTAACCCCAAAAAAAACACCCTAGGAAAAAAGAATATCCCTAGTTGAAATTCAAATTTGTGTTCCAAAAGGAAATTAAGCTTAATCTTCCTTGCTTCTCTCTCTTGTTTCTTTCCCAATCTCTCTCTCCCCCAAACTAAACTCCTTGTATATAATCACAGGTACACTGATCATCAAAGAGTTTGTGTTGCCAGCATTCATATGTTTGCATTCCAGTTCCAGAGGTTTCCTTGACTCATGTGAAAGCTGTGACCAAGGGAGGATTAAAAGTGGTGAGCACAGGGGACTGGAGAAGCTAGAGTTTAATTTCTGATAAACTATCCTGTCTTCTGAGATGCCATCAAGCAAAGTTCATTTATTATTATTTGACTTACCCATGGTAGAAATTCCAGGAGCAATGGTGGTTTCAGATGCTTCCTTGAAGGTACCTAAAATGAGGAGGGGAAGAGCAATGAACTTCTTCTGGTCACAAAAGAGCATGCCCTAAGACATCTCCTCATGGAAAGTGGAGTGTATTCAAAGCACCTGGAGTGTACTAATGCATCTACTAAGGCTAGTTCATGCTCCTGTCATTGAAATATAAGAGGTCCCTATCTTAGCAGCAACTTGCTCCCAGAAGTAAATTAAATATTTTCCTATGACCCTAGTAAATTTCTTACTTACGGCTCCACTTCTCTAAATGACAAGAACTTTTTTCCCAATTAACTCTTTTACGTCCTATAACTTGAGGTTTTTTTATTCTCCTGTATTAGTTGTGGGGGGACAGAGTGAGAGAAAATGAGAAAATATCTGTGTTGATCAAGATGGGCTTAATGTTCCCCTCAGCCTGATTAAAATTTAAACATGTTTCTTCCTGATTATAGATCCCTATACTCCTTTTCTTAGAGTCTTTACTTTATAAAATTTGTAATTGTAAATTCTTTCTCTGCCTCTTTGAGATGTAAACCTTTCCCCAGCATCTGGCCAGTTTCACAAGTCAGCAATGTCTTTCTCAGAGACCTGGGAGTCACCCCTTTGAAATATAATCATCAAGAATAACAGCACCCCTATCTCCCTGTCTCTGTGAGGTAGGAGCCTAACTTCATTCTCTATGCACCAATTAGCAAACATAGATGGCCTAATCACAGAAACCAACCTCTCCCCTAACACACTCCAGTATTTTTCCACTAGTTCACCCCAATACTTAAACACCCTCCTGTCTTTTGTTTCAGCAGTGTTGAGTTCAAAATCTCACCCCTGGTGCAAGAGTCTTGACCACTATTGTAATATTCTTAAATAAATTCTTCCTTGACTCTTTAAGTTCATCTGGTGCAACTTTTCTTTTACAGTTCAAGTTGGATAGTCATTCATAGAGATAAATATTGGTTATCTGAAATTCTTGAGTGTTAAAGAGGAGAAGAATATTTAGCATGTAAACTTCATCTGAGCCAGTAATTTCCATTACCTGGGCTGGAACTTTCTGGGAAACCAGTAATTCCACTTGATATTACAGAGGTACCTACAAAAGCAAATGAAGAATATTTCATATCAGACACATCTCCTATCACTATTTTCAAAGATCAACAGCAAGAGGAGAAAGTAAATCTGATGAAAGTCTGGGCCATGCTGCAGCTAGCCCGTAAAGCACCTTTATGAATTACAAAAATCACCTCCTTGAACAGATGAGGTTTCATGGATTTACGTCTTATAGGAGAAATGTTTCCTGGGTGCTCTTGTTCACCTTTATGAACTTACACAGAAACTCAGAGCAAGAAGTCAACCTTAGGTGGCTGGAAATGTACATTCCTAATGACATTCTACCCTTGTTCCTGGGCCTTCATCTTTACCTTCAACAGTCCCCTACATTGAGGCTCTCATTAATGAGAACGCAACATATTTGAACCACTGGTACTTACTTGTTTGCATTCCAACTCCAGTGGTGGCCCCTAAGAAAGGCAAACAAGAATGAGGTCAAGACTGCTGTGTTGATGCTACAATAGACAGTCAGTTTCAGAGAAGGGCTCTTATTTTCCTAGGCTTAATTACTTAGAGCCAATTATTAAGTATTTACTTGCCTGTGTTGGCATTCGCAGGAATAACGGTTGTGCCAGAGGCTATTCCAGTGATACCTGTAATAAGAGGTAAGGATGAGCCTCACAAAGCCTTTCTCACCCTAAGAAGAGTGTAGTATTGGCATGTGTTCCTGTTTCTTGGAAGCAATACAAAACAGTTTAACAATTTTTCTTGCACCAAATGTTAAACCTGGCATATTTTTCAATGCACTTTCTAATGACTGCATGTTCAAAGAAAACATGGTGGGAGGAAATCACAATTGCCTCATAGATCTTATTTCTCTAGATCTAGAACAATCTAGAATCCGATTACTAAATTAGACAATGTTTAACTTATATTCACATGATTTTCTTCAAGTGACTTGTATCTCTGGTTCTCTAATGGAACAACAGAAGGAAACCAGAAAACAAACAAACAAACAAAAAAACTGCATCTAAACTTGTGATCAAGGATTAGGAATCTTTATAAAAGCCTTAGTCAACAATTTTTCTTTCATCTATTGTAGTGATCTCCACTTACTTTCTTTACTACTGGTGACTCTTTCTAATACTGTGGTATTGCCAGACCAAAAAAAAAACAGAGTAAAGTTTCAAGAAAAAAACTGTATCTAGATAATTACATGTATGGTATATTCGTCAGGAAAAACCAGGATGCTAATGTAGGTTGGCCTTATGATCTGTTATTAAATTAAAAGCAACCACTTTCCAGCCATCCTCATTTTTATTCACAATCTGCAAATTCAAATGGAAAACTCACTGACAATACAAAATCCGGCAAAACTCACCGGGTAAAATTCCTGCTTCAGTGGTTTCAACACCTTTTTCAAAAAATGTGCTTTCTGTAGTAGCAATTGAGGAAAAATGGTGAAGCTTACAGTGTGTAAACATGAAACTATTTACAAAAGATTGGCAGCATACAATCTTGTCCCTAGAGATTCTTAAAGAATTCCTTTCGCTATTTGACTCAACTGTTTTGAAACCTTCAGGTAACGATGTAGTACCAGAGACTGTCCCAGTCATACCAGGGATGGGAGAGAGAAGAAAGAAAGTGTTATGTGCAGCAATGTCTTTTGTATTGGATGGAGATCATGATTTAGGAAAAACTCATGTGTTTCTACGAAGAAATGTATTCCTTCTATAAAATTCCTTGCCCCAGAAGGTGAAATATAAACATATTTTTTTCTTGGTCTATTTTATTCCCTGTGGTAAACTCCGGTCTTCTGGGATCCTTCTTTTCCAGAATTAGCAGGATGGAGATAGGTGCTTTCCCTATCCTCACTTTTTTTTTTTTTTAATTTCCCCATGCTTACCTGTTTTACTTCCAGTATATTGGCTCCCTGGAATGATATTGGTGACTCCTGAAGTTTAAAAAAAATGAAAAGGATTACGAATCTGAAAATTATAATTAATTATATCAAGACAGTACTTACAATTTTAAAATTTTATAACTATAAGGCTAGGCCCTCTGAAAAATGTCCCCTGAGAATTCTGATTGGTTCTATTTAATTTGAGATTCTGAATCCCCAAATTTAGAACCAGTCCCATCTCCTGAGCTACATGCCATTACTCTAACACTCTGTCTTATGTATTTGACTTAATCCATATTGGCAATCATTGAGCCCAAACTCTTTCTCTTTTGAGGTTTCTTTACCCTTTAAAGCCTAAGGATTCATGTTTTAATTACTTTGTCCTCTCTTCTCATTCTATGTGTTCACTCTAAATGTACTCACCAGCATCCACAGTTTCAAATCTCATTTGTAAGTGAATGACTTTTTATTTTATTAGTTTTAGGAGTACAAAACAATGTAATAGTTAGACATTTATACCCCTCAAAAGTGATAACTCCCCTCCCCTAATCTACTACCCCTCTGACATCGTATATAACTATTACAATTCCATTGACTCTATTCCCCATGCTGTACTTCACATCC
Source organism: Rhinolophus sinicus (assembly GCF_057876585.1). Classification (NCBI taxonomy): domain Eukaryota; kingdom Metazoa; phylum Chordata; class Mammalia; order Chiroptera; family Rhinolophidae; genus Rhinolophus; species Rhinolophus sinicus. Next base: position 45,944,023 of record NC_142501.1, on the reverse strand, counting down.
TGTAAATATATATATATATATATATATATATATATATATATATATATATAAAATTATAGTTGACAATCAATATTATTCAGCTTCAGTATGAATGACTGACAAATCCCTGTCATTAGTGCAGTCCTCTCTTCTGTGCTCTCATTTCACTTCTCATTCCTGCTGAGAATACTACTTGGATACTTCAGAGTAAATGGTGCAACAGAGCATTTCCTCCCCAGTTCATCTTGGAAGCATCAGTGTGGCCCTAAATCACAGAAAGCCCTTTCCTGAAGATACTCTACCTCTGAAGAAAATGGAAAATGTACAATTTCATAGCATTTCATTTCCCAGGTCAACCTGGAATGGATGTATTGCTACTGGGTTTCCCTTTCACTATGTAGTCAGAGGAAATCAAGGCTTTAACACGTTGTGTACGGATCACGAGAATCTTCACGAGGGATTTAAACCCCGCCGTACGCAACGTGTTAAATATCCCTTACCTGCTTCAGTTCCAGGGACAGATCCACCTGGTGTGCCAGAGGTACCTAAAGGAGAGAATAAAGCATAGTTTTAATCTTTATAATGCCCTTTGATATAACTTAGAGCATTTTCATAATTAGTTGCCTTCATGAAGCTTTCTAGAGAGAGGAGATAAAAAAATAAACATTACATATAAGTAAATGAGAAAGATGACAGAAAGTGGTAAGCTATTAGGTGAACTAAGTGGGGTAAGAAGGATTGGATGTTATGGGGGCTTAGATGTACACAGTATACATACATGTTATTATTATTGTTATTGTTACAGTAATAATAATAATTAATATATTAATAATTATTGTTAATAATTACTGTTATAATAACAATTATTACTATTATTATTTTGCGTAAAGCATTACCCAAAAAAAGAATACCTCTGTAAGCGAGAATACTGAAGACAACCTGGCTGAGACATCTGAGGTCTTGTAATTCCCAACCAGAATAATGATCAGGTTGATATCATACAATATGGCCACAGAGAAAATGCAAGTCCCTCCTCAAACTACTGCCCAGTCATTTGTTCACTGCAGCAAACCAAATAGACAAATGAAGAGAGCCCTAGGCTTCAGACAAAAAACGCTCACCTTGTGGCAGTCCTTCTTGGGTTGTCCCACTACCTCCTGTAGAAGTCATGGCTTCTGAGGGAAGAAAAACAAAAGGAGTAAAGACTGGGGGTCTGGAGGGTACAAAGGAAGGCTCCCATGGGCTATAACTCTTGAGGGGACACAAACAGAATTCCATACCTGTGTTGGCACTTCCAGGTTCCAGTGTTTTGCCAGAGATGTCTTCATTTGTGCCTGAAATAAGAATGACTGGTCCACTTTTTGCCCATCAAGAAATGAGCATGAACTCTTTTAAACAAACAAACAAAGTGTCTCATGAAGTAAATTTATTTTTCTCGACTTCCAAATCTCAAGAATCCATCCATAGATATCCCATAAAACACCTTATATCCTCAGCAAATTTGAAAGAAAGTCTACCACTATTGAGTCACTTTTTTAGGATTTACTTAAGGGAAATAGATTAGCACACCGATTACCCAGAACTATCAGAGATTGGGACCCATGATGCCTTGAGAAAGGCTCCTGAGAGCACAGCAGAAGAAGGAAAAGTTGAATTCTCTGACTTAAATTTATTGAAGTCAAATATTGCACATCTGCTAAAGTTTTGCCAAATAATCTAAATATGAAAAATTCAAAGAGTTTTTATATACTTAATTTTTATTGGGACGTTATTAGAAAGTACAATTAGTGCCTTAACAGAGCTCACCTGTGATTATTCCAACTCTTGTTGTTCCACGTTCTTCCATAAGCGTTGTGGCTCCTAGTACAAAGAACAATAGGATAGAGATGATGAGAAAATATTCAAGGACCATAGAAAAGGTATTGCACTTCTCCTTAAGACTCCTTCTTGACTGCCTTGGTTTAAAATGTCCAGGAGCAAAACTGATGAAAGGAGATGCTTCAGTTACCTGAAAAACAAAACAGTCTAAGATCTTAAGGGTGACAAATATATGTCTCTTGAAGACATGCTACTAGAAGGACTCCAAGCATATATTTGTTACATCAAAGGACCTTTTCAATAATTTCTGTTGAGTAACAATAACATGGATTGTCTATGACCCACATCATTAGGAAAGTAATAACAATAATGACCAATGTAAGGAATCATCTAAAGACATTACATTCATATAAAACAGAAAAAAAAAGGTGGGTTACACACAGTTTCAAAAGTCACAATCGTAGTAGCTTGGCCTACTAGAAATGAAGTGGAGTATCAAGTGAGAATATAACTAGAAGAAATTTTAGATGTGCCAAGAAAAATACAGACTATAGTCTCATAATGTTGACAAAGGAAATCTACGAATAGAATAGGCATTTTTCAGAATTCACATTGCTTAATCCTCCCATATATAAGAAGATTTAATTTCAACATGATATTTTAGTAATGCATATGCCTTCAAAGGAAAACAATCATACCAGAAAAACGATCAAAACTTTCTAACAAAGTAATATTGTAAGTCTTCACACTGGTATCTAAACCCCATGGCTAAAATTTAAATATTAAAAAAGTGAATAACATAAACAAACAAACATACAAATCACACTTCCAACAGGGGACTACATGAAACTAAAACTACTACCAATCCCCATAGGTTTAGATCCTCATTCTCACCTGGTCTGGGTCCAGTGCCAGGAGTGCCTCCGCCTTCTGTTGAAGTTGTGGCCTCTGAAAGAAGAAAGGGACGAGTGGTGAGGCCTGAGGATTGGGGATATGATGGAAAGGATTCTGTGGGCGTTCTATCGCAGTCGGTCGACCGACCGCCGTGAGAGGTTCCATGTGAAGAGGCCTTCTTGTTCACCTACCTGTGCGTGAACTACCAGAGAGAATGGTGGTCCTGGGGGGCATAGTCGGAGCACCTAATAACGAGAGAGACAAATGCGTCGACAGAGCTTCAGCTCCCTCTTCGAAATCAAATGATTTGATACGTCCCCCAAATGACCCAAACACATTTCCTTAGGGTCTCTGCTTATGAGGAAATCAAATATCACCCAGTTTCCAAAACGTTCCTTCCTGTCCCGCCTACTGATCACTGTGGCCACCGGAGCCCCCTTTTCCACGGATGCCACGGAGAGCGGAGGGCAAACTTTTGGCGCCCTTACCTGTTTCACTTCCTCGCAGTGGACTACCGGAGCTGGCGGAGGTGCCTAAGGCAGGAAAAGGACAGATGATGGATTCGTCCTTCCCAACGGGCCTCTGCAATTACTTGAGCTATTTGGATGTCCCCATGTTGAAAGTACAACCGTGGGACTCTAACCCTCTCCTATGGTGAACTGATCTACGGGATCCCCCCTGCCTTGAAAGGCTCTGAACCGCCGCTGGATCCAGGTAAAACGACGGAGGAACCTTACGAACGCGAGTGGAGCGCAGGTGCAAAAGAAGCACACGTTTCCTCATCCCACGGATGATTACTCAACTACTCCTAAGTGCAACATTCTTTTAGGCCTTTGGATGTACAAGCGAGCGGGATATTCAGCGATCCCTGCCCTGATGTGGCTTCCGTGCTAGCGGCTAGAAACCAGCACTGAAAGATACCCATGACCCATAGGTCAGCGTTAGAAAGGGCTTCGGGAAAATGTAAGGAGCGGGGGGGGCCTCGGTTGGCAGGGGCTGGCCGGCCGTCGGGCCTAGCCCCTGCCGACCCACAAGTGGCTCAGAGATCCCGGACATCTGGAAATACAGATGGGGATCTGTGACGCCGTTTGATTCCCAGGATGACCCAGGTTTGTGACTGGCATGGTGGCTTCCCGCAGGACATGCAGGCCCATGATCTCAGCCCACCTTCCCGCACATGTGTTCACAACAGCCACACACCCACACTAATGGGGTTAGGAAAATGCAGTAAGATAAAACAATCAATAGATCAATAGATCAAGAGATCAATAGACCGATAAACGAATAAACAAAAACCAGAGCTTCAAACTGAAAAAGCTTGCCTCCTGGAAGTTCAGCTTCGGTGGGCCCACTGCCGCCCGTGGACGTCGTGGCCTCTGACAGGGAAAAGAAAGGAAGGAGTACAGAGTGGGCTGTGGGAAACGCACACTGTCCCATTGTCAGACTATATCATCTGAGGTGCCAATATCCAGTTTTCGCGTGCGTTTTCAGGCTTACCTGTGCTGTAACTTCCAGGTTCCTGAGGTTTTCCGGGGACTGTGGTCGTAGTACCTGCAACAGGAGAGGGGCGGTGACCCCTGGGTCCATTGCTTGTCCGCCACGTGTGTTAAATGGGGATCTGTACGTGTCAGGTGCCAGCGAACTATAACCCTGTGACACTTAGTCCCAACAAGTCATCCAACATGCCCCACGTAACACTGGTTGCTGGCTTGGTTGGCTTGCTTCTCTGTTTGCTTGTGTATTTGTCTGTCAGTTTATTTGTTCATTTGTTTTCTGCAACCACTTTACTGAGCCCCCAGCTATCGTGTCTCTTTCTCTGGAGGGGAGTAGGGTAATTTCTCTCCCCATCTCTAGGTGTCGGTCATTAGTTTGACCTCAGCATGGTCGAGTGAAGGCTCTTGTAAGCTGAGGCAACGGGGCGGCAAGGCAAGGACGGGCTCACCCGTGTTACATCTGAACCTGCTCTGGACAACGCACATTGAATAGTGCGCCTATAGCTTCCCGAGACTGTGTCCGATAGTCATCACAGAGTGCAGGTTTGGGCTCAGCCGCGCTCACCTGTGCCGACTCCAAATCCGGTTGTTTCACCTGCTCCTGGGAGAGAGGTGGCCCCTGCGAAACAGAGGGCAGATAGAAAGAGGTAATTGGACACTATCTAAGGACCTTGGAAGAGAAAGGGGGATACTCCGGAGGAGAGAAAAAAGAGAGAGAAAAAGCAATACCAGAGGAGACATCTAATTTGTGGAGGGACATGGGGAATATGGTGTGTCACCCTGTGGCCTCACCTGTGTTGGAACTGCCAGGGGCAACAGTTGTGCCGGGGGCTACGCCGGTGGTGCCTGAAACAGAAAGGGTCTGAGGTCCGCATGGAGACTAATGTTTGTCTCCCGAACACCTGCCCCAAGACGCACTCTAGGTGTATCTGCGTTAGAGCGGAGGGCCCTGTCACTACTCCCGATGAGGTGAGAATCTCTGCCCATCCCTTGTCCCCTCTCCTTGAGAAAGCGGTAAGAATCGTAACATTCCCAGCACGGGGCACCCTCTCCAGACATTCCCTTCATGCTGTGATGGAGAAACAGGTGGCTTTCTCCGAGGCTCACCTGTCCCGCTCCCAGCTGAGCTGCCTCCTTGTGGTCCAGTGGTGCCTATGGTGGGAGGAAAACCAGGAAAACAAGCGAATGCGCCAAGGGACACCTTGAACATCCTTATGGCTCTTCTGAGCAGGAAAACCTTTCTATAGGCTAGGCCTCCTCTAGAGTGCACACTGCTGTCTCTGTGTCTCGCCTCGCGTGTATACTTTTCCTGAGCTCACCCTGAGACCTCAGTGACGTGCATGCCATCACATGAGAGAGCCCTCGTACCGACTTCACCACCAGCTTCTTTAGAGAGTTACTGCCGTGAGGCTAGAAGCCACTTGTGAGAGCTTGCCCCTAATATATGTTAATCGAGGGGAAAATGGCAGCCGAGGAGATCCACTCTGCGGGAAAGCCAACCCCCCAACAGGCGAGCCCAGGAAGAGTCACAGTTAACGCTAAGCCCCAGCCGGCGAGGTCCTCATTCTCACCTGGTCTGGGTCCAGTGCCAGGAGTGCCTCCGCCTTCTGTTGAAGTTGTGGCCTCTGAAAGAAGAAAGGGACGAGTGGTGAGGCCTGAGGATTGGGGATATGATGGAAAGGATTCTGTGGGCGTTCTATCGCAGTCGGTCGACCGACCGCCGTGAGAGGTTCCATGTGAAGAGGCCTTCTTGTTCACCTACCTGTGCGTGAACTACCAGAGAGAATGGTGGTCCTGGGGGGCATAGTCGGAGCACCTAATAACGAGAGAGACAAATGCGTCGACAGAGCTTCAGCTCCCCCTTCGAAATCAAATGATTTGATACGTCCCCCAAATGACCCAAACACATTTCCTTAGGGTCTCTGCTTATGAGGAAATCAAATATCACCCAGTTTCCAAAACGTTCCTTCCTGTCCCGCCTACTGATCACTGTGGCCACCGGAGCCCCCTTTTCCACGGATGCCACGGAGAGCGGAGGGCAAACTTTTGGCGCCCTTACCTGTTTCACTTCCTCGCAGTGGACTACCGGAGCTGGCGGAGGTGCCTAAGGCAGGAAAAGGACAGATGATGGATTCGTCCTTCCCAACGGGCCTCTGCAATTACTTGAGCTATTTGGATGTCCCCATGTTGAAAGTACAACCGTGGGACTCTAACCCTCTCCTATGGTGAACTGATCTACAGGATCCCCCCTGCCTTGAAAGGCTCTGAACCGCCGCTGGATCCAGGTAAAACGACGGAGGAACCTTACGAACGCGAGTGGAGCGCAGGTGCAAAAGAAGTACACGTTTCCTCATCCCACGGATGATTACTCAACTACTCCTAAGTGCAACATTCTTTTAGGCCTTTGGATGTACAAGCGAGCGGGATATTCAGCGATCCCTGCCCTGATGTGGCTTCCGTGCTAGCGGCTAGAAACCAGCACTGAAAGATACCCATGACCCATAGGTCAGCGTTAGAAAGGGCTTCGGGAAAATGTAAGGAGCGGGGGGGGCCTCGGTTGGCAGGGGCTGGCCGGCCGTCGGGCCTAGCCCCTGCCGACCCACAAGTGGCTCAGAGATCCCGGACATCTGGAAATACAGATGGGGATCTGTGACGCCGTTTGATTCCCAGGATGACCCAGGTTTGTGACTGGCATGGTGGCTTCCCGCAGGACATGCAGGCCCATGATCTCAGCCCACCTTCCCGCACATGTGTTCACAACAGCCACACACCCACACTAATGGGGTTAGGAAAATGCAGTAAGATAAAACAATCAATAGATCAATAGATCAAGAGATCAATAGACCGATAAACGAATAAACAAAAACCAGAGCTTCAAACTGAAAAAGCTTGCCTCCTGGAAGTTCAGCTTCGGTGGGCCCACTGCCGCCCGTGGACGTCGTGGCCTCTGACAGGGAAAAGAAAGGAAGGAGTACAGAGTGGGCTGTGGGAAACGCACACTGTCCCATTGTCAGACTATATCATCTGAGGTGCCAATATCCAGTTTTCGCGTGCGTTTTCAGGCTTACCTGTGCTGTAACTTCCAGGTTCCTGAGGTTTTCCGGGGACTGTGGTCGTAGTACCTGCAACAGGAGAGGGGCGGTGACCCCTGGGTCCATTGCTTGTCCGCCACGTGTGTTAAATGGGGATCTGTACGTGTCAGGTGCCAGCGAACTATAACCCTGTGACACTTAGTCCCAACAAGTCATCCAACATGCCCCACGTAACACTGGTTGCTGGCTTGGTTGGCTTGCTTCTCTGTTTGCTTGTGTATTTGTCTGTCAGTTTATTTGTTCATTTGTTTTCTGCAACCACTTTACTGAGCCCCCAGCTATCGTGTCTCTTTCTCTGGAGGGGAGTAGGGTAATTTCTCTCCCCATCTCTAGGTGTCGGTCATTAGTTTGACCTCAGCATGGTCGAGTGAAGGCTCTTGTAAGCTGAGGCAACGGGGCGGCAAGGCAAGGACGGGCTCACCCGTGTTACATCTGAACCTGCTCTGGACAACGCACATTGAATAGTGCGCCTATAGCTTCCCGAGACTGTGTCCGATAGTCATCACAGAGTGCAGGTTTGGGCTCAGCCGCGCTCACCTGTGCCGACTCCAAATCCGGTTGTTTCACCTGCTCCTGGGAGAGAGGTGGCCCCTGCGAAACAGAGGGCAGATAGAAAGAGGTAATTGGACACTATCTAAGGACCTTGGAAGAGAAAGGGGGATACTCCGGAGGAGAGAAAAAAGAGAGAGAAAAAGCAATACCAGAGGAGACATCTAATTTGTGGAGGGACATGGGGAATATGGTGTGTCACCCTGTGGCCTCACCTGTGTTGGAACTGCCAGGGGCAACAGTTGTGCCGGGGGCTACGCCGGTGGTGCCTGAAACAGAAAGGGTCTGAGGTCCGCATGGAGACTAATGTTTGTCTCCCGAACACCTGCCCCAAGACGCACTCTAGGTGTATCTGCGTTAGAGCGGAGGGCCCTGTCACTACTCCCGATGAGGTGAGAATCTCTGCCCATCCCTTGTCCCCTCTCCTTGAGAAAGCGGTAAGAATCGTAACATTCCCAGCACGGGGCACCCTCTCCAGACATTCCCTTCATGCTGTGATGGAGAAACAGGTGGCTTTCTCCGAGGCTCACCTGTCCCGCTCCCAGCTGAGCTGCCTCCTTGTGGTCCAGTGGTGCCTATGGTGGGAGGAAAACCAGGAAAACAAGCGAATGCGCCAAGGGACACCTTGAACATCCTTATGGCTCTTCTGAGCAGGAAAACCTTTCTATAGGCTAGGCCTCCTCTAGAGTGCACACTGCTGTCTCTGTGTCTCGCCTCGCGTGTATACTTTTCCTGAGCTCACCCTGAGACCTCAGTGACGTGCATGCCATCACATGAGAGAGCCCTCGTACCGACTTCACCACCAGCTTCTTTAGAGAGTTACTGCCGTGAGGCTAGAAGCCACTTGTGAGAGCTTGCCCCTAATATATGTTAATCGAGGGGAAAATGGCAGCCGAGGAGATCCACTCTGCGGGAAAGCCAACCCCCCAACAGGCGAGCCCAGGAAGAGTCACAGTTAACGCTAAGCCCCAGCCGGCGAGGTCCTCATTCTCACCTGGTCTGGGTCCAGTGCCAGGAGTGCCTCCGCCTTCTGTTGAAGTTGTGGCCTCTGAAAGAAGAAAGGGACGAGTGGTGAGGCCTGAGGATTGGGGATATGATGGAAAGGATTCTGTGGGCGTTCTATCGCAGTCGGTCGACCGACCGCCGTGAGAGGTTCCATGTGAAGAGGCCTTCTTGTTCACCTACCTGTGCGTGAACTACCAGAGAGAATGGTGGTCCTGGGGGGCATAGTCGGAGCACCTAATAACGAGAGAGACAAATGCGTCGACAGAGCTTCAGCTCCCTCTTCGAAATCAAATGATTTGATACGTCCCCCAAATGACCCAAACACATTTCCTTAGGGTCTCTGCTTATGAGGAAATCAAATATCACCCAGTTTCCAAAACGTTCCTTCCTGTCCCGCCTACTGATCACTGTGGCCACCGGAGCCCCCTTTTCCACGGATGCCACGGAGAGCGGAGGGCAAACTTTTGGCGCCCTTACCTGTTTCACTTCCTCGCAGTGGACTACCGGAGCTGGCGGAGGTGCCTAAGGCAGGAAAAGGACAGATGATGGATTCGTCCTTCCCAACGGGCCTCTGCAATTACTTGAGCTATTTGGATGTCCCCATGTTGAAAGTACAACCGTGGGACTCTAACCCTCTCCTATGGTGAACTGATCTACGGGATCCCCCCTGCCTTGAAAGGCTCTGAACCGCCGCTGGATCCAGGTAAAACGACGGAGGAACCTTACGAACGCGAGTGGAGCGCAGGTGCAAAAGAAGCACACGTTTCCTCATCCCACGGATGATTACTCAACTACTCCTAAGTGCAACATTCTTTTAGGCCTTTGGATGTACAAGCGAGCGGGATATTCAGCGATCCCTGCCCTGATGTGGCTTCCGTGCTAGCGGCTAGAAACCAGCACTGAAAGATACCCATGACCCATAGGTCAGCGTTAGAAAGGGCTTCGGGAAAATGTAAGGAGCGGGGGGGGCCTCGGTTGGCAGGGGCTGGCCGGCCGTCGGGCCTAGCCCCTGCCGACCCACAAGTGGCTCAGAGATCCCGGACATCTGGAAATACAGATGGGGATCTGTGACGCCGTTTGATTCCCAGGATGACCCAGGTTTGTGACTGGCATGGTGGCTTCCCGCAGGACATGCAGGCCCATGATCTCAGCCCACCTTCCCGCACATGTGTTCACAACAGCCACACACCCACACTAATGGGGTTAGGAAAATGCAGTAAGATAAAACAATCAATAGATCAATAGATCAAGAGATCAATAGACCGATAAACGAATAAACAAAAACCAGAGCTTCAAACTGAAAAAGCTTGCCTCCTGGAAGTTCAGCTTCGGTGGGCCCACTGCCGCCCGTGGACGTCGTGGCCTCTGACAGGGAAAAGAAAGGAAGGAGTACAGAGTGGGCTGTGGGAAACGCACACTGTCCCATTGTCAGACTATATCATCTGAGGTGCCAATATCCAGTTTTCGCGTGCGTTTTCAGGCTTACCTGTGCTGTAACTTCCAGGTTCCTGAGGTTTTCCGGGGACTGTGGTCGTAGTACCTGCAACAGGAGAGGGGCGGTGACCCCTGGGTCCATTGCTTGTCCGCCACGTGTGTTAAATGGGGATCTGTACGTGTCAGGTGCCAGCGAACTATAACCCTGTGACACTTAGTCCCAACAAGTCATCCAACATGCCCCACGTAACACTGGTTGCTGGCTTGGTTGGCTTGCTTCTCTGTTTGCTTGTGTATTTGTCTGTCAGTTTATTTGTTCATTTGTTTTCTGCAACCACTTTACTGAGCCCCCAGCTATCGTGTCTCTTTCTCTGGAGGGGAGTAGGGTAATTTCTCTCCCCATCTCTAGGTGTCGGTCATTAGTTTGACCTCAGCATGGTCGAGTGAAGGCTCTTGTAAGCTGAGGCAACGGGGCGGCAAGGCAAGGACGGGCTCACCCGTGTTACATCTGAACCTGCTCTGGACAACGCACATTGAATAGTGCGCCTATAGCTTCCCGAGACTGTGTCCGATAGTCATCACAGAGTGCAGGTTTGGGCTCAGCCGCGCTCACCTGTGCCGACTCCAAATCCGGTTGTTTCACCTGCTCCTGGGAGAGAGGTGGCCCCTGCGAAACAGAGGGCAGATAGAAAGAGGTAATTGGACACTATCTAAGGACCTTGGAAGAGAAAGGGGGATACTCCGGAGGAGAGAAAAAAGAGAGAGAAAAAGCAATACCAGAGGAGACATCTAATTTGTGGAGGGACATGGGGAATATGGTGTGTCACCCTGTGGCCTCACCTGTGTTGGAACTGCCAGGGGCAACAGTTGTGCCGGGGGCTACGCCGGTGGTGCCTGAAACAGAAAGGGTCTGAGGTCCGCATGGAGACTAATGTTTGTCTCCCGAACACCTGCCCCAAGACGCACTCTAGGTGTATCTGCGTTAGAGCGGAGGGCCCTGTCACTACTCCCGATGAGGTGAGAATCTCTGCCCATCCCTTGTCCCCTCTCCTTGAGAAAGCGGTAAGAATCGTAACATTCCCAGCACGGGGCACCCTCTCCAGACATTCCCTTCATGCTGTGATGGAGAAACAGGTGGCTTTCTCCGAGGCTCACCTGTCCCGCTCCCAGCTGAGCTGCCTCCTTGTGGTCCAGTGGTGCCTATGGTGGGAGGAAAACCAGGAAAACAAGCGAATGCGCCAAGGGACACCTTGAACATCCTTATGGCTCTTCTGAGCAGGAAAACCTTTCTATAGGCTAGGCCTCCTCTAGAGTGCACACTGCTGTCTCTGTGTCTCGCCTCGCGTGTATACTTTTCCTGAGCTCACCCTGAGACCTCAGTGACGTGCATGCCATCACATGAGAGAGCCCTCGTACCGACTTCACCACCAGCTTCTTTAGAGAGTTACTGCCGTGAGGCTAGAAGCCACTTGTGAGAGCTTGCCCCTAATATATGTTAATCGAGGGGAAAATGGCAGCCGAGGAGATCCACTCTGCGGGAAAGCCAACCCCCCAACAGGCGAGCCCAGGAAGAGTCACAGTTAACGCTAAGCCCCAGCCGGCGAGGTCCTCATTCTCACCTGGTCTGGGTCCAGTGCCAGGAGTGCCTCCGCCTTCTGTTGAAGTTGTGGCCTCTGAAAGAAGAAAGGGACGAGTGGTGAGGCCTGAGGATTGGGGATATGATGGAAAGGATTCTGTGGGCGTTTTATCGCAGTCGGTCGACCGACCGCCGTGAGAGGTTCCATGTGAAGAGGCCTTCTTGTTCACCTACCTGTGCGTGAACTACCAGAGAGAATGGTGGTCCTGGGGGGCATAGTCGGAGCACCTAATAACGAGAGAGACAAATGCGTCGACAGAGCTTCAGCTCCCTCTTCGAAATCAAATGATTTGATACGTCCCCCAAATGACCCAAACACATTTCCTTAGGGTCTCTGCTTATGAGGAAATCAAATATCACCCAGTTTCCAAAACGTTCCTTCCTGTCCCGCCTACTGATCACTGTGGCCACCGGAGCCCCCTTTTCCACGGATGCCACGGAGAGCGGAGGGCAAACTTTTGGCGCCCTTACCTGTTTCACTTCCTCGCAGTGGACTACCGGAGCTGGCGGAGGTGCCTAAGGCAGGAAAAGGACAGATGATGGATTCGTCCTTCCCAACGGGCCTCTGCAATTACTTGAGCTATTTGGATGTCCCCATGTTGAAAGTACAACCGTGGGACTCTAACCCTCTCCTATGGTGAACTGATCTACGGGATCCCCCCTGCCTTGAAAGGCTCTGAACCGCCGCTGGATCCAGGTAAAACGACGGAGGAACCTTACGAACGCGAGTGGAGCGCAGGTGCAAAAGAAGCACACGTTTCCTCATCCCACGGATGATTACTCAACTACTCCTAAGTGCAACATTCTTTTAGGCCTTTGGATGTACAAGCGAGCGGGATATTCAGCGATCCCTGCCCTGATGTGGCTTCCGTGCTAGCGGCTAGAAACCAGCACTGAAAGATACCCATGACCCATAGGTCAGCGTTAGAAAGGGCTTCGGGAAAATGTAAGGAGCGGGGGGGGCCTCGGTTGGCAGGGGCTGGCCGGCCGTCGGGCCTAGCCCCTGCCGACCCACAAGTGGCTCAGAGATCCCGGACATCTGGAAATACAGATGGGGATCTGTGACGCCGTTTGATTCCCAGGATGACCCAGGTTTGTGACTGGCATGGTGGCTTCCCGCAGGACATGCAGGCCCATGATCTCAGCCCACCTTCCCGCACATGTGTTCACAACAGCCACACACCCACACTAATGGGGTTAGGAAAATGCAGTAAGATAAAACAATCAATAGATCAATAGATCAAGAGATCAATAGACCGATAAACGAATAAACAAAAACCAGAGCTTCAAACTGAAAAAGCTTGCCTCCTGGAAGTTCAGCTTCGGTGGGCCCACTGCCGCCCGTGGACGTCGTGGCCTCTGACAGGGAAAAGAAAGGAAGGAGTACAGAGTGGGCTGTGGGAAACGCACACTGTCCCATTGTCAGACTATATCATCTGAGGTGCCAATATCCAGTTTTCGCGTGCGTTTTCAGGCTTACCTGTGCTGTAACTTCCAGGTTCCTGAGGTTTTCCGGGGACTGTGGTCGTAGTACCTGCAACAGGAGAGGGGCGGTGACCCCTGGGTCCATTGCTTGTCCGCCACGTGTGTTAAATGGGGATCTGTACGTGTCAGGTGCCAGCGAACTATAACCCTGTGACACTTAGTCCCAACAAGTCATCCAACATGCCCCACGTAACACTGGTTGCTGGCTTGGTTGGCTTGCTTCTCTGTTTGCTTGTGTATTTGTCTGTCAGTTTATTTGTTCATTTGTTTTCTGCAACCACTTTACTGAGCCCCCAGCTATCGTGTCTCTTTCTCTGGAGGGGAGTAGGGTAATTTCTCTCCCCATCTCTAGGTGTCGGTCATTAGTTTGACCTCAGCATGGTCGAGTGAAGGCTCTTGTAAGCTGAGGCAACGGGGCGGCAAGGCAAGGACGGGCTCACCCGTGTTACATCTGAACCTGCTCTGGACAACGCACATTGAATAGTGCGCCTATAGCTTCCCGAGACTGTGTCCGATAGTCATCACAGAGTGCAGGTTTGGGCTCAGCCGCGCTCACCTGTGCCGACTCCAAATCCGGTTGTTTCACCTGCTCCTGGGAGAGAGGTGGCCCCTGCGAAACAGAGGGCAGATAGAAAGAGGTAATTGGACACTATCTAAGGACCTTGGAAGAGAAAGGGGGATACTCCGGAGGAGAGAAAAAAGAGAGAGAAAAAGCAATACCAGAGGAGACATCTAATTTGTGGAGGGACATGGGGAATATGGTGTGTCACCCTGTGGCCTCACCTGTGTTGGAACTGCCAGGGGCAACAGTTGTGCCGGGGGCTACGCCGGTGGTGCCTGAAACAGAAAGGGTCTGAGGTCCGCATGGAGACTAATGTTTGTCTCCCGAACACCTGCCCCAAGACGCACTCTAGGTGTATCTGCGTTAGAGCGGAGGGCCCTGTCACTACTCCCGATGAGGTGAGAATCTCTGCCCATCCCTTGTCCCCTCTCCTTGAGAAAGCGGTAAGAATCGTAACATTCCCAGCACGGGGCACCCTCTCCAGACATTCCCTTCATGCTGTGATGGAGAAACAGGTGGCTTTCTCCGAGGCTCACCTGTCCCGCTCCCAGCTGAGCTGCCTCCTTGTGGTCCAGTGGTGCCTATGGTGGGAGGAAAACCAGGAAAACAAGCGAATGCGCCAAGGGACACCTTGAACATCCTTATGGCTCTTCTGAGCAGGAAAACCTTTCTATAGGCTAGGCCTCCTCTAGAGTGCACACTGCTGTCTCTGTGTCTCGCCTCGCGTGTATACTTTTCCTGAGCTCACCCTGAGACCTCAGTGACGTGCATGCCATCACATGAGAGAGCCCTCGTACCGACTTCACCACCAGCTTCTTTAGAGAGTTACTGCCGTGAGGCTAGAAGCCACTTGTGAGAGCTTGCCCCTAATATATGTTAATCGAGGGGAAAATGGCAGCCGAGGAGATCCACTCTGCGGGAAAGCCAACCCCCCAACAGGCGAGCCCAGGAAGAGTCACAGTTAACGCTAAGCCCCAGCCGGCGAGGTCCTCATTCTCACCTGGTCTGGGTCCAGTGCCAGGAGTGCCTCCGCCTTCTGTTGAAGTTGTGGCCTCTGAAAGAAGAAAGGGACGAGTGGTGAGGCCTGAGGATTGGGGATATGATGGAAAGGATTCTGTGGGCGTTCTATCGCAGTCGGTCGACCGACCGCCGTGAGAGGTTCCATGTGAAGAGGCCTTCTTGTTCACCTACCTGTGCGTGAACTACCAGAGAGAATGGTGGTCCTGGGGGGCATAGTCGGAGCACCTAATAACGAGAGAGACAAATGCGTCGACAGAGCTTCAGCTCCCTCTTCGAAATCAAATGATTTGATACGTCCCCCAAATGACCCAAACACATTTCCTTAGGGTCTCTGCTTATGAGGAAATCAAATATCACCCAGTTTCCAAAACGTTCCTTCCTGTCCCGCCTACTGATCACTGTGGCCACCGGAGCCCCCTTTTCCACGGATGCCACGGAGAGCGGAGGGCAAACTTTTGGCGCCCTTACCTGTTTCACTTCCTCGCAGTGGACTACCGGAGCTGGCGGAGGTGCCTAAGGCAGGAAAAGGACAGATGATGGATTCGTCCTTCCCAACGGGCCTCTGCAATTACTTGAGCTATTTGGATGTCCCCATGTTGAAAGTACAACCGTGGGACTCTAACCCTCTCCTATGGTGAACTGATCTACGGGATCCCCCCTGCCTTGAAAGGCTCTGAACCGCCGCTGGATCCAGGTAAAACGACGGAGGAACCTTACGAACGCGAGTGGAGCGCAGGTGCAAAAGAAGCACACGTTTCCTCATCCCACGGATGATTACTCAACTACTCCTAAGTGCAACATTCTTTTAGGCCTTTGGATGTACAAGCGAGCGGGATATTCAGCGATCCCTGCCCTGATGTGGCTTCCGTGCTAGCGGCTAGAAACCAGCACTGAAAGATACCCATGACCCATAGGTCAGCGTTAGAAAGGGCTTCGGGAAAATGTAAGGAGCGGGGGGGGCCTCGGTTGGCAGGGGCTGGCCGGCCGTCGGGCCTAGCCCCTGCCGACCCACAAGTGGCTCAGAGATCCCGGACATCTGGAAATACAGATGGGGATCTGTGACGCCGTTTGATTCCCAGGATGACCCAGGTTTGTGACTGGCATGGTGGCTTCCCGCAGGACATGCAGGCCCATGATCTCAGCCCACCTTCCCGCACATGTGTTCACAACAGCCACACACCCACACTAATGGGGTTAGGAAAATGCAGTAAGATAAAACAATCAATAGATCAATAGATCAAGAGATCAATAGACCGATAAACGAATAAACAAAAACCAGAGCTTCAAACTGAAAAAGCTTGCCTCCTGGAAGTTCAGCTTCGGTGGGCCCACTGCCGCCCGTGGACGTCGTGGCCTCTGACAGGGAAAAGAAAGGAAGGAGTACAGAGTGGGCTGTGGGAAACGCACACTGTCCCATTGTCAGACTATATCATCTGAGGTGCCAATATCCAGTTTTCGCGTGCGTTTTCAGGCTTACCTGTGCTGTAACTTCCAGGTTCCTGAGGTTTTCCGGGGACTGTGGTCGTAGTACCTGCAACAGGAGAGGGGCGGTGACCCCTGGGTCCATTGCTTGTCCGCCACGTGTGTTAAATGGGGATCTGTACGTGTCAGGTGCCAGCGAACTATAACCCTGTGACACTTAGTCCCAACAAGTCATCCAACATGCCCCACGTAACACTGGTTGCTGGCTTGGTTGGCTTGCTTCTCTGTTTGCTTGTGTATTTGTCTGTCAGTTTATTTGTTCATTTGTTTTCTGCAACCACTTTACTGAGCCCCCAGCTATCGTGTCTCTTTCTCTGGAGGGGAGTAGGGTAATTTCTCTCCCCATCTCTAGGTGTCGGTCATTAGTTTGACCTCAGCATGGTCGAGTGAAGGCTCTTGTAAGCTGAGGCAACGGGGCGGCAAGGCAAGGACGGGCTCACCCGTGTTACATCTGAACCTGCTCTGGACAACGCACATTGAATAGTGCGCCTATAGCTTCCCGAGACTGTGTCCGATAGTCATCACAGAGTGCAGGTTTGGGCTCAGCCGCGCTCACCTGTGCCGACTCCAAATCCGGTTGTTTCACCTGCTCCTGGGAGAGAGGTGGCCCCTGCGAAACAGAGGGCAGATAGAAAGAGGTAATTGGACACTATCTAAGGACCTTGGAAGAGAAAGGGGGATACTCCGGAGGAGAGAAAAAAGAGAGAGAAAAAGCAATACCAGAGGAGACATCTAATTTGTGGAGGGACATGGGGAATATGGTGTGTCACCCTGTGGCCTCACCTGTGTTGGAACTGCCAGGGGCAACAGTTGTGCCGGGGGCTACGCCGGTGGTGCCTGAAACAGAAAGGGTCTGAGGTCCGCATGGAGACTAATGTTTGTCTCCCGAACACCTGCCCCAAGACGCACTCTAGGTGTATCTGCGTTAGAGCGGAGGGCCCTGTCACTACTCCCGATGAGGTGAGAATCTCTGCCCATCCCTTGTCCCCTCTCCTTGAGAAAGCGGTAAGAATCGTAACATTCCCAGCACGGGGCACCCTCTCCAGACATTCCCTTCATGCTGTGATGGAGAAACAGGTGGCTTTCTCCGAGGCTCACCTGTCCCGCTCCCAGCTGAGCTGCCTCCTTGTGGTCCAGTGGTGCCTATGGTGGGAGGAAAACCAGGAAAACAAGCGAATGCGCCAAGGGACACCTTGAACATCCTTATGGCTCTTCTGAGCAGGAAAACCTTTCTATAGGCTAGGCCTCCTCTAGAGTGCACACTGCTGTCTCTGTGTCTCGCCTCGCGTGTATACTTTTCCTGAGCTCACCCTGAGACCTCAGTGACGTGCATGCCATCACATGAGAGAGCCCTCGTACCGACTTCACCACCAGCTTCTTTAGAGAGTTACTGCCGTGAGGCTAGAAGCCACTTGTGAGAGCTTGCCCCTAATATATGTTAATCGAGGGGAAAATGGCAGCCGAGGAGATCCACTCTGCGGGAAAGCCAACCCCCCAACAGGCGAGCCCAGGAAGAGTCACAGTTAACGCTAAGCCCCAGCCGGCGAGGTCCTCATTCTCACCTGGTCTGGGTCCAGTGCCAGGAGTGCCTCCGCCTTCTGTTGAAGTTGTGGCCTCTGAAAGAAGAAAGGGACGAGTGGTGAGGCCTGAGGATTGGGGATATGATGGAAAGGATTCTGTGGGCGTTCTATCGCAGTCGGTCGACCGACCGCCGTGAGAGGTTCCATGTGAAGAGGCCTTCTTGTTCACCTACCTGTGCGTGAACTACCAGAGAGAATGGTGGTCCTGGGGGGCATAGTCGGAGCACCTAATAACGAGAGAGACAAATGCGTCGACAGAGCTTCAGCTCCCTCTTCGAAATCAAATGATTTGATACGTCCCCCAAATGACCCAAACACATTTCCTTAGGGTCTCTGCTTATGAGGAAATCAAATATCACCCAGTTTCCAAAACGTTCCTTCCTGTCCCGCCTACTGATCACTGTGGCCACCGGAGCCCCCTTTTCCACGGATGCCACGGAGAGCGGAGGGCAAACTTTTGGCGCCCTTACCTGTTTCACTTCCTCGCAGTGGACTACCGGAGCTGGCGGAGGTGCCTAAGGCAGGAAAAGGACAGATGATGGATTCGTCCTTCCCAACGGGCCTCTGCAATTACTTGAGCTATTTGGATGTCCCCATGTTGAAAGTACAACCGTGGGACTCTAACCCTCTCCTATGGTGAACTGATCTACGGGATCCCCCCTGCCTTGAAAGGCTCTGAACCGCCGCTGGATCCAGGTAAAACGACGGAGGAACCTTACGAACGCGAGTGGAGCGCAGGTGCAAAAGAAGCACACGTTTCCTCATCCCACGGATGATTACTCAACTACTCCTAAGTGCAACATTCTTTTAGGCCTTTGGATGTACAAGCGAGCGGGATATTCAGCGATCCCTGCCCTGATGTGGCTTCCGTGCTAGCGGCTAGAAACCAGCACTGAAAGATACCCATGACCCATAGGTCAGCGTTAGAAAGGGCTTCGGGAAAATGTAAGGAGCGGGGGGGGGGCCTCGGTTGGCAGGGGCTGGCCGGCCGTCGGGCCTAGCCCCTGCCGACCCACAAGTGGCTCAGAGATCCCGGACATCTGGAAATACAGATGGGGATCTGTGACGCCGTTTGATTCCCAGGATGACCCAGGTTTGTGACTGGCATGGTGGCTTCCCGCAGGACATGCAGGCCCATGATCTCAGCCCACCTTCCCGCACATGTGTTCACAACAGCCACACACCCACACTAATGGGGTTAGGAAAATGCAGTAAGATAAAACAATCAATAGATCAATAGATCAAGAGATCAATAGACCGATAAACGAATAAACAAAAACCAAAGCTTCAAACTGAAAAAGCTTGCCTCCTGGAAGTTCAGCTTCGGTGGGCCCACTGCCGCCCGTGGACGTCGTGGCCTCTGACAGGGAAAAGAAAGGAAGGAGTACAGAGTGGGCTGTGGGAAACGCACACTGTCCCATTGTCAGACTATATCATCTGAGGTGCCAATATCCAGTTTTCGCGTGCGTTTTCAGGCTTACCTGTGCTGTAACTTCCAGGTTCCTGAGGTTTTCCGGGGACTGTGGTCGTAGTACCTGCAACAGGAGAGGGGCGGTGACCCCTGGGTCCATTGCTTGTCCGCCACGTGTGTTAAATGGGGATCTGTACGTGTCAGGTGCCAGCGAACTATAACCCTGTGACACTTAGTCCCAACAAGTCATCCAACATGCCCCACGTAACACTGGTTGCTGGCTTGGTTGGCTTGCTTCTCTGTTTGCTTGTGTATTTGTCTGTCAGTTTATTTGTTCATTTGTTTTCTGCAACCACTTTACTGAGCCCCCAGCTATCGTGTCTCTTTCTCTGGAGGGGAGTAGGGTAATTTCTCTCCCCATCTCTAGGTGTCGGTCATTAGTTTGACCTCAGCATGGTCGAGTGAAGGCTCTTGTAAGCTGAGGCAACGGGGCGGCAAGGCAAGGACGGGCTCACCCGTGTTACATCTGAACCTGCTCTGGACAACGCACATTGAATAGTGCGCCTATAGCTTCCCGAGACTGTGTCCGATAGTCATCACAGAGTGCAGGTTTGGGCTCAGCCGCGCTCACCTGTGCCGACTCCAAATCCGGTTGTTTCACCTGCTCCTGGGAGAGAGGTGGCCCCTGCGAAACAGAGGGCAGATAGAAAGAGGTAATTGGACACTATCTAAGGACCTTGGAAGAGAAAGGGGGATACTCCGGAGGAGAGAAAAAAGAGAGAGAAAAAGCAATACCAGAGGAGACATCTAATTTGTGGAGGGACATGGGGAATATGGTGTGTCACCCTGTGGCCTCACCTGTGTTGGAACTGCCAGGGGCAACAGTTGTGCCGGGGGCTACGCCGGTGGTGCCTGAAACAGAAAGGGTCTGAGGTCCGCATGGAGACTAATGTTTGTCTCCCGAACACCTGCCCCAAGACGCACTCTAGGTGTATCTGCGTTAGAGCGGAGGGCCCTGTCACTACTCCCGATGAGGTGAGAATCTCTGCCCATCCCTTGTCCCCTCTCCTTGAGAAAGCGGTAAGAATCGTAACATTCCCAGCACGGGGCACCCTCTCCAGACATTCCCTTCATGCTGTGATGGAGAAACAGGTGGCTTTCTCCGAGGCTCACCTGTCCCGCTCCCAGCTGAGCTGCCTCCTTGTGGTCCAGTGGTGCCTATGGTGGGAGGAAAACCAGGAAAACAAGCGAATGCGCCAAGGGACACCTTGAACATCCTTATGGCTCTTCTGAGCAGGAAAACCTTTCTATAGGCTAGGCCTCCTCTAGAGTGCACACTGCTGTCTCTGTGTCTCGCCTCGCGTGTATACTTTTCCTGAGCTCACCCTGAGACCTCAGTGACGTGCATGCCATCACATGAGAGAGCCCTCGTACCGACTTCACCACCAGCTTCTTTAGAGAGTTACTGCCGTGAGGCTAGAAGCCACTTGTGAGAGCTTGCCCCTAATATATGTTAATCGAGGGGAAAATGGCAGCCGAGGAGATCCACTCTGCGGGAAAGCCAACCCCCCAACAGGCGAGCCCAGGAAGAGTCACAGTTAACGCTAAGCCCCAGCCGGCGAGGTCCTCATTCTCACCTGGTCTGGGTCCAGTGCCAGGAGTGCCTCCGCCTTCTGTTGAAGTTGTGGCCTCTGAAAGAAGAAAGGGACGAGTGGTGAGGCCTGAGGATTGGGGATATGATGGAAAGGATTCTGTGGGCGTTCTATCGCAGTCGGTCGACCGACCGCCGTGAGAGGTTCCATGTGAAGAGGCCTTCTTGTTCACCTACCTGTGCGTGAACTACCAGAGAGAATGGTGGTCCTGGGGGGCATAGTCGGAGCACCTAATAACGAGAGAGACAAATGCGTCGACAGAGCTTCAGCTCCCTCTTCGAAATCAAATGATTTGATACGTCCCCCAAATGACCCAAACACATTTCCTTAGGGTCTCTGCTTATGAGGAAATCAAATATCACCCAGTTTCCAAAACGTTCCTTCCTGTCCCGCCTACTGATCACTGTGGCCACCGGAGCCCCCTTTTCCACGGATGCCACGGAGAGCGGAGGGCAAACTTTTGGCGCCCTTACCTGTTTCACTTCCTCGCAGTGGACTACCGGAGCTGGCGGAGGTGCCTAAGGCAGGAAAAGGACAGATGATGGATTCGTCCTTCCCAACGGGCCTCTGCAATTACTTGAGCTATTTGGATGTCCCCATGTTGAAAGTACAACCGTGGGACTCTAACCCTCTCCTATGGTGAACTGATCTACGGGATCCCCCCTGCCTTGAAAGGCTCTGAACCGCCGCTGGATCCAGGTAAAACGACGGAGGAACCTTACGAACGCGAGTGGAGCGCAGGTGCAAAAGAAGCACACGTTTCCTCATCCCACGGATGATTACTCAACTACTCCTAAGTGCAACATTCTTTTAGGCCTTTGGATGTACAAGCGAGCGGGATATTCAGCGATCCCTGCCCTGATGTGGCTTCCGTGCTAGCGGCTAGAAACCAGCACTGAAAGATACCCATGACCCATAGGTCAGCGTTAGAAAGGGCTTCGGGAAAATGTAAGGAGCGGGGGGGGGCCTCGGTTGGCAGGGGCTGGCCGGCCGTCGGGCCTAGCCCCTGCCGACCCACAAGTGGCTCAGAGATCCCGGACATCTGGAAATACAGATGGGGATCTGTGACGCCGTTTGATTCCCAGGATGACCCAGGTTTGTGACTGGCATGGTGGCTTCCCGCAGGACATGCAGGCCCATGATCTCAGCCCACCTTCCCGCACATGTGTTCACAACAGCCACACACCCACACTAATGGGGTTAGGAAAATGCAGTAAGATAAAACAATCAATAGATCAATAGATCAAGAGATCAATAGACCGATAAACGAATAAACAAAAACCAAAGCTTCAAACTGAAAAAGCTTGCCTCCTGGAAGTTCAGCTTCGGTGGGCCCACTGCCGCCCGTGGACGTCGTGGCCTCTGACAGGGAAAAGAAAGGAAGGAGTACAGAGTGGGCTGTGGGAAACGCACACTGTCCCATTGTCAGACTATATCATCTGAGGTGCCAATATCCAGTTTTCGCGTGCGTTTTCAGGCTTACCTGTGCTGTAACTTCCAGGTTCCTGAGGTTTTCCGGGGACTGTGGTCGTAGTACCTGCAACAGGAGAGGGGCGGTGACCCCTGGGTCCATTGCTTGTCCGCCACGTGTGTTAAATGGGGATCTGTACGTGTCAGGTGCCAGCGAACTATAACCCTGTGACACTTAGTCCCAACAAGTCATCCAACATGCCCCACGTAACACTGGTTGCTGGCTTGGTTGGCTTGCTTCTCTGTTTGCTTGTGTATTTGTCTGTCAGTTTATTTGTTCATTTGTTTTCTGCAACCACTTTACTGAGCCCCCAGCTATCGTGTCTCTTTCTCTGGAGGGGAGTAGGGTAATTTCTCTCCCCATCTCTAGGTGTCGGTCATTAGTTTGACCTCAGCATGGTCGAGTGAAGGCTCTTGTAAGCTGAGGCAACGGGGCGGCAAGGCAAGGACGGGCTCACCCGTGTTACATCTGAACCTGCTCTGGACAACGCACATTGAATAGTGCGCCTATAGCTTCCCGAGACTGTGTCCGATAGTCATCACAGAGTGCAGGTTTGGGCTCAGCCGCGCTCACCTGTGCCGACTCCAAATCCGGTTGTTTCACCTGCTCCTGGGAGAGAGGTGGCCCCTGCGAAACAGAGGGCAGATAGAAAGAGGTAATTGGACACTATCTAAGGACCTTGGAAGAGAAAGGGGGATACTCCGGAGGAGAGAAAAAAGAGAGAGAAAAAGCAATACCAGAGGAGACATCTAATTTGTGGAGGGACATGGGGAATATGGTGTGTCACCCTGTGGCCTCACCTGTGTTGGAACTGCCAGGGGCAACAGTTGTGCCGGGGGCTACGCCGGTGGTGCCTGAAACAGAAAGGGTCTGAGGTCCGCATGGAGACTAATGTTTGTCTCCCGAACACCTGCCCCAAGACGCACTCTAGGTGTATCTGCGTTAGAGCGGAGGGCCCTGTCACTACTCCCGATGAGGTGAGAATCTCTGCCCATCCCTTGTCCCCTCTCCTTGAGAAAGCGGTAAGAATCGTAACATTCCCAGCACGGGGCACCCTCTCCAGACATTCCCTTCATGCTGTGATGGAGAAACAGGTGGCTTTCTCCGAGGCTCACCTGTCCCGCTCCCAGCTGAGCTGCCTCCTTGTGGTCCAGTGGTGCCTATGGTGGGAGGAAAACCAGGAAAACAAGCGAATGCGCCAAGGGACACCTTGAACATCCTTATGGCTCTTCTGAGCAGGAAAACCTTTCTATAGGCTAGGCCTCCTCTAGAGTGCACACTGCTGTCTCTGTGTCTCGCCTCGCGTGTATACTTTTCCTGAGCTCACCCTGAGACCTCAGTGACGTGCATGCCATCACATGAGAGAGCCCTCGTACCGACTTCACCACCAGCTTCTTTAGAGAGTTACTGCCGTGAGGCTAGAAGCCACTTGTGAGAGCTTGCCCCTAATATATGTTAATCGAGGGGAAAATGGCAGCCGAGGAGATCCACTCTGCGGGAAAGCCAACCCCCCAACAGGCGAGCCCAGGAAGAGTCACAGTTAACGCTAAGCCCCAGCCGGCGAGGTCCTCATTCTCACCTGGTCTGGGTCCAGTGCCAGGAGTGCCTCCGCCTTCTGTTGAAGTTGTGGCCTCTGAAAGAAGAAAGGGACGAGTGGTGAGGCCTGAGGATTGGGGATATGATGGAAAGGATTCTGTGGGCGTTCTATCGCAGTCGGTCGACCGACCGCCGTGAGAGGTTCCATGTGAAGAGGCCTTCTTGTTCAACTACCTGTGCGTGAACTACCAGAGAGAATGGTGGTCCTGGGGGGCATAGTCGGAGCACCTAATAACGAGAGAGACAAATGCGTCGACAGAGCTTCAGCTCCCTCTTCGAAATCAAATGATTTGATACGTCCCCCAAATGACCCAAACACATTTCCTTAGGGTCTCTGCTTATGAGGAAATCAAATATCACCCAGTTTCCAAAACGTTCCTTCCTGTCCCGCCTACTGATCACTGTGGCCACCGGAGCCCCCTTTTCCACGGATGCCACGGAGAGCGGAGGGCAAACTTTTGGCGCCCTTACCTGTTTCACTTCCTCGCAGTGGACTACCGGAGCTGGCGGAGGTGCCTAAGGCAGGAAAAGGACAGATGATGGATTCGTCCTTCCCAACGGGCCTCTGCAATTACTTGAGCTATTTGGATGTCCCCATGTTGAAAGTACAACCGTGGGACTCTAACCCTCTCCTATGGTGAACTGATCTACGGGATCCCCCCTGCCTTGAAAGGCTCTGAACCGCCGCTGGATCCAGGTAAAACGACGGAGGAACCTTACGAACGCGAGTGGAGCGCAGGTGCAAAAGAAGCACACGTTTCCTCATCCCACGGATGATTACTCAACTACTCCTAAGTGCAACATTCTTTTAGGCCTTTGGATGTACAAGCGAGCGGGATATTCAGCGATCCCTGCCCTGATGTGGCTTCCGTGCTAGCGGCTAGAAACCAGCACTGAAAGATACCCATGACCCATAGGTCAGCGTTAGAAAGGGCTTCGGGAAAATGTAAGGAGCGGGGGGGGGCCTCGGTTGGCAGGGGCTGGCCGGCCGTCGGGCCTAGCCCCTGCCGACCCACAAGTGGCTCAGAGATCCCGGACATCTGGAAATACAGATGGGGATCTGTGACGCCGTTTGATTCCCAGGATGACCCAGGTTTGTGACTGGCATGGTGGCTTCCCGCAGGACATGCAGGCCCATGATCTCAGCCCACCTTCCCGCACATGTGTTCACAACAGCCACACACCCACACTAATGGGGTTAGGAAAATGCAGTAAGATAAAACAATCAATAGATCAATAGATCAAGAGATCAATAGACCGATAAACGAATAAACAAAAACCAAAGCTTCAAACTGAAAAAGCTTGCCTCCTGGAAGTTCAGCTTCGGTGGGCCCACTGCCGCCCGTGGACGTCGTGGCCTCTGACAGGGAAAAGAAAGGAAGGAGTACAGAGTGGGCTGTGGGAAACGCACACTGTCCCATTGTCAGACTATATCATCTGAGGTGCCAATATCCAGTTTTCGCGTGCGTTTTCAGGCTTACCTGTGCTGTAACTTCCAGGTTCCTGAGGTTTTCCGGGGACTGTGGTCGTAGTACCTGCAACAGGAGAGGGGCGGTGACCCCTGGGTCCATTGCTTGTCCGCCACGTGTGTTAAATGGGGATCTGTACGTGTCAGGTGCCAGCGAACTATAACCCTGTGACACTTAGTCCCAACAAGTCATCCAACATGCCCCACGTAACACTGGTTGCTGGCTTGGTTGGCTTGCTTCTCTGTTTGCTTGTGTATTTGTCTGTCAGTTTATTTGTTCATTTGTTTTCTGCAACCACTTTACTGAGCCCCCAGCTATCGTGTCTCTTTCTCTGGAGGGGAGTAGGGTAATTTCTCTCCCCATCTCTAGGTGTCGGTCATTAGTTTGACCTCAGCATGGTCGAGTGAAGGCTCTTGTAAGCTGAGGCAACGGGGCGGCAAGGCAAGGACGGGCTCACCCGTGTTACATCTGAACCTGCTCTGGACAACGCACATTGAATAGTGCGCCTATAGCTTCCCGAGACTGTGTCCGATAGTCATCACAGAGTGCAGGTTTGGGCTCAGCCGCGCTCACCTGTGCCGACTCCAAATCCGGTTGTTTCACCTGCTCCTGGGAGAGAGGTGGCCCCTGCGAAACAGAGGGCAGATAGAAAGAGGTAATTGGACACTATCTAAGGACCTTGGAAGAGAAAGGGGGATACTCCGGAGGAGAGAAAAAAGAGAGAGAAAAAGCAATACCAGAGGAGACATCTAATTTGTGGAGGGACATGGGGAATATGGTGTGTCACCCTGTGGCCTCACCTGTGTTGGAACTGCCAGGGGCAACAGTTGTGCCGGGGGCTACGCCGGTGGTGCCTGAAACAGAAAGGGTCTGAGGTCCGCATGGAGACTAATGTTTGTCTCCCGAACACCTGCCCCAAGACGCACTCTAGGTGTATCTGCGTTAGAGCGGAGGGCCCTGTCACTACTCCCGATGAGGTGAGAATCTCTGCCCATCCCTTGTCCCCTCTCCTTGAGAAAGCGGTAAGAATCGTAACATTCCCAGCACGGGGCACCCTCTCCAGACATTCCCTTCATGCTGTGATGGAGAAACAGGTGGCTTTCTCCGAGGCTCACCTGTCCCGCTCCCAGCTGAGCTGCCTCCTTGTGGTCCAGTGGTGCCTATGGTGGGAGGAAAACCAGGAAAACAAGCGAATGCGCCAAGGGACACCTTGAACATCCTTATGGCTCTTCTGAGCAGGAAAACCTTTCTATAGGCTAGGCCTCCTCTAGAGTGCACACTGCTGTCTCTGTGTCTCGCCTCGCGTGTATACTTTTCCTGAGCTCACCCTGAGACCTCAGTGACGTGCATGCCATCACATGAGAGAGCCCTCGTACCGACTTCACCACCAGCTTCTTTAGAGAGTTACTGCCGTGAGGCTAGAAGCCACTTGTGAGAGCTTGCCCCTAATATATGTTAATCGAGGGGAAAATGGCAGCCGAGGAGATCCACTCTGCGGGAAAGCCAACCCCCCAACAGGCGAGCCCAGGAAGAGTCACAGTTAACGCTAAGCCCCAGCCGGCGAGGTCCTCATTCTCACCTGGTCTGGGTCCAGTGCCAGGAGTGCCTCCGCCTTCTGTTGAAGTTGTGGCCTCTGAAAGAAGAAAGGGACGAGTGGTGAGGCCTGAGGATTGGGGATATGATGGAAAGGATTCTGTGGGCGTTCTATCGCAGTCGGTCGACCGACCGCCGTGAGAGGTTCCATGTGAAGAGGCCTTCTTGTTCACCTACCTGTGCGTGAACTACCAGAGAGAATGGTGGTCCTGGGGGGCATAGTCGGAGCACCTAATAACGAGAGAGACAAATGCGTCGACAGAGCTTCAGCTCCCTCTTCGAAATCAAATGATTTGATACGTCCCCCAAATGACCCAAACACATTTCCTTAGGGTCTCTGCTTATGAGGAAATCAAATATCACCCAGTTTCCAAAACGTTCCTTCCTGTCCCGCCTACTGATCACTGTGGCCACCGGAGCCCCCTTTTCCACGGATGCCACGGAGAGCGGAGGGCAAACTTTTGGCGCCCTTACCTGTTTCACTTCCTCGCAGTGGACTACCGGAGCTGGCGGAGGTGCCTAAGGCAGGAAAAGGACAGATGATGGATTCGTCCTTCCCAACGGGCCTCTGCAATTACTTGAGCTATTTGGATGTCCCCATGTTGAAAGTACAACCGTGGGACTCTAACCCTCTCCTATGGTGAACTGATCTACGGGATCCCCCCTGCCTTGAAAGGCTCTGAACCGCCGCTGGATCCAGGTAAAACGACGGAGGAACCTTACGAACGCGAGTGGAGCGCAGGTGCAAAAGAAGCACACGTTTCCTCATCCCACGGATGATTACTCAACTACTCCTAAGTGCAACATTCTTTTAGGCCTTTGGATGTACAAGCGAGCGGGATATTCAGCGATCCCTGCCCTGATGTGGCTTCCTTGCTAGCGGCTAGAAACCAGCACTGAAAGATACCCATGACCCATAGGTCAGCGTTAGAAAGGGCTTCGGGAAAATGTAAGGAGCGGGGGGGGCCTCGGTTGGCAGGGGCTGGCCGGCCGTCGGGCCTAGCCCCTGCCGACCCACAAGTGGCTCAGAGATCCCGGACATCTGGAAATACAGATGGGGATCTGTGACGCCGTTTGATTCCCAGGATGACCCAGGTTTGTGACTGGCATGGTGGCTTCCCGCAGGACATGCAGGCCCATGATCTCAGCCCACCTTCCCGCACATGTGTTCACAACAGCCACACACCCACACTAATGGGGTTAGGAAAATGCAGTAAGATAAAACAATCAATAGATCAATAGATCAAGAGATCAATAGACCGATAAACGAATAAACAAAAACCAGAGCTTCAAACTGAAAAAGCTTGCCTCCTGGAAGTTCAGCTTCGGTGGGCCCACTGCCGCCCGTGGACGTCGTGGCCTCTGACAGGGAAAAGAAAGGAAGGAGTACAGAGTGGGCTGTGGGAAACGCACACTGTCCCATTGTCAGACTATATCATCTGAGGTGCCAATATCCAGTTTTCGCGTGCGTTTTCAGGCTTACCTGTGCTGTAACTTCCAGGTTCCTGAGGTTTTCCGGGGACTGTGGTCGTAGTACCTGCAACAGGAGAGGGGCGGTGACCCCTGGGTCCATTGCTTGTCCGCCACGTGTGTTAAATGGGGATCTGTACGTGTCAGGTGCCAGCGAACTATAACCCTGTGACACTTAGTCCCAACAAGTCATCCAACATGCCCCACGTAACACTGGTTGCTGGCTTGGTTGGCTTGCTTCTCTGTTTGCTTGTGTATTTGTCTGTCAGTTTATTTGTTCATTTGTTTTCTGCAACCACTTTACTGAGCCCCCAGCTATCGTGTCTCTTTCTCTGGAGGGGAGTAGGGTAATTTCTCTCCCCATCTCTAGGTGTCGGTCATTAGTTTGACCTCAGCATGGTCGAGTGAAGGCTCTTGTAAGCTGAGGCAACGGGGCGGCAAGGCAAGGACGGGCTCACCCGTGTTACATCTGAACCTGCTCTGGACAACGCACATTGAATAGTGCGCCTATAGCTTCCCGAGACTGTGTCCGATAGTCATCACAGAGTGCAGGTTTGGGCTCAGCCGCGCTCACCTGTGCCGACTCCAAATCCGGTTGTTTCACCTGCTCCTGGGAGAGAGGTGGCCCCTGCGAAACAGAGGGCAGATAGAAAGAGGTAATTGGACACTATCTAAGGACCTTGGAAGAGAAAGGGGGATACTCCGGAGGAGAGAAAAAAGAGAGAGAAAAAGCAATACCAGAGGAGACATCTAATTTGTGGAGGGACATGGGGAATATGGTGTGTCACCCTGTGGCCTCACCTGTGTTGGAACTGCCAGGGGCAACAGTTGTGCCGGGGGCTACGCCGGTGGTGCCTGAAACAGAAAGGGTCTGAGGTCCGCATGGAGACTAATGTTTGTCTCCCGAACACCTGCCCCAAGACGCACTCTAGGTGTATCTGCGTTAGAGCGGAGGGCCCTGTCACTACTCCCGATGAGGTGAGAATCTCTGCCCATCCCTTGTCCCCTCTCCTTGAGAAAGCGGTAAGAATCGTAACATTCCCAGCACGGGGCACCCTCTCCAGACATTCCCTTCATGCTGTGATGGAGAAACAGGTGGCTTTCTCCGAGGCTCACCTGTCCCGCTCCCAGCTGAGCTGCCTCCTTGTGGTCCAGTGGTGCCTATGGTGGGAGGAAAACCAGGAAAACAAGCGAATGCGCCAAGGGACACCTTGAACATCCTTATGGCTCTTCTGAGCAGGAAAACCTTTCTATAGGCTAGGCCTCCTCTAGAGTGCACACTGCTGTCTCTGTGTCTCGCCTCGCGTGTATACTTTTCCTGAGCTCACCCTGAGACCTCAGTGACGTGCATGCCATCACATGAGAGAGCCCTCGTACCGACTTCACCACCAGCTTCTTTAGAGAGTTACTGCCGTGAGGCTAGAAGCCACTTGTGAGAGCTTGCCCCTAATATATGTTAATCGAGGGGAAAATGGCAGCCGAGGAGATCCACTCTGCGGGAAAGCCAACCCCCCAACAGGCGAGCCCAGGAAGAGTCACAGTTAACGCTAAGCCCCAGCCGGCGAGGTCCTCGTTCTCACCTGGTCTGGGTCCAGTGCCAGGAGTGCCTCCGCCTTCTGTTGAAGTTGTGGCCTCTGAAAGAAGAAAGGGACGAGTGGTGAGGCCTGAGGATTGGGGATATGATGGAAAGGATTCTGTGGGCGTTCTATCGCAGTCGGTCGACCGACCGCCGTGAGAGGTTCCATGTGAAGAGGCCTTCTTGTTCACCTACCTGTGCGTGAACTACCAGAGAGAATGGTGGTCCTGGGGGGCATAGTCGGAGCACCTAATAACGAGAGAGACAAATGCGTCGACAGAGCTTCAGCTCCCTCTTCGAAATCAAATGATTTGATACGTCCCCCAAATGACCCAAACACATTTCCTTAGGGTCTCTGCTTATGAGGAAATCAAATATCACCCAGTTTCCAAAACGTTCCTTCCTGTCCCGCCTACTGATCACTGTGGCCACCGGAGCCCCCTTTTCCACGGATGCCACGGAGAGCGGAGGGCAAACTTTTGGCGCCCTTACCTGTTTCACTTCCTCGCAGTGGACTACCGGAGCTGGCGGAGGTGCCTAAGGCAGGAAAAGGACAGATGATGGATTCGTCCTTCCCAACGGGCCTCTGCAATTACTTGAGCTATTTGGATGTCCCCATGTTGAAAGTACAACCGTGGGACTCTAACCCTCTCCTATGGTGAACTGATCTACGGGATCCCCCCTGCCTTGAAAGGCTCTGAACCGCCGCTGGATCCAGGTAAAACGACGGAGGAACCTTACGAACGCGAGTGGAGCGCAGGTGCAAAAGAAGCACACGTTTCCTCATCCCACGGATGATTACTCAACTACTCCTAAGTGCAACATTCTTTTAGGCCTTTGGATGTACAAGCGAGCGGGATATTCAGCGATCCCTGCCCTGATGTGGCTTCCTTGCTAGCGGCTAGAAACCAGCACTGAAAGATACCCATGACCCATAGGTCAGCGTTAGAAAGGGCTTCGGGAAAATGTAAGGAGCGGGGGGGGCCTCGGTTGGCAGGGGCTGGCCGGCCGTCGGGCCTAGCCCCTGCCGACCCACAAGTGGCTCAGAGATCCCGGACATCTGGAAATACAGATGGGGATCTGTGACGCCGTTTGATTCCCAGGATGACCCAGGTTTGTGACTGGCATGGTGGCTTCCCGCAGGACATGCAGGCCCATGATCTCAGCCCACCTTCCCGCACATGTGTTCACAACAGCCACACACCCACACTAATGGGGTTAGGAAAATGCAGTAAGATAAAACAATCAATAGATCAATAGATCAAGAGATCAATAGACCGATAAACGAATAAACAAAAACCAGAGCTTCAAACTGAAAAAGCTTGCCTCCTGGAAGTTCAGCTTCGGTGGGCCCACTGCCGCCCGTGGACGTCGTGGCCTCTGACAGGGAAAAGAAAGGAAGGAGTACAGAGTGGGCTGTGGGAAACGCACACTGTCCCATTGTCAGACTATATCATCTGAGGTGCCAATATCCAGTTTTCGCGTGCGTTTTCAGGCTTACCTGTGCTGTAACTTCCAGGTTCCTGAGGTTTTCCGGGGACTGTGGTCGTAGTACCTGCAACAGGAGAGGGGCGGTGACCCCTGGGTCCATTGCTTGTCCGCCACGTGTGTTAAATGGGGATCTGTACGTGTCAGGTGCCAGCGAACTATAACCCTGTGACACTTAGTCCCAACAAGTCATCCAACATGCCCCACGTAACACTGGTTGCTGGCTTGGTTGGCTTGCTTCTCTGTTTGCTTGTGTATTTGTCTGTCAGTTTATTTGTTCATTTGTTTTCTGCAACCACTTTACTGAGCCCCCAGCTATCGTGTCTCTTTCTCTGGAGGGGAGTAGGGTAATTTCTCTCCCCATCTCTAGGTGTCGGTCATTAGTTTGACCTCAGCATGGTCGAGTGAAGGCTCTTGTAAGCTGAGGCAACGGGGCGGCAAGGCAAGGACGGGCTCACCCGTGTTACATCTGAACCTGCTCTGGACAACGCACATTGAATAGTGCGCCTATAGCTTCCCGAGACTGTGTCCGATAGTCATCACAGAGTGCAGGTTTGGGCTCAGCCGCGCTCACCTGTGCCGACTCCAAATCCGGTTGTTTCACCTGCTCCTGGGAGAGAGGTGGCCCCTGCGAAACAGAGGGCAGATAGAAAGAGGTAATTGGACACTATCTAAGGACCTTG
Organism: Rhinolophus sinicus; assembly: GCF_057876585.1. NCBI lineage: Eukaryota > Metazoa > Chordata > Mammalia > Chiroptera > Rhinolophidae > Rhinolophus > Rhinolophus sinicus. Next base: position 45,911,585 of record NC_142501.1, on the reverse strand, counting down.
GAAGAGAAAGGGGGATACTCCGGAGGAGAGAAAAAAGAGAGAGAAAAAGCAATACCAGAGGAGACATCTAATTTGTGGAGGGACATGGGGAATATGGTGTGTCACCCTGTGGCCTCACCTGTGTTGGAACTGCCAGGGGCAACAGTTGTGCCGGGGGCTACGCCGGTGGTGCCTGAAACAGAAAGGGTCTGAGGTCCGCATGGAGACTAATGTTTGTCTCCCGAACACCTGCCCCAAGACGCACTCTAGGTGTATCTGCGTTAGAGCGGAGGGCCCTGTCACTACTCCCGATGAGGTGAGAATCTCTGCCCATCCCTTGTCCCCTCTCCTTGAGAAAGCGGTAAGAATCGTAACATTCCCAGCACGGGGCACCCTCTCCAGACATTCCCTTCATGCTGTGATGGAGAAACAGGTGGCTTTCTCCGAGGCTCACCTGTCCCGCTCCCAGCTGAGCTGCCTCCTTGTGGTCCAGTGGTGCCTATGGTGGGAGGAAAACCAGGAAAACAAGCGAATGCGCCAAGGGACACCTTGAACATCCTTATGGCTCTTCTGAGCAGGAAAACCTTTCTATAGGCTAGGCCTCCTCTAGAGTGCACACTGCTGTCTCTGTGTCTCGCCTCGCGTGTATACTTTTCCTGAGCTCACCCTGAGACCTCAGTGACGTGCATGCCATCACATGAGAGAGCCCTCGTACCGACTTCACCACCAGCTTCTTTAGAGAGTTACTGCCGTGAGGCTAGAAGCCACTTGTGAGAGCTTGCCCCTAATATATGTTAATCGAGGGGAAAATGGCAGCCGAGGAGATCCACTCTGCGGGAAAGCCAACCCCCCAACAGGCGAGCCCAGGAAGAGTCACAGTTAACGCTAAGCCCCAGCCGGCGAGGTCCTCGTTCTCACCTGGTCTGGGTCCAGTGCCAGGAGTGCCTCCGCCTTCTGTTGAAGTTGTGGCCTCTGAAAGAAGAAAGGGACGAGTGGTGAGGCCTGAGGATTGGGGATATGATGGAAAGGATTCTGTGGGCGTTCTATCGCAGTCGGTCGACCGACCGCCGTGAGAGGTTCCATGTGAAGAGGCCTTCTTGTTCACCTACCTGTGCGTGAACTACCAGAGAGAATGGTGGTCCTGGGGGGCATAGTCGGAGCACCTAATAACGAGAGAGACAAATGCGTCGACAGAGCTTCAGCTCCCTCTTCGAAATCAAATGATTTGATACGTCCCCCAAATGACCCAAACACATTTCCTTAGGGTCTCTGCTTATGAGGAAATCAAATATCACCCAGTTTCCAAAACGTTCCTTCCTGTCCCGCCTACTGATCACTGTGGCCACCGGAGCCCCCTTTTCCACGGATGCCACGGAGAGCGGAGGGCAAACTTTTGGCGCCCTTACCTGTTTCACTTCCTCGCAGTGGACTACCGGAGCTGGCGGAGGTGCCTAAGGCAGGAAAAGGACAGATGATGGATTCGTCCTTCCCAACGGGCCTCTGCAATTACTTGAGCTATTTGGATGTCCCCATGTTGAAAGTACAACCGTGGGACTCTAACCCTCTCCTATGGTGAACTGATCTACGGGATCCCCCCTGCCTTGAAAGGCTCTGAACCGCCGCTGGATCCAGGTAAAACGACGGAGGAACCTTACGAACGCGAGTGGAGCGCAGGTGCAAAAGAAGCACACGTTTCCTCATCCCACGGATGATTACTCAACTACTCCTAAGTGCAACATTCTTTTAGGCCTTTGGATGTACAAGCGAGCGGGATATTCAGCGATCCCTGCCCTGATGTGGCTTCCGTGCTAGCGGCTAGAAACCAGCACTGAAAGATACCCATGACCCATAGGTCAGCGTTAGAAAGGGCTTCGGGAAAATGTAAGGAGCGGGGGGGCCTCGGTAGGCAGGGGCTGGCCGGCCGTCGGGCCTAGCCCCTGCCGACCCACAAGTGGCTCAGAGATCCCGGACATCTGGAAATACAGATGGGGATCTGTGACGCCGTTTGATTCCCAGGATGACCCAGGTTTGTGACTGGCATGGTGGCTTCCCGCAGGACATGCAGGCCCATGATCTCAGCCCACCTTCCCGCACATGTGTTCACAACAGCCACACACCCACACTAATGGGGTTAGGAAAATGCAGTAAGATAAAACAATCAATAGATCAATAGATCAAGAGATCAATAGACCGATAAACGAATAAACAAAAACCAAAGCTTCAAACTGAAAAAGCTTGCCTCCTGGAAGTTCAGCTTCGGTGGGCCCACTGCCGCCCGTGGACGTCGTGGCCTCTGACAGGGAAAAGAAAGGAAGGAGTACAGAGTGGGCTGTGGGAAACGCACACTGTCCCATTGTCAGACTATATCATCTGAGGTGCCAATATCCAGTTTTCGCGTGCGTTTTCAGGCTTACCTGTGCTGTAACTTCCAGGTTCCTGAGGTTTTCCGGGGACTGTGGTCGTAGTACCTGCAACAGGAGAGGGGCGGTGACCCCTGGGTCCATTGCTTGTCCGCCACGTGTGTTAAATGGGGATCTGTACGTGTCAGGTGCCAGCGAACTATAACCCTGTGACACTTAGTCCCAACAAGTCATCCAACATGCCCCACGTAACACTGGTTGCTGGCTTGGTTGGCTTGCTTCTCTGTTTGCTTGTGTATTTGTCTGTCAGTTTATTTGTTCATTTGTTTTCTGCAACCACTTTACTGAGCCCCCAGCTATCGTGTCTCTTTCTCTGGAGGGGAGTAGGGTAATTTCTCTCCCCATCTCTAGGTGTCGGTCATTAGTTTGACCTCAGCATGGTCGAGTGAAGGCTCTTGTAAGCTGAGGCAACGGGGCGGCAAGGCAAGGACGGGCTCACCCGTGTTACATCTGAACCTGCTCTGGACAACGCACATTGAATAGTGCGCCTATAGCTTCCCGAGACTGTGTCCGATAGTCATCACAGAGTGCAGGTTTGGGCTCAGCCGCGCTCACCTGTGCCGACTCCAAATCCGGTTGTTTCACCTGCTCCTGGGAGAGAGGTGGCCCCTGCGAAACAGAGGGCAGATAGAAAGAGGTAATTGGACACTATCTAAGGACCTTGGAAGAGAAAGGGGGATACTCCGGAGGAGAGAAAAAAGAGAGAGAAAAAGCAATACCAGAGGAGACATCTAATTTGTGGAGGGACATGGGGAATATGGTGTGTCACCCTGTGGCCTCACCTGTGTTGGAACTGCCAGGGGCAACAGTTGTGCCGGGGGCTACGCCGGTGGTGCCTGAAACAGAAAGGGTCTGAGGTCCGCATGGAGACTAATGTTTGTCTCCCGAACACCTGCCCCAAGACGCACTCTAGGTGTATCTGCGTTAGAGCGGAGGGCCCTGTCACTACTCCCGATGAGGTGAGAATCTCTGCCCATCCCTTGTCCCCTCTCCTTGAGAAAGCGGTAAGAATCGTAACATTCCCAGCACGGGGCACCCTCTCCAGACATTCCCTTCATGCTGTGATGGAGAAACAGGTGGCTTTCTCCGAGGCTCACCTGTCCCGCTCCCAGCTGAGCTGCCTCCTTGTGGTCCAGTGGTGCCTATGGTGGGAGGAAAACCAGGAAAACAAGCGAATGCGCCAAGGGACACCTTGAACATCCTTATGGCTCTTCTGAGCAGGAAAACCTTTCTATAGGCTAGGCCTCCTCTAGAGTGCACACTGCTGTCTCTGTGTCTCGCCTCGCGTGTATACTTTTCCTGAGCTCACCCTGAGACCTCAGTGACGTGCATGCCATCACATGAGAGAGCCCTCGTACCGACTTCACCACCAGCTTCTTTAGAGAGTTACTGCCGTGAGGCTAGAAGCCACTTGTGAGAGCTTGCCCCTAATATATGTTAATCGAGGGGAAAATGGCAGCCGAGGAGATCCACTCTGCGGGAAAGCCAACCCCCCAACAGGCGAGCCCAGGAAGAGTCACAGTTAACGCTAAGCCCCAGCCGGCGAGGTCCTCATTCTCACCTGGTCTGGGTCCAGTGCCAGGAGTGCCTCCGCCTTCTGTTGAAGTTGTGGCCTCTGAAAGAAGAAAGGGACGAGTGGTGAGGCCTGAGGATTGGGGATATGATGGAAAGGATTCTGTGGGCGTTCTATCGCAGTCGGTCGACCGACCGCCGTGAGAGGTTCCATGTGAAGAGGCCTTCTTGTTCACCTACCTGTGCGTGAACTACCAGAGAGAATGGTGGTCCTGGGGGGCATAGTCGGAGCACCTAATAACGAGAGAGACAAATGCGTCGACAGAGCTTCAGCTCCCTCTTCGAAATCAAATGATTTGATACGTCCCCCAAATGACCCAAACACATTTCCTTAGGGTCTCTGCTTATGAGGAAATCAAATATCACCCAGTTTCCAAAACGTTCCTTCCTGTCCCGCCTACTGATCACTGTGGCCACCGGAGCCCCCTTTTCCACGGATGCCACGGAGAGCGGAGGGCAAACTTTTGGCGCCCTTACCTGTTTCACTTCCTCGCAGTGGACTACCGGAGCTGGCGGAGGTGCCTAAGGCAGGAAAAGGACAGATGATGGATTCGTCCTTCCCAACGGGCCTCTGCAATTACTTGAGCTATTTGGATGTCCCCATGTTGAAAGTACAACCGTGGGACTCTAACCCTCTCCTATGGTGAACTGATCTACGGGATCCCCCCTGCCTTGAAAGGCTCTGAACCGCCGCTGGATCCAGGTAAAACGACGGAGGAACCTTACGAACGCGAGTGGAGCGCAGGTGCAAAAGAAGCACACGTTTCCTCATCCCACGGATGATTACTCAACTACTCCTAAGTGCAACATTCTTTTAGGCCTTTGGATGTACAAGCGAGCGGGATATTCAGCGATCCCTGCCCTGATGTGGCTTCCGTGCTAGCGGCTAGAAACCAGCACTGAAAGATACCCATGACCCATAGGTCAGCGTTAGAAAGGGCTTCGGGAAAATGTAAGGAGCGGGGGGGGGGGCCTCGGTTGGCAGGGGCTGGCCGGCCGTCGGGCCTAGCCCCTGCCGACCCACAAGTGGCTCAGAGATCCCGGACATCTGGAAATACAGATGGGGATCTGTGACGCCGTTTGATTCCCAGGATGACCCAGGTTTGTGACTGGCATGGTGGCTTCCCGCAGGACATGCAGGCCCATGATCTCAGCCCACCTTCCCGCACATGTGTTCACAACAGCCACACACCCACACTAATGGGGTTAGGAAAATGCAGTAAGATAAAACAATCAATAGATCAATAGATCAAGAGATCAATAGACCGATAAACGAATAAACAAAAACCAAAGCTTCAAACTGAAAAAGCTTGCCTCCTGGAAGTTCAGCTTCGGTGGGCCCACTGCCGCCCGTGGACGTCGTGGCCTCTGACAGGGAAAAGAAAGGAAGGAGTACAGAGTGGGCTGTGGGAAACGCACACTGTCCCATTGTCAGACTATATCATCTGAGGTGCCAATATCCAGTTTTCGCGTGCGTTTTCAGGCTTACCTGTGCTGTAACTTCCAGGTTCCTGAGGTTTTCCGGGGACTGTGGTCGTAGTACCTGCAACAGGAGAGGGGCGGTGACCCCTGGGTCCATTGCTTGTCCGCCACGTGTGTTAAATGGGGATCTGTACGTGTCAGGTGCCAGCGAACTATAACCCTGTGACACTTAGTCCCAACAAGTCATCCAACATGCCCCACGTAACACTGGTTGCTGGCTTGGTTGGCTTGCTTCTCTGTTTGCTTGTGTATTTGTCTGTCAGTTTATTTGTTCATTTGTTTTCTGCAACCACTTTACTGAGCCCCCAGCTATCGTGTCTCTTTCTCTGGAGGGGAGTAGGGTAATTTCTCTCCCCATCTCTAGGTGTCGGTCATTAGTTTGACCTCAGCATGGTCGAGTGAAGGCTCTTGTAAGCTGAGGCAACGGGGCGGCAAGGCAAGGACGGGCTCACCCGTGTTACATCTGAACCTGCTCTGGACAACGCACATTGAATAGTGCGCCTATAGCTTCCCGAGACTGTGTCCGATAGTCATCACAGAGTGCAGGTTTGGGCTCAGCCGCGCTCACCTGTGCCGACTCCAAATCCGGTTGTTTCACCTGCTCCTGGGAGAGAGGTGGCCCCTGCGAAACAGAGGGCAGATAGAAAGAGGTAATTGGACACTATCTAAGGACCTTGGAAGAGAAAGGGGGATACTCCGGAGGAGAGAAAAAAGAGAGAGAAAAAGCAATACCAGAGGAGACATCTAATTTGTGGAGGGACATGGGGAATATGGTGTGTCACCCTGTGGCCTCACCTGTGTTGGAACTGCCAGGGGCAACAGTTGTGCCGGGGGCTACGCCGGTGGTGCCTGAAACAGAAAGGGTCTGAGGTCCGCATGGAGACTAATGTTTGTCTCCCGAACACCTGCCCCAAGACGCACTCTAGGTGTATCTGCGTTAGAGCGGAGGGCCCTGTCACTACTCCCGATGAGGTGAGAATCTCTGCCCATCCCTTGTCCCCTCTCCTTGAGAAAGCGGTAAGAATCGTAACATTCCCAGCACGGGGCACCCTCTCCAGACATTCCCTTCATGCTGTGATGGAGAAACAGGTGGCTTTCTCCGAGGCTCACCTGTCCCGCTCCCAGCTGAGCTGCCTCCTTGTGGTCCAGTGGTGCCTATGGTGGGAGGAAAACCAGGAAAACAAGCGAATGCGCCAAGGGACACCTTGAACATCCTTATGGCTCTTCTGAGCAGGAAAACCTTTCTATAGGCTAGGCCTCCTCTAGAGTGCACACTGCTGTCTCTGTGTCTCGCCTCGCGTGTATACTTTTCCTGAGCTCACCCTGAGACCTCAGTGACGTGCATGCCATCACATGAGAGAGCCCTCGTACCGACTTCACCACCAGCTTCTTTAGAGAGTTACTGCCGTGAGGCTAGAAGCCACTTGTGAGAGCTTGCCCCTAATATATGTTAATCGAGGGGAAAATGGCAGCCGAGGAGATCCACTCTGCGGGAAAGCCAACCCCCCAACAGGCGAGCCCAGGAAGAGTCACAGTTAACGCTAAGCCCCAGCCGGCGAGGTCCTCATTCTCACCTGGTCTGGGTCCAGTGCCAGGAGTGCCTCCGCCTTCTGTTGAAGTTGTGGCCTCTGAAAGAAGAAAGGGACGAGTGGTGAGGCCTGAGGATTGGGGATATGATGGAAAGGATTCTGTGGGCGTTCTATCGCAGTCGGTCGTCCGACCGCCGTGAGAGGTTCCATGTGAAGAGGCCTTCTTGTTCACCTACCTGTGCGTGAACTACCAGAGAGAATGGTGGTCCTGGGGGGCATAGTCGGAGCACCTAATAACGAGAGAGACAAATGCGTCGACAGAGCTTCAGCTCCCTCTTCGAAATCAAATGATTTGATACGTCCCCCAAATGACCCAAACACATTTCCTTAGGGTCTCTGCTTATGAGGAAATCAAATATCACCCAGTTTCCAAAACGTTCCTTCCTGTCCCGCCTACTGATCACTGTGGCCACCGGAGCCCCCTTTTCCACGGATGCCACGGAGAGCGGAGGGCAAACTTTTGGCGCCCTTACCTGTTTCACTTCCTCGCAGTGGACTACCGGAGCTGGCGGAGGTGCCTAAGGCAGGAAAAGGACAGATGATGGATTCGTCCTTCCCAACGGGCCTCTGCAATTACTTGAGCTATTTGGATGTCCCCATGTTGAAAGTACAACCGTGGGACTCTAACCCTCTCCTATGGTGAACTGATCTACGGGATCCCCCCTGCCTTGAAAGGCTCTGAACCGCCGCTGGATCCAGGTAAAACGACGGAGGAACCTTACGAACGCGAGTGGAGCGCAGGTGCAAAAGAAGCACACGTTTCCTCATCCCACGGATGATTACTCAACTACTCCTAAGTGCAACATTCTTTTAGGCCTTTGGATGTACAAGCGAGCGGGATATTCAGCGATCCCTGCCCTGATGTGGCTTCCGTGCTAGCGGCTAGAAACCAGCACTGAAAGATACCCATGACCCATAGGTCAGCGTTAGAAAGGGCTTCGGGAAAATGTAAGGAGCGGGGGGGGGGGCCTCGGTTGGCAGGGGCTGGCCGGCCGTCGGGCCTAGCCCCTGCCGACCCACAAGTGGCTCAGAGATCCCGGACATCTGGAAATACAGATGGGGATCTGTGACGCCGTTTGATTCCCAGGATGACCCAGGTTTGTGACTGGCATGGTGGCTTCCCGCAGGACATGCAGGCCCATGATCTCAGCCCACCTTCCCGCACATGTGTTCACAACAGCCACACACCCACACTAATGGGGTTAGGAAAATGCAGTAAGATAAAACAATCAATAGATCAATAGATCAAGAGATCAATAGACCGATAAACGAATAAACAAAAACCAGAGCTTCAAACTGAAAAAGCTTGCCTCCTGGAAGTTCAGCTTCGGTGGGCCCACTGCCGCCCGTGGACGTCGTGGCCTCTGACAGGGAAAAGAAAGGAAGGAGTACAGAGTGGGCTGTGGGAAACGCACACTGTCCCATTGTCAGACTATATCATCTGAGGTGCCAATATCCAGTTTTCGCGTGCGTTTTCAGGCTTACCTGTGCTGTAACTTCCAGGTTCCTGAGGTTTTCCGGGGACTGTGGTCGTAGTACCTGCAACAGGAGAGGGGCGGTGACCCCTGGGTCCATTGCTTGTCCGCCACGTGTGTTAAATGGGGATCTGTACGTGTCAGGTGCCAGCGAACTATAACCCTGTGACACTTAGTCCCAACAAGTCATCCAACATGCCCCACGTAACACTGGTTGCTGGCTTGGTTGGCTTGCTTCTCTGTTTGCTTGTGTATTTGTCTGTCAGTTTATTTGTTCATTTGTTTTCTGCAACCACTTTACTGAGCCCCCAGCTATCGTGTCTCTTTCTCTGGAGGGGAGTAGGGTAATTTCTCTCCCCATCTCTAGGTGTCGGTCATTAGTTTGACCTCAGCATGGTCGAGTGAAGGCTCTTGTAAGCTGAGGCAACGGGGCGGCAAGGCAAGGACGGGCTCACCCGTGTTACATCTGAACCTGCTCTGGACAACGCACATTGAATAGTGCGCCTATAGCTTCCCGAGACTGTGTCCGATAGTCATCACAGAGTGCAGGTTTGGGCTCAGCCGCGCTCACCTGTGCCGACTCCAAATCCGGTTGTTTCACCTGCTCCTGGGAGAGAGGTGGCCCCTGCGAAACAGAGGGCAGATAGAAAGAGGTAATTGGACACTATCTAAGGACCTTGGAAGAGAAAGGGGGATACTCCGGAGGAGAGAAAAAAGAGAGAGAAAAAGCAATACCAGAGGAGACATCTAATTTGTGGAGGGACATGGGGAATATGGTGTGTCACCCTGTGGCCTCACCTGTGTTGGAACTGCCAGGGGCAACAGTTGTGCCGGGGGCTACGCCGGTGGTGCCTGAAACAGAAAGGGTCTGAGGTCCGCATGGAGACTAATGTTTGTCTCCCGAACACCTGCCCCAAGACGCACTCTAGGTGTATCTGCGTTAGAGCGGAGGGCCCTGTCACTACTCCCGATGAGGTGAGAATCTCTGCCCATCCCTTGTCCCCTCTCCTTGAGAAAGCGGTAAGAATCGTAACATTCCCAGCACGGGGCACCCTCTCCAGACATTCCCTTCATGCTGTGATGGAGAAACAGGTGGCTTTCTCCGAGGCTCACCTGTCCCGCTCCCAGCTGAGCTGCCTCCTTGTGGTCCAGTGGTGCCTATGGTGGGAGGAAAACCAGGAAAACAAGCGAATGCGCCAAGGGACACCTTGAACATCCTTATGGCTCTTCTGAGCAGGAAAACCTTTCTATAGGCTAGGCCTCCTCTAGAGTGCACACTGCTGTCTCTGTGTCTCGCCTCGCGTGTATACTTTTCCTGAGCTCACCCTGAGACCTCAGTGACGTGCATGCCATCACATGAGAGAGCCCTCGTACCGACTTCACCACCAGCTTCTTTAGAGAGTTACTGCCGTGAGGCTAGAAGCCACTTGTGAGAGCTTGCCCCTAATATATGTTAATCGAGGGGAAAATGGCAGCCGAGGAGATCCACTCTGCGGGAAAGCCAACCCCCCAACAGGCGAGCCCAGGAAGAGTCACAGTTAACGCTAAGCCCCAGCCGGCGAGGTCCTCGTTCTCACCTGGTCTGGGTCCAGTGCCAGGAGTGCCTCCGCCTTCTGTTGAAGTTGTGGCCTCTGAAAGAAGAAAGGGACGAGTGGTGAGGCCTGAGGATTGGGGATATGATGGAAAGGATTCTGTGGGCGTTCTATCGCAGTCGGTCGACCGACCGCCGTGAGAGGTTCCATGTGAAGAGGCCTTCTTGTTCACCTACCTGTGCGTGAACTACCAGAGAGAATGGTGGTCCTGGGGGGCATAGTCGGAGCACCTAATAACGAGAGAGACAAATGCGTCGACAGAGCTTCAGCTCCCTCTTCGAAATCAAATGATTTGATACGTCCCCCAAATGACCCAAACACATTTCCTTAGGGTCTCTGCTTATGAGGAAATCAAATATCACCCAGTTTCCAAAACGTTCCTTCCTGTCCCGCCTACTGATCACTGTGGCCACCGGAGCCCCCTTTTCCACGGATGCCACGGAGAGCGGAGGGCAAACTTTTGGCGCCCTTACCTGTTTCACTTCCTCGCAGTGGACTACCGGAGCTGGCGGAGGTGCCTAAGGCAGGAAAAGGACAGATGATGGATTCGTCCTTCCCAACGGGCCTCTGCAATTACTTGAGCTATTTGGATGTCCCCATGTTGAAAGTACAACCGTGGGACTCTAACCCTCTCCTATGGTGAACTGATCTACGGGATCCCCCCTGCCTTGAAAGGCTCTGAACCGCCGCTGGATCCAGGTAAAACGACGGAGGAACCTTACGAACGCGAGTGGAGCGCAGGTGCAAAAGAAGCACACGTTTCCTCATCCCACGGATGATTACTCAACTACTCCTAAGTGCAACATTCTTTTAGGCCTTTGGATGTACAAGCGAGCGGGATATTCAGCGATCCCTGCCCTGATGTGGCTTCCTTGCTAGCGGCTAGAAACCAGCACTGAAAGATACCCATGACCCATAGGTCAGCGTTAGAAAGGGCTTCGGGAAAATGTAAGGAGCGGGGGGGGGCCTCGGTTGGCAGGGGCTGGCCGGCCGTCGGGCCTAGCCCCTGCCGACCCACAAGTGGCTCAGAGATCCCGGACATCTGGAAATACAGATGGGGATCTGTGACGCCGTTTGATTCCCAGGATGACCCAGGTTTGTGACTGGCATGGTGGCTTCCCGCAGGACATGCAGGCCCATGATCTCAGCCCACCTTCCCGCACATGTGTTCACAACAGCCACACACCCACACTAATGGGGTTAGGAAAATGCAGTAAGATAAAACAATCAATAGATCAATAGATCAAGAGATCAATAGACCGATAAACGAATAAACAAAAACCAGAGCTTCAAACTGAAAAAGCTTGCCTCCTGGAAGTTCAGCTTCGGTGGGCCCACTGCCGCCCGTGGACGTCGTGGCCTCTGACAGGGAAAAGAAAGGAAGGAGTACAGAGTGGGCTGTGGGAAACGCACACTGTCCCATTGTCAGACTATATCATCTGAGGTGCCAATATCCAGTTTTCGCGTGCGTTTTCAGGCTTACCTGTGCTGTAACTTCCAGGTTCCTGAGGTTTTCCGGGGACTGTGGTCGTAGTACCTGCAACAGGAGAGGGGCGGTGACCCCTGGGTCCATTGCTTGTCCGCCACGTGTGTTAAATGGGGATCTGTACGTGTCAGGTGCCAGCGAACTATAACCCTGTGACACTTAGTCCCAACAAGTCATCCAACATGCCCCACGTAACACTGGTTGCTGGCTTGGTTGGCTTGCTTCTCTGTTTGCTTGTGTATTTGTCTGTCAGTTTATTTGTTCATTTGTTTTCTGCAACCACTTTACTGAGCCCCCAGCTATCGTGTCTCTTTCTCTGGAGGGGAGTAGGGTAATTTCTCTCCCCATCTCTAGGTGTCGGTCATTAGTTTGACCTCAGCATGGTCGAGTGAAGGCTCTTGTAAGCTGAGGCAACGGGGCGGCAAGGCAAGGACGGGCTCACCCGTGTTACATCTGAACCTGCTCTGGACAACGCACATTGAATAGTGCGCCTATAGCTTCCCGAGACTGTGTCCGATAGTCATCACAGAGTGCAGGTTTGGGCTCAGCCGCGCTCACCTGTGCCGACTCCAAATCCGGTTGTTTCACCTGCTCCTGGGAGAGAGGTGGCCCCTGCGAAACAGAGGGCAGATAGAAAGAGGTAATTGGACACTATCTAAGGACCTTGGAAGAGAAAGGGGGATACTCCGGAGGAGAGAAAAAAGAGAGAGAAAAAGCAATACCAGAGGAGACATCTAATTTGTGGAGGGACATGGGGAATATGGTGTGTCACCCTGTGGCCTCACCTGTGTTGGAACTGCCAGGGGCAACAGTTGTGCCGGGGGCTACGCCGGTGGTGCCTGAAACAGAAAGGGTCTGAGGTCCGCATGGAGACTAATGTTTGTCTCCCGAACACCTGCCCCAAGACGCACTCTAGGTGTATCTGCGTTAGAGCGGAGGGCCCTGTCACTACTCCCGATGAGGTGAGAATCTCTGCCCATCCCTTGTCCCCTCTCCTTGAGAAAGCGGTAAGAATCGTAACATTCCCAGCACGGGGCACCCTCTCCAGACATTCCCTTCATGCTGTGATGGAGAAACAGGTGGCTTTCTCCGAGGCTCACCTGTCCCGCTCCCAGCTGAGCTGCCTCCTTGTGGTCCAGTGGTGCCTATGGTGGGAGGAAAACCAGGAAAACAAGCGAATGCGCCAAGGGACACCTTGAACATCCTTATGGCTCTTCTGAGCAGGAAAACCTTTCTATAGGCTAGGCCTCCTCTAGAGTGCACACTGCTGTCTCTGTGTCTCGCCTCGCGTGTATACTTTTCCTGAGCTCACCCTGAGACCTCAGTGACGTGCATGCCATCACATGAGAGAGCCCTCGTACCGACTTCACCACCAGCTTCTTTAGAGAGTTACTGCCGTGAGGCTAGAAGCCACTTGTGAGAGCTTGCCCCTAATATATGTTAATCGAGGGGAAAATGGCAGCCGAGGAGATCCACTCTGCGGGAAAGCCAACCCCCCAACAGGCGAGCCCAGGAAGAGTCACAGTTAACGCTAAGCCCCAGCCGGCGAGGTCCTCGTTCTCACCTGGTCTGGGTCCAGTGCCAGGAGTGCCTCCGCCTTCTGTTGAAGTTGTGGCCTCTGAAAGAAGAAAGGGACGAGTGGTGAGGCCTGAGGATTGGGGATATGATGGAAAGGATTCTGTGGGCGTTCTATCGCAGTCGGTCGACCGACCGCCGTGAGAGGTTCCATGTGAAGAGGCCTTCTTGTTCACCTACCTGTGCGTGAACTACCAGAGAGAATGGTGGTCCTGGGGGGCATAGTCGGAGCACCTAATAACGAGAGAGACAAATGCGTCGACAGAGCTTCAGCTCCCTCTTCGAAATCAAATGATTTGATACGTCCCCCAAATGACCCAAACACATTTCCTTAGGGTCTCTGCTTATGAGGAAATCAAATATCACCCAGTTTCCAAAACGTTCCTTCCTGTCCCGCCTACTGATCACTGTGGCCACCGGAGCCCCCTTTTCCACGGATGCCACGGAGAGCGGAGGGCAAACTTTTGGCGCCCTTACCTGTTTCACTTCCTCGCAGTGGACTACCGGAGCTGGCGGAGGTGCCTAAGGCAGGAAAAGGACAGATGATGGATTCGTCCTTCCCAACGGGCCTCTGCAATTACTTGAGCTATTTGGATGTCCCCATGTTGAAAGTACAACCGTGGGACTCTAACCCTCTCCTATGGTGAACTGATCTACGGGATCCCCCCTGCCTTGAAAGGCTCTGAACCGCCGCTGGATCCAGGTAAAACGACGGAGGAACCTTACGAACGCGAGTGGAGCGCAGGTGCAAAAGAAGCACACGTTTCCTCATCCCACGGATGATTACTCAACTACTCCTAAGTGCAACATTCTTTTAGGCCTTTGGATGTACAAGCGAGCGGGATATTCAGCGATCCCTGCCCTGATGTGGCTTCCGTGCTAGCGGCTAGAAACCAGCACTGAAAGATACCCATGACCCATAGGTCAGCGTTAGAAAGGGCTTCGGGAAAATGTAAGGAGCGGGGGGGCCTCGGTAGGCAGGGGCTGGCCGGCCGTCGGGCCTAGCCCCTGCCGACCCACAAGTGGCTCAGAGATCCCGGACATCTGGAAATACAGATGGGGATCTGTGACGCCGTTTGATTCCCAGGATGACCCAGGTTTGTGACTGGCATGGTGGCTTCCCGCAGGACATGCAGGCCCATGATCTCAGCCCACCTTCCCGCACATGTGTTCACAACAGCCACACACCCACACTAATGGGGTTAGGAAAATGCAGTAAGATAAAACAATCAATAGATCAATAGATCAAGAGATCAATAGACCGATAAACGAATAAACAAAAACCAAAGCTTCAAACTGAAAAAGCTTGCCTCCTGGAAGTTCAGCTTCGGTGGGCCCACTGCCGCCCGTGGACGTCGTGGCCTCTGACAGGGAAAAGAAAGGAAGGAGTACAGAGTGGGCTGTGGGAAACGCACACTGTCCCATTGTCAGACTATATCATCTGAGGTGCCAATATCCAGTTTTCGCGTGCGTTTTCAGGCTTACCTGTGCTGTAACTTCCAGGTTCCTGAGGTTTTCCGGGGACTGTGGTCGTAGTACCTGCAACAGGAGAGGGGCGGTGACCCCTGGGTCCATTGCTTGTCCGCCACGTGTGTTAAATGGGGATCTGTACGTGTCAGGTGCCAGCGAACTATAACCCTGTGACACTTAGTCCCAACAAGTCATCCAACATGCCCCACGTAACACTGGTTGCTGGCTTGGTTGGCTTGCTTCTCTGTTTGCTTGTGTATTTGTCTGTCAGTTTATTTGTTCATTTGTTTTCTGCAACCACTTTACTGAGCCCCCAGCTATCGTGTCTCTTTCTCTGGAGGGGAGTAGGGTAATTTCTCTCCCCATCTCTAGGTGTCGGTCATTAGTTTGACCTCAGCATGGTCGAGTGAAGGCTCTTGTAAGCTGAGGCAACGGGGCGGCAAGGCAAGGACGGGCTCACCCGTGTTACATCTGAACCTGCTCTGGACAACGCACATTGAATAGTGCGCCTATAGCTTCCCGAGACTGTGTCCGATAGTCATCACAGAGTGCAGGTTTGGGCTCAGCCGCGCTCACCTGTGCCGACTCCAAATCCGGTTGTTTCACCTGCTCCTGGGAGAGAGGTGGCCCCTGCGAAACAGAGGGCAGATAGAAAGAGGTAATTGGACACTATCTAAGGACCTTGGAAGAGAAAGGGGGATACTCCGGAGGAGAGAAAAAAGAGAGAGAAAAAGCAATACCAGAGGAGACATCTAATTTGTGGAGGGACATGGGGAATATGGTGTGTCACCCTGTGGCCTCACCTGTGTTGGAACTGCCAGGGGCAACAGTTGTGCCGGGGGCTACGCCGGTGGTGCCTGAAACAGAAAGGGTCTGAGGTCCGCATGGAGACTAATGTTTGTCTCCCGAACACCTGCCCCAAGACGCACTCTAGGTGTATCTGCGTTAGAGCGGAGGGCCCTGTCACTACTCCCGATGAGGTGAGAATCTCTGCCCATCCCTTGTCCCCTCTCCTTGAGAAAGCGGTAAGAATCGTAACATTCCCAGCACGGGGCACCCTCTCCAGACATTCCCTTCATGCTGTGATGGAGAAACAGGTGGCTTTCTCCGAGGCTCACCTGTCCCGCTCCCAGCTGAGCTGCCTCCTTGTGGTCCAGTGGTGCCTATGGTGGGAGGAAAACCAGGAAAACAAGCGAATGCGCCAAGGGACACCTTGAACATCCTTATGGCTCTTCTGAGCAGGAAAACCTTTCTATAGGCTAGGCCTCCTCTAGAGTGCACACTGCTGTCTCTGTGTCTCGCCTCGCGTGTATACTTTTCCTGAGCTCACCCTGAGACCTCAGTGACGTGCATGCCATCACATGAGAGAGCCCTCGTACCGACTTCACCACCAGCTTCTTTAGAGAGTTACTGCCGTGAGGCTAGAAGCCACTTGTGAGAGCTTGCCCCTAATATATGTTAATCGAGGGGAAAATGGCAGCCGAGGAGATCCACTCTGCGGGAAAGCCAACCCCCCAACAGGCGAGCCCAGGAAGAGTCACAGTTAACGCTAAGCCCCAGCCGGCGAGGTCCTCATTCTCACCTGGTCTGGGTCCAGTGCCAGGAGTGCCTCCGCCTTCTGTTGAAGTTGTGGCCTCTGAAAGAAGAAAGGGACGAGTGGTGAGGCCTGAGGATTGGGGATATGATGGAAAGGATTCTGTGGGCGTTCTATCGCAGTCGGTCGACCGACCGCCGTGAGAGGTTCCATGTGAAGAGGCCTTCTTGTTCACCTACCTGTGCGTGAACTACCAGAGAGAATGGTGGTCCTGGGGGGCATAGTCGGAGCACCTAATAACGAGAGAGACAAATGCGTCGACAGAGCTTCAGCTCCCTCTTCGAAATCAAATGATTTGATACGTCCCCCAAATGACCCAAACACATTTCCTTAGGGTCTCTGCTTATGAGGAAATCAAATATCACCCAGTTTCCAAAACGTTCCTTCCTGTCCCGCCTACTGATCACTGTGGCCACCGGAGCCCCCTTTTCCACGGATGCCACGGAGAGCGGAGGGCAAACTTTTGGCGCCCTTACCTGTTTCACTTCCTCGCAGTGGACTACCGGAGCTGGCGGAGGTGCCTAAGGCAGGAAAAGGACAGATGATGGATTCGTCCTTCCCAACGGGCCTCTGCAATTACTTGAGCTATTTGGATGTCCCCATGTTGAAAGTACAACCGTGGGACTCTAACCCTCTCCTATGGTGAACTGATCTACGGGATCCCCCCTGCCTTGAAAGGCTCTGAACCGCCGCTGGATCCAGGTAAAACGACGGAGGAACCTTACGAACGCGAGTGGAGCGCAGGTGCAAAAGAAGCACACGTTTCCTCATCCCACGGATGATTACTCAACTACTCCTAAGTGCAACATTCTTTTAGGCCTTTGGATGTACAAGCGAGCGGGATATTCAGCGATCCCTGCCCTGATGTGGCTTCCGTGCTAGCGGCTAGAAACCAGCACTGAAAGATACCCATGACCCATAGGTCAGCGTTAGAAAGGGTTTCGGGAAAATGTAAGGAGCGGGGGGGGCCTCGGTTGGCAGGGGCTGGCCGGCCGTCGGGCCTAGCCCCTGCCGACCCACAAGTGGCTCAGAGATCCCGGACATCTGGAAATACAGATGGGGATCTGTGACGCCGTTTGATTCCCAGGATGACCCAGGTTTGTGACTGGCATGGTGGCTTCCCGCAGGACATGCAGGCCCATGATCTCAGCCCACCTTCCCGCACATGTGTTCACAACAGCCACACACCCACACTAATGGGGTTAGGAAAATGCAGTAAGATAAAACAATCAATAGATCAATAGATCAAGAGATCAATAGACCGATAAACGAATAAACAAAAACCAGAGCTTCAAACTGAAAAAGCTTGCCTCCTGGAAGTTCAGCTTCGGTGGGCCCACTGCCACCCGTGGACGTCGTGGCCTCTGACAGGGAAAAGAAAGGAAGGAGTACAGAGTGGGCTGTGGGAAACGCACACTGTCCCATTGTCAGACTATATCATCTGAGGTGCCAATATCCAGTTTTCGCATGCGTTTTCAGGCTTACCTGTGCTGTAACTTCCAGGTTCCTGAGGTTTTCCGGGGACTGTGGTCGTAGTACCTGCAACAGGAGAGGGGCGGTGACCCCTGGGTCCATTGCTTGTCCGCCACGTGTGTTAAATGGGGATCTGTACGTGTCAGGTGCCAGCGAACTATAACCCTGTGACACTTAGTCCCAACAAGTCATCCAACATGCCCCACGTAACACTGGTTGCTGGCTTGGTTGGCTTGCTTCTCTGTTTGCTTGTGTATTTGTCTGTCAGTTTATTTGTTCATTTGTTTTCTGCAACCACTTTACTGAGCCCCCAGCTATCGTGTCTCTTTCTCTGGAGGGGAGTAGGGTAATTTCTCTCCCCATCTCTAGGTGTCGGTCATTAGTTTGACCTCAGCATGGTCGAGTGAAGGCTCTTGTAAGCTGAGGCAACGGGGCGGCAAGGCAAGGACGGGCTCACCCGTGTTACATCTGAACCTGCTCTGGACAACGCACATTGAATAGTGCGCCTATAGCTTCCCGAGACTGTGTCCGATAGTCATCACAGAGTGCAGGTTTGGGCTCAGCCGCGCTCACCTGTGCCGACTCCAAATCCGGTTGTTTCACCTGCTCCTGGGAGAGAGGTGGCCCCTGCGAAACAGAGGGCAGATAGAAAGAGGTAATTGGACACTATCTAAGGACCTTGGAAGAGAAAGGGGGATACTCCGGAGGAGAGAAAAAAGAGAGAGAAAAAGCAATACCAGAGGAGACATCTAATTTGTGGAGGGACATGGGGAATATGGTGTGTCACCCTGTGGCCTCACCTGTGTTGGAACTGCCAGGGGCAACAGTTGTGCCGGGGGCTACGCCGGTGGTGCCTGAAACAGAAAGGGTCTGAGGTCCGCATGGAGACTAATGTTTGTCTCCCGAACACCTGCCCCAAGACGCACTCTAGGTGTATCTGCGTTAGAGCGGAGGGCCCTGTCACTACTCCCGATGAGGTGAGAATCTCTGCCCATCCCTTGTCCCCTCTCCTTGAGAAAGCGGTAAGAATCGTAACATTCCCAGCACGGGGCACCCTCTCCAGACATTCCCTTCATGCTGTGATGGAGAAACAGGTGGCTTTCTCCGAGGCTCACCTGTCCCGCTCCCAGCTGAGCTGCCTCCTTGTGGTCCAGTGGTGCCTATGGTGGGAGGAAAACCAGGAAAACAAGCGAATGCGCCAAGGGACACCTTGAACATCCTTATGGCTCTTCTGAGCAGGAAAACCTTTCTATAGGCTAGGCCTCCTCTAGAGTGCACACTGCTGTCTCTGTGTCTCGCCTCGCGTGTATACTTTTCCTGAGCTCACCCTGAGACCTCAGTGACGTGCATGCCATCACATGAGAGAGCCCTCGTACCGACTTCACCACCAGCTTCTTTAGAGAGTTACTGCCGTGAGGCTAGAAGCCACTTGTGAGAGCTTGCCCCTAATATATGTTAATCGAGGGGAAAATGGCAGCCGAGGAGATCCACTCTGCGGGAAAGCCAACCCCCCAACAGGCGAGCCCAGGAAGAGTCACAGTTAACGCTAAGCCCCAGCCGGCGAGGTCCTCATTCTCACCTGGTCTGGGTCCAGTGCCAGGAGTGCCTCCGCCTTCTGTTGAAGTTGTGGCCTCTGAAAGAAGAAAGGGACGAGTGGTGAGGCCTGAGGATTGGGGATATGATGGAAAGGATTCTGTGGGCGTTCTATCGCAGTCGGTCGACCGACCGCCGTGAGAGGTTCCATGTGAAGAGGCCTTCTTGTTCACCTACCTGTGCGTGAACTACCAGAGAGAATGGTGGTCCTGGGGGGCATAGTCGGAGCACCTAATAACGAGAGAGACAAATGCGTCGACAGAGCTTCAGCTCCCTCTTCGAAATCAAATGATTTGATACGTCCCCCAAATGACCCAAACACATTTCCTTAGGGTCTCTGCTTATGAGGAAATCAAATATCACCCAGTTTCCAAAACGTTCCTTCCTGTCCCGCCTACTGATCACTGTGGCCACCGGAGCCCCCTTTTCCACGGATGCCACGGAGAGCGGAGGGCAAACTTTTGGCGCCCTTACCTGTTTCACTTCCTCGCAGTGGACTACCGGAGCTGGCGGAGGTGCCTAAGGCAGGAAAAGGACAGATGATGGATTCGTCCTTCCCAACGGGCCTCTGCAATTACTTGAGCTATTTGGATGTCCCCATGTTGAAAGTACAACCGTGGGACTCTAACCCTCTCCTATGGTGAACTGATCTACGGGATCCCCCCTGCCTTGAAAGGCTCTGAACCGCCGCTGGATCCAGGTAAAACGACGGAGGAACCTTACGAACGCGAGTGGAGCGCAGGTGCAAAAGAAGCACACGTTTCCTCATCCCACGGATGATTACTCAACTACTCCTAAGTGCAACATTCTTTTAGGCCTTTGGATGTACAAGCGAGCGGGATATTCAGCGATCCCTGCCCTGATGTGGCTTCCTTGCTAGCGGCTAGAAACCAGCACTGAAAGATACCCATGACCCATAGGTCAGCGTTAGAAAGGGCTTCGGGAAAATGTAAGGAGCGGGGGGGGGCCTCGGTTGGCAGGGGCTGGCCGGCCGTCGGGCCTAGCCCCTGCCGACCCACAAGTGGCTCAGAGATCCCGGACATCTGGAAATACAGATGGGGATCTGTGACGCCGTTTGATTCCCAGGATGACCCAGGTTTGTGACTGGCATGGTGGCTTCCCGCAGGACATGCAGGCCCATGATCTCAGCCCACCTTCCCGCACATGTGTTCACAACAGCCACACACCCACACTAATGGGGTTAGGAAAATGCAGTAAGATAAAACAATCAATAGATCAATAGATCAAGAGATCAATAGACCGATAAACGAATAAACAAAAACCAAAGCTTCAAACTGAAAAAGCTTGCCTCCTGGAAGTTCAGCTTCGGTGGGCCCACTGCCACCCGTGGACGTCGTGGCCTCTGACAGGGAAAAGAAAGGAAGGAGTACAGAGTGGGCTGTGGGAAACGCACACTGTCCCATTGTCAGACTATATCATCTGAGGTGCCAATATCCAGTTTTCGCGTGCGTTTTCAGGCTTACCTGTGCTGTAACTTCCAGGTTCCTGAGGTTTTCCGGGGACTGTGGTCGTAGTACCTGCAACAGGAGAGGGGCGGTGACCCCTGGGTCCATTGCTTGTCCGCCACGTGTGTTAAATGGGGATCTGTACGTGTCAGGTGCCAGCGAACTATAACCCTGTGACACTTAGTCCCAACAAGTCATCCAACATGCCCCACGTAACACTGGTTGCTGGCTTGGTTGGCTTGCTTCTCTGTTTGCTTGTGTATTTGTCTGTCAGTTTATTTGTTCATTTGTTTTCTGCAACCACTTTACTGAGCCCCCAGCTATCGTGTCTCTTTCTCTGGAGGGGAGTAGGGTAATTTCTCTCCCCATCTCTAGGTGTCGGTCATTAGTTTGACCTCAGCATGGTCGAGTGAAGGCTCTTGTAAGCTGAGGCAACGGGGCGGCAAGGCAAGGACGGGCTCACCCGTGTTACATCTGAACCTGCTCTGGACAACGCACATTGAATAGTGCACCTATAGCTTCCCGAGACTGTGTCCGATAGTCATCACAGAGTGCAGGTTTGGGCTCAGCCGCGCTCACCTGTGCCGACTCCAAATCCGGTTGTTTCACCTGCTCCTGGGAGAGAGGTGGCCCCTGCGAAACAGAGGGCAGATAGAAAGAGGTAATTGGACACTATCTAAGGACCTTGGAAGAGAAAGGGGGATACTCCGGAGGAGAGAAAAAAGAGAGAGAAAAAGCAATACCAGAGGAGACATCTAATTTGTGGAGGGACATGGGGAATATGGTGTGTCACCCTGTGGCCTCACCTGTGTTGGAACTGCCAGGGGCAACAGTTGTGCCGGGGGCTACGCCGGTGGTGCCTGAAACAGAAAGGGTCTGAGGTCCGCATGGAGACTAATGTTTGTCTCCCGAACACCTGCCCCAAGACCCACTCTAGGTGTATCTGTGTTAGAGCGGAGGGCCCTGTCACTACTCCCGATGAGGTGAGAATCTCTGCCCATCCCTTGTCCCCTCTCCTTGAGAAAGCGGTAAGAATCGTAACATTCCCAGCACGGGGCACCCTCTCCAGACATTCCCTTCATGCTGTGATGGAGAAACAGGTGGCTTTCTCCGAGGCTCACCTGTCCCGCTCCCAGCTGAGCTGCCTCCTTGTGGTCCAGTGGTGCCTATGGTGGGAGGAAAACCAGGAAAACAAGCGAATGCGCCAAGGGACACCTTGAACATCCTTATGGCTCTTCTGAGCAGGAAAACCTTTCTATAGGCTAGGCCTCCTCTAGAGTGCACACTGCTGTCTCTGTGTCTCGCCTCGCGTGTATACTTTTCCTGAGCTCACCCTGAGACCTCAGTGACGTGCATGCCATCACATGAGAGAGCCCTCGTACCGACTTCACCACCAGCTTCTTTAGAGAGTTACTGCCGTGAGGCTAGAAGCCACTTGTGAGAGCTTGCCCCTAATATATGTTAATCGAGGGGAAAATGGCAGCCGAGGAGATCCACTCTGCGGGAAAGCCAACCCCCCAACAGGCGAGCCCAGGAAGAGTCACAGTTAACGCTAAGCCCCAGCCGGCGAGGTCCTCGTTCTCACCTGGTCTGGGTCCAGTGCCAGGAGTGCCTCCGCCTTCTGTTGAAGTTGTGGCCTCTGAAAGAAGAAAGGGACGAGTGGTGAGGCCTGAGGATTGGGGATATGATGGAAAGGATTCTGTGGGCATTCTATCGCAGTCGGTCGACCGACCGCCGTGAGAGGTTCCATGTGAAGAGGCCTTCTTGTTCACCTACCTGTGCGTGAACTACCAGAGAGAATGGTGGTCCTGGGGGGCATAGTCGGAGCACCTAATAACGAGAGAGACAAATGCGTCGACAGAGCTTCAGCTCCCTCTTCGAAATCAAATGATTTGATACGTCCCCCAAATGACCCAAACACATTTCCTTAGGGTCTCTGCTTATGAGGAAATCAAATATCACCCAGTTTCCAAAACGTTCCTTCCTGTCCCGCCTACTGATCACTGTGGCCACTGGAGCCCCCTTTTCCACGGATGCCACGGAGAGCGGAGGGCAAACTTTTGGCGCCCTTACCTGTTTCACTTCCTCGCAGTGGACTACCGGAGCTGGCGGAGGTGCCTAAGGCAGGAAAAGGACAGATGATGGATTCGTCCTTCCCAACGGGCCTCTGCAATTACTTGAGCTATTTGGATGTCCCCATGTTGAAAGTACAACCGTGGGACTCTAACCCTCTCCTATGGTGAACTGATCTACGGGATCCCCCCTGCCTTGAAAGGCTCTGAACCGCCGCTGGATCCAGGTAAAACGACGGAGGAACCTTACGAACGCGAGTGGAGCGCAGGTGCAAAAGAAGCACACGTTTCCTCATCCCACGGATGATTACTCAACTACTCCTAAGTGCAACATTCTTTTAGGCCTTTGGATGTACAAGCGAGCGGGATATTCAGCGATCCCTGCCCTGATGTGGCTTCCTTGCTAGCGGCTAGAAACCAGCACTGAAAGATACCCATGACCCATAGGTCAGCGTTAGAAAGGGCTTCGGGAAAATGTAAGGAGCGGGGGGGGCCTCGGTAGGCAGGGGCTGGCCGGCCGTCGGGCCTAGCCCCTGCCGACCCACAAGTGGCTCAGAGATCCCGGACATCTGGAAATACAGATGGGGATCTGTGACGCCGTTTGATTCCCAGGATGACCCAGGTTTGTGACTGGCATGGTGGCTTCCCGCAGGACATGCAGGCCCATGATCTCAGCCCACCTTCCCGCACATGTGTTCACAACAGCCACACACCCACACTAATGGGGTTAGGAAAATGCAGTAAGATAAAACAATCAATAGATCAATAGATCAAGAGATCAATAGACCGATAAACGAATAAACAAAAACCAAAGCTTCAAACTGAAAAAGCTTGCCTCCTGGAAGTTCAGCTTCGGTGGGCCCACTGCCGCCCGTGGACGTCGTGGCCTCTGACAGGGAAAAGAAAGGAAGGAGTACAGAGTGGGCTGTGGGAAACGCACACTGTCCCATTGTCAGACTATATCATCTGAGGTGCCAATATCCAGTTTTCGCGTGCGTTTTCAGGCTTACCTGTGCTGTAACTTCCAGGTTCCTGAGGTTTTCCGGGGACTGTGGTCGTAGTACCTGCAACAGGAGAGGGGCGGTGACCCCTGGGTCCATTGCTTGTCCGCCACGTGTGTTAAATGGGGATCTGTACGTGTCAGGTGCCAGCGAACTATAACCCTGTGACACTTAGTCCCAACAAGTCATCCAACATGCCCCACGTAACACTGGTTGCTGGCTTGGTTGGCTTGCTTCTCTGTTTGCTTGTGTATTTGTCTGTCAGTTTATTTGTTCATTTGTTTTCTGCAACCACTTTACTGAGCCCCCAGCTATCGTGTCTCTTTCTCTGGAGGGGAGTAGGGTAATTTCTCTCCCCATCTCTAGGTGTCGGTCATTAGTTTGACCTCAGCATGGTCGAGTGAAGGCTCTTGTAAGCTGAGGCAACGGGGCGGCAAGGCAAGGACGGGCTCACCCGTGTTACATCTGAACCTGCTCTGGACAACGCACATTGAATAGTGCGCCTATAGCTTCCCGAGACTGTGTCCGATAGTCATCACAGAGTGCAGGTTTGGGCTCAGCCGCGCTCACCTGTGCCGACTCCAAATCCGGTTGTTTCACCTGCTCCTGGGAGAGAGGTGGCCCCTGCGAAACAGAGGGCAGATAGAAAGAGGTAATTGGACACTATCTAAGGACCTTGGAAGAGAAAGGGGGATACTCCGGAGGAGAGAAAAAAGAGAGAGAAAAAGCAATACCAGAGGAGACATCTAATTTGTGGAGGGACATGGGGAATATGGTGTGTCACCCTGTGGCCTCACCTGTGTTGGAACTGCCAGGGGCAACAGTTGTGCCGGGGGCTACGCCGGTGGTGCCTGAAACAGAAAGGGTCTGAGGTCCGCATGGAGACTAATGTTTGTCTCCCGAACACCTGCCCCAAGACGCACTCTAGGTGTATCTGCGTTAGAGCGGAGGGCCCTGTCACTACTCCCGATGAGGTGAGAATCCCTGCCCATCCCTTGTCCCCTCTCCTTGAGAAAGCGGTAAGAATCGTAACATTCCCAGCACGGGGCACCCTCTCCAGACATTCCCTTCATGCTGTGATGGAGAAACAGGTGGCTTTCTCCGAGGCTCACCTGTCCCGCTCCCAGCTGAGCTGCCTCCTTGTGGTCCAGTGGTGCCTATGGTGGGAGGAAAACCAGGAAAACAAGCGAATGCGCCAAGGGACACCTTGAACATCCTTATGGCTCTTCTGAGCAGGAAAACCTTTCTATAGGCTAGGCCTCCTCTAGAGTGCACACTGCTGTCTCTGTGTCTCGCCTCGCGTGTATACTTTTCCTGAGCTCACCCTGAGACCTCAGTGACGTGCATGCCATCACATGAGAGAGCCCTCGTACCGACTTCACCACCAGCTTCTTTAGAGAGTTACTGCCGTGAGGCTAGAAGCCACTTGTGAGAGCTTGCCCCTAATATATGTTAATCGAGGGGAAAATGGCAGCCGAGGAGATCCACTCTGCGGGAAAGCCAACCCCCCAACAGGCGAGCCCAGGAAGAGTCACAGTTAACGCTAAGCCCCAGCCGGTGAGGTCCTCATTCTCACCTGGTCTGGGTCCAGTGCCAGGAGTGCCTCCGCCTTCTGTTGAAGTTGTGGCCTCTGAAAGAAGAAAGGGACGAGTGGTGAGGCCTGAGGATTGGGGATATGATGGAAAGGATTCTGTGGGCGTTCTATCGCAGTCGGTCGACCGACCGCCGTGAGAGGTTCCATGTGAAGAGGCCTTCTTGTTCACCTACCTGTGCGTGAACTACCAGAGAGAATGGTGGTCCTGGGGGGCATAGTCGGAGCACCTAATAACGAGAGAGACAAATGCGTCGACAGAGCTTCAGCTCCCTCTTCGAAATCAAATGATTTGATACGTCCCCCAAATGACCCAAACACATTTCCTTAGGGTCTCTGCTTATGAGGAAATCAAATATCACCCAGTTTCCAAAACGTTCCTTCCTGTCCCGCCTACTGATCACTGTGGCCACCGGAGCCCCCTTTTCCACGGATGCCACGGAGAGCGGAGGGCAAACTTTTGGCGCCCTTACCTGTTTCACTTCCTCGCAGTGGACTACCGGAGCTGGCGGAGGTGCCTAAGGCAGGAAAAGGACAGATGATGGATTCGTCCTTCCCAACGGGCCTCTGCAATTACTTGAGCTATTTGGATGTCCCCATGTTGAAAGTACAACCGTGGGACTCTAACCCTCTCCTATGGTGAACTGATCTACGGGATCCCCCCTGCCTTGAAAGGCTCTGAACTGCCGCTGGATCCAGGTAAAACGACGGAGGAACCTTACGAACGCGAGTGGAGCGCAGGTGCAAAAGAAGCACACGTTTCCTCATCCCACGGATGATTACTCAAGTACTCCTAAGTGCAACATTCTTTTAGGCCTTTGGATGTACAAGCGAGCGGGATATTCAGCGATCCCTGCCCTGATGTGGCTTCCGTGCTAGCGGCTAGAAACCAGCACTGAAAGATACCCATGACCCATAGGTCAGCGTTAGAAAGGGCTTCGGGAAAATGTAAGGAGCGGGGGGGGGGGGGGGGGGGGGGGGGGGGGGGCCTCGGTAGGCAGGGGCTGGCCGGCCGTCGGGCCTAGCCCCTGCCGACCCACAAGTGGCTCAGAGATCCCGGACATCTGGAAATACAGATGGGGATCTGTGACGCCGTTTGATTCCCAGGATGACCCAGGTTTGTGACTGGCATGGTGGCTTCCCGCAGGACATGCAGGCCCATGATCTCAGCCCACCTTCCCGCACATGTGTTCACAACAGCCACACACCCACACTAATGGGGTTAGGAAAATGCAGTAAGATAAAACAATCAATAGATCAATAGATCAAGAGATCAATAGACCGATAAACGAATAAACAAAAACCAAAGCTTCAAACTGAAAAAGCTTGCCTCCTGGAAGTTCAGCTTCGGTGGGCCCACTGCCGCCCGTGGACGTCGTGGCCTCTGACAGGGAAAAGAAAGGAAGGAGTACAGAGTGGGCTGTGGGAAACGCACACTGTCCCATTGTCAGACTATATCATCTGAGGTGCCAATATCCAGTTTTCGCGTGCGTTTTCAGGCTTACCTGTGCTGTAACTTCCAGGTTCCTGAGGTTTTCCGGGGACTGTGGTCGTAGTACCTGCAACAGGAGAGGGGCGGTGACCCCTGGGTCCATTGCTTGTCCGCCACGTGTGTTAAATGGGGATCTGTACGTGTCAGGTGCCAGCGAACTATAACCCTGTGACACTTAGTCCCAACAAGTCATCCAACATGCCCCACGTAACACTGGTTGCTGGCTTGGTTGGCTTGCTTCTCTGTTTGCTTGTGTATTTGTCTGTCAGTTTATTTGTTCATTTGTTTTCTGCAACCACTTTACTGAGCCCCCAGCTATCGTGTCTCTTTCTCTGGAGGGGAGTAGGGTAATTTCTCTCCCCATCTCTAGGTGTCGGTCATTAGTTTGACCTCAGCATGGTCGAGTGAAGGCTCTTGTAAGCTGAGGCAACGGGGCGGCAAGGCAAGGACGGGCTCACCCGTGTTACATCTGAACCTGCTCTGGACAACGCACATTGAATAGTGCGCCTATAGCTTCCCGAGACTGTGTCCGATAGTCATCACAGAGTGCAGGTTTGGGCTCAGCCGCGCTCACCTGTGCCGACTCCAAATCCGGTTGTTTCACCTGCTCCTGGGAGAGAGGTGGCCCCTGCGAAACAGAGGGCAGATAGAAAGAGGTAATTGGACACTATCTAAGGACCTTGGAAGAGAAAGGGGGATACTCCGGAGGAGAGAAAAAAGAGAGAGAAAAAGCAATACCAGAGGAGACATCTAATTTGTGGAGGGACATGGGGAATATGGTGTGTCACCCTGTGGCCTCACCTGTGTTGGAACTGCCAGGGGCAACAGTTGTGCCGGGGGCTACGCCGGTGGTGCCTGAAACAGAAAGGGTCTGAGGTCCGCATGGAGACTAATGTTTGTCTCCCGAACACCTGCCCCAAGACCCACTCTAGGTGTATCTGTGTTAGAGCGGAGGGCCCTGTCACTACTCCCGATGAGGTGAGAATCTCTGCCCATCCCTTGTCCCCTCTCCTTGAGAAAGCGGTAAGAATCGTAACATTCCCAGCACGGGGCACCCTCTCCAGACATTCCCTTCATGCTGTGATGGAGAAACAGGTGGCTTTCTCCGAGGCTCACCTGTCCCGCTCCCAGCTGAGCTGCCTCCTTGTGGTCCAGTGGTGCCTATGGTGGGAGGAAAACCAGGAAAACAAGCGAATGCGCCAAGGGACACCTTGAACATCCTTATGGCTCTTCTGAGCAGGAAAACCTTTCTATAGGCTAGGCCTCCTCTAGAGTGCACACTGCTGTCTCTGTGTCTCGCCTCGCGTGTATACTTTTCCTGAGCTCACCCTGAGACCTCAGTGACGTGCATGCCATCACATGAGAGAGCCCTCGTACCGACTTCACCACCAGCTTCTTTAGAGAGTTACTGCCGTGAGGCTAGAAGCCACTTGTGAGAGCTTGCCCCTAATATATGTTAATCGAGGGGAAAATGGCAGCCGAGGAGATCCACTCTGCGGGAAAGCCAACCCCCCAACAGGCGAGCCCAGGAAGAGTCACAGTTAACGCTAAGCCCCAGCCGGCGAGGTCCTTATTCTCACCTGGTCTGGGTCCAGTGCCAGGAGTGCCTCCACCTTCTGTTGAAGTTGTGGCCTCTGAAAGAAGAAAGGGACGAGTGGTGAGGCCTGAGGATTGGGGATATGATGGAAAGGATTCTGTGGGCGTTCTATCGCAGTCGGTCGACCGACCGCCGTGAGAGGTTCCATGTGAAGAGGCCTTCTTGTTCACCTACCTGTGCGTGAACTACCAGAGAGAATGGTGGTCCTGGGGGGCATAGTCGGAGCACCTAATAACGAGAGAGACAAATGCGTCGACAGAGCTTCAGCTCCCTCTTCGAAATCAAATGATTTGATACGTCCCCCAAATGACCCAAACACATTTCCTTAGGGTCTCTGCTTATGAGGAAATCAAATATCACCCAGTTTCCAAAACGTTCCTTCCTGTCCCGCCTACTGATCACTGTGGCCACCGGAGCCCCCTTTTCCACGGATGCCACGGAGAGCGGAGGGCAAACTTTTGGCGCCCTTACCTGTTTCACTTCCTCGCAGTGGACTACCGGAGCTGGCGGAGGTGCCTAAGGCAGGAAAAGGACAGATGATGGATTCGTCCTTCCCAACGGGCCTCTGCAATTACTTGAGCTATTTGGATGTCCCCATGTTGAAAGTACAACCGTGGGACTCTAACCCTCTCCTATGGTGAACTGATCTACGGGATCCCCCCTGCCTTGAAAGGCTCTGAACCGCCGCTGGATCCAGGTAAAACGACGGAGGAACCTTACGAACGCGAGTGGAGCGCAGGTGCAAAAGAAGCACACGTTTCCTCATCCCACGGATGATTACTCAACTACTCCTAAGTGCAACATTCTTTTAGGCCTTTGGATGTACAAGCGAGCGGGATATTCAGCGATCCCTGCCCTGATGTGGCTTCCGTGCTAGCGGCTAGAAACCAGCACTGAAAGATACCCATGACCCATAGGTCAGCGTTAGAAAGGGCTTCGGGAAAATGTAAGGAGCGGGGGGGGGGCCTCGGTTGGCAGGGGCTGGCCGGCCGTCGGGCCTAGCCCCTGCCGACCCACAAGTGGCTCAGAGATCCCGGACATCTGGAAATACAGATGGGGATCTGTGACGCCGTTTGATTCCCAGGATGACCCAGGTTTGTGACTGGCATGGTGGCTTCCCGCAGGACATGCAGGCCCATGATCTCAGCCCACCTTCCCGCACATGTGTTCACAACAGCCACACACCCACACTAATGGGGTTAGGAAAATGCAGTAAGATAAAACAATCAATAGATCAATAGATCAAGAGATCAATAGACCGATAAACGAATAAACAAAAACCAAAGCTTCAAACTGAAAAAGCTTGCCTCCTGGAAGTTCAGCTTCGGTGGGCCCACTGCCGCCCGTGGACGTCGTGGCCTCTGACAGGGAAAAGAAAGGAAGGAGTACAGAGTGGGCTGTGGGAAACGCACACTGTCCCATTGTCAGACTATATCATCTGAGGTGCCAATATCCAGTTTTCGCGTGCGTTTTCAGGCTTACCTGTGCTGTAACTTCCAGGTTCCTGAGGTTTTCCGGGGACTGTGGTCGTAGTACCTGCAACAGGAGAGGGGCGGTGACCCCTGGGTCCATTGCTTGTCCGCCACGTGTGTTAAATGGGGATCTGTACGTGTCAGGTGCCAGCGAACTATAACCCTGTGACACTTAGTCCCAACAAGTCATCCAACATGCCCCACGTAACACTGGTTGCTGGCTTGGTTGGCTTGCTTCTCTGTTTGCTTGTGTATTTGTCTGTCAGTTTATTTGTTCATTTGTTTTCTACAACCACTTTACTGAGCCCCCAGCTATCGTGTCTCTTTCTCTGGAGGGGAGTAGGGTAATTTCTCTCCCCATCTCTAGGTGTCGGTCATTAGTTTGACCTCAGCATGGTCGAGTGAAGGCTCTTGTAAGCTGAGGCAACGGGGCGGCAAGGCAAGGACGGGCTCACCCGTGTTACATCTGAACCTGCTCTGGACAACGCACATTGAATAGTGCGCCTATAGCTTCCCGAGACTGTGTCCGATAGTCATCACAGAGTGCAGGTTTGGGCTCAGCCGCGCTCACCTGTGCCGACTCCAAATCCGGTTGTTTCACCTGCTCCTGGGAGAGAGGTGGCCCCTGCGAAACAGAGGGCAGATAGAAAGAGGTAATTGGACACTATCTAAGGACCTTGGAAGAGAAAGGGGGATACTCCGGAGGAGAGAAAAAAGAGAGAGAAAAAGCAATACCAGAGGAGACATCTAATTTGTGGAGGGACATGGGGAATATGGTGTGTCACCCTGTGGCCTCACCTGTGTTGGAACTGCCAGGGGCAACAGTTGTGCCGGGGGCTACGCTGGGGGTGCCTGAAATACATAAAGTTTTTTGGTTATCGCAGTGCATATTTGTTTTCTATAGTCCTGGTTTCTAGAAATCCTTAGTGTATTTTCTTTTTATGCAAGTTGCTGATTCTTTTTCCCTTTGTTTGATAATGTGCCCTACTTTTTTATGCTCAAATATTTATTACTGTAGTAGTTTTCTTTAGAATATCCTGCAATGTAGACCACCTGTATGCATCATTCTTTCTCATGGAAACTCGTTGTGATTTCTCCTGACTTCACTTTCTTCTTTCCTGTAACTTCATATTCTAATTCTACAAATGTGTGTCCTATTTAATGGAAACCGAATTATAGTTTAAGTGTTTTTAAAACTTAGTGTTTTGGGAAAATACTTCTTTCCTCATTACTTTTGTGAAAAGCATAAATCTATATAGGGCAGGCATTTTTCCCTGTTTTATGTAACTCTCTTCCATTTCTCAGAAATAGGAAGTTTTCTTACCTTTTCTTGTTGGAAAGTTGATAATATTTCTATTTCAATGGAAAATTTTCTCAAAACAATTAGTAAAATCATCCCATCTTTGGATCACAGCTACAATTCTGAATTTTGTTATTAGTAGCTTTTTAGGACATAATTTCAAAACTGTCAGTTTGTTTGTCACCAACGCAATATTAGTAAAGTAAATATTATTAGTAGTAAAGTAATTATAACTGCTCTTCAGAAACTCTTTCTCTTTCTAGGCTATCCTGTTAGCATTGCTATTACTGGTAATAAGAAGACAGAATCTGCTCCTTCTCACCTATTTTGAATTCACCTCCAGTGGTGCCAGCACCTTCTGTGGGAGTTGTAGCCTCTGAGGAAGGAAATAGAAGAGGAAATAACAGTTTTTCTTAATACTGTCAGAGGTATTTTGTATTATTTTATCACAGCAACCCTATAAAATACTTCATTTCCTGAGTGTCCACATAAATAGTTTTCTTATTATTTCAACTCTACCTGTATTGGAAATGCCTTTTTTAACAGGTCCCTAAGCTCCCTGGTAGAGCACTGTGTGATACACTGAGTAGGTAGAATCTAATGGGTGAGTTGGACAAGTATCAAAGTCAAACACCTCATCACAGAAAGACCAGAAAGGAGTTTTATTTCAGTGTACAAAATACGACAAAAGTACCTGTCTTCATGGACTTTATATTTGAATGTATATGATAAAAGAATGCAGAAGGGGACAATTAAGAAAAAGTAAGATATTCCAAAGAACAAACTTTTTTGCTTATTTTTAAAACACTTAGGTTTTAAAAAGGAACATCAGGATGCAATAAAAGCTAAATTTTTTTCATGAAAATAATAGGTGACAACACTAATATGCTGAGAAATGTGGTACTGCTGTTTTTAAATGATGGGGCTATTTCTAGATTTATTTTTATTTATTTGATTGATTTTGTACATTTCTATACAACCAATGTAAAATTTAATCATTATGTTTGTAAAGGATTCAGTACATCTTTGTTTTAAGAAGGCACAAAAATAAATAAAGCAAAAGCTCTATGCTATCAAAATCTAACTTGAAGTTCATGTTGTAGTAATCTGATAAATTATGACTTCTGCTATTCTATACAATTTTTAAGTGTATTTTATAATCTTATGTTTTCTCACCTGTTATTTTAGACTGTGTTGGTGGCACTAAAAATAAAAAACACAAATATTATGTATGTATCAATGTACATTTTTATTTACCTCAATTGTTAAATATTATAATTTGGGAAGAATATCACTGTCCTTTAGTTATTTTTCAGTTCTGAATTGAAAACTTGGAAATTATTTCAAACCACATTATACAGAAGCATATTTTTGTCATTTTAAAATTTTAACTCACCTACAATGAGTGCTGGTGGAATTATGTCAACAGGGCCTAGTAATGGAAAGATTAAATTCATGTTTCAATCAAACAATATACTTCATAAATTTCATTTTAAAAAAATTACTTCAGTGATTCAACTGCCATGATATATAATTTTTTTAATTAAAAAACAGAAGCATGATATTTCCATAGAGGTTTATATTAGAAATTAAAGTCAGTATGAGAGATCTCTTGGGATAGAAACTGTTAAGTGCTCTTTAAGGAATCATCTATGAGTTACAAATTATTAAATTGAAAACAAAACCACAGCGTTTTTTCCAAGTAAAATATTTACACATATGTAATTCTTGTTTGGTTCAATGTAATTAAAGACTAAAGTCCAGAATTTGGGAAATCCTTTACCCCAAAAAATAGATAATACATACTGTGCCCCAATAGTCACATATACTAGTTGCTATAGCATTAATTTATAGACTAATTATGGTGTTCAATACACAACATGAAGCACATGAATTCATTTACACTTATATAACCATTGATTGAATTAATAAAGAATCATTATGAATTTAGTCTGAATCAAATTATTAAATCAATTATTTTCTAATGGCTAGTTTGTAAAATGGATTTATATAAGCAGAGTTTGTAATAATAGTTAGAATAAATGTAGCATAAATATTTACCAGAAAAAACTTATAAGCAATCTATTCCTTAAATAATGGACAATTTAGTCACTAAAACTGAGGTTCTATTGGATAACCTCCAAACTGAGAAATGATGTCTTTCTCAAGCACTATGGTGAGTATTACCAGTCCCAAAACTTAAACAATAATGTACAATCTGAGCCAACAGGTTCCTTTCCCACTTTAATAGCTTCCCTTCCCACTCTCCTGATTTTCCAGGTGTGGTTAATCTGATTTTGCTTTCACCTGCTTCAGTGGTTTCTCCATGTAGTTCTTCAGTTGTGCCTGGTTAAAGGGATAATTGATTATTATTTTTACATAATTTATTTTAGTAAAATAATAAACTTACTTCCATTTAAGTAAATTTAAAATGTAAATGTTAATAATGAACTTAGAACATATTTTAATCATTTCTCAAAAAATTTGGTCCTTGGTTAATTTAACTTAAATCACCATCATAATTTGGATCTCAGTCATGCTTGTGCTAGATCACCCAAATGAGTTTTACCTGTTTGGAACCCAGCAGAGGTGGCCCCAGAAGCTGCTGTTCCACTTGTGGTTCCCCTGCTTCCCTCTGTGATTGCTCCTACTGACACTTTAATACCACCTGGTCAAAACAAAAAACAAAAAACAAAAAAAAGGTGGCAGAGATGAAAACAAAATTACTAAGTATGAGACATAAATTTAAAACAATGATGTTCCAAAGAACCCATCTTTACTCAACAATGTGAGTTATAACCAGTCTAACTCTGAAAAATTTATACCATTCAAAACTAGGCATCTGACCAAAATTAATATTTTCTATACTGAGAGGTCCATTTACAGGTAACTGGACTTGCCTTCAGATGTGGTAATATCAACTCCTTGCTCCTTAGTTGTGCTTCCTGCCTCAGGGATTATTGCAGTTGAAGATTCACTTCTCCAAGTTCCTCCAGTAGATAATCCACTTTCCACTGATCCCCCAGATGATGGACTACTTGTCACTAATCTTTCAGATAAAGATTCTTTTGTTCCTGATGCTCTGGGTGATGATCCAGTGGTCTCTGGCAGTCTAGTTGCTGGTACAGTCAACTCTGATCCTACAGGTGGTGATACAGTTGCTTCTGACCCTTCACTGGATGGCCCAGTTCTTCCAGACTCTCCAAGTGTTGTTCTTTCAAAGGATGAACTCGTTGTGCCTGCAGCAACAACCGATTGTCCAGTCATTGTTGATCCTCCAGCAGAAG
The DNA here is from genome assembly GCF_057876585.1 of Rhinolophus sinicus. NCBI lineage: Eukaryota > Metazoa > Chordata > Mammalia > Chiroptera > Rhinolophidae > Rhinolophus > Rhinolophus sinicus. The sequence goes on along the minus strand of NC_142501.1, from coordinate 45,877,007 downwards.
TGCTTAAGGTCTGTGATCCTCCGGATGCTGACCCAGTTGTCCCTAATCCTCCAGTCGATGGTCCAGTTGCTCTTGATTCTTCAGTTGATGATCCAGTTGCCCCTGGCAGTCTAGTTGCTGGTCCAGTCAACTCTGATCCTGCAGGTGGTGATACTGTTGTTTCTGACCCTTCACTGGATGGCCCAGTTCTTCCAGACTCTCCAAGTGTTGTTCTTTCAAAGGATGACCTCGTTGTGCCTGCACCAACAACCGATTGTCCAGTCATTGTTGATCCTCCAGCAGATGTGCTTGTGGTCTGTGATCCTCCAGAAGCTGACCTAGTTGTCCCTAATTCTCCAGTCGACGGTCCAGTTGCTCCTGCTTCTTCAGGTGGTGATACTGTGGCCCCTGGCAGTCTAGTAGCTGATACAGTGGACTCTGATCCTACAGGTGGTGATACTGTTGTTTCTGACCCTTCACTGGATGACCCAGTTCTTCCAGACTCTCCAATTGTTGTTTTTTCAAAGGATGACCTCGTTGTGCCTGCAGCAACAACCGATTGTCCAGTCATTGTTGATCCTCCAGCAGATGGGCTTGTGGACTGTGATCCTCCAGATGCTGACCCAGTTGTCCCTAATCCTCCAGTCGATGGTCCAGTTGCTTTTGATTCTTCAGTTGATGATCCAGTTGCCCCTGGCAGTCTAGTTGCTGGTCCAGTCGACTCTGATCCTGCAGGTGGTGATACTGTTGCTTCTGACCCTTCACTGGATGGCCCAGTTCTTCCAGACTCTCCAAGTGTTGTTCTTTCAAAGGATGACCTCGTTGTGCCTGCACCAACAACCGATTGTCCAGTCATTGTTGATCCTCCAGCAGATGTGCTTGTGGTCTGTGATCCTCCAGAAGCTGACCCAGTTGTCCCTAATTCTCCAGTCGACAGTCCAGTTGCTCCTGCTTCTTCAGGTGGTGATACTGTGGCCCCTGGCAGTCCAGTAGCTGATACAGTGGACTCTGATCCTACAGGTGGTGATACTGTTGTTTCTGACCCTTCACTGGATGACCCAGTTCTTCCAGACTCTCCAATTGTTGTTTTTTTAAAGGATGACCTCGTTGTGCCTGCACCAACAACCGATTGTCCAGTCATTGTTGATCCTCCAGCAGATGTGCTTGTGGACTGTGATCCTCCAGATGCTGACCCAGTTGTCCCTAATCCTCCAGTCGATGGTCCAGTTGCTTTTGATTCTTCAGTTGATGATCCAGTTGCCCCTGGCTGTCTAGTTGCTGGTCCACTCGACTCTGATCCTGCAGGTGGTGATACTGTTGCTTCTGACCCTTCACTGGATGGCCCAGTTCTTCCAGACTCTCCAAGTGTTGTTCTTTCAAAGGATGACCTCGTTGTGCCAGCACCAACAACCGATTGTCCAGTCATTGTTGATCCTCCAGCAGATGTGCTTGTGGTGTGTGATCCTCCAGATGCTGACCCAGTTGTCCCTAATTCTCCAGTCGACAGTCCAGTTGCTCCTGCTTCTTCAGGTGGTGATACTGTTGCCCCTGGCAGTCTAGTAGCTGATCCAGTGGACTCTGATCCTACAGGTGGTGATACTGTTGTTTCTGACCCTTCACTGGATGACCCAGTTCTTCTAGACTCTCCAATTGTTGTTTTTTCAAAGGATGACCTCGTTGTGCCTGCACCAACAACCGATTGTCCAGTCATTGTTGATCCTCCAGCAGATGTGCTTGTTGTCTGTGATGCTCCAGATGCTGACCCAGTTGTCCCTAATCCTCCAGTCGATGGTCCAGTTGCTCCTGCTTCTTCAGGTGGTGATACTGTGGCCCCTGGCAGGCTAGTTGCTGGTCCAGTTGACTCTGATCCTGCAGGTGGTGATACTGTTGCTTCTGACCCTTCACTGGATGGCCCAGTTCTTCCAGACTCTCCAAGTGTTGTTCTTTCAAAGGATGACCTCGTTGTGCCTGCACCAACAACCGATTGTCCAGTCATTGTTGATCCCCCAGCAGATGTGCTTGTGGTCTGTGATCCTCCAGATGCTGACCCAGTTGTCCCTAATTCTCCAGTCGACGGTCCAGCTGTTCCTGCTTCTTCAGGTGGTGATACTGTGGCCCCTGGCAGTCTAGTTGCTGGTCCAGTCGACTCTGATCCTGCATGTGGTGATACTGTTGCTTCTGACCCTTCACTGGATGGCCCAGTTCTTCCAGACTCTCCAAGTGTTGTTCTTTCAAAGGATGACCTCGTTGTGCCTGCACCAACAACCGATTGTCCAGTCATTGTTGATCCCCCAGCAGATGTGCTTGTGGTCTGTGATGCTCCAGATGCTGACCCAGTTGTCCCTACTCCTCCAGTCGATGGTCCAGTTGCTCTTGATTCTTCAGTTGATGATCCAGTTGCCCCTGGCAGTCTAGTTGCTGGTCCAGTCGATTCTGATCCTGCAGGTGGTGATACTGTTGTTTCTGACCCTTCACTGGATGACCCAGTTCTTCCAGACTCTCCAATTGTTGTTTTTTCAAAGGATGACCTCGTTGTGCCTGCAGCAACAACCGATTGTCCAGTCATTGTTGATCCTCCAGCAGATGGGCTTGTGGACTGTGATCCTCCAGATGCTGACCCAGTTGTCCCTAATCCTCCAGTCGATGGTCCAGTTGCTCCTGCTTCTTCAGGTGGTGATACTGTGGCCCCTGGCAGTCTAGTTGCTGGTCCAGTCGACTCTGATCCTGCAGGTGGTGATACTGTTGCTTCTGACCCTTCACTGGATGGCCCAGTTCTTCCAGACTCTCCAAGTGTTGTTCTTTCAAAGGATGACCTCGTTGTGCCTGCACTAACAACCGATTGTCCAGTCATTGTTGATCCTCCAGCAGATGTGCTTGTGGTCTGTGATCCTCCAGATGCTGACCCAGTTGTCCCTAGTCCTCCAGTCGACGGTCCAGTTGCTCCTGCTTCTTCAGGTGGTGATACTGTTGCCCCTGGCAGTCTAGTAGCTGATCCAGTGGACTCTGATCCTACAGGTGGTGATACTGTTGTTTCTGACCCTTCACTGGATGGCCCAGTTCTTCCAGACTCTCCAAGTGTTGTTCTTTCAAAGGATGACCTCGTTGTGCCTGCACCAACAACCGATTGTCCAGTCATTGTTGATCCTCCAGCAGATGTGCTTGTGGTCTGTGATCCTCCAGAAGCTGACCCAGTTGTCCCTAATTCTCCAGTCGACAGTCCAGTTGCTCCTGCTTCTTCAGGTGGTGATACTGTGGCCCCTGGCAGTCCAGTAGCTGATCCAGTGGACTCTGATCCTACAGGTGGTGATACTGTTGTTTCTGACCCTTCACTGGATGACCCAGTTCTTCCAGACTCTCCAATTGTTGTTTTTTCAAAGGATGACCTCGTTGTGCCTGCACCAACAACCGATTGTCCAGTCATTGTTGATCCTCCAGCAGATGTGCTTGTGGACTGTGATCCTCCAGATGCTGACCCAGTTGTCCCTAATCCTCCAGTCGATGGTCCAGTTGCTTTTGATTCTTCAGTTGATGATCCAGTTGCCCCTGGCAGTCTAGTTGCTGGTCCACTCGACTCTGATCCTGCATGTGGTGATACTGTTGCTTCTGACCCTTCACTGGATGGCCCAGTTCTTCCAGACTCTCCAAGTGTTGTTCTTTCAAAGGATGACCTCGTTGTGCCAGCACCAACAACCGATTGTCCAGTCATTGTTGATCCTCCAGCAGATGTGCTTGTGGACTGTGATCCTCCAGAAGCTGACCCAGTTGTCCCTAATTCTCCAGTCGACGGTCCAGTTGCTCCTGCTTCTTCAGGTGGTGATACTGTTGCCCCAGGCAGTCTAGTAGCTGATCCAGTGGACTCTGATCCTACAGGTGGTGATACTGTTGTTTCTGACCCTTCACTGGATGACCCAGTTCTTCCAGACTCTCCAGGTGTTGTTCTTTCAAAGGATGACCTCGTTGTGCCTGCACCAACAACCGATTGCCCAGTCATCGTTGATCCTCCAGCAGATGTGCTTGTTGTCTGTGATCTTCCAGATGCTGACCCAGTTGTCCCTAATCCTCCAGTAGATGGTTCAGTTGCTGTTGATTTTTCAGTTGATGATTCCGTTGTCCTCACCACTCCAGATGATGGTACTATTGTCATCTCTGATCCTTCAGTTGATTGTCCACTTGTGCCTATCGAAATGTATTGTAAAAATACAATGTTATTTTAAAGCTGTCTTGGTCCTTGGTTAATATAAACGCTCATGTTGCTTTCTTTTTCCACTACAGCTTTTATACATCATCATCCCTGTAGCCACAATCATTTTTCATACCTTTCATTTTTTCTACATTGTAACTCCTTATTTATTTATTCAACATCATTTTATATCTTGTATGTCATGTAAGTTCTCAGCAAATTACCTATAAGTATTACCACGTTTTACCATCAAAACACTTTGACATATACAGTATTATTGTTCCTTTTTATTGAGGAGAAATTAGAGGATACAAAGTTTAAGGAGCTTTTCTAAGATATAGCTATTAGGCAGATAGTTCTCTATCCCCATAGAAAATTCTAATACATGTAAGAGACATGTGGACATATAAATGAAATTACTATCCAACCACTCAATTCACCAAAAAAAAAAAAAAAGCATCAAAGCACTAACTTAAAGTGAAGTACTATTGAGCAACTTGATTTTATGTTAGACTGCCTGGCTAGCAAAATCCTCTCTGAAAGGATGCCATTTATTTTGAGATTTGACAACAAGAAGTAGACAGCTATGTGAAACTCTGGGGAATATCATTATTGGCAGTGGGAAGAGCCACTACAAGAGCTATAAGGATGAAATGAGCTACATATGTTAGAGAAGCAGAACTAGATGTTGAATACATATGTATCATGGTAGGTTAGTGAAAGGACATTAGAAGGTAAAGACATATACACTGGATTGGACAAGTTATTATAAAATGAGGGAAGGAAATTAGACATTTTTCTAAATGCAATGGAATATAATTTTATGCAAGGGATATATATATATATATATATATATATATATATATATATATATATATAGTGCCAAAAAGTGTATACACATTTTAAGAAAAGAAAAAACTATCAAAATTGTAATACTCAATATACACTGATAACAAAAGATGAGTACATGTCACATTTGATTTCTGCAATTACAAGAGGTGCTCAAAGTGGTTACCATCAACATCCAGACACTTCTGATTATGGCAACTAGTGTTTGAGCAACATTGACCGAAGTGTCCACTTGTATACATTTTTAAATATATATTAAAATCTCTCTTTCCACTCTGCAGAAAATAAAATATATGGTTAAGAGTGCATAACAAAGTTGAAATACAAGTAAGAGGTGATTTCAGGAATCCAGATAATTCATGAGTACAGTCAGCTAGAGAAGTGATAAAAGATATTGAGAACAGTGGACAGGTTCAGGAAATTTCTTAGAAATAGCATAAGGAGGCCTCATTTGTAGTGGGAAGCACAAAATAAAAAGAAGAGAAGCATCAAGGATAGCTCTAAAATTTTTTCCTGAGTAAACTAAGTCAGTGATGGTACCATTTATTGATATGGTGGAGACTAGAGAACAGATGTGGGCATAAAAGTAAATCAAGAATTCTGCTTAGGTCATGTTAAGTCTGTTACATAGACATACAATTGGAAATGTCAAGTTAATAACTGAGTATGAATCTAGAGTTTCAGAGAAGCCAAGAATGGAGATACTCATGTGAAAATTTACGTCTGCATTATCTTCAAAAGATTCCTATACCTGACTTACTTCCTATAGGTTATGCAACTACTCCCACTAGGCTTGTCTTGTCTCTGACTACCAGAAACGTCTCCATGAACTCAACCTAAGGAAATTTCTCAGCCATGTCATACTTGCATTTTTCTACAGACTAGTTTGCTAATTACCAGCTAATGTTCTGATTGCCTCTGAAACCTCAACTTTATTTTACTCAAGAAGTTTAAATTAGTATTATGTTTGAAATCTTAAAGCAATTATCCCACCATACTTCATATCCTGTCATCCTTTGACACTGAGTAAAGCATAAATTTTGGTTTTGCCTATTATCTGTGATATTCTAAGCCCATGCTGGGCTTTCCCTTTTATTCTTAGCTCCTACGTCTTCCACAGCCTGTTCTCTGTCACAATTATTCTATCCTGTCTTCTGGAATCCACTTCAATGATTTAAAAAATATCTTCTATATGCTTACGTGTTTTATAAAATGCTTCTATCTCCTCTGGACTTAACATAGTGAGACTAATTCTGCTACAATCTAGCATAACCTGGAATGCTCTTGATCTGAGATCCTAATATCAAGAATTCCACTAAGGGACCAGATGAGGATGGAAACCTTGGATTTGTAGAGACATGGAATTACACAGTGAGTGTGTGTGTAGATGCATAAATGTTTCCAACAAAGCTCCACTATGTGGGTATAGTAGCAAACAGCCTACTTCCTATTTCACCAATCCTTCCAAAAAGGTTGTCTTTCACAAGTCCTGTTATTTTTATCTCATTGATAAAATAAAGCCTCTTGATCCTTTACCAGACTAGAAGCTCCTATTCGTTTACTTAGTTATTTACCAAATATTCACCAGATATTTTTCAAGTCAGGCACTGAGCTAGGCACTGGAAATACCTGTAAACTAAAACAGGGAAGATACCAAGACATTTTAGTTTTGACAGCAATACACCAGGTCAATGGCCTGTTTAGTAATGGAGAATAACTGGATGAAGAATCAATAATCTAGGCCCTGTTCTGGCCCCATAACATACTCATCCTGTGACTAGAGTAAACATGTTGATTTTTCATATATACAATTTGAGTAATTACTAATATACTGTCACTTGCGCAGAGTGGTTATGTGATTCAAGTAAATATATGTGAAAACATTTTGTCCATTTTAAACTTAGTGCACTTTTTTCAGATTATCATTTTTATTTTTGCTAAAATAGATTAAGATAACTCACAAATGATATCATATGATGGTTAATGACTGCTTCATATCTTTGTATTATCAGTTAAGTTGTACTCAACATATCCAATAAAAACCAAGCTATAAAAAAGTATTATTTTATTCTACCAATTATATTTTTCAAGCACGTGATTTTTGCCTATTTCATGAGAAATATTTACTAATCTTATTTATTTATTTATTTATTTATTTATTTATTTATTTATTTATAGTCTATACCTTTAGTACTTTGAAAGAAGTTAAGTATTATGAGGCACAAACATTGTTTAGTAGAGGGTGGCAACACCCATTGCATAGTTCACGTATTTCCCTGACAGGTAAGATTTAAATAAGTTAGGTATGGTCATGTCCTTCTTGCAAATTCTAGAAAAGAAGAAGTTTATAAACCAATGGGTAGAAATTTTAGGAAACAAACTCTTTTCTAAATTTTTAGACAACTCAGAAGCCAATGTTATTTATTAAATTATTCTCAGAAATGGGGAGATCTGTTCATCAATGTTCTAGATCACTTTTCTGTTCAATAAATTACTTATAGAATATATGTTAATATTTTAAAGCATGAGAATTTCTAATATTAAAAATCTACAAAAATTTCTAATACTAATGATGGTAGTTTTTTTTTGCAAAACAATGAAAAAGAAAATTTCTAACTTGAAATTTGAAATCCTTGTTGATGTCTGATGACCTTTTAATAATTATGAGGCTATTATCAAGAAAGAAAAAAATTTTTTGAACTCTTAAATATGTCTATTACAGGAAAATAGTTCAGTGCAAAAGTAATTGTGGTTTTTGCCATTGTTTTTAACCTTTTAAACCGCAATTATTTTTATACCAATCTAATATTATCAATCAATGAAATGCAAAATAGCTGACATAGTATCTTGTAATTATTTAGCGTTTTTAGCCTATATTTATTTTCACTTGTTGTGTAAGTGATTTTGTGTAGAGCAATGCAGACCTTAGATAAAGAAATGTAACTAACTGGATGAGTAAAGTCTGTAACTCAAAAGAAGTTCTAACTCAAAAACGTCATTAAGGACCAAACAGAAGATGAAATGTTAGATTGTCATTGTTGTTTTTTCACTTAACTCCCCAATAGTTGTATCAAATAATATTCCAGTGATTTCTAAATTGGCCATATAAGAATATCAGATTTAAAATGCAACATTACTCTTGTTTAGTAATGGAGAATATCTGAATTGTCAGATCACTATCATTATCTGGGACATCATGATTCACCCCAATAATGTATAAATACTGAATAACAGACAAATAATTTAATGGCAATCTTCCTAGTTGATTCATTTTTGAATTGCAGTGCTCTGATTTTCAAGATGGAAAGGCTTTCAACTAAATAAATATTCTATTTTATAGTCATTTATAAACAAGTTTCTACACCAACTCAGAGTCTGTAATTTGTTTGTGTTTAGTTCATCTCACCTGGCTTATTTGAAGAACTTGTAGTCCCACTGCTGGGTGACCCAGGTGTACTTTCACCTCTACCAGTTGTACTGCCTGATGTTCCAGTTGTACCTGTTATAAAGGAAAAAAATGGAAAGGGCTCATGGACAGGATTTCTTAAACTATGAGATAACCTATTCTGACTTAAATTAACTTCCAACTAAAGATTACAGAAATGTCCACTTTTCTATATCAATAATAATTATTACTCTGTACATTTCAAAAAATGTGCTTTAGCATTTATTTATTATTTCATTGGATCCTTATCACAATCCCATTTAATAGATTACATTGCCCACATTTGCAGATAAACTGAGGCTAAAAAATTTAAGTGATTCGCTCACTTAATTGCATATTGGTTCTAGCAGCAATGTTCACATACTAGTATGGACTCTCGTTGGGCAGGTTGCTTTTTTTTTTCCTCATCAGAAATAGTTACTGAATGTTCATCAAATGCCTTTTTAGTCTCTATGTAGATAACTAGTTGTTTGGGTTTTTTTTTTTCCTAGAGTTATTAGTATGATGAACTATATTAATGGATTTCATAATTTTGAAACAAAATTTCATTAAAAAATAGAAATTTTTATTAAAAATTATTTTAATGTGGTTTTGGATTTTAGTTTCAGTCATTTGTCTTTTGCTATGCAAAGTCTTAAATTGCTCCCTTTTTGTTTTTTGCTTTTTTACTTCTCTTTTCATAGTTTCAAAGGTTATATTTTTATAATAATGTTTTTATATTAGCCCAGTAGCATCCTCCCAATTTTCTTTCAGCTAGTATCTATCTACTGATTCTCCCCTGTAAACAGCAATACATTTAATGCATAATTTCTTATTTTATTCTCCTCTTCCTGTTCTGTATTTTTCAATTTAGGTAAATACCACTTTGTTTCTTAATGCTTATTTTTGTTTATTCTTTAATAAACTTAAGTTTCTGTTATTTGTTTCATGAGCTTTATTTTGTTTGCCTACTACCTGTTACTTAATAAGTTTTTCTCATCTTCCTTCTTATTCCTATTTATTGATGTGATGTTTTTACTTGGTCAAATATGTAACATTCATGTATTTTTTCCTATCTTTCTTTCAACATTTGTTCTAGTTTTAGAGTTAAGTTAAAAATAGTGTTAATGACTATAGTTTAGTGGTTACCAGAGGGTAAGGGGGGTGGGGGGTGGGAAATGAGGGTAAGGGGGATCAAATATACGGTGATGGAAGGAGAACTGACTCTGGGTGGTGAACACACAATGGGATTTATAGATGATGTAATACAGAATTGTACACCTGAAATCTATGTAATTTTACTAACAATTGTCACCCCAATACATTTTTAAAAAGTGTTAATGATCGTTTTGTTAATTTTTAAAGTATTTGTTTGTTGATCCACACTCATCCCCTAGTGATTTTATTATGAAGGGCTCACGGTTACATAATTCCCTGAATTCTTTCCTGTTTTAAACTATTTTCCTGTAGACTTCATACTTCATTTACACTTAGCAGGATACAAAACCCTTGTTCCATATTTTCCTTCCTTGAGTATCTTATAAACACTATATTATAAATGCAAATCTGATGCTAACCTGATTTTCCCTTTTAAATAACTTTGTCTTTTTGCCTTGAAGCACAGAGAATTTCTTTGTTTATATTTCAAGTCTAACATTTTTCTAAAATAAGTGATAGAATTAACTGTTCAAGATTAATTCTTCCAATATACAGTAGAATCTTTTAACATATATATGGATTGAGGTCTTTTTTTTAATTGCCAGAAACTTGTACTGATTTACATTGTTAAATATTAGTTATATTTCATTGTTTTTTCTTCTCCAGAAACTGCAATATTATATATGTTAGATATTTTTGTCTGTTACTCTGATCCACTTTATCTTTTTAAAAAATGTCTGCAATTTTTTGCAGGAGTGAGGTTCTTCTCTATTTTATCCTCGTATCCCTTGCTATATGTTCAGTCTTATTTATTCTCTGATGGGTACCTTGTTGCTTGGTCTTTACTTTTGAGATAATTTTTCTTATCTTTTCAACCATTCTCTTGGGTTTTCATCATTTCCAATTAACAGCTTCCTATTGTTTATCTATTTTTACCCTGAGTTTTTTTATTTATAATTTTGGTATCTATATCTGCAGTAGCTTCTTTATTTAAAATTTATGTTATTATTATATTTTAGTATTCCTCTGCTGAAACCAAGGGTCCTTATGACTTTGATTAAATTTAGTTTTAATTGCTAGGCCTAGAAACCATCTCTCTCTCTTTATATATACACCATTCAAAGATGTAGCCTTTTCCCCAGTAATCAGAAACCCCAGAGGCAGCAGAAGACAGTAGCCAGAACCTAAGTAATGGTCAAGGGGTCTGGACCTCTGGCAGGCTAACGATAACATCTTGACCTTAGTTATGTTTCAGCTCCTGAGCCCTAAGGTGGAAAGGCCCCCAGGTACTTTCCCATGAGATCTGACAGAGGGAAACCAGAACTAACCTCAGAACTGTCCTCAAATCCTGAAGAAATAATTCATTACCCTTACCTCACCTCCAACCAATCAGCTCCCAGCATGATCCCAAGTGCCTGACTCACAGTGTCTTGGGATTTTTCCCTATATTATCTGTAACCTACATGACATAGAGGAACTTTGGCTTTTGAGCATTAGCTTCCCGTTCTCCTGGATGGCACCATTCATCAATAAAATAGCCGATATTTCTCCACTGCAATTCTCAGTGTTTAGTAGTTTGGCTCGGCTAGCACAGGATAGATGCACATTTTCTGGTCAATAACACTGCTTCATGACTACATTTCTAGAATTTGCTTGCTATTGCTGAAACTTCCAAAATGTATAAAAAGGAGTAGCTTTGTATAAATAAATGGCATTTTCTTTTTCATGATTTTTGGCATTGGATTTTCCTGAAACAGCAATAGCAGGAGATCTTTTGCAGTGAGAGGCAGAGAGAGGCTTTCGTTGTGGCTCACCAGATTTCGCAGATCAGTAGCTTCCTCTTATATTGTTAGGATGAAGGGAAGTTTCTTTCATAAGTGGCACCTTTCCTTTGTCTTCTAATTCTTAATTATGATCCTGTTTGCTTGGGACCCTTAGCTTTAAATACTATTTTCTTTTTCCACTGACATTCAGGCTCCAAGGATTCCTCCATTTTCCAATATCCCTCCTTCTCCTTGACAAGCAGTTACCGTGTTTCCTCGAAAATAAGACCTAGCTGGACCATCAGCTCTAATGCATCTTTTGGAGCAAAAGTTAATATAAGACCCGGTATTATTATACTATAATATAAGACTGGGTCTTATATAATAAAATATAATATAAGACCGTCTTATTATACTATAATATAAGACTGGGTCTTATATAATAAAATATAAGATTGGGTCTTATATTAATTTTTGCTCCAAAAGATGCATTAGCGTTGATTGTCCAGCTTGGTCTTATTTGGGGGGAAACAGGGTAAGTGCCTTCCCAAGACTGCCAGTTCTCATTACATGAACTTTCCAATCCATTTTCTTGCAACTCTCCACCCCCACGTTCTCTGACTTGCCAGGTCTCAGATTTCTTCAGTATAATATATTTCAGGTGGGGCCCTTTCTTTCTGGGGGTGAATCCTAGTTGATGCTATGTTCTACCACTATTAAGCACCTCTCTCTACTTCCCTCTCTTCTGGCACTCCCTGACCTAAATCTCATTCCACTATAAGCCTCAGAGCCAACTTTCATGGTCTTTAGAGTCTTAGTCTTCTCTGTCCCTCCTAAACATACTAGGTGTGGGCTCTGAGTGTATATATATGGTTTGTAGGAAGAGGTATGTGTAGATTCAAATGTATATAGCCACCATTTCTCTGACTCCTTTTTTTCCCCCCATTGGTTACTTGACCTTAAATTATACTCAAATCTAAGAGCATCAATGAAAATTAAGGTCCTTAGACCAGATCACACCATGCTGAGAGATGTATGGTTAGGAACAACTGAAAAGTCAGGTCCAGACTTGTCTAGTTTCCAAGGATTTGTGGGTCCAGTGCTTGTTTGCACAGGGGTGCTGTCACCTCCAGATCCAGGGGTGGTGCCATACCTTAGCATGGCTTAATTTTATAATAGAAACAAAAAAGTTAGCTAATTAAAATATAAAAATGATTATCTTATGGGAATAGTTTGTACAAGGAAAAATAAAAACTTTAAATGACTGGTGTAATTCTCTCTGTTGAAAATAAGGAAAGACGCTTCTCTCTTCCTTTTCTTAGAACATTTACTTTAGAAAATTAGTAATTTTAAGTTATTTCTCTGTGTCTTTGAAAGTTCTTGCCATCATTGTGACCCCAGAATTCCTTTTTCAGGGACCTTGGTGCTACCTCTTTGAAATGTAAATATCAAGGGAAATGTTTCTCCTATCTCCCTCTGGTTACAAAACTTCTTCCTGTCATCCAGATAGGAGAACCTTATTTTTTCTTTGTAGGAAACCAACTAACTAACCAGATGGTCACCCCAATTACCAGATGAATTTAGGATGAACTACTAAATGCTGTCAAGTCCTATTGGGGCTCAGTCAACATTTTTCTTGAGAACATATATGTAATGGTTTGTGTCTGCTTGGTGAGATTTCTTTCTGTCTTTACAATCATTTAGCAAATTGTCTGTGATTTGTGTTACATTTTGGTTTGATGCTTATTCAATAAAAGTGTTTTCTTTGTGGACAGGGTCTCTGGGTGGAAGAAGATTTGGTTTTCAATTCTATTTCCTCAACACTTGAAATATGACTGTTCTTTATTCCTCCGAAATTGAATATATCCCTAAAATTTCACTCAGCTTACTTATGTTTTGAGTTTTTGCTCAAATTAAAGCATACAGATATAGTCATAGTGCACTGATTATATCATATTCTTCTCAAAATAGAATAATTCTGTTGTTTTTAACACCAACTAATCAGTTCCATTACTAGAATTTTCTCTTGAGTTCCCACTTCAACACTTGTCATTGAAAATTTCCTTGCCTTTGATTATCTTCTTCTGCCTTGCATGGTTTTTGCCTTTGAATGTACATAAATATTCATTTCCATTGCTCAAAAATCAAATTCAAAGAGAAATACCTTATGCTACTCTGCTTCTGTATTCTACAGAGCACCCAGCATGATGTGATTCACATACTAATATAGATATTGATTTATTTCTGATCATTGGTTTTGAAATTACACAAATCATAAAAATTAAATTCCCCAGGAAAACTTGTCTCTGACAAAATTTTAAGTAAAGAAATCACATTTCTATTGTCTAGATTTATTTTGGTTATATTCTTTCAGTACCTGATACTTCAGAAATATTTTCACCAACAGCTCCAGTGGTGGCTGCATTTTCCCCTCCAGTTGTTCCTAGTTGAAAAGAACAGTGGTGCTCAGTCCCCATTGGGGTTGCCAGAGTTAGCAAATAAAAACACAAACACCCAGTTAAATTTGAATTCCAGATAAACAACGAAAACCATGTTCCAGTTATTGCATGGGCCATACCTATACTAAAAAATTATTCCTTCTTTGTGTGAAATTCCAATTAAAATGGCATTCTGTATTTTAGCAGGCAATTCTAAGTCTACATAGATGGTTGAGTTGAAAATGCTCCCACTATCCATATTTATTTTTCCTATAATTATAGCCATAGCCATTGCTAAATTCACTTAAACTCCTCATAAGAAATTGAGGTCTCAGCTGAGCTCATGATGGAGTACCACCAAAGTGCCCAGGTGAGCCCGCACTTTGCTTGCTCAATTCTGTTAGGCTGGAAGCAGAGAAAGGTGGTCTAGCTGTGCTGCTACCATCAGTTCCAGCAGTAGTTTCAGCAGACATTCCTGTTATATCCGGTAAACATAGTATTGAGGGAGCATATGAATTATTGCGACAGTCCAGTACTATGGTACTTTTGATGGGGAAGATTTGGAGAAACCAGAAAAATAAAAACCTTCTTGAAAATATGAATCATTGTTATACCATTCTACATCGTTTGTTGGATAGTATTTAATTAATTATTACCGAGTAAAATCACCAGGATTCTGATGAAAGACTGTACTTTTTAACCAAAGCCATGGCCTCTGAATGACATCTTCTACTCACCTAACTTGCCTTCAGATGGTGTCACTTCATCGTTTGGGGCTCTAGTTGTTTCACCAGCTGATGATACAGTAGTCCCTTTAAAACACAATAAATATACATCATGATCTTTGGTTAAGCACAACAGAGTATGCTGTTCCTGCTTTCAAAATACTTTTCATATATATGTTCACACTTACCCATTTCCAGTTCACTCAAAAATTCATCATAAGAATCACCTAGATTGCTTCCTAAATATACAGATATACTAGCCTAGTGGTTCTCAGTCCAAGCTATCCATTGGAACCAACTGTAAGCCTTTAATTAAAGTATTATTTTTTTTAACTGTGGGGGCTAAAAAATATTTATACTTTTCCTCACAGCTTCTAAGTTCTTCTAGCTGGGCCAATAATCAAATTAACAGACAGATTAACAGGAGAAAATCAAAATTTTAATACATGCATATATGGGCAATTCGCATAGGCACGAAAATTCCAAAGACAGTGAGGCAACATTGAGTATATAAGACATTTTTGGACAAAGGAAAAAAGGGGAGGATGGGGTATTAGATTTCAGAAGCAATTTATGGGTAGCTGAGGAAAAGCAGAAGAGACATGGCAGGAAAATTCCTGCTGGGCACCTCAGAAACGATGGGCCACACGGGGTATCTAGCTAACAGGCTTGGGTCTTCCTGACTAATGCTGGGGCGAAGATTCTTAAGGTGATTACGCCAAGGCTCCCTTCCTAGAGCAGGTTTTTCTGTCTGAATCTTTGGGGCAGGAAAGGGGGGAGGCTCAAAGGTTTCTTTCTGAGTTGTTTCTTAATAACCAGCTTAAAATCAATATCCCAAAAGAAGGCTTCAGGGGTGCACAATTTTGGTCCCCCTACACCTGGACCCTTTCTCCAGAAGTTCCGATTCAATCAGTCTGTAAAGGGCTCATCAATAATATTTTAAAAGTTTATCTAGCCAATTTTGATTTGTAAACAATACTGCAAACCATGACCTAAGCCCCACTCCAGACTCACAGCAGAAGTTCTAAGGCAGGAGTCTTGGAATCTGAAGCATCACATACTTTGCTCTAAATCACCTCTGAGCTGATGTTAGAGAAACACTGCCCTGAAGCCCATAAATGCAGAGACTGTGAAGTCCTGAATATGTGCATTTACTAATAACTAATAATATAGTGGAAAACCCTGGTGACTTAGCTAAGTTCAATAAGAAGGTGCTTCAGAATTCCAATTTCCATACCTGCTCTGCCTCCCAAGGTTGTGCCTGTGGCAGTTGGGTCTCCACTGCTGCTCCTGCTCCCAGGTGCTGTTGTAAAGACCTCTGATACTTCTGATGTCCCTGACATAACAGCAAGGAAAGGGTATTACTTCTCGAGTTGTAGGATTCTACATATCACTCATCTTTTCTAATGTGACAAAAATTGAGGTTTCCAATATAAAAGAAATCTTTCAATGAGCCCTACGATTTCTGCAGCAAAATGGTCTAATATCACCATCATAATCTTTAGTCCAACCTGTAATATGCTTAGTGCTGTTTAATAGGTGCTAAGGTATGTATACATTCTGACTTACCTGATCTTGGGCTTGTTGGTCCTGTACTTGGTTCCCTGGGTGTGCTGTCTTCTGTAATTACTACTGGCAGTTGAGTAGGGGCATTCGTTCCAGCTAAAGAAAAAAAAAAAAAACCAACACACACACACACACACACACACACACACACACACACACACACAAATAGCAGTTTATAAAAATACCCTAGATATAAATCCACTCATTTAATCTTATAAAAATCCTCTGTTCCAGGTAATATTATTATTCCCATTTAACAGATGTTGTTAAGTGACTTTCCCTGGGTCACCCAATTGGTGGCAGCAGATCCAGCAGCCAAACCCAGGCAGTCTAGCCCCAGAGTTTACACTCTAATCTTTGCTTCTCAAACAATCTGTGGTAAAAGAGCAATATTGTAAAACTTCTAATCTGCGTTATATTGATGTTTTGAGACAATGGCATGAAAGTAGAGAAACAAAATTAAAAATAATAAAATCATCCAAAACATAAGCTTTTATTCAACATTTATAAAATCATTGTGTCAAACTGCTGTTTCTACATGCTTGTTCTCTGTTTCAGTTCTTATCACGTCATGGACCAGTAACAAACAGTTCTGGATGACACTCATTTATGGGCCAAACCTTCAGCAGCTTTAACACCACTGTACTTACTACCTGATAACCAGAAAAGATAATTGATTGACTTGTCATTATTAACCAAATAATTCTGATTCAAATTTTAGAAAATATAAACTAAACAGTCAGCACTTGGAATTAACCAGTTTATTAATTTGTGCTGCGATAGGTTATATCTTCTAATACATTGTTTTTATGTAAGCTATATCTTATTCCAAAAAGCATATAGGACATACATTTTAAATCAAGGAATTTGCTAAGGGAAAATAAATGTAGAAAAAACAAAATCAGACCATGAATTAATTAATAAAGGCATAAAGAGAAGTCCCATGCATATTCTAAAGACATGGTTTTTAATGTTATATAAAGAAATTTTCATTCCTCCTAAAAGCAATCAGGACAATTGAAGGATTTTAAATAGTGGGGTGACATGATGACAGTTGAATTTTGGAACTCCATTCAGGCCAGCGATATTGACTAACGTGTAATTTTGGAGAGAAGTGTTGAAGGAGTGGAAATGTTTTCCACTTTGATAAGCATCAGTTGCCTAAAAGGCTTGCTAATACACTCTTCTGGTTTCCACTCTAAGAGTTTCTGATTCTCGGGAGTGGATCCCCAAATTTGCAATTCTAGAACGTTCTCAGGAGATATTGATGCCTTTGGTTTGGGAACTACACTTTGAACAGCACTGTGGTAAGGGAAGGTGAGCTAGGTGGATAACTGCGGAGATCAGGTGGAAAATGTTTAACACCGGAGCAAAAGCAGAGACAAATGTGATGCAGAGAGGAGAAAATGTAAGAGGTACTTAAAATTATTAACTGACTGCACAAGGAGTAGGGGCAAGCTAAGACTTGTTTGTTTTAATTAAAATTACCTATGCTTAAAATATATCAATAATGTTTTATTTATGAAACTAACAGTAGTTGAAATTTAATCAGTGATACACAAGGGCAAGCATATTCTCGTCTGTTTTTTGTTTTTGTTTTTGTTTGGATGTATGCTCTTATGCACAGATCAGGGAAGTGTGGAGCTAGTGCACAGAAGGCTAATGGTCTATGTTCTAATCCTGGTTCTGCCAGCTTTGAGACTTTTGATTATTGTCTTCCTTCCTTAAGGGAATAAAGAGACCTAACTACTGTAGTGCCAATGTGGATTAGATTGCGTTATATATTGGAGCAAAATTCAGAAATGTTAGTGTACCATAGAAATGTATCACTAATATTTTATTAATATATAAAGATTAATTATTGAAAAACTTTCCAAAGTCATCCCAGTGACGTAGCACTGACTCTGGACCCCAGTTTTCTAATGCTGTCCTCAGTTGTTCCTGACTTGAAATGGAGGACTACTCGTGAAAAGCAGCTATGGAAGAAATAGCATTTGACCCATTGCTTTGTCTTACCGTTTTTGAGGCCTGTGTCACCTGTGATTCCACTTGCAGTTGTACTCACTGATCCTCCCGTTGTCCCTGATGAGGGTAAAATAAAAACAAACACCTGCTAAGAAAAAGTGCATGGCCACCAACAGCTCTCCCGGTAATGGGTGCATGGAATTGTAACTGCATGATATCCTTTAAGAAAGCAACCTCTGGAAAAAACAAAAGACTCAACATTTTCATTACATACAAAGAACACCTAAGTCTGATATTACACCTAAATCAAATATCGTTATTTTGTAAAATACTGGGCCGAGCAGCATTGCCTGAAACCAGTTGCTCAGCTGTAGTACTGTGTGCTTGGTTCTGAAATTAATTTACCTGATATGTGCCAAGGACTGGTGAACAGGGTGCCCATTACTCCCGTTGTGTCTGCACTTGCAGCTGTGGAGGTGATGGCAAGCGGAGTTCTTGTAACACCTGAGAAAAACAGAAAAGGAACGTCTCATCTCAAGTACTGGACTTTAGTCCCAATGGGTGACTTAACTGCTCAATCAATTCCTACCAGAGAAAATAAAGAATCCAGAGATTTCTGCCCAGACTTTACTAAAACATTGTTGTAAAATTACTTTTGAAGCTGGAGAATTAATACCTTCAGAAAATACCTTTATACAAAATAGGTTTGTAAGTTATTAATAGTTTAAACTAACAGCCACAAGAAGGAAGTCACATAGCACCCTGTTAACTGTGAGAGAAATTGTTTAGCCCAGGCAGGAGCTGCTAGATTGATGGAAAAACAAGTAACCAAGACAGCAGAAATAATAATACCATGCAATGAGTAAGTCGCAAGATGTATACCTTCCACCCTTGCACACCATGCTCACCTATTGACACACATTGTTAAGATGTTTTTCAGCCTACAAAGCAGAATGACCATCCACTACAATCTTGGTAAAACCAGGCAAGGTGATGCCAAAAGGGAAGCAGTTGAATGAAAGATGAAAATTATCTGCTTAACTAATCAAGGACCAATCAGCAAGACCCATGAGCCCAAACCCCTTACCCATGACTATTCATGATTTTTGCTCTATAAAACCCTTTTCTGGAAGCCACAAGGGAGTTGAAATTCTGAGGACTATGTCCACATTCTCCTGGGTGGCACCATTTCAATAAAATAGCTTCTCTTTCTTCACTGCAAGAGCTGGTGTTAGCTCTCATTCACTTGCTGCACACAGGTGGACATGAACTCTATTTTGGCTAGTTTGGTTATACTTTCCTACAAGATTTTGGTTTAGCCCTTGCTATTTTTATTTTTAAAACAAAATTATGTTCTCTGCAGCTTCAGTGGGGTCACACTAAGTTTTAGTGCTTTTGTCTCAACAAAGTTGCTTTCAAATAAATGGAACCTTATGCCCTAATGACACGGTCACTCAGGGTTGATAGTAGTAATGATGAAATAATATCATGAAATAGCTAATTGCTACTTTTATACCTAAAAACACATAAAAAGCAAAATATATCACTAGATAAATGTTTTCTCTCATCCTTTATTCTTTTTTTAAAAAAAATTGAGCTTGATATCATTTAGTACTGTTGTAGATGTGACACTGATAGTTAATAATAAGGAACAAAATAAAACTGGAAACCATATTACAGCCAATCAACATAAACTGGCTAAAAACTAAATTCAATTTTCTAAAAAAAGTTTAAAACCAGTGGGAAAAGCCCAGTAGACAACTTGTTTGAAATGTGTGTGTTTTTTTCCACAAGTAAAATTCTCATATAACGTTTTCTTAAAAACCACAAATTATTAATAATTTATACTGTTAGCTATTTTTAAACATATAAGAACCAGGAATTAATATACTAACCTGTAGTAAAAAGTTCACTGGGTAGACTTAGAGTTGTTCCTGATAAGAAAAAGAGAAATGTTGTGAATTTTTCTGACCTCATGGGAAAAAACTACAAAGATTGCTCACTTGTTAATTTTCAATAGATAGTAGTTTGCAATATACTTGGTGTTGACAGTAATAATACATTTTTAATTTATTTAAAAAATAGTGACATTATGACATACTTTCTAAGGTATATGTGTTTGTGTGTGTGTGTGTGTATGTGTGTGTGTGCAAAATACACACACATATGCTCAATTCTACTAAATAAAGAATAAATGGAATAAACATATATCATCAATGACATAGTTAATTTTTCATTAAGCAGAGGCCGATATTGCAGTTTGTGATTTCTTCGACTTCACTCTATTTCTGGTTATTTGTGTCCTCGATAATTTTCTACAAAGTAGCATTGAGTTTATAAGGGTTTGGGGTGGGGTGAAAGATAAATACTTTTTAGGATTTCTTTCATGATTTGATAGAGCAGGTTCATGGAGATAAATTTGAAGTTACCAGTGTACTCCTGAAGAAAGAGGCCACATTTTTATCTTTGCATTCCCAGTGTCTGCCCCATTTCCAGGAATGTGGTAGGAATTTATTAATGTTTGTTGAGGGGGTCTGTGGACTTAAAAACAAGCCTTTATTAATTTCTAGATTTCATAAATAATGAAGAGTCAGCTATTTTCTGTATTTTAGTCTCAATTTTGATTAAAAATTCTTGGAAATCTATTATTTTTCTGATAATGTCACTTTACAATTTTACTGTATTTTGTAACTTGAAAAAGAAGGAAAAAAAGCCTTTCACATTAATCTCTCTATTTAATCCTCATTTACTACCCAGCCACACTGGCCTTTGTTTAGTTTTTCATACCTGCTATTTGCAGTTCCCTATACTTGGTTTCTTGCCTCTTTGTCTAGTTAATCCTTCATTGGTCAGTTCTCAATTCAATCATCTTTTCTTCAGGCTTTCCTGACCATCTTGACTTAATCAAATTCTTTCTCCACATGTCCTACCCCCATTTTAAGTATTTCATAGCTCTTGTCATTGATGCAAGTTTTTGTTTGTTTTATAATTACTTGATTGATATCCATCTTTCTGGCTAGTTTTATGAATGTAGGGAGCATGTCTATTTTAACTCACCTTTATATCTCTAGTGATATTAGAGTGCCCACCACATAATAGATGCTTGATAAGTATTTGTCAATAGAATGAATGAATGAACGAAAGAACAAATGAATGAATGAATAAAAGCATTATAACTATTGTACATCTGAAGAATTGGACTCAGAAAAAGTTGAGTAATATGTTCAAGATCACCACTGGTCAGCAACAAAGCTGGTGACTTATCACCTACTATGTAGAACAGTGACACAAAGCTTTTCATGTAATGCTGCCTCTATGTATAATGCACCACCTTTTGTAGTATTTTTTTATTACCCACTTCCCACATTAATGGTAGTATTATAAATTAGACTAGAAATTCTAGAATATATCAAATAAATAATAAAATATCATGTCTCCCCTAATTACTTCACAAAATGTTAAGTACTTTGAGAGGTTTATGGGAGAATTCTCAAAATTAATGCCAAGCTTTAGTTGAGAAGAATTTTCAGATCAGTATCAAGCAGACTCCAGCAACAGCAATTCAGATCTTGATATCTTTTTTCATTAATGAACACAATAATTGAACATTTGAATTAAAATTTCTTGCTGATCTGGATGCAAGGATAGCATAGAAAGACTGTTACGTCATGGTACACAAAGATTATCAAGATTGTAATGATGTAGCAGGATTGACCCTGATACTATGAAAGATTTTAGTTCACATTCCACTTAGAGTACAAATTTAACCTCCAAGGGATTCCTCAAAAGAGCTCATTTGAGCTCTTTCAATTTGAAAACAACTACATTTAATTAAAAGCAACATTGTCATATGAAGTAGAATAAAATCTTCTCCAGAATTGCCACATCTGAATGTGCTCTGATCAACATGGAGTTAAGATAAACACAGTAGCACACCATAGATGGGAGAGAACAGATTGCAAATATTTTTAGCACATGAATGAGAAAACACATTTATAGAACTTTCCTTGTAATTGAGGTGGCAACATGCTCCAAAATGGAGTTCAAGGACCTATCTTCTATGAGGGCCATGAGAGTTATCTAAACTTGCCATAGATTGAGTACATACTAGTCAGGCTACTATATCATAGCTCCCTTTAGCACAAATGAACTTCAGAAGACATAAGTCTGAAATTCTTGACACAGCAATAAAAGTTGGGATAAGCCATTACTAACAGAAACATATGAGAATCAACTTTTCTTCATGATTTAATTACCAAAACTAATAGATAAAGCATCATTGTTCTCATTAGTTTTGATATCCATAACCATTACAATTTCAATTGGTGTTCCCGTTACTTGAAAATGAACATATATGCGAACATACTTGATATTGTGAATTACTATGTATCAGCGGCCTTGTTGCCAGACATAAATGGTAACAGGAAGAGCTGCCTTTACCAAAATATTGATAGCTCTGTGCATTGAGAGATAGTAATCTATCCTAAAATTTTCAAAGTGACAGTGTCAGTTTATTTTTATCTCATGATAAACTTAATAAAATAATTTATTTTATTATTTTAACTTCATTTATTTTTCATCTCATGATAAACTTAATTAAAATGAAATCTTGCAATTAATTTTCCAGCCACCACTGTTTTCTGATCTTCTAAGAAGCATTTTAATTTTTATAAAAAATTATTTTGCCATTTTCCTTCAATGAATTCCATTTTACGTAATATAAATGTCTAAAAGATAAGCTTAAGAAGTATCCATAACATTTTCTCTAACAAGCAATAAATTTGGTACTGCAAAGTTTATAGATTTTGTAAAATAACTTATTTCTGAAAAAAAAATCAAAATCCATAAAATTGGTATTAATTCAGGAGATTCTTCTGATTGCCCTTCTCACTTTATGTAAACTACTATAATTCCTCAGTCAGAAGTAAATGGGCATGTTATCTCTCATGGTTGTTAAAATTCAGAAATGTCTCATTTTATTCTGAATATTTTGTACCTGTCCAGGAATCCATAGCACAAGTTCAAGTAGATAATTTATGATTATCTAATTAATTGAATAGATGATCAAGTGGTATGATCCAACACCTAACACCCCAAGTCACAGATTTTTGGGGTTAACTAAATCAATTATTGTTAGAATAATTGCTAATTTCCACCTATCATGTATGATAATGGGCATAGCCTCAGAAAAGAAGGAGTGGAAAGTGGATGAGTAGCTAAGAATTAAACCAAGTCTTACCACTAATCATTATTTTAAAATTGAAATTTAGTTAATGAACAAAATTTTGTATGCCTCAGTTCATCTGGGAAATAAGCACTTATTAATTGATTCCAGCAATAAGATAAGCTACACGTACACTGTTAATAAATGTTGGAAAGTATCATTGATTTGATAATTTGATTAATTACTGTTTTCTGTGTATTCGGATTATTTGATGACATTTACTTCACGCACATACAATTTATAGTACAATAGGACAGTTTTAACATAAAAAGACTTCTAAAAATTACTTTTGCCTCCTGATTTTAGACTAATATTGAGGCAGCCTTAATAATTATAATCTCTAGCTATAATTTCTGGCATTCGTGGACATTAAGGAAAATAAAAATAACCCTAATTTCTCTCTACATAATACCAGAAAGTTTCTTTTCTTCTGATTTTGGTTATACTGGAAAAATTATTAAAGCTCTTTGCTTCTCCTCTCCTATAAAATGATGAGGGATTGGAGATTATGGAGAAAATAGTACTTAATCAGGGCATTGTTGAGATTTAATGAGATATTGAGTGAAAACTACTTGATATAATGACTAGAATGATATAATGACTAAATCCTCATTAAAAGTCATTATTAGCTACAACTTACAGTACAGTACTAATATAACATTTTAGTAAATTATTAACATTATACTTATAGAGCATGAAATACCTACTGGAATTTCAGTGAAATTAAATAAAGCATTAAGAATTAGTAATGCTAAGCATTAAGTCATAAATAATACCTAATTAATTCAGGAAAAAAAATCACCTAAGTAATCTTCCCTGTAATTCAATTACATTAGATTTATAATGTTTTAAATACTATGATGGAGATCATTGATGATATTTTTATAATGTTTTAAAGTGAATTAAACATTTTCATCTAAAACTTCATCAGTTGCTCACAAAAGCTCTTTAGGTAATCTATCAAAACTTGCTTGCTACTATCCAAACTGTTGACAAAATAAAATCACTAGAATGTTATGTTCAAAACTGAGTGCTTGTGGGAAAAAAAGTAATAACAGGAAACATATGTATAAGGTGGAAAAAATCAAGCCAATTTTCTTAGTTTTGTCTGAGTGCCTGTTGAGATAGAGGATGCAGATATCATCATATTGAAATATTTATCCAAATTGCTTATGAGTCATGCATAACTATACAATTCATAGAATAAACAGTCAAGAATAATTTTATTTCTTTAAGTGATCAAAAGATTCAAAACTTTTAATAGCTGGATGAAATATTTTATTTTAACTAAAAGAGAGCTATATAACTAAACCAAATTATTCATAATAGAAACAGAACCAGGCTGAGAATCAGGAATTCAGTCCACTGCTTATGACTGAGATAATATGTGGCTAAAAAATTATTCTGCAGTGCATATGAAACAACAAAGAGAACTATTGTGATGAAATTGTCACTAAGGCTCAGAAAATGAATTTACAATTATAGAAAGAGAAAAATATTTCTGAAATGTGTTAGTCTTTCCAAGATTTACATTGAAAGAGCCAGTAGTGCTTAGCATTGCTAATGATATTCAACATAAGAAAGAGTTTGATAAGAATTAAACATATAAGTTTGGGCATTTTCAATGATATTCCACCCTCTGATGGCTGATATTTTAACATATATATTTACCCTTTGAATATAAGCATATATTAATTACCAAATAAATCAGACAATGTTAAGAATAACAAAGTAGTAAAAATTATAGTCATAATTCTACATCATGATATAAAATTATAATTTAAAAGTTTGTATTCTAGAGAGGAATACTAGCTCTAATGAGTGAAATGTATAAATTGTAAGATTTATCAGTATAAATAATATCTAACCAATAGTCTAACCTTCACCAGAAATTCTGTGCCAAAATAAAAACCTGATGTATGAATTTGGGACACAGAAAAAGGAGTCATCCCTTTATTCTATAAAGATTGATTGAATAGTAACTAATGTAGCTTGGGACAAGGTACAATTGGGAATACAAGAATGGCAAACCATGGTCTGTGACTTGAAGGAAGTTAACTAGACTTACTGTGGTGATCATTCCTCAATATATACAAATACTGAATCATTATGTTGTACACCTGAAACTAGTATAATGTTACATGCCAATTATGTCTCCATAAAATATCATAGATTTAAATACACATATAAAGACTAGAAGAAAGCAATAAATAACAGGAGGAGAGAAATAGTGTTCAGTTGGAGGAAGAAAAAGTCCTACATATAGGTGAGTGGGTATGTTAAATCTAATACATGTAAGTTCAAAAAAAACAATTTGAATACATATTAAAAACTTTGTAAATTTATAGGCTTTTTAATTCACCTACCTATTGTTTCACTGCTCGATGTTGCAATCTCTGGAATGAAAGTTGCTGAATTAAAGAAAACAATGGGAAAAATAAGTTTTGTTTAGAGGTAAAATTATGTTTCTGAGAATATCTAAGGTCATATATAAAATGGATCAAACTGAAATGAATGTTTCAGAGAAATTTGATCATACAAGTGAATAGATGTTAAAATGTGAAATTGAAGTTTTAAAATCCATAGACCACAAAGTAAAAGGTCAAAAAATGTGTTATTTTGTACAATATTTTCCCCAACATCTTCCTCTAAAACATTCTTTAAAAAGAACAAAAAGAAAAGCGAAAAACAAAGAAGCAATAAAACTTTCCCTAAAAATGCCACTGCTAAAGTACTACAAAAGGAAGTTTTGGATTTCTTTCTTTCTTTTTTTTTTTAATGCCCTCTTGATTAAGGTGTGGTTGAGATTAAGGCTTACCTGTACCTGAGCTGCTGGTTACCAGCGCAATTGCTAAACAATGGAGGAGACAAACATTTGGAAATATATGTTAAAATGGTATTGAAAGACATTTTTAGATATCTCTAGAATGCAAATAAATTATTAAATATAACAGTTAAATTTATCAGATGTTTGCCCATTTCAATACACTACTTTTGTGCTATATTGGCCTCAGATTTAATTACAAACCACTCAATTAATGTTAAAATTCCTTGTTGTTAGTAAAAGAGAAATTGTAAATTATTTTCAAAGAATTTAACATAAAATATTCTTCAGCAGTCCCTTTCACCAAATTAGTAGCATGTGGAACATTCTTTGTAGGATACATAACCTCTGAATAGGGAAGACATTCTTCACCAAAGTGAGAATTGGCTCTAGATCTTACTATTGGGCATTTAGAAGATGAATAAGTAGAGAATGACACATTTGAAAATAGGGTCAAAATACCTGAATTGCAAATTCAGTTTGCTTCAAATTTAGAAGCTAAAAAAACAAATAAGCATTGATTTACCTGCTTCGGTGTTTAATATGGAAGTAGCTGTTGTAGTAGTAACTGTTTAGGAAAGACAATATTTATGAAAATAAAATACTTGAATAATTTTTGCTGGGAAATTTAGTTCAAGAAACCAGTTGCTATAAACTAAATATGAATTTCTGAAATTGTGTGCAGAGATTAAGTGACAAAGCAATCTTTCATTGAAATCAAAACAATATTATGTATTTATTTCATGTCCACCAAAAATAACTAATTATTTTCTGTTATTACCCCTTAACCAAAATTTCATAGGAACTTTGTAAGGTCTATTTATGGACCAAGAAATAAGGTTCTGAACACTGATATGTGATATGTAAGTGACTGGTAAAAATTAAAATTTAAATAGCATTTTATAGATAATCACATAACCTTAATTATCAGAACGGAAGGCTTCCAATTTACTGTAATATCTCTCATTTGACACCATCTCCAAATATTAACCAACAGGAAATAAAACTTCTCCTTGAATCACACAAGACACAAATATGTAAGTATACTAAGGCAACTCTAAGTGTACTTATATTGCCAGTAAATTAAAGGTCCCAAATTAAAGTAAACTGCATTTTGCCCAGCACTCTCTGGAATGAACATAACTGAAATGCCCTTAGAGCTCAGAGCAAAAACATGAGTTAAGAAAAATGATTAACTTTGTATTTCTATGTTTTCAAATTAATTTCTATGTTTTCAAATTATCTCCCAGTGCGATCATTTTAAAATGTTTACTTCATGGAAGACTATATTTACTTCTGTTTCATGCCACTTATTTCAATTATTATCTAAAAATGTCTAACTTTGGGTTATGATATTTACCTAATAAGCATACAATGCCTACTATATGTTCTAATCATATTCCTAACTTAATTCACATAACTATAATGAAAGAATATTTTGACATATTTTCCACTAACTTGTCAATTTTAATTTGAAATTTGTATCAGCAGATTTACCAGAGTATCTTTTACTGGCACAGATTAATGTGAAATTACAAAAAAATGATTCACAAAAAGAAATCAGAAATAATACATATTTAAAACATGATGATTTTACCTGTAAATGTTGCATTCGTAGAAGCAATTTCTGAAATGATCATAAATACTATTATTAACAAACATGCAAAATCACAAAAACTTTTAAATCTCAAGTTATCTATTAGTTATCTGTCACTTTTATTTTACTTTTTACAATTTCTAATACAAAAAGGAGTAGTTCACATATTCTTTTGGAGCCATTGAGATTTATTTTTGAGATATGTGTTGCTTATGAGCAATTCTTCAATTATTTAAGTCTATCTATATTAATCCTCACCTTCCACTCCATCTCTTTATTAAACCATTTGGACTGATGTCTCATTCCCTTAATTCCCAGAACCTACAGATAGGTGGAGGCACGCAGCAGGAGAACTGCCCCATCTGCCAATTTGAAATGCCTTGGTTTTGAAGTGATTCAACACAATACACTGTAATGGAATCGGTTCAGTTCACTGAGGGGCAGTCTAAAGCATGAAGTACCTACTCTTCTGCTGTTGATGGTCAGGAAAGATCCCAAACCTTTTATCTCACCTTTCCAAAATCAATTTGAGTAAAATATAATGACTCACCACTGCACTCCAACTCTCCCGCAATGCAATAGCTGAAAATTAAAGTTAAAAAAAAAAAAAAAGAATGTGGTTAAAATTTTAACTCCAAATGACATACATCTTCCAAATTTAAAACAACAAATTTCTAACAGTGAAAATTAAGACACAACCAAATAAGAGAACAATAAATAATTGTTTCCCCAAGAGCCTGCCATTGATTGAAATTGCTTGTTTTTTCATGTACTGTTATTTCTAATCTATTTCAGTGAGGTGTTCCTGGGACCTAAAGGAATGCTTTTCAGTCAAGCTGTAAAGTTAGTTCTTACATTTTCAGTTTCAAACATGATGTTACTGATGTCCATGCTGCTCTAGTATAGACATCACCTCTTTGCTTCCATGTCACTGTCTGAAAGCCTATAAACATGACCTTTCATTTATAGAATTAAAGCTTTCTTTTTACCTAAAACTACAGTAACAAATTCTGTTCTGTCTTTTGCATTATTAAGTATAAGATTTAACAAACCATTTGTTGATATGTAAATTTACTGAAAACACAAAATAACCATCTTAACTAATGTGAAACTAAACCTAAAGCTGGCCTTATTTAAAAATAACAGTGTTAAAATTATATACATACATATGTGTATGTATGTATATAATTGTATACTATATATATATGTGTGTATATATATATGTGTGTGTGTGTGTGTGTGTGTGTGTGTATATATATATATATATATATATATATATATATATATATATTAAATGAAAATGAAAGAAACAGAATTGCTTATTGGAAAGGTAGTAGAGAATGTACCATGTTCTTCCACAGTTATCTTGGATCACTCCCCCTGCTGGTATGACATCGTTGTAGAAGCAGCTGCACTCAGACAAACTGACACATTTCATGGTGTTCTCATCCAGATAAGGAGCATTGTCTGGGCACTTAGCATAACAACCTGTGAGTAAAAATGACCTGCAGTTTGTCTCTATTTACTGAAATTGATCATACTGCATTATATTATATAGAATATTTATAAAGTTACTTATATGATTCCGTTAACTAAAGTAGATAATAGCAAGATGCTATCACATCCTTAAGAATGACAATGAGCAATGGGATTGTGTTTCCGCTCTCTCTATATATATATCTCCTATTAAACACATAACTTATGTCCAGAAAAAATGTGTCTGATGCAGAAATATTAATGTCACAATAAAGATAACTATTCATTAAATTACAAAATATAAGACACCAAATTGGCAGAAACTGACAACATTTTCCAGTTTTAAATATCAATATAATTTGCACTACCCTTTGGATATTATTAAAATTTGCCTTACCTTCTAAAAGTGCAGAAAATTTCTGGCCAATAACTCGATCTTTGCATGTCTTTGCAGTCACTGTACCACAAGGTTCATAATGCCAGCTGCATTCTCCAGGTGCGTTGTAATAATCACAGTAGACAGCTATAATTAAATTATATCAAATTACTTCCATTAATTATATAACAATTTTCACCTTTCGTTTCTGAAAGCATTTTTAAAAGGGATTTTGAATGATAGTAACAATAAACAGACCTAAAAATATATCATTCTATCTTATCAACTTCCTTTGGCTTTGATCAAATTGCCTTATAAGCCAAAATAGCTCAGAAAAAAAGAGAGAAGCATATAGAATCAAGACAGTACTTAACTTTGACATCTCACACTAATATAGGTTTGAGGTGGAAAAGTAACATTAATTTTCCTATTTTGAGATAGTTAAAGCCATAGCCTAGATTCACAGTTTTAATGTTCAAGCTTAAATTAGAAAACTAAGTCTCTGGAAAAATTAGACTTCTTTAATATGTAAACAACAGTTCCCAAATGAGGCAACTGAAGGTTTCAATATAATATAATGCTGTGCATAATGAACTGAATGCAATGCGGATTCAATCTCGACGTTTCTCATTTGTCATATTTTCTTTCATAATACCTTCCTTTAAAAGAAAGAGTTAACTGATTTCTATTGAAGTTACCACTTTCTATATACATCAAGATTCAGTTTACATTTATTGTATAGTTTATTTTGAATAGGGCTCTATAAAAGTTTTCAAGATAATGTGTGAGGATTTCCATCAAAAGTAATATATGAGGTAAATGTTTAAGGATATATGACTATAACAAGACAGGTAAATAGTTCATTGTTCCTCTGAATCTGAGTGAGTATTCTCCATCAGTCTTCAATTTTTTTTTTCCCCTCTGAACATAAGAACTTTTGAAATTGAATTTGATGTTCTATGCCAGGTGCTATATTTTTTTAAATAGATACTTTTTTCCACCATCATATAACACATTTTAAAACATTTCGAGGATCAAGAATGTGTGTTTTATAGAAAATATGAGAGGAAGGTTGATTATCTAACAAAGTCATTATATCTAATTATGTTGTTAACGAACAACAATACATGGATTTCACTTACGACAGAGGTCGGGTTTTCTCCACTTGACACAGACTCCAACAGCGCTGCATGCCTCCGCATACATAGCCACAGACGTGCAGAAGCCCAGGTACTTCCCTTCCATGTCACATGCGCAGGCTTCCTCGATACACGCATCATAGTAAGCACTGGGGTCCACCTAGGTAGAGGACAGCACATGAGTCTCTGGGAGCAAACCCTGTGGAGGTCCATGCTCTCAGAGTAGTGCTACCTTGTTATGGCAGTCTCTGAAGGTGCTGTCCCGGATGATCTCACATTTCCGCACAGCCCAGGCCTTACAGTAGGGGTTTGAGTCACATGGGAAAGTCTGAGTTACTGTGTTTGAACATTCTTGACTTGTTTTCCAACTATTTCCAAATTCCAGTGCTCCAGCAGCGACTGACGAGTATCTTGTTGTGAAATCATCCTTGAGATCACCATTGCTATTTCCACAAAGACCACACACTTTGCCCTATACAGATCAGAAAGGGAAATTAACAAGTACGTTGTAGATATAGATATGTAGACATGTAGATATAGAGAGAGAGTTGGAATCAGAAAGGGAAATTTATAAAGTGAGCTGCACTAGGGATATACATAGAGACAGATGATAGGTAGATGATAGATAATAATTATTATATATAATCAGAGTTATATGTCATGAGTCTATTTTAAATTTCAATTTTTGGAAGGAAACCAGAATCTGTGGATAAGATTCTGATCCCGTTTAATTCAAGACATCCTATATCATAAGATGATCTAGTATTAACTAAGAAAATGCCTTAAGAATTAAAATAATTATATTCACTAGCTTCAAATTATATATGAGTATACTCTCAGTTTCTTAGAACATTTGCTCCCAGCAATACAGTTATTTCTATATATACTCCAACTACTTCAAAATTGAATTATGCAATAATCTCAAACAACCAAATATGGATAAACTAGAATACTTCAGGTTTATTGCATTTATTTTTCACCAGATTCTATCATCTTTATTACATTTAATATTTCATGCAAAGGTTAAATAGATATGGAGCGCTTATTGTACAACAGAGACTACCATTCTCCCACTTTCCACCTATAAGTATGTCTCTAACTCTCAGTAACAGAAATGATTTTGTTTCCCAATTGAATTACTTATTAGCAATATACATACATTCCAGCGTGGATCCAAAATAACAGACATTCTTGTGTTTTTGTCCCAAATTATGGTTATTCCAGCTAAAAATTTCAGAATCAAGTACAGGCCAACGGTATGCACAGAATATGCATTTCCACTGAGTTCACATTCCTTACTTTCTGGAGCTTTGATTGCTGTTACTTTACCATCTTGCAAGATAACATTCTGATCCTGTAAATGAAAAGATAGGCTTATATCAGTTTTATTTGGTCACTCATAATCTGAAAAAGACAGTAAATAAAGGGAAATAGCACTATACCTGTAAAGTAACTATGATTTTTCTTGAACATGTGAGCCCATCTTCGCAGCATGGGACACTTTCAGTTAAAATACGGAATGTGCCATTTTCACGACCACAATAATCCTTTAAAAATAAAGTTATAATATGTTTATTAATATCAGGGATATGGAACTTAGTTATAACATTTGTATCAAATATTTCTCAGTCAGTGATAACTTAAACTCAGTAAATTACGATATACTATATTAGGGAAATTTCTGAAACATAATGGTTTAATTGCATTTGGCTGAGGCCAAGCTAGTTAACTTGCTTTGACTCAGCCCTTTTCCCATTACTTTTATACAAGTTTAGAATTACACCATGGATATGTAAGTGTTTAAATTATATGTTTGTAATCATAGACTTATATCTAGGACTTGTAAATTGCTAAAAGTGGATTTTTTTTCCTCAGTGATTTATAGGAAATTTGATATTCAATCAAAACTAATGCATACATACAAAACAATCCAAATGTATCTTCCTCTTATGGAGGAAGCAGCTTAATTGCATGTAATAAGCATAAACTCTGGAATCAGACAGATCAGGTTTGAATAAGGTATTGTCTACTTAGTAATTTTTGTTGTTTATCCTCTGTAAACCTCAATTTCTTTATCTGAATCATAGGAATAATATCAGCCTTTTAGTATTATAATGATTAAATGTAGTAAAATATGTAAACTTGCTTGGCAAAGAAGTTCTCATAAAATGCTGTCATCGTTGCTGATTGTGCTGTTCTTAAAATAATTGTAATATCTAACTTTTATTAAGCACTTAGCATGTGCTCCAATATTTCCCCTAATTTGGTTTCGAGTAGAGGCAATTGCCATCCCCATTTTATAGATAAGGAAATTGAGACACAGAAAGGTTAAGGAAGGTGCCCAAAGTCACACACCTTAAAAATGGTAGAGCCGGGATTGAAATCTAGGCCTGCTGCCTCTGGAGTCAGCATTGTTTTATGTTACATTTTACTGTCTTCGAGAAACTGCCTTCAGCCTTTTTTTTTTTTAATTTCACATTTTGAGAATAAAATTTTCCAGAGTTCATCCACAATAAATAATAAGTAAGAAATTTAGGAAAATTGTGATAAAACACACTTGTAATTACCTCAACAAATGAATACTGGCAGAGACCATCAAAGCTGTAACTTTTCCTATCAAAAGTTCGAACATGACCTTCCCCATAGATGTGACAGGTAGTTTGACATTCATTTTGCGTACAGCTCCAAGATCCTTTTAAGCAAATGCTGAAATAAAACAATGACAGTGTGTGGTAATTATACTATTCCAAGATCTATATACTCATACTACTTTTGTAAAGAAGCACAAAACAATGTTTTCTATTGATGTAAATTTTGCAGTTGTCGTCATTATACTTCATGATGTTCATCATATATAATATGCTATATAACTTTCTATTTAAAGAAATAGCATTTTTTTCTAACTGCATTTGACCATTATTTTTGGAAATATCCCAAAATATGACTTCTTCTTTCTCATAAAAATAAGAGCAGATTGTGCACTTTTTAAATCCAAAATAAATAATAATCCTTTACTACACACCATTTGTTGCAGCCCACTGAGGTGACACTTCCTTGTTCATACTCTCGTCCACCAAAAGAGCATGGGCAGTCATCAGGAAAGACACAGTTCCCTTTAGAATTGCGAACCATTCCTACTGGACAGTAGCACCCACGTTTGCAAGGCAAGTTTCCCTACAGAAATAAGTATAAAATATACACAATGAGGCACGGCTCCAAACACATCACATTATCAACATTAATTTATAATAGATAAATACACCAAGTATACATTTAGCGTTAATATTTAACAAGTCAGAATAACACACAATAAATAATATGATCTTATAATTATTTTTCATTGACATTTTAATTTTATTCTGCCCTTTTACAGAGCTAAACTCTAATGCCATGTCACTTACATCAAAATTAGGCATGTTCCGAGTGCTACATGAACTGTCAACTCTTCTCTGTGCCTTAGGATCACTGCAGTCCACATATTCAGCCCCTCCAGAACAAGTCTCTGTAAGATAAAGAAAGCCATTGTTCATCAAGGCCTTCTTGATCTGTTTATTTTAACCAAAGCAGAATATCTTCAACTTGCATCATGATTTCAACACTTACGTTGGGTTAAATCAATGGGAGTCTGGCAAAGAAGAATCCCATCTCGACAGACACTGGAAATAAAAGAAAATGATACATTTAAACATCACATTTCAGTGACAATATCTTAATACATCATCACAGCCACCTGAACCCCTCATTCATAAACCACCTGTTTCATTGCAAGTAGTTAGATGAATGAGACATAATGCCCCAGAACATGAGAATGAACTGAATCATAAGATACAGACTTGTACATATTATAGGAATGTACAAATAAGGTTGTGTAGACATCAAAGAAAACTTCGTGGAAAATATGCCTGGATATTGATGGATGAGTAAGACTCAATAGATACTGCTGATAAAATGCAAAGCTGTGAGGCATGAAAGAACAATGTATATTCCAATTACTTGTTTGGATTGAAGGTAGAATGTGTAATAGGGAGAAGTGGTAAAAGTAAGTTGGGGCCATATTTCAGATGGTCTTAAATGACATGCAAGTCTAATTTTGTTCTTCAGGCAACTGTCATCATTAATGTTTTTGAGCAGCTAAGTGGCACAAACTGAACAGTGCTTTAGGTTAGATACTCTAGTGGGAGTGAGGAAACATGAGACAGAGACAGAGAGATACAGGGCAAAGAACAACCACATTAGCAATCACAGTAGTGCCAGTAAGAGCTCACAGGGGTCTGAAATAGGGTAATGCTGTGCTGAAGGGAACCATCATTTGGAGGTGCTAGCCTGTTGTATTTAAAAGGTAATCTACTGATTCTCCAACATGTGCAGAGAAAGTATCATTATCAAACCTTAACTGAATGTTGTGTGTGCTTTGTGGGAAAAGGATTGTTAATATGCTTTTCTTTTAAATGGCCAAGAAATATCATTCATTGCTAAATGATTGCTTAATGGAACCAAAGAAAACATAGAAGGTGCATCCAGAGAGTTTTGGAATGGCTACTTCATTTTGCAGTTATGTTGTTAAGAATTGCTATATCTATTTATGTAATTAGACATATGGATAAATGACTTTGCCCCATAAATTACTTTGCCAGAAACCACAACCTCCTTAGCCATTATGAAGTCACAATTCTTTAACCCTTACTGCCCAGGAACTAAGTTCAAATTCTTGAGCATGGCCTGACCACTGCCTACATTTTCAACCCAATCCCATGCAACAATGACCTACCTGTGCAATACATTTTCAAGCATTTCCTACATTAGTGCATTCTGTTTACTCTACTGAAAATCACTCTTCACACCCCAATTTTTTCTGGAAAAAGATTCATCCTTAGGAAAACTCAAATGCTGGTCTCCTCTGAGAAGTTTTCCTTATCTCCACAGGTAGACACTGGCCTTTTCTGTGCCATGTTATAGTATACAAGTATACAAAATCCTCGCCACCAGCACCCTATTTACTCTGTGAGTGCAAAACAGTATTCATCTATCTTCATAACTTCAGCATTCAGCACGAGGTCTGGCACAGTGTAGACATTCATTTAATACGCATTTGTTTGACAATGAATATTGAGTGACTACTAGAAAATATTGTCTGAATATGAAATTACTTTGCATTGTTTGCACGTAGGAGCTGCTAGAATACTTTTTTTACTGGTATTAAAACCAAATAAGAATAGGATAAATCAAGTATAGCCATGATGATGCAGTGAATACTCCAGGTTAAAGCGGACGATATCTAACCTTACTAAGAAATACAAAATTAAAAAAAAAATATATATATATATATATGACATCTCTAAAGAAGACTTCATACTAGCAAAAGACTATTTCTCTGAAAGGGACAGTCCCTGGATTTCAAAGTCATAACATATGTATATATATGTAATCTCCATACCATTTATTATCATCAATTTCGATGAGTTTGCCTGGTTTCAAGACCTCATCATTTATATAGCAGTCACACTGGGATTTGGGGACACAATTTCCTTCATTGTCCTGGTACATCTCATCGGGGCAAGTGCATCCATCAACTGGAACATCTTCTACATCACAGCTCCTATCTCTCTCTGACAATGAGCGGCAAGAACTATTGCAGGCTTTTACATTGTACTTGAAAACTAGGCCACTTGGACAAGAATGATCTGTAGGATAGGGACAAAAAATAGTAAATATGTTATCTATCCAGAAAATATAGCAATTTCACTTCAACTTGATGCTTATAGATATTATAGTGAATTATTCATAATTGAGGTAATAAATAATCAAGAAAAAAGTAGTTGTTCATTTTTTTTTCAGTCAATATTGAGACGTCACCATACGTTCTGCTAGGGATAAAGCCCATAAACAAGATTGGTGACACACTGCTCTCTAGTGGTTTATATTCCTGGGGGAAGGACAATCGTGTTACATGCTATGAAGGAGCAAGATGGGAATTCTAAGTGTGCACAACTGGGGACCTGCACTTAGTGAAGGGAAGCAGTAGATGGACAACAAGAAGGCAGTCTAGAGAAAGAGAATTCTAAGTCTGGGGAACAACCTAAGTTAAAGAGAGGAAAGGTCTTTCAAAAAGCAAATAAAAGAATAGAAGCTATAAGCCCAGACACAGAATTAGCAGTAGGCCTTTCAGGGCCCACTTAGGCAGTTTGATCTTTAGCATTAGAGTGATGAGAAGCCATTGACTTGTTTTAGACTAGAGTATCACATGATCAGGTTAGTTTTATTTGGTTTTACTTTAAAGATTACACTGATTACTCTGTGGAAAATGGAGTAGAGGGAACCAGGAATCAATACTGAAGGAGGCTATTGCAATCACACAGGAGAAGAAAAACGATGGTTTCTTAAACTAGGTTGATGGCAGTAAAGATGGAGATACGTGAATGGATTTGAGAGAAATTTGTGAGGTAAACTTGACAGACCTTATTGATTGACTGGATATAAGCTATGAGGTATTAAGTATGATCTACAAGGGATATGTTCCTACAAAGTATTTCTTTTTTTCTTTTTGGAAATCAAGTACTTTCTAAAGTCTCATTCCAATAGTGTAATACATACTTTAAAATAAAGTTTTAGAAATATTATAGCTGATCCTCTAATTTACTGATTTATTTTTATTTTGTTACAAAGTAAGTTATTAATATTTGACTATCATTTAAAATACAGTAGTATTCAGAACATTACTTAAATTTCAGCAAACAATAATTGAACAGATACATAGTTATATATAAATACATATATATTCTGTTCTTGTTTACATATGAATATATTAAATTGAGATAAAAAAATAAATCAAGAAGTAAAAAATGCAAGGATTGCCCAAATATACATATTTAGTAGAGTGGGGGTGGTCACTGAGTGGTCTTATTCAAATCACATGCTAACCCCATGTCTTTCAGGAGGATGGGTACTTTAATGGTGGTTCCAACAAGATTTACTTCAATGAAGATGGGGTAGATTCCCAAAGGAATATCAGAATTTTATTACAAAAAGAAGAGGACATGGATATTGACCAATCAATAAAATTGGGGAGCAGAAATATCCATTATTAATATTTTTTTAATTATTATTTTCCTTAGGATAAATCCTCAAAAGTGTAAATGCAGTGCCAGGGAGGATGAAGATTTTTATAATTCTTGCTGCCTAATGTTCTACTGGTTTCCATAATGCCATACTGATGCTTGAAGCTCATTTTCCCTTTCCCAGGTCTAGGAAATACATTTTTTTTTAACCTTTTGACCCCCTTCACCCATATCTCCCAATCCCCACCGACGACCTCTGGCAATTACCAAGCTGTTCTCTATCAAAAGCAGAAAATTATCTTTGAAAGAACCAAGTAGAAATTTGTAAATACATGTGCCTATGTGCATACACACACACACACACACACACACACACACACACAAACTATAGTAAAATTGAGAAGGAAATAGAGTTATCTAAAGCATCCATCTGCTTACCACATCGTCCAGCTCTCCAGTCCACTACGTATGTTTCCTTCTCAGCACATGCTTTCACATAGTTGCCTAAAATTGTACACAGGCAATCTTGACTGTTTTCACAAGTACAAGTGTATTTTTTGCATTCCTTTAAAATGAGAAACAAATTCATATGACATTATGAAAATATTCAGAAGAACAGGCAAACTGGGTAAATTACTTGAGTTCATAATCACTCTTCTTCCCTGAAAACAAATTGTCTTTGAAACTTTTGGAAATATTTGTTTTCAAAAATATGCAAAATAGCAAATCAATTATTAACTGGGTTTTCAAATAACTTAGAAAAAAACAGAAAGAAAATTATTCAAGATTTTTTTCATTTGGGGTTTTTTTATATCAATTTTAAAAATTAGAGTTGGTATATTTGACAATTGAAGAAAATAGTGGAATTCAATGTTAAATTTAAACATACCTTAATCTACTGACAATGGCAGTTATTTGAAAATTCTTAATATCTACATATTTCTTTTGATATTATCAAAGTATTTCCCCCAAAAGCTGTTAATGTTAGATTCTCATGTACCTCAAGATATGGTTTAGGGTTCACAACTGGATGACAGGAAGCAAAAGGCCCATTTGCATCAAGAAGAATTCCACAGTGACTTTCAGCAAAATTTTCTGGAAGAAAATTAATGCAACCAAAATTTGTATCATTAATGTCATAATTTTTTAATTGAAAGAAAAAGTGTAAATTTTTAATAGAATTTTATCTTTATTAAAACAATTATGTTTTTGAAGTGTTTTGCTATAATAAATTGAATTTGTTATCAGTATATATAAAAATAACATGATATAATCAGAAACACCTTAAAGTAAAAGGCAAAGTCTTTATTAGCTTTGGACTTCTGTATTAAATCAGTTAACTATTTTCTGAAATTATATATATATGGAAAAAAGGAACCAGATCATTTATTTATGTGCCATTTAATTTAAAATACACATTTCTTTCTAAGTTATGAGAAGTGGGTAAATGAAGCCACCACACCACTGCCACTTCACTCCTGTCACCAGTATACAATTTTCTTAAGATCTAGGTTTGGGGTTTGGTGTAACTAATATTTACCATAGCAGTGGTTGGGAGACCTAGATCTAGCCATAGCTCTATTATCAAGTGGCTCAGCACTTTGAGTCAGTCTATTTTAATCAATGATTACTTCCATGACTAAATTAATAGGAAAGAATAACAACTCAAATAATCTGTAAAGCCTCCTCTAACTCTATTATTCTATAACTATGGAGAAACTGTTTAAGGAAGGAAAGAGTGGGTATAGAAAAAGACAACTGAGATGATCCACCCTCCCCCAGTGAAAGGTATGTTTTCTAGGAATACCCTCAGTCAGCCAGACTGTTTCTCTGCTGTTTCCTCTGAAATTGGGACAGTACAGCAAATACTCATTAAAATCAGGGTTATGTGATAGTCTCATATTATTGCAAGAATAAGTACATAATTCCTAACAACACGTATTTAATTACAGAGTTTGGCATTCAATCAGCATTACCTTGTTCTATGCTGATGCATGAGGTAGGTTTTCCTTTAGGACAGGACATCATTTCCCAAGAATCAGCAAACGTCTGAGACGTCTTCTCCAATATATTCTGACTTGACATGAAATCATCCTCTGCTCTGTTGTTATAGGAACCGCAGAGTCCTGTATAAGAGCACAGCACAAAGTTTAACATCTCCTTACCTACTCAACCATTTGGATTCATGTCCTTACTTCGTCTCAGTTCTTTCTTCAAATGAAAACTACAGAAGCTACCGAAAGCATTCCTTGATTAGTCTTTATGCATATAAATAAAATTTAATAACACTTCAGATTCATACCCCCTTTTAGTCAAATTCCAAGAACACTGAAATTCCATTTGCCATGAATAGTGTATTTTTCCTGTCGGTTGCTGTAACTTTACCTTCTTTGAGAAGGTAGCAGGAAGTACGCTTACAAGTAGGAGGTTTATGACTACATATTTTCACAGGTCCAGTGTGGAGACTTGAATTATGTTAAGGGCTATGTGCCTTTCTTATCTGGACCCTACTGACTCATGAGTTACATACTTTACCTATGTGTAAATAAGTCACCTTCTCAAGCATAGATACATTGCAAAAGCTTAAAAGGTTTAAATTAGTAATTGTGGCCTTGGCTAGAATTGTTTTATGTAACATCAATGACAGCATGTAAGAGCAGATTTCTATCCTAGGAAAAACCTCAATGAAAGATATGACCACATAATCTGTTGGTAAAAAGACAAATTATAATGTAACTTGTATTTAAACATGATTTTCAGAGGATTTATGTCTATAATATTTTTATTTTTTCTTCTCCAGATCAAAATCTTAGTAATGCATATCAGCAAAGTGATATATAACATATATCATCAAGTCTCACTTCATAAAAGCCTTAATTTAAAAACCTTAAAATGTTTAAATTTTTAAGGACCATTTGGGAATAGATTTTGTAATTAATAAAGCTGTCTTTACTATAAGAAGCAAACTGGAATTATTTTACTGCCATATGGAAGATAAAGTTAAGTAAAAATGTTTTATGATTTAATGTCATCTAGAGACAATTGAAAATTACAATAAATAATGGTCACCTTAGAGCCTGGGAAATAAAAACATATGCGGAGGAC
Organism: Rhinolophus sinicus; assembly: GCF_057876585.1. NCBI lineage: Eukaryota > Metazoa > Chordata > Mammalia > Chiroptera > Rhinolophidae > Rhinolophus > Rhinolophus sinicus. The sequence goes on along the minus strand of NC_142501.1, from coordinate 45,836,164 downwards.
TTACCTACGGTGTCTGTGAATTGGTTAGGTGGCATAGAAACATATAATTGCATCACAGGAACAACTTGTATTTGCATTTTTACGTGAAAGTATGTTTCTACTTGAAAGTATGAGGAAGATGCCTTGAATATCTGTATTTTGTCTGTTAAAATAATTATTAACATTATTAGCAATAATTAACATTATAAACAGTTTTTAATTTCTTAAAATGCTTTTAGTCTTTAATACTTGTTAAAAACAGTAATATTTAACATCTTTAAAAATTGAATAAATGAATCTCTTACATTTATTTTTAAATTAAAGGTAAGTATTATTACACTTACCTGAATAATAATGACCTTGATTTCTAATATTGTCATTTGTGACTGTTCCATCTTTATTGAAAGTATATTTGTCAACTGAAACAGACTAAAATTTAAGATACATTGTTAATTCATTTTAATTTACAAAATTAATTCATTTTAGTGTAACATATAAACCTGAGATTCTGTTCCACAACAACTTGTTTAATTTTATTGGATTAACTTATAAATATCTAAAATGTAGAACATTTTTAAAGCATTTGTCATACTTCGCATCATTGTTTTTCATCCTAACTCTTTAAGGAAGATTGTAAAGAACTCTTTATCCCCAATTTGTAGAGGAGGAAACTAAGACCCTAGAAGGTAACTTGAATTTCCAAAGGTCACACAGCTTGCAAGTGCCAAAGGCCAAGATAGTTGTTCTCTATACTCATTTATGTCTGTTTCCATTTATAATGTTGGTTTCTAATACACAAAATTCTAAACAAATATAATTGCTTTCAGAGTTTAATAATTTTATAAGCACATAAGATTGATCTGTAATTAGCATATTAGTTGTATATCTACGGTAATTTTGATATATTTAAGGATCCTTGGAACTATGCAGCTCTTCCAGAAACTTTATCAATTTTCTCTACAATCTTATCTTTGCTTTTAATTTACAGTAAAGCCTGCCTTCTTCAACCTCAAAAACTCTGAATTTGTGAAGTAATTGATTTGATTGTGCTCTGAATAAACTTTAGGAAGCTGATGACTTACCGAATTCAAGAGGAGTGTAACACTATTTAAGCATGTTCCTGACTGACCACTTGGACATGGACGAAGTTCAACACTCACAGACCAATCTTTATCCTGTTAAAAAAAAAAATGCATTTCATTTAAATGTTTATTAAAATGTTATTGATTATATGCTATTACTATGTGATTCATTCACAATGCATGTTTGCATTTTAAATATGCACAATTCCTGTGTACAATCAGTCTGCTCTGAAAATTGAAACCTAGTTAAGTCTATGGTACAGTCTAGGCCTGGCCAAGAGCTTTACAGATCGTCTAAGGATCTTCCATCAGCTATATCTATGTAGTCTATGATCGGGGGGTTTTCATAAACACCAATTTTTTTCTTTATCTTTACTTTTTACTTCTCCTTCAAGGGATTTGTGCTACTTTGTAGAGACTAATAGGAATTAGAGGCAATATAGCTTGTTTATTCTCTGGATAATCCATGTCTGTTTAAATCCAATGTGAGAGGTATTTAATTTGTGAAACTGTAATATAAGTCATGTCAAACATTGACTTCCAGTTCTCATTTTAAGATCTAGGAATCTCTAAACTAAGCAAATATTCCGTGTATTTTGGCATATTTCCCTCTCACTTTGCCCATTTCCTGTCCTCACGGATTACATGCAGAACATAAAAAGAAGGGGGGAAAAAAGAGATGGCATACTGACTTTCAGTAGCAGCAACTACATTTCTCTGATTACTGGACATTGACCCATATCTCTTTATTTCAGGAGTCACAGATTTTGCTCATTTTTGTTTCTTACCAGGAAGATTAAATAAAGTTATATATTCTCATGCTAGCTAAAGGTACAAGCTACAAAATAAAATTTTATTGAAATTTAAATGATTTAAAATGTTAATACTGAAAAGAGTTTAAATATAAGGTCAACCTATATCATACTGATAATATAGTATTATATAATGTATCATATAAAAATAAATGTAAAGGAATAATGATGAAGATACTTCATGGAATAGGAAAGGTAGTTGCATTTGAGGCACTAGTGAACACATGCAAAGAAAAGTAGAAGAACAAATAATTACCCAGTGTATTTAGAAAATTATTCATGATGAAAGGAGCTTTGTTTGTTTGCTTATTAAAGTACACATTTGTAAATCTGAAAACATTTAGAGATAAAGACATGTGTGCTCCAATGTTCATTGCAGCTTTGTCTACGGTGGCCAAGACATGGAAACAACCAAAATGTCCTTCGATAGATGAATGGATAAAGAAGTTGTGGTATATATACACAATGGAATACTATTCAGCGGTAAGAAAAGATGATATAGGAACATTTGTGACAACATGGATGGATCTTGAGAGTGTAATGCTGAGCGAAATAAGTCAGACAGAAAAAGCAGAGAACCATGTGATTTCACTGATATGTGGTATATAAAGCAACAAAAAGAACAAAAAGCAACAAAAGAACAAGACAAACAAATGAGAAACAGAAACTCATAGACACAGACAATGGTTTGGCGGTTGCCAGAGGGTAAGGGGTGGGGGGTGGGGGGAGGTGAGGGTAAGGGGGATCGAATATATGGTGATGGAAGGAGAACTGATGAACAGTGATGAACACACAATGGGATTTATAGATGATGTAATACAGAATTGTACACCTGAAATCTATGTCTATGTAATTTTACTAGCAATTGTCACCCCAATAAATTTAATAAAATAAAATTAAATAAATAAATAAATAAATAAATAAATAAAATAATAAAGTACACATTTGTGAGGAGAATAAGTAATATTGATTGTCAATATGTGACAAAAGGTATACTGAAATATATAACTACTAATTGAAGGGCTGTTTGTTATTTATTGTTTTAAATAGTAATTGAAGGTGAAGATTGTGTTTCAAAGTGTTTAAAATATAGTGTGGTGCCTGTATCCATTTTTGCAAGTGTTCTAGGCTATTACTTACATGGATGGCCAAAAAGTAACAGTTTCCAGGATGGTTATATTTTTCACCATCAAAGGTAGTAATTGAACTTCCTTCCACCTTACATCTTCCAGGGCATAATGCTTCAGTGCAAGACCATTTTGCTTCTTGGCAGGTGCTGTTAAAATAAAATGGTTATGTTAAAGGTTATCAATTGTGTTTTCTCAGTGGTAAGAATAAATATCACATTAAAAAAAATCACAACTTGAGCTAAGACATTTAGTTAAGTAGTTTTAGATCCTATTCATTCCCCACCCACTATCTCAGCTATGTTAAAATGTCTCACTGACAGTGGTAACTTGGTACTTCAGAAGACTTGAATTCCATTGACTAAAAATAATAGCTTCTGCCTGCATCAAACATAAAAACTTGTCAATTGGATTTCATGAATTTGTTTAAATGAAACACATTTCACTGTTAGTATAAAAACACCTGCTACACATCACATTGTAGACCTGCACTGTCCAATACAGTTCAGTCATATAGCTATAGATTATTTGAAATGTGGCTAGTCCAGATTGAGATCGGCTGTAAATATAAAATACAGACTTTGAAGACTTAATATGAAAAAAAATTGTAAAAACTCTCCTTAACTCTTTATACTAATTTTATGTTGAAATGATAATATTTTGGATATACAAAATATAAGATAAAAACTATTAATAATTCTATCTGCTTTTTTTTTGCTTTTAAAAAATGTTTCAACTAAAAATATGTAAAATTATCTATGTGGGTCCTATTTGCCTATTTATGACTCACATTATATTTCTCTTGGACAGAATAGTATAAACATTCAAAAATCATAGCTGTTGTTATTTTTAATTATTAATATAGTATCATCACACTAACAAAATATTTCCTATTTATAGAGAAAATATTATAGTAAAAATAATAGACTAGTCTTCATTGAATCAGATTATTTTCCCAGAAGGACACCATATGTTTCTAGAAAAGTCCTGTGGAATCTTACAGAAATTTGGAGTTTCAGAGAAAAGACAAAATGAAGAATAGAGAAATCTCTCTGGTCAGCATATTGTTGCTGACTTAAAAGGAGGAATCAAGCTAACTATGCAATTAAAAAAGAAATAGTCTATACTAACTTTTGGCACATTCAAATCCACTCTGGATTAAATACATCATCACCAAAGAAGCCTCATATAAAAATTACTTGAAAGTGTTGGGTTGTTTCTGATTGTTCATTTTATTAAATATGTAATTAGCGTAATTATTGCTTCATTATTATAAACATACTCTAGTATTATTCTTTGCTCTGTATTTGCAATCACAAATTGGTTTACTATTCAAAACACTATTTCAGTTAGTGAAAAACATTATCTTTGAAAGATACACAGAAAGCTCACATCTTATTTATAATAAACATACTAAACATTCCTCGAAAATAAAAGACAAAATATCAACACAGGAAATCCAATGAGGCAGATTTTTATTTGTGAAAAGTTTATTTTAAGGGTGGATTTAGGAATTATTTTCAATTAGATTAAAATATCAGTAGTTTTTCACTATCAATAAAATGTAAACAAGAAGCACACATACCACTGAGAACCACAAGGACCTTCTCGGACTTCTCCTGACTGATAGACTTTTCCATTAGATTCACATGGACATTCAGCCTTTAATACACATCTCCCTTTCTCTCCAATATCATCCAATAGATAACCTAAAAATCATTATATAAGATAAATCTCAGAACTATATAAACATCAATAAATTCCCAAGCAGTGTATTATGAAATCACTCTTGAACTAGTCCTTCTTAGTTCAATCGTGAACTTAAAATGGTAATTTCTATTTAAGTAGCTACTCCAAGTTTGAGAGCTGGCAAGTGTTCTGAGCCACAGAGCAGTCCTACTGAGCCCAATATAGGACTCCAGGATGACCTGTAGAATACCATGTCCCTTGGGTACTGTAGAGATAGAAAAACATGTTAACATTAAAGGTCTCTCTGGTCCTTCTCAGCAGTTTGCCAGAAGGATGGATTAGGAATAGGTGGATTTATTAAACATCTCATCACAGACAAGACTCCATTAAACTTGAGTCACTTCATTTTGAGTTGTTTTTGTGTAAATATTATTACCTTCTGGGCAGGTGCAGCCACTCACACATTCACTGTCTTGAAAAGGAGCCACATTAGAACAAGTTGCAGGATTTGAGAGACCACATTCTTTGTAGATATGTTTTTCTGGACATCTTGGTTTTTCTGGAGAAATATAGAAATATGTATGCATGGAAATTAGAAGGAAATAAATGTGATAAATACATAATATTCTAATGGAGAACTTTTCAAATGGTATTCTTTGAGTCTCATTTTCAAGATATAAGTATTTAAAGATCCTCAGTACAACTAAATTATGCCATTTTACCATGCATTATTTTATGATACAATATTTAATATGGAGAAACTGTATATTATACATAATATAATTTCATCATACTTTGAAATTGATATTCTATTTGTATTTTAACTTACACGGATTGAGCCAATCATAAGTGGAAAGTATATTTACATTTGTATGAAGCTCATATTAAAGTTTTATTAATCTTTTTGAAAGCAAAGAGGTACTAATCAATATACTTTTGATAACTTTCCAGTTTTTTTACAGAGTTTTTATAGAATTTTACAAAATTACTCATTTTCCCAGTGAATTTTACTCATTGTAAAGACTATAAAGTTCCTAATTAAGATCTTAACACAAAGCACTGCAACTGTGGCAAGTCACTTTACCATGTGTGCTTCAGTGTCCTCAAAAGTACATGTGAGAGAAGATTATATCATCTATTAAGATGCTTTCCAGGGCTAACAGTCATCTGAGAAGATTACTTCGAAACATAGCTCAACTTTAAAGTGGTATATAAACTTCCTGATTTGGAATCTACAATAAATTGGAAAACCTACCACAAGCCACATCGGAATCATCTCTCCAGGATTCATAGGTGCCGGGGCCATCTGAGGCACAGAGGCGTGACAATTCGGAATAAGTGTCACATGTAGAATTTTTGCCTCTATTTTGGCAATACTCATCAATGCAGATCATTTTGTAGTCATTGGATAAAGTGGTAACCTTTCCACATTTCTCAAAGTAAGTTTCAATAATTTTGTTACAGTGCTACAAAATAGATCATGAGATTTTATTAAAACATAAGAAAAATGACAATCAAATGAACATTTAGGAAAAGATAAATTCAGAAGGTTTTTGGGGGGGTTGTTTTGTTTTGTTTTGCATAATATTCTACAACTTTAACAGCGAGAGTTGTTGGATGTTGGTTGAACTGGAGGGTTTTGAAGTATTATATATAGTTGGTACAGTTACTCCTACAAGAATACTTTACCTCTGGCATTTAGGACTGCTATGTAACGACTTCAAAAATTGTACCTCAACTCATCCAAAATTTCTCTAAAGCGGACATGAAGTTTAGAACTCAAGAAAGTGGAAAGGGTGAGAAAAGGAGAGATCCATTGATGTCAGAGATTGGATGATAAATGATTGACACCACGATAAATACTGAGTTTCCCCGAAATTAAGACATAGCTAGACAATCAGCTCTAATGTGTCTTTTGGAGCAAAAATTAATATAAGACTCAGTCTTATTTTACCACAATATAAGACCGGGTCTTTAATATAGTATAGTATAGTATAGTATAGTATAGTATAGTATAGTATAGTATAGTATAGTATAGTATAGTATAGTATAGTATAATATAATAATATAATACTGGGTTTTACATTAATTTTTGCTCCAAAAGACACATTAGAGCTGATTGTCCAGCTAGGTCTTATTTTCGGGGAAACACGGTAGATACTGGCCTTTTAACTGGTAGTCTGCCTATATTTGATGAGCAAACAGATGACAGTAAAACACAGGGACTCTGTGCTTTCTTGATGGGGGCCATGTGAGTTTGCTCTGGAAACAACATATTTGTTCTCATGTTGGTTAAGGAAGTAAAGACATATTATTGAACCCCCAAAACTTCAAATTTCAATGTATTTTAACTATCACATAGCTGTTTTCTATTTTACACATGTTTATTTTCAGTTGTCAAACAAATGCACAATTTGCACCAATTAAGACGTAAGACTGCTGCTAATATTCAAGTGAGTTATAAAATGAAATAAAATAAAATCTTCAAAGATTGTTTTTTCATCCATTATCCTTTGTATATCTTTCTTGCTGAATTATAGGCTCCTTGATTATAAGAAATACAACTCTGTATCATTTGGTCTTAATACAATACCTTATACATAGTAGGCCCATATGAAGTATGCATGGATGTTAACATAAATTTATATATTTATTTAATAAACATTTTTAAGCAAAAAGAAGTAAGTTCACACTCAGCAAGCAACTACCACAATGGATATAACATCACAGAACTCATAATCTTACAGAAGACATATGAAAAAAACCATGAGAAATTATTACATATGGTATCTTATCATAAGTTCCAATGAGTGGCAAACAGTAGCACAGTAAAGAGAAAGTAATTCTAACTGCAAAAGTCAAGGAGGGTTTCACGAGGAAGATAGCAAGTGTTTTTATATACTGTCATGGTTTAATTTGCTTTACTAGAAGATGACAAGGTGGTTATAAATGTAACAACTATTGTCAATAATACAAAAGTCTGTTCTATCCATATATATCTTGAGCTTTAGAATTTTGTTCTAGATTGAAATAGGAATATATGAACATTCATTCAGTCATCAAATTAATCTATCAAATTCAATATAACAAAATTAAACAGCGTGGAAAATTCACAGAGTGAATAATGACTATTTTTAAGTGTTGGAGTCAAAAAGGTTATGTGCAACTTTTTCAAAAAGAAGGTAAAAGATCTGAGGGAGGACAATTCAGACAGACTATCTGGGTCAAAAGTTAAGGGAGTGAAAGCAAAAAGTAGTTGTTGGGCTCACAGTACATGAATTTCTAAACTATAAGAGTCAAGTTAGTATCCATCAAGAGATAATAATGGAGAGGTGAAGCATGTTCAGTTTATAGACAAACTGAAATACTATGCAAAGGAAATTGGAATTGTCACAGTAACATATAATAAATATCATACCATTTTAGGAGGAAAACTTGTTTTAGCATCTACAGCTAGACTAAAGCTGAGAAACAGAGCACAGGGAAATTGGAGAGGAAGCATTTGCAGAATTCTAAGAAGGTATGCATGCTTAAAAAAGACGTTGGCTATCTAAATTTAAATCAAGGGGAATATTGCTAAAATTTGCTACTAGATAGATAAAATATAAATTTCTTACCTGTACTCCATCTGGACAACTTTCATGGCTTTTACTAAATGCCCTGGGACATTCATCAGGAATTTTACTATTGGCAATGTGCTCATTGATATCTTCTCCTTAAAAAGAAAGCAATGTTTGGTTCAAAATATTCATTACATATACACATCATTTTCAAGCTAAATATGGACTTGATGACATATATATGTACGTATATATATGTATACATATACATATATATTAACAATTTCTCATTCTTTAGACAAATGTAAATTGTTTGTTGTTAGATTTATCTAAATATAAGCAATTACTTTAAAATTTTAGTTTGGAAAGCAATTTTCTTGTACATAATACATAGCAATCTTACCTGGAGTGCTGTTGAAATTTCCGCAAAGACCACAAGTTGGATATTGCTTGTGAAGAGTGAGCTTTAAAAGAAATATAAATGTATGTATTTATAAAATATTGAAAATATCTCAAGACAAAATTTACCCAAACCAAAGAATAGGGCCTCTTCATATTCAGTTCTACCTAAGCTGGTTACTTTGGGATGTATTACAGGGACTCTTTTTAAAGGACCTAGCTCTAAAATTTGGAATGGGTTCTAATTCCACAACTTACTAACTATGTGTCTTTGGGCAGGATATTTAACTTTTATTAGCCTGACTCTTCTGAATTCCATCATCTTTAAAATAAGATTAATAATAGTATGTAATTCAAGGTATTTGAAATATTAAGATAAGGCTTAGAACGTTAATTACTACATAGAGCTATCTCAGTAAACTTTAGCTCTTATTTTCAATATATTTAGAATATATTGTTTTTATAACTGAAAGCACAGAACAAAATGCACAGGATTATAAGAAAATCATAGATGGACTTACTGAGAGTTTGTTATTTTTGTCCCACATTAAAGACAAGATTCCTCTACGGCTATTCAGGACATTATGTTCTCCATATTTTTTAATGTGAATCAACTTATTGTTGTATGGTATCTGTACACTGAAAAGTATAAAATACAAGTACATATAAATGTAACAATAGTATTATTATAACATGTTTTTCTGATAATTCATGTTTCTATATTTAGTATCATAAATATACTGGATAGTAGATATTAAAGTTTCCTTTTTCATATTTCAGAAGAAGAAATACAATGGCTTTTTTTCAATATTGGAAAGACTTTTAAGGAACAGTGAATAAATCTGGAGTCTTTGGAGAAATGGACAACAACAACAAAAAAAAACACACATCGGTTTGGTATAAGAAAAAATGATGAAATAATTTGAAATGTTCACAAGTTAAGTATTGAGTCTCATTTTCTTATCCTGGAAAGTATTCAGATATGCCATCCCTTCCAAATATTAATTGCTACTTCTGAAAATCTTGACATAAAAGTTTCAATTCATTGTAAAACCTCAAATTTATATTTAGTATTAAACATACAAATGAAAATTGAAATATTCTGTTAACAGTTTTGTTGAATACACATGTTGCCCCGAATCTAGATACTCAAAATAGTCAAACAATAGAACCACTCTTTTTTTCACCTTGTTGTAGAAGTAAATATAATATAACATTTTATGATCCCACATATATCAAATTTTTATACATTCACCAAACTCCTGGCCAAGAATTTATTTAAAATATCAATACACACATCAGAATAGGAAAAGAGTACCATCGCTTTCCCATTCAACCTTTTTCTTTTCTTTTTTTGGCTCAATTTACTTAAAAGAATTCTATAGCATTTATCCAAAACACGTTAGCATTTACCTTTCTCCATTAACTAAAATGGTATCACCAGAAATAGAGATGTAATTACTGTCAATTATAACCATTATTTTTTCAATCTCACTATCATTGTTTCGTTTGATCTCAATATTGAAATCTCCTCCAGATTCAACGCAGTGACGGCAGAAAGTGTACGTGCATGAAGACTCAAAGGAAAAGATACGGTTGTTGAAAGCTTTATATGCTCCTTTGCCCCAAGTAGAAGCTTCACCTACAAGATTTAGAGCAGAATATTCATAATTATTCAGAACAATTAATGTACTGTCTAATTCTGATTTTTAAAGTGTTTACGTACCAATATAAAAAAAAATCAGTGAAAGATTATATTCTCACAGCCCCCACTTTAAATCAATACTTTCCTTGCTCACATACCGCAAAAAAACACATTAAAAGTAGTACCTGAGTCCTTGAGAATACCCAAAGTTAGCTGTCTTGCTAAACAAAATGTAAATAAAAACATCTTGTTTCCCTTGGGGAAGATATTGTTTCTATGAGTTTTTCATATCATGGGGAGGGATATATGGAGGGAAGTTGTGGTCTGCTTGATTGCTTTGCTTTTTGTAGGTTACCATTTATATCAAATGATTGTAAAGAATTATATTATTTTTTCTATACATCTACGTATATGTACATATGTATATACATATATATATTTATGTGTAGGTGGTGTTTGTGTATCTTTGAGAAAAATAGTACAAATGTGGTATCATTCAAACATACAATGATCAAACAGATAGATCATGGGCAAATTTTTAAAACTAGTTTCGAATCATGGTTATGTTGAAATCCCATTAGGTACTGGCTAGCTTGGAAACAAAAATATAGAAAAAAATCAGAATAATTTTTACTTACCAATAATTGCATTTGTTTCTGAGTACTTTGGAGTCGCTTCTGGAATATGGGATCCTTTTTCTATTCAACACAATGCATAGATTATTTAAATTTCAAGACATATACTGATTTTCAATATACAAGATATTTGGATGGCAATTTAGAAGTTAGTATTGAAAGCTATCAATGGGTTTCTTTATCCTGAATATATAATTTGATTTTGTGAGAGCTGTGATTTGCCAAGATCATATTCCTGATTATCTCTGATGTTCATATTTTTTCTTGGAACAATCAGCCATAGTGTGTTCAGAAATCATCAAGAGCTTATTAACTTGGAGTCATTTACAATTATAAATATATGCTGCATCTCTCACAGACTGTTTTCTCAACTTCAAAAATAGAATTTTGCTAGCCTATTTTTATTGTCCATTACCCCGACAGGTCCAATGTAGATTTTATTAAACCAGTCTACTGTTATATATAATAATAATAGATAATACTGATAATTCAGTTATTTACATATGAAGAAAATTTAATTTTCCTGATCAAAGGGAAAAATCTGCATACCTGCAAACTTTAAATTTCCCATAATTGTTATTTCTAATGCACTGACCCTTTTATGTAATCAAGTAAATTTATAAGTTATCTTACAGCAGGGTCTGAAAGCAAGCCAACTAAAACAAGTACAGTAACAAAAGTGAATACACTTATAGAATTTGAAAATAGTTTTCACAATGCCATTTATTTTGTATCTTGAGGCCACTTCTCTTTACAAAGGTTTTCTTTACTCAGGTTGAGCGGAAATAGATTCAACTATTTATAAAGTCATTTTTAAGATAATACATCTAAAATGATAAAAGAGAAGTTACACTATGCTTTATTCAGGTTGCCTTAAAGTATAATTTAATCTCTCTCATTCATGAAATTGTTTCAAATATCTGGTTAGTCCTCAAAACTTCCGTACTCAAAGAAAAGATGCATTTAGAAGTTCAATTAGTATGAGAAACACATAAGATATTATTGATTTACTAGGCTACACACACACACACACACACACACACACACACACACACACACACACACAGAGTGTATATAAACTTTTTAAACACTGAAAGTCATGAATAAAACTACCTGGAGTGCTGAGTGATCCAGAGGTAGTGTAATCAGATGAGCTTGTGACACCTATTTTAATACAAAATAAATTAGTCTGTTTCTGTGTTATTTTACTTGGTAAAATATGGGGGGGGGAAAGTTTTAAGATCTGATGGATCCAAATCCAGCAATGCTAACAGACTTTTTAGAACCATGTGAAGCTGTAAGAGACCATATATATATATATATATATATATAGTCAAGTCTACAACCTGCTGGAATAACAAAACTAAATGCCTGCCACTAAATGGGCTGACACAAAATTAATTTATTCAGATCAATTGCCTTAAAACTTATTCAGGGAAAGAGATAAGAGTTGCATAGACAGACAGTGTTTTAAGTCTCTTATCCAATTTTCAACCCACTTTAAATTGTTTTACTTTTGGGAAATCTAGATATCATTTCACATGTCAACAGAACAAAGGATTCATAAAAACTGGAAGTATGAAAACCACTAATCTAGATGAACGGAGATATTCATCTCAAGATGTGTAATGTCAAGACACATTAATGTCAAGAGAGCCAGAACTGGCCATTTCAAAGCCACTAGATTTACTGCCATTAGATACATTACCAGAAAGAACACTAATTAATAAAAGTCTATCTGATTTGGAAAAATGAAATCAGTCAAGTGTTGACATCTAAATAACAGAAAAATCTCAAATTGGTAACCACTCCACAATAGAAAGAAAAGAAGCAATTACTTCTTATCACATTTCTCAGGAACAAAACCTAAATTTAAATACCTGAGCTAATGGCAGCAGATCAGGTGTTCATAAATTCATTGTCTCTTAAACCATTTGTGCCAACAATATTTAAACAAAACTAGTGACAATAAGTAATGAGTGATTTCAAATTTGTCAGTTCCATTGAAATGTTGACCTCAAAACTAATGTCCAAAACTTAAGAATAACCCAAAATAAAATTATTATTTCTGTATGACCAAGCCTTTTTTGAACAGATTGATTGATAGCCAATCCTGACTGAGGTCAACCATTACTACACTACACCATATGTATTACTAATTAGACTTCACTAAAAGAAAAGTATTCTAAATCTGAGTTACTAACATGAATCCTGAATATTTTTCAGAACACCCATGTCATTAGAAATGGATCTACTATCCACAGTTCTGTGGTTATCTAGTGTTTCCTAAGACTTCTCAACATTGCTAGCAGCATCAAAATAGTTCATGATAAATATTGTTTTAACAATGTGTACCACAAATTCCAAGACTATTCAACCTAATGTTTCTATTAAGCAGAAACATTAAATTGTATCAGAATTTTTAAAAAGAAAAAAAATGAAATGAAACTTATTTACTCTTCTCAGGAAGTGGACCTTCCAAAAAAAAAACACCTTAAGACACCAAGACCAAGACCTGATCCAGGATACAAAGCTAAATCTCAAGGCCAACAAATCAGCTGCTACCCTAACCACCTCTTCAATTTATGTAATTCCAAAACAATTTTGCATAAAGGCAACAAAAACGATTCCACATCAATGTATTCACAGCCATATACTAGTTCCCACATCCTCTGCCAACAAATGACTTGTGCCTGATTGTATCTAATTACATTTCATTATTGCAGGATTCTTGCTTGCTTTTTATATCATTATTAATAATGTTCATGATTTTCACTGTTATTTCAAAATATATATTAGAATCCTGACTTTCTCATCATCAGAAAAAAATCTCAAATTCTCAAGCTATGGGTATCAGATCCAGTAAGACCCTTTCCAGCATCACAAGTACCTGTACTACTAACGCCCATTTCACCAAATTCGTTTGGTCCAAAAGTACCAGCACCAAGTCCAGTTGCACCCTTCCTTCCTCCACTATTTTCAGAACCAGAAGACCAAATCTGTTTTTCTTTTCCTAATGAAAAATCAAAATGTGACTAAAAAAATAAAGAAGGAAGAAATTCATTTGGATTTCTTATAAACAGAGTCAAGGTTAGGATACCTGAGCCCCTGACATCAGATCCAGGACTCAAGTATTTAGATCCAGCGGATCCACTGCTACTCTTTCCATTCCCACCAATTTCAATGACTCCAAATCCCTGTTGATCAGATGACCCCAAATTGAATCTTGAATCTATAGAGACAGCATCAAAATATTCAAACCCATTTCTTGCACGTGAGCCACATGCTGAATACAAAATGATGGTCACGAGAATTACTTTCAATGCATACCATGATTCAGAATTGTTGTATGCACAATCCATACCTAGAACACTGGAACTCGAGCCTCCAGAACCACCTATGCTATTTCCATCAAAGTCTATAGCACTATGACCATTGTCACCAAATTGATTTGAACCAGAATCTCCAACACTAAATTGAGTTTCACCCTTTGTTTCTCCATTTCCAGAGTCAGAAAACCAGGTCATTCCCGCTAATGGAAAAATTAAAATGTTACTTTAAAAAATGAAAGTTTGTAGTCCGTTTTAATTTCACTGAGAGTCCAAATTAGTAGAATGCCTGAGTTATGGGTATTGGACCTGAGATTCATGGATTGAGGCCCAACAGGTATATCGCTGCCCATTCCATCAATCCCCTGCCTCCAAATACCTTTTTGCTAAATGTCCAATCACCAAATCCTGAATTTCTAAAATTATCACCAGCATGTTCACCCCCACTTCTTGCACTCATACGTCTACCAAAATATTAAAAATTTGTCACCAGAACATATTTAATAAATTTTATGATTCAGAATTTTTTTCAAATGTTTTTCCTTCAAATCCAAAATCAAAAGACCCAGGCCTTCCACTAACAGAAAAAATAAAAATATTATTTAAAAAAATACTAACTATTTGAAACCCAATTGTATTTCTCAGTAATATAGACTGAATGGAATACCTGAGCTACTGGCATCAGATGTAACATCTTTGAATCCAGCCCCAACAAATCCACTGTCAGTCATTCTATCCTCTCCAGTTTCAGTAATCCCAAATTCCTGTTGATCAGAAGCCCCTAAATCGGATTGCACATTTCCAGAGCTATCACCAACAAATGTGTCCCAACTTCTCAAACTGGTATCACCTGCAGAATATCAAATGATTATCACAGAGTGTATTGAAAATATTTTAGGATTCAGAAATTTTTATGCACAAACATGAAATATCAATAGCTAGGTCATTGGAAGTACATCCTCCAAAAATTACCACTCAATTTCTATCAACCGTGTTGCTACTAATGCCACTGTCACTAAATGAACTTGAACCAAAAACTCCAAAATAAATGCATCATTGCTCTCCTCTGCTCCAAGTTCCCAACCAGAAGACCCAGTTCCAACTGATGGAAAAATCAAAATGCTGTTAAAATCATTCTTTGTTAATTAATTACTTTGTTGTTGTATGTTAAAGAAAAGTATTGTTAGCCAATTAGTTAATTTGATCAATTTTAAATTTTTTTGGAATGAGTTTTAGTTGGAACACTTAAGCTATGGGCATCTGATCTGAAACCTCTGGATTTATGCCCAGCAGATCCTCTGCTGCTCATTTCCCTCCAATCAGTTCGACTGACTTCCAGTCTGTTTTGACCCAAACCAAAGCCCAAATTTCTAGAGGAACAAATACTAAATCCAGCCCCATCCCTAGTGTTGGTACTATTTGCTGAAATAAAAAACGATTGTCACCATGGAATATTTAAATACAACTTATGACTCTTTACTTTTTATGCACAAACCTAAAGAGTAATACTTAGAACGCTAGAATTTGATTTTCCAGGGTCCCCTATTTCATTGTTACCAAAGCCTTTTTGTCCAACACCACTGATACAAATTCCACATGAGCCAGAATTATCAAGATGAAATTCAAATTCATCCTTCTTTTCAACACCAAGTCCAAAATAAAAAGGCAAATGGACAATTAAACTGTTATCAGGAGCAATAAACAAAGGATGGAAATTATTTGTATTTTTTAGTAGAGTCTGAGCCACTTACACGAGAGCCAAAGCCCACAGATTTACTAACACATTCCTTGCTGTACTGTTTCCACCAATTTTCACATATTCTAAGATAGATTGCTCTGACACAAAAGTTCCTAGATTTACTGTAAGTTAGTGATCCTCACTTCTTTCACTGGCATTAATTTTTCATATAAATTGTTACTTATCTACACTTTTGTAAATCTATCTTTTCTGGCATTTATTTTTCAGGGAAACTAGTTCAAATATGAGTAATACAACTTATAAAGTTAGCATTGCAAAAGTCATAGACAAACATGCAACTAAATTTTTTTCTGTTCTTGTGATAAAACTTAGGAACATGAGATTTTAAGTGGCTTTTCCAAAGTCTGCAGAAAGTTAGTGGAAAAGTCTGGGGATAGAAACTGGATCTCTTCTTTCCAGTTCCAAGCTTCTTCATTAAAGCATTAAATCCACTTGGCTTTTTATTAAAATGTCTACATTGCTCCTTTCTGTTGACGATAACACAGGTTCTTTAAGAATCAAACACATTTTAAAAATCTTTCCCATGATTTTCTCTAACACTAAGTCTGTTTTGATCAAAAACAACACCACCAATTCCTGCTTTGCTAATTGACTGATTTTTCTGTCAAAAGCAAAAACTATGAAACAACTTAGAATACCTGTTTTACTGGCAGCATAGTTAGAGCCAACTACTCCATGCTCTTCATTCACATCAAATCCTCTTGGGCCAGTTGGATCCCAATCAATTTCATTTTGATTTGAAGCTGTGCCACCAAATTCAGTACCATCAGAAACAATGTCGGCAAGACCATTTTCTGAATTGGTTTCCTCTACCATGCAAAAAAATACAATCATTATCAGAGAAAAGTTGCGTTCCTTCATATTATACAAGAAATTAATTGATATACATTTCTTGAACTAGGCCTACATTATAGTTTCAAATGAATCTTTTTTCTCCCTTCCATATATTTTTACATACATAATTCCACACAATGTAATCAGGGGTGTGTCTGACAACCTATTTCCCGTGAGGTTTGAGAGCATTCCATAAGAATTTAAGACAAAAATCTCCATTTAAGATAAAATTTCACTGTGTTCTGTATAAAATGAGCAAACAATTAACATCTCAGAGTTGAAAACAAGAGCAAATATATCTGTGTTAATTATTAGTCATACTGAGTTTGTCAATTCCGAAACAGATGACTAGACAGATTAGAAAATTTGTCTTCCTGAAAATATTTCAACTGTACCCCTACACCCAAAGCTGTTTTTTCCTTTTCATTTATTACCACCTGGACTCAAATATTAAATTTTAATATAAAACACTGAAGTTATTTTTCTCACTATTTTTCTCCATATATATATGGAGAGAGAGAGAGATGAAATACAGAGATTTCAGTAACCAGGCCAGTAAAGTAAAAGCTTGAATGGGTCATTTAGGAGTCCTGTGTTGAACCAGAGAGCATGCCTCACCTAAAAAAAATTATTTTCTTTTTCCTGACAAAACAAAATTGCTGGCCACAAACTGTTTAGAAACTCTGCTTTATAATATTACTCATCAAATTGACTATGTAATTTAAAGAGAAAATCCTGTTATAGAAAACAAATTGTGGTTGGAGACAGAAACATGAGCACTAAATTTGGGTCCAGGAACCATTTTAAATGATTAATTTACATGTTATAAAAATGACTGATCATCACAATAATAGTACTACTCAGTAGAAAGATAACATGAGCAAATAAAAATTTTCAGGAAGAAATTTGATTTGTTATAAACCTCTTTGCCAAAACTCTCTAAAGACAGAATTCATCCTTCTGATTGGCACTGGAATTAGTGGCTTTAGATTATTGCTACTTCGCTACTACTATTAAGGCCATGTACTGCAAATAAAACAAAGATGATCAGATTCTCCCAAATGAAGAAAAGCATTTGTTTCCTAGGTAAGCATTTTCCTTCAAAAGTACCTGGTGGGTTGTCATCTAACTCTAAACTATCAGTCTCTCGGCGTTCTCTCTTGTCTTCAGCCTTTTCTGGAGAACCATTTTGATCGTCAAAGAGTGAAGCAACATGAGGTTTCCTTCTTCCATTTGCGTCACCAAAGGGTAAACTTCCAAACAGTATGTCATCTAATGTGAGTAACAGATTTCATTTGAAAACAATATTGCTAGCACAATATAGGTGATTTGATTGTCACAGTACGAAATGGCATATTTTATTTTGCATAAGCCCAGTTATCCTGGCAGCACTTGAAACAACATATCCCACTGATAGACTTAATCACTATACCCATATTTTTTGGTCTTAGTTCTAAGACTTTAAGAAAGATGAATAGAGCTGTGGAGATGTAATTGATGCATGCTAGAAACTTCTTCACATGGACAGGGCAGAAACCACCCGTCTGCTTCCTTCTCCATTACAAAGCCCCAAGTTTAAGTGCCCAACCTTACACCATGAAAATACTCTGCTGGGTTGAACTCACATGGTCTTCAGCTTAGTAATAGCTGATAATGTTAAGATAACATACCTGAATCATTTTCCTCTATTTCTGCAAAGAAAAAAATGAAAATATTTACTCATAAATTAGTTGTAACATTCACCTCTACATGTCTTAGTTTAAATGTCATCTCAATGTTGAATACTCTGACAATTTGAAATTGCAATGCCATTCCAACACTCCCAATTATCATTATATTACTCTAATTTATTCCGTAGATTTAATCACCTTGTAATACACCATGTTACTACTATAATGTTTATTGTTTATTGACTGTCTACTTTTTTTGAAGCTTAAATTTGAAGCTTCAAAAATTCAAGTTTCTTTTGCCTTTTATTCACTGAGGTATCCCAGATGTCTAGAACAGTGCCTGAACCACAGAGGACACTCAATTAATATTTATGTAACAAATGCATTCATCAACAAAGACCTCTTGTTAAGGTAATATGTACTGTATTACATGAGATATATTATGCCTTCTGTTACATATTTTTTAAATCTTTATAATAAAATTAAAATACTATAGAAGTAATAATGCCTTAATAACTATACTATTTCTGTAAAGTTGTGGAAGACAGGCACTTTGTTCACCGATTAGAAAAAAAATGAAATGCATGATTTGTAAGTAAAATTTGAAAACTATGCAAAAATAAAAACAAACAAAATTACGAGATTTAATTCTCCCTGTTGAAAATAAGAAAAGACTCTCCTCTTTTTTTAGATCATTTACTTTCGAAAACTTGTGAGTTCTTTCACTATCTCTTTGAAATGTTAGTAATATTTTTTTAAAGCTCTATAAGCAACCCAGAAATGTTTCCTCAAGGGATTCGTGACCATTTTTAGCAAACACAGTTGGCTACTCCAACTCCCAAGCAAATTTAAGATGGACTATGTATCACAAATGGTGCTATCGAGTCCTCTTACTTGAGGACTAATTATCGTTCATCTTGAAAATATGTATGTAATGGGCTGTATCTGACTTGGCCATATAAGAGGGTAGGATTTTTTTGTCTTTGCAATCTCTTAGCAGATCATCTGTGATGCATATTACATCCCGGTTTAATACTTATTCAGTAATAAAACTGTTTTCTTTCTCTTCTACTTTTGTGGAGAGGTTTTATAATGTAACAGAAGATTTTGTTTTTAATTCTATTTCCTCAACAACTACTCTTGGAGTTCTTATTGTCTATGTGTCTAGCAAATGTATTTATATTTTTCTAAATCAATCAGTATACAGAAACAAGGTATTAATATGATTTGGGAAATAGTCAAAATAGGAATTAATCTATTATGTAATTTGAGGGAAAGGCCCCCAATATTTAAGACATTTTGAAATAATATTTACTTATAAGTGTTTGTTTTAAGAAGACTATACCATGTTTCCCTGAAAATAAGACCTAGATGGACAATCAGCTCTAATGCTTGTTTTGGAGCAAAAATTAATATAAGACCCGGTATTATATTATATTATATTATATTATATTATTATATTATATTAAGATCCGTTCTTATATTATAGTAAAATAAGACTTGGTCTTATAATAATTTTTGTTCTAAAAGACGCATTAGAGCTGATTGTCTGGCTAGGTCTTATTTTCGGGGAAACACAGTGGTACTTAAATGAACTATAGCCAATTTATATTATCACATTATTAAGTAACCCTCAAACCACTGTTACTTATAAACTCTTCTCCATATACAGCATTTTTCCTCTTTGTCTCTTCTTCCCTTACTTTACTACATATTCTTCCTTTTCTTTACCCTCTTTCTTTCTCATTGTCTTTCTTCACTGTCATGTAGTTTTAGACCTGCATCATAATATCGACATATCTTAGTTTGATAGCTAAGCAAAAAGAAATAAGGTAGTATTTAGTAGTGGGAAAACTATGATTTTTTTTTTTAATCAAACCCATTTGGACTCCCCGACTTGCAATCAGAATCTTTGACTCTTTCTCTCCTTGATTCGGCAAGGGGGCTTCCTACTCTGAACCACACAAGTCTCACTCTTGCCTTCCTTGGGTCATAGCCCTCCTCAGAGGGCAAAGAATGCAGGCAGAGGGTCAAGGGAACATGCCAACCCAGAGCCTGTGCCATCTTCCCTCCCCTACTACACACCCTACTCTAAGTCTCCAGGGCCCAGAACCTCAAAGCCCACTGTGAGGGCCAGCATGGACTTAGTTCCCAAGACCATCTCCCCAAAGTTAGTCCATATTGCAGGGATGAGAATCCCTAGGCCTGGAAGATGGCCAAAGCATGGCTGTTTGCAGAAGTAGATGGAGCTGAGACACACAGGCTATAGTATCCCACTCAGTGTCGGACAAAGACAAGAATAGAAAAAACAGGGGGAGAGGAATATTGGCAGCGACACTGTCCACCCCGTTCTTGCATTGATTTCCAATGACCTAAAAATCCTGCACTGGAACATAGCCTTCCAGGTTGTCATGAACATATTTTGTCAAGGTGGAAGAAAAAACACATTTTACTTAAATTTTTGTTATTTTTGTTATACATGTACTATGTAGACCTGTATTTGTATTCTTGCCACTGACTGTATCTTTGGGCTGTCCTTTGAGAAGTTATTTAATACTTCTGAAATAAAGTTTTCTTATCTATTAAGTGGGGACTACAAAATAAATGAGAATAAGACAATATCTACTCCGTCTTATGGTTATTAACTAAATAATAACCAAGACATGGAAACAACCTAAGTGCCCATCTACAGATGAATAGCTAACGAAAGTGTAATTTATACTACACATACACATATGCAATGGAATACTATTCACCATAAAAAAGGATATCCTGTCATTTGTGACACCATAGATGGACCTTGAGGGCATTGTGGTAAGTGAAATAAGTCAGACAGAGAAGGAAGAAAACTGTAGAATCACCCTTATATATGGAGTCTAAAAACATCTAATTCATAGAAATAGAGAGTAGAACAGTGGTTGCCAAGAACTTGGGGTGGTGGAAATGAGGAGATACACATCAAAAGTATAAACTTTTAGTTATAAGATAAATATGTTTTGAGGATCTAATGTACAGCATGGTGACTGTAATTAACAATATTGTATTATATACTAAAAAGATTTTAAATTGTTCTCACCTCAAAAACATAGTTATTATGTGAGGCGATGGAGGTGTTAACTAATCTCAGTGTGGTAATAATTTCTCAATATATATGTGTATCAAATCATCCATCACATCGTATGCCTTAAACTTATGCTATATTGTCTGTCAGTTATATCTCAGTATAGCTGTGTTCCAAAAGTAGGCTCTCAAAGTAAAGATTACGTATCTCAAAGTAAAGATTAATTTCT
Organism: Rhinolophus sinicus; assembly: GCF_057876585.1. Classification (NCBI taxonomy): domain Eukaryota; kingdom Metazoa; phylum Chordata; class Mammalia; order Chiroptera; family Rhinolophidae; genus Rhinolophus; species Rhinolophus sinicus. The sequence goes on along the minus strand of NC_142501.1, from coordinate 45,814,354 downwards.
GAAACATACTGACCTGAGTTTAGTCTATAAAATTGGGCTTCTCCATCTATAAAAAAATGTAAAAAAGTAAAAACAATTAGATCATTTTATACTTCTTTACAGCATATTTTCAATACAATGAGAATAATGTTCTTGTTTTCATTCTTCTTTCAAATTCAGTATAAGCAATCTACTTTTTATATCTAATAATTGTGATATTTCAATATTAAGTTACTGCTTTGGAGCTCTTATTTAATAAATTTAATCTATATAGATCTAAGTAATGCATTTACCTCACAACATACTTAAATGAAAGTTTTCAATGTCAACTCATTGTTGGAAATACACATGGCCAAATAAATGAAACCCCACAGATTAATACCAGCCAGTACTTTGTCTTTTTCACACTATCAAAACCTTTTACAGCTGTCAATGTGAAGTACATTTTTTGATCAAAATTTCACCTGATTTTATTTTTCCTAAACTTTTTCTGCTAAATGTGTTTATAAGCAGTGAAGTAGATAAAAAAGAAAATCCAGTGTATAGCTTTTACTCTACTGAGAGAATAGAATATCCTGGGAAGAAATAAGAATTGAATGTACATATCTATTTCACGCCAGATCTACCACTTACATCACTGAAGTTTTTTCCATTAACCAGGAAACATTTTTTAATTGTTCTTTCCTTCTGTACAGTTATAGTTGGTTAAATAATACAAATTTTTCTTCCTATTAATAATATGGCTGCCTCCTAAATATCTGCCTTCTTCAATTTCCAGTCCTCAAGATTTAGTATCTGTCACCTACTGAAAATGAAGGGAGTCTGTGTTTGAAACATAAACCTCATTGATAAAGAGCAATAAATATTTATTTCAACTAAGACACTTGGAATTTCTGCAAAGAGCAGTTTTCCAGGTGTATTTCTTATTTCCTACCATAAACTTACAAATAAATATGTAAAATTTCTGACTTCTGTCAGTAAATCACCAATTTATGAAATCCTATAGAAATACTCATAATCTTTTCTCAGAACTACTTTGGGTTCTAGCAATTTATTTTAGAAACATTCTCTAGTTCCCTGGTGAATTTAATATACTTTAGCAATTACTTTTAAAGCACATCTTATTGTGATATATCACTTAATAAATTCTATGAAAATAATGTGTTCTTTGCTCTGTTACTTAAGAAATACATTTATGTAAATAGAGACAAATAATATTTATATTTATGCAAAGCAAAAGCAAAAAACATAGCAATGTGCTGTATAAAGTCATGAAAGTTACCATTATTTAAAGTAATCATTTTTTTAATCGTCCATCAGATTATTTCCCAGGTAGTTGGATTAAGAATAGAAATGTTTTCTCTTAATTACAACAAATAATTGTAGTCCTTTGTATCCTGGCTTCTCATAGAAAAGTAAATTGTATCTTACTCCCAAATTTAGAAAACAGATTTTTAAGATTAGATATAGAATGAATATTCTCCCTTTTGCAGAACTTTCCCCTTTGTTTAAATGTTTTGCTTTTCTGCCATTTTCAGAAGCAGAACTAACGGACAAAAAAAATACATTTGTTTCTAAAGATTTTTTTCATTTTGCTCAATTTTAATTAACAAATTTAATTAATGATGTCTTTTCAATTAATTTCAGAAATCAGTTAAATTACTTTCTGAAATATCCAGGAAAGTTGTTAGTTTAACAAACATTTTCCCTACAAAATGTTTTTCTGGTAATGAAGTAGTCTTTTAATTGGTGATATTTTCATGATTTGTGAAAACAGCAATTACTAACAGTGTGGATCTTTCATCTTATTGTGACTACATGTTCAAGATAAGAGTCATCAAAGGATAAACTGTGATAAAATGATGAAACAAATAATAACACTATATGCATCTTGAGTAACCTGTTCACTGATATTTATATATATATATATATATATATATATATATATATATATATATATATATATTCTTATTACAGGATGGTTAAAGCTGTAAAACACCCTATAAGATGAAAATCCAGCGGGTTTTTTATTATTATTATTATTATTATTATTATCCCCTTTTGAGGTGTAGGAAAGATTTCCCAAGGAGAAAAATGATTGAAGTAGAAAACACTAAACATTTAAGCAAATATATACATGGGTCTATCAACTTTGAAAGGATTCTTTTTAAATTAGTCCCTTACCTTTGCAGAAGATACAAAGTGCCACAACCAAGTACAAAAAGACCAACTTCATGGTAGTGATCTGGAACCTAGAAATGGAGACAAGTCATCCTGGAGAAAGAGACCTGCAAAGAACCCTCTAACTGGAGTTTTTATACCCAGTCATACCACTGTCTGTCATCAAGGGATGGGTGTGGTAAACAGTGATGACAGAACAAAGATAAATATCATAGCATGCTAAAGATGAAATCCATTTCAATTTAATGTTTTATTTATGTGACATATTCCATGTTGGACCAAATCCAGCTCATGCCAAACCCAGACCATGCCTTCCTGCCGCCCTGTGCAAACAGCAAACGCAGGAACTAAAAGCCTCAAGATTAAAAACCAAACATGTTGATGATGTACATTTATCTGTACCCTATTCATCATTACAAAAGTCTTAATACCTCAAGAAACTCAAATATTGTGATTAAATATTGCAATTGTTCTTGATCCATTTTGAGTTAATTTTGGTACATGGTGACAGATAGCAGTCTAGTTTCATTCTTTTGCACGTGGCTTTCCAATTCTCCCAACACCATTTATTGAAGAGGCTGTCTTTTCTCCATTGTATGTTTTTGGTTTCCTTGTTGAAAATTATCTGTCCATATTTACGTAAGTTTATTTCTGGGTGCTCAATTCTATTCCATTGGTTTGTGTATCTGTTTTTCTGCTGACATACAGATGATGTATTACAGAATTGTGTACCTGAAACGTATGTAACTTTACTAACAATTGTCACCCCAATAAACTTCAATTAAGAAAAATATTGCAATTGTCTCTCTCATAACAATAAATTTATTTTAAACATTAAGCTACCTTGCAATAAAGAACACTTTATTTATTGATATGTTAATAGATATTTCCCTACAGAGATATATAAGTATCACATAGATACAGGTATAGGAATAGATATATGAAGACACATAAGTGCATCATGGTTACGGTAACAGCTTTATTATTCACAAGATACATAATACTCCAATGAGACACATTTTTACCATGAACTTTATAACTGGAGATTTAAATAGGTAGAGAAGACATGAAAATGAGAACATCAGGAAAAGAATGTTTCAGGACAAAAATAAAATTAAATAGAAAATACCATGTATGAATTACATATGGAGGAAACAAGTTCAAGGTAAGATCTAAGAGGACAAGGTCTAGTCTGTGCTAAACAAGGGAAAGAGGAGTGACAATGAGAGGAATCCCTGGTACCGCCAGGTGGGCCTGAAAAATAGAAGGGCCAACAACCTAGCTTTCATGATGTTACCTGCTTCATATCTGGCCCCAATCATTACCAAGAAAAGACTTTGAAACAGTCCTCAGCTTATTCTCTCCAGGAATAGAATTGAGCACCCAGAAAAGCAGAAGAATCCCAGGAAAAAGAAAAATGTATATGTATATGGACCAACAACCCTTTCCTTCCCCTTTATATACTAATTTCTTGACTAATCTAACGGAAATAAATGATGCCTGCCTTCTCCGAGGTCCTTGCTCATATGTACTGATACTTTCACTGATGTCAGATTTAAAAACGCATGGCCTAATGTGTTAAATGAGAAAATGCATTTTAGATGTTTGAATCTGTTGAATTCTGTCCCCTTTCAAAGTGACTTAAGGAATCGGTAAGTAGACTAAGGAGATTCGGTGGGAGTAGGGAGCACATGAGTAAAAGCATTTGAGTTTTCCCTGTGGGGCAGGGATTGGAAAAGTAGGCAAAGAATGGATACAGGAGTGTTGGAGGAGGGGGCTCACTCCAAGATCAGAGAAGGAGGTAACAAACAAGGTGTAGACGCTGAAGACTGACTTCACTGATGTCATCGTACTTCCAAAACCCAGTTCTCACTGTTTCAATAATTTGCAAATAAGGACTGTACATTGAGGACTTTTCTTCAACACAGAAAAAAAAGTATGGTGAAGAAGGAAACATATGACTCACATTAACACTACCATTTATGGCATTCTTTTCTTTATCATATATGACTTCATCTTGAAGGAGATTTGGTCTTGGAGAGCCCATTTTTCAGATTATCATTCTGCTCTGTGCCAACAGTGGGTTTAGACATGTAGGAGAGGAGAATGAAACAAAGTTACTAAAGCTACTTAGACATTGTTGGGGGGACTAAGGATACATGCAAGTTAGAAAATTTCAACAAGCAAGGTTCAGGTGAAATGCTACGGAAGCTCCAAGGAAGACGGGATATCTTTCAGTCTGGGAAAATCAGGGAGATTTTCATGGAGAGGTTAGTTTAAGGGTTAAACCAAGAAAAGGAATAGCACTTGGACAAGCAGAATCAGAGGATTCTAGGTGGAAAATGCACTATGAACAAAGTCAAATGCAATTTCAAGCATTCTAAATTCGCAACACCAACTTCTCTCTTTCCAGATCACTTGTTTTAGTAGTCTGCTTCTAAAATTCTGTTGGCTCCCCCTGGAATCTGCAATATATTGATCTTAGTAACCTTTCATTTACCTTCACTCCTCTCAACAATTCAAGTACCTTTTCACATGGCTTAAATGCTATGGTTTATCATTATCATTGTTTCCTTGCATGAACCTTCAATTCCCTTCATCCCCTCTAAATTCGCTTGGCAAAACCTCGGCCATGGCTTAAATTAAACTATTTTCCTTCTCCCTACTTATACCACGCTGATGAACATGACATGGTGAAAATACACAGTCATGCTAACTTTTCTCTCTTAAATTCCTTACCCCAAGTGGGTCCTTTAGATAGTCAGGCAATCATTGTCTTGTCCATTTGCTTTCACACTCTATTTCATGTTTTCTCTATTCTTCAGTATGCAATGCCTTCCTCCCATCCTCCCTCTCGATTAATGACCTTACTTCCAATTTTATTGAGGAAATAAAAGCTAACAAAAGAGAAATTCTTTAAGCTCCCATTTCCACAGATTCTCATCTGTTGGTATTTGTACCCTGTATTCTGCTTCCTTTCTTAATACGATGAAACCTCTCTCTGCTGCCATCTAAAGCTGACCCTCCCATTTGTGTATGGGATTCCATCCAACAACATTATACCAGTAATTTGTTCATCTTGCCCATATCATCAAGGTTTCCCTACACTTTTGGATTATTCCCAACAATATAAAGACATGCTGTTATGTCCTTATTTTAAAAATAAATAAATATAACAAAACAAAACAATTTCATGGTACCTGAATTATATTTCAATAAAGCTGTTATTTTAAAAAAACTGTTGCACTCACTTCCCTTTCAGCTTTCCCCCCATTTATCTGCTCTTATTAATGGTTAAATTTCACACACAAAAAAGTTACTTATGCTCATTTACTCCAGGTCCTGACTTCTCATTTTCTCGTGAATTTACTCAACTCCCGTTAAATTTCAATTCCATTTATAAACAAAATGTGCCCTTGTCAAGGACACCGGTGATCTCCTTTTCTGAATCCCATGGTCAGTTTTCAGCCCTCATTTTATTGGCCAACATCATTTATTACACAGCCAATCAATTCTTCCTTCTTGGTACACTTTGACTTTCGCAATTTCAATTTTTTCCCCATTTCATTTGCTGCTCCCGCTTATTCTCCTGTACTGATTCTGGCTCACCTCCAGGACCTCTTAATATGAGGGCCTTGAGGCTCAAATTTGAATCTCTTCTCTTCTTCCAGAATTTCACTCCCTTGGTGATTATACCCAAGTTCTATGGATTCACATACCATTTAAACACTCATGACTTCAAAGTTTATATATCCATCCTGGACTGTTCCCCTGACCTCCAGGCGTATACGCAACATCCATTTGAATGTCTAATAGGCGACTCAAACTTAATCTATCTACAATAACTCTCCAGATACACCCTTCCACAGATGTGCTTTTCCCATGTCTTTTCCATCGTTAACTGCAAATCCGTCCAGGTTACCTTACCCCAAAATTTGTAGCCATCTATGCCTTCTCTTTTTCTCTCAGCACCCCTCCCTCCACATACCATTCTATCAAACAATTCTGTTGATTCACTTTAAAATAAATATAGAGTGAAACCCTCACCACCTCTACTATTACCACCCTGGTTCTCCTCATTCAGTCTACCATCATCTCTCACCTAAATTACCACAGTGGACTTCTAAGCTAGTCTCCCCGTTTGTAAACTTTTCCTCTGTCGTCTAATCTCAAACCATCAGCCAGAGTGGTCCTGTGCAAACTGACTCATAACACGGAATTTTCTATTCAACCCCATGCCCCCATTTCACCCCAAATAAAACCAACACATTTACACGTCCTACAAGGTCCTACTCGATCCAGCTCTGATCTCAGCCCCTACCTGCTTGCTCTGACTGTCTCTGCTCCAGGCTGGGAGGCTTCCCTGCTGCCACTGGAGCTCACCAGGCACAGTAACTCCTCAGAGATTTTGCATTTGCTGATCTGCTCCCTGGAATACTCCCTCCTTAGATATCCACAGAATGGCTCCCTCACCTCATTAAAACATGAGTTTTAATAACATATTTTGCAAATAGCTTGTATCTACTTCTACAGGCAATAATTATTTTTCCTCCAAAATAACCTTTTTTAGGATTATAATTAAACTTTAGCCTTAATGAATAAAAGCCTCTCTTACGTGTAAGAGATTTAAAATATGGATAATTTGCATATGTTTTAAATAGATGTCCTAAAGGATAATTAGGTAACATAATTTTCGACACTATTAATATTTTATACTATTAAAATTAATATTAATTAAAATTAATATTTTAATTTCAAAATAAATTAAGAGCTTTTTAACTTTCTTCTGAGTTAGTTTATATGTTTATGCAATTGCTAATTCTTCCCCCAGATACTACTCCTTCACTTCATTTAGGTCTTTGCTCAAATAGTATATTCACGTGGACATCTTCCCTGAAAACTTTCAATTACAAACCTCCTTTCCTCTATTCTCTTTTCTGTTTTATCTTTCTCCATTGCTTTCACCACCACTAATGCATACATTTGATTTAATCTGTTTAATGCATTAATTATTGTCTGTCTTTAGTACTAGAATGTAAATTTAATTAGGACAGGGATCTGTATGTACTTTGGTCACTGCTGAGTCTCAATATCTAGAATAGAGACATAATATGCCAACTGGTCAATAAATATTAAATAAATTATTTAATGAATAATTTTGTTGGACTCAAAAATAAAGATTATTTTAATAATAACAATAGCAATAATAAATTAGTTTTAGTACTGAGTTGTTTATATTAAGAGATTTAACACACTATAAAATAGCATGCATGGAGTTATACACACTATATTAAAATTGGGAAAATACTGATGATTAAGCAAAGGTTCCCATCATTTGAATCTCTTAGTCCAGATTCATCCTCAGTTATTGTAAGGGGAAATGCTGTACTAGCAGTGTTAACAGTTATGTTTGATTTCACCAGCTCAGAATTGCTTAGTAGTGAAAACTAGTCACAAACTATTAATGATGTTTTTTAGAACTTTTTCACTATAATGTTTATAATCATAGATGAAATTTGTTTTACAGCGGCACTAAAAGTCAAGATGACAATAAAATGTCATTATACTGTATTTACATTTGTGGACTGTCTATGAGAGTTTTTTATTTTTTTAATTGAGAACCAGATAATGAAATGATTATGTAGGAAAGCTACAAACTACATTAGTTTGAGGCTAGTGCCTCTTCGCTTCTCAAACCATTCCTAGGACTTAACTGCAGGTTATTCTCTTTTACCTTCTAAGGTTTCAAAATATCTGCAATTGATATCATCATAAGGGAAAGGTATTTTAAAAAGAATTAAAACTATTACCTCAGGAAATATTAAATAGGGCTCTTAAAAAGAAAATAATTTTTTTAGGAGGTAGACTTTTTTTTTCTGGAACTTCTCATAAGGTAGTGTGTTTTTACAAGTTAATTAAGCACTTTAACTCTTTGATAATAGTATATCAATTAGATAAAACCACCTAATAATACTGAGATTATACTGCATAGCTATTGTATACATTAAAAGCATATCCATCAAAAAGAACAATAGCCAAAGATTTCCTTCTTGATTTAAAAGGATGTGGCTTAAGTGTCTGTACACTTAATGATTTGCTGTTAGAGGAAAGGTCAACAGTGGAAAGAACAATGGCATCAGTATGGACAAGATAGTTTGTTTTTTAAATAACGTTTGTACTGGAAAGAAATACAGAAAATGTTCAAGTATCTATTTGGACTGTGGAACAAGAAGTTCCCTACTTTCTTGTACATTATGATGTGAGATTATATTGGAAAGTTGAGTGCCTGAAAATTAAAAGCTTTTTGTTATATGGAAAGTTTCATATCAAGAGAAATAAAAATACAATTACATTTTTGAATAAATATTATTTAAAATGATATAATTATTTAAACATAAGTGATTCTTAGCATTTGATGTAAACAATAAATAATTTTCTTCAGTAAATTACCACCTCCAATTTAAATTGCCAAATGTTTTTTTATTGTATTCAGTAGGAAGAAGAAACTTTTAATGTTGGAACAGATTTTAAGAGAGTGATTTTGTAACAGAGTAAACAAGAAATTTTGCCAGGATTCTGAGCATGGTATGGTAGTGGCATTGATACAATTTTCAGATAAATATGAACACTGGCTTTCTCTTGATAAAGAAGTCTGTGGTGAGCCATATTCTTGATAATAGCTTTAAGTTGGTGTCTTCTCTGCATTTGTATCATTGCAATGGTTTTTCGTGCTCAATATAAAGCCATAATTTTAAAAATCACTCTATCATTTGTCTTTCGCAGTTCCACCACGATTACTATACCAATTCCTTTCTTCCAGCTTTCTTCTTCTATTTCTTTACATTTATTGCTGTCTCTCCATTCTCATCTCCCCTTCTTAGTTAGACATACTCCTCAACCCATTTCTGTCAGCCTCTCACTCTATGAATGCTGTTCTCTAAATGGTCACCACATACAGCTTCATTACCACATTCATTTGCTTTATTCAGTCCCTTATGGAATGGTCTGTCCCTTTTGATTCCATTGATGACCTCCTTCTTTAAATTATCTTATCATCAGCCTGTCCCCTTCCATCTCTTATGACTATGGATGCTTTCCAGAGCCTTCTTTTTCCAATACACCTGCATTGGCCATCTCATACTCTCCCTCATTTTAAAATGATGGTGTTACAGACTGAATTGTGTGTTTTTATATTGAATTCCTAACTCCCGATACCTCGAAATATAACCATATTTGGAAATAAGGGTCTTTAAAGAAGTAATTAAATTAAAATGAGATCATTAAGGAAGACCCTAATTCAATAAGACTGGTGTTTTTATAAGAGGGAATTTGAACACAGACACATACACAGGGAAGATGATATGAAGACACAGGTAGAAGATGTCATCTGCAAGCCAAGAAGAGCGGCTTAGAGCAGCTCCCTCCCTCCCAGCTCTCAGCAAGAACTAACCCTGTGGACACTTTGATCTTAAACTTCTACCTTGCAGAACTGTGAGAAAATAGATCTCTGTTTTTTAAGCCACCCAATCTTTGGTACCCTGCTATAGCAGCCCTTAATAAACTGATACAGATAACCTCTCAACAGATGGCTTACAAATCTACCTCTGACCCCACAGTGTCTTCTGAGTCTTGGATCAGCATCCACAGCTGCCTACTGAACATTTCCATCTGGATGTTTTACAAGAAACTTAAATAAACATGTCAAAAATTAAAGCATCATCTGCACCACACCTGTTACTCATCTCTACTTCCCAGTAGGTCTCAATATTCAATGATCTAATCTTAAAACTTCAGAATTATTTAGGGTTATAATTAAACTTGAATTATATACTAATAATTAAACTTTAGTCTTAATTGTAATGTTAAAATGGAATGAGGCATTGTGTAGTGATAATAACTAGAAATGACTTACTTCATTATCTATGAACTGCTTATATCCTACTAAACCATATTCCTTACTAGCACTTAACAGGCTAGGAAAAAAATCAAAACTAAACTTGAAGAAATAAGAACTACAGAAATTTTAGAAATGTTTTCAGGACTATTTTACTTTGCTCAGTGAAGTAAATTAGTCTGTTCCATTTTTATATCTCCATTTATTGGAGCTATAACATATATAAATATATAAAACATAAATACATAATTTAAGGAATTATTATATAACAAAAACCCATTTAACTACCAAGTAGGTCAAGAGATAAGACATTTTCCAGCATTCTGGAATCCCCCACCTGCCGGCTTCTCAATCAAAATTCTTTCCATTCTTTATAATCACTGTCCTGACATTTGTAATCATCATTTCCTTACTTGCTTTATAGTTTTACTACCTATCTATGCATCCTTAAACAATAGAGTCCAGTTCTTCTTTTCAATTTTACGAGTATATGAATGGAAGCACTGTAAACTGCTTTTCTTTAAAAACTCATTTATATTTGAGAGATAGGATGAATGTGTATTGCTTCAGAAAAGATATAGGTTTTCTTCTTCCAGGAATCTAAACACTACCAGTGGAAATACTTTCAATAATAAATCTCCTGATTTTATTTTAAAACACATGTAAATTTGGTCTCTAAATCTATTATGACTCCAGAGTTACAATGCCTCAGATTCTTTAATCACCACCTTGCTACACTCAGCACCAACAATTTTACTTTGAGGGAGGAGTTAAAAAGTGTGGCATGAATGATTTCTGGTTTACCTTTATTCTAACAGTACACATCTTTTGGGTTACAGCTTTATTTGAGGGATGAATCTTTAATTAGACACCACACATTGGGTAGGTCCTCATTTATGTTTTCTGCTCCACATACCCCATAAGCTCTTCAAAATCTCATCCCAATTTCATCAGAATCAACAAATGTATTCAAAGCAATTGGTTATTTACACATGTATTTATTACTTTAGAAACATATTGGGATTTTAGTTATCTTCCATAGGTGCTGTTCAATACCACTGAGAACTGAAATACACATTTCCCCAGTTGCTGGGAAGATTGTCAGCGTATCTTATAACCCTCTCTTAGAGATACCCCTGCTGAAAGTACTGTCGTACCAAAGTCACTCTGATTTCTTCAGACATCCCACATCCAATGACTGGTCTATGTAGGTATAAAATCCAGGGACCCTCACCTCAATTTAGGATAATCCTGAAGGACTATGTAACAGCTTCAAAGTTCTCCATGAAGTCAATGGAGGCCTTGTTATATCTGTGATACCACACAACTTCTCCCTCTGCCCCATTCTGCTTCCTTTCTTTCCCCTCATATGTGTGGATCCAGAGAGTACTTCCTGATAAACCTCCTGCAGAAGAATTTGTATCTCAGAGTTGGCTTGCCAGGGAACCCAATGGCTTGCCAGGTGACACCTTTTTACAATCAATTTTTATCTTAATTGTATCCTTGTATGACTTCAGCACTTTAAAATCAAATGATTAAATTAATGACTCTAGGCCAGTTCATGGTCAGTTTTTGTAAATGTTCCTTGTGTGGTTGAAAAAAACCACATGTGGTAAAGATATTAGTTGTGGTGTTCTTTTCATGTCTATCATTTCCAAGTTGTTCATTGTGCTGTTCAAATGTTTGTCCTCACTGATTTGTTCTTCTGTCTAGCTCTATCAATTACTAAGACAAGTATGCTAAAATCTCCCACTCTGATATGTCTGACTATTCTTTGTAGTTTTGCTCATTTATGTTTTATATATTTGAGAATATGTGATTATTCATATTGATAAATTCAAACGTATATTGCACATATAAATTTAAAAGTTATATCTTCATGGTGAGTTAAATATTTGCCATCATGAAGTTCTCAGGGTGGGCTAGAATTCCCCAACTCTACCCATCTTTAGTTCTTATTGCTGGACTAGTAATATAGTAATAAAATTGATAAAGACTAGATTAACAGGAGAAAAACAATTTAATATGTGCACACAGGAAAATCACAATATGATGTTCAGGTCATAAAATGAAGCTCAAAGAAATGATTGAACCAGGCACCTTTATACTTTTTAGACAAACAATAAATGTGTGAAGAATTTACAGGACACAAAAAAAGTTAGTGCTCACTAGAAAGTTATGTAAGCAAGATTTGCGTATGCATTAATGAAAAATTCAAACAAAGTAATAAATTAGATGAAAGGCAGTAAGATTTGATTATACAGAATTTTCAGCTCGGAGTTGTTTAACTCTAGCAATAAAAGAGGTATCTTCCAAGTGTAGGGATATCACCTGTCATATGGGAGATTTATTTCCTGCATTCAAGGCGAAAAGGGAGAGTTAAGGTTCCCTTCTGGCAATGGCCGATTGTCAAGTAACTTTAATTAAAAATAATCAATATGACATTGTGGGATATTTGGGGGAGCCCTGTCTTGGGCCTATACAAAGTGATTTTTTTTTAATTGCTGGTAATGATGTTTGCCTTAGAGTCTATTTTGTCTCTTATTAATATAGCTGCTTTGGCTTCATTTTAGTTATTATTTATGCATGTGGGTGTATGTGTGCGTATGTGTATTTCTATTATTTTATTTTCAACATTTATATATTCTTAAAATTTAGATCTATCTCATAGTGTACAGATGGATTTTTAATTTTTTATTGTCTGAAAATCATATCTTAATCACATCATTTATTTCATTTATACTTAATGTAAGCACTAATATATTAATTTGAAAACTATATTATATTTTCACCTGTCCCATTTTTTCTGTTTTTATTTCACTCATTTCTTCCCTTCCTTTAGATTAAAAAACATTTTATAATTTCTTTTTTCTCCTCAACTAGTTTGGAAATTATATTCAGTTGAGCATTGAACAACATGGGTTTCAAGAGCATTTTTTTCACAAAATGCAGTCAGCCCTTTGTATGCAGGTTTTACATCTGTGGATGTGAAGCGCTAACCATAGAGTCAAAAGTTACACTTGGAGAGGATCCAAAATGGTGGATTAGAAAAACAGTGTGCTTGCTTCCTCCAGTGACCACATTAAAATTACTACTAAATTATAGAGCAGTCAACCAAGAGAACCATCTGAAGTCTAGCTGAACAGACGTTCTATAACTAAGGACATAAAAAAGAACTGGAGAGACAGTTGCAATTTTTTTAGTGTAAAATCCTCCCGTGCAGCCACAGGCAGGCACCATTTTTTCTGTGTTGAACCCTCCCCCCAACACATCCAACTCTGAATCTGAATTGGCCTGGTGAGCTACATTCCCTCTACTCTAGTGACACCCTGGGACCCACTCTACCCAACTCATACATACTCAGTGAGCAGCCAGCCCCAATCACATTGCACTCTTTCTTGAACAATGCTCAGGGGTCTGTAGATTCCAGGCAGGCAGCAGCTGGCCTCCTTGTGCTCTGAAACTTTTGCTGAGTAGCTCTAGACTCAGCACTGGCACCAAATCAGAATCTAACCTAGTGGAAACAACTCATCCCACCCTGGTGAATCTCTGACTCTCTGACATCACTCTTAGTAATATTTTCTCTGATCTACCTCCTCAGCTTAGAGAAACAAAAGAAAGAAAAAACAAACGAGACTAAATTAAACTAAATAAATGAGACTAAATTAAATATTTGTACAGGAACAGAAACCACCAACACAACAAAAAGACAGCCTACTGAATGGGAAAAGGTATTGACCAATGATACATCGGATAAGGGTTTAAGATCCAAAATTTATAAAGAACTCATACAGCTCAACACCAAAAAAAATAAAAAATAAAAAAAATAAAAAATCCAATTAGAAAATGGACAGAGGACCTAAAGAGACATTTCTCCAAAAAGGACATACACATGGCCAATAGACATGTAAAAGATGCTCAACATCACTAATCATCAGAGAAGTACAAATTGAAACCATAAAGAGATATCACCTCACATCTGTCAGAATGGCTATCATCAATAAATCAACAAACAAAAAGTGTTGGCGAGGATGCAAAGAAAAGGGAACACTGTGCTCTATTGGTGTGATTGCAAATTTGTGCAGCCACTGTGCAAAATGGTTTGGAGGTTTCTCAAAAAATTAAAAATAGAACTACCTTATGACTCAGAAATCCACTTCTGAATATTTATCCAAAGAAATCCCAAACACTAATTTGAAAAGATATGTGTACCCCTATGTTCATTGCAGCACTATTGACAACAGCCAAGATATAGAAGCAACCAAGTGCCTGTCAATAGGTGATTGGATACACAAGAAGTGGTAGATATATGCAATGGAATATTGCCCAGCCATAAAAAAAGAATGAAATCTTACCATTTGTGACAACACAGATAGACCTAGGGGATTATGCTAAGTGAAATAAGTCAGACTGAGAAAGACAAATACCATATGATCTTACATTTATGTGAAAACTAACAAAATAAATGAACAAACAAAACAGAAACAGACTCATAGATACAGAGAACAAACTGTTGCCATAGGAGAGGGGGATTGGAGAGCTGGGTGAAAATGGTGAAGGGATTAAGAAATACAAATTGGTAGTTTTGAATAGTCACAGGGATGTAAAGTACAGCATAGACAATATAATCAGTAATGTTGCAACAACTATGTATAATGCCCGGTGGGTACTAGACTAATGGGGGGGATCACTGCAAAAATTATATAAATGTCTAACCACTATGCTGTACACCTGAAACTAATATAAAATAATATTGAATGTCAACAGTAACTTAAATATTTATATATATTTTTTTCAGTTATGCTTGGATTCTCGAGTACACAACTGTTGGCACCCCAATCCCTGTGTTGTTCAAGGGTCAGCTGTACTCTGTACTTATCCTTTTAGTGGTTACTCCAGAAATGATAATACATATATTATTTATCAAAACCTAAATATCTTTGTCCTCTTCCTAGCTAATTCAAGAGTTTGGAAGATTTTTTTTTTTTCTTTCTTAATTAGCACCTCAAGTGATTTCTCTTTTTAAATAACATATATATGTAAATTTGGATTGCAATTCTGGAAGGGACAGCTTATGGGCCTTCTCAGGGCCTTGCTATCCCCAGAGGAGACACACGGTGAGATAGTTCTACTTTGACGCTGCACTTACACTGCGATGTATCCCTTTGCTGCCCCAGCTGAATGGGAATACCTGCCTATTTGGCTCCCGACCTTGGAATGCATTGGGATTTGTCCTCTGGCCTCCAGTCCTTTCTAAGCTGAGGAAACTGCTGCTCAAATTCACTAGGTTCAGCAAATATTCACAGGAAAAAAAAGAGCTTTGATATTCCGTTTACACCTTTGTACTCTCACCATCACTTTGGTTTTGGCCTGATATTCCATACCATCTTATCAGATCCTTCCTTTTTTTATTTAACCTTTTTAGTTTTTAGCCGATGGACTTCTCCAAATCATTGCCATATTACTAGAAATGAAACCAAAGCCAATTTGCTGTCATCATATTACTTTATTCACACAGAGTCAGTTTCTCCCAGCTCCTGCTAAATAAATGCTACAGAAATATTTAAAGTATAGTTTGATGAGATGCCAAGTTACTAGCTTTCTTAGTCACTGACAACCATGATATATAACCCAGAGACCTTAGTTCATCATTCAAGCAACTAAGCATAATAAATGTTGTATTTTGCTGTATGTAATGCACCCTTTTTTGCCCAAATTTGTGAGGGAAAAATAAGGATGCGCATTTTACATGGGTAGTATTAATTCCATATCTATATAAATACTTTCAATTATTTTATTTATGCTTATGAGTTAAAAGTGTAACTCTAGAAATCTATAACAATATCCATATGCAAAATAATACCCTGGAATACGATAATCAGTTTTGTTCAACTTACAACAAAATTGCAACGACGCAGAGTTCTTGGCCTTCTATGATGCGTAAATACCATAAATTTGTTACCAGTACACAAAATTTCTTGTACCTTGTATCTGCTCTGGTGTTTTGTAATTATTTGCCACACAAAATTTCTTGTACCATAATATTAAAAAATAAATGCTAAAATTCCTTTATAATACAAAAAACAAGTACCTAAATATAAACAAATACAAATTTGAATTAAAATATCAAAATGAAAGATATTTTTCCCTGAAAGTTTGGGCCAAAAATGTGGATGTGCATTATACATGGGAGTGCATTACACGTGGCAAAATACAGTAAGTAGAATATTGGCTCCATCTACCAGCTTAAAATTTCAAAATTTATCTATCATCAACAAATATAAAGCAGCTAAAAGTTATTTTAGTTTTGGGGTAAGGATGATCTGATAAGAATATGCCCTAATAACAACTGTTTGTGATAGTATTTCTACACCTTTTTACATATGAGGACAGTTGACACAGAGATTGAGGAACATGGCTGTTATAACTAGGAGATGGGGGCAGGCCCATGAGCTCAGAGCCCATGCCCTGAATTTCTGCAGTTTGTTTGATTCTGACACACAAAATGAAAAAAATAATTGATTCTTTTGTCTGTATAGACGTACAAGGAAGATTTTTCCACAGTTTTTGAGAGACAGGCTTTCAACTAGTGATTAAAGTTGAATACTTCTTCTTTTTTCCCATAATGTGCAATTAATTATGGTTTAAAAATCCCTCAATGTTTCAAATTATGTCAATTTTCTTTCTTCCTATTTACATTACCTTGAAAGTATACAAATTATTTGAAGAAACAAAAAAATTATAGACTAATTTATATCATGATGTTAGAAAATAAGTCAACACTTAGAAAACTGTTTTCTTCAATATAAAGTCAATAGTTCAAAAGGAGGAGGTAAAAAGTAAAATGCCAGTAGTCAATGGATGGACAACTTATTTCTCTGTAATTGATACATACTAATTATCTTCATGGAACATAAAGTATATAAAATAATTGAGAGCATTTAATGAAAATGTGATTGACTTAAAAACTTAACATAATAGTTCCCTTAGGGTATTACTACATATTGCTACCTCTTGTGTTTACTTTTGAAATAAATATGCATCAATGAAAACATTCTATTGTATGTGGCCAAAACTTACATTTATCTTTGAAATAAAATCCTCTTGCTAAACAAAGACAGTCCCAGCACTATTTAAGCACATTAGTCATAAAACTGAAATGATCTCATTTATTTTATAATTTCCTACTGAAAGAAGAAAGGGCTGTTTAGAAATTATCAGAAATTTATACAAGGACTTGAATGCCAAAATTAATTTCCCATGCATAATTATGTGCTACAGGTTTTGTGCTAGTCAGTAATGTGGCTCAGACATAGTGGATATGAAACAGAAATATAGCAAAACCCCAAATTGTAAGAAGGGAGGGGAGCAGAGAGTAGTTGATTATAATATAGGGAAGTTACATGAAAAAAAAATAATTCTGTGCTAAAGCAAAAGTTTTCATCGGATAATCTTCAACCTCCATGCTGCTCTCTTCTCCCACTCTTGTCCCCACCCCAAGGACAACAAAAAGTCAGAGCAATCTCACTCCCCTCTGCTGCACAAAACATTACCCTGCTCAGGATGGAGAACGTGCCATCAGGAAATCAGCAGCTGCCGGCAATTCGCTGGAGTAGAGAAAATCATACTATTATCAATTGCACTGATCTTCATGTTGGCAAATTAATTATGTCCATAGTTAATCCTATGGATATAATTGCACTTAATGTGTTTATTTCAGTAATTGCAAATAAAAAAAAAAAAAAAAAATCCTGATAACTCTTTGCAACTACTACTTTTGCTTTCACACAAGGAAATCCCCTTCCTGTTAGAGGCTGACATGAAATTTAGATCCGTGCAGGATAGAAGAATAGATCAGTAAGAAGCAATGGAACCAGACGAGAAGGCAATGATATGAATATGATGAAGGCAGAGATCATTTCTCAACACATATCTGGACAATTGTGAGATCCTAGATGGCAGAGTAGATAAGCACTGTGCCTGCTTCCTTGCATGAACACATTATAATTACAACTAAATTATAGAACAATCAACCTGGAGAACTACTTGAAGTCTAGCTGAACAGAAGTTTTATAACTAAGGTTAAAAAGAAGCCACATTGAGACTGGTAGAAGGGGCAGAGAGGTAAAAAGGGCTGATCCCAAACCTCTGTGGTAGTTGAGAATCAGGAGGAATATACGGGCTGAGGAATTTCACCCTGGAGGAGCAAGAGACCAGCCCCTCACCGGGCTCCCCAGCCTGGCGTATTGGTGCCAGGAAGAGGAGTTCCCACAACATCTGACTGTGAAAAACAGTGGGAACACTGACCATCCTGGTGGGATGGAAGGCTGCAGGAAACCCAGATGTCCTTTGAACGGGCCCCCTGCACAAATTCACTTGCAAGCACTCACCCTGGTCTCCAGAGTAGGGACGGTGATTCAGGGAGCGTCAGAGGCATATGGGGAGCAGACTGAGGTGTGTGGCTTTGGGTGAGTGTGGAGGACAGGCGCCATTTTCCTTGTGGAAGGTCCTCCTCCCATGCAGCTGGCAGGGGGACGCCATCTTTCCTGTGTTGAGCCCTCCCCCACAGGCCAAATTTGAATCTGATTGGTCTGGTAAACTCCGCTGCTCCACCCTGCTGAATCCCTGGGACCCTGCCCAGCCCAACTTCCCCAACACTGGAGGCACTTTCTCACCAAGCAGCCATCCCACCTGCATTGCACGTTTTCTTGAAAAACTATCAAGCCCACCATCTCCAAGCAGGCAGCAACTGGCCTCTGTGTGCTGAGACTTTTGTTGAGTAGCTCCAGGCTCAGCACTGGCACCAAACCAGAATACATTAATATGGTTACCACAACACTTCCCATTCTACTTACTCCCTGAGACTCTGCCTCACCCAACTAGCATTCCACACAAAGCTTTATCAGAGGCTGAACCTTAAGGGAGCCTACAGGTGGCAGCAGACCTTGAGGTTCTAGCTTTTTGTGGAGCTCTCTCAGACCTGGTACTGGTGGCAAATGTCCTTGGTTCACAGCATAGCCTCTCCCATGCACCTCCAGGTTTAGCACAGGCAGTGAACAGCCCTATTAGGTAGTCCCCGGCAGGTCACTGGCAGTGGATGACGTGCGCTTGTGCCAAAGCCCTCCCCAAGAGACCCCAGAACCAACATACTTGGAGGTTGGCTTCAGACCACAGTAGAGCACCTCCCAATTACTCTCACAAGTGGCACACACAAAGTGTTGTCTCAAGAGACAAAGAAGGACCCAGTAATCCCAGTTTGGGGTATTTATCTGAAGAAACCCAAAATGTTACTTCGATGGGACATGTGCATCCGTAAGTTCATTGCAGCATTGTTTACAGTGGCCGAGATGTGGAGGCAGCCTGGATGTCTGTCAATGGGTGAATGGATAAAGAGCAGGTCATACATATATACGATGGAATATTGCTCATCCATGGAAGGGAATGGATTCTTGCCATCTGCTGCAGCATGGATGGACCTGGAGAGTATATTGTGCTGAGTGCAGTAATCAGACAAGGAAAGACAGATGCAATGTGATTTTCCTAGTATGTGGAATCTAAAAAACAAAATAAACAAACAAAACAAACTCAAATAAAGGGAACATTTTGATGGTTGCCATATGGGAGGTGGATGGGGGTGGGGTGAAAAAGGTGAGGGGATTAAGAAGTACAAATTAGTAATTACAAAATAGTCATAGGTATGTAAAGCATAGGGAATATAGTAAAAAATATGGTAATAACTATGCAGTGTCAGGTGGGTACTAGACTAGTTAGAGAGATCACTTCTTAAACTATATAAATGTCTAACCACTATGCTATACCCCTGAAATTAACATAAAATAATACTGAATGTCAAATGTACTTGAAAAATTAACAAGGAGAGTAAAAGGTTAAGGGGAATAAGAAGTTCAAATTCCCAGGTATAAAACAAATGTCATGGGGGTGTAATGTATGGCATGAGGAATATAGTCAGTAACATTGTGATAGCATAGTATGGAGTCAGATGGTTGCTGGACTTATCATGGTGATCACTTCTTCATGTATATAAATGTTGAATAACTACGGTGTACCCCTGAATCTAGCATAATATTGTATGTTAGCTATATGGTGTTTTTTTAAATCTTTTAAAAACTTATATTCTTTCTAAAAGCCATTACTTCAATCAAAATAACAATGTTCTTATTGATCTATCCATAGCAGATTTTCTGATTCAATCTTGTGACAAAGATGCATGTATCTGGTGATTGACAGCAGAAATCTAGCTAAGCATCTTATAGCCAGAAAATCCTCTTTTGCCTACAAGCAGCTTCTAGCTGTACTTGCCTAATTACTCTGACATACGCCTCATCTGCACTATACAACAGGAAAGCAAAACATCACCAATATAAAAGAATCAGTTTGCAAAACATTTCATCTGCAGGGTTTTGATTATAGTAAATTACTACTTTTCCACTGTATACACTAGATGTACGTTCTCCAGGGCTGGGAAGTTGTCACAAATCCCAGTATTTGATAGGATGTTTTTAAAATAAGCTCATGCTTCTAAGATAAGCACATGCATGATTCCTCTGCCTCAAGTGCTTATTCCACTCTGAGATTGTTGAGTGCTTACATAGCCTGAATGGCTCTGCTGAAATATTAGGGGCGTGTGTGCGTGTGTGTGTGTGTGTGTGTGTGCGCGCGCGCACAGATGTGTGAGACTCCCAGATTCTGTACTCTGGCAAGGTAGAGACATGCTCTCCTGTCTCATAATATTTCTAACACAGTATTTATCACACCAATTTGTATTTTCATAAATAAATGGGGATAGTAGAACCCTCCTCTGGGTCGTGTTCAGATGAGTAAATGTGGAGAAGCCCAGGTCAGAGTGATACATACAAGGTACTCCACAGAGTCTAGTTTCCAAGGCCCAGACGCCATGAGACGGCAGATTTCATGGAGACCAACCAGCAGCCCCCATGACCCAGATGCTGATACTCCCTCCCTCTCCTATTCTTTGTCTTATGCTGAAACTCCCCAAGCAGAGCCTTCCCAGGTGACCCTAGGAACCAAGGGCAGGTGGAAGACACAGTAGGAGAAGTATACCTCTGCTCACCACTCACACTGGGCTCAGAGTGAACGCCTTTGGGTCTGGTGCTTCCCTGCCTCCTGCTTGAAAGCCAAGGTGCTTAGAATGCTCTGAATGCCTTGAGGAATCTGAAAAAACCAAGTACTTATCTACTTTAGGCATCCAGATTCTGAATTGTTATTGGAAACAATGGCACCCAGGCTGGGAAACTAGCCAGAATGGAGAATAAGGGTTTCAGTTTCTCTTGAGTTACTATGGTTTAAGATTTTACTGTATTGCTGATGAGTCTCCATGAAAAGTATTCCATTTCCCAGGTTATGGGTTAAGCTGTCTACAATGATGGATTACATAATGACACAAAGTCCCAAGGGTTTCGGGCTTTTATCTCTTCTCAGTATCTGAACATTTGTACATGCACCTTTAATTTAGGAATGTTTACAATCTTTTTTGCTACTTCTGTGTTTCATCAATATATGTCTTACTGTCTTGATGAAAAGTAAGTTGCATTTTAGAGAAAATGGTTCACACATACTCAATAGTGCTTGCCAGAATTAGATTCGGTGAGGCTCTCCATTTTTAAATGCAAAACTTCCGCAAAAGAATAGTTTCTCTTAAGAAAAATCCTTATGTATTAATGATGATTACCAGCTTATTTTAAGACTCTCATCAGGAAAAATTTTCAATTACTGTTGTCTATTTTTGTTTTAGAAATCATTTGTTCTAAAGTCTTAGTTTTTGTTTCAGTACTAAAGAGTAAACAATTCTTTTTAAGAAATTTTTTATGAGAATTTGGAAATAGAATATATCATGCTTATCAAGTTTTACCCTGGGATGTTGAAAATTAGTTGTATTATAGAACATTGAATACAGCCTCAAAAGAAAACTTTAGTTAACACTTCTTATAACGGAATGTCCCATATACAGATTAATATAAAGTTTTATATTACATGGGTTACAGAACTATATGTGAAAAATAAAACATTATCATCAAGTTTTAAAACTCACAAACATCCTTTAAAAATGTTTATTAGTCCATTCAAATACAATGTTCATTTAAATACTTCTCCATAATTGACTTTTATTTTTAAAAATTGCATATGAATACAAAGTAACAATGAGAAATATCACAGGAACAAATAGCTCCATCATTTCTGACTTTTTGTGTGTGAACTATGTAACAAAGTAAAACAGGTCCCTTTGAAAAGTAGAGAATCAGGCTCAAAAATTTGATTACCCTTGATATAAAGAAATTCAAAGTCTTCATATAATAAAATGCCAGTCAGCTCTGAGAATACTAAATAGACTAGTTATCTGACCACAGGGAATTGTTTGAAATGATTAATATTAGCTAGGGCCAATGGATTTAACAAATCCATTTTTTCCTTAAAGCAGAAATAACACTTAAATTGTTACCTAAGTACTTGGCCCTGAATACTCCTACCATGGAAAGATATTTAAACAATTTAGGTATAATTTAGAAGACTGGGTTAGAAAATACCTATCATAGCTAAAGCTCCTTTCTTCTTCAGCAAACTGAAGAGTGTTACATACTTGTCCCCATGGTCTAGGTGGGAATTGTAGAATTCTATAATTCTAAAAATAGGGTTTCTACCTGAATGATGTCAAAATTCACAGGGTTACAAATTTAGGAAGAGTTGAAAAGAAGCATTAGAGCACAGATTAGAAACTACTAGCTAGTGGTCTGGCTTAGCACTGAGAATTAAAATAAAAATGTGAAAATATCACTTGAAGGACTGAACATTGTATTTACACTAATTATAAAACTTCAGGGTATCCACATTCAAAGATAGAGTTGCAAATAAGGAAAGAGAGAGAGTGGCTGTGTCTTTCCTAGATAGAAGGACTTTGACAATAAATGACATTTTCTCGTCAGCTCGTTTCATGGTTTCATGACATTTTCTTTTAGATGGAGTAAAGTTGCGTGAGATGCATTGTTTGCATCAGCAACAAATTAAACTCGCATCCCAACAAAGCATTTTATTAGTGTAAATTCATTGACTATTTACAAGCGTATATGATAACTGCATTTAAAAGCAATCTAGGAAGGAATGTATTACATGGGAAATTATCCAAATATTTTTATTCTACTTCATAGAAAATCTAAAACATAATCAAGCAAAAGTCTTGTCTTAAGCACAGAATGTAAAATAAAATTTACCTTCATTATGGATAACAAAACAAAACATTATACACTTTGTAAATTTTAGTATGAGTACTGCAATTAAGTACTTTTTCAATTTCCTTTCATTATTTCACCCACGAAATTAATTAGGATATATAGGAAACATAACATTACATTTTAAATACTTCTTTAAAATATACTTTTACTGGTGAGTATTTTTACACATATTTATATTTAAAATAAAATATATAAACATTCCTTCATATATACATGAGCTATTTCAAAGAGTGGAAGTACCCTTTTCAGATGTAAACATTTTTTAAAGAAATATTTACAAGAGAAGAAAATAATTTTCCCATCCAAAGACAAGGATTTCCAACATATCTCTTATTCAACAGATGTTCTTCTCATTTTGTCAGCTAATTCTTTTCTCATTTCAATATGTTTTTCTAAATTTTGCACTTCATGTGGAAGATTGATGTCCCAAATAGACAAGCAAGATTGTAACTCTAGAAAATGAAAAAAAAAAAAAAAAAAAAAAAAAAAAATGAAATCATGTTTCAAAGATCTGCCATAAGGAATTTTTATTTTATTCCAATTTCATTAATTTATATTTAGTTACTTTGAACAAATGTATATATAAATACAGCTCCAAATAATGTACTAAATTATTGCCACTTATAAGAAATTACATTTGGAAAATGTTTAAAATGCATTCTAAAACTACTAAATTTCAAAAAAGAGTGTGGAATTTTAATAACCTAACAGTTCATTTTCTGAAAGAAATAAACCTTTTCCAAAAAACACTGTTCAAAATCAGTCCTCATATGGATACAGGTAAGATTCAAGGGAAAATACTCACATTTTGATTAACTTTTGACTAGTTCTAATTTTACAATGACTGATATTTCTACTTTGTCTGAAAAAAATAAATACTTAAAACTCCTAAATCACTGAAACTTAATTTTGAAGATTTATGTCTAAATTATTGGCACAATAAAAAAGCTACCAATTAAAAATGCTTAAAGTTTTATAGCGTATGCAATATTTACTGTAAATGTATAAAACACATAATATATTACAATCATCCATATTGCACTATGTTTGAAATACAGTATCTTATTAAACATTACCTTTTTGGTGTTGGGTACCTTCAGTACTTTTCTGGGTATACCCCAAAACCAGCATGGCATTTTTAAGGCTTCCTTTACCAAAAAAAAAGGAGTTTTCTGTTAAAACAATCTAATAAATCAGACCAAAAAAAGTATAATTCATACTTTAAGACACAAAAACCTTGAAATTCAATTTACAATTTACTTTCTAAGAGATACCTCCTTTATATTAAATAAAAAGCTCTCGAAGAAGACCAGAAAGTTTTTAAAGTTAGAAAATGTATGATCTACTCCTTGCTATAATTCTTATTAATTGTATGAATCTGAGAAAGTAGCTTAACCTTTCTGCAAAATGGGTTTAATAATTATACACTACCCCTTCCCCTTCACCAAAGTTATAATGTTATATGAGATTATGTGTGTGAAAGTACTTTGGATATTATAAGGCATTGGTCAAATGTGAAGCATTTGCATGGGGAGTAGCATGAATGGATATACTGATACTCCGTCACAAAATCATACTTTTTCTTAAGTCTTCCTTAATTTATTTAACAAATATTCATCAAAAGTCCTCTATAGACTAGGCCCTATGCTAGACCCTAAGAATAAAAGGGTAAACAAACACTTGCACACCCAACCCACATAGAGTTTAGTTCTAATGAGGAGATTAGTTACTAAGTAGTAACTAAGTTAACCAAGCAAAAAATGAAACAGCACATGCAAAACCTTGAGGCAGGATGAAACATGGTATTAAGAGGGACTGAATGTTACTCTAGACCAGGAAGAGCTGGGAGGAATGTGGTAAATAATGGAGGCTAGAGAGGTGGCTGAAGCCAGATCATGTCCTACCTTGTAAATACGTTTAAATTTATTTTAAAAAATCAATTAAACCCACAGAAACCTCACTATAATGTCAGTAATGAAAAATCATCTAGGTCCCAACATACGTACAAATTAAATTAGAGGCTAGAGGATATAACAACCTTGGTAGAATAAGACTAGAGAGATGATTCCTTTCAATATTTCCTTTATCTTCGGGTAAAGAAAGAAGTCACTGGGGGTGGGGGAACGCAGATCAGGTGAGTAGGGAAGGTGTTCCAATACAATTATTTGTTTACTGGCTAAAAACTCCCTCATGGACAGTGCCGTGTGAGCTGGTGCATTGTCATGCAGTGAGAGCCATGAATTGTTGCCGAAAAGTTCAGGTCGTCTAAATTTTTCACGCAGCCTTTTCAGCACTTACAAATAGTAAATCTGGTTAACTGTTTGTCCAGTTGGTACAAATTCATAATGAATAATCTGTCTGATATCAAAAAAGGTTAACAACATTGTTGCAACAAGTTCACAGACCTAATTGTCAGACTGTGTACATGAAAACTCAATGCTCCCATGGGGGGAAAAAAAGACTAGCGAGACAACCCACTATAGACCTACTACTCTGCTTGTATGGACATGTATCCTGACAGTTACCAATCACTAGAAGCACCTAATTCTATTTCCTTCTGGGCAACTCTGATATCCATTCATGGAAATGAGGGAGGGTGAGAGAAACACTTGTCCCTCCTTAATATATTCTTGTAAAAGGAATTTACTATTTTCTTCACCCTGTCAAACATTTTACTATTTATTTGCTAAAACTACATAAACTCTAGTTTTGCAGATCTTAACCCCATAATGTTATTTTTGTGACCAACTTTGTATGTATACTATTTTTAAACCAAATAATTAGTCAAAAGAAGACAATGAAATATGAGTGTCTATGCAGAAAATGTATTTCAAGTACCATCATGACTTCATAATATTTAAATAGATAAGTAGGAGTAAGAAAAGATATAAAAGCTTGAATAAAACACCATGATTTGTCAATATTTGTACATTGTGGATTTCATCATATCTTGCTACAAGAATATAAGTTTGTTTATAGAATGCAAAACCAAATAGGATTCTTTAACAAGGGTGGGAAGTTTAAACTATGATCAAAATAAACATTTGCTTTAATTTCTTTGGTCAAAAAGTAAAAAATACTCAACATTATATATTTCCCATTTTTGCCTTAGGTATAAAGAAAAGAAGAGGAAGTAAGACAAATTAGTGTTCACTTGCAATAATCTGCTTCTCTCATGGGGCTGAAAGCATCTACTCCCTCCATTTGTTAAATGACCCTACTCAAAATTTAACCCAGTCTTATGTTTGAAGATACTTCTAAGACACTTCAAATGACATTGGAAAGTGAGGGGAAAACTTAAACTAAAAATAAATATATTTTTGCAGTCTTAAAGAACATGGAAAAAAAAAAAGATCCAAAGGAAAGAAACTTGCCTAACTGTGCTGTCATCATGACTCTAACAGAATCATACGAGTTGTGAATTATATGTATAATTCGCCGAGTTGAAAGATCAAGCAGTAAAACATAGCCCCCTCCAGTTCCTATCCAAAGTGCAGTGTTCTTCTGGAGGCAGAGAGTTTTCACTCTCCCAGAATAAGACATATTGTGTTTTGATTCCTTGTTTTCTTTTACCAATTCCTCCCTAAAACCATAAAGAAAGTATGCGTGAGTAATTTTTTCAACAATTAAGGGACAAAACAGATATGTACACACGTATAATATTTTAAATTATTCGAAGACCTGACAGTTGACATTATAAGTCATTAAAACTGTACAAAACTTGACACAGAATGCCAAAGAGCCACATTTTTCTATTTGAAGCATAAATTATCAAACGTAACACAATAGCCCCTTAACTTCAAGAACTTCTGAAATAAATAAGGATACAATTTTTAAAAACAACAAGCCTATGTAATCCAGCCTAAATAAATAAATAAATGTGCCCAATATGAAAGGAAAAGTTAGTTTCAAAAGATTTCCATGAAGTCTAAACGTTTCCAGAGAAAACAAATGGATGGACACGTACAGGGAAAAGATACCAATATAAACCACTGAATTTTTCCCTGAGCTAGTGAATAAGTCATGACCAAAAAATGACATATCCAGAAATAAAAGAATGCTAATAATTTTGGAACTTCAGGAAGCAAGGGACCTTTCACCAGGCAGAACTGTCAGCACTTCTGAGCATACAGCTCCTCAGTATCCAGAGTAAAACTATAAGAAGATTCTGGAAAGTAAACTTTGTAGTTTCATTTTATGGGTATAGTGTGTAATCTAAATGTTCCCCAGAGTAGTAAAAAATATATATACAGTTAAAACAAAACAGAACAAAAATAGAAAATAACTCGCAAATAAGGTTGGCAATGGTCCTGCTTCCCAGCAGCAGCACACAAGAGACGTGCTGGATTTAAAAAGTCTGAGATTTGTCTCTAGCATGCTGTATCGAACTAAGAACTGAGCTCTCAGGCTAGTGTTTTGATCCTCCTTCCTTATTTAGTGCACTAGTCAGACCGGTATGTTTTTTTTCCCCCTCCATACTTTTATATCGTTTTGTGACTTTTTATCTTTAGAGCAGAGTATCCTTGGACCCATAGTCTAATTATAAGCAGCAATATTTAACACTATGACACTGCTAGATATATAGCCAGCAATGAAACCAGCACGGCCATTTTCAGTATAATGTACTATTTTTTCATTAGATAATATTCTTTGTAATACCTTGAAGACACCAAAAATATTATGTTCCTATTTTTAAAATTTTACAAGATGAAATTTGCTGGCTACCGAAAGATGGTGCTGAAAAGCATTAACAATTGTTTTTGAGGATTTCTTTTTTAAATTTCCATGTAGAAGTAGAAAGGAAGAAAAAAACCATGCTTCCAGCCTGTGAAATTTGAAGTGTAAAGCCAGCTCTTATAGGCATAAAATAAAGAACAAATGCCATTGGACCTACTGTCAACAATAATATATTGTACTCTTAAAAATTTGTTAAGAGGGTAGACCTCATGTGCTCTTTCCACAATGAAAAGAAAAATTTGAAAAGAACCAATGTATTTACCTTAAGAAGTGCACACAGTCTATTAGTTCGCAGAGTTTTTCAGTTTTCTTATCCCACACTTCCACAAATGGGTTATTTTTCTTAGCAATATACAGAGCCGTGTCTACCACCACTGCGATGATGTTGGAATCACTAAAAGTTGCATAAGAAAACCTAGAGGGAGGGAAAAAGAATGTCACTACTATTCATTTTTCTTCTATTTCAACATGTAATGCAATCTTATATTAGTTCTTAATGCGTGGAAAACATTAACACCATTTTGCAAAATAAATAGGCTAGAAGATTGGCAGTTATTTCGTATTCTCCTCTAACTTGAACTGAATATATAACTTACTTTATTTAGTTTTGGTTACTTTGTATTTTTCCCTTGATAATGAAATAAAGATTACAACTAATGTTTATTTCTGGCTTTAATTTTAATTTCAGTTTCATCTGGTTCGTTACAGAATTTTATACTGCCCAAATATGCAAACTATCTTAATTTCTAAAAGAAATATCATCATAAAATCTGTAACTATATGATGCTCAGCTAAAATCCTTATTGTCAAGAACGCTTGGGAAATTAATGGTTATCCATCTACACCTACCTAGAGTTATAAAACATTAGATGTTAAAATAAATTTTAGTGGCAATGTGTTTCAATATTAAAGCAAAAAGTATCTTTGCAGCAACACAAGCCGCTCAACTTATGAGGGGAAAAAACAAACAAACAAACAACTACATCTTCCCAAAGGAAAATTATAAGCAGTATTAAATATCCTTCTTTCCAACTAGGACATTTGGCATTTCACATATTTTGCAAACAGAGATAGGCACCAACTGAACGGCAAATTCCTAGTTAGGCTTTGCGGCTTAACTTAAATGTCAGCTCCGCTGAAATTCTTCCCTGACCTATCAAAATAGACCAATCATTCCCTTTCCCCTACTAGTGTAGCTGTATTGTTACAGATTTTATTAAATATTAAATTATATTTATTAGCATGTCCCTGACACTAGACCATAAATGTAATTGCTTAAAGACGAGGACCATGACTTTTCTACATACCCACAGCCCAGTAGAATCATCACAGATAAGTACCTGTCTATCCAGTCGATATATATATATATATTAGATAGATATATAAGTATCTGTCTAGAAACCGCCTTGTTAACAAAGCCGGCAATTTGTTAAGTAGATGGACAGAAGGATGGATGGATGAAAGAATTAACAGGAGAATGAACAAGTAAAAATGGTTAAAATTACATTTTCTGATAGATGACATGAAAATATCACAGGGTGTAACAATCTTTAGAATACCCTAGGATAAGAAGATGTTTTTCCTCCATCATTTCAATTCTGGCAAGGAAAATGAAAATATGATATGTCGCCGTGCCAGAGAGCCATAAGTCTTAGGTAATACCTTCCTAGGTTTTTCTATATTTAATAGAAAGAAGATAGTTCAAACTAGTACAAACATTGCCTAGAGTTTAATAATTTATAAAACCCTTTGGCCTGTTATCCCATTCGATCCTCAATATAAATCTTATAAAATATCATACATCTCAATGTTTGTAATTACAGAAAGAAAGTTTACTGATGGTAAAAAACTTGCTCGAGGCCATATGACTAACATGTTACAGAACCAGGACTCAACACAAGTCCTGGTGGAGGTGTGTGGCTCCAGAAGCCACAGTCATATTCACTCTCCATCATGACTCTCAGTCCATTTGTGTGGACAATGATAAGGAGAATAATGATGATGAAGCAGCCCCTAATTACTGGTGATGTCTGCTTAGCAGGGGAGAGACATAGGCAACAGGAGACACATTTTGAGAAGAAAGTAAACATTTCCAAATGTCTGTCAAACCAGGTCCTAATCTCCTTTGGGAGATGCACATCTCTGGGAGCCTGATATTCATCTGCATTCACCCATGATCTCATCACAAGCTCTGTGAAAAAGAAGAATTGGTGACCCTGTCTTTATAAATATTTTCTAGCTTGTATAAATTGGTTAAAAGTAAAAATTGCAGATTGAGAATAACTTCACCCGAATATTTACGACATGATTGGAAACAAATCTATGCACAACATAAAAAAAAAAAATTCTCATCCACGAGAACTTGTAATATATAGCAGTGTGTCTGAACCCTGACTACACTTCAGAATCATCTGAGAACTGGAAAAAAAAATACTGACACCTGGGCCCCATCTCAAGCTTAATTCATGTGATTTAATTGGTTTGAGGTGAATTTTAGGCATCGGATTATTTTCAGCTACCTGGTGGTTTCTAATGTATAGCCAATGAGAGAGCCAGTAGGTCTAATATTATTATGAAAGCATTTTTGAAAATACATTTATGAAAATGTGTGAGAGCTGTTGTGAAGGGAAATAACAGATGCAATGGAAGAACAAATCCAAGACAGCTAATCTGCATAGATGGGATCAGAGACAGCCACTCAGAGGAAGTGACATTTGGACTGAACAGGCAGGGGGCACAGTAGTCATCCAGGCAAAGAGAAAACATCATGCAAAGCTGGGAGTGAAAGAGAGCAGATTGTCTTCAGGAACTGAGACAAAAGCTTAGCTAAAACACAGAGGTCAAGGAGGCTACAAAATATAAATCTAGAGAGGTAAGCAAGAACTAAATTATGAGGGACCTGGTAAACTATCTTAAGGAATTTTGACTTCATTCAAAAGACAACGGGATCCAACTGAAGGGTTTTAAGAAGGAAGAGTGACATCAGATTGATTTGCATCTTAGAAGAGTCCCTCTGTCCGCAGTGTTGAGAATAGATTGAAGGGAGCATAACCAGAGGTTAAGAACAGATCCTGTTAGTATGGCAAGCAATGGTAGATGATAGCCTGGCCCATGAGAGTAGCAGTGGAGGCAGTGAGAACTACAAGGATTTGAGAGACAATTAGGAAGAGACTCAAGTGGATAAAGAGAGTAAAGGATAAAGGGTCAAGGATACTCCCAAGTTTCTGTTCTTAGGCAATGAGATGGATATTGAGAAACTAGGATATTCCCTGAGATAAGGATTTATGACTCAAAACTAATCATCATCATCACCACCACCATCATCACCATCAATAATGACTGAGAACTTACCAAGTGCTAGGCATTATGTTAAGCTCCTTATATGAATTTTCTTATTTAGTCTTCCAAATAGCCCTTTGAGATAGAGTATATTACAATCTTCAGGTTATAGGAGACTGAAGATTTGAGAAGTTCTTGCCCAAGTTCCCATGCATTCTGTATTGTGGCAAAGCCAATATTTGAACTATGATTTATACTATTATGTACTACCCTACACTTCTCACTGAGGAATGTAATACATAAGAACCAACTGCAATGATCTGTTTAAAATATAGTAACTTTAAATATTGAAACAATAAATTGGGACAATGTTTATATTTTATTTTATTCTTGCTTGAAACTGGTATCACTAATTTTGCTGTAGAGGAGACCTCTGTATATTTATCAAATTGAAAGAGCACTTTATTCTTGATACCTAAGTTTCATATATATATACACACACATGTGTATATATATACATGTATATGTATGTGTATACATATGTTGTGTGTGTATTTGTGTGTGTATATATATATACATATATACTTTTTTTTTTTTTTAAGGAGGGCGCAGCTCACAGTGGCCCTTACAGTATTTGAACGGGCAACCTTGGTGTTATTAGCACCACGCTCTAACCAACTGAGCTAACCGGCCACCCTCCTACAATCAATTCTTAATGGAAAGTATCCAAAACACA
Organism: Rhinolophus sinicus; assembly: GCF_057876585.1. Lineage (NCBI taxonomy): Eukaryota > Metazoa > Chordata > Mammalia > Chiroptera > Rhinolophidae > Rhinolophus > Rhinolophus sinicus. The sequence goes on along the minus strand of NC_142501.1, from coordinate 45,782,283 downwards.
TACATAAAATCATAGATGAAGTAAAATACTGAGTTTATTGTCTTTCAAATTTCATTTGTTTTCTTTGATACAGAGATCATAAAATTGTTTAAAATTTAGATTGAGAAATATTACCAAGATTATCATGGGTTTTCATACTTTATCCCAAGTGTAATTAGGATGGGTAATTTTTTTATATGTCCCTCTGCTTTCTGGATTTTTCTAAGTTTTCTAGAATGAATGTTTAATTTTATAATAGAAAAATAAATTTTGTACTTTAAAAGACTTTTATTTGGGATTACCAATAGCATTATTGACATAATTATAATAAATATGAATAAAATGGTAAATTAGTTGCATGCAGGAATAACTTACAGCTGATTTGTCCTGGTCTCAATGAGTTTCTGAATAGTAAAATCATCAGAAAATGAGAAAATTTTTGTGCCACATCCTCCCCACATAATGTTTTTTTCAGTTGAATTCATGGATTCACTCAAACACATCAGTGGTGTGCTGACATTTCCTATATTGAGTATCTTCAAAGGAGCAGCTCCTTTACACTTTGCCAAAAAGAGAAAACACATTCAGTTAATTGAGTATCTATAGAATAAAATGTAAATTTTGAGCTTTCTAAAAACTGCTTTTTCATTTTATATGGTTAGAGGTATTAAAATAAAAATTCAGGATACATTTTTTTTCAATGGACTTATAAAAACAGGATTCAATTCAAATAGATTCAAATATTATCCTATAACCAATCTCTTCATGCAAAAATTGTACAGGAAATAATGCAGGATTTATATTCTAATTCTCTGTCTCTCGTTAGATAATAAGCTTATTGACAACAAGGAGTATGAATGGGTAGAATATTGACTGAACAGATGAAACCACAGATGAATGGATGGAGGGAGGAATAAATGCTTTAATGATAAATGAGAATCTGGAGAACAGAAAGTTAAAGGAGTTCTTCAAGGCTAACGAAATACTTGGCGGCAAACCAGATTTAAAACAAGTTTCCTTTGTTTTTTCCACAATATATTTATAAGGAATTCTCGACTTTGCTTATATAAAAATATAATTATTTACATTCCTAACATTATAAATCAGATCTTATTCATCATTTTATCATTAGTTCATTCATATAAAACATACAATCAAATCAGCAAGTATTTATAAAGGATCTATCGTGTACAAGACTTTATGAAGCAATGAAAAGACAGAAAGCAGAATTTATGATCCTTGCTCTCAGGGTGTTTATAATCATTTAGAAGGGGGTGGGGATGAGCATACATAAAACAAAGAACTTAAAATAATTTTGATGTAGAATGCATTCAACTTTTACCTTAACAGCCTTATCTTCAAAAATCGCCAAGTTGCCATCAGCAGTTCCCACCAAAAGAAAATTTTTCTGCTTGCTAAAAGGAATAATGTCAAAATTGTTACAAAAAGAATGCTTATCTTGGTCTTAACAGTCCCCTCAGCTTGAGTAAATTTTGGATTGGTTTCTTGCTGACTATAGGCTGCTGACCTCCCTTTTCTTTATAGCATTTACTTTAGAAACTTAACAATTGTAAATTCTTTCACTGTCCATTTGAGATGTAAATCGTCTTCCAGTCTCTTGCCAGTTTTTTTCTTTTAATATAGATCTATTTTGTTTTTATTTATTTTATTTTTTATTTTATTTTTTTATTGGGGAACAGCGTGTTTCTCCAGGGCCCATCAGCTCCAAGTCATTGTCCTTCAGTTTAGTTGTGGAAGGCACAGCTCAGCTCCAAATCCAGGAGCCATTTTCAATCTTTAGTTGCAGGGGGCGCAGCCCACCATCCCATGTGGGAATTGAACCAGCAACCTTGAGAGCTTGTACTCTAACCAACTGAGCCATCCGGCCACCCCTCCCCAAGCTCAGCGGCAGTTCCTTGTCTTGAATCTAGTTGTGGAGGGCGCAGCCCACTGGCCCGTGTGGCAACCCTGTCATTCAGGGCTCGTGCTCTAACCAAGTGAGCCACCCGGCCACCCTGCCTCTTGACAGTTTTACAACCGGGGTATGTCTTTCTCAAGAACCTGGGAGCTCTCCCGTAAAAATGTAATCAAGGAACACAGTGCTCCCAGTCTCCGTGGGAGGGAGGGTAGGAGCCTAACTTCGATAAGCACAATTAGCAAACACAGATGGCCTAATCACATTGACACCTCCCCCTCCCCCATGCCCTCCAGTACTTTTCCACTATCTCATCCTAGCAATTAAAAATTTTCCAGCTTTTTGTTTCAGCAGAGTTGAGTCCAGTCTTTCTCCCCCATTGCAATAGTCTTGAATAGTCTTCCTTGCCTATTTAACTCCATCTGATTAAATTTTTTGTTTGACAACATCCAAACAATTTCAAGTGCAAAATTGCCAGTGGGGTTTATATTTCAGCTGCCAAAAACTTGGGCGTCACATTTTTTTCTAATATTTATTTTCCAATACTGATTTAAACCAGAGAATAATCTTAATGGCTCCTGGAAATCATCCTGCCCCCAATATTATAGCAACCAACCTGTTTCTCAGTTATCTAAATGATGCCATCTTATCCCAAAGGAAGTTATCTAAATGGCATCATTTAGATAACTTCCTTTGGGATAAGATCCCTGCCACTGATAATGATTAAGTTTTTTCACCTAACAATTTATGAATTCATTTATTGTTTTTTTTCCCCAAGTTGGCAGTTTGATATGTTTTAGACTGACACATAACAATCTATTGATCATTCGTATTCAAAGAAAGAATAAATAAGAAGTCATCTTTGAAGAAGCCCTGCAAAGGTAAGTTGAAGAGAGGAGTGGTAAAGAGATAGAGCCACAGCTGAGGTAAAACCAGGAGCAAGGCTGGTAGGCCTAAAGAAATGACTGACCTATTTTATAAATCCCTGAATTTGATCTGCATACAGAAAAATAACAAATATGTTTGTGGTCTCCCATAATTCCCTTTAATATATGCAAAATTGAAAGAAAATGTTAAAAATGAGCAATCTTTGCTGATGACATCATAATTTTTCACACAATTGAGTTATCTAAAAGTTATGAAATTTTACCCCAATGGTCAAATTCATTACTGTACCTTTGCTTGGAAAAAGAACTGCAGTACAAGCAAGTAATCGAATCAGTCATCTTTTCAAGGGTGTGTCTCTTTTTCCCATCTTCAGTATTGATGACAAGGAGCATTCCAGACTGTGTTCCAGACACAATCCAGCTTTCCTTTTCAACAGGCAGATGCACCAAGGCTAGGCACAGTATCCTACTATCAGTAACTTCCTGTTAAGAAAATAAAACACTCTAAAGGAATTGGTTCTAGCTTAAGTGACTAGAATTTGTATAGAATGAAATCAGTGTTGTCCACATACTTAACTCTTTTAATTTCTTGCTTTTGATTTTAAAAACAACACAATTTTATTTAATTTTCAACAATAAATGAGTTAACTGACAAACAAGTTTTGCCTATCTAGAATGAACCTGAGACAAAAATTGAAAATTATTTACCACTATCATTTCAACTCCATCAAAGTAATATGAGAGGATTTTTCAACTTAAGAATAACGTTTAGACACCATATTGGTTTCAAGGCAACAGTCAAAATATTAGGTTGTTTCTTAAGTCTAGAAATTGATCTTATATTTGCCAATACAATGTATTGATCCATCTTGTAGAAGCCATGTCCAGAACTCCTCTATCAGTGAGGTGTACCCACCCCCAGCCACTCTGGGTGTTGGCCACTAACAGCTCAGAGCTGTACCCTTCACCACAGACCTGCCCTCAGCTGATGGGAGCTAGCTTGCTCAAAGATGGCTGAGCGACTAGGACAGCCATGTCCTTGGGCAGACTGCAGCCAATGACTGATACGTGGGGATCAAAGACTGGCCCTCTTGCCTGGTAAAAAGATAAATCTACACTGGTATTCACAATCCAGAGTTTCTAATGGACAAAGATGGAGGCTAGACCTCCCTCCCTGATAAGTACATTTTTGCTGAGCTTCTTTCTTTGCTTTCTGGCTTCCTGTACTTCCTTAAAAATTTCTCTCTCCTTAAATTACTCATACAAGATTCTCCATCTTGGGCTGATTTTAGAGATCCTGACCTAACATACACATACACCATGATTTTCAAACAAAACACAGACTTTTAATTTCACGTTCTAACATACTCTGACAGAAGTACTCTAACATTGTTCTGACAGAGTGATTTAATACTCCCAAATTAGCTGTTATTTGATTTCTTCCTAAATAACTTTTTAACTGGTACATGCTTTAAAATAATCCACAAAGTAAGTTGTCTATGGTATCTCTAGTATAAAGAGTATTTGGATTTACCTCAGAAGTGTGTCTTTCAGTATTTAAGTCAAGATACAAGAGCTGTCCTTTGTCGCGGTGGCCACAGCCCAGCCAGATTCGTGCATTCTTACCGTTATGATTTGTAGCAACCATGCACTCAACAATAAAGTTGTGAGGTATTGAAATATGTCTCATCAGACAGATTAACTCAGCTGAATTCAAAATATCAAAAACCTGAGAAAGTTTAAAGATATCAAAACAACACACATCAAGTTAATACATGTCCTTCGGAAAGATCATATTCTTGTGCATAATGCAGAACTAAATGTTATAGCTCCAACAAGAAAAACCTAACCTGTAGCTAAACTGTGACCCATCTGGAGCAACAAGATTAATAATACAAAAGCTATGGACACAATTACATTAAAACAATACTTATTTTGAAACTGTGCATGATGTATACTATTTTTATATACATAATATGTTTTGTAACTTGGAAATAAAATCTCAAAATGCCAGTGACAGAAATTTAGCAGGATCAGGAGAATTTCTTCACTCAATTTTATACTGCAGAGCCTCATCATGTAGAAGAAAAATGGTTCAGCTAATAATACAACAGAACTTCTATCAGCTAAAAGGAAATAAAAAATAAAATAAAAAACTCATCTTTGGTAGCAAAATTCACAAATCACCTCTTGATTCTGTTTCTTTTCTTTTCTTTTTTTTTTTTTTCCATTCAAGCACTAAAGAACTAGAGAGACAGTGTAGAGCCACTGGAGGAAACAGAACCAGGAGTCAGAAAACTGGAATTACAGCCCGTGCTAGAGAAAGTTCCTTATTCTCTCAGTACCTCATCTAACAAAGGTGATGAGTTTACCCATCTTGCCTGGTATACACTGTATTTTAAAGACTAACTAATCATGTCAAAATCTTAAAATGTCATGTACTTAAAAAAACAAAAACAAAATCTCAAGGTTTTTATGTAATCTATAAAATGCAGGTAAAGTATAATTGCAAATAAAAGGAAGAAAAAGTAAAACAATAATTAAATTATGGAAATTTCACTGTGATAAACTTTTTTTAAAAGTTTGTGTGATTAATACCAGTGGTAACCGAAATTCAAAAACGAGTAGGGTAAGTCGTCAAGATGATCATATAATTTTTGATAAAGCAGGTGTATACGTATTCAGCTATTTTTCAGTAGGAAATTTAAAGTTGAACAAAAAATTTTCAATGAGTTATTATACAACATCAATAGTCTACAAAGTCTACAACAAAAAGACAGCTTTATTTTGATCTATTAAAGTCTGTTTCAGTTTAAAACACAGTAAGAGTTCTATTTCTGGTAATATGGTAGAAGAGGTTATTTGGGGAAAACCTCCATCTAAAAATAACTTAAAATGCTTAGGAGTTTTTTGTGTTTTTTTTTAAATATCTTAAAAACATTAAAGATCTGACAATACCGTAGGGAATTATCAGGCCAAAAACATACACAAAAAAACAGAGAAGTCAGTTGAAAGCCAAATTTACCATGAAGGCATTTGTGTACTGAAAGCAAAACTGATGTGCGGTTTTGGATACCTCATGGGGCCAGTGAGAAATAAGTTTAAATCTGGGGCCTGACCAAAAATGTGGAGAGTCTAATAAAATTCCTGTTCCCATAAAGCTGGGAACACAAAGAGCTGCATATTCAGAGTAAATGCAAACTTTCACCGGTACAAGGAAAATTGCCTTAGGAATTTACAGACAAAGGGGAAGAGGGCAAAATAACCCTGAACAATTGTTATTCACAAACTTACTCTCAAAAAGACTTATAGACCAGATTTTCTTGCCTAAGGGTTCAAAAGAGAGAGAGAGAGCTTGAGAGAGAGAGAAAGAGAGAGAGAGAGAGAGAGAGAGAGAGAGAGAGAGAGAGAGAAAGAGAGAGAGAGAAAGAAAGAGAGAGAGATCTCAAGCCAGGAACAGAGTTTAAAGCAATTTTCATCAAGAAAATCCTGAAAAAGATGTGCATGACCTGTATGCAGAATTATAAAAACTTACTGAAAGATACTTAAGAAGACCTAAATAGATGCATGACCCACATTGAAGAATAAAAAACTTAATATTATAAGGATATAACCCTCCCCAAATTTTCTACATACTCAATCAATGAAGTCCAATCCAAAGCACAATGGAGTTTTTCATAAAAGTTGACAAAGTGATTTTAAAATTTATACGGAAAAACTAAATCTAAGAATAGCTAAAGCATTCTTAGAGGAGAAAAATAAGTGAGGAAAAGATACTATTATAAAGCCAAAGGAATTAAAACAGGATAATATTACAGGAAGAATAGGTAAGTTGACCAATGGAAGAGAAAGTGAGTGTGTGGCTATGTGTATGTATCTTTGACAAATTATGGAGTGGATATGGAAAAAAAGTCAATGGGGGAAAAAGGAAGAAACTATTTAATAGGTGCAGCTGGAAAAACTGGTCATCTATAAGGAAAAAAAGGAAATTGAATCCAGATAAAAACGTCAATTCCTGATGGATTAAGAATTTAAACATCAAAAGCAAAACCTTTTTGAAGAAACAATAGGTAAATATTTTTGTGACTCTGGGAGAGATAAGGACTTCTTAAAATAGGACACCAAAAGTAATAACCATATAAAGGATTATTAAATTTATCTACATTAAAATTAAGAAATTCTGTTCATCAAAGGCATGCTACAGGAAACGAAAAGGCAAACCACAAATTGGAAAAGAAATTTGCAACATATATAACTGACAAAGGATCAGTATACCATACATAAAGAAATCTCTTTTTCTTATTTCATTTGTATGTACACATATAACCCAATGGAAAAATGAGGCATTTCTCAGGAGAGGAAACATATATATGACCAATGAACATATAAAAAGATGCTCATCCTTATTAGTAATGAGGACAATGTAAATCAACACACAAGACTGAACATATATGGAAAAAATTAAGAAGTCAGATAGTACAAAAATATAGGGAAAAAACAAATAGCTACCTGTATAATATACAGGTGATGGAAGTGTTAGGCCACTATAACTTCTTCAGAAAACAATTTGGGTATTCATATACCCTATGATTCTGCAATTCAACTCCTAGAGGTATACTAAAAAGCAAGTCTCATGAAATCTGCACTGTTCATAACAGCCAAAAACTGGGAAAAATACCAATAGCCACAGACACAATCATGAGTAAATCTGCTGTTGTGCCTTCAAACAGTGGAATGGAACAGCAGTGAAAATAATTAACAGCTCTGTTCAACAACCTGAGTGAAGCTCGCAAATTAATGTTGGCAGAACAAGTGAAAAACCTCAGAACACTACATGACTATGATTCCATTTTAAATAAATAATGAATACAGGAAAACTAAACTGAATGGCAAAACCATAAAGAAAAGAAACACAAGGATTATCACAAAAATGAGGAGAGTGGCTACATCTAGAGAGAAAGGAGAGTGGTGCAATCAGGAAGAGGCATATGGGGGCTTCTGAGGTGTTGGCAGTGTTCTTCTTTGTGTGCCTGGGGTGGTGGAGGATACAGGAATTCTGCTTTGTAACTGTTCTAAGTTGTGTATGTGTTTATTTGTGTGTTTGGGTATATACATATAAAAATTATACGTGTGTGTGTGTGTATTTCATGTTCTGTACACAATACTGACAAATTTTGAGTATAATAATACCTGGGCAGAAGTAGGTCTTTCTTGAGGATTTTCTTTCAAACAACTTTTAATTAACGTCTCAACCATAGGCCATGGGGCACAACCATATTCTTTAACTGGATCTAAAATATTCAAAAACATATGCTACAACATTAGACAAATCAGAACAATTATTGTATTTCCTCTCAATGTATATGAAAGGTCCAGACATTGCAAAGGAAACACTGATCTCTATAATCCTATATTTATTATGAATCTACTTATCACAATGGCCAATTTTGTTTGCATTATCTCTACTAGAAACATCAAAAAAGATTTCTTGACTTTTTATTGGATAAAAGACATTAATACCAATTGAATAAAATAACACATTTTTATTCCATACCTGCATTTCAAATAGACTTTGAACACACTTCTGTTCATATAATAACTAGATTTTTATGGAAGTACTTTTTATTTCAATATTCACATAGGCAAGCTTTTAATTCTCATATCCCCACAGTCAGTTTGTACACTTGTACATTTGTTTTTTTATAAGAGGTATGCCATTCTTCTGGTTGCAGTAGAATAGTTAACAGGTAGAGATAGTCAACTATCACTGGAAAGCTAACTGGTACAATAAGGGCCATATTGTGTCTAAAGTTTAGCCCCATGATAATAAATTTCCTTTTGCTGGGAATCTTTAAAGCCCCCTCAAAGGAGATGGTTAAAGCTATATCCCTGTACCTGGTACATAATGTACACTCCAAAATATTTCTTAAATGAAAGAGAAAGCAGAAAATGTGAGAAATAGCTAAATACATTCAAAAGAGTATTTTGTCGTGGGAACTGAAGTAATAGTCAAGGAATGAATGACAGAGTCCTAAAATTTCTTAAAAGCATGAGAAAACCATTCAAAATAAGATTTGATCTTGTTAAATATTAATTTACTAATTCTTATTAATATTTACTACTAAAAATTATTATTATAAATAATTCAAGCTTCCATTCATGCATATAAGTTTTACTTCACTCCAAGAAAATGAAAACACTCCAGGCAAATGGACACACACTAACTCTGAATGAGAATAGAAGTCACTAAACATGGAGTTTTAACAGCAATTTCCGTGAGTATTCACCTAAATATACACCAAATACACAAATATTAAAATTTGGGATTTTTTAAGCCTAAATCTGCTACCTTAAACATGAATTTTTTATTAATATGTCATAAGATTTAAGAATATTCATACACTAAACAAAAAATTATCACCTGTGAAATGAATTGCGTATATTACTACAAGAAATAGCTTAAAAATGAAGCTGCTAATATATTTTTTAAATCTTTATTGTAGACAAAACTTACCAGGTAATTTTCCTTGTATTGCTAATTCATCAAACTCATTTGGAAACTTCAAACCCTCTGCTATTCTACCTCCGGTTGTCAAAATGTCATAGAGTAGTAAACCAAATGAATAAACATCAGCCTGTTGGTTATAAATAACATTTCCTCTAGCAACTTCAGGTGCACGAAACCCTGAAAGTAAACAAATGTGTTAATAAATATGCCCAAATCCGACCTCATACACCCAAGGAGGAATATATTTAGGCATATAGGCTGATGAAGAGTCAGGAAGATGAATTCTAAACTAGGTCATGTCATCTCTTTAAGGAGACAACTTGATCAAGCAATCAATAGCTCTGTCCCAAGATATTTCACCCGAAGGTCGAACTTGAAGAATAAGGATAAATAGTCAATAATAAATTATTAAGTAATGTTTCATAATTAAAGAACTAAAACTTAATAGGGAAAAAAAGCCTACATCATGTTTCTCATTCCTAATAATAACTATTCCCAGTGCAGTGTTTCAAACAGAGGAGAGGTGAGAAGGAAGATTGCTAGACGTCATTTAAGTCACTTTAACCAGGCTAAAAGTCCAATGCCCTCATTATTTCAATAACTTGGGACTCTGCTCCTTCTACCCAACAGAAAAATAAAACAAATAAAAGCCCTTTTTCTCAGGTGTTAGTTCATGCCTGAAATTCTTTTAAAGGGAAATAAAACCTTTCATTCTACAATAAAGATAAATTGCTTTTAAATTCTTCAGAAAAAAAAATAATTTCAACATTATTCATAATAGAAAAAAATATCAAGAATATGAAGAACTCTGAACATACAAGGAAATGGATTAAATAATGTATACCATACAGTAACTTAAAAATAATTTTAAGATGATATGCTATATTATAAATAAAACTGTAAGATATCATTCCAAATAGACAGAAAACTTAACAAATATGTAGCAAAAATCAACTGAATTAATTTTCTTAGCTGTGATAATGGTATTGTAATTATGTAAACAAATATTCTTATTTTAAGGAAATACATGCCAATGGGATCAGGGATAACATAGTGTGATGTCTGCAACTTAATTTCAAAGACATAGTCACATACAAAAGAGTGACAGAGAGAGAGAGTAAGAAAGAGAGAGAGAGAGGACAGGGTGGTATAAATTAATAATCAGTGAATCCATGTGAAGAATATATGGGTGTATATTGTACTAGTCTTTCAACTTTTCTGTAGGCTTAAACATTTTCAAAATAAAAAGTTGATGAGAATGTGCACAATTAAAGACAATAAAGAAATGCACCCAAATGTAATAATGATTATTTCCATGTGCTGAAATTATGGTAGCTTTTATTTTATTTTAATACATCCAACTTCTCTACAATAAACATTTATGATTGTTATAATAGTTTAAATATACAGCCAGGAAAACAAAACAAAGTATGAATGCATGGCATTCAAGGAGTAAGTGACTGAATTTGGAAACAGTTCCATATGACAGAGAGCTTTCCAGCAAAAGATGAAGCTCAGCAGTCTTTCACCAGGCTGGAAGGTCATGAAGAGTCAAAGGATGGAGGTGTCAAAGATGATCATGACAGACTCTACTACTCACTATTGAGATTCTCTAGTTAACATTTGCCATATTTGCTCACTCCCTTTCTCTCTCTGCATATACACCAAACAACACACACTCACTCATGATTTTCCCACATTGGTGTCTCTCTCCCTCTCTGTTTCTGTCTCTCTCTCTCTCTGTGTATGCACACACATATACATACATATATGTATATACATATTATATAAAACATATGTTACATGCCATATAAACTTATTATATATTTGACATATATAAAATTGCAGATATAGAATATTTCAGCCCTAAAGAAAATAAGCATTTCCTTAGAATAAGAACATTTGCTTACACAGCCATAACATCATTCTTAAACCCTAAGCTAAAGAATTGTGTAAATAATTAAGGTGGTTCTAAAATAGATCCCTAAGACTTGTATCCTTATCACTGAGGATTTCCCTGGAACAGCAACTGCAAGTTCTTATAAAGTTTTTGCCTTATATTTAACTGTACTTTTACCATAGAAGTAACAGAAAGAATAAACTTTCAAGCTATTCAGTGTATTCACCACTGAATTTAATTGGGGATGAAAATTAACACTTTTAATATCACCTGCCATTGGGAAAGACTAGCAATAGGAACATTTCCTGCATCTTTACAAAGGGACGATATTGCCACATGAGCTATGATCTAACATTATGAATGACCTTTGGTGCTTGTGTATCACACTACCACACTGTATGCAAACCCTGTTTAGATGGCCCTCGTAGCCTAGAAATCTTAAGTACTAACTGAAATCCTACTTGTACACTGTTGTATAGGGCCGTTCCAATTTATTTAAACACGTGTCACTCTACTTCTAGCTAAGATGGAATAACAGGGACTAGATTTTCCATCCTGCACAAAACAATGAAATAACCAGACAAAATATATGAAATACTGGACACGAAAAGCAAAGGACAGTGATCCCTGGGAAAGAGCAAACAAACAAGGTGAGTCTTGTGAGTACCCCACAGAGAGTTCCCAGCCCACAGTTTGTGGAAGGGGAACACATCAGAGCCTCCCCCACCTCCCACCACCCGAGTTGAGAAGACAAAGCAGAGTCCCAGAAAGAAAAGGCAGCCAGGTGTGCCAGGCACTGTGCTAAATACTTCATATGAATTTCTCATTTAATTTTCACGACAATCCCCTAGGATAGATACTATTATTAGGTACTATTGCATAATGAGACAGAGAAATTAGGGAATTCCTCCAGCCTCAGCTACTACGTGGTAGAGTAAGGATTCAGACCCAGACAGTCCAACTGTACAGCCCATGTTTAGTGTGTTCCAGAGAGCTGATGGTTCAGTAAGACAAACTATCTCAGTATCTCCAAAATCCACTGCCGTGCCCAAAATGTGCACCACTGACAAATATTAAGTTAAAATAATTGACATGTTTTTTTTTTTATTTGAATGTAAGTCTAAACTCCATTCATATTTACTTACTCTCAGGTAACGCTTCCAACATGTGGACAGATTAAGAGCCCCTGCTCCTCACCTACTAACATAGAACTGTAAAGGGAGTCAGCCCCAGCAGATACAGTTTTTTAAAGCTCTACAAGTTATCTAATAGATAGCCAAAAATAGAAAAACACTTACCTAAATAGTCCTCCATCCTCCATCTATCATTGTGCCCACACCAAATTTCCTACAGTCATCTGAATAAGACAAGCCACTTTATACCTTAGGACCTTTTGCCTGGAAGGTCTCCTCCTGCTCTTTCTTTTTTTCTTTTTCTCAAGGCTCCAGTTTATTTTCTAAAGATATAATTCCAGAATCACCTCCTCTCTGAAGGAAATCCTGACAACTTATAGCTCAGTTAATCACTTACTCCTTTGTGTCATCGCTGTATCTTGAACTAGATCTATTGAAATCTACATAATGCTTTATGATGATTTGCTTACAGCCTTCTTTCTCTTGGCAGAATGTGCCGGAGGGTAAAATTTACATTTATTCACACGCATTCCCCCAAATTCACCACTTAGAGCAATTGCTAACATACTTGGAGCAATTGCAATATACCAAGCCCCATTTAATGCTGCTTATGTGGATTATTTCATTTCACCCTTTCAAAAACCCTTCAAGATAGGCATTATTTTTCTCATCACAATTTACAGAAATAAAAACTCAGCCCCCAAAAGTGAATCTTGATGAATACCACAGAGCTATTAAGTAGTATCACCAGTATGGTATTTGGTAAATGTTTAATAAATTATTGCCAAATGCATTGAATAAAAAATAAGGATAATTTTCCCTTGGAGGATTAGTGGAACAATTACAGTGTTAAAATAATTGGGAAAATATATTTCATTGTCTAAAAACTGTTTTTAGAAATAATTTTCAGATGAGCCTGCATTTTAACAAATGCAATGAATCCATAAAGAAAACATCCATAGATCAAAAACATAAGAAACTTATGAAATAGGTCTGCTTGTATATCACATAGTACACAGAAACATATATTTTCTTTCTTGTTTACTTTCAGAGAAGTATGAGTACAACATGTTTCATATATCAGATGATAGTAAAAAACCCAAGACTGGCTTTTATTTACCCAAAGACTGTTGTATTTCTATGGATGTTGGCAGAGTTGAAGCCATCAGTCAGCATCCATCTCAGTCAATAGTGCAACTGTCACAGGACACAGAATTAACTGTCACTCCCAACAGGATATAATACATCCAGTTGTCTGAGTTTAGGTTAAAGCTCTCCAAGTTATTTCAAGTTAAAAGTATCCATCCCATATTTGCCTTTCAAAATGTAGACAGACACTGCGCTGTGGTCCTTGCCAATAACTGATCGTTTCCACTTTTGCATTCCAGCTATGATGGCACCTGGCCAGGGGTTCTGCTCTCAGGCTGTTGGATTTGAATCTTGTGCGACCCTTTGGACAGTTTCAATGGTCCCGAAGCTGTAGTTTCCTTATATGTAGACCATGAATAGTAATAGGACCTATGCCAGAGGGTCATAAGGATTGAGATAATCAACCCACGCAAAAGGCTAAGCATGAAGTCGGCACACTGTTCATGCCACGCAAGGTGTTTTCCCATTGCCATCTTCTTGGAGACAACAATAATGCATCCACATACACATGCCCGCCCAATCACAGCACACACTGTGTGAAAGCACCACAGCAGGGACTAGTAAAAAAATACACATAAGTTTAACAAATATAGAGTCTTGTGTTTCTCTAGACATTCCTAAGTTAAAAGTTATAATCTTAACAGGAAGACCCATTAGAAGAAAAACCCAAGGGGAAAATTAAAATCATATGACAGGGAATGATTTTCTTCTCAAACATAATTGCTTTGGGGAAGGAAAAGTTTGGTGATGGCGGCAGCAGTGGTAACAATTACTGTTAGTTAAAATTTGAGGCTCCGTTTAGAGTGGGATGATTAGAAGTACTCTAACAATAATGAGGATAGTAATGATAGAGAAGTTCCAATGTAATTACAATGTACTAAGCAGCCTGGGGAAGAGAGGGCAAAACAGAAAGGATCAGGCTCTGGGTTTTTCTGTCATGATCTTTCTCCTTATTTATGTTACCACACATTGATACAGAAGATTGAGAGGAATCAGGAACAAGTATGTGGCTTGGTATGAAGAATGAGTTGGATATTGAACTTTAGACAGGATTAGACCCAAACCAGCAAGTCAGATACTCAAAATGAAAGGCCAGGAGTTTGAACAGAATGGAACAGAGCTGGCTGCTGGCTGCTCGCTGGTCCAGCACCCTGAGGGAGGTGGCAGGCTCGAGCCCCGGAGCACAATCAACAGGGATGTGTTCTTCAGGTAGGTGGACAAGACTTCAACAGCAGGGTTTTCACTCCATGAACAGAGTGATTGGGTTAGGGGATGGAGGGGGTACATATGGCAGGCCCCAGCTGAGTGGCCTGGCCCAGTTTCGAGTCACAAGAGAACAATGAGCAGATCTTCCGAGAGAAGACCTCTGTCCTGTGCCTACATTTTCTAGGTGGCAGTATATGAGGCCTGTGGAATTCTATCTTGAAGATTAGTCTTCCAAACCTGGACTTGACAATATTTGCTGTTCATGGCCCTGTCATTTTGGTTTGTTCATTTTTTTTTATTTTTTTTTTAAGAACTAAGGTGAGGGCGGCGCAGGGTTAAGAAAAGACAGTAGCCATAAATAGAGTTTAAGTGGGGCCAAGGGACCTGCAGGCTCAAGGACTGGGCTGGGCACCTAATTGGGCCTACGCAGTAGCTTTTATTAGTTAAGTGAGGATAAAGCTTGTCAATCTCAAGATCTGTGAATCCTATACATCATAATAGGAAACTGATTCAAGCCAATCACCTTTGCCTACAGGCAGCTGAACCGCAAGTCTCAGGATGTATGTACTTCCCCAAGGGACAAAACCTACATGCATATGAATAAATGGAGAGCACACCATTGAATCTCTTCCCCTGCATGTTGTGGGAAGGAATGTAGCCACAGGGGCAGAGGCTCTCCTTAGCCAAGGGAAGGTGGGGGTCTGTGCCTACCTCTATGAACCCCGTAGATTCTTCTGTTGATCCCCACTCGACTGCACCTGGCTTGAGTTGCCCCCCCTCACCCGCATGGGGAATCTTACTCGTCATTGACTGACCAGCCATCTTTCTGGGGCCAAACAGGGAGACATAAGGTACAAGCACAAAGGTGAAGCAAAGTCCCTGAAAGGATCCTCTCACAGACTCTCCTTTCTTTAGGGGCAGGTATGAGGAGACAGATGGGTAGGCTGCTGTGTGGCAACACTAAGGTTAAACATTTAAACCTCTTTAAGGACATGCTAGAGTTGCATGTGATCTAGGAGAGAGACTACAGGATTTAAAGGCAAATAGCTCGGGAGTCAATTTCCATTTAGACTGAGTTCTTACCTTGGTCATATCCTGTAGGACTTTGTGCAAGTTACATAATCTCTCTGAACCTCAGCTTCCGCATTTTTACAGATGAGAAGATAAAAGTTAACTTTCAGCCCTGGCATAAGGATAACATACCAGGTGTCTAATATACATGACACTTAAACTGGTACACAGCAGGTACTCAAGAGATGTTAATTATTTTATTATTATTGAAAAACCCAGAGACACTCACAGCCAGAATATATACTTCGAAGTGTTTATGAGAAGGCACACTCTACTTCCAACATATAGCTATGTAAAACAAAAGAGAGGATATGTATTGGGGGGGGGGGGGGGAATAAAACCAGGCATTAGAAGCTGGGACCATCTGCTTATCTAAGTACATAAGGGCAGGGCGGGGGGGGAGGAGGAGGCAGGCCAGGGAGTAGGAAACAAACTAGGATACTTTGCCTACTCAGATTTCCCCTAGAGTATTTTCTTCTGTCTTTTTAATTGAGCTGCAATCATCAAGATGATGTAAAGCCACCTGTAATTTTATTTACAAATAACTAACTATATAAGACTTCTCTAAAGATAGGGCTGTCCTCCCCCAAAAGTGATCAACCCCTTAATTTTCTGTTTCCACTCAAACTGAAATCTGAAAGACAAGCTGTCTGCACAGATCACTTGCCCCATCACTGCTTCTCACTAATCAGAACCTGAGATTCTGATGAACCTGAGACTAGAAGAAGGGGCACAGGAGCTGGGAAAGAGAGGGAGAGCTCCATGGGGTAGAGAGCGAGGTGAAAAGAACATGCCTGCACATATGACCATGAAAACATCAGAGCACAGGAAATGGATTTCACTGAAGACAGTCAGCAATAGAGGAAGCAATGGGGTTTGTAGAACAGGCATGACAAAAGAAGGTGGGGGACGACTCTAAAAGCAACAGTAAAATCTAAGGCCAGAAGATGATGCCTGTGATTTCCAGAGACTATAAATATGATGGCATTCAGAATGGGTATGTTTCACTTTACATAGTAACCATGATGCATCTTGCTATCTAGGTGCAAATGGAGAAGCTACAGTGTTTTTACTATTGAACTATTAACAACTTATAAATTATGAAGAAACAAAACTGAAGTGCGGTGTTTAAAGTTTTCACTTGCTATACCAACCTATTATAAAAAAATAAGTACAACCAAGAACTCCAGGCCCAAAGCCCCACTGAGGAATTTATACTACTTCATATTTAATAAAGTTAATAATGGTGCATAGAACATAATTACTCAGTAGGGTCAGGGCCAGCATCCTGTACTCAATCTAACATGTTTACATTTGTGGCATGAAACGTATACATATTCACACTGAGTGTGAAAAATAAAGGTCTTCGTAAGCATCAAGTCAGTTTGGGTCCAATTTTGCCACCAAACCAGTTTTAAAACAAACAAACAAACAAACAAAACCATTGGGTTTTCAAAGTTACTTGGGTTTCAGAGTTATGAAAAAGGGTTTGTAAACCTGGATTTGGTTTGCCTCATTTGTAGGTAAATGTCAGTGTCAACAGTACCTAAATTAAAACTGCTGCTGATCCTTTTTACCACCTCTGGAGTATGTAAATGTTTTCAAAATCCAACTTTTTAAGATACGACTTGACAACAAACATTCTTTCTTTTTAACTTTTTTTTTCCCATGAAAAAATTATATCTGTTGATTTTTTTTTTTCCCCTACAGAATACAAAGATCAAAATCACAATGTGCTGGTCACAGTTAGTCACCTAGTAAATATCCTATCACAATGTGACAGGCTACAGTGTTTTCCTGATTCTCCTGAACTCACACCTGAAGATGAAGACACCGGTTACCCGTCTTGAAGAGGGAATTGTGAAGTTAACCTGATCACCCACCTGGTGTGCCCTCTGATGTTTTTATCCCCATTCTACAACAGTACTGAGCAATCCCGTAGTCAGCAATCTTTGCAATGATGGCAGCATTAGGATACAGGGTGAAAAGCAGCACGTTGTGGGGCTTCAGGTCACGGTATATAATCATAGCCGAGTGAAGGTATCTGCCAGAAAATGCACAGGCAACCTTACTAAAATGTGATGACATTATTACTATAAATTTTGTCATAATTTTATTAAATATGTATACCCACTATGCAAAATACTACAAATTCTTTGCTAAGTTTGACCCTCAAAGTTAAGAGATACTGTAGAAGGAAATCAAAACATACAAGTCCAATATTACAAAGTAAGTTCATGCTTTTAAAAAGAACACAAACAAAATCAAAACAGGTCAATCCCGATAAGTGAATGATTTGAACTTCAGGCACAACCACTTCAAACAAAGTACCAGTTTTTGGAGGCTTTTCTTTTCATTACCTTAATAATTCCTTAAAAGAATTCTGAATTCCCTTAATGATCATATGAATATTTTCACTAGTTTAAAATGTAAATATGTTAAATAAGAGTTGATAGGATTTTGTTGTAACTCCCATTTGATAGTTTTGCTTTTCTTTAAACCATATACAAGTTTATCTCAGCTTGTTAAACTCTATTCTATTTCTCCTTTGATATTTCTTTTTTCTGACTAAAATGCTTCCTAATCTTTTGGAAAATATTTTTTTTTACTTTTTCAATAATAACAAGTCAAAATAAAAGACAATACTGTTCCCTTTTGAAGATGTAATTTACTTTAAACACAATTCTATTATAAACTAAGGTTGACAACGTTTTGAACTGAGCATTGGAATGAGTAAAACATTGTCTTAGGAAAGGTGATGTTGGGTGATGTTAAAGTCTTTCCTTTTTGAGAGTGATTCATTCAATCGTATGCAACTAGAGTTGGATACTGACGGTAAAGATTGAAAACTAGTTACTACAAAAAACAAAATAAGATTTTAATCTCAACCAGGCCTTGTCAATTCTGGAAACATGGCCAGAGAGCTACCACTGTGCTCCAACTGTGCTCCAACTACTAAAGTAACTCTACCATTGCCTTTCCATAAACATCCACTAATTTCAGATTCCCCCCAACTTTGTCTTCCCTGTCCCATGATGTCAAATTTGCTATAGCGTTCCATGTGACCTCATAGGGATATCGTGATCTACTGCAAGGACAATCTTTCACAGAACTTAATACAAGTACAGTTCAGTCCTTTGTTTGTTTGTGGCTTTTGGTTTGGGTTCACATTGTATCAGTAAATATTTACTCCATTACCTGGTAACCAATCACTGCCACAGATTAGGAGCAGAGTAGCAGCAATATCCTGAACTTTACATTGCATGATGGCCTAACGTGTATGCATCATTTAATTGCATCAATTAATGCAGGAGAAGATTCTTTCTCTCCCTGAATATAACTAGGACATTTGACATTGGGCCTATTCATTTCAGTGCACATATTTTTGGCTGAAAAATAAGATAAATATACTAATGAAGTTGACCTTAACAGTAAGTTAAGAAAAATTTACTAAGGGCTTACTGAAAGGCCATTCGTTACTCTTGCCCGGCTGAAGAGAAAGCTGGGAGATTAAGAAGTAAAAAGGTAAAGCCAAGTCATACATAAAGCATCAAAATGCTTCATATTGCACACCTCTTTCAGAATATTTACAGAATACAGACTCTTTCAGAAAACTTCACAAAAGGTAAAAAAAAAAAAGTAAAACAATGTGAAATAATGTCCGTGGGAGAGAAAGATTACCTGGGTTAGTTAAAATGTTCAATTACAGAATTTAATCTTAAGAAGCACAGTTTAAGTAACTCAATAGCAAAATAGCTTTTAAAATATTAACAAGTGCAGATTTTGCCTTACTGAAAATAATTCAGCCATCATTTATGTATTATGTGACAGTGGGCATTATCAAATATTTTAGTTTAAAAACTTATATAAAAAGAGTTAGTCACTCTTTAATCATGATTATCATCAGTGTATCTTGAGGGGTTGGTCACAATATAGAAGGAGAAACAGGTGCTCAAATAGGGTTGCAGAAACGTGGTGTATACCAAGTGCTATAGGGAAGCCAGAGGGCGGAAAGCACAGAGATAAAGATAGCAAAGCAGACTCTCCCACTAGACCGCAAATTCTCAACCTTGATAAATAAGAATGATATAATCCCTACCTTTCCCTCTTCAGCACCTAACACAAAGTTCTGCATAGAGTGGTCTCAAGAAACATGGTATACAGAGGTTAACTCTTCATGGTGTGGTTAAGCTTCATTGTGGAGAAGGTATGCAAGCCAATTCTAGAGGAAAATGAGCTCTCTAGGCAGACAAATTTGTGGAACGAGGAATAACAAATGCAAAGATAGACATGGATGTCAATGAAAAGTCAAGATCTTCAGCTGAGTTTGGGCCATGGAGTGGAAGGAGGCTACAGAAGCAGGCAAGAGGCATACATAAAGACTTTTGATGCTACACCGAGGCATTTGGATGTACTTTGCAGATAACTTGGAACTATCAGGAAATTTCAGGCATAATTAGATTTTTGTTTTAGAAGAAATATTCTGATAATTCCCTGGAGGTAATGGACCAAGGCAGCAGTATTGGCATTAAAAAGATAAAGTAAGGTAGTCAAAAACCTGGCAGACAAATGGATACTTACTTACTTTTGGGGGAGGGGATTGGACTGGATGTAACCACAAGGATCTTCACTGGCAAGTAGGAGATATAAAAGACAGACTAGATTGATGGTCGGAGGAAGGAGCAGAGAAAGTAAATTCAATTTTTAATATATTGAAACATATAAACATATGGGAAACATATATAACTTCATACGTAGTTGAGAATGATGATAAAGAGCTCAAAGGAGCAGACTGAATAAAAGATGCAAGCTAATAGCTGAAGGAAAGACTATGGAAGAGAGAATATATGATGTGAAGAAAGTTCTTGTGTGTCACTTCTAAATACCTCCATCATGTAAGGGACTCCAAAGGAGTGCGATTTTATTGTCTCTTTCTACCACTGTAGTTATAGCTTGATGCTAAAACATATTTGGGAAGACAAACCTTAATGCTAATTTTTACTTAGTGCTGGTGGGAGATGGCTAGCTAGTGAAATCAACTACCCTCTTGGGCACAAAATACAGAAAGCTGTCTTGGCATTATGCTGAGAACAAATCAGGCAAATTATGGGAAAATACGCTGAGATTTTATTTACTTCATCAGAAACTGCTGGATTTGTTTTTTTAAAGTAAGGTCTCAGAGAACCAGAATAGGTTATTTTAGAGACGTGGTCTTTCAAACTATGGTGAATAAGAAATACCAATTCGATGGTCTATAAATGAGCACTTCGGGGATTATGTGGAAGAATGAGGGGAAAACTAGGATGTGTAGTTAGTTTAATTAAGGAAAGTCACTGAGCTCTGAAATAGAGGCGACATCGTTGCACTTTATCTGGATTAATTTAACACAAGGTTCCCCCTGGTGTTCAAAAGTAGATATTTCAACCCAAATCCAAATCTCTGTATTACATTTAATAATCTGTATGTTTTCCACAGGTTTCCAGACTCTTTCATGAAGGGCAATATACTTATTTTATGTACTTATTAGATTCTCTATACATTACTAAGAGTTATATCCTCCAGGTTTGGTTTGGTTTGTTTGTGAGCAGTGTTTGTTTTCTTTACTGCCCATTCCATTTACATTTCTGGATACTGTCCGAAAAGAATAGACACTGTATTTCAGAAGAGAAGGAAATTTGCATCCACTGTGTGACTACTATGCCCAGGTGCTGGTTTTCTCCATTCCCCTGTCTCCCTCTTTCCCTAATACCAACATATATTTACTGAGGGCTCACTGCTCTAGGTGCTGGGATGCAACGGTGAATGTGATAAAATGTCCCTACTACTGTATTGCTTAGATTCTAGTGACAAAGACAGACATTAAACAAAAATTCTTTATGTAAAAACATAAAGAATACCCGTCAGCAATAAGTGCTATAGGTACTAGGGAAACATGAGGTAGTCAGGGGCATCCTCTCTGAGAAGAGAACTGAATGAAATGAGTAATGAGCCAAGAGGAAATCTGCGGTCAGATGTTCCTGGCCGAGAGAAGAGCTGGTCTAAATCCTCTGGCATATTCAAGAAACCTCAGGGAGGAGAGTGGCTGAGCACAGTGGCCAGAAAGCGAGGTAGGAGAGGGTTGAAAAGTGGAGACAGACTTGACCCAACATCCATGGTAGAAAAATCATTCTGGGTGCTGTGTAAAGAATAGACTATATGGGGTAAAGGCGAAAGCAGGGAGGCCAGTTAGGCAAGGAGAAATGACAGCTGCTTGGACTCTGGTGGTAGGGAGAGAAGATGTACGAAGTAGCTGCATTAAGATATATTTGACAGCAGAGCTGAAAATATCTGCTAAAGGATTAGGTGTAGAATGTGAGAGAAAGGAAAGAATGAAGGATGAGTCTAAGATGAAATAACAGAGTGACTGGAGATGGGGAGCAATGCAGGAGAGGAAAGTCAAAAGATTAATTTGGGATGTGTTCAGTTATTACAAAAGTCCTCAAAACATTTTCCCATTAAGTATTAGTCACAGTTTAGAGACTATTAAAATAGAGAGAGAATCAGAGATATAAAATCCCGGTCGCTAAGTGTGTGGAGCAGATCGATCCCAGTCCTGTTTTCTCCAAAGCCCACGGCCTTTCCACTCTGTTGCACTGCCTATCCAGGGCTCTAGCTACTGTCTGGCTGCATGGTTGGGTGTGCCTCTGAGACACACTACAGTCCTACAGAGCAACCTGACTCAAATCACTCTAGTCCCCTTCAGAAATAAGACTCACCTTTCCTCATTAGAACTATCCATGCTAATTGACACTTTCCTTGATACACTGAAGCCTAACATTTACTTCTCTAGAGGAGGCAAGCTAAATACAAAGTTAAGACCATGGGCTCTGGAGCTGGACTCCTGAGTTCAAGATCGACTACTATGAGCTATGAGGTTCCACGTGACCTTCCTACTATTGTTTTTACCGAATTTTAAAGTTTAATCAGGGAAATGGTAGTTTTTCACCCAAGTTGTCTGTGAAATGTTACCAGGCACCATGTTATTGGGAAGTGCTATTCTCAGAGCCTGAGAATAAGTCTCCGTTAATCCTTGTCATACACTGACTAGGAAACCACACGACGTAATTCACTACCTCAAACCATCAGCCACATGTAGTGCGATCCTGTGCTGCAGGGTTCTCGTGAGACTGGCTTTGTCCTGCTGAAGCAGGCGATCCAGGGAGCCCTTGGAAGCCAGCTCCATCACCAACATTCGTGGACGAATCCCAGCTGCCAGCAAAGATATTAGGCTGGGGTGGTGGAGGTGGCAAAGCACCACCAGCTCCTGCAAAAGTCAAACACCATTTAAGAGCAATACAACATCGCCTCTGACCCAGTATCTCCTTCCTTCAGTGCATCAACACTTTAAACACAGCTTGCTCTGGGTGATTAAATTATAGCAAACTGTCCACTTCTTTGAGGTTTTTGTATATTTCCCACATATTCAGGAATAAACTGCTGGTTTTGAAGCTCTGTTTTGAATTAAAACTTTACGTTCTAGTTTTCCCTTTTCTCTGCTTTTATCAGAACACTTAATGCAGGGACAGGACACACATGTGGTCATGTTTAACAGGTCATGTCAATCTTAACTACTAAATCCTAATTAGCCACAGAATCCTTCTCAGCCCGGGATTCTGAGCAGCCACTATAAATCAACTGCAACTGCCATGTGGGCTATAACCTGCGTATCATCTCTGGTTTAAAAACTAGAAAAGTTTACTGAGGGAAATGTCTAAGGCCACAGACACATATGGCATCAACCTCTCCTGAAAATTCTCTACTGACTTCCCTTACTCTTAGATATAAACCCCATGTACTTATACAGCCTTCATGGCCTGACCTGATCTGGCCCCAGCCCACCTCTCACACCCAAATTTCTTTCTCTCTCCTTTCCATTCACCACCCCTCCGCTATCACCGGCGTTCATTCAAGCCCTGGCACAGGCCTGGCTCCTTCCTTCCAGCCACTGGGTCTCTACCCTTGCTGATCCTGCTTCCTGGAAATCTCTTCACCCTTCACAGAACTGAAGGCTTCTTGCCATTCAGATCTTAGCTTATATATATATGCTATCACTTCTTCAGAATGACCTACCTTGGACCACCCTTACTCAAGCCATCCCCAGCTATAATTTCTCCAATCCAAGAAATCAGAGATACCATTTTAGCTTGAACAGAGAGGTCTCTATTCTGAAGCAATCCTTCTTCTAGACCACATCATGTGAGACTTTACAGTCTCCTTTATAATGTTGTTTTTTAATTCCATCATACACTTTATTCAGCATATTCTACTTTACTCTGAAATTGTACTGCATAGCTTAGGTGATGTTAAATTGATTCAAGTTTTAAACAGTGATTTCTATAGGAGCTCTGCTTCTGAACAACCAGCTTCAAAGATGGGAAGTATCAGTGCCAACTGCATTTATCAGGAAACTGAAGTGTGGAGAAATCTGCTGGCTGAAGAAGAAAGGCTGAATACCCTGAGAGGGGATTTCCCAAGAACAAATGTTTCAGACTGCAATCGTATATCCTTAGCAGATAAAAATCTTTTTTTCTTCTATGTCTGATTAGCACAGTTGGTTGAAACTGATGAGCACAAATCAAATTAGCTCTGTTTTTTTTTCTTTCATAGACACAGAAAGAAGCTTAATCCAAATTTTCTATCCTAGAAAAGCCGCTCACTGAGAGAAAAACAAAAAGGTATAATGATCAGCCACAATTCATGACCACTGGCAGAATGGCCCTCAAAATGTAGTACCAAACACTGAAGATTTTTCTTTTCCTTTTTATTTTAAAGAAGTATATTATGTACATGCCACTGTTTCTATTTCTTCCAACATTTCTTTGATTCACCTAGCTGCCTATGCACTAATCAATTCTGTATACATTTTTAGTGTTCTGATTTCCAACAGGGTTCCCTGAGCACATTACCTAAAATTTGAAATACATGATATATTGAAGAGTAATGACCCAGGCTGAAAAATCAATTTATATATTTTAACAAATTGCCTACAGATTGAAAGAGATTGTGCCCAGATTTGGTTCACAGACTTGCTTCTATATACAAAGTGCTTATTAGCTTATTCCTAGAGCTATAGTGTGACTTTTGGTATTAATCAATATTACTCCAGGATATTTTGCACAGGTATGAAATTACTTTTATTATTCAGAGTAAATAATATATTCTAACTGTGTATTTTTTAAGTTTTACATAAGTTATTTAAATTCAGATTCAGGCACAAAGTTTTTGTTTGTTTTGTTTTGTTTGCTTAATAAATCCAGGGAAATTTTGTTTTTGTTTTTGTTTTTTTAATAAATCAAGGGAAAAAGAATGAATAGATTCAAACATATAATTGAGTTCTGGTATAAGATGTCACCATTCACACTGGATTTTACCTCTGCTCTCCCTTTGTCTCTCTTCCTCATTCCCACTACCAGGAAAGACTCAGAAAAAAGAAATAAATCTCCACCAGGATTAAAAACAAGAGAGGGTTACTGGAGTGACCACTCTTGGTTATGCATTCAACATCCATGCACCTTTCTTTCTTCTTAAGAGTACCCTGATTTTTGCTGAGATATCCAATCTTCATCCATGTAGCCCATGAACCACGGTGTTCGGAATGGACCCCAACCCCAGCCTCAGGGAAAAGTGGGAATATTCTAAGCAATACCGTCCTTATTACCATAGTAATTGGTTCAGTAACACAAGCCTAAGCCAATCAGCACACAGACTGCCCTGAACATAAGTGCTTGTTGAGAAAAGAACATGTGACTTAACTGAGGCCAAGAAAAGTTTTTAAATGGTCTACTGTATATGGATTTTGGTTCCTTTGAAATACAAGACCTCAAAAGAGGTACCTTCTTTTCTTCTGTAATTGTATTATATAGCTGTGAAGCCTAAAACAAGAGTTCTCAGAAAACTGTTTTTTCTTTGTTTTCAACAAGAGAAACGAAACAAAACATTTTTACTCCATGAAGAAAGGACTAAGTGGAATTTCATAATTAAACTCAAGTAAACTTTGGGGGCAATGTGGTCATCATTTTGCATTTTCACAAACATGCAAAACAAGAGTTCCAGGAGATTAACGATGTAAGATTTAATGTAATCATATTATTGGATTTCTTACTTGTCTTAACAGTCTAAGTGATGTATGTTTATTAAAAATCTTCACGGCCACTTCTTCTCCTTCATAGACTGCTCGATAAACTGATCCAAAACTGCCATCGCCTTTTGAAAAAAAAAAGTACAAAGCACATATGTTAATCTTTCCAAGCAGAAAAATGAAATAAATCATGTCTATTGTAATTATATCTGTTATATACTTTAAGATAAATCTGACCCACTTATTTCATTGAATCATGTCTCCTTTAATGCTTCCTCTTCTTTCTTTTACTCCCTGAACTAAGATGCACCTAAAGATTTTGTCCCTAGTCTTATCTTCCATTTAAGCACTCCCTACTCAATTACCTCACCCATTCCTTAACTTCATCTATCCCTATATGTAGAGAATTTTCACATTTTCGTTTACAGCCACACGCTACCTCCTGAACTCTATCCTATATTTACAACTTTGTGTTGGAGATTTCCACTGGCATGCTCCTCCAAATCTCAATCACGTTCCATCAAAAGCCACATTCATTATCTTTTCCGCAAACTAGTTCTTATTCCAACTTCCATATATCTGATAAAAACAAAGCTCTTTTGAGGTCATTCTGGAGTCAAATTGAAAAAATTATCTTAACTCTTTGCCCCATGCCTAGCCCCAAAGCTAACTGGCCGTTCACGTTGTCTTTTTGAAATTGAAAAATGGCTGTGTTACTCAACTGAAAAGCTCTTTATCAGCCTCCCCCATCCCTGGCAATTAAAGTAAATGCAAGGACATATTTTATAAATATGAGTGCTTCCATGATATTTCCATCCTTATCTTTAACCTACTCAATAAGAGTGTGCACAAAGCAAATTCCAGATCGGTAACATGATATTGCTTTAAAATACATCATTCTGAAGGGGGAAAAAATGACAAATATATAAGGACACAAAAACCATGGTAATATAACTATATTTGAATATTTTATATATTATAAGGAAAAATTGCATGTTAATTTTCATTCCCAAACCAAGAAAAATAGTTACCTAAGAGAAACTCTGGAGCTTGTACAAATTTCAATTCATCACTATTCAGCATAATATTTCTAGGCAGGTCAGCCAAAATCAAGTCAGGAGCAATCTGAGAGATTGGAATGGTGAGCCTTGGCTGATCTGGGTTTACTAGGAGGTCTCCTGAGAAGTACATAAAACATTTTTTAAAAAACAAACTTTAAAGGATGTATATAAATTTGTGCTTTTGATTTTCTTTAGAAAATAATCACATATTTGTTATGAGTTCTAATTAATTTTTTAGATTTTCTTACCAATCCTGTTTTTATCTAGAAATTTTGACAAAGTTTAAAGGTTGAATTTGTATCTATCTATTGGAGTTTCAAAAACTCATTCCTAGACGCACTTGCTATAAAGTAGAATTTAGAACTGCTTCAGACTACCTGACATCTGACTAGGAAATTATTATTCTCTACTTTTAACACATTCATGGTGCACTTATTATATGGCTGGCATGTTGCTAAGTTATTTCCATATGTCATCTATTTTAATCCTTGTAACAATTCTATGAAGTACGTTTTCTTAGTATTCGCATTTCACAGATTAAGTTATGTTGCTCAGTGTGCTAGTACCCATGCTCTCAAATCAACATTGTTCTGAATCTAGAACATGAGATCTTACTGGTAATAAATATAATCCATTTTTCTGAACTGTCACTATAATTGAATGTAGTTTCCTCTAATTCATCCTTTATGGATAAGAATAATTTCTACAATTTATTACAAAATAAATAATTTATTGTAAAATTTAATATAGTTCAATAGTTTATTACAAAACCCACTTCACAAATATTGAAAGATCACTTAAAAGCATTTGTAAGTTGTATCAACACATACCTTCTTCTGCTTTCTTCATTAAGTCATCAAGTAAGATTTTTTGATGTTCTTCACCATCATTAAAGCTATATAATGCCCATTTCTTCAACAGAGTTTCTCCTTCACCACAAATATCAATCTCCAACAACCCAGGAAACCATTCTTCCATGAGAGAATCAATGTGGTCCACAACTTGGCCCAAAAGAATACAGCCTACATAATCCAAAGAAGAGCTCATCAACACCCTCTCTGAAATTTACTCTGTTGCAGAGCTGAAAAAGAGTAACTAGAAATTTAAGAAGTTTAGATTACTTTAGTGGTACAATTCAGAGTTTCAAATTAATTTCCTTACCTTTTCTACAAGAAGGAACTGTAATTTTTAAGAAACTCTCTGGGTGATTATCTAAGACTTCAGATCCTACCAGGCAATAAGCTTCAGGAGACCAATTTAAGTAGATGCCTTGTCGCCAATACATTCTGTTTGGACGAAGTGCTCGTTCTGAAAGAAGTTTAAATGGACCCAAGTGTATTCATTAATCATTAATTACTCCAAAAATTAAAGGGGGGAGGAAATCACTGCACACACCCCAAGTGATGGCAATAGAGATATATTAGGTTGGTGCAAAAGTAATTGCGGTTTAAAAGATTAAAAATAATTACAAAAACTGCAAAAGTATTGCACAAACCTAATATTCGTTTTGAAAGAAAGTATTGGAATAATTATTGATAATCCTCATCTATAGCTATTAAATATGATACTAAATATTTCATCATTAGTTTTGCAATAAAATAAACAAAATGCCCAGCACAAAATCTAAGATAGATTTCAAGTCAATAAGCTAAGATTAAACATATTAAACTACTTAGGTTTAATATGTTTAATCGATGAAGAAAGAGAATCATAAGTTCTCATAACTTTTAAAAAGAAGTTGGTAGTCATGCTAAAACCAAAACTTCCTGAATATTTTAATGCAGTGTAACTTCCTATATGTTGATTAATTGCAAGCAAGTTAAAGTTTATTTCAGAATACAGTAACACCTTTATAACGCTAATTTTTAAACAAAAAATATATATTTTTTCCCGTTGGAGCACTAAGAATTTTTTCTTGCATAATAAAAAGCTAGCATTATGAATACTCATTTTTATAAACCACTCAGGGACTGTGCAGCAGATAGAGCTATTACCGACCCCACTTTTAGTTTTCTTTGTTTGTGTGTGTGCTTAGGTGTATGTGTGTGTGTGTGTGTATGTGTAAACCAATGATTCCTAGTAATGCACCTTTTACAGGTGTTGCTTTTAGTGTGCTTTGGCTTGGAAAGCAAGATATTCATATGTATTTTAAATGTGTCTAAAATATGAACAAATGGGCCTTTAATGAGGATCTGAGGAATTTTCTTCTTGACAAATTGCATCAACTTATGTGAGTACATATGTCTTTATATTGTCCAATGTGAAGTTTATGAGATTATTTTCTGATTTTCAGCTGCCTTACAAAAAAGTAAATCCTGAGAAAAATGACATTAATTTTAATATGTTTTACCCCTAACTTCTCTAAATATTAAGCCTTCTTAAATACATACCTCTGCCTGAAAGCATGTAAGGTGAAATTTCAAGCAATCGATTGATTAATCTTGACCAAAATCCCATTGGAAAATAAGGCATTTCATATAGTCGAATGATAATCTCAGAGTTCTCACAATGGGGAAGCTCTATCACAGGCCTGTGGTCAGACAAACTAAAGGCAAAAGGATACCATCATTATACAGCTTCATAAAACACGCAAGCTGTATAACTTGAAATCGATGAATTGAAGATAAATATTCTAAGCTGTTGCATTTTTTATAATGTTCTTGTACTACATGCTCTTCCTATTTTAAAAGTTCAATGATGATTTAATCAATTCAAATCTATGTTCAGATGAAGAAGATGCATGAAATTGTTTTCACTAATCTTATTTATACTAATAAATAAGTTATTACAATTAGTTATGCACAGACAAGTATCAAAGGATTATATAAAACGTGAATATCTATTTTTAGAATTGGCTACTATCCATCAATCAATGCAATTTACACTTTTCAATGTCATAGTACATTATAATATTCTCCAGATGCTTATAAAGAAATAAGAAAAATTTCTATAATACAGGGTTAGAGCTTAGGCCTCCACTGTGTTGCCCCTCTCCTCTGAAAATTCAGTCATAAGTTCTTTTAAGACTCTGTTCAAAACTCACTATTTGCCCAAAACTTTCCTAATAACTCTCTCAGTACCATGTAAGAAGACACACACACACACACACACACACACACACACACACACACACACACAATAATCACCACCATTTATCTTTCTTAAATAATTTAAGCAATGGTATTTCAAATAGTAATTATATACATAAAATAAGTCATTTACTATATCTTTAAAATGCCAAACGTAGTATTTTCATTAAAAGTAAATGTTATACTTCAGAAGAACATTTACACAAGAAGCAAAAAAAATACTTAGTATATTTCTCGTAGATCGATGTTATTTTGACAATTAGAACGATAAACTAGATGGTGAGTTTCCATAGAGTAATTAAATTTTTCAGTTTTGGTTTACCTGCTTGGAACCAGCAAATATTCTTCTCCTATTGGCAAGGCAATCTGGAATTTTTCTAGGAGTTTAAAGTACTGTAGCATGTAGTTCTTTGGAAATCTCTTTTTCTTTGAAAGAAATTTTTCCACATCTCTACGTGAAATAATTCCTTTAGGATGTTTTGGACAGCCTTCCACTTTCACTGTCAAAATCTGAAAGATTTAATCTTATAAATAATCACTGGAATTTATTTTCTAAAAAGTTTTGAATTTAAAGCATTTTGTGTCACTTTGTTCAGTGAAAATAATCAGAATTTTAACATTATCAAGTATAACACAGGACCTAATTTCTCTAGCTAACAGCCACGTATCCTAGAAGCCTAGTAGGTCATCAACTTCCCTCAAAACAAAAAAATGTTATTAAATTAAGGCAGTGAATTCACATCAGAAATTATGAAAATCCTCTGAACCCAATAAACTTCAAGTGTTCCCCAACTCCAATCAACAGATCAAGCTAATACCCCACATCCTTATTATAGCTTCATTAATAGATTCCTAGGGAAATTATCTTCCAGACTGTGTTATCACTTCTGGTTTGCAATAGAAATATTATTTTACATTTATATAATAGTAGATGGCTTCCATCAATGGGAAGAGAGGCTATGTAGCACAGTTCAGTGATTCTCAACAAAGTAACTACTGAATTTTGTTGGATTCTACTCAGAGTTGAGATCAATAGGTCTGTGATGAGTCTTGAGAGTCTGCTTTTTTAACAACAAACCCAGATGATTCTAATGTGAAGACCATACTTTGAGCTTTGATCATCATCACAGCAGTTAAAAATATTTAAGTCAGAAGAACCCAGGTTCAAATCAGGCCCTAGTCTAGCTATGTGACCTTGGGAAAGGTACTTAATTCCTTTAAGCCACAGCTTCCTTCTATGTAAAATGAGATAATAAAAGTGACTGTCACTTAAATTGTCATCAGAATGCAGTAAGATATAACACGCATAAGGCATGCAAAGTACATATCACAATTTTTAGTATATAGCAAGTCCTAATATGTTAGCCATTACTATCTATATATTCCTATTCATTTTACTTAGACAAGTTAATTTTTAAAAGAGGTTTGTGCTTAATTTCTTTAGTGCATCTATAATGTTTAAGGGATATTTAAATAGGAACAAATGTTATTTACTTTATGTAGTTGCCTGAAATGCTGAATTCTAAAATTCTTAGGCCCAAGGACTTGTCTTATTTCTGTTTTCCTCTTTTGTACATATAATGGTTAGTGAATTAATAAATGCATGATTGACTGAACATAATGATAGCTAATAAAAACGTATTACGAGTTTTTAAATAATAAATACTATATTTGGGGGCTTCTATACGGTATACTTTATAGAAATCTCAGATCATTCTTAAAATTTAGATGGTAAAAAGAATTGTTTGTTTTAGTGATTTTAAGTTACTAACAACTTGTCTGACAATTCACTCTCTATCCCCAACCATATTATATATATATATGTATATATAAAATGACTCTGTACCACCTGACATAAGTATTTATATATTAGGATTTCCTCCCATTTGACTGTCAGCTCCATGAGTATAGGGACATTGTTTGGTCTACTGCTATAGTTCTAGCACCAGAACAATATCCAGAACATAGTATTTAATAAATAAGGTTGATTGAGAAAATGAAATTTGCTGCATTTTATGCTAGGGTTAGGCTTATAGGTACTGGAGTCAAACCATGTGATCTGAAATCCTAATAACTCTACCTCTTCCTAAATATGTAACTTTGGATACATTATTTAACCTCCCTGTCACTCAATTTCTTCATCTTCAAGATGGGGGTTAATATAGTATCATTTTAAAAAGTTTCTCTGAGAATTAGATAATCTTGGAAAAGCACATAGTAACCCCTCATATGTGAGCCATTATTATGTACATATTCCATTTTCCTTAGACCAATTGACTTTAAAACTGGTCTGTGCTTGATTTTTTAGTATATTTATATGCATATGTTACCATTCTTTGTGGCAGATTGTTTTCAAAGATGGATAGATCAATTCATTTCCTCCCTATACATGTGTGCTGCTCAATCCATCAAGAAAGGAGTTCATCTCCTTTCCCCTTGAATGTACAATGGCCTTGTGGTTGCTTTGGTCACTAGAATGTGGCAGAAGTGGTAGAAGAAGAAAAAGGGAGTCAAATATATGGTGATGGAAGATTTGACTTTGGGTTGTGAACATGCAATGCAATATATAGATGAAGTATTATAAAAATGTATATTTGAAATCTGTGTAATTTTACTAACCAATGTTACCCCAATAAGTTTAATTTAAAAAAAAGAATACTATAGGGCAACCGGGTAGCTCAGTTGGTTAGAGCACATTGCTCTTAACAACAAGGTTGCCGGTTCCATCCCCACATGGGCCACTGTGAGCTGCACCCTCCACAACTAGATTGAAACAACTACTTCACTTGGAGCTGATGGGTCCTGGAAAAACACACTTAAACAACTAAAAGTAAAACAACAACAAAAAGAATACAATATACATTGGTGAAGAAATGAAAAAAGAAAGACGGGACACTGTACCAGTTCTGGCCCTGTACTGTAAGAGAAGTAGCCACATGAGAGGCATACGGAGGAGCACCAATACATCAAAAGGTGAGTGTGGCCTTCTTGGACATTCCAGCCAAGTTCAATGACCCATGTCAAAGCTTTGTGGAGCAGAACCCCATCAATGCACAGACTAGTGAGAAATAATAAACTTGACATTTTAAGCTTCCAAATTTGGGGGTATCTTGTTAAATAGCCATAGAACACTGAAACAGTATCTTAATTTTACCACCTTTAAAAGACTTGCTAATATTCCTTCAGCCTAGTAACTTATAAGGCTAACGTATGCCCTTATGCAAGGAAAGAGAATTTTCCAAATTCCTCACACATGGTATTATCAAGATTACTTTGCCATGGAAGCTCTTTAATATTCCACCTGATTAATTCAGTAAGTCCCGAATATATTTTTTCATACAGTTAAATGAGTTTTGCAAACTTCTCTGCGTGTGGATGAAAGTTTCTTTAATAAGTTGAATGACCTAACAGCTCAGAGAATATGGAAGGAGGGAAGGCTCATTACAGCTGTTGCACTAGGAAATTATTCCTTCCCTTGTTTTGATGATTCATTGAGGTGAATACTCCTATTTATTTTTGCTGATGGACGGGTGTCCGACCAGTCATTTTTGTTTTCACTTGATTATTTATAGCTTTCATTCTCTTTAAACCTCCGTGAAAATGATATATTTCACTGTACTACCACAAATAAAAATGATACTATTTATTTTTTAAGTTAATAAGAAATTTAAATTACCATTTTACTGACCATTTAGATCTATCTTTCAAAATAACTTGAAGCTGTTCAAATTCTTGACTTAGTTTCCACATATATTAACATGTTTATACTAATGAGAAGAACTTCATTGAGTTTCAACTTAATTAATCCAAAAAATCTTCAGAGGTTTTATTGTGGTCAAGGTGGAAATTTGTTTTTGCTAAGAGACTGTGATTCTGATATGAACCACTTCCTTAATCCACTGAATAAGATATTCCCACTCTGATATTATCCACATTTTTGCAACTTTAAATGTTCCCAGTTTATATGGAAATGCACCACTTTTCGGCACAACTTTCGCCTTTTCTTGACTAGATAAAGTTTAGTTACTTTCTGAGAGTTATAGTGTGCCACCTAGGACAATAAAATATTCAGGATATATTTAAAATTCCCTTTGCTGTACAGAACATATCTACCTCACATATTTTTTGTTTAGGTGCATACTGGCACATTTTCCAAAAGTACATCTTTACAGTTTTGAAGACTTTATTTCTCATTTCCCAAATAATAAGACTTAATTACCAAATAAGTGAAATATGAAATTAGCTAACATTTACTTCTCAGTTACAGTGAACTAGGGAGGCAACGTAGAAGACAACATTGTTATTACCCTTATTTTACAAGAGAAAAAAAAATAAAAGGCTTAAAACATTAAGAAATATCACAAAGTAAGTATTATAAGAGACCTGAATACAGGTCATGCTGGCTCTAGAACATGTGCCCCCACTTTACTGGTTCCATTATCATTTAGCAGATGAGTAAAATCACACTTTCCATGGCGTATGGCAGAAGGATGAAAAGTTACCTTAGAAGATCTACCAAAACAGTAAATAGCTACCCTATTACAATTAGTTGCCAATTAAAATGTTTCAATATGCTCTCAAGTTCTGTGGTGTAGGATAACCCTAAATAAGTTCCCTCTTCAAAATATCTTTCTTTTTTTCCTTAGACGGAATTTAGGAACTATCATTCAAGATTATTTGAGGGAATTTAATTACTACTGTGTTTCCCTGAAAATAAGACCTAGCCAGACAATCAGTTCTAATGCATCTTTTGGAGCAATAATTAATATAAGACCTCGTCTTATTTTACTGTAATATAAGACCGGGACTTATATAACATAATATAATATAACATAACATAACGTAGCATAACATAACATAACATAACATAATATCGGGTCTTATATAATATAATATAAGACTGAGTCTTATATTAATTTTTGCTCCAAAAGATGCATTAGAGCTGATTGCCTGGCTAGGTCTTTTTTTGGGGGGAAACACGGTATTATGGTTTAATTAGAAGAGAGACTTCTAATATAAAAAGACATAATCATTTTAGGGATTCAGGGAGCCACATGAAAAACTACAAATTATAGTCATACACCAAAGTAGTTGCAGTAAGTATACACGCTGGAGACTCAACTGCCATGATTTTGCATCCCGAGCAATATTTGGCAATATCTACGCACATTATTGCTTGTCATAACTGGGAAGGTGCTACTAATATCTACAGGGTAGAGGCCAAAGATGCTGCTATTATCCTATGATGACAACAAAGAATTTTCTGGCCCCAAGCATCAATAACGCAGACATTGAGAAACCCTGAGCTAGTGTGTTTTTCTGCTTGAGTGGTTTTTGGTAGCAAACCTATAGAGATGGGTTATTATAATTAATTAAACTTATTGGTAATTGATTGTCATTGGAAGAAGAAATAATTTTCCCTACAAAATATAAATGAAGAAAAGATAGCTATTACTACTGCCATAAATGGTTTTTAAAATTGTAAGCATTTAGAGCTCAGACCATCCTCTCAAGAGTCAAAACTCCCCCCTCCATGTTATCTAGATAGTTTTCACAGGCTCACCAATCCAATTTTTTCATATGTATTTACCCCAGGAATTTTCATAAAGCTTTTTTCATTCAATTGACTAAGTCAACAACCAAACCAAAAATATCATCAAGATCTACAAAAGCACCATGGAACAGAGTGGCACAAACATCTATCATTAAAGACATTAAAAACATTAAAGACATTAAAGTGAACTCTAAGATATCTTTCTTTCTTCCATGAAGCTCTTCTTTAAGCAGTCTTCTACATGAAATGTTCTACAGTTTTCTATATTCACAGTAGTTTCTATCCTAACTGAACACAAACTCAATCATGCTCAATACCCTGGGTGCCATTTGTTATTCTCGTCAACCATTACCCCCATGCGAACAAAATGTAAGACACCAACCTGTGCCATGATTTTACAAAGCCACTTGGGTTCCACAAAATATAAGTTGCTTAACTGCAGTGCTGGGTCTTGAAAATGAAGAAGGACCCCTGTAGTAAAAATCAAACAGTGACTCATAGAATCTAGAATATGCAAATATCTAGGGGCTTTAGAGAGAGAAAATCTAATCCAACCTCATCATTTTATGACGAGAAAACTTCAGCATAGCTAGTGGCAGGGCTGGGACTATAAACAGGGAATCCTGGTTCTCAAGCTCTGAAGTCCCAATATTATAAAGAAGTATCTGCCTCTCAGTAACTGCATCATCTCAAACAATCTTTGATTCTCAAAGTGCCCCATTAGTACCATTCCAATAATAACCCTTTTTTATGGTATATAAACAACTTCCACACACCCTATGTTCATTTGATACTATGAAAGGATATGCTTTATGCTCAGGATTCCACAGCTACTGAGTAGTATCATTCCAGACCCATATATTTTAACTCTTGCTCAGAGACTCTTTCTACTACAGCCCTTAGATGATTTCTAACTTTTTTCTTATGACATGAAATATGACTTAATATCAATGAAGGTGATGAACTTCCAAAAAGCAAAATTCAGTGGCCTATTAAAGAATTCTATATATATTTGGTTGAGTATTAAATATAAATTCCAACAAGGTTCAGATCCATTTTTTATAAATAACTACAGCTAAGCTTTGAAAAAATTTGAAACAAATAAACACACAAACCTGATTCATTTAGGAAGTGAACTGCATGAGGAAGCTCATTTTCATCTAACTGCAGTTGATTTTCTTTCACAAGTTGCAATAATCGTTTCCGGTCAATTACAGGAAATTCAATTGGCACATTTTTACGCTCTGATAAAATGATTTTCTCAAGTTCTACGTAGCAGTCTGGAATCAGCTGCCCAACAACAGGCTGATCTCGGATCTATGTAATTACAAATGACAAGCTATAAAAACCCATTTTATTCATATATTAGGTGGTTGGTAAATTCAGTGCTAATAGTTTTTAAAGAAAGGGGTATATTTTTCACAAGTATATTTGTAATTAATATCAAAATGTGATGTAAAACTATTTAAATTGTAAGGAATAAATAAGATGACATTAAAATAAAAAATATGAACACAGAAGCCAATTTTGAAGAACTATTAAATAAAATAGTATGGAAATATTTATCTAGCTATCCAGAAAAATCCAAGGCAAAACGTTGGATAAATCACTAACTATAAATAAGGGATTTCCTGTTTTCTAAGACATTAAACTTAAATGCAATATATATGCTAGCATAAGAAATCAGTGTCAGAAGAGCTTCTGGACCATATTTATTAAATGAAAATATCCACAGCCTGAGGTAAAACATTAAAACGTGTTCTTGTTATTTGCAAAATGTTATATTAGTGGAATATACATATCAACAACCATGAAATTTCTTCACCCAAGCTATGCTTTTTTATGAAAGCCTTGAATATGGGAAAATAAAACGTCATCTAAATACCAATAATTCTGACATGTTACCCTTTAAATTTAATCACTGTTTACTAATTTAAAAATATATAAAATAAAAAAAATCAAATGGCCTAAAGATGGCAGTTTTTATAATAAATGTCTTTTCCAAACCTTTTCTTTTTCACGAAAATCTAAATTGAAATAGAAATACAACTCTAACAGTAACTAAAATGCCTTTCAAAACCACCAGGTGGCAAACTCTCCCCATTTCTCGATTCTGAATATATTCTTGTATATTCTTTCACATGACAGTAACTATCAGAATTTCTACCTAAATTCTTAAACTTACTACAAATAGAAATTGGGTTTACAAACACATACACAAAACTTAACTTGCTCTTTTTCTATTTGTAACAAGAACCTTAAGGAGCTTCATTTACAGCAGCTATAACCGTTACATATCTGTCTCCAGTCATTTGAAAGATTGCTTTCCTGTATCCCTTGCCCCAGACAATTAAATATAATTCCACTATCCTCCACTTTACATAATCCCTCTCTGCATCACTTATGAATTAAGATAATATAGCACTTCAGACTGAAGTTTATATTTTAACCCAATAAGGAAAACCTTCATATAGAAGGAAACAAGGGTTCTCACAGAAAGCAAATAGCACAGAAAAGGGATGAATTTCAAAGGGCTGGGTTATAGGGCCAACAAAGGATCCCTTTCTGCTAATGGGTTCGACAAGATTAAAATGTGTTTTGTCCCACTAATCCTTTT
The DNA here is from genome assembly GCF_057876585.1 of Rhinolophus sinicus. Taxonomy (NCBI): domain Eukaryota; kingdom Metazoa; phylum Chordata; class Mammalia; order Chiroptera; family Rhinolophidae; genus Rhinolophus; species Rhinolophus sinicus. Next base: position 45,744,097 of record NC_142501.1, on the reverse strand, counting down.
GAGTGTCAGGTCAACGACAGCCAAAAAAAAAACCACACACTCTCACAAAACAAACAAACAAACAAACAAACAAACAAAACACCACACTTTTACTCTAGAGTCTGCACAGACACAAGTTAAGAGTGAGACAGGGAAAGACTAGAGATGAGCCAAGATAAAAGGAAAAGACGAAAACCAAATGAGAGGGCAAAAAATAATCTCTAATAGATTAAAGACTACTATTTTAAATACAGGTTGAAGCACCTTAAGGAGGAAAGAATATTCAAGTTCTGGCAGGCTCATTAGTTCTGGGTCATTTGAAAGAGTCACTATTCTACAAAGCAGTCAAACGGATTTTCAAACCAATATGCCAGAATGATGCATCCATTAGCAATATATACCTTTCTTCAAGTAATACTATTTCTCAAAGCATTAGTTTTACTTCCTTATATGGTTGTTGCCTTCAGATTTCATTTACAAATGGAGGAAGAAATATGATTTTCTTGATTGATAGTGATAATTTGCTATTAGACAAAAGAAGTACCAGTCCAACTTAAACTAACCACTTTATCCACAGATTTTCAACTAAATTCAGGCTTTTTCAAAACAAACTCATCCTCCAAGAAGATTTTTTTTTAATATAATATATGCTCCAACAACAATGATAAAAAGAAAAGCTATTAAAATATTGTAAGTAGCAACAAAGTTCGATAAGTATAGGTATAGTCTCAGAAGAAAACCATCTGGATAAAGAGAATATTTACTTGGATGTATGAATTGTATATTTGTTTCTTATAAGTCATATTACTCTCAAATCATATGTTCCACAAGAAAGTAGGAAAATCTGCAAATAAATAATATGTGATCCTTCTTACGTAAAATGTTGCTACTGATCCACCTTGGTAAAACCTTTTAGTGAATGATAAATATGTTGAAACATACAAACATACAAATTATCATCTTGGGCACCACAAAGACCAGCATATTTATAAATGGCTCATTAGGTTTTGGATAGAAGCATAATCTGTGGAAATGGAACAGAACTAAGCTAACTGTCTGACATGTTACAACCAGGGCAACCATATAACGTATCATCCAAACTGGAATGCTTTTGAGACTGTAGTGAGACACTATTAATAATTATGCTGGGACTGTCCAGGCAAAACAGGACCCTAGTTACAAGCCATGTCCTGATCATTAGTGTTAATGAGCTAAGTCAACAGAGACTAAAACTGAAATTCCCCACTGTGACTGTCATACAAAACTATTCAGGGCGTTTTTCAGTACAATTTACATTATGCTGTCTGTAAAACCCAAGGAAGATTTTTTTCTGCCCTGCAAGTATTCAAAATAAGTGCTCTGCCTGATAACCAATTTATTTGTATATGAACCTTATAAGTAATATTTGGCTTACTAGAAGGGAACTTGAGAAATCAAAAACATAATTCCCAAAATGAAAAACCTCATTTGTATGAACCAAAAAATTACTTAGACATTGTTGAAAACCAAATTAGTGATTTTAGTGACTAAATGAAAAAAATACATATATATTGAGGAAAAATATCTGGAATTGGAATCACAGTGAGAAGAGACTTGAAGGAGCAGTACAGAAGATCAAGATGAGCATAAAATAGGAACTCCAAAAGGAAGGAGCAGATGGAGAAACAACAGCCCAAAAATAACAGAAGAAAGATGATTTCAAGACCCCAACATTCATGTTTAGCCTTTTGATTGCATCAGCACTACAGGAAGTTGGCAGAGAAAGGGCATCAGAAATATTTTCTCAGTCTCTCAGATACTCCCTCAGTTTTTCTCTCAGGATCCTCCAATTATTTTTATTTCCATATCTATAAATCTGAAATGAAGTATGGCATAAATAATTTTAAAATTGAAACTACTTTAATAAGCTAACAGCTATGAAAAGAACTTCACAATTTTAAGCTAGATAGTCTGAAGACTTCTGACATGTTTAAGCAGTTGCATAACATGAGAATTCATAAATTATATTTATCTACCAGCCTACAGTAGGCATTAACCACGTTACCTTAAAATTAAGGCTCTCATTGACGATGGTTTTCCGAAGTTTTGCCAAGGCATCGGATTCCTCAGTGGCATTCACAAAGTGGTAATCCCGTATAGCCGGAAAGCCACGTTTGTTCAGGAGTTCTTTGTTGATTTTACTTATGCAGGCTTTGCGCTGCTTCTCATCAGAAACGTCCAAATGTGTGCCAACAAGAATCACAGGGGAAGAAGAAGCACGAGCCTACAGAAAAGGCACAAAATACTCTCGTGTCTGTTTTAAAATCAAGTCTACTTATATTGCCATTGATATTCACTTTCTATGAAAGTCACTTGAATAAAAATGAGAAAAGACTCCAAGAAGAAAAAAACAACTCTCTTTCCTTCCTTAAATCTAAGAAAAAAATATAACCTTAAGAAATTTTTAAAAATCAGTTGTATGCCCCTTCTTCATTCAATTATTACTTCATTCAATTATCACTTTTCAGGTGGCCTATATAACACTAGAAACATATTTTTTTATGACTTAAAATGGGTTAATCACTAAGTGTGCTTTGGACTTCTAAATAAAATAAGCATTTAATAAACACATAAACTATTTCAAAGTGTCATAATATGGTTTATATTTTCTCTTCCTTATCTACAAATTCCGTCTCCTGAATTCACTTTAAAGTCATTCCCTTTGGAGTCTACAATGAACAAAAAAGTGACTGAAATATTAGTGCTATTGTAATTTTTGCTCACTTTAGCTAGCTATAATAAAGTCAAAACACAAACAAGTTTAAAAAATTACTAAAATTACAAAACAAGCTTGTAAGGAATAGCTAACAGCATGACAGCAAGAGACAGTGGAAAACAACAAAAAGAGATTCCAAATAAAAGAGAATATTGTCAACTATGCATCAATTTACAAAAAAGAGCATATTAATCTGGTGCCATTTGAAAGTGTAAGATTTGAAAGACTTCATTCTAAATTATCACTGAGGACATAGCTGGTGATACATAGATTGCTTTTCTTTTTCTTTTTTCTTTTACGTTATAGCTTATTTTAAATTATGAAAGTTTATATTCCATTTAAGAAATAATATGACCAAAAACAGTTGAACATACATATTTTCAATTTTTATAGCTTAAAAGGGTTTCAAGCATCTATGCCACTCACCATGACGAAACACACTATTTTTATGTCACAACTTAATTACACTGAAAATTTCCCAACTCAAAATTTAGTGTGTCAACTTTAAAAAAAAAAACAAAAAACTATTTGAAGAGACTGAAGGAATTGTTTGCCCCAAATAAATGACTCTACATACAAAAAAAAAAATGAGAATTATTTCCTATGTTCAAAAGATTAGAACAGATCACCTTTATATTGAAGAGCCAAGGCTTCATGGCATCAACTTCAGCTTGCCCTTTGCTGAGGTCATAGACAGCCAGGTACAGTGACCGCTGGGTCATAAAGTGGGGATGAGTACTGTAGAATTCCTCCCGACCTAAACAAAGATTGCAGACTTTTTTTTTTTTAGCCTTCCAGACAATAGGCAAGGCAAGCATCCTTTTCAAAACAAATTTTTAGGTGATATTATCTACTATTTAGCATACAAAAAAAGAGACAATCCATCAACAATATTTAGAAGACTATACTGGATTGTACTAGGGATTGGCAACTTTTAGCAAAAGTGTTAGATACCAACCAAGTTCAGCTTCAGTTGGCATCTACTAGTTTCTAACATTTCACTCCATCTACTTCTCCATTCTGGTGGTAAGGGTATAATTCGGAGAAGTAACTGCCTTTGGAATAATTCCGCAGGATACACTAGCTCTCTGTGCAGTATTGAAACATAAACCTCAGTTTTTAAATCCTTGTTCTAAATAAAAGATAAATGTGACTTTAAAATTCTAGTGAAATAAATACCTGCAAAATCCCACACATTTAGAATGAGGTCTTTTTTCCTTTTGCCTCTTATTGGGATAGGCCAGTCTTTCACGTCAATGCCAACTGTGGCACTTTGCATTCCAAGCTCTGACTTCTTGATTTTCATTAATTGCTGTAATAAGGTGGTTTTACCACTCCCAGTATTTCCCACAATCATAAGTTTCATTCGGTTATAGGGCACGGCCTTTTTTAACCGCTGTTGAAGAAACCTGGTATTAGAAAGACAAAAATAAAATAACAAGCTTCTTAACAGTGTATTTAAAATATAGGTGAATTTTTATATACATTGAATTCTTTTAATATCAAACATTTACAAATATAGTATGTAAAAGAGTGCATAGCTCAAACTAAAATGCACATGTCTTTCAGTGCACTGTTAACGCATATATTTTGTTAGTGATGTTTATGGTGATAGTGAGACGTGTCATTGTAGTTGATAATGCTACCAATCATTATCAATTACAATGACACGTCACACTATCACCATAAATAATCAAAATGTGAAAATATATTTGCAGTATTAATTAGAATTTTATACATATACACAGATTCTTTAAATAACACAAATAAAACACTAAAAATTATAAAGTATAAAATTTTACAATGCCCATATAATAGAGAACCAAGGTAAAGGATACATGCGTAGTTATACTAAACCTTGATTGTGAGGTTATATTGAGTACTGTATATATGTGTGTACATATATATGTGTGTACGTATATATTCATGTATGGCCTATATCATATATATCTATCATATACACTGGTTACATTATAAATTACTACATACAAACATATCAGCAGTTACTATGTTGCTATTCCTAATAATCTTAATGTAAAAATAATTGAGATTAATTAGAAGGGCTATAGGTGGCTAACAAAACCACCTTTAAATTAATAGATTTTAAATGTTCTCAGAAATATAATGGATACATTATAGAAAGATATACATGTTGCCACAGTTCAAAATTAGAGAAGCAAACTAAAGTATAAGTGAATTTTAGGGAATACTGACTGACCCATTCTCATAACTAATAGGTCTCTGACCAACAATCCTGATGATCTGAACAAAAGGCATAATAATACCTTTTCTTGGTTTCTTTCACATTTTAGAAAATAAGATCTGACAGATCAATCTGTACCTGCTATTTAATGTTGAAATCAATCATTTTGTCACATACAACTTAAGTTCGGTTTGCATCACCGATAAATAAGAAAATGAATGATCCAAAGACAATTAATTATTAAGAATTCATTGCTCTTTGAAAAAAGTCATTCTTTAAAACAGCTAATAATGTGTATAATTTCTAAACTACTACAGGTCTCTGTCATTTATAAGAATGTTAAATTTAAAACTAGTTAGACAGTGGCTTGATAATATAGCATAATACATTAAAAACTAGTTCTGCTAAATGTTTAGTAAGAATTAAACCAATTTTCATATGAACATTTTTTCCACTTTCAGGAGGGAAAACCATGGGAAATAATAATGTAGAATAAGGGGTAGTCATGTTTAGCATAACTGGTGGCAAACTCTTTTCAAATTACATCAAACTAAGGAGGACAGGAATCTTTCCTCATAAAATGAGACAAAAATCTAAATGTAAACTTAAAAAATTAAGCAGAAGATAATTAAGCAAATATAGTTCACAGGTAATTCAGCAATTATTAATTGTATGCCTGACTCTGTTCCAAGAATTAGGTAGTGAGTAAACATAGCCATGGTCCCTGCCTTAGTGGCTATTATAGTCGAAGATAAAATGAGCTTTGATCATTTAAGTAAAATCTGCGGGATAAATATAGACAGGAGTAATTTTCTGAAAATGGAAATAAATTATTTTATGAGTAGGTAGCAATAAGACTAACATGCTTAAAAGTAACAGAGTGAAATAAAGCTCATTATCAAAGGTATTGGAAGGTAATAAAGTATGAAGATCAGAAGGACTGATGCCTGGAAGTTTTGGTGGTTTTAAAATGACCAAAAATGATCAGGGTGAGTAGGTTACTTATCCACACAGCCAAAATTAAAGTTAGTAATTTTATATTATTTAAGTAATTATAATGCTTTAAGATATAATAGACATATGATAACTATTTGCTATGTGAAATGCAGCTTGAGGAGTTATTACACTGTGCTATCTTTCCTTTGATTGTATAATTGGTAACGAGACCAAATAGTAAAATTTCCTTTAGAGTCCATTTCTAGTGAAAAGCATGATAAGGAAAAGAAGCCATTCTCTCAACATTAGCTCGGCTAGGAGGAAATGAAAAGCTCTGCAATGGCAGCATATAAACCCAATCATCAAATAAAAGGCAAACTACACACAGTACATTAAAATCAAGTAGTACATTTTTTTCCTATTTTGTATCTATATATCTATCAAAATCACAGGCAGAGGAAATCCGAAACAAACTTAATAAAAACAAATGGAAATAAAATTATCTAACCTTATGATGTCTTTGGCTTTACATCCTATATGTTTAAAGTCAAAATTAAGACGCAGTTCGTCCAAAGGAAGATCCCATATTTTGCTTAATTTCCCCATTTCATTGGGAAAGGATCTCAGTTCCAAGTTGTAACTAACATCAAGAGATGTCAGATTTTCGAGACAGCCAATCTCAGGAGGAATCTTAATGAAATAAAAAAGGGCAAATTCTGTTGGTGGGAAGGAAGAAAAGTGTGCTGCCAAGAAACAAGATGCTGATAAGAAACAAGAAAGACCCAGAGATCCCATCAGCAACTTGCAAAACCTTTCAACAGACTTCTGAAACCTTCCAAAGGTTTATCACAGTTTTCATTATAAATGTTTAAAAACATAAGTATAAAGGACTTACCCCAAACAATCTTTGTTATTTATTTGTAATCTTTAAAAAGCCACTCTCCCTTCGTAACATATTTCATCTCTTTACAACATTGAAAGTAAAGTAGTCCTTTATAGTTATCCCACCCCAATCATCTGTGGCTTCAGTCCATTCCCTCACACTATGTTCTTCAGTAAAACTATAAAGATCTAGTTATCACAAACTTATGTACAGCTTAATATTCTTAAAATACGACAAAAGGTTTATACTTTAGGTGGCACCTTCATTGGATTTCTTTCTTCTGTTCCACAATTTTAAGCAACATTCATTACTTTTATAATAAAAAAACATTAATTTACTGGCAAAAATCAGGTACCAAAAAATATTCAGTTATTCTGAACCTCATAGTTTCAGGCACTTAATTATTTTTGGCTTTTATAAACAATAGGCTTGAAGTTGGCAAAAAGAAGAAAGAAGTTTTTCTGAGATGAGTGGATGATCAATTTCAGATTTGTAACATAGGAAATAGAGTGACGCATAGGCAGCTTGCCCACTTGGGTGAGGGGTAACATGGTGAAGGAATGCAGAAATTTTAGAATGCAGGAAAGAAAGTCAGCTGAAAACCACAAGCTATATATGGCCCAGCAAAAACTTGAGAAATATAGAGTATCTGAGAGTATGCTAACAAATCAGAGATTTGTGATTAAATGACACACTTAAAGCATTAAATATTCATGTTCAGAATTAAATATAGTATATATTAACATAATTCAAAAATAGAGCACAAAAAGTGATCTTTTAAGGAAAATACACATTGTTAGTATACTCATTTACCTCAGGGTAGGATTAGATCTTATTCAAGAAGTAGGAAATATCAAATAACAGATTTTAAAATGGTAACTTGTAACAGTGCAAATTATGAAAGCTTATTTTCAAATTGGCAATAATTATAAACAAATAAAGATAATCTCTCACCTCTTTCAGTTTATTATGAGAAAGATGTAGTTTCTCTACTCTAGACCATGTACATGCTTTTTCACTCAAGTCCAAGATGCTGATCTGATTATGACTAAACAAGAGTTCCCTTAAGTTCAAAGATTTCCAGTGTGCAGGACTTGGTAGATATTGAATATCATTGTTGCTCATATCTAAGGACCGCAAGCTAAAATAATACAGTGTCAAGAAAAAAAACAACACATGAGTATTTCCAAAATACATGAAATAGCATCACCAGAAATTTCCACCACAGTGAGAATGACATAACTTTAAAACTAACATTATTTATACATAAGTATGCATGTGTGTTTTTGTGTACACATAGGTATATATGGGCTAGAAAGATGATATGTTTCACTAGGAACAATACTTAAATGAATAAGAACCATTAAAAACAAAATTGAGGCTTAATTTCCCTACTTCAGAAACATAAAAATGTCACTCTCAGAATGAGAGAAAGAACAGTGTTTTACAAATGTTTACGATACATGAGAAATCATAATTAACAAAATGCAAAAATTGTCATTAAAATTCCTGCCTTCTATTCAAGATTTATAAATATGTAACCTCCATATAGCCTTTCAATTTCACTCATTACTGAGAGGATTCTTCAGAGGTTGGGTCCTACAGTTACTTAATATTATGCATGGGCACACCCTTTTACCAGCTTGTCTCTGTGATAAATATCATAACACTGAACATGATACCTTGCACAAAGTAGGCCCTCAATGCAACTTGGTTGCTTTCATGCAAGAACATGCTAACGAAAGTTTGCAGAAAATAGCAGAAAAACACATGTTGCATAGAAGTGTACGTGTGTAGAAAGAACAGTCAGTGGTATACATATTTGAGTATGTAAATATGAGTGGTATACATATTTGAGTATGTAAAAAGGTTGCCTGGACTTTTACATCTACATACTGACCACTTTCATCTAGTAAACCGTGTTTCCCCAAAAATAAGACCCACCCCAAAAATAAGCCCCAGTTAAGACTGTCAGCCAGACGGACTCATTTATTACGTTATGATGATGTTCCAGAAGATGACATGACTATATTTCAATAAATGTAGATTGTTGTACATGAAAAAACAAGACATCCCCTGAAAATAAACTCTAATGAAGCAAAAATTAATATAAGATCTGGTCTTATTTTCAGGGACCCACGGTATTTGAAACATGATGAATTAATCCCAAGCTCACACAACTGTACGGCCTGTTAGACAAAGATTCAGATGGGAAGAGCAACATTTTTGCTATTTTTAAAATGATACTAGATTTTGCCCTAGTTGTCTTATAAAAATGCATGGAAACAAGGAAATTAATTTGACTGCATTAGCAATAAGACATGTATGTCTAACAAACAATGCAACCGAGACAAAGTCGAGAATCACCAGGTTGTTCGACAGTAGTGCTTTTTAGCCTCAGCAAGGACTTATGCTGGGCAACTGCATGCTCATTTGTGAAACAAAAGAATAAACTTAAAGAAATACTTACAAAATGCTGGAATATATGCCTGAAGATGGTGTCTAAAGGTGTAGTGTCATTAGGGAGTAAATATTTTTGGTTCCCTGAAAAGAAACCTTCTTTATGGCATGTATTTCCTAATCAAATTTCATAAATATTTGCCTTTCAAACACATTGTTAGGAATATATTATGTTTAAAATATAGGACCACTTTTAGGGTAGAGGTGCCTTTCTGTGTGAGTTGAGAGTCAGAAGTCAAACCACCCGTGTTTAGGAACTGTGACTTTGGGCTACTCACTTTATTTAATGTAATAATGTTCTCATTATAAAGTGGAGATAACCATAGCTATTTCATAGGATTATTCGGAAGATTAAAGAAATGATCCACTGTTGAGTGGTTAGAACAGTGTGTGACACATTCTAAACTAACTATTACATGCTTGTCAGACACGTTTTATGTCTAGATTGTAACTGTTATTTGTCACTCAATGTAGTTCGACATATACACTTATGGATTTCGTTTGTAATGTGTAACACAATTACAATAGCATTTAAGGTGACAACACATTTGAAATCTAATTGATGCATGAATCTGTAGTTAGCAAGAAGCGTCCGCTTTCACTGAATTTAACCAAAATTATCTCCAAATACCTGGGCTATATAAACTGTTCCAATCTTCACCAAAAATGTCACTCAAACATAACTTAAGTATAATTGCAAAGTTAATAGTATCTTAGCAACACATCAACCCCTGAAAGCAAGTGAAATTTTAAAAGGTAAAGTGATAGCTAGAATAATCTCATTTGATTATAGCAGCGCAACAATTAAATAATCTCAATTGTTTCTATACAATAGTGCATTAAATTAATATAAAAGTTAAATCTCCAAGTAATAACTTGGGTCTTTTGTCTAGTGAATGTCAAATATTCATAGATTTGAAAATATTAAGCTGAGTTGGTTTTGAAATCAATTCCATTTATATGCCTACATCAAAAGCATGTTTCTGAAGGTTCTGTTCCAGCTCATGTGGTTTTAAAATTAAAATAATAAACTTACTGTGGAAGATTTAAAATTGCTTCTGGAACACACGTAAATCTGTTTTGAGATAATTTTACGCTTGTCATAGAAGAAGGCAGAAAAGGCACAGCAGCTAAAATAAAATGAGATAAGGGACATTTTAATCATGTTAACTAGATTTCCATTAGATTCTACAAAAACAGCTACCAATGACCTGTCTCTTAATTTAATTTCTATTCTCATGCTGACAATAAAAAAAAAATCTATGTTGAAAATAAGGTAACATCTTTAATACTACCACTATATATTAAAACAATACACCATGCTTATAAAAATCATTTAATCTGAAAGCTAAACAAATGTCTAAATATAAACTCATCTGTCCTACATCTGTACAAAGTAAAAATTCGTAGAATATTCATTTCAAATTATGTGTGATGTCATTAGGTGAAGCACATTATAGATTAATTCAAATTACTCTTAGGTAACTATAACAAAACATTTTTGAATACCAATACACAGTATAATATAAAAATAAAAATTCTTTATGGTATTATCTCGTAAAGTGTTCTATGGAAAAATGGATATTACTTAATAAAACATTCTTTGATCATGTGATCTTAAGAGACTGAGGAACATTAGCTAAAATACAGTGAAACATCTCCGAGTCCTCAATATTCTGGTATACGTTATGAGTTTCCAAAATGGAAATACAGTATGAGGTCCTCCAAGGAAAACAATTCTGTGGAACACAATTTTGGAAACTGAGCCAATCATACAGCCTGCTTTTTCATCTGTAAAATAGTGTAGCTAGACTAGATAAACTCTGAGATTCTCTAGAGATCTTAAAAGGTATGGTTCTACAAATGTGGTGTGAGAAATTATCTCCTAGCATTTTCAAGGTTAACAATATGGATTATGCTTTATCTAGAAAATTTTCAAGGGTCAAAATGTTCCATAACACTGCTAGAAGCTGTCTTCCTGAGAAACACAAAGGTACACGCAATGACACCTCACCTATTTCCAAAAAGTATTTTTCACAAAATAAATTAGTAGAAATGGTTCTGCACTTAAGAATGAAGTCTTGAGGTTCAGATGCTGTATGGAAAAATTCTTATATTATAAAATCAAAGAACTGAAACTTCATTTCACATGAGATCATTTTTAATGGTTAGTGGAATCAGTCAGATATCACCTCTATAGGGAATCTTCCCAAAGATAAGACCTTCTAAAAATTATTAAAGTGGAGTAGTGAAAAGCAGACAGATTTTTCAACATAGGTGTATTCAAATTTTCATAACTAGTTAATTGGTTCTGTGCCCCTAAAATGTCACACAAAAATCTCAGTGCTTCAATTTCATCAATTAGTTAAACAGAGATCATACCTGTCCTACCTTACAAGTTTTCTGGGAGATTCATCTGAGATAACATATTGGCCATAAGGAAGCCTCAGGGTCCTTTGAATGCACCTTTTGCCAGACCTAATTTAACCATCACAGATACAGAGACACACCCCTGCCTCCACAGTGTGCATCAGGGCCCCTCACTGCATCTGGAACCTTTTCCTCACCTCATTTAGCACTATAAACAATTACATTAAGTTGTGCCATCACTATTCAATGCCTGTCTTCTGAACTTAACTGCACATTCCTGAAGGACAGAGACTGGGTTTGCTTTGCTCCCTAGTGAGTGAATCACTCTGTCCCCACTTTCAGGCTCAGGGTAAGAACATGTGAATATTAGAAGAGGGTGAGAGGAAGGGAGAAAAAAGGAAAATAGTATGCAAATTAACATGGCTTTTATCATTATTAGTTTCTGGTAGTTCTGACACAATAGAATATTTTAAAATAAGTAGTCAAACAGCATTCTGCTATTAAACAGTATTAAAAATTATTTTGCTGAGTCATGTATAGAAGAGTCTCGTGGGTGCCAAGGTGCACATGGCCTCCATCAAGGAAGATAAAATACAGGGAGTTCCTGTTTACTGCTGTTTTGTCCCTTACTATTAGAATGTTCAGATAGGCCACAAATGAACATAATCTCCTATCATTTTATGTGCTAACGTATTCCACATGAAGTATTCCATGACTTTCAATAAAGTAATGATCCCATTTTGTATTACTGTAATATCTTGCACAAAGCAAGAATTCAATGAATGCATATTAACATTACTAATTTGAAAACTGTTCAATGATTACTTTTATTTCTTAAAAAAAATAGTAATTATAATAAAAAAATTGCTGAAGAAACTTCAGTAGGAAACTCAGTATTCTAGTTCAACCAAGTCAGGCAGTCATATGCATTTTAAGTTTGGTAGCCTATAAGGAACCACTGCATAATGACTATTTATAGCCCAAGATATTGTCAATTTGGGTCTGTGTCAATACAAAAGTGCCAAAATTATTTTTAATATTTAAAAAGTAGACTTTTTTGAGCTCTTTATATTTATAGAAAAATTGAGTGGAAAGGAATGTTTTCCTATGTAACACTTCTCACTTCACCACCACCACCCTACAAACACACTTTTTTCCCCTATTATGAACAACTTGCATAGTTTGGAATATTTGTTATAATTGATGAAATGATATTAATACATTATTAACTAAAGTCCATAGTTTACAACAGAGTTCACTCTTTCTATACATCTTGACAAATGTATAATGACATGTGTCCACGTTACAATATCATACAGAATAGTTTCACTGCCCTAAAAATCCCGTTCTTCACCTATTCATCCCTCTCTTCCTCCAAACACCTGGCAAACACTGATTGTTTTACTGTCTCCATAGTTTTGCTTTTCGAGAATGTCTTATAATTGAAATCATACAGTGAGTAGACTTTTCAGATGGGCTTTTTTCACTTAGCAATATGCATTTAAGTTTCCTCTGTGTGTTCGTGGCCTGAAATCTTGTTTCTTTTTATTACCAACATCCTAACTTTATATTTGAAACTCCAGTATAATATTTAAACTGAAATAACACCTTTAAACCCCCACCTAAAATGTGCATACATGTGACTCATCCTTTAATACTCAAAAGTACTGGTAAGGAGAAGACTCATACGGAACACTTACCAAGAAAATTCATTCTGGCACTGAAACTCTCCACTTTAGGACAAGCCTCAAGAAAGTCCTCTGATAGGGATGAAATGTGGTTTTTACTAAGGTTTAAAATCTTCAATTCCTTCAAGCTCAGGGGGGAACATATTCCTGATATTTTATTTCTAATCATAAGAGACAAAATGAAGATTAAATTGCATAAACTCATATGCTTTAAGGAAAAAAAATCAAAACAATTTGCCTTCAAATAGTAGCATCAAAGCAGATTTATTAATTTTAAAATTAGTTATGAAAATTTAAGTCACTTGACAGAAGCAGCAATATTAGTTGCTTCAGTCTTTTATCACGTTGCTGTTTAAAACTCATTACTAAAGAAATAACGTCAGTATATTTTGTCAACCTTATGAAACTTCAGTGGAAGGCAACCATTTTATCTTTAATAAACCCTTTTCTTACCCTTCTAAAATGAGCTGTTCCAGTTTCTCCACCACGTCACCAAGATTCTCAGGAACAGAAATCAGCTGATTATATGACAGGTTAAACTGTTTCAAGGTCGGACATTTCACCGCATGATCCAAAACTACTGATGGTCCAATGTCATTTCGAGAGATATCAAGATTGGCAATACAATTCATTTTCAACAAGTAGGACGGAAATGATGTAAATTTATTACTGTGCAAGTCCAAATGTGTCAAACACTTCAGAGTCTGGAAAAACAATATTTTAAAATTCTAAAATGAACCACCTGAGAAACAAGTTTAGCTCATATTTTTGCCTTCCATACCTCTGGTAACTAAAACCATTAAGAATTTTCAAAAAAACTGAAAACACAATCCACAAGAGAACTTTAATATACTGAGTGGTCTAACCATCTCTACTACAAAATGTATAAAACCAGGAAAAATATAGCAAGTAGACTGTCAAAAGCAGGGTCACAAAAATAAGGTTTAGAATTTAATTCAGCTTTTTTTCTAAATTATTCCTGCAACAAGTAAAATGGAAGCAGAAGAAGCCTCAATAAATGTATGTGCTAATGATTTAATGAATAAACAGTACAACATAATCCTGGGAATACATTTTTTTTTTTTAATATCAGCTTTTAGAACTTGTTACATCTTTTAATATGAGTAAGATTCAATCATAAAAGTAATCACTATACATTACATGTTTCATTTTAGAAATCTTTTTTATGGAAATTTTTGTTTCAAATCTCTATTTTCTATTTTTCAGCAATTTCTAATTTTACTATGGTAATAGCAAACCGTCTATTTACATACATCATTTTTTAAATCTTTCGTATGAATTATCGCCAAGGGGCTAAATACGAAAACCAATCATTCTCTATGCTCTGCTTTATATGTCAATATATTTATCTTCACATGAATTCTAAAGAGTTTGATATGATTATAAAGGCTTATTAATAAACCTTTGCTCCAGAAACTGTTTCAAACTTTCTGCCATTGTTTCAGATCCTACCAGATTAATCATAAGGAACAGTTTTACAGTTATTTATTCCCAAGGTTTAATGAGGAAATTTTTTTTGTAAAGAGATATAGTTAAGTGGTAATAAAAGTACCATCCCTGGGTGTCGATATGAAATTTCCTTAGGAGAAGTTCTGAGCTGGTCTTGTCTTTGAATACTTTAATGTATCTCACCTTTCCATGCTCTCTTAAAATTCTCTTTGTTTTAGCTAGGCTAAATTCTAGTTTCCATTTACTTATTCTTTAGCAAATATTTCCTGAAGGTCTACTAAGTGTCAATCATCAATTCCTTCACAAATTGATTCAATAATCATCTATTGAGCCTCTATTATGTCAGACCTTACTAGGCACTGGGGATAGGCATGAACAAGCCTGAAACAGTTCCTGTTTTCAAGGAGTTCACAACTTGGTAAGAACAATACACCTTAGATCAAAATTTGTAAGTGAATGAGTGTTGGGGGAGAAACATTGGGTGTCAAGGAAGTGTAACCAGGTGGGTAACCAACCTAGTTTTGAGGGAAGAAGGGGAAAAGAAGGGAAGTAAAGACTAAGGAAGTGACATTTAAAATGAGATCCTGTGACTTGAAGAATTTAGTCAGGCAAAGAGAAGAAGGAGAAAGAGAGGACACATTTCAGGTACGGCCAAGGGGGAGGGTCCCCTATCTTTCTTCTCTCTTTCCAGATATACAAGCTTTAAAAGAAAGACACCACTTAAATATACTTAACAATCATGCAGTGTTGCTTTTAAAATGTCTCAAAATTATGGTAAATTTTATAGAAAAGGAAAAATTTATTTGCAACAAACCTAGCCTAAAAAAAAGTATATACTTTATAGAACTTTACAGTTCAGTCAGAAATCAGTTTAATAATTTAAACATTTGTATTAAGGTCATTTTAATTTGTCAGTATAACTTCTGATCCATAGTATATAAAAATGATGAACAAAGTCAATATTCAGAAGACTACCCTATCAGCAGACTATTTTACACCTTAATTTTTATGAAATAGGAAGTTTGAGCAAAAAAATCAACTTTTAAGTTACATGTAATTTTAAAACTCAATAAATGCTTTAGACGTAGTTTAATAGAGCCTCTATTTTTTGCAGGTGAAGAAATGAAAGCTTAGAGCAGTCAGAGTAACACGTTCTTGTTATCACAGTCGGTAGCTGAGTAGAGCCAGTATCACCAAATCAGGTGTAATTCTAGTGTACGTAATTTAAACAGTTTAAATTGTCTTACTAGAATTAAATAATTGAAGGCATAGAGAACATATAAAATAGATAGATTTTAACATGTATCATTAGGACATAACCTAGAATTCCTTTTAATCAGAGTTCCATTTCCATTGCCTGCCCTCAAACATGTTTGTGAACGCCACACAAAGATATTTGTGTGAAAACCAGAAGAAAGGAGTAATTCTCATCCAATGACACAAAAAGAGAACCTTCTTTTTAAAGAATTAACCCTGCAAGTTAGATACAAATGCAACAGGTCTTCAAATATGCTGAGAGTTATAAGCATAAATTAAATTTACTTCACATAGTTGTTGTGGAAAGCTTGTGAGTGCATTCTGGTGAAGCTCCAGCTTTTCAAGATGTTCCAAATGACCACTTATACAGCATTTCTTGCTTAGGGCATCAATATCTCTTAGCTCATTTGCTGAAAGATCTAATGATGTAATATATTCTCTCTCAGAAGCCAGGGAAGACATGCTCTCTGAATGCCTCATATGGGATGGAAATTTCGATGACCCTTTTGTCAAAAACAAAAAACAAAGGATATATAAGCAAGTAATTTAACTTGATAAGTGTTTATTGATCACCTACTAGTGACTACTCTCTTCAAGTCACTGGAGAATCAGTAGAAAATCAAACTACTGAACTTACATCTCAGTGGCAAATGTGGACCGTAAATAATAAATATTTAATCAGGTGGTATTAGCAGTGTAATAAAACAATAGACCTGAAGTAAGGGATAAAGAGTGGCATTGATGTGGGTATCATTTACATTTCAGGAAAACAGTATAAAAGATAAAAGTGTCCTATATAACATCATAAAAGGTAAAATTTTAAATTTATAATTGTGTTTCATTTTTCTACAGTCTGTGGAATCATTAGGTAAATATAATTTCAAAGTTATATAAGATGAAACAGAAACCCCCCAAAAATTTGAAGAATCAGAAGAAATTTAACAAATACAGTATTCTGCTCAAAATACCTATTTACTTATGATTACTTTCAAATACTTACTGAGGGAATCATCTGAGGACAGTATTTTTCTTTTTCGCTTCAGTAAATCTTCATGATCAAAAATGGGTCCCTATTAAACAAATAGACATTTATACTAAAATCACTGCCATTTTTTGGAACAAAGAGAACATTTCCTATCTGGTTTCTTTAGGAATCACTATAAGATTTCTAGCTAAAGTATTCATGGGACAAGCCACATCATAGAACAGAGACCTAGCCTGGGCACCATAGACATGAAGCTCTGAAAAGAAAAAAGGATAAAACCATTTTTAAGTGTACTTATACTTAATATACATTATTCATGTATGTATATATATATTTTTTCCCCAAACATGCTCAAAATCTACAAGTGTAAATTTAAGTGTGTGTGTGTGTGTGTGTGTGTGTGTGTGTGTGTGTATTCTGTATATAAAGTTTTCATATGTCAGGGAATTTCTGCACCAATAGCTCTCAGCTTTGGAACATCATTTCAGTCATCAAGAGAATGTCAGTAACAAAAAACACAGTATAATCACAATTTAACTTACCAATGAATTGGAATGTGTCTGCAAATTTGGTGAGCAACGCTGCAAGGGAGGATCTCTGCAAAGTTCTCCTACGCTAATTGAATTTGATTTCTTTTTCACAAGAAATGAGCCTTCACTTCCTATTTTTAAATGATAAAATAAAGACAAGTAAGAAACGTTGACTCAATCATAAGATACTAGTATCATAGTTCAATCATAAAAGATTAAACATATTTTCATTAATGGAAATTGCCCAATTCCTGTTGTAACATCTTTAAAATAGAAATAATAAACTACATTAGTTTTTCATTTTCAATAGTCAGCTACATTTTTCTTCATCCCTAAATATTTATTGAATAGTTGTCATAGACTAGACACTAATTATGTGTTGGATAAAGAAAAGCAGGAAAAATAATCCATGCCTCAAATGAGTTCATAGGATAGTAGGAAGGAGCCAAGTAAAAAATAGTTTTACATATTAAAATAAATACGTGCATGTTCAGGAATCAGATAAAGTTTATATACAAATCTGATCAATGTTACTCTTTTTTGTTTCTCTGAATTGTTCTTAGAAAATTTTCAAATACTGTTTTAAATATTGGAATCGCACTTTAAATTATTTAACATTCAGCAATCTTGAGTACATCTCTATTTGAATTTCATTATTTTATGGTTTCATTAATGGAATGACATTAAATAAACACATTGACTTTAATTGGCAATATTGTTTAGAGAGAAAAGAGAGGAGAGCTACTTTTAAACCTGTGGATTTTCAAAACAATGAAAATCAATAAACAAATCATATTACTAATGATAAGTAATATGGAGGCATTACTGAAAAACTGAGATTAAATTCCACTACTGTTTGTCTTAGAAGCATAAATAATTTTATGTGAAAACAAATTATAAAATGTACATATCCAAAGTCAACTTTATAATATTCTATATAAATCTTAAAATTGATACAAATACTTTATACTTGGAGCAGTATCAAAATTTAATTTATCTTAAAATTTAAGTTATTTTATGCTTAAGCATTTTAATAAAATAGACTTCATAATTTAATTACATTTACATATCTTATAATTATTACTTTTCATAATTATCCCACTTTATATGTTTGTGAAAGTTTTATTAGCATACTATTTATACATGCAACATATGCAGTTTATTTTTATGTAAAATTTGTAAAGTGTTTCTTTATTTAAAAATACTTAGGAATAATTCTTCTTTCAGCCATGATGGTGTAACAGGCACCAACCTTAACCAACTCCCACAAAAAACTAGAAAATTGGACAAAATATTTTACACTGGTTTCAGACATTGGGCAACAGACAGTGCAGGACTGTGCCGGTCCCTGAAAGAAGGGAAACAAATTATGTAACCCTCACAATCACTCTAGCTTTCTGCCTGGAGGCAATTTGAGGCCCTGAAGCACAGGAAGAAGGAATTTAAGCTCAATGACTGTCCTGAGATGGGAGATGAAGATCTACATTCACGAAGACTAACTTAGCTGGGATTTCTGGAGAAGATGCAGGGTAAAAGAACTCCAGTAATCTGCATAATGGTTTCCCACAGACATGCACTATAAGAAATGTAAAAGAGAGTTCTGCAGGAAGAAGAAAATGATACTAAATGCAAACTTGGATCAATATAGAGGGGGCAAATCATCAAAAAAATATTACAATCCTTGTTGTTTGTACACATAATAAAGCTTTGAAATACATAAAGCATAAACTGATAGAATTAAAAGAAGAATTAACAAATCCACAATTTCAATGTCAACATTTCTTTCTCATATACATCAAGTAGAAAGAAAAATCAGTAATGATATAGAAGATCTGAAAAACACTATCAAACAATCTGACCTAACAGACTTAACCCAAAATCAGCTGACTACACATTCTTTTAAATTGTACTCAGAACATTCACCAAGGTAAACCATTTGGTCGTCTACAAAGCATCTCAATAAATTTAAAAGAAAGGAAGTCATCAAAATAGGTTTTCTAACCCAACAAAGTTAAATTTGAAGTCAATAAGAGAAAGTTATACGGAAAATTCTCCAAAACATTTGGAAAATAAACAACACTCTTGTAAAAAGCCTATGAGTCAAAAAAAAAAATCACAAAGGAAATTAGAAAATTTTCAAAATTTAATATAAACATAACATAAACATTGTGGGACACAGCTAAACTGGTTCTCAGAAGGATTTGTGATGGTCTTAAATGTTTGCAGAATAAGAAGAGTCTGAAAATCAGTGTTCCAAGCTTCCATGTTAAGAATCTATAAAAAGAAAAGCTAAATAAAACCAAAATATGTAAAATAAAGGAAATAGAGATTAGAGTAAAAATCAATGAAAGGAAAATGGACAAATAGAGAAAATCAATGAAGTTGGTTTTCAAATACAATACAATAGCATCAAAAACCATGCAAGACAAAAACATTGGTGAGAGAAACTTAAAATGACAAATAAACAGAAACATACCATATTTATATGTCAGAAGAATCATTATTAAGATATCAATCCCCCCAATTTACTTATAGATTTAATATAAATTATTGTTTATATATTAATTACATACATGGTATAATAATAATATAGTATTTATATATTAATTCTACATTAAATGTTTATATAGATTTAAATTTAATAAAAATATCAGCAAAAAATGAATTACCTGATTCTAAATGAATATGGAAATGCAAAGAACCTAGCTTAATGGAACAATTTTAAAACATCACCACCAGAGGACTTACACTACCTCATAATAAGAACTATTAAACCAAGGTAATATGTCAGTAGCATAAGGATAAAGATATAAATCAATGGCACAGAACAAAGAATGAAGAAATAGAACCATACCTATACGGTCAATTAAATTGGACAAACAAGCCATTAATTCAATGAGCAAATAAGAGTATTTTTAACAAGTGATGTTAAAACAACTGAATATCTATATAAAAAAATAAATGTCAATCCTTCACTGATATCATACACAAAAACTAATTTAAAATGGACTGTAGACATAAATGTAAAGCTAAGATTTTAACACTTCCATGAGGAAACATAGAAGAAAATATTCACAAATTTGAGATTGAAAGATTTCTTAAATAGAATAGGAAAAAGACAAACCATAAAAGAAGAAACTGAAAAACTGCACTTTATTAAAATTAAAAAGCTCTTCTCTTTGAAAAATAATAATAAAATGAAAAGACAGGCTATACTGGGAGAAAATATCTGCAAAGGGCTTCTACCAGAATATGTAAGAGCTCATAATAAAATAATAAGAAAATAACACAGTTAAAATTAGCAAAAGATTTGAGCAGATACTTTGCAAAGAAAATACGTGCATAGCTGATAAGAACATGAAAATATTCCCAATATCAATAGTCATCAGGGAAATAAAAATTCTACCCAGGTGAGCTAGAACTATGCCTTCATTAGAATGGCTAAAATTAAATTGATTTACAATACCAAGTGTTGCAGTGTGATGAGGATGTACATAGAGCAACGAGAATTTTCATATAGTATTGCTGGTGGAAGTATAATATAGTACAACCACATTGGTAAACGGCCAGACATAAAAGGGGGCATACTGTATGATTCCATTTATATGCAACTTGAGGAAATACTAATTTAATATATAGTGACAGAAAGCAGGTCATTGGTTGCCACCGACCAAGGCTGGGGGAAATTTTTTGTGAAAAGGCATAAATGGACTTTTTTGGATGATAAAAATATTGCATTACTTGACAGTGGTGATGATTACATGGATGTGTGAATTTGTAAAAATCCATGAAAATATTTACCTAAATTGGGTGCATTTTATTTTATATTAATTAAATCTCAATAAAGTTAGTTTTAAAAAACATTTGAACTTAAGACATGGGATTTTGGAATAGTCCTTACGTTTTGCCCCTCTCAAATACCTGTATTCTATCACCCGAAGTTTTTAATCATACTATGTCAATTAGAAAGCACCTCAGTCTATTTTTACCAAACTGCATTGTATTAAACGTCAGCCCAAATCACTGTCATTATATATATATTGTCATGTCAATTTTTTAAAGTTATCTCAAGTGAGTTCTTAAAATATTAATATTACTTTTAATTTTCATAAAGGTAAATATATATTTTGTTAAATACTTTCTATTTGCCAAGCACTCTCCTGGGCAGTTTACATGCATTTTCTCTAATTCCTATAAAAAATCCTGGAGGGTTAGTAACACTATCTTTTTTTTTTTTTTTTAAGTTTCAGGTGCACAAGGCAAAGCAAAACTTAGACGTTTATCATTTACATCCCAGTAACACTATCTTTAATAAGGGTGAGAGGCTTACACAAACCACAAAAGGATACAGTCATTGACAGAACATGGAATCCAATTCCAGTTCGGACAGTGTTTTGATTGCAACAGTCACCATTCACCAATACTTAAAAGTACAGAGATGCACTTTCTTGAAAGTCATTGCCTTAACCAGTGTTAGTAAGCATTAACTATTTCCAATAGTGAACCTATTTTCTCTCAAGTCTTTCCAAATGAATTAAATCAGGTTTTTGTCTTAATTCCTATTGTTTAATGTCAGTGTACAAGGGTTTTAAAACATAAAGGGAAAATTTTTTAATATAATAAATACCTTCACTATCTAGGTCATCACTTTGACCAAATACACTGTCCACGTAAGGCTCAGGAATGAAAGTCCATTCATCAAATTTATCAATTACTTCTTCAGAAAAATTCCCATGGCTCCCTGAGGCGGCTCCTTCTTCGGCAGCACTTTTCATCTGATATCTGAGCACCATTCTTGCTAGGGTGGATCCTATATCTAAAAATAAAAAAGATATACCAGCAACTTAGAAATCAGTAATTAAGCAAATATAAACATATGTCATACAAAAGATTCTTATATATTCTCATACTTCTAGAGAATTATTCATTCTTATTTCCAAAGTCACTTTACAATTATGATATTGCATACTTGATAGTAAATTTTAATTTTCAAAAAGTCATAGAAATTTATACAAAGATCTGGTGTAGATTTAAAAAAAACCAAGAAACTGAATATTTATGAAAGTAAATTAACCCAGGAAAGGGCCTGGGCTTTGAAGCCAGACAGGCCTGTGTTCAAATCATAGTAATGCCACTTGCAACTTATATGAGTTCCCTGAATGTTGGTGTCCTCACTTGGGAAGCGAAGATGACAATACACACAGCATAGGGTTATAGAAAATATTAAATGAAATGATATATATAAAATGTTTAGCACAATGCCTAGAATATAGAAGATGCTCAATAAATGATATAGTTATTTTTAAAAACTATTTGCTAAGTGATTCATTCTAATGGGAAATACTATGGAATTTCAAAGTTAACATCCTTCTTATTTTATTGCATTTTATATTATGCTCCATTATGAAAAAATAAGTTGCAGAGTCTTTAATGTCCTACATATAACCTGGAAAATTTCTTCAAATATTACTCTTATAAATAGTTCACATTATTACATGTGTATGTGACTCAGTCCAGTAGTACCTTAAAAATGTTTTCAAGCTATGAATTCAAAATATTCTTTACTCAGACCAGCTGCCAATAAAATCATGACTATATCCTCCAATCAATCAAATAACATTATTATATTTTTTAAATTAGGTAAGAATTGTCATGGTGAAAAAAAACAAAAACAAAAAACCTTAATACAGAACAAGTGGAATACAGTGAAGGGTTAATCTCCCTCCATTTCTCTCCAATGAACCCACAATTCCTTTCTGTCAGACATCAAAGATTAAAGTAAGCAGGTTGTTGGGATGAGACTGGTTGAAGTAATGAAACACAGGATCTGATGACAATTCATTAGTTTCCAAAGTCCCCAGGTGCAACCAGGGAGCCCATTTCTGGATCTTTTTTTCCTGACATGTTCTTTTCATATTCAAACATTTATGAATGCAATATCCCAATTGTGTGCTCACCAACATTAGTATACTAAAAACACTGTTCTGTACCTTTTTTTCACTTAATAATACATTCTATATCTGAACATTTGGATTTCCCAGATGATTTTTTTTTTCCCTTTCCCTTAATGATTGTAAAGCACTCCACTGCATGAATGTACCATGATTAATTTGAATAGTTCCTTTTGAGGAATACTTATGATGTTTTCCTAAATTTTTATTATTATAAATATTTTAATGTGTATCCTTGTATACACCTTTTATGCACATTGAGAATTCTGTATCATGGATTCCTACTAGTATATTGCTGGATTAAAAAAGCATGCATGCTCATTTAAAATATTAAAGGATATTGCCAAATTGTCCTCAAAAGAGGGCAATTTAAATTTATGTCAATACTGTGTGAAGTGCCTGTTTCCATATATGCTTAACAACATAATTTATCAACACAATTTTTTCCCAATATTATAAATATTTAATGAGTACCTTCTCTGTGAAAAACACTGGCATATACATTAAGATTAAACAATAGACAAAATTGACATTGACTTCATGATGAATATAATTTACCAAAGGTAGAGTATAAATAGGACAAAAATATAATCATATGTGGAACGTGCTAGTACAGGTAAGAAATAAAATATTACAGGAACATGTAGGAGAATCTTCCACCCAGGCTCCATGGGGGCAGATATGTTTTCTTGCAAAAAGTGATACGGTGCTGAGTCAGGAAGAATGAAAAAAACATCCAGATGAAAAGAGAAGATAAGGAAGTTAGGTAGAGAGAGTGACACTGGGGAAAGTCTGAAAGTATAGAGGGTGCCAAAAAAATGTATACACATTTTAAGAAAGGAAAAAAACTGTACTAAAATTGTAATACTCAATATATGCCAATAAAAAAAGATGACTACAAGTCATGTGTATACATTGTTTTGGCATCCCCAGTATATGAAGCATTCAAGAAACCAAAGGAAATTCATCCTGATGGGATCTTCTCCACCAGAAGGTTGGAGACATTGAATATGCAAAATCACCAATATGCATGGATGCATACTTGAGCAGCATACTGCTATCTCAAAAGCAGACTGTTGGACGGACCAGGAATGGGGTTTTGTCGGGTGAGTGTAACAGAAAAATGATAGTAAAGTAAACATGTTATTAACAAGAAAGCCATTAAGATGAAGACTCACGGAGTATGATAACTGTTGGGAAATGAGTGGGCATGACAGTAAGGTAACAGAGGGAAAGCTAGGAGCTCAAGCTTTAAAAACCACATTTAGTGTGAGTAAATGAGACCTAAAAAGACAGAAATGTTAATGAAGGTTGATGATAACTTGTCATCAATATACATAATGTATACAAAATACATATTAATTTGAAAATATAAGGAGAATACATCCTTAATTGAAATACAAAGTACATGTTGGAGGAGGTCATTGATAGGACATGACTGCTGGTTGACCCATGAGCTGGACCTGGGGACTCGGAGGCTCCTCACACACTCCCTGGTCCTTGGAATGTATCCTCTGCCCACCATCCCCACAGTGGGAGCTGTTCCAAGGATGTAGCCCTGAGAGTAAGGTGGTGTTGAGACCATCTGGACTGAATATGTGACTAAACCCAGTTCAGGCTTCTATGAAAATCTTTAAGATTCTGGCAGGTGGGTGTGGAGTTACACTCATCTTGCAATTGCCCAAGGCAAGCCTTGTATGTAAGTTTCCTTGCTTGTTAAACCTAATACCTACCAATCTGCAGTGGTCTGCCTCTTTCTTCACTCTCTCCTTCCTTTTATATACAGGAACCAGTTTCAGATTTCACCCCGGAAGCTCCCAAGGTTGCAAACTAACAGTACGTTAACTTGAAAATAAAAGTACATATGTGTATGTTTCTGCATATATATTGTTATGCATATGTATATGTAAACATACAAAAAGTCTAAGGACAAAACTGCATTTATTACCTATACATGATAAAATAGTATTGTTATATATTTTCTTCCTTATAATTGGATCCATATTTTTTAAATGAGCATGAATTACTTTTATAATAAAAAATAAAATACACAAAAAGGAAATGTAACCCCTTAGAAACATCCAACTGTTTTGATCTATCTTTATAAATATGCATTTGCTTGGTCATAAAGCCCTTAAATATAATATCACTGTCAAGCATTTCATGCCAAAAAAAAAAAAAAGATATCCAAATGCTTACAATATTTTTGGCTTAAGTTGTACCAAACTGGAATGAAAACTAACTAAAAGAGAAATTAGTGATTTTAAAAAGTACTACTAAAACTATGACTTGTACCAAATCTTCCTTTTAATACTTAATACTTACTTGTTTCTTTTCTTGAATTAGATGTCTTATCTGGAAATAAAGGACCAAGCCACAGAGGTTCTATTTTTCCTATACAAAATCCTCCAAGGCAAATGCTATTATTGGCCAGATCCAGGGCAAGCCTCCTTAAGAGCAAACTGATGGTTTGGCTGTCACCTTTCCCAATGCTAATTGTCAACGCTTTCCGTACATCTTGTTCACGGGACCCACTATTCAGCAATAGTTCCACCAATTTGGGACTGCTCGCTTTCTCACATACCTATTAAAGAAAAAAACATAGAAGCTTATCAAAGAACTATATTTCTTCCTTTTGGGAGACACGTGAATTGAACTTGGTGTAGTTTTTCTCCGCGTTCTTAAATTTAGAGAGAAACAAAATAAAATAGAGTAAGGCAAACTCATCCTTGAAATAGATTAGGAAAATAAAATAAGATTAGCACCACACATATCAGAGTAGCATAAATCAAATAAGCGGCCACATGAAAGTCAATTATTATGAAAAAGGCAACACGATATGGAGAAAAAGATCCGTAACCTTGAAGTCAGGAGAACTGAAGCTCCACCAATTATACATATCGGTTACATTTTCTGGGTTTCTGTTTGCACATTTGGGAAACTAGTACCTTAACAGTACTTACTGATCTGCCTTCATTTGTAACATAGAATATAAATATTATAATGTTTGTTAATGCCACATACAAAGGACAGTCATTCATTTTTTGTTTTCCTGCTCAGGACAAAAACTTGAATTACCGCAAAGAAGTATCTTGTCTCTCAGTTTTCTACCTTCCCCTAATATTATATTTTCAGAGCATGTGCCCAAGGTGGTTTAGCTTATTGGGTGCTACAAAAACCAACGCAGAGAGAAGGATAAGGAACATGTAACACAGCACACTGCCCCTTCTCAGGAACAGTTTCTGAAAGGCCACAGAATGTGATATTTTATCAAACAGAAGATCAAAGTAATAGATAATGGAAACACTGTTCGTCAGGTACTGTGCTATATAAAACACCTCATGCCATAAAAATCATTACCTCCATTTTATAGTTGAATATCTAGAAAAGATATGTGATTTGTCCAAACCCTTAGAACTACTCAGCAAGAGACTTGGATTTGAAGTCAAATCTTCCGGCTCCAGAGCCTGTGATCCTTTCACTAACCCAAATTAAGGATTAAAAAAGAAAAAGACTAAGACCCTAAGATCCAAGGCACCAGGTCAGTAGAAGAAGGAGATTGGGGGAAAAAAAATCCCTGAATTCTCTAGAATGAAAGTGTGTCTAAGGGATTTAAGGGGGCAGTTCTGTGGTTTAATGGAACCAACTTAATGCCCACCGGTCTCCACCATCACCCACCTCCAACCCATTCTCCCCAAGGCGGCTATAGGACCTTTCAACTCTATATATAACCAAGTCACTATCCTACTAAAAAATCTTCTAAAACACCTGTTCCAGGAAATTACCCCAAACACAACATGCAATTTTTCAAACCTCATTACCTTCCTTTACGCTACTTTTATTGCCCTAAATGTCTAACTCTGCTCTTCACCCAGCAAAATGTTCATTCTTCAAGAACAGCGTCAAAGTCTCTTGTACAGTAACTCCTTGCTATCAACCTCCCAGGTCACACACATCCTTCCTACTCCAGGCTCCAATCCTATTTGGTTTAACATAGTACTTAGTACATCGAACCAGACATTCCTATCCATTTTATATCTAGAATGAAAGGCATGGATGCTATATAATTCAATTTGTGCCTCTCTGGCCTAGCACAATGCCTATGAAATATATATAAAATTTAACTCGCAAATTACTAAAATCCTCTTTAAAGGCCCACAGGGACCTTGAGAGGGAAGAAGGAAAGGGGGAAAGAATGGAAAGAGGAAGAGAGGTAGGGAAGAAAAGGCCAAGAAACTCAATTGCAAATGCCTTCTTTTGTAGCTCAGCAAACTTTTATCTCTAAATTATGGCCCTTACCACCTACTTCCTATTAAGGTGATTTATATTTTATCCCCTCTCCTTTCCCAATACACGCTTAGAAAAAAAACCATCTTGAAACAAGAAACCCCTTTTATATTCTTTACTAATTATCTATCACTGCTTTCCACATAGAAAGTGCTCAATACATTTTCGTAGAGGTATTTTTGTTGGGGGACCCAAATGATCCAAGCAGACTTTAGTCATATGGTGCCATGAAGAGAGAGATATATAAGTGTTTTAGACAAAAATATAAAAAATAAAAAAATTATAAAAGTAATTTCAAATTCATGAGAGAAAATAATACAGCTCAGAAATACAGTTTTGTATATCTTAAATAATAATGAAGATAATTCAGAATATAGTAAAAGTTCATCAAAAGTATAATTTATTATCATTTGCAATCATCTCTCTCATCTTTTAACTTATAATTAATGCAGCCAAAAATTGCAACCAAATATTCCAAACTAGCATTTGAGAATGAATGAACAACCTCACCACTACCACTACCATGAATCTGTTATGTAGACAAAAGATTAAAGCAGGCACTTGGGGGGCAGATTTTCCACTACTTATCAGAAGAGTATTCTTAGGCAAGTTATTTAACCTCTCTGTGCCTCAATTCCTTACCTGTATAATGGGGATAATATTATAATCTACTCCTAAGGTTGTGGTGAGGG
Organism: Rhinolophus sinicus; assembly: GCF_057876585.1. Taxonomy (NCBI): domain Eukaryota; kingdom Metazoa; phylum Chordata; class Mammalia; order Chiroptera; family Rhinolophidae; genus Rhinolophus; species Rhinolophus sinicus. Next base: position 45,715,651 of record NC_142501.1, on the reverse strand, counting down.
ATAAATTGTGTAAAGAACTCAGAGCACTGCCCAGCTGGTAATGAACACCACAAAAGTGTCCGTGACTTTTATTCAAATTTCTTCACACTTATTTTTCCCACCATGGGTTGATTAGTTGTCTTCAGGTTTCTATTCATGCATTTTCACGCCCAATATTAATTTTCCATGTTATTCTCTACCAATCATATGCCTTGTATCATTAAATTCTCCTCATAAAGCCTAACAAGATTAACTCAATCCTTGCTCTAAATAGTCCTTAATTATGCAGCACTGGCACATGAATAGTCTTGATTACCTATTTTGCACTAGTACAAAACAAGGTATGTTCAATTAATCTATCCACAAAATTAATTCAATATTTATTATTTGTTAGATACAAATAATCTCTGACAACTAGGATAAATCCTTAAATTTAATAAATCCATGGAAGTAAATACCTGATTTTTTTAAGAAGATAAATAAGTGCATTAAGGATCCTGTCAAGATGGCAGAGTAGATAAACAATGTGCTTACCTCTTCTCTCACGACCATATCAAAATTATAGCTAAACTACAGAACAACCATCACTGAGAATCACCTGAGGTATAGTTGAACCAAAGCCCTACAACTAAGGACATACAGAAAAAACCATGTCAAGACTGATAGGAGGGGCAGAGATGCAGAACCAGCTGATCCCACATCCACGTGTGACCATTAAAAATCAGGAGAGATATCTCAGCTGCAGAGGTTCCCCCCAGAGGAATGAGGGTTCTCAACCCCACACCAAGCTCCCCAGCCCAGGGTTCCAGTGCTGGGGAGAGAAGTCCCCAAAACTTCTGGCTGTGAAAACCAGAGGAGATTGTGGCTGAGTGAGACGAGAGTAGCTGCTGCCCCCTCACTCCTCTTAAAGGGTCTGTGCATGAACTTACTCATTGATGGACTCGCTCACTCTGAGCTCTAGTTCTGGGACAGCAGGTGCCAGGGACATATGGGGAAGAACTGAGCTGTTTACTTCAGGACAAGGGCTAGAGGGGAAGCTTTCTCCCAGACAGAAGGAGCTGGCAGAAGCCATTGTTTCTTTTTTGGGCCTTCCCCCAAACTGGCGTGTAGACACAAGCGGCCGCCATATCTGAGTTTCCATTAACCTGGCTAACACCATTCATTCATCCTGATTCTCTGAGACACCCACCCCACTTAACTTTCAGGCCCACCCAAGCCACGTCCAATAACTCTTCTGTATAAATGGTTTGTCTTGGATCATGCTGCAGACTTTCCTAAAATCTCCCAGAGGATCACAAAACCCAAACAAGCAACATCTGGCTTCAGCATGTCCATAGCTCTAGCTGAGCAACCCCAAGTGTGATACTAGTGACAGCCAACCTCAGTTTGTGACTTGGTCTCTCAAGTCACCTCCAAGCCCAGCATGGGCAGGGGCAATCAGCAGCTTGATTTGTGGCTTATGCCAGGTGGCCCTGAGCAGGGCATAGGCTGTGGCTGAATGTGGCCTGTGGTGGGGCCCTTCCCAGGAAGCCCTGGGACTCTTGCCCAGTGGACAGCTTTGGACTCAGCCAGAGCATCACTGGGCTGCCTCTGGGGACAACATACCCAAATGAAAGCCTGGGCAGGCACCAGAACCCTGCCAGAGCAAATCCTGCTCTGTAGGGTCAGCCCCTGCACAACAGCTCCTCCACTATAGTCATGGCCAGTCCTCATAACCCAGCAGTCAGAGGTTTAATCCCTCCCACTGATATTGCAAACAGCATCCAAGGTTCAACTACAACAGGAGGGCACACACAAGCCACACAAAAAACACACCTGGAGTATCTGGCTGAGGTGACCAGGAAGACTGCGCCATTAAGCCCCACAGCACACTTATTACATAAGGTCACTCTACTAAGACTGGGAGATATAGTAGCCCTACTTAATACAAAGAAACAAATACAAGGAGGCAGCCGAAATGAGGAGACAAAGAAACATGTCCCAAATAAAAGAACAGAACAAAGCTCCAGAAAAAGAACTAAACAAAATAGAGACAAGCAATCTACTAGATTCAGAGTTCAAAACACTGGTTATAAGAATGCTCAGTGATCTCAGGGAGAACTTCAACAAAGAGATAGGAAACATAAAAATTGAGATAGAAAACATGAAAAAATAAAGTCAGAAATAAAGACTGTAATAACTGAAATGAAGAATACATTGGAGGGAATCAACAATAGATTAGATGAAGCAGAGAATCAAATCAGCAATTTAAAAGATAAGGTAGCAGAAAACACCGAAACAGAACAGCAAAAAGAAAACAGAATCCAAAAAAATGAGGAAAGTTTAAGGGGCCTCTGGGACAACATCAAGTGTACCAACATTCACATCAGAGGGGTACGAGAAGGAAAAGAGATAGAGCAAGGAACTGAGAAACCAATTTGAAGAAATCATGATGGAAAACTTTCCTAACCTGGAGAGGAAATAAGTATACAAGTCCAGGAAGTCCAGAGAGTCCTAAACAAGAACTCAAAGAGATCCACACATAAGCCACATCATGATTAAAATGCCAAAGTTTAAAGACAATGGATGAATCTTAAAAGCAGCAAGAGGAAAACAGTTAGTTACCTACTGGGGAGCTTCCATAAGACTGTCAGCTGATTTCTCACCGAAACTTTGCAAGTCAGAAGGGATAGGTAGGAAATAGTCAAAGTGATGAAAAGCAAGGACCTAAAACCAAGATTACTCTACCCAGCAAAACTATCATTTAGAATAGAGAAAAACAGATAAAGAGCTTCCCAGACAAGAGAAAGCCAAGAGTTCGTCACCACCAAACCAGTATTGCAAGGGATGTTAGAGGGATTTCTTAAGATTAACGACAACAACAACACAAATAAAAAATATGAATAAAATGGCAATAACTATATATCTATCAACAATTACTTTCCATGTAAATGGATTAAATAATCCAATCAAAAGTGTGAGGGCTGAGTGCACAAGAAAACAAGACCCTTAATATGTGCTACCAACAGCAATACTTATACAAGAAAAAAATAGACTTTAAAACAAAGGCTATAACAAGAGACAAAGAAGGACCCAGTAATTGCACTTCTCACAGTTATCTGAAGAAACCCAAATCCCTATTTCAAGGGGATGTGTGCATCCACATAACCACTGAAGCATTATTTACAACAGCCAAGATATGAAGGTAACCTGGGTGTCCCTGAAGGAATGAATGAATAAAGAAGAGGTGATACATACATACAATGGAATATTAGTCTTTAAAAAATTATGAAATCTTGCCATCTGCAACAACGTGGATAAACCTAGAGGATAGTATGCTGAGTATAGTATGTCAGAGAAAGACAAATGTCATATCACTTCACTTTTAAGTGGAATCTTAACAACAAAATAAACAAACAAATGAAACAGAAACAAACTCATAGATACAGAGAACATTTTGATGGTTGCCAAATGGGATAGTTGTTGGGGGAGATGGATGAAAAAGTGGAAGGCATTAAAAAGTACAAATTAGTTGTTACAAAGTAGTCATGGGGATGTAGAGTATAGCATAAGGAATATAATCAATAGTACTGTAATAGCTATGTATAATGTCATATGGATACTAGATTTATTAGGGTAACAGATGAGAGGAAGGCAGGGTGGAAAAGGTGAAGGGATTAAGAAATACAAATTGATAGTTACAAAACAGTCATGGGAATATAAAGTAAAGCATAGAGAATATAGTCAATAATTTGATAATAACTATAAATAGTGCCAGATGAGTACTAGACTAGTCAGGGGCATCATTTTTTAAATTACATAAATGTCTAACCACTATGCTGTACACCTGAAATTAATGTAAAATAATATTGAATGCCAACTGTAATTGAAAAATTTAAAAAGAGGAGAAAAAGATTAAGGGGAGTAAGAGGTTCAAATTTCCAGGTACAAACCAAGTAAGTCATGGGGATGTAATGTACAGCATAGGGAATATAGCATTAATATTGTGAAAGCATAGTACAATGTCAGATGGTGGCTGGATTTATCATGGTGATCACTTCTTTAGATATAGAAATGTTGAATAACTATTGTGTACACCTGAAACCAACATAATATTGTACGTTAGCTATATTTTAATAGAAATCTTTTTAAAAAGTGGATTAAGTTTAAAAGAATATGGAAAGAAGAATAAAATAAAAACCTTTTTGCATAGAAAGAGTTGGATAAATTGAGAAAAGAGTAGAAAACACTTTCTATGGGGAATGTAAACTAATCTCACTCAGGTGCTTTTAGCTATCTTGTTTCCCTAACAAAACATTGAAAGGGAAAGTTTCTTTCAGTTCTTTGACATATCCAAGGAACAATGAAATCATCTGAAGATCACACAAAAGTTACACAATAAAAACATATTATATTATTGAGGGAAATAATTTAATTACCTTTAAAGTAGAGAAGCAACTATTTTTAATGTTGCTTGCATAAAAGGAATTTGACTAAATTTAAGCAATTTGATTTTATTCCATTTTAATGCTTAAATTAATTGTGCATAAAAATGAGTTATAGGTTCGGTTTCTTTTTATGTAGATTGCTAATTAGTACTAATTTAATCTTATAGTTGACAAATTGATTTGAATTGATAGGCAAGTGATAAATAAAATAAGGCTTTAAAAGTAAATTATTGGAAAACATAGTACTTTGCTGGTTATTAAATAATATATATTAAATCACTATTTAATTGCTTTGCTAGAAATAATATTAAATTTCTAGGAAATATACATGACGCTACCTGAATGCTATTAAAAACTCTAAAATTTATCCAACAAAGACAAACTTGAAATGACATGTAACATCCTTTAGTAATACTTTTTAAAATTTACATCGTATATGAAGCAATGAGTTAGATATTGTGAATGATACAAAGCTAAACATTGTACATTTCTACTTTCATATAACTCACAAACTATACAACAGGTGTACCTAAATTGTCACATACTTACAGAGAAGTAAATTTTTATTTTATATGGTGATTGAGGAGTGTGAGGAGGGCTTTACCGAGGAAAGAGAATTTGGGTTAGATTTTGAAGGAAGCGTAGAACAATTAGATGTGTTTGCATAGCACACGAGGGAAGGGAGAGAAGGTAAGCAGTATAGTGTTACACAACTGAGGGGGTGGCCAGTAGCAGGGAAAGTCAATGGAAACAGTGCCCCTTAAACTGTGCAGTAGACAGCTACATAGCCACATGCAGTAGACCTGAGGGGAGAACTTTCTAGACATAGAAATTGAAAATAAAGAGAAAATGGTTGAAAAATGAACAAAATAAAAATAAAACTGTGTGTTGAGTGGAGTGTGGCTGGAGAACAATTTGTACAGAGATGTATAGAAGGAGACACGTTTGGAAAGTTATTTGTCAACCTAACAAGGTAGGTAAATAAGTGAAATGAAGAATTAGACTGGATAATACCTAAAGACCTTATTACCTCTGAAATTCTGTGAATCTAAACCCCAACTATGAATCACAAGCAGTTGTGCAACAAACTGGTAAATTCTGTTGTGAACGATAATAGGATGTAAGTACAAGCTATACAATGGTAGAGTCGAATAACAGAGAAAAGAAAAAAGTGACGTCTTGAATATTTACCTGACAAATTAGAGATGTTCCCTCCTTTTCTCGATTAGCGTCTGCTCCCAACAGAAGTAAGCATTCAACCATGATGCTATTGTTCTGATCACATGCTCTCTCTAGCATCACACATTTTAACTCATCATCCATAGCTAATTTCGCAAAGCACTTGCAACAAAGGTTCAGAAACTGAAAAGAATGGAAATAGGATTAGAGTCAGCTACACACATAACAGTTAGCATAAAGGTGAAAAATATTGTACCTGTTGATCCTTTTGTTCCATGAGACTGGAAGACATGTGATGGAATATTAAGGAATCAAAGGAATAATGTACCAGCAGCTTGGAAAAAGACTCTGACAATTCCAGTATTCTCAGGCTTGTCTCAAATCCCTGAAAGTGTGACCAAAAATAATAACAACATAAGCAATTACAGGCAAGTAAATAATATAAAACAGGGTCTGTGTATGATATTTCACTTAACTAAGTAGGTATATTTATTGGATTTAATTGTACTTTAAAGCTGTAAACCTTGAAACAATCCTATAAATACCCTTTGCTCTTCCAGTACTAAGAAATACAGCAGGAAGACAGAATTAAATTCTAGTGAACAAACCATCACCTAGCAATGCAGGAAAAATACCTAATCCACTAATATTCGGCTTTTAAATATCCCTTTCTGAAGCCATACTTACAGGATGAAAACCAGGATTAGAACAGCAGAATCAGTGGGGTTACAAACCAAATAGCCCAGTAAAGTGATTTTATTACAAGACTGCAGATTAGGTTCTCTAGATAGCCCAGCATTTCCCCAACATTTTTGTGCTTTCTATTGAAATTTTAACCTCAAAGAGACAAATGTGAGCTCCTAGATTTCATTCATGTATTTGAGAGAAGTTTGAGGCACTCTGAGGTTTAACATCCTTGTAGCAAATTATTTATAAAGAAATGATCAGTCACACCATAGCTTTTTAAAACCACCTAAGCAGTTTTCCTAGAGTAGTCTGGGCTCTCCATCCGTATGATGTTTTAATGAAAGAATCAACTTTTGACTTTATTATTATTTAGTTAGGGTAAATTCACCAAATATCAACTTAAGTTTTTAGATTTTTATTATCATTCAATATCATATATTCATGAAATCATCTAAATATTAAATAATCATTTTGAGCTCTGAAGATGCTGGAATTTCTACAAATACATCCTAACATTAGATAAGAGAAGTAATCTTAATTTATGCAGGTGTGAGGAATATGTGGTCCACCCACCTCTAGAGCAGAGGTCTCTGCAAACTCGAATGCAGCAACAAAGCAGGTAATGCAAATATGTAAAAGACACATAATTTAAAATAAAAACTTGTAAACACTGAACCGGCCAAATAAAATATTTTGGCAGGCCAAATTCAGTCCACTGGTCAATAGTTTACAACTTCAACTGCAGAGATCCTAGAATTTAGGCCTAGATGAATTAATACTGAGTAACTGAGAGCACCACACCTGCACAAAATCATTTCCTTGCTCTCAGATTACTTTTAATCAGTTCTGACTTGGCTTTAATCAGTCTAGATGGAGGCACATTATAACAATCATATTTATAAAATGCAATATAGTTTTTAATCTAAGAATGTTGGGTGTTCAGAAGCACTTTATAATTAAAAACTTTACATACATTATCTCACTTACTAATAAAGTCTCTGCAAAGGATAGAGCCTAGACATTTTTATTCCTGGTCAATGCTGCCATTTATGAAAATATTTGCTGACTGTGGTTTATAAAGTTGCAAATGCCATTACTGAAAAACCACAACTAATGCAGAAACTCTTAAAAAAACTATTTGTTTTCCTAACGTTAGGGGGGAAAAATCCTGTAACAACTTATTTCTTGATCTCCCCTGAATTAACCTTAAGCCAGTATCTTGGATTCCTAATAAAGACAGTTATTATATATCACATTTTAAATTTTGCCGTATGGAAAATGTTTAAACTATTGTTTCACTGCAAGAAAAAAAAAATCAAGGGGCAAAATTACTACAGGTAAGCAGCCCACAATAAAACAAAGAGAATGACAAACTTTGGAATAATTGTAACTCCTATTTACCTAAAATATAAGCAAATGAAGCTCAGTTAGCTGGAACTTCTTTAGCACATTTTCTGCTATTTCATGGAAAATATAAATGGCAAATAAACATGCTGAGTTTAGAGATTTAATAATTAAACATAGGATCTTTAGAGATTCAATCCAATTCTCTCTACCTGTTAAAATTAAAATACTACAAAATGATAAATTATTTTCAATTAACTAGAATATCCCCATTAATTCAAAGTGGGAATTATACTAACTGCTCTGAAAGAGAAATCTGCACAAAATCTCAAATCCCCTTCAAGATAATGCACATACTTTAATCTGTAATTCAGGCATATCCTTAAATCGTTGTAAACTGGAAACCAGAATTTTTGCTAGCAGATGCCAGGTTCCCGTAAACAACTTCTTCCTGGTAATCAAGCATCCTATAAGACCTAAACCCAGACACTGAATTTCTAGAAGAATAAAAGAAAAAAAAAAATCAAAATTAAATGCTTTAAGTCTCAAAACTGTAGAAAAAAATTAAAGACATCCAAGGCTTCTAAAAATCCATTCTAAATCCTGAATTCAACTTGTACCAACCTTGGTCATCTGGATACATCCGCAATGTTTGAAGCACCGAATCAATAGCACCTTTCAGAGATAATATCTCTAATGCATCAGGAAAATGTGCTATGGCAGAAATTATTTTTAATCCACATTTCTGAATCCCAGGATTTCCAATGAACTAAAATCAAAAGGACAATTAAAAATGTTTGCGTTAAAAATGAGTTCTCAATACTTATCTTAGTTAAAGCCAGTGATAGACTGATAAAATATAAACTAATCTAAATAAAGACTAGTATCCTTGATTCTGCCTTATATTAGTAATTACTTTTGTTTATTATTAAAGTTAAAAAGTAACACTTTAATACTTATTGAGTACTTGTTTTGTGCCAGGCACTGTGCTAAATACTTTATATACATTTTCTTTTCACAACAACCTTATTAAATACCCTGTTTCCCTGAAAATAAGACCTAGCTGGACCATCAGCTCTAATGCGTCTTTTGGAGCAAAAATTAATATAAGACCCGGTCTTATATTATATTATATTATGTAAGATCCAGTCTTATAATAAATTAAGACTGGGTCTTATATTAATTTTTCCTCCAAAAGATTCATTAGAGCTGGTGGTCCAGCTAGGTCTTATTTTCAGGGAAACACGGTACATACTAATATCACTCCCATTAGAAGATGGGCTCACTGAAGGTTAGAGGGCTTGAGTAACTATTCCTACAGTCATACAGACTGTAAATTGCTGAGATGCGACCAAATCAGGGATGTTTGATCCCACAGCCTGCATACTTAACCAGTAAAATGCAATGCTGCCTGTCACCATAGAAAAACCCATTGACAATTTACTCTCAGTGCTTTACATGGCTTATCTCATTTATTTCCCCTCAACAGCCTCATACAATAGGTTCACCAAAGTTCAAAGTTGTGGGAACAAGAACTCAAGTGACACAGCGAATAGTGTTAGGCCTAGGACTTGACTATAAAAGTTTCTGCCTTAAAAGCCCAGGGATCTTAATCACTACCACTTCCAACATTGTAATCTCTATTCCTCCCGATGATTTGACATTATTTACTGGTATTCTATAATAGAGACCACTTCTTTTTCCAGGTCATCCTACTCACTGACTGAGAAGAACACAGTCAACACACTTTCTACCAACCATGTGAGTTACAGCCACACCTCCCCTCTTGACATCTGTGACATATAGCTTCTACTCTTACACTAGTCATCTGTGCTTTTCCATGGCGCGTTCCAAACTTCTACCATGATGTGAATGCCCAGCAGATAGCTTTCCTTTCAAAAATTACAATGCTATCTTTCTCAGGACTTTTCCTTTCACGGACACTAGTTTCATGGTGTCTACACTCCAGAGGTCTGACTGACCCTAGCACAGGTATACCATAGAGCTGAAAAAGCTTCAAGCCAGACTTCAAGTTCTGGTGTAGCCTTTTCAACCAAAACCTTCTACTCTTTCTCACGTCCACACTGTCAAAGAACAGATTTTCATTCTTTTACCAGTCTAGCCCCTCAGCATCTCTCAAGTGTCCTTAGTCAACATTTTTTATTTTATTTTATTTTTTTTTTGTATAGGGTGTAGGAATAAGCATCATTTTCTCATCCTGTGCCCTTCTCCTCCAGAAGTCTGGTATTTTCTGCCCTTAGTATGTTTGCCATGAACATCTTTGCTGCAAAATATTTTGTCACAAACATTGTTGTTGCACAACTAATGGGCCATAAGGCAATTTTGCCATAAAAGATAAAATAACATAAAAAAGAGACATTATAAGGGACATAAAACATAAAAAGGTAATAACAAAATTAAAAAGACTTCATTGAGAAAAATGAAAATACATTGTCACGGAAGTCTTTTATTCATAGTATACTTTTCTTTTCTTTTTTTTCTTTTAGTATCAGCTCCTTGTTCAGCATCACACTTTTTCTTTGTCACTACCATTTCTTCCTTCCGAAAGAGAGGTATCATTTTCTACCTACGGAATGGATAATTAATGATCTTTAAAACTGTTATGAATTAGTAGCCTCCTCTTATCTATTTGACAAAAGTAAACTTTTGTTTTTAATAGATGGGAGGCATGAATGCACTTGCCACAGAACTTGCAAACTGATAAGTCATCATTTTCTAGTATAGTATGCAATCTGACTTTACCTGTAGTTTTGCAATCTGGCTTCATCTGAGGTTATCATCCACTGTTTTAAGACCACCATGTCTACTCCTTATTGTTGAGACCATTATGGGGCCTAAGATTTATATAATATAAAAATGGGAATACTGCAAGAACTTAGTCAATTGAAACCAAATTAACAACTGTTGTGCAAGGGACCCTGCGCGCTGCGCCATTTGTCGTGTGGGGCAGCCTGCAGGGTCTCTGGTCCTGCTCCCCACATAAGAATGTAAGATATGGCTAGGCCAAAAAGGAACACCCACGGAGCCAGAGATAGGGGAGTCATACCACTATCGTCTCACTGGCGGAACTATAGTCTCACTGGAGGCAGGATCCACACGACCCGCAACCTGCTGTCCACTTCTCTGCCGGCCACCCAACCAACTGACCAACCAACGCAGCCACGGGAGTTGTATCAGTGGCTAATTGGCTAACTGGTTACAGCTGATGGTCAATTAGCCGCAGCTCATGGCCACCTACTACCTGAGCCAACACCTTTCCACGTGAGGCTAAGAGCCTGGAAAATGCTCTCTGGGACGCTGTCCCCACAACAACTAGCTTCAATACATTCAGTTTTCAAATGTAAACCAAAACTATCAACCAATTATTTTATCTTTGATAAATTGCCTTACAGTCAATTTGCTATGCAGTGAAAAATGCTTATAGTCAAGATGTTTATGGTAAAAATGCTTGCAGTGGAAATACCTAGAACTTCTCCTCCATCCACTCAATGCTCAACTTGCGCATTGTTTCAGCTATCATTCCACAAGACACTCATATTCTTGACTCCCTTGGCACTTTATCCTCTAATTATTTCCATCTTAACAAATCCCTTTGTAGCAAAAGTACTTTAGAGCCATTTAAACTTGGGTTTAAATTATGTCTCATCACTTAATAGTTCCACGAATTTGAGGACGATTGAAAATTAATGAATACCCTTTTCTCAGAAGTGGCATTTACTCAAAAGGTATTATTCAAGAAATATAAAGAAATTCAAAGTGGTGCAAATTTAAAGTGAAGCTAGAGGGATGGCTGAGGATCTGTCTCGGCTTCCTCACCTCTAAAATAATCCTAATAGTGCTGGGTTGTTTTGAGGATGAAATGAGGTAACTCACTGTCCGTGCAGTAAACACCGAGTGACGGCCACAGTTCAGGCCGTGGACTATCATTCTCCTCAGAGATAAAAAGACTTACAAGTGGGAGAGTGTCCGTCCTTAAGTTGGTCTTCCATTCCATCAAACTACCACTTTTCCCTCATCTGGAAACTTATTCATAGAAAAGTCTACACCCACTACACTCCCCCACTCTGCTCACCCCTTAATTTTATATAATCAGACTTCTGTCCTAACCACTCTGAATTAAAACCATTCAAAGAAAAGTCCTTTGATAAATGAATCACTGTTTTTTCCTCCCTCAGTTTCCATGACACAGTACACCCCTCATTATTCTCCAACTTTGAAAGCACTTATTTGCCCATCTCCTTTACAATCTCTTCTTTCAACTCCCAAGTTGGTCCAACGTTCTTGTCTTAAAACTCTTGTCTTCATGGATGGATTTCAGACAGTAACATGGCTTTAAGTCACCATAACAACACCAACAACCACGATAATGATGCCAAAACCGATGTGCCAGACACTCTTTTAAGCACTTCATACAGAGTCACTCATTTAATCCTCACAACAACCCTAGGATACAGACACACAAGTATTACCCCTATGCTATTCATGAAAACAATTGAGACACGAAAACCTTTCAGGAGATAACTCAAAACACAAGTCTGAACTCTCTTTAGCTTTAAGCACACATTTCTCTTTGCTTGACAGCAGTATCTTTAAGTCAGATATATTCAAGCAAACTGATATTTATAAAGCACATATCCTTGTCCTTAATATCATCACCTCTAACAAGTTTCTACTCAACTAGTGGTTCTTGCTACCTTGAGTTCCCTTGGTCTCTATTTCAGGTGAAGTTCAATAATGACTAATGACTTGCAACAAAAATTCAGAGTATCTCATTATTACATGTGCTAGGACTCAAATAAACTACTTGATCATTTAAACTAGTGGAATTTGATTTTTCAAAATTTCATAAATTTGAAAAATATATACACATATACTATATATATATATATATATATATATATATATATATATATATATATATATATATATATACACACACACACACACATATATATATGATGTTTATAAGCCTAGGACGGACTTTTCACTTATCAGGTGTTCTATCTTGAAAATAATGATGTATTGTACTGTTGTTCAAATGAGGATTAAAACGAATTTACCAGTTTCTTTATACTTAACAAGTGTTGTCCAAATAAAATTTTTGGAAGTGTCAATGGGAAGACACCTATAGACTTTAGTTAGAAACATCCCATCACCTATGCTCCACAATTTTTCCAATTTTTTTCAGAGAATATATAAATAATTGAAATGGTTTACCTAGAGCCAGTTAGCCAGCTCAAGGGGAAAATGCACACACCAGCCTCTTTTCTTGCTGCCAGCTAAGTAAATTGCAATGCAGGAAAACTTCCCAGAAAAAAAAAAAAAAAAAGATTGAATGTAGAGCTAGAAAGAAGACACCATAGTTCGGGACTAACCTTGAGATATATCATAATAAAGTGTCTGGACTTAAGAAAACGAATACTTTGGGCAGCCAGGTAAAAACATCAAGTCATTTAAAAGTGAGAAAAAAATCAAGCTAGTCCCAGATTTTTCCACTAAAACATTCAGTACTAGAAGACAATGTAATACCTACAAAGTCTTCAAAGAAAGAAAATAAAACCTCAATATTATACAACAAACCAAACTATTTTTTCAAGCATCCAAATAGCAAACAACAACATTAAAATGTTCAGGGAATAAACCATTTTCAAAGAAACTCAACTAAAAGATAAATAGAAAAACTACAACAAAAGGACTTGCAGTGAACATTGAATCCATGTAACTGTAGATATAAGATGAAAACAAACTTAGAAAGTATAGCTACAGTGCTAATATAAATACATACACCTTGTCATTGTAGAATTAATTTATTTGTTGGTGAGAAAATAATTTATTTATTGGTGAGGAAATAAGTAAGACTAACATTTACTGATATGCTAAAGCATTGTACTGAGTACTTTACATTAATTATCTCACAAAAATCTTCATAAATCCATTATCAATTTTATAGATAATGAAACTGAGACTTTAAGTAACTTGTCCAGAGTACCTCAGTCTATAAGTGGCAGAGCCAGATTCAAACCCAGATATCCTGATCCCAGGGTCCACAAATTCAACTATTAGAAAATTTCATACAGTAAAAGCTATGAAAGCAAACACTATATAATGTGCTCTAATTGAGAGATGGAGGGAAGGGAAAAGACATAAGGAAGTGAAAATAGACTAATTTCACCAAAAAGTGTGCATAATATGTTAACATACATGAAGGGAAAAAAAGGAGTACCTGAAATATACATTCACACTCATGAAAAATTGGAAATTTTTCCATAACAATACATTAGGAGTCTCAGCTGGTTGTTTTTAATCCCTACACAGAATGACATAATTTGGAAGTAGTATAATTTATTTTATTAATATCTGTTGATAGGCATCGTATTGTTAGGATCGACTCAATTAAGCCGTAGTAACATTCCCAATATTTCATAGACTGAAAATAGAAAAAGTTCAATTCTTGCTCATGTTTGATGTGTGTTAGTTACAAGGCAGGAGAGGGTCTCTTCTCGTCACAGTCACTCAGGGACCTCGGCTGATGGAGCAACCACCATCGAAACATTACAGGTCATAGTGCCTAAGAGAGTGTTCTGAAAAATGTCTCACCAGCAATTAAATATTTGGTCCAGAAATGGCAAACGTTCCTCACTTACAACGCTTCACCAAAATTAGTTACATGATCGAACCTAAAACTACAGAAGGGCCAATAAATACACGCACTACCCCAGGATCACCAGAAGGTGGAGAACTGAAAATATCTGGCAAATAGCACTAATGATTACCACACAAGCATTTAATTTGTTGCCACATTTTCTTATTACAAATAATGTCACAATGAACATTCTGCATAAAAATAAAAAAAAATATTTGTATACTTGTATAGCTACATCTACATCATAAGTCCTTAGAGTGGAACTGCTGGTCAGAAAATGTCTGTTTGAATTTCAATCAGTATTACTAAATTTATCCCCAACAAGGTCTTTCTTTTTTTAATTGATGTTTCTTTAATGGTGATTACATTTGAGGCCCTTTTCATATGTTTATATGTCAAATACATTTTTACCTTTAAATCTCATCCATCTGTAATGAGTTTTGGCAGAATGAGTAAGGTAATATAAAGCTTCCTTTGTTTTCCAAAAAAAAAGAGAGTTAGTTATTCCAACACAAGTTACTGAGCTATCTTTTTTGTCCCCAGTTTCGGGGGAATGTCATATACAAATTGCACATTTGCATTTGAGTTTATTTACTAAATTATCATTATGTGGCACTGATCTATGCCCTCCAATGCCAGTGTCACACCATTTTAATTACTAGCTTTATAACACATTTGGTTATCTGTTGGAGTTGAGCCATATTAATTATCCTCTTTTTAAAAAATTCTTCTAATTATTCATGCATATTATTTAATTAATTTTCTCAAAATTTCATACCAGTTTATCTAGTTCCAGAAACTACCATTATTTTTATCACAGGTTCACAGATATAGATCAATTTTAGTTATTAAAAATTTTATCAAAAAAGATGATATAGGGCAGCTGGTTGACTCAGTTGGTTAGAATGCAGTGCTCATAACACCCAGGTTGCCAGTTTGATTCCCACATGGGCCAGTGAGCTGCACCTTCCACAACTAGACTGAAAACAACGACTTGACGTGGAGTTTATGGGTCCTGGAAAAACATACTGTTCCCCAATAAAAAAAATTAACAAATAAAAAGATGATATATATTTTCATATGTACAACTCCTCTTTTGTACCTCTCAGTTTCCTTTTGTCCTGTAAACTTTCTCTGACTTTATTCCTATGTAATTTCTTTTTATTGTTGTTATTGTTGCTTTTGCAAATGGGCTCTTTCTTTCACCGCATATTATTTAAAATTGAAATAAATGTCTTCAATATTTAAACTGGGTACATTAGCATCAAGAGTTTTGTGAAGCATACAAGCTCCTTGATTTGTGTCCATTTAATCAGAAGATTGGCTTGAGTTTTTAATCCCTTGCTAAAGACAGCAGCAGTATCACTGCATACAAAGCGCAGATGCAGCCAAAATGTGGAGGGTCCTAGTTTCTACTTTGTTCTCCAGAAACAATCCTGGACACACAGATTTCTCTAGAACAGGTGACTGGAAGTTTTCACGTATGGAGAAAGCTGAAAGGATCAGGCATAAATAGAATGTCAATGATCCAGACAGATTTTAACTTCAGCCTGACTGTTATTGGAATTTTATATATCCAAATATTGATTCACTGTAATACTTTTTATAGCCTTTGCTTTGTAAATCATAGTTGAATTTAAAGTTATACCTTATTTGGAATTCTGCTCTCCAAGAATACTTATGTTTAATGATAGTTACTCTCACAGTTTCTGCAGTATTTGGACCTAAGATTTCCGATGCGTTGTAACTTTTATTCAGAGTAAGACATGCAATCACAGACTTTTAGAGCTAAAGAAACAAATTCATCTTTTAGAGCATTTTTCTCAATCCATGGGAAATTATGTAGGGGAGATTTTTTAAAAAATATTATCACTTCTGTGTCCTTGTGACCTGAACTCCCTGCCTCCAAATGACAGTCACTGTTTAGTGAGATGCTATATGTCATTACTCAGATGTTGGCATGGGAAAAAAAGGGGGGGAGAGTGGGGGTGCAGTTTTCTCAACCACTTCTCCTGGGATTATATAGCAAAAGAAAGAAAGACCTGCGAGCTGAGTGATTTTCTCAGCATCATGCTACTTAATGGCAAAGCTGGGTCTCTTTACTCCTGACTCCTTCAACTATGTCACACTCATATTCAATAACTTTAGAAAAGGTGGGCTCACCAGAATCACAGCTACCTGTAAGGCTTTTTCTGCTACCTCTTGTTTCTCGTGAACACACACCATGAATAATATTAACTGCCGCCTACTCTGTGTTCCTAGAACACTGTTTATAAAGCTAGTACAGCTAGTAAGTGCTAATGTAGAACTGGTTTTATGCATGGCTGGTATTCCCCTACCTAGGTTATGAGATCCATGACAGAAGGGTAGAAACCATTCATTTTTTTGTCTTTCCAGTGCCTAACACAGTTCCTTCCACATACTTATTTTCACCAAATATTCCTGGAATTAAATTCAACCCATTATATTGCTATACTCAAGAATTATATTAAGGTTTCCGTACAGATGAATCAAATATATCACAGACAATTACATTATAAAGCTCAGTTGAAATTGAATTTTTAAAGGAGAGCTCTCTGCAGGCTATTCTAATTAATTCATGACATTTTTTAAAGTATACTAAATCACACGTAATCATTTCCATTAATGACCTTGACTGCTCCCTTGCTTTCATAAAAACATTAACCCTAATCATGTTTTCTTCTTTACTCAAAGAACCAATTTATATCACGTTGAACTTCCAAATCATCTTAATTCCATCAATACCTTTTGCAATGCACAATCTAAACGTAATTTTGCTCTTCTTTTTTCATACTTAGTATGATCATTGATTATATTAATTATAATACATTATCACAAATGTACATAGATATGTAAATACCTATGTACATACGAGTAGATATGTAAAAATGGGAAGAAACAATGCACACTGAACCACTTCAGAGGTTATCCCTGAGGAGAGCAACAAAATCGAACAAAAGAAATCAAAGAAAACTTTAATGTTGTAACCTGTGTATCTTCTTGGACTGAATCGTTCAGAATGGGACCAGAAAATAAAGTCAAGCAGCCAGGAGGAGAGACAGAGGAAAAACAGCATCTGTAGCTCCTGCTGTAGCTCCTGATATCGCTCAGGAGGCTGAGTTGTACATCTAGCTCTTCGGTTCTCTCTCTCCGAGTGGGCAGACACAAGTGGCTTTACAATACTAGCAATTAAAGGACCTGTCCAAGTCTGATAGTACAGTTATAGTTGATGGTTGTAGCTGATAGTACACTTATCTTAGCGGAAATGGCACATCTCTTCACCCCCTATATCCTTATTGCTGTCATATGTCTCTAACCACATAACTTCCTACTTTCGGAGTAAACAGAAGATGGAAAACTTAACTTAAAAATGTCTCCCTATTTCCCCAAATTTCATATTCTGGTTAACAGTATGAAGGCAGAAAAACCTATATTATACATACCCTGTTCAAAGATACTAGGACCAGTTTGTGAATATCATTCCTGAAACACAATTTTGTAACCATATTTAGCTTTTGCTGATATTCGGTATCTTCCCTGGATTTTTCTGACATACCTAAACGCAAAAAATAAATGCAAGTAAATAGATAAATAAATACATAAATAAATAAATACTTTTCAGCTTAAAAGATTTAAGCTGAACAGATTGTGATTTATTAGGAATGATTATAATTAATCCAACAATACACATGCACATTTTTCAAATACATAGTCCCTTACCAAAGAAATAACCCTAGCTTGAAGGAATTTATGAAAATAGTTCATCATTGAATATAAAATAAATACAGTGAGTGTGGACGTTTATTTAATTTAAAGTAGCAAGACCTTATTATGGTGGAGGAATTTTCTGTAGCAAACAACCTTTTTTATATGAGTAGGCTGTGCTCATACAAGGAGCTAGAAGATATTTATGAAACAATGGACAATTTGAAAAAAGCTCAAAGTTATTTGGACTACAATATAAAAAGGTCAGATACAAAATGTAGGCATAAAAGAGCAGCTGGAATCATAGTGAAAAGAAAAAAAGATTTGTTTCAGCATTGTGACGGGCAAGAGCCTAGGTTTTATTAGAAGTCCTCTAAGGCTGCATAACAGTATTAAGTTATTTAAAGGAAATATATTCCTTATTAATCTACATTGTAGCTGAACTATCCTAAAACCATTGAACAAACACTGGACATTTAAAAAATTGGTTATACAATAGAATAGTATATAAAATTATTATGAATGAATGTTTCCAAAACTTAAGACTATAGAAATAATTATTCATAAACAATTACTTATAATCTTTCATTTGAATAATTTGTATTAACACAAACTATAAATTGGATGCATATAGCTTTTCATTTATTTAACAAAAATATAAATGTCAACTACATGCCAGAGATTTTGCTCCATGCTGGAATACTACAGGGAATAAGACAGGCTAGATTCCCAGAGTCCTGGAATTTTCAGTCCTAGTTTAAAAATTTATTCAAATAGCTTCTGACATTCACTACAGCTGTATGACCTTGGACAAGTCACTTAAACTCTCTTTGTCTCATTATCAGTGACCAAAACCATATTAACTTCTGAGGCTGCCCATTACATCACAAGCAGATGTGATGGCTGAAAGCAGGCCTGTTGAGTAGCAAAAACTTCATGCCAGATGCAATGAGTCTTATTAAGACTTATATTAAGACCAAATGAACATTCCCATAAATTTCATCTCTGGTCATATCACCTGAAGTTCTACTATTCCGAATGGATATAATATCCTTTCCACCTAACAGCCCTTTAAATTGTGTGGACTGCAAATTTATTGAGGATAGAATCTATAACTTAATCATCTCCAGATCTCCAAAGGTTCCAAGCATACTACTTTAAATATAACCATTGTTCAATATACTTTTGTTGTACAAATGTGTATTTCAAAATGACTACTCTGGAGTCGTGCTGCACAGGTTGAAAACCTGGTTCCATTATATAAGCTGTGACCTTAAAATCTCTACATTATGACTCAGTTTCATCATCTGTAAAATAGCAACAACACCAAAAAGTAGTATCTGCCTTATGGCTGCAAGAATTTAAAAAGTTAATATACATAAAGCACTTCAAATAATACCTGACACATTTTAAGTCCTCCATATTGTTAGGTATTATTGTTGTTAACTATAAATGAGTAGATTTTGATACAGGTTTTATATACTCTTGAATCATCTCTTCTCCAGATTAAATAATTTCAGACCCTCTTATTGTTCTTATGGATATGGTTTTATACTCCTAATCACTTGCCTCTGTACACTTTCTAATTTGCCTATATCCCTTCTTAAAGAATTTTACATTATTTCCTCTAAAACTCACATGAAGTCAACACAGAAAAAACTAACTGATATTTTATTACAATAACTGGGTCTTTATTATTATTTTATTAAAGCAACTGGCTGAGTCACTTCAAGTTATTGGTATAAAAAAAGGTGGAAGTGAACAGTACTAGTTTGAAAGAAACTTAAGAGTCATAAAAGCACCTCAACTTAACATGTTCAAATCAGAACCATGTTCAACCTCAAAATGACTGGGGTACTGATGCCATAGTTAATAACTGATATATAGAATGGTATAGTAAGTTATAGTATGGCATAGTATTGTATGGTGTGGTATGGTGTGAATATGGTCTGATAGCTTAAAGTAGACAGTTAAGTCTTTACCTAATAAAGAAATGTATCTATATATTGATATACATATAAAATGTGTATATTTACACATAAAGCATAACCCTAAAGTTATAAAATTATTTTCAAGGGCACCGTTTAATATATCTAAACATCATTGTAAAAAAGTTATTTAACTTATCATTTAAATACACCATTTAATACATCCAAATGATTGACTATCAATGTTACTTCAGGGTCATTCTAAGAACAATAAAAGAAAAGAAAATTTAAATTTGAAACTTATTTCTGAACTAAAAGAGTAGATTTAGTTAAATATCTTTTGGTTAAATTTAAAATTCAAATGTCTCTTCAAAAAAATAAGACCGACACCTTTAAGGATAATCAAAAGAGTTTGTTTTGTATTGATTTTTACAATCTACAAACAAAATTAAAAAAAAAAAAAAAAAAAAAACCTCACAAGATTTTTGAGCAAAATTATCTCTATTAAATTATTTCCCAAAAGTTGACTGACAACTATGAATGGGACACTATGATTCAATCCAAACTGCATTTATTGAATAGCTATTTTTGGTCGAGGTAACATGGTTTTTTTAAAAAAATGGCCGAATAAAGCCATCCTAGAAAATATTTATACTCTATTACTGAGTATAATCTTATACTCAGAAACATAAAATACCTATGTGACAGCAGATAATGGTAGACTTAGGAGAATTTCATTAAAAAACGGGGAGGGGGACTTCAAAAGAATTAGAAACTTTACAGAACCAAAAACAGTAACATCCCTGATATCAGTAGACAGAAAGTCATGTCAAATATACCTCCTATGCTGCTCTCAGATCCATCCTCTCCTCCACTGCCCAGCCCCCACCATGTCTCACTTGACTATCATGGCCTCCAACCCAACAGCCCCATAACTTGGCCCTCCTCCTGCCGCCCACCCTCTACACCACAGTGCTATCATTTTAAATTGCAGATTTTGTCATAACAGTACAACTTTTAAAACCTTTAATAAATTTGAATTGACTTGCATTAAAAAAGCACAAACTGTTCTGTGTTGCATTCAAAGCCCTTCACGTTCAGGCCCCAGGCACTGCTCTCCTCTACTCCACGCTTCACTCACACCAGACCATGTGCACTTTCTCCTTCTGCTTGAAATGTCCTTCCTGAGCTTTCTACCAGGTCAGCCCTGCTCACGTTTCAACCTCAATGTCACAGTCTCTGACCTACTCCTTTGGGTAAATTATTTATGCCTCCTTCAACATTATCATAGCCTTTTATACAAATATCTATAACAGGTCCTTTCATGCTGTCTGGTAATTAATTATTTACATATCCATCTACCTCTGAACTCCTAAAATAGTACAGTCATGCTTTTTTTTTTCCATTTATCTTTCATACCTTTGTAGTAATCACCATGTTTAGAACATAAGAGGCACTTAATAAATATCTGTTGAATGAATGAAGGAGAAGGTGTTTTAAACAGGCTTTGAAGGACAAAAAAGGTCACAACAGATGTAAGTAGGAGGTACGGGGGTTGGGGGGGGGAGGATGAAAGCTATTAAGGTTAATGAGTAAAAGCCACATGGTTATTTTCGAAAAAAATTAAGTCAACACCAGCGTAAGAAGGACTAAAAAGAGCCAAGAAAAGTGTGAAGTTTAGTTAGCTGTTACTATAGTCCAGATAAAACAGAACAAAAATTAATGTGTACTGCATGATGCCAATAGAAATATAGACGTATTATTAGAAGTTGACACTTGCCTTGGAAGTAAAGGGCCACACTTTACACCAGAATTATTTCTTGGGTAAATAAATTATTTGATTTTCTTATTAAAATTTATTATAAATTATTCTTACCATTATACATCATCATTTTCCTTTATTTTTGGATTAGTGGAAAGATTTGCATTTATTTGGCAGAAAGTCTCCCTTAATTTTTGCCTAGAAAGTTAATATTTCATAACAAGTAAAAAATCTATTTAAATTGTTATCTCACCACAATCAGTTATGTAACTTACCTGGAACTATAAAATGTAGAATAGCTCGAAGTGCCTCCAACTGCACTGGTAATGATGTCTCATGACTCTTCATAACTGTTATTATTTTGGGGGCCACTGCTGTCATTGTATCCAGGGAAGCATTACTGGAGAAACCAATATTGAAATGCTTATTAAAAATATTACTTGATTTTATTGTACAAACACAATTTTGAAACAAGTGCAGGAAAACAGAATCAATATAGTATATCCAAAAAGGCTATATGAAAATACATTTGAATCCAATAATACGATTGCATATAATTGTAATTGTTCTTTCATTAAATTTTGACTTCTAACATTATATATGAGCATTCTGCATAAGTTCATGAATCTGTATTACCTTTCTTCAAAAAGATGATTTAGCATTTTACAGCCACTTTCAGCCACTTCAGGAGAATGTATATGCTTCTGCATTAACTCCAACACGTTTAGGTATATTCCTTTTGACAACAGGATTTTTCTGAAATAAACTAGAAGAGGTTTTTAACGTTATTTGTAGAAATGAAAGCACATTTTCATAATTTTGCAATGAGACAATATTAAGACAATCCAAATTCTTAGGAAAGTATATGCAAGTACATATGCAATTTTTGTTTGATTTACAACTTAAAGATCATTGATGCTTATTTCTTTATAATATATACCATTTCCAATTTTTTTGCATTTATCAACCATTTGTTCAGGTTTTCATTTTTAAAGAGTAGTAGACTTATAGCAATGTAGTCACCATACCCCAGTCCATGTAGAAGGAATGTTTTTGCAGCAAAATGTTTGAAAATAATGCCTCCAAAAATAATAATAAAAGTTAAATTTCATTCTAATACTTAAAACAATGTCACAAAATAACTGTACTCACATAGAGCTAACACTCGCTAGATATACTAGACACCAGTGATCTGGGAATAAGTTCCAGGTGTGTGGAAATATTGACCATCCCCTCAGCACTTGG
Source organism: Rhinolophus sinicus (assembly GCF_057876585.1). Classification (NCBI taxonomy): domain Eukaryota; kingdom Metazoa; phylum Chordata; class Mammalia; order Chiroptera; family Rhinolophidae; genus Rhinolophus; species Rhinolophus sinicus. The sequence goes on along the minus strand of NC_142501.1, from coordinate 45,692,710 downwards.
GGTGAGGCCAGGGGCTGGAACCAGGCTGGGTTGCCTTCAGCCCTGAACTACCTTCTCCATTTACCCCAGTGGACTGTACAAACATTATCATTTCTACGTAAGCCATCATGTGCAAAGGGATGGAAAGCACTGCATAAATAATTACAAGTACATATTTTCACTAAGTAATGCCAAAGTTTAAGAAACACAAAGATACACTTTATGACTGATTTTACATTATATGTGGAAAGTAACTGTATCCCAGCAATAATGATTACAGAATAATTTTCCTCTTCATAATAAACTGTCTTCACTAAATGCAAATCCAATGTCTTAAAGTTTCATTTTTGAAACCTCTATAAAAACATCAATTCCAACATAATTCAACACTTTGAAAGCAGTGAAAAATGAAACTTACAAAGTTTTAACTTAAATACTATTTTGAAAAATGAGTTATCAAGCTCAAATTGGGACAAGAAGAAAAGATACGACAAAACTCAAAAATAAGAGGTAGTTATATACACATTCTAAACAACTGCCAAAATCTGAAAAATCCATACCTTTTAAAGATGTCTAGAATATCACACATTAAAATAGGATCACAAGTTGGTTATTTTGCTTGGTTATGCCAGAAGTTTTAATAACCCCTCCTAAAGCGGCTAAATTCTAACTAAGGAAATACTTTAAAAGATAGAAGTTATTCTAGACCAGCAGTTCTCACACTTTAAGTGTGCCTCAGAATCACCTGGGAGGTTGTTAAAACACAGATTGGCTGGGTCCAAACTCCAAAATTTATGATTCAGTAGGTCTGTATGGGGCCCTAGAATTAACATTTTTAGCAAGTTCCTAGGCAATGTTGCTGGTCTGGAGACCACACTTTAAGAACCACTGTCCTGGACATTAACCCAATTTGAGACTGGAAAATTGAGAATAGAAATTTCATCAAACACTAGGCCTAGGAGGAAAAATTACATCACGAGTCACTTTAGAGTTTACAGAACATTTTACATACTTTATCTCATTTACCAGCTATCTACATAATACTCTTGACCTCATCTACTGCACTTTAATGGTAAATTATCTGCTTAAAAATCCAATAATAATATGCAACTTCCTTTGCAACAGTCACCTTCTTTCATGGCTGCCTAGTCACAATTTCATCTCTTCTGACCCCTAACATATATCCTCCAAAAATTTGCTTCATGTTTTTTTCTTTGCTACCTGACAGATCATACATCTTTATTTCGTCTTATTATCTATCCTCCCCACTAGAGTTGAAGCTCAATGAGCCTGAAATTTGTTTAACTGATGCATCCCAACTATCTAAGGCATTGTGTAGTACACAGCAGGATCTAAATAAATGTTAACTGAATAATTAATTAAGTGAAAAAATGTCAAAGAAGATGTTTGAGCCTTTGCCTTGGGACCACCATGGCAGAACCCAATTCTTCTGGCTGCTGATCCAGTCATTTTTCTAAAAAACTATATCCAACCCTGCACACCCAATGTTCTCAAGTGTCTTTCAACAAGAAGTTGTCCACAGAGGTTGCTGAACAAGCTGCTCGATTTCCTAATACTCGCCTTAAGGCAGAACTCCAAGTATAATATGAAGGTATCTGAGGACAGTTTACCTGTCAGGTAGCCAAGAACAAAGTAGTAAGGCACCAGAAAGAGCAGAGAACTGGTTACAAACAAAGAAATCGGGGTTAGCTCTACATGTAACTACTACTCAGACACTGTAATATGAAGCAGCCCAAATCTCACAAAATCATGGTTGTTTTGTTGGCATATCAAAGATGATTTCCAGGTAATTAAAAATTAGAGTACCAACACAATGTCGTTTATACATGGTAAAGGCAGGTGTCCACCCTTAAGTGCCCCACACTAAAGCAATCAGGTCTGGTCCTCATTTTCAGGAGTGAGATCCCTATGCAGCCTCTGCACAGGAGAAGACGGGAGATTCAAGAAGAGCAATTCCCTTTCTTACCACTCCTGCCCTGATTCATTATCTCCGAGGGCAACCCCGGTCTGTATCTCATGGCTCCTGCCAATCCAATGTTTTTATTAAAATGCCATCTGAGAGGTGGAGTGAGAAAGGAATAAAAGGAAGAAGAAATGCTTTTCCTCTGGATTTGACTTAAATAACAGCATAAAGAAACATGCATGAGGTGGTTTCTTGATTCCTTTCATTGCACCCAGGTTCTCTACTAAAGGCTACTGTTAACACTGGTCTCTATTGACGTTTCCAGTATTTTTCTCTCCTTTTCTCACTCCAAAAGTATCTTACAAGAGCTTCCAAGTCCTAATGCCCTTATAATGAGTTTTCTCCCAAGACTTTCTGGCAGTATTTCCTGTGTATGAGCATGGATTCTGAACAGCCTGATTCTCAATTTTAAACCTCAAGAGTCCTTCCAAAAGCGTTGCAGCCATTTTTCTCTCCTTAGTAATGCAAATCTATAAGACTTATAAAGAACTATTTAAAAAAAAAAAAAAAAAAAAAAGGACAATTTTATCAGATGTTGAAATGGTAAATATCTCTCTACCCACTGCATTTCTACATAGTTTTCCTAAGAAAATAATAGGAACATTGTATAAAGGAAAATGGGGGAAAGTGACAATTTGGTGTTTATTGCAGTTACCAAAAAAAAAAAAATCCCACTGGACACAAGCTAAAATTCCATCAACAAGATATTGGTTCATAAAATAGAATATAAGCATACATTGGAAAACTACACACCCATTAAAAATGACAATGTGAGAATTTCCATTTATCAACACAAAAATGTAAAATTTGTTTATAAGAGTATGATATGATCCAATTTCTGCAAAAAAAGTAGAAAATGTATTGTATATGTCATATATGAGTACATACATACATACATAGAAGTCCAGAAAAAAACATCAAAAATGTTTATTTTCTTTATCATTTTATCTATATATCAACACATATATGTCAAATATATATACATATTTAAAGTTTTACAATGTTTTGCTTTTATAATTTAAAAACTGCAAAATGTATTTTCCCCTCTTGTTAAAAAATAGGGTGCACTGCTTACCGTTTTGTTCTAACAGAGTCGACAATGCATTCGCAGATGCCTGGAAGACTTTTTTTGATGAAGAATGCATCAGCATGGAAAGCATCACTTCCCTATGAGCTGGGAACCTTTCACAAATTCAACCACAACATTAATAGTAATCTTTTTTAACAGTTATCTCAAATATTCACTTATTATTATCTAATCTCTCTAACAACAAATAAGGACATAAAACATTTTATACCTCCATGGACAAGAGGGAATTATAGTTAAACAGGTTTATATTTAAAAGTTGGAACACAATGCAATATACAGATGATATATTATAGAATTTTACACTTGAAACCTATGTAATTTTATTAATCAATGTCAGCCCAATAAATTTAATTTTAAAAAAAGTTTTAAGAAGTTAGATTCAAATCCATTAAATACTAATAAGTTAGTATTTCTCTGTTTCTTCAAAGTCGATAAGCAGTAGGGGAAAAAATGACAACAAATATTAAAGAGGTGATAAGAGTAAAAATATACAGTAAGAAAAAGAAGACAACAGACTCAAGAAAGGAAAAATAAAAAATTGTAAAGAAGCAGCATGAATTTTTTAAAATGTAGAGCATAAATATATTATCTTTTAATAATGTATTTATTTTAAAGACTCCTATGGATATTAAGGACTCAGTATGCTATGAACTGAAATTTATGATTGCAACATCAACCTTCCTTAACCTAACCTCTTAAAGAGTGTTCAAAGTGAACCAGGATGCTGGCTTAACATATAGTTTTCAAAAGAATTACTGTTTCCTTTCAAAAATGGAGATGCTTAATTAAACAGCATGTGTGTCATTAATTGCCTTTTGATTGGCAGTGGATCACTACGCAAACAGGCTTAGTCAGGATTTGAGATGCAGAAAATTATTATTTATGTTTCTAAGATTAAGTCATTCAAATTTTAAAATCTGGAGCTTACTGAGAGCAAACAGCACAAACGTAAGCAGTTGCCATAAAACATGGCTCATGGTCCTGACACAAATCTTATATACACAGAACTCCTGTTTACAGTTTGTATGTTTGGGAGAGAGGGCTGGTCTTGTGATGATTGAATGGCCCTCTTATAGAAAGCCTTCTGAAGATCTGACAGCTACAAATAATGCTCTCAAGAGAAAGCAGGTCAACACTGCAACATAAATTGGGGAATCACTACAGGAGGCTTCTAACCACATTTAATTCCTGATATTGACAACCTGCTGGCTAGTCACTGCAGCAGAGAAGGTCACAGATGGCTCTGCAATTTCCATAACCTGAGATTAATTAATGTCATTTTTAAATGATCAGCCAGTACACTGAAAGGTTCTTTCCTGATGATTCATAATTTACTGGGTGACTCTTGATTCCAAATGTCTCAGTAACAACTCTCAAACACACCACCAAATTTTACTAACTAAAGAAAGCAGTAGGATCAAAATATTATACATCCATTCCTATTTTGTGGCAAGACTTAAAACATAAATGCCTATATCTGAAATATTTCTAACAATGAAAGTTGTAGTTATGGTATTTTATATGAATTGATTAAAATATAACTGAAATTTTTTATATTATAAAAATGAATACAACTAACTGGTCATCTTCATCGCCAATCTTCTCATGTAAACTGTTCTGGTACATAAGGAGGTTGTTTAGGGCCCAGCATGCAGCCTCCTGGATTAGGGGAGGAAAAAAAGAAATCTGTCAAACCATAAATCATTGAACAAACATAATTTAGAATAATTATAAGATTTATGAAAGAGTCGAACCTGCACTTGCTTGTTCTTTCTATGCCACGTTAATGCTTTGTAACAGGCTTCTAGCCAAAACAATTTATCTTCTTCCTCATCATCGTCATTCTCCCGATTCTCATTCTTTTCCTCTAAGTCTTGATTTAAGAAAATGGTCTCAGCTTGAAAAAATATAAATATATGACTTACTTACAGTTTGAATGACCAACTCAAAGTCCATACTTTGAAATATTATCAATAGTGAGGTGTTCTTTAGTGGCGGCCTTGGTTAAGGATAAACACCTTTTTAACATATTGCACAGATCCTAATATTGCTATCCCATCTTGATCAATGGTCAAAGGGGGAAAAGGTACCAAACGAAACTAACAGGCTACAGGAATATTAGTTGAGAAGATTAGCTGCCCAATAACAAAGCCAAATCAAGGATGTATTTACTGTTCTATGAACTGGGAAATATTAATTCCCTTGAAAGTATCCTTTGGAAAATGAATTACATTAGAACAGAAAAAGGGATTTACTGTGCCCTTCTCTACATATGATGTTCTTGTTATAATGTGAACAGTAAAGATGAAATCCATCTGTAAGAATTTCCTTTTTAGTAAAGTTACTTACTGAGGAGCGCTAAACAGCTGAGCGCTGCGATTTGCAATGCTGCATTCTCTGAATACCGCTGCACAGCTGTCACCACAAACTCATGTACCTCGTTTAATACCAGGATATTAAAAAAATTACCTAAAAGTCAAGTGAGATAGCCTCATGAAAATTAAATTACCTTCAATTACATAACAGTATGTAAACCAATAAATTTGAGTAGTGATGAATATTTTAATGACATTAAAACAAATATTTACATTAATTAAAATAGCTTATTATGATTGCATAAAGTTTTGAAAATTTATTTCATTAAGTTATTCAATTATCTTACTTAGATAATGGAAATGACTAGGCAAAAATAATATGTTTGAGTTATATTAACTTTGTGTTCTTTGACTCCCTCTCATATCATCATAGTATAAATCAATGATCTGTTATACATGGCATTATAATATTAATGTACAAAATAGCTTAATTTCCTGCCTTCTAGAAGATGGAAGAAAAAATAATCCTTTCTTCTCATTAAATGTTTTCACTGAAATATCCTTCTTTCACTTAAAGGAATACTTCTGAGAAAAACCATTGGCACACTTATCATTATATGATCTTGTCTATGAAAATCTTAGAAGAGAAATTAGCAAATATTTGACCAACTCTAATGCATCGTTGTTTAAAAAATTTATTGGGATGACAATGGTTAGTAAAATTACAGTCATTCTTCTTAGAATCAACACTATCATCCAAAAATTGAAATCCTTATGAGGAAATAATTTGCTAATTATATTCCAGAAATATGTGCCTCCTTTCATTTAGCTTATTTGTAAATCACTAACAGTTGCCAGGTTTCCTTCTAGAAGAATAAAACTCCTATTTAGCTATAAGTGTAATTAAATAATCCCTGAGATGCAAAGCCAGAAATGCAAAAGGTCCTATATCATGAAAAGCTTAAGGCCCACATTAAACATTAATTAATGGCTTCAAAATCAAAAGGCAGTTTAATGAGGCATAGTTCTTCTTTTACTACATCTTTGTGTGTTCTTGCTTCTTCCACATTCACCCACTAAGCAGACATATTCCCTAGTCCTTAGTGATCTCTAGTCTTTGAGAATCATTTCAAAAAGATGTTACCAGAGGTTAAGGGGGTGGTGGAAGGGAAGAAGAGGGTAAACAGGGGCAAATATATGGTGATGAAAAGAGAACTGACTCTGGGTGGAAAACACACAATTCAATATATAGGCGATGTATTATAGAATTGCACACTTGAAACCTATAATTTTGCTAACTAATGTCATCCCAATAATGTTTTTTTTAAAAGATGATCTTCTACTTTCACCAATTTATTTAAACTTGGGTTGTCCTTTTCACCTTCTTTTTCCTACTATTATTCCCATGCCACTACCAACAGCTGCTCTACCATTGAACACTGTATGACTCTGGACAAATACCAGGAATGCTGACCTTACCTCATTTTCTGACAATTTACGTGAAAATACGTAGCAAGGCCTTTAAATGCATTAAAACCATAAGTAAATTACACAGTCTAACAAAATACTAAATATTTATCTACTGACTTTGAGTTTTTATTTTAATTATGAGGAGGAAGTGAAAAGTTTTATCCAGCTTCTTTCGATACAGTCACAGGAACAATAATTTCTCTAGAAACTGATTGGAACAAATAATAATCTGTTAAGGGATAAATGAGAGAAAAAACGTATCCTTATTGGAAGATCAATTTGACAACTTGTTATTTTCAAAAAATTATAGAACAATTCAGAACTCATAAGGATAGTTTGTCTGATTTGGTTTATTTCTTTCTTTAAGATTTTTATTAAAATATAACTAACATGCAATATTATACTAGCTTCAGATGTATCTCACAGTTATTCATATCCATATACCTAAAGAAGTGATCATCATAATAAGTCCAGCAACCATCTGATACGGTACCACGCTAACATAATATTATTGACTGAATTTCCAGTCAATAATGTAACATGCCCAAGATTTATTTGTTTTATACTTGGAAATTTGAACCTCTTATTCCCTTTTACCTTTTCTCCCCCTTTATTTAATTTTTTCAATTACAGTTGACATTCAATATTATTTTATATTAATTTCATGTCTAGAGCATAGTGGTTAGATGTTTATATAATTTATGGAGTGATCCCCTGACTAGTCTAGTACCCACCTGGCACTATACATAGTTATAACCATATCATTAACTATATTTCCTATGGTTTACTTTACATCCCTATGACTGTTTTGTACCTAACAAATTTTATTTCTTAATCCCTTCACCTTTTTCACCCAACCCCCTCCTATCTATCACCCCGATAAATCCAGTTCTTTAGATTCCATATATAAGTGAAATCATACGACATTTGTATTTCTCTGTCTGACTTACTGCACTCACTACAATATGCTCTAGGTCCATCCATGTTGTAGCAGATGGCAAGAACCTATTTCCTTCCATGGCTGAGCAATATTCCATTGTATATATGTACCACTTCCTCTTTATCCACTCATCCATCTACAGACACCCAGGCTGTCTCCACATCTTGGCCATTGTAAACAAAGCTTCAATGAGCATATGGAAATACACATCCCCTCAAAGTAGCACTTCGGGTTTCTTTGGATAAATACCCAGAAGTGGGATTACTGGGTCATTCTTTGTCTCTTGTTATAGCCTTTGTTTTAAGGTCTATTTTGTCTGGTGTAAGTATTGCTACCCCAGCGTTTTTTGTTTTCATTTTCAGGAAATATCTTTTTTCCATCACTTTACTTATAGTCTGTGCATATCTTTGGATCTGAAGTGAGTCTCTTATAGGCAAAATATGTAAGGGTCTTGTTTTCTTATCCACTCAGCCACTCTATGTCTTTTGATTGGAACATTTAATCCATTTACATTGAAAGTAATTATTAACAGATATGTAGTTATCAACGTTTTATTATTCGTATTTTTGGTCTTTTTTTCTGTCTTAAATAAATCCCTGACATTCCTTGTAACACTGATTCAGTGCTGATGAACTCCTTTAGCTTTTTCTTGTCTGGGAAGCTCTTTATTTGTCCTTCTATTTTAAATGATAGCTTTGCTGAGTAGACTAATCTTGGTTGTAGGTCCATGCTTTTTATCACTTTAAATATTTCCCACCAATCCCTTCTGGCCTGCAAAGTTTCGTTGAGAAATCAGCTGATAGTCTTAATAAATTTCAATAGCACAATGACAAGCACGCTTAGTGTGCCGTTATAGAACCATTTGGTAATCAAGTACTATTTCCCTACTCACAATAATAAAACCCCTTCTTCCTCTGATTCATTTAAAGGGATTAAGGTGAACAAACATCTTTAATACATTAAGTTATGCAAGTTGTAACTTGACTGTGGTAAGTTGTAGAACATGAAATAGAGGATTGTTAGTGTGCTGTTCAATTAGCTAGATTTAAGAAATCAATGTTTGTATATGATGATGGAGTAGAACTGACTCTGAGTGGTGAACACACAATATGATATACAGATGATGTATTACAGAATTGTACACCTGAATACTATGTAACTTTACTAACAATTGTCACCCCAATAAAATTTAATTGAAAAAAAAAAGAAATCAATGTTTGAATTGTTAAAACATTTTCAGATATAACCAAGCTAGCACAATGAAAATATAATGAATAAAAATCGCACTTGATAAAGGAGATAAACTATTAAATGACTATCGCGTTTTAGAAGAAATGTTTTTGTTTGGGGATACATAAATGTGGGTTCTCAGCCTGATTTCACCCCTTACTGACTACATGATCTTGGATAAAACAGACCTACTTCCTGAAAAAGGTCCTCATCTGCAAGTATGGAGATATGATAATATGTCTTAATATTTGAACATTTCTGTCAGAGTTTCCAAAGTAGTTTCATATGTGTTAAAATAAGAACTGTGAGCTGAAAGAAAATAGACAAGCCAGAGTAGCCTTGTGGGAAAGTAGGGATCCATGATCAACAGACTAGTGTAGCTGGTAGTGTAGCTCAACCAGAGTCTCCCACATTCACCTTGGACCTTAAAAGATTCTAAAGTGCTTCCAGGTCAGTCCTGTGCCCTATGAAATCAGGTATTTCACAAAGGAGAAAGCACTAATAGCATATTTATGAATGTTATAAACATAATGTTAATTCTTTTTTAATTGCTGAAGACAACATTCAGCATAATTCCAGTTTTATTAAGCGAAAGCAAGCCGACATTAACACCTTTGTTTAGGGAGATGTGCAAATGTAGTACAAGTATATGTAGAAAGCAAAAAATTTATCAACACAAAATTCCAGATAGTGTTAACCCCTGTAGAGGAAGCAGGAGAAAGAAGTAGGCCAGAGTAACTTTACCAGCACTGGTAATGTACTAATACTTAAGTTGGGTGGGGAGTTCTTTTGCACTGTGCTTCGTATTTTCTACATGTTTATGCTTATTCTTTCGTATGTATCAATTATTGACATAATTTAAATACAACACTAACAATAAGATAAGACTTCTCTTACATTACACACATCTACCGAGGGTGCCAAAAAAAATGTACATGTTTTAAAAGATGTTATCTATGTATTACTTTCCGAAGTTGAATTGAATTACGGTAGTAATTCAATGTGCATTATGATGTTTACTCAAAAGATGGCATTAATCAAATGAATGCTAGCATCATTCATTGTATTGTAATTTTAATAGTTTTTCCCTTTCTTAAAATGTGTATACTTTTTTTTGGCACCCTCTGTATTTTTGCCACTGCTTTTAAAATTCCATCTAGCATAGCAGAACGGTTTATTACTTTACCATATTTCCATCCAATGTACATATGTCAATATGTTACTTATCCAAGAGCATACAACATACATATGCTCTATATACATACATCATATAGACTGTGATAATAAATTAATCAAGAATTATCACTCACCTAATGTAAGCCTACGAAGCAAGCAGCAACTCACTTCTTGAATTTTTTCATTGAGAGGGAATGCTTTCATGGCTTCTACCACAATATTATAACACCTAACATTGCCACTCATGAGGACTTCAACATTGCTGCCTAAATTTAAAGAAATGATAATTATCAATAAGGTAATAATTTCCCTTTGAAATATGCATACAAAGACATCTTATGTAGATTGTAAATATATGGCAGCATAATGGCTACATTTACAAATTTAAATATCATGTTCTGTTAAATAGCTATACAAAATACTATGATGTTCATTGCTACTATAATATAATAGGACTAAGTACTCATTTCTAGCATGAAGGGAAAGTTGCTTTATTCCTGTTTCTTGGCTTAAAAACTTAAAATACATGGAAAATTGTGAGTGCTTTTCTGTAAGTCTCCAAATATAATATCTTGGCCATAAATGTTCAAATAAATGAATTAGGGGCCTCTTTCCTAATGAGCCACTACTCCATTGGATAATGGCTTTTAATTGTTCATTTTCCTCAAACCAACAGAAGGAAAATAAAGATTATGTCACATAACTAAACAACTAAAATCAGCTATGATCTATCTCCTGTCCATTCTGAAAGGGCTGCAGAAGAGCAGCCGGTGTTCAAGGCAACAAAATCAAGCTTCCTGAAGGCTCCGAGACAGATGGAGAAAAGAATGGGGGCTAAGGAGAGGAAAGCTATAATATTAAAGTATGTGACTAAGGGACAAACATTGGTAAGCCAGAAAGGAAGGAAAACATCCACTGGGAAAGGAAATCAATGCATAGAGAATGAGTGTATGAACCTACATGGACAAAACTAATTTATATGTCTGAATGATACGTTGATTATTATTAAAACAAACAAACAAAAGAGGTGTTTACAAAACATTTTTCTTTATTTTTCAGCATGTCCAAACTAACCAACTTTTTTCCCAAAAATGTATTTGAATGCTTAGATTGTACTGAAAAAACATTAAATATATTTAAAAAAAAATATGGTATAATGAAAGGAAATGTCCTCTTAAAAAATTTTCTGCTTTTAATCAAAACAGCAGACATGATTTTCTCTAAGACTCAAAGGTAAATGTCGTTCAATTAGAATCAATGTTTAAAACATTGATTTTTTTTTGTTTTCTACTTTCTTTGACCTTTACATTATGAACAACGCATGTTCACTGGAGTTATGTCAGTTGTGGGTGGAAAACAATGAATTTCAAAAACAGCCAGCCTAAAATAAATAAATAAATGTATAAATATAGCCAAGGAAAAGTAAAATGAAGAATATATTCAGTGTGCTGACAGTGGATGACTCAAGAGAAATCTAAGGTATGTCTATTCTCTATTATTGTTCAGCCCTATGCACTTCCAAGTGTTTAATTTCCTATAGATAAGAAAACAATGGATTTTATAACCATCACAAAGAAAGGGCTTTCTTTCACAAGGGGATTGGGTTTTCACTGAAGTCTCACATCTGCAGATTTCCGTGTCTGAAACTATATATGCATATTATATATAATATAAAGAAAATACACATTGTGTAATAATACTGTCAGTGCTTTTATAACACTTATTACATAGCAGGGACTATTTAGCATTTTTCACATTATTTAACCCATTTAATCCTAACAATTTCACGTGTGAAGATGAAAATATTACTAGATAAATGCATGTGTATATCCTATACAACCCACTGAGGCAATAATGGAATACAAAATGCTCATGAATACTTACAAAAGTAATCGAATCTAAAGTATTATTTTAGCTCATTAGCAATCACTGGTTGCATACACAGCATATTAATTTCCCTTATTTGTACTTTTTTGTGATAAAAGTAGCTAGATTTCAAAACATTAAGAAAATGCTAAACAAGAATCACCATAAAATTTAATCTCCTTGCTGTGTTTTTTTCTGGGCCCTTCAAGATCTGGTTAAGCCTCCAGTCTCATTCACTGACTGTTATCAAGCCTTTCCCCCACCTCTATTAGATGACACAAAAGCAGACACGCGGGCTGTATGTATGCATGTGCACACACACATGCACACACACACATTCACAAACACAGTTTACTGAGCTACTTTTATCTTCTTAAACGTACTATGCTCTCTCTTGCTCCAAGATGTTTACACTTAAGATGCCCCCAGCCTGGGACACTTTGCCCTGTACTTCCCTTCCCCTCACAACTCCCTACACACAAAACTCTTCTCATCCTTCAAGTCTCTGCTAAGAGATCTTGCCTCACTCCATGTTTGTTCTCCTAAGCCTAGGTACTTCAGCCAACATTTGCCTTATAATACATTGTAGTCACCTATGTACTTATCTGTATCTCCCACATTACTAGTGACTCTAAAAAGGCAAGAAAAGTGTTTATATTTTCTGCTACTGTTCCCCAGCACCAAGCCCAGAGCCAGCTGCAGTATAGTATCAACCAACAAAAAATTAATTAAATGAGTAAATAAATGAATGGGCTTAGCATCCACAACTTTCTAAATAATAAAAATATTTTTAAAACACACTCAGGAAGGAGCTATATTGTAATTTTTCAGATACAAAACAGAAATCATGTATATATGCTACTTACAAGGAATTGCCAGGGAATGTAAACAGTGCAGTACATAAAGCACAAGCTCCTCTTCATCTTTAAATTCCTTTAATGCACTTAGCAATACCATATAATCTTTATTCTCAACAAATTCAGTCAGTTGCTCCTCTGAAACTGAAAAATGAAAGACAAAATACTGACAAAGCTTAAAGATGATATAAAAGTTTAAGTACTCAAAAATATAATATTCACGATAATAGTTTGAAACATGGTAAATACAATAGATGTAAATTTTTAAATATATATCAGCAGAAAGCCCTTCCTAAGAGTTTTAGAAAGGGAAAAAGAGCTATCAAAATTAATTTTGTTTTGACCTATATTAGTTACTCCATGTTGTGAAATGTAAAAGTGTTAGTAACCAAACAGTTCTCAGGAAAACAAAAGTATTTACAATTTCATTTGGGGGATTCTAGAGAAACCTGACCACTGACTAATAAAAATGACAGACTGGAAGTGAACATATCACATACTTAGAAAGGAATGGTTTATGGTACCCTGTTGAAGGACAGCTCAGCTACCTCTATCAGTTCAAACGGAATGAACTTCAGCAAATGGCAACTAATTAGACTTTGAAATACTGTCTAAAGGTCTTGATTTCATTGGAGATCAAAAAATTCATCATTAGTTTTCATCGTTAAAGTCTCTTGATCAAGCCATTTGCAGTATTTTTATTGGGTGGGAACTTCAAAGCATGTATAAAAATCTGGTTTATCGAGTCTGAGAATGGCTAGATAAAAATGTTAGAAAATCTAACACTTCATGATCAACATTACTTTTTTGTTTTTCAACTTGATACCAATAGTCCATATAATATCATGTGAAATTGGTTAGGTTCTTCTAATAAATGAGGCGTATCATGGAACTTCTCATTTTATGGAGCACTTTCTGCCCCATACTTTCAAACTTTGGAAATTAACTTTCTAAGTTCCACTCAGTCCTGGAAAACTTGATACTCCTGGAAAATTCAGCAATTTTTCTACTCTACATTTTCAATCCTAATACTGTCAGCACTGATGATCTTTCTAGTGAATAAGATTTTAACATTCCCTGCTGCTTCTCCATATGTCACGGATCGGTCTCACAATGCTGGCAAGAGAGTGATGTTAGTAGCCCTTCTTCCATGAATAAGAACGTACCCCTAAGCTGCAACACAGAAAATTACAGGCCCTGCAAGACAATAAAACCTCAAACTGTATTCTGCCCAAGTCTTATCAAAAGCTTAGTAGCAAGATATAACATTTATAGAAGATAGCCCAAAAGACACGCAGTTCTGCCATTTGTCACACACAGTAAACTCTTTTCCAACAAGCATGATCATCAGAGAGCTGGGTACCAGGCCCATGCTGTCCTGACTTGACAGAGAGTTTTTCACTGAAATATACTTTGTATTCCTTGCAAAATGTGTGCATTTTATCATCTCATCCAGGGAAACCCATGGGAGTATGTTCCCAGGTTTCTCACGAGACCTACTGCTTCTCCTGATAAATAGGTTTACTTTATCTCAATTAAACTTGTAACTGATGTTGTTTACCTCTTTTCTTTGCCTGACAGGAAGCAACGAGACAAATTTCTGGTCCATCCTTTGTAAATATACAGGACCCTAAGTAAGTAGTAAATGTAATCTAGCTTCATATTATTTTCCCTTCACCCTTTTCTTCATCCATTTTTTCCCCCTCTAATGCATTATAAGTATCTACAAGCTGTTTAAAGTCCTTCTGGAATGAGATGGAATTCAACAGTATAAAGTGATCTATTCCATTCCTGGAGGGGCTAGAAACAAGTGGTAAACTGATATAGGTACACAGCCCACATAAATTATTCTTACGCTAAACCCCCAGCACTCATAATGATGCAAAAGGTGCTCTCAAAATATGATGACAAATTGAACTGCAATGGTAGTAAACAGCAGTGTGCCCTCAGGCAGGTTGCTCATTTCACTTCTAATCCATCTCCTCATCAAGCCAGTGGAAGGACTAAAGGTTCCAACCAACTCTAAAATTACATGATAATGTCTGTTATCAATCTCAGTGCCATGTGATAAAATACATATTTGTCATGTTCTTAAGGGATATTTTATAAGCCTCTTGGTTCTTTATACAGAGCCTTTAGCAATTTCTAAAATCTCTGGTGATGACTCAACATCATAAGCCCAAATTTAACCTATGCTTGGCGTCACAGTTTTATTTTTTTCTTTCTTAACACCTACACATCCGGTTTGCAAAGTGAATCTTATGCCTTGTTAAGCAATGGAAGAAAATCACTGCAATTGTACAATTTATAACCCATGAATGAAATCCATTCCACAAAAACAAGTAGTATTTCTGAATTAACCCCATTACTTACCCTTGACTGACAATTCCCACTTCTTAAATTCTAGATACCTTCTTGTTATCATAATTATATTCTGTTTCCCATTATAAACCCTTTTTTAATATAAACATCAAAATAATTTTTAAATACCTCTCTCAAACAATACATGTAAAGCTTTACATCCAAGTTTCTGGACTTCGTCATTGGCTGAAAATGTACGCATGGCATCGAAAATTAACAAGAAAATGTCACTTTCTTCATCCAGTATCAGCAAAGTGATTTTATCTGTTTTGAAGAGAAAAATATGCCCCAAGTAAATAGCTGCTTTAATACTTAATGCGCTAATTTTAATATGAGGACTATGAATGGTTTGTAGACTTTTCATTTTGATAAACCACTTAATTGCCCCAGATGTTATACCTATCAAGCTCCATGGTCTTTCTAAATAAGATAAATTCCCAGTATACGGTACTATGTGATTTCCAATAAATACCTGTAGCCAAGTCATTTTGCCCTAAACTCGTGAAACGTATTTCTACCTGCCTCTTAGACAACACCATCTAAATATTCCATGGGCACCCCAAACCTGGCCTACACCTGTTCCCTATCTTCATCAATGATACCATCATCCAATAGTCACCCAAAACAGAAAACATCGTCATCTTCTTTCTTCCAACCTCCCTCTCTCTTTTCATTCTCTGCTCAACCAAAGAAAACATTATCAACTCCTTCAGGTCTATCTTCTAAACACGTCATAAACTCCTTTTGAACTAGTTCCCTTCATTCCTACTGCATTCAGGACCGCATCACCTCTCACCTGGAATGCAAACACAATTGCTTAATTGCTCTGCTTGGGCCAAATCCCTACCTGACTAGTTTATCACCTGCATTATATTTCGAAAACACAAATGTGATCCTGTGAACCTCATGCTGAAATTGTCTAAGTCTTTCTCATCCTCCTCAGTCTGACAAGCAAGACCCTTCCCAAACTGATTACATTACCCCATCAGCCCGTGTTCCTCCATGTATTGCTGACTCTGCATATGCTGAGCTCCATACTCAGGACTAAACATCTTCTCTGAGATCCCTTCACATTTGTCCTCGCTGCAATGGATGCCCTTACCCTTTCCCACACCAAACGTACCCCTACCATAATTCAAGAAATAACAGCAATAGTACCTTTTTTGTTAATAAAAACATTAGCTCTGGAATGGGAGGGGTGCTAGTAGTAATAAATACTTGTATAGTACATAACATGTCAGACACAGGTTCAAGCATTTCACTCTAACATATGTAAACCCGCTGCAACCCCATGAGGTAGGTTCAATCCCCATGTTAGAGATAAGAAAACAGAGGCACAGAAGGGTTAATTGACCTAAGTGGTCTTGCCCAAGGTCCAACAATCAATAAGAGGCAGAGCTGGATTAAAACTTAGGCAGTTCATGTCCATGCTCTAAACTTCTACAAATGAAGTTTTCTCTATGTTTTTATGAGGGTTTTCTTCATATCTCTGTTATAGTAGTTTTCTCATTAAATTGAAATTATTTCGCTAAATAATTTATGTCTCTGCTTGTGCTGTCTAATTTGGTACCCACTAATCACATGGAGCTTTTTAAACTCAAATTTAAATTAATTAAAATTAAATAAAATTAAAGGGGGCTGGGGGGTGGGAGATGAGGGTAAGGGAGATCAAATATATGGTGATGGAAGGAGAACTGACTCTGGGTGGTGAACACTCAATGGGATTTATAGATGATGTAATACAGAATTGTACATCTGAAATCTATGTAATTTTACTAACAATTGTCACCCTGATAAATTAAATAAATAAATAAAATAAAATTCAATTTCTCACATTTCAAATGTTCAATAGCCACCATGTATGGCTATTTGCCATGATATTGAACAGTACAGATATCCAACATTTCATTCACTGCAAAAAGTTACACGGGACAGTGGTGCTGCACTGTGAACTTCTAGGTTGTAGGAATTTTGCCTCGTCTATCAGAGTTCTCCAGCACAACAGTAAGTGCCCAATAACTATTAAATCAACTACTAATAAGCCAAACAATATAAGTGATTCATAAATTAACCTCTAATAAGCACCTGAAATGAACTTTAAAACACACTGAAAACTTTCCTAACAGTATAAAATTCTGAATGTTATATGGAAGAAATTAAATTAACTATAGTCTTTTCAAAACACGTGTCAAATTTGCTGTCTGCATGCTACTGACATCAATATATTCCAGTATTGAGAGATTTTTTTAAATTCGTAAAACTCTTAGCTTCCTGGCCATTGCTAAATGGAGAATGAATTTAAAAACAAACAAACAAACAAACAAACAAAAAACTCCTAAGGATGAGTTTAAAATAAATCAGGGTTAAGACTAGTTAGTACACCCCATTATACAGTTTAATAAAAGGCTGTGGTGAAGTGGTGAGTACATTTTGGACTTTCCTATTCCTTTTCTGTCATACTCTGATCTTTCCCTTCTTTCTTTCTTTTCTCTTCCTCCTACTGGGTCTTCATTGTTTAGCAGGGCCAACGAGGGCATTTACAATCTTCCAACCCGCATGTCTAGCCTCTATCTCCCAGGCCTCTCAACTCTGTACATGCTGTTGTTTTGACCTACAGCATTCTCTACCACTTTGAAGGAAATATCTCCCTATCCTTCATGATTAGCTCCCGTGTAAATTGCCTTTCTATCAAGCACTCAAGAAGTAATGTTATGTATTTTTTTAAATATTCTTATACCATATCCTATAAAATATATTATAGAAAACATATTAGAAATATAATGAAGAAACATGTAATAATGACAAGGACATGTATAGCCAACAAACTAATGGGAATGCGAAATGTGGGACCAGATTTTGGGAGCAAAGCTGGCGCTAGAAATATAGATTTGGGACTAGTTAATACAGAAGGTGATGTTGAAAGCCAAGATATTGGGTAGGATTTCTGAAAGAAAAAGTGAAGAGAAAAGAGATGAGAGAAATGGAAACAGAAATAATTTTGGAAATCATCGATAATTTAAGTTGCATTATGTTTTTATACTTTTAAAAGACAAAACACATTGAGTGACTTAAATTTTTTTTTAATTTGAGTCAACACTAAAAATATATGTGTTATTATATTACCTGAAGTTAGGAGGAGATCCAAAGCCTTCAGTCCAACTGTTGACAGGCTCATACTGGCGTTATGAACTGTGAGCATTTTAATAATCAGTCTGTAATTAAAAAAAAAAACATCGAGATGAGTGAAATATCACACCAGACATTTGCTTTTTTAGGTACTGTTTTTCACTCACCTATATTTTTATTCATCTCTTTGTATTTCACTCCCCATATTGAAGCTTGTGTATTTTTTTCTTCCTCTAAACCTGAGCCAGGCTTATGACAATTAACAGGGAATCACTGTGAGTCTCAATAGAAAAGTTGTAACTTTTTCCTCTCAACGTTTGAATTCAATTATTAACTATTTTCACCCAACTCTATATCTAAAATATCATGAAGAGTAATATTCGTCAAGAGATCAAGCCCATTTTTATGTATGATATAAACTTATGAATTATACGTAATGTATAATGATGTATTAAAATATTAAAATATTGAGACATAATAAAGATGTCAGTCTGTATATATAAATTAAAAATACATTTGAATATTTAAATTATTGATTTTTATTATTTTTAAAAGCGAAATTGGTAATATTTTATAATACAAAGTGAACCTAGTATAGCAATAGCATTCTGTTAGTCCAAATTCATTAAATTTGAGTTCCTGAGTTATCAAGTCTAAAATATACAATCTTTAATCTATTCCTACCCAGTATTGTTTGCCTTTACATTGTTAGGAGCAGACAGAGCCCGGTGACATCCATAGCTTCAAATGTATAATAAACATTTGATGAGTAGAGAATAAATGAATGAATGAATAAGCAAATGAGTGACTGATTGAATGAATGAGTAAATGAGACTCCCTATGGAAATGTTTATGCAACTTAATTTGAATACTTGGTTTGTACTAGAATATGACCAGATGTGTTTTCCAACACTCTCAAAGATTATAGATTCCTAATCTTTGGGGATCTTAGAAATTCTCAATCAAACCAAGAGACACAAGGTTATAATTATTAATTACAGGTATATTTTGCATAATTCCTCATTAAATGCTATATACTTTAGAACTGACTCATAAAAGTTCAGAGATTAGTTTGGAGATGAGACTATATATTAATTGTAAATATGCTCAAAACACACTCTTTAGATGCTAGAAACTGAAGAAAAGCAACACATACCGGTACGTATCAAAAATGGAAAACTATATAAGGACAGCCATGCTCATGTGAACAAACAGCTCTTATTTGTCTAAATTTGGAGCTACAGTTGATACTAATAAACAACACAAAGGTGTAAAATTTCATTTTGCATACATTACATTTTTCACAAGTAATATGTATTTCCTTAGTAAAGAAAAGTCACATTAGGTATAAAGAACATCTAAAATTAATGACAGAATATATTTGTTAAATGTCCACAAAGTTATCCAAAAAGAATTTTCCTGTACACAGATTTTTCTTCAGAAAATTTTTTCTTAACTACTTTTAGTTAAAGAAATAATCTCATCTGAGAAGTCATTATGATACTGGTAAAACAGCTATCAAGACTTGGCTGCAGAAAAGTAATTTCTTCTTTTTTCTTCATTTTGAAAGCCGTGGTTTAAGCTCATTAAATATATATGTGACTATACGTACATCTACTTTGCCAAGAGAGTATAGCATAAACTTCTAAATTTCTATTTATAGGAATAACGTTTAGTTCCCATACTTTTTAAAGAACTAGTGGTTTGTATCAGTTGTCCAAATTCTTGGTTTGAATTCATTAAGTAGTCACTAAAAATCTACAATTTAACCAATTACAATATAACTGTATTATTATATTAGTAATATAATAATAACAACTGACATTTTACCTAAAGTGTTAGTTTTTAATTCAATTAGATAATATACTTCTGAGTTAAAAGCTCTCTATAAATGTAAATCATTGATTCAAGGAAAAATATCCTTGTATTTTGAAGGATTTTATGAGATTGGCTTGGATTACAAATATATCAAAGAAAGGATTGGCAAATGTACAGAGCAGTATTTAATGCAGTTTGTTTTGACACATCTGTCATACTTACTGGTGAACCCCAAGGACTTCCCAATCATGTCCGATATCCTGGGGTCCCGTTAAGCTTTGCATTGTATTTGGACAGATTTCTATTAATTTGCATAGAAGTGACCAACCCACCTGAAAGCAAGAAAGCCAAATATTCACACTTTTTTAAACATATTAATGGGATATATTCAAACACAAATCTCTTCATTCTTAGTAGAACAGATGACATTATTTTTAAATAATTATTTTAAAACAAAATGGTATCCTAAAATGCTTACTGAGAAAAGCAAGCCATATACTGAGAATACATCTTCTTCCAAAAATCATGTGAGAAGGGCATATAAAAACATTATAACATACATCTGAACGATGAAGGAAATAGACGTGCCTACTGTCTAAATAAAAAGAAATAAAATAAAACACAAAAAATAGTTTTAGAACACATACCAAGATTATGAAGTACAACAAAGGCTATCCTCAGGCCTTAGTACTATTTAAGTCATATTCACTTGACAGAATCTCTTCTAAATATTTAGGATTTTAAGAAAAAAAATGAAGTGGTTGGGAATGGAGGATAAGAGGAAGTTGGAGATATTTACGGCAAAGTGTAAGTTATCAGGAAAGACTGCTTCCCAGGTAATGAACTTAGAATAACTGGCAAGAGAAACATCATCATCTAAAGACAATGTAACATCCATTACAGGAAAAAGAAAAAGGCATTATAAGATAAAGAGGAGGTAGGATTTTTCAATGGCCCCTCTAGATTTCTTAACAATATGTAAATATGAGCTGATAAGGTCTAGACATCATGAATGTCCCTAGGCTCTTTCACATTTCCAAATAAAATACTATCTTACTGATGCATTTTAAATCTATCTTCATTCAATCCATTTTCAGATGACACCAACTTGAATAGTTGCTCTTTACTTCTGAAAAATGTGGTTTTTAAAATACAATTATTTTTAAAATATGATAGTCTTAATTCCAAACTAGAAATTAAACTCACTCTTCCTGCTGTATATCCTTCTCTAAACTTAAGGAACCTTCAATTATTTGTATTATATTACAGATCTATGCCTGATATGGTCATAAAAATAAAATAGAAAAATGCATATATATGTAGCATCTAGCTAGAGATTAATGAAAACGTGTTTAAATATGATGTGTGATAAATACCAACATAATATGAATCCTGAGAGTGGTATTCACTGTCAGCTAGAATTACTCAGAGAAGAGTATAAAATAGAAAAAGTAGGACTTGAGCCAGATTTCAAAAACATTATAAATTTGGTCATTTAAAATAGGGAAACGGAACCTTCTAAAACTGATAAGCTATGAGGAAAGTAAGGAACTAAACCATAAGGTGACAGCTGTAGGGGAAGGGGACTACTGCTAAATAAAATTGGATGTGTAAGTGGAGTTGAGTGATGCAGAGAGTTGAATGATGAGGTGAGAAATTTCCACGCATCCAATAAATACTAATGTCACAAGTTTCTTACTTGTTTACAGGAATAAATAAGGGATATTTCACAAGATAGAAATGATTACACAAGATCTCTTTACAATATTATTTCTGGATCTTTTCTGGATTAAGCATGAATTGCTTTACTCTGTCATTACTTCCTTTTGCATACTTCCAAATTGCTTAAAAAGGCAGCAATTTCTGACAGCTTTTTTTCTTACATTTAAGTAGGATATCCTCCTCCATGTAAGCTGAACAGACATTGACAATTCAGCTGTCATAGAAACTGGCTATTTTTGTGCATTCATAAAATACATTGAGACTTTTTCCCTCCAAGTATTTAAGAAAATAACATTTGGAACAGCTTCTGGTGGGAAATAAATCATAAATCACATAGGATGCTACACTCATCTTTTTACCTGCATGGCTGCCTCAAGGAGAAAACAGGTTTTATTTTGGTTGGTGACGCAGCATCAGAAATTGCTTTGCAAAAAGATTGAGGCAACTGAGGTTCTATGGTTAAATAGAATTGCTGGCAGCAAAGCAGAGGTAGCAATTGATCTATTAATCTATTCAATTAAAAGCTTATCTTTCAAAGAGAGAAGCTTCCCATCCTGCACAGTAACAATACAGTTAAACTGGTAGTTTCACTTTATTATATTATAATTAGTCCGTAAACTCAAGGATCTAATTAATGCACAATGGGATAGAGTGTAGGGGCTAAAGAAAAATTTAGTCACCTTCATTTATTTCACTCCCTTACTTCAAAGGTTGAACTGTGTGGATAAAAAGAAGTAATGTAAAATTGAAGAACACAGAGAAATGGTCAGATGACTGGAAGGAAAAAAAAAAGTAATAGGACAGCTCGTCTAACTACCAATCTCTAAAGATTGTCATTTATTAAGGAGCATGTATAAAATATGAAAAGACCTTGAAAATAAAAATTCAGAGTCTGGGCTATCATGTTAAGTGAATTCTGGAAACAAACTTTAATATTTACTTTCGAAGGATAATTTACCTTAACTCCTTAAATTCATCATTACGAGCTTTTCATTTAACACTTTCAGCTAATTCTACATGTAAAGCACAAAAGGATATCTATATTCATTACACCAGTAATATTAAGAAATTTGAAGGGAAAAAAAAAAGCTTTCTTTTAAGTGAAGTATTAAAATATCAGTGAGAGACCCCTCTGTACAGCCCTTTGATAAGACCAATGATAATTAAAATTGATAATGTCACTGTACCTAGCATAGCCACAATATTGGTACCAAACCACTGTGTTTTTACTAGCACGAAAAGCATGTGAATTCAGCAGCTAGTGGATTGTAAGACGGAAAGAAATTTTGAACATTATGTGCTGGCTCTATCAGTAGCTCTGTGATTCTAAATGAGCCACTTACTCTGAGGAAAAAATATCCAGTGAGATTTCTGAGAGGGCAGTGAGATTCCAGTGAGAACAAAATGACATAACATACATATAATGCCCTTGGCAGACTAATACACATATGGTGCTGAAACGAATAATTCTATTACATTAAATAACTAAATCAGAAGACAAGTCCTTAGTTTCTTCCATACTTTGTCTCTGGTACCCACTGGGCAAGGATATTGAGTGATATTCCTAACTACTCCAGACAAACATGCCCAAGCTTGCACAGTTCTGAAAAATGAAGAATTAGGTGGTGAGTATGTTCCAGGTTCTTTGGGTTCTCACATCTAGCACTGCCCTCTTTGGATCCTGCAGATCAAAGCCCACTCAGGGTCCAATTGCTCTGAGTGGCACCCAGCAGGGGTGACTCTACCAAGAACAGAATCCAAGGATGCTGTCAGACAAGGACTTTTGAACACCCGAGGCAAGTAAGCAGGGACGATGTGGATGGAAAGCACAGTGGGCCAGCGCTAAAAAGTGACTCATATTTCATGGGCGAAATTCAGACTTTGGGTGCTAAAAAGAACAGTGTCTTTATCATGCCTCCATCTTTTCGGTTTTATACGCTAACAACCGGAAAATCAAGTCAGATGGGAAATACTTCAATTGGGAAAAAAAAGTAACCATTTATCCCAGATATAAATATCCTCATATAAAACAGGCTAAGTTAAGTATATGTATCACCCAGGTTAGACATAGCTGATACAGAGATAATCATAAAGGTAAAGGTAGATAGACACAGACTTAGAGATCCAAATAACTCTTACATCTGTCTAGTAGGTATTAAAACATTGGCTTTCTGACTGCACCTCAGTGGAGTTCAAAGTTCAATTATCTTTCCTTTCAGTACCTTACAGACACAAATGACAAAAATGATTTCAGTTCTCTAAATCTCAAAACCTACAAAGAAAGTAAACACGTTAGGCAGTCATGCTGTTTTGACTGTAAATCATCATTAATTACCTTGTTAGGCCTCCTTTTTTAATATATCGAATGTATTTAGCAAATTTATGGGTTTCCTATGGTGCAGACTCTAAGTTTCACTTCTAGATTCATTTGATTTGAAAATATCAACTTACAGGGGAATCATAAATCACTTTCTTTAGCTAATACAAGATATACTACAACTAAAGAAGACTAGAATCTATCTTCAAATTTAAAAGAGAAACCCTAACCCGATGAAAGTTTGCAAGTTACTTCATTTTATTAATTTATTATTAATTTTATTACTGTTAGTTACTCCCCTTTCGCAAACTATTCACAACGGTGTCATCTCTAGGGCATGCTGTACATTGGGAAGATTCTTAGAACAATTTGAGTTAAACACTGATGAACTTAAGTAGCCAATAACAGAACTCAACTTCACTCCATTATTATTTCCCTCACCACCATCCATATTCAGTCGAGTGTATAAAGTTACTTATATTTTAGGGAGCACACAGTGGACCCTTTTACACCAATTATCTTTTGACAATGATATGACAACGCTTGCATCTTAAAATCACAGTCATTGACGTGTCAAGCCAAATCTCAGAACTTACCCAGAGCTCTGGGCATATAACATTGACATAAAAACATTTCCAAAGAAAGGGGAACTGGGTGAAATGAAAACAACTCCTTTACCTGCTGCACACTAGCGACCCTCATATACGAGTCCAAGACGAACAGCAGCGGCACGTGGATATTTTTGCCTTGAAATAACTTGGAGGCTGGAAAAGAACGGGGTCGGGGAGAAGAAGCCAAGTCACGATTCACAGCACCCGTTAAATATGAAAAAGGGGGAGAAAGCAAAAGAAGTGAGCGCAATACCTTCCGAGAATTCTCAGCTCCTTTTTGCCCTAAGGAGTAGAGTTTGTGGCTTCCCAAGGGTCCACGTTTGCGCAAAGTGTAGGGGAGACAGTTTGCAAAAGAGGCTGGGGGAGGGGGTGTAATAAAGGAACAGTTTCCTTGCAAATGATTACCGTGGTCAGCGTAGGTGAACAGCAGCATGTCCTCCAGAATTTGGACCAGTGTCTCTATCTGTTTTCCTTCCTGGACATTGTTCAGCCTGACTATCAACTTCTTCAAAGTTTCTTCGTCCTCCTCCTCGCACCCCTGACAGCTGCCACTGGCCATGATGGACCCTGCTCCCAACAGGCCGCCCCTCCCGCACGAAGGCCGTCTGCTCAGGGAAGGGGCAGCGGCGCGGGTCACTGCTCCCGAGGAGAGCACGGCTCACAGCCGGCAGCCCGCGCTACCCGCCCGCCCCATCCGCACCCACGCCCGCCTGTTTATGAGGAAGGCGGTGGCTCCCCACCCGGCGCTGTCCTGCCAGCCCTGAGCCCTCCCCCTCTGCTTCCTCCTGCCCAACCCAGGCCCAAAAATGAGCTCAGTGGCCTGAGAGAGGCTCGCCGGGGCAAGGCGCTGTGCAGAACCTTGGCGGGCGGCAGGGACGCAGCTTGAGCGGGGCCTGGCCGGGGTGACCGTGACCGTGATCCCCGGGCGGGCCCAGACAGACCGGATCCCACCCGCCGGGGCGGTCCGGCCCGGAGTCGTGCAGGAAGAAACTGACTCAGCGGACTCCGCGGACTCCCCAGGCCCGGAGCCCAGCAGCGGCTGGAGGAGGAGTGCAATCTGCAACCTAGCCGGTCACCCGCTGCGAGCCGCCAGCCTGAGCGCCCGCAGTCCCGCAGCAGGTCTGGAAGCAAGGAAGAGGAAAAATGAAAGCCGCCTCCTATCTCCAGATCTAAGAATAGAAATCTGGGCGTTGGGAAAAGAGGACACCGCCCAGTTGGCCCCTTTTTGGAAAACATTCTCTTTATAGAGTTCCCCCTATAGGGAGATGAGTAATTTCCCCTCAAGGATGGAAAGAGATTTTTGTAATCAAAGTACACCTATCTAAATACTTTTCTATGGTTGTTGTGGCCGTTTGTAAAGGAGGAAATAATTTTTTTCTTTATTAATTATCTGAAGCTCTGTTAGCCAAAAAGCCACCAAAATTAACTTTTGAAAATTTGAGTTTGCGCTCAGTAGGATCCTGATAATTGGGGCACAAGAGAAACACAGGGTAAATTGAAATGAAAAGGTGAAATCAGAAAAGGTGAAAGATATCAATCTATGCATTGTTCTCTTGGCATTCAAAATTACTTATGATTATGAGCATCTATAAACCTAAAGTTAAAAAAACAAAAAACAGTACTAAAGTCATGTGTTTTTCAGAAAGAAAAATCTACCAGGAAACACTGGAGACAAGGCTAAACCAAGACTATCTACTGCCTCTAGATGATTTGTGCTGGGGGTCATTTACAAAGGAGAGGACTGAACTGGAAGTTTTAATATTTCACAATTTTGAATGGTTTGTTTTCAATTCTATTACCTCATCCTGAGGACAATTCTGAAATGGATAAGACAGCTACTTATCCTTCTTTTACTAACAGGGAAATTGAGATTTAGAGTTGATAAGAGAAGAGCATTGTTGGACTCACTGAGACGAAGTTGAGGGCCATGACTTAAACCCAGGTAGATCTCCTAAAGCCAAGTTATAGGCTCTTTGCACTTCACCATTTTAATCAAGATGAGCTAGGCTTCCTTAATACACTAGGTTAGTAAAATTGCAGATTCAAATTCAACCGGAATGTTGTGAATATGCTTTGTTGTCATAAAGACTTTTTGTCTGTTATAGACAAATGCTGAAATATTTGCAGTTGGAATGACAGAATGGTTAGGATTTGCTTCAAAGTAATCCAGTGGTGGGGAATGGTGTGAAATGGGAGGACACAGAGGTCAGATAATACCAACTTTCGAATTGATGATTGTCAAAGATACGCAATGACTTCATGTGGTCTATTGTACTATTTCTTCTGTATAAGATTTCCCATACTGAAAACAAAACAAAAAACTCTCAACCTTGTCATCTTTATCATACCTGCAGTATGTCCTTTCCTAACTGGTTTCTGAACATGTTTCAACTTCGGACTAAACCAATCAGTGTCTCAAGCATTCCTAAGAATTTTCCCTTTCATGCTTTCCTTCCCATTCCCCTGCATCAGTTTCTCCTTCCCAGTCTACTGGATTATTATCTTACAAGAAATCAAAACCTAGCTTCCTTCCCAAGAAAACAAAATAAAAAGGTGTCTCTTCTTTTCCTCAATTCCTTTCTCCATCTATTGCCTAGTTATTGCCTACTCTGTGTTAGCCAGAATAGCGGTCGGCGATGTGGGAACATGAATTCCCTGCTGGGAACATTCCCCATAGGACTGCAGTGGTAGGGCAAAGTACCCTTTTAGCTTTCACAAATGCTTACTTGATTAACTAAAATCCAAGACTTATTAACTCTTCAGATAATTAACATGACTGAAAAGGAAGGCTAACAAGCACAAATTCATGATAGAGGTAGTGTTCAGTGGAGAATAAAATGGTGCCGGAACATTTGGCCAACTTCCTGAGAAGAACAAAGTAAAATGGACATTGATAATTATAGCAGACACCAAAACAAATTCCAGATGGATTAAAAAGTTAAATGAAAATAACTTTTAAAAGAACATTATAGATTAATAGTTTCGTATGAGGAAACAGAATGCCCTGTGCACTTGCTATAGCGGAAACAAAAGAAGGAAAGGGAAAAACCATAGCTTTCAAATATAGAACTAACGATGAGAGAGTGACAGTGCTTCTCCAGTATGTGTTATTTCTTCATACTTCTCACTCAAGTACATTATGTAAACATCCTGGGTGAACGTAAAGCCATTTGCCTCAGCATTCAGCAATGATTATGTAGAGCAGGAAGGATTTCTTGCCACAGTTAGGTGGCTACACAGGAAATAAAAGGGGACAAAATTTACTGAGCACCTAGGAATTCTACTTTATGCAAGACATTTTACATGTATAATTTGTTTAAGCTCAACAACCCTAAGAGGCAGCTATTATTACTATTTTTCAAGAAATAGTGTTAGAGAAGTTATAAATTACCTAAGA
This sequence comes from Rhinolophus sinicus, assembly GCF_057876585.1. Taxonomy (NCBI): domain Eukaryota; kingdom Metazoa; phylum Chordata; class Mammalia; order Chiroptera; family Rhinolophidae; genus Rhinolophus; species Rhinolophus sinicus. Next base: position 45,664,451 of record NC_142501.1, on the reverse strand, counting down.
GTTGGAGCTGAGATTCAAACACATAACTGTATCACTGAGACAATTCCCCCAGGAAGGACTGGGCCGTGTAAAGGCATCACTCTGTAGAGACAGAAAGAGAAAGCACCCAACGATGTGGCAAGTCTGGGGCCCAGATCAATTGCAGTGGTTACCAGAATTTGCTTTGGTTAAGAGCATAATGAAATTTCAGATAAGAGTCTCTTTAACTCATGACTTAAAAACAACAAAATGAGAAGTCTTGTTCTAAAAACTGAGAACTACACATGGATTCCTACACAGTTAATTTTCACATCATAAAATGCAATCCACATTTTGTTGGCCACACCAGACTGGGGATCCATGGAGACTCACAGCCAACACAGCAGTTCTCAGGAGCTGTCATCTCCTGTTCTGGGCCGACATCAGGCCCTCATGTTCTTCCAAATGTGCCTGAGGTAGCCAGGATGTATATCGCATGTGCTTCCTGCCTCCCTCCCCGCCAAAGTATTCTTTGGCTACCCAGTAGAAACTAACTTTATTATTTTTCTGCTCTGAATTGATTAGATTATCAGCTCCATGATACTCCATAAGTTTTTCTCACTACTTTATCCTCAGAGTTTTGACAACTTCCTGAATTCATGCAGATAGTCAACAAATATTTGTGAATGGGGGATTGCCCATGTTTCTGCCACAGCAAAAGCAAGGTGACTACTGCTGACTAAATGACTGAAGGCATTGCTGCCTAAACCAGAGAGACCATCTCCAGTCCCTCCGAAGCAGCAGGCCAGTCCTTTTATTGTGGCCAAATTCTGCTGACACCAAAGGTGTTGATGTCCTCTGTATGCAATAACTGCCCCCAAAATGGTGGTACTGAGATAATGATTTTAGCTTTTATTTACCTGTTTTCTGCAGTCTTCTTGATTTATGCCTCAGGCTAAAGGACAGTCTACGTGACATGTACTGTGCTGTTCTCAGAAACACTTCACTTCTGAATTTTTGTCCTATGGTCTTTAAAATAAACTTGTCTCCATAGTTCCTTTTTCCTCTTAGAATACCCATTCTTAAGCTTTTAAAAAAGATCTTTATTACAATATAGCTAACACACAATATTATATTAGTTTCAGATGTACACCATAGTTGTTCAACATTTACATACCTGAAGAAGTGATCACTATAATAAGTCCAGCCACCACCTGATACCTTACCACACTATCACAATATCATTGACTACATTCCCTATGCTGTACATTACATCCCCATGACTTATTTGTTTTATACCTGGGAATTTGGACCTCTTACTCCCTTCAACATTTTATTCCCTTTTTTAAATTTTTCAATTATAATTGACATTCAGTACTCTTTTACATTAATTTCAGGCGTACAATATAGTGGTTAGACATTTATATAATTTAAGTGACTAGTCTAGTACCCACCTGGCACTATACATAGTTATGACCATATTATTGACTATATTCTCTATGCTTTACTTTACATCCCCATGACTATTTTGTAACTACCAATTTGTACTTCTTAATCCCTTCACCTTTTTCATCCACCCTTCTCAGCCCCATCCCATCTGACAACCATCAAAATGTTATCCATATATATGTGTTTGTTTCTGTTTGGTTTGTTTATTTTGTTCTTTAGATTCCACATATAAGCAAAATCACATCGTATCTGTCTTTCTCTGTCTGACATACTCTACTCAGCACAATACTCTCCAGGTCCATCCATGCCACTGCAGATGGCAAGAATCCATTCTCTTCCATGGCCAACCAATATTCCACTGTATATATGTACCACCTCCTCTTTATTCATTCATCCATCAGTGGACACCCAGGCTGCCCCCACATCTTGGCCATTATAAACAATGCTACAATGAACACATGGATGCACGTGACCTCTCGAAGTACCATTTGGGTTTCTTCAAATAAATACCCACAAGTGGGATTACTGGGACTTATTATAGCCTTTGTTTTAAAGTCTATTTTGTCTGGTATAAGTATTGCTACCCCAGTTTCTCATTTTCTCTTTTTTTTTTTTTTTTTCCGTTTCCATTTTCATGAAATATCTTTTTCCTTACCTTTATTTTCAGTCTGTGTGTGTCTTCCAATCTGAAGTGAGTCTCTTGTAGGCAGCATATGTAAGTTTTTTGTTTACTTATCCATTCAGCCCTCTTATGTCTTTTGATTGGAGTATTTAATCTATTTACATTGAAAGTAATTATTGATAGATGTATAGTTATTGCCACTTTATTATTTATATTTTTGGTCCTTTTTTTTTTTTTTTTTTTCCTGTCTCAAAGAAATCCCTCTAGCATTCCTTGTATTATAATACTGATTTGGTGGTCATGAACTTTAGATTTTTCTTGTCTGGGAAGCTTTCATTTTAAATGATAGCCTTGCTGGTTATAGTAATCTTGGTTGTAGGTCCTTGCTTTTCGTTATTTTGAATATTTCATGCCAATCCCTTTTGGCCTTCAAAGTTTTTCTTGAGAAATCAGCTGACAGTCTTATGGGAGTCCCTTATAAATTACTAGTTGCCTTTCTCTTGCTGCTTTTAGGATTCTCTCTTTGTCTTTAACCTTTGCGATTTTAATTTTAATGTGTCTAGGTGTGGGCATGTTTGTGTTCATCCTGTTTGGGACTCTCTGCGCTTCCTGGCTTATATGTCTATTTCCTTCACCAGGTTAGGAACATTTTTAGTCATTATTTTTTCAAATAAGTTCTCAATCCCTTGCTTTCTCTCTTCTCCTTCTGGCACCCCTATGATATGAATGTTGTTATGCTTGATGTTGTCCCAGAAGTTTCTTATACTATCTTCATTTTTTTTTTTTTTTCTGTTCCGATTGGGTGTTTTGGTTACCTTGTCTTATAGATCACTGATCCGATCCTCTGCTTCATCTAGTCTGCTGAGGATTCCTTCTAGTGCGTTCTTTATTTCAGTTATTATATACTTCACTTCTGACTGGTTCTTTTTTATGGTTTCTATGTCCTTTTCTATGCTTGCTATCTGTTTGTTGAAGTTCTCACTAAGTTCTTTGAGCATCCTTATAACCATTATTTTGAATTCTGCATCTGGTAAGCTGACTGCCTCCATTTTGATTAGTTCTTTTCCTCTAGAAAAGAAAACCCACTGTTCTTTCACTTGGGATGTATTTCTTTGTTTCCTCATTTTAACTGCCTCTCTGTGTGTGTTTTTTTCTATGTATTAGTAGATCTGCTATGTTTCCCAGGCTTGGCTGTGTGGCCTTATATAGTAGGTTTCTTATTGGGCCCAGTAGAACAGTCTTCCTGGTCACCTGCTCCAGGTGATCCAGAAGTATCCCTTGTGTGGGCTGTGTGTATACTCCTATTTTAGTTGACCCTTGATTGCTACTGGCATATAAGTAGGTGGGATTGATCCTCATGCTGACTGGCTGTGGGGTTTGGCCACATCCACAGCTTACAAGGTGCTGTGTGGTGGCTTACACCAACTGAGTGGGGTTCACCACAGTGGGCTCTGGTGCCTGCTGAAGCCACCCTTTGTTTGTGCTACTTGTGGGGCTAATTGGGTAGTGCTCTGCTGTGGTGTCAAGCCCACCTCCAAGTACATTGGTTCTGGGGCCTCTTGGGAGAGGCTTCGGGTTCAGGCACAGATCACCCACTGCCTGATACAGGCCAGGGACTACCTGGTAGGACCTATAAAGTCATTCTCTGTTGTTATTACCTGTGCTAAACTTGGAGGCATGTGGGAGAGGCCATGCTGCGAACTGAGGATGGATTCCACCAGTATTGGGCCTGGGGTAGCTCCACAAAAAGCCAGGACATCCAGAGGCCTGCTGCCACCTGCTGGCTCCTTTAGATTCAGTTGCTGATAAAGTCTCAAGTGGTATGCAAGTTGGGTGAGATGGGGTCGCAGGGAGTCACTAGGGTAGAAAGAGTTGTGTTCACCAGGTTATTGTAGATTCTGGTTTGGTGCCAGTGCTGAGCCTGGGGCTACTCAGGAAAAATCTAGAGAACGCCAAGGCCAGCTGCTGCCCTTCTGGGGCCTGTAGACCCCATTGGTTTTCAAAGAAAGAATTCAATGAAGGCAGAGCTGACTGCTGGTCGAGAAAGTGCCTCCAGCATTGGGAGAAGGCAGGATCCCAGTGAGTCAGCAGGGTGGAGTGAGTGAAGCTCACCAGGCCAATGCAGATTCAGATTTAGCCTGTTGGGGAGAGGCCTCAACACAAGAAAGATGGTGCCCACCTGCTGGCTCCATAAGAAGAACATTCTACACAGGGAAAATGGCAACAGTCCCTCTAATCCTCCCCCAAAGCCACACAACTCAGTTTCTCCCCATATGTCTCTGATGCCCCAAGTTACTGTCCCTCTGCTGGAGTCCAGGGTGAGTGTCTGCTAGAGAGTGAGGCTGTGTGCAGACCCTTTAAAAGGACGTATGGGTTTCCCATAGCCTTCTGTCCAACCCAGATAGGCAAAATCCCCACTGTTTTTCACAATCAGGTGTTGTGGGGACTCCTCTTCCTGGCACCACTACTCCAGGCTGAAGAGTCTGGTGTGGGACTGGGGTCCCTCGCTCCTCTTGGAGGAAACTACACAGCCGAGATATCTTTCGCAATTCTCAACTGCTACATGGAGGTTTTAGGTCAACCCATTCTGTGTCTCTGCCCCTCCTACCAGTCTCAATGTGGCTTCTTCTTTATATCCTTAGTTATAAAGCTTCTCTTCAGCTAGACTTCAGATGGTTCTACAGGTTGATCATTCTATAATTTAGTTATAATTTTAATGTGTTCACAGAAGAAGTCAGGCACAGCATTTATCTACTCTGCCATCTTGGAACTCTCCTTAAGCTTATTACATATGTATTTGTTATTATACATAAGCTTTTAATATAAATACATGCATGTGTATGTATATATACATACATAATATATAACATATATAGTATATATTGCACGTGTATATAATGTGTAATATATAATGTACACATGTCTACATGTATATATATGAAAGAAAGAGGAAGAGAACGTTCAATGAAACACAATATGTTTGGGGTTTTAATTTCCAGATGTTCCTTTCTAGAAATCAGTGCCCAGCTTAGGTTGTGCCAGAGGAAATTTGTTCTGATAGTCTTTTTCCATCGGCATTATCTCTGATCCTGTATCTAACATTATTTATATTCCATGACATCTGGCCCAAATCATCACCTATGTGAATCAAAAGGTAGCAGGATTTTGTAATTGTCATCATTGCTGGAAATTATTTTGGATTTTTCTTACTATTTTTTCTTCCACTTTCCATTTCTAACTGATTGTTCATGTCCTTTGAGTTTTTTGCCCAAGATTTATGGGCCTCAGAGAAAAGATTCTTTCCTAGTTTTTGTTATTCTATGGCACATCCTATTTTAAGAGATAAAGCTAACTACCAATGAAAGTGAGGTGTTATTTGAGGGAGAAAGGGAAAAGGATTAGGGAAAGTAATATTTCCCTAAAAATAAAAATAAAAAACGTCAGAATTGAGGGGTGGAAGAACTGGGAGAGATGGTGCAATGATTAGGTTTCAAAGAAAAGTCCTTCCAGGTGTTACTATAAAGACTGGGCTCTGGTCAAGGTCTTTCCAGAAGCAGCACAGATTCCTGAACCCCTGTGTGGTCCAAGAGCAGAGATTCATGGAACTTCCGTAGGCTTGGACTAGCAGCAGGAATAGACGAACCCCAGAGCACTTTCAGCCATTTCCTGGATCACATAGTATAAACGTCTCTGATTCTGTGCAAACCCAGGGAAGGATTCAGAGATTAAATCTCCTGCCATCCAGTGGAACAGCAGTTTGAAGTTAAAAATTCAGTTGATTAAAAGAAAATAAAGATAGTGATAATGTTTACACAATAAAGTGTGCCACCTGAGATTTGATTCTGCTGTTAAGACCTTTTAAATTTTGAGTAAAAATTTGCTAACGCTTCTGCAATGAACTCATTCATTTAACAAATATTTACTGAAGGGCTTCTATTCAGACATTCAGGATAAAATGGTGAACAGGACAAATATGCCAGAGCATGCAACCTAGCAGCAGAGTAAGTCTGTAAGTGAAACTAAATACAGTATGCTAAGAATAATGATAGGGTAAGGTAAGTTTATTAGGGGAGATAGGAGACCACTTAACTCAGACTTAGGGTTCAGACAACAGAATGTTCATCCAGGAACAGACCAGGAGGGAAGAGAGTGCATGAGTACTGGAGAAAGTAGGATAAACATGGAGTTCAGTGTGGGGAGTAGCAGAAATGAGTCCATAGAAGCCACCAAGGTCCAAGTCGCTATTGGCCTTGAAAGCAATGTTAAGGGACTTGGGCTTTTAAATGACTGCTCAAACTTTTCATATCTAATACCAAATTTCATCACGTGTCTAAAGTTTTCTTTCTTCTATCAAATTCTGCCTGCATACTAGCTACAGTTACTGAATCAGCAGGAAATGCATTTCTGATTTATAAATTTGCTGGTTTGTATCTCCATTTCTCTCAAAGCTGTGCTGTGCAGCAAGCCATGAGAGAAGTTTTATGTCACAAATGCATTTAACCAGAAAAGGGCAGTTTCCAAGCTATTACCTGAAAATGGCCTCTCATTGCACAGGATTCCTTTACCTCTGTTTTGCTTCCTTTGTTGCAATATCAAACATCCCCATGATTGCAGCAGCTCAGGTCCACTTCTGTCTGAAATAAGGAAGGATAATTTACTTCTACTTTCAATTTAGGTTTATATCATCATCTTTTAATATTTCAGTTCTGAAAATGAGCCTACTTTAAAAAAACTAACCAGATTAATTGATTTACTAGACTGAGCAGAAGTCTTACAATCCATGCAGAACTACACAGGTCCAGGCAGCGTAGGTTTCAACACTGATGGGTGATTTTCTCAAGGGTAGGATAAGGTAAACCCTCCTAAAGTAAAACTTGGATATGATCATATTTTTAAAAACTTCTTTCAACTGTATATGTCATTCACATTTGAAAAATTAAAGATTGCTTAAATATTAACTTTGGAGTCACTGGTTCAAATGCAAGGAGTATTGGTCTAACCAATAGCTGAAAATTTCCATTTTTCAAGGGCTAGAAGAATCCCATTGAATACTTCACCTATTCAAGAAAGTTGGGTGAACAAACCATTATTATTCAGCTGAATTACATTCCAGTGTGCAACAGAGTTATAGCTTAAAATTTAGAGAAAGTTACAAACATTTGAGAGAAGATAATGGAGACAAAAAGATATCTCAACCCATTTTTTGTACTCCTGAGCGACAAACAAGTAGAAAAAAGGTCAACCTATACAATAATCTCACAGCCAGCTAGAGAGCAAAATTAGTTTATAAGGTGATAGGCTTTTGTAATTTGCCATCAGAAACATACTTCAATGTCTAATGAGACAAACAGTTACCACTGTTTAGCATTCTTTTGGAATTCTGGGTAGGGCCTAGAAAGATAAACAGAAATAAAAAATAACTATTTTAAAGAGCTCTATTATTTGTAAGTGATATTGTCATGAGTCCAAAAAACCTAAGTGAGTGATTACAGATCTTTTGGAATTAGTAGGAGAGTTTACTAAAGTGATAGAAAACAAACTTTATGTTCAAAAAATAATTTGCAATAGAATAATAAAGAATTTGTAAATGTAATAGGAAAAGAGATTTTACATAAATAACACCAAAAACAATTAATGAAAACAAAAATTAACAAAAAAATCACTAGGGATTGTCATAAAAGAGATGTGTGCAGAGTCTATTAAATACACAAATACACATACACACATAGAAAACACCCTTAAATTTATTAAAATACATGATGAGGTTGGAATAAATAGATATCCCATGTTTCTGGATGAAAAAATAAACATAATGAAACTCTATAAAGATATTAAGTCACCCCAAATTAACTTACAAATTTAACATAGTTCCAGTGGAAATGTCAGTGGTTTTATTATCATTGATGGGGTTAAGTATGACGTTTCTAAAAGTTCATCTAGAAAAGCAAGTTTGTGAAAAAAGCTAAGAAAATTTTGAATAAAGGAAATTGTGGGCGAAGATTTGCTCTAGACACTATACTAGTATATTATAAGGCAAAAATAATAGAAGAGTAGACAATTGTTGCAAATATTGGACAATGAAACAGAATGGATAGACCTAAAACAGTTAAGTGTATATATGTGAGATTAGTAGTAATCAGGGAAACATCATCAATCAATGGGAAAGGAATGGATTATTAAATAAATAGTTCTGAAGAAACTGAAATTTTTGGAGGAGGGTATCAAATTTTTTCTCATATTAGAATATATACCATATAAATTCCAGGTGGATTATGGGACTAAATGTAAAATATAAAAATGTAGAAGTGCTTTCTGAGTATACATTTTTTAAACATCTACCATAAAGAAGAATATTATATTTAATTGAATTTTTCAAAAAGTTTAAATCCTGTACCCAAAAATGCATTAAAATTTCATGTGGCAAAGGACAGAGAGAATATATTTGTAAAATATATGGTTGGTTGAAGGTTAATGTCCTTTCTCTTTCCTTTTTTCCTTTCTTTGCTTCAACAAATGTGTGTTAAGTTTTGGGCTGCACTGTGTAGGAACTGAAGATGCAATGGCAAACAACATAGATTCAGTCCCCACGGCTACTGCTACCCACAGGGTACTTCTGTGGGAATTGGAGAAAAGGGGGCCCCTGTTGGTTGCCGATTGTGGAATTAAGGACTGGAATTGTCTCCTCAGTTGGTGCCCCAGGGAAAAAAAGGTGTGCACTCTATATGGGGACACTCCAGTCTCCTGCTCACAGCCAAACAGACACACAGACACACACACACATACACACACATCAGCTGAACAACTACTTTGTGAGGCTGTCAGGCAGAACAGAGCAGGGAGCCCTTCCCCAGAACTGAGGAAGCTAGGAAGGAAAGCTGGGGGAAGTGGCAATTAAACTGAGAACTAAAGAATGAGCAAGATTCACACATGGAGACAGAACAGCAAATGTGCAAAGGTGAGATCCTCATTTTGTAAAAAGCAAACAATAAAGAAAAAATTGGCATTGCAAAATAAAACTAGGCAAAATACACAAAAATTCATAGAATATTAATCAAACAACAGGGAAATTTGCTCATCCTCCCAACTAAGCTAAGAAATGCAAATTGAACCAACAATTTTCTTCTATAAACTTCACAATACTTGATAACACTTTTGTGTTAAAAGCCCTGAAAGAATTCATATACTTTATTTAAGTGATTTCACTTTTTAAATTCTAATATCAAACAATAATAATAGAAATGCAAAGATATAAATGTAAAGTTATTCATTGTCAAACATGTATGCCATCAACTGACAAATGGATAAAGCAAAGGTTATATATCTAATGGAATAAACCTCAAATAGATGCTATGCTATGAATGATCCTTGAAAACATGGGTAAATAAAAGAAGCCAGTCACAAAAGACCAAGTCGAGCAGCGGTGATTGCTTAGAGTTGGGGGATGGGAGGGAATAGGAAGCGTGGACGATGCTTGGTAACTAAACAGTATAGGGTTTCTTTTAAGATGACAAAAATGTTCTAAAACTGACTGGTGATAATTGCACATATTTGTAAATATAATAAAAACATTGAATTGTACACTTTAAATGGATGAATTGCATGCTCTATGAGTTGTATCTCAATAAAGTTTTTAGCAAAACAGTATGTATGATAGCAAATAAAGAAAAAGAAAAAAACTATATTCAAAATAATTTTAAATGGTTAAACCATATCATGGTAGAAGTATAAGTTGGAATAGCATATGTGAAAAACTGCATAATGTAATGTTAAGTTGTAAAACCACAGTACTATTTATATCTACCTACATCTACACCGACATTGTTTTTTTTTAGTTATTTCAGGATATTGACATTTGTAGGTGATTTTTATCTCTTCTTTATTTTTCTGGTTCATAAGCATTAAAATTTGCTGTAGCATAAGCAACTGATTATTCATACAATTTAAGGAAATGACACATTGGGGGGAAAAGATGGAAACAAATTGGTAAAATTTTTTTAAATGCCCAAAACTAAACCTCTAGAAAAAAAATATAGGACCTGGAAGTTAGAATACTGAAAGTTAACAGTGTATTGGGTTAGTTTTTTGTTTCTTCCCTTTTTAAAAAATATGTGTAACATTTTACGCAATTAACTTTATGCCCTACGTTTCCTGTGGTGAGCCACAAGTTATTTAAAACTTTTTTTTTTCTCTCATGCGAATCATTCAGAAGAAAAGACAAGCTGTTCACAAATGAGAAAAGGCTCTAAAAATCCTGTTCTTCTCACAATTTCAACGTTAAAAAAGAGGGAGGGAGTGATTCATTGGGTACATCATAATGAGATTTCTAAGCTGCTGATTCATTTAGAAATGAAAAAATGTAAACAACTACTATTAAAATTCTTGAAACCATAATACAACTTTTAGAATTATTTATATTGACCTTCTTCCTAAAGTGCAGAGTCTAAGCATTATAGAAGCAATCTTTTCTGAAATCATCTTCACCTTTTCCAAATTGAAAGAATATATTATGGTTATGTAAGGAAATATCCATAATTTTAGAAATTTATATATATAGGGGTGGAATAACATAATGTCTATTATTTGCTTTAAAATATTTCAGTAACTGGAAAGAAAAGAAAAAAAATGGATGGATGAAGCATATGTGGTAAAATTGATAATTATTAATTTTGAGTTATTGATATATTTGGGCTTATTGTGTGTTTCGAAAGTTTTTTTAAAAAAATATTTTTTGAATGGAAGGGATGCTTTAAATTTCTTAAAACGAATATTAATATCACCTAAAAGAAGAGATCAATAAATTATACAAGGCACAGAGGAAGCTTACAAATATTAGTTAATATAAATATGCTAAAGACACTTAAATTTGTGTTGTGACTCAAACGTCAGTAAGCCACATGGGGGGGGGGGGTGCAATTCCATGTGCAGTTGAGAATTAGAAGAAGTATGAGACTTTCTTTATGTTGTCCTAACAGGTAAAATTCTGACCAATGGATATAGACTCAAGTAAGTTTATAGAGCTGGAAGAGGCTCCCTTGGGAAGTTGTAATTTACCCTGGAAATGTCAACTAGACACTCTCTCAGAAAGGTAGTGCAAAGAAAACCTCAGACATCAGATGTGGGGCTAAAAGTCCCTTAAGCTAACTTTGGTATTTAACCAAAGCGTCAGTGAAGCATAATAATGAGTTAGGTTAATAATAGTTCCATGACTATCAAGCAAATGATGCTCTTCCTCTAGGTGCCTATGAAATAGTATCTATTTCTCAAGGTTGTTGTGAGGAATGAGTGATAAAATGTAATTAAGGCATTAGAACAGTGCCTGGCATATAGTAAGCACTCAAAAACAGTTAACTTTATTACTATGATGATTAATGGCATAAGCTTTGGAGTCAAACATCTGGTTTCTAACCCCAGCTCCATCATTTACTATCTTTTTTTTTTTAACATCAGGTAATTTATTCACTCCTTCCTTAAATCCTTCCATGCTAAACTTTGGATAACAAGTGCTAAAATTCATTAAGTAATGTATACATGACGTAAGATTGACACTCACCAAATGATATGTATTATAATAATAATGACATTATTTCCTCCATTTCAAAAATTGGTATTCCAAGAACAAGTTATCAATAATATTAATTATTTTAAACTTTGATTCCCAACAATGTTGCTTTTAAAACTACTATTATGCGTGAGATTGATAATATAAAATTTACTGCAGAGAGCATTTGCTGAGAGCCACATTGGTCATTAGCAGAATGAAGGAACCCTTTGACCCTTTGATTTTTGCTGGCTGAAACCTCCAACAGAGCCCATCCACTGACTGCTGACAGTGTCACACTTGTTCTTTCCAGAGCATCCACATCCTGCTGCCAGGAGACTCTTCCAGAAGTAAAATATCTGTGGTGTTTATGACTTATTTTTAAGATCTTTGGAAGACAAGTTAAGAAATGTAAAAATATGAGCATTGCAACATTTTTAAGTAGGTTGTTACAAACGTATCAGCTTTTGGCTGCACAATAAATCTCAGTTTTGCTGATTTCCAATAACATGTATCCTAAATTTCTCAGTTGACTGTATTCTTAAACATGACCATGGTGATTAAATGCACAGCTCTTGAAGTTCAACTTCCAGGCAAATTACTTTACCTCTCTGAGTCTCATCTGTGAAGATAATGACTATGGCTACCTCACAGGATTTGTTAGAGGCTGAAATGTTCTCCACTCCAATAGTCATTGGTTGAAGCCCTAACCCCCACAGAATGTGACTGTATTTGGAGACACAATCTTTAAAGAGGTAATTAAATTAAAATGGGGTAGTTGGGGGTGGCCCTAATCCTATCTTTATAAAAGGAGATTAGGACACACAGAGACACCAAGGATATGCTCACAAAGGAAAGGCCATGTGAGGACACAGCAAGAAAAGTACCATCCACAAGCCAGGGAGACAGACCTCAGAAGAAAATCTGTCAACACCTTGATCTTGAACATCTAGTCTCCAGAATATGAGAAAATAAGTTTCTGTTGTTTAAGCTACCCATCTATAGAATTTTGTTATGCCAACCTTGGCAAACTAATACATGGTTGCTTTGAAGATTAAAAGCTAATCGAAAGTGATTGACAATAGGAGTTTTCCACTGTTATTGCTTTCCTCAAAGTCAATTTCTCTGTATCTTCAATTCTTAAAGCTTACTTCCTCCTTATATGTAACTATATTAACTTGTTTACTGTTTGCTCTTTTGGCAAACTCGTAAGTCTCTAAAGGAAGAGGTACCATGTTGGCCTGGTCAAATAGAAAAGGGTTTGTAACATATTAAAGATTCACTAAATATTTACTAAATTAATGAAGGCCTTATGACAAATGTAGGTGCTCTACCAAATTATTTTTCTTAAAAACCGGCCCATTGATTTGAGCATTTCTTCTTTCACACCTACCTCTGGATTCATGTCCCATTCATTTTCTAAAAATATTTTAACATATAATACAGATCACAGATCTAAATCTTATTTTTCTACTCACCTTACAAAAAGATGTTGAAGGAGAAGTAGAGGAAACAGTGACAAAGAGAATGATGACAATACTTTAGTGACCATAAAAAACACATGAAGGTGGTATCAAGAATGGCCTCACAGAGGTGAAAGCACATTAGCTATAGGTATCCCTCCCATTCTCTATTATAGTTTTAACCTTTATGGCAGTAGAGCATTCAAGACAGAGACAGGGGTCATCTGTGATTTATAAGTTGGATGTAGCATGGTCAAAACGATCCAAATAAAATCTCTGGTCCAGTTCCAGAAACATAGGCACCATTCACTAGTCTGGTATACATCTATGTTCATGCCCCTGGCACTTACATTGAGGGATAGAATCCTGCCTGTGGCCCAGACCCTCTAGAAACTCTGCTAAGACTCATGTTCCTGAGCATGAAGCAGGAAGAAAGATGAAAAGACATGCTATAGTTTGAGGAAGGTCTGTTCCTCCTGTTTTCTACTTAGAATATGGGAGTGCATAAGAGGTAGCTAGAATAGTATCAGTGCATTGCAGCCAGGCGTTAAGGTATCAGATAAGGTTTAGCAGGGACAACAGCAACATAACCTATTGAGGTAAAAGTAATCCATACTTTATTAATAAGACAATGACTATGGCTCATTCCTTAGCAAAGACAGAAGCATCTTTAGGCCTTGAAAGCATCAGGGTAGGGTGCTATTTGGTCAAAAGAATCAAGAAAGTGCCAGTCATTTTTAGGAAGGAAGGCAATTGCAAAACAGGATGCTTGACTTGTTTAGTTTCTTTAATATTCATTTTGTCTCTACGGCAGTGAGAGGAAATTTTAAAGATGACTTAATAAATCTGGAGAAGAACACATAACTAGAGTAAATAGTAACTAAAGTAGCTTCTGTGTGAGAAAATACCTATGACCATTTAGTCTGAAACAATGAAAGAAGATGAAATCATGGTTTATAATATGGTGCCAGGTTTACACAGGACACATACAGACTTCTTAACCAGACCACTGAGTGTTAGAACAAAAGGGGACCAACTTGATGGAACATCAGGACTATACAGAAACAGAAATCATTCTAATCTAATCCCTTTATTAAAAATTGGGAATCGAGACCCAGAGAAGTGAGACGACTTTTCCAAGGACACCCTGCTGGTAACAGCAGAAGTGAGAGTAGGCCTTGTTTCTCTACCCAACCATCTCTCCTGACTCTCTTCAGAAGCCTCATATTGGACCCTGGCTGGCAAATGATGCCCACTATGGAATCCCTTTCAGGCCTGTTCAATTAATTCTCCTTTTGCAGTCCTGAATCAGACAACAGATGAAGTAATTTATTCTAAGGTAAAAATAGCAATATGGCTTACCTCTTCCATGGATTTTTATCGAGCACTCTTGAAGAGGTAAAGCCCTAAATCAAAAAGTCAAATATTTATGTTTCCATGCCATGATGTAGGAGATAATGAGAGCCAAGGCCACTCTCATAAACTTTCCAAAATTATACAACCAAGATAACAACTAAGTCCTGTTAAAAACAAGACAATAGGTTCAAAATTGAGTCGCTTATGCTAAGACCCATGTCACTGAACTGAGACTTAATTATAGTATTGATTCTCCCAGAAACGGAATCTTAAACCAGTCAATCAGGAATGCCTGATCCACATTAGTTAGGTATTCTGCCTTCCCTATAAAAAAAGTAAACTTTCAATAACCAATTCTCTTTTTTGCCTAGGAAAACTTGTTTTCTGCTCCCTTCTGCTTGTAAAATCTCTTGCCTTCTATAGCTCTTCAGCGCTTCTTCCTATCTGCTAGATTGAGTGCTGCCCAATTCACCAATCATTGACAAATACCAATAAGATGTTTGAAATTTATTCAGTTAAATGGGTGTGTTTTTTTTTAGCAGTTTTGGTGGTAGCAGTGGAATCCAGAGGTTTGGAGGCAATAAGAAACCCAGGCATTGATACCCACTGGACCCTCTGAGTTCTCTGTCTTTCTCAATATTTCAGAGAGCCACTGGGTATGTTCCTCTTGGATCTGGACTCTATTTTTTGTACCTGACCTCTTATTAGCTTTCTAGTCCAGGGTTAACAGGTCAGTCTAGACTGACAGGAGGCTCTAACAGAGCACCAGTCCTTAGCTTTTGGTTAGTCCAGTTACAGTCAGGATTCAGGAGGTCTACTTGAGCTGACAGACAGTTCCACCTGGAACTCCAGTCCCTAGCCCTTGGCCCAATGGCAATACCATTCATTTGGTTACTTCTGGTGTCCACTGTTCCATTTCCTCAGTTACTATAGGTTTATGCTAATCTGCACATGCAGTAAAGGAATGATCAGTACAATATTAATGGGAATCTTGGAAGCCAAAGCTGCAAAAATCGTCATGGGTTGAGCACCTAGAAGTTTTTAGAGCACTTGCCACTTAAATCTAAGATTCCTGTGCTAGGATAAGTTGGCCACACGACATGTTAGAACACCACTAGGTCACAAGGCAACTTCAAGGAAATTTTTATGCGATGAGGTACACTATGAAACATCACAAAATCCCCAACCCAGTGGCATATCCCTTTTAGGTACTAATTTGAGTCTGAAATATCTAAGACTTCACTAAAAAAATAGGAACTTTAAGTTCCAAAGAATTGAGTGCTCCACCTTCCAGCCCACCTGCTTATTTTTAAGAACTATGATCCCGGAAGCTGTAGACGTCTACAATAATAGCAAAATCTTACTAAAGAAGTACACTTGAAAGCAAGGCTTCCCAAATCAAACAAATAGAATGGGATGCCTATTTTAATTGGCATGCAGAAGGCTCAAAAAGCCTTGAAGATTGCAAAATAGCTTCATTGAAAGATTCATTGCAAAAGGCTAATGAAAAACTAAAGACCCAAGAGGTACCCAATACAAAAGAAAAGACTGATATAACTCCTACTGCTCCCTTCTCTCCTTCTTTACCTGAGTACTCATAGTATACTAATCCTCTACTGAATTACCTTTGCACTCTGACGAGAGTATTCAACAGTTAGACTTTTAAATAAGACCACTGGAGGCTGCAGGTTATCCCCTTCAGGTATTTTCCACTTCTTGGTCAAAGACCAAACTGATGGCCATAGTTAAAGAATACCCTAAACCTGGAGACAATCCCCCAAATTTTTGAAGCATTTAGTCTTCATCAGGGCCTATAACCCTTGGCTAGCAGATCTTTACCAGTTGTTCATATGCTGGCAGACCTGGTAAAGCCCAAATATAGATGTGGAAAGCAGAATGGCATAACCCCAAGAGTTCAATCTGCAACCTCAAGATCTTCAGTCTCCAACATGGTCTCCTTAAGAACCAGGAAAAGCTCTCAAAATAGCAACCAATTTTTTTAAAGCTATTCCTAGAATCTTCCCTGCCTACACTGATTGGTCTATTATTCAATCCTGCAAACAGAAAAAGGTGAATCTGTGGCAGCCTTTAAAGCCCATCTAAAAGCTTTCTTCCTACGATATGAAGAAGGACAAAAAATGTAGGCAGGGATATATCTCACGGGAAATAGCCTATTTCTGAATTTTTACTGGGTCTCTGAGACTCTTCTTACTCTTGGCATAGCCATTGTAGCCGTGGGAGTAAAAAGCTGCCGTGGCTCTTCCTTCCCCTAGAGTGAATACTTGCCTTTAAATTTCCCTCCACAGGTTCATTCTCTGAGGATGTTACTCTCTGAAATGCTCCTGGCTTGTACCAAATAGGGGGAAGGAGGAAGATTCTCACCACTTCTAAATCAGAGTTTACAATTCAAGTTCCAAAGTCGGGGGGTGGGGGGACACAAACAAGTAAATGCAATGCAAACACAAGTTGAGATATATTCAGTCTTTGAGCCTAATATTGTGTTATCATGCAGGGTCTCTGGTCCTGCTCCCGCTCTTGGCGGGTGGACACAGAGTATGGTAAAGCCAAAAAGGAACACCAATGGAGCCAAGGATAGGGGATTCATACTACTATAGTATCACTGGCGGCTGGGTTGGAGATACAGGAAGCAGGATCCACACGATCCGCAATCTGCCATCCGCTTCTCTGACAAAAAAACAACCAACCCCCTTGCCAGTGTAGCCACGGCAGTTATATTCATGGCTAATGGCTAACTGGTAACAAGCTAATGGCCAACCAGCCAAAGCAGATGGCCATCTGATAACAGCTGATGGCCATCTAATAACTGAGCCAGCACCTTTCCACGTGAGGCCAAGAGCCTGGAAACGGCTCTCCTGGCTCTGTCCCCACATGTGTTTAAAGGGATAAAGGTCTGTAGAGAAATGAGCTCAACAATTCCTAGGGCTGTTGTTAAAGAGAATCTTGGCAGCATTTCATTTCACCAAAGAGAGCTTGAAGAAATTACCCAGTACAGACAAGTTTCTTTACTTTAGAAATAGTCATGTACCCAAGTTTTATCAGCAAGATTTCAAGCAAATACCCTTTTGCCCTAATAACCTAAAAGTTAAATAATGATCTCTACACTCACCATTAATCATTGGAGGTGATTCCAAGGATCATCTCATCTGTCTTCTCAGATTGAAAGCTTCCCAAAGTCAAGAAGCTCCCTTATTTTAAAATATTCTGGGGGCTTTATCAAGGTCTTTGAGTGTGAATTTTCTTCACTTGTACACGTAAACATTCTTACTTGTTTAGTTTGGAGTTTATAAGTAGATGATTATACTAAAAATAGTCCACCAAATAAGTAGCCTATAAGAATTTTGCTAATGCCAGAAAACTTTAAAATCATGAGGGAAAAAAATGTGAAATGTTGCTATCTTTAACAGAAGCAAAAATGTGGTTAGAATTGCAATAAGATTTTCAGTAAAAACACATACATGGTATGCTAAGCACTTATCAAGTGCTCAATAAATATTTGTTGAATGAATGACTGATGCTTTGCTTTATCGGAAGAAAGTGCCACTTAATAATAAGAATATGAGCGTTTGAAAGTGGAAAATTTCAGGAACTTGAAGAAAGAGCCAGATGCCAAAAAGTTTTGAAATAGTACCATCAAATATAAAATTTATAGGTTACCTGTTGCTTATGATAAGCAAATTAAATGAGGCAAAGAAACTGCATTAGAATGTTTTTAGAGAAGCATTCAAATTTTGATAATTTTGTTTTTATAACTTTGAGATACAAATAAAAACAGCAGAACTTCTTTATTGTAGTTATTTTGCATGAGCATTGGTTTTAATTGGCACAAAGGGCTCTCTTTTAAAGGACCACTACCCATTCATCTATAAATTCTTAGCATGGGAAGCCTGTGATATAACAAAAAGAGGACAAAATTGTGATTCTGACACATTTGGGCACAAGTCACAACACTAATATTTGCACATGACCAAGAGCAAATAATTTAATATATTTGAGCCCCTTTTCTTACCTAAAAAATGGAGACAATAACATTTACCTTTCAGGATTGTTGTGAGAATTGGTGATAATAAATGTAAAATTCCTAACATATAAAAGTTAAATTAAAATTGCTCTTATCAAAATTATAAGGAATATTCCAAAATGAGAAAATGTTTACAAATAAGATAAAATTATGGAATAATAATTGATTTGAAAATAATAATATTTAAGATTATAATTCTGGATAGAGACCATAATCCAGAATCTAAAGTAGTATTTTCTACTCAATGTGCTATTTTTTAATTTTTCTATTTGTATAAAAAACTTACAACTTACAAAAAAGTTGAAGAATAGTACAATAAACACCTATATACCCTCCACATAGATTCAACAATCAATAACATTTTGCCACATTTATTGTCTTTCATTTCTTTCTCCCCGTCTCTCTTTCTCATTTTTTTAACCTATTGAGAATGAGTTGAAAACACCATGACAGTTCACTTCTAAATACTTCAGCATGCCTTTCCTAAAAATAAAGACATTCAAAACATTTATTTTATGCATCAATCAGGAAAAGTAGATGTAAACCAACTGCAATTGTTAACACTAGATTCTTTTTCTTGAGTTGTAAATCTCTGCACTTTTCTAACTACCAATTTGCAATTTGGGGCTTGGCAGACAATGGACTCTAATAAGACCTACTGAAAGCTTATAAAGTAAAATGTTTTATGCAATAAGTAATTTAAAAGTTACTTATTTTATTAAATTGGAATTTTATCATCAGCGACAGTATTCATGAAAATGTATGCTTTAATATACAGTATAGTTTTGAAAAGATAAAAATAACTCTATAGACACATTTAAGGTCTGAAGCCCACTTTTCCAAATTTTATTATTCATTGCTGTCTTTTCTCTAGTCTTTGCTCTGCATCTTCTCTGGACAACAACTCAGCTGTGCTCGGTTAAGGTGGTCACACAATAGTCATCTACCCCAGAGAACTGTTATACAGTAAGACACTTTGACAATATTGTTGTTTCCCTTCAGCTTTATCTCTGTATTCAGTCATTTCCTCTACCTTTATTTATGCACAATTCTGCCAATTTTACCTGAGGCAACTTTTCAATATACACACTCACCTTTGTTAATGATTTTCTCTCCCTTGAATTTCCTCTCTTGAAGCTTTTGCTCCGTTATCACAATATCTTACTCCCTCTCTATATCCTAGCCTTTTTCTATTCCTTCTCTTTTTTTATTGTGAACTAACCAAATAATCCCAACCATTACTAATTAGCTGGTTCATCTTGAGCAAATTGCTTGAACCCTCCTGGACCTCAATTTTCCCTCCTGGCAGCTAAGGGTGAGTGAGCTCCATCTGCAAAGCCAGAATTGAGAGACAGCTCTGCTTGAGGGAGATGAAGTATGTGCACTCTGGCCTCAGCCTGCCTGAGTTCAAATTCTGCTTCTCAATTACTAGTGTGATGGTTGTTGGTGAGTTACTTAACTTTCTATACTTTGGTTTTCTGTTTGTAAAGCAGGAAATGTTAATAAGAATACCTGACTCATAATGTGACATGAATATTTGTAACCAAGGACACTGTCTGTGACTGAAAAATGAGTCGTGCTCGGAATATACCCACGTCAAGGAAACAAACACCAGAAGCTCTGAGACAAATATGGACAATAAAAAGTCAATGGGATCAAATGTCTAAAAGTATTGAACACATGTAAAATGTCCTATCAAAATAAATAACTGCTTCCCTCTCGATATCGACTTTCTTCTCGTCCTCTAATCAAACCTACCTGTCATCAAAAAGTCAATTAAGGTAGAATTCCTAACATTATGTTTAAATTACTGTCATTAAAACAGTCTGATTTTCCAAAATTTAATTGTATACTATACCTGGTATTAATATATCACGGACTAAATTTATTTAGGGGATGGTTAGAACTTAACCATTGTATATATCATTTCTATGTTCTCATTTTTGTCGAAATATGAATTTCAAAGAGTTAAAAATAAAACTATCATAAAAATAGTGAGCATATGTCAAAGATATTTAACTACTTAATTATGGAACAAGCAAAGAGGTGAAGCTGGTTCCAAGGAGAGGAGAGACTACTATATAATCAATGGAAGAAAAAGCACTGAAAAGAGATTGCTAACTTAGATTTTAAAATACTGATTGCTGCAGTCTAAATGTTTGTGTCCTCCCAAAATTCATATGTAGAAATCCTAACCCCAAAGGTGAAGATAGGGGCCTTTGGGAGGTGCTTAAGTCATGAGAGTGGAACCCTCATGCAGAGGATTAGTGTTGTATGAAGAAGGCTCCAGAGAGATCCCAGCTCTTCTCTCTGTGACTTGGAAGAGAGCCCTTACGTGACCATACTGGCACTAGTAGACTTCCAGCCTGCAGAACTATGAAAAATAAATCCTGCTGTTTATAAGCTACCCAGTCTATGGTATTTTCTGATAGCAGCCTAAACGGGCTAAGACACTGATTAATATCCTTCAGAGCAATAAAACCATAACCTTTGAGGTTATCTTTTCTACTAGAAAGACATCATTTCCTTCTCTACCAGACAAAAATAATTTCCAACTTAACAATCTTCAACAAAGTAATATCTAACTTTGCAGAGTTGGGTCCAATAAACAGTAAAGAATAAGTCAAACAAAAGTTGCAATCTCTAAACGTCCTCAAGCATGCTGATTAAACAGTGATTTATAGAACAGTGAAAGTACACTCAGTGACATTTTTGCTTTATCTTTACGTTTTGGATAATTTTTCTCAACAGTTTCAATTCACAAGTAACCTTTTATAAAACTTCTATACCTTTTATAACATAATCTAAAAGTGAGTATTTCATATACAAAGAAATAGGTCAGTATGGCCCATGACTTTGGGTTTCATCTGATGGTGAAACTTATATTACTTTGGGAAGACAGTATATACATACAGAAAAGACCCAAGGATATGTATAAAGACATACTTTAAAACGTTTAACTTGTTAAATGAATAAGTAGTTTGAACCAGTTCTAGCTTAATGCAGGTAATCAGAAAAACTCTAAACAATCTTTATACTTAAACATTAAACAGCAACTTTTAAAAGAAATTACATAGTATCAAAATGCATACCATGCACTATACACGAAAATTTTGTATTTAATATATTAAATTCAGAGTTTATTCAAACAGTTTTGTCAATTTAAATTCAGTTCTTATACTAAGCTAATAATTTTGAAGTCCCCTCTTGTTTTCTGCCTCTTCTCTTCTCTTCTCTTTTTTCTCTTCTCTCTCTCTCTCTCTCCCTGTCTCTCTTCATATATATATATATATATATATATATATATATATATATATACACACACACACACACACACACACACACACACACACACACATATATATATATATGAAAAATCAAATAAAGCCTGGCTTTTTCCATGAAGAAATAAAATTCACCTGTCAGCATAGTGTATGAAAAAATACATATTCCACAATATTATTATTATTCTCTTGGCTTTACTAAAAGCTATACCTTTGCAATTATGCATTTCAATACTATAATAACATGTAGGTAAAATGAGCAATTTTGGTCTTGGAATTCCTTTTCAAAATATCCACACCTTTTCTTTTGAAAATCTGTGCTTTAATAAAGAACAGAATGTCTGACATGTCTGAAAAAGACTACCATACCTGCTCTACCTTACTGCATTACAGGAAATGGAACCCTGAATTAAAACCGTTCTTACAAAAGATCTCATACAAACTAATAAGAAAACACAACGACTAATCAGTAAAAAGGCTAAGGGTATGACAAGAAAACTAAGAAGAGGAACTATTGCTCAGAACACTTATGGGAATATGTTCTAAACACTCAAAGAAAGAAAATTAAAACAAAATACCTACGTTCACCTTGATTAGTGTACTCATTTCCTAAGCAAGAATGCCTTTAAAAAGTACCACAGACTGGATGATTTAACACAACATACATTTATTCTCACTCAATTCTGGAGGCGAGGCTTCTGAATAAAGGCACCCATAGCGCCATGCTCTCGCTGAAGGCTGTAGAAAAGAATACTTCCTTGCCTGTTTCTAGCATCTGATTGCTGCTGGCCATCCTTGGTGTTTCTGGACTCACAGCTGCATCATTCCAGTCTCTGCTTCCATCTTCATAGGGCATCTTCCCTCTGTGTGCATGTCTTTGTGTCCAAATTTCCCTCCTTTGTAAGGACACCAGTCGTTAGATTAGGGCTCCTCCTAATCCAGGATGACCTCATATAATTTGATCACATCTACAAAAACCCTATTTCCAAATAAGGTCACATTCTGAAGTTCCAGGTGTGCATGAATTTTGGGGGGACACTATTCTACCCAGTATGGTTAACAAGGATTTTTTACTTAATGGTACATCTAGTACTTGATGTCAACCAACCCTCACCTCTGTCTCTCATACCACATCTGGTCATCAGCAAGCTTGTTACTTTATGCTTAAAATACTATCTTCTGAATCTGACTTCTCACCATCATCTCTCCATCTGGACTATTGCAGCTGCCACCTACTTGGTTTCCGACCTCTGCCCTTGTTGCCTTACATTCTTTTGTCCACAGTGGGCCAGGATGACCCTTCAAAATCTCAATCACAGAATATCACCTCTTTGTTCAAAATCTGTCAGGAACTTCCCATCACACTTAGAATGGAGAGAAGGTCCTTGTCAGATTGTATAAGGCCTTCCTTACGGGCTCCAGGCTCTGGGTCCCTCTCTGGTCTCCTTTCTAATCTTTCTTCTCCTAGCTCACACCTCTCAGGTCACTCTGACCTTCATACAGGACATCTATGTTCCCCCTTGCAGCCATTTTCACTTATTTTTCCCTCTGTCTTCCTCAGGATCTTACCATGGCTGGCAAATTTACTATATTTGGGTCCCTCCTCAAATGTCACTTTCTCAATGAGTGCTTCCTTGATCACTTTTTCTAAAAAAGTACTCCTTAAGCACTCTCTAGAGCCTTTTTCTGTTTTACTATTCTTCATAACAGTTATCACTACCTAATATTACCTACTTATGTATATACACCTATTAATGCATGTGTAATATATATATAATGTATATAATATACATTAGACCTAGATGTTATAATAAACATTATATCTAATTATATTAGATATGTGTGTGTTTCATTTTGTTCTCCTTACTCAGGTGAGCTCTCTGCCCACCTAGGACACTCTCCAAGCATAACTTTTGTCCTTTCTCTTTAGAAGTCTTAATCCCTGTGCCAGTAAGGCTGAACAAATACACACTAAGTCCTCACTTAACATCACCAATAAGTTTTCAGAAGCCAAAACTTTAAGCAAAACAACATATGATGAAACTAATTTTACCATAGACTGATATAAGTTCCCATGGCATATTTCTGGTCACAAAAACATCACCAAGCTTCTAAATAAAGACCTAAAACACTTCCAATATTAAACATCGCACTATATGTGAGTTACACATACGTTTAAGAAAAATGAACAAAAACATGTAAGATAATTATTTTCCAACCTACTAATTCCAGTTTAGGATTAGGTGTGGCTGGAGCTTCGCCTGGCAGCTCAGGGTGCCAAGCAGGAACCCACTTTGGACAGGACACCCTCCCATCACAGGGGACACTCACACACATAGCCACACTCATACTGGGACAATTTAGACATGCCAATTCACTTAACATGCACAACTTTGGGATGTAGAAGAAAACTGGAGGACCCAGAGAAAACTCAGATAGACATGGAGAGAATGTGCAAACACTACACAGACAGTTGCCCCAAAGGAAATCAACTTTTTTTTCTCATCAGCATGACAATGACATGACACTGAATGTAACAATGCTATTCAAAAACATGCTGTATCATGAAATAGACGTTAGGGTGGCCATCCTATTGTGTTTCCCAGAAAAGAAGACCTAGCCGAACAATCAGCTCTAATGTGTCTTCTGGAGCAAAAATCAATATAAGACCCAGTCTTATTTTACTATAAGACTGGGTCTATAATATAATATAATATAATATAATATAATATAATATAATATAATATAATACCGGGTCTTACATTAATTTTTTCTCCAAAAGACGCGTTAGAGCTGATTGTCAGGCTACGTCTTCTTTTCGGGGAAACATGGTATTATATTAGTTTCTAGGGAAGAGATGCCACAGAAATAAGATAGACACCAGCTTCAGTGCATTATGCATGTTGAGTACTGGACCATCCACAGGATCACAACCTAAATGGGGAATGAAGTACTACTTGATTTAACTGGATAAACATGCTTTAATCCCTCTAAATTTGGAGCTTTAGATAAATTGTATTGGAGAATGCTGTTTAAATCTGAAGCTGAAGTGAGGTTTCCTCTTCTATTCCCTCTGAGTTGAAGGCACTGATTCTACAGTGTAGGCCCAACCTGAATTGCTCACCCAGTTACAGGAAAAGTTGTAACTGAGTCCTCTGATTCTTTCTTCAAGCTCCAAACTTAGGGCAAAGAGAACCTGCCCAAAATTAAATGTGTACCAATGAATGTCAAGTTCTGAGTAACCTTGCTTAGGGAGTGTTGTAGGTTGAATTGTGTCCCCCCCCAAAAAAAAGATAAGTTCAAGTTCTAACCCCCAGTTCCTGTGAATGTGATCTAAATTTGGAAATGGAGTGCTTGCAGATGTAAATCAATTTAAGATGAAATCATACTGGATTAGGGTAGGCCCTAGTCTATTGACTAGTGTCCTCATAAGAAGAGGGAAATTCAGTCACAGAGACACACACATAGAGGGAAGAATGCCATGAGGCAAAAATTGGAGTTATGCAGCCACAAGCCTGTCGCATCCAGTGCAATAAGGGCAGTGAGAGAACGAGAAGGGGTGGTGAAGGGTTAAGAAAGAAACTGAAGTCAAGAGCTTTATGCACTAGGGGCCAAGGGTCTCACAGCCTCAAAGGACTGAAAGCCCTGAATTGGGCCACCTTGTGGCTTTTATTGATGCACACACAAGGAAGTAACATTGCTTTCTCCACAGTCTGTGAATTTCATACATTATACTAGGAAACTGATTCAAACCAATTACCCTTGCCTGCAAGCAGCAGAACCGTAAGTCTCAGGAGGTATGAACCTCCCCAAGGGACAAAACCTTTATGGATATGAATAGATGGAGAGCTGATGTTATCACATCATTGAATCTCTTCCCAAGCAGGTTGTGGGAAGGAATGTAGCCACAGAGGCAGAAGCTCTCCTTAGCCGGGGGAAGGTGGGGGTCTGTGCCCACCTCTATCAACCCCGTGAGTTCTCCTGATGGCCCCTATGCGACTGGCGTAGGTTGTTCCTTCCTTGAGGAATCTTACTGGTCATTGACTAATCAGCCATCCTTTGGGGCCAAACAGGGAGACATAGGTGTAAGCACAAAGGTGAAGCAAAGTCCCTGAAATGATCAGTCTCACAGACTCTCCTTTCTTTAGGGGCAGGTACGAGGGGACAGATGGGTAGGCTGCTGCATGGCAACACAAGCCAAGAAGGCCAAGGTTTGCCAGCAGCCACCAGAAGCTGGGAAGATGCAAGAGAGAATTCTTCTCTGGAGTCTTCAGAAGAGAGCACTGACCGACTAACAACTTAATTTCAGAGTTCTAGCCTCCTGAACTGAGAGAGAATAACTTCCTGTTGTATTAAGACATCCAGTTTGCAGTACTTTGTAACAGTAGCCCTAAGAAACTAATTTAGGGAGGAATAAGGAATGAGTTGGAGAGAGGGTCTGAAAGTGTTCCTTCTCTTCCAACTCTCCCTCACCGGGAGGAAAGGCTTTGCCCAATGGGATAAGAGAGGATAAAATATTGGAGAGTGAGAATTTCTCTATTTCCATCCTGCATTTTTGCTTCAACAAATAGGTTTGATAAAACATCTACAAAAGCCTTTGCTTTGTGTCTCCCTGCACGAGTGAACAGGAGTGCTCACCAGTAGCCCCCAGTGAGCCCTCAAAATAGTTAGAATGAGATATTATTTAACTCTTAAGACATGGTACATCCTAAACAAAATATGTGTTTTTGTTTTCTATTTTCTATTTCAAAATATGTTTAACTACTAGCCTTCAAATACCAGAGATTAGTTATGACCTAGAATAATATCCTCAGCTCCAATTTTGAAAATGAACCTCCTACTCTCAGTATTAAACTCCCAGAAAGAAATTAAATTCCAAAAGTAAAGTCTCCTCCAGTTTGTAAATTTAACTTCAAAAAATTTGAAGTTTGATATTCTTCTCTTTTTTTTTAATTAAAGTTTATTGGGGTGACCATGGTAAGTAAAGTTACATAGGTTTCAAGTGTATAACTCTATAATACATCATCTATATATCACATTGTGTGTGTTCACCACCGAGTCAGTTCTCCTTCCATCACTATATATTTGACCCTGTTTACCCTCTTCTACCACCCCTTTCCCCCCTTACCCTCTTGTGACCACTAACCTATTGTCTGTGTCTATCAGTTTTTGTTTCATTGTTTGTCTTGCTCCTTTATTGCTTTCAGTTTTATATCCCACATATCAATGAAATCCTCTGTTTCTTGACTTTTAATGTCTGACTAACTTTGATTAGCATAATAATCTCAAGATCCATCCATGTTATTGCAAATGGCACTATTTCATCTTTTCTTATGGCAGAATAGTATTCTATTGTGTATTCGTACCAGATCCTCTTTATCCAATCATCTATCGAAGCTCTGAGAACTTCAGCCTCGCAGCCACAGACTCACAGCTTTATCCTTCCCTTTCTAATTCAGTTTTCTCCTCAGTCTCAGCATAGGGGCCTGTCTGGCTCCCTTGGCCTGGGCTACCTTCCCTGGGGATGGGTTAACTCCTTCAATCCCTCCAGTATTGATTTAACCCAACACGAAATCTCTTATGTGTCCCACTGTGAGAAGACAACTCTCAATAGATTTTTGGAGTGGGGTTCCTTTAGGGAAGTCGTTTTATTATGTTTCTTGAGATCTTGCCTTTTGTATTATTATTATCAGCATTGTTAATACCAGTAATAATAATATAATAATACCTCATATTACAGATCGCTTACTGTATGTTTAGATACTATCTGAAGGTCTTTATATATTTTTATCTCACTTAATCCTTTCAACAATTTTATAAACTCACATTCTTATTATTTCTGTTTTATCAATCAGAAAACCAAGGCACAGAGACATAAAAAATAATAACAACAGCTGAGGTTCAAACCCCAGCAATGTGCCTCCAGAGGCCACAGTCTTAACCATTATACAATATTGCCTTACAAAATTTGTTTGGTTTTTGGGGGGACCCAATCATACTTTTTGATCCAGGCACACATAAACTTGGCCCTTTCCCCTGAGCTCCATCCTTTAAAACAGTTGGATATAAATGTATCTCATTATATTTTTCTTTTCTTCTAGCTCTACATCAAAACTCTCAACATTTCTCCTAAGGAATGCTTGTGCTTATTTTAATTCTATCAACAAGAATTTCTTCATGTTTGTTTTATGTTGCTATTGGTTCTAGAATGACTACTTGTCTTTCATATGTGACTTGTCTTTGATATTGTTTCCATGAGGTATACATATGCATATGTATTTTATGTAAAATTATTTAAATTATTTAAAGAAATAATGATTTAAAAAATTCACAATTATTAAGCAACATTGCTTTGTTTTTCTAATGCAGGTATTTCAATTAGTTGTTCTTTTATCTTACATTTTTCTTATAATGGTTTTCTATAATGTTCTTAAAACCTCTTCAGAAAACTCTCTTTTAATCTTTGTGGGAATCCCAAGTAAGAAAGTATATTTGCCCAGTAGTTCATTCAAAATATAACAAATAATGACCTATATAGATATGTGCCATTTCTAAGATCAAAGAAATTCTTTAAACCACTTCCTTGTACAAGCCCCTTTAAAAGAAAAAGCCACGTGTTTTATTATAAAACTTAAGCTGATCATTGTCCACGTCTTAGTTTAAACAACCACCAAGTCCTGGCAATTGTCCATATTCAAATATTTCCTCATGCACCCATATACACTACACAGTTGTCTTAGTTGGGAAGAGATGGATTAGGAGGAATCTAATTTTGGAGTCAAGCTTCTACCTATATCTCTGCAGTTATTTGTAAGGAAACCTACACAAATCCTAATCACACAAACAATTCCATTTTATAGTAGGTATATTGTACAAATGACAAATAAGTCTATCCATTGTTCTTTAAGTCAAAACTCCTTTATGGCAATTGTCTACTGAAGCTATCTTTTACTTAACAGCTTAATAATCTTATAAGAGTATAAATTAACATAAACTAACGAAAAAGTAGTGGGACAGTGCTCAGAAGAGATTATACAATCCAATTTTATCTAAAACCTATAATAAACTGTGCTTTCCTTTTTAAAATGAAAGTTACATCTCTTTCATTAACAGTTAAGTTGGGTTTTTTCATAACCAATTTTGCCCAGAAAGAGATTATGAAGTAATTATGTTATGATATTTAAAAAAAACTAGTGTCATGGAGCTTTTAGAATTTACTGTGTGGGTACCAGAATTTGATTTTCATTTCTCTCTTTCAATTCCTAATTTAATAAACCTCAATTTATAAGCAGTTATTTATTTTAGCATTGCAAATTAGCCTAAAGCTGAGTAACTTAAAGCAGTGAACATTTTTGTTCTCTTTTTAAATTATTTTTTTTCAATTATAGTTGACATTCAATATTATATTAGTTTCAGGTGTACGGCATAGTGGTTAGATATTTATATAATTTATGCAGTGATCACCCCCAATCAATCTAGTACCCACCTGACACTGCACATAGTTGTTGCAGCATTATTGACTATATGCCCTATGCTGTACTTTACATCTCTGTGACTATTTTGTAACTACCAATTTGTACTTCTTAACCCCTTCACCTTTTCACCCACCTCCCAAATCCCCATCCCCTCTTGCAACCATCAGTTTGGTCTCTGTATCTATGAATCTGTTTTGTTTGTTCATTTATTTTGTTCTTTAGATTCCATATATATGCGAGATAATATGGTATCTGTCTTCCTCAGTCTCACCTATTTCACTTATTATCTTCACGGTTTGTGTGGGCCACAATATTTGGAAACAGATTAGCTGGGAAGTCTGACTTGGGGTCTTTCATGAAGTTGCAATCAGGATGACAGAGGCTGTAGTCATCTGAGGGCTTGACTGGGCTGGAGGTCCCACTCCCAAGGTGGCTCACTCACATGGCTGCCAAGTTGTTGGTTTTTGGCAGGATGCTTCAGTTTCCATGACAGCTGAGCCACAGGCTCCAATGTCCTTGTGGTATGGCAGGTGGCTGGCTTTCGCAGAGCTAATGATCCAAGATGGAGCAAAGTCCTCTCTACAATATCTTCTTTGACCTGGACTCAGAAGTCACACACTGTCATTTCCACCACATTTGAGTTGTCAGAAGCCAGTCAGTAAGTCTGGCTCAAGGAGAGGAAAATTAAGCTCCACCATTTGATGGGAGGGGTGTGAAAAATGTGTGGACATGTTTTTGGACCACTACAATATCACTTACTTTATCCCTTGTTTTTTAAAAAAAGATTAACATAAATCTAAAATTCTAGCAATAGATCATTTACCTCATTCTCAAGTATTTTCTCAACAAAGTTATTTAACCCTGTATATCCTGAAAATATTGTCTCATAGTTTTATTGTTATTGAACATATAAGCCTTTCCACTTTCAGTATCACTACAATAGTGGTTAAGCATAAATGCTTTGATGGACGAGATTGTGAGGGTTGTGAGGTTCTCACTGAGTTTTGAGATTTGAGACTTTTTGTTGTTGTTTATGTATCACTACAGACTCAGAGTTTGCATTATGTCTGTAACTTGTTTGTTGAATAAACGAAGAAACTATATTACTATTTTTTTGTTGTTTTGTTTAGGATTCTTGGATCTAGCTTCCCCATTATATTCATAAAGTAAAATCAGGGCTTTTATAAAAATATTACATTTTGTGCCCTAAAAGGTTATGACAAAGATATATATGGTGAATAATTTTCATTAAAAAATAAATTATAAAACATGAAAATTAATAAGGAGATAAAAGTATTGAGTAGAACAGAGTGGTATATTGATCTGTTGCCTCTTTCTCTCATTCTCTCTCTCTCTCTCTCTCTCTCTCTCTCTCTCTCTCTCTATATATATATATATATATATATATATATATATATATATGATCTTCAAAGAGATGTAAGGGAAGGTTTCAAAAAATAAAACCCAACAGTGCTGAAAAATAGGAAAAAAATGTCATCAGCACAGTCACACCTAAAAGTGGACTATATAAATAAAGGGAGTTGAAAGTTTATACAGAGAAACAAAGGAAAGAAAGAGTTGTTTTGGTGAGTGAAAGGGTAGAGGGAAGTTAACTAGGGAAGTGTAGTTAACTGTATTGCCATTACAGAGGCACCCTTGAAATCAGTGGTCATGAATTTAAAGTGAAAATAATCAAATAATCAGGTTTTCTCCAGCTGCATTTAGCTACTTGGGGACAGGCAATGAACAGAAGTGAGTTCAGCTGGAAATATAGTTGGGGTTTTGCCAGAAGTAACTGAAGGGAAAGCAAGGCAAAGAATATATTATGATGGACCATAGTTTCTAAAGTGGGTAATAAAAAGTGAGGACAAGACAAAAATAACCGTGAAAAAGTGGTAGAATCAGTGGAATAGAGATATCCATTGGGGTTGAGGAATTTGGGGTACAGATATTTTAGCTAGAAATATAGTGGCAGTGGGATGTGTGAGATTATGATAGGGAAGAGTACGTAATGACAATATCTAAGCTAAGACCATGGAAGTAGGTGATTAGCACAATGTGGAGGACAAGATCATTGGAGAAGTGAAAGAACTAAGAGGCCAGAGTTCCCATAAATATGCTATCAGACAAGTTCTGAAAAAAATTATTTAAACTTTGAATTCTCTATTCATCCACATTATCAACCAGATCTGATCAAAAATTAAAAATCTTTTTACATGCAAAAACTTAAAGAACATACCACCTGTATACCATACATGAAAATAATCCAGTCTGGACTACAGAATGATAAAATATACAACCTCAAAACAAAACAAAGCAGTGCCTAAGAAATGCCAGCCAGCCCTTGGGTATGACTCAAAAGAAGTGAAGGAAGCTAGAAAATAATAAGAGACTCCATTATATTCCAACAGGTGGAGACGTCCTTTCCAATGCCAAAATTTAATTGACACAGATTAAATTTCCTCTTTGAATCCAATCACACTACACTGTGTGTTCTACAGTGAATTAATTCTTCCATGCTTTGCACATAAGTTGATTGGACAAATTGAAGCCAAGTGAGCAATGCTTACAATGTTAAGTATCTAAATAATAATTATAGTTACAATAAAAATGTAATCATTATAGTTATTGACAATGTAAAAATAAAGAAGTAACTAAAGGATAATCAAAGAAGAGGGCTGGAAGGAAGGGCAAGGTAAGCGTACTAATTTCTTCATCTTTCATGGCAGAAATTAGTAGATTTTGTAAAAATCAATATAAGTAGGGAGTTGAAGTGTATTATTTCAAGAATAACTAATATTGATGCTATAAATAATAATTTGGAAAGTGGAAGTGCAAATAAACTAAATTTCTCATATTCCTCATATCTCACAGCAGATACATGCAGCAAGGAACTGAGGTAAATGATTACCATAAATAGATATAAAGGTAACCACAAAAAGTACAACAACTGTTAGGAGTGGTTGCCTCTGGGAAATGAAACTGGGCCTGATGCTTGGGAAGAGGGATTATTGGTCTTCATGATCTTCCTTTTCAATTCTTTGACTTAAAAAAAAAAAAAAATTAACTTTGAAAAAAACATTATTTTCATCTTTTAAAAAATTTCTCTTTAAAGAAAAATGGAATGGGGGCGGCCTGATGGCTCAGTTGGTTAGAGTGCAAGCTCTCAACAACAAGGTTGCCGGTTCAATTCCCTTATGGGATGGTGGGCTGCGCCCCCTGCAGCTAAAGTTTAAAAATGGTGACTGGATTTGGAGCTGAGCTGCGCCTCCACAACTAGATTGAAAGACAACTACTAGGAGCTGATGGGCTAGAGAAACACACTGTTTGCCAACATTCCCCAATAAAAAAATTAAAATAAAAAAAAGTAAAAAAAAGGAAAGAAAGAAAAATAGAATGTGTGAAAGGATATGGGATGGGGAGTAAGCCACACACGATTAATTTCAAATCTACTGTTCTGTTTCTCATCTCCGGATATAGGTAATTGTAAACTTACTTAGATTTATAAGGATTTAAATTATTTTATCCTTTAGAGACCATAATAAATAAAATCACTATATTAAACTTAAAAATTACATACTAATCACATTTTTCTTCACTTAGTCAGCACTATTGGTACTGTTGTAGTATGTTCTTTCTAAAAAACAGTAAGAGCAGGGAGAGGGAGGGAGATAGAGAGAGAGAAACTAAAAGTTCTGGTAGAAGTTTGAAAGACGCAGATCTGAGAGTTAATTATATAGAGTGGAGACAAGATGAGCCATACACAGCCTCTATTGCCGTAAATAAGAAAGTTTGTAGTTTTAAATAGTTTTGCTATCAAAGTGATTTTTCACATCTCTCAGTGAAGCATCCATAAAGAGATTTACCAAACACTGACAGATACGTTTTGTATATTAGATGATTCCTCACATTGTATTTGATGGTAGATAATTCAATAAATGTAATAAATTGATTCTAATGAATGTAATTTTTAATTACTGATTACTGATATGTTCAGTAACATTTTAAAAATTTTGACTAAATGTATTATTTCTAGTGGGTCTCAGCTCTAATTTGGAACAAATCATTCTGTTGTTTTTAATTAAGTCCAAGTAGCTGGGGAAAAGATAGGAAAAAAATTTCCCCTTTATTCTTCATCCTGTAACCTAGCACCTCTTTTTCTCTTTTTGTTAACGTTTTTAATTGTATCATCAGTTCAAGGCCATGGGTCCATTAAAGTAAAATAATCAGTGTGTGAGAGCTACAATGTGGTTGAAATAAATAGATATCATTTTCTTTACTTGTTTATACCTCTCCTCCCTCCACGTGTGACAGCTTCTTTTGCTTAAAAATAACTTTCTTCCTCACAAAAATTAGATAACTCTTTTTTAAAACCATGATTTTATAAGTATGTATAAGTATTTTCATAATTTATCTTGTATTACCTCTGGGAGAAGTAAGTTGCAGATGAAAAATGAGGAGAATGAAGGTGTTTCTAATACCGGTGAGTCTAACAGTAAACGGATAAAGCTGACCACTGACTCCCTCTTGCACTTATGGGACTTCAGGTGGTCACCTAATTTCTCTAAGACTCATTTCCCTTGCTTATTTATTCTCTTAATTTTCTATAAAGTGGGGGAAGTGGAAGGATTAGTATGCTGTGTTTGCATCTCTGGATGATAGTGAGAATGAACTGAGTTGGGATATGTGAAAGTCAAACAGACATTACACAATGGGATAAACCATCATCCTCATTATTATCGTGACACTAGATTAGAGAACACTATGTTCTATGTAACATCACACTTACCTAGCTTTAGGTCTATAAAGTTAAATAATCAGGTTCCTTCTTTTATGCTAACTCCAGAAAGCGTAACACCACACATTCCAAAAGAAATCTCCACCTGCCCCTTGGCCAGGCTATACACAAACACACGAAGAACTACCTCAGTGGGGCCGGCCATCTTGGATTTTAACACATGAAATAAAGATTGGATTAGCTAAATTGTAAAGACCACTTAAGTAACCTGCAATTGTCTTATTTCTTAGATTATACACAATTTCCCTGTTTAGTTAATATGATATTTTGAAGAAATCATATATGTAACAAAATGCAATATATGCAATAAATCAGTATGTACCCTGTTCTGAACTTCAATAAACCCACCAGGAAGGGTCAGAGTTAAATCCCTGATATTCAGTAAAAATAAAAGGAAAATTCAAAACAGAATAGTCTTTCTCTGTGGAATTTATAAAAGAAAACACTAACAATATGAAAGAAACAATAAGTATGAATGATCGCTACCAAACACAATGTAATGAGAAAAATCTGGACTTGAACTAAAAGTTTTGTGTTCACATCCAAGATTTACTCCCAATTATAATATGATTTTGAGCAAGTTACTGAACATCTCATCTCCATTTTCTCATTTATACAATGAGATTAGTATGACCCTACCTTATAAAATTGCTGTCAAGATTAAATTAGGCAAGGCTTATTAAATAAAAGCAAAGCATACCATACTCTTATTTTCATTTTTTTTCATATTCTCTGAAATTTGGTTATAAGAAATTCTACTTGAAAGAAAAAATGTGTATATCTCCCTTCCTTAAAGCTGAGGCCATTTCTGTTGAGCTTCTACCCTCCAACTGTGTAATATAAGCCCCATATTCTTGCTATAAATGAAGGTCTTTGTAATTTGTAACATTTGTTTTTATCCATGTATTCTCCAACTCAAGATCTCAGACTCTGGCTCTGTCATATGAAAAACATTCTCTGTGTGCTCACTGGTGAGCATACTTTATCACCCCCTCCATATCACCTACTATGGTAGGAACCTATATAATTGCAAAATGGTTGCATAGCAACCACATTATCAAGCATCTTCATTCCATCTCTTTTATCTTAAATCTCCAAACAACTAAAGGAGTATTTTCAGCTGACAGCAGTCTTTAACCAAAAAGAGAGGATATAAAAATCCCAGGATACTGATTCAGGTTGTTTTTTGTGTTTTTTTAAAAATTTACTTCTATTTTTATATTCACCAGGCTTGTGTGTAAAACAAAAACTGAAATGCTCACAGATGAGGCAGCAATTAGCATCTAAGCATACCATATGCCAAGGGGGAGTTGTTGTTAAGCTATCCAAAGTTACCTAGGTTATCACTGACAAATAGCTTCCCCCAGAACATAAGAAATCGACAGCCACCTGCTCCTTCTTGGCTGGTAGCGTGAAACAGACTTTATAGTCTGCTGGCTATGCTACAATATGAATTACAGGTGAGTCAAAGCCACTCTGCCAGCCATTGAAAGAAAAGTGACTTTACTCACCAGAAGGACTGTCCCTTGCCAAACAAAGAGAAAGAGACTTGAGAAATCATTTAATTTAAAATTTAAGACCTTCATTGTACAGATCAGAAATCTCAGTTCATGTGTTTTGACCAGTCATAACACAGTTCATTAGTTGCAAACATAGGATGAGTAAAAACCTTTCTTAAATTAAGAATTCTTCCAGAGAGGTAACATGACAATATATTTTTGTAAGCACAGTGCCAGTATTGATTGCAGCTTTCTTGGCTTGTATTATAATTCCCCAATTATATATAAGCTACTAAGTTAACCTTTAGGGACTTCAGTTTCCTTAATGCTACCTTACAGGGTCATTTTGAAAGTATGAGATAATCCATATAATATAATCCGTATAACACTCGTGTAATTTCACCTTGCACAAATTAAGTACATGTTAGCAATTATTATTATTATTATTATTATTATTATTATTCAGTGGTCTAGAAATCCTAAACCTGTCAGGACCCAAAATACCATTGATATCTTCCAAAGAAGGGAATATTCCATATTCAATGGAACGGTAAAGTCAAATAAAGTTCTAATTGTTTAAGCTATATCTGAATCACCAACTATTCAGTACCTTTAAAATAGTCTCTTCTATATCTTTGGAATGACTATCCTAAGCATTCAGCAAATTAACCACATAAACCAGTAACTACATAAATTATAAAGCTTAAGAAATAAGGGTTTTTATTTCCATCTAAAATACTCATTTGGACCTTTGAACCAGATTCTAGCTCTTTTATAAAAGCAAAAGGAAAGGAAACAAAATGAAACAAAAATGTATGAAGTATGAGGAATTCTGCCTAATTTGAGCCTTGAGTCATGGTTTAAACATTCTTTTAAACAAAAGCCTCCCCGACTAATTATCACTAATTACATTTTTTTTTTTTCCTCTAGGAGATCAATCAACTAGATGTAACACTTGGGAGAGTTTTGTTTTGTTTGGTTCGGTTTGGTTTGGTTAGCCTATTAATCTTAGCCAGAATGGGCCTGAGAGGTGGGGGGAGAGGTGAAAAAGATTTCAAAAACTCTTTTATCAAACATCAGGATTTTCAAAAAGACCAAGGCAGTTTCCCCCTTCCCTCCCCAAAATAACAAACAAAACAAACAGACAAAAAACATGATGGGGGTGGGGACTTATATAGCTCCCTTCTTTAAATAGATTCTTTGAAAAAAATCATTTTGAGTATTACTCTTAGGCCTGGCCATGCTTATTGATATGATCATGGATTTCCGACACCTTCTTCTATAATCATCTTTTCTTTGCCTACTAAGGAAGACCCATTCCTTCTCCAACCTCAAAGATCAATAAGTATGAGCATGAATCTTGAAGTGATCTCAAGCTGTCATTTAGCTTACCTCACTATCAGCAGGTATGTTTTCTCAAATGATTTCCAAGTGTCATTTTACCACAGATGTTAAAACAGAGGTTATCAGACGTGGCTTGATGGTTCACAATCTTATGCGATCCCCAGGGTGAAATCTGAAATGGTCCTTGTTCAGGGAGGGCAAAGAGAGACTAAAAGAAGAGGTAGGCCATTCCAAATTGGTAGGTGGAAGGTTTAACAAGCAATGGAACTGACTTTTGAGGCTTGTCTTGGGTGGTTGTTCAACAGGCAGATCACTGCACCTGCCCACCAGAATCTTCACTGGGTTTAGTCACGTATTCAGTCCAGAGGGTCTTAACAACACCTTACTCTCAAGGTTGGGTCCTTGAAGTGCCTCTTAGTGTGAGACCAATGGGCAGAACATTCCCAGGACAGGGGAGAGGAGCCTCTGATTGTGAGGGTCCAGGTGGAGGTCAATTGGTGGTCCTGGTCTCTCGAAGACCTCCCCTAACATGGCTGGATCAAGCAATTGGGGCACTTAGCTGGAGCTTTCAGATCTTTCATATTTCTTCTGGAGTAATTTCTCTGACTCCTATAAGTAAATGGCTGTGGTATACTCAGGCCAGCTTCATTACAATATTATGATCTTCTACTCCAACACTATTTCATTTTCTTGATGGTGAGGTGGACTGTGAAAGACATGTGGGTCTTTTTGTTTGATTATTTGTGTGTGTCGTGCGGGGGATCCTGCTCGCTGCGCCATTTGTCGTGCGGGGCGGCATGCAGGGAGTTACGCGGGGTCTCAGCTCCCGCTCCCCACATAAGAACACAGGATATGGTGAGGCCAAAAGGGAACACCCATGGAGCCATAGGTAGGGGAGTCATACCACTATATTCTCACTGGCGGCTGGGTTGGAGACACAGGAAGCTGGAGCCACACTGTTCGCAACCCT
Organism: Rhinolophus sinicus; assembly: GCF_057876585.1. NCBI lineage: Eukaryota > Metazoa > Chordata > Mammalia > Chiroptera > Rhinolophidae > Rhinolophus > Rhinolophus sinicus. Next base: position 45,626,656 of record NC_142501.1, on the reverse strand, counting down.
CACTGCGCCGCTTGCAGGCTCAGCCACCATCTTCTTGCTAGCCCCCATTTTCTGCTAGCGTAGCCACAGCAGTTATATTAGTGGCCAATGGCTCACTGGTTACAGCTGACGGCCAACTAGCCACAGCTGATGGCCATGCAATCACAGTTGATGGCCATTTACTACCTGAGCCAGCACCTGTCTATGTGAGGCCGAGAGCCTGGAAACTGCTTTTTGGGGTTTGGCCCCACACTAGTTTTTTTCTAAAGTTTTGGGTACTTACGTAGCAAGGTTAGAGAAAGATTAAGAAGCACCTGGAACAACATGTATCGACTTTAAATAATTATGCGAAGTGAAATAAGTGTCACAAAAGGACAAATATTACATGATTGCACTTACATGAGGTACCTAGCGCAGTTAAATTCGTAGAGACAGAAGGTCTGGTGATTGCCAGGGTCTGGAGAGACGGGGATACAGAGTTGTTAATGTGTAGAGAGTTTCAGTTTGGGAAGATAAAAAAGTTCTGGAAATGGGTGGTAATGACGGTTGCACAACAATGTGAATGTACTTAATACCAGTGAACTGTACACTTTAAACTGGTTCAGATGGTAAATTTCACATTATATATATTTTACCACAGTAAATAAAAGAGTCACCTGGAGAAAGTCGACAAAGGAAGAACCTGATTAGGATGGTACAATTTAAATAACCATGAGAAACTAAACACATGTACACATGCAAGTATATATTTAGTGTTACCAAATATCTTAAAATCGTACCTTAAAATCTGTTTTTACTTTAAAATAAATAGAAAAGTTCAGCAATGGTCTAACCACTGTGCTGTACACCTGAAACTAATATAAATAATACTGAATGTCAAGAGTAAGTAAAACAATAATTAAAAAAAAAAAAAGAAAGTAAAAAGAAAACCTCAGCAAAAGAGTGCCCCCTTGTGGACCTCTGTGAGGTGGCGGAATACCTAATGACTAAGCCTAGCTGTCCTGAAATGACACAGCTCTTTTGAATTACACTTCCTCCATCTTGAATGTTTTTGAACATAACCTCCATGCTTGCATTCCTTGACTGCAGAGGATTCAAAAACCTCCCAAAAATTAATCCAAAAGTAAAGATTAAAAGAAGGATATTGATGTATTTTGGAGAGATTCTCTTAATTTCTTTGACAGAGTCAAAAAATTATTAATTTCCTGTTTTAAAGGTCGAAGCTCAGTGGCTTTTAAGCTAATTATAACCTAATGTTTAAATTCACGGTGCGTTTCTGGAAGAAGCTTCTCTACAAGAAAAAAGATATTTTGAGTGTATGTGTTTTTTGTGGAGCAGGGGTTCTTTTTTGAATATTAACTTTATTTCATTCATCATTGTATTTTGTTCTGTTTCTCAGATGACTTGTTTTGTTACTGCCATCCAACTTTGCTACTGATAAATAGGAAACGGGAAAGTAAGTATCTCTTTGATCACCACAAAATTGCATGACGTCCTTCCACAACACATGTTTTTATTTAACACGTTTATTTTAACTTGCTTTCTGATTATTATATAACTGTTTCTTTTTTTTTTAACTGTAGAATTATTCATCAACCTAATTTGTTGGCCAAGGAACATGTAAGTTTTTTCAAGATCATTGAAAGAATGAATGGCAAGATTAAAGCAAGATTAAAATTCTGATGTACTGATTTTCTGCACTAATCTTAGGTGATTGCCAACGTTGATGCTCTGAAAAGGTATGTTCTCAAGTACAACCAATTTTCAGTTGGGATTTTTTTTAGGTAATTCTATGATTTTGTGAGGAAAATAATTTATAGAATTTTATAAAAATTTGTTTTGCAAATATAGGTTCCTAACCTAGTATGTTTATCCTGAATAAATATCTATTTTGAAGGAGATGATAGAAAGATTAATTTCACCTGCTAGCAACTTTTACTTGACCTTGAGAAAGGTTAGAGTCATCCAGAAATCTCATTAGAAATGTTTAGTGAAAAGTTCAAATTAAATATCTTTCTACCCTTGGGTTTCTGTTTCTTTAGGAATCTTGAAACCTGAACCAGTCTGGTATTAATGCAATAACTGTAAGTAGCTTAAGCAATTTGTAGTTATCTATCCTAAGATGCTTTGGAGACCATTAGTTGAAGTTCACAATATCATTATAATGTCACATTAACAGGCTATTACCATTTCCAATTATAACTATGTGGGGATTTTTAAAAACTTTTTGTTTTGGAATAATTTTAGACTTACAGAAAGGATGTAAAGATAGTATAGAGAATTTCATATACCCTTCACCCAGTTTCCCCTCATATTTACATCTTACATTACCATGTTACATTTGTCAAAATTCAGAAATATTGGTACATTACTCTTAACTAAACTCCAAAATTTGTTCAGTATTTCCACAAATATTTTTTTCTTTATCCCAGATTTTCATCTAGCATATTACACTACATTTAATTGTCATGTCTCCTTAGACTCCTCTGTCTGTGACAGTTTCTCAGACTTTCCCTGTTTCTCATGACCCTGAGAGTTTGGAGGAATACAAATTTTGTAGGTTTTCCCCACATTTGGTTTTGCCTGATTTTTTTTTTTTTTTTTTTTTTTTTTCACGATTAGACAGAAGTTATGGGCTTTGGGTGTAGAAAACTAAAAAAGTGGTAGTGCTCTTCTCATCATATCCTATGAGATGTGCATGATATAGCAGCATGACATCACTGATAAGATAACCTTGATCATTAGATTAAGATAGTGCTTGTCAAGATTTTCCACTGTAAAGGTGCTATTTTTTCCACTTTTTTTTCCCCACTGTTCTTTGGAAGTGGATCCACTATGTCCAGCCCTCAAAGTGGAAGAGAGCAGGGAGAATTAAGCTTACCTCCTGAAGGAAGAAATACTGACACATGTTCTTTAGAATTGTCTGTAAGGAAGATTTGTTTTTTTCTCTCTCATTTATTTGTATATTCAATTTCTTCATATCAGTATACACTCATATATATTTTATACTTTGGGTTATAATCCAATACTACATTATTTATTTTATTGCCCAAAGTGTTATAGCTTTGGCCTCTGGAATCTCTTTCAGATTTGCCCCTGTGACCTTTTGACATGTCCCCATTCTTTTGTGTTCTTAAGTACTTTCTTTCTTTCTTTCTGGCATTCCAAGATGCTCCGGGTTCATTTAGTATTTATCCTCCCTTGGCGCTGGAATCAGCCATTTTTCCAAGGAACTCTGGTGGCTTTTATTGGCAAATAGTATTTAGAAACCAAGATCTCAGCACTTGGTATGCTTGATGTCACTAGATGTCACTGCTTCGAGGTCCTCTCAGCAAAGGAATAGAAACATATATAAGTATATTAATCTGTGTATACACATATATCTATACTTTTTTCTGTATCTCTCCATCTGTAGATAGATGATAGATGGATGGATGGATGGATGGATGGATGGATGGATGGATGGATGGATGGCTATCTAGATAGCTAGATAACTAGATAGATGAGAGCTAGATAGATAGGTAGATAGATAGATAGATGATAGATAGATAAGAGATAGAAATTCATACTGAAGTCTCTCACATTAATCCAGTACAACAGGATTTATTCTACCTTTGGTGAGAATTTTTGCTTTAAATCTTGAACTTTATTTCCTTTTGTTAAATAAACCTTTTTTTTTGTAACATATTTTATATTACTCAATGACATTTCCCTTTTATGCTGCTGCCAGTGTACTTTGGTGATATAATGATATTACTGTAAGATATTCCCTGAAAGTCAAGTAAGTTTTGGACCCCTGTGGCAGATACTGCTGATTATCTATCTAATATTTTTCATCTCATTTTCATTCCGCAAATTTTAGAGACAGCAATGTGTCCAGTTGAAGATTCTCCTCCTCAGACTTTCTTTAAGCTAGAGTTGTCCCCATGTAATCTAGTCTTATGAGATACAAGAGAAAGCTTCCTGGGTGGAGCTTATAGGAAAGCTATTGTTTTTCCCATAAAACACGTCTTTTTCTCTTCACTCTGCTCTCTTTCTCATATCTGAAATATGCACATGACATCTGGAGGTGGGGCAGCCATCTTATGACCATGAGGATAAAAGCCACAAAGGATGGCAGAGCAGGAATATAGAAAGAGCCTGGCAAAATGAGTTTTCTAATCACCAGCTTCAGACTGCCTACTTCCAGACTTCTTGTTACACAGGGGACGTGAACTCATTTGGTTAACCTATTGTATAGTCTGTCATGTGAGATTTAACACAGTCTTACTTGATGCAACCCATTTGGAAGAATAGAACAATAGTTCCTTTCTTTCTAAGTTGGATGGTCTGTTGTTGTGATTATACATGCCATGAAATACCAGCCAGTGCTGGTTTGTTGTGTCATGTTTAGGTGTTGAAAAGCATGTTCCAGTTTCAAGGGTTGACATGCAAAGAGTTTAATGGCATTCTTACTATCAGGTCTACGCCAGCAAGTTTGAGGATTAGCTAAAAGTCCATCCATACATACCATGTAAAGGGATAAACTTTAGAAAAATGGGAAATTGTGTATGGATCCTAAGGTCATAAATTAGTATCATAAGAGATTTATTTTCAAGGTGTAATTCAATATCTTAAGAATATAGTCCAAACATCCTTGGGGTGGCAGGAGAGAATATGGGGTAGAGAGGGGGTGAAGCAGAGGAGTATCATAGTTCATGGGATAATATACAGTTTGAAAGAAATCATATTAGAATTACAATGCCTTTTGATCAATATTTTGAATTTTCTTTCAAAGTTAATGAGGATAATAATAATAGATGTGTTCTATGTTCCAGGGAATACACTAAGCACTATAAAAGTAGCATAACGTTGACTTGTCACAATGATACTTTGCAGGGCTACTCTTAGTATCTCCATGTAAAAGGTGAGAAAACTCAAGTGTAAACATATAAGCTCACATAGCTAATAAGTGCTGATATTCAAAACCGAGTGTATCTGAGTCCAGGATCTCTGTCCCTCCCCACCTCACTGAACTTTTTTCTTGCTAAATAACATTAAAGGAAATGATAGGTCTCCTATTTTATCAAAAGACACAATGGGGTTTAAAAAAAAAGTTGAGTAATACTGTTATACTCAGTGAAAAATGAAAAGCTGTTTTTCTACCCACTGATAGGAGTAAATCACATTGTTAAATGACATAAATTTCTAAACCAATATAACTGTTTAAAATAACATTTGATTTACATGAGTCTATGACCTTAGGTCATTGCAACATCACTAAGAAATATTTTGTCAATTGCAACGTAAAAAATGAAGTATATTTGTTTCATAGAAATTACCTGCTCATAATTCACTTTTATATGAAATATCTGAATCATGCCAGAAATGAAAGGCAGCTTTAGCTGTCATTTTGATTTAGGAAATGCCCAGCATTTCTAAATTTAATTGACATGCGTAAGGTACGACTTATGAAAGATATTAGAAGGATTTTTTCATTTTTATGTATATAATAAATGTATGAATGTATATTATTGTATTCTTGAAAATTATTGTTTGTTTAATAAGTTAGGCAGTAGAAATTTCTACCAGAACAAGAATAAATCATTTTTCCTAAATTTTCAATATAGTCTTTTAATAGACATAATGCCTTTTTTATATGCTATTTAATGCTATTTAAAATAGATACAGTACCTCTAACAGATTAGCATGGACACCACCAGCTATTGCCTTGTGAGCATAAAGATTTTTGTGAAAGCTTATGTCATGCCTGATATAACTGTGCACAGAACTGAGTAAATTGTCTCAAATAGCTATTCCCAGGTATTGACAGTCATTGCAGCAACATTTCGTATCTGGAAGTAGGATCCATAATAATTTTATTCTAATATCAAAACATAGTTGCATAAAACCTTATTGATTAAAGAAAATAGATGTATCTTTTCTTCAAAAAAAAGACTTCTGTATATAAATGAATACATATATTAATAAAAAGAGACATGTAAAAATCAATATAATTGCAATAGTAGCCTCTGATGAGGAACATCGCTTGATGAAGTGTGTATTTTATATGTGGCCCAGATGTTATGTGGGATCTGCAGACCTCTTAATGTCAATACAGTTTCGTCCATCTTCCATTTCATGCCTTATGTCAATATAAAACTTTTCTCACGTTTTCTGGAACTTCCCTACTTCTTGGATGTTTTGGTTCTTCTGGCTTCTAACTTTTTGCCCTTTGAATCAGTTTAGCCGGTGAATAAGCTTTCCACCTGGAACTATCCTTTCTGTTCTGGGCCATGTCAACCTAGATATGAAACCCAGTCATTTATTGTAGTCTCATACAATAAAAAATCTAATAAGGCATATGTGTATGGAATATAATTTACTAAATTTGGGGGGAGGAAAGGGATAGAAGAGACTTTACATTGAAGCCACATGATCACCTTATTAAATAATAGGTGCCCTAGTTATTAAAAATCCTTTAGCCATCCCATCCAGCACTGGAAGTTTTTCACTGCTACCTCATTGCAGATAGACCTCAGCCTCGTACTGTCTCTTTGGCTCGTCATTCATCTTCCCACTTGTCTCTCACCTCTTCCCTGTTTTGTCCTTCCTAAATTGCCACCCAGAACTCCATGTCCAGCATAGAAATGTTGTCTTCTTCCTAGTGCCCAAAAAACCAGTCTGAATAAAGCTTCCGCACTGTTTATCAGGAAGTGATAGTCAAAGGAGGCAAGATGGAGGTAAAAAGGCAAGTGAGGAAGAGAAGAAAAGAAAATATGAGGCGGTGCATTACTGACCTGGCTGTAGTTTCATAAGAAAACATAACAGTATCACAGGACAGATGAAACTTTTTGCATCTCCAAACAGTCAGGGGGTGGAAGGAAGCAAAATGTATCAGCAGGACCCTTTCCATGTCCTCTCTTTTCATTGGTCAGGCTCCTTCCAATGCAGCATCAACTTCCCTGCACTTGTGGTTTTAAACTCCAATATTCCTCATCAGATACATATATAACAGCATACTTGATTCCTGGATATGCTTAAATAATAAATTTCTGCTTAAGAAGTTTAATTAGCAATCAAACTCACTGGCATTGATCCTGTGTCATTCCAAACAACCTCTTATAAGTGTCCTAAATTCTACTCTGTTATCCTTTGGTCGCAACGTGGTGGGAGGAAAAAATCCTGGAACAATATATCTGCATGGTGCATTGCTGGAAAAAAATGTACAACTGAGAATTCTGGCTGTAAATTCACCAACCTTGACTGGACTCTCACCACTGCCCAAACTTACTGCTGTGTTTCCTTGGTTAACTTACTCTCCTGTTCTCCACACAACGTTAATCTTCACTGTCCTGGCACCTCAAGTCCCAAGCTTTTCCTCTCACTCTCAGGAGATTACTTCCTACCTACTTCAGAAAGAAAATGAAGGCCTTTGGGTAGACATTCCATCAAATTCCTATCACCTAATTTTCAAATCTACCTGCATCCCTCATATAAACAACAGAGCCTGTCATAGCGTGGATACACAATAAATGTTTATTGGAGGTTTTCAGTTCTGACCTCAGTATGCCACCGATAGAATAATGCATAATCTAAAGGAATAGAAAGGAATAGCGTCAAAGAGGTGTAAGAACACCTTCTTATATCAATGTGTCTTTTCCTTTTCTAGGACCCTTTATCCTTCTTTATAAGTTTTGACATATGTGAGTGAACTCTCCTGCTAAATATACTCAACCTATATAGTTCAACTTATTGTGCTTCACTGAGGCCTTTATAAACCTTTACATGTGTAAAAATAACACAGTTATATCTCTTTCTATATTTTATTGTTGTTTTGTTGTTTTCTTCTGTTTGCTATAAAGATTACCCTCTTATTCAATGGAAGGTATGACCAAAAAAGATTCAAGAATTACAATAAGTTTCCATCATCACTACTATCATTGTTAGTCCCATTCTGTATGAAATTTCCAAATATTTCCAAATGCTCAACACTCAACATCTCCTTTCATTAATATTTTAAAAAGTCACAATTTAATAACATCTGCTCTTTTTTTCAAAATCTTAAGAAGAAACAGCATCCTGGAATTGGAACAATAATATGTGTTTCTCTCTGTGGATAAGCAAAATTTCATAAGAACTAAGATGATTCAAGCAGGTGTTCATCATTTAACTGCCAGGAAAAGCCCTGGGAACCACAAAGATTAATTCAGATCCACAGTTTGGAAATTTCTCTACCGCATTCAAGCATCTTTTTAAATAGGTATTCAATTGTTTTGAAGTGCTTTTAAAAGACCTCATTAAATTTCATTTAAAAATCACTTTTAAAATCTGGAGTACTAGTCCTGGGAATATATCCTAGGTGGATTTGGATGGAAATGAGGGAGTGGATATAGATCTTTATTTTGTCTTTTAGTGCCTTATTCATGTATAAACATATAGGGCTCTCCATGATCTAGCCACAACTTAGTCCTTGCCATTTCCTATCTTCAAATACTTCCCAATCATATGGAACTTCCATCATCTCCCAAAGCATGTCATGCCATTTCACACCCGTATGACTTCACTCACATTGTTCTTTCTCCCCATTGCCATTATCCACCAGGTAAATGCATCCTGTGTTTTTAGAGCCAGCCCAGCATCACCTGTTCTAGGGAACCTCTTCTGACTGTCATTCATCTCCCACAGGGAAAATAACTACTTTATCTTTGATACTCCCTCTCTCCACTCTAGATCTTTCTATGGTATCACTATATTGGCTTGCTTGCATTTGTGGCTCTCATTGAGCAACTATAAAGTATTTGGAGGCAAAAATTGTATTGCCCGTTTTTGGATTATTAACACCTACCAGTGTCTGACTCATGGTATAAACTCAATGAATTCATCTTGAAGAAATGAATGAATAAAAGAATGAATTAATACCTGTATCTCTACTAGTTATTTAATACTTGATTAGTGAAGTTTTGAAAAAATTTCCCCCTATTTTGAGATTTAGACTGTGTTAAATGAAATCAGTTACATACATTAGACATGACTTTGTCCTTTTCATTTGTCCCTAGAACATATGGAATAAATAATCTCTATAAAGGTTAAGGAAACATTGTAATATAACATAGAAAAGGCATACCTAAAACACGAATAGTGTAGAAACTTTGTTTCCGATATTTGATATACTGCTGGAGTAAAACAGAAAAATCTGGAAAAGAAGGAATACTTAAAAATGACACCATTATAACATGGCATTTATATGCCTGTAATTGTACTGTGCTTTTTAATTGTTACCACTTTAATTTAATATGCACAATAAGCCTATGAGATGTGTTGATATATCATGTGTAGTTAAGGAAACTGAGTCTCAGAGAGAGGAAATAAATTTGCCAGTCACATCAAGTGATTTCGACTCAGGTCTCTCTAACAGGAAAGCCCATGGTTTTTGCTTTGTTTTGTTTTCCTTTTTTTCTTTTACTGTTTATTGTGGTAAGAACACTTAACATGTCTACCCTCTTTAAAATTTTAAGCACATAATACAGCATTGTTAGCTACAGACAGTGTTGTACTCTAGAGCTAATCATCTTGCATAACTGTAATTTTATACCAGTTCAACAGCATTTCTCTATTTTCCTCTCCTCCCAGCCCCTGGCAAGATCATTCTACCCTCTATTGCTATGTACTGACTATTTTAAATGATATAAGTGGTATCATGCAGTATTTCTCCTCCTCCAAGTCTATGTTCTAATTTATTAACTCTTTGAAACAATAACAATAATAAACCATAACATGTTAACATAAATAACATTTATGAACAATAACTATATTTTCAAAAAATTAGAAGAGCAGCATAATTTGAAATTATCACCTCCAATCTCATTGAAATGTTTGAACTATTGGGAAGCATCAAGTTCATGCTGGCAGACACACATTTTCAAAAAATTTAATTCTTCCTTCAAAACTCAAATATCATTGGCAACAAATATTGTCGGTTGTTTTCCTTGAAGTCGCAAACTTACTTCAGTCATTTTCGAGAAAATATTTGCCAAATATCCAAGTCTGAATAGACATAGTTTGTCTGTCAGTGTTCTTTTAAATACGTTTTGCTCAGTGAAAAAAAGTGGCTACTTCAACTTGCAACTCACTTGTACAAATGCTTTTCTTCAAGACAACAATCATACTTTAGTAAACAAAAGAGCTTTAGGTGTACTTCCTATTTCATCACACAGAATATGAACAAGACATGTTCTCAAGAGCTGACAATTATTAACGTTAATAAATTCTACTACTTCTTCAAGGATATACTTATGTGAAACAGGTTTTTTTGTTTTGCTTGTTTGTTTTGGGTTTTGTTTGTTTGTTTGTTTGTTTGTGAGTTTGTGGTTGTTGAGAATACAACGACGATTACCGTAGTAGAGTTTGATGCCACTCTCTTGATTCATGCTAATGTGCCCGCAGTGTTATTCATTATTGCCTTTGCACCATTAGTACACATGTTAATACAGTGAGAAAGGCAAATAACATCCTACTTATCAGGAAAATAGTGTTGACTTCATGAATCCCTGAAAGGTTCTTGGGGTGCCCCTGAGGTTCCCTAGACTACACATTGAGAATTATATAAGACTATTGGCCCAGCCTCCTACCTGCCTTTCTACAAGTTGTTCTTCCCATAACACTCTAAATCAGATGATATTACCCCTCTGCACAAAACTTCATGGACCTCCCATCTCATGCAGAGCAATGTGGAAAGTCCTGATCATTCTGATCTCATATTGTACCATTTTATCAACTGTCATCTTCCTCCAATCTAGTGCCTCCTTATTGTTCTTGAACACTTTATGCAAGCTTCCACTCCATGGGTCTTCACACTCTCTATTCTCCCACACAGGGATTTTTTGTTTTCCCCTCACAAATTTTTCATGGCTCATTTTCTCTCTTCTTTTAGGTTTCCATTTAAATATCACCTTATGGAAAGGCCTCACCTGATCACAATATACAACTTCAGTTCTGTCATTCTTTAAACTCTTGGCCTGCTTTACTTTCCTTTTGCCGCTTATTTCTTCATTCTTTTTTATTGTCCAACTCCCCAACATTAGAATGTCAACCTTATGAAACCAGGAATTTGATTCTGCTCACTGCTTTATTTTTCACTGCATGTAAGATAAATAACCCAACTTAAAAATTGACAATTAAAAATTGACAAATGATATAAATAGATGTTTCTCCAGAGAAAATGGGCAAATGGCCAGTAAACACATGAAAAGATGCTCAAAATCATTAGCCTTCAAAGATATGCAAATGAAAATCATAGTGAGATCCCACCTCACGCGTCACTGGTAAGAATGTAAAATGGTGAAGCCACTTTGAAAAATGCTCTGACAATTTCTGAAAAGGTTAAACATTGTTACCAGCAATTTCACGCATACAAATATACCACCGCAAAAATGAAGACATATATCCGTGCAAAAACTTGTACATTAGTATTCACAGCAGTGTTATTCATAATATCCGTAGAGTAGAAACAACCCAAGTGTTCATCACAGATTAATGGATAAATACTATGTAGAATATCCATAAATGGAATATTATTTGGCAATAAAGGAATGAAGTACTAATAGGTACTACAACACAGATGAACTTAAAAACATTATGCTAATTGAAAGAAGCCAGTCTGACCACATATAATATGATCCCTTTTGCAGAGTTCAGAATAGATATATAAAGACAGAAAGTATATGAGTGGTTACCTTTGGCAAGAGGTAGGGTCTTAGGAGAACTGGAATGTGACTGCTCATGGGTTTGTGGTTATGTATTCTCTTTTGGGGTTGTTATAGCAGCCCAAACAGACTAGGACAACTCCATATCTCAAATATCTGGTTTTCAAATCTTATGTGCGTTCAGTGTGTATTCTTTCTTACCAACCATGTTACCTCGGTTAACTCCTGAGATTCCTTTCATACCCTTCTTGATTAACCTACGAAATTTTTACATGTTTAAGTTATAGTCCTCATGAGCTACATGGCTATTTGAGCATAATTTTTAAAAAGTACTTTCTTTCAGTTTTATATTCCACATTATCAGTGAAGTCATATGGTTCTGATATGTGGGATATAAAACTGAAAGCAACAAAAGAACAAGACAAACAAATAAAGAAACAAAAACTCATAGACGCAGACAATAGTTTAGTGGTTTCCAGAGGGTAAGGGGGGAAGTGGATGGTAGATGAAGGTAAACAGGGTCAAATATATAGTGATGGAAGGGGAACTGACTCTGGATGGTGAACACACAATATGATATATAGATGATGTATTACAGAATTGTACACTTGAAACCTATGTAATTTTACTAACCGTTGTCACCCCAATATATTTTAATTAAAAAAAAAATATTTTCTGAAAGTATACCAACAGAGGGTAATAGAGCCAGGTAGGAACATTCGTTCTTTTCTGACCTTTTTCTGATGCACTGAAATACTATTTAACACTCAAATGCCCTTCCATTGCAACATCAAATATCTAATTCATATATATATTTTATTTTCACAATAAAAAAATTTTCTAGTCTAAAGAGTATTAAATTGTATAGCAAATGACTTTTCTATTGTAGTCAAGTATGCATAATATAAATTTACTATTTTAACCTTTTTTTATTTTATTTTAACCATTTTTAAGTGTACAGTTCAGTGGCATTAAGTATGTTCACATCATTATGCAACCATTACAGCAAATGACTTTTATATAAATAACAATGGAAAATTCACATATATAATTAAATCTACAAAATGCTTTTATTTTATAGTTATTAAAATAAAACTATAGTTCTAATAAAGAACATTATCACAAGACTTCAGATAAACTAGTAATCATGTTAATAAAGTCATGACATTTATGGAACTGTTTTTAAAATTTATTTACACTTGTAATTTCCTTTTACAACCCAAAGATTTTCATCCAGATTTTTTATTGGAAATAAATTCATTGATGCATCATGAGACAGATTGCATATTAAGTATATTAAATGTCAGGCTTGTTATTCTATTTTCATTTGAAAAACAAACTTTTCCATAAGGCAGGGACAGATGTTTATAACATAATAGCAGCTGTGGCAGAGAATACATTTTCATTAAGGAAAAATGAAAGTGCTTTTCTTTAATTGGTAAGATTATTAATAGTTCTTTGGAAGTATTAGACAGAAGTTGTTACAAGATACTTGAAACAAAACAGCTATAATCAATAACCCATCTACTGTGTTTCTTATTATAGTACCAGCTGCTACTGTTTCTTCTCTCTTGACAAGACATTAAGCTCCAAGGACATGCCTACCTACCTGACCATAACACACAGGTCAAAACGTGGCCACCCACTTGACTAAAAGAATTATCCAGTTATGCCAGAATTTCCTGTTTTTTTCCTCCTTTCATGTGCTTCTTTTTTTATGTCTGGGTCTTTTATCTATGCCCTCTTGGTCCTTAGAGACTTCCTATCCATTATTTTTTCCTGTACCTTTACCTTCAAATTTTATAGGTTCTTTCCTCTCAGCACTTTTGCATTTTGAAAAGAAAAACAAAAAAATCAAAATCCCTTTTCTTACCACTCATATTCTCATCTTGTTGGTATTTAAGATCTCTACTTCATAGCCAAACTTATTTAAAGAGAAATGGACATGCCATCTCTAGTCTTTCACCACAATTCACTCCTTACGCTACTGAAATGTTGGCTGAGATAACTCAGGCCAATGGATGTATTTTACTTACTTACTTGACTTCTCCCTATCTTTGATGGGCTTATGGATCCTAACTCTTGAAACTCCTGCATTGGCCTAGGTGATACTGCACCTCGCAGTTCTCCAAATTTCTCACTCCTTTGCAAGTTCTCTCATGGACTCTTCTTTTTCTGTCTTATTCCTAAGAGTTGATATTTCCCATGTATCCAACTCCTTACTAACACCTATAATTAAAGGGCACATCTCAAACTCAATTACAGAATTCAATTCCTTATTTTTCTCTCCAATCTTCCCCTCCTTAGGTGCTTTCTATCTCAGTGGAGGTCATTGCCATTTACCAATTGTTCAAGGCTGAGCGCCACTCTTGACTCCTCCTTTTCCCTCCCCTCCCACACAGCATTAATTACCACCTCCTGTGGAGTTCTCCCACACCCCCTTTATGACCAGGCTGGGCCTCATGTTCAGAACTGGTTTACTGAAATAACCTGTGCCACTCACTTCTATGCTCCATATTATTTCAGTCACCATTCTAGGGTTTAAATCCCATCATGCCACTCCTTTCCTCAAAAACCCATCAATGCCTCTACATAAGAGTTTAACTTGCCTAAAGATACTAATACTACCTGCTTCCCACTTTCCACTATATCCTCCACTCTCATTCTTCCCAGAAATCACTCTGCCTTCCAGCCAAGTGGAATTTATTGGATGTCCTACAATGTGCAATGCAGTTTTCCTTTGCTTAGAATACTCCTCTCACTTTTCTCTCATTCGTTAAAAATAAGCTAGAGTATCACTACCCCCATGAAGTGTTCTTTGATTTTATCCCACCGCCCATATCCCTGGGCATAAACTCAGGCCTTAGATGCCCCTCATTTTTTCCTTAAAGCTGCCTCTATCTATCTCTTCTTAACTTGGCTCATATCAGGGTAAATTTTAATCATACATTTACTTTTATTTTTCTCTACTAAATTATTGACTCTCAAGGGAGAGAAATGTGCTTCACTTGCCTCTGTGGTCCTAGAGCTAAGTACAGTATTTGGCTTCAGTAGACAGCAATAAAAGCTTGTTGAATTAATATATGCAGGAATGAATTTAATCGAATAAATCTTTGACTTAAGTATACGGCCAACCACACTGTAACATAAGAACCCATAATTTTTTTTAGCCTGCCACTCAAAATACTCCTTCACAAATCACATCTACTAAATATGTGTTTCACTTTGGTTAATTCTGAGACAAGAAGGCTTAGTGTACTCCAGTAGTTATCTTATTAAATTTTAGGCAGTTTTATTTTTCCTCATTTTTGCAATGTGTCATATATGTTAAACTCTAGAAAAAATATTTGAGTTTGAATTACACATTCAGTTGGTAAACATTTGTGTGGGCATGAAAATAAAAACCTCTGGTCTCCAGGACATCCTGGCCAAACAGTGAAGCAAAAGGACTAGAGACTTCCAGAAAAGTTGATTATACTGTTATAATGACGGTAGTTTCCATCAGCAGCTCCCAGGCAGAACCAACTGCTATGGTTGATTTATTTGTTTGCTTATTTTTTTCCTTGCTTCCAGTGCTTGACAATGCTAAGTATCGAGTGAGAGCTGAGTAAGAATTTCATTTTATATTTATATAGCAATTTACAGGTAAAAGTACTTTCAAGTTAATGTTCCCCTTTGAAACATATGTTGATATGTCAATTTTATTTAATCCTCCTGAATCTTCAATGGTCCTAACAAGAAACAAAACTATAGATTCATTTTACTCTATCTAAAAATTAAAATCATATTTTGTCTGAATTTAAAAAAAATATCTTCTTTATGTTTCAAATAAAACATGGTCTGTCTTATGCTTTATAATATTTTTAAGTGAGTTTTAAGTTATTTGCTTTCTAAAACATAAATATAGATATCATTTAGGGAAATGTATATCTCTAATCTGAAGTATTCCAGTCACTTCTATGGATGACTTTAATCTATAAATTACTTCTATGAATATAATCTGAAGACCTTTGCTTATCACAGGACATATTTTTCCCAGCCTCTAAGTTAAAAATCTCAAGTCACCACTTTATTCTGAAGTTACTCCTTATTCTTGCATGATTGCAATGCTCTTACAAATATCCTTTCTTTAACAGAGGAAAGCAGTAATTGTTATTTCTAGGCTTCAGAAATAACTTTCTCTCTTGTTTAACCCTTAAACCTAAACCTTTGAAACATTCTGAACTTATTCTCACATGCTATCTACTCTCAGTGTCTTCATATTTAATTCCCAGGAGGACTATACCAAAATGCATATATAATTGAGTTTATGCTTTGAATTGTATGGCTCACGTAGCTTCAGTCGGTCACACATGGAGACTGTGTGATTGGGCAGAAAATAGTCAGTTGACAACTAGTTTTTGACTCCCCCTATGGGCCAAACACTGTTATAAGCCCTGTCACACTCTAATGAACAAACAGTACTACCATTGACATGTTACAATCATACAAATAAACAAGAATGTTTTACATGAAGCATCTTGGTGCTTATTCTGTTCAGAGTGACGCCAGAAGTTTTATATTTATTTTCCTACTGTCGTGTTCTTTTTGCCCTTAATTCTCTCATACATTATTTTAACATTCTTGATTTATATGCACATTTGTATGACACCTCAAATCATTATGGAATGAGAGATAGTAACTAAATACCACTCCATATAGAAATACTATATGGAGATATAATAAAGGCGTCACTCTTTCCTTCAAGTGAACAGGAAATGTTTTCCTTTGCCTCAGCACATTAAAGAATGCAAAATACTCAAGCTGGAAATCAGAAAGTCAGCAACAAGGAAACAGAGATAGAAACCATTCCCAGAGTAATCAGCTATACACACTTTGCAGAGCAAATGTTTTAGGAAAAAAATTATATATATATGATATATATGTTATATATATCATATATATTATATGTACACGTATATAATATATACATATATACTGTAAATATTATATATATATAGTATATATGATATGTATATATAACTTTTTTTCACTGTTAATATTTACAGTGAACCTTGAGGAAACAATCAGCCAATCCCCAGAATGGTAGGAAATTCTATAAGACAAATGATCCAATTTCTTAAATAGACAAATGGAAGCAAGAGGGGAGGGATGGGGGGGGGGGGAGAGAGAGAGAGAGAGAGAGAGAGAGAGAGAGAGAGAGAGAGAGAGAGAACTGCATATCGACTTAATACAATATATGACCTTGTTACAATCCTGACTGTAATAAAATGCCTGTAAAAAGACATTTATGAGACAATTAGAGGAAATTGAACATACATTAGATATTAAATAATATTAATAAAATATTAATTTGGGGAATGTGATTATGGGATTGTACTTATATTTTAAAGGCCTTACATTCATGTATTTATAGATGAAATGATATAATATCGGGTATTTGCTTTAAAATAGTCCAGATGTATACATTTTATGAATAAGTTTATCAGTTTAAAGTAAGTAAGAAAGTTCAGGCAACTTTGAATCATAGTCAGTTTCTAATAGGTTGTAAATGAATATAAATTACCTACTCCTCTCAATCCACATTCTTTCAAAAGTAACAACTGAGAGAAAAGCATATTTGAAATTTATTTGGGACTGTGATCCCCGGCAACAGCATTGAGAGTCAGAGAGAGTGGAAATGGAGAAGAAGAGAAAGACAACAGAGGAATGCATATTGAGTCGGCTACCACTTTTGGATGGCAGGGAGCTGAGTCATGCAAAAACATTTGAAAGCCTCAAAGGCTAAGCCACAGGGCATTAGGCTTCGTTACACAAGCCTGAATTCTGAGAGTCCTGTGATACCTGATGAGTAGGCATAATAGAAGCCCTCCAGCAGGAAGTAAGAGGTACCCAGCATTGGTCTGAGGCAATGTACTGTGAATTGCACAGGAATTAATCTGGTTGAAGTCTTCATGGGAACTAATCTCCACAGCTAAGATCAGACTAAAAGGCTTAGTAGAGGCACATGAGTTTCTCTGATACAGTCCATTTGCTGTGCCTACCATTCATATCTCCTTTTCTTTCCATTAAGTTCAGTCAGTGATAGAATCCCATCAATATGGTGGCCAGCTGGAATCTGTAAAAAGACTGAATATAAGAAAGTGAGGGAAACAAGCTGCAATGCCTAATGCTGCACCTGGTTCCAAGACCATCATTGTATTATTTATCCTCCACTCCCAATTTAGAAGTCTGTCACCCTAGACCTGCACCTTGGCTGTTCTATGTTGTTTGCCAGATGAAGTGACTTAGACCTGTAGCCCCAGTGGTTCTGTACCCTTGATTTCCTCATGCTTGTCAGGTCATGTTTGCTCCAATTTCCCATCCACAATTTTCACTGGTCTTGGTAGCACCAAGAGACACCCAATGAGCATCCTCTAAACACCCTATAAGTCCTAGATATATAGCTCCCTACCTTCATTTTGTAGCAAGATCTCTAGTTCCTCATGGTAAAAATCTGTAATAATTACCACTGGCATTACAAAATGACTTTCTTACCTATTGTGAGATTTCAGGATGACCAGTGTTCAAACATAAGAATGTACAGGTTACCACCAATGAGATATTTAGTATGTAACATTTAATGTGGTAACAGAACAGTGATGAAGGTCACAAACAGCCTAATCAGCATCAGCAGGTGTCATGTTATACTTTTCTAAGTTTGATCTCAAACCATCAATCACCTTAAAATGCAAAAAACAAAACCAAACAAAATCATGTCTCAAAAAACAAGGCTATGTTAAATGAGATTATATTCCCATAAGTCATTTATTTCAAAACTGATTCCTATCTTTTTTCTGTCTATTTAAATAATTTATACTTTTTCTCATTCAATAAGGATTTGAAGGAGATATGTTGAATTAATAATTTTTACCAAGTGTAGACACAAGCCTAAGAAAGTTTATTTAACAGAAGAGTGGAATCTTATCTACCTCATTGGTTATGCTTATTTTATTTTATTTTTAACGTTTTTTTTATTAGTTTCAGGTGTACAAAACAATGTAATAGTTAGACATTTATCATTTATGTCCCTCACACAGTGACAACCCCCCAGCCCCCATCCACTACCCTTCTGACATTGCACGCAGCCATTACATTTCCACTGTCTCTATTGCTAATGCTGTACTCCGCTTCTTGTAACTATATATATATATATATATATATATATATATATATATATATATATGTAAAATTGTAGTTGATATTCATTATTGTTCAGCTTCAGCTTCAGGTGTACAGTGCAGTGATCAGGCATCTACATCATCCCTGAGGTGTTCTCCCTAATGAGACAAGTGTCCATCAGATACCCTACAAAATCTTTACATTATTGATTACATTCCCCAAATTGACTTTCGTATCCCCGTGGCAATCTTGTGGTTGGTTATGCTTATTTTAGATGTATTTGCTTATTTAATAATAATGAAAATGGGCTCCACTTATTTTGTGCATCTGCTGTCACAGACTCTTACATGAATTAGCCTTAGTCCTCACAATAATCCTTCAATGTAGGAAAATGATGGATTATAGGAAGTAATTTATCCAAAGTCAAACAGTTGCCTTTCCAATTCAGGCCTGTTGCCATCATCTAGAATAGTAAAAGAAATCATTCAATTTAAAGTTGTAAATATTATGGGAAATCTGTGTAGATTTGGGTTCTTTGGATGGTCATTTTGTAATTCCAAATTAAGAATAGAGAAGTAATTTACAAACGGTTGCTTTCAAACAGCTGGCTTTTGTATTATTCTATCAGTGCCTATTGCATCATAGGCAAAAGCAGAAGTCCATATACAGTTTTTGTGGGTTGTAAATCAAGGTGCCCTCCCTGGTCTACCATGGCCAAAGAGTGGTCATTTGACTTAAATTTGAACAGTAACGTTTTCTCTCCTGAGATTTTGATATGTGAGTGAAGTGACACAACATTGTAAAACAGATTGAGCATATTTATTCCAGGAGCAGCTTTCTTACAACACAATCAAGCAGTTCAGTCAGCTTAGCCTTTGAAATGTTTATTTTTGTGAGCAGTTCTTTAGTCTTTCTGTAGATTTTGTAAGGATATCATGATCTCTTTCCAATAAACTTTTGTTTTGTTTATATTAGGCAGAGTCAGTTCCTGTTGGTAACAATCAAAGAACACTAAATTATACATAATATAACTGAGAACCACCTCTCCTTTCTGTAAGTACTTATTGTATTGAGAGTCTACACCACACAGTTCAACATCAATGTTCTCTAATTCCATCAGGAATGTTGCCTCCCTAGCTTGAGTGTAAACTACTTGGGCATTTCTGTTATTATTCTTTGGGATTCCATCATATGACCTAGCAAGGGCTATATACTACACTGATAGGAAAACTTTAAAAACATACTAAGATGGGTAATGGTAAGAGGTGGGGTATTGGGTAAATCAGGGATAGAAAATGAACATAAAGATTCAGGGAATGCTGAAGCAGAAGTCTAAAGCCTCCTTATACCTGCTTCAAACCACTCATGACTATTGCAAAAATACAGCTCTCCATTGGACAGCAATGCAGTCTAATAGTAAGTACATAAAAGCCATCATGCTCGTCATGTCACCTTGTGTTTACTCAAACCCTACTACATGAGGAAAAGAGTTGGAATCATTGGATTCCCATGGAATAATGAATGAGGCATGTATACATTATTTTTGCACAAATATATAAAAAGTTACTAGAGTGGTAATCTCATCTTTCACAAGCATTAATGATTATTGAAAATATTAAGCTAATTGGCAAGAAAAATGTATAATCTCTCATTAGATGCCATAAATGTATTATATTACCGTAGTCCCCCTCTTATTTTCGGTTTTTCTTTCTATGGTTTCAGTTACCCACAGTCCAGAAATATTGGAAAAATGGAAATTTCCAGAAATAAACAATTCAATAAGTTTTAAATTGTGTGCCATTCTGAATAGCATGATGAAATCTCTCGTGGTCCCATTCTGTCCTGCCCAGTCATGAATCATCCCTTCATCCACACTGTAGATGCTCCCAGCCCATTAGTCACTTATAGCCATTTTGGTCATTAGATCCACTGTTTAGGTTTCACAGTTCTTGTTTTCAAATAACACTTATTTTACTTAATAATGACCCCAAAGTGTAAGAATAGCGGTCCTGGCAATCAGATACGCCGAAGAGAAGCCACAAAGTTCTTCCTCTGAGTGAAAAAGTGAAATTTTCTACTTAATAAGGAAAGAAATAAATTGTATGCTGACGTTGCTGAGATCTAAGATAAGAGTGAATCTTCTATCCATGAAATTGTGAAGAAGGAAAAATAAATTCTTGCTCGTTTTGCTGTCAAACCTCAAACTATGAAAGTTACGGCCACAGTGCACGATAAGTACTTATGGAAAAGGCATTAAATTTGTGGGTGGAGGACATGAACAGAAGAGCTGTTGATGGTAACATGCTATGCCAGAAAGCTTTGAGCCTATATGAAGACTTCAGCAAGGGATCCGCTGAAACGAGTGATACCAAGCCATTACCTGTAAGTAAGGAATAATTATACAGATTCAGAAATAGATTTAGACTGAAAAATATAAAAATTACCGGAGAGACTGCATTTGCCAATGAAGCAGCTGCTGCCACATTTCCAGCAGAGTTCAAAAAGTTGATTAGGGCTTGGTACTCTCCACAGATTCAGGCATCTACTGGCGGTCTTGCATATGGGGGCACTACTCTATTTTCAAGACTTCTTTTTTTCATTGTAGTAGAATGACGTATTTTTCTCAGCTTGCAGAGTAAAAACATCTTATTTCACAAAAATCTCAATAGTAAAGAGTGATTATTTTTAGTATATTGAATTGTTAAAGGAGTGATTATTCTACTGCTGAAGTCATTCTGAGGTGAGTTTAGAACATTTGTTTACAAGGCCTGGCTCTTCTTACCTAAAAATTGAGAAAAAAAAAAAAAAAAAAAGGGAAGAAAAACTCTTTAGGAAAAATGTTTAGATTTTTTAAAAAATAGCAACTCTTCTGGTTAAATAATGCAATGTCTAATGTTTCCTCTTTGTTTTAATCAACATAAATGCATGCCTTTTAGCAATTACAAAAGGTGATTTCATCTCAGAATGGTTTCTTTTACCTTGAGATGAATTAAACATTACCTCGCCATGCCTATCATGCTTTCCTTCATTCCCATAATTTTCTTTGAAACTTTTCTTAGACACATATTATTATGGTAAAGTACATAAGGGATAACTAAATTAAACATGTCTGAAATTTGTGCATATAGAACATTTTCTGAAACTAGCAATTGTCTGCGAAGTCATTCGATTTTGAAGGATATTATGAATGCTACCTCCTACAAAACTACATACAAATTATTTGAAAAATTAATCCAGGAAATGTGTAAAGAAATACAAAAAAGAAAACAAGGGTACAAGAAACAGGACCAGTTAAATCTTATCCAGAAGGATTTAAAAATAAAATCTAGAGAAAAATTAAGGCTATTATAAATCCAAGATGATTGGAAGATTCCCCTTAGAGTAGGGAAATTTAATGATACAAGAATTCATTTACTTGTTTATGCATCTTGATTCAACAGAAAATATCATTTTTACAACAATGTTGTATTTGCTGTTTAATGGTTTTGGGAATGAATCTACAAAGGACAAAAAACAAAATTTAGTGACTGTCATAAACTATCAATATAATAACACAATAAAATAACTATAAAAGCCAGAAGGTAGATGGGGAAAGAGAAATTGGTAGGTAGAGTAGATGCACTAAATGTCTCATGTTTCTGAGCTGGAAATCAACAGATGCTGTCTAACATTGTTGGTGAATCTAAAAAAGGGCAACCAGAGGCAGACTAACCCTGAAATAACCAAGTTTAAGCTTCCGGAATCTTCACTGACAAGGGCACCTGCAAGGCACTGGAAGAAGCCCTAACAACTTTGTATTTGTAATTTTACATTCTTTTTTTTTTAAAGGTGACTTCCCAAGTGTATAAATTTTAGGCCTCACTTAACCAGGATCCACTCCTGAGCCACGGCCAGGGCTTTGGGAGAAACCTATACACCTGGAAGACCCTGAAACTTAAGCTTCTTTAGCTGCAAGATAAATCCAACCTGATGGAAACTACCAAAATAACTAAAAGTAGGTATCATTGATGCTCTTTGCTTCTGGGGAAGGCCCTGGTAGAATTGGGAGGATTGGGGGAAGAAGGACGAGGGACATTTGTACATTTATTTTATAGCCACCAGTGCCATTTTATTTATTTACTGACCTGTAGATGTATTTTTTTAACAACAACAATTTACAGTTTATTAGTCAACATGTACTGTCCTCTTTCATGTGTACTAAAGCTGTATATTAAAGGCAAAATATATGGCTACAATGTATATACATATATTTTATTCCTTTTTTCCACAACTGTGGTGACAATCTTTATTTTCTCCTTACACACATTTATTCTGGGTTCTGTGCTACCTTTCAAGTTAATGGAAATTCCACATGTGAAAGCAGCAGTGTGTAAGATAACAGGAAATAGAAACATCTGGCATTATATTTTTGTCCTTCGGAAGAGCTACCATGGAAAGCAAGCATCAATGATAATGGTCTTCTCTTATCAAATGTATAGTGCTACTGATAGAACTCTTAAAAATATAGGACTATTTTCTTGTTATGAAGAGTTTTCTCACGAATGAAATCTTATTCTTTCCCAAATATTTAAAAAAAGAAATTCATGATTTTCATCATAGCATCTCTGTAGCATTATAACAACAGGATTTTGCTCTTGTAAATAGCTAGTGATATTGTTTGGGGCAGATAAGCATGTATTTAGAGCTTGCAGTAGAATAAGAAAATAACTGATTTATGGAGATATTTCAAAGTCTCATGAACTACCTTGCTAACATGAAGTGTTGCTTTTTTCAGATAATTAGAATGCCCTTCACTGCCAAGAAGAAGTACAACTGCAAGCAGACACTAACTCCATGGTAACATGCAGTTCAGCAGTTTCCTTTTCAATACCCGAGAAACGTCATTTCTTTGAACTTCTGCTCAGGCATTTTTTCTCAGTAACAGGTTAGACAACTAGCGGCAAAGGAAATGTTTAAACATGTTGAAACTAGAAAGCGTTGTTGGATCATTCAGCCACTTACACGAGGAAGGACAGCCTTGGCAAATGAAGGGGAAGACAGAGGAGGGTATGTATAGATTTCCTCCCAGCCTTGAATTTAGAACGGATTGACTGGAGGATCCCAGCAAGTAACTGGGGTAGCGTAACTGTTTTTCTTTTTGCTTATCTCCTGGACAGCTCTGCAAAGAAGGACCAAGTGTAAGAAGAGGATCTAATTTAAACAGTATAAATGCCTGTCTTTTGATTTGTCACACTGCTTACTTCCAGTTAATAGGTTAATATCATCAATATGATTTTTATTACTTTTTAGAGTTAGGGATGACTAATCCTCAATTTGGTATGTGTGTGGTGTGTGTGTGTGTGTGTGTGTGTGTTAAATAATTCATTTTCAAGTTTTTCTAAGAAAGCCTCCATGGACATTTATAATACCAAATGGCCTCTATAGGGTATTGTAAAAAGTTAGGCTATTTTAAATGAAAAAAATATATATTAGGAAATGGAAGCATTACATATGAGATTAAACCTTGCATAATGAATGATAAATTAGGAAGAGCTTGTTGGTAAGTTAAGTTGGAAGATTAAAGAATCTCCAAGGTCCAGTCAAATCTATGTTTCTTTGAGTAACAAGAAAAGACTACATGAAGAAATTCAGATGCAAAATACAGCACTGATTTTTTTTTTTTTTTTTAATTCTAAAATACTCTTGAAAGTGCTTGCCTATAATGGCATGGTAGGCTACAGTTGGCATGAGAGGTAATTGGTGAAAACAATGATTTGTTTGCAAGAATGAGCAAATAATATATGCCTTTGGGAAGTTATGGAACATAAAAGAAAAATGTCAAAGTATGTAGGCAAAAATACTTATGGGTAGAAAGTTCATTAGAGAAACGATTTTAGAAGCAGGCATTTAAAAGCCCAAGAGAAGTTGGTGATAGCATAATTAACAGTAAAAATTAAAATTACGAGTTATTTTAAACTAGAAAAAAATGAATAATTATAATTACTATACAATAACAAAGCGCTTACAGGAACAGAATGCCATGCAAGGATATTAAAGACTAAATGAGTAATTTGGCATCATATTCTAGAATTCAAACGATCAAGAGAATAAAGGAAAATATATCAAGGAGGATCAACACAAATTTTATTAAATGTTTATCAGTGGAGAATATTCATTCTATAGGTCTCTGGATCTTGTCCCTGCTATTTCTCCAAAATCATCTCATTTCCCCTCACCTTCCCCCCACCATACCTTGTGTTCTTGTCACATGATCTTCTTTCACTTATATGAACATGACAAACTCTGCCCAACTTCAGGTTTCCTGATGATGCTGTTTCCTCTGCTATGAATGGTCTTGTTCCCACTCTGCTTGGCTAGCTCTTCCTCATCTTTTAGTCTTAGCTTAAAACATTGTCGTGGCCCTTTACGATTCTTATTAAACAAAGCTGTAAACATCCCAATGCTACCCCAAGACTACATTATTTTGTGTCTCAGCTCTCCTTACATTTGTTTTCTGTAGAACACCTATCAAAACTTGAAATTATTTTATTTCTTAAGACTAGAAATTAATGTCACAACATGAAATTAAGCTCAATGTGGGAAGGGACTGTGTCTCTCCTTTTCACTCTTGGGAGCCCCATTATACTACTTGGCATATAGCAGGAACACAATAAAGAATGACTAAATCAATGAATTAATGGATTAATGAATTTATAAATAAAACATGTAAATAATATGATGTAAAATATAACGAAATAGGTAGACAAATGTCTATTCTAATGTTGCCCTTTGCAAACATATCACGTTTTCCCAACCTATTTGTAAAATTCCGGTTTAGTTTAGACCATAAACCACAGTGTAGCTGCCAGCGATCATGGAGAACAATTATCTGAACGTTTTGGTTGCTATAGTTAGAGGTGCATACCAAGATTTAGCAGAGTAGCAGATTTTCCAAACATCAGAGAGGGAGTCAGATGCTAAGGGGCAAAAAGCTTTCTGAGAAAATTTCACGACAAGAGGCAACAGTCCTCATACTGGGATTAATTGTGCACAAGGGCTGGGGAAGAGCTCTACTTAAGGAAAACAAGTGAGTTCATTCAACAGCTATTACCAAGCTCTTGTTGAGTACCTATTGAAAACATATTTTGTGCCAAGCTCACTACCAAGTCCACAGAAGACAAAAAAGAATAATATATCTCTGCTTTCACGACATTCAGAGTCTAATAGAAGAAACACACACGTATAGCTATAGAGTTTTCTGCAATTTTGAGAATTATGTCCTTGAAAACTCTGTGACAAGATAATATGTAAGCTAAATATGTAAGAATTTAAGTGTCAACAAGAATGTGAGACAAAGTTCAGAATGAAAACAGAAAGGTCAAATATATGGTGATGGAAAGAGAACTGATTCTGGGTGGAGGACACACAATGTCATATATATAAATGCACACCTGAAATCTATGTAACTTTATGAATAATTGTCACCCCAATAAACTTTAAAAAAAATAAATGAAAATAAAAAACAAAAAACCAGAAAGGTCATATTAAATGTGAGATTTATATCCTTAAGAACAGTTTTTCAGTGTAAAAGATATTATTCAAGGGTTTCTTTTGATATTAATATTTGAGATTCAGTTTATCAAGGCTCTTTTTAAAAATTTTAAGTTGCACATATAAACCTACTCTACTTTAAAGTCTGGTAAATTTTAGCAGTTTCTAAATAATATTTGATAGGTCCCATTTAATATAACATGTAAACTATATTTATAAATATAAAATATTCAATTTGTTCCTTAAGTCATTTGATTGTATGACTTAAACAAAATCTTCACAAGTATGAAATCGGTTCTTATAAAGATATTAAAAGTTAAACTTCTAAATAATTTGATTCTTAAGTTCCCTTAAATGTTTTAATATATGCATTCAATGAGGGCTTACTTTAAAAATCAAAAGTCTAAATCACTCATTGAAAATTAGAATTAAATGCTTGACATATGTTGCTCTAAAAGGTCATTTTTTTATTGCAAGGACGTTCCAAACATGTTCACATTCCATAATATGGTGATTCTGATTCTCTGTAATATTTCTGTACTTAATCCTAGATCTTTTAATAGTTGGGAAATGCTTACTTGATAAGAAATGTATATCATCCCAATAAATTTCAGCATAATTTCATCATTGCTTGGTTTTACAACCAGAGCTTTTGGCTCTGATGCTGACTGGATTCTTAGTGACTAATGGGACAGGTTTAGCATGACAGTCATATGCCACTTAAGGACAGATAGGTTCTGAAAAATGCATCCTTAGGCAATTTTGCCATTGTGTGAACTTCATAGAGTACTTATAGAAACCTAAATGGTATAGCCAACTACATACCTAGGCTATCTGGTACAGCCTATTGCTCCTAGGCTGCAAGCCTGTACAGCATGTTACTGTGCAAAACACACGAAATTAAGTACAAGAGAAAATGATGCAATCAAGAAACACATCATTTAAATATAAACATGAGCTATGGGGTTCCTGCCAGCATAACATGGGCATGGATTTCGTTGTTGGTGAATATCTCGTGTCAGCAGAGCTTCCTGCTTCTCAGAGCACTTTCACCTCATCAATCATTTGATCCTTGAGGTACCTCTGTGGAGAGGAAGGTGGGCTTCCTTATCCTCTGTGAAGCCCAGAGAGGTTGCGTGTCTCACATCTGCTCAGTGCAGATGGCAGAGCCAGCTGGAGCTGGGCCCATGTTTTGAGGATGTAGGACAAAAGTGTGTTGGCTGGAGGGGATTAGGTTTATATATATTTAATCGAGGTTAAATCCACATAACAATATTAACTATTTTAAAATGTATAATTCAGTGGCATTTAGTACATTTGCATTGTTGTGCAACCACCACCTCTATCTAGTTCCAAAACATTTTCACTACCCCAAAAGAAAACACCATATTCATTAATCACTCCTTCCCCTTTTCCCCTGGTTCCTGGAAGCCACCATTCTGCTTTCTGTCTCTGTGGATTTACCTATTATGGATATTTAATATAAATGGAATCATACAATGTGTGACATTTGTGTCTGATTTTTTTTCACTTAGCATAATATTTTTGAGGTTCATCCACGTTGTAGCATGTATGAGTATGCCATTCCTTTTTATGGTTGAGTAATATTCCATTGCATGGATATACCACATTTTGTTTAATCAAAGAGGGGATTTCTAAAAAAGTTTGCTAATTAACTTTTTATTGTGGTAAAATGAACATAATATCAAATTTCCCATTTTAACTATTTTTAAGTATATAGTTCAGTAACATTAAGTACATTTACATTGTTGTGCAACCATCACCACCAACTATCTCTGTAGAAAGGGATGGTTTTTAATTTTTCTTAAAGCTTCTATAGAAAAATTGTTTCTCTTCTCACAACACTTCTGACACCAAATGTATAGGGTTCCCCCCCCCCATGCCAACCAATTATCCAACTTTTCAGACACCAACTGGGTGTGCTATCATTTAATTCAATTCTGACATGAACCATCTAAAGTTAGTGTCAGACTCCACATGCTTAAGGTCTCAGGCCCACAAGATTGTTCTTATTTTATTTTATTCCCTTAAAATTATTCTTTTTTAAACTTAGTTGCAGGTGTACAAAACAACATAGTGATTAGACATTCATATACCTCACAAAGCGATAAGCCCAATAAGTCTATTACCTGTATGACACTGTACATAGTTATTACAATATTATTGATTGTATCCCCTATGCTGTACTTTATATCCCCATGACTATTTTTTTAAGTTATAGTTGACATTCGATACTATTCTATATAAGTTTCAGGTATACAGTGCAGTGGTTAGACATTTATATAATTTATGAAGTGATACCCCAGTAGTACCCATCTGACACTATACATAGTTTTTATAATTTTATTGACTGTATTCCCCATACTGTATTTTATATCACTGTTACTATTTTGTTGTTGTTGTTTTTTTTACATTAAAGTTTATTGGGGTGACAAAAAAAAAGAAAAAAAGATAAAGTACTTCAATATAAATCTAATAAAACACATATAAGACTTGTATGCCAAAATTCCCAAAATGCTGATGAAAAAAAAATCAAAGAAGATCTAAATAAATGGAAAGACAGACTGTATTCATGGATTTGAAGATTCAATATATTCAGCTTAGTATGGATGTCAATACTCCCTAAATTGATATACAGATTTAACATAATTCCTATTAATATCTCAGCAAGATTATTTTGTGGATATATACAAGATTGTTCTAAAATTTTAATGGGAACGGAAAGGAACTAGAAAAGCTAAAACAATTTCAAAACAGAAGAATAACTTGGGAAGAATCAGTTTATTCAATTTCAAGATTTATTAGAGAGCTGTAGTAAGACTGTGGTATTGGGGGAGGGATACACACATAAATCAATGGAACAAAATCGAAAGCCAAGAAAGAGTCACCTCAGATAGGCCTGACTAATTTTTGACAAAACTTCAAAAGTAATTCAATGGAAGAAAGATAGCTGTTTCAACAAAATGATTCTGGAATAAGTGAACATCCATAGGCAAAAAATCAATATAGATCTAAGTCACACACTTAATACACACATTAAGTTAAAATGGATCACCAAATTAAATATAAAACATGAGTATAACCATAACACTATTAGAAAAGCATAAGAGAAAATCTCCGGGACTTAATGCCAAGCTAAGACTTCTTAGGCTTCAAACCAAGCATATAATCAAACAAAAAATAATAAATTGGACTTCATAAAAATTAAAGACTTTTGCTCTGTCAAACTCCTTGTTAAAAAGATGAAAAGACAAGCTACAGACTGAGAGAAAATATTTGTTAATCATATATCCCACAAAAAGACTATTATCCAGAATATATAAAGAATTCTGAAAACTCAAGAATAAAAGAAAAAAAAAGTCTATTAGAAAATGGGCAAAGAACATGAAGAGATATTTCACTGGAATGGAAATGCAGATGGTAAATAAACAGAAAAAAGTGCTGAACACCAATTCCTTTAAGAAAATGCAAACTGTGGGCAGAGAGCAAGTGATGGCAGGTGTTGGGGCCAGTGGCTGCTGGCAATGAAAGCTTCTGTCTGACCAGTGAGAGCACCTCCCAGAGGGTCCTGTGGTGGCCGATCACTGAGACCGTCACCCTCAGCCTCACTGGCATAATGGCACATGCATCACTTCTAAAGCTTCTTTGAGGCCAAGAAACTAGTGTAGTGCCCTCTCCATATTACTCTTCCCTTTCGTTTCAATTACTTAGCACATTCCCCACTCAATAACGTGTCCACCTAGATCTTGAGGGAAAAAATGGAACAAGACTATAAGCCACATTGGTTCCATGGCAACAAAGCATTCAGATCAGTCACTTGTTGACACTGGTTCACAAGGACACAAGAAACTAGGCCATGCATTCAAAAATCTGTCTTCCGAGTTTGTGAGGAGTTGCAACCAACTCAGGATTAAGTCTTGCTTGTTTCTCCCACAGTGATTCCCCTCTGTCTTATCACAAAGAGCAAATGAAAACTCTCTCCTACTCCTTTGACTTCTCCGCATCTATTAACCCAGTAGGTGACTGGACTGCCCGTTGAGGAGGCTCTTCCTCACTGCTCCCTTGTCAGTCCTGGGTTCATTCAGTGACTTTGTGAATATAATGGGCAGATCTTGTTGCCAGATGATTTAGATTTTTTCCTATATATAGAACTACTTTTTGATAAACTGTATATGTTCCTCATTGAAGTGTTTCTGCCTGTGTGCAGCTAGCTGAAAACACCAACGCAGCCCCCTCTGCATTCTGTTTATTCACGCATTTTTGATAACTATCATGGCAGCTCTAAAGATTTCAGTGGTCTGTGAGCCAGAAATCAGATGTCACAGCTGCTCTGAGGGCCAAGTAGAACATTTTCTTGGACACCTGTGATTTCCATGACATAGCGTCTCAGAGTAAGAGGTAAAGTACTGACGGAGCTAGCACAGGACAATGCACTCTTCCACTCCCTCTTCCCTTCACCTTTATTTAAGCTGTGGTAATTGTTTTCTTCACAAGAACAGTATTTGGTTCTTTACAGAGACTTTTCCAGTAACGTTAAACATGTTGTGGTAAAAATAAGAAAATGCAAATTCAATCCACTACATCACTACATGCCTGTAAGAATAGCCAAAAGAAAATAAAGAACCAACACCAAATGCTGATAAGGATCTGGAGAATCTGGATTGGGAGGATGAATACATTGCTGGTGGGGGTGTAAAATGGTACAACCACTCTGGAAATCATTTTGATTGTTCCTGAGAAACTAAACATGCAACTACTATACAACTCAGCAATTACATTCTTGGGCCTTTGTCTCAGAGAAATTAAAATTTATGTTCACTCAAAAACCTGTACACAAATGTTTCTAGCAGCTGTAGTTTTAATAGCCGCAAACTACAAACAACCCAGATGTTCTTCCATGGGTGGATGACTAATCATACCCAGGTATACTATACTATGGAATACTACACAGCAATAAAAAGAAATGAAGTATTGATATATGCAACAACCTGCAAGAACATCCAGAGAATTATGCTGACTGAAAAAAGTCAATACCAGTAGTTTACTTACTGGGTGATTCCACTTAAGCAACATTTTGAAATATTGAGATTATAGAAATGGAGAACAGATTAGTAGTCTCCAAGGTTAAGGAGGAAATGAGGACAGGAAGAAAGTCAGTGTGGCTCTAAAAGAACAATATAAGGGATCCTTGTGGTGATGGAAATATTCTGTATCTTAACTATATCAGCATCGATATCCTGGTTGTGATATTGTACTATAGTTTTGTCAAATGTCACATTGGCGGAAACTGGATAAAGGATACATAGGATCTCTCTGTGTTATTTCTTACCGTGAATATGACTCCACCATTAACTCAAAATAATACGTTTAACTAAAACAGAAAGTATCTTTTGAAATGTAGACATTTCCAATTTTGTTAAGATCCAATTGATCAATGTCTTGTTTTACAAATTGTGCTTTTAGTATTTTGCTTAACCCAAAGTAGCAGAGCTAGGTTTACTTCTAGAAGATTATTAGTTTTAGATTGTTACATTCAGGTCTATGATCCATTTTGAGTTAATTTTTGTGTATGATGCATGGTATGAATCCAAGTTCTTTTTTTTTTCTTGTATGTGGTAACCACATATTCCAGAATCATTTTTTTAAAAGACTATCATTTTTCCACTCTGTTACCAGTTACTGTGTTGAAAACCAGTTGTGCATTGATATATACCAGGGGTGCCAAAAAAAAAGTATACATATGACTTGTATTCATCCTTTGTTACAGGTATATATTGAGTATTACAATTTTAATACAATTTTGTCCTTTCTTAGAATGTGTATACATTTTTTTGGCACCCTCTGTATATATCAATCTATTTCTGGACTCTATACTATTACACTGTTCTGTCTGTCTTTATACCATTGCCGTTCTATCTTGATTACTATGGGTTTAAATAGTAATATAAATTTAAAATCACTTTGTCAATATCTTTACAAAAAGCCTACTGAAATTTTGAATGGGATTGTATTTAATCTATGGATCAACTTGGGGAGAATTACCGTCTTAATAATATTGAGTCTTCCAAGCCACAAAGGTAGGGACCCCAGTAATTTTTATCTGTTGTGTTCACATTTTTACTCAATTAGAAATATTTCTAATTTCCCTTTTGATTACTTTTTAAATCCATGGTTTATTTAGAAGTGGGCTATATAGTGTTTAAATACTTGGGAGCTCTTTGGTATTGATTTCAATTCAATTCCATTGTGGTCAGAGAATATACTTTGCCTTGAATCATTGTAAATTTATTAACACAGGTTTTAAAGCCCAAGTTATGGTTTAAATTGGGTAAATGTTCCAGGTGTACTTAAAAGGAATATGTATTCTGCTATTATTGGATGGGGTGTTCTCTAAGTGTCAGTTTAATGTGGCTGATAGTGTTATTCAAATACTTTATACCTCATGATGTACTATTTTCTATATACTAGTTCTATCAATTATTACTAGTTTAATGTCAACAAGGGCTTTAAAATTATGAGTTATAAATTATATAGGTAACTGCTTGTCCCCACCCCCCATCATTTACACTGTGAATCTCTCATCCATTAGGATGAAAGCTGAGTCTACAGTTAGCCTGTAGGTCTATGAGTAATATCTGTGATTACCCCAGGGCTCCTGCATGGAAATTTCATGGCAATTTTACAAAACAAAGATCATACTGAAGAAATTGACTTTGCTTTCCTTGTCAGTGCTCTGTTACATTCTTCTTCTTTTTCTTTTCTTTTTTTTTTTTTTTTTTTCACAAAATCACTCCCTGATGAATATCTGTCATCATTAGCCAGTGGCAATGACATATTTACTGAATTTTTCTATACTTATCCAAACATCTCTTATAACAATTCAATGGTTCAGAGAAAATAATGAAATTATATCAGCTTTTCAGCTCAAAAACAGAATTTGTTTTTTTGTGTTGCATTCCAAGGAATGCTTTTTTGCACTTGGAAGCATTCTTGTTCTTTTTGGTGGTGAGAAAAGCTGCTAAAATAGTTCATTTCTTTGTTTTGCATAGAGTTTGCAGTAATTTTCCAAGATGACAGGCCATTGATTGGTAAGTATATTAACTTAGGGTTCAGCTTTAAAACTGCCAAGATTTTCTTTTCAAAGATTTTCAAAGTATGTATTTTTATTCTGTTTGGGGTTTATGCAATTTTTCCTTTTATTTGACACTTTTTCTTTACAATAATATGCAAAACCATAGCGTGATAAGCAGAGTAATCAGCTGTCTGATTAATAACTGGGTACAATGTCTTGATTTGGATGTAATACAAACAAGTTGTGCTTTGCCACTTTTAACCTAGGGCTCCCGAAATGAATCACAAAACAGACAGTGGCCACTAATAGGCCAGATAAGTGTAAAAACTAAGTTAGACTATAAAACCCAAGCAAAACAAAATTATTTATTATAATAGTTTGGTCAGTTGACATTTCATCAACAATTTTGGTACCAATGAGGAATAAGAATAATTCTACTGTTGTAACAATTTTTTTTAAATGTTGTAGCTTTGAATGAGAGAGAAAAAAATACAATTTTAGTTTTTATAAATTTTAAGTATCAATCCATTGATCTCTCTCCTTTGGACTCAATCAGAATTTTTGTCACTTTCAATAATGTGGTACGTAATGATTTATATGATCAGCTATTTTATATATGAACATGCAGTGTTTTGCCACTGGGAATGAGAACAATTCAGGACTGTGCAAAGTAAAGTGCTTTTCATAAAATAAATGCTTAGCAAATCGCATATTTATTTCTACTAAACTCTGTAGCCTATGTTATATATTTCTTAAGAAAAAACATGCTTTAATCGTTAAAATCTGATAACTACCTGAGCTATGTATAGGGTTGGAATCAGGTGGCATGTTACACAGACACTTGTATCATCTCAAATTGTCATTATTTCATCATATTATGTATAGATGTGGAAAGTGATGACTTACAGACCCAAATCAAACAGATTCCCTACAGACTGATATCACTCACTCACTCGTGTATTCATTCATTCAATAAATATTTACTGAGCTCCTATATGTGCCAGCAGTGTGCTAGATTCAGGGGTGAACAGGGCAAACACAGGTCCTGCTCTCATTTACTAAGAACACTCTTCTTTAATTGTGGGCTGATTTGTAGATAAAAACTCTCTAACTGCTCTTACAAAGATATATGTTCTAAGCATCTTCTGTTTAAGAAAATCAGAGGAAGACAGTAGTGAATGCTCCTATCTCCACCAAAAGACTCTCTGTCCCACACTTATTGACTTTTAGCACAAAAATCAGATATGAAAACAAGTTCAACACCACTCAAGTCTCATTTAGTGTATTGGAGATATATAAAAATATACATACGAGAGAGTATCAGGAAGGAAACTACAATAGCATTCTTTTGGAAACATTGAGGTTGGCCACTCTTTCTGAAATATGTTTTGCATAGGTTAGTTCAAACCATCTTATTTTGCATTGCAAGTACTACTGGCTGGGAAGAAAAAAGCATCCTTCAAAGCAATGTTTGCTACTGCCATGTAAGTTATATGAACAATGAGTTACACAATTTGTATTAGCAAATTAAATATTTTTGGTTGTCTGGAGTTAAAAGGATAGTATATGGAGACAGAAATTTATTAATTTACCTAAATAATTTCGTTACCCAACTATAAGTTAATTGTTTCAGGTGGATCTTGTGCACCATTTTTCCACATAATTGTTTTATTTATTAAATTTATTGGGAATGAGATTGGTTAGTAAAATTATATAGGCTTCAAGTTTCCATATTTATAACATATCATCTATATATTGCATTGTGTATTTTGCTAAGTCATAATATTACCATGCTTACTTCAGAGAGAGTCACTATTACAACTGAGTTCACAATTTGGACTCAAAATGCAAAACAAAGCTTACTGTATTGTTTAAAACAAAATGATGAGTGAGGAGTTCACCATGTTACAAAATACATTTAAAAAGTATTTTTCACTACTGGCCAAAAGTTTGAAACTGACTGAAGAATCAGCATCAACTCAAATTAATTCTCAATTAAAGGGGGTGAGTTGTTCGTTTCATTAGTAATCATCTTTGAAACAAATACTCCCCACTGTCATCATTTCAGATTACTGGATCCTATTTAAATGATTAAATTATTTCTTGAAATTGTAAGCCAAGTTTTTTTTTTTTTAACTGTTATCGTTTGGAGGTACTCATGTGGGTCAATAAAGAATATTTTGACATTCTGTAATCAAAGTTGAGCTCCACTGTAATTTTCATCTCTAGCAACAATTTAGTACACTATGCTTTCCATTATTAGGTATTTTTACATATGGTCATGTGGTCTTTTGCTACCTGGAATATATTACATTTGAGGATAGGGACTAGGTACTATGCTTTTCTGTTTCTAAATTAGAAAAATATGATACCTGGAAATGGTGGAGTCCTCTTATCACTTTTGGAGAAGTCAGCAGAGGGAAAAATTGGCACACTAAGAATAGCAGAGTGAAGAAAAAGCTAGAATCTGGATCTTTAATACCATTTTTCACAGACCAATTATACAATTCCTGATGCCCACCTGTGGACATTTGGATTTATGCAATAATAAATCCAATGGATAAGAGAGTTTGAGTGTAGAGTTTCTTTTACTCAGAATTGAGGCCACCTAAATACGGATACAGTATTATTATCCCCCTTTCACAGAAGAGAGAACTGATGCTTAGCAAACATAAGTAAGTTGCTCAAAGTCACATAATTAACTAAGTAGCAGAATGAAGACATGAACTTGGGTCTTACTGCCGACAACATCTAGATTCACTCCACCCCCACCAAAATTATTTATCTGTTTAATAGAACTCTTTTCCCATTGTTGTTATTATAATATTACAATGTTCTTACTTCCTGCCTTTTTTTTTTTTTTTTTTTTGCTTGCCTTTTTCTGAGAGGAAGAAGTATTCCTCCTCCTACCTAATATTAGGTTAGCCTCTCCCCTATTGATCTTGCGCTTTATCCTTCCTGCCTTTTTTTTTTTTTTTTTTTTCGGGTGGGGGTGGGGACTTTGCTCTATCAATCACTCTTGTTCTTGAATTGTCATTTTCTTATTTTCACTTCGACATCTGCAAAAGTTCAAGTCATGCCTGACACCTTTACCTTTCTCTTGATGCTGATAATTCTTTAATCTATTCTCCCTTTTATTGCCTTTACCAAGAGACTTTTAGAAAATGCAGTGTATGTTTGCTCTTTCCACTAAATTCCCTCTTCATTGAAATTGCTCTCTTAAAAGTCTCTGAGGGGAAAAGGCTTTGCAAGCCCCCCCACACAGAGGAGAAGGAGGTGATGTTATGTTTTGTTACAGGTTGTGTTCCTGGCTGTGTCATTGTTATTCGTGGGCAGGATCAACATGTGTTCAAACATCACTCATGCCTCGTGCTTTCTTGTGTTTCTTTATCCCTGTCTCCCTATAGTAAGCAGATCTAGATAGTGTATTGTCCTTTAGGGAATAGGGACCATCCTTTCTTCTTCCCCTCCATTCCTACCTCCGCCATCCCATCTCTTGCCTCCTCCACCTTAGAGCAGCAAGTCAAAAAAAGGCAAGCTTTGGGGGGAACTCTTATTACTAAGCACATATGATTATATCTCAGAACTAAGCCATGGGACTCACACTTTATCTTTGTACATATTAACAATATAATATGTTTATTCTAGTGCTGCTATGATCTATTATATGTACAGAAATGAGGTATGATCAGTAGGCCAGGATTCTGGTATTACTGGGTTTCTGCACAGAATACCTTCAAAACAACATTCTAATTCTCAGCTGTCACCATTGACTTTTTTTCCTCTCTTTTCCCCACAGCTTTATTGTGGTATGATTGACAAATAAAAATTGTATACATATATATTATATACATATATATTGTATATATGTATGACATAAAAATTATATACATATATATGTACATATATACATATATATATTTAAGGTATGCAATGTGGTATTTAGATATACATATACATTGTGAAATGATTACTGCAGTCAAGCGAACTAGCATATCTGTCACCTTACATAGTTACCTTTTTCTTGGTAGTGAGAACATTTAAGATCTATTCTATTAGCAAATTTCAAGTATACAATATCTAATGACCTATTAACTATAGTCACCATGGTGTACATTAATCAGGTCTTCACTACTGACTTTTTAATAGCCAAATGCAATGATCTGTATGTAATATATTTGATTATTTTAGCCATTTCCTCCTTGAAATTCTTCACTTGGCTTTTATGCTATGTTACTTTACTAGTTACTTATGGTAACTCAAATCTGTTGGTTTTATTGCCCAGGATTTATTTGCCTGTCTTCTGGCAAAATAGTACCCCAGATTTTTAATGGGAACCCTCCCAACAATCTTAGCCCATATAATTTACTTCCATTAACAGCTCCCAATGTGGGCACTGATTGGCTCTCACCTTATCATCAAACTGCAATCTCCCAGCTATAGTAATTGGGTCAGGGATGGGCACATAATTGACAGATCCAATTAGAAACAATAAGGTTTGCTAGGGCTTCAGAGCAAAAAAGCTTTTTCTGCCCTTCAGACATGAGTGGACTAAGATATAGAGAATAGAACTTTCGGTAGCCCATTTGGCCACCATGTGCAATTTGAGAATGGAGCTTAAGTAGCAGGAAGCGGAGTGAAGAGATGGAGCAGTCTCCTCTTGGTGACATCCTGGTGTTTGAGTCCTATATCCAGCTGTACTTGAAACCAGTCTATACACTTTTCAGAAACAAGAGTCAATAAATCCTCCCTCTCTGCTACAATTTTGATTTGGATTTAATCAGTTTGATTTGGGTTTTCTTACCTTCGCAACCTAAATAGTACAAAAACAAACCAATGAAACAATCTCCATATTTTACTGTGTACTAAATGCATACATATTCACATATAGGGAACGCTCTGGAAAGATTCATTTCAAAGTGGTAGGAGGGGTTATCTCTGGGAAAAGGGAATATTATGGTGGAAGAAATTATTAGGAAGGAATTTTTTGTTATCTTTATTGTTAGACTGATTTATAGCAAGGATGCATTTCTTGTGAAATTGAAAATAAACGTCCAACAAACATAACGACAGCACTCTGCTACCAACCCCACCACCCCCTCTCAACAACAACAATTTCTATTGAATCAATACTGAGTATTGCCTGATATTCCAGATCTATTGCAGTATAGCTAAAACCCCTCACTCTCTTCTTTTCCTTTTCTACAGTGGGTCCTTACTGTTCCTGGAGGTCGTAAAGCAAATGTACTAAAACTGGGGCTTTTGAACTCATCTTGCAAACCAATAATGGTTCTTTTTTTTCATGGTTTTTTTTTCTGATTATAGTTGACATTCAGTATTATTTTACATTAGTTTCAGGCGTACGGCATAGTGGTTAGACATTTATACAATCTATGAAGTGATCCCCCAATTAGTCTAGTACCCTCCTGGCACTATACATAGTTATTACAATATTATTGACTATATTCCCTATACTGTACTTTACACCCTCGTGACTATTTTGTAACTATCAATTTGTACTTCATGCCTTCATGTTTTTCACCCACCCCTCTAATATCCCTCCCATCTGGTAACCATCAGTTTGTTCTCTGCATCTATGAGCTGTTTCTGATTTTTTGTTTTGTTTTTTACTTTGTTCTTTAGAATCCACATATAAGTGAGATCATCTGGTATTTGTCTTTCTCAATTTCAATTAGCATAGTACCCTTTAGGTCCATCCATGTTATTACAAATGGTAAGGTTTCATTTTTTACGGCTGAGTAACATTCCATTGTATATACGTATCACCTCTTCTTTATCCAATCATCTTCAATAATGATTCTTATAATTATTTACTCTGCAATGGTAATTAATTATATTTCAAAATACTTTTTCATGCTTCCTCTAGTTAATGAGTAGTTGCACCATTATTTCCTTGACAAATGAGAAAACAAGGTGAAAACTAATCTAGTGGTTTGTTAAAAGCTGTCCAGTAAAATAGTGATAGTGTAGGGACTTATCTCTTTCAATTCTCAGCTGATGGGCTTTCCATTTCACCATAATTTAAAGGTGGGGCAGGCTTTGGGAACGTTGTTTTAGACTCATGCTGTTGTGTTAAATTGAACTTGGCTCCCTCCATGGGCTGAGAAGAACTCTGTTTAGCTCTCTGTTGTCTTTTTTTCATGTTGTGTTTCTTTTCACATGTAACCTGACAGTGGGTATTTAAATGCCCTGATGATACAGAGCAGAACAATTTTAAGTAGTTGAATGTTCTGTTACAGAAAAGTCGAATTTTCAGTAAGGGATGCTCAGGAGGCAAGGTGTTCACTACACTTGCTAGGAACAAAAGGGAGTTTGTTTCATCTGAACAAGAGGGAACTGTCAACCCTACCAGTTGATCTCATCTGGGAGAGGTTTTCTTCAGAAGGGGTGAACCGGACTACCACCAGGTGGCGCAGTTTTACTATGTAGACAGAGAAAAAAGCGTGCTCTCACCTGAATCTTTTCTGATCCTGAATATTAAGGAGCTCATTTCTCCCCAGCTAAAAGCTCTGTTTAACGGATCCCCGAGAGTGAAGAGAACCTTGCTTTGAAGCCACACAATAAGTCTAAAAAGTTAAACCCTCTGAGTTCATTAGTTCATTTTTCCATGTTGTTGGAAAGGAAAGTGGTATATTGTGGGAGATAATTATAACTGATCATCCAAATGAAAGCAATTTTGACAAGTTCTATTGTAATTTTTTATTGAAACAGGGACGATGAAATCCTTTTCTCTAAAAGGAAAAAGTTGTAGGTCACATGAAAGATAGGTCTCAGGATAAGAAACCTCTTGTTCAACTAAGAAAAACAAAAGAGCACTGAAATTCTGAGGAATAGAATCATATGATGCTTTACTTCCTGCCCTCAGCTTGAAGAATGAAATCAAATCGGAGGGCCAAAATCATGCTTCTCTAAAACTGGTCGCAAATAGTGTCATTTTTGTTTTGTTTACATTGCCCCTGTAAATGGAGGGCAACAGTGGGGATTTCTCGGGAGAAAAGACATTCTTCCTTTTGATGAGCATGTTGGGGAAGGATTCTTTGGTTTACTTTCTACCACGAGGAACTACGTGGTTATACAAGAGTAGTGAAATACATAAATGTGAATTTTCTTTTACATATCAAAGATCCATGAGAGGAGGTTTGGGATTCACCTGGGGAGACACATTATCTCTGTCCTCAAAGCATCAAGATGTACCCTGACTTTAAGCACAAATTGAGGAGGGACTGGCAGTGCGAGGAAACTGGTTACTGAAATAGGAGAACACAGTCCTGAATCGCTCCACAACAAACTCATTTAGGTCACAATATTATACGATGAAGTGTACTTGCTATGTACCATACCAGGCTATTTTTTCTAGGCCCTTCCAGCCTTGGCCATCCCCAGACTGTTAGAAGAAAGATCAGGGTGTTTTAAGGGGTTCTCTCCCTAGCCTCCCAAAACCAATATTAGCCTGCACCCCAGCTGCAGCCCCCAAGCCAGGGTTAATTCCTTAAAGATGTCAGAGCCTTAAATGAAGGAGTCTACATTAGAGGTAGTCCTCCACCTGGGGGTGGAGTCCAGGGCGGGCTGAGCCTGGCCCCGCCCAGGGAGCGGGCGGGGCATCTCCGTGGCTCGGCCCTGCTGGCCCGGGACTGCACGTGACCCGCGGCCCCGCCTCTCGCCCGCTTCGCAGCGCCAGCTCGGCAGGCGCGGGGCGTGAGTCTCGAGTGAGACCCGCTAGGCTCCAACTCCGCATCGCCGGTGCTCGGCGGGCAGCAACTTTCTCGCCGGATCGGCCGCGGCGGCGGCTGCTGCCGTGGCATCCGGAGCGAGAACCGGGAGGAGGAAGGCGGCGGCGATTGCTCCTGCCTCGTCCCCCCGGGAAGCCCCGGGCCCCTGCTGCCCTATGTCCCGCAAGGCGAGCGAGAATGTGGAGTACACGCTGCGGAGTCTGAGCAGCCTCAAGGGCGAGCGGCGCAGGAAGCAGCAGGAGCCGGACGCGGCGATCGCGGCCGGGGAGCGCAGCCTCCTGGCGGCCGCGGAGTCGAGCAGCAGCCTGCAGAGCGCGGGCGCGGGCAGTAGCGGCGGCGTCGGGGACCTGGAGCGCGCGGCTCGGCAGCAGTTCCAGCAGGACGAGACCCCCGCCTTCGTGTACGTGGTGGCGGTCTTCTCCGCGCTGGGCGGCTTCCTGTTCGGCTATGACACCGGGGTGGTGTCGGGGGCGATGCTGCTGCTCAAGCGGCAGCTCAGCCTGGACGCGTTGTGGCAGGAGCTGCTGGTGTCCAGCACGGTGGGGGCGGCTGCCGTCTCGGCGCTGGCTGGCGGGGCCCTCAACGGCGTCTTCGGCCGCCGCGCCGCCATCCTGCTGGCCAGTGCCCTCTTCACCGCCGGCTCCGCGGTGCTGGCCGCGGCGAACAACAAGGAGACCCTGCTCGCGGGACGCCTGGTCGTAGGGCTTGGCATCGGTGAGTTCGGGCTCTGCAAAGGGAATCCAGGGCCCCTGGCGTTACCGCTCTTAACCCTTGATCGCTGCTTTCCTTTTGCCCCTTCGAGGTCCCCGTCGAGTCTTGGCAGGTCCGAGAATCCTCCCCTCCGCGTCTCTTGTCCTGAGAGCCCATCTATTAGTCCCGCTTCTAAGGCTGGCTCCCTAGGGGGTTGGGGCGGACTCGCTGTAGTCTACCCCGAACCCATGTGGAATGTTTAATCGCCCACCGTCAAGTGAATCCGTGTGATTGGCCTCAGCCCTTCCAAGAACCCTGCTTATCACCAGCTTTTTCCTTGATCTAGCCTTGCCTAATGCTCCTCTACAGCTTAAGAGGGAGGGTCTCTAATTTCCGGAACTCGCTCACTTTGTTTCTCCACTGCTAGCTCCTTTTCTAGGATTCCAAAGTGCGAATCCCATCAGTCTTAAAGTAACAGTAAGTTAATTTTAAAGTTAAGTAATTCTAGACTCAAAAACTATTTTTTGCTACCCCTTCTCTCTTTTTCTTCTCTAGTCATTTATCTTTAGACAGAGTATAATTTTTACTTTTTGTATGGCTTTTTGCTTTCATCTTTTTTCCCAAATGGTTTCCCTTAACTCCGTTTTGCTAACTTTTCCCTTTAAATCCATATTCACCCATTCTCCTCTTTGTTTTGCCTCTCCTGCCTTCCCGTTGGGAACCAAATTATTGTATCTATTTAAGGTCATATTCACTTCCTAAATTCATTTAGGAGCTACTCCCCCTGTGGATAAATGCCTAGCAAGATAGATCTTTGCAATTTACTTTAAAAATACGGTATTAACGTTCCCAGGGCATTGATTTTTCACCCTGGTTGCTGAGCAGGAAAGGTACAATTGGCAAGTTCTTGGCAGAAGGAAGCTATTTGGAATGTACTCAGTATTATTAGAAAGCACTTTTGAGGGAAAGTGGGGGGTTGACACTTCAATCTCACTAGGAATTTTTCTAAGACATACTGCTGATGCTTTTTAAATGTTTCATTTCATAATTCAGTTTTTGTTTCCTTTAGGGTGCTGTTGACCTACGTATTTCCTCTCTATGGCTGGGTCTTGATGAAGCCCTTTCAACCTGGGGCTCGGATGATCTGTCCAGTCACCGCTTGTTTGACATTTATGCTTTTCACCCTTTCTCTGTAGGCTCTCAGGGGAATCGAGCCCCATTTATACAATTCCAGGGGTAGGAATCTTGAGGCTAACTAACCCTTCCCCACTTCCCCCACTCCTACACAAACACACACACACACACACACACACACTGCACTTTGTATCCCAAAGCTGTCATTTCTGACATCCTT
Organism: Rhinolophus sinicus; assembly: GCF_057876585.1. Lineage (NCBI taxonomy): Eukaryota > Metazoa > Chordata > Mammalia > Chiroptera > Rhinolophidae > Rhinolophus > Rhinolophus sinicus. Next base: position 45,583,414 of record NC_142501.1, on the reverse strand, counting down.
TTTGTTTGTTTATTGAGCAATTAGTGAAGCAGGGATAGGCTCTCAATATAAAATGTTAAGTTGGCACATTAAAGTCCAAAATGACCATAAAGTACAGCTGAAGTGAACTCTCTTTATGTAGGAGCTACCTGTACCTTCAGGACCCAACAAATAACCTGGTGTTGACGTCTAATGATCAGGGGATTCTTTTCTCAGCATTCTCTGCTTGGGACACCCAGACCACCTTTTTTTGTTTGTTTGTTTCTTCTGACATAGAACAATTTTAGGTAGCAAGATTTGGTCTGCGAGACTGAATCTTATTTGTGATTTCAAAATTTAATAATGTTTTGCAGAGATCTCTAAATGAAGCCTCCTCATGTTTAGCTATGGCAAGTATTGGGTATTTGGATATTATGTTGACTATTTTATCTAATAGGAAAATTGAGCCCCTGTTATGTGTAAGGTCCCCTTCCAGGTGATGTGAGCAGAATGGTGAGGAGCATTTATACTCCAGTAAGGGTGGCAGGGTGGAACTGAAGCCAGGTAGAACTTGCTAAACTCCATAAGAAAGGCTCTCAGAGGGCTGATGAATTCAAAAAGGGTAAGGTTACTGGGAGCTGAGGGAAGCCAGAAGCTCTTCCTGATGGAAATGTATGTTGATGAGCAGTATTGTCACAGCGGAAATGAGGAAAGGACCTTCTAGCCAGGGAATGAATAAAGAAAGGAAAGCATAGGGCATTCTTGGGGAACAGGGTGGATGCAACAAAGAGGAGGAAGCAGGATTGGAAAGGCTGGTGTATAAGAACTAAGGATGCTTCTGTGTATCAGTGTGGTCCTGTGGTGCCTGGGCTGCTTGCCTGACAGTGCAGCTAGTTGGAACATGGTTCTGATTCAGTCCTGTTAAGGCCTGTGTCACTCATGGCGAAAGTACCCCTTAGAATAGAACCCCTGATAACAAAGTTTCATAAAACCGCTTCGCTTATAAAATGAAGAATGTTCTAAGATCATGAACAGGCTTTGTAGTAGACCACATGGAACAACACCACATTACAAATTAGAGTCTATGTAAAGTATGTAATTGTACACGTAAAATACTTAAAACTCATAGATTACTAACCCCTCAAAAGAGAAGTCACAAGAATTATTTTCAGCTACAAGAAAATGGGTCCCTAACATGAGCATTTTTTTAAGACATTAAATTTTATTTGTTTGATACACTAATTCTTGGTTAATTTCATGCTACTTTTTTAAGTAGTTAAATTTTAAGTGTGGTCAGAAGGGTTTTTTTGTTTGTTTTGTTGTTTGTTTTGTCCTTTCAATACTTAGTAAATGTTGACAAGTTTGCAGTGATAATTTTTTTCACCAATTTGCCTATGGTAAATATAAGGTCCACACAGACAGTGTTTTTTGTTCATTTTGTTCACTGATATATCCCTAGCCCGTAGGAGGCACGTGTTGAATAAATGAATTAAATGAATGAATAGTAAGTAGAAACGTTAAAGTAATTACATTGCTGGTAGGGTACCACTCTAGTTAGGATTGTTCTTTTTTAAAAAATAGGGTATTATAAAATATTTGATAGGCCATCTAAGGGTTTTTGTTTATAACAGTTTAATGAAATAATTCATTTTCTATTCAACAAATGCTAATTAAACTTCCATTATTGATTCTGTCAGATTTGGAGTAGACAGTAATTAGATAAAAATCCCACTCTGGAGGTTTTCATTCTCTAATGGAAAAGAAAGACCATCCGCAAGCAATTAAAATACAGTAGAGGTTTCTCTAGGTGCTGTGGGACACACAGAAGAGTGGGCAGTTGAGTCCGTTGTGGGAGGAAGTAAATAGAACACAGAATTAAGAGGATTTTACAGAGACAGAATTATTTAAGCTGGGGTTTGAAGGGTGAGTAGGAGTTCAACAGATGTAGAGGGAGCTGGGAAAGGAACTAATATTTCGTGTTTAAATCACTTAATCCTTCTAACTCTTTGAAATAGGTGTGAAACAGGTCACCTTCTGCTGGATGTGGATATAGCCTACAGCAGTTAAATGACAAGGTCACTGGTACAAAGTCAGGATTAAAACAACAAAACCTCTTTCTGTTACCACTTAAGGTAGAATTAGCAGCAGGTGTAAAGGCAGAGAAGAATCAAAGCAGTGTTTGAAGCATAAAGTGACTGAAGCGTGGTGGTAGGGTGGTCATGAAACTGGAACGAATTTTTTTTGGGGGGGGGCCGGGGGTGGTGGTAGGCTGAACAGGGTTTATTTGGCCCTGCCTATGGAGGGACAGTCAGTGGAGGTTTTTAGTTGTAAATGATATGATCAGAGTAAGCATCCCTTGAATCTGGTCTTCTCTCCTCCCCCATTGTGCTTTTAAACTCTCTCCTTCCTTCCCCAAAGCTCTTGCCTCTTTGAGTTTTGTAGTATTAGAAGTCCTTGGCTGAGGTGGTTACTATAAGATGGGTAAAGCATAGCATGTGGCTATGAATATCTGGAATTGGAAGAGTCAGTGGGCCCTTCAACAGAAACTCTGAGAAAGATAAAGATGTCAAGCAGTTTAGTGTGGGTGTTAATTTGTATTAAATGAGTCACATAGTAAAAGACAGAAACATCTCAAATCAGGGGTATTTGTGTTTATTTTAGTTTAAGGGTTCAGTTTCCTTGACGAGTTACAGCAAAATCAGCTTATGAGTGCCTATTTTGAACAGAGCAATATTTTAGGTTTTTGGCTTCACTAAAGCTTCCTTTGATTGCTCTGGTTTGTTTTGCTCTTGTCCTTGACTTGAGTCCTGGGGACAGACCATTGTCCCTGCCTTACTGTCATTGCCACTCAAACTGTTTAAACTTGAAGACTCAAATTTCAAATAGGACACTAGGAGAAGAAGAAAATTTCCTCTACCCTTCTAGGTTCAGCTGGTCTAATATATATATGCATATATATATATATATATATATATATATATATATATATGTATATATATATTTGAGAGAGATTAAATTAACAAAATCAAACCAAATTTATGTATGTATGTATGTTTGGGAAACCCACATACATGAAAGGTTCAGAAACAAAGTTAAAATGAGGTATATATTGTGGCATTTTGAGCTAAGAATGAGGTAAGGCGCCTTGGGGTTTCTGAGCGGGGGAGGAAGGTCATTTGAAGGACGATAAGAGCAGATATTTAGTAATTAGATGTTTGCCCTGCCATATAATAGATCAGTTATAACAAAGTTATCTCTGGTGATAACTCTCATTATGGGCAAGGCTCCCAACTTAAATTCTTCAAGGGAGAGGTAAAAGATTCTCTGGAGCCCACAGGGTCTTGATTGCTTTCGACTCAAAGTAATCCATATACCCAGGCGGCACATCTTGGGGAGGCCTGTTCTGAACCCCTTCCACGCAAATTTGCACTCCCCAAACTTACTGTATTCTACAGGGTGGGTAATCTTATTTTGTATGTCCTTCATACACAATTACATTGCGCAGGGTTTATTTAGCAGTATTGTACCTGTAGCCAAAGTTTTTAGGTATGGTTTGGTACAACAGGATTGAAAGAATGTGCTTGCACAGTTCTGCTTTCTTTGATTGTCATCTGGGACCTTGTATCTCTCATGCATAACACAGTATTGTCTAGAAAGGGCAAAATTACAAGAACATAGTACTGTTATCACTGTTGGCATATCCATAGTTAGCCAAAAAAGCAAGCCATTTAATTTAGTCCTTTCTCCATGGTGTTAGCATTTATTTTACTGCTCATTCTCGGTGGTGGTTAGTGCCTATAGGGAACATCAAGAAGTCTCTAAGGTCAGATACCCACCAATATGCAAAACCTTTACCAAGAATTGACATACTAATTTCACTGGGTTATTTGCACTGGGTTTGTTGAATTAATCTTAGGTTTACACCAGTTTATCCTTTTCCAGCCTCTGTTCCAGTACTCCCTCTTCTGGAACACAATTTGTAGCTGCATATTGCAGCTTGTAATAGGTGTGATATGGCCTGTTGAGTAACTCTTCTAAAAATATCACATTTTTCTCCCACACCGCACTTTGAATTCTTATTCTTTAATGCCAAGCAAAGCAAGATCTTGTTTGATCAAAACATCGTGAAATTATGCATTAATGTTAAAAAAAGAATTTCATTTAAGATCAACAAAGTTAGCTAGAATCAGCCAGATTTTTAAATAATCAGTTAATGCTTGTTTCTTTTTTTTATAATGAAGTGTGTTTTTTCTGTCCCACCCCACCCAATTTCTTTCAGTTTAATTTTTTTTTGTTTGTTTTAAGATTTTATTGGGGAAGGGGATATTGGGGAACAGTGTGGACTTGCAGGACTTTTTTCCAAGTCAAGTTGTTGTCCTTTTCAACCTTAGTAGTGGAGGGCGCTCAATTCCAGGTCCAGTTGCCATTGCTAGTTGCAGGGAGCGCAGCCCACCATCCCTTGCGGAGTGAAACCGACAACCTTGTGGTTGAGAGGACTCGCGCTCCAACCAGCTGAGCCATCTGAGCCATCCGGGAGCTCAGCGGCAGCTCAGCTCAAGATGCCGTGTTCAATCTTAGTTGCAGGGGGCGCTGCCCACCATCCTTTGTGGGACTCAAGGAGTCGAGGCGTCAAACCAGCAACCTTGTGGCTGAGAGCCTACTGACCCATGTGGGAATCAAACTGGCAGCCTTGGGAGTTAGGAACACAGAGCTTCAACTGCCTGAGCCACTGGGCCGGCCCCAGTTTAATCTTCTTTTAAAGCAGGATTTCTGTATTGGATTTATGCTTTCTACTGATATGAAAGTGACATGTAAAGTAAAACTTTGTTTGACTTCCTCTCTTGCCTTATTTCATACACATTAACAGTTTGTGTGCACCACCCCCCCGCCCCAAGTTTTATTTCTGGTGGCATTGACATTGCAGTTATAGTGAAGGTTGTGATCTAATTATGTTTGTGTGGTAGTATTGCAACACCCTCCTTGAGTGAGTTGTCAGTGAGATCACAGAAGCCTGTTAACATGAATTCTGTTAACATGAATTCTATGAAGTTATTCATGTGACTTCTGTATAAAACATTTCTTTCACCCATTCATGTTTCCCTCTTCCGTATTTCAAGCTCAAAGTAGGAATACTGTCTAAGTTGAATGACATCATACTGATATCCTTGGCTTTCATACCCCTAATGATGTACGAGTAGAACCTGCTGGTAGATCTCTCGTAGCAAGCAGTCTTGGCTATCTTGACTCAAAAGTACATGAAACTAATTTCCTTTTCTTTTTCTGATCCAACTGGGTTCCTGTATACATCCATCCTGTCTACAGCTCTCTTCATTTCTTCACCTTTCTTTTTTCTTTGACTGGCAGAGTACATAGTAGTGACACTTCTGTAAGAAAACTTGCATTGTCAGGAGGAAAAGCTGTACTCACCAGAAAACCACAGAACATTTTTCCACATTTGCATTTTAATTTCCCTGGATGTAGAGAGAAAAAAATAGCTAAGTTTTGCAGATACTTCTAAACTCAAGTTGGGACACTGCATGTTTTTTCCTTGGGCCTTTTATTAAATATTAACACCACTGTTTGCCATAGTGTGGTCTGGAATATGTGTCAAAAGCCATATGGCGGGAGCCTCATTTCACGAGGCTAAGCAGTGTCACATGGGACCACCAGTGCCACCAGTGGTGGTGACACTAACATTCTTCTTGATTTGATTTTATCATCTCCCTGTTCTGCCCTGGGGAGGACTCTCAATAGTCACTCTTCATGGCACAATGTGACTTGGCAGTCGATTTAGCTGCCAACACCCTGGAAATGATAATACCTAACATTTGTCCATGGTTGACGCTGTGCCAGGCACGCTTTGAAACATTTTCTATATATTCACATAATCGCCATAATAGCTCAGTGAGATAATACTATAATCTTTTTAATTTGAAGATATTTAGGTAGAAAGAGATGATGTAACTTTCTCTCATGGTCTCAGAGCAACTCCTAGAGCCAGAGTTTGCTCCCAAGAGGCCTGGCTCCATAGTCTGTCCATGCTTAACTGCTCGGTGACACTGACAGTTCTCCCTGAATATAATTGTTCTTTACCATGGTATGTTATGTGGACATTACTTGTAAAATATAAACTTTTTAAATGAGTTGTTCAAGAATACAGCCATGGCATTTCAAGGAATAACGAGGAAAGAAAAGCTGGTTAGAGCATTTCCTTGCTAAGAGCTTGTGAACAGGGATGCCTACCACCGGGCTGCTGAGGGCTCCACAGTTCCAGAGGGCACTATTCACGTTGCATTTCCCCAAGCGGGGGGGGGGTGTATTCACACGGACTGCAGCGGGGCCCCTGGAGTTGGACAACACTGAGGTACTGCCTATGATGCAGCAATTACAATTTAGAAAATGCGTTTCTGCTTTTCCCTTTCAGCTCATGATATTCTGTCTGCTTGGAATGTGCTTTCTCCAAAACATTCTCTCCTTGTCCCATAGCCATTTACTGAGCGATGACTTTGTTGAGTGCTGGAGAGGCAAAGATAAAAATAGTCCCTGTTCTTAAAAGACCAAAGTCTAGTGGGGAAAGACAAACATGAGGTGGTTAATCCTCCCATAGAATTATCCAAAGGGTGTTTACTCGTCCTTCCAGGTCCAGCTTTATCAGAAAAGCGGTCTCAGTTGGCCTCTGCTAAACGTTAGCACTTTCTCTGAACCACATTTAGGGCATGAAAGTGCATTATTCCTTGCAATATATCTTTTTGGCTGTGACTCATCTCCCTGGTAGACCAGAAACTCATGGGGTTAGCAAATTAGGTATTAATAGTATTTATGTCCTCTCCCTGCACTTAGTACCCCCCCTGTTTATTAAGCTCTTAAATATGTAGCAAGCTAAAGAATGCATAAAAGCAGTACTCAACAGACCATTGCTGTAGTTGAACACAAGAAACCTCAGATACGTACTTAATTGCTGCAGAGTTAATTCAGAAAGTGGAATAACATGGTGGTGAAACTTGAGGCCTTTGGATCTACACTGTGTAGGCTCGCACTCTGGCTGGCCACTTACTACTTGGGGGCTGTGTCAAGACTTGTGCTTCAGTTTCCTCATCTGTAGAATGGGGCTAATACCTGCCTCATAGGGTAGCTATGAAGATTAAATAAGTTAATATTTGTAAAGTGCTTTCACATTGCCTGGCAAAGTAAAGCATCAGTATTTATTAAGCATTCGCGCATAAGTTGCATAACCTTTGACAGATGACCACTGTGTTCTTCAGTTTTCTCATCTCTGGGATGAGTGTTATGCTAGGACTTAGAAAATAGGGTTGTAGAAATTAAATGAGCTGATGCATGTAAAAATGCCTAGCTATCAATAAATGGTAGCTTCTGTTATCAGGTGTAGCCATCTCAGTCATCACCCTAACACCTTTTTAAATTCAAGGGAAATGAAATCATGAGGGTTTAATGCTTATCATAACTAGTAAGAAAGAGGTGAGTAAAAATTTCGTAATATAAATTGAACAGTCAAACTTGAAAGACAGAATGAGTACTTTAAAAGGGAGTCAGTACTCTCTTTCAAGTTTTCAGTTTGTATTAGTATGTAAAATTTACCTCCAGCCAGGTAAGTGACGTTTTGAAGAAAGTCATAACCATAGGTTGTCTGAGAGAAGGGTACTCTTCTGGTGGAGGAAGAGAACAGAAATAAATGCAAAGCACTGAGTAGAGCAAACAGTTTTTCTTGGCTATGTGGAGGGGTTGAATAAGAAAGTTGTAAAAATGTGAATCTGTTTGTTAGAGTATAGTCTCGGCTGCTAGTATGGGACCAGTTGGAGCTGTGATATTGGATCTGTCTTGTAATATTTTATATGCCTGTTTATAGACAAAAGAATTTACTTCTCAGTGGAAAAGATGTATCTGCCTTTTAAAAAGCAAAGAATGAATAGTTTTAATAAATCTTGAAAGTAATTGCTTTGGAATGAAAAGATTTTTAATAATGGAAGCTTTCATATAAAACTCCATTATCATATTTTTTTGGATTTCGTTGATGACTCCATGTCAGGAAGGCATTCCATACAACACAGAGAGAAAATGGGGCTCTAGAATTGTATGCATAACACTCAAGGACTAAACATTCAGCGTTTAATATTTGGTTAGCAACTGCTTGGAGTTTTGAAAGAAAATTATATAGTGATGTAAGTTGTTATCAGGATAAGATCTGAAGCAGTTAACTACCATGTCTACCTAATTCTAATATTTGCTGTAAAGTGAAAGAAAACGGCTTCTAGAACTCTTCCCTTCACTATTTTTGGGCGGACAGGCAATGTCAGTGTAATGTGACCATCTGTGATTTTTGTAGGTGAGACAGCATGTATATCAGGACTATCTCAGAGGTCATGCAGGGCCCACAGGCCTCCTGCCCGCCTAGCAGTGAAGTCACTAAGACTGGAAAACATGCCAACCCCACCACAAAAACCAGAACTATTAGAGTCATTTATCATGCCTCTTGAAAGCAAGGGTTGTTGGGAATTTCTTTAAAATCTTTCATTATATTCATGCCTATCCTATATTAGGGAAATATGTAGAATTTTTCAGAGTTTACTATTTCTTCTTCTACGTGTTCATCCTTTTTAAATGATTTTTAATGTCAAAATTCATCCAATACGTTTAATCAAATACTGCAAAGAACATAGAATTGTGAATCATTTTGCCTTAAATAGTCTTTATCTGTGTAAATCTCTAATCCTCATTTTCTGGGATATAATACTTAAAGACAGCTTATTAGTGGTATTGTTAAAAGTCAAAATGTGATAGACCCTAAAACAAAGCCCATCCTTTATGCCTGTGTGTGTATGTGTTTCATGTGCAGTCACTTATTAACCAAGAATGTTCGTGTTTTCCATACTAATGTGAGTGAATTATAGGAAGTGCAGACAGGTTAGGCAAATTAGCACTTTAGTGACACTGCTGACATTCAATTCCAGGTTTCTGATCGAGGCCCGTTGTGTGCCCTGCCTCTCCATTATGTGATAAATCCAGTTCTTGACTATGAAAGTTAAATATGTACAGTCACAGTGACATTTCTTAGGTTAGTATACATATTTAATGTGCTAGAATTTTTTAAATGATTCTTGAGGGAACAGTGATGAGACAGTGATTGTTAGGGAAACTATTGAAAGACAAGAACTGCTTAGATAGAAAGTAATTACTCCAAATACAGAGTATATAATGTACATGGCATAATAATGTATTATCAAAAGCAGAAAAGAGATGAATGGAACAAAATAAAAATTCCAGCAATAGATCCAACTATTTGTAAGAGTTTAGTGTTGAACAAATCAGATAAGATAGTGCAGAGAAGAAAGAATTGAGGAAAGGAAAGAATGTAAATAAAAATAATGTAAATATAAGATCTCATTCTCAATATCATTGTTTAAGAATCTCTAAAATTTTAAAAAATAGAAATGGAGTGATTTTCTTTATATCAATGACGTGATTCACTGTATTATAATTTTTAAAACCTCCAATAGAGGCTTTAAAAGCAAAACAACAGATTGGAAAAATATTACGGTATATTTACCTAAAAGTAAATATATTTATGCTCAAAAAATATTAAGTCGACTATAGCAGGAGAAAATGCAATTAGTAAATAAACTCTCGGGGAAGTGTTAAACCTTGTTAATAATTAGAAGTGAAAATTAAGATAACATATTAAATTAGCAAATTAGAAAAAAACTGCTAATTGTTTGTAGGAAAAGATTTTTCTGGTTGTAAAATAAATTGGAATGTTTTCTATAGAGAATAGTTTAGATAATAGCCAGGCATATTTAACATGTTTCATTTATTTGTTATTTTGCTTATTAATTCAAAAAACCTATTTTGAATTACTGATGTATACTAGATACCAAAGTATATAAATACTTTGAATACAGAAGTTAATATGGTCAGGTCTATGCTTTTGAGTTCACTTATAAAACTACTAATATTCTTTGATTTGGAAATTTCACTTGATGGATTATAAGGAAATAAAATTAAAAAAAGTTTGCATAAAGATATATTTTTAGATGTACAGTATGTAATTTTTTAAAAACCAGGCTGGAGGGAGAACCTCAAAGTGTCTAGTGATTGGGAAATGATTACGTAGACACAGTATGTGATAGAACATTACATTGCCATTAAAACAAAAACGTGGACCTGGAGTACATATAAATATACAAATAATAGCCCCCTGAAATAGAACGCAGGTGTATGAACACACGGATTACAGCTATGTGAAAAATTATGGCTGGATGTAGAGTTTGTACAAAGGCATAAAATTGTGTATATAGTTTACATATGGCAAAGAGGTCTTTAAATTTTATTTTTTCACTGTTGCCTTTATAGCTGTTGTTATTACTTTACTTGGATTTCAGATTTTTGTTTTAAAATATACAGACATATGTATAACAAAAGACTCTGGCAATACGTTGGTTTTTTTTTCAGATGACATTTTACCTCATATTCCCTGGAATGAAGTTTTGAAGAAATGATGACCCAAAAAAAAAAAAAATGTTATAAATGTAATCGTAAGAAAGTTGTGTGGATGTACATCTTCCCCAATTTGTAACCCATTGCATGAATTAGCAAGATATTATGATGTATAGTGTACATTTATTTGGATCTTATTATGCGATGTACGAGTATCCCAGGAAAAGATCTTCTTACTACATCTTCATCATTGAGAAAAATAGAAACAATCAGAATGAGAGCTCCTGTCACCAGATTCTCTCATCTCCTTCCTTTGTGTTTCCTCGATGTCCCTGCATCCCTGCCTGCATTTTGCCCATGATGCAGGCTTCCTCCTGGACCTGTGGATGCACTGTTCATGATTTTGGCCAAGACCAGCCCCTCCACTTGTATCTTAGATCTCATCTCTCCCATTAAAAGCTATTATTCCAGCTATTTTCCCTTATTTTACCTTATAAATTTCCCATTCTACTGAGTCATTTCCATAAGCATGCACGTGTGCTGTTATTTTTTCCATCTTAGAAAACAAAACGAAAAACCTTTCTATCTCACTTCATCTTTCAGTTACTGTCCTGTTTGTCTCGTTTTCTTTATCTAGAACAGTTGCCTATATTCTCTCTCTTCAGTTCCTCTCTTCCCATTAGTCTGTGACCCCTTTGCCGACAGGCCTTTGCCCTTACCACTCCCCCTATATTACATGGCTCCTGTCATGTTTGCCATGCCCTCTGTGTTGAACCCAAGGACAGTTTTTACTCCTTATCCTACTTGACTTTTGAAGGGGATTTGACACAATCATGCCTTCATGAAGCACTTTTCTTTAGCTTCCAGGACACCACACCCTCCCAGTTTTTCCTTAGGTTGTTTCTTCTCCATCTCCTTTGCAGATTCTTCCTCATCTCTCAGAACTCTTAGCTTTGGCAAACACCAGAGATCACTCTTTGGCACTCTCCTCTATTTACATTCACTCCTTTGGTGATCTCATCCCAGCTCATGGCTTGGAATGCCTTGTTTGCTGACTGTTTAGATCTCAGCCCAGACCTCTCTCCTGATCACACTCTTAGACCAGTGTCTCACCCAGCTTCCTGCTTTGCCCACCATCTTCCACATACCAGGTAAGGGCATCCTTCCCGGTGTTTGGATCCAAAGCCTTGGAGTTATCCTTGCTTTTCTCTCATGTTCCAGTCTGCCAAGAAATCCTCCGAATCTCAATTCTAATTAAATCTGGAGTCTTTTTCTCATCACTTACACTTCTATCACCCTGATCCAAAATGCCATCTTTTACTAGGAGCGTTGCAAGTCTCCTAACTGTTCACTCTGCCTTTTTGTTGACATCTCTGCCATCTTTTCTCCACATGACAGCCAGCATGATTCTTGTAAAATATAAAGTAGATCATACTACTTCAGTGCTCCTCCAAGTGCTACTTTTGGTAGCTCCCTTTTTGCTCAATAAAAGCCAGTAGCTTGTGGTGCTGCAGTGTTCTTTCCCCTTCCCCCCTCCTTTGACCTTACTTCCTACTACTTCTCCACCCCTGCAGCAGCCACCCTGGTCTCTTAAGAACACACAAGTCATCCTTCGAGGCCTTTGCAGGTCTGATTCCTCCGCTAGGAAAGCACTCCTCAGATTTCTATATCACTCCCTCATCTTTCCATTTCTCAAATGTCTCCTCTTAGTGAGTTCTTCCTTGATCACTCTGTTTAAAATTGCAGCCCCCATCATTGGTACTCCCTACTCTCTTTTTTATTTTTTCACTATGTTTTACCCTTTTTTTCTCCCTGCTTTATTTTTCTCTATGGACTTTCTACTAATTGATATTTATGTTACTTATTGTTTCCCTTCACTAGAATGTAATCTCCATGGAGACAGGTTTTTACTTTTCTGCTTGGCTTACCCCTGTTTCATCAGTGCATAGTGTAGTGCCTGGCACACAGCAGTCATTCAATAAATATTTAATGAATAGCTAAAAACTAAAACAGTATAACTCTGGTGAGTAATTTTTGAATCGAGATTGGATTATCTATGCATCAGGGATGTTATAGGAAATGTGTGCAGTGGGTGTGGGTAATTAAATGTTGTGCAGTGGGTGTGGGTAATTAAATGTTGCTTCTGACTCAGGTCTGTCATTTCATACTTTTTAAAGTAGTTGGGAAAAAAATAGATATTTTTAAGTTCAATGAAACATTTCAGTCAAATATTGTTCTCAGCACCTGGGACAAAAGCTGATCTCTTCCAGTCTTGTAAAAAAATGGAAGTTGATTTGTGTATGAAAAATGATTAGACTTTCAGGGATGAACTTAAAGTAACTATAGTTAACGCTTGAATAACATGGGTTTGAACTGCATGGGTCCACTTATACGTGGATTTTATATATATAGTAGTCGACCCTCCTTGTCTACAGATTGCAAACAGTATTTTTGATCCGTGGTTAGGAATCTGTAGCTGCAGAGGACTGACTGTATGCATTGTTCTATGCCATTTTATATAAGGGATGTGAGCATCAGAGTACTATTTTGGTATTTGTGGCGACCCTGGAACCAGTCCCCCATGGATACCAAGGGACAACTTTAGTAACGTTTCAGGGGAGTCAAAAGTTAACGTGAATTTTTGACTATGCAGGGATCAGTGCCTCTGATGCCCTCGTTCAAGGGTCAATTAGTTGTACACTGACACATGATGGTGGAATCAACTGGCATGCACACTTATTACTACATGATGCATGCATGTTCTTTCCCAGTGTTGGTAAAGCTCTAATGTTTGTGCCCTTTCCTGGCAGGGAGATTTGTGGGAAAAGAGATTATGATTCAAATAGTTGCATTTTTGTAACTGAACCTGGAATTAAAGTAAGATGGAGGTGAAGGGTTGGAGAGTGGTATTTTACCCAGACTATAAAGAGGCTTGATCAGTTTTCGCTGACCTTCAAATCATCTTTCGGATCACTCAGGTTCCCCAAATTCAGTGAATCTTTCTCCTGGAAAATGCTGGGTATGGAATTTGAAATCTCTTATTTTCTTTTTAGTGCTCAATCCATATTTCAGATTCTATGATCAACTTCATTAAGTAGTTACCAAGCACTGGGGCAGGCACAGTGGTAGTAGCTGGGGATTCAAAAAATAAAAGACATACTTTATTTTTCATTATAGATCTAGTTATAAATATAGGGGACAAAATGTATGTATGTGAATGCATTATGATGTGATAAATTTTAGAAGTATTAAACGTATGGAATTTTAAAAATGAGTATCTTGATCTTGAGGTTGCTCTGAGCCTTAAGTGGTCAAGATTTTAATTCTGGATATGAACAGTGGGGTTATGCTTCAAGTGAAGCTGGTCTGTAACTCTTCATAGCAATGGAGTAGCGTGATCATTAGTCCAAATTATGATAATTAAAATGCTAGTCTTATGTCACATTTTAAACTTACTTGAATGTGGGTGCTTCCAATAAATGTGAAACTTAAACTGTTAAGCAAAATAATCACATTATTCTATTAAGACCTGGATTAAGCCAGATTTTCCCATTTACCCTTCTAGTTTTTCGTCTTACAAACCCCTTAAACTCTTAATATCTGTGAAACTGTCCTTGCCATCCCAGACAAACTTTATTCTGCCTTTCCCTATACCACTTCTATTACTTCCTGTGTGTGATGTTCATATATCATTGATGTAGAGAGTAATAGGAAAATATGCAAGGCACAGTAGGACAGGTAGTATCTACCTGGAGCTAGCAAGTCAGGCTTCACAAAGAATTTACTTCGTAGAGTTCTCATGTGGGTCAACTGATAAAGTGCTTCCTGTTAAAAGCTTTACATAGTTCCTAGTACTCAGTAAATGCTCAATAAATATTAGCTATTCATATTGTAATTGTGCTTTTACATAGCTGTATTTGCTACCATATTGTAAGTTTTAAAAGTGCAGAGACCATGTCTTTTGCCCACCCACCTGCCTTTTTAATCCCTGTGATCTAGCCTGGTGCCTGATGGGTTGCTGGCACCTGCCTTCGATTAATTGATCTGGATTTTTCCTCCCATTTTGTATCTGTTGTAGACAGACAGCAATATCTATTGAATTGATGAGCAGAAGCAGACTATACTGAATAAGATTTCTTGGCATGTTAGTAATGAAAACCTTCTGTAGAGCTATAATTTGCATATTAGAATGAGTACAAATGGATGCGTTACCTAGTTTTCCAGTTAAAGTTTCTGGCTAAATGGAGAGAAAATTTTGAAAATTTTCATAGTGTGATTTGAACTTTGAAATATGGGACTGGACAGAATGAAATGGAATTTACTACTTCAAATATGTATATATGACATGCCATTACTCTTTGTTGTCAGTAGTTGGCCAATTTCAACTTTAACTGAAGTTCAGGGAACAAAAACACAACAAAGGATTCTAACAATATGCTTTTATTTTTAGGTAAGATTTCCTCCTTATGGTGTGAAATAAATAGGAATAAATAAATGACACTGTAATTATAGTGTCAACATAAGTAAATTTAAAAGAACATTTTGATACTCAGATGAATGATATATTGTGAATGAATAGATCTTGAGACTAGGGAAGTAAGAACTCATTTTTAAAAAAAGGCATATCACCTGATTAAGAAAAACGTGAATGCTGGACAAGCAACATATAATTTTGTGATATTCATTTGGTAATTACACAATTATTTAATCTTTGTGCAAGAGATCATTATGTTCTGAAGCATTTTCAAAATTACACTTTTCTGAAAATCAAATGCACATTTATATGCATTAAGCATTCAGAATTATAGTTATTAATAGGCTCTAAAGCTTTGCGTATAAATAGCTGCCACTGTGATTAATAGTTAACTTCTCTTTGCTTTAAGTGAGCAACTAACTGACTTAATTCAATTCAGATTAAAAGGATTTGTAGATATGAACTGCAAGTCACTGTCGGTAAATTTTTAATATTTCTAACCATTCATGAAGATGAAGTATCCAGAGGTAAGACGTTGAGGCAAACATTTCCTTAATTGTTCAGAAGGGAATGAATTCTAGGAATTACAGATCAACAGACATCATTAATTTCTAGAAAAAAATATGAAGTATTATTAGAGTGAAGATTTGGAAAAGAGTCTGATGATTACGAGGAGCTTTTGTGGGTTCACTTGCAAGATGTCTTATTAATCTCGTTTTTTTTTCTTTGACAGCACTGCTGGGTTTATAGATGAGGGAAATTCTGCAGGTAAAGAATTTGACATACTCCCTTTCTTTGATTTAACATATTTGTAGAATATTTACTTTGTACTAGGTGGTGAACAAAATAAACTTTATTAATCTCATGAGGGATAATGATATCAAGTCATCTCTGAAATTTGGCAGATAAATAAGACATGGTTTAGTTGGATACTCTGTCAGCGGTGAAGAGTGGGTCCTGAAGGAGGTCTCTAATGGGGTGCAACCCAGAGTTCAGTCCTTCTTGCCCTGTGCTTATCCAATCTGGGGAGACCACAGCAAACAGATGGCTGTTATGCTTGATGATAGTTAATATTAAAAATATTTTCAAGATACTGAAATGCTCTTAAAAATCGAGAAAAATTAAAAGTAATAGGGAATACATTTATGATATGTTTGTCTATATCTACCTTTTACATTTCAAATTTATTTGCATTATTTCTTTTGACCTACACTTAGATTTGACCAACAGTGAGGCAGACTCCGTCAGAGAATGTCCATCAGGGAGTCTGTAGGTGTTGGTATAAGTCGGCAGTCCGCATATGGTACCGAGAGACCTGTTCAGGTGCTAGGAGAAGGCTGCATTGTACTCACAGCCTGACTGAGAGGCCTCTGTAGTCCGACCTGATTCTAAATTTCTAAGGGCTTCTTCAGTGATTACAGTGAAGAAATGGTTTTATCAAATCTGCAAGGGAACTTGTCCTCTGAAAAGGAGTAAATCAGCTAAGATACTAAAAAATGCAGACTACTTAAGAGGGGAGACAGTTGTCCCCTTTTTGTAACTTCTTATTTGTGTTTAGTAAACGTTGGCTGACTCTGACAACACCTGAGTCATTTCATTTTATTACTTTTGGCACCTGTCTTTTAAATTGTTGGGTTAGCTTTACTTTTTTGAGCATAGTTTGAGTCTGTTTTTATGAAATCAAGAACATTATTTTATGTTGTTCATTTTATAAAGAGAATTTGTAAAATATGAAGATGACAACTTTGAAAGCCATATGTCTCTGGCACCCTCTGTGGAACTTCTCAATTCTCTCGACTCTTTAAATGATTCATTCTGCCACTTGAATGATTCTTCTCAAGAAAACCAATTATTTAGTGTTCTTGAGGTGAATGACTTGCAAATAAGCTTGTGCTCTTAAGCACTTTTTGATAAATTTACCAATTTCTGAAAACTGGAAATTATTTCCACATGTAGATCTAGTTGCAATTGAGTTATTTAGATCAGATATTCAGAGATAATAGACTCAAAATCAGTAGGTGCAGGCACCATACTAGACATTTTATGATGGTAGAATAAACATTCATCTTCAACTTTGTTTTTGTAATAAGTATTTCAGCAAAGAAATTAATATCTTATAAAAACAGAAGCCAACCGTTTGTCACATACCTCTTCTGGAGCTTTGTTTCCCACCCCTCCGCACCGCCTCATCTTCCTTCCCCTACCCTCACCACACTTTGAGGTTTTTATTTGCTAAAATGCTTGGTGTTTCTCAATTTTAAGTAAAGTGTGACCTGGAACAATAAACTGCATAGAAGAAAAAGCATATGTACTAAACTTATGGACCTTGGGTTCAAAGAGGATTTTATGAATTTGACCTTAAAGGCAAAGGAAGTAAAAGCTAAAATAAATGAATGGGACTACGAGTATATCAAAGTGAAAAGCTTCTGCACAGCAAAAGAAACCATCAACAAAACAAAGAGGCAACCAACCGAATGGGAGAATAAAAGCATTTTTAGAATGCTTTGGTGTATTATTGGTCTATAACACACAATATACATAGTGTGCTTGCTGTTTCATGCTATGTCAACAGAACTTCAAGACAAGATCCCTACCTCTTCTCCAACCAGACTCACACTTCCAGATCCCACCCGTATTGGGCTTCTGGAGCTGTGATAGCTGTTTAGGTAATATTTATCTTTCCTTAAAAGGCAGCCGTTGTTGATTATTGGCATCATAAAGTATTTTGAAGAAGGGATTATGCTTCTCCCCAAGCAGTAGAATACTAGTCAGGTGTAATTTCGTAAAACTTGTAATTCCTGCAGTAAACATAGGGGTGCATAAATAACCAAAATGCACATCGGTAGATGACTGGATCAAGAAACTGTGGTACATTTATACAATGGAGTATTACTCGGCCATAAAGAAGAATGAAATCTTACCATTTGCAACGATGTGGATGGACCTAGAGAACATTATGCTAAGTGAAATAAGTCAGACAGAGAAAGACAAACACCATATGATCTCACTTATATGTGGAATCTAAAGAATAGAATACATGAACAAACTAATCAGAAACAGTCTCAGAGATATAGAGGAAAAACTAAGGGTTGCTAGATGGGAGGGGAGGTGGGTATGAGGGAGAAGGTGAGGGGATTAGATAGCACAATCGGTGACCACAGGATTGCCACGGGGATATGAAAGACAGTTTGGGGAATATAATCAATAACGTTGTAAAGATTTTGTAGGGTATCTGATGGACACTTGTCTTACTAGGGAGACCACTTCATGGATGGTGTAGGAGGTGCCTGATCAGTGTACATCTGAACCTGAAACTGAATAATAGTGAATGTCAACTATTATATATATATATATATATATATATATATATATATATATATGTATATATATGTATACATATATATGTATACATATATATGTATACATATACATATATATATATATATACATATATATATATATATAGTCACAGGAAGTGGAGTACAGCATAAGGAATAGAAACAGTGGAAATGGAATGGCTGTGTGCAGTGTCAGAGGGGTAGCAGATTGGGGGAGGGGGATTATCACTTTGTAAGGGGTATAAATGTCTAACTGGTACATTGTTTTGTATACCTGAAACTAAAAATAAAAAAACAAAAACAAAAATCTTGTAGTTCCTTTTAATGTGTGATGTTGAAGTCAGTTAGAAAGATAGCATTTTAAAAATAAAGTGGTCTAATAAAATCAGTTTAAATGTCTTTAAATTTAGATACTGAACTATTCATGTCCTACCAAACAACTTTTCTCTTTTTTTCTTTTTTTTTGAGTAAGAACTCCCTATATTTTGGGACTTTTTATCTTTAACTGTTCCCCGCCTTTGAGTTTCATGTTTTAAAAAAAATGTTATACTCCCGATTCCTTTTACTTAATAGAGTAAACATATTTTCATGCCATTAAAACGACGAGAGGCTCTCTCCCTCCCTCTATCTCTTCCTTTCTTCATTTAAAAATTTATAAACTATAGGGTAAGGGAAAACCTGGAGGGTTAGGAAGAAGATGTAAATTCTTCTTAAAAAGAAATTATACACACACACACACACACACACACACACACAGGTCTATATATGTCTATATATATCTATATATTTTTTTCTTGTGAAAACTCTTAACATGCGATCTACCCACTTAAATTTTTAAGTGTATGGTATAGTATTGGTAACTATAGGTACAGTGTTATACAGCAGATCTCTAGAACTTATTAATTTTGCTTAACTGAAACTTTGTCTATTGATTAGCAGCGTCCTCTTTCCTTCTTCCTCCAGCCCATGGCAACCACTATTCCACTCTTTGATTCTATGAATTTGACTATTTTAAATACCTCATATAAGTGGAGTCGCATAGTCTTCTAACTGATCTAACTTGAGCTGTTTCTTTTTTCTTGAAATATATTTCTTCCCTTAGGAATTCTTCAGAGTATTCTAATGTTTAACTCATTTACTCTCCGTACCATACAATAATATGTTGTTTGTCATGTTACACAAATGGGATCTTAGACACAGGGAGATTAAATGCCTTTATGAAGGACATACATCTAGTAAGCTGTGGAGCTGAGATTTGAACCCAGTGGTTTAACCTCAGAGTCTTGGCCCCTAGATAACCGCTGTACCGTGCTGCTTCAGGATGGTAACAAGAATACTTGTTGCACAGAGTTGGTGTGAGAAGTAAATAAGACAAATTGTGCAGAGTTCTTAGAATACTGCCTGGCATATACTAGTAATTATATAATAAATGTTAGCTATTATCATGATTACATTTTAATTTTAATATGTCTACCATGTATCTGCCTCAATGAAATAGTATAAAAGGATATTTATACTGATTGTAGTGAGTCGTTCCATGAATTTATGAAATTACTGACCCCTTCTGAGTCCTCAGCTTTAAAGATAGAGAAAATAATATCAACTTTGTAGTAGTTTTGTGAGTCTTAAATCAGGTAGCCTTATATAAGGGTATCTGGTGTACATAGATGCCTGGTAGTGTTGGCTTATTTTACTCTGCTCCCTTATGAAATCTGAATTCCTCGAGGACGGGGAGAATGTTTTATTATTTTTGTATCCATCCCAGGATGTATCACAGCTCCTGGCACATAGTAAGCATGAGTAAATACTAATAGAATACAGAAATAAGAGCATTAGAAGGAGAAAGACCAGAAGGAGAGACAAATATGTGGACATTTTTCTACTGGAGGTAGCTTTATTCTAGGGGAAAACGATCATTTGAAGACCACATAGATCTAAAACTTAGTGTGTGGTTTTTTTTTTAATTTAAAGATTAAACCGACCTGATATTTAATTCTAAAGTATTATGCAACTAATATGACCACTTAAGGACTGAAGAATGAAAGAGAAAGTGGAAGGGAAAGAAAGGGTAAGGGATTTAGTAAGTACTACAGACGTTACACTATAAAACTCAAGTTACACTCTTGAATAGTAAGTAACTTCAGAGTCTTAGTACCCATTATCAGGGGCCTTTGCAAAGCCAATTAGATGATTAGCGTTTTAGTTAAAAAATGTTTACTGTTTGCTTTTACATTTGTTTTTCATAAAATATTGGTAGAATTTTATTTTCAGCTGTTGTATTGACTATTTAGCTACCAGTGCTAAGAAATTATAGCTTTCTAGAGACCTGTTACGAAAACTCGGTTAAAAAGTGGAGATCCTAGAGATGTCAAGTACATTTATTAACTTGCTAAGCATTTAAACTGTGACCGTAAAAAATATTAAAACCATGTAAGTCATAGTCTCCCTGTACACTTTTCATGGATTCTTTCTGAATGAAGCTGTAGCCAAAGATGGTAGTGGGAGGCATGGAGTGTTGGTGAGGGTGTGCGGGCGTGGTGCGTGGTTGTGTCATCAGTGACCAGAGCAAACAGACTGGTAGCTGATGAAATCAATCTGAGGACTTGATACATATTCTTTACCTCCACTGTCAGAGCTGAGGCAGGATTGGGAGGAAAGGTGCTGAATTTCTAGGGTTGGTTGTGAGGTACTGTCTCAAGGCTTAATTTTACCTCTTGGAATGAGGTAGTGAAACGTATTATCTGGGACTGACCTTTGGTTAACTGCATGAGATAACTAGTTTAACAGGTCATTCTCTCAATTTGGGGATTTCTCCAGAAACGTACTGCAGTGTTAGGTCAAGGAGACAAATCAGGATCTGTCCTTAACGTTAGAGACAAACCTAATCGCTCTGCCCATCAGTTGGGTCCTGGCACTTACGAATGCCCTGTTCTTGTTACAAGTCTTTCTACTTGTGGACAAGAGACAACAGTGCATCTTTTGTTTCTTCCTCTTAATTTCGAACTGGTTAGCTTTTAAGACTGAATTTTCTGGAATACCTTCTGCTGTTGATGTAATAAGGAAAAGCAGTCAGTGCTTTTAACCAATGGGGAAAAACAAAATATTCCTGACTTATAGGGAAGAAACATGAGAATAGACATGTAATTTCTTGTTTGAGGGCTTGTCTTACTTTAGGTTTAATTCTGTCGTGTTATTAGTGACCTCAGGTTAAGAAAACAAGTGGCACCTAAAGAAAGGACCACATTTTCTTTTATCATGACAACAAGTGTTGACTTTTATTTATTTTTATGAATAGGTAGAATGAGAAGCTTTCAAATTAAACCCCTTCTTCACAACAGTGATATTGTGAGGTGGGGAACAAGGGAGGGGTTTAAAAATCACCCTTCTAGGCCACCTGCATTTTTGACTGCCAGTGCATCTGTTATTGGTGCCTGGAATAGCATTTCCTAGGTGCTATTGCTTCAGGAGTTTCCCAGTTTTTTCTCTTGCTTAGAAGGCAGCATGGGGTCGTGGAAGGAAGTCGGAAATGAACTTGGAAATCCTGTGTTACGGTCTAGCTTTTACTTAAATGTGTGATTTTGGAAAAGCCACTTAACCCCTCTTAGCTTGCTTGCTTTTCTGTACAGTAAGAGAGTTTTACTAGATTCTAGGTAAAGTTTTTTCTAACATCACTGCTTCATTGACCAGATGAGAGGAAAGAAAGAGAAGTAATGAGATTATCTGCCACGTACTCAGGCCTCTTCCTGTTTGTAGCCTCCCAAACAGGCTTTAACAGTAGAGAGCAATCAGATTCCTAGTCTGATAAAATTACGAGCTGTTAAATAAACTAAATTCATTATGAAAATGGCTTGAAGTCTAATGCTGTCCTATAGCGTATCTTTTCGCATTCACCCTAAGACATTTTAACTTTTAGTACACTGCTGCTGTCTTCCTCCACAGAGAGTTGGTGCTCAGTTCTGGACAGCTCTTCAGTTGAATGACCTGACTTAGGTTGTTGGATTTTGTTATTTGAGCCAACTCTGTGAACAAGCCTGCCATGCTGGCTGTTTTTGTGTTTCTTGTTATTTAAGGCATCTTATTGAAACTGAAGTATATACTCGTTGTAAGAGTGTTTTTTTAAAGGAAAACTGTTGAAACGTGGCTTTGTGTTTTCATAGACTACACAATTCTAAGCCAGCTGACATGGTTTCAAAGTGGTTATTAGTAGGTAAAACACACAGGTGCGTACTTGAGAGCCTGGGGCTAGTCTTTTGAAGTATTTGCAAGTATTGAAGATGAAGAAGAAAACACAAACCAGGTCTGACATTTTCTGTTCGATTACTTTTACAATATCTTAAAATAGATTGATGTTTTACTGTTACCCTGCCAGATATGCGCTTCATCTTTAATTAGAGACATTTAAATTTATCTGTTAAAGAGTGTTTGGTCCAATTTCCAATATTCTGAGCACTTAATTGTTACTGATATTGTTTGAGTGTCTTTCACTGCCTCCCAACTCCATATTTGTCTCTATACTGAATGTTGTACAGAAAAACAATTGCATTTTAAAATATGGTGAGGGATATCTCATGCTAGTTGCAATTATATTCGTCTTCTACAACCTATCTCTTCACTGATTACAGCTAAACTCTCTGGAAATAATGCAAAATGCTGCCAAAGACCCTGAAAAGTAAATGCTAGCAGGGGAGAGTAGTCAAAATTTGATACGATAGTTTGTTTGTTTATTTTTCCTTCTTAATTTTCTGAGTTTCACTCGTGGATGGGCTGAGTCCTAGGACTACTCAGTGAACACCAGCAGCAACAAAACAAAACAAAATGAAAATCTCCAAGAGAAATCCCCTCTTTCTAGCTGGAGGACTGAGTAAAGGGACCCTTTGTGAGCCAGAGGGTGTAGGAGGAAATCCCCCTTGCCCCGTCTCTTTTCCTCTCCTGGCCCTGCCTTGAGGCCGTCCCCAGTCACAAAGCTGCACTGCTGCAGTGGTGCAGGCCCCAAGATGCTGAGCTAGAAAGCGTGCGCTGGGGTCTAGAGAGTTTGCGGGGGAATCACTATTGTTTTTCTCTCTAGTTTACCTTGCCACTATGCCTCAAGGTCAGTCCCAAATATGTGGAACTGCATGACATTGTAGAAAGAAGTTCTGAGGAAACCCAGAACTGCTCAACAACAGATTGGAAATAGGGGCCCTAGGAACCAGAAAGCATCAGGAAAATATTGGAGAGGAGAGAACGGAAAAAGAGGATCCCCTAATTTGTGTATAAATTGACACAAGTCCCAAGTTACACATTCACAGATCAAGCCCAAAGGGGCATAGAAAGGTTTTGAGAGCTGAACTATAGTATAAACTGCCATTCAAGTCCCATATTATGCCCTAAACCTAAATAACATAGGCTGTCGAAAACTTGATTGACATTGAACTATCTTCTAGAGAAGGTAGGGCAGAACTTGTGTCCTAAACCTAACTAGGTTGATTGTTCAAACAAAAAATAATCAACATTCACTAAAAGATTTTAAGAGGACTAGAAACTCACAACATAATATTTAATATTTAGAATATAACCCAAAATCATTTGTCATAGAAAGACCTCCGTAAATGTGATCAACTCCCAAAGGAAAAAAATCAACGATGCTAATTGCAAGATGACCCAGATGATGCATTTGTCAGGCAAAGAATTTAAAGCAGCTTTTATAACCATGATCCAAGAGGTATAAGTGAGCACTCTTGTAATGAATGGATAGGTAGACGTTCTAAGCAGAAAAATAGAAACTTTAAAAAAGAACCAAATGGACATTTAAGAACTGAACAATACAGTATTTGAAATTTAGTATTTTTTTTTGGATGGGCTTAAAAGTAGAAGGGGCGATAACAGAAGAGTCAGTGAATTTAAGATAGAATAATAGAAATTATTCAAACAATAGAAGTTATAAAAAATTGAAAAAATGAACTAAAGCTTTAGGGACTTATGGGACATTTAAGGGTCTAAAATTTGTGACATTAGAATCCCAGGAGGAGAGAGTTGGGTGCAGAAAAAAAAATAATTGAAGAATAATGGCTGAAAACTCAAATTTGGTGAAAGACATAAACTGAGAGATCCAAGAAACTCACTGAACTTCAAGCAGTATAAATTCTAAGAAAAACATTCAGATATATGCTAATCAAACAGTTGAAAATCAAAGATTAAACAAAAAATACAACTTGAAAGCAATAAGAAAAAACCCCACGGTATACACAAGGGACCAATGATTCAAATGATCGTGGATTTCTCATCAGAAATCATGGAGGCCAGAAGATAGTGGAAGGAAATCTTTAAAGTTCTAAAAAAGAAAAGCTGTTGATCCAGAACTTGATATTTAGTGAAATGATCTCTTTCAGGAATAAAGGCAAAAGAGAATCATTCTCAGTGAAGGAAAACTAAAAATATTCATTGCTTAGCAACTCTGCTCTAAAATACTAAAGGAATTTCTTCAGACTGAAGGAGAAGGATACCAAAAGGTAACTTAGAATATCAGGAATAAAGGCAGAGCAACAGAAATAGTAAATAACTGGGTGGATATAATAGTATATTTTTCTCTTCATAAGTTCTTTAAAATATATTTGATGTTAAAAGCAAAATTCATGCCATTGTCTGGTGATTTGTAAATGTAGTTATATACGACACCTGTAACAGGGAGATAAAAGAATCTATTGTAAGCTTTCTGTATTTTACTGAAAGTGGTAAACTATTCTGAATAGACTGTGAAAAGTTTGGAATGCATATTGTAATCCCTAGAGCAAACACTAAAAAATGAATACAAAATGATACTGCCAAATAACCCAATGGATAAATGAAAATGGACTATTAGAATACATTTTAAAAAAATCCAAAACAAGGCAATAAAGAGAAACAGAAGAAAAAAAGCAGAGTGTACAAACAGAGAATAAGTAATACAATAATTACAATAATTTACTAAATGTAAATGGTCTAAACACAGCAATTAAAAGACACAGATTGTCAGATTGTTTAAAAAATAACTAGACTCCCTACCAGAAAGTGACTTTAAATATAATGATGAAGGTAAATTAAAAGCTAAAAGGATTGGAAAATATATATCATGCTAACACTAAGTAAAAGAAAATTGAATGTCTATGTTAATATCAGATAAAGTAGCTTCAAACAAGAAAAATTTCCAGAGATGTTTTTCAATGAGTGAATGGATAAAGAAACTGATACCCTGTACTCAGTCGAACTTGGTATTGTCAGATTTCTGATTTTAGCCATTCTAACAGGTGTACAGTGGTATACAGTGTGGTTGGTTTTAATTTGCATTTCTCTAATGATGTTGAACATATTTTTTTAAAGTTAGTATCTATTTTTTTAGTAGTATTAGGTTTACTGAACAACTGGGCACAAAATAGAGAGTTCCTATATACCCCTCTTTCACCTCCCACAATTCATACATATTACTTAGTCCTAAAAAGACATGAGCTATCAAGCCATGAAAAGACATTGAGGAAACTAAAATGCATATTACTAAGGGAAAGAAGCCAATATGAAAAAGCCACATACTGTATGATTCCAACTATATGACATTCTGGAAAAGGCAAAACTATGGACACAGTAAAAAGATCGGTTGTTGCCAAGAGTTTTAGAGGAAGGAGGGAGAGAGATATGACTAGATAGGGCACGGGATTTTTAGGGCAGTGGAACTGTTCTGTGTGATGTGGTATGGTGGATATATGCCATTATATGTTTGTCAAAACTCATAGAATATATAACAAAAATGTAAACTCTAAACTGTGGACTTTAGTCAATAACAACATAGGGATATTGGCTCATCAATTGTAACAAATATATCATGCTAATGTAAAATTTAATAATAGGGGAAATTGGTGGGAGGAGGTGGGGGAGTGGGAGGTGAAAAAGGGATATATAGGAATTTTGTGCTTTGTGCCCAGTTGTTCAGTAAACCTAAAACTACCCCAAAAATAGATACTAATTTAAAAAAAAAGATGCTCAATGTCATTAGTTTGAGAAATGCAAATTAAAGCCATGTACAGTATACCACTGTACAACCTGTTAGAATGTCTAAAATCAGAAATCTGACAATACCAAGTTCAAGTGAGTACGGGGTGCAACTGGGATGCTCATACATCACTGTTGTGAAGGCAGCATGGTACAGCCACTTTGGAAAGCAGCTTGGCAGGTCATTCTATTTTAAACATACATTTACTATACAATCCATCAGTCCCACTAGTAGATATTTACACAAGGGGCATGAAAACTTATGTTCACACAAAAATTTTTATGCAAATCTTTATAGCAGCTTTATTCATAATCACCACGTACTGGTAGCATCTGAAATGTCTTTAAATGGCAAATGGATAAACAAACTGCTACATGCATACAATGGAATACTACCCTGCAATAAAAAAAAATAAAGTACTGGTACATCACACTCCAAAATATATGTGTCTCAACTGCCGTAAGTGAATAGAGCGGACTCAAAGGGCTACATATTGTGTGATTACATTTATATGACATTGTGGAGGTGAAACTATAAGGATGACGAACACTCAGTCACTAGGTGTGGGCCTGCTTTTGACTACAGATGGATAGCATGAGGGAAGGTTTTTATGGTGATGGAAGTGTACTACATATTTATTGTGGTATTGGTTACATGATTATGTATTTGTCAAAATTTATAGAAGCGTACACCAAAAGGAGCAAATTTTACAGTATGTAAATGAAAACAAATTAAGTTTATTGCCTTTTAGACAAATGACAGAAATGAAACTTGGAGAGGTTAAATCAGTTTTCTAAGCTAGTAAGTGGGAGAGAGATTCATTTCATTCCTAACTCGGGGTTTCTCAGCCTCAGCTCTATTGATGTATTAAGCTGGATAATTCTTTGTTGTAGAGAGCTGCCTTGTGCATTGTAGGATATTTATTAGCATCCCTGGCTTGTACCCACTTGATGGCAGTAGCAAACCTGCTGCCCATAGTTGTGACGAACAAAATTTCTGCAGATGTTGCCAAATGCATGGGGGTAAGGGTTGGAGGGATTGTCCTCAGTTGAGAACCACTCTGCTCTAACCCACACATTGAATTTCTACATGTAACATGTTGGGTCATTAGTTTCCTCATATCAAAATGGGCTGATAAGTGGTCCTGCCTGTTTCAGAAAATGGTCCTAAGCATCCAAATGTGTGGAAGTGCTTTGCTAAATGGAAACTCCAAGTAGATGTTGTTATTTTAGGTTGTGGGGAATAAGAAATAAAATTCTGAAGAGAAAAGGATGCCCAGCGGTGAAAGGAAGTACCTATTCTGATCACATAAAAGAAAAAATATTTTGAATATAGGTTGGGAGGATTGACATTTAAGGGAAGATGCAAAATGACTGTTCAAATCAGATCTCATGGGTTGGTATTATTAGGTTGGTGCAAAAGTAATTGCAGTTGAAAAGGTTAAAAATTGCAAAAACCGCAATTACTTTTGCACCCACCTAATACTTTAGTGGTGTCACTAAAATCCAGGTTCTGTCCCTCAATTTTTCAAGTCTCCAAAGTTGATTTTCCCCCCAGTTCTTACTTGAATTAATTAGGTTTAGGGGTGCTGATTCCCACTAACGCAACCCAGAATAGACAGAGGAAGAACCAGAATGCCTTTTGTGAAGCGAGGAGAAAAATAAGTGCCAAGTGGATTGAAGTGCTCAGTTTAGCTGGTCAGTTTTTGGGTTTTATATTCTTTCTGTCCTTCAACCCACTCACCCTTATGCAAAGTTGCTTGGTGAGTTAGCAGCGTATCTGGAATAAAGTTGGTGATATTTAGACATTCATTTTCATTCTGTTTATTTCCAATATAGAGAGAAATCACCAAATCAAGTGGTCTTTCACTGGTTTGTCAGGGAATTCTTTACTCTTTCAATGCCAGAGACACATTGAAAGTCTTTTACTTTAGCTTTTTTTTTACCCTGCATTGCATACAGACCAATTGGCCTTCTATTAACATACTAGTTGTTCAAACTAATAATATGGCTGGTTACATCATTCTATTCATACATTTCTGAGAGCCTGTTCTTATTACTTTGATTTGTAATAGCTTTGGTGTTTGGGAACCGTCAATCAAGAATTTGTTTATAAGCCATCTCTTAGGGAAAGGAGCCATGGTAATAGTACTTTTCATAATGATTACAAATAGCTCCTCTCTTTAACTGATCACACATAAATAATGAGCATATAAAATTAGGATGCATAGTAATGGTTTAATGTGAAAACTATTGATGTAATCCAAAATTTAAAAGAAGTCATAGCAAGTAAATTATGTGTGACTAATGCCTTGTCTGAAAAAAAGTTTAAATGGCAAATGATGAGGAGATTTTAAAACATGGAGTGATTGTTGAATAGATAGTAAGATAATACATATTGTATAATTACACTTATATAATATTATACTCAAAGAAACTACTTCCTATAGAAGGTTGGCACCATTCACTCCTGTTTACACCACCATCCTAATTAATTCATATATTCTGCATTTCAAGGTAATAAGGTAATATGTCTAGATGCTTATAATTTAGTAGTTGCTAATGGATTAAAATAAAATGTACTATTACAGAATTGTCAGCTATTATATTGGACACCATAGTCCAGGAAAGGTTTTTTTTTTCCTCTGACTTCTTTCTTCATATTGCTTGACACATGTAAAATCCTTATTGTTTTTTACAAATTTAATATTTCATCTTATTAAATGGATACAAATGGGGATTAACTGTTACTAAATACCACCAAAAGGATTGTTTAGCAACATTTAATGAATAGCTAAAATATGCAATTTCTTCTTTTAAGCTATGCACTGTTTTGAATATAATATTTCTGTTAATGAGTACCATAAATACTTTGAGATCTTAGATAAATTCTGCTTTTTTCTTTTCCTTCCCCCTCTTCAATAGATATGAAATACCTAATATTTGCAAACTTATACTAGATTTTCTTTATACTTTGTTTTTATGACTATTATATAATTATGAGGTATATAATTATCTTCTACATTAAGTGTAGATCAGAAATATAAATGTAGAAAAAGACTGTTTTTCTGCCCATTGTATGTCTAGACATCCCTAAATATGTCTGGTCACAAGTCATTTGTTCACCAGTCCCCCAATTCTTTGCAGATGAGCACTGTGGTCTTTTGGTTGGTTATTCAGGTAACTTCCTAGCCCTTTCTTAGCCCGTTCTTCTTAGTCCTGTCTTTGGGCCATTTCATATTTGGACAAGAAAAAAAAAATTCAGATTAAGTGAATTAATTTGATATTTACTCATTATACCTATCTTTACATTTTGTAGATTACTTCTACAGTTATTATTTTTTTATTGGGGAATATTGGGGAACAGTGTGTTTTTCCAGGACCCATCAGCTCCAAGTCAAGTCATTGCTTTCAATCTAGTTGTGGATGGTGCAGCTCAGCTCAAAATCAAGTCGTCGTTTTCAATCTTGTTGTGGAGGGCGCAGCTCACTCCCAGTTGTGGGAATCGAACTGGTGACCTGGGTGTTATGAGCACTACACTGTAACCAACTGAGCCAACTGGCTGCCCCCCACAATTATTTTTAAATTGATGAAAAGTACCTAAAAGTCAGAAGGTTAAACTTTCTGTGAAACACAATACTGGTTCATCACGATAAGAAGAAACAATTTTCACTAGAGGAGGCCTGTATATAAAACTAAACAGTAAGGAAGGGGAAAGAATACAGAACGTCAGTGCAAAAACTCATATTTTTATGGCGAATATTCTTTGAGTAAGTAATATAAAGGTTGTGGAGAGAAAAGAAACATATGCAGAAACATTTTTGCTTTCATATTAGTAGTTTCTTCAGTCCTACATATCTCAACAGCCTATTGGTGACCTGAATAGATAGGTAATAAATTAGTAATACTAATTAGTATTAGTGGAATCAAGAAGGAAAAAAGAATAGAAAGTTATATGTTTAGAGAAATGGTAGAATAATATTAGAAATTACCACTGATTCCATAGAATTAGTACTGCTGTGTAAATAAAAAGAGCTTGTTAAAGTAGGATTTTGAAAATAATGTTAACCACGTTAATTATATTTAAATAATAGTTCAAGTTTATTATTGAAGATTAAATTTCCTTCAGTGAAACCGTTCTTAGATATAAGAAGCAGAAAAGCTTGTTTATAATTTAGACTAAGAATTTGATTTTAAAGAATTAGATAATAAAATTAGCACTTATACTTTTCCCCACACCTTATCTAATTGAATCCTAAAGACTCTTGAGTTAGTATTATCACCCACATTTTATAGACGGCTAAATAAGATAGGTTAGACAATTTGCCATCGTTTAATTTGAATTGTAAGTTGGCAGAGCTGCAAATTGAATATTGTCTATTATTGCAAAACAAATTCTTTCTTCTCTCCATATGCCACAAAACATGTGATTTGTTTTAGTAGTTAGTATAAATTAATTTCCTTAGGAATATTAAAATGAAGTCTTTAAGATTTTTATATCTTACGATTCTGGAAAAAGCACTCCTCCCAACTTTGGCATTCCCCTTTTGTCAGTTTTGTGGCTGTGATAACTATTCATTAAGATGTAATAATTTTCCTTTTGTTAACTTACCTCCTTTTTACTTGCAAGCCTAGTTGTTCTGTGAAACTGCCTGACAAACCAAAAATGATCTTTTCCTCCTCTGAATTCAGGAGCATTTCTTACCGTTAGTGTTTATTTCACAATTGTGTTGTTATACATTATTAATATTTGTATGTTCTGTGTCTCCAGCTATATTATAGGTTCTTTGTATTTTATGTATCTTTATGTGTAGGCGTAGCATCTTATTATAGTATGTTTTAAATATTTTCTGAATGAAGGATGGATTATTATTGCTCATTTATATCTTAGTTCTACCTCTTGAATATGACGGGGCATCTTCTCAGTAAATGTTGTCTAGGCGAAGTTTGAAGGAGATGAGAGCCTTTGCTATTCTTGTCATTTCCTAAAATAGTGTATATTATTTCTTTGACCCGACACTCAGGTAATACTCAATTTTCCTTTGAGTGGTTATATTTTAGGTAAGCAAGATTGAAAGTAATGTCTATGGGTTTGTTTTATGGCTGGCTTTGGAGCCATTAACTGAATATTATACTCAGTACAGCTTGTCTTCCCACTTACTGCTTTATGTATCATGAGATACAGGCCTAAGATTTTTTGGCCAGACCTGTTTATCTTTAGACTCTAGTTCTAGGGACTCAAAGTTACTTTATTAATTATTTAATCTTAAATGTGTATGTTTAGTTACATCCATTAGACAGCTTCATTTAATTTTGTGTGTGTGTGCCCATGCGCTTTTTTGAATTGTTTTTAATGTGTAAGTTTCCTAAAACCCTTTTGAAAAGTGGGCCAAGTACAAATACTTTTAGAAAGATTGTTTGGCTACATAAGCATGGATGTTCGGATTAGACAGTCTTGCCACTTACTAGCTGTGTGACTTTTGGTATTTTATTTAACTCATTCAAGCTTTTGAGTCTTTAGCCAGCTGTAGAAGAGGTTAACAATACCTATTTCAAAGTGCAGTTGTGAAAATTAGAAAGAAAGCATGTATGTAAAACCTGGCTCATAGTAGGTGTTCAATAAATTATTGTTCATCTTAAGATTCACCTCTCCATTGTGGTTTAAATTTTGTAATATAGCATCACAATCAAATATTCCTCCTCTTAAAATAATTTGGCTTTTTAGGCCACTTCAGGTTGCATTCGAGAAGTTATAAGGTGTCTGTGCCATGTAGAATTTGTATAGAATCCTAGTAGGCAGCTAACAACCTTTTGTAAATGGTCATGCATTGAGGGGTAGCAGAGAGATAGGAGTATGTTAATAAAATAGCCAGAAGGATCTACAGAGGTCTTCCCTTATCGATGGGTGATATGTTCCAAGACCCCCAGTGAATGCCTGAAACCATGGATAGTACTGAATCCTTTATATACTATGTTGTTTCCTGTACATACATTCCTATGATAAAGTCTAAATTTATAAATTAGGCATAGTAAGAGATTAACAGCAATAACAACTAATGATAAAACAGAACAGTTATAAAATATACTGTAATAAAGGTTATATGAATGTGTCATTAAGTAAAATAAGGGTTACTTGAACAAAAGTGATGCAATACTGTTATATGCTGACAACCAAGGTGGCTACTAAGTGACTAATGAGTATACAGTCTGGAGACACTGGACAAAGGGATGATTCACGTTCTCAGTGGGATAGAGCAGGATGGCCTGAGATTTCATCACATTATTACTCAGAACTGCACACAATTTAAATTTATGAATTGTTTATTTCTGGAATATTCCATTTAATATTTTTTGACCATCGTTGACTGTGGGTAACTGAAGCCATGGAAAGCAAAACCCCAGATAAGGGGGGACTATTATATAATTATTGTATAATCTCAACGATTTATTTTCACATTGATAATCCTGTTCGGGTAGCCTACCATGGACTAAAGTTAACTTCATTTTCTTTCTGTCTCACTTAACTATTAGTGATCTACTTCTTCATTTTTTAGTAGTTACATTTTAAGCTTTTCAAGATTGAGTATTACAACTTTCTGGTATCATCTGTATAGACCATACACAATATTTGCTGAATGAATTATAAATAAGAAATAGGGAATTGTTTTATCACTGTTTGGTTTTTAAAGTGTTTAATAAGTATTATTTGATTTTAAGAAAAAAAATTTTCTTTTAAATAATTTTATATTGAAGTTTAATAAGTTTTGATTTAATTGATTAACCATTAAATTGTAGGTTTTTGAAAGTTTTCTAGTAATATGACTAATGATTCACCATGATATTTCATGTTGCTTCTCAGCACTAACACTTTAGTATTTTATGATAACCTTGACTAGCATCCCTGATGGAATATTTATTGAGAGTCTTGATTAAATATTTTACTGTATATGTTGTGATGGAAACTTAATATACTGAGATATTACTATGAGGTGTAACTGGCTTGTAATGGATTGGTATTTTGGTAATTTTAATAAGGTAGAAAGCTGTGGGACACTTACTTGGAATGAGGTTCTCTTGGTCATGAAAAAGAAATTCCTTCCACTCTGGGAGTCCGTTAGACTTTTTTAGAATTATTGTCATTTTTATTATTTCCTTCCTTCTTCATCAATAAACAGTTACTCCATATTAGGTATTTTTATTTAGGTTGAAATGTATCAAAATAACTTTGAAAGTTATATGTTAAAAATTTAAGACCTTTCTGCTGTGAGAAGTGGACTGATATTTTAAAGTATATTTATAATTAATACTGAAGATTTTTTTCAAAGTCCACTGGAGGAAAATAACCCAATATTTGATATATTGTGTAAGCACTGATGCTTAGTTTTTTCAAAATGGAAAGAAAATTTCATGAAATTACGTAGTCCTTATTTTTCTGAGGTAAGCTGAATCAAACAAAGTCAAATCAAGTCTTTAACATTCTTGGAGTTACACACCTTAATTAATTAGTCTATCCTCTATGACTTTCATGTTGGAGTCACCTTTCAGTTTTAAATAGCCCAGGCTTGGTAGTCCAAATGAACGTGTGTGGTTATGGTTGTTTCATTGCTATGGCAATTGTACAATTAGTGTGAAGTTGCTGGCAAGCTCCTGGGCAAGAGGGTTTTGATGTACTGACTTGGAAGCAAAAAAATAAAACTCTTTGCAGCTGCTGTGTGATTGTGAATAGACGCAGCAGCTGCTTTTTTCAGTTTTATACGAATTTAGATGTAGAATTATGCTTCATTGAATTGTTGGCAGGAATATCTCCTTGTTCTCCTGTCTATCAATGGGAAAACAAATTTAGGTTTCAAGTAAATATTGGGGCAAGTTGTTTGTGAAAGGTCCAGAAAGTAGTCCTGGAACTGAGCTTTCCATCTTTTGGCTTTAAAACTGAAATGTCACAAATAGTAGAACTATCAATAATCTACAAAACTTCACTAGGGGATTTTTTAGTTATTGAAATGTATAGATTTATCTCATTTTTTAGGATAAAATTAAAAGTTTTTCAGAGTGATTAGTGAAGGAATTAAAATAATTTGTAAAATAAATACTAGAAAATGATAGTCACATATACCATGTTTCCCCGAAAATAAGACCTAGCCGGACAATCAGCTCTAATGCGTCTTTTGGAGCAAAAATTCATATAAGACCTGGTCTTATTTTACTATAAGACTGGGTATAATATAATATAATATAATATAATATAATATAAAATAAAATATACCGGGTCTTACATGAATTTTTGCTCCAAAAGACGCATTAGAGCTGATTGTCCGGCTAGGTCTTATTTTTGGAGAAACACGGTAGGTATATTTGTCATCTATTATTTATCTGTCATCTATTCATCTTTAGGTGAATCACTTTTCCTCATCATTTGTCAGATAATTGGAAATCACTACTTTTATTCTGGCTGTCAGTGTCTCAAAACTGCTTGAACAAGAATAAGAAATAATGCCAACATTACTGCCAGCTAATTTGTGCCAGAGCTTGGTTCTGTTGATTGAGTCAGAGCTGCCACTAGACCTACATTTAGAGTGAAGAGATGTTTATAAGCCGTGGAGAGTAATACAGGGGCTCATTTTAATTATCTCTTGCTAAAGCCGCCTTAGGAGAGATGGTACTGCCCTTTTAATAGGCTTGTTCATTATTTGTCATATCACTTTGAGTCTAATTTTAGGAGTACTACTAAGCCATAGTTATGGCGTCTTGCTTATCACATTTCATAAATGGTAAGGATCAGTATATTCTCTTTAGACCCTACAAGAAGAAACAGCATTGTAAAATGTTGATAAATGTTTTACCATGATTGGTTGGTAACATTTCAAAGAATCAATTAAAAAATATTTTGAGTTATGTATACATTCGTGGTGTACTGGAGAACAAAATATGAAATTTGTCCATTAAAATAATTTTGACTGTAAGCTAAAGAGAACCTAAAGCTTTTCCCTTTCTCCTTCACTTAATTCCCTTTTATCATTAGTGAGACCTAGCTTTCTTAAAGCCAGATGATACATAACTAGAGCTCCTAAAAGCAGACTTTGTTTTTCATTTTAGTATTGTTCTTTCTTATTCTTACCATAGCTCGTTAACAGACTTTTTCACTTTCTGTTTCAAAAGTTTTTGGAAAATAAGTAGAAAAAGTATTCATGTAGAAAATCATTCCCTACTTTATAGTAATAAAATAAGAGGAAATGGAAGTTAACTTGGCTATGTTCCTCATCAAACATCTAAAATTTTCTTATAGATTCCCATGATTACCAAGTGATTATTATGGGAAAGTACATTGTATGTCATTGTTTGTAGACCTTAAAAAATATGTTCCTTTTTCCCCTTCATTTTTACTTGGTAAAGATTTTTCTACTTATACTGATTTTTAAATGTAAGCATCATAGGAACATTTATATGCTCTAGGTGAAAAGATAATATTAGAAGAGCCGGGAAAGATAATATCTGTTCGGTGGCTTATATGATTTTTACCACTTTAAAAAACTCAGAGGGCAGCGTAATTTTGTCTACTTTTTAGAGACACAGGAAATCATTGATAGAGATCTTTGGTAATGAAGATGGACATTATGTTGCTCTAAGAATCTATGCCTCTTTGAACATTAAAAAATAAGTAGAAAAAAATGTTTAAATTATTAATAGTGTTCTAACCAAGTAAAATGTTTAGCTATTGTTACCAAGTGCTGGAACAGAAAAAGACCGGTTAATGCTTTGAAGTGGTTATCAGACAAGCCAAGAAATTCCATCTATCTAGCTCCAGAAATGTGTTAGTGAGAAATGAGAAAAGGCAGGAGCCATAAGAAGAATGGTTGAGCGAACACTCAGTGGTTCAGGTATTTAGCTAGCTTACCAATCAGTCCAAAGTGAGGAGCAGATTGTCTGAGTGGTTTATACTGAAACTTATCAATTTTTAGAGTTTTTGTTGGTAATCTTGGAGTTGATTTAGAGGCTATTTGAAAAATAGTAGATGGGTTGTTTATCTTCTGATATTTACTCTTCACAACAGGATTTTCTAATGTTATTTGGTTATGAAATTATACACGTGGACGATACAAAATACTTGGATCACATTCCCCCCTAGATGTCTGCAGTTTTTGCTCTACAGTATTTCATGGTGCCTGGTTATTATTTTGTAGGTAAGCTGTTTTTTTCCCTTCTGCCCTATGCATTAAAAAAAATAATGATAATTAATTTTTGTTAACTGTGCAAATCAGAAAATTTCCCAGGATGTGTCTAGCTGTTACTACCTATCTCTGGGCCTACTTATTTCTTTTATAATGGTTTCTTTTTTAACAGTATCTTGTGTCATTTTAATTTCCTTTACTTTCCATTCTTGGAGAGCATCTCAAATTGATGTTCCACACTGATTCAAATTTTACACAGCTTCATTTCTGTTATTTACTGTCTCCAGTATGGTGTTTACTTCTGTAATTATTTGCATATTCCGCTAGTAAATTTTTAGTGTTCTTGCAGTCCTTCCTTACCCATTTCCCTGTTTAGTTTCATTGTGTTGTGTTTTAATTTGAGCACGTTCCCTCCTTGTGGCTCTCTGTTCCTGCTTTTTAGGCAAGGGCAGACCTTGTATTGAAGAACAGCTTAAACATTTTGGAAGATGTGTGTTCATATATTATATTGCTATGTCAATATTTCCTTTAATGATTCCTTCTATTTTACTTCTCAGCCTTTAATATCTATTGCATGAATAATTCTACAACCAAATTCTAGCCCAGGACTTATGCTGTACACGTTTCTTGTGTATTTTATCTATACTTATTCAGTTACAATTTATATTTAGATGATTCACAGCCTTTTATCCCCTCTTTAGTTCCACATTGTTTGTTGTCCTTAAACATTTACCTTTAGATGTCACATAGAACTAAATGTGACAAAGCACCACTTATGTTCCTGTGTACTGAATTCACTGCCTTGAGCGAAACATTGATTTCTTGTTAACCTTTGTGCATTCCATTTGTGAGGTGTAAAAACATACTGCTTCTGCAGCATTTTATACTGCTATCTTTCTCTTATAACCTCCAAAATTTAAGAAATTTCTTACATATGTATGAATTTCTTGCCACCTCTCCCATCAAGAAATTCTTTCCTCCTCTGTTCTTTTCCTGCCTCTTCCTCTGTGTGTTCCAGGAACATTTCTTTCCTCTTTATCTGAATACTGAAATATTATACTGTTACTTTAAAAGATCTTGTACTACAAGAGTACCAAACCTACATGTATCCAGGTATTCAGGTTATTGTATATGGCTACATAGGGATGTGTCTTGTTTGGCTGTTTTCTTTGGCCTATAGAGTTTGTTGTGCCTTAGTTGTTATGTAATCAGCATAATACCTTATATCTTATACTCAGTCGGCATCTATATTCATGGTACCTGCTTAGCTTATGTAAGAAGTTTGAGATCCCTTTTTGGAAAAGAGTATTTAAAGAGAAGGAAAATATTCACAATATAATGAGTTAAAGCTACAGACTTATGGAAAAAATACTGCAAATTATAACCAAATTTCAATAGTGGTTATCTATAGGTAGAGTGATTTTTCCTTACCTTACTTCTTACCTGTAGGTTATTCTATTTACCTTAATTTTTACCTATGGTTTCTGAATTTTCCTTAATGAATAATGTTTTTAAGTATTAAAAACCAATCAATTATAGTTTAAAAGGATATGGTTTTGTATACACATCCCATAATACTAATCAACAAGGTCTATGCTTGATACTTAGGCAAGTTATATTGCAGAAGATATGTGAGACAGGATCATGAATGAGCTTGTAGTCCTGCTTGGAGAAGCAATGTGATTCAGTCATACTGAGAAGTTACCGGGAGACAAGGACATGGGCAGATCAATAGAATATTCTCAAGTAATATAAAGGTCATTTAGCCCATGAGAGGCTGCACTGAGTTGCAATGCTGATGACATGTTTGTTGTGCTCTGTTAACTTTTAAACACCATAGAACATTACCTCTGCTAGTTATCCCCATAGATGGAATCTTTCTTAGAACCTGGCTCTTCTGCTAAAGGCATTTTGTGTTATATATATTTTCATCACTTTGGGACTTATTGCTCTCTGAAGTTGCCCAGCAGTTTTTGTGAGTGTCGAAGGCCTTATTTTTAGGTAAAAAACCAAAACCAAAAACTAAAGTCTAGAATGTTAATAACCTGGTAACTGTAGATGCTTGATTACTTAGAAGAATGCAGATATACCCGGCCTGGACAGGACAGCAAAACTGAAACAAATGTAGTGAGAGATACTGTTTGTTTAGACAGATTCTCCTTCTCTTTATTAATATTCTTTAGAAATCATGGGGCAATAATTTATAAAATGAAATTAGGACATCATAATCCTTCTTGTTCAAGAAGCGTTATTATTAAAAGGTAGCTTCATGTGCTTCTGAGAAGCTAATTAGTTGCTGTCTGGGTTATCATGCTGAGAGGCTGCTGTGATTCATGGGTATTTACCCATCGCAACAGGATTTTCTAATGCTATTTGGTTATGAAATTATTTATACTTCTGACTCAGGGCTTTAAAAGGGCTTCCAGCAGTTTTTGAAAGGCAGCTTCTGCGCTCAAGAGCGTTTTGTGCTGTTCATTGGTGAATCAGCTTGGCAGCATGAGAGTATGAATCGAGTTTTGCTGTGTTGTCTGAGGCACAATTTTCTGGTGAAACTCCTTGAGCCAAATATGATAATGCGTTTTCATTGATGTAGACCTTTTATTTTGTAAGAAACAATCTTTGCTTGTATCAAACTTTTAAACACTATTTAGAAACAATACCAACACAGCTTTTGGTGGTTATGTTTACTCTAATATGCCCTTAACAGGAACTTGTGCCACTAAATTCCTTATGTTAATTTTAAGTCATAAGTTTAGTGTGATGATTAAGAATTTGTTTTTTTTTTTAATCAGACATTTATTTTATTTGATTAGTGATTGGTATAGGGGAGAAAAACTTTTTCTCTACCCTTCTAGGTTCTTTTGGCTGATCTAATAATTAAATTGTCGTAAGACAGATTAACAAGAGAAAATAACCAAGTTTAATTGCATACATACATATGAGAACCCCATATACATGAGAGAATCAGAGACCCCACATACATGAGGGGTTCAGAAACAGAAAGTTAAAATGAAGTATATATGACATTATGAGCTTAATGATGAGGTAAGGCATCTTGGGGCTTCAAAGGGGAGAAGGTCATTTGAAGGACGATAAGAACAGATGTGCAGATGTTCAGTAATTAGATGTTTACCCTGCCCTATTGTTAAGTCATAAAAAGTTATTTCTGGTAATAACTCTTAATATGGACAAGGCCCTTAATTTAAATTCTTTTAAGGGAGAGGTAAAATTTCTCTTTAACTCAAGGTCTCAATTGCTGTTAGCTCAAAATAAATCACATTCCAAAGTGGCACATCTCAGGGAGGCCTGTTCTGAACCCCTGAACCCTTTCATTGGAATAGGGAAAAAAATCTAAAGCTCTTCATAGAATCTGCTAAACTTTAAATATCATTAATTGCATCCATTTATGAAGCACATAATTAATTTTGGGTAATTTCATACAATATTAACTGTCCTTTATTAGAACAGTGAGCTTTGTCTAAGGACAAAATTCCTTTGTTTCTCTAAAGTGGAAAGGAGATTTTGAGGTGACATAGTTTTAATGTGCAAGGTTTTTCATAAGTGGGTGTCATGCTTGGAAATCCATAAATTATGGTTTGCCTGGGTTGTTGTTTTGATTACAAGGTAGGTTAGCAGGGTCTGCAACATTTGCAAGTTGAACGGATGTGAATATAGTGAACACGGAGTCTACTACTCTTCCTCATCATCAGCATTCTTTGATCGTTCTCCATTTTCACAAAGCAGTTTTATGGATTTAAACTTATCTAATTCGAAATTATACAGTCAATCACATTTAGTTTTCATTTTTCTGAGTAATTCATCTGCACTCTTTAACATGTCACCTGGTGGCAATAAGTCACACAGCAGTAATAGGGGCAGGGAAGAGATCAGACCCTCCTGCCCCTACTTAATATGTGCTAACTAAGTTAGTGAGGCCAAAAAGGAAAGTGTTTCTGAGAGATTTCCAAAGTGTCACATTCTAAACAGGCATGGCACTCAGTCCTGGAATGTCTCATTACAAAGATTAGGGGACCCAAATCGGTGAGAACTACTTTGATGTTAACTTCCTATGTGACTTTCTGAAAAGCTCTTCTTGTCTGTCTCTGAGGCTGGATTTCTTTACCTTTCCTAAGGGATAATGAATGATTATCTGTCCCGCCTACCCATCGATAGGATTACCTTACATAATAATGCAAAATGGTAACATAAAAAGACTTTAGAAATAACATAGTATTCAAGGATAAGGCAGCAGCTTGCTGGTCATTTCGTTTCAGTTTCTTTCTCCAGAATTTCCTGAAATATTGCAATTTTTCAGAAATCGGTTTTAGGCATTTTTCTCATATTCCATTTCTGAGCAATCTCCTCCATTCCCATGATTTCAGTTATGTGCCCCAGTCACACAGAACCATCTTCTGAGCTCCAGGTATTTGTATAACTCCCAAGCCCTGCCTGGCCCAGCCTCAGTTTAGAGTTGCATTTAAAGAAATACAGTTCAGTAACTAAAAGCAATTGAAAAGTAGTACTACTTTTGTGTC
Source organism: Rhinolophus sinicus (assembly GCF_057876585.1). Lineage (NCBI taxonomy): Eukaryota > Metazoa > Chordata > Mammalia > Chiroptera > Rhinolophidae > Rhinolophus > Rhinolophus sinicus. The sequence goes on along the minus strand of NC_142501.1, from coordinate 45,542,496 downwards.
TAAAGAATCTAATAGCATGTGCATTATACCTCAGCAATATTTCTTAAAATCGGTTACCTCTCACATTCCCAGTCAAGTCTCAGTCAGTCCCTGTGTTATAGGCTCCCATATTTTTCCATACTGACCCTGACCCTCTCACTCACAACTCTGTCCAGTCTTTTTTCATTTGAACTCCTGACAAACCAGATCTTTGACCCATGTTTTTATCTCCATATTTATTTTTATTTTTTTTTGTCTAGCGTGAAAACAGCTCAAGAACTAGAAGAACTAGGCTGACAAAAACCAGATTTTCCCTTAAAGATGAGAAGGAAGGAGAGATTGGTTATTTTGGCAAAGACTCTTATTGGATAGGAGAAGAGAAAGAGGCTGGGGATATTCGCATGTAAATAATCTATATTCTCAGCACACTTATGGAGTAGTCTACTTGCTGTCTACTTGTATATTTCACAGAGCACCTCTGACTCTACCTGTCTAAAACTTGACCTTATTATGGTGCACCCAAAGTTGCTTCTCCTCCAAAGCTGCTTCTCCTCCAAAGTTGCTTCTCCTCCAGTGTTTCTGACCTTTGTACAAAGTACCCGTCAGGCTCCTAGTTGCTTATGCTGGACATCTGAACATCATCCTCGAATTCTTCCTCTCCTCATCCTTCTCAAGTTTATCCAAATTCTCCTTGGCCTAGATACAAAATACATAATCATAGGATCTCTCCTTTTTACTCCATTTTCAGTGCTGCCACGGTATTCTTTGCTCCCCTGCAGTCAATTTTCCACACTCCAACCAGAAGGATCCTTTAGAAACATGAACCTGACAGTGACTTTTCTTCCTTTAAACTATTCAAAGGTTTCTGAGTACTAAATCCTTCATATAGCTTTAAGATTCCCTGTAGTCTGGTTGGTCTCTGCCCACGTCTCTAGAAATAGCACCCCTTGACAGGATGCATTTCTTCCTGACTCAGAGGCCTTTCTCTAAGCTGATCTTATTCTCTAAAGTATCTCTCACCCATCACACCCCCATCTAGCTTTAGCTTTCTCATTCACCTGATCTCGGCTTAAATATGACATCATCCAAGGCTTTTCTGAATCCCCATCCAGTGCCTTTGTCATAGGCTGGTAGTCCCCACACTTCCCGTTTGGTGAGACCCATCCCACTGGACGTGTAATTGCTTGTTCAAACACATTTGGCTGAGCAGCCCCTAAGCTCCATGAGGTAGAGGGCATGTTTTTCTTCTGTAACACTCTATCCCCTGTGCTTAGCACAGTGCCCAGCTCAGGTCAAGTATTCATTCTATGAACGTTCACTGATAAATAGATGCTGCTTCCATGATTTGTGCTCTGTCTGCCCCTCCCACCCTCTCTCTACACATAGTCTGCCTCACACTTTCTGTGTGACCTCTGGGAAAATACTGTCATTTCATATTTTCTTAAGCTCATGTTCTACTCTGCAGAATGTCTGCACTGCCTTTCCTTGTTGCCACCATGCTGCCAGCATGCAGCCGTGTCAGCATCAAAAGATGGGACTCAGTGTATCGCTGTACTGTGACCCTTACTATGTTACTTTGAAAGTTTTTGGGTGCATGTTTTTGTGAGTAGGGATTGTGTGTGGCTGTCTTTAGGGAAGGGACCCTATTTTATTATACTCATCCTGATAATCCCAGCACCTAACACAGGTCAAACTGAATTGGAAAAGCCTCATAGCCAGAGATATAATAATAATAGAAATACTTGCTGATATTGTTGACTACTTTCTGTATGCTAGGCACAATTTTAACGGCTTCGTTCTATTAACTTACTGAGTTTTCCCATTTCCTATGAAAGAATTACTTTTATTCTTTCTATAATATAGATGAGGAACTGGAGACTCAGAAAAGTTAAGTTGTCCAGACTTGACCAGCTGGTATGTGGCAAGGCTGGAATTTAAACCCAGAGCCTCCCCTCATCTGTGGTGGTCAGTCAATCAGTTTCTATGAAATATCTAATAGAGCATAAGCAGTTGTAACAGTGCTAGCACTCATTAAACAGATCTTTTTTCCAATTTTAAATCCAGTGAGTCTGTCTTTTTATGCGTATAGTTCTTCGGTCATTTCCCTCTGTCCATTATCTGTTACTTTTTAGTGTCCTGTTTATTTTCAGTGATCAAGCTTTATAAGGGCCTGGGGACATCTCTGCATTTCCTTTCAAGTAAAAATCTGTGGGCTTTGTGGTGAGCATGTGCTGCCTAAATCCATGGTTCACATATTCAAATCTGTGGGCTAGCCACTGAATAAAGATCTGTGGCTAAAGAGAGGAACTGAATTCCTCTTTACAGCCAGACCAAAGCAGAAAAAGAAGTCCAAATGATCAATTACTATTGCCTGAGTTTACAAAGTTTAATCGTAAAAGAACTAAAAAGAATAAACAAGTAACTTGTCAACATTTGCTGCAAATGCTTCCTGTTTCCAAGTTAGGTGAATGCCAATTTAGGGTGGTCTGTGCTATTATATTAAGTTGATTAGCAGTCACATGGAAATTTTCAGCTGTTTAAGTGATGATTTAATTGTAGAATATTTGTACTTTGTCTGCTAACACATGCTTATGATTTTATGAAGCTCATAAAATCATGAGATGCTCATAAAATCATAAGATACTTTTCCTCATCACCACATATGGACAGGCACTACGTAACAGTGGTGAAAACTAAAGAGTGTGTGGTTCTGAGACTTAGTGATCTGACTTGTGCGCACACTTAATAACTACTTACCAATCGTTCTACACCAATATAGTGAATGTTCCAGAAGCAGATATATATTACTTAAATAAATCTTGTCTATCCATTTATTTATTTGCTTTCCTCAAATATAGAACAAAGAAAATAAAAATGTATTTTAAATAGCTGACATTGGAGATGACTGGGGCTTCAGGAGGGAGGGAGTTTAGTTTACAGAATAAGTACCATGAAGTCTTAAACATTTGGTAGAGGTAGGCCTCTCTTCCTGCCTACCTAAAGGAAGGTCGGTAGTGATTTACAGCACCAATAAACAAACACAACTCAGTTAGTGAGAAGCACAACTATTACAGTTACTGAAACTAGAGAGTACTGTCTCTTGTGGTCCAGAATGTGGTCAGTAGTTCCTTCAAAAGACCTTGTCCAAAACACAGCAATAGGTGTCTCGGTGTTACTTCCTTCCATACAGGCATCGTACTCTTTGGCATCATACAGATCAATTCATTAAAAGCAATACTATGTGGATCTAGTATACAACCCACTGATGTTCTGATTTCATCTAGATATCAATTTATAGTATCTACAGATGTAAAAATATTAAATTTTCTTAGGGAATCCTGCTTAATTTTTTTCACTGAGCTATTGGTAAGTCGTGATTAGGTATTAGTTGTAGGTTAAAAATTGGAAGCAAGCTACACATGGCCAGCAGGGCCAAGATTTTCTTCAAGAGATAATTTTGCATTGGCTCAGAGTTGTGTACCATAGAGCTGTAGTTGTATGCAGGATCGCCTGGAGGGTTTTTATAAGACAGGCCCATTTCCCACCTCTGTAGTTTTCTAGTTAACTCTGATGGGTGAAGTGAGGGCATTTTTATGAAATAAACAAACGTTTTAAGTGGTTCTAGTGATCAGTGGAGTTTGAGAACTGCTACCATAGATTATGCTGCTGATTTTAGATTTAAAAAAAAATTTAAAGCAGGTATTAATCAAATGCACCTTAGCCATAAAACCATCTATTTTACAGTGAAGATCACCTGTTTTTGAAAACGGTCAATTCCCAAAGTACTATTCATTGTGAGCTACTTCTGAAGTGTACACCTAGCCAATTGAATAAGATGATTTAATATATGGATTTCTTATTAGTATATCAATTAATAGTTTTGATGTGTCTACTGGAAATGATGAGCTTGAATAGTAAAAAGATATTCTGAGCTATTTTTTTTATGTTCACCATCATCTAATTACATTTCTGTACAGACTAAAATATTTTAATAATTCTATAGAGAGAACATTTTCCTATTTTAGCCCTAAAGTTATAAAGTTATAAAATATACTTATATGCCTTCTAAAGTGGTATGAGATGTCTAGAGGTACTTCATTTGTAGGCTTTCAAGTGATAATATGAAAAATGACACTCAAAAATTGGTGTCTCACATACATTTCTTATCTGCAGTGGTCACTAGTTATATATAAACAGTCATTAAATATGTGGTAAACCTTTGTTTAAAGTAGAAAATTAAGCTCATGTGTCTTTGTGTGTGTGTATGTCATAATCTAGCACTAATATCTATAACAACAGGAATCTTGAATAAATGTCTTATGTTTACTTTTCATTGTTTCTTCACAGGCATTGCTTCTATGACAGTGCCAGTGTACATCGCCGAGGTCTCACCACCCAATTTAAGAGGTCGATTAGTCACCATTAATACCCTCTTCATCACTGGAGGACAGTTCTTTGCAAGTGTTGTTGATGGAGCCTTCAGTTATCTCCAGAAGGATGGATGGAGGTCTGTAAATAGTTCTTATATTTAATTTTCAAATAAATCATGATTTTAGGGGATGGGATAAAAATTGAGAAATGATAGGAAAATGTAACTGGGTATTTTGAATCATAGCTCATGTATAAGTGGGTGGCATTCAGCAAAATTGGAAGTGGACAAGACGTTGACATTTATTTTAATGACAGACAAGGAAACTACCATTGAGAATTGATTTTTGCAGGTTTGTTTTTTTTGTTTTTTTTTTTTTTTTTTTTTTTGCATTTAGGTGACATTTCTCACACTGTATGTAATCTTTTGCAATATTTGTTTAAAAAAATGAATACAGCAATAAATATGCATGTAGTTCTTGAATTGTATCAGTGATGAGCTGTTTATGAACTGCAGATAAAACTATCATCCTTTTTGGATTTAGGAGGCTAAATTTAGATGTCAAAGAAAACCCAGTCATTAAAGGTGTAGACTTAGTTTTACTGTATAAAAAGATGTTACATATGTAAATTTAAAATACATAAATTATTTCTTGATCATTATTTAGCTTATTTTGAATCAAAAGAGATGACAGATAAAAATGTTTTTAAAACAACTTCAAAATATTTTCAAACTGAATATTGTAAAAACAAACTTCTTATATTAAAGCTTAAAGATGGGGCTCTGAATTTTGATATCATACTTTATAGTATTCCTTTTTTTAATTAAAGTTTATTGGGATGACCATTATTAGTAAAGTTACATAGATTTCAGGTGTAAAATTCTGTATTACATCATCTATAAATCCCATTGTGTGTTCACCACCCAGAGTCAGTTCTCCTTCCATCACCATATATTTGATCCCCTTTACCCTCATCTCCCACCCCCCACCCCCCTTACCCTCTGGTAACCACTAAACTATTGTCTGTGTCTATGAATTTTTGTTTCTCATTTGTTTGTCTTCTTTTGTTGTTTTTGGTTTATATACCACATATCAGTGAAATCATATGGTTCTCTGCTTTTTCTGTCTGACTTATTTCGCTTAGCATTATAATCTCAAGCTCCATCCACGTTGTCACAAATGGTTCTATTTCATTCTTTTCTTACCGCCGAGTAGTATTCCATTGTGCATATATACCACAACTTCTTTATCCATTCATCTATCGAAGGACATTTTGGTTGTTTCCATGTCTTGGCCACCGTAAACAAAGCTGCAGTGAACATTGGAGCACACGATCTTTATGTATAAATGTTTTCAGATTATTAGGGTAGATACCCAGGAGATGGATTGCTGGGTCATATGGTAATTCTATTCGTAATTTTTTGAGGAACCTCCACACTGCCTTCCATAGTGGCTGCAACAGTCTGCATTCCCACCAACAGTGTCTGAGGGCTCCTTTTTCTCCACAGCCTCTCCAACACTTGTTATTATTTGTCTTGTTGATGATAGCCATTCTAACTGGGGTGAGGTGCTATCTCATTGTGGTTTTTATTTGCATTTCTGTGATGATTAGTGATGTTGAGCATTTTTTCATATGTCTATTTGCCATTTGTATGTCCTCTTTGGATAAATGTCTTTTCAGGTCCTCTGCCCATTTTTCAATTGGGTTGTTTGTTTTTTTGTTGTTGAGTCGCATGAGTTCCTTGTATATTCTAGATATTAGCCCCTTATCGGAGGCACTGTTTGCAAAAATCTTCTCCCATTCAGTTGGTTGCCTCTTTAGTTTGTCGATGGTTTCTTTTGCTGTGCAGAAGCTTTTAAGTTTCATATAGTCCCGCTTTCACTGCGTCCGGAAAATTTTGGTAGGATGTATTTTTATTCTCATTTGTTTCTATGTATCTTTTGATCTCTCCTCTAATTTCTTCTTTGACCCGGTCGTTCTTTAAAAGTATGTTGTTTAATCTCCATGTTATTTGTGTTTTTTCCTGCTTTCTTTTTGCAGTTGATATCCAATTTTAAAGCCTTGTGATCAGAGAATATGCTTGGTATGATTTCAATCGTCTTAAATTTGCTGAGGCTAGTTTTGTGTCCCAACATATGGTCTATCCTTGAGAATGTTCCATGTACACTAGAAAAAAATGTATAGTCTGATGTTTTAGGATGAAGTGCTCTATGTATGTCAATTATGTCCATTTCATCTAATGTGTCATTTAGGGCTGCTATTTCGTTATTTATTTTCTGTTTGGATGACCTATTCAAGCTGTCAATGATGTATTTAAGTCCCCTAGTATAATTGTGTTTTGGTCATTTTCTCCCTTTTGTTCTGTTAGTAGTTGCTTGGTATATTTTGGTGCTTCCTGATTGGGGGCATAAATACTGATGGCTGTAATGTCTTCTTGTTGTATAGTCCCCTTTACCACTATGAAATGTCCATCTTTGTCTCTTGTTACCTTTTTCACCCTGAAGTCTGTTTCATCTGATATCAGTATGGCTACACCTGATTTTTTCTGGATACCATTTGCTTGGAGTGTCAATTTCCACGCTTTCACTTTGAATCTATGCTTATCCTTGTAGCTGAGATGTGTCTCTTGGAGACAGCATATGGTTGGGTTTAGTTTTTTGATCCAATCTGCTACTCTGTGCCTTTTTATTGGTGAGTTCAGTCCATTTACATTTATGGCGATTATTGATATGTGACGATTTCCTGTCATTCTATCTTTAGTTTTCTGGTAAGACTGTGTCTACATTGTTTCTTTGCCTTTCTGTTGTTGTCTATTATTTCTGTGTGGCAGTATTCTATGATTTTCCCCTCTGCTTCTTTTACTACAGTCTATATTTCAGTTCTGGATTTTTTTTTTTTGAGTGGTTACCATTAAGTTTATATAAAATAAAGTTTGATATTTAGAGTATTCCATTTTCTTCAGCATGCTTACTTTCTCCATTCCCATATTCCGGTTCAGGCCTTTGCTGTCTCCCTTTTTATGTTTTGGGTGCCACAAATTGTCCCTGTTGATGGTGGTCGAATAGCCTCCTTTAGTATTTCTTGTAGTGCAGGTCGTGTGTTAGAAAATTCCCTCAGCTTCTGTATGTCTGGAAAGATCTGTATTCCTCCTTCATATCTAAAGGATATCTTTGCTGGATATATTATTCTTGGCTCATAATTTCTGTCTTTCAATAGTTTGAATATTTGGTTCTACTGCCTCCTGGCTTGTAGAGTTTCTGCTGAAAAATCTTATGATAATCTAATGGTCTTTCTTTTGTAGGTTACCGTCTTCTTTTCCTTGGCTGCCTTGAGGATTCTTTCTTTGTCATTAATTTTTGACAGCTTCAATACGTAATGTGCCTTGGAGAAGGCCTGTTGGGGTTGAGGTAATTAGATGTTCTATTTGCTTCTTGGATTTGAGAATCCAGTTCTTTCCACAAGTTTGGGAAGTTCTCATAGAGTATTTGTTTGAATATACTCTCTGTTCCCTTCTCCCTTTCTTCTCCTTCTGGTATGCCCATTGTTCTTATATTGCTCTGTCTGATGGAGTCAGAAAGTTCTTGTAGAGTTCTTTCATTTCTTTTAAGTCTCAAGTCCCTTTCTTCTTCCATCCATGTCATTTCCATGTTTCTATCTTCGATATCACTGATTCTTTCTTCCATCTGGTCAACTCTACTACCTAAGCTGGCTATTCCATTCTTCATTTCTTCTATTGAGTTCTTAATTTCCAAAAATTCTATTGGGTTCTTTTTTAAAATTTCAATCTCTTTGGTAAAATGTTCATGTTTTTCTTTTATTGTGTTTCTGAGTTCATTAAACTGCCTTTCTGTGTTTTCTTGCATCTCGTTGAGTTTTTTCAGAACTGTAATCTTGAATTCTCTGTCATTTAAGTTGCATATTTCCATATCTTTAAGTTCCTTTTCTGGAGACTTTTTCACTTTCTTTCTGAGCTGTCTTGTTGCCTTGGTTATTCATGGCAATTAATGATTTATTACTTCCCTTCCTAGACATCTACAGGAGTGGGTTCTGCAATAGGTTGATAGAAAGAGGTCTTTCTTTTGTTTTCCAATACATGTTGGTAGAATGTTTTATTTTCTCTCTGACTGCAGCCTTTTTTTCTCCCTCACATTGTAGTGTTATATTTTCCCTGAACTATTCCAGCCTCTCACACAATGGTGGGATTCCCTGGAAGGCAGGCTTCTCCTCTGTTAACAGTTTGCCTGGGTCATAGGGCACCGCGTGCCCTATGTGGGTATGCGGAGAGCTTTTGAAGTTCCAAAGCTCTTCCTGCACTGGAGTCAGAGCCCGTGTGTTTCAGCAGTTCTGTTTACTCCTTCAGGGATCTGTCCAAATAGGTGGGGTCAGGGGCGTGGTGAGTTGTGAGAAGTGACCCAGAGCAATGGTGGCACCACCACCACAGCCATTCCTGTTTCCACAGCTCCCTCCCCTTTGCCGGAACTAGTTGGGCTGTGAATCTGTGTCTGCGGACCACAGTTCTCAGAACTGCAAATATTCTGTTCTTTTGATCTGACACTTACTGTTTCGCTTGTGGCATTGGGCAGGTGGGGGCGGGGCGAGCTCTGGGAGGGTAGCAAGGGGGTGGCTAGTCTCAGTGCCTAAGGCTTCCATTCTCTGCAGCAGTGAGGGCTTAAACCTCCGTTTTCAGCCTTCTTTCCTCAGTCTTTGCTCCATGGTCTCTGCCAGGAGCGTTGGGTTCATCCGTGTTATATGCTGTCCCCTCAGCTCTGCTAGGGCCATAAGCGGAGCCCTAGCACTCCGAGTTCTTCCCTCTCCCGCAGGTGTGGTAGTTCCAGGAAGCAGCGAGGTTGGAGCACTGATCTAGGTCTGTGTCCTGCGCCTGCGTGGCTCCGTCTCCATACTTCTCCCTTCCCTCCTCCCCTGCTTGCACGATTTGCCCACGTTTAGGTGAATTCAGTAGTGACTCTATTTGTCTTTCCTGTCTGCTGTGCAGGGAGTACTTTGTGGAGTTAAAGTTGTTCAATTTGTTGTAAATTCCAGGGGAGATTTCCAGAGGCTCACCTCACGCCACCATTTTGATGATTTCACTCACTTTATAGTATTCAAAACAATGGATTCATGTAATTTTTCCCGGGAGATTTTATTAAAAGGCACAACAAGTCACACAGTGTTCTTTAACTTGATTTCTTGCTAACATTCATTCCAACAAATATTTATTGAGCATTACTCTACCTAGGTCCTGGAGATAAAATACTGAACAAGACAGACTCTAGTACTTATTTGCATGTTGATTACTGTATTGCTGTTAAATCTTATCAGTTTAAGAAAAAGGGTTCAATGCCACCTGGATGTAGGGGATTAAATTTCTGTGTAAGCACACAATAAATCATATGGCTTAAGATGAGCCATTAAATACTTAGGCCGAAATTTTATTAAAAGTCATGTGAGAAAACCCATTGAAGCCACTTAGGATGTCCATTTGTCAGGACCATTAGAGAGGACACAGTTCTTAAGAAGCATTACTGGGTAGCTTAGTCTGCCAGTGTTGCTAAACTGTGTTTACCTTTGAAGGAATGAATCTCTGCCACAGTGAGAAATTCCTGGAAAAATGAAGAAGGAAATTTCATCTTTTTTTCCCCATGCTGTTGATGAACAGAAAGAAGGAAGTGATAACGGTTATGAGCATAACATGATATTTTGAGTCTTTTTTTGAAGCTCAGTGGAAGTCAATTAATCTTTCAACCCCATGTCTTTAAGAAGATCTAAATCATCTATTTACATTTTCTTTAAAAACTTATTAATGTAACTAATACAGAGATAACTATATACTTTTATTAAAAATGTGTTTTTAAATGGAAATGTAAAGTGCATAAGCCATGTGTTTGACTTAAGTATAGCAATTTAGGTATCTTTTCTCAGTACTGGTTAGGAAAGAGAGAAAAATCATTCAGTAGTAAAAATAATTTATTAATGTGTTGTCCCTGTGTAGAAGTGGAGGTCTTGGGACAAGTGTTAAACCACTTTTCAGAGGCAGGGTGACATCGTTATAGACAGACCTGGATTCACATTTATTTTTTACCACTCATTGGCTACTGCACCTTGAATAAGTTCCTTAGCTCCTGGGAGCTTCACGTTGTCATTGTAAAAACTGGGACCAAAAATTGTTATCTTGTGAGATTGTTGTGGGATCTGAATTAATTATTATATGTAAAGTACTCGGCTCAGTGCTGGGCACATGGCAAATGCTCAGTAAATGATGAATCACATTATTATTTAGTGTTCTGATGAGTGAATAAAGGATGGGAGCTACTATAGGTAAGTTATAATGTAGGTTCAAGGAAAACATCCTATGGCCTGTTTTCTTTATCAGTAACGATGGGGCTTGGGGTTGATATGGCAGAGACCTAGGGAAAAAAATTGTTAAATGCTTCTAGCTGCTGTAGAAAGTATAGAAAGGAAAAGCCTTATAGACAAAAACAATTTTTCAAATAACCATGGGATTCCAGCTGAAGTTGGAGCCATATATGTGCAGTAAAGCCAAAATTCATGTGTGAATTTTTCCCACAATACTGGAGAACTCAGGGGTGAGACAATAAAATAAGAGGTGGAAAAACTAATTTGGGCTGGCATTCAGACCACTGCATTAACATACCAGACTGCTTTAACCTATTCATTGTTTGTAAGAATACACATTTACTTATGTATACATGCAAACATGTTTTACTTTTTTTACCGGTGAATTTTCTGTATATTATTTCCTCTTTCATTATTTAGCATCCTTATTTACTTATTTACTTACTTATTTAGCAGTAAGTTTACCTCATCTGACTCCTGGGTTAATAGGAGCATGGTTACAAGTAAATAGACTGAAATGGTACCTTAGCATTAACTTTAGAATTGTCAGCAATTATATGTAAAAAATAATTATGGTAATTTTTACAGTAGTGATCTGATTAAGACATACAGAAGATGAAACTGATTAATCAGACAGAAAAAGTACTTAGATTTTGATGTTGTTGAAAGACTAACTCACCTTTTGTGCCAGATGGGTCAAGTTTCTGTTCTCTTATTGTTTGGATGTCATAGAAATAAATTGTTTTCTGCTGAACTGGAAGATTAGTTTTCCCAGACAAAAGAATTGCCAGTAGAAGATTGAAAAAAGTTGGTATTTTTATAACACTTGCACTCTAGTGTTATAATACATTTTGTGCTGGGAAGGATGTCATCTGGTTTCATGAGGAAAGGGGAATAAAGATTTTGAAGATAGCATTAAAAATTAGATTTTTAAAAACAACTTTATTGAGATATCATTCACATAGCATTCAATTCACCATTTCAAGTGTACAATTCAATGCCTTTTAGTATATTCGCAGAGCTGGGCAGCCAGCACCACTATCACATTTAGAATATTTTCGTTACCCAGAAAAGAAACTTTGCACACTTTAGCTATCACCCACCAACTTCCCAGCTCCTCCCAGCTCTAGGCAACGGTTAATCTACTTTTTGCCTCCATAGATTTGCCTCTTCTGGATATTTCAGATATAAAGATGGCAGAGGTAGTTTAATAGTTAGTATTAATGATATAAAGTTTTATCACTGGTTGTGCTTTTCTGTGCTAATATTTTTTAATGTTGCTTATTGAACATAGTGAGATTTACTCACTACACCTCAAGCAAACAAAGGTTTTTTTAACTGCTGTGTTAAAGCCTGGAGCATAGGCAGGCCCTCAATATATATGTGATTAAATGAATGTAACCATCACCACAGTGATCTAAAACACATCTGGGCGTGCCACTGCGAAAATGCTTCAAAGCCTCCCCATTTCCTACAGGAAAAAAAAAATTAAGCTCTTTATCATGGCTTGCATCCCACATCATGTATCTCATCATTGAATCCTGCTTTACTGGAGTTTTGTAACTCATTGTTGCCTGCCTCCTTCCCTCCTCCTTTGTGCCTATATACTCTATATACCAATCATAGCTTGCTTTTTCATGTTTCTGGATTGTTTTTCTTCTGCTCACTTTACCTATCATGTCTTCCTACCCTGTCCTGGTTTACTGGTCTAAATGCTGTTCTTTCTTTAAATCTCTGCTTGTATGTCATGTGAAGCTGTCTTTGTTCCTTTGTTCTCTCATGAGACTTTGTACATAGCTTCAATTTTATACTCACCATATTATTTTAAACCTGTTATTTATTTGCCTGTCTTCTCTGATTTGCTTTCGAGCTCCTGAATGTCATTGACCATGCACTCATTTTTAGATCTAGGAAAGGGCCTGGAACTTAGTAAATACTCAATAAATGTTTATCGAATTGAGCTGAATTGAATGGGCTCTAGGGAACAGACTCTTAACCAAAGTAAAAAGATATTACAAACCAAAGACCAATTCACTAATTTATGCTGAAGAATACTTATACTTCATAGATAGCTGAAAAATTAAATTATTAATCATTACTGTTTCTTATTGCTTTAATATCAGAGAAAGAAAATAAGTTTCTGAGTCAATGAAAATTTCTGTCTCTCAAAATAATATACGTCTCTTGGCCCCAGAACACTCTTTGTCCTTCTCTTTTGGACAGAGCTGATTTCAAATAAGTTACTCCTCTATTTATAATTACATAAACCATCATATGTAATTTATATTAATAAGAATATAAATTACATGATGGTTTATATCTTTAAAGGGGCTAAATTATTCTCTTTCATGTTGAATTTTACTCATTTTTTCCCTCAGATTTAATTTTTTAAAACTAGAGTTAGTTTAGTCTACCTCACGAGCCTAAGCACCAACCATTTGTTAAGTGTCTGAGTGTGCTAGATATTTTCATCATTTACGTGATGCTTTTTTATGTTTTTTGTTTTGTTTTGCGAAAGAAGTAAAATTTGAGATAATATGTGTTGCATGATAAGCACAAAGTGTTAGTGCTAGCAACATCTGTTTGAGAGATTTTTCTGGAGTATCTTCAGGCTAATTTATCGACAAGGTAAGACTTGTGCTGAGCTTTGAAAAATCATTGGGGTTCATGTAGATAGAGGTAGAATTAGGGGGTGTAGGCAAGTTGAGGGCAGGATCAGGAGGCTTGAAACTGAAGTGGTGATCTACACAATAGGTTGGAGCCAGATTCTAGAAGTCTGTGAATGCGAAGCTACAAGTTTTGAACTTTTATGTACAGGCAAAGGGAAGCTGTTATTTTTTGAGCAGGGCATACCATACTCTGAGTCAAAAATTAGTATAACATTGATGCCCAGAATTTATTACAACTCTTGGTACTTGAATGGTTTCAGGGAACCATTATATATGAAGCTGCTGCCGGAATACCTGTGAGGTAGTGAGGTGATTCTGTTGGAGACATCAGTTAGTATGGAAATCATTCCATCATTAAAAAAAAAATTTTGGCATCTACTGTATACTGCTATTTTGCTTCGTACTAGAGATAGAAAAATAAGAAATGTCCCTGTCATCAGGCACCTCACAATCTAATGAAGGGAGAAACTTTTCATAAGCATGTTAATTAAATGAAAGTGTTATGGGAGCTCCCAGTGGGATTGCATAACTTAGCTTCACAATGGAAATGTATTTGAGCTGAGTCTTTTATGAAGGGTTCCAGACACAGTGATGGAGAGGGATATTCTGGTGAAATATAATTTTTAAAAGCCCTGTAGTATGTAAGAGCCAGTTGCACTTGTGCACTAGTGAGAAGTTTAGAGCAACTGTAAGTTGAGGGCCATGATTAATATCTGGGAGTTTGAGTGTTACATGGAAAGGGTAGTCTTCAATGGATGTGAATAGAACTTTAAATCCACTGCACTCTCTTTAACAATGCATTGAGTTTGAGCTTTTTAATTGAAAGACTCAGAAAATATTTTTTTTAAATAATATTACTTTGGAATGAAAAAATTAATGAGCCTCCCTCCCCCATTATATTTTACAGTTAAAAAAATGTCAACAAGATGCTTTTCAGAATGATATTTGAAAGAGGGTGGTATCCCTGAACAAATTTATGCTGAGGAAAATGTTCTTACAATTTAGTGCTAATAGATCAGTGGTGTTTGGTTCTGTATAAAATATAGACTATGAAGCAGTCTGTCTTAAAAATATAAGTATACAGTGGCCGTTTTAAGAAAGACGGATTTGATTAACCACCTTATTACAAGTAAATACCTTAATGCTGAAGATATTTGTAATTTTGTTATTGACAGATTTGACACCTGGGAATGTTTATCATGAAAGTATCATAGTATAATGGGAGGAATAGGTTTCAGACTTGCTTTAATAGCACATGAATTAATTTAAGCTCTAATATCCTTATGTGGCTAATGCTTCAGCAATTGTACAGTGTTATTGTTAGGATCAAATGAGTTAATGGCTGTGAACATATATACAAACTCTTAAATGCTACTAGATATTGTTTGCTATTATCTTCAGAGATTGTAGATTGACTCTTTATATCTTGCATCTAAAGCTGGCAATAAAAATTGCTCTCACGTTTCAATTCTCTGGATTTCTAGGTAAAACATATGGTTTGCTGATGAGAGTGGTTTCTTATAAAACTAACATTCCCAGAAAATAACCATTATAACCATGAACAGAATATAAGAAACTATTTAAGACATTGGAGAGGTCCAACTCCAGGAGTAAATTGGAACTGAAGGGGATTTGATCCTTGAATTGAGTGGTTCGTGGTGAGATCTACATTTATGTTTTTTTTCCCTGACGGCAACCCTCAATTCACGATGCTGGGCAGCTAGGACGTAAGCAGAAAAATACAGTTTTATTGGCTTGTGGTGTCAGTGGCTCAAGTTTGTGGTGGCCAGAGCAGCTGGAATTTAACGGGGAAAATCCAGAAAAGGAATGATGTATAGATGAGGAAGCCTCCAAATTTGAATATTAATTCACCCCAAATGTTTTTCTGACTCCTGAACTATGAATATACAGAAGAGATTCCATGGAGCCTGCAGAAAGTTAACAGTTAGAAGATGGTAAAAGCTGAGAGGGATATTATTTCTTACCCATAGGAGTATTTGGACATATTTGGACTTTGAAACCTTCCAAGTTAGAGAGGCCAACAACTTGAGCTTTCCAGTAAAACCCTAGGAGGACCATGTGTTAGGAGTGAAGATTTTGTTGTTCGTATAACTAAGGATTTTCCCTAAGACCAAGCCAAAACTGAGAGTCACACTAACCAAGCCATTACAAATTTAAGGTGCCTGATAGAACAATGTCAACATTCTTTAGAAGATGAGAATAAATCTTGAATCTCTACGTTTTATTATTTATAATACACAGAACATACAAAAATATTAGAACAGATGACCTAAAATTAATAGAAAAATTGGTCAATATAGAAAGACTTCAAGATGATATAGATGTGGGATTTAGCAGATAGGGACTTGAAAATAGCTATTATAAATGTGTTCAAGGATGTAATGGAAATGATAGTCATATAGAGTAACCAGATGGGGAATCTCAGAGAAATGCAAACTATAAAAGAAAAAAGAACCAAATAGAAATTCTAATACTGAAAGGACAATACCTGAAATTAGAAATTAAAATCTAAAAAAATTTAACTGAATGGGTTTAATAGCAAATTGAAAATGACAGAATATAGGATCTGGAAACTTGGAGACTGATCTATATCTATCACCTAATCTGAAACAGAAAATAAATGTGGAAAGAAATAAAAGAACCTTAGTGACCTAGAGTACAACATTGAGTAGTCTTATATACATCTAATTAATACCAAGTAGTCTAATATACATGTAATGGAAGTTCAAGAAGGAGAGAGAATGGATCAAAGAATATGTAAAGAAATAATGGCTGAAAATTTCCCAAATTTGGTGAAGATGTTAATTCCTGATTCAAGAAGCACAATGAGTCCCAAATAGGATACATACAAAGATGAGCATACCCAGGCATATCATAATCAAATAGCTGAAAAAGAAAGATTTGGAGAAAATTATGATCCAAGAGAAAAAGACACATCCCTGAAGGAGAACAGCAGTGCAAGTAATGGGTGACTTTACATTAGAAACAATGGAGGTCAGGAGAAAGAAAAATGTCAACCCAGTAGGAAAATATTCTTCAAAAGTAGAGGGAAAATAAAAACATTTTCAGTAAACTAAAATTAAGAGAATTTTTCACCACCCAACCACCTGTGTTATAAGAAATGGCAAATTCTTCAGACTAAAGGGAAATGACACTAGATGAAAGCTCATCTATAGTTAGGAAGAAGAGCACCAGCTGTCATAAATAGGAGGCTAAATATGAAGGGCTTTCGTTTTTTTCTTCTCTCAATTTTTTCAAAAGGCATATGTCTGTTTACATTTAAATGTGTTGTGGGATTTATAATATATGAAGCTATAAAATAGATGAGCACAATAGTGAAGAAGTTGGTGGCAGTAAATGGAAATTATACATGTTTGTGAAGAGTTAACAATATTTAGGTAGTACACATGCATGTTTTTATCCCTAGAACAACCACTAGAATATATTATAAAAGGATAGAGCTAAAAAGTCAATAAGAGTTAAAATGAAATACTTAAAATACTTGGATAAGCTGAACAAAGGTAAGAAGGGAAGAACAGGAATAAAGAGCAGATGGGACAAACAGAAAGCAAATAGCAGAATGGTAGACTTAAAACCCAATTATATCAACATTTACATTAAATGTAAAAAATTACTGTGCACAAAAAGCATGACACAAGTCTATGGTGTCTAAAAGCGACACTTTAAGTATAATGCCATCGATAAGCTAAAAGTAAAAGAATGGAAAAAGGTATACTATACATATATAAGAAAGCTGGTGTGTCTGTATTAATAATGACAAAGTAGACTTCAAGACAAGTGGTATACTAGAGATAAAGAGGAACATTTCATAATGATAAAAGAGCAAATTCACCAGAAATAATAATACAAAGTCTGGAATTTACCTAATAAGAGAACTTCATAATGCATAAACAAAAATTAGCAGATGGTAGTTGAACAGCAATGTGAATCTTAATGCTGCAGATTTATACACTTAAAATGGTTAAAATGATCAATTTTATTTATATTTTACCACAATAAAAATTTAATAGAACTAAAAGAAGGAATAGACAAATACAGGCTCATATTAAAGAATTTTTATCTCTTAGCAACTAATAAGACAACTAGACAAAAAAAGTAAGGTTGCAGAAAAACTGGGCAGCACTATTAACTGCCTTGTCATAATTGATATTTGTGGAGTGCTCCGTCCAACAGGTACAATATATACATTCTTTTTAAAGTTCAAATCAGACATTCTTTAAAATTGACCATATCCTTGGTCATAAAATAAATGTTAAAAAATGAAATCTTAATAAAGGATATCCTCTGACCACAGCAGAATTAAATTAGCTATTAATAACAATAAGATAGCCTTTAAGTCTTGGAAATTGAAACATCATGTTGTAAATAACTCATGGGGCTAAGGGGAAATCAAAAGGAAAATCAGAAAATAATTTTGAACGAAAAGAAAATAAAATATATCAAAATTTGTGGAATGCAGCTTTGGCAGTACTTAGAGGAAAACATATACTAAAGTGATCATATGAGAGAATAGGAAAAAATATCTAAGTTTCATGTTAAAAAGCTAGAAAAATACGAGCATATTAAACACAAAGTAAATAGAAGGAATTTAATAAATAGAAGTCAATGTAAGAGAAAGCAGGCAAACAATAGAAAAACTAAACAATGTTCTTTGAAAAGATGAATAGTTTATTGTTTTAAATTTATTTTTCAATTATACTTGACATACAATATTGTGTTAGTTTCAGGTGTACAACATAGTGCTGTGTACAACATAAACTTTAGGGACAGAAATTCTGTCTATGTTATTGAGGGTTAACTGGAAAGTGGTGGGTGTAAGGAAACATTCTTAAATCATGGATATGTTCTGTTTCTGGATTGGGATGGTAGTTACAAGGGTGTATATATTTCTCAGAACTCATAGAATGATACACCTTGGATCTCTTTATATTGTTGTATGCAAATTTTGCCTAAGGAAAAAATCCATTACTGTGACCCTCCATTGTTTCCCTGTATTATATTGCTTTTCTGCGTTGACTAACAAATAATTTGTGTTGTTTCTGCCATGATAGTATTTCTAATACCCTCTGTTGAAATAACTTTTCTCCCTACTCTTAAACCATGCTTAAACCTCAGTTTTAGCAGTTAAATAATCCTGTTTTGTTTGCTGATTATTAGAGCATAAGTTTCTTGAAGCAAGGGATGTCTGCTAATCATTACTGTATCTCCATAATCCCTCGCCCAGAGCTTTGCATATGGAAGATTCTCAGTTCGAAAAAAAGGATATGGTGTAGGTATGGTTGTGTGTGCATTATTTTCACCACTACCCAGTAGTACTGTGAGTTTTGTGTAAATCAAGTATATTTTGCCATGTAGTTTAAAACTAGCTGCCTAATATCTGTGCAAAATAATTCATTTGTTTAAATAATATCACATCTTATTCTGTCAAAGCAACTGTACCTTGCTTCTTCTACTATAATTACAGTACTCTAAATAACCTTGGTCATACCACCTACCTTATATACCAAATTATTTTGAGGTGTTTTCCCCTAGCTACACAGTTAATACTTTCTTATGTTTACATATTTGGCAGAGATTTTTTTTTTTATAGTTTACACAGAAATATTCAGTGGGTAATACAAAAATCACTCATTTGCTGATCATATATCACCTGTTTTTTACTTAAAATGTTTCAACTGTGATGCATTGACTTTTTTTTTCCTCCTTATGTACCTTCACCCATAGTCTTGTGTTACTCTCTAGCTGCCACCACGTTATCAGGTTTATCAGTCTTCAGTGTTGATATTCTACATGGTCCTCAATGGCAGAGAAAAATTAATTTTCCAGCCTGGGGCCTCAGTTTGGCATGTTTTATTATTTTAATTTCTTATCTGTTAAAATGGAATTGTGAGTCATGAGCTGAAATTGAAAAGTATGTCATCAAATGAGTTGTAACGATAGCAGGTGGCTAAATTCAGTGTTCTTTTTTTGCATTTAAAGCTTTTGCATTAAGAAATCATATATTAAGTAATATGTGATTTATATTATATAAATCATAATTTATGTTTGATGACTGTCATGTAATTATCTTGTCGTTGATATGCTTTGATGATGACCATTTCTTTTGCAAATCCAAGAATAGAGACATTTTAGTAAAAACATCACTCATGTGATTATAACTTGAAAGAAGCATATGAAAAAACTCAAAATCCAGAAGTCAGGTAGCTCTAGCTGTAGCGCTGAAGGAACAGGGTTCTTGGATGTGGTTTGAAGGCACTGGAGTATACCTTTTTAAGGGGAAAATGTTTTGCTATCCTATGATGGTAAATATAATGGGAAAGGGTCAGCTTTGGGGGTGTTTTTGGGTTGAAACAGCACTACACCATCTCTGGTTTATTCATAATGCTCAGTGATTGGCTTAGAGTTTGACACTTAACATACATTCAGATATTTGCTGGGTAAACAGCTCAGAAAGATTACAAGAAATTTAGTCTTTGCTTTCCAAGAAAATACAGTAAATCTTCATTAGGTAACATTTTCAAAGCATTTACTATTGATTCTAACTGCACCCCCTTTTTATTTTCAATGAACTGTTTCTGGGGGAAAAAAATGTTTAGAGTTCATTTTATAGTTATATGTGAAAGGATGCCAGTTTGAAACTGCAGAGTTTTAAAGAATAAAGCATAGCATCTTAATATTTATGATATTCTTCTAACTTATTTGAGGTATTCAGAATGAGCAAACATGGACATGGTTTGTAAATCAGTGACAGATATAAACAGAATGCAAGCTAGAAGACAGAGGATGGAAATAAAACTAGTGGAATTACAACTACAGTTTTGTCACTTGATTTTTTTCACTTTATTATAAGGCACTGTTGGATATTAGAGAACATTGCTGATAACCCTCATTATACTCAGAACACTTTCAGAGGTTGTCACTGAGTTAATTTTAGTGTTTCGACAAATATCAAGATTCTCTGTGACTAGAAAAATATAAGGTGGAGATTTGGTTTGAGGATGTATACTTATGATAGCATGAGGTTGGGAGACAAGTAAGAGAGTGATTATTGAACTATACCTCATGGTATATTCAGAGGATAATTGGCTAAATGACTGCACTGTCTAAAAAAACCTTTTCTGTGCTTCTCAGAGTAAAACATTTCTTCCTTTAGTAGAATTCAGCGCCTCAAGAACTATAACATCAATTGCATAAAATTTGTTTTAAATATAATATAATGTAATACAGTTCCCTTAGCTATAATAGTTTTTCTGTTATAGCTTGACTTACAATTAAAACCATAAATCATAGAGCTCTTCTATGGTAACGCATTGTCAAACTTCATATCATTTGGGGATTTAAGTAAGAAAAAGAACAGAGGGTGAAGAGAAATAAACAGAACATGGATGCAGGATCTAATTCCTTCTGCACAATTCCTTTTGGAAGGAGAGGCCCGGGTAGGCCTGTGGGAGGCAGAGATTAAAAGACAAAATGTAGAGAAAAATAACTTTAGATATATAATGTTCGTTATATAAAATATTTTAAAAATTTATTCTCATTGTGGAAAAAAAAAAATCCTCAAGTCAAAATTGTTTTGCTCCAAGTCATCTTTTAAACTATCTACTTTGTTGTTACCTATATTTTTTCCTACATGAAATGTTTACTATGTATGTTAAAGAAAAATCAAATAAAACTCAGTTTGGCACAGTGTCCAAAGCAAACAGTACATGTTTACCCTTACAAATGAGAGATATTTTCTTTTAACTAATATTCAGCTGTTTTCATAGTAACACATTAGAGTCAAGAGAATAATAAGATATTCCGTTTGCCACTGGTGGGTCTGTATTAGTTAAATCCAGGCTGCAGTTCCCCAGCCAGTGAGTGTTTCTGTGTCAGGTGCTGGGCCTGGTATGATTAGGGGTGACTGCTCCCCCGTAACCTCTTTGCCCAGTTATTCTGCAGTGCTTTACTGCATTAGCAGAGGTGAGTGAACAATAAAACTTCTAAAGGGATTCTCAGAAGTCTTTAAAGATGAGACCAAGGCAAATTAGTGTCCCCTCTTAGGAATTCTGCAGAATTAAGTTAACTGATTATTAAACATTTATTATAGCTTGACTTACAATAAAAATTTATTAGAGGAACCACACTGCCTGGATTTTGATACTAGTTCTATTCTTTGTAGCTCATTTGCCTTTAAAATGGGGATAATGATGGTACTTACCTTGTAGGGTTGTGAAGCTATATGAGTTAAGGTATCTTAAGCCCTTTGAACAGTGCCTGGTGCATAGTAACTAGAGCTGTGTACTAGCTATTACTATTGTTGTTATTGTTGTTAAATGATTATATGTTCAAGATGAGTTTGTACTTTCAAGTAGATTTTCATGTACTTGGAACATAACCAGCACCCTTGTGGAACTACTGGAAAATCAGTGACATGTTTATTGTGTTTTCACTAGTCCATGTTATCAGATAACCATGTTATCAGTTAAGAGAAAGGGAAAAGTTATGAGTTGTAAAATTCTGTCTTTAATGACCATCTATTAGAGGATGCTTGTCTTTAGTTTCATAAGTGAGAGCAATCTGATTCCTTTAGAGCAAGAATGATGGCGAATGTTCAGTTCAGTGAAGGGCTTGTTTGGTTTTGTGTGAGGAACCGGCCCTCTGATGGCAGCAGCGGCAGCAGGTCAGCTCAGCCACTGTGGGGCAGAGGGCAGGCACCCAGGAATGCAGGGTCTTTGATTCACAGAGCTTCAGTTCTTGACACTGGGAAGAAGGCTTAACCTGAGGTGCAATAGCTGGGCTTGTCTCTCTTGTGGTGGCCCAACCGCACCATTTGAAAGCGTTCGATTTGAGGGCCCCTCCTTAGTTTTCTGATAGGCAGGTGCTGGTACTGCTAGTTGGGCCAGAAAAGAGCTTATTTGTGAACTTGAGTTTAGAGAGGGGATCATGGTGCTGAGAACGTTCTAAAGATTTTTCACTCCTCATGAAAGCCTGGCATTTTTTGCTACAGTAAACCTACTTTCCCTTTCTGTCAGCTTGGTGTGCTCTCTTGCCTGCAGGAGATAATGGCTTTTGCCTAAGATGTGGACCTTGGGTGCTTACTGTTCACTTTCACCCCCTGAGTTCTTAAAACCTTAGATCAGTGGTTCTCAGACCTCACTGCACATTAGCACCTCCCAGGGAGCTTGTACTAAAATAGAATCCCCTGGGACAGGAGCCCAGACCAATTAATTAAAATCCCTGGGTTGAGTAGAGCCTGGATACTGGTGTTTTAAAATCCCCCTGGGTGACTCTAATGTGAAGCAAGGGTTTAGAACCCTTGATTTAACTTACAATAATGAGATCCTCATGTTAGCAGGGGACTACTTGTTTGGGATTGACTGCCCTGTGTTATCAATATACTCTTTGTCCTATCAGTACATTCTTTGTCTTTTATCTTGTTCCTGATTTCCTTGGATTTAGAGGACTGATAACGAGTCCCTAATACTGCCTTGACTAAGGCTAGAGAGTTCCTGCTCTTTTTAGTCAGTCTCATGATAAAATTTTCATCAGTACAACATCAAAGAAACCTCTTATTTATCTGCAGTCTGCACATCATCAGAGTAATGGTTTTTCCTCAAGAAAGAAATTGGTTAGTTCTTCCTACCGTAAGTTTGGGTAGATGATACAGCCGTGTTAGACAGGTTGCATTGAGCTGGTTAAGGGAAGAGGGAGTCAGGGAGGTAAATATATTTTTTGCTGAGTATCTTCTCCATTTTAGGTACCAACTGAACGATTTCACTTAATTATCCCACCAGTCCTATGAAATAGATGGTCACCTGTGCATTAAAATGTTAAGTAACTTGACCAGGATTTTGTGGTTAGTAAACCCAGAGCTGAAATGTGACCCAGACCTGTTCCTATGCTCTTTCCATCATAAACCACAGCTACCCACTATCTTGTATATTTGGCCTCCACAAAGCCTTGGAAATTTATTTGTATCAAAATATTTTTATCATGAAAGGTAATTAAAATAAAGTAAACTAAGTTCTTTTGTTTTACTTTTAGAAGAGAAACATTGGGATGCCAATGTATAAAACATTTTATTTTGACTAATCTCTGGAACCAGTCTTTAATATCTTTAAAGGTTGGCAGCAAGGTGCGAGTTCCTTTTCCCCATCCTGGTATTAGAGCACCGACTTATAAATTTTAGACCTAGACTCTTGGCACTTATGGATTTCAAATGCTGGAGGGCATTCTGTTTTCAAATGCTGGAGGGCTAAAGTAATCGGTTTTCTATAGCTGGCTTAAGAAACAGGCTAATATGTATGTTTGCGTTTTTCTTTTTGTCTTTTCCATTTTCTTTTTAGTTTTTAAAAATATTGTGTTCTAGGATGAAATAGTGAGTAGTAAAGTACAAAATATTATGTGAGCTTCTTTGGACCTGAAAATGATTCAATTTCTGTATCCATTTCAAGTGCTTCTTTCAAGTATTCTGTGCAGGTCTTTAATCTTAATTCATCACAAAGGGTGTTTGGAGAACAAAAGGAAAGATTATGAGAGGTAGAGAAACAAAATGTAAAGGTTTTCCTCTTTAGGACTTCTAAAACTTATTTCCAAATCCAGTATATTTGGTGTTTACCATTTTATTGCTTTTCTTTTAAATAATTGGCAATATAATTATGTACAACTGTCTTTAAGAAAGTATACAACCAAATAGAAATTTCGTTCATTTACAGCAATAAAACATACATTTAAGTAATAGATTTGGTTATATAAGTTAATATCTTAAGGGGAAGAGACCAGAAATATGCATTTGCCTGAGTTGATCTCTCTGGCTCTCATCTGAAGATTCTTAGGAAGTCTTTAGATGAGTCATTTTCAGAAGAGAAGATCTAGTTGTATCTAGAATAACAAATAGTTTTATTGTCACGAATCACTGTGCAAGTAAGTTTGCAGAGCTAAATGGTCCAGAAGAGTTACTGCATAAGATATTGCTATATGATTATGAAGCACAGCTACTTGCTCTTTAATTAATACAGAAAGTTTAGATATATAGCTGCCTTTGCATCATTTCATAAAACATTTACTAAGTGCCTACTGTGTTCAAGATACTTTAGTATGTGCTGCATAGAAAGTTAAGTATGCAGTCAAGTAGGATAGGTAAATAATTTATTGTAATGCAAGGTACAGTGACATAAATTGAGGTTAAAACATTATGTTTTGTGGGTGAGCAGAGGAAGAAGTGATTCAGTATTGGTATAATTATCATAGTCCATGGATTAAAGTGTAAAACAGATTTCTTTTAATACTGTAGGTCCAGTGATTCATTCAGTTAGTTACTCATAAATGCTTTCTTCACTTTCTTAGTTAATTTTTCTGTTTTCACATGTAGTTTTAGCTATTGTTTGGACTAGGAGTTATTCTTAACACTCATGTGACAGTTATATATTTTTTTCTGCTGTTTTCAGAATTAAAATAAACTAACTTGAAAAATAATGGACCTTTTCACAAGATGTTTATATCCGTAGCCTTTGAGGCTGCTATGCTTTGGGTTTAACAGCATAAAAGTCAGAATAACTTTGAAAAGCACATCGAGTCAAGTGACTTCTCACTGAACTATGAGTACCAGTGAGCACGGTTGTTCAGTATTTGGAGTTGGCCTTCTGAGCTCTACCATCATGAACCTACCATGGAACATACCCGGGGAACTTGGATCAACAGAAAACATCCGGGTGTCAAGATTCACAGTTTTCAGTTGAAAGAGACATTGAAGTTTATCTAGCCTAACCCCTCAGTTCAAAAAGATTGAATCTTAGAGATGTTAGGAAATCAGTACAGTGGTCAGAATAATATGGAGAGATCTTTGATACTGATGTACTAATATCACTACTTTTGTTGTTTTTCTGGTGGATTTAAAATGATATACTTATTTGCTATGTAGAATTTTCCCAGCCATTAAATATAGACATTTAAAGAAGATGACAATTAAAACATGAGCATTTTTGTTTGCATTTCTATCATTTTAATAACTATTATTTGCTTCTGAGTCTATCATTTTTCTGCCTTGGGTTTCTACTTATGAGGGTGAACATGATGCTTGATGGCAAAATGAAATCATAGCTAAGCATTCACAGAACAGAAATACCTAAAGAAATCAATTAGTGCATTTATTTAAATGAAAAGTGTATCTTTTAAACAAATCAGAGAGTTTTGTCTTAATCCCATTTTATATTGTAGAATACAGAATTACATATGTTAGTACTGGATAGGGATAGTTATTGTGATGTTTTGCATGATGTGTTTTGTTTAGAATGCATATACATAATTGTGACTTTTGCCCATTCTTTTTCATTGTAATTTGTGTGAGATAGAGAAGAATCAGATTTTTCTCATTTTTCAATTTCACTATAGCATAAAAATATCCTTTTTTTTTGGTGACTCACACACATATATACATAATTGAATGAAAATCATTCTAATACAGCATTAACTGTTATTCTTAATGTGGTGCTAATAAGACCAAAGTTTACAATAATCTGTGGATTTCTTATTGCAGGTACATGTTGGGACTTGCAGCAATTCCAGCAGTTATACAGTTTTTTGGCTTTCTTTTTTTACCTGAAAGCCCTCGATGGCTTATTCAGAAAGGACAGACTCAGAAGGCCCGTAGAATTTTATCTCAGATGCGTGGTAACCAGACCATTGATGAAGAATATGATAGCATCAGAAACAACATTGAAGAAGAGGAAAAAGAGGTTGGCTCAGGTATGTGGATTTCGTACTTATATGAATTTACAAACTACATGGTGGTTTTATTGAGAAATTATATTTTAGTTTTATTTAATCTCTAAATTATGGAGTGGTTTTATGTGTGTAACCAAAATGAAATAAATATATTTTAATATATAATAAATATATTTTATAAATAAAATTTATTATTATATAATTATTTATAATTATTATTATATAATTTATTATAAATACATATAATAAATATATTTTAAATATATAATGTTACAAAAGAATGACGAAAAACATCCCCATCATGCAACTATTCTAACACATAATTAGTATTTAAAATTTTGTATAATCCCTTTTATTCCTTCTAAATTCAATGTACGTGGCATAGTTGTCATTATTTTGTGTATATGGGTAGTTTTTGATTGTATGTTTATTTTATATGTAAATTGTCATATATAAAGATACATGCACATTATTGACCTTCCATATTAATTAAAAAGTCAGTGTGAACTATTGTCAAAATAAATCAGTTTAGTAAAATTAAATACCTGTTTACATGTGTTACATTAATTTTCATACTAATTTTATAAGAATACTTTCATATACTAGTTTGGGGAATAAGAATACTTTCATATACTAGTTTGGGGATAATTTTGTATTTTCCTGTTATCTTTAAGATATTTGTCTAATTGAAATTTTGCCATGTCAGAAAATCAAAAAAGAGGAAGTTTCTAGTTAATTTATGTCGATGGGTTTATTTTCAGAGAAGAAATCATGTACGGATCTACAAAATTCTCAGGCAGGATCTATAATCTTGACAGTGGTTTGGCTAAGCAATTTGTAGGATGCAAATTATAGGAAAAGGTAGCTATTTTACAATACATGTTTTTTCAACAACAGCCTGCCAGCTTCACATTTCTCAAAGTTGTTTTGTTTTTCTCTGGACCTTTTTGCCTCTACGTTAATTGGTAGCTTAAGTGGATATGCTGACTTATATTACTCAAATTATTTTTCATACCCGAGAAACTGCCAAACGCACACACCCCTTTACTGATATGTCGTACGCAAGTGTTGGAAGGTCTATTCACTCACCTTTTTCTACCATTTTTGGTGGAGCTGAAGGTTATGCTTTCCTAAAACAATAGAATAAACACTTTGCAGAAGCTGGCCACTGTGTTAGCCGTACATGGCTTGACTTAACTTTATATAAATGCAGCACAATATTGTGATGTTATTATCTCCTTGCTCAGACTCATTGGGAGCCCATTCTAGGTGAAGGTCATTTCTAACATTTTTAGAGCATATACTGTGTGCCTGGTATTGTCAGCTTTTCCAGAATAGCACATTAGTGCCACTACTAAAAGGAATTCTGCTTTAATAGAGTAATTTAGAATTCAACATTGCGTTAATTTTTAAAATAGGATTTGTAAATGTCTATCTAAATTACAAATAACTTACTATATACTCCTGTCTAAATTCCTCTTAGCAGTAGCTTGAATGAAATACGAGGTTTTGTAGTAATCAGTACACTTGAAACCCATAGGCTAATAATGTGCAAGTGGAAAACTTTTCAGAGTATTAGGTTATTAAATACTACTCAGAACCTAAGTTTTTATTAATTTATATGAAGGACAAGACAACTTAATAATAATAAAAAACCTTCTTATTTAAGAGTAGGTATAATATTGATTTTACTACAAAGCATTGCACATGTAGTTTTTTTTGATGACTTTTAAAAATTTGTCTGACTGGCTAGCCATGCAGTTGTTGATGATGGACACTGAGTTTCGTGACTATCTGGAACGTATAACCAAATGAATTTCTTTAGAAACTTGAGGTACATAAGATTGCAGTTTTCTGCATCTGCTTTAGTTTTTATCAGAAATCTTTGGGAGTGAAACAGGGTACTATTTCTTGGGTGCAGATAAAGTATTTAGCTACTTACCTATTTCTTAATGTTGCTCTATATACACATTTGGTACAGGTTTTTTAAAATACTGTAATGTTATCCACTGACTCCTAATAACATTTGTGTCGTGCTTGGGTAAATATTGTACACTTTGTAACTTAATGGAATTAATAATTATCCATTTCTGGATTTGTATTATTTGAGTACTATCATCTTGCTTAATTTAAAACTAATCTCATGTTCTTTTTTAAAAGTACAGAATTAATAGCATTATGAAATGAATGCATACAGACATATTGGCCAGTGTTAGTAGTAATTTTGGGCCTTGATTGAGAAATTTGACCACAGTGAGACATGTGGTACACAAGCATGAATTTTATTTCAGCATTCTCATGTCCAGGAGCAAAATTCTAGGTCAGGTTAGTTGGAAAGCAGAGACAGGTGCTAGTGCCTGTGTTAACAAACTGGGAGGGTCCTGGGCTCTCAGTGTACATTAAAAAATGATAGGCTAGATGGACAAATACAATGAAGAAACAACTAACTTTGCAATAATAAAAATGTCCTGGCTCTGAGAAGATTAGTCAGCCATTGCGCTGGAGGGTTAGACAGTGACTTGAGTTAATCGCCTTTGGATCCTAGAGCAGTGAATTGTGAGCCATGACTTCAAGCCTAAGAACTCTGGGCAGTGGAGTGTGGCGGCCTTGACCTAGCCTCCACGAAACACTCAGATATTCCAGAAGGTTGGAAAGAAGTTGTTTAACGAGGCCCCTGTTTCTTTTAGGGAGAAATGCTTTATGTTAGACGTTACCTGCTACCTGTGAGCTTGCCAAATAGATCTGATTCCAGATCAGTAAAACACATCCATCTCTAGGAGTTTCCAGTGGATTTGGGACTTGTGACTGTTATGGTACTTGCTTATGTGACCCTTCTCCTTTTGTAGGACTTTTTTTTGTTGCTGTTGTTGTTACTTGAGTTTATATTTGATCTCTTTGAGGAAAATAGGCATAACTACTGAATTACGTATTTGTTAAATTAATTTTTTGGATGTGTGATATGTCAATGCACATGGCATTTGCTTCTCCTGGTTTCAAAACACACTTTATTAGTGAATATGGCGGCTGCTCTGGCCATGTTAACAGCGGAGGTGAGGCTCACAGGCCATGCCGTGGAACAGGATTGGATTGTAATGGGACTTCCTTTCTTCTGCACATGGTATGAAGGTCACCCTCCTTAGTGTGTGATTTCTCCACTGTAGTCGGCAAAAAAAGGGGGCAGTTTATGGGAAAAGCGAACAACTGGTTTTCACATGTGTTTAACACTGTTTATACATCCTGTAGGACTAATAAAGTGAAACTAGAAGAAACAACAGCTTGGTTTGGAAAGCTCCCTGGAGTGGGAGATAGGGAAATGAAGGCTAGCCCTGGCCCAATCTCAAGTTTGTAACCCTAAAAAGATTTTGGGGGAGTTGCTGAGCTTTAGTTTCTTTGTAGGTTTGCAAGAAAAGAGAGCTAGTTTATAACAGCTCCGCAGTCTTGATATTTTTGGAGTTTTAAAAGTCTGTGTGAAATGCCTGTGTTTTTTTTTTAAATTTCTGTTTATTATGCAGATATTTATTGATTGACACTCGGTAGAGATGGGGATGTAGCAATAAATAAGACATAAGGTTCTGGCCCATTCTGTTGGGAAGAGGCGAACAAATGATATAAAAGTAAATAATTATCAGGTAACTGAAACTGTAGTAATGGCTTTGAAATAAACAAATAAGTCAAGAGCATATTGATAGAGGGACTGAGAAAAAGGGCTACTTTAGGTGGGATGGTTAGGAAAGGCTTCTCTGAAGAGGTGAATTTGAAGAATGAGAAAGAATCAGCAATGCAGAGATCTGAAGGGAAGAGTGTTCCAGGCAGAGGGAACAGGAAGTATAAAATTGTATGAATCATTAAGTGAACCACATTAATTGTTTGGGAGTTTTGGTAATAGTTGTAAAGTGTACATGTACCAGATTTTTCAAACATTGCAGTAAGAACAATAGTTCTTTATTAATCCCAGGTTACCAAGACTAAGCTTTGAATTAGTAGGGACACAATTAGTACTTTTAGAATTAAAAGCACGTTTGAGTACAAAATAATATTTCTATCATTCTGTTGGTTATCTTTTGTGGTTTTCTTCCTAGTTTATTTCATGTTGCATAGATAAGTATTATTAGAGTCATAACTTGTATGTATAGCAGAGGTAAGAACCTGAGAGAGACCTAGGTATGGCAGTGATTCACAAACTTTTCCACTTAACATCAAAGGTGAGTGGAGAGAGGCTGGCCTTTTGGGACCTTGGTACCAAAAGGCAGCTGCAGTAAGCTCAACATTTATTTCAATTTTTATGCTTTATCCTAGAAATGAAGACAAGTTTGCATGCTGTTCTATAATATAACTGTTTCACTTGACTCTAAAAATGTTTTTTTCTGAATATCTGTATTGTCTATTCATTGGCTTTATGTGTTCCATCAGTATGTCATGTACATGGCCTCCCTCAGTTTGACAGACATGAGGTATATGCTTCCCTCAGTTTGACAGACATGAACTTAAAGCATTTGGAGTTTCTTTCCTGAGTAACCTGTAAGGCCAGGTTTTAAAAGTTGGTCTGCTTATATTACTAGAGATAGATGGTCATCTCTGAATGTACTGGGCATGTAGAAGGGCAGAGAGTCGTCATCGTCAGGAGCTTTAGTTCGTAACAGTTAAGCTTAGTTTCTCCCACAACAAGAAAAGTAAAATCAATCAACCAAACAGGCAGGATTCTTCCAAAGACAATCTTAGGGAAGAATCCATTAACGAAGGTCGTGTATTCATATACTTTATACCACCTTGTTTGACAGCACTAATTGACTTCTTCAATTTCCTTTTTTAAAATTGAGATATAATTGACACATAACATTATATTAGTTTCAGGTATACAACATAATGATTCAAAATATGTATATATTGTGAAATGATTATCACAGTAAGTCTAGTTAACATCCATCACCACAGACTGATAAATCGATAAATTGACTTTTCCGATTTCTTATCTTGTACCAGAGAACAATAACTGTACTCCTCCTGGGATGAGGTGAAAGAAAGGAAAGCAACGGCTTCTGCTGGCACATGTCTTAGCAGAAGAAACTCCTTAGGCAGGGCTTGGGGAAAGTGTCAAAAAAGTCACCCTCTCTGCTATTCCTTTCTCTGCTCCGTAGTGGGGTATTAAGGCAGGATCATTGGAGGGAAAATGTAAACAAGGCAAACTTTCTCTCACTAGAGAAACATGCACATGTTGATGTTAGAACCACCACACAAAAACAGGGAAAGAAGAAACAGTGTTTGGGGAGAAAGAAGTTGTCAGGGCAGCTTCAGTGCAACAACAAGATGGGGCAAACAAGGGAGAGACTGAGAGCAGACTGCAGGGCACTGGGGAGCAGCCCCCACAAACCTATTGTCTATAGCATGGGGTCAATCCAGAAAACTTAAAAATGTTTACAGTCTTTTTTTTTTTTCTTAAAGGAAAATACCTTTTTCAAGTGTCCCATCTTTAAAAAACTTACAGACACACACACACACACACACACACACCTTTTTACAGTACATATTACCTAGATGACATAGATCCTAGATACTTCCAAAATAAATTTATTAAATGTAAGAATATCAGTGAGACAGTTAGCCCTGCCCTTTGGTCACTAAAGTCTTAATATTTGGGCACATGTGAGAAGTGGCAATCCAGAGGCACTACCTTAATGCTTCGCATTGAGATTTCATCTAGGCTCACTGGTTGTCCTCCCTGTGACAGGGCGTTCAAGTTACTTATGCAGTGTATAATCTATGAGAAAACATCTAAGCCAACACAATTTGCGTTGTTTAATCTTATCAACTAATCATCCAGTAATCTGAGTTATTGTGGCTCCTTGTTTTGCCTTTGTCCGGTAGTTTAGTCTCCAGCCTGGCAAGGAAGAATGTCGTAGGGAGCAAAATTTATACAAGACCCTCCTGTTCAGTTAAAATTTGATTTGATTTATCTCCAGCTCTTTGAGGGTCATGTCTGTTGTGTACAGGAAGGGACAGCTGCATCTTTCTCTTTTTTTCATACAGTAATTTTGCAATTAGGTCATCAAGTCTTAGCTTCTCATAAGTTATTTTCTTTTTCTGTGAATTGATATTCCCTGTAGCAATTTCAACAAATCATATTCCGCAGAGAGGTCAGAGAGGGTAGGTATTTATCATATTTTGATAGAAATCCTTCCAAAAGTTTCTTTAGAAATCCAATTCTAGCATAATGGCATTGCAGTAGAATGCACATTATAGTTGACATCTGATGCACTTAGAGGAAAGTAGTCATCTTTCTCAATATTTTTGGACATTTCTCTTGTATTTTCTTCATGTGGTGGCACAGTGTTGTCTGACCCAAAGTAACGCATGCATGTTATTTACTGGATGAACTTGAAATAGATATGGACAAATCATTTCTCGGCAAGATGACCCCCGATTTTATGAATTTCGGCAAAGAAAACATTTCTATATCTAATATTCTTGAGGTTGTTGCAAAATTGCAAAAATTGTCAACATGTGAGGCTGTTACACATATCTCCTATGGTAAACAGTAGATTAAAACAAAGGGTCAAGTTTAAAGCTGCTTTGCTTCTCTATCCCTGCGTTATCAAGCTGTAAGCTGAAGGAATATTAAAATAATATACAACTCTATTCCATTTTTAGTAAAATTTATTTTTTTTACTTGTGATGACTTATTTAAAAGAAGCTTTATTTAACTCAACATGACTTTAAATAAAGGCTGCCTTCTATTTTCGAAACCAAAGAGGACTTTTGAAATCTTAAACAGTATTAGAATAGTTCTTGGATTTTACATTTAAATGTCATTGACTTGTCTAAGATTTTCCACTCATCAGACTCATGGGAGAAAAATGTTTTTCCGATTACCTGTAAGCTTTCAAGCCATTTTCCTTGATTTATATTGAAAATCCAGATGGTCTTAGTAAGTTGATAGGTAATACTTGAAGGCTTATCTGTCTGCTTTCTTGCTATGATGTACTTACGTCCATATCCCATGAAAAGAAATCCACGCTGGGGGAGTTTTTACTGAGTCAAAATTTTCTTTTTCCCACAGCACATTGTAAAGTTCCTACTCCTTTATAATGCTCTGTATTTAATGTAATCAAAACAGGAGGGAAAAACAAAAAAGGTAGATATTTCAAAAAGAGTATAGTTTTTAAATTTCTCCTTCAGGGTAGTTCATTTCCAACTTAACACTAAATCTATCATGTAGCACAGGTGATAGTCTGCATTGTAAACTAAACTATACTCTGGAGATTAGTTTTCCTCGAGAAAAGACAAATTGCTGTGTCATTTAAAGGTTACCTAGTCTTTGGAGTAGGTTAGAGGAAGATCCTGATCCTGAAGAAAATACAATTTTCTCCATCTTAAAGGGGTGGGCACATGGGGCACTCTTTATTGTTGGGACTTTTTAGTAGTAATAGGATGATTCTAAAAAACTCTAGAATCATAATATTAATAACTATGTCATGTGCTATCTGGAAAAATGTGCCTGTTTACAAATAAATATCACAAGAGATCTTCTCGAATGATTCTCAAAAATCAAAGGAATCACTCTTAATTTTGTTTTTCTAATATTTTAAATTCAGTTTGTATTTAGAAGATAGAGTGGTGAAATACCATTGATTTTCTTCTTCCTTTACCATTCTACCTCAGGCCCTCTGACCCTCTGGTCTACCCACTGAGCATTATTTTTAATCAGTATCTTAGTGAACACTTACCAGAGATGTACATTTCAGTTACCTTACTTATCAGCATCCATATTGCTTGAAACGTAGTAGCCTTCAATAAGAGATGTGTAGGAGAAAAGTACTGGGTTTATGAAGCTAGAACAACAATAGATTGCTGTACAGGCAAACCTCGGAGATACTGTAACTTCAGTGTTAGACCACTGCAGTAAAACAAGTATGGCGGTAAAGCATGTCGTAATCTTTTTGTTGGTGGAGGGTCTTCCCTTCGATTTATAAAAAAAACTAACATCTATAAAGCACAATAAAGTGAAACACGATAAAATGAGGTATGCCTGTATAAGTGTCTCACATCTTTAGTGTAGTTTTTTTTCCTCCCTGAAGGAATATTTCAAAATATTTCCTTAAAAATGATTCCCACTGCTCATCTTTCAGAATAAAATAAACCTTCTAAAGTATTTTTTAAGAGAACCAAACCCAATAACTGCTGTTTCCCAAAGTGAGAGGAGGTTGTGGGGACAGAGACTTTCCAAACCAACTTTGTATAAAAAAGACCTTTTATAGTTTTAGCTTAACATTCATTATTCATATTTGAATAATATGAGTGAAACATACTAGTAACGTTTCTATTTACAGAATGCCTTTTTTGTAATGTGTGTGCACGTGCACACACCTATATTCTCTCTCTCCCTCTGATTCTTAAAACAACCCTATAAATTAGACATTATGATTCATATTGTACTGAGAAAATGGAGAGCTGTCAAGGTCAAACAGCTAGGAAGTGAGAGGCAGGATCTGAGCCCCACCCCACTCTCTCTCGTTTCTCATGTTCCACCTGGTCAGTTCTGCACCTCATGCCACCTCTGTGCTATGCAGTTTGGATATAGATATAGGAAAAAAATAAATAAGGCATGGTCCTTGTTCTTAAGGAGCTTAGAACCCCTCAAATTTCCTTAAGAATGTCCTCGTTTTCTAAAAGGAAAGAACATAAAACAACTACAAAATAGAAACAATAAACCTTCAAAGGCAATTGACAAACTTATTTCAGTTGTTTCCACCTTGAGAGTGTATTTCCCATCAGTTCCCTCTTCCCCACTCTTGCTGTCATTGTCTGTGTTACGTCTCTGGTGTTCATGCTCTCTGCCTGGGTGACAGTATCTCCCACTACTGTCCTTGCTAGTATCTCCTCTCTCCATCCACTTGCCCATGGTCTCCAGAGTTACCATCCCAACCACAGATGGATCGTGTCCCTCTCCTCTTAAGACACAAGTTCCTTAACTTGTTATTAAATGTCCTTTCAAATCTTGTTTGAATTTATCTTTCCAGTTTATTTCACGAGAGCCAAGACTTCATCATTACCCCAAGGGAGAAAGGAAGAGGCGCCCCTATTGACGGAGCACCTCCTGACTCTCAGGGCAGGGAGGAGATGCTGTGGGTTGGCACAGAGGAGGTGGGGTGAGTTAGGAGTTCCTGAGCTTCACTTTTTAATCCAACCAGTGAACTCTGCAAAGAAAATGTAAAAATTGTCTCATGAAAAGAATATATTAAATTTGAGAGCTAGTAACATACTAGCGATTTTCTAAGAAGGCCTTTTGAGACTGTTCTTCATTAACAAATTTAACACAATTCATTGTTCAGTTTACTTTTGGAACCTTTTTTGAAAAAGGTGGAAATAGAAATGTTTAAGCATTTCTTCCTGTTCAGTAGAGGCTGGTATTATTTTTATTGTGTTGCACAAGGGTAGAATGTCTACAAATTAGGTGAAATCATGTTCCATCTATTGCAGCTACTCAACTCTCCCACTGTAGCACAAAAGCAGTGATAATCTATAAAGGAGTGAGTGTGTCTTTGTGCCAGTAAAACACAAAAACTTAACTTTTTTGTGCCTGTGAGGATTTACTACGTATAAAAATAGGAAGCTGACCAAATTTGGCCTGGCCCCTTCTTTAATAAGTTATTAAATATATTTATTTTGTCAGTTGCCTCAGTTTTTACTGTTAGTTTTTTACAGTTTTTGCTAATTTAGGATGCTGCTTACTTTTTAAAAAATGTGCATTGAAGCCCCTTCAACATGGTACTCACTGGCAAGTGTGTTTGCTTTGCTTTCTGTGCAGGCGAGGAAATTGTGTGTATGAGTGCACATGGTGTATAGTCACAGAAGAACCTAAAAGTGAATGTTGCAGGGAAGCCTCTGGGTAAAAAGCAATAAGCTTTTAGAAAACCACTGTTCAGAACTTATTGCTTTCTTAAGGGCTGGGCTCCAGTCCTGCAGTTTCACCGCCTAACAGGTCCATGATGACACACTCTGTCACATTTGATCTGATGCGGCATTAGGAGAGGCCAGGATCAGTAGTGAGAGCTGGGTCTTATCATCTGATGCTGTGGCTGGCTGTCCTGTCAAAATGGTTTGATCCCCTTTTGCACCTGGGAACAGAAATCTTCACTCCCTTTTTTTGGATTACCGTCAGAGCAAGGTGATACCCTTTGTGGAAGACAAAATTCACAGGACAGTTCAGGAGACAATTTTATTCAGGCTGTTGCAATAAGAAGGTTCATTTATAATGAACTTCTCAAAGAAGAGGAAGGAAAGCTGCGATTTTATAGAGCAGATAAACAAGAGAGTCCTGGGGAAGGGTAGAGGTGGGTCTTATCTAGGAATGGGGGAGAATGGGTGCCTTCCTTCTCTGTGTTCTCTGAGCACCTCAGTAATGCATCTCTGTGGCAGTCAGTGATCAGTTTTCATGCCCCTGTCCCAGTAGCGACTCAGCTTTATTTATCATTGCATCCCCCCGTACCAGATCCAGACCCTGTCTTACATCAAGGTACTTACTGTATGTTTCTCTGATTGACTTTCCACTCTTGTGAATGGTGATGTTTGATTTCGGAGCCCTGGGATTTAGAGGAGGAAATGGAGTTCTTACAGCATGACAAGCCTTCCTTGTGTGTGACTCAGTCATTGTGAACCCCGAGGACCCCCAAATGGTTGTTGAGGAGGAGATGTAATTCAGTGTGCAGTGATAATTTGTTGAATGACCCTGCTTCCAGGGGCAGGTGGATATGTTTAGACATTTAAAGTAGATTTTACCAAAACTGTTTGGAATTTATGTGTGTATTAGGAGTTACTAGTATTTACTCCTGTTCTCTAACATGTTGAGCCCAATTAAGAAACTCAAC
Source organism: Rhinolophus sinicus (assembly GCF_057876585.1). Classification (NCBI taxonomy): domain Eukaryota; kingdom Metazoa; phylum Chordata; class Mammalia; order Chiroptera; family Rhinolophidae; genus Rhinolophus; species Rhinolophus sinicus. The sequence continues at coordinate 45,505,514 of NC_142501.1, read as the reverse complement.
TTTTGAGGTCAAACATTTATAAGTAAAATAAAATTTCAAATATAAAAGTTATAAAATCTTATGTGATTTATTATTATTATAGAATTTTAAAGCAAACCCTTTCTCTGTCGAAATCGGGGAAGTACCACTACAAATGAATGAGTTAGACTTTTGTTTATAATTATGGGTAATGGATTATAATACAGAGTAGGCCCTTAATATAGGTATGTACACTGTAAGATGTGGTAGAATCTTCTGCTATGAAATGTGAACCTTAGAAAATAAAAATAAGTTTTTCACTAGCCATTGCTACAGTGGCTTAGGTACTCTTAAAACAAATGATACTATAATTGTAGTGAGAACCTTAGATGTGAAATTTGGTATTTGTTTTGTTTCTGCTACTCTCTAGCTAGTTTATATTTAGATGTACCCACTTCAGGATGTAATTGGAGACATATATTCCTCAAAAATATTCTGTGAAAAATATTGTCATCAGGGTTTCTATTCATTTCACAAGAAATTACTGAAGTGGAGAAGGGTCAAGATGGCAGAGTAGGAAGACCCTTAGCTCACTTCCTCCCACAAACACCCCAAAACTGCAACTGAATAAAAAAACTATTGCTGAGAACGACCTGAAGACTAGCAGAACAGATTTTCTACAACTAATGATACAAAGAAAAATTCAGATCAAGACATGTAGGAGGGGCAGAGATGAGGTCTAGTCAGGACCCACTCCTGGTGCAGTGACCTACAATCAGGAGGGATATCAGAACTGTGGAAGTTCTCCCTGAGAAGTGAGAGGTCTGAGCCCCACATTGGGCTCCCCAGCCTGGGATACCTTTCCTGGGAAGGGAAGCCCCCATAACATCTGGATTTGAAAACCAGTGGGGCATACTACCTGAGGATCCAAGGGGCTGTAGGAAACCAAGACACCACTCCTAGAGGCCTTGTGCACAAACTCATTCATTCTGAGTCCCAGTGTAGAGGCAGCAGTTTGAAAGTACTTGGGTCGCACATGAAAGAGACACATTGACTAACTTCAGGGCGAGTCTCAGAGCTGTTGGATATTTCTCTGGGGATGGAAGCACTGGTGACACCATGTTTTGTTTATTTGTTTGTTTGTTTGTTTACTTTTTCCACCTGACTGGCCTGGCATTGGAAGGTGCCAGTACTGATGCTCTTTATTAACCTTGTTAATACCATTAATCCCACCTCATTGTTACCCTGAGGACCCATCCTGCCCAATCGGCCTGCCCTGGCGGGCACCCAACCAAAGTGACTAGCTCTGTCACACCCAGCAAGCAACCTTGGCTGGTGCCAATACCCCTCAAAAGTGGTTCCATCTCCAAGGTGCCAGCCCCCACACCCGAATGTGGATCAACCACTTAGAAAGCTAGTATGAAGGGTAAAAGACAAAAGTAGTAAAAATAATTATAACTATTATAATTAGTTAAGCGGTACCAAAAATAAAAATATGTAAATTGTGAAATCAAAAATGTAAAGTTGTAAAATGCTTTCAGACTTAACTTGCTATCAACTTAAAATAGGCATATATATATATATATATATATATATATATATATATATATGAGCCTCATGGTAACCACAAAACAAAAACATACGGTAGACACACAAAAGATAATGAGAAAGGAATTTAAGCGTAACACTTTAGAAAGTCATCAACCATAAGGTAAGAAAGCAAAAGAAGAAGAAAAGAACAGAAAAGAACTATAAAATATCAAATAAAAACCACAGTGAGATACTACCTCACCCTGGTATGAATGGCTATCATCAATAAGTAAACAAACAACAAATGCTGGCAATGATGTGGAGAAAAGGGAACCCTCGTCCACTGTTGGTGGGATTGCAGATTGGTGCAAACACGATGGCAGTCAGTGTGGAGGCATCTCAAAAAACTGGAAATGGAACTACCTTATGACCCAGCAATTCTACTCTTAGTTATCTATCCAGATAGATCCAAAATGCTAATTTGAAAACATTTATGCACCCCTATGTTTATTGCAGTGCTATTCACAATAGCCAAGACATGGAAACAACTGAAATGCCCATCAGTAGATGACTGGATTAAGAAATTGTGGTATATTTATACAGTGGCCATTTATACTCAGCCATAAAGAAAAATGAAATCTTACCATTTGCAACTATATGGATGGACCTAGAGAACATTATGCTAAGTGAAATAAGTCAGGCGGTGAAAGACAAGTACCGTATGATCTCACTTATATGTGGACTCTAAAGAATAGAATAAATGAACAAACTAATCAGAAACAGTCTTGAGATATAGAGAAAAAAAACTGAGGGTTGCTTGACAGGACCGAGTGGGGATGAGGGAGAAGGTGAGAGGATTAGAAAACACGAATTGGTAACCACAAGATTGCTACAGGGATACAAAAGACAGTTTGGGGAATATAATCAATAATGTGAAGATTTTGTAGGGCATCCAATGGACACGTGTCTTATTAAGGAGACCACTTCTTGAATGATACAGATGCCTGACCACTGCAGTGTATACCTGAAGCTGAATAATAATGAATGTCAACTATAATTTTACATATATATGGTCTCAGGATGTAGAGGACAGCATAAGGAATATAGTCAGTGGAATTGTAACAGCTATACGTGATATCAGAGGGGTAGTAGATTGGGGGAGAGGGGTTATCACTTTGTGAGGGATATAAATGTCTAACTATTACATTGTTTTGTACACCTGAAACTAATTAAAAAAAGGAGGAAAAAAACAATGAAATGATAAGAAGTACATATCTATCAAAATTACTGTAAATATAAATGGACTAAAATTTTAATCAAAAGACATAAGGTGGTTGCATGGACAAAACAACAAGATGTATCCATATGCTGCCTACAAGAGACTTATTTCAGATGTAAGGAAACTCACAGACTCAAAGGTAAAGTGTGCACAAAGATAGTTAATGCAAATGGAAACCAAAAGATAGCTAGGGTAGCTATACAGTTAACTGTTGAACAACACAGAGGTTAGGGGTGCCGACCTGCCATTTAGTCAAAAATGTGAGTACACCTTAAGTCAGTCCTCCACAATGCAGATTCCCAACTGTGGATCAAAAATACAGTTGACTCTTGAAAAACACTGTTCAAACTGCGTGGGACCACTTTACAAATCAAATGTATTCATATCAGACAAAATGAATTTTAAGACAAAGACTATTAAGAGACAAAGAAGGTCAGTATATAATGATAAAGGGATCAATTCCACAAGAGGATATAACACTTTTAAACTTCTATGCACCCAACATAGGAACATTTAAAAAATTAAAGCAAATGTAACAGACATAAAGGGAGAGATTAACAAGATTACAATAGTAGTAGGGCACTTTAATAATATTCCACTTACATCAATGTATAGATTATCCAGAAAGAAAATCAAACATTGGCTTTAAATGACACATTAAACCAGGTGGACTTACTAGATATGTACAGAGCATTTCATCCAAAAAAGAGCCAAATACACATTCTTTTCAAGTGCACATGGAACAGTCTATAGGATAGATCACATGTTAGGCCACAAAACAAGCCTCAATAAATTTAAGAAGATTGAAATCATATCAAGCATCTTTATTGACCACAAAAATATGAATGAGAAATCAAATACAAGAAGAAAACTGGAAGAAATACAAATATGTGATGCTAAACAACATAAGTATTAAAAAAATCAATGGGTCAATGAAGAAATTAGAGAAAATCAAAACATACATTGAGACAAATGAAAATGGAAACACAGCATTCCAAAATCTATGGGACACAGCAAAAGCAGTTCTAAGAAAGAAGTTTATAGCAATAAAAAAAGAAATAAAAGACATCCAAACTGGAAAGGAAAAAAGAAAACTATTTGCAGATGACATATTATACATAGAAAACACTAAAGATTCTACAAAAAAAAAAAAAAAAAAAATTAGAAGTAAAAAATGAATTCAGTAAATGTACAGTATACAAAATTCATATACATAAATCTGTTGTGTTCCTGTACACTAATAATGAACTATCAAAAAGAGAAATTAAGAAAACAATCCCATTTACAGTTGTGTACTAGAGAATAAAGTATCTACAAATAAATTTAACCAAGGTGACAGACCTGTACTCTGAAAACTATAAGACACTGGTGAAAGAAACTGAAGACGATACAAGTAAATGGAAGGCTATACCATGGTCATGGATTGGAAGAATTAATATCGTTAAAATATCCATACTACCTAAAGCAATCTACAGATTCCTATCAAAATATCGATGGCATTTTTCACAGAACTAGAACAATAATATTTATATGGAATCATGGAAAACCCCAAATAGCCTACGAGCTGTTGAAAAAGCAGAACAAAGTTAGAGGTATCACACTCCCTGGTTTCAAACTGTACTACAAAGCTATAGTAAGCAAAACAGTATGGTACTGGGACACACAAAAAAAACCCCACATATATCCATGGAACAGAACAGAGAGCCCAGAAATACACCTTTTTTTTTTTTTTTTTTTGTCAATTAATCTACAACAAAGGAGGAAAGACTACACAATGGGGAAAAATAATCTCATTACTAAATGGTGTTGTGTAAACTAGACAAATACATGCAAAAGAGTGAAACTGGACCACTTTCTTACATGACTTACACAAGACCGAAGTCATGAAACTCCTAGAGAAAAACACAGGCAGTAGAATTTTTGACCTTGCTATTAGCAATATATATATTTTTTGATATATCCTCTCAAGCAAGGGCAACAAAACCAAAAATAAACAAATGGAACTACATGAAATTGAAAATACTTCTGCACAGCAAAGTAAACAATCAACAAGAAGAAAAGACAGCCTACTGAATGGGAAAATATACTTGCAAATGATACATCCAATAAGGGATTAAGATCCAAAATATATAAAGTCATATAGCTCAAAATAATAAACCAAACAAGTAATCTGATTCAAAAATAGGCAGAGGACCTGAATAGACCTTTCTCCAAAGAAGGCACACAGATGGCCAACAAACCCATGAAAAGATGCTCAGTGCCACTAATTATCAGGGAAGTACAAATGAAAACCACAATGAGGTATCACCTCTCACCTGTCAAAATGGTTATTATCAAATAGACAACAAATAACAAGTGTTGGCGAGAATGTGGAGAAAAGTGCATCTTCATGAATTGTTGGTGGGATTGTAAACTGGTGCAGCCACTGTGGAAAACAGTATTGAGGTTCCTCAAAAATTTTTAAAATAGAGCTACCATATGACCTAGCAATTCTACCTCTGGGTATTTGTTCCCCAAAACAGAAATACTAATTTGAAAAGATATATGCACCCTCGTATTCATTGTAGCATTATTTACAGTAGCCAAGCTCTGGAGATAACCTAGGTATTCCTCAGTGAATAGATAAAGAAATTATTGTGTATGCATATGTATGTATACACATACAATGGAATATTACTGAATTATCACAAAGTATGAAATTTTGCCTTTTGCAACAACATAGATAGATCTAGAGTGTATTGTGCTAAGTGAAATACATTAGACAGAGAAGGACAAATACCATATGACTTCACCTATCTGGGATGTTAAAAACAAAACGAATGAACAAACAAAACAGAAACACTCATAGATTCAGAGAATAAACTGATGGTTGCCAGAGTGAAGGGCAGTGGGGGTACAAATGGAAAAGTAAAGGGGATTAAGACGTATAGGGTTTCAGTTTTAAAACGTAAGTCACGGGCCGGCCCAGTGGCTCAGGCGATTAGAGCTCCATGCTCCTAACTCCAAAGGCTGCCAGTTCGATTCCCACATGGGCCAGTGGGCTCTCAACCACAAGGTTGCCAGTTCAATTCCTCGACTCCCACAAGGGATAGTGGGCTGTGCTCCCTGCAGCTAGAAAATGGCAACTGGACCTGGAGCTGAGCTGCGCCCTCCACAACTAAGACTGAAAGGACAACAACTTGACTTGGAAAAAAGTCCTGGAAGTACACATTGTTCTCCCAATAAAGTCCTGTTCCCCTTCCCCAATAAAATCTTTAAAAAAATGTAAGTCATGGGGATGTAATGTATAGCAGGGAATATAGTCAATGATATACTTTGTTCGATGATAAATGATTACTAGACTTAATGTGATTATCTCATAAGGTATGTCAACTTTGAATCACCATGTTGTGCACCTGAAACAGTATGTCAACTGTAATAAAAAAAAACTTTTTAAAGAATTACTGTACAGTTGGTATCATTCATGTCATAATTCTGTAGATTTTTCTCTCATACTTAATAATCCTGGTGAACATTTATTCAAATGTTTAGATTAGTGTCTTTTTGAATAGTATATTTGAGAATATGAACTCTGTATCCTCATATGGAACAATGGCTATAGCTGTTTACCTATGTAGGTGACATTTCTGGGAGTAAGGAGAGAATAATGTCATTTAAAAGTCTCGTTGCTTTTAAAGAGGAAGCTTGAAAACCAATCAGAATTTTCGTATTTTAATTTATCTGTTTGCAACTTGTTTGAAATTAATAAAGAAGAATTACTTTTTTGAGCATTTACTATATGCCATGTACTGTGCACACTTTGCATGGTATTGTATCCTTTAATTTCAGAACATCCTGTGAAATAGTTAGGTGTTGTTGTTGTTGTTGTTATTATTATTATATTTTAAAGATGGAAAAAATGAGGCTTGGAAAACATAGGTCTCCTTGCCCAGTAAGTGGCAAAAGTCAGAATTCAAACTTGGCTTAATTCCAATGCATATTTTTAATCATTACTCTATATTTCAATGAATTTTAAGATGTTTGCATAAAAAATTATTAACGTTTTAGTCCATGCTTTAAGATTTGCTTTAAAAAGTACTTATTTTATTACAATTATATATATATATATATATATATATATATATATATATATATATATATATATATATATCATATTTGTTTATACAGAAACATAGGCTATTCAGTTTCTTTGACAATTTTTCTTGAACTCTAACATAATCACATAATTTTACTAGGTGGAATTGAATAAAATGTAGCTTTCTTCTATGCGTAGTATCAGTTCATTTGTTTACAGTTTCTGCCGTATTAAAATGATTTCCTGAAGAGAATATTTCAAAACTTTTCTGACTCAAATCAGTGAAGTTTCTAAAATAAAAGTTGATCAAAATTTATTTGTTGTGTATCAACTGTAATAAAGGAGAGGCGGTTAAGAATTCAGACTGGAGTTATATGGCTAGGATCATTCCTGATTTCCACAAACATTATTTGACAGCTTACTACGTGTTAGACACTATGCTAGGTGCCAGTATACAGGGTTTTACAATAATAATGGCTACCATTTGTTGGGTACTTTCTCTGTGCCAAATATTATTCTAAGCCCATACTATTCTAAGTTGAACCCATATAATTCTTACAGTTAAAGAGGTAAATACTGTTAGCATCCCCATTTCACAGATGAAGAAACAGCCTCAGAGGGATTGAGTATTTGCCAAAGATGACACAGCTGGCAAGTGGCAGAGCCAGGATTTGATCTAAGTAATAGTCTCTTAACCAAGTATGTCAATTGACCATACTCTATGGCCTCTCATCCTGAACAAAATAGACAAGGTCCCTATCCTGATCGAGCTTATTTGTGGATAAAAGAGACAGTCACTAGCTAACAAAATAAATAAACAAGACACTATTAACTACTGTCATTAAAATTAAAGTTATTCTGGGAAGTAATGGGGACTGTTCTAGGATGAGTGCTCACAGAAATGACTCACAGAGATAGGGCAGACAAAAATGGGGCTGTGTTGACATGGTAGTACAAGGCAATCAGTTAAAGTTCCTGTTAAATCATACAAGCATTCAGTAATGTTAGCTGTTAATGTTACACTTATGTAGCCCGTTAAAGTACACAAAATAAGTGCATTGATTGAGAATACAGTTTTTATGGTATTCAGCAATATCAGTGATGGTAGTCTGTCACGTGATTATTTTCTTTTTAATGATTCCTTTAACCAATGAAGTATATTTAGTCAATAAATCAAAAGGCCTTAAGTAATCATAAAAGAAAGAAGGATTTGTTTATTACATTTTATTATTCAAATCTTAACATGTCCCCTGAATACTTGAAAGAGGCGAGTTTAGGATATATAATCATTTTCCAAAAGGAAGTACAGCTTCACAAATACTTGTAGATATAATAATTATGTCACAAAATATAGTTTACCAAAATACACATGATGCCAAAATGCTTACTGACTTCTATATAGAAATGATGAATGTTTCATACGTATTTTGCTATTTGCTATGTATATTAAAGTTTGGAGAATTGATAAAATTAAAACAGAACCTATGGTAAGTGGCTAACTTGCAAATCCATTGGCAGCAGAACTTCCATTACATCCATTAATTTATTCATTTACCAAAAATTGGGTGCCTATGAAATGCCAGACTATTCTCATGCTAAGATTACAGCAGTGACCCCAGCATAGAGTCTGGCTTCATGGATTTCCATTCTGATGAAAGAACACAGACAGTAAAGGAATATGTGACATACTAAGGAGTGTTAAGTGTGATGGGGAAAGGTAAAGTGCATGGGGGACAGAGTGTTAAGAGCCTGTGGGTTAAAAAATTGACAAGGGGTCTCTCTGATGCGGTGCCCTCTAAGCAAAGACCTAAGGAAGTGAAGGAGCATGCCACGCACGTGTCTCCAGAAGAGTGGTGCAGGTGAGGGATCAGCAGGGCGATGGTCCCTAAGGTGAGACTGTGCTTGGTATGTTCAGGGAAGCCAGTGCTGCTGGCATGGGTGAAGGAGGTGGAGAATATTAGGAAATGTAGTCTTGAAAGGTGATTGGGGGGCAGATCATGGAAATGATCTATATTAAATCATTCACCGTAGTACAAAGTGTGATCACTATATACGGTGAAGGCTGCTGCCCAGTGCCATCCAACAGAAAGGTAGGGATCTTCAATACGGGAAGTGGGCGTCGGACCTTAGTAACAGTGTGTGACAAGTTTCATCTTGTTCGGTGCAGTAAGTCGGGTGTGAGCTGTGGTTGAGAGAAGATGTGTTATAAAGTGTGCTGTAAATCATTCCCCATCATGACAACACTCCGTGTCACACATTGCTTCTGGTACGGCAATTTCTGTCAAGTAAAAACATTACAGTGTGTTTTCATTCACTTTGTTTACTGGATCTGGCACCCTTTGACTTCTGGCTCTTCCCCAAAGTCAGAATGACCATGAAAGTAAGTGTTTTGAATCGATTCAGGACATTGAAGCAGCCACAACAGTACAAATAGACACAAAAGAGGACTTCCAGAACTGCTTCAAAAAGTGGCAAGAATGATGGGATAAGTGTGTTCAAGTGAGGGGGTGTATTTTGAGGGGGATTAATGGCAATGTGTCTTTTACTGTAATGCATTTTTTTTATTTGAACACTCACTGTATCTTTTTATCGTACCTGGTATATCTGGAGCCTTGGTAAAGTGCCTGGAGCTCAGTAATTATTTGAATGTGGCATTTAATTTTAGGAGGATGCATTAATCAGAACGCTTTTGGATTATACAGAGGGTGTCCAAAAAATGTATACACATTTTAAGAAAGGAAAACTGTATTAAAATTGTAATACTCAGTATATACTAATAACAAAAGATGAATACAAGTCACATTTGACTTCTGCAATTACAAGAGGTGCTCAAAGTGGTTACCATCAGCGAGCGTCCAGACACTTCTGATTATGGTGAACTACTGCTTGGGTAACGTTGACCAAAGTGTCCACGTGTATACATTTTTTTAGGCATCCTCGATATTTTGGAAACACAACCCAAAGTAGCTTCAAGTTGAATGGAGAGGTGGTGTAGCTTATGTGAGTTAAAAGTTAAGGTTCCTTCTGGTGTTTGTATACGTTGGCTTTGTTTTCAGCTTAACTCTCCCCTTGTGCTGGCAAAGTTGTCTATCACAAGTTCTAGTTTTGCCTTAAATTTTACTACTTAGCAGCATTAATGGCACCCAGCACTCCTCTCCTGATATCTCCCACAAAAATTTTAGAGAGGGCTCTTATCAGCTTCATGTGCCCACACCTGAACCAGTCCGTGTTCAGGATATATGATGGCTCACAGTCATACCTGTTCCAAACAACATGGACTGAGAATCGGGGAGGGGAGATTCCTCAAGCAGGTGTCAACAGGTAAAATATGTGCACGTGGAAGAATAAGAAATAGAATTCTATATTATATGGTACCAAGGAATATGGTTGCCATTAATTTAAGGGCACGTTAGTCCTGAGTGGCTCTGCCTGCCAGGTGAAATAGTAAGCTACTCAGGGACACTGGCCAGAGACCTCGTTGCTGAGCTCTTGGTGTTCTGATAAGGGACTCTGTTAGGTAGTAGGATCGGCAATATTTTACAACTAAACTAGGAACAACTTTTAGAAAGGTGCTATTTTCAACATCAGAATCACCTCTGTCATTGAGACAAAAGAAAGGCAAAGAATGTAAGCCAGTAAGCCACATGAGGACAGGTTTTCTGTATTTCTGTCTTGTTTTTCGTGATCTCTCTAGAAGCTAGCACTGTACTTGAAAACATTATATTAATATCTACTAAGTGATAAAAAGTCTGTGATAAATAGCAACTGGAGAGCTGAGTCAGAGTAACTTTTATATTGGGTTGAGTGTTCTCTTTTTAATCTCAATGCAAATTGTTCTAGCTCATGCACTAATTAGCAGTTTTACCTTAATTATATCACATAACCATTTGAGGGTTCAGTTTGTCCAACTGTAAAAGAAAATAAGTGTTCAGTGTTAATGGTACAGTGTTGGGATCTTTTATTTTTTTAATATCTGCCCATTCCTAGTATCACGGCATCACACACACACACACACACACACACACACAAACACACACACACCTTCCAGGACCAGAACTATGTTTTTTACATCTTTGTATTCCTATTGCTGGGTCTACAATATATACATTTATTGAACTGTTAAACTGAACTTCTCTGATTCTAAATAACCTATGACTCATTTTGTTTTACTTTTAATAAAGGGAAGTTTATAAATTATTGTCTTTTAAATAGAGAGCTTGATTTTATTGACATTTTAAATGACAGCATAGTAGTATTAGCTCCTTCTTAAATGTCAAATCTTAATGATACAGAAGTACAAGACTTACACATTGAAAACAACAGGACATTATTGAAAAAAATTAAAGGAGACCTAAATAAATGGAAAAAAGAAATCCCCATTTTAGTGGATTGGAAGACTTAATTGTTAAGATACCATCATTAAGATGGCAATTTTCATTTGATCTACAGATTCAGTACAGTCCGTATGAAAATTATAGCTGCCTTTTTTTCAGAAATTATCAAGCTGATCCTGAATTTCATGTGGAAATGTAAGGGACCCAGAATAACCTAAACAATGGTGAAAAAGAACAAAGTTGGGGACTCACACTTTCTGATGTGAAAAATTATTATAAAGCTACAGTAATCAAAACTGTTGTACTTGCATTAAGTTAGACATAGATCAGTGGAATGAAAATGAGAGCTCAGAAATAAACCCATAAATCTATGGTCAATTGATTTTCAGCAAGGGTGCCAAAGCTATTCATGGCAGCAAGAATAGTCTTTTCAGCACATGGTGTTGGGACAACTGGATAGTCACATACCAAAGAATGAAGTTGGACCCTTTACACCATATACCAAAAAGAAAAAAAGAAAAAAGGATTAAGTAAAGAAATGGACCAAAAACCTTTACTTAAGAGCTAAAACTGTAAAACTCTTAGAAGAGAGCTAGGGGAAAATATTCTAGACATTGGATTTGGCAATGATTTCTTAGATATTATACAGAGGCGGCAAAAGAAAAAATTGATACATTGATCATCAAAATTTAAAAGTTTTATGTGTCAAAGGACACTATCTAAGAAAATTAAAAGGTAGCCTGCAGAATGGGAAAAAATATTTGCAAATCCTATAGCTGATCAGGGTCTAGTATTCACAATGCCAAAAAAAAAAAAATGTTTACAGTTAAAGAGAAAAAAATTTTAAAGCCAAAGGATTTGAATAGACACTTTTTCCAAAGAAGATATATAAATGATCAATACGCACATGAAAAGATGGTCAACATCAGTAGTTATTAGGGATATGTAAATCAAAACCACAATAAGATACCAGTTTACACCACCAGGATGGCTATAATTAAAAAAAAAAAAAAGTATTAGTGAGGATGTGGAGAAATTGGAACCCTCATACACTGCTGGCGAGAATGTAAAATGGTTTAGTTACTATGGAAAATAGTTTGGCAGTTCCTCAAGTAGTGAAACATCAAGTTTACCATATGACACCCCCTCAAATCCAGATACATATCCAAGATAATTGAGAACATATGTTCATACAAAAGCTAGTACACAAATGTGCATGACAGCATTATTCATACTATGAAAAGCAGAAATAACTCAAATGTCCTATCAACTAGTGAATGGATAAATTAAATGTGGTATATCAATAAAATGGGCATTTTCAGTGATAAAAAGAAATGAAATACTGATATGTGGTGCAACATGTATGAACCGTGAAAAGATTATGGTAAGTAGGAAGAAATCAGGCACAAAAGGGCCTGATTTGTGTGATATCTTTTAGATTAAATGTTCAGAATAGACCAATCAATAGAAACAGACAGTAGATTTGTGCTTGGCTGGGGCTTGGATGGGGATTGATAACTGATGAGGGTATGGGTACGGGGTTTCTTTTTAGATAATGAAAATGTTCTGGAATTAGTGGTGATTTTTGCACAACATTGTGAATATACAAAAACCACGGAATTATATACTTTTTAATGGGGAATTTTATGGTATGGTTAAATCATATCTCGGTAATTTTTAAAAAGCACTCTCATCCACTTGGGTAGTAGCACATTAGGGTGTAAGAGAAAGTCATAAGATGAAATACTTTATTTAGTTTGATTGGTTTTACTGAGGACAAATTTCTCAGGTTTTAAAACAGTCTAGATCAATTATCTGATCTCAGGTGTATAAAAATATTGAGTAGGATAAAGGTTACTCCTGATGGTGGGGGAGCTAATGTTACTAAACTAGTGAGACAGAAATATTAACATGTGCATTTATGAAATGGAATCATGTTGATTTATCTTTGATTTTACATGAATTCTAGGCATCATTATATTTTTAATCTATGTTTATGAGATATTTTTATTTTACTCAGTTTACTCCAAAGAAATTTCATTAAAGAGCCTATAAAGTTGTGAATTAACAGGTTGAGGTTAGTCATTTAAATACTGTGTTTCACTGAAAATAAGATCTAGCCGGACCATCAGCTCTAAGGTGTCTTTTAGAGCAAAAATTAACGTAAGACTCGGTCTTATTTTACTATAATATAAGACCAGGTCTTAACGTAATATTATATTATATTGTATTGTATTATATTATAATACCGGATCTTATATTAATTTTTGCTCCAAAAGACTCCTTAGAGCTGATGGTCTGGATAGGTCTTATTTTCGGGGAAACAAGGTAGTGCTAGGATTAAGGGTGATTTTTTAAAAAGACTCAAATCTATGAGTTGTATTTGAAAATGGTTCCTTTCTTGAGTGGGTCAACTAAGGTTATTCTAGTATTCTTAGTTACCCAGATAAGAATAAACTATTAAATAGATTTACATATAGTGTGAAAAATACCATTTTTAAGGGTTCTCTTGTATACTTTGTTACTTGTTAATTTTATACTAGCAGCAATACTAACATTTTCCTACAAGATGTTTTATTTAGTGCCTTGGATTTTTTACCAATTATTTGATTCAATTGTCTTAGAAAAATCACTCTTCCCAAAATGTAGTCATTTGCATAAAGTTTTGTTTATTATCATTATCTCTGAGATAAAAATTGACTGATTCCAATATAGCTTTATGATAGTAATTTCATTTTGTATAGGAAGGTGCTAATTTAGGAATATCTTTTGTAAACTGGGACAAGTTTAATACTTGATTTTAAGTTATTCAAATGGAATCTTTTTATGCAATTCTTAGGTGAATTTTTTCTCAACTTGAAGGTTTGGTGTACGTAGGTTGCTAAGTTATAAAATGTTCCCCTTTTACAAAAGGGATAAGCATTTTCCTTAGGTAAATTAGTGAGAGCTGGAGATCTGCACAGATATTGGCGTTTGGTCCTCTGCACTTAATTGGCATACCAGACATTCACACATTAGTTCTTTGGTGAATGTTGCTCACTACTGGGCCAGACATACATTTTCATCCATTATTGTATACATGTTTACCAGGAGTTTGCTATTTGCATGTTGCAGTCTTGAATGCAGTGTATATAAAAAGTTAGGGGGAAAAAAGATCCTGTCTCCAGGAGGCTTTATAATCTGCAAGATCAAACACCTAAACAAGGAGGCAGGAAATTGGTGTCATATAATATTTGAGTAAAAATATGTTCTAGATGTATATGACTGTTTATGTTTCAATAGACTGCATTTTCTCCTTATTTCTCTTGAAATTATGTGGTTTTGTTTAAATATAAGCCTGACCAATTGCTATCTGTGTAACTACTAGCAAGTTACTTAATTTTCTTTCTAAGCATTAAGTCTCTTCTGTAAAATCAGGTGCTGAAGTCTGCGCCACACCATTGTTGTGAGGCAGGATGGGACAGGGCATGTACAATGCCTGATGCTAGGGGGCTACAGGAAGTAAGAGCTTGTTAAAAATGGATTCCTCATCCTTTGTTTTGTGCATTAGTGAAGTAAGCCTCAAAAGAACATGCCCACAGTCAAATAATGAACTTCTTTTCATTTTACAATATACATGATATACATACACACACACACACACACACACACACACACACACACACACTATATATATATATATGAGAGAATGTTTGTCTGGCTTACCATTATAGATTTAGGATAGTGAGTTCTTGTATAATATAGTGGGATCAGCCTTGCAAAAAGACAGACTTTAGTAAGTTCAAGGCCTGGCTGTGATGATATGTGCCCTTGGTTAGTTACTTAACATCTCTGAACTCGATTTTCTTATCTCTAAGATGGAGATAATTCCATCTCACAAAACAGTAGTAAGATATAAGGGTTCCTGGCAACCTGCTGAAGTTATTCATTGTTGAATTAGCAGCTTTTATAACCTCCTGCTCAATCTCTTAAGACTTATTTTTGCAGTGGTTTCATGAATCTACAAGTTTTCTGATGTAGTTGTTAGCTATAAATTCGGTGTTTATTGCCTGCTTTAATACTTCTGGGAATTGATGGTGGCTCTAAAGACTTAGGTAGTAATTATTAAGAGAGAAATTTTTGAAACACACAACTACTGTTATAGCTATTTCAGGAAGAACCTCAATTCTATATAATTCTATAAAAAAGAAGGCATTTCTTTTAAACATCATATTTCCATATAATACTCTTTTGTTATGCATCCAAGACGTATAATCCTAAGCAATCCCCCAGTGTATGTATAACCCTAAGCAATCTCAGACTATGTGGGCTGAGAGGGAGCAGAGACCAGCTAGGAGGCCCTGCTGACCTCATTTCATCTTGAAAAGCACCAGAGGGTTCTGGCATTGCCTCAGAATTTGTTTACAGTGGTCCCTTTCAGAGAATAAACTGCAATGCAAAATGGTCTCTGGGAATTAAAGCTGAAGATAAAATGCACACATTCTTGCTATAGCTCATTTTGGGGGAGTTTAGGAAAGACTGTTTAAAAGATATGTTAAATGAAGCAAAGGAAGTCATAGAGCATGATAAAAAAAAACGAAAAGATCTTCAGCTCCTCCTCTATATTGAAGAAACAAACCATCAATCTTGTGTTGCTATAAAATTTGGCAGAGGATAACCTTATATTTCATTGGCAACATAAAGATGAGTTTAATTTCCCTAGATTTGAAAAAGTATGTTATATGTATTATGAGTAAGACTAGGAAAGCAATACTTTCTATCGTATAGTTTTTCATCTTGTAGTTTTCTTTATATGTGTGGTGAAGTAAACGGGTTAAGAACATGGACTCTAGAAACAGACTGCATTTTAATTGCAGCTGGGCAACTTCAGGCAATTTAGTTGACCTCTTTGGTGCTTCAATTTCCTCTTCTGTAACGTGGATATAGTTGTAATATCTGTCTCAAATAATTATTTTGAAGATTGAATGATTTAGTGTATAAAGCTACGAGAACCGTGGCAGGCATATTATAAACTCTGTAAATGAATTATTATTGAGGTTTAGCAAAGCAATAAAGTAACCAAGGGTGTACTAAAAGTAATTAACTTGTGCACCTTTTGCATTTTTAAAAGTAGGTTTCATATAAGGAATGAGAAGTCAGATTTTAATCCACTGTGTGCCAATTTATTCTACATTTCTTGAAAAACACCGTTTTTTCCCTCTCTCATTGGAAGTGATAACCTGTTTCATTCCCTCAATAAATATTTCTTGATTGCCTACAACATGGGAGGCATGAGAATAGGATGGTAAACAAAATTCTCTGCTCTTAAAGATCATTAATCCATTCTTTTCCCCCTCAACTGTAAATTTTAAACCTCACTCAGCCTTTATAGAAAAACTGAAAGCAACAAAGGAACAAGACAAACAAATGAAGAAACAAAAACTCATAGACACAGACAACAGATCACTGGTTACCAGAGGGTAAGGAGGGAGGGAGGGGGGTAGTAGATGAGGTAAAAGGGATCAAATATATGATGATAGAAGGAGAACTGACTGGGTGGTGAACACACAATGTGATATATAGACGACGTGTTACAGAATTGTACACCTGAAACCTATGTAAATTTACTAATAATCGTCACCCCAATAAACTTTAATTAAAAGAAAAGTAAACAGTTCATTTTACTCAGTTTTGGTTTTTGGTGTTTTTCCCATCATTTAGTAAATCCACTTGATGATTTGGGCTACCCTTTTTGAAAAGTTTCTTAGAAGCTATCCTGTGTATATATCTTTTGATTACACATTTTTTAAGAACATTTTTATTGTAGCTGCCACTGCATATTTTGTTAGTGCATTCTTATATCTGAAGGATCATAGGAATCTCTTTAGAGGGGATTTTTCTAACCACTACCTTTACATTTATAAACTGGAAAGCAAAGAATTAGAAGTGACATCCTCTGTCAAACATTCTGTAGCAAGTGCTTTTAAGCATTGTCATTCAGTCCCAGTTTCAGAGGTGCACAGTCTCTGACTGCTCAAGTGTGACTGCCTATGGCATTTGCTATTCTGGGATAGTAAAATTTGATTCCAAACACTTGTTGGGAAGCTTGCAATTTGTTGTTTTGAGCATTATAAACCAATGTACTAATCAACTAAGGTTTTGGAAGCAACCTTATCTGTGGCTTAGATATCATTGCCTTGCTTGTTTACATGGGGGAAGAATGTTCAAAAAGACAAAGGGAAAGAATTAAAGGTAGAGTCAAGTCATGTTCTAGTGATCTTTTGCAATTAAGACCAAATTGATGATATTAAAGCTAGATTTTAGGTTCATCATGGTCACACACATGCAATAGACATAAATATCACATCTTCAAGCAACATATATTCTGACATTTTATAGGAATTCGTTACATCTCCCTTGATCATACGAAAACAATGCTAATTTCCACACCTGGAGTCAAAACAGTTGCTAAATGGCGAGGATAATTGAAAGAACCTATTGCCAAAGATATTTTTTTGAGGAAAGAGTATCTGTTACCAAATGGCAAAAAGAACATCATTAATATCTTCTCTAGCATTCAAAGACAGGAGACAGATGCTACTAATAAGATATAATAAACTCCTCATGGTTTTGTTTTCAATGAAACACAAATGATTTCATGGTCTTATAATTTAAAATGTCAATCTAATGTAGTAGTTTTGTGTTCAGAAATCTGGTGTTTAAAAAATTGAGGTGAGATGTTAATTCAGTATTATGTGCAACATTTTTTGCTAAGTATAGGTAATATTAGTGACAAAATATGGTAAAGAAAAAGTAGACACCTGAATTATTAAAACCTCTTGCCCCATTGAGATGTATTAGATATTAACGTAACTCAGTTTGGTGGGAAGAGCCCCAAGACTCCTAGGTTCTAACTCCTGCCCGGCCCTTGCTCATGTGCCATTGACAGGACTGGCTTCATGGATGTGCACTTTCTGCAGTTGCCCAGGGCCCTGTGCTCAGAAGGTCCCTGTGCTGGTGTTAATGTTCCATTGTCATTGTCTGTAAATTCTTCATGATATTTGAATGCGGGCCCTACATTTTCATTTTGCCCTCGGCCATACAAATTATTAGCCAGTCCTGGCCATTGACAGGTTACTTCTCGGAATTTCAGACAAGGCAACAAATATCTTTGATGGATACAAAAGTTTGACGTTCCATGAGTCCTAACAAAGTTTTCTGGATGCTTGAAAGTTTCTGGTCCACCCTAGCTTGGTGATTCTCAACCAGGAGCAATTTTGCCCCCTAGTGGACAGTTAGCAATGTTAGAGACATTTTTAGTTGTCCCAGCTCGGAAAGATGCAACTGACAAGTGGTGGGTACTAAGATGATTAATGCTATAAATGCTCAGGACAGCTCCCACAACAAAGAATATTCTGGCTCCAAGTTTCATCACTGCCAATGTTGAGAAACTCCGCGTGACTCATTATTTGTGTCTCCAATACCGGGTTCTGTCCTGGGGAAGTTACTTGGTGTTTGTCGAACCAGTGTGTGCAGCCTGGATCTTAGATGGTTGTATTCCATGCGGGTATGTAGACTGAAGTACGAATCTGGTGATTACTGAATGTAATCTAACATTTGCATAAGGCGCAGTACAGAAATGCCCTCTTAAGGCACTTCTGCTTCTCACACTTAATCAGTTACGTGCCCGGCCCTGACGCTCTTAAAGCCTTTTCTAACCCACAGCCGCCATGTTTATAGTTGGTGATTTTCCAGATACCCTTGTACTTCTGCTGCCACCTGTTGTGCTGTTGGGTTTGTTCCCAGATCTCTTTATGTCACTGGTTGCTGTAATTATTCAATGTAATCAGCTATTATAGAAATTTAAGGAAAGAAAGATAGTAAAGAGGAGAGAGGTTTCAGTGAAAATCTAAGTTGAATGATTTGGAGAGATTCAGTAGAGGTGTCACTGAAGAAAATCGGTCTTGAATTAACTAGATTCAAGGCAAGATTACTCTGAAAGATTTTGGAAAGAATCATTAAAATTAGATAGATTCTGGGTTGAATTTGCATATGTGTTTTAAGTTTTCATGTTCCTTATGGATATTATAGATAATTATATCTGTGGGTTTTGCAAGAAAAACAGTACTTTAGCCAGCTGATTCATGCTCAGAGAAAAGGCCGTGTCCTATGTCACAAGATTGAAGAATAAATGCATTTATGTATTTTAAGATGATATAAATTATTTGATTTAGGAATGTAACTTTAGATGACTTTCCTAATAATCAGTGCACCAGACAGCTGGGCTTCTACTGTGTTTTCTAGTTAAAAACAGAAAAAGAATATAGTTAGCTATTTTACTCTTGTAGAGCCAAACTACTCTCAGCTTAGTGATGTCTGTGAATAATTTTTCTTATTCAACACCACCTTATATCTTAAGAAGATATTCCTCCAGTTTTGGTTCAACAAACAACACAAGGTCTGTTACTTTTAACACATATACATTCCACCCATTCTTTCCCGGTGAAATGACAATATAAAAAAGACAATTATCTAGCAGTTTCCACAAAGGCATGAATGTGAGCTTTCCAAATATACTTTATAGGATTTATATCAACTACTCTAGAAATATGTAGTTGATTTAGTATGGTTCTAAATTATCTTCTCTCAAAGGAAATTTTGTAGCTAATTTTATTAAACTGAGTGTGAAATTGCTAATGTCAATTTTAAATTGGAAATCCTCTCTACCCAAATCTGTCTTGCTAATACGAGCAATCAGTAGCTATACAAAACGAAATTCATTAGTGGCAACTTTATAGCCTAACAACAAGGTTGTATCGTTCTTTCTTCCTCCATTATTTTTTCCCCAAATGCCAGCTTTCTCTACCTCACACCCATTAGGATGACTACTATTATAAAACCAGAAAATAATGTGTGTGTGCGGATATGGAGACACTGAAACCCTGTCTATTCTTGGTGGCAATGTAATCATGTCACCTTAGGCTCTTCTGGACTGTAACAGTTGTTCAGACCTTCCTTGATTTTGATGGCCTTCACAGATATAAGGAATACTGGTCAGATATTTTGTAGAAAGTTCCTCAACTGGGATTTATCTGATATTTTTCTCATGATTAGACTGGGGTTATGGGTTTTGGCGGAGAAGACAGTAGAGAGAAAGTGCCATTTTCATAACAAAGTATCAAGAGTATAGACATGATTTAACAACTGTTGATGTTGACTTTGACCCCAGACTGTCAGGTTTCTCCATGTACAGTTACTCTCCCCTTCCTTCCTCTTCTTCATTGTGCTCTTTGGACACAAGT
Organism: Rhinolophus sinicus; assembly: GCF_057876585.1. Classification (NCBI taxonomy): domain Eukaryota; kingdom Metazoa; phylum Chordata; class Mammalia; order Chiroptera; family Rhinolophidae; genus Rhinolophus; species Rhinolophus sinicus. The sequence goes on along the minus strand of NC_142501.1, from coordinate 45,485,057 downwards.
CACAGCACAGCCCTCACGGTTTGGAATTTACACTTCACGTTTTTGAGGACAGGTATATACCTAAATTATTTGGAATTCCTCGTGGGAGATTTATCTCTTTTCCTCCATCTATTTATTTATTCAGTTATTCATATATACCAGTATGGACTCAAGGAGATTTACTTTATATACTTTAGGTTATAATTCAATATACTTTATTTTGTTGTATAAATTGTTTAGTGTTGGCCCTTATGTCCTGTCATTTTGGGGTTTTTGTTTGGTTTGTAAAATTTCCTTGGTTTCTCTGCAAGATGCTCCAGTGTTATCTTTTTTTATCCGTTGCCCCAGATCTAGGATGAGCCATTTCTGCAAGTTCCTTTTATTGGAGAATAGCTTTAGAAACCAAGATCTGGTCCTTGATCTGCTCATTGCTGCTGGGCTCTCTCAGGCGAAAGCAAGGACATATATGTGTGTGTACAATTCTATGTAGGTACACATATCTATAAACACTTCTATATGTAACTGTGCATATCTATGTTAAGAGAAACAGGAGTTAATACTGATATCTCTAAACACTAATGGTAATGTATATGGAGTGAAAACAAGGTAGAAGAGAGAACATCTGAGAAAGAAAAGGTAGAAAATGGTTAGGACAAAAATATCAAATTTGATGATTCAACCCTAGTTTTTGTCTATTTAGGAAGATTTTAAAAATATACATGATTCAATCAAAACATAATAAAACAAAGAAGGCCAGTGTTAGTGATGAGTTGGTTCTAAAGGTTGTGTATCATAAAACTGCTAAAAGGATTTTACTATTTTTTCTTTTTTTTTTCTTTTTTATATGGGACTCCAGGGAAAAACAATAGGCTGTGAAGGGAGAAGTAAAAAGGAAGGCAGAGTGAGAGATTGCGAGGTTGCTCAATTCATAGAATAATATTGCTACCTCATGGCTTTACGGGATTTCTACTAAAGTATTTTACATTTTCATATTTATGGAAAATGATAAGATGTCTTAGTTATCATGTTTTCTGTATGGAGATGGACCAGGTTTGAGTAAGAGCTCTGGTTCCTTATTGCCTGAGTAATCTTGGGAAAGTTAACTTCTCTGAATCTTAATGTTTTAATATTTTTTAAAAAATGGGGATAGCAATATGTGTCTTTATGAATTGTGAGGATTAAATGAGATGAAGTTGTAAAGGGCTAAGCTTGGTGATTGGCATAGAGAATTACCAAATGTTAATTCCCAGCTTGTCCCTTGTCTTGAATGCCATCGAAAGGTCTGAGGTTTTTCACCATTTGCCTACTGTGGCTTTTGGAAACTGGATTGATTCTAAGACTTCTACAAGTTTGGGTATGACTTAGTCTTGGCCAGCATGTGTTTCAAACTTATTGTCTGCTCTGTTGAAAAAATAGATTAGACATTTGATTCAGTGTTCGGTTTTATTTTGTTTTAAGTTAGTTTTTTGTATGAGAAGCTGAATTTATAGAGAGTTCAATAGTGAGATTGGCTCAGTTTCCTATCTATAAACTTCATTGGGTTGGTGTGAGAATTAAATTTGTTAATACATCGAAATAGCTTGAAACAGTGCTAGGCACAAAATAATCACCTAAAAATGTTCATTGTAATTATTGTTTGCATAAGTACAGTAGCAGAATAGGGTGGTATATAAGGATATTGTTTTGGAATTGGGCTGTCTAGGAATAAATCCCACCTCCACAATTATCAGCTTTCTGTCTTTGGAAAATTGCATAAACTTTCTGTGTCTCAGTTTTCTCATCTGTAATTATTTTCATTTTGTTGTATTTTTGATTGTGGCATTATATGAGGTACTGAGAAAAATTTTTTGTAAGTATTCAATAAATTATAGATTTGATGTATTTCTGTTTTAAATTTTATTAATTTTGAGGTGACATTGGTTAATAAGATTATGTAACTTTCAAGTATATACTTCTGTAATACATCATCTGTATATTACAGTGCGTTTTCACCACCTAAAGACAAGTGTCTTTCCATCACCATATATTTGACCCCCTTTACCCTACCACGTCTCTCCCCGTACAGCCCCCCTTACCCTCTGGCAGTCATCATACTGTTTGTTGTTTTTGTCAATGTGTTTGTTTGTTGCTTTGTGACAACATGGATGGGTCTAGAAGTATCATGCTAAGCGAAATAAATCAGATATCAAAAAACAACCCATATGATTTCACTTACGTGTGGGATATAAAACAGAAATCAATAAGCAGTGTATTTCTTAAAGTAAAAACAAAAACAAAACAATTCTTATTGAGGTCTTCTTCTCTTCGTACAGGATTTCCTTTCTTATATCAGGAGTTAAGACATATTAGTCATTTGGGATGTTGTTAGCCCTTTCAGTAATCCATTTTAATAAGAGTCTCAGAATTAACTACCCCACTGTGTAGTATACCCAAAGCACGTGCCGATACTAGGCTTAGGGATTCAAGAGCCCTTACGGGTACTTGCCTACAGGACAACTCTGACACTGAAATTTGGTTCTTGCTACATATCAGCTCCCAGTCATTATTTGGTTAACTGTTGTTGTGTTTGTCTCTCATTTTCCTTGATCCTTGGAAGGATCCATTACTTTCTTAGGAAGCTAGTACTGTGTTAAAAATCATATGCATTGAAATTTTTCAAGGGGTCTAGTTGTTAAATAGAGTAATTCATATACTATTCTGCTTGAAGCAGAAGTTAAGGCTAGCATAAATCACAAGCTTCCCCTCAATAAGTATTGCTTTTTAAAAAACCCATTTTTCCCCTGCATTTGTACCTGTTTTAATATACAGTAGTTTTTTTTTGAACTGTATATAAAATTTTCATTTCTAGATCAGTGGTTCTCAGATATTCTCTCTGCCCCATCCCCAATATGATCCTGTCATTCTTCACTGGGGGAGAGAATGGAGGTGGAGCCCAGAGCACGGCAGTGAGCCTATGATAATATGCCCATTAAATGAGCATCCCTCTCTCAACTACAAATCACAGATCTAAATTATTGATCCATAGTTTGTGTTATGAATAATCGTACTTTACACTGCATATTGGAATCTCATGTGGTTTATTTTTTGCTCTGCTGAATTCCAGTAAAAGCAATGACTTTTTCCCTCTGTTAAATCACGGTGTGGGTTTATAAATGTTCAAACATAGTGTCTCACCACAGTTCTAGTTGACTTAATTTAGGTTGAGGCATGCCGTTTTTGGAAAATGGTCATTTTTTTCAATGTACTTTTTATTTTATTTTTGGTGACTGCAGCCTTCAGAGGCCAGGAATTAGTCAAGTACTGATAGGAGAAGTTGCAGAATGAATGAATTAGTTCTGACTTGTAATGTTAGGTGACCATCTTTGAAGAACAATTTCCAAATCACTACAAGATGATCCACAGAAGACAGAAATATCTCTACCCCCAAAATCCACCTTACAGGAAGTCTTTTAATATGAAACAACAGGAAGTCTTTTCATCTGATGATGTACTGGTGATTTGCATTATGATAAGCTGAAATCATTCATTGTAAACCTCTGTCTTCTCAAGTGTTTTTAGGTATAGATAATTGTGTTTTTACTATCATAAGCGGCTAAAACAGTGTCCTTTGGGAATTGTAATTCATTACTAATACCTCATTTTAGGTTCTCAGTGGGTTACTATTGGTAAATAATTAGATAACATGTTAATAAAATCTTAGAATTGCCTCTTAGACTGATAATAAAAGGCATTAATAGCTGGCAGAATTTAGAGTTCTTCAAACTAGTATCAGATTCACTCATTTAAAAAGGAGTAGAATCACTTGTTTTAAAATATAATACCCCATCTACCCAATTTCCAAATAAATATAAAGTGGTAGGATGAGGAAATATTTAATGGGCAAGTTACAAACATGTTAACTGCTTTAAATCATTTTTTTGAAGTAAAGGGAGATATGAATAAATTAACAACAAAAAGAAACTAATAATTTTTGCTTCAAGGAATTTTAAAAAAATTAATTTTTTGCTTAGCAGTTTGTTACTCTAGAAGCCTCCAGAAATTTTAGTCTTGAAATTGCTAACACATGATTACCTTTTGATGATGTCATGCCATATTAAGACCCATCGTGAGTCGTAAGATTGGGCACCTCATAAAAATGTCAGCTGTTTATTTAAAGTAGGCAACTATTTCAAGTATTCCAGTTGACAATAAATTTAATAATGGAGACTTATCCTACAGCTTGTGTTTTATTTAGTATGAAATGGATATTTGTAAGTGTTGATTAGTAAAATGGAGTAAAGCAAAAAATGGCTATTATTTCATATGTTGTTTCATGTTAAAGTGTTGCAGTGTTTAAAATGTTCAGAATAGGTGTTTTTATATTTTCCCTGAAGAGATCTTATTTTGATGAAATAGCATGAACTGAAGGTGGATGAATAAATAGATATGAACAAGATGATTTCAAACTTGGTACTTTCCATTATCTAGTAAGCATGTAACTTTTTTGTTAGTTTGTTTTTTAAGTATAGTTTGCTTTTCAAGTATGGTTTATTGAAAAACTGAGCATTCAGGTTGCACAAGAAATAAACCTTGGAAATAGCTTATTTCTATCTATATATTGCAGTATTACTGAATTGAAACCCTAATAAAGAATAAATCTATAGCTAGAGCCTCAAAATAGATATAAAAGTGCAAAAATGTTGAGCATCATTAACAATTATACACATTGTATCTCTATTCTAAGTAACAGTAGTTATTCAGCACAATGTAGTGATAGAATTTGATCTTAATAAAAACATGTTAATGAATATGGACATTGAAACATTCCTTTGCTTAGATCAATGACCCATATAACATTTAAAAATTTTTTTTCATGTTTTGGCCTCAAAAATTATATTTATTTATTCATGTTTTAAAAAGAAAAAATATGACAAAGTTGTCTGTCCCTTGACTCCCTCCCCCACTGCTCCATTTTTTCCACAGTCCCAGAATTGGACCCAGGCTGGGCCTGACAGACTTTTCAAATGAGGTCAGTAACATTGATGGACATGTCCTCAATGGATGTATTGTGGAAGGTCTCCTTGTCCCAAGAGGTCCTCTTGTCTTCTTCTGCCACTATGTGGATTGCCACACCCTTATGGCCAGAATATCCATCATGACTGAGTCTGTGGGTCTAGTTTTCCCTGTTTATGGGAAGGTCACGGTTGATGACTGAAGTAACCTGCTGCACTTTAGTCCCTCTGGCCCATGTCAACAAAGATGACAACTTCAGTATGTGGATGGAGAGGCAGGAGGACGTGGGCATATAGTATATATAGGTAGTCAGAGGTCAAAAGGAAACATCCCCGCACTCTTGCAGACCTTGGGCATGTCAGATTTATCCCAAGTTGCTATGTTTCTGGGGGTGGTTTGGAAACACTAGTTGGCCCCTTGGAGAGAGGATCACCTTGGAATAACATATTATTTAATATCTGTGAATGATCAAATTACTATTTCATGTAAAAGGGCAGTAATGTTGCAGGGGCATTACTGGAAGGTCACTAACATAATCTATTATGTAATTCTTTTATAAGCTCTTACCAGTTTCATTTTTCTTCTATAGACCTTGTTAACTTACTGAGTCACTTAGTTATAGGACTTAAGCAAGAACTAGGACCTCTAACTGATGTTTCATCACTTATTTTTTGTGCTATTTGTATTTACTTTATACAGAGGGTGCCAAAAATTGTATACACATTTTAAGAAAGGAAAAAAACTGTATTAAAATTGTGCTGATGATAACCACTTTGAGGACCTCTTGTAATTGAAGAAGTCAAACAAGATTTGTATTTGTCTTTTGTTATCGTTATATATTGTGTATCACAATTTTAATACAGTTTTTTCTTTTTTTTTAATTAAAGTTTATTGGAGTGAAAATTGTTAGTAAAGTTACAGATTTCAGGTGTACAGTTCTGTAATACATCATCTACATATCACATTGTGTGTTCACCACCCATAGTCAGTTCTCTTTCCATCACTGTATATTTGATCCCTTTTACCCTCATCTACCTCTCCCTCCCTACTTATCCTCTGGTAACCACTAAACTATTGTCTAATACATTTTTTTCCTTTCTTAAAAATGTGTATACATTTTTTGACACCCTCTGTATATTTATAAAAGTCTGTTTAAGTTCTTATGTGTATGTGTGTAATAAGGTAGATATAAATAAATTAAAATGTCACTGTATAAAAATGATAACATCTAAGGAAAGGGAGGATCATATGATCATTTATTATATCTATGACACTCATTTGATAAAAATTTACCACTTATTTGGAAGAAGTGCAGCTTTTCCTGATATTGAAACTTAAGGTCTGATTTGCTCTGTTGGTCCTTATGGAGGAGACGTTGTGATGTAATAGGTTGGCTCATTAACAGAGTCTTTAAAATAGTATAACTTGAATTCTCTCTTTCATATTATGCTTAAAGGTCAGTTTCAAAATAATATTTTGATTAAAGTTCTGAAGGATATAAAATTCATTCATCCTTATTTAATTTTTTTATCAAGATAAAATGCATGTGCCATAAAATACACTCATTTATTGTTTACATAGTATGAAGTTTATCCTTGGATCAAGCCTATCAAAAAGTTATGCATTTGGTCCATATAATTTTGGCCCATCAGAGATTTGCCTTTTCTCGACTAACAGATTGTTATGTCACTGACTTACAAGGAGAGTGAAAAACAGCTTTATAAAACCACTTCCTACGGCATTTTTGTAACTCTAATCTCTGCCAGTGCCCATATTAATGCCTTTTAAAATCTCTTCTGTCCATTTACCTTCTTCAGTAGACTTTGAACCCTTGAAAGGGAAACAAAGGGTCCCATCATATTAGTCTTAGAGTCTTAAGGACCTAGGAGAGTGTCTGGCTCATGGCATGTGCTCAGCACTTTCATTGAATGAAAGAATGAATGTATGAAGATAGTTTGTTCTTTTTTTTTTTAAAGCATTTAGAGGAAATTCCATAATTTCATTCATTCATTTTATATTTAATAGTGGATACTATTTAGAAATTTTATGAATTTTTGTTGCTCTGTAGGTCCGTTTTTTTGCCTATTTCCAGTTGTGATAGGCAATATCTCAATTTTCTTTGTGTTTGGGATCACGGCAATAGAGTGAAAACCAGTACTACATGCTTTGAAGTTAAGCAGTGCTGGGTGTGAATACTCATGGAACAGCAACATATTAAAAATGGGTTATTGGATACATTATTTAGCCTCAGTGCCATTTCTTTATTTGCTAAATGGGTATCAAGTGGTGCCCACTTCATAGAGTGATTGTGAAGATTGAGTGAGACAATATGCATACAGCACTTAGTCTGGCACATAGGAAGTGCTAATTGAAACAAATTTTATTGTAGTTGGTATTCAGTGGTTGGTTTTCCCTTCAGGCTAAACAAGCTGGGTTTCTTTAACCAGATCAGTTAAAGTCGTCCAATGGTTCAGTTGTTCTCCTTAATTTCGGTTAGCTGAAGGAATGTCATAGCTTAGTGTAAATGTGTGTGGTAGATTAATAAGATCATCTGGTTAATAAAGTCATCTAGTTACAAAATAAATTTCTCCTTGTCTTGTTACTTATGGGGATGTCTTTTCTTGCTTTGAACTTTTATCATATTTACCCAGTAGTGTGGCCTAGTGAAATAAATCTCAACAAAAATGCTGTTTCTAAAATTTCAGATGATTGATATCTTAAAGATGTTATATTTGTTGTTGCAGAAGTGGTCAGAATTATTTTTTACTTCAGACTAAATTCATTTTGTGATTATGTGCAGAATTTCAGCAAATTTAATGTTATTTATAGACTTTTACATCCCAGTGGTGCTAAGTGAATTTTGCAAAATTGTAGTTTCAATTCCCTGAGTGTAGTTAAGTCCCAAGAATAAAGATGCCAGCTTACAAGTCAGAAGTCCTGCATTCTTGTTCGGATTCCCTTGGTAATTAGTTTGTGACCTTGGGCAAGTCATTTGACCTCACTGAAAATCATTTTCCTCATTTTTTCCTGCCTTCTCTACCTCACAGAGGTCATTATGAGGATGAAATGAGAAAATATTTGGAGATGGTAAAAACTGTAGAAATCTAAGATAACATCTATGGTGTTATTTTTTAAGATGAGATTACAGCACAGGCTAAGACAGTGACAGTGTTATCTATTCACCTGCCTTTTTATTCCAAAGTGATTTTAGAAATATTCAGAGACTATTTTTAATGATTTTCGTTTTTTTTATAACTCCTCCTGAAACCAAAATTTGCAATGTCACATAATGGCTTGTCCTTTGTGTCCCCTCCCCAGTATTTGCTGCCAGTTTGGATTTTAGCAATGCACTTCTTTCAGTTGAAGACTCAGCTTGAGTAAATGCCCAAGTTAGTAGATAGAGTTGAGGAAACTTTCTTAAAACAGCTAAACATTTTTAAAACAGCTGAACATATTTCTCCTTTCAGTGTGAGTCCAAGAGACTTCTGTTCCCTCAGCCATGTTGATATTTATGTATGTTAACATAATTTCTCCTGAATGTCCATGCCCTCCCTTTTGTTTCCTCTCTTGATAAGGAACTGGAGCTTTCTGACCTTGGGGAATGCATTGTCGCCTGTTGTGTGGAGCTGGTCGCTTGTTCATCACTTCTTAATGCTTATTGTTCTACTGAGCTCAAGTAGAAGTGGAATGTAATGAACTAAATTGTGTCCCTCAAAAATTCATGTTAAAGTCCTAACTCCTAAAGTACCTTAGAATGTGACTGTATTTGGAGATAGGCTCTTTACAGAGGCAATTACAATCAAATGAGGTCATATGGGTGGGCTCCAATCCACTATGACTGGTGTCCTGATAAGAAGAGGAAGAGATACCCGGCATGTATGTGCTCAGAGGAAAGACCATGTGAGAACACAGCAAGAAGACGGTCACCTACAAGCCGAGAAGAGAGGCCTCGAGACAAGCCAGACCTGCTGACAATTTGAACTTGGACTTCGGGCCTCCAAAATTGTGAGAAAATAAATTTCTGGTTGTAAGCCACCCAGCCTGTTGTATTTGTTGTGGCAGCCATAGAAAACTGTACATAGAGTCTCCCAGGCCCCGAGTGCTTAACCACTCCTGGTATATGTGTCAGCCACTGGAATTGTAAGAAATATCTTGAAAAGACCCCACAATCAGCACGAAATTCAGTTTCAATTTGAATTAAGTAGTGGTTCACAGGTTTTACAGCGTGTAAGTTCATTTTTTGAAGGTAGAAAGTGATGGCAAAACTATTATAGCATGGAAAAGACAAAGAGGATAGTATTTGAGAGAGCCCATTTAAAAGCTTTTGCAGCTTTCATAGTTTGGTATACTTTTCTACTTTAAAATTCTGGAGGAATTAATAATGCAAAGGCTTAAAAATCTCAGGCACATGCACAATGTAACTTCTTGTGTTTTGTTTTTGTTTTTTAATTTGTTTTAATCATTGCTTTCCCATATTAGCAGTTCACACCAAGTCAACTGTTTTGATGTTAATATTAATGAAATATTCTAATTTATGTATGAAGTTTTTTGGGAAAAAAAAAACCTCTTCATCTATTGATTTTTAGTTGGCTTAATTTTGATTTTCATATTGCCTTTTCACTGGAATGGACATTTTTACATCCTTCCATGTGTCATGCTATATACTGTTAAAATGCTAGTACATGCACTATCTCATCCCATCCTCCCCAAAACCTGTTGAGATGAGCATTACTCTTTAATTTTCTGGGAAATGATTCCCAGAGAAGTTAAGATACATTTTTAGAGTCACACAGTGAATTCATGGAGCCCACATTTCCTGAGTTCCCATCCATAGTTCTTTTTCTGTTTCTTAGACTCAGGTAGACTAAACCCTAAGAAATTAGAAACGCATTTGACGTGTGTGAGAGAATATGTGTGCACACGCCCGTGCGCATTTTCCCTTAAGTTGTTTATAGTCCCTCCCTTCGCCCTTCTGGTGATTTTGCAGCATGTGTTTTATTGTGGTAGTGGTGATATGTGTGTTTGCTTTCTATTTCTTTTCTATTGTGTGTGTGCATGCGTGCAAGTACACATACATATATATGTGCAGCAACATCAAAATACATGTTGAAGCAGTGAAGAGATTAGTTTTTATCACCTGTAAGTTTGGATAGAAGGATGAGTACAACTTCTAGCTGAAAAAAAGATTTTAAGATGTCTACAGATGTTGCTTCTTATTTCAGAGGGTACCAGAATCTGTTTATAGTAGGTACAGAATGACACTCAAAATCTGTGTCTCTCAAAAACTGTCACCTATATTCTTCAGCTTCCAAAGGTAGACAACAGTTTATGAAGGTGATATGTTATTATTCAGATGACTATTAAGCTAGCTCATTGTTCCCCAGACCTAATACTGAATCTCTATCTTTCACGTTTCCTAGCAACTGACTCACACGTGGAAGATGCAGAAGGGAAGCCATCAGGGACTTGCTCTGCATTTCTCAAATAGCATCTCTTCATGGTTTCTACTAAAAGCTTGCTTTTTATGTTTATGAGCCTCTAAAAGAGGATAGTCATAAAAGATGAGCATGAAAAATTGAGTAGTGATGATAAAATATCAAAGTCAAATTATTGGAAATTTTCATCAGTAGTAATATTTTTTTAATAGGCATTGCTATTTACATTTACCTTGAAATGAGGGTTCCTGGGATAAGGAGAGGAAAGCCTATTTTATATCTGAGAATTAAGATCTTTATTATTATAAGGTTATTCCTCTTAGATGCCTAAGTACTTGTTCATAATTGTAAAATAAAATGCATCTGCAGTTCTTTTTTCCTTAAAGGAAGAGAGGAAAATGTACCATAAGTACCTATATTACATGTTTATGCATGTATATGTAACTATAGATGGGTATGTATGTGTATGTCACACATGTACACACATCTGAATTTTAAACTTTCAGATTGTCAGATTGAAAAATGCTTTGTGAGCTAAGTGATAAATTTTATTATGTTTAAGCAATGAAGCATAGTAACAACCCGGCTCCAATTTCCCTTTATGAGAAATTGATAATAACTTGATGTTGCCAGTTTTAGCACATTTAACATAGAAACTATGATTTTGTATTTTTGTATTTTTATTATCACTTAATCTTATTTAATTTTAGTGGTCTAGAATATAAAATATAATGACATTAATCTGTTAATACTAAGAGGTATCTAATACTAAGAGGTATTTATTAGAAAATACTGGTTTGGGATGATAAGAATCTAAGGTGATGTGTCTTCCTTAACTATCATTCTGCCATTTGCTGTAATTGACCCTAGGGAAGGGGATGAAAACAAATAAGAGTGATGGGGACAAGTGGCAAAAGAGAGTGAGAGGAAAATGGAAGGAAAAATGAAACAGGAATCAAAAAACACCACAATGGCTATGACCAGTGAAAGGTGGGGTGGTAGAATTTAGCCAAGCTAGTATATCTTTCTCCCTACCACCTCTATAAAAGTATTAACCTGTTATTCTCCTGTCCAGTATTGAGTTTGCTAATGAGGCCAGCCTCTTTCGGGGGAACTGGTGTTATCCATGGAATATACAGAGAGAAAAAGAGCAAGGGTAGAAAACATAACATTAATCATGTGGGTCTTTAGTGTGAGCTAAGAACCACTTTTCTCATGTGTCAAGTGCAGGCTTGGACTGAATCAAGTCTTGCTTAAAAGCTACTTTGTGGGCCTGTATGATCCATCAAGAAGTTTTCCTTGACTTGCAGCCAGCTTAGGAAACCAAGTATTTTATATCTAATTCATTAATATCGCTTAAGTTCATAGGGTTCAAACATAAGAACATTTTACTTTATGCACTGAGCCCAACTGTGCTTTGTAGAACTGCTCTTTCTCATAGTTTAGCAGAGTTCTCAAATTCTCTTCCTCATTTTTTCCTGTCAGTCCATTTGATTTAAGACTTCAGCTTCCTATCTGCGTTAAAGCTTTGCTCTTCATCTCAGAGGAGCTCAAAGTGGCATTGTTGCCCTGCCAAGTGATAGCTGTTCAGGTCACTCCATTGCTCTACCCTGTTCTCACCCTCTTCTGTTTCCCGTCCACCACTCTTACTGTCATGTCTCTCCAATTCTCTTTCCTTCCTACCAAAATCGACGCAGGAGGCAGATCAGCAAGGATACCTGAAAACCCATGTTAGGTGATGAGGTGTTGGTCTCTCCCATTCATGCAGGCACCCTCTATCTTTATAGATGATTTTCTTGGTCCTTACCTATTGGCTTGGGATGTGAGGAGTACCAATCTTTCCTCACATGGGTGCTCCCTTTAGAATATAGGGTGCTGAATTGCCCCTTCTTCCACCACAATGTTGGACCCTATTCACGGCATCAGTTCAGGGGGGAAAAATGTCCCACTCACCATGGTATTATTTCTTCACATGTGTTTCTTTATGAGATGGTGATAGTAGATGGTAGCTGGTTTTTGGTTCTGATGGGAAAAATTAAAAGCTGCCAGCCCCTTATATCTCATACATCCTGATTTTGTAAGCCCAAATGTTCTCAAGGCATTTTTTTCCTTCTTCTGCTGAAGACCTGAGTAGGGTGCATCCACTGTTACCCTGAAGCTGATTTAAAAAGGAGAGAGAAACAACCATTGTAGCAGGGATTACAGCTTTATCCAAAACACTGACCATCACTGAGCTTCTAACGTATCTGGCTTGTCTGGCCTCTGGCCTCACCAGTGGCAGCATCTGTGACTTGTTCAGAGCTGGCTGGTGTGAAGGGTGGAGGAAAGGGAGGGAGAGAGACCTTAACTTCACAAAGCCTGTAGAGGAGCTGCCATTGCCTGAAGGGACCTGAACCAGAGGAGAGAAAGGGTTCCACTGGCAGCTAACTGGACTGACACCGAAGGCACTCTTGATAATTGCCTGTAGTGGTCGGCAGGGAATTGCCAGCTGTTGTAGTTCCTTCGTTAGCCAGTGAAACGTTATTTCACAATGTTTTAAACACAGAAAAGAAATCTTTTGCATGATGCTAATAGCTATTTATGAAATGTATACACGAATGCATAAACACGGGAATGACTTTTGAGGGTGGGCAGCAAAAAGTGTGGTGGGGGGAGGAAGGGATGCTGCACTGATGAAAAATAGAGAAGACTTGGACCTTAGTTTCTAGGTTTATAAATTTAATAAAATTGAGACTAATTTGAGTGTATGCATGTGAGAGAGAGAGAGTTTGGAAATTTGAGAAGCACTGATACTTTGGCTTTCGCTAAAACTTTTGTTTTAGAGATAGTTCGCATTGGCTAAAGTTTCTCAACTGAGGTCATCTAAGGAATAAATTAAGTATGGATAGTGATATATGGAAGTTTCCCAAACACAGCTGCAACTAGGAGGTGGCACTAAGCCTCACAGAGTCACTTCTGTGAGGCAAGACCACCTACCCTTGGCACCAGGGTTGTAGGAATCCCTTTGCTTCCTATTGCCTTGTTTCTTTTAGCTCTGAATCATCAGAGCATCCCTTTCCCAGACTTGATGCTTCTCTGGTGTGTGCTGAGATACTATTCCCAGAATATGGTAAAGCAAGAAATACAGTTGTAAACACAATTCTACTTGTACTTTTGATCATGTTTGGGAGAAAAACTCTTAGGGGAAAATGCACTGCTGACACAGGTGCTGGAAGTTAAAGTCTGAACTCCCTATGTGAAATAGTCATTTATTTATTATTTCAATGTTATTGATTCGTTCATTGAGCATTGATTGGATGCTGTCTGTGCATGGCACTTATCAGACCCTAGGGACATGGTGGGCAAGGTAGATAAGTCCCTGCTGTCCTATAAGGAATTCACTTTCTATGAGGAAGAAGATGAGAAATAAGAAAATGAATAAATATGTGTAAGATAATTTCAGATGGTAAAAAGAGGTAATATTTGAAAAATATGATTGCAGAATGCATGGCCATAGGTGTCAGTAGAATAGAGATACCACAGTAGACCTCTGAAGTCCTGATGTTGCAGACTATTCCCCTTGGCTTTGTTTTAAAATATCAGAGCTATAGTCCCATCGTGTAGGGAAAACTCTTAAGAGAATGAAACTGAAATCTTGTGGCATAAAAACAGAAAGCTGAGGCAACGATAAACAGATTACTGGGAGCATGTTACATTATTCAGAAGCTTAATGTATTTTGCAATAACTTCTCATCTGTACAGTTTCATGAGAACTGTGGCAATTTCCTTATTGTTAATCCATACTCTGATCTCTTTCTGGATCATGCAGATTAATTTCTTTCCTGGGATTCTCTCAGCTAGAAAGTTAATAGTCTTCCTTAAATGTGTGCTAATGCTTCAAGATTTTGTGGGAAATGTGCATATGGCAATGATATTTTCAGCCCTTTCCATGTTAGACAAGTTTGAGTGTGTTTTTTCAAGACCTAGTTTCAGTGTCATCTGTTTCATACAAATCCATCCCTGACACTCCCCATAACCAACCAGAGCAAGGCATCCGTCTTTATTCATCCATTCATTCACTCAGAAATATATTTTGAGCGCCTACTTTGTACCAGGCACAGATCTGGGTGCAGTGAACAAAAGGAAGCCTTCATAAAGTTTTCTCTCTAGTGGGGAGTGTTGGCCAATGAGTGCCTAAACATATGAATGGCAGGTGGTGATAAAGGTTCATGAGTAATGCTGATGAAAGTTAATGAGCAGATAAAGGATGGTAGATGACAGTGGGGCAAGGAGGTTGCACTTCTTTATATGTTGTTCCAGTAAGGTCAGAAAGATGACATGTATACAGATAGCTAAAATAAACGAGGAGAGCCAGCCACACAGATTCTCGCCAGTGTGGCTAAAACAGAGTGACCTGGTATTTTAGGAGATAAGGTCAGGAGAGCAGATGATGCAGGCGCTGTAAGGACTGAGGCTTCTATTCTGAATGTGAGGGGAAGCCACTGGAGAGTTAGGAGCAGAGGACTGACGTAGACGACTTGGGTTCAGAAAACCTCATCTGTCTCGTGTATTCAGAATAGACTGGAATGAGACAGTGGTGGTATCAGGTTCCTTACAATGGAGGCTATTGGAATATGGTAACCCTCTCCCCCCACCCCCCAATCCATGGGAAATACATTCCAAGCCCCCAGGTAGGTGGATGCCTGAAACCTGGGATAGTACAGCATCCTATACTGTATATGCTATGTTTTTTTATACATGCGTACTTATAATTAAGTTTAATTTAGAAATTAGGCATAGTAAGGGATTAACAATAACGAATAATAAAGTAGAACAATAATAAAGTAGAGCAATATACTGTGATAAAAGTTATGTGAATTTTCTCTCTCTAGTAATTTTTATATTTTTCAGTCCAAACCTATACCTGAATCTGTGTAACCATCCCTTACTTGCAGTAAATGCCTTCATGTCACTCGTTTCTGGGCATCACTTGCTGAAGTCTTTGTAGTAGGCTCAGTGTTTCCTGGCACAACACATAGCCATCCTTGGAACACGTTTTCTGTTTATGTCCTCCAGCCACAAATGTAATGCCTTTTCCATCCTAACGAAGCACTTTTCATGCACTGTGGCCGTGACATTTTTCTAGCTTGAGGTTTGACAGGAGAACTAGCAAGAATTTATGTTTCCTCCTTCATAATTTCACGGATAGAAGATTCATTTTTACTGTAGAGCTTAGCAACCTCAGCATACCATTTTTTTCTTTCCTTGTTAGTGCAAGAACATTCACCTTTTCTTTGGCATATCCAAATTGCTAACATCAATCCTCTTGTACTTTGAGGCCATTATTAAGTAAAATAAGGGTTACTTGAACACAAGCTCTGTGAAACCTAAACTGCAACAGTTGATCTGATAACCAAGATGGCTACTAAGTGACTAACGGGCAGGAAGTATGTACAGCGTGGAGATGCTGGACAAAGGGATTATTCACATCTGGGCAGGACAGACTGAGAAAGCACAAGATTTCATTACATTACCCAGAATGGTGCACAATTTAAAACTCATGAATTGTTTATTTCTGGAACTTACCATGTTATATTTTTGGACCATGGTTGACTGCAGGTAACTGAAATTGTGGATAAAAGGGGTACTACTGTAATCCAGGAACAAGAGGCATGGGCTTGTGTGATTGCTGTGGGGGAAGGAGAAGTGGTAGTGTGTAGAACTGACAGTATTCACTGAGGCACCAGAAATGGGGCATAAGAGAAATAGAGGAATTAAAATGACCTGAAATTTTTGGCTTAAGCATTTTAAAGGGGGAAGTAGTCATTAATTGAGAGAGACTGGAAGAAGCAGGTTTTATTATTATTTGGGGGAAAAAATTAGGAGTTTGCTTAGGACACACTTAATTTGAGATACCTTTAGACATCCAAGTGAAGAAATTGAGCAGAGTTGGATGAGCAAATTTTTGGTTCAGAAGATATGAATTTGGGACTCATCAGTGGTGTGTATAAAGGGTGTTAGAGACCATGATCTTTATCTCAATCATAGCACTTACTTAATTATTTTGTCATTGTTTGTTGCCATATTTGTCTTTCTAAGTTAAGATACTTGCGGGCAGAGACTGCAACTTATTTGACATTTTAATTTCATTCATGGCAGCCTGGCCGTGGTATGAAGCTGTAGGTTTCTGTTTTCTTTGTGGGTGTGAGCAGCTAAGTTTTACTTAGTGCTTTACATGGAAAGCCGTTTTTCTTAAAAAGGTTATAGTTTAAAATCTACGAAAGGGCGGAATCAGGTTGTTAAATTTACAGTCTATGGTGAAAGTTTAAGATTTTATGCTATCTAGGTATTTAAATCTTGCTTTCAATTGCAGTTACCCTTGTGTCTCTAAAAAATACGTGCCTTTGGATAGTCCCATTAAGCATAATCCAGGTGTAAGTGGCAGCTTTAACCAAGATAAATGCCCTGGAGGAAATAAATCTCATACAAACACCATAGATACACTTGAGATTTACGCTCTTTGAACTGGGTCAGTGTGACCTCAAGTGTGGCCTACAGACTGGTGCCTATCTGTAAGTGTCTATTGAATCAATAAAAATTTGCTTGTGTTTATATATCTTTTTTCATTTCATTTTTCTAGTAATTCATTTTATTGTTTTTGACAAAATATAAGTCTACAACAAATTGTAAATTTAAAAAAAAATTGGTCCACCAAAAATTGCTTGAGCAGCTGTGTAGGGGTTCATTATATCAGAAAGCACTTCACTAACTGGGGATTCTGCTAAGCCAGTAGTTCTCACTGGAGGTGGGATGGATGAAAATTTAGCCAACAGGCATGGTCATTGTCAGCAGAATATCTGTTGTTTAGTTTTCATGTCATGACTTGTTGATTGGGGTATGATATAACAGCATGATAAGAGGTAAAGAGCCACCCGACTACAAGTGTCACCAGAGACTCACTGGGATGTCCAAGAGAGGACTCAACTAGGAGCAGTGGTGACTGTTCGAATTTCCTAAAATCAGTCTTCTGGTGTACAACTCATCTACGCACCAAATATTAACCTTGCTTCTTAGCTTCTGGAACATTTTTATACCTTTGATTTATCTTTTCAACACTTCAAAAGGAAGTTATTAAGAGACACATTCTGATTTAACAATCATTTTAGTCCGTTCTTTAATACTTTTCTTAACTGTTATTGCCTTTCATGAATAATTTTATTTCATTTTTATTAAATAAACAACGGTAATATACCTCACAGAATGCAAGTAATGGCTAACCTGGTAATTTCAGAAAAAGGAAATGAGCAGATGTGAGGAGTAGAAGGGAAGCTATGGGAATTCTATCAAACCCTTGGACACTAAGAAACAGCAGGTTGAGCAATATGTATAATAAAGCACTGGAAAGAGTAAAATGACCATGATAACAGTGGTTTCCTCTAGACTGAATTTTGAAATTGTCTCCTGTTTTTCATTTTTTGGAACTTTCCAGATTATCTATATTAACCATGTTATTATTATTATTATTATTATTATTAACATTGTTTACATATAGTAGCCCTCCCCCTAACATATAAGTAACTTAACTGTAGGTTAGTTGAGCAAGTTGATGGATATGGTATTCTAGTTTTGGTGTTCTTGCTTTTTGAGGAACTTAAAAATGCTTGTCAAACTCTGCCTTCTTCGTGATTTCCCCAGTGACCTCCTATATAGATTGCTTCTTCTGTCCTTGTAAAGATAGATGTCAATGAATCTCTGCCAGTTAATGAGCACATGAAGCTATTTGTCTCAGGGCTGTTTGTTTTGCTACTTACAAAGCCATAAAGATGTTGACAAATATCTCTCAGTCCCTGTAGAATACTCTCAATTTTTAGTCATCAAGGACATTGGCTACCTAAAAAATTAACTGAAAGAAACTATTGGCTGTCTTTTATGAAACATTAAATAAATGGTTTTTATTAAAAAATAGTTACTTTAGAAAAATGGCATATACTCATTAGATGTTAATAATCCAGATTTTTTGCATTGAACCTTCATAATTGGTGGTAGTAATGATTTTCCATAATTTACTTCCTCTATATACATTGCATATTGTATCCTAGTTTCAGTACCAGACATTTACATTTAAATTGAGTAGAAACAAAAGTTAAATGAAAAAAATTTTTCAATGTCTTTTCCTTTCATTCAATCCCTTATTTCTAAATTATTACATTTTTATTGTTCTGTTATCCTATTTTGTGACTAGGTTATTAAAGAGAGACTGTGACTCTAAAAGTTTCTCAACCAACCAGAAGAATTTGCTTATTCTCATACTTGGGAAAGATGGACTGTACTTTAATGATATTGCCATTTGTTGCTCGGAGGAGTTCTATTTTCTTAGAATTGTCTTGAGAGCCAGCTTTTGAGTCAGAAAACAATATGTTCCATTCACTCACTCAACAAAAATTTATTGCAGTCTTACTTGTATCAGTTCTCTCTAGATGGCAGATACACTACGGTGACAAAACCACATGGTTACTGAGCTTACAGAGCTTACATTATAGTAGGGCAGACAATATTAGTAAAAATACATACATTAAATGCTTACTCTTAATACAGTGTTTCCCTGAAAATAAGACCTAGCCAGACAATCATCTCTAATGTGTAATTTTGGAGCAAAAATTAATATAAGATCCGGTCTTATTTTACTATAAGACCCGGTCATTATAATATGATATGATATGATATGATATGATATGATATGATATGATATGATGCATAGTATAGTATAATATAATAATATAATATCGGGTATTATATTAATTTTTGCTCCAAAAGATGCATTAGAGCTGATGGTCCAGCTAGGTCTTATTTTCAGGGAAACATAGTAGTAGTAATAAGACCTCTAAAGAAAGCAGACATGTGCTAATGACAGATAATTTAGATAGGAAGTGGGCAAGCATTTAAGGAAGGCAAAGGATGAGCAATTGTTTGGCATAGCTCATTAATTTATAGGCCTCTCTTCTTTTTCATTTCACATGGTTTTATTCAGCTAAATAAGCTGTCTTGTCAATAATTTTTGCCTCTGGATGATTCCACTCCTCAAAGCCAAATTCTTTTGCAAAGGATGAAGGTTTGTGACCACTGAGGATATTCAAAGTGTACCACTGGTTCTGAAGATGGTTCTAAAAGATTTTCAGAACTATCTTGGGCTGTAACATCATCACTGCAATAATTTTATAATCTCCCTTCTCAAGGTGACTTTGACGAAAACGGGTTTATAAATTTTGATGTGTTTCTTCAAAAATCAGCTGCATTACTTCATAATTATTCTCAATGTAATGAGAATAGGAAAAGACTTTTTAAAGCAGCCCATTCCACTACTGTTTCTTTTAGAGAAAATGCAGATTGACACAAAATAATCTCTGTAATCATGAATGAAGTTCTGTTGGGCTCAGTTGCTTGTCGATGTCTAAAAACAAGTAGAGAAACAGCTTGATATGTGGAAAGATTAAGAACTTTTTTGGACTTTGAAGTGATAAAGCATTCATATTAGTACTTATTAGCTCTTTGATCTTTGAAAAGTTACGTAGCCTCTCTGATCCTTTCTTTTTCTTTTTTTTATTAAAATTTATTAGGGTGACAATGGTTAGTAAAATTACATAGGTTTCAAATATACAATTCTGTAATACATCATCTGAGCCTTTATTTTCTAATCTGCCAAATGGGATTAATGCTATAAATCTCAAGTATCAGTGCAGATTAATTTACATAGAACTTGAATCTAGTAGGTACAGAATAGATATTAGCTCATATCAATCAACTTTCCTCCCTCCGATGCCTTCATCCCCTACTTTTACCACATTTGTCAAACCTAATGAAATCCAGGCATTAGTTTAAAGTACATATGTTGTTTTCATGCTTTGCTTTATGATTTTTTAAAATTTAATTTTTAGGAAAACATGTTAGTGTATCACATGAAATGGCAATGGTAAGTTTAGGGGTAGAGAAAGACAGCATGAGTTTTTCCAGCAGTAGGTTTCATTCTCCATCTAATAAAAAGGTCAGAAATCTTCAAAAGATGTGTCTAGGAAGATGAGCATTTTGGCTTTGGTACCTGGAAATTATACAGAGAAAAGTCTCATATAAAATATTTGATAAGGTAAGTGAATTTGGTCCCCTACGCTCAAATGGTATATTTCTCATTAAAGGTTAAAACATTACTATAAGTAGGAAACACCAGAAATAATATTTATGAAAATGAATCATTGTAACTTGAAATGAATCATGGAACTAATAAATATACTTATTCATAGATAGTCTACTTCAGCTAGAATGTCTCTCTTGTGTTCTCAACTCTCAGCTCCTTCATTCACCCTTTATGGCTCTTATCATTGTCTATTGTGCCATCTGTGATGTAAGTTTCTTGAGGGCATGGACCTTGTCTAATTTATCTTTGAGCACCAGTTAGTACACAGTCCTGGTGATGATGATAAATTGGATTTGATGGTACCTAGAAAGAACGTGCTTTGGTGCTGTCATAATAGATACCTGAGATGATTATTTAGGGGAGCAGTTATTTTAAGGTCTGTTTTCGGCTGTATTAGAAGATGAACTGCTCAGCAAGGCTGATACCGTATGACAATAGTGCCTACTCTGTAATTCACAATTCTGAATGGTGTTGTCAATGTTTCAATGTATGAGTTGTTATACATTGGCCACTTAGCTGAGAAGATAGTACTCCTCATCTACTGTTAGTACACACAATTATTTCGTGTTCAAATTTAAGAATATGGTGTCATTTATTTGTGACTCAAGATTTATAAGCAAATATGCATTTTGAACATTTATATATTTGGACTTTTTAGAGTCACTCTGTCCTTTTCTCATGCATGTTAATAGAAAGTGATATAAAAACAGTTGTGTTTATTAAAGAGCTACATCTGTTCTGTGCATGGGTTGTTTGACACTTGGAAAGCTATTCCGGTCAAATGAATCTTCATTCAGACCGGTGGCTTACTTACTTGAATACTACTAACTTATTTTCAGATTCCCATTGGGAGATCTTACATTTAGTTGCAATCTCTAAACTATTTTATCTGCCAACGACAAGCTGGGAGTAGGAAGTTTCCATTAAAATTAATGGGACTTGTCATGGGAAAATTTCCTCTATCTTTCAGTGGCACAAATATAGTAGTAAAAATGTTGGCATTGTCCAAGTAGTCACTTGAATAAAGGTTATTACATGGGCCTATCTTTGTATACAAATTCAAAATGCAAGTACATTGTCTTTAAAAGTACATATATAGTTAAAATTACTGTGCTTGTGTAATATTAGGGAATACAGTTTTCTTAGTTCCTTCGTTGGGCATTATTTTCTTTCTGTTCCATAGCAAATTAACAAAATGTTAGCCAGGTGGAGCGAGTGATGTTTTCTTTTTCTCCTTCAATTTTCTAGAATTAGTATTTAACAAAGTATGCAGTTTGCCTAAGTGAAATTTGCTCTCAGTATCTGTTGAATGTCTGTCTACACTGGACGCATTTATAAAAATCACCGTTGTGAATAGCAATTCAACCCTTTACAGGCATAACAAAATAATTGGGTCATGTGACATAATAGAAAAATCTTGTAGAAAGAATACATGCTTTTTTGATACTAGTATGAGCTTTAATGTTTCTGAATGGTAAAGTAAAATTGAGCTATAATTCGGTTATAACATGTAAAACATTTGATTAATTCAACATTTAGGAAATGTTGACAACAGAAATGAATTTTGCCTCTAAATTTTCTGTGAAAAATTATGTAAACATTTACAAAGAAAATTTATGGTGTAAACACATTGTAAGGAAAGTAGGAATCATTACCAACATTTATAATATAAAACTTTTCAGTTTACAGGCAGGGATACTCATCATTGTCCCATGCCATTTTTCTAAAATTGTACAAATTGTTATAAATTATACACTTTAATAAATATGACCATATCTTGTAAACTAATTTCATAGTATTTACATGTAGAGTCTTTATGAAAAAGTGCTTTAAAAATACTGGAAGAAAATACAGGGACTAAAGAAAAACTTTGGAAACAATATGAAGCTTTTAAAAATGTTGTCAAGTGCACATAAGTGTCAGAGCTCAGGACTGGAAGCTAGCAGTTGTTGAGTGCACGCCTTGTCTAGTGTGTACACATCATTTATGTCATCAGCACCCTGCTTTATAGATGAGGACATTGATTACATCAGGATATTTAGTAAGAACATGAGTAGAGGTCAGATACGACCTTGAGTCCTCTCTGTGCCATTCATAACTATGTGGGAGACCTTGGACACGTTGTTGAACTACGGTTGCAGAAGAAGGGGCTTTGGCGTTCAACTCCTCCCCTCAGTCTTAGCTATACCAGTTAGCACTTCTGTGATCCTTACAACAGGCATGACACTTTCCCCGCATACTTGTTAGAATGAAGTGATGTGTATAAAGAAGTTAACATAGTTTGTGATGTCAGAAGTTCAGAAATAACGAAAGTAAAACCAATGAATCACCAACAGAATGATTAGTAAAACTTTATTGTTCATAGATCAAACAGGCAGTTTATGAACCAGGAGCACGCAAACCAAAACATGGACAGAGGCTCAGGGGTGTGTTGTTATAAAGCAGCTTATGTAGTGGGAAGGCCGTGACTGTGTATTCTTCTTAGTGATTGATTATAGTATTAGAATTTTCTTAAATGATAGGGAGTTGGTCAGTGGTTATCACGTCAACCTTGCGAAACAGTTTAAGTTTTACTTATGATTTTCAGAGACATAATAAGCAATAAATAACCCTGGTCAAGTTAGTTTTGCAAAAGAAGATAAATAAGCTTTGATTGTATAACGAAACTGGTTTTGTCTGCCCAGTGAATTTTCAAGGCTGGTCTCTATTTTTTGTTTGTTTGTTTATTTGCTTGTTTGTTGTTTTTTTAACAGTGGA
Source organism: Rhinolophus sinicus (assembly GCF_057876585.1). Lineage (NCBI taxonomy): Eukaryota > Metazoa > Chordata > Mammalia > Chiroptera > Rhinolophidae > Rhinolophus > Rhinolophus sinicus. Next base: position 45,461,729 of record NC_142501.1, on the reverse strand, counting down.
ATATAGTAAGTGTCTAACAAACATGTTGATGGGAAGGATAAAGCTGCTGGTGGGGGTGAGGCGGTAGGGCAGAGCTCATATAGAAACTCGGAATATCTAATTCCAGAGCACATGCTTTTCCTGCCGACTCTGATTCTGGAAAAAATCAGACCGAATGATATGGAAATGTGCCTTGAATCAAAAGCAGTTGTAGTTTTTGAAGCAGAAGAATTTTTTCAATATACGAGGGGATAGGAATTAGAGCCCAAGACTCCAGCCCAATAGAAATTAGTCTATTGAAAGGAATAAAGAGTAAACAAAAAAACAAATAGATAAGTTGACTTCTGATCATTATAAATGCTATTAAGATAAAGCAGCCTAAGTGGATAGATTTAACTGACAGGTGTGAGGGAAAGATGACTTTTAAGCAGCTGGGCAAATGGAGATTTTATTTCGTGAAAAGGGGGAATGCTGGAGAAATTAATTGCTTGGGAATTAAGAGAACCGTTTTTCTAGTACAATTTGAGATGCCAGTTATATATTCCGATGCAGATACAGTGTAAGAAGTTGGGCGTGTCAGTCTGGAGCTCAGAGGTGAAGTTGGCATGGCAATACAAATGTGGGAGTCATGAGATTGGAGGATATCCATGAGGAATACATCTATGAAGAGAAAAGAAGAGACCTGGTGCCTGGGATGTTCCAAAGTTTCAAGGTCAGGTCTAGGAGCTGGATACAGCCAAGGACATTGAGCAGAGGCAGTGATGTGAGAGTAAAACCAGAAGAAAGTGGTTTCTGGAAACTAATGATGAAGGTGTTTCAGGAAGGAAAGGAAAAGCAACTGTGTTGCTATTAGTTGAAGTTTGATCATTGGATTTGCAAAGCGAAGGTAGTTGGAGACCTTCCCAACAACAATTTCAGTGTATTGTTGGGATAAAAGCCTGATTAAAATTGGGTTAAGGAGAGAACAGGAGTTAAGAAAGTGGAAATATAAGGTATAGATGACTGTTAAGGAGATTTACTGTAAACTGGGACTGAACAATTAGATATGAACTAGATGGTCATGTATATTATTTAAAAGTTGTTTTTTCAGTTTTATTTTACAATGGATGATACTACATCAAGATTGTATGCTGATGGGAAGGGTCAAATAGATAGCGGACCAACTGACATTGGAATAAAGGGATGGATAATTATTACAGGAGCAATGTTCTCCACAAGCTTAAAGGGGTAGTGTTCAGATCAAAAATAGAGAGGTTAGCCTTGTACCAGGGGGGATGGCAGAGTATATGAGTCAAGATACAGGGAGATTGCCATTGTGGTGGTGAGAAGATGAATTAGTTCTCTTCTAATTGCTTCTGTTTTCTCAGTGAAATAAGAACCGAGGTCATTAGCAAGTGCAGTGTAATGGATGAGTCATGGTCATTAACCAGCATCTGCATAAATTGCATTCTTGAGCATTAGGCTCTTGGGAGATATTTCCCAGCAGAAGGGCTTTGGCTTTGGTGGCTATGCTCCCTGCCCTGCTTTAGCCATAAATGTTCTTGCTGTGTTGCTACCATGTGATTCTTACAGATTTCAGCTGAACAGTGAGGTGTGAATGAAGGGCCTCCAGTGAAGAGTCTACTTTATGCCTTCAGTTTTTCACTTTTATCAGATGATTTCTTAAGAAGTAGGGCATCACGGTCAATTTTTATGCATAAACAATATTTTCATTTTTTATCATTGTTCCAAACTCCTAATGTAAATTATAATGATTTATAACTATATAGAGTACATACTATATCACCTGACTCACTATAAGGAGAGGAACTACCTGTTACTTCACTGCTGACATAAAGAAACTATAGCATAGGGATTTTTACCATCAAGAGATGCCGACATGACCCAAGCCAATTCTGAGATGATCGAAATAGCTTATGATTAATAAACTTCTTGTGCCTTTGAACAAAGGTGATAACATTTCAAATTATTTGTTAAGGAGACAGAAATGTTTATTAGATGGAAACTGTTTAAAGGAAATATTTTATATAAACCAAATTATCTTTTAATTCAGTTCAATAATTATTCAGTGAGTACTTACTGTGAGCCACAAGAAAATAAATGTATGCGTTAACACGTGGACTTAGCTCTTAAGGGCTTAAAGACCTGGTGGTAGATACAGAAATTATAAAAATAGCCATTGTACAAAATAAAAATATAAGTGATATAAGAGTAATGTGAAAAATAGCATCAAGCAAATAATTCTGATGTTTAAGTAAGATTAGGGAAGACCCTATGGATACGATATTGTTTGAGCTGGACTTCAAGGGATGGGTAGGACTTGAGAGGAAGAGATTTGGGACTGGTTTAAACTTTCCAGGAACATGAAGACCGAGAAATAAGGCATAGAGGTATGTCAGTCTACGTGCTCACTAAGTGGTGACAGGCTCCGTGTGGCTATGTTATAGGCGTTAGATTTGAAACCAGACTATTTTGAGCATCATAATAAGGAGTCTCTAAGTATTGGGGAAACATTGAGATTATGTCTTGAAGAAGGGAGTGAAATGATTATGACTGCTTGTTAGTTTGATAATTAGTCACAAGGAATGAAATGGAAGAAGGGGATAATTTGAGGACATTTGACAACCATATTTGTTGATCAACCCTAAGTAGTATATAAGGAGAAAAGAGAAACCATAACTGAGCTGATATTTCTAGAAGGATTTTTTTTTTAAATACATTTTACCCCAAAAAGGGGGATAGAGAGCGGGCATATCATATTTGTTTTGTTTTTGTGTGTGTAACTGTGAGTGATTTAATGAATTTGATTTTGAATTTCTTGAGTACCTATAGTTCTACATTATTTATTTGCTTGTTTGGTTATATCTTAACTTATATCCTAAATGATTTTTGGAAGCTGACAGTTAATACATTCAATAAAGTGGAACTAAAATAAAAAACAACATAATAGTATGGGAAATTAAAAATTATAAGAGAAAGTCAACATGGGGGGAGCGCTAACATGTAGATATATATTATTGACCATAAAAGCATAAACACATATTAACAATTGGCTGCATATTTGGTTCTGAGCCTCCTGTCAGCCATAACAGGAAGGATGATGCAATCAATTACATGATTCTCATTTTCCAGGAGGAAGAAAAATAAAATAATACTTTCATTAGCATTTACATATTTTCTTACATGAGTCTTCATATAGGGGATACCAATTGCGGGTAGTGAAAAATGATCTCCATGATAACAGATGCAGTAATGTGATTTAGAAAGTTGTTTCTGGAAGAATCAGGACAGATATATAATTACTTTGGAGATCAAGGAGGACAGGATTATAGGTAAAATTGTACGTGGGTGTATAGTTTTTGTTGTACTTTTTAAAATTAAAAGATGGAATTTTGGAAGTAAAAGAAACCAGCTACAATACAATTTAAAGGACTTGGGGTAAAATCTTGGAGAATGCCTATGTAAAGATAACAGAAGAAAAGGATCCAGCAAAGTTTGCTGTAATGGAACAAAGAAATGTTAGGCGAGAAACACGATTCTATAGTATCAGAGAAGGCAAGGGAAGGGAAATAGGAGCTTTACAGAAAAATTAATGATAGTATAAAATGTAAGGAGTTCAAAAAGAATGATTATTTCACTATTGGTATTAGCAATTAGAATTTCATTAATTACCTTTTGAGAGAGTAGTTTCAATAGAATGGTGGGGGACAGGGGTAAGGGACACAAAATAAAATGGCAGAAATCAAGAAGGTATGTGTACACCTATCTTTCAGGAAGTGTAGAGATGAAACAATTGTAGTTTGGTATTATTAGGATAGAGGGATTGATTGAAAATGAAGAAAACAGAATAATGAGTACAATATCCCAGAGGAGGAAGGAGACAGACAGTAAGATGTACCACATATACGGGGGCTCAGAGAAGAAAGTATTACTTTCACTAAGCTGGAAGGTAAAGAGAAACGTAATGCTACTGAGCAACTTTGTATGGAAGCAAGGTAAGTTACAGGAATTTACATCACATGGCTTCTGAATTGGTTTAGGATTTGAGGTAATTTGCAAGGTATGGTTGAAAGTATGTATGGTTAGGGAATCCATTTAGGTTATGACTCTAGGTCAAAATACCATTTTAGAACAGACGTTATTGAGGTTATGAAAATGCCATTTTCTGGTTTTAAATATGTCAGTTCTTTGTTTTATTAGAAATGATTTGGTTTACTTTGCCCCTTTATAACCATTCAATTCCCACACAGATGTATCTTTTTTCCATTAAAAGACCAAACGGACATATAACAATGAAGTGAAAGAGCTTTCGAATCCCAATAGACTACATAGAATATTTATGAATAGTACTTTTTAGAAAAGTGCTGGCAAAATGGCTTTTCACTATTTTCCTAAAACATGTATAGTAACTTGATGAATAATGAATGGGAATAATTTATAATAGCTATATACCTCACTCAAATAGAACAGTTGTTTATATTCCTATATACCTACATAACAGTTACATCATGGCTATATTTCACATAAAGAGCCATATAGTTTTAACATAAATGTTGCTAAAATAGTTTCCTTCAACAGAGTCATAGAATCTTAGTGTTTTAAGGGACCTCAGGGAATAGGATGTTCTAGAATATCGTTGAGAAGCATTCAGTTACACATTGCTTAACTTCTGTTTAAATTGTACATTCAAATGACCATGAGCCATACTAGAATATAGTCTAAATAAGCCATGACCAAGTTGAGTACTGACGTTAGAATAATTCCCACATCTCTGATAATGAATAATAATATATACTCAACTGAAAATATATAGAGACGAGTTTGATTTTCTTACTGAATTTTGCAGTACAGTGAGTAGATTGCGTTTTTAAAAGACTAAGCTTTAGCAGGCAGAAAAAAGTAGACGGAACAGAGCATTTTTAGTAGAAACTCCAGTTTCAGTCAGTATTTTATATAGACACATCCTGACTCCCTTCACAGATTGCCATTGACCATATGGTAACTGCAGACATGCCTCAAAATAAAACAGCCATATGTAGATTTTCAAATACTGACCTCATCCCTAGATATCCACATTTATTTAGAAAAGCATCTCAAGCCATATCAAATAAAATTACAGTCTGTGTCATGTTAGGAGATTGAAGAATCTGCTTAATGAAAAACAATCACACATTACAAACAAAAGAGCCAAGGAAATAAGGTTAGATATCCACAGACATCTAACAGCAAAGGCATTTGGAGAAATGTCTTTTGAATTCTCCTTGCCAAGTAGTTATACACAGTAGGATAATACATAAAAGAAATATTAAAGGTACCCTGTGCTATGATCATCAGAATGGATTTAGTGAAAATACATAAGGGATGATCAGTAGGAATGCATGCCATCTACGAGGTGTGATCAAACAATACGGTGAATGTTTAAATTAAAAAAAAATGTATTACAGTAAAAGACACATTGCCATTAATCCCTCTCAAAATACACCCCCTCACTTCAACACACTTACGCCATCGTTCTTGCCACTTTCTGAAGCAGTTCTGGAAGTCCTCTTTCATGAGTGTCTTTAGTTACGCTGTTGTGGCTGCCTTGATGTCCTTAATTGATTCCAAACATTTACCTTTCATGGTCATTTTGACTTTGGGGAAGAGCCAGAAGTCGCACGGTGCCAGATCCAGTGAATAAAACAGATGAGAACACACCGTAAGGTTTGTATTTGACAGAAATTGCTGTACCAGAAGCAATGTGATACGGAGCGTTTCTGTTGTGATCACAAAATACGGTGATTGCTGCTGCCGAGTGCCATCCTATGGAAAGACAGGGATCTTCAATATGGAAAGCGGCGCTTGGAACCTTAATAACAGTGTGTGACAAGTTTCAGCTTGTTCGGTGCAGTCAGTCAGGTGTGAGCTATGGTTAAGAGAAGGTGTGTTTTTAATGTGCCATAAATCATCCTCCGTCATGACAATGCTCCATGTCACACATCGCTCTGATATACAGCAATTTCTGTCAAATAAAAAGCTTACAGTGTGTCTTCATCCTCCTTAATTCACTGGATCTGGCACCGTGTGACTTCTGGCTCTTCCCCAAAGTCAAAATGACTGTGAAAGGTAAATGTTTTGAATCGATTCTGGACATCAAGGCAGCCACGACAGCACAACTAAAGACACTCATGAAGAGGACTTCCAGAACTGCTTCAGAAAGTGGCAAGAACAACAGGATAAGTGTGTTCAAAGTGAGGACAGAGGGTATTTTGAGGGGGAATAATGGCAATGTGTCTTTTAGTGTAAAAATTGTTTTATTTAGACATTCACCATATTTTTATACATATACACATTTATATACACATACATTTGTAGAAGTGTGTGTATGTATACACACACATACACATATATGCACACACACACATATACATATACATACATCTCTGTGTGTGTATGAGAGAAAAAAGAAGATTTTACCACCATTGTGTTACAGGCAAGCCCTGTTTCCCATAGGTGTTGTATTATGCTAGCAGATCTCTCATGCCCAAGTTTTGTTTAAATCTGGGTACTCAGGGATATGCTATGTGCCTAAAGTTGATAAAATATTAATCACTCTTAAATGTTATTTGCAAGTTTTAGTTTTCCTTTTCTTTTCTGTTGATGTAGTGGTATTTTATTGGATTTTGTTGAGTTATGAGTTCTTTCAAGTATTGTGATATATAATAGGTTTGTCTTAAAATAAAATTGTGATCCCGAAGGAAATCACTTTCATAGATCAAGAATTTTGAAAATTGTACTCTGTCATAAAAAACTACTGAGATTTTTGAACTGATCTTTATAATACATGAGTAAACAGAAACGATGTCCTTTCCAAAGCTCTGAGCCCCTCATATATCACCAGACATATAAGTAGAAATTTGTGAAAATTTATTTTTGAAATCATATTTTTGTTTCTTGGTAAGTTATATTACTTCATTCTATGCCAGATTTATAAGTGGTTTTAAAAGTAATTTAAACTTACTCAGATTTATTATTCTGTCTCCCACCTTTTGTAGCTATCTCATTTTGTTCTGTTCAGTTTTGATGAAAGTAGAAAGATGAGTCCTTAACAGAAAAGCTTAAAATTTTGTCTTCAATAAAAATTATCAATTCCTTACGGAAATCCAAAAGCTTTTTAAAATTGAAACTAATGTACCAACTTGTTGATGTTTATAAAATTCCTTTTTGATACTGATTTATTTTAGTATTGATCTCATAAGTGGGAGATGTTAAGTTAACCACTTTGGGCCATAAAATATTTTGGGGAAAAGAAAATTAAAGGAGTTGTTGTGGTACTTATGTTGCTCTTAGTACATCTTTCTGGTGGAATAAATGAAGCTATGTTTGTGCCAGTTAACTTGTCTTGTTACTTAGGTTGTATCTGATTTGTGAAATATAATGACTATATTTTGTCATTTGTGTCGAACATTTTATTATTGTTATCTTCTGGACATTTGTAAATTAAGGCAAGAAGGCTAAATGGCACTTCTAATCAAGTTTTTTCTATACAAACCTAGGTTTTGATTCATACTTGCTGTAGAGGCCAACCTTTCCTCAAAGGTCTGCAGAAGTGACTGGTATCCTTTACTAACTCAAGCTCAGCAGCCACTCAGATCTTTGGTAGAAAGACTTTACTTGCCAAGATAACCAGTGTATAAAGGAGCCCTAAAAAGGGAGATTTGTTTTATTTATATGCTATGATATAGGATCTCTGGGATTGCCATAGTGAGCAAAATGGATTCTAGAATCCATCATCTACCCTGTGGTCTCCAGGTTTCTGTGTACCAACTGTTGCATTGAGCAATCAAACACATTTATGGAGCTTCCTGTAGACTGTCTGTTCTGTTCATGGCACACCAAAAAGTTTTGTATCTCATGTGTCCTAGCACACCTGAACAAGTAGAAGATGTAGTTATTGCCCTGTTTCTTTTCAACAGCATTTACATTCTGCCATAAGTGTTATTTATTTTAGGAGTTGAACCTTTGTAAGTGAAAAATGAGAGTACTGGAAAATCCATATTTTGAATCAATGCTTCTTTTCTATGAACCCAATTCTCTATTTAATTCCTACCCCATTTTGGAGAACTTAATACTAAGTTATTTTCATAGAACGTCTTTATTTCTTACTCTGTATTTAGTATCTAACACTGATATTTTTTAACAATGTAGGAGACCATGAGTATTCGTCTTTCTCTTTATTGTCTTTATTTTTTTGTGGTGGAGATAATTGAACAATGGGAAAAGAGAGTTGGGGCAGGAGAACTACTTTGGAATTAGAGAATATATTTATAGCCTCATATATTTGGTTCATTTTTATATTGAGCTCCTGGGTATTTTTTTGAATAATTATGATTTTCTGAGACTCATGCTGACAGAAAACATAGTCTCTTTCCTCCTTTAAGATGTTATATTTCGAGGTACCACATATGTTTGCAGCAGTCATGCTTCCAGAATCTTTCAGAACAATCATGAGTTTAGATATCCTGTTCTACCTTAAGATTATGAGCCATTTAATTTGGCCCGATTTTTATCTTTTTGGTATCTTATTTGTGGTAACTATCACATGTAAAGCTAAATATAACAAGAAAGAAGAGTAGAAAATGCATGAATCATAGTTAGCTTTTCAGCTTTATTCTCAATGATACTTATTTGTTGAATACTTGAATCTAAAAGTGGGACATACTAATAGAATAGTATTCAAATATTCATATAAAATTCAGATATCCATATGAATACACACTTTTTTAAAACAAGAAAATGATTGTTTAGAAGCATAATTCATATGGGTAGATCTTAACAATGTTCTAAACTGTTAGAGATATATGAATACTTAAATTTTAGGATCATTATAATGATCTAAAATGAAATCAGGCAATGGGATAATTCTAATTTACATGTGGTTGTATGAATGGTTTAGCAGTATATATCATTGAATTTGATAGAACTGCCATTTATTACAGGAATCGCTGGTATAGATCTTATTGATTTATCATCTAGTGGTTAATTACTAATCTGTATAGGAGTGTTCTGTTACTTATGAAATAAATAGAAATTGTAAGTATAGAATCCATTTATTCGTTATGTTAGTGAAGCTCTTGGAATTATTTTGTGGAATTTTAAAAGTGAAGACTTTATTTGTTTACACAGAAGGAAAACCTATGCCATTTGTTGACGATTTTTAATTTAAAATTTTCAAATTATATTTAGCTGTGGAGAAACTCTACTAGAGAGTTGATGGATAAATTCATAGGATCATTATTTGAGTTTTGGTGTGATATACTTCATGTACCACTTTTAATGATCAAAATACACTTGTGAAGTATATGTTATCACATGTAAGGCTGAGAGAAGGTAAGGCACCTGCCTAAGGTCAGACAGCTTCTACGTAGCTAAACTGGATTCAAACCTGCGTTTTCCTGATTTGGAGACTCTTACTCCTTGCACTAGTCAACATTACTTATGGTTGTGTAGCCTCTAACAGATGCAAGTCATAGATAGTATTATATCTTAGTGTGTAATATCTATTGAAAAATTGAGTAGGTGAGAAGTTTTTTATATCATTAAGAAGGACAACTTGTTCTGAAAATACTGTCAGAATACCATGAGTTTAAGAATATCTGTCCTTTTGTTAAAAAATTATTTTGTCCAAAGACAATATTAATGTTAAGAATATAGTTGCTTATGAAAAATTATTCATTTATTTAAAAGGAAAGGATGTCTCCTTTTGCTTAAGAAAGGTTTTCTAAAGTAGTAATTTTTAATATTTTTTTTCCCCACAATAACACCACCCTCCCATGACTGTACGAAGTTGAGAGATCTCTCGTTTGAGAATTGCTGGGCTAGAAGGATGCAGTTTATGATTGCCTTTGTTTATGTAGATAACCTTTGATGAAGGAAATACATTAGAATTTAGAAAGGCTTCTTGATAGTGATAAAACAAGGTTTTTGAAAAACAGTATTTTAGTAGCATTAAGCCCTATCATTATCTCTCCTTAGAAGGAGAAAAAAGTCTTTACTTTAGCAACCTGGAATAATAATGACTAGATTAACACAGTCATCGCATACAGGGTTTAATGTACCATGATCAGCTCGAAAGCACGCATCTATAGACAACCAGCCCAACAAAACATCTTGGCAAATTGATTGCCTTAGAAGGATTTCAAAATGTATTGGCATAAATGCCAGACTGTGAAGGAATGATTGAACCACATGGGGCTACATTTATCAATAGCAGCAGTCCATTCTTTCAAACAGAACTTGTGCCAAGCACCAGCTTGTAATCACAAACATCATCTGCTGCATATTGAAGAGGAAAGCAGCATGGGTGTGCTCAGGAGCTTAGTGGTAGCTTATAATTAATCACAACATTGTTTAACAACTTGCACTGTGTTCAGATTGCTTCAGTCTTGAGTTCTCATTAACCACTGTTTGTTCTGGTATTTCTTTCTTGCTCTTTCCCTTCTCTCCTCCTCCCCCCCTCATACTCATTAAACAAATATTTATTGAATTTTCTCTATTTGCATGACCCTAGGCTAAGTACAGTGGGAAGCAAAATGATAAAACAGAGATAAAGCCTGAGCCATTCACCCCACAAATCCAGTGTGGAGGTCATAACCCAGTATAGAAGAGACATCAGCTGCATAAACTGCCAAACAAATTGGCCGGCAGTGAGAGCATAAGAAAGGTGTTAAAAATGACACCACGATTCAGATGACATAGTATCTTCTTTTGGAAGCAGGGGTGACCTCATAGAATAGGAATGTTGTAAGTGGCAGAGATGTAAAAATAAGACCTCTTTTCATAAAACGGTTTAAACAAAGGTTATTGACTCATTGTATATTAGAGGAGAAGCAGTATGAGATAAATCTTGAAAGGTAGGCTGGAGCAAGAGTGGGCCCTTCATGAAATAGGCCATGATGGATCTGTTACTGAAGGTTTTGAGCAGGTAAATATAAAGTAGATGATCAATGGTATGCTTTAGTAGAGAAGGTGAGATCAATGTGGAGAGGCTGGATTGCTCCGATAGAAACTAGAGATATGGAGAACCTATACAAGGCTTTGTTATTGAATATATAATATATTAGTACTAGTCTGAGTTCTCCAGAGAAACAGAACCAATAGGAGATATAGATTAGATAACATTAGATTAGACTGGATTAGATTAAATAGATTCAATCATTTATCAGTCATGAGGAATGGGCTCCCCTGATTATGGAGGCTGAGAATACAGCATCATTTGTCCTTTGCAAGCTGGAGACCTAGGAGACTGACAGTGTATGAGTAAGTCCCAGTCTGAGGGCAGGAGAACACCAATGTCCCAGCTCAAACAGGCAGCCTGAGAGAACAAACTCACCCTGCCTCCTCTTTTTGTTCTATTCAGACCCTCAGTGGATTGGATGATACCCACCCACACTGGGGAAGGCAATTGGCTTTACTACTAAGTAGACTGATTCAAATGTTAATCTTATCCAAGAATACCCTCACAGACACACCCAGAAATAATGTTTAAGCAATTATCTAGGCTCCCTGTGACCCAGTCAAGCTGACATATAAATTTAACCATCACACATAATGTATGCCAGGAAGTTTATTATATCTAATTCACATAATGGCAAGTATTATACTACTACGAATCCACTTAACTGGAGAGGAGATAGAGGCTTAGAAAGGTTGAATAACATGCTTTAAACTTCATAGTAGCTAAGCAGTGGAGCTGGAAATGCAACACTGGTCTGCATAAGTGCTGTCTACTGCCATGTTCTGTCACTTAGGAGATGGACGTGAGCCCAGCTGGGGCAAAGAGAGTTGGGGAGGCTGAGAGGACATAGATGCAAAAACAAGATACATTTTTCTGACATTTTGTGGAAATAAGTCAGGCACATATACATTCATTTTCATTAGAATTTGGCAACTTACTAGATGTGAAAGTAGGAAGGGGGAATGAATAGCCAAATGCCACCTTTTTTGATCCTGACTTATGTGAAATTAGGTAACACGAGGTAAAGAGCAAGTTTACGGATGGAAATGATAGCTTTTTGTTTTATATGTACTTGAGCTGGCACACCCTTTCTGGGTCCTTCTGGATTCTTCAATCTCATAATACTTTACATGTACCTCTGTTAGAGCACGTAAGCTATTGGAGTTTATTTTCTTTCTGTGTGTGACTCCCTCCCTACACGATGTGAGCTCCTCCAGGGCAGGGCCTTATCATGATTCTGTACCTAATGCAGAGAGGGATCATGGACTATACTTGATGGATGATAAATGGGCTAGGGAATACTTGGGAGCTATTGAGATATTAGAAAATCTTTTGAGATTCGAGCAGATGCCTAATACTCTTGGTAGTATTGACTGAATGTTTGTCTCCTCCAAATTTATGTGTTGAAGCCCTAATCCCCAGTGTGATTGTATTTGGAGATGGGGGCCTTTGGGAGGTAATTCGTTTAGAAGAGGTCATGAGTGTTGGACCCACATGATGGGATTAGTGCCCTTAAAAGGAGTAAACAGAAATTATCTATCTCTCCCTCTCTCTCTGTCCACACACATGCAGGGAGGAAAAGCCATGTGAACACACAGTGAGAAAGTAGCCATCTACAAGGCAGGAAGAGGGCCCCCACCAAGAACCAAATCTGCCAGCCCATTGATCATGGATTTCCCAGCCAGCCTCCAGAACTGTGATAAATAAATGTTGTTTTAGCCACCTAGTTGATGGCCTTTTGTTATACAGCAGCCCAAGCTGACCAAGACACTTGGTGATTCATGAAATAATTAAAATTAAATGATGACTGTCCAAAGCATGCGCTGGTTAATAGCTGGATATCAGGATGTCAAGTTTTCTTGGTCAGGGGGTTGGGGGGGTAGGGTGTAGAAAAGAAAACCTTAAAATGCTCATTGATCTTCTGGAGTCATTGTGGCCATTACACCTCGTCTCTTCCTGCAGGCGGCAGGGTATAAAATGGCCTCCCCTGGTTTCCTTCAGGAGAGGACTACAGTGTTGGGTCCTTGCTGTGATTGATTATAGCCCAACTGTGGGGCCTCAATGCGGGGTGCAGGGAGAGTCACATTTAAAGCTGAGCAGCGATTATCTTGCTCTCAACAAAGGCCCTGCTTTCTTCACAGAGGCATCTGTACTTATAGCAAAGAATTTAGTCTGTGAAGACTTCTCAGCCAGGGCGAAGCCTCCTACAGTTATGTCTTATAATTCATTAATCATAATGAGTTCTACTTTTTCTCCCTCAAGTTTTCTTTAGTATACAATAAAATCTATAAATAAATAAAACAAAATAAAGGGGAAAATAACAGTAAAGAAAACCTTGAAGAAATTCTAAGGCTCCTGCATCCTTTGCAGTTCTCACTTAGTAATCTCAAAACTGACTTCACTGGTTCAGTTTAATCAAATATTTATTGTTGCTTCTAATTAGTAATCCCTGTGTGTCCCTATTTAAGTGAAAGTCATGGTCTTTGAATATCTGAATTTTCTTCTTACCATTTCAGCTCTCTTGACATCTAGAGTTTTTGTAAAGTTGTTTTTTTTAAGCAGCTCTATTGAGGTATAACTTACATACAATAAACAGCACATATTTCAAGTTTAAAATTTGATACGTTTTGACATAAATATACACCATGAAACCCTTACCACAATCAAGATAGTAAATCTATCCGTGTCTCTCAAAAACTTTTCCTTTGTACCCTTTTGTAATTCTTCTGCAGGCAACCACTTATGAGCGTAGGAGAAAGCTTTTAATTTGTAGTTTTTAACTACAATTTCAGTGTTTTTAATAGCTTATAGGGTTGTATATTAGACTTTCTTGAATTAACTTTGGAAGATTCTGTTTTTTAGGGAATTTGCCTATTGCATCTAAGATGTTGAATTTAATGCCATAAAGTTGTTCATAACATTGTTATTTTTTAAGTTTTTCTTCTTTTTATAAAAAAAATTGAGAAATAATTAACATACATCCTATATTATTTTTTTAAATAGCTGTAGAATCTGTATTAATTTCACTTCTCTTTTTTATGATATTGGTAATTTGTGTCTTCTCCGTTTTTTCTGATCCATCTATGTATTCGTTTCCCATGGCTGCTGTGGCAGTTTACCACAAAATCGGTAGCTTAAAACAAGAGAAATTTATTCTCACAGTCTGGTGGACACAAGTTTAAAATCAGTTCACTGTGTTGAAATCAAGGTGTCGGTAGGGCCATACTGCCTCCAGAGGCTCTAGGGGACAGTGTTCCTTGCCTTTTCGGGTGGCAGCTGGCATTCCTTGGCTTATGGCTGCATCAGTCCAATCTCTGCATTCACGATCACATTGCCTTCTCCCATTCTGTATCAAATCTCCCTCTGCCTCCCTCTTATTGGGAAACCTGTGATGCATTTAGGACCAACCCGAATAATACAACATCACCTTCCCATCTCAAAACTCCTTAACTTATTCACATCTGCAAAATCCTTTTTTGGGGGAGAGGGTATCTAACATGGCAATTTGCAGGTATTAGGATGTGCATATCTTTTGAGGGGTCATTATTCAGCCTTCTTCAATCTTGGTCGAAGTTTATCAATTTTATTGATATTTTCAAAGAACTTTTGGTGTCATTGATTTTTTTTAATTTTCTCAACTATCTCCTCATTGATTTCATGGATTTCCATTCTGATAGATTATTTATTTATATATTTGTTTGTTTTTACCTTGTGCTAATTTTGGGTTTTATTTATCTCTCATTTTCTGGGTTTGTAAGAAAGAAGCCAACATCATTGCTATAAATTGTCCTCTGTTCTGCTTTAGCTCCATACCACAAATTTTCATATGCCACATCTTTCAGATCAAGATCCAATTTCCCACTATTTCTTTGATCCATGGAAATGTGTTATTTAGCTTCCAGTTTGGGGGAAATTTTTCAGTTATCTTTTCGTTACTGATTTCTATATTAATTCCATTATGGCTATAGAATATTCTTTGTATTACATGAATCCTTTTAAATTAATTGAGACTGGTTTTTAGACCTCAAAATATAACCTATCTCCAAGACATTTACCATGTATTTACTTGTAGAAAGAATGTGTATTTTGCCCTTGGTCAGTAGAATGTTGTTTAAATATCAGTCAGGTCAAGTTTGTTGTTAGTGTTGAGGTCTTATGTACCTTTGCTGATTTTCAGCCTACTTTTATTCTATCAATCATTGAGGAAGGTGTAATGAAATATCTTAGTATAATTGTGGATTTTTATATTTCACCTGGCAGTTATATTTTGTTTCATATATTTTGAAGCTCTTACTAGATGCATAGACATTTAGGGTTGTTACGTCCTCTTGATGAGTTAATCCCCTTACTGTTACAGGTTGTACTTTCCTGCCTTTTTGCATGCCTGGTAATTTTTTATTGTATGCCAGGCGTTATGAATATTATCTCACTGTTGAACTTTGTTCTGGGATGCTATTCAGTTACTTGAAAGCAGTTAGGTGTTGCTTTTAAGTGTTTTAGATGGTCCCCAAACAGTGTTTAATCTGGGAGTAAATTTATACCATTATTGAGGTAAAACCATCCTAAATACTCTTTCTCATGGTCAAGGTTTTCACTCTCATTGAAGGAACAGGTTATGTCCCCGACCTGTGTAATTCCTGGGACTGATTTCTTTAATCCTTTTCTTTAGCTCCTTCCCCTGCATTGGGTAGTTTCCTCACACATAACCACAAATCAGTACTCAGCTGAATATTGGGGAAGGAGGAGGCTGCAGATCTCCATTGTCTTCTCCTACGAATCTCTTTTTGCCCTGTGAACTCTAGCCACCTTGGCACCCCTAGATTCTGAGCTGCATCTTTTCAACTCAAAGAGTGCGTTAGGATCTGCATGGTTTCCCTTCCCTGTGCTGTAGCCTGGAAACTTTTTCAAGGCATTAGGCTGGCATGGTGGTAGGGTTCATCTCATTTGTTTCCTGAATCTCAGGAGTCAGTATCCTTTGTTTCATTATCATGAGAATGATTGCTTCATTTATTTTTGCGTGGTATTTTAGTTATTTCATGTTGGAGGTAAATCTGGTAACTATTATTCCCATATTTGCTGGTGGAAATGAAGAGCTGGGATTTTATGCAAAGTACCTTCTGGTGCGTTTATAATCAGACCTGGAGAAGCTTCCATAGATTCTGTTCTCTCACAGACAGCCGGTCCACAGGCATAGCTTCACTTGTGGAACTGTCCTTGTCATCTGTGCCACCAGAGTCCCTGCCACACCCAGACAACCATTGTGAAAGTTACTTAGTAAGAGGTGTTTAGAATGAAGGAAAAGATAAACCCATTTGAGGTTCTTGCATCTAGTGTTTTATTATGTGTTATATTTTGAATCTTGCATTTCCAATCTGCTTTAGTTTATTTAGAGGTTTTAGTTCTTATTGTGTGGGAATTTCTGTGTTTCCAAGACACATTTTTTTTTTAAAAATTAAGGATGAAATGTTTGTGTGCATGCAATGTTTTTAATTACAAAAATCAAAAGAAATATAAGTAGAGTATGACATTTAAAATTTTTCACTTATGAACATTCAACCAATTAATGTATTTGATTGTTTTCTTCTGCCTCATAGTTCTTTGATATACAGATTAATGATGGTTTGCATTTGTTATGTTTTACTGCCTAATAAAGCTAGGTTTATGATTTTAATGAAAGGAAATTCTTTAATTTTGTTTATGTATAATCTGATATGAAGCTGCTGTGACCAAAATTTATCTATTTTTTTAAAATCCAGCCTGTATAGGAACTACCATTGTTTATTTTTAAGAGGAAAGTCAAACCCAGAGAAAGTCCAAAACCAGATTATCAAAAACTAGAAAATAAATGTGATGTTTATCTCTTGATATTTGGTCAAGTCAAACTTTAATCCTAATTTGTCAGAATTTTCTTTTTATTATTTTGTCCTTCAAAATCAGTATTACTTCGTCTCTCCATCAAATCATGGAACAGTGTAATAGTGCAAATAGTTGCAGCTATCCAAAGATTATCATAGATTTCTTGCAGAAGGCTAGTTTCAAATCTGTAGAGGCCACTAAAAGCTGAAAGGGAGTTTTGCTTGTTTTTGTTTTGTTGTCATTGTTTTATAAATTTTCCACGGGACACAAGGTAAATAATAACCATTTTTCTTTTGTTTTTAATACTGCGGGTTTTTTTGTTTGTTTGTTTCCAGTGTACAAAACAAAGTCATAGTTAGACATTTATACCCTTCACAAAGTAATCACCCCCCTCCCCAATGATAAACTTTTTTATTGGAATTTTTTGTTTTGTGGAAATAGGTAGACACTTACGGGATGCTGTGTATCTTTCTCATTATGTGGCACATTTGTAGACCTCTTAATTTGCAAATGAGTCTGCTCATCTTTCAGACACTGATCCAGTTAATATTTTAATATTGGCACAGTAAAGCTCTCAAAATCTATTTCACACAGACTTTCTGATATACTAGGTTTTACTACTGCTTTACTTGAATCTAAAGGACGTTGATATTTATAATACTCTCAGCCTACTTTCTAAATGGGTTGTCACTGCATTGAGCTTTGACTGACCATCAGTGCTTCTTTATCTGGATTCTGTCCTACTGTTTAGAGACAAAATAATTTGCAGTTAATCAAGTCTTCATGTGATTATAATTATGCCGGGGTAGAGATGAATATTCTCCTATAATAATCAGTTCTAGTTAATGCCCTGGCTTGACATCCGTATTAACTTGTATCGCTGAGACAACAGCATATTCTGTTCCATTTCTGTGAGCTGGAATATTAGATTTCCAAAAGATTCCTGAAATGGTGAAACTTTCTTAGGTTTTAATTCACTTGACTTGGTTTAGAATTCCCTAATGATACTTGGCCTCCAGGAAAAATGCCTCTCATTAAGCAATTAACATCCCGGTGATTCCAGGCCATCTCTTCTAACAGCAGGAATACCACAGTTCCTCCGATTTGGCTCAGGTCCCATGAGGACACTATATAGAATACCTCTTAAGGCTAAGGTGAAGGTGTAATTGAAGCACTTCGGAGAATAGAGGGGGCACTTTTAGTAATTATGCCCAGACGGCAGGCATCAATAAGGTTAGTCACCTTATTAACACCTCACTGGTTCATATCTTCAGCTCTCTAGAACTGATCTAGAGTTCTGATATAAAAACCAAGGATATCTGCGCCATTTTGAAAGTCCGTTTATATTTTGAAATGATCACTGAATGCCACTTGGGGAACTATTCAAAATATATATATGTGTGTATATATATATATATATATATATATATATATATACACACACACACACACACACACACAAATATATACATATATATGTATATGTATATATGTATATATTATACTTTATTTTATTATTTTTGGTAACTTTTATTAATATCCATTGCAGCTATAACAGAGTCTGATACCATGCCCAAACTCCTTAATTTTAGTTGAATAGATTAGAATGAATATTGTTACTTAATCAAATAAATTGGAGTGAATGTTTTTTTAATTGTTTTTAACGAATGCCATTTCTTTGGTTGACTAAAGCAATTTGCCAGTGACTGTGTAAGTATTCCCACACTGAATGGATTTTAAGTAATAAATAATTGCCGAGGAAGTAGAAGAACAAAGAGTGGTTAATACAGCTCATGGGGATTTAAGAAAGAATAATTTCTGACAGTTACAGTTATGTAGGTCTTCCTAGTATTCATAATTGCTTTATTGAATTCTTTCCTGTTGCTTTTACAGTTTAAATTCAGATATATATATATATATATATACACTAAGTTTGTTTTTAAAAATATATTGTATATGGTGATGGAAGGAGAACTGACTCTGGGTGGTGAACCCACAATGCTATATATAGATTATATAGATGATGTATTATAGAAATGTATAATTTTACTAACCAATGACATGCCAACAAATTTAATACAGATTAAAATAAATACATTATGCTCAGATTTCTGTAAAAGTATGTATGTTCTGTTTTGAAATGCCCAGTCATGTTTATTTCATGGAAATTTGGGGAAATTTATCCTAAAGGGATAAATTACCATGGGAACTAAAAATAATAGCTGTGTCCTTCTTTTTCTTTCCTTTTTAAAAAAGCTGGACCTGTGATCTGCAGAATGCTGAGTTATCCCCCAACTCGCCGAGCTTTAATTGTGGGTTGTGGCCTACAAATGTTCCAACAGCTCTCAGGCATTAACACCGTCATGTATGTATTTTTTTCTGGCTTTTTACTGAAAAGATTGTGAAGGAATTATTTTACACGGAAAAAAGAATAGGATTCTTGGTGACTTGTTATTATTAAATGTGTAGGATTCTCTTTTTAGAAGATAGTTAACTTTACATTTTTTAAATCCTATTAATTTGTAACTAGAAGGAGATGATTTGTTTTGTGTGCTTTGTTTAATTTCATATAATTTTCTCTTTTATGCCACCTGGTACTTCCTTGTATTCTGAGCTAATGAATGTATCATTTTCATAAGCCATTTCTTGATACTGGTTAGAAAGTAATCAAAATGAAATCACCTAGTATTGTTAGATTAATAGGCACATAGGTGATTAGTTCATTTCCTTTTGGGGCAGTTACAATGCAATGTGAAAAGAACATTAGGAGAAGTATGTTTATTACAACCAGAGCACAGTGAACTGAAGATGGAGTGGGGTCAGAGAAGTGGAGAAGATGCAGAAAACAGTTTCCTGTTTTCTAGTTTTCAGAGTAATCCCCACAGTTGTATGTATGATGGGGATGGAGCAGGGTGACTAGTAGGGGATTCTACTGTGTTTCAGTTATTTCAATGTTAAACACATTTTTGGCAGCCTATTTTGTACTAGATGCACAGCAGTGAGTGAAGTAGACATGGCCTTGGCCTCACAGAGTGCACAGGCTGGTGGAGGAAACACACATTAAATAAACTCAAGGGTTTAATTTCAAACTGTGATCAGGGCTGTACAGAACTATTCCAGTCCTCCACAGAGTAGACTTTTAGGATCCTAGGTAATAGAATATGGGTAGAGAAAAGTCATGATTTTTTGCTGAGAAACTGGTTGTTGGGTGAAAAGCTATTTAATCGTAGAAGCTTTCTCCCCCCCACCCACCTATTGTTTAAAATTGTTCATTAGAAAACTCCAAATTATGTAAAATTAAATTTTGCCTGGTAAAGCATTTGTATTTGGGACTCTTGATATTTTCCTTTAAAATTATTTGGGATATGATGAATTATTTAGTGATAATCTGAGAAGAGTGAATTGGTTAAAATGATTATTAAAAGTAATAATAAGGCCCAATTACCATTTAGATTAAATCAGTATTTGTTAAGCAAGTCTACTTTAAATACATCTACTGTGTTTCCCCAAAAAGAAGACCTAGCTGGACAATCAGCTCTAATGCGGCCTTTGGAGCAAAAATTAATATAAGAAGACCGGGTCTTATATTAATTTTTGCTCCAAAGGCCGCATTAGACCTGATCGTCCGGCTAGGTCTTATTTTCTGGGAAACATGGTACACACTTGGTGAATTTGATTTTAATCATAATCCTTGTTAGACTACAACTTTCTGGACTAAATAATTGTTAATTATTTGGTCTTTTCCTACTTCTCACATTTCTTTTCATTTTTCCTCACCTCTGTTAAGGCCCACCTGTCAGTTTAGTGCCCCAGTATGTTTACTTGTTTTCCAGATGTCGTCCATCATGACTGTTCAGAGATGTATCCACCATCCTGAGTGGGTGATGGTACAGAATTATAACAACGCTAGCCCCACACTTTCAAATACTGCAATGCAGCAATAACCCTATGTGAATATCTAGTTTATCAACCTAATTTAAAATATGTCCTGTTTCTGAAACTATTTTTTGTTTGTTCTGCCCTTTTCTAGGCATTTAAATTTGACAAGTTTAAAAGCACAGAAAATGAATTTTTGCTGTACTTTTTTGTGTTTCTGTAAAACAGAGATCACAAACAGAGGCAACTCTCGTTGATGGGTAGTGGCTAAGGCCAGCATGTTCCTAGCTGAAGTGACTGTTACAGTCCATTTGTGATTTGTAGTATAAAATGTGCCGACTAAGGTTTTCACATTTTAATAAAGCATTCACTTCTCCAAACTCTCAATCTTTTGTCAGTGAGATCAAGTGATTTAAGGATCCTGATATTCCTTAAGATTTATGAGTCATTAATGTGCTTTGCTTATCACAAACTATACATGATGTAGGTAATGTCATGCACCTTTTGCCTACAGTTGAGTATTAATCTCAGAAAGAAGGAATAATAAAATAAGGTAAGTGATGGTGAAATTTAGATTGTGTCTACGTGATGCAAAACAGCTAGCCACTTAAACAATATGATGGCTATGCTAAGTAACTGGTGGTTATTTGTAGCCCCGAATTTCAGACATTCATAGTTTAAGCCCATAAAACTTAGTATAAATTAATTTCATTGTAATAGACTGCGCTTCTGTCATTACCTGAATGGAAATGACTAATCTGGGACTCTCACATAATGCGTTTTCTTCTACACTCTCTAGTCTGTGTTTGTGTGTGTGCACCTGTATGCTGGGTATCTGTTTCCATTATTCTTAAGATTCAATAAATATGATCATACATTTTGTTTTATTTAATTTAAAATAATCTCTTAAATTGAGCCTAATAGTTTACTTTCTGTTGTTTTTAGTAGAACATATTAACTACATTTTTTTTTTTTTTAAATGTCACCTTGTTAATTCAGAGTTCTGTTTTTATCGATATTTCATTATGTTCTGGGGGGTGCCAAAAAAATGTACACAAGTGTACACTTTGGTCAGCATTGCTCAAGCAGTAGTTTGCCATAATCAGAAGTGTCTAGGCGCTGATGGTAACCACTTTGAGCACCTCTTGTAATTGCAGAAGTCAAACATGACTTGTATTCATCTTTTGTTATCGGTATATATTGAGGATTACATTTTAATACAGTTTTCCTTTCTTAAAATCTGTACACTTTTTTTGGCACCCCCTATGTATTTCATTACTCTTTTTCTTTCCAACTTGTTCCCTTTTAAGTGGGAAATAAAGTAGGCAGTGCTTGTCTGTATTCACAACCCAAATCTAATAATCTGCAGAAGTTGAAATACTTCTATAAAATCCATCTTTCACCCCTAAGTTTGTGTGAACCTGAAATTTCAGGTAGTTTGAATTCTGTTTTTCACCAATGAAAGTTAATATAAAGATCATGTAGAAAAAACATTGAGAGATAAATTATCCTTACAATTCCATCATATAATCTTACCATATTTAGTTTTCTCTCCTCTTCCTCATAAGATATTTATTTCTGTCTCCTTGATCTATTTAATATCCTATCTCAGTCAAGAAAATATATATTTTTCTTGGAATATTTAATTTTTTCATTCTCTACCATGAAAAAATATATATTGTGAATGTCTATGTCTATATATTATATTTGTATGATAATTCATGTTTGTAGCCTAACTCATACCTTATCATTGTTTATCCTATTGAAAAGGATTTAGAAGTCCTTAAAACCAGTACATACTTCAGACAACTACATTTAACTTTTAGAAGAGACAATTTACTAATATGACTCTAATCACTTAATTTCAAACATACAGTGAATAGATTTTTCTCCATTCACAGGAGAGAAAGAACATAGCAAATGGAGTACTTACTAGCTTTCCTGATACAAAAGTGTTGATATTGCACTGTATCTCACAGACCAATAAAATATGTCCACATAGATGAAAATGAGTAATGTGAAGAAAACACTTATAAGAAATTCTTTTTTCTTTTTTTGGTTTTATTCTAAACCCTAGTTATAATATTAATACTTTTCCATTTTCCATCTAAAAATTTTATCTGATAACTACTAATAAATGGACCCTTCCAGCAATATTACCACAACCAGAATGTGTTTGTGTGTGTGTGTGTGTGTGTGTGTGTATGTGTGTGTGTGTGTGTGTGTGTGTGTGTAAGTAGGGAGAGAGAGAGAGAACACAGCTGGCTCTATCTGGGTTTGTTAGCACCTTGCTTCTCTTGAGGACTCTTATAAAAAGCTGAATTTTGATATGTTATGATAAATATATAATAATCCATCTTGGACAGGTGGAAGGTATCAGAATTTTACCTGGGAAGACCAAGTGGTTAAATGGCTCATTTTAAGGTTATATAGAAAATCAGTAGTAAAGTGGAGAAGGAGTAGAAAAGATTGTGGGGGAATAAACTTCTTTTGGACACCCTATACTAGTCTTTTAGTTTTAATCTACTCTTCTTTTAGATTAATACTCCCAGATTCATCTTTTCTTACCCTTCCCTTTCCTACTAACTTAAAGTAGGGGAGGGAAAGAGGCAATTATATTGATTGGGCAGACCGTTCTTACTTCCATAACTGCTGTAAATCCCTAGGAGATCACTTCCTATATGGCATTTACAAGAGATAATAAAGACCTTTGGGAAACATGCCCTTGTAATAATAATGTTAATAGCTGTCATTTATTGAGCATTAAATATCAGGTACTGCTTCAGCATTTATTAATTCATTTAATAAACATTAACAGAAAAGTGAAAAAAAGCAGGACAAAACTCTTAACCCCTCGAATGATGTAATCATTTATTATTGTCATTGATAACAAACATTTTTACTCCTTTTATATACAACACTATGAAATATTTTCATAGACAAGATCACTCTTGATCTTCATAACAATCCTGTCAAGTCGGCAGGGCAGTTCATCATTTTATTCTCCTAGGTAAGGAAGCTAACTCTTAAAGAATGAAGTGACTTATCTACCATCACACAATTAATAAGCTTTAGAGCTGAGGGTAGAGTCCTGATTTTCTGACTCCAGATGACATGGTCTACCCTCTACTTGTAGAACACCTGACATGCTCAGAGCTGACTGTTTAAAGCTTTTTGGGGAGTGATATAAGGTAAGAAATCAAAGTTAGTGTAATTCGGTACTATCTAAAGATAAAAATCTAAAATGACTGTGCACTAATAAAATTGCATCCATCTCAAAAATCGTACGTAACACTCATCAAATTCTTTTATCTACTGGCACCCAGGTAAGGCCTTTGCTTTATACACCGATCTAGAGTTCCTGGACAAGCCAGTGTGATGGTTGGATGAGTCATTTATATTTGTTAATCACATTTAATTAATTTAATTTCTTAAGTGCCATATTTTTGAATCTGTTCCATTCCTGTGGAGAGCTCTCCCAACAAGCTCTCCTCTTATGAAAAATGACTATGCAATCAGGAAACATGGCACCATAAGTAGGCATGGCCAGATGGTAGTAAATGTAGAAAAAAATGAAGATGACGGGAAATAAGAAAAGAAAAAGGATTTATGCGTTCACATGTTGTAAATCTGAACCAGAGGTGAGGTTTTGCTCCCTGTGCGATCCACAGCAGGCAGGATAAATGGACCAAGGCACCAACTCACTCATGTGAGAAACTTACTTCTCTGTCTGCTTCCTCAGTATGGCTCTGAACATAATCCAAAAAGCTATTGAAAGATGATATGCTTATCTCATTGGAATGTTTCAAGATGAGTGCATTTGTGGTCATTTGTGTTCATTGGATGAAAGTCATTGAATAGATGAGGAAATGTTAAGGTTCATGGTTCACTCTTTTGAAAGATGAGTTTAATGTGCTGGAAAGAATATTCACCCAGGAATCAAGAGAATCAGTTTTAAGATCTTCTCCACTGTGATAGGCATGCCAGTTAATTGCCTTCATTCTAATTATCTATAAAGTGAAATAGATGGACTTTAATGTACATTTGAATTAGGAAAAATGGAGTTTCAAGCAGAAGTGGAAGCTAAAACATTCGTGTTTGAAATACTTTAAATCTTTCTTGGATGAAAAGTTATCAGACTGTAGATCAATTTTAGTCTTAAAAAGAAAAATGTATTTTGTTAACATAATTTTTGGAAGATTTATTAAATGCTTACTACATGCTAATCATTGTCTTAGATGTGTAGCCTCTTGTACTATATTAAGACCACATATATTTTTATTTCCCAAGTATATCTTTGAAGAATGGTCTTGGTTATAGTTGACCATGTTCTCTTTATCCCAAGATTGTGTGGCAAACCTATGACTTGATACAAAAGGACTCCTTGGCTTCTGTAATGACGTAAGGGTAGGTTCAAGCCCAGTGAGCTTCACTGGTCTCTCAAATAGTATACATGTGGAATACATGGGAAAGAATGCACTCTTCATCTCTGAAGTCTAAAGCCATATTGGTAGGCAGATAGATCTCTATCCTAACATACAAAACAAAGTATTCTCATCAGGTGAGGCTCTGAACAGACTGGCTTTATAGTGGAACGATCAGAATCTTCTTAATCACTTTTCACTTCCCCGTGGTCTGTGTTGCACACCTGTCTTAGTTTGGTTTCCTCAAAACAGACCCTAAGACCAAGACTTAAAAGCAGATGATTTGGGGGTACAGGGGGTTGATACCAAGAAGCATGAGTAAAAGAATGGGGGAGAGTGTGATAGGGTGACAAATGTAGTCAAGACTGCCTTGGTTAAGTAGGTTACCTCACTCAGTAAGCAATTAGAGGTCAATCCTGCTGAGGAATAGTGTAGAATGTGCTTCAGAACTATTCCAGGAGTATTTATTTATTCACAATGCCCAGTCCCTCAATGTGAGAATTACCCCCTGCAGATGGTAAATGCAATTCTTTCGGGCTTCCCTAAGCAATCGTCTATGATGCCAGAATTATCAGGCAGAGTAGAGAGACGCAGTTTGTTTAGGTAGAAACTGTCAGATTCTATCGTGAATTGTCATGATAGTGGCAAGGGAATTCAGAAAGAAGTCAAATGCATATGAGGCAGGGCATTAAAGGGATGTTTTTAAAATTCTGTGTCTTCAAATATGTGTAAAAATAAGTTTATACCATATGGATGTGAACTTCCTTAGTACCTTTCATGTGTAAAATTTCATTTTCAGTGAAAGAAGTCACTTAACCATATAGAAAGTAAGCAATAAAGTGGAGTTTTATATGATGAGAACATATTGTCTTGAATATTATAACGTTTTCTTTGTATAATTCACAAATAATTTTGTCCTGTCAAAGGAATCGTAAAACTACATCTGCTGAAGTATTCGTTTATTTATTTGTTCAACCAACATTTACTGTATTGATAGAGCTTCAGATATTTGGAAACTATATTTTTGTCTTTGAGAAGTCTGTATTCTACCCGAGCAGATAGACAGATAATTACAGTGCTATAATGAAAAACAAATTAATATGCTATAGGAACACAGAAAAATGGAACACTATATAGGAACACTAATTCTACCTAGAAAATGAAGAGGACACATATAAATTATTTTTTGTTATATTTTTAACAATTTCTTTATATGGAATTGTTTTCTAGGAAGAAACATGGTACATCAAATATTAATACAGCCTTTGGTGTTAAATCTGAATTTGAACCCAAATCCACCATACTTGCTAGTTTGCAAACTCCATAAACTGCGTCTCAGTGATCTGGAATTCAGGGTTAATCTCTCCTGCGGTTGTCATGGTGATTAAATGATATAGCATATATGGTTCAGGACCACGGGAGCAACTTAGTTGGAGTTAATTCCTTCTGCTCACTGTATATTGCAGTTTAGAAATTCCTGGCCATTTGGAAGCAGGGACATTTCCCAGTTAACCCATTCTCTTTGTACCACACCCATTGGTTTAGGATCTGAGGCATCCTCTGTAGACACAAAATTGTTATAATACCCTTTTTTCATGCACGTATCCATTTCCAAACTATTGAAAAGAATCATGCTAGTGGTTTTCTTCTAACTTATAAGTATGGTAGGAGTGTTTTCTAGTTCAGTATTACATGTGCTCTTTTTATCTAAAGTTTAAGTCAGGGAGAAAAGATCTCAATGACCTTTGAATGTTAAGAGCTAATAATGCCTTCTTAGGAGGTGAGGGATCTGTAGCTAAGTATATCCTATGTGACATGACATCTGGTTTACATCAACAGATTGTCAAATCTTTTTGGCATGCTTTCTGAATCAGATGTGAATTTAAGGTTCTGTGGTAATTAATGGAAATTTATCTGCATGGTTTGTAAAGTATCAGCAACAAAGATTTTGGCTTCCCCAGGATATCTTTGGTAATGTGAAAACATGATTTCCTTGCTTGCTTGCCCTTTCTCTGCTTCTTATGTTTTGCTGAATGGTAAGTAGAAGACATAGAGATGCTGTTAATGAGTTGAAATAGCAGCATGAAATCCAGGAATGTGTCCCAGGAAATCGGCTAGCTGTGTCCATAAAGCAGAACCTTGCCCCCTTACCCCCACCCCCAAATCATATGTGAGTTTGAGAGTAACCAGTCTGATTAATTCCAGGTAGACTATTATAAAATTGTAGAAATAGTCACTTTTTAATTCATTCTTTAAACCAACAGGTGGAAAGCGCTCTGCCAAGGCCAAGGAGTCAAGACACACAATATGACTTAGCCCGTCCCCGGGAACTTTGGTCTTTTTCCCTTATCTTTAAAAGGATCTGCTGTCACCTGTCTTGAAAGGTTGCTTTGAAGATGAAATGAGACAACAAAATGCTTGCCATATAGTCAGTACTCAGTAGATGTTGGGGAGTTTGGTTCTCCTCTTTCACACTCACATTTGTTGTCTCTCAGTAAGTCAGCTTTCTGGGCTCTCCTTACTTGGCTGTGGTTCTTTTATTCCCCCCCCCCCCACACACACACACACACACCCCTTATTGGCATATTGCAGCATTTCATGCTGAGCCTCCTTCATGGCTTTTCCTGCTCAATTTGCACCTTAATGTTGGTGCTCCCAGGCCTTGGCTTACAACTTTACTGGAAGATTCTGTCCTCTGCATGGTTTCGAATGCCATCTATATGTTAGAGATGACCTAATTCACATTTCCAGATCAGAACTCCTCTGAGATGCACAACCATATCCAACTGCTTGATATCTTCACTTGGATATTCTACTCTCACCAACCTCTACATGCACAAAACTGAATTCCTATCATTTCCCACCAATCCTGCCCCTCCTATAATCCCCATCTCAGTGGAGGGTATGACCAGTGGTGCCCAAGACTGTAGCTGGGAAGCCAACACATCCAAATCCAACCAGTTGCGATTTCCTTCAAGTTCACTTCCTTTATATCTTTCATATCCTTCCTATTCTCTTTATTTTCATTACCTGTCCAAGTTCAGGCCCTGCTTTAGTCAGGGTTTATTATAAGTAAATGAATCTCACTCAGACCAATCGTGAGAAAAATAAGGGGGTTTACAATAATGGCACAGGGACCAAGGGCAAGAAATACAGCTGGGCCTGGCAAGGGGCTAGAACCAGAAACTGGAGGGTTGCTTGCTCAACCTCTGTGTCCACATGCAATTTTGTCCTTGCTCCACTCTGGCTATGTGCATCCTCTTCCTTCTTTACCTTTGAGATCTTCCTCTGGTCTTGCTCACATGTGATCTCACTGCCACCGTAACCTTGGATGCACTTCTAAGTTCAAACATCCACAATAGAGTGACTAGAATTGTCCCCATTCCTAATTCCTAAGAGAAAAACCAAAGTGAACCTACCTTCTTCGCCCAGGTGTGTGAGGCCGGGGGGCTGGGCAATGCTGTAGGAGGAGATACACAGAGAATTTTTCTCTCTTAAATCATACATCCCTCTTTCTTATCTCTGCCTGTGAACTTTCTGAAATCAAATCATATCCCTTCTTTAAATCATGTAAGTGTTCTCACAGCTTTCCGCAGAGCTCCAAGTCGAGAGCCCTTCGTGGCTTGACTTTTGTTCATCTCTGCGTTACCCCATGTCCAGTCCCTTCCCACATGCACTGCCTCCTGCTGTACAAAATGTCCTGTTCTTCTGCTGATGATTAAAGCTAACCCAAGCCTCAGTGCCTTCAACATACCATCGTCCCAGGCTGAAATATCCAGCTTACCCAAGAAAACCTCCAAACTCAGGTTACATGCCATCTCCCGACACCCAGAGGCTAATTTAGGTGACCGTCCTCTGGCCTCCTGTAGCACTCAGAGTAGATTTCTGTCATAACAGTTACAGTAATACTTTATTATAAGTAAAGATTTATGTGTCTGTTTCCCCCCAAAGACTATACAGATAATAAAATCCACCCCCACCAGAGAACTCTTCACCATAGAGAATCCGCTAGATTTCGGTTACTACTAAACTGTTTTGTTTTGTTTTTGTTCTTTTCATAGCCAGGGTCATAACATGGTGTTAACAATTGGATTTGTCTCAGTCTAACTGTATGAGTGTGTTCCTTAACTGATTTGCAGATATTACCTTAGGAAAACAAAAGGCCACACCATTCAAGACTTGAGAACAGGATATTTCAAGTCCTGATGTTTAGAATTAGTGGCAAGCTTCAGTGACATTTCCATTGATTTACATTATTGGATAGGTGATACTCTTTCAGTTTAGTCTGACTTTCAACACTGAACATCCCATGACAAAAATTCTGCAAGTCAGATCTCTTGGGTCCTTCTTTCTCAGGGCAACTGGAGAGCTAAAGTTAGGGACTTCTCTCCAAGTTTGTGATTATGCTTCCTGTGGCTGATGGAATTGCAGGATTTCAAATGCTATTAAGCTGCTTGATGCAGAGACAAATAGTCTGATGACATGCCATTCATGGCAGGGAGAAAAATGAACAGTCTCTTTCTGGAACATCTTCATTTATTTTGATAAGATTATTTTTTACTGGGAAGATTAAAATATACAGCACTAAATATAAGGTGTTCCTATTTCCATTTCTGTAAAAACACACAGTGCTAGAAAATGTATAAAGCAGATGTAACTATGGAGTTTTAACTTTAGTTTCTTGCATAGAATTAACAGTCTCCTCCTGGATTCTTCTAATGATCTTCTTCATCTTCTAATGACTCCTCAGCCACTTATCATAAGTACATTTGAGAAATTTCATCATATATCTAAGACTATTAGCAAGGACTAAATTTAGCCCTTAGGCATGTTTTCTTTAGAAAGTGCAGAAATTTACACTTGTTAAATTTCCCATTAAAGTCCAGATTTCAAGGGACTGCATTGCCTCTTGGAGTATATGTGTCCTCTCCGTTTCCCCACATTCCCAGTTACTCTCCATGGCTGGGACCCATGGAGGTTATGCCATCTGCCCTCAGGAATCGATAGATATTCAATTAGTATTCTACTTAGCACTTTCCCCATGTATGTCCTATTCAGGGCTGAGTCAAGATGAGGACAGACAATTAGATTGCTCTGATTTTAGGAATAGAAATAGTGTTTAATTACAACAACTGTGGACACATGTAAAATGTTTTTCACCCCCAAGACCTTCATTTCACATTTAAAAAAACATTTTTTTTTAGGTTAAGTGGATGAGACTGTCATTTTCCAATACCTTGTATCAGCTAAGATGGAATATGTTGTAACTGACTTTGAAATCAGACAGACCTATCAAACAATGTTGCTAGAATTAAATGAGATAATCATATTTAATGTCCTCTGATGTGACTAAGTCATAGCAGCTTATTATTTATTGTATTATTTTATTTGGCATCCGACAGACCTGGAGTCAAGTGTTATCATGCTTCCTGCCAGTAGTGCTGCCTTGAGTAACTTGCATAGACACTCTGAAGTCTCAACTCTCTTATGTACAAATGGGGTGCAACCTACCGCTCAGGGTGGTTATATTTTCCTTCATTCTTTCGCATCTCAGTAAGTGGCATTACCATCTATCTAGTTGTTCAGGCCCCAAATTTCTTACCTCCCCACATCCAGTTCTCCTATAAGTCTTGGGTCCAAAACCATGATTCCCTAGCTCTGCAGAGACATGAGACTCCTCACAGGGAGTCGTGGGATATTTTCAATTTGTGAAGGAAACACTGACATGCTCAGACTACTGCTGTTAAATAATTTGTACCTTAAGAAACTGAACCACTAGGTATTTTTCTGGTTTAGGGGTGCTTGTGAAAAAAATTACTGAGACACTAAGGGCTCCATGAAGCAGGAAAGTTTGGGAACTTCAGCTCTATCATAGCATATATCCTTCTCCTTGTCTTCATCTCCTGGACTATGAGCCATCCTAGTCATCATGGCCTCTTGCTCGTTTATTATAATAGCCAGTCTCCTAACTGGTCTTTTTATTTCTAGTTTACCCTCCATAAGCCATTCTCCACAGAGTAGCCAGATTGGCCTTTGAAAAATATGAATAAGATCTTAACTCTCCATTACTCAAAACTTCTGGTAGCTTTCCATCACACTTAGTCAACCCATCCTTTCACCCTGGTCCCCAGACTCTACCCATCTGGTCCACCATCCTCATCTCCTGCCACTCATCCCACCATTCACGGTGGTCTCAGGCACACCAGCTTTCTTTTCTTTTCTTTCATCTGTTTCTCAAACTCTCCAGGTTTATTCCCACCTTAGAGACTTTGCAGTTGCTTTTCCTCCCACCTGGAAAGGTCTTCCTCTCGATCTTTACTGTAGCTGCTTCCTTGTGCTTGAGTCTAAATTTAAATGTTACCGCCTGAGGCAGGCCTTGACCCTATTTGAAATAGCCACTTCCTCCGTTAGTATTACATTACTTCATTTGTTTTATTCATAGTATTTATCACTGCCTAAAATTATTCTCTTTGTTTATTTGCTTATTAAGCTCATGAGGGTAGAGCCCTCATCTGTCTTGTTTGACTTTGAACTGTGCCTAACAACACAGTCGGCCCTCAAGATACATTGGTTACATGGGAAATGCAGACAAATGCTTGTTCTGTTTCCTTTCTGCAGACAATGTCATTGATGATCACATGCCCATAACTGCTTTTTTATCATAAAGTCGTGATGAAATTTTGAAAGATGGGGAACTACATGTTTTGGGGGTGATTTGAAACATTGGATTATTTACTCATCTTGCTTCAATAGTCAGGGAAAAAAATGCAATCTCAGTGTAATCTACCTTTATTTGAAGTGCCTGTCTTTTCCAAATCCTTACTAAACTGATTACACCACTAAGAGAAAAATCCCTTTTCTATTTCCCTCTTTACCCAAATCTCTCTAGATTGCCAAGTCTTACAGTTGGAGAAGTACTGGAGTAATATATAGTAAAATCAAAATCACTCTAGTACACCACTCATTCCATTAAAAAACAGGACTGAAACCAGCATGAGAGAAAGGTGTTGATACAGTTTTTTGGTTTATCCTTTCACTATTTCTAGGAGGTGAATGAACTATATTGCCAAATTATATTGTGCAGGCTCTGTTTGAAGTTCAGTAAGATGAAACTTAACAGCAGTTAGTAAAGAAAAAGAAAGAAGAACTATGAGTAACAAAATAAGGACTATGAATTAACCTCAATAAAACTATAATTTTATAATAATATAGTATATACAATAAATTAAAACTAATAATATTTTAGTTATTAGGACAAAATACAAACAAGTAAATTTAGGTAAATATTTACAATTTTTAAAGTATTTATATTCTGGCTATTTGTTTTGTGGGTATTTTTTATTTTCATCAATCTTTACAGAGTCCACATCTAACCTAATAACTGGCTACTTTCTAAGGACTTCAAGTTCGGTTGGAAATAGAGAATTGTTTGCTGATAGAAACAGTCTATGTTAAGCTGGAACACAAAATCCCCTTACGCCTTACCATATCTGAAATTGTGAAACAATCATACCATTGCTGTTATAGGGAAACTTCCAAGTTATAGCTCAAAATTCCAAGCATATTTTTCCCGAGCCCCAGAATTCCCAGAGCACCAGCTTTAGATGCTCAGGAGGCCCAAGCTTCTCAATGCTCAAGTCAGGTACGGGTGTAGGTATGTGCCAGACCCTGTTGGCAGGTGAGTGGGAGTGCAAGAGGGCATGGCAACATCAAAGGCCGGAACAAGGGCAACTAGTGGTGTGACGAGAACTCTGGTCATAGTAGGGTGTTCATTTTGTCCCTGGTGGAGGAAGAGTGGTTCTTACAGTGGTTCTGACAGCAGCTGTTAGCGATGAATGAGGCACGGGATCATTCCTGTTTATCAGCTGTTAGTAAATTGTATGTTTGTACGTTAATCATTACGTATCTCTAATATAGATATATTAGTTTGTAATTCAAATGATTTCTAAAATCAGAAAAACTGAAATCACTAGGACTTCTCTGCATGAATCATACAGTATTTGTTTCCACGAGTTCATTAGAAAGCCACTTTGTGAATTAATTTCGTTATTAAAAGCATATTCCTAATTTAGGTTGCATGTATATAAAGTTTCAACAGCCAGATGAAAACTGTTACCTGGGTGTTTTCATGGTAGAATATGAATCAAATGGCTGTTTGACCTGAACATTGATGTATTAAAGAACAGTAAAACAAGTTTTCTCCTATTTTGTTGATTTTATTTTATTTTTTTTCAATAATCAAGAGACTACACTTGACGTTGGGTCATTTATGTGATGGATTGAAAAGGTCACCGACTTGTTCTAAGGTTCCTCATATTTTGTTATTTTGAGTTTAATTTTTATCCCAGTATTACAGATAAAAAAGTCAAGGTACTGTAAAGTTTATCATGAAAAACAGTTGTGCCTGTTCCTCCCTTCCTCTACCTCAAGTACTGCTCTCCAGAGGCAATTGCTTTCACTTCTTTTAGATACTTCTTTTCATATTAACATCTGTATTTCTAAATAGTATTTATATTTTTAACTGATTTCAATTTTTGAAATTTTGTATTGACTTTCCATTATGGAAGGTGAAATACTTCTTCCGACTACTGTCCCCCACCTTCACATTCACACCCCCCATTTATAATTATATGTCGATTTTTAGATTCACTAATGTTCACTGTTTTCATCAGTATGGCTACAGAAATGCTGTTTTCAGCTGAGCATCTGAATGCTCTGTGATTATTTGTATTTCACTGTTGTGCTGGGTATCTTCTGTTTGCTACTCTACTGACACTTTCCAGCCTTCTCTACCTTAGCCCTGCGCAGGAGCCTGACTTCGTGACCTAACTGATACATTTGTACCAACATGTTTTTCTCCACTATAGTAAATAATTGCCTCCTTCTTTAATTTGCTTAGTGTTCAGTGTACCCTTCACTAATCCTTGCCGTATACTCTTCCATGGAACTGTAAAACCTCTCTCTTTATGGTGAAACCTAATAAGAAACACCAGGAAATCTATTCCACCCCTTGCCTTTCTTGCAGACCTTCCTCCTAGAGCCTTCGTGATGATGCTGCCCTCTGATCTGGATACTGTCCAGCCACAGCTGTAGGAATTCTCTTTACTGCTCTGGTTAGCTTCCCTGTTTCCTGGACCCCATATCCTATTTTTAGCCTTACTCCGTCCTCTTTATGGTTCTTATTCTGCAGTAATTGCTGTGAAAAGCTCAATGTGAAGTAAAAAAAAAACAAAGAGACCATGAAAATCTTTATTCTGCTCCCAGCCTTGATTGTTGTTACCCCTCAGAAGTTTTAAGGGCATAGACTTTTATTTGCAGACCATGCCTTCCAGCTGAGCTTAATTGTGCCTGCTGTCATCAAACCTGCAAGCTTGGTTATTCATTGTCTCTAGACAGTAAACCTCTGTGTCCTCTCCTGGTGTGAGTAGGGTAAGAGATGTGGGAGGGAGACTGGGTGCTCTAACTGATTGTTATAAAGATTTTCAACTAGTCTGCTTATTTTTAGTCACCGTCTGAAATATCTGGTCCCTCCAGTTTTTGGACCTTTCCAGAGTTCTGTCATGTAAATCATCTTGCTTCTTGCAAGCCTCCCCCTATATATTCTGCCATTTTAAGCAAGTCAACAGTTGTCTATTCTCTTTCCATTGTCCAAAACTTCTAGTCTAATGATCTTTATCCTTGCATACTTTAAAAAAAAAAAAGTTAATTATTTTGTAGTCATTTTAGCAGAGGGTGAGGAAAAAAGCTGCTGAGTTTAAATGGATGTCTTTCATAAGTTATTTTAAAATATTACGTAGGCAAAATACAGTCAAGCTCCTGATTGAAATGTTTCTCTGAAATAAAAAGCATGTTATTTTTTTTTTAATTCTACACTTAATAGCTTAGAAATTTTAAGATTTTGATTTTTTACACTGCATTTGTACAGTAGAGAATCTAGCATTTTGGCTCAATTTGATCTGTTCCTCATTTACTAAAAGAAGTACTCGTTGGTCCCACCACTCACACAGAAAGTGCAATTAGAGCCCGAATGGACAATTGGCAGGCTCTCAAGTTAAATCAATAAATTTACATATTGGAAGTAGCATGGATTTCATTTATAGACTCGAGTTAAGAGTAAGATCTTTCACCCAACCTAGCAAGCAAAAATTGGGTCAAAGCATACCAACATATACATTTGATATTACACATATGATTCAATTTATACTTTTATTTAATGTTTGTGTGTCAATTCACTTGAGGTTGATTCATTTAACTATGCATGTACCGTTTATCTTTGTATTATTCCACACTTCCATAGATGTTCAATAAATGTTAAAATAAAATAAAACTCACATTTTCTGTATCTAGCATGGTGATTTGAAGATAGGATGTTTAACAAATTTGTCAAATAATACTTTAGCTTTTCTAAATATCCCTTAAAATAAAGATCTTTTATTTTGAAAAGATTTCTGAAATAAAATAGATTTTAGCCAAGTTACTATAGCATTGCATAAACACTTCTTGGTTTTGAAAAGCTGCTTTGAGGTTAACAATAGCCAATTAAATATTCTTTTGTTTGATATTTTATTGTTTAAAAAATGATAAATTGTAACAAAATGTAGGCCACATGTAATAAACATGTTATTTGAAGCATTAAACATTGTATTAACTTTAGTAGATCATAAACCTGTGAACTACCTTATATTGTGTTATTTAGGGATTTATATCTTTAATGACATTTGTGGGGGGAATTCAAGGATATGTTTTGATTAATGTTTATATTCTTTCCAGAAAACATTTAAATCATATCTTTCACCAATTTTCAGTTAGTTTACTTTGTGCTTTATTGGTATTCTAGACCTAAAGAAAGTTAAACCTCACAAATATTTTGTTGTCAGGGATCAGCAGTAAACTTGCATAGTTTAACATTTTTTAAAAATTCTATAAAATGCACAAAATATATTACAGCTTTTGATACAGAGGATGGGAGAGAAACGTTATTATTACTGGACTCACCAAGCTGTTTGATTATGATGCATGCACTTTGGTTGACAAGAATCTTATCTGTTTTAAATGCTTAGTGCAAAGTCTATTACTGTTCCATTTATATGTGAACAAACTAAATGCTTTGGTTCTGAAGGTACTATTAATTATAAGGACAGCTTGATGGATTGCTGTATCAAATGAGCAGTTTTTCTCAATCAGATAGCATGAGGAAAAGATTTTTTCTCTATAAATGAAACCTCTAAAACCATTTTTGCTTTTAAAGTTAGAGGTGTATTCAATTTATATAACTGTGAAGATAGTTTTATCTATTGAAATAATGACCTGGCTGTTAAAATACCAGTGAGAGATAAGCCAAAATACTAAAGAGCAGTTTACAAAACAATGTTACATGTCTCATTCATTTATTGTAGGATGTTGACCATTCTATTTATATTTCTGCTCCCGTTTTTATAAATGTCAGAACCATATAAATCAGTTTGAGTTTTTAAAGTTTCTCATAATAAATGTTCATATAATGTTTTCTGAGAGTGCTTATTATAACATATGTCTTTGAATCTTTCCAATCCTCTAATCCTGGGATTTACAAGGAGGATGTTCTTGCAAACCGAGTAAAGGAATAGTAATTGTTTCCTCAGAGTAGTTATCAGTCATTCTTTCAAATAATATTTCCTGTCTTTGAGAGGAAAGAATTATTTAAACACAAAGGATTACTCTTTCATATATTTTAATAATTGAGGAAAAATGTATTATTTTGAGGAACATTTTCTTTCTCGTGTTTTAATGTTCTGAACATTGAGTTCTCTTCAACAAATTCAAATAACCTTTGTTTCAGTATTCTGAGTATTAATCAACCACATAAAGAAGTTCATCAAATTCATTCCGAGATGAAACAATTGGTTTCATTTTTATTTTAAAATCTTATCTTTTCATGAAGTACTCCATAGGATATCCTAACAACTGGGTGAGAACCACTAAAGAAGTTAAAATGAATAACTTAAAATAAGAAATTATTTATTTTATATTAAACTCTGTACTACTAGGAAAGATTGGTAAATATTGATTAGTACTTAAATGTAATGTTAGCTGCTTTGGCTTTAAATGCTTTAAGCAGGGTGTTTTCACATTCAGTTTAGTTGATCATTCATCTTTCCATGTAACGGAAAGAAATATGCATTTTTTATATAAACATTGACTCCTCCATGATAAGAATCTAATTAAGTGCAGCTTTTCTAAAGTAATAGTTATTTTGTTTTGTTTTCATTAATTAATGTTTTGTACACAATCCCAGAATGACTGAGATGTTGGAGTCATTAGATATCCATTTTAAATCACCTATTTTAACTATGCTTAGAGAGATAAGATAATACATATATTTGTAATAAATGCAAAGATAGGGTACCTCAAGAAAGAAATATTTAATAGAAACTATTTCCCGGAAATCTCAAGAAAGAAATATTAATAGAAACTATTTCCAATTTTTGGAAAAGTTTGGAAGAATTGATACTAGTTTTTCTGTAAATATTTGATACAATTCACTAATGACACCATCAGGTCCAGAGATTCTTTGTTGGGAGATGTTTTATTACTGATTCAATTGCCTTGGTTATAGTTTTATTTATATGTTCTCTTTCTTCATGATTTAGTCTTGGTAGGTTGTGTGTTTCTAGGAATTTATCCTCTTCATCTAAGTTATTCAATATGTTGGCACAGAATTGTGTGTAGTACCCTCTTGTAATCCTTTTTATTTCTGTAGCGCTGGTAACATTGTCCCCACTTTCATTTCTGATTTTAGTAGTTTGAGTCTTCTCTCTTTATTGTCTTTGTGCATCTAGCTAAAGGTTTGTCTTTTTTTTTTTTTTATCTTTTCAAAGAACCAAACTTTTGATTTCATTAATTTTCTTTATTGTTTTTCTGTTCTCTATTTTATTTCTCTCTGTTCTAATCTTATTTCCCTCCCTCTGCTAGTTTTGGATTTAGTTTGTTCTCTTTTTTCTAGTTCCTTAAGTTGTAAAGTTCAGTTGTTGATTTGGGATCTTTCTTATTTTTTTTCATTAAGTATCTATAGCTATAAATTTCCCCCTTAACACTGTTTTCACTGTGTCCCATAAGTTTTCATATGTTGTGTTTCTCTTTTTGTCTTTAAGTATTTTCTAGTTTCTCTTGTGATTTCTTCTTTGATTTGTTGGTTGTTTAAAAGTCATTTAATTTCCACAAATTTGTGAGTTTTCCAGTTTTAATCGTGTTATTGACTTCTAACTTTCTCGCATTGTGCTCAGAGAAGATACTTTGTATAATGTCTGTTTTTAAATCTATTGAGACTTAATCTGTGGCCTGCCATATGCTCTATCTATCCTAGAAAATGTCCTCTGTGCACTTGAGAAGAATGTGTATTCTGTTGTATAGATTGTTTTGTGTATGTCTGTTAGATCCAGGTGGTTTATTGTGTTAAGTTCTCTATTTCCTTACTTATCTTCTGTCTGTTTGTTCCATTATTAAGAGGAAGGTATTGAAGTCTCCCAATTGGAATATAGCAAGGTTCCTGAAGGTTCTTCTTAAGGAAGATGAAAATAATAAAATTCTTGATGAGTTAATGTTATAATTTTAGATGACTGACAAAAATTTTGAGTTTGAATTAATGATAAGTACATAAAAATTAAACAAAAAAGGCAATCATTCTCTCAATGGGTGGAAGCAATTGTGTAGGAAAGGTATAGTAACAATGGAGCAATATAGGGCTCAGCTGCCAATTTCTTAACATATTTGAAGTATTGGAAACATCAAATATTGACATAATTAAAATTACAATATAACAGTATTAGAAGGATGGTAGGATGAGCAGGGTGCTTATATGGTTGGTGGTAAGGGATAGGAACAGGGAACTGAATCTCTCTTTAAAGGGAGGTAGATAATTAATAGGCATTGCTGAAAACATTTTATTAAAAAACATAAACATATAAACAGATATAGAAGTAAATACCAAATGAAAGTAAAGTGGCATGATCTCAGAAGTAGTGTTTTACTTAAGTGTATGGCTTTTTTAGTAGTAAAAACCAAAATAATTTATATAAAACTGATTACGCCATAAAAAACTTATAAAATGTTTGAACCATAGTTTACCCGCTTTTGAATATTCCTTTACCCTCATTTAAAAATATATAATTATTTTATTTTATTTTTAAAAAACTATACAGATGAAAAGTACTTGTGTATTATCATTATACATGCTTAGCTGGTATAAGTAAATGCAGTCATTGAGATGTGTTACTATAGCTACTTTTTTACGAAGAAGGACATCAAGTGGCGAAAGATAAATGACAGAAGTTGAAAGACTGAATTAAAATACATTCATTCAGTTTATCATTACTTCCTGATTTGTTTTAGGTAGATATTATAAATATCAATAATATGTCTGTGTGTACATAGGACAGCTAACCTATTCATTCATGTCATATATATCATATTCTGTAATATATATAGGGTGATATTAATAAATGTTGAAGATTAGTTTTAAAAGAATATTCCTTGGCTGATTTCCCACATTGTATTAACATACAGGAACAAAGAAACTTGTTTTTCATAATTAGTGTCTATGTGGAGTGAGAAAAAGGTGAAGGCTTTTGACTTGCTAACTGACTAATTCAACTTCCCACATATCTCCTTGATATTTAAAAGAAAAAAAAAAACTGAATCTCTTATGCTTGAATTTGGTAAACGTATTCACTTTAGTAAGTTTAGTAATTTTGTTTTCAAGAAAATTTTGGGGTTTCTGACAGTCAAAAACTGTAGGACATATTTGTTTAGGTGTGTATGTTATTAATGTATTCAGAAAAGAAATGCAGGAAAGTCTTAACATAACATTTTTTTAATTCTGTTTTGTTTTTGCTATTTACCTTGATAAGCTGTATTCGATACAACTAATTTTGGAACTTTACGTAGGAAAGCTTTCAAGAAATATAGAATAGAGTTATTGTAGCTTTAGCTGAGAAATGATAATGAATAGCATATTTTTGGTTTTGATTCTTTTCCCACATTTGTATAATAGTTTATATGTCTTATGTTTTCATAAAAGTATAGATATACATATTTTAACCTAATAACAGTGCTTTGAAGGAGGCAGAATAGATGATGAGATGCTAAGCAATTTGGAAAGGGTTCTTTTTTAGTTTTTATAAATTTTCTTTTATTTTTAACTTTTTTTATTGTGGCAAAATATACATCACAAAATTTGTTTTTACCGTTTTAAATGTAAACTCATTGGCCTTGATTACAGTCATGTGCTGCTTAACAATAAGGATACGTTCTGCAAAATTCATTGTTAGGTGATTTTGTCATTGTGAGAATATTGTGTGGTGCACTTACACAAACCTAGATGGTCTTGCCTCCTATACACGTAGGCTACATAGTATAGCCTGTTACCTGTTACCTATAAGCCTGTATCGCATGTTACTATACAAAACAACATGAGATTAAATCAAGCACAAGAGAAAATGGTGCAATCAAGGGATGAGGTAAACATAAGATGCATGAGCCTGTGGCATAACAAGGCAAAGTATTTTACAGCAAAGTTGTTGTTTTTTTTTAAGTAGAAAGAGTAGACTCTAAAATAATGATAAAAAGTATAGTGTAGTAAATACATAAGCCAATAACATAGTTGTTTATTATTATCAAGTATTATGTACTGTACATAATTGTATGAGCTATACTTGTATACATCTGGCAGTGCAGTAAGTTTGTTTACACCAGCATCCCCACAAACACGTGAGTCACACATTGTGCTACAACCTTACAAAGGCTACAGGACTTTATCCGCTCCATCTTACGGCACTGCTCTCCTATATGTGGTTCATTGTTGACCAAAAAATGTTGTGTGGTGCATGACTTGATATTCACAATGCTGTATAACTGTCACCATTATCCATTGCCAGAATTTTTCATCACCCAAGAAAGAAACTCAGTACCCATAAAGCGATAACTCCCTATCCCCCCTTCTGCTCAGACCCTGACCATGTCTAATTTATTTTCTCAGTGTTTGAGGAAAATACTAGAGAAGAAAGGCTGGCACTATAAGGTGCTGTAGGCTTGGATTTTGCTGTTTTGTCACAGAAAGCTAACTCAAGAAAAAAAAAGAAAAAAGAAAATTATAATCCTGTATAAGTGTAAAAATCCAGGGGTAGTTTGATTCTTCAGGACTCAGATGATGTCTTTGGGACTCTGTTTCTCCTCCTTCCTTCTCCATTTCTAAACTGTTCGTCCTTTATATTATCTCAGAAAGACTACCTCAAGAAAACAGCAACTCTTACCCAACCATTAGAGCAAACAAGTTTACTCCTGAAACTGGTGCTAATTGATCTGAGTAGGGACACAGGCCAACACCAAATATCAATCTTTTTTTCAGGGAGCTGTGGAACTCCTGTTGTGACTTAGGCCATATGCTATCCCAGGAGTCAGGGTTGGTCGGTCAACCCTAATGGAACTAGAGAACAAGAGTGGAAAGTAATAGAGGCTCCATCAGAAAAGACTGCACAGGAAAAATGAAAAATTCTTCCTGTTAAGATCAATAGATTAAAAAAATTTTGTTAAATATAGTTATCTGGATTTCTTTTTGCTTTTCATTTTCAGTTAAGCTGATACGGAGAGTAATAGGGAATATACATATATATATATATATATAAAATAAATATATATTTGTAAACCGTTTTTTATATTTGTAAACTTTAACAGACATTAGGCATGTTCCTGATCTTCAGTTCTCATCGCAATAAAAGAAAAATTGTGTAACTGTGTGGTGATGGATGTAACTAGATTTATTGTGATGATCATTTCACAATATAAATATGGAATCATTATGTTGTATATCTGAAAGTAATATGATGTTATCTTCATATTACTCTAAAAAAAGATTACACAACCACTAATGAGCAAAACCCAGACTCAGTCCCAGATCACTTTGACTCCAAACCATGTATTTGTTACTGTTATTAGGTTGGTGCAAAAGTAATTGCGGTTTTTACAATTATTTTTAACCTTTTGAATCGCAATTACTTCTGCACCAACCTAATGCAACCTAATTTACTCTAAAACACAATAAACTCTGTACTGCTTCACTAGCAAAAAAATCAGAAAAAAATGGGTAATTTCATACCCATTTCTAGAAAGGGCTGCGCCAAGGCCACAACCAGTCCTTATACCTGCCACTTAATCTACAGCAGCGAGTTGTTTTTTTTTAAATGAAGGAGCTGATACCTCAAGCTTATCGCTGTGCCTTTGAAATCTCAATAAAGAACATTTGGGCTGGGGGCTGGGGGGTGGGGGGCATGTTCCTATAGTATAAATTTTAAAGGGATATGAAAAATGTTGAGAAGTATCTCTTACCCTACAAATGCCAGTAAATCAGAGTAGCACTGAAGCCCAACTAGTTGTCAACATACCTTGCAAACCTTGATGCTTCTGAGTTGACCTTTTTATTTGTTAGCACGTTCGTTTTTTTTATATGCAATATTGATTATCATAATTAAGTGGCTTTACCCTGTGGAACAGTTGATTTCACCACTATTTTCACTGTTATTTCAATTAACCTTATTGGCACATCAAATTGCATTCTAAATTATTACGTAATAATTTAACTTTAAATCAGTTTTCTTTTTTATTAACTAGAATGTTTAAAATACACATCCAAGGATTACTAGCATATTTGATGTGCATAGTCAGGGTTACTTCAATGCAGGGACATGGCTCTGAAATGCTGCCTCATGGCCAGATCAGAATTTTGAATAGACAAAATAGAACATAAAAATATGCTAATACATGTGCCCTGTATGGACACCCTTTGGAAACTGTTTTGTTCTTCATCAATCATGGACTCTTATAAACAGTAATGCTTATTACTTGAAACAGTTTACTCAAGTACAGGCAATTAGAGATGCTGGAAGCTACTATGACTTTTCTGTGCAAGCATGGCTGGCACACATTCCTGCATACTGAAATACTGAAGGTTCCTGAACCGGGGAAAATATGACAGGGCGTAGGAGAACTCCTTCTTTGTCACTGACTTCTTTGAACTGAGGGGAAACGTCCTGCTTCATAAAGCTTCTCCAAGCTGTTAT
The DNA here is from genome assembly GCF_057876585.1 of Rhinolophus sinicus. Classification (NCBI taxonomy): domain Eukaryota; kingdom Metazoa; phylum Chordata; class Mammalia; order Chiroptera; family Rhinolophidae; genus Rhinolophus; species Rhinolophus sinicus. The sequence continues at coordinate 45,418,509 of NC_142501.1, read as the reverse complement.
TGGTAACTGAAGAGGATCATTTTCCAGGAATAGGAGAGAGAAATTCACGCACCTGAAAACAACCTAATCTATCAAGGCAAACACTAGAGATCATGCACACAACTCAGTTCTTACCCTCTGCAGTTCTATATTGGCAGTCCTAGTGCAGGATACCCCATTTAGAAACCCTATGCATAAAACCAAAATCAGTTATGTTTTAAATTTTGTTTTACATTTCAGAATCACCTTTAATATTCTCTCAGTCTTGTGGTTTTCTGTATTTGAAGTACTCTTTCGTTGCAAAAAAATTTATACAAAGCACTGAAGAGCTTAGTATTGACATTATTTAGGCCATCTGATGAGGAGAGGAACCAGGTTTCCTTTAATAATTGGTCACTAGCTTTTGGCATAGTATGTGGCATTTCGTAGGCATCCTAATGATAGCTAAAGTCTGTTCATTTGTGTTTGTGTGCCACAGTGTTTTGCGGGGATAACTTTACTTAATCCTCACTATAATACATTCATGTGGTTGATGTTATTACTGTGCTGATTTTATAGATAAGGAAGCTGAGCTTGGTGAAGTGTTTTGCATGGAGTCTTAGAGCAGTGATCTATGCTGGGATTCAGAGCCTGGACGTCGGCCCAGAGCTCCTAACTACTCCACTATACGGGGTTTATAAATGTTCACTGACCAGAACAGAAGCTCTGTTAAGTAAAGAAAGGAGCAATGATGTATTCTGCTGTACTGTTTGTCTGGTTCAGTTTTCTGCTTTGCACCCTAGTTCTCATCAAGATAGAGGTTAAGATGTACAGTGATATCTCTGGTACATTTCTCTCTACCACTAGCTTTCATTCTAACTTAAGTCTTTCCATAGTATAAGCCACTAACGAGAGTTCAGTTTGATTCAACATTTGGTTAAGCATCTGCTTTGTCTAGAACAACGTGCCAGGTTTTCTGGGAGATAATTAATGTGAAAATTTCACAACCCCTGGATAAACACACACACACACACACACACACACACACACAGAGTTTTAAAAGGGATTAATTTTAAATAGAGTGGGGTGGGAACATCTTGGACTGTCTTGAATGATGGGAAATGTAAGAGGATGGTTCCCTCTGGCTAGTACAGGCCAGAAGGACTTTTCACCAGGGATTAGTTTGCTAACAGTTCACAGCTGTACTCCTAAGTAACAAAGGGGCTGATTTAAATAATATTCAGAGATAATAAGCATATCAAGATGCCAAATTCAGTTTAGGAAAAAATCGTTTAAAATTTAACATAATAGCTTTGGGGATTGTAAAAGAATGCTGGTAAGCACCTTTTCACATCTAATCATTATCACAAAATATCTATGCATGTGTAAAGAATTCTCTTTAAATGTGTAAAATCTTATTAAAACAGTGATGATTTTCATTAATATACCTCCATTAGAAAAGGTAAAAATTGCTGGTTTTATGAATTTATAAAGTTTTAAGGATTTGTAGATTTTCTTTGTTATTTATTTGTGTTTGTTATTCTTTTAAGTTTTTATATCATGATCTAAAACATCATTATTATTTATATTAATTACACAATTTTTTTCTGAACATGTTAGGATAATTACTTCAAAACCTATGGGTTGACAGATATTTTTTTAATTACTGTGTTAATTATGTAACAGGGAAATTTTAGACATGATTAAATATTCCTGAAAAACAAAGGAGTAATGTAATATATTGTTAAAAGTATGAGCTCATCTTGGTAATTTTCATTTTACAAATTACCTTCATGTACCTAAGCAGAAAACAAGACATAAATATTAATACTTCAAGATTGTTTTTCCATCTGTAATATAGTTATCCATAATCACAGTTATCTTTTTTAATGTTGAAATAACTAAGGTTTTCTTTTTAATAGTGGCATTTTTCTTAAGCATTAGCGAAGTAGATTTACAACATATACAGTTTATATTCTTTCATATTAAAATATGACCTACGAACATCTAGAAATTTAAGATCTGGTTATAACTAAAAAGTTTTTCTTTAATTCTTTCTAAAACTCTGTGTACATGTGTACCCACCATCCATTCTACTTCATACATACATATAAAATATAGTAAAAATAATTGAATATTTCTTTATGATGAATGATGATTTACTGCACCTTAGAGTCAGCTGTCTGATATTTGCAATCATTACTCAGTATAGAGAAGGTGTTAGGGGTTCAACGGCATCTTCTCTGACCTTATTTAGGACTAACTGTAAAACTTGCCAGGATAGGGAGGTTAATGTCTATGACAGAATTATTTCATTTGAATTAAATTATTTGTTTTAGAGGTAAAGATGTGAAAAAAATTCTTGTTAGTCCGGATAAGGTTCTAGTTACTCAATTAATTTTTATGTAGGAAAGCCAAAGGAAAGACAGTGGTAACTAGGTAAAGTGATAGATATACAAGTATTAACTAGCTTGATTGTTGTGGTCACTTTGCGATGTGTATGTATATCAAAACATCAAGTTGTATACCTTAAATGCGTATACATTTTATTTGTCAATTATACCTCAGTAAAGATGTTTAAAGGGAAAAAAAAAAGTAGAAAGCCAGGCACACAGCATAGTGGAGTGGCTCAGAGCACAGCCTCTGAAGCAAGCTATGTGAGTTAAATACCATTAAAATAATTTTCATTTAGTGTTTTCACTTTACTGAATAATCTAATTCTACTCAAATATAATTAGTGCATACAGTATATATCATACCATAGAGTACAGCAACGTACAGTAGATACGATCCTTCCAAATAAAGAGCATGACTTCCAAATAAAAAGCGTCTTTTTTGAGCACCTACCAACTATCAGGTAGTGTTCTAGGCACTGGGGAATCTCTTAGGAACAAAACAGACAAATTTCCTGCCTTCGTGGAGTGTAAATTCTAGTAGAAGACAGATAATAAGCAACATAAAGTAATTATATAATATTTTAGAAGACAGTAAGTGCTGTAGAGAAAAATAAAACAAGGAAAGGATTTTAGAGGGGCTGCGGTACGGAGGAGGTTGAATTTCAAATAGTGTTCAGGGGAGGCCTCATTGTGCAGGTGACATTTTAAGGTAAGTCCTGAAAGAATTGAGAGAATAGGCCATGAGTATGTCTGGAGGAAGAGTATTCCAAGTGCAGCAGAGAGAACATGCCAAAGCTCTAAGACGTGCCTGGGTGTTAGAACACCAAGGATTTGGTTTTTGAGAGAATGAGGAGTTCAGCTGCGCACACATTATGCTTGAGTAGCCTATGTGTGAATGTATAAATGGGGAAACTGCCCGTCTCGGTATATGAACCTAGGAGTCAGCAATGGGTAGATGGTTGAAACTGGATGTAATCATAATCAGCAAGGAAGCTAAAAGAAAAGAAGAGATCCGAGGATGTTCTGTGGCACTTTGCATGCGATGGAGTCAGCCGAAGAGAAGAGCAGCCTAGAGAGTGCTGTGTCATACAATCCAAGTGGGGAGAGCACTCATTTCAGGAAGGAGGGAGTGATCAGCTGTATCAGATGTTGTTGATAAGCCACGTAGTGGAAGGACTAAGAATTGGCTATGACATTTAACAATGTGGAGGACGTGGGTGACCTTGAGCTACAGTGGTGCAATCCAAAACCTAATCAGAAGAGTAAGAGGAGAAGAATAACAGTGAGTACAGCCAAGTCTTTTCAGTTGCCTTTTTTTTTAAAGGGAAAAGGGGATCGAGAAAATGTGTGTGTGTCTGTTTCAGATTTTTGTCCGTTGATGGGAATGTTCCAGTAGAGAGGAAACAAATGATGCAGGAGATAGAAGGAAGGTTGCCGGAGTGATGCCCTTGAGTAGGAAGTGTTTTCATATGAGCAGAAGAGCATGAGTCAAGTTTCAGTTAAAAACACATGATGTTCTAGAGAGAGTGAAGACCACAGAGTTCATATGAGACTCTAGTAGCACAGACAGGGGTATGAGACAAAAGAGAACTGATCGTTATTTTGTAGGTAGTGGGCTGCTGGTAAAGGGTTGAGTAAGAGACTGACAAAATCCTCCTCTGAGACAATGGTCTGGCACAGGTGGGCAAGATACACAGGGAGTGGAGGGGCTGTTTATAAGGAGACAAAGTAGAAGGGCCTTGCAAATGTAAGTCTGAACACTGTGAAAATGCTGAAGGCCTTACGCAGAATAAATAGACTATCAAAAAATATATCTATCTGGAAATACACAGACTGCTTGGTAAGAATGAAGCAGAGGTGCCTGAGTTTTCCATCTTGGTAATTGATAAAGGATACATTAGTCAGAGGTAAACAGTGTTTGCAATAAGAATAATGATTGACATTTTCTTAATGGTTTTTTTTTTGTTTATATTTTAGTTACCAAGGCTAACTAATTAAGAATATAAAATATTACCCATTATGTCGATAAACACTCAAGGCCTATTTACAGTTGTTAAGTTCTATCCCAATCGCCTCTGACCTCTCCTAATTACCATTATGCATCATTTTTCTTTAACTGTAACTTGGCTTCTGGTCTTACGCTACTGTATTTCTTTATATTTTTCATTCTTATAACTAAGAGCAATGTTGGCTTCTTATTCATATTTATACATGAACAGAGTAAACAAATGTTGAAAGAATGATAAATGTCTTTTTTAAGGCTTTGTTAAACAATTAACTTTGAGACAATGGGATATTTGACTATGGACAGTATATTGGATTCTATTATGGAATTATTATTTTTCTTTGGCATGATAAAGGTTGTTGGGTGTATGTGTGTGTGTGTGTGTGTGTGTGTGTGTGTGTGTGTGTGTTTATGTTATGTATTGAATTGTGTCCCTCCCAAAATGATGAAGCACTAACCCTCAATGTGACCCTATTTGGAGATAGCGCCTTTAATGAGGTAACTAACATTAATTGAGGTCATAAAAGTAGGACCCTAATATGCTAGCACTGAGTCCTTATAAGAAATGAAGAGACACCAGCGAATGTGCTCTCTCTCCTCACATGAATGGAGAAAAGGTTATGTGAGGACATAGTGAGAAGGTGGTCATCTGCAAACCAGGAACAGAGATCTCACCAGATCCTAACTCTGCTGGCACCTTAGCGTGGCGTTTCCAGCCCCCAGAACTGTGAGAAAATAAATATTTGCTGTTTAAGCCTGGGGCATTGTGTTATGTCAGCCCAAGTAGACTGATAGAAGGTGGTGGGGGTGGAGGGCTCTGTTTTCTGTTTTTTGTTTTAAGTGTCGAATCTAGGTAAAGAGTTGGCAAATTTTTTCTATAGAGATCCAGAAAATAAGTATTTTAGGTTTTCGGGTCTGTTGATCTCTGTCCCACTCAACTCTACCATTTTAATGCGAACATAGCCACAGATATAAACAAATGGGCATGGTTGTGTTCCAATAACCCTTATTAACAGACACTGAAATTTGAATTTCATATAACTTTCACGTGTCGAAAAATTTTTTCTTTTGATTGTTCTTAACATTTGAAAAATGTAAGGGCAATCAAATATATGGTGATGGAAGGAGAACTGACTCTGGGTGGTGAACACACAATGGGATTTATAGATGATGTAATACAGAATTGTACACCTGAAATCTATGTAATTTTACTAACAATTGTCACCCCAATAAATTAAAAAAAAAAATCGGCACCATGAAGGGGTAGTTGTCCCATGAAATATTAAAACAAATTGTAAAGCTATAATAAATAAACCAGTGTAGCACTGTCAAAAAAAAAAAAAAAAAAAAGGAAAGAAAGAAAAGAAAAATGTAAAGACCATGCCTAGCTGGTGGGCTATACAAAAACAGGCGCAGACCAGATTTGACCCCTTGGGCCATAATTTCTCACCCTTGATCTAGGTGAAGAGTAAACAGGTGTTCACTGTGCTATATTTTAAACTTTCCTGTAGGATTTTTAAAATTCTCAGAATAAAAAGATGGAGGAAATTGACTTAATCTTGAGAATAAAAGTAAAACCAAAGAACAGTTTCAAATTTGTTAATTATTCTTCACTGCTGGAATGAAAGGATAATAAAAACTTTCTCAAGAGAGTGCATCTCTTTGAAGAAACAGGCTTTAATGGAGAGAGTGGTGGTAACGTAGAGGATGAGTAAGAAGAACAAACTTGTTTCCACCTTGATTATTTAAATTTGAATCCTTCCCCAGGACCATGACTACTAAACTGGAAGGAAAGAAGTACTAAGTTCATTAAGTACTTTAACACATGAACTTAAAATTCTTGTAAAGGTCAGGTTATTGCTGTGCTCTTGATAGATGTTTTTAATATATAATGATGGTGTGAGCCAAAACTGACCCAGCTGCCTGGTGAGGTATAGTAGTCTGTGTTCCAAGGGAACATTTATGGAAAAGATGATTAATTTTAAAACTGTTTTTCTCCTTACATAAAAATAGAAAATAATTAACCTTTATTGTTAATGCCGTTTAGTTTTAGAATGCCAATGTGTGTGGTATTGGGACACAAGTAGTCTGTATAATTAAGCTAGCTGCTAAGGTTTCCATTTTCAGAATTAAGATTTCAGCAGTAGCAGAAAGAAATTGGTTTTGACTCTCACTTTCCCTTTCCTTAGCAGTGAACAGGTAGATCTATGCTTTTTATATTTGTAAAGGGCAGTGCTCGCTGCTGGCCTTAATTTTTTAGAAAATTTCCTCCAGACAAGTAAAAGCAAAGGAAAAAAATTAATACATTTTGCCACCTGATTATGTTCACTTATATTCTTATTATGTAATACTCAACTTGAGGTATATCTGTGCCATAACGGAACTGAAAAATCATACATAATTTATACTTTTTAAATTAATGTTGCCCCTTCATAGTAGTCAACATAGGAATCTGAGAACATTCTGAAGATGCTGGTTTAATTTTTTGTTGTTGTTGTTAATATGCTTTTTAATTCCTAAGGCAAGTTCTTTTGAATATTCTCAGTGGTAGGAGATCTTTGTGTTTTGAGGATGATTCGATTCATGGAAATAGGCAGGAATAAAAGGCATTTAGAAGGTATTCTATGTCTTTTTGAATTAAGGTACATGATCAAGCCTTCTTGATTACTTTTTTTTTAAACTTTTTCTCTTAAAATGGTCTGTGAATCAGAAATTTGTCATGATAAAAGTCACGCATTGAGTTCTTTATGTCACATAGACTCTTAAAGTTTATGATGTTTTATTTTTTTGTGATGCCTATGATTAATATTCGGACTTTGAAATTTGTCATTGCACTGTTATTTTTAAGTCATCAGTGTCCTCAGCCATCACGTTGAAACCGGCTTGGTCTTGGTATTTTTAATCCTAGAATTGTTTTTGCTGTCTTTCTATGTAATAATCAAAAATCTTATTTCATCACTGGCTGCTTTTAAGTTCCCTATGAAAGATAACAATAGATGTCATGTTTTCTGATGACTGTCTTATGCATCATTATTAATATTCCCCCATTAAAACCTTGCTCTTGACTTCCCTTCAGTCATTCTTTCCATATCACCATTAATTCATTTGTCAATATGATATTTACTGAAAATTTTATATTATTTCTTAACTTGTTTTTATGCCAGTATGAAACATACTAAAGTCCTGTCCTAGTTTTTTAATATTATCAATGACTCTTTTTTTATTCATTCATTCCCCACCGTCTTCTCTTCTCCATAGGAATTCAAATATACCTATGAATTTAATACTCAGTGTATTTAATATATTCTTTCAATCTAATCAATGCTTATTTTGATTAACTTTGTTTTGTGCTATCCTAGAAATCTTTTTCTCTAACTTTTCCCCTTACTATTAGGTTGTTATCTGAAATTTTAATTCTTTTGATCACTATATTTTATTCTAACATTTATGTAACATACTGTATCCATTTTCCTACTAATGGAGAATCTAGGTGCCTCCAACTCCTAGCTTTTATAGTCGTGCAATGAACATTCTCTTACATATCTCCATATAAACTTCTATGAGGATGTTTCAAAGGTATACACCCAGGAATGGGGTTTCTGGGTTCTAAGATATTACTCTTAATTTGCTCAAGTCTTTTTCAGATTATTCTCAGAAGTGGCTTCATCCATTTTCATTCTAGGCATTTGTGTATAAAGGTTTCCATTCCCAACCCACCCTCATTAACAGTTTATATTATACAACTTCATAAATTTTGGCAATCTGGTTGGTATATAGTTTAATCTAATAATTTAGATTTGCATTATTCTGATTATTAAACTTATTTATTAGTTATTTTATGTGTTGCATATACCAGTCCCCTGTAGTCTTTTGCTCCTGAAAACATGTAGTCAAGTCTATCATCCATCTGTTAACTCTGTGTTGTCCTTTGTTGATGTAGTCAGTTTTTCCCTACATAACTTGTGCATTTTAGATCTCTAAGATATTCCATTTTTTATTGAAGTCACAATATTTTCTTACATTTTCTTCTATTAGCTTATAGTTTTATACATTAGGTCTTATATTATTTGGGGGTTTTTTATGATGTAAGGTAGAGAATCTAATTCTATATATTGAGTCAGTTTTTCATTATCACTATATAGTTTGTCACGTCCCACTTGTTTGTTATGCGATCTATATCGTATCATAAATACATACATATATACATACATATATGAATATATATACATACATACACACACAGATGTGATTATAACATGGAATTTTATTCTACTTCATCTTTAATAGGGGTTTTATTTTGGTTTGGTTTGTTTTTAATTTTCCCTGTAAAGATCCAGTGCATTCTTTGTTAGGTTAATTCCCAGATTTTTTTTCTTGTTGTAAATGTTATCTCATCTTCTATCATATGTTCCAATTGTTTATTTTTGGTATAGAGAAATGTTGATACAATTCATAGGTTGAATTGACTAGCCAGCACTGTGATACTGCTGAACATTAATGGAAAAGTATGCACCCTTGTCCCAGACTTAAAGGTAATGTCTAAAGTTGCTCCACTAAGTATGGTGTTTGCTGTAGCATGTGGTAGAAATTCTTTATTGAGTTGTCAGAGTTCTCTTTGATATATACAGTTTTCTGAGTTTTTATTTTAATTAGGAGTTTCATAATTCACATTTATAAAATAGTCCTGATAATGGTCTGGGCATGAAACAGTTTTTATTGGAGGATTGGGAGGAGGATCGTGATATAAGGTTTTAGATACTATTTCAACTTTTTAAATAACTATTGATCTTATCATAGTTTACATTTCACATTGTTCCATGTTTTATTTTTTCCCAGAATGGATCTACTCCATTCTTGTATTCAGTCATTGGCTTATAGTTGTTCATAATATGCATTTTGTTTTGTGCTTGATCTGTGTAATAGTTCATGATAGTAGTTACCCGAGTTTCACTCTATTGTTAATTTATATTTTCTCTCTATTCTTTTTCATCAGTCTTGCCAGAGGTTTCTCTGTCTTAAAAGTCTTTTCAAAGAATCAATTTTTGTTTTGTTAATCATTCCTTCGGGACGGGTCCATTCAACTTTAGTGAGTATGGTTTATATAAAATAAAATTCACCAATTTTAAGTGAACATATACATGAGTTTTAAGTTTTGACAAATATATAAAATCATAATAAAGAATAGTTCTGTTACCCCCAGAAGCTTTCTCATGACACTTCTCAATTATAACTAAATAAAGCTGAAAAAATGATATACAGATGGCAAATAATCACATAAAGGAATGTCCATCATCTTTAGTCATTAAGGAAATGCATATTAAAAGCACAATGACATACTATTTCACCTCCACTAAAATGGCTAAAATTATCAAGACTGTCTATACCAAATATTGGCAGGATATGGAAGAACTAAAACTGTCATGGAGATGTAAAGTGTTACAGCCACTTGAGAAAGCAGTTTGGCAATTTGTTAAAATGTTAAAATTACACTTACCAAATGCCCCAACAATTTTATTCCTAAGTATTTATCCAAGAAAAGTGTCAATATATGTCCACACAATAATTCGTGTGTGTGTATATATGTTCATAACAGCTTGATTAGTGTTTCTAGTGGCAACAACTAGAAACAACTCAAATATTCATCAATGAATTAATTTTTTCAAAATGTATATTTATGATGGAATATGACTTAGTAATAAAAGGGAAAGAATGACTGATACATACAATATGGGTGAGTCTCAAGGTACTTTACTAACTGAAAGAATCAGATACAAGAGACTCTGTGCTGTATGATTCCATTTATATGAAATTCTAGAAAGGGCAAACTGAATAGTTACAAAAGTAGTTGAGTAGTTGTCAGGGGTCAGGAGTGGGAGGAATAGTTTTCAATCATGAAAGCATGTTATATTTTGTCAGTTGCTTTTTCTGCGTCTATTGAGATGATCGTGGGACTTTTATCCTTTATTTTGTTAATGAGGTATATCACATTGATTGCACGTGGAATCATTCTTTCATCCCTGAAATAAATCTAGCTTGATCAATTTTGTATAGACCTGATTGTATTGTTAAATTAGATTTGCTAGTAATTTTTGTATCTATGCTCACTAGGAATATTGGACTGTAATTTTCTTGTTGTGTCCTTGTCTGCCTTTCACGTCAAGGTAATGCTGGCTTCATAAAATGAGTTGGGAAGCATTCCCTCCTCTTCTATTTTTTGAAAGACTCTGAGAAAGAATAGCATTAATTCTTTAAGTGTTTGGCAGGATTCATCATTCAGCCCATCAGGTCTTGGACTTTTCTTTGTTGGGATGTTTTTGATTACTGATTCTATCTCCTTAGTAGTTATTCTGTTCTTATTTTCTCCTTCATGATTCAGTGTTAGTAGGTTGTATGTTTCTAGGAATTTGTCCATGTCTCCTAGGTTATCTAATTTGTTTGTGTATAATTGTTCATAGTGATCTATTATGATCCTTAGTATTTTTGTGTTGTCAGTTATAATGTCTTTTCTTTTGTTTCTGATTTTATTTATTTGAGCCTTCTTTTTTCCTTGTTGAGTTTAGCTAAAACTTTATCAACTTTGTTTATCTTTTTAAAGAGCCAGCTCTTAGTTTCATTGATCTTTCTTATTGTCTTCTTAGTCTCTTTCATTTATTTCTACTCTGATCTCTGTTACTTTCTTTCGTTCACTATCTCTGGCTTTTTTTTCTTCTTCTTTTTCTAGTTCCTTGTGGTGTAATGTTAAGTTGTTTATTTGAGATTTCTCTTTTCTTAATGTAAGCATTTGTTGTTAAAAACTTCCCTCTTACAGCTGTTTTTGGTACATCTCATAAGTTTTGGTATGTTGTGGTTCCATTTTTGTTTGTCTCAAGATATTTTTTGATTACTTGTTTGATTTTATCTTTGACCCATTGGAGGTTCAGGAGCCTGTTGTTTAATCTCCACATATTTGTGAATTTTCTAATTTTCCTCCCATAATTTATTTCTAATTTCATACCATTTTGGTGGAAAGGATGCTTGAGATGATTTCAATATTCTTAAGTTTATTAAGCCTTGTTTGTGATCTATTAGGTTAGTGCAAAAGTAATTGCAGTTTAAAAGGTTAAAAATAATTGCAATAACCACAATTACTTTTGCACCAACCTATAACATGATCTATCTGAATAATGTACATTTCAGAAGAATGTGTATTCTGCGGTTGGATGGAATGTTCTGTATGTATTTCTTAAGTCTGTCTTGTCTAACATGTAGTTTAAATTCAACTTTTTCTTACTGATTTTCTGTCTGATCTATTTATTTTTGAGAATGGGGTAATAAAGTTCCCTACTATTGTATTGCTATCTACTATTTATCCCTTCGTATCTGTTAATATTTGCTTTATATGTTTAGGTATTCCTATGTTGGGTACATAAATATTTACAAATGTTATAGCCTCTTGATGAATTGACCAGTTTATCATTGTAATGAATGATCTTTTTCTCGGTATAGTTTTTGCCTTAATCTGTTTTGTCTGATATAAATATATTCACTCCTATTTTCTTCTGGTTCTATTTACATGGAATATATTTTCCATGTAACTTTAACTTTCAGTCTATGTGTGTTCTTAAAGCTGAGATGATCTCTTATCGGCAGCATGTAATTCAGTTTTGTTGTTGTTGTTTTGTCTATTCAGCCACTCTAGGTCTTTTGATTGGAGAATTTAGTCCATTTACACTTAAAGTAATTCTGGATAGGTATGGACTTACTGCTGCCATTTTGTTAATTGTTTTCTGGCTGTTTTGTAGTTTGTTTATTTCTTCTTTCTCTCTGGCTCTCTCCCTTTTTGATTTGATTTTCTGTAATAGTATGCTTTGATTCCTTTCTCTTTGCCTATTATAGATCTACTATAGGTTTTTGCTTTGTGGTTACCAAGAGACTTCCATAAAGCATCATATACCGTGTTTCCCCTAAAATAAGACCTAGCTAGACCATCAGCTCTAATGCGTCTTTTGGAGCAAAAATTTATATAAGACATGGTCTTATTTGATTATAATATAAGACAGGGTCTTTATAATATAGTAATATAATATAATATAATATAATATAATATAATATAATATAATATAATATAATACCGGGTCTTATATTAATTTTTGCTCCAAAAGACGCATTAGAGTTGATGGTCCAGGTAGGTCTTATTTTCGGGGAAACACAATAGTTATAATACTCTGTTTTAAACTGGTAACAACTTAACCTCAAATGCATATTTACCCTTCTTCCTCCCACATTTTTTATTTTTGATGTCAAAATGTACGTATTTTTCTATTGTGTATCTATTAACAAGTTATTACAGTTATAGTTATATTTAATACTTCTGTTTTTTTAATCTTTTTAACTAGAATTATAAGTATAACCACCATTATTACAATATTAGAGTATTCTGGTGCTCGCTTCGGTGGCACATATACTAAAATTAGAGTATTCTGGATTTAACTATATATATTAACTTTACCAGTGAACTGTATGCTTTTTTATGTTAACCTGTTACTAATTAGCATCCTATCTTTTTCCTTGAAGATATACTTTTAACATTTCTTGTAAGGCTGCTCTAGTGAAAGTGAACTGTTAGTTTTTGCTTGTTTGGAAAACTTTTTATCTCTTTTTCAATTCTGTACAAATTTGCAGATAGAGCATTATTGGTTGGCAGGTTTTTTGGTTTTTGTTTTTTGTTTTCTTTCAGTACTTTGAATATGTCATGCCATTTCTTTCCGGCCTGCAAAGAATCTGCTGAAAAATCAACTGATAGTCTTATGATGGTTCTCTTGTATGTAACAAGCTGCTTTTCTCCTCCTGCTTTTAAGAATCTCTTCTTGTCTTTAACTTTTGACGATATAATTGTAAGTGTCTCTGTGTGGATCTCTTTAGATTTGTCTTATTTAGAACTCTCTGGGCTTCCTGGAACTTTATATCTGTTTCTTTCTCCAGTTCAGGGAGGTTTTCAGCCATCATTTATTGAAATAATCTTTCTGCCCCTTTCTCTCCTTCTTCTCTTCTGGGACCTCTATCATGCATATACTTGTACATTTGATGATATCTCATAAGTTCCTTAAGCTGTCTTCATTCTTTTTCATTTTTTTGTTGTTGTTGTTTTTGTTTTGCTGATTGGATAAATTCCACTATCCTGTCTTTGAGTACTCTGATTCTTTTTTCCAGTTGATCTAGTTTGTTGTTGAACCCCTTTATTGAATTTTTCAAGTTAGTTATTGTGTTCTTTAGCTCCCTGATTTCTGTTTGGTACTTACTTATGTTTTCTGTTTCTTTGTTGAAATTTTTATTTTTTTATGCATTGTTCTCCTGAGCTTAGTGAGCATTTTTGCAACCATTATTCTGAATTCTCTGTATGGTAAGTCAGTTATCTCCATTTCATTAAGATCAGTTTCTGGAGATTTATCTTGTTCATTTGTTTGGAACATATTCCTGTTTCTTCATTTTTCTTGACTCTCTGTGTTGGTTTCTGCACATTAGATAAAGTGTCACCTCTCCCAATCTTGACAGACCGGTCGTGTGTAGGAGATGAAACTTGCCAATCAACCTAGCCTGAGCTCCTCCTTCCATCTCAAATCTTTGTGATTGTGAAAACCACTGTTTTTATTTTTAGTGTCTCCCATTAGTTGAGGGTGTGCAAAGACCCGTCAGTGTCCCAAAGAGGAGGTGACAATCAGCACCTACATATAAGCTGATTAGAAGCCAGGCTCTCAGGCAGCAGATAGTAAAGTGTGTATTTTAACACCTTCCAAGTTGAAGCTGAGAGATGCGGTTTTTTGCTTGCTGAATTCTGGGGGAAAAGGACGAGTAGCCATGACAAATGCTTACACACCCATTAACAACTGATCCTTTGTTTGCTATAGTCCTGTGGGACTCATGAATGCAAGCTCCATTGGCTTTCAGAGCTTGGTCATTTAGGGGTTCATCACTTGGATTTCAGCCTTAAAAATTGGGGTATTAGATGTGTGGTTCAAACACTTTTCTTTTCAGGGAGAAGCTGGGAATTGAGGGTTGCTTCTCAATTGTATGATGAGCTGCCAGGAGTGGGGTTTATGGCAGAAGTATATCCCAGCCTTTCCTATCTGTTTTGATGTGGGTATTTTCTCAGTCACCCTTCGTGTAGCAGTCACTCAGCTAGTTTCTGGATTTTTCTCAGAGGGAATTGCTCCATTTGTTAGCTATACATTTGATGTGTCCATTGGACTAGGGAAATTCAGAAGCATCCTGTGTCACCATATTGGTCTGGACTCATGGCCTATGGCATTCTTGCCCTAGAGTGTTGTTTCTGCCATCTATAAATCGTTTAAGGTGAAACATTTATTCAAATCTTATGTCCTTATTTTATTGCATTGTTATCTTGTTGTAATTGAGTTGTAAGCATTTTTATATATTCTTTACTAACTATAGGGCCATTTCCTAGGGTGGTGTTTGCAGTGAACAACCTTGTAAATCTGATCTGAGTCAGTCTTATTCACTGATTTTGACAAATGTATTTTTATTGTATTTATTATTGTATGGAGCCTTTATTTCTGACATCTTTCATGTTTTTATTCATCATTTTTTTTCTCCTTTCCTACCTCTATTATGTTGATGATTCACTTTATTCTTTTTGTTTGAAAGTTACAAATACTATTTTTCTTCTGTTATTTCTACCTTATTAAGATTCATTATATTTGTTTTTCCTTTCTAATGTGTAAATGTTAATATATCTATCTTCCCCCTCAACAACAATCTTAGCAGTCTCTCAGCTTACTTTTCTCCTATAACCTCCCTTCATTTCAGGATGGCATCGTCTGGAGGTTTTGTTCTGTATTTTTTAGTGTTTATTCAGGTAATAATAATTTTACTAAGTTATTATTCACCGTTGATTCCCTTATCCCTTTGCTTTGACTAGATTTCTTGTTGGAACATATCCTGCAAGATGTTTTTCAAAGAGGATCTATCAATGTGTGATACACTTTATGAGACTACTACCTCTTCCTAAGCTATCCCTCTGTGGTCACATCCAAAACTACTCCCTTTGTTTCTTTATTCATTCATTCAGCAGCTATTTAGTGATTACCTCCTGTGTACCAGGTATTACCCTTGGTCTGAGGAAGGAAACAAAACCAACAAAAATCGCTGTCCTCTGGAGTTGACACAAGGTGCAGAAGAGAGGGCTAGAGAACACTTGAGGCCTTCTTGGCAGTCCATGGTAAAGGCTGCACACTCTAGCAGAGCTCCTCAGCTGCCATGATGTTGCCCTGGTGTTTCTGGATGGTAAAATAGGAGGTGCTGCTTTCTTGTCACTTCATGATGACTGGGCAAACGATATTTTAACCTCGGGACTCCAGGAGGAAAAAAAGACCAACTAGATTGCCGTCTTGATCCATCTCCACTCTGTGGCTGTTGACTCTTCCTCTTTAGATTATATTAATAACTTTCCCATCCATATTAGGACAACTTTTTCCTGATCTGCCAGGGTTTCTTGCTTGTGGTTTTGTTGTTATAGCTGTTATAAATGTTATTTCCTCAATAAAGTTCTGAAAACCACCAAGACCTAATATTATCTGTAATAGCTATGGGATTTGTGTGGGAAAGTTATCCAGCAGCCCATGGTTGTTCTCCATCTTTTCCAGAATTGGTAGTCCTGGTAGAATTTATTATTTATTATTATTTACTATTATTATGGGATGCATATGCCAGTGGAAATCAATGCCAGGAGAGTTTTCGCAAATGATTATCAAACACGTCCTGAATTTAAAAGAGAAAAACTGTGAAATTTAATTACATGTGTGGTACATTAGCCTATAAATTATCAGAATCTTAGGACAATTTTATCTGCTGAACTCCTAAGAAAAGTTGACCATTGTAGGGAAAAGAGACTGAGGAGAGAAGCTGGGGATGTCTGAGTGGCCCTTCTGTATGCAGTTCCAGGAGGCTGGACCAGCTCCTACTTCCAGCTCATCACAGGAGTTAGGAGTGAGTGGGTGGGATCTGGTCAGAGAGTCAGAAGCAGCCCTTAATTTCTGAAAAAGCCAGAACAGGAAGCTCTTATAAATAGCAGCTGCAGGTGACCAAGCCATGCCGTCCATCTAACGTGCTGTCCATCTGACAGCATCTGAGCCATGTGCCTTGCACAGCTTTTGAAGCCAACCCATTTCCTTCTCCTGTCTGTGCAGTCCTAATTTTAGGACACACACCCCACTGTCCTCAAATCTTTTTTTAATTTCCAGTTAAAGGACTTTAATGTTGGATTTCATTTTATTTTATGCTCAGTAATTTCCTTGATACTCTCAATCTTCTCAGACCCTGTTTCAGGGAAGGGTGCTAACACTGCAGAAGGCAGCGGAAATGGACTTTTGGCTAGATGTGACCAAAAAAGGGGAAGGAGAACAATGAATTTGGGGTACTGTTCTCACGTTGAAAAATAAGATACCGTGTTTCCCGGAAAATAAGACCTAGCTGGACCATCAGCTCTAATGTGTCTTTTGGAGCAAAAATTCATATAAGACGCGGTCTTATTTTACTATAAGACCGGGTCTTTATGATATATGATATGGTATGATATGATATGATATGATATGATATGATATGATATGATATGATACTGGGTCTTATTAATTTTTGCTCCAAAAGACACATTAGAGCTGATGGTACGGCTACGTCTTATTTTGGGGGAAACACGTCTTATTTTGGTGGAAGAAATGTTAAGGAAAGTTAAGGGCTGTATAAAACCCCTTTTAATAAATCCTCTTGTGCTTTTTTCCTTTAGTTTCCGTAATTTGCATTAAATCCAGTTATCAAATGGTGGACAACAGGATGAGGTAACAGTATCCTAAAACAGCAATAAAACAGGTTATATACCTAATACAATATGTACGTTTAGTGACCCAACAGCACAACAGTTGACCAAAACTAGTGTCAATTAGTGTAGGTATCAGGACAATGCTGGTGTGCTAAAGGCAGCTCAGTAAGTAAAAAATAGGCATTAATAAAAAAACAACACTATTGTTATGTTGAGCTGCATTTAGTCATGTTCTTGCCAAGACCAGAATTTGAACATATGCACTGTGCCATGCACTCTACATGTCTAGCAGGAACACATAATAGAGTGTCATGTTATCTTAAGCTCATGAAAGATTTGGTGAGATATTAATTCTAATTAAAATTTTAAAAAAGGTTAGCATTTTCTTCCTTTAAACAATTAATTAAAACACACACACACACACACACACACACACACACACACACACACACACACACAGAGCCACCTCCGGTTGTAGCAGTGAATATTTTTCCTGTCAGAGAGTCTTAGTAAATCATAATTTGCTAAGCTGAGCGTCTGAGTCCTGCAGCTGTTGGACATGTTCTGTGGGTTCCCAAGGTTGTTGATTTCCTCTGCTGTAACAGATGGAGTGCAAGAGGACAGAAGAGACATTCATCTAACAGGAGGCAGGCATATTAATATTCCAAATGTATTTGTGTATCAAAGCCAGGCAATAGTAATGTCTGAAAACCATTGGACTTATCAAAAAAAAATATATCTCCTGTAACACCCTGATGGCTTGACAATGGTTATAGCCTTTAAAAAAACTACTTGAAATTTATCCAAGTTTTACCTATACTATATAGGTGGTAAGAGCACAAATTACTGTCCTTTCCCTAAGTATAAATACCATTTGCTTCAAAGAAATGGTTAAATTATGAACACTCAGATATATTTATTAAAACAAAGCAATTATTGAAAATCGACCTGCTCCTATAATAATAAATATCACTTTCTAGGATTACTAGTGTGTTTGTACTTTATTCAAGAAGGAAATGTATTTGCATGTGACATCGCAGGTAGTACTGCACAGGGAGGCAGGTAATGAGGTTCTAGTCTCTCCTCTTTCAAGGGCTTTTGAGAAAGCTATATAACTCTAATGGATCAAAGGGCCCTTTACAAAAAGGGAGAAATTGTAGTACCATAACTATCTCCTGATAGAATAGTAAGCCAGAGCGCCTCCCTTCCCACCCACCCACCCCCTGAATTTTTTTATTGTTGTAGTAAAATATCAGAGCTCCTTTTAACTTGCCTTTCATTTCAAACATTTTGGTGTATTTGTTACTGTAACCTGGGGAAATGGAAAAGGAGGGAGGAGGGCGCGAAATATTGGTGGATTCTCTATGTATGTAGGGAGACATTCTCTATGTTATTTAAGCTCCTGGGGGGAAAAAGAAGAAGAAAAAGGAGAAGAGAACTGATATTCATCGATATTCATCGAATACCAGCACTGCAAATTACCTATATTTTCTCATTTACTGTTCAATGAAACTTCCTAAGTTTGTTTCGTTAGCACCATTTGAACAACTTAGACTCAGAAAAATTTAATTGTCCCATGCAACACAGTTAGTTAGAGATGGGAGCTGAATTTAAAATCAGATCCTCTTGACTGCCTTGGCTTCACAGCTGAAGCTGCTTCAACTTCACCTGCTAAATGGTCATTATTTTTGTGTCTTCAAATCTTCACTTCCACATAAATATTTTCATTTATTTATAGAGGCAATATTGTGTTTTGATATATTTTTGTAACTTGGGACCTGTGTGTTATGTAATGAGTATTCAGCAATATTATAGCAATAAATTGAAGATTAACACAGTCTTCTGAAATATTAATGGTAGGCAAAAAAAAAAAGAGCACTGAATCCAAAAAATTGACTGGCGGTTTTTTGTCACATTATTGACAGATACAAGCTGTTCATATTTTATTATTGGGTAAATTTGTTAGTCGTATTATAAATGCCATCCTCCTCACCCTCTAAAACTAATTTCAGAGAAGAAAAGCATATTTAAAGTAGAATTTAGAAATAAATGACTTATAAAGAAATGATATGATTGGGGAATATTATGCATGTAGATCTCACAGCAGTGTATGATAGAAAGATTTTAATGCAATCCTTTTATCTTTATTTGAAAATTGATGAGCACAAAATATTTTCTTCTGTTATTAATCTTTATCCTAGAGGTTTCCAAACATGGACAATATGTGTATGTCACTAGATGTCTTGTGAACACTACTTGTCTCTACCCCCATGAACTTACCCTCCCCCTTAATTATTTAATTTTAAAAAACCTTCATGCTTATTAATTTTCAAATCTTATCTTAATACAGCCCATCTCTGACTTGCCTGTATCTATCACTTATAACTGTTCAGGCCATTATTACCAGTTACACACCTGTTCTGAATTGTCCATAGAATTTCCTTCCATCTTCCCCAGACATATAAAGTCTGTTTTTCTGGTCCTCCCAAGTAGCAAACCGTTTGGGCTTTTTGTCTTACCTTTGCGACCAAGGCCTCACAGTTGTTGTAGTGTAAGAAGTATTGATCTGGATATTAGGATGAGAGTAAGTCAAGTAAATACCCTTCTCGCTCTCATAGAACTCATCCCTAGCACCACTGTCCCATTATTTTTGCATCTCCAGCTTTCATCCCTTGACCTTCATCTCATTCTCCACAGCCACCCCCTGATTTTCTTCCTCTTCCCTTCCTCCTTCTTTCTTCTCTTCTCTCCTCTCCATTAACACAATCTGTTGCTTCAGCTCTAGAGTTTTCTCCCTCCTCGGATTTTGAGCAATGGAATGTAGCCAGTATAGTTTCCCCTTTACCTATAATCCCAAATAAGCACATAATTCTTTGTGGTTGTCCATGATTTTTTTTCACTCTTAGAAACATTAGGGCATTCAACAATGGGTAGAAATAATTAACAAGAAGAGACATTTCACATTTCAAGGTGTTTTGCCCCTCTCACAGTTAAATATCTGAGATGTTTCTTTTTGTATCCAAAGATCCACCATTAGAATCCATATCACCTTCATGCAACTTGATCTTTTTCCTCACTGTTGTCAGAATAAATTAAGGTGAGACATTTAAAAAATGTAAACCCTATAAGAGAACTCTACCATTCTTGTGATTCAGAAACTTTGCAGCACCCTCTCCCTCTCTTGCTGGTTCCCATGTGGCCTCTCCCCATGGCTCCAATCCACTGAAACTTTTGAGGGTGTAGTTGTAAAAGGGGAATGAATTAGCAGGGAAAGATAATGGGTGGGTTGGGAGTGTAGACTCTAGGCTCCATTCTCTTCTGTTGGACACAGGAGAGAGCATGGGGCTAAAGCAGAGTTAGAATCGGTGGAGAAAGAATCAGGTAGGCCAATTTTAATGGCATATATAAGAGAAATTACTCTCAGGACAAGTGTCCAGTCCACTTACTTTCTAGACCTCTATTCATGTACCTTGATTTCTAGACCTTTAGTGCTTTCTATTTCACAGGTGAGAGAGTTTTCTGCAGAAGGGCGGTTAGTGAGATGTGTCTGATTCTGTTTCCAAGATAATGTGTATGGATAGATAATCTTAGACCTCAGAACTGGATCATTTAATTCACTTTCCCCATTCATTAAAATATCACTCCACATTATGGACAGGTTCATTATTCTATTGATAGCATATATCAGGTACATTATGGATTTCATAGGGTTTTGTGAGAGCCCGGGGCCTCTAACTTCCACTTTTTTATGGGAAAATTCATCCTGAGTGCATACAGATAGATTTTTGAAGTCTTGTAAACTGGGGATCAGCTTGTAACCTCAGTGAACAAATATTTTCTATTCCTCAACTGAGAAAATTAAATAAGGAAATCAGCATAAGCAATTTAAATTTGCTAACTATGGCTATAAGTAGTACATGTATATTCTGTTTAATCATTTTATATCTTGATGGATTTTCATGAATATGTAAATATTCCAAAGACTACATACCCCACTTGTAAGAGCCAATAAAATAGAATGACTTTCCTATTCTGAAGGTTTATACAGAGGCTGCCAAAACATGTATACACATTTTTAAAAAAGAAAAAAACTATTAAAGTTGTAATACTCAATATATACCAGTAGCAAAAGGTGAATACAAGTCACATGTATACATTTTGTTTTTGGCACCCCTGGTATATTATTTTAATTACCAAGAAAATTGTAAATGATTACTAAAATGCAATAACAACTAATTAAGCATTAATATGATAGCATATATATAGTAAAACCTCTATTCATGTACCTTAATTTATGTGTTAATTTCCTTCATTTCCTCATAAATAGCTCACTATTATCAATGGAAGAAATCTAAGAGATAAAAATCAATGCAGTTAACTTTCCTACATATAAAAAGAATGAAGTAAACGTACACTTTTACTCCCTAATGGATAATGCAAAGCAAATTTTATTTTACCTACTTGTCTTCCCTCATAATGGTTTTGCCTACTTTCATACTTCATGGAAAGTGGGGGATAATTTACTGAAATAATCTCTACTTTATCAACCTTTAATTTAAAATAATCATGGAAGACCTATGAACTCCCTACATTTAAGTAGCTTTCACTTTAATAAGAATTTTAGTAATTGTTTTAGTATTTACTTGTCCTGAGTAATGCAACTGAAATTCTCTGCCACCACCCCCATCCTTATCCTCTTGGTTGCCTGGCAACATAGAACAAAGCAGAGATCCTTCAGAACAACAACAACAACAACAAAAACAGGTTTTACTATCAGGGACACTGATGAAATGAAACTATTCCTTTCAGATTAAATGAAACACTGGGAAAACTTATTTAGTGATTTACATATGTAATATGTGTGAGTATGCATATATATACATATAAATTTAATCTGCATTGACAGTAGGAGTGGTGACAGTTACCTCTCATGCAATTTAGTCAACAAGCTTGCTTAGTTACTCAAATAGAGATTCACTTAATTTGCCCTTAGCATCAGTTTCTCTCCTTAAGTAAATGGGAACTGGAGTTACCACCTTCAGGGATTGAGAACTGGGGGTATAAAAACCAATAGAAAACTATGCCTTATAAAATGGTCTATCTGAAAACAAATGACAGTTCTTTGCATCCACGAGGTAGAGCTTATCTAACATAGGTGAATTTTATCACAAACAAGTTTGTGGCAATGAAGTTGAAGTGTGCTTAGAATTTGGGATATTTTTCAGATAATAATTCCTTTTAAGCAGCTATTTGATTTCATTTGAGAAGTAAAATTATAACTATACTAGTTATGCCAGATATAATTTAACTAACAAAAATTATTATTTAGAACAGCCAAAGAGACTTTGATTAAAAATTTCCAAGGATATCTCATCTTTGAGAGGCAGTGGAATGAGTTACCCATGGAAGTATGGAAATATCTAGATATTTTAATAATAGCCTAGTGCCATATCAACATCTGTTTAAATTTGTAGCATGACTTTTTTTCTTTAGGTTAAACAGATATACATACATGGTTTCTTCTTGAGCTTTCTCTAGCTCCTGATTCTGCAGTATGTTTTAGAATATTTATATTTATAGGTATCAGGTGTCTTAAAGGATAGCATCCTATATGAAAATCAGCTACATTTGTAAGACAAGCTGAGGAATTCACTTATACACATTTACGATACTTTGATTCAAAATACCTTATTTACTTAAAGATTATATTCTTAGACCGTATTTGTAAATAAGAGAGGGAGTAAAATGCCACAAAGTGAAGCAACTCTCCTAGAAACTTAATTAAAATCATGATGATACATTCAGCCTGGAGTTTAGTTTTATTTTCAGCTAGTCATCTGCAGCCATGCTTCCCACAGAGGGAGGTTGCCAGGCTCACGGCACACTGTGCAACTTGGATGAACAGTATTACAGGCTGCTTATGAGCATATTACATCTGGGATCTGTGGAGAGCAGCCAGAGCACCAAGACAAAGATGCTGAACGCAGGGTATTTTCTAGGTAGCTTTCCTAGCTGCCTAAATGCTCATCACTTTTCTTCAGTACAGTGTTCAGAATGTAGTTTAAAAACAAAAACAAAACAAACAACAACAACAACAAAAAATATATATATATACACATATCCAACTTAACTGTTGTTTCTGATAATACCAGCAAGTTATTCTGATTTTTAAATTGTTTACATGAACACAAGTCCTATTCTATGGGTATATTCGTGTTCTTCAGGTGAATTGAATGACTTGTAGCCGAAGCGGTGAACTACTTACAGATCCAGCAACTGAAGCAGCCATTCCTGCTGCTGAGACTTGGTTTGTTTACCTCCATGTCTGTGTCAGAGATTTGGCATGCCTTTTGTGTTTACATGATGTATACACGTGTTCAGGGAGCAGCTACACAACAAAAGCGCAATTAAGAAGATCCATTAGTTCAGGGGCATGACAGATTTACATCTTAGGATGTAGGTATTCAATCAACAAATATGTATTAAAGAAGTAAGATGTACAAAGAACTCTTGATACAAAACTAAATACTACAGCAATACCTTCTTCCCAAGTGGCTTGTGGTCCAGTTTCCTTGGCTGCAACAGGGAAGGGCATAGAAAGGATTGCTGAAGCCTGAAATGAGCTCCATTCTTCTATCAGAATGGGGCAGATGGTAGGACATTGAATTTATCTGCAATATCTGTGATATCCAGTCTAGTAAACCAGAACACTCTCCACAGAAGGTGGTGGGATGAAGCGAGAGTGTCCTAACTTGAAGTCTTGAAGTATCCCAAATGAAAGGCTGTTTTCAGGAAAAGTTAACATCACCAGGCCAAAGGCTACTATCCTTAGACAGACTGGCTTATACGGTTGGCCTCTGACTGATGTTTGGGAACGTGAATGATAAAGAGTTTCCTACACTGATTTAAAACTTTCTCTAAATAGTGGGAGCGGCTCACTGTGTACTGTGTCTAAACTACTTTTAAGAGCAAAGTGGTGTATACTGAACATTTGTTTTCCTTCTGGGAAACTGGAATTTTTGTACTTGCTAAGCAGAGGGTGCCTATGTGAGTAGCCCTCCATCAAAACCCTGGACACACAGATTCTTTAATGAACTTCCCTGGTAGATGGTATTTCACAGGTGTTGTCACAACTTGTAACTGAAAAAATTCAGTGTGTTCTGTGTAACTCCACTGGTGGACTGTTGGAAGCTGTGCTTAGTTTCCTGCAGACTTCACTCTTAAGAGCCTGTTCCCTTGCTGATTTTATTTTGAATCCTTTTACTGTAATATAATCACGAATATAACAATTTCTGGGTCCCATGAGACACTCTAGTGAATCACCAACACTGAGCATGTTCATGGAGAACCCCAACACATGCAGAATCTGAATTTCAAACTGATATGTAGTAGCAGGAAATCTGATGGACAACAATATCTTGTATCTTTTTCTCAAGTCCAAATACGGAACTCCAGGAGATATTGGTCCAATTTGAAATGCCTCTTCGTCACTTCCCCGATAATGTAAGAGATAATCAATCTACTCTGATTTTCCACCTCCCTACCCATTAGTTTTGAATGATAGAAAACTCAAGCTAAATGGGAATTTATTGATTCTCATAACTGAACGATCTTAGGATATTACTTGCTTTAGTTTGATGCTCAGCTCAAATGATGCCTCCATTTCTGGGTTCTGCTGTTGCTCTGCTGGTTACTTTCTCAAGTGCGATCTTCCCTGTTGTCACAAGATGGCTGTGTCAGTTCTAGGATCACATTCATAAGTCCAACAAGAAAAGCCAAAGTTGAAAATTAGAACTCACGAGTTTATTTTGGCCACATGCCCACATGAACCACACATACTGAGAACTATCCCCCACCCCCTTCCAGGAATTGGCATGAGCCTCCTCTACCCCTAAAAAAACCAGGACTAAGCATGATATTTTTCAGAAGTAGCATTAAGAGATACTAGAAGGCCAAAGTCACAGCCAGTGTTTACTTCCCTCACAATCCCCACCACTTCAGAATCACTGATCATGTCAACAGATGCCGGAAAAGCATTTGAGAAAATTTAACATCCATTCATGATAAAAGCTCACAACAAGAGAGTATAGAAGGACTGTACCTTGTCATAATAAAGGCCATCCATATGTGACAAACTTACAGTTAACATCGTACTCAATGGTGAAAGGTTGGAAACTGTTCCTCTAAGATCAGGAGCAAGACAAAGATGCTCTTACCACTCTTACCATTCCTAGTCAACATAGCCAGACCAATCAGGCAAGAAAGAGGAATAAACACCATTACAAACTAGAAAGGAAGAAGTAAAATTATCTCTATTCATAGATGACATAATGTGACATATGAAAAATCCTAAAGACTTCACTAAAAAACTGTTAGAACTAATAAACAAATTCAATAAAATTGCAGGATGCAAAATGAACATAAAAAGTCAGTTTTATTTCTAGACATTAACAATGAATTATCTGAAAAAGAGATAAAGAAAACAATCCCATTTACAATAGCATCAAAAAGCATAAAATCCTTACGAAGAAATTTAACCAAGGAGGTAAACAAACTGTGTACTGAAAACTCTTTAAGACATTGATAAAATAAATTAAAGAAGACAGTAAGTGGAGTGATGTCTCATGTGTTTGGATTGGAAGAATTAATATTGTTAAAATGTCCATACTATCCTGTAGCGGGCCAGCCGCCACGAGTCGAACGGTTCCTGACAAGGGGAGTGGGAATGAAAGAAGGCACTCACACTTTGATGATGGCGATCGCGGACCCCAGTGTTCCTGGAGACCCTGAGTTTATTCTGTCCCCAGAATTTATACCTTCTGTGGACGTGCAGTTTAACAAGTACAAAAATGCATTACCTAGTTAACAGTGAATCTTTAACTTTAACACAGGAGACACAAAATTTACTGAAACTCCCAAATGTAATTATCTTATCAATTGCCCTGATAGGCATCAGCCTTCTGTTCTGGGAACTGGCCACTCCCACCACATTCCTGAGCAGCATGCAAGCACTCTCCAGACGCAGGCAGAGACAATTGCTTCAGTGGGAGGAAATAGGTTAAGTATAAACTGAGCCATTAAGGCTTTAAAGTTAACTGCAACCATGGCTCCCCACACTATCCAAAGCCACCTGTAGATTTGATGGATTCCCTATGAGCATTACAATGGCATATTTGACTACTGGAAATAGAGATAGAAAAACAACACTAAAATTTGTATGAATCAACAAAAGACCCTGAATAGCCAAAGCCATCTTTTGACAGCAGACAAAGCTAGAGGCATCACACTTCTGGTTTCAAACTATATTACAAAGCTGTAGTAATCAAAACAGTATGGTATTGGCATATAAACAGATGCACAGCCCATGGAACAGACAAGGGTGCCAAAAATACTAAATGAAGAAAAGATAGTCTCTTCAATAAGTGCTGCTAGGAAAACTGGATATTCACATACAAAATGAGGAAAGTTGACCCTTCTCTCACATGACTCACAAAAATTAGTTCAAAGAGATTAAAGACTTAAGTGCAAGATCTGAAACATAAAACTCCTAGAAACAAACATAGGTAAAAAACCTCCTTGACATTGGTCTGGGCAATGATTTTATGGATGTGACACCAAAAGTACAAAAAAAAAAAAGAAACAAGTGGGACTACATCAAACTGAAATGGTGCTGTGTAGCAAAGGAACTCACTAACAAAATGAAAAGGCAACCTATGAAATAGAAGAAAATATTTGCAAACCACGTATCTGATATGGCGTTAAAATCCAAAATGTATAAGAAACTCATAAAACTCAATAGCAAAAACAAACAAACAAACAATCTGATATTAAAAGGGGCAAAAGACCTGAATATACATTTTTCCAAAGAAGACATATAAATGGCTAATAGTCCCTATGTGAAAGATGAATAACATCACTAATCTTCAAGGAAATGCAAATCAAAACAACCACAATGAGATATCACCTCACACCTGTTACAATGGCTTTATCAAAAAGATATAACAAGTGCTATCAAGGATACGGAAAAAAGTGAACACTGTAAGCTGTTGTTGGAAATATAAATTGGTGCAGCCACTATGGAAAATAGTATGGAAATTCCTCAAAAATTAAAACTCAAATTACCATGTGATCTAGCAATTTCACTTCTGGGAGTATTTACAAAGGAAATGAAATCATTATCTCAAGAAGATATGTACACTTTCATATTTATTGCACCATTATTTGCAATAGCGAAGGTATGATAC
The DNA here is from genome assembly GCF_057876585.1 of Rhinolophus sinicus. Classification (NCBI taxonomy): domain Eukaryota; kingdom Metazoa; phylum Chordata; class Mammalia; order Chiroptera; family Rhinolophidae; genus Rhinolophus; species Rhinolophus sinicus. The sequence continues at coordinate 45,391,098 of NC_142501.1, read as the reverse complement.
ACACACGCACATGCACGCACACAGTGGAATATTGTTCAGTCTTAGAAAAGAAGGAAATCCTGACATTTGCAATAACATGGATGAACCTTGAGGACATTATGATAAGTATAAGACAAATAGGGAAGGTCAAATACTCTATGATCTCACTTATATGTGGTATTTTTAAAAAAACAAACTCATAGAAACATGGAGCAGATTGGTGGTTGCCAGATGTGATGGATGGAAGGAATAAGTGAAGGTGATCAAGGGTACAAACTTCCATAATAAGATGTATATTTGAAAGGTGCTAAGAGAGTAGGTTTTAAATGTCCTCAACACACAAACACACACACACAACATACACACACTATGTGAGGTGATGGACTATGTGAGGTGTATTAACTAATCTTATTTCACAATATGTACATATATCAAATTAAAACACAACAACAACAAAAAAAACACTGGCCCACCTGATGAATTTTATAGCTTTGTCTTCACTGTTTTTGTGCCTTTTGGAAAAATTCTGTCCTAAGTAGCTAATCTATCCAATACAGTATTTTGATTAAAGGACCAATCACATTAGATTAGTGCCCACTTCTGAAATCATCTTTTTATATTCCAGTTAAGCCCTATACTTAAATTAATGGGATAAATGTCATATTCAGGTTCAGAATATTATTCAGACTTTCTGTAAGTAATTGGACTTATGCCTATCAGATCAGCCTTATTTTTCCATCTAGGTTTGCTAATTAGACTCAAATTAAGTTATTACTGTATTCTTATGGCCTTTTAATTCTGTCTCTTCCCCTTATTACCTGTCTCCTAAGCACAGTAATTTAACTTTCCATCGCCTTGAAGAAAGGAAATGAGCTTTTTATGAACAGATGTTTCCTGGAATGTAGTCGACCTTTTAAATGCAACTCAGTAGGGAATAAGATGCAGAATAAGGCATTGACTTCTTACAGGAATTCATTTCCCAGTTGCTTTTTTCTTTTGATTTTGAACATTAAACTGCCATAACATTCATAGTAGAAAACTAAAATTGTATGTATTATGTAAATATAAAATTATATAAATCCCATTATATCTTATTTTTTTCTATAAGCCTGTAAGGTAAGTCAGGATGACTCATATGGGGTTCATGAGTTACAAGGCAGTGCAAGAAAATTGGAACCCCTATCTTTAAAATGTTAAACCTACTTTAGGCATACCTTTTTCTAGATTTCACTTTGGGAAGAAAAAGAATATTCCTTCTCATCTGCGATTTTAATTTCAGTATACCTGGCAGAGCTTAAAAACAGCCTGAGCTCTTCTATGGTGTGTACAAGCATATATCACTATTTAATTTTTTACAGGCAATATGAACAGAGCATTGAAATAGTACTGCATACTTGGGGGAGAAGACGCATATCAAGTTTAAAAATAGTTCTCTTTCATGTGCATACTACACACATTTTTCACTCTTCATTTCTTTCCCTTTCTCTCCTTTTTCTCCCATCTTTCACTTTATACACAAAGATAACGAACATGTTAAACATCCTATACAGAAAAGTCACACCATTTGCACATTTAATTTGTTCCTGCTGAAAGAGAATAATCCAGAGAGATATAGTGTGAGTGACTGTGGTTCTAATCTATGCCCCAGATTGAGCAGTAGGATGGGAAATTGCAATCTGCTGTTTCCTCATGAGGTCTCAATTCCCTGTATGTCTCGTAATGTGAGTATAAGGCTAACGTGGTATAATTCCTTAATTTAAAGATACATGTGTTACATATGAAATGGCCCTAAATACACGGCAGCTACTTTCCCTGGTTTTTAGCTGATGAAATAGTAATACTATGTTCAGTGATAGAGGAAAAAAAAATCCTGGCTAGCATGGAGCTCTTAAGTGGCAAAATGTGGTGTATCAATCTCCAAAAAGATTAACACAAATACTGTTTACTGTACCTTAAGGGTAAACCAAAGTATTTTCTAGGGTAATTATGAAATCTGTAGAACTTAATCGTTTCTCTGTATCATCATCGTCACCACCATCTGTTCACCCTAATGATTTTGTAAGCCTTCTCTTATATTTTCAAAACAGTTTTGTCTTTTCAGTAGTTTTTTTCTGTGTGGTAATTTGATAATAGTTATCGACAGTGTGACAAAGAGCATTTGATCCATCAAATCCAATTCTAAAAACATCTTAAGGGAATATTCCTACATACAGAACAAATGTACAAATATATTCATTGCAGGACCTTTTTATCAGAACAAAAATAGGAACACAAAGCTAAATTCCCAACAATGAGGGACTGTTTAATGTCATGTCAATATAACAGTGTACTTTGCAGTCATTAATAATAGTGGCTGATGTCTATCAAGTGATAATGATGTGCTAGGCACATTATAAACTTGCGTGTATTAATGTAGAATAATTCTTAACAGCCCGTAAATTTTGTAGATCTGCAATAATATGCTTAATATACTGCATTTATATGTATTTAGCTTATATATGCACTATACTTTTTGATTTATTAATATAATCAGTAAAAGAAAACTTCTAGAAGACTGTAACAAAATGTAAATAATCATAGAGGTGAAGGAAGCTAAAGTGATTTTTTTTTAATATCTTGTATTTTCTAATTTTTCTAAATTGAAGATATTACTTCATTTGAGCCATTAGTTGCAGATTTGCTAACTCTGCTGTCAGTAGGCTAGCCATTGGCCACATGTGACTATTTTAATGAAATCAAATAAAAAATTCACTTCCTAGTAGCACTTGCCACATTTCCAGTGCTCAAGAACCACATGTGGCTGTTGGTTCCCGTATTGGACAGAGCAGATATAAAACATTTCCAGTATCACACAAAGTTCTGTTGGTCAACACTGCCTAATTACTGAATTAAAGGTTGTAGTCCAACAACACTTCCCTGTTGAAACATTAATACATGACCATCCTACTAGTTAGAGCAGTGGAATTGCTACATCACTTACTGCATACTGGCGGTAGGCAGTTGGAAATTTTGACAGCCGTGTGTTAAGCAGGGCTAGTGAGATTCTGAAACTGGGAGCTCCATGCGGGCCTATCTTCAGACAGGCTGTGAAGGCTGGCAGCGGCATAACCTTGATCTTTCTTCCAAGTGCTTGACCTGTTCTCTGTTTTAACATGTGCTAGTCATGTAGATATCAACTGCCACCATCTTCTTTTTTAATGGATGGGAAGATTGAGTTTCAGCAAGATTGACCAAAAGGCATAGTGCATCTCTTACTCCAGAGGTCTCTTGATTCATAGGCATAATCATAAAGAAGTAATTGTCAGTTGTTATCAATTTCTTACTCTCAGGAAAATAAGCATTGAACTAAGGGTTAGAACTTGTGTATCTCTTCAATGATTTGTTTTTGATTTTGTTTTCCTTTTATTACACCCCCATCTTCGTGGTTAAAATTAGAAAAGTGAGAGCCACCATTCAATTTCTACTGTACCATCTAGCAAGTTCAGATTCCAGTAAATGAGAGAAAAGGACACGTATGTTTCCCCATGCATGTAACTTGGTTGTAACAGTCATAAAAACTATAATATTTTTAGCTCACTGTTGGCAAAATAATTTGTTTCTCAGTTAAAGTATATTATAACTTTATAAATTTTTGATTATGTGAAAATTGCAATAGATACGAAATACAAGATATTTCACTAGGATATACTGTAAAATACATGTAGCCTTCAATTTCTAAGAAAGCATGGAGGGTATTTTAACCTGGTTGAGTATTGTTATGTTCTTCTAGAAATTATATTTTGTTTGAAAAATAGCTTCTACAGTTTAGTCATATCCTAAGGTGCATCCGAGGGTGGCAGACCCTCCACCTGTTACGTAGCTAGTTGTGGTTCCGTCTCTTTCCTGCCCGATTCAGGTCATGGTCCTTGAGTGCTTCGTAAGCACAGGCTTCGTAGGATCTGCACACCAGCTTTCCTTGTAGCAGTAGTTAGGTAGTTCTTATTGGTACTCTGTGGTTTCAGCTCCATGTTTTCTTTGTTTTTTTTTCTTTCTTGCCTTCCCTTTCTTTCCTTTTTGCTGTTTTTCTTTCTTCATCTTTGTTGCCTCTCCCTGCTTTATTCCCTAATCTTTACATCTGTTTTACTCTTATTTTTATTGCCACCCAAAGTCAGTGTTCTCCCATTAGCCCTTTGGATTGATCTTGAACTTAATGATTGTCTGCTTTAGTTGTTCGCCTTGACTTTAAAAGACGTACATCTAATAAAGTAGCTAGAAAAGATGAGTTTAATTTTATTTTCCCCTTTAATCATTTCAGTGTTACAATTTTTAATCTGTCTCAAACATACTCTGGATTGAACCATTCTGATATCTATGTTAAATCAATTCAGAAGGACAAATTATTTTTGTAGACTTGAAAGCAAATTTTATCATTTCTCAACATTATTTTCTTATATCCAGTAAACTTTTTCCTTAAAGGTTTTAGTACCTTGCTTGTCTGAATGTTGATTATGAATCAGAGAAAAAAATTGAACCATAACATTGTAATTCCTTTTATTCATCATGTTCATAAATGTTCTGTTAATCGGATTCAATATGTGGGTAACCAGTATTCAGTGTATTAGAATTAAGCAAATTAAAGCAAAATAAAATTTTAACTCAAAAGTTATGATGGCCATATTTTTTACTGATAACAGTTAGACTTACAGGCTTTCAGAGTCCTTCATTTTCAGTTTAGTTAACAAAGCTGCTACGATTTCCCTATCTCAAGGTCAACTGATTACAACCTTAAGGCCATCTACAACCTTAATTTTCCTTTATTATGTAAAGCAACATATTCCCAGATTCTGGGGATTAGGACATAGACATCCTTGGGAAGCCATTACTCTGCCAGCCACAATGTGGGGTTTTTTTTCAGTTTTATAAATAATAGTTATAATAATGATGCTCTAATTAACTTCCTTCTACAGGAATCTTTAGTTACATCTTTATTTTTTTTAAGATAAACAGATGGCCAGCTTTTTCCTGTAAGTTAAGCAATATTCAACTTATTTCTGTATTAAATATAACTCCAGATTTTCAGTAGTCCTAATAATTGTCTGATTTAGGACTGAAAAAAGTGATATAGACATATATTACTTAGTATTGGTGACTGAGGTTATTACATAGGTTGTAGAGTTTCTACTCACATGTAGCAATTTTATTGCTACTTCTTAAAACTAGAGGTTAATATGTAGAAATATAAAAATTACTGGCCAGAGACAAATTGGAAATAGAAGCTGATAAAAATATGAAGAATTATATTTATTTTTCAATTGAAATGATTGTAGGGTTGTGGAGTTTTTTGGGGGGGGGTTTGTTTTGTTTTTTTGAGGTTTTTTTTTTTGTTGTTTGTTTTTTTGGGTTGTGTGTGTGTGTGTGTGTGTGTGTGTGTGTGTGTGTGTGTAACATATTAAATAAGAACAACAAATGAGGTTTTATACCTTAAAGTAAAATGTTCACCACTAAAACATAAACTCTGCGTGTACTCACTTCAAGTATATAATAGTGTAAGCATACCCTACATACATTCACACTCTAATAATTATAAAATACAGGGTTACTTATTAGAGTGCAAGATTATACTTGTATTAGTATATCTTAAAATTTTTCATTTAATATAAAAGAGCACAAGAATCTTCCAATGCTTTAAATGCTGAGAGAAATATATAACATCCTGAGAGAATAAAGAATAATTTAAATACATAATGAAAAATTTAGCAACAAATATGAGATTGATAACAAATTTTGGGATTTGAATTTGTGATACATAATTAATAAATAAGTAAGCAGCCTGATACATATGATCTGCAGAAAGATACAGTAGGTCTAATAAACTTTAAAATGAAGTAGTATGATATGATAACATGAACTGACATCTCATGTTATCCAGATGAGCATGACATCTTGTTTTCTTTTTGCAAAAATAAGAGCAATCCCTTCATCTAGTTTATGTTTATAAATATTTTTAAAACCATAGTATCACAGCTAACGTTTAAGCTACAGTGTTCAATATGGGGAGAGTTTTCATTTTAATTATTGAATCCCCATGTGTATTCTCAAAAAGTAAACATTTTAAACTATTCAAAAGAAAAATGACTGAGTAATTATGGTTATATTCTGGAATAATTTTGGTTTTTATTCAAATATAAACAGATACTAGCTATATGAGTCAGATCATAGTTGTATGAATCAGGATATAAAGTTAAGTCCCATAAATTACTAGTATTATATTATAAATTTTTGATTACTTTGTAAGTATTCCAAATAGAGGAAAATACTATGGTCAGAAGGATTTGTGTGTCAACCACCCTCTTTGTTTGTTACGTTACTGCTAACATCATACTAAGTATGACCAAACAATGATCTCGCAAAGTTAGTTCAGACTCTCTTACAATTCTGTCCTATCTGGGAAAGGGTGACTGTTTAAAATCAGGGTAAGTTTTGCACGCTGTCACTAATTATAAGTGCTTCTTAGTTGTCTGTTTTAAGTTACAAACCTAGAATGGAGAAATTCATACCCGTTTTCTTTGCACTGGAGGTGGCCTGCCTATGTGGCGCTGCTGGATCTCCACAGGGCATACCTCATCTAGGGGCCTTTGCTCAGTCAAGACAATCAATTCGTCATTTGTTATCTGCCATATCAGGGCAATAGAGTTTCCTAGCACTCCGGCACAAGGTTGAGAATGGGGTGCAGATGTGGGGTATAAAACAGGAGCAAACTAATTTTGGAAGGTTCCTGAAATTAGAAGAAAAAGGATTGTTCACTGACCTGTTCACACCATTCCCCTCTGGCTTCTGCCCTATTTAATCAATCAGTGGAAGGAGAAACAGAAGAGGGGCCTCATACAGTGACAAGAATGAACACATATTTCTTGGCTCCAGGTTCATGCTCTTATGCTTTTTCCTCTTTGTGTCATTGATATTGTCACTCTGTGCCTTCCTTGCCAAGAAGAAAGAACTCCTAGAAATTGAAAGAAAAAAAAAAAGATTTAAACTATAACAGTGGCCTTCATAACAGAATAATGGTTCCTCCCCACTCTCTGTGGAATGGGCATAACTAACCCAGGCCTCAGCTATGGTCATTAGAATAAAAGCAGCTGGAAGAAGACGAAGCCTACCCTCTGGTGCTTTAAAAAATATTTTGTTTTGTTCAATACATAGTAATTCCTTGCCCCACCATCACCATGAGAGACTGAGAGAGCGAAGAACTCTACTTCCCCCTTTTCTCATACATTTGTAAACATGTTCTTTTTATTTAATCCCCTATAAATCTGCTCTTTAAGTTTATTATAATTGATTTAGAGCTCTTAGTGGACAGGAGTGTTTAATCAGCTTTGAGCCTGTGGGATAGGCTAGCGCTCTAAATTCCGCTTAAGGGGCAGCATACTTCTGGGATGTGTCTTGTAACAGGCTGGCTGCCCATCCATAGGCCCATCTCTGCCTGTCTCTTTCTAACTAAATGCTTTTATGATTTTTATATTTTATGAATTTCACTATCAATGACAACTTATTTAGCAGCAAAAGTGATAAACTAGACAAAAGAGTTTAGCTATAGAAAAAAAACAAAAACACGTTTTCTGCAGAAAAGACGTAACGTGGTAAATGTGCATAAGGTTTTGTGTTTTGCCCAGTGCATCAGGTGAATGAGCAAGGATTTCTGTAACAGTCTCTTTGGGATCCTGAGTATGTATGAGAATGGAACGAAGAACCTTTATGTTGAGTTAATTACACCCTAAAAATGCTGAGCATTGACTCTTACCAGGTTTGCATTTTCCTAAGGTGTTTGAGATGATTAAATGATATAATATGAGCAGAGCACATTTGGACACTACTTGGTATATATTTAGTGTTCGTTAGATGTTATTTCTTCTTTTCCTCTTTTATCAGAAGACAAGTTCGGCCGTCAGTTCCAATTCTAAAGTTGAATTTCTTGGGCTCCTGGAAAATGCTCAGTAAATGTTTGCCATTTTTATTTTTTTTCTGTATTTTCTTATAAAGCAGCTTTAGATTTTCATCATCAGGAACAGGAATTCTACACACATAAAGGAAAGTAGAGAATTAAGACAATGCCATCAATTCAAACACAAAAATAGTTAACTCAAAAGTATTTTCCTAATTCTTCTGGTTTTTCAGAATTAGCTAGATGATTTCAGTGCTTCTCCATAGTATCTATGAATTAAAAGGTTTTTCATGCGACATTCCCTCAGTAAAGTTTTAATGTTTTGTTGATAATTGTTTTTCTTCTTCTGGTCTCATTTCATGTACATGCAAAGGCAGACTTTTTCTGTCATCTGTGAAAAGTCCTACCGTTCTGCTAAAAACTGAACACGTGTGTCCTGTTGCTGTCTGCATGCACTTGAAATGAACCAAGTGAGGTTTTCGGGCTTTCCATTTGAACATCAAAGGGCACAGTGTCCCCAAGAGCCCCCACATCAAGGGAGCCGCCTATTTAATTTACTCCTCAATAATGCATTGGTGAGTCAGGCTTCTCTTTGCAGTCTTTTTTGGCCTGGGGCTGTTAGAGCTCAACTAGTTCTTCTGCTGTTAAAAAATTGATCAGCTTTCTTTCCCTGATATTTGGAAAAGGAAAAATAAGATTTATCCATTTAAAATGGATAATTCAAAAGTGTTCACTTCTGTCCTTCCTTACTCCAGCAAAAGTTGGAAGGCTGAATTAGATAAGCAGTAAGGACCAATCAACATTAAAATTGGTAATTTAGGTAATAGCAAAAAGTAGGAAAAGATAAGATGGTTTCTACATAAGAAATTTGCTGATACAAACTAGGTCAGAAAGCCTGTCTTTTTCAAAGTGGCATTCGAACCCCCGATGTTAGAATCTCTTGAAATGAATCAGAATCCTGTGCAGAGGTGGGTGGGTAGGGGTGAGAAAGGAGGGCGGACAAGCAGGAATCTTGCATTTGTTGCAATCTCCAGATGATTCTTATTCACACTGAAGTTTGAGCATCATGTTTCTCTAAATGTTTTAGCAGCCAGTACAAAAAGGAAGAGATGTTTTGTTACATGATTCAGTGTCCCAAAAACAGAAACAAATCAGTTACCCCAGAGAAGCACAAGAATTCCTCCTTTACTAAGATCAATGAATTTCTTCTCTCTGAGTGCTTAGGTGGTAATATAAAATCCATTAATATTCATCTGTCTTTTCATAGAAAGTGTGTTGTAATAAGCTAAATTCATAGGTATTGGTGTTGATATCTACAACAGGTAAGTCATGCCATAAAGTAGAAGGAATTTCTTTATCCTTCATCCACAGTATAGCAGGAGAAAGAGAAAACAAAAAATAATTGTCTCTGTACTTACATGTTAGACGATGGAATAAAATAAATTACTTTGGCACCTTGTTCATATATTGCATTCTCCTTCCCCCGCTCACTCTTGTTCTGCAAGCCCACTCTTTTCATTAAGAGATGAAATCATCATTGTGGAGAGTTGAAGAGTGAGCATATTAAGGGACTTTCAAGTGTAGTCCGTCTGTGTTGTTCTCAGTGTGGGGAACTGAGCAATCCTGTTGACCTTACGTCTTCCTGTCTCTCCAGTATGCCCTCTCACCCATCAATTAATTCTTTGGCCTCATGAGCCCCAGTGGGTGGAGCTCCTCCATTTTCAGTTTTCATGGATCCCCTGCGTCAAAGGCACATGTTAAATACAGTCACATTCAGATCATTGCTATCTCCTATGGAATAAAAATCAAGAATTCCCTTCCTGGCTATAACATCCATCTCTGACACTACAGATTTTCTAGTCAGTGAACCAAATAAGTAGGTATTTGTCATCCTGATTATGACTTACAGTCTCTCAAGTCCTTTCCTATTCTCCCTGTGTATGATCCTGGAGCTGGTTTTAAACGCTCTCCAAGACTAAACCCTGTGGTAACTAGCATCTTAAATTCCTGGCCTTTTTGTATTTTTTTTCAATCCTGGCATATGAGAAACAGTAATATGGCAAATTGAAATCACTAATTAATTACTTGAACTGTTATGTGGAGTTACATAATCACTGCCCTTATGTTCCAGGGCCACTTTACTTGGACTCTTGTCATTGAACTTGGCCCATTGTGGTGTAGTTTTTAAGTGTGTGGCAGTCTCCCTCGGTGCAATGTAAGCCCCTGCCCTCCCAAACAGTCCCAGATATTACTTGTCTATTTATCTCCTACTGTGTCGGGCACATACTAAACCCTGAATAAAGATATTTGAATTGCATGTAATTCTGACATTCAGCCATTAGGTACTTTTTTTCCGTTAGAACATCTATTAGTATTATCATGTCTAAGTATTTGTTGAATTGAGTAGATAAGCTGGGAATGTATTCCAGTGTCTTCTTTGCAGTGTTTTGGGTACCAAGAGGTAAATGGCATGGATTATTTCATTTAAGAAAATACTGAGTTTGGCAAAGAAAAAAATAAGTTAAAAGTTTCTTTCTCTGAAGACAAACATATTCCTTATGATTATTAAATCTTGTTTGTTTTTTTAAATAATATTGTACTTAGTTCACAGAGTTGGAGGCTTATGCTGCCTGAACACAATGTGTGACATGTTCTAATCTATAAAACTTTAATACTTTAAACAACACTTTTAAATAACATAGGCTTATTATAGAAAATGGAAACATAAAAAGAAGAAAAGGCACCTAAATTCCACCACCTAGATATAGTGTATCTTAACATTTTAGTGTATTTGTTTATCTTATTTTTCTGTGGTTGATTTTAATAGTTGAAGTTCTACCCTTCACATAATTTTGCACTTTGCTTTTTTCACTTCATCCTGCATGCACTTGATCTATTTTTTCCAGCCTGATTCCACAGCGACTCAGAGTTATAAATAATGTGCATAAAGCTACATATCTTTGCATAATCACACTTTTGTGTGACCATGCTCTAAAATGTTGCTTTTATTAGAATGAAAGTTCTTGCAAACTTTTGCTTACAAACAAACCTTTGAGTCCATTGCATTTTAAAATAAAATACTATTTTGTTCCGTTTTCATAGTCAGATCCGAGAGCAGTGTTTTTCGTAAATTAAATGCCAGGACCTGCCCTTTTTTCTCACTCAGGCTCTGAAGCCTCCTGAGAGGAATTTTAAATAGACTGTCACCTTTTTTCCTCTTGTTTGCTTTAATGAGGCATTAGATGGCACCACTTGAAACTAGAGGGACAATAAATGATGGAAACAACACTAGTTTGTATCATTGTTTGGGTAAAAATACTCACAAGTCATATACAATCTTTTTTTTTTTTTAATGCTCTCTTCCCCAGCCTTGAGGGTACCTGGGAACTGAAAACTGGCCAGTGGGGTACAAAGGATGCAACTGAATCAGGAAATCATGGTGGTGAGGAGTGTGTTGAAACTAAACCATTCAAAACACAACCTCTACGCTTCCCTCTCACCCTACTCGAGAAACTTTTTTTATTTCTTTAAACCCACTGAATTGTTTGAATAATTTATTTTGAATATTAGCTATTATAATTATTTAAGAGATTAAAATTTAGTCACATAGACTAAAAACCACTGAATTATACTCTTTAAAAAGGTAAGTTTTATGGTATGTGAATTGTATCTTAATATGAATTTTAAAATAAGGCAAAAAAGAGAGAGATAGAAGTCATTCCATCTATTAATTCATTTATATAAGCATTTACTAAGTGACTGAATAAAACAAATAGGAGCCTGCTTTGGTGGTGGCAAAGGTGCATCATACGTAGACTGTTTTGGGGAGAGTGTATAGTCTAGTAGGGGAGATATGATGTGTATTTAAGTAAGTATTACCAGAGGGAAAGGGTATTATAAGAGAGGTACAGGTAAATTGCTGAGGAAAAGCAGAAGGAAAGATTCATAAATTCCAGCAGCAAACGTTGAAGAAAGAATTTAGAAAAAAGTGTTTGAGTGCTGATTGATTTTCCGTGAATTAATGTAGAATTGATCAGGTAGGTAGGCTGGTAGATTTGGTGGTGGTGAGATGAGGGAGCAACACTCTGATTGCTCATACTTTCCTCAGGAAGTATTAGGCAAGATTTTACCAGAGGCGGGATAGTTTGGGAAGTGGAAAGAAGGGAGATACTATGAACTCATCCTTTGGAGAGTTGTAGAGGGTGCATCTTTCACATGTGGTCAATTTGTGTGTTTTTGTCTAGAACCTTTTAGCGGCTAGGTGTAAGTGAAGTGCAGAGGGGAAGAATAACTGGATATAGGTAAGCAGAGTTGGAGTTTATGACATGAATACGACAAAGGGGAAACAGGCCAGGGAATTTGAGAGTGGTGAAAAGAAAGTAATTCTAATGGTTTGGGGAAGTGGATTTTCAAAGTAGTGTCAGTATCACCTGGAAACTTGGTGGAAATGCAAATTCATGGTCCCAGAATCAGAGGCCCAGGGGTGGGGCTTAGCAATCTGTGTTTTAATAGGACCTCCAGGTGATTCTGTAATATACTAACCTGACAACCAGTGGTTTGGGAACTCTAAACTACTTAAGGCAGTAAGTACAGTTATGGAAAAGGGGAAGAAATGATGATGATGGATAACTAAAAAGAAGTAGAGTATATATATGGTGTATATAGAGTGTATGTATCTCCATGAAGTGAAGAATTGTGTGAGTGGAGGAATTCAAGAAAGTGAGCCATGAGGGTAGGCAGTGCTGTCCGAGACTAGGATACTTGGAGGATTTTAGAAGTGGAGCAATTAAGAAACTCACTTGTTGAATGGGATCATCCATACTGGTGCTACTCTCACCAAGAATCATGACATGGATAGGAGTGGAGAAAAAAATTGTGAGGCAGGTACTGAAATCGCCATTGCATGAGGAGTGACAAGAAAGCAGGCAGACCGCTACAGGAGGGTTAGAGGTTGGTGTAATCTAGCTCATTTCTTTCCCCTCGTCTTCCTCTCCCCTTCCTCAGATATATAGGATAGGAGAGAAAAATAGCTTGGACTCTAAATCCAAACTGAACTAAGGTAGTGCCCTCATGTCCAGACTTAGAGCACAAGGCACCAGGAAAGAGTATGGGAGGGCTGGGCCAAGAAGATTGAGTCATATTAGTGAATCAAGGGTTAGTATGGAAGTAAAAGACCAGGTGGAAATGGGTGACCTGAAAGTCATGGATTCTTACTTGTTACTGAAATAAGCAATAAGCAAGTACGTGAGACATGATGAGGCAACGGGAAAGCCCTCTTAGCTGACGTGATTAGGATCAGCACTTGTGTAGTTAACTGAAAATGACAGTTATGAGAAAATGATGCATTATATCCCTTCAGCCCTTTATTTTTAGTTATATAGTAATTGATCATATCCACTGCTTGAACTTCCAAATTATTTTTCCTGCATAAACCACACTGAGGAATGCCATCTATGAATTCCACATTTAGTTCCTTTCAAGTAGAACAAGAACTAAAAAACACTTGATAAAACCCAAGGGTAGAATCTTTCTAGATGTTTTTACATTTTATCCCTAACTTTTTTATGATTGTGTTGCCTACATAATTTTTTTCATAATTTACCTTTATTTACTCTTTTCAAAGTGTACAGTTCTGTTTTTAATACAACTCTCGCTTAGAATCTTGTGTTCTACTGATCTTTGTATTATTTGGTTAAATTACATAATTGCATTGACAAACATAAACAGCTTTGGGAACAAACACACCTGATTTGATGTATCTAGAATTCAGCAAATGGGAGACAAGAGCCAGCATGAACTCCTGAATATCCAATATCCTATTGGTGTATGTTTTATAGAAAGAATAGGTTAATCTGGCAAATTGATGAGTCGGAGGTCAGATTAGAGAGCTTCTATCATTGTTGCATAGTGGAAGAATAGTGATGCATAGAGGAAGGTCAGTGATCAATTGGGCTGGGTGGGGCGAGATTTCTCCTGAGGTTTCCAGAGGTATGAAGCCAGGGTGAGGGGACAGGCCTCTGAGATGAAGAATAGGTCACATCGGCAACACTGAGGATCTGTAGAAATCCCTTTTAAATTCCTTTGGCACATTTTTACTGTATTCTTTCCAAAAGATTAATGAAATTATTTAACTTATGAAAATGGTCGGTTTTCTGAAGATTAGTATGATTTTTGGATCATTGCTTGATTTAAGAATGGTAGTATGATAAAAGCAACTACTATGTTAGGACAAAATACATGGATAATATACATGAAATATGATTTCTACTTTTCTTCTAACATTTAGTTTTTTGCTCTATGGCTTGCATCTAATACAAAGATTTCTGAATGTATAAAATACATAGAATAGATTGCAAAATTTTAATCATTTTTTGAAACCATTTTTAAGACCTTTGTATTTGGGTGAAACATTTTTCTCTTAAAGCTGTTGGTGTAGTTTCCATAGTTATCCATGTTTTTGACTGTATAAACACCATCCCAAGAGGAAAATATATTTTTTTCAGTTAAAAGAACATCTTTTATTAAAATGACTTTAAATCTATAATCAATGTACTTTGGCGTATGATACAAATAAATATACTGATAATACTAAGAACTAAAAGAGCCAAACAACATATCTTAGACAATGGGACTCTTTCAGGGCTTATAGTCAGTCAACTAAGTTCTAGTCTTCTCATTTCACTTGTTCTTTATCCCACGTATGAACATGACCCCTAAGACCGTTGAGGAAGACAAGGTTTGTAGATGACTAATTTGGAAGCTATCTGCAACTCTGCCAGAAAATATCACCTTGTGCCACATGAATTAAAATAATTATGACTAAATTTCATCTTTTAATTTGTCTTATTTAGACTGGCTCTCGGTGTCAGGAAGAGTATATTCTATGTCTCTTTCATTCATGAAATTAAAGTCTTTAGAGTTTCATGCCAGAAAAAGTTTGTCTGTATTATGAACTGGTAAGTTTTGTTTTGTAAGACAGACAAAACTATCATTTATGATTTTACCGTGGCTGCCAGGAATTTTAGAGCTAGCTTGTAGTGAGTATGCAGCTAAAGTTTTCGTATAATTATCTTCAACTTCTGCCTTCTTACTCTGTCTTATCAGTCTTTAATTTTTGTTTTGGAAATTCTGTCATGTGTTTTCAAATAAATATTCTTAATTCCTTTTTGTAAGTTGGTGGTAAATAAATTCAACAAACAATAATTGAGGCCTACTTCTTGCTGTTCAATTAACTCTGTTACCCTGGCAATAGTGAAAAAAGACAGGCTCTGGCTTCAAGAAGCTGAAAAATAATTAAAATAACTTTTTCAGAAATTCCTCGGAAATGCACTGTTCAAATAGGAACATAAAATAGGTATTTTTCCAGGCATATAAAGTGCTCGTGTTTATTCTTGTATTGCTAATTAAAAGTCATCGTTAGAACAGCTTGCTATTACCAAATCCTGTATATTTTCTAGAGCTATTTTGTTTTATTCAGATTTAAAATTCAGGACTGGAAGCTGGGTCTCACATAATCTCTTGAGGTAGCAATGCACCTCAAGAGATCTACCTCAAGAGATTTGTTTTGCTCTTAGATGTCCACAGAAAGTTGTGAAGTTGGCGTTCTGTGAGAACACACTGCCATCAGGCCTTTGAACTTCACTCTGGGAACGAGACGGTACGTGTGAGATGACCAGAGGTTGTCCAGGGAGTCTTTGAAGAAGATGATAGCTTGTCTGATGGGTATTATAGAATGATTTTGAAAAGAGAGGCATCCCTACTTTGAGTCTAAAAAGGAAAGAAAGCCTCTTTCTGTTGTTCATATTGTTCTTTTATGAAGAAGACTCTCTTGTGCTTTGTGTAACTTTAGAATGAATACCCAGTCCCTTGAAAATTCAAACTACTACATAAAGGCTTAGAACATTGTAAATACACTGGTAGCCCAGTACATAAATGGTTGGCCTGATAGATCATTTATGAAAACACTGGAAGTCACACATTTTAAAATGCACGTTAAATGTATCTTTTCACCACTCCATAACCTAACTTTTAAAAACTAGATTCGTGAATTATTCTGACCCAGATATGTCATTCCCTGCCCACATGAAAGAATATAATTATTGCCTGAATTTTTCTGGAACTGATTACCCTTTAAATGAATGCCCTTGCCTTTATTTCTTATCTGCTCATTCTAACTATTGGCCTTGTGCTTATTTTATTGCTTATTAGCACCTTAATGTGATAGGCAGAATAATTCCTTCCATCCCAAAAATACATGTTGTAATCCCCACAACCCATGAAGATGTTACATTACATAAGAAAGAGAAATTATGGTTGCAGATTGGATTAAATCTGCTAATCCATTTACCTAAAAATAGGAGATTATGCTCGTTATGTGGGTTGGCCCAATGTGATCACAAAGGTCCTTAAATGTAGCTCAGGGAGGCAGAAGAGGATGGCAGAGTAAAGTGACATGAGAGGAACTTGACTCTCCTTTATTGGCTTTAAAGATTGAAGAAGAGGGCCCCACATGCCAGTGAATTCAGGAGACTTCCAAATCCCAGAGAAGGCAAGGAAACCTATATCCCAGAGCCTCCGGAAAGGAAGACCCTGCTGACTGACACCTTGGATTTTTGATATCCAGTGACACTCAGGTCAGATTTCTGACCTACAGAACGGTTAGAGAATAAATTTGTGTTGATTTAAGCCACTTAACTTGTGGTCATGTGTTATGACAGCAATAAAAACCAACATATTTAGCAGTGTTCAAGAAAAGAAAATGAGGATGAAACTCAGGGCATTCCATCCTGGAAAAGATTTAGTGTGGGTGGAAGTTGCAACTCTTGCTGACAAGGAGATACAAGGCCATGGAATTTCAGCCCCTGTTCTCACTGTTTTCCCATTAATACAGAAAATCTTCCAGTACCTGTTGGCAGTATGACCTGCAATAAAACGCTTCTCCAATAATACCTTTGTTTCGTTCCCCTTCCAGTCTGCCCATGTGGCCATCATTAGAGTGATCTTTTCATAGAACACATTTAATTGTTATTTCTCTTTCAAGTCCATTTTATGATTTCCACTGCCTACAGATAAAAGCTCAAACATGTAGGATGGCAGTCAAAATCTCTCTGCAACAGAAGCTTCTGCTGCTGTCTTACGCCACACTTCTCTTTTTTCTGCACCTTATGTTCAGCCAAAGTAGGGTTCTCACAGTCTATGAGCCCAGCTTACTATTTTGCACTTTTCTCCTTCATGCGTTTTATTTCCTTTACCCCTTGTATCCTGCCAGATCATACCTGCTGGCAAACCCCTATGAATTCTTCAAGAAAGTCAAATGTTAATTTCCTGGAAAATCAAGAAACTCACCACATCAAATAAAGTTGTTTTGTTTGTCCTTTATGCCACATGGTGATATGTATACCTTGCGATATTAAAATTATTTCCATTTGTTCCTCTTATGCTAAACTGTGAGCTTCTTAAGGGCAACAACTGGGTCTAGTAACATATCTATGGGATCTTAGTATTTCACACAGCTTATATAGTAGGTACACAATAAATAAATATTAAGTGAATGAATGATTCCGTTACTTGACCTGGCGAACACACCACAGAGATGCCATGAAAATGCAGGTTTCTGACTCCCAGGCCAGTCTTTGGTTACACTCTGCCTCTAAAACTTAAGTACCATAAAAGAAATGTCCTTATATAAGTAAGGAACTTTATGTATTTTAATTAAATCTCTGACACTGTCCAATTTATTTTGTTTGATACCACTCCTCTTTCTATCCCTTAACACTTTCGATTTTGTGATTTTATTGTATTGAAAATGAAAACATTGCAATAATCTGTTTTATTTATAATTTTTTTATGGCTCTATTTGGAAGAATTATTTTGTGCAATGTATTTTTCTATCCTTAAAACATTGAGAAGACTGTAATTTAATAGAATAGCATGACAAGTACAAATTTTGGGGGCTTTAAATATTTCAGTTTTCTCTAAACATTTCTGTTTTCTTCCTTTCTAGATTTGGTATTTATGTCAGTTTCTCAGTGATTACATATAGGTTTGACCTTGATACCTAGGTCTTTATGAAAATGAGATCATACATACATATGAGCTCATATACATGAGATCATATAAAACTTGGAAACTGTAAAGCACTACTCAGAATTGTTATCATATTTTATTATTACGTTTCAATCTGACTGCAGAGCGTTCACAAAATCATGATGATGGGAGTAGTTCCACTGGGAATTTCTCTTTTATAACAGCTGTCAGAATTCAAAATCTTAAAATGGTTGGCATAATTTTTAGTGTGATTAGTACAACACATCCTTCATGCTGCATAGTAGTTCATAAGTTTGGTTTACTACTTTCAAAAATAAAAACTTTTTGTTAATATGCATGAACCCATGTTGGTGTTACTATTTTATATAAAATCATCCTTTAGAAAATGGTGGACAGAAGCCATCGATGAATCAATGAGACTTCAATGTATTTAAAACAAATTTTATTCTTGAAATATTATGAAAATGTTGATAAATATCCAAACTATGGAAATATGCAGCATGATTGAACACATTGCTTGACTGCCCACTGTTGGATTAGGGTAAAGCTAACTTGTTTTAGAATGGCTGGAAAAGCTAGGCAGAGCCATGGTTCAGAATGTGTCGTTAGGATTTGATTTCTATCACACTTGATAGGTGATTCATCAGGAGTATTTTGCTGCCTTGGTTTTAAGGGCAGCTGTACAGTAATCTTATATAGCCTTTGATATTTTCACCAGAAAAGAAATGATCTGTGAGAAACCTGTCATCTTTAAACATGCCAGATGTACCTCCCATTGTGCATCAACAAATTGGCATTGTGGTTTTTTAAGAGCCAGTCTCCAGCAAAGTCATTTGGGGTGGGGGAGGGGGCGGGAAAAAACTATGCCCAGCACCTACTCATGCAGATCATGCTAGAGACTTACCAAAGAGTACACTTCTCTAGGAAGCACAAAACCATTCTCATGTCCATCATGTCAGTTTTTCATCTCCTTCTGGGATGCCAGATAAATTGACACATTCTTCTTACTCCGTGTGTCCTCTTCCAAGAGATTCCTTACTTGTTTGTACCAGATTTTTGCCATTATATCTCACTTTCCTTATTATATGCAGCGAGTCTCTTTTCTCTTATAAGTACATCATTGCACAGTGTTTGATGACTCCTAATTTATTCCAGGGATTGGAGCTTATCCTTGATAGTTTTAGTGAAATTACCAGCTGCCCTTGTCCCTACTTGTGGGGTACATTTTACTTTTGAAGCCTGCGGCCCTCTCTCCACTTGCTTGAGTGTCTTGTCTTGATTATATAAAGTTCAAAATAAATTTATCTGAACAGTCTTTTTATCGTGATCCTTTAAACAGTTTGCATTAATTCCCACATTAACTTGATGTTATTACTGGAGCTACACATGGTTTTTTGAGGTCAGGTAGGTATTTTTCTTTACGAATAAGTCTGTTTCTTTGAGTAACTATCAGCAACAATTGTTTTATTCTTGCCTCACAGGTACTACAGTGCAACCATTCTGCAGATGTCTGGTGTTGAAGATGATAGACTTGCAATATGGCTGGCTTCAGTTACAGCTTTCACAAATTTCATTTTCACACTTGTGGGAGTCTGGCTTGTTGAGAAAGTGGGCCGCAGAAAGCTTACCTTCGGTAGTTTAGCAGGTATGTGGCTGGATGAGGAATTCAATGATAAAATTTTCTCTAATGATGACCCGTTAACTTTCCAAGTACAATACCAATACCTTCTGATAGCGTGTTTTTCACCAAACAATAGAATTCCCCTAGACAAAAAGCTTATTAAAAAGAACTTGGTGAATGTTATGATTTGTAACTAGAAACTAGAATGTGACTAATCATTAGAATTGTTAAGAACAATTTGAATCTACCGAGGGTAACATTTTGAGTTATTATTTTGAGTTTTGCTCAAAAGTACAAAAGTGACAGGAATAAAATCTTTTTGTTCCTCCTTGGTTGGAAGAAAAACTTGGTATTCATAAACTCACTTTTTAACATGTTTTATTTTTAAGTTTAGAATAATATGGAAGTAAATCTGGAACATTTTGTATCAAAACTCTACAACGGTGGAATATTAGAACCATATAATTTCTTCACAAAGCATGGACAAACTCTTTTTGTGTATGAACCAGGCCTAAATTCTAGGATAAATTCTGGTTCATTAAGTTTGTATTCTATGATAGCTAAATAAGATAAAACCTTTCTCGCTTTCAAGTATCTTTTGTCTTTAAATGCTGCCCATTTCATTTATCATTTCTCTGTAGCACAAGGGCTGTTTCACTTAACAGAAGAGACCATCTTTGCTAGTGTCTTCACATGATTGCATAATATAATTTCCTAATCTTTTTCATATGTACAAGCAGATTCCTTATCAATTGGCTGTCCTCTAATAGCTCCTTTATAAGTTTACTTAGAGTGAGGATACATTTTTCTATTAAAATTTAGTTTCCATCCCAGCATTAACTATATTCTATTTTAACCAAATTATGCCTAAAACATTAATCTAGTAGAACTGCTTTAGGCCCTTGTCCCAGATTGGATGAGAAAATACATTCTGAGTTTCATACTCAGTCATTAAGAACACAAGCTCTCTCCCACCCCTAACTCCAGAAGGAAGGGTGGAATGCTTCCACCCTCTGTTCTTGCCTAAGCCATGGAAGACCTTGAATCCAGTAATGTACGTTGAACTGCAGTGTCAACACTGAGGAAAAGCTGAGGGGAAGATTGTCTGGCTAAGAGCCACGTTATACAGGGAAGTGGGAGGGAAAGTGAGTAAAAGTGACGGTTTAAAAACATACATTTATAAACCTGTTACAGAAACCAGAAGTGTTTAGCCTAGGAAGAAAGTCTAAGGGGAGATCTAAAGGTATCTTATTCTATAGCATATGGTAGCTGTTAAGAGGACATAGATTTTTATTGAATGTAAGAACAATATTCTTAATAATCAGAGTTATCCAAAAATGAATTGGACTGCTTCCTTACAATGGTAAATTCTCAAAAACAAAACAAACAAAAAGTATTGATGACAATTAAGTAGTTATACGCTAAAAATAAATTTCTACAGTTGGTTGGAAATTGAATTTGCTTATACCCCTGAGGTTCAGGTCAACTCTAAGAAGAGGTAATAGCCACTTAAATTTTTTTTTTTAAATGGATATCCTTCGTTTTTGACAGGGCCTCGATTATTACCTTAAAAGCTCTGTTTTCAAAGTAGCATTTCAGATCTTAAATTTGGGATTTGACTTTTGAGATCTGGGGAATCTGTGATTTTGAGATCCAGAGAAAAGCCTTTTCTAGCAGCCTCTTTTCCTTCATTTGTTGCATTTTAATACTTTCTCATCGATTCTGCAGGATTTTGAGGCATTATGGAGCCAGACTGTTTAGGTTTGAATTGTGTGACTCTGAAGAAGGTTCCATTTTCTCATCTGTAAACAGGGATTAACTATAGTCCCTACCTTATAGGCTTGTAATGAGAACTAAACCCATTTATACACGTATAGCATTTAAAACACTGACTGACCCAGACAGTAAAGTGCCCAGGGCATTTTAGTTATTACAGCATTATTTTTGCCAAAGAGTGATTTTTGTTGTTGTTTTAACTATAATGTGAAGTCAATTTGCATAATCAGAATACAGGAACTCTCCTGACCACTTCCAGCTGATGTCATGTTTCACCGCTCAGTGTAGGCCCTCACCCTGAATGATTTCCAGAGCCTCCCCTGACTATTAAGAGAAAGTATTAAGACAGTTATTTGGGGGCAGAGACCAAGGGGTTTCAGTGACTGCTGCTTATGAGCAACCTGTAGGCATTTTACTTTCCTGCCATGTTCTCTTTTCAACCAAAACCACCAATACCCCAGCTCCATCCACAACCATACCACACGGTGATGCCTCCAGCTTGAGAGAGATCTTCCATCAAGTAGGCACCTGATTTCCTTGTGATATGGCCAATTAAAATGATGATATAGATATTACATTGGTTTAGGAGGTAAAAGGCCTGGTGTTTTTTCTCATAGACTTCCTCTTTACCTGTACAAATATGCAGTTCTGGTTTTTAACTGTGATCAACAAAGTCACACTAGAACATAATGACCAATGGACATTTACACCTTCAGAAGAAAACATATTGCAAAACAGCCGTTTTAGTGTACAATCATCCCTCCGTATCCATAGGGGATTGTATCCAGGACCCCCCAGCTGATACCAAAATCTGCAGATGCTCAAGTCTCTTCTATAAAATGGCATAGTATTTGCATATAACCTATGCGCATTCTCCTTAAATCATCTCTAGATTACTTACAATACCTAATACAATGTAAATGCTACGTAAATACTTGTTATACTCTATTGTTTAGGGAACAGTGACTCGAAAAAGAATCTGTACATGTTCATTACAGAACTATTGAAGCCCTAACTACGTAGTACACATCAGCAACAATGTAGCTTTTTCCCCCAACTATTTTCTATCCTTGGTTGGTTGGATGTGGCGTATTACTCCAACATGACCCACGTAATAGATGTTTATGTCCCTTTCTGATACCAGTTGATTCTGGGTTAGTCATAGTTTTATATCAATGTTTTTATTTTATTCATTTGTATGTAGATATATATTTGATATTCTAATAGAGCTTAGTATTAGACCACTGTTCTATTTAAATTTCTTAAATTAGCCTAGAATTTTTAAACCTCTGATTCAGTTTTGCTCCCTATTTTATGTTTTTATTATGATTTATTTTATTATAGTGGGTTAAAAATAGTGGGAAAACATATCAAAATAATTTTTGAATAGGTATTCATTCTTTAAAAATCGTTACAAATAAACTATATTTAACTAGACCTGGACAAAGAAACTCTTTATACAAAGAAATATAAAGTATATCGTCCATGAATAATTTTAAATATGGGACATTTTGTGGTGTTCTGACTTAGGATATTTTCAAAGCTTGCTTAGAGAACTGGTCTTCCTTGTAAATATTACAAATTTAATGACAACCTCTTGATTCTTTTAACAGAAGAAGGTTTATATCTATGTAACTTTATGGCTTATAAATAAGAAAGCCAGACACACTGTGTTATTTTCCTCCAGATATTTTGGTAGTGGAATATTTCTGAAAACATCACTTCTAGCCTGTCTCCATCAGGATTACTAGGGGTACTTATTTTAAAAGGTGGATTCTTGTGTCCTACCCCAGATCTTCTAAATTAGGATTGCTTCAGTTGGGATATGGAGCTTATGCACTATAAACAGATTCCACGGGTGATATTTATACACACAGCGTGTGTTCTATTAGAGTCGTGGGAAGGGAATCGTTTTTTCTAAGTATTTACTAATAATCTCAGCCCTGTACCAGGTTAATGTAACTTATTACATCAGATATTTTTGAGAATGCTATTTATCCAACACACTTCACTTCCTGTGGAGAACATTATTTGGTAGATATGATAACTTAGAAGGATCAGGAGTATCAATTGATTGATGATCTTAAATTGCTGTGCAATGAGCTATACTACGGCAATAAATATTTTTATTTAAACTTTAAAAGTTAATGTCAGGAAACCTATGTCATTATGTAAATCATTAAAAACTTAGTCATTCCTTTCCTGTATCATAAATTTATAAAACTTTTTTCATACTCTGCCTTTAGTTGACCTGACGGTGTATCAGTCTTATTCTGAATCTAAATCCCTACATCTAAATCAGACGTTAAATCGAGAGAGTATTCTATGTTGCTCAAACAACAGCAATTTTTTTAAAATAATTTGTCAGCAATAACTGTTTTAAAAACATTTTACGTAAAATATCTGTCAAAAAAAAACAAAGTAGAGCATGACCATTTTTATTTATTGTTGCATGGCTGCAACAATAGTCAGAAATTGGAAAACTTCCTTATTTACCATCAGATGTCTCTAAGGGACTCAAAAATGAGTCTTTTAAGTGATATACTTAATCACCATTCCTACGCCTTAAAATCAAAAACAAATATTCCAAGTACCAACGGGAAAGATAATGACTACATGTGTTATATCACTTCTGGCATCTTAAAGTCTTTTAAAAATCCTGCTCCTCTTTAGTAAGAAATGCTATTTCAACTACTTTTGAAATATTCAATTTGTTACTTTTTAGTTTACTGATTTGGGTCTTACATGATCAAATGTCAGTAGAACATTTTCTTGGCAATGAAAGAACACTTGTGTAAATCTGTTGCCTTGCATCTTCCTGACATGTTAGGCATTCGATAATGTTGGTTGCGCTAATTGATTTTGAGACTGTCAGAAATACAAGCATTTTGTTTTGTTTTGTTTTGTTTTGTTTTAAATCATTACCAATCTACTGCTTGCCTAGCAAATGTATTTGCTTGGAATCTCACTCTTGTCATGTCTTACAATGAATGTGCTAGTGAGTTTTTCTGATAATTTGTTATTAGGAGCATTTTTGTAATCCATTGAAGATAGATCAAAGTATTTTTCAGAGCTATGTCTTGCCAAACCCAGTCTACTTTGGAAGAATGTTGTCAACTATTCTTTGATGTAAAATGTTTTTTTGTTTTGTTTTGTTTTGTTTTGTTTTAGGTACCACCATAGCACTCGTTATTCTTGCTTTGGGATTTCTGCTATCAGCCCAGGTTTCCCCACGCATCACTTTTAAACCAGTAGCTCCATCAGGTCAAAATGCTACCTGCACAAGATACAGGTGAGATTTCGTTATGGTTCCCTTTCTAAAAATGCTAACTCTGAAAATGTCATTGTTTGCTTTTAACTTTTCTGAAATTTGAGAGATGAGTACAAGCTTGCTTATGGAAAAGGTAAGAAAATGGGAAAGGTGCTAGGGAGGGACCACCAGGCAAAGGAAAAGATATGTGAAGATACGAAGGTGGAACTGCTTAAGGAAATGTGAGTTGCTAGACACAGTTTTGGTGGTGTTTTTCTTGAAATTAATGTAGGGATTGATACAGAATCTAATTGATACAGAAATACTGTAGATTGATACAGAAATACTGTAGATTGATACAGAAATACTGTAGATTGATACAGAAATACTGTAGATTGATACAGAATCTAATTGATACAGAAATACTGTAGAACTATTTTAGGTCATACGTGACTCAGTAACATCTACATTCTAGCTGAAATAAATAACTTTAACCAGTAATTAAACTTTTCCATGATGTACATGTGTGATATAGTTGATTATCATCTGGATATTCTAACAGTTAATCTTTACTGAGTTCCGCAGGTATCCCCTCATTCATGTAAGCAGAAAAGAAAGTTTCCTCTCACTACTACTAGTTTTCTTCCTAAGGATGAGAAAGTGGAAAGGGAATGGTAGAAGACAGTGAAACGTGTTCTAATGGCAAGCTGCAGGTTTCAAAGCTCATTTAAGTCTAATGGTGCACACATTATGGGATAGATGGACAGAGAAATGGATAGATGGTCAGATAGACTAAAGAATGCCCAAATGAATTAAGATTCAGTGATTGAACAGATCAATTAATATATGTGGCAGCAGCGTTTCAAAGTTTTTTTACTTCATTTTAATGGTTGGAAAGACTAGCAACCCCTTTAAAACGTATGGGTAGAATGTGAATTAGCTTAAAAACAAAAAAATAATATTTCTTCAGCCTCAGGTAGATGGACACAGGTCTCACATAAAGGGGTAAATGATTTTATTAATGAATTTATCAATAATGGGTAAATGATTTATTAATTTTTAATCATGTATCCCTGTATGGAATTAAAAATTACAATTGATACACCAAATTCCAGTTGGAATCCACTTGGAGCTTCTGATTGAGCATGTATTTGTGGTGGCTTCTCATCACGTCAATGAGGAAGATATATATTATCATACCTTCCCAGTCCCAAACTGTGGTATCTGCTTGCCTTTGAAAATGAACAGGTATAGCTCCTCCTTTCTCATACTAATGAGTTTTATTTATTTATTGGCTTACTAATTGTTTATAATCTTTATCTTGTTCTAAAGAAGACTTAAATGTATCTTAATACAAGAGGTTAGCCTTAGCATAGACTCTTTATCATCTGGATAGTCTAACAGTTAATCTTTACTGAGTTCCGCAGGTATCCCCTCATTCATGTAAGCAGAAAAGAAAGTTTCCTCTCACTACTACTAGTTTTCTTCCTAAGGATTAGAAAGTGGAAAGTGATCTTTATTTGGACATCTCACCTCACTGCTAAATTGATAATAAAGCTGTTATCAGAATTCAGCAAGGTTTATTTTTGTTTCTCTTGATGTATATTTTAAGTAAAATGTTTTTAACACAGTTACCTCTGATAAATTATTTAAAAAATTGCTGTTGTTTGATCAAAACATAGATTCTGATGTCTGATTTAGATGTAGGGATTTAGATTCAGAATAAGACTAACACACTATCAGGTCAACTAAAGGCAGAAAGTCGGCCGAACAGTATGAAAAAAGTTTTATGAATTTCTGATACAGAAAAGGAATGACTAATTTTTTAATGATTTACATAATGAAATAGGTTTCCTGACATCAACTCTTAAAGTTTAAATAAAAATATTTATTGCCATAGTATAGTTCATTGCACAGTAATTTATGGTCATCAACCTATTAATCCCCCTGATCCTTCTAAGTTAATATCATCTACCTAATATGTCAAAGTAAAATTGTAATGAAGTGAGAAATGGTTCAGTCTCATTTTAGTCTTATCAAAAATGGGGAGCTATTTTTGAAAACTGAACCAAATTTCAGATGTCCTTTGGAAGTCAATGAGTATGAAAAACAATTGTTTATTATGTGCCTTTTTTCAGAGTAACATTAGTCTTTGTGGGAATTTGACAGTATGTATTTATAGTCTGAGTGATTTTATAAAATATTCCTGCCGTCCCTTTACTGCTTTTGTTGTGAAAACTTACCTGTACAGTTTTCTCCTTTCTGTAAGATAAACATGAAAAAGTCATGTCTGTCGTACCTTACAATGAGTAATGTTCATGCTATAAATAAATGTAGGTAGTATGCTTTCCCCATGGAATGATCCATATAGGAAAATTAAGCAAATAAAACATTTAAAAAGGAGAGTTGGTTTAATATTTATATTAAGAACATTGTATACCATTGGTAGGAGTGTAAATATTTTTCTCTGTTTTGGAAAGTAATATAGTTCTGCCTAATAAAAGTTAAATTCCTATGCTGATTGACTCAGCACTTTCACTTGTAGAAATCTATACACTATAGTGACAATTTATGTAATGCGTTCTGACTATAGTATGAGATTTAAGAAAGTGAATAGTTCAGAAACAGTGGTTCTTATTTATTTTATTTGTTCTTAAATTTATTGGGGGTGACATTGGTTAATAAATTATATAGGTCTCAGGTATACAGTTCTATAATACATCATCTATATATTTCATTGTGTGTTCACCACCCAAAGTCAAATTTTTCATCACCACATACTTCCTTACCCTCTTCTACCACCCCTCTCCCCACTTAACCACTGTTCTCTGTGTCTATAAGATTATTTGTTTGTCTTGTTCATTTCTTGCTTTCAGTTTTATATCCCACATATGAGTGAAGTCACGTGGTTCTCGACTTTTTCTGTCTGACTTATTTCATTTAGCATGATAATCTCAAGATCCATGCATGTCATTGCAAATGACATTATTTCATCTTTTCTTATGGCTGAGTAATAGTCCATTGTGTGTGTGTGTGTATCACATCTTTATCCAATCATCTATCAAATGTGCCACCATCTGAATAAAAGCTGTCACAGGGTACTAACTGGCTAGGAGAAATAACTTTAGTGTGGGTATCATCTAAATCATATATCTGAATGAGAACACACACATATATTCCTAATATAGCCTTCAGCTCTACACTCTCAAATTGCTGTTTTACTACCATTTTCTTATCCAATTAATCATATTTTCTTATGAGAACTATCCAAGCTTTGAGGATTTAAACCTTTCCTAGGTAAAACTTCCTTCAAATTTTTGACATTATTTATAAGTGTGATCTCAGTATATGCCAATCACTATCATAAAACCCTTCAAAGTAAACAAATATTTCCTAAAGTATACAATTGTAGAATTGCAAGGTACCCTTGCCTTCGGGTTTTCATCTCATCTCATTCATTCTTTCATGCATGCGTGCAGTTAAAAATATTTATGGAGCATCTACTCATAGGATTATAATAAGGATGCATTATTATATAAAAATCACCTAAAAACAGTGTTTGGCACACAAACATGACCCCATTGAGGAGCTTTAAGCAGGGGAGTGACTTGACCAGGTTTCCAATTCCAAACTCTCTCTGGGGGTAGGGATGCACAGAGAGTACCAACTGATATAGGGAGACTGGTTATTAGAGTTGTCTGAGAGAGGTGATCATTGCCTGGACTATGGTTGACATTAAAAATAAACAGGTAGACAAAGTCTAGGTATTTTTAGGAGAGAAAAATCAATTGGAATTTAAAATAATTAACTATTAGATCATGGAAATAGGATGGGGTAACTGAATTAGGCAATTACTATATTTTAGTAGGAATTGACAAGAGACTGCCTCTAATTCATCGTTCTTTTCCTTTCAATCGTTCTCAACTGAGAGTCTTACCTAGAATCATTAAAGGAGGTATTTAAGCTACCCATCTGTTATTTACACAGATCAGCCTCAGGAGGACAGTGGAGAATAGGTTAGAAACACTCCCCCAGGCGATCCAAAACAGTAGGTCCTGGAATGACTTCATTTTGTTATAATGCTGATGAGATGCCTTAGCAACTCTTGTTTATATCAATTAGCCTACGGTAAAATTGGTTTCATTATATGTCATTTCCCTTAAAGTCACAGACCCTCTTGACGATGTTAAGTCAGGACCTACTGTATGTCTTCCACTGAGAAACATTACCATAATGCTTCAATTTTTTTTTAACTGTCAACTTCCTTTCATTGCTTTTTTTTTCCTTTGTGAACATGTGAAACCAAGAGTACAAAAATAATGAATGTGGTTATTTTTCTATAGAGTAATATTTTCATGTTTTCCTCTCCACATGAAGTTTCCAAACATCCAAATTGATAAACTGTTGCTTCATTTTAGACCTCCCTGTGGTGGTGACACTGGTTTTGAGCAGCAGTATACACCTAACTAATTAATCCCTTCAGCAGTCATTTACAATAGAAATAATTTTGCATTAACTACACTTTTCTTCTCCTTTTGATGATTTAGCACACATCATTGGGATAGGCACTATAAGAGTGTTAGATTCAATCATAAAACTTTTATGAAACCATAGAAATGTACAGAAACGCTGTTAGCTCCTATTTTTCCCCAGTATTTAGCATCCTGGTGATAATGTATTTGTTTTCAATAATTCTTACCAACTTGACAATAATTATAGTATTATACTATGAATTGAAACGTTCCATTTTTATCGAATTTTGTTTTCTGCTTAGTGATTTCATTTAAAAGTTACCTATTTTACTTTATTTTTGGCCAGGTACAGGCTAATACTCCTTGAGGTGAATATTAATAAAACTACAGAAGAAAATATGTTACATCTGTTGAATAATATCCACAGAACTATTTCAGATGAGGATAAATATATGTAAATTGGTTGAAAAGAAAAATGAGTTGAAACAAAAATCTTACATAACCTTATCATGTACTCTTATCTCCAAATAATTGTACATGTATTTTGTTATAGCACTTAGTCAGTGCTGAATTTGACACCTGGAAAGGAAGATGGTTGAAGAGATTCTTGCAGGAAGTTGGCCACTTACAGTATGGGGAAGATTCATTGAGTTCTGCATGACCTTTTCATCTTGATGCCTAAGCTTTTGGCCAAGGACCTACAAAGCCCCCACAATGACAGAATCCCCTATTCAAACCTTGTGTTTTTGACAATCAGGAAGTGCTTCTTGGGAAGCTAGAAAGACAGAAAGCTAGAGTCTAGTTTACCTGTGCAAAGAGTGGGGAAAGAGCATTCTGGGAAATGAGAACATCATGTGTACCGGCCCTAAGCAAGGAGTGTGGCTTCTTCCGAGAATTTACCAGTGAGGCTGGGTCCTATCAAGCAAGCAAGAGAATGGCACAAAGATAGAGTAGATGGCAGGCTGGTTACAGAGCTTGCTGGGAGCTCATGAACCATGAGAATTTGAGATATCATCTTGGAATACTGAGAAGCCTTTCAAGGGTGATGAGAATGACATAATCAGATTTGTGTTTTTAAAAGATCACTCTGGCTATAGAGTAGATAATTGATTACAGAAGGACAAAGGGTGATGCAAAGAGACGAGTTAAAAGAACTAGGCAAGAAATAAAGCAACTTTGACAGTGGCAGTAGATATAAAGAGACTCGTGAGCTATTTTGGAGGGGAGCGACAGGGCTGGGTGATTGGTTGGATGATATATATCCAAGAACAAATGCTTTACACAGTTAGGATACGACTCAGGTGAAAGGAGTCCAGGTTTCTGAAACCTCCGTGTAATTCACTTCTTAGAAGCACAGTTTCAGGGACATAAATCTGGAGACTCTTTCCCTTGCTTTCCAGTAATTACAGCAGTCACATAGTAAGAATAATACTTAATATTTGCTGTCACTTATACTCTTATTTGAAATGTCATTTTGATTCCTTCTTGAACTCAAAAGACTTTTTGAGAAAAGCTCTTCTGAACTTGTCCAGTTAGGCCTAAAGTAACACAAAAAGGTGAAGGGAAAAAATGTGCATCTCTGATAACCCATTAGGTTCTCATTCTAGAACTCTGGTCATTGAAATGAACACATAAAATCAACCTGGAGTTTTGTTCACATTTCAAGTCAATCCACTTTAGACTATTATCCCTGTTTTGTTCTGCCTTCAAAAGGAATACACTGTCCAATACTGTGACAACAGTAGACATAATCATAATTAATGGAGTAATTCCTTATAACAAAGGCCAAAAAAACTTTATAAATAAAAGAAGTATTAAATGAGATTTCTAAAACAAACTGAACTATTCTCCTAAGTATAAATATAATGAAGATCATCTTCTTATAATCAAGATGTTGAATGAACAAGTGATGAAAACAGTTTAGATTTTAACAGTTAAACATGCTGACTTGTTAAATTGAGGTATTTTCCGTCATGTTGTAAAACCATGTTATGTAACTCCTAGTGCATTTTCCTTGTTTAAGAGGTGAGAAAATACCTATTGCTGTCGACCAATGTTTAAAAAAAAAAAAGCATAGCAACCTTGTTAAAAGAATCTCTTCAGTGACTGTAACTTTGGAAACTATTATTTTGGTTGACTGAATGGTTGGTTGGATAAGTGGATAGATGGACAGTTGGTTTTGAAAGAAGGTAGGGGATGCCAACTAAAGGAAGTTTTTAATATGATTTTTATCCTGGAACTTAGGTACATGTGCCAGAAAATTTGGCAAAACTTCGTTACCATAAATAGTTGATGATTTAGGAAGCTTCCAAGCCTTTGTTTCTTCAAAGTGTTTGTCCTTTACTCCTAGTCCTGGTTGTAGCATGATTAGTGATACATTTTTGTAGACGTGCTTGCAGACCCAGCAGTTGAGGTGTGAAAATCTTTGGGCATGCAAGGAGTCACATTTTGTTCAGGTAATTCTCAGTGAATTTTTTAGATTGTTCCTTGGTAGTAATGAAAGGGTGTTTTCCTAATATAAAAAGTAGGTAAATAACAAAACGAGATGGTATGACACATGCGTCTTGGACTATAATATCCAAGTTAAATGATGAATAAATGAGAAGACTACAAAAATGAAATCCTGTATCCTAAATAAACTGCTTTTAGAAACAGACAATCAGCAGTTGATTGTTGTATGCTTGTACAAAATTTAGCAAATCAGAGAATACAGCACCTTAAAAAAATATGTGTATTTGTAGTCAGTTCATTCTTTAGTAAACATTTTTGAGAACTGCAGTAGGTTGGGATACGGAAATTAAAGGGGGGAAAAAGAAGCCTCACTCTATATGGAGCTCACAGCTAGGAGGAAGAATGATACAAATAAATAATTGCAAAGCAGTGTGATAAAAGCTGGTGGATGTATCAGAGCATGTCTGGTCTAATTCACTTCTCATGGAGCCATCACAGAAGGCTTCCCACATGTGGGTTCTTCACCTTAACGTTATTCTGGACCCCTTATTAGAGTAATGTTTTTAGCTACATAAAATAAATTATATAGGAGCTCAAAGGAAATCAATTATATTGAAATATGATTACCAAACTCGTTTTTCAATGAGCTTGTTACATAGTAATGTATGTACTTATTTATTAACATATTAAGTAACAGCTCTAACTGCAGGTTAATACCATAGTTTCAGAACCGTGGTGAATATAAATGGTATTTTGAGATTTCTGCAACTACTGCAATGGGATATGAAAATAGATGATTTCCATCTTGTCAGTAGTTTATTGCCTACATTCATAATTGATGAATGCTAAATTTCAATAAAAGGTTAATGAAGTACAGATGTAATTTTTTTTCTAACCTGAGTTTCTGGGCTCTCGTAAGAACCCCTTACATAGGAGTGAGCTTGGTCAAATAATTCTTCAAGAGTGAGTGGGAGTTTCTCAGACCAATGAAAATAGAGAAGCCTCCCAGGGCATGATAGCAACCTGTGCAAAGATGGGATGGATGTGTGGCACAGATTTAATTATAAAGGTTGATAGTGCTGAAGAAAAGGATACTAATCACACGATGAGGTGGAAGGATAGGCCTTAGGTACTAGGTCAAGACGAGTGGTAGAGGGAAACCATCTAGCAGCATCAGACAGGGGAGTAACATACTAAATGTCAGCTTCCTAAGGAGGTTTCTGCATGCATTTTGGGAGAAGCCTCTGCCAGCCCCAGAGAGAGATAACGAGAGTCTGAAGTTATTGAATGATGGTGAGCTTGAGGACAAAGTTATCTTGGGAGATATGATTAGTAGACTGGTTAAATGTTAAAGGGAAAGAATTAGGAAAAAGGTGTTCAGGCAGTTCAATTTTATGGATACTCAGTGGGGGTTAAGAGACCCCAGGTGATATATCCAGGAGGATAGATGGACCATAATTCCAAGTATGCTTTTTAATTTAAAATAATAATAGTTTCTGTTAATTCCTCACTATATGCAGGCATCATTCCACATTTTTTTTAAATATTATCTCATATTACCTTTAAACTTCCCTAAGAGGAAGATACTATTTAATTCTATGGCTAAGAAAATAAGGCTTAGAGAGTTTATATAACTTGTCTAGAGTGATGTAACTGGTAAAGTGGAGAGCCACTGTGTTCTCTCCACCCTGCACACCCCACCCCCTGTAGTGAAACTAATGGCCTTTCTTTGAATATGTGTTAATGCTACCCAAATTCTATGAATATTATAAAGAAACTCTAAGTATCAGTTACCCAAGAAGCAAAGGGAAGAGTTTTAACTTCCACATATTTAAGTGCCAGGTATTTAAATACTGATTTTTATTTAACAAAACACTCCCCTGAAAATCAAGTATTAAATGATGAAAATTGTTAAAAACAGAGATACCTTAAGGAAATTCTGCCCCAGTAAATGTGCCATTTAATTGAAATAATTTTAAAACTCTTTCAGAGATGTTCAGTAGCTAAGGGACACTGTATAGCAGAGATGGAGTACTGGGTTCACGCACAGACTCCCAAACAAGTAGAGATTACAAAACTTTTTTCTTTAAAATCATTTCCAATCACTTCACCTTCGTAGCAATCTAATTCTGGCAGAATAGGAGATACCTTGATTAAACACTATGCTATAATAGCAGCCTGAATAAAGCCCTTACTGACTTCTAGGAAAATCATTCATGAAAAGAAAAAAATGCTCAGCTTGGAAGTGTAAGGACTTTATTTATAAATCTCTGCCTTAGGATCCTGTCAAAATTAGGGATGACTCCCTTCATTCTCATACACTTCCTTTTGATTCTTTTTTAAAAAGCAATAAGGTAGACATTTTGAAACACTGACCAAGACACCAGTCATAGAGATAGGGTACTGTAACCAGGACCATGCCAAACAACATTTAGCTATCACACTGGTTCACCCTTCTGCTAGTCAGAAGAGTTCTTTATTTTCCAAACAGTATGTCTAGTTCTAGACCCCAACAGAGGGAACACAGTAGACACAGAGCAGTTGCCTGAAACTCAGAGCCATTTTTTGTGCTCATATCTAGGCAACCCCTTCAAGTGGATGAGGTAGTCGGACCCTTTTTACCTCGTACAAAACAACGATTTACAGCGTGGTAGCACCATGGGGTTATTGTCTTCTCTGTGACACATTCAATGAACAAGTTCCTTTTTTCTCTACAGCAGCACTAAAACATCGAGCAAGACAATAATTTCTTGACACAGATTTTTCACAGGAAATATATAGCATTTTAAGTCTTATTTGTTGCACTCTGGAAAGTACATCTGAATTGCAGTCTTTCTCAGGAGCAACTAATGATAGTCACAACTTGTGTGATGACGTTAACAGGATGTTAGGCCCATAAAGGGAAATTTTACCGAATGTGCCAGATCCATTCTAGAGACTGAATGGTTTTCCTTTCTCCCCCATGGAATAACTCATTTCTCATGAAAACACTAACCCATGTGACTGAACATCTGATCAAAACAGATTATTTCGCAAGCTACTTATGTTATACAAACTTTGTAACAAGTGGTTATTTGACCATTACTAACCACCTTACACGTTACCCTACCCAAATCCGCACACCGGTATTGTAGGCCTTTCTAAATCATGCTCCCTGTAACTGAAAACAGATTCCATAACATCTTCCCAGATTCTATTGTTCTGAGATAATGAGATAAAAGACATTGTTCCCATCCTCAGGGAAGTTTCAGTTTGTGGAAAAGAAAGATGCTTTACACAATTGCCTATAATCTATATTTTAACACAGGGGTAAAGAATATTGTTCGTTGTGATTCTTGACAGGGTAAAATAGATGATCTATCATTTTTGGAACGTAAACTTTGCAAAGTTATTTTAAACTGTGTAGAAGTACTTAATTTTTAGTGATAACGTCTCAGAGCTCAGCATGTCTTAAGTATTCCATGTTATTAGGTAGCTGATGATACAAGTCTGTTCTTCATTCCCCTGCTTTTCACATGATCCATGTGGTATAACTGATGTTTTCCTCCGTGTGCCTCTCTATTGCATAGTCACCAGTTTTTTTGGAAACCTGTTACTCATTGGTAATTAGCATTAATGATTATGTCAATTTTATGGTAATTTCATCCTAAAAGATGTATATATATATTTTAATGATGTTATACATTGGGACCAACTTCCAGGTAGATTAATAAAGTCTCTAACCTCCACCGAGGTTAAAAAATTCACTGCTCATTTTCACAATTATCAGTGTCATAAAGTCATAGCCAGTAGCCCAGTTGAGAGTCAGAATTTAACTTTTTTAGGATCCCTATTATCCTTTCTTTTCTTCAATTTTTACTTTTATATCACAATTTCATGCTGATTAGTTTTAACAAATCAAGAGTAAAAGTTGTTTCACAGAGAGAACTTATTAGCATTTTCTAATTCACCCATTTTAAAAGCAAAGGGAATCTTTATTTTAACTGATTAGTGTTTATATAAACATTTAACTTTGTGGGGCCTAAATATTTCACTCTTCCTGATTTTTATTTCATATCATCATATGACTGGTATTTGACTGTCAATAGATATGTTCACAAAAGGTTAGTGTAAAATAATAAACATTTGAAAATGAAGATGGTAATTCACCCTCTAAAACAACAGATGTTGGCCTATGTAATCAAACTTGGCAAGAAAATGTATTATCCTCATTCATATATGCTATACAATTATGTGTAATACTCTGGATAAACAGACATATAAACATGTGCTAATTAACATGTGCTAATGTTGATACAGATATGATTCTTTGTTAGCTTTCTTTTCATCTTTCATATATAAATTTGTGTGTATGTATGTGTTTGGCTATCTATATGTGATAGGAATAAACTTCAGAGATCTAAACATACTAAATGAATATTCCTGCTTTTCATACTTGGAATTCCACCATGTGTACCAAAGTAGTCTTCCATTCTTATGCAGACAGATAGTGGTCAGTGCAACTGTGGAGGAATTATAAGAGTTAGTGTTGTACTTTTTAAAAAAATATCTATTCTTTTAATAGCTATAAGCTACCTTATTTTACCTAATACTTAGATTCTTGAAAAATAATACAGTAGAGGAACTCAGTATTTTAAAGAGCTATTCATCTAATTATGTTTTAAAGGCATAACTCCTTTTTGGTTCCTCTCACTGCCCATTGCCAAATCCATTGATTCTTAGGATATTATGGAAGGCTTCTCAAAGCTGGGCAGCGAGGGACTGGTCGGAATTAGACAGACCAAAGCAGGGGAAGGCAGCATTCCCGACAGATGGAATAGCATGTGTGCAGAAACTAGAAGAAGCTTAGTATTTTTTAGAAACTACAAGTATATGATCTTCTCTAGTTTCAGATATTCAATGTCACAGAATACATACTTTCCTTTCATTAAATTATGTGCCTTATATGCCTAATTTTTTGGAGATGAGCTGAGAAGCAGTAATTTTAAGCTGTGTCATGGGGACTTTGGCAGTGAGAAAAAACCCTAGGTAAGCTGTGGAAGGGAGGACCTGAGCGTTCTTAAAATGCTTATGCTGTGCTTACTGAGCGCCATTGGTTCTCCAACTCTGAGCGTCTACAACTGTCTCCTGCACCTTTCTCTTTCTGCCTTTTCCAAGGAGAGGGTCTTGCTGGCCAGTCAGGGACAGCAGGGTCAACATTACCAGTGAGCATCCATTCCCATGGCCTGACGCAGTCACCTGCCCATCCCCTGCCTCCATGAGACAGGTGGACATGCGGCCAGCATCACTAGGAGACAACTGAGTTTGTGGAGGAGAGGAGCTAAGGCCCCAGCCCCATGGCAGCCTATGTTGTAGTGTCTGGGAGGGTGGAGACTCCTCACTCCCAACCCCCAGTACCCTTCCATCACCTTGCTCTGGCATCTGTCACAGGCTAGGTCAGAGGTTTAAAAAGCAGGGGTTCTTTCCAACCATCTCTCCCAGCCGTGTGGCAGAGGGGCAGATGCCTCTGGAAAGAAGACCCTAGATCAGTGTCCTTATTTCCCAAGGAAGATGCCTGTGGTGGTTCATCAATTGGCAGATGTCTCTCAACACTTTCAAATGTTGAATGTCAGACAAATTTTGAGAAAACAGATGCCTATAATTCCATTCAAGAAATATGGAATGAGGTCTAAACAAAGATAGGAAATGATGAGAAATAAACGTAAAGAGCCTGTTGGGAATTTAAATTATAAGAATTTATGTGAAACTGGTAATAAGGATTTCGAACTCCCTCATTAAAAAAAAAAAAATCAGATGAACTTATTAAGAAGAATATCATCATCAGATTTGTATTTTACAAAAATCACCCTGACAACGGAGTGGAGATGGTAGAAGAACAAAACTTTAAGAGTCTAAATTAAGACCTAAAGTGAAGGGATGGGATGCTGTCAGGTCTTGGTGACCGGGAGGACTTGTAACTGCCCAGTTTTTGTGGCTTGTGTTCCTAAATAGAAATGTGCAACTTGAAAGCCTGTATTACGTTTCTTCTCTTTCCTTCTTTGTTTCTTTATTTTTCAGTCTGCTTTTTTTCTTACTCACCTAGCAACTAAATATCATGTCTTATATAAGGTATTTGTTTCATGATTTATTTAACCAAGTACTGAGACCTGATGTGTGCATGACTGTGGTGTGGACTTGTACGTTTTCCTCTGTAACTGCAGTAATTACATAAGCTGATTTGGAAATTCAATACAAGATATTTCCGTCAATCTTATGCCTTCTTCAGCTAACTGAAGGTTCTCAAACAAGCCCCTTGCGGTACCTTGTAAACCCCTATTCACGCCTTGCAATACACTAATAGTGCTTCATTTCTATTTGATTAGATTCTTGCATTTGGCTTTCACCACTTGTCTATTTTGTTCTGATAAGCTCAATTTGAATTGAGTTATCAAAGAAGATGAGGAAAGACAAGCATCTAAAGATTTTAAACTGCAGGACTAAAATAAAATTATGTACAAGTATACTAATGAAAACAGAAAAAAGAAACTAATGTTCCTGTAAGATAATTTTTTTTTTTTTTTTAAATCTACAGAACTGAGAAATCTAACCAGGAAAAAAAGAGAGAGTGGAATGGCCATATAATCTTTAAAGTAACTTAGGATCTAAAAGATCTTTGAAGATTAAAGTATTAAAAAACAAAAAGCAGCAAAGTGAACATATACCATAAAAAGCTAAATTGAAACCCAAATAAACGTGAATCTGTGAGACTCCAAAAGAGACAAATTTGGTAATTATCCTGTCAGAGAGGGAAATCAGAGCAACAGAAATTGTAGCACTACAGAAAGAAGTTTCACCGCTTGGTTACCCTATAAGGAAGAGTCACAAAAGAACAATTCACCATCTGATTTAGAGAGGTGCTGAGGTCAGATAGATACAGTCGTGAGCATCTCAAAAAACAGAATTACAAAGCAAAACAACCCTGACAAGCTAGAGCTCTCATCATCATTGTCATTACTGAGCTCAAGCCTCACAAATAAGAGGCAGTGCCCAGCCATGGAGGCTCAGCCATTCTTGGGTAGATGAGATTAATGGAATGAGGCACTAACTCTTTGAGATTTTTTTTTTAGGTCTCCTTTCATGTCCAAGTAATTTGAAGGAACGCTGTGCTTGCTAAATGCCCCCATTCACCACTAGACGTTGACTGAGGCACTAGGGAGAACCATGTTACCAGGATGCAATCACATGTACACAGGCACACTGTTAGGGACTCTTTCCCACTTTTCATTTTGTCGTTTGGCCTACATTACTGAATACTAACCATTTACTACTTATTGTGTCAGCTATTAAACAAAGCATGAAATACAGCCCCTTGTCAGCAGTTGGCAATAACTTAGAATGGCTTTTATTTATATTTTGAACCCATGCTCAAGTCTCATATCTTTAGAGAGAAGTTGGGACTTGAGTAGAAACTGATATTTCAGAATATATTTAGAAATGAGCAAAAATATATTTCAAGCATTTGAAAAAAATACTCTTGTATTAGTTAGCAATTGTGTTTGGTTGTATAGAACAGAACCCAAAATAACTGGCTTAAACAAGAAAGACGTTTCTTTCTCTCATGTGAAATAAATTCAGAGGTAAGGAGTTTGGAGCAAATGTGCTAACCCTAGTATCATCAGGGACCCAGGCTCCTATCCTTCTGCTGTACCCACATAGGTATTCTTCATAAGTTTACAAGGATGGTCCAGAGTAGCTGAAGAAACTCCACAATTATGTCTGAAACAGGCCAGACAGAGAAAATGGAGAAGGAGCCATGCTTCCTAGTTGAATCAGCTCCCTTTGAAGTCTTCCTGAAATCCCACATAATGCTTCTCACAGCCAGAATTAGTCCTGTGGTCATATCTAGTTGTAATGGAGACTGGGAAATGTATTCTTTTAGACAGTGGTTGGGAGAGAAAGGGGAGACCACAGTGTTCCCAGTTCAGAATCAGGATTCTCTTACAAAGGAGGAAGCAAAGAATGGATACAGAGATAGACTACTAGCATCCTTTGACAGAACAATAGATACAGGCACTCTGTTAACTTTTAGGACATTTATGAGTGATTCTGCTTGACAGCAGAAAGGATGAATTGATTGACCAAGTAAGGCTCTACCTACTTTCATGGTTTAGTTCTCTTAATAGTGATTAGAAGTCTAAGGTCAACTTTGCAGATGGCAAAAAATATGGCCCTCTTAAATAATTTACCTCCAGCTTTGAAGAGGAGAAAAAAAAAATCATTAAAGTCTTTCTTTTGTCGTTTTTCTTTGGTTTTGTAAACCAGTGAAATAGCTGCTCTTTGTCATGTTTGTTCAAAATGAGTGATTTGAGTAAATGAGTGATTTGTTCATCTATTCAAAAGCAATACTAGTCATGGCAGGCGCCATTTATTATTTAGTCACCATGGTGCCAACCACTATGTTAAGAGCTTTATGTGGATTCTCTCTTTTATCCTTCAATAAAACTGAGGTATTATTATGCTGCTGTTATTATTATTATTTATTATTATTATTTTATTCCCCCATTTTACCAATGACATTAAGGCTTAAAGTTAAGTGGATCTTAGAAGATGATGTAGCTTGCCAGACCGTAGAACTGAGCTTTAACTAAGAACCCAGCTTTTGACCACTCTTCATTTTGAAATGTACAACTCAAGCAGTGGGATGCCCTACTGCCTGGAGAGCGTGTGCATGCACTTAGGGAAGTGGACAATAATTGATTAAAGGCCAGTAAATCTAAAAATACGTACATTTAGTGCAATTGAGATTCTTTTTCTGAGAAATATTTTTGTGAATTGTAGTCTAATTTGGACTTAACGAAGTTTTCTTTTGTTTTGTTTTTTTAATTTTTGCTCATTTTGTTTTTCATTTACCTATATTCAGCTCAGAAAATTCTTTTTCTGTCATTTAAAGGATCATGATAGAACATCTTTGATATAAAAACAAGTGCTTAAGATAAAGTAAAATCATTCTAAAATATTATAAACAACTCATCATCTTGGGTTTCCTTAGAGCAGAATCATCTTAACCACATAGTTTTGAAAATGTATCTGATCCGAGTTAAATTGTGGCTTTTATTTTGTTTTGTTCATTTTGAGTGAGTCTTACTTTTAAGGCCTCTGGATGACTATGGAAAACATTATTTAAGACAAGAAGCAAATATAGATGAGATGCACTTACAAAGAAATACCCTTTAGGCAAATTATACTATATCTGTACACTCAGATGAGGGAATGGAGGCCATGAAAGCCATTCTTTTCTTAGCGTCCTCCTCTAGTTATAGAGATGAATTTACATGTGAACCTGAATATTTTCCTTAAAGAGAAAAATCAGTGTGCTAATATTAGTATTTTGACCCCCACCCCGACATCACTTTACTGATTCCTATTGGTTTTATTCTCCTTGAATTCTTTTTAATTTTGTGAAAACCTGTCAGTGTGGCATGTTATAGTTGTAAGAGCACATGATGACCCTTAATAGAGTTGCAGGCATCAGAGGACATGGTGATATCCAGGGAGATGACTTCCATGCTGTCTTGTTTCATCTCTATCACACAGCACAGCTTCCAAATCAAACGTCTTTCTGGGGCTCAGGGCATGACTGTTTCTCTCATTCTCTAAGCAAAACTTACTTTGTCCTTCATATTACAACATTTCATTCCCTATGAAAATCAAAAACCCCTCCAAGTAACCATAGAAGAGCTGATAAGCAAAGCTGTATAAGCCAAAATGTTTTTTCCTTTTGATTTTGTGGTATCTGTGTGAAGCACTTCTAATGTGATAAGCATAGTGCCAGGTGTTGTAGGGTTTGATGAAAAATACAAAACACACTTGGTCACCAAATTTCTTTCTTGATGCATAAGGAGATACTTGGGTGCTACTTAAAAATAGAACAA
Source organism: Rhinolophus sinicus (assembly GCF_057876585.1). Classification (NCBI taxonomy): domain Eukaryota; kingdom Metazoa; phylum Chordata; class Mammalia; order Chiroptera; family Rhinolophidae; genus Rhinolophus; species Rhinolophus sinicus. Next base: position 45,349,673 of record NC_142501.1, on the reverse strand, counting down.
TTGATTATCAAAGCAAACAAACGAACAAAAAGGGGTCCCCCAAAAGGCAATTTTAGGAAGTGTTTGCATAAATAGGTTAAAAAAACAACTGTGAAGTGCCTGCTTTAAAACAACCTGTTTTTGCATGTTGCCATAAAATATATTAAACTCAGTGTGACCGTGCATTCACAAAAAATGCAGATACTATATATTCAAATTTCAGTTTGTGATTCTGCAAACAGTAAAAGTTAATTAGTTCAGAATAAAAATTGAGTCCCATTTCCAAATTTATAATCTAGAAATAATTTGTAAATACTTATCATGTGTGTTGGTTTAATTTTTCTTTTTTATTTTAAAAGTCATGAATTTAGGTAAGTGCATTAAAAACCAGCACGGTCTTCTCAATTTATTTGTTCAGAGAAGGATTATTTCTAAAGCATATTTTGGTGGAGACAGAATTCCCATAATATTTCAAGGAAAAATTCACTACCTAAGAAAATAAATAAAATGCTTCTTTATTTCATTACCTTCGTTTTAACCTGTCAAATGAAGAAAGAATGTAATTTTCAAAGTCCATGGAAGCTCAGTCCCAGAACTGAGTTTATACTTCACTTGCCTCTCTCAGGACACTTGAAGTAGCATTGAAATCTGAGTGCTTGACTTAGGTAGGATCCAGATGTGTTTACAAGAATTTGGTTTTTATAAATACTGAAAGCAGAATGCTTCAGTAACAGACCTTGCTTTCACAGATGAATGTTATCTCTTCTAAGAAGGATACCCCAATTTGCTTTTAAACTGTTCTTTTCTAATTCTGAAAAGTTCAGAAAAGAAAACATTTATGGTTATCATTTCTATGTATGGACAGATATTTATGAGCTGCACACTATTAAGAATTGTACTGTTATATTTAAAAATAGTACAATACTAGTCAAAGAAATTGGCTCTCAGTGCAGTGCTTAAGTTAAACTTTGACTTCATGGTTTTTACTATTATTCAAACTGTCTACCTACCCTATGTCTTAAAATATCAGAAAGTTCTCAATATGTGGAAGAGCTAATGTTAGGAGCACTATACAGAAATCAGCAACTCGTATTAGTAGTTAAATGTGATTAGTTAAATGTATATTGCAAGAGGAATGTGCATTATATAGCTTTTTTAGGGACACATATGCATTTATAGAAATACAATCACAAAGACATAAAATAAAGCTTATATGAAAGTTTTCTAATGGTGATGATGAGCCCCAAACAAAACTGTCCTTACATTATTTTTATTACTATTTTTGGTAATGCTCTGTGATCTACATATACATTATCTATAGACAAGATAGTTATTAGTTTGTAATGCTTTGATAAAAACAGTGTGCTGATAACTATTTAAGACGTGCCAATAATCATATTACTATAGGTGGTAACGAATGATACACAAGTCAGGATAGGGTAGGCATTACTAATAAAACAATAACACACTAAAAATCAACACCAAAATCTTAGTGGTTTAAAGCAACAAAGGTTCTAGTGACATCTCAGTGACCCAGGATAATGGCAGCTCCACCATTTTATGATACTACTTCTTACTTCAAGTCTTTAAGATTTATCACAGAGATGAAATGTAGAGCTGGAGAGTTGAATACCAACAATTAAAAGTTTTGGCCTACAACTATTACTTCCACTCACAATGTGTGCCCACAGTCATTTGGCTGCTCCTAATTTCAAGAGGGCAGGGAACTGTAATCTTTTATATACCTTAAAGTGGAGGGCATCTAGATATTGGTGAAAATTATTTATCAGTTAATAATTGATGTTTATTAATATCAGTTTATTGGCTGTTTTATAGTGGCCAAGATTCCCCATCATTATTTCTGCAAAAAAATCTTAAAGAATTTTTATCTTGCTGATGGCTTCACTACTGTTAATAGAGAGTATTGTTATCTTGAAAACATCTCATTTGGTGATGCCCATTAAAAATGACAAAATTAATCAAATGACCATGTCTACCACTGCTTTGGAAAAATTGACAGTATTCAAGACTATATCTGTACCGATATAATCAGCTGAAGATTAAATACCAAAAAGTGTACATGAAACAGTTTTGCGTTTTTCCAAAATGTTAAACATAGAGTTACCATACAACCCAGTAATTTCACTCTTAGGCATATACCCAAGATAATTAAAAACATATGTTTATACAAAATTTTATACACAAATGTTCATAGCAGTATTGTCCATAATAGCCAAAAAGTAGAAATAACCTAGCTATTCCATCAATTGATGAATGGGTAAACAAAATGTGATATAGCCACAATGGAATATTACACAGCTGTAGAAAGGAATGAAGTGCTACAATATGGATGAACCTTGAAAATATTATGCTAAATAAAAGAAGCTGGAAGCAGAAAACCAATTATTGTATGACTCCATTTATAGGAAATATCCAGAATAGGGAACTCTATTGAGACACAAAATAGATTAGTGGTTGCCAAGAGAGGATGAGAAGTCAAAATTGGAAGATATGGAGTTGATTTGGTGGTGTTAGAATGTTCTGGAATTGGCTAGTGGTGATGGTTGCACAACTCTGAAAAGATTAAAAATTACTAAATTGTAAACTTTAAAAGGATTAAAATAGTAAATTTTATGTTATGTGAGTTTTAGCTCAATCTTTAGAATTTAATTTTTAAAAATATGTGCCATAGTGGTCACCACTTTCTACATTAAGTGTCAACCATTCTGCCTTCATTTTACTGCTTCATATGCTATCTACACAAGACAACAGAAGATTCCAAATCATCTATGCTCAATAAATATTTATTTAATCTATCACAATGTCGGTATCTTCACTATGTTAATCAATTTTCCCAAAGGCATAACTTTAAATTTCAACAAATTAAAGGCTAAGTAGAATTAAAAAAATACATTTGGAGTCAGAGAACCTGCATTAAAGACATGAGAAAGTCTCGGTTTTTCTGGGCTTTGGTTTCCTCATCTGTAACATAGGAATGCTAATGCATACTTCACTACATTGTTGGAAAGACCAGATGACAGTATATGGTGAAAGTGCTTTGTAAATTTTATACCTCTATTCTCAGTTCCCCCATGCTAACATCTTGCAAAATTATAGTACAATATTGCGACCAATATATTGACATTGATACAATCCAGTAATCTTGTTCAGCTTTCCCCAGTTTTTCTTGAACTCATTTGTATGCGTATGTATTTAATTCTACACACAAAAAAATAAAAATAAAACTATTCTTTTCTTTCCAATTTTAAGTATAGTGTATTTCCTTCACAATTTTTTAGCTTCTTTTCCTTTAAATAAACTTCTTAATGCTAATTGGTCATTTGGAGTGGATGCACTTGGGTCTGAATCCCAGCGTTGCCACATTTTAGCTGTGTGACCTTGCTCTGATAGCTCAGTCACTCTATATCTCAGCTTTCTCATCTATAAAAGAGGAAAGTAAAGCCTCTCTCATAAAGCCAATGTAAGAATTAAATAAGAACATGTAATTGTTTAGTACATTACTTCTAAGTGGTAAACTCTCTGTGATCCAATCACAGCAAAGCTTGTGATAAAACTCAACTGCCAAAATCCTCTTCATAGCCACAAATACTAATTGACTTGGTCTATTGGCAAACCTAAGAATTTCAATCTCTTAAATGTTCCTTCTGATATTTCTTTTCTGTCCCTTCAGTAATGAGTAATGTATACTGCAAACAGACAAGATAAATTACTGTTTTATTTTTTCTTTGAAGGTAGCATGTTGTGCACTAATTAGATTGTATATGGGTACCTGTGTGTTGATTACCAAATTGTATTATAACTCTGATTTTACTCTCAATTTATTGACTGAAAAAGTTGTATATAAATGTGTGTGTGTATAATAAACAAATTTATTTACCTAAATATACATATGTACATATATAAACACATGTATCTCCATGTCATCTTATATTTGCAAAGATGGAATTAAGGTTTTTACCGTGTTTCCCCGAAAATAAGACCTAGCTGGACCATCAGCTCTAATGCATCTTTTGGAGCAAAAATTAATATAAGACCTGGCATTAGATTATATTATACCCGTTATTATATTGTATTGTATTGTATTATATCATATCATATCATATTATACCCAATCTTATATTAAAATAAGACCGGGTCTTATATTAATTTTTGCTCCAAAAGATGCATTAGAGCTGATGATCCGGCTAGGTCTTATTTTCAGGGAAACACGGGATGTTGATCAAAAGTTCATGTAATATAATAGGAAAACACTTAGCCCTAGTCAAGGTGACAGGCTTGGCAGAGAGAGCTCTCTTCTGCCTCCCCTTTAGGGAGTTTATTGGTACACTTTTCTGTGATGAAATGGGAAAAACAATTCAAGAGTTCATAAAAAGGGATTAGACAGTCGGTTGCTAGAAATCAGAGCCTGAAGTACCACTAAACTTTTTTTTTAAAACACCATTGATTATTTTTTTTAAACTTTTATTTATTTAAGTGTGTTTTTCCAGGACCCATCAGCTCCAAGTCAAGTAGTTATTTCAATCTAGTTGTGGAGGGTGCAGCTCACAGCGGCCCATGCGGGGATCGAACTGGCAACCTTGTTGTTAAGAGCACTGCGTTCTAACCAACTGAGCTATATGGTTGCCCCACCAGTAAATATTTTTAAAAAGAAAAAGAAATCCATTTGAACAATTAGGCTCAATTTAATGGTGCAAAAGAGCAAAAGCCTGTGATTTGCTCTTAATCTTCAGGCCTCAATGCTGTGACTCTTTTTGCCTCTATCTCAGGAATCCATTGTATTCCTAGCCTCAGTTTCTAAGAGGAAAAGATGAGAACAATGGCTGTGTTCCAGATGGCTCCAGAAAGTTGTGTATGGATCTGATCTGAGAGCCCTGAATTGTAAGCAACAATTCACAGGTGGATTCAGGCCTCAATCCTGTGATCTCATGGCCCAAGATATGGGGAACAAGGTGTAACTTCTCTAATGGAACTACACAAAGAACTACCAAATCTCCTGTCAGTATAAGTAACATTCATTCATCTCTTTGGTACTTACTCATTTATTGAGCTTACTATTTACTGAGCACATATCTATCAGGCAACATGAAAATCACTAGGAATGGAAGATGTACAGGACAAAAGTCTCTACCTTGAAAAGGTCATGGCAGTAAGAGAAAGCAAACATAAGACAAACCCTTAGACAGTGGGTGGGCAGTAATAATACTAAACCTTGGTGATACTCCAATAATATAGTGGTACATTTAATTGTACTGAGGTCAGGAAGTTTCACAGAAGAGGTGATGCCAAATGTGCGTCTTGAAGCAAATGTGTAGGAAAACAAAGGTGGAAAGTAATATTTCAGAGTAAACGATATGAGGAAAAACGTAAGAGCAGGTCATATTCTGAATCTGGCAGTTTGTATGGACTGACTAGAGCCCATGGCACCTGTGGAGAAATAGCAAGAAAAGATTGACAAGATAAGAAGAGGCTAGATCGTGCCTCACTAAGGAGTCCGGTCTTCATCCTACAGGCAGTGGAAAGCTATTGCAGGATTTAAATGGGAGAGAGTTCTGATCAAGTTATATTTAAGGCAATATAGAAGATGGAGTGGAAGGATCTAAAAGCAGGAGGACTCATTAGAAGACTATTGGAAGAGTTGAGGTGAAAAGTGGCAAGTTCAAGTCAAAGTTCAGGGGAGAGATGGTAAGAATGGTGAGTAGAGGAACTTTGTACTTTGGAGATGTACTTAATGGCATTGTACCTATTTAGATATAAGTGGTCTTAGATCATGCTCAGGTTTTTAAATAGTGAAACACAAAAGAACAGTAGGTTTGACATGAAAGCCAAAGATTTAGCTTTAGCTGTGTTGAGTTTGAGGTACTTGTGAAACATCCAGAAAAATCGGGCAGTTGGACGTACGGGTCTGGCACTTAGGAAAGAGAAACAGCTTGGAGAAACAGGTCATGGAGTCTCAATGTCAATGATAATAATGGTCAGGTAAGATTGATGTTCCCCCAGCAAAAGTGTAGAGAGTAATGAAAGAAGATTGCCAAGAACAGAACCAAAGGAGAAAGAATCAAGCAGAGAAAGAAAAAACTAAGATGCAGTAGAGAGATGCAAGAGTCATAAAAGGCGTAGCATCAAAGGATGAGAATTTCAGGAAAGAGGAAAAAATTTTAGTGATAAAAAAATTTTATCACAGAACGATAAATTAAGATTAGGAAAGAAAAGTTCCCAGAGTTAATATTGATAAGATCATCAGCAATCTCTGTGAGAGCCGCTTTAATGGAGTGCTGAGGCATGACTTGTTTCGTGAAATCAGAACCAATAGGTCCCCAGCTTTTTCATTTCCAACCACTTACTTAAGCCCCCAGAATTTTTCTTTTCTTTCCTTTCCTTTCCTTTCCTTTCCTTTCCTTTCCTTTCCTTTCCTTTCCTTTCCTTTCCTTTCCTTTCCTTTCCTTTCCTTTCCTTTCCTGTCCTTTTCTCTTTTCTTTTCCCTTCCCTTCCCTTCCCTTCCCTTCCCTTCCCTTCCCTTCCCTTCCCTTCCTTTCTCTTCCCTTCTCTTTTCTCCGCCCCTCCCCTTCCTTCCCCTTCCTTCCCTCCCTCTTTCTTTTTTAATTATCGTGAGTTCTCTACTTACACAATCCAAATGGAGAGAGGGAGTCACCTGACATCTACACTCTGGCGGAGAAAGAAGGCAGGTGTCCTGACGTTCTCTTTGCAGTACTCATCTAGAGCTCTGGTCCTGCAGGGAGCTATAAGCAAGGCAGGCTGTCCCCTAGTAAGGGTGTTCTCGGGTAAATTGGATTCCAAGTCACCTGCTGAAAGCAGCAGGAGCAGTTAGGAGTGAGAAGGGAGTAGGAAAGAGTAGGAAACATTTAGAATGGCTGTCACAGGAAACATTGACATTATTGCACAAAGGAGGGTGTTCAATTCATGCATAAGGAATGAGTCAGTGAACACAGTTACCCACAGAGAATGAAAGTAACCCTGTGGCAATAGATAATCCTAACACCTGGATTTGCTGCCTTTGTTGTTCTGAAATTTAGGCCACACCAGAGACAGGCATTTTAAAGACCAAACACTGTTCTTAATGCTCCATCTCATTAGCTGTACTGAGACATACTTAAAAACAAATGGACCGTTTTCTAGAGGGCTGAGTTCATACTCGACTTCACAGAGTAGAAACTAAGAATGTTCTCAATTAACCCGAATCAATTTTTAAAAGATTTTCTGAGGAGAAAGAAGAAGGCACATTCGGTTAAGACCCTGAGCGCTACGGTATGTGAAACATGTAAATGCTTGATTAAATGAAAATAGACCATCCTCTCTGTCCCTTAGACACAAAGCGGACTTTTATTTTCTTCTTTTCTGCTTTAATTGGAAACATTTTATAGTTGTAGAACTAGTTTTGTTCTAAATATGTGAATACTTATTTTTTTCTCTTTTTTAAAAAGAAAGGTCAGAGAGTGAAAAGCTCAATCCTCTCCCCCCTTCAACTAGCCAGAAAAGAACGTTTGGTTCTCACTATTGTTGTCTGGATTATGTATTTTCACGCCTCCTGTTCGAGCTTCTAGTATGCTGTGCATTCAGTTTCCTCAGCAGCGTCACCCCATAGGAGAGCAGCACCGTTGGCTATGATGTAATCTCCCCAGTGAAAGTATCCACAGCCAAGAACAATAGCATGGATTCTGGGCACCATTATTTGCCACAAATTCTCTTGAAATATTGTAACGTCCTTTTACTATAAGATTTGCAAGCTGTGGTTTTAAAAAGGGCCATCTCTTTCTGTTTGTCTCTTTTCTTCAGGCTCCAAGGAAATTGGCCCTTGCAGCTGGTGCTTCCGAAAGTGAATTATCAGAATCACTAACCAGTTCCATTTGGGTTGTGGGTTGAATGTTTACAAATGGCAGGCTTAGCCTCTAGCAATTTAAAAAACTAGCTCAGCTTCAAGTACCCTCTGACAATTAGTTTTACCTTTTTATTTTCATCTAAAAATGACTCAGATACTCACATCCCAAAGTTATTTTTCACAAATGGGCAGAAGCAGGCTAATGAACCTACAGTAATGCCTTCATTTATAGAACTGTTATACATTGATTCATTCCATAAACATGTATTGGGGACCCAGGCTACAAAGTGGGGTGCAAATATAGAGTTGCTAAGCATGGCCTTTTCCCTTGGGTTCTCACAGTTGCAAACCAGTCAGTAAAGGACATTGTAAGTTCTACAATAGAGCTGTGCACAGAGCAAAGAAAGGAACCATCTCTATTAACTATACTATATATATATATACTATACTGGTTAATGTATATATTAACTATACAATATATTGATTTGTCTGAAATTTAAAATGTTTTATAACAATAGGGAGGAATCCCCATTTTATTTAATTCATTCAGCAATTCCTTTTATGAAACATACCTAATCCTTTTGTAAATACTTTCTTAATGCATGTCTTCTGTAAATTTAGAGTTTCTTAAAATAGGGCACACCTATAATTTCTGCCCTTGAAATCAATATGTAAGAGTAAATATTTTTGAGATGTTAACAACATTCTCATATGTTTTACTCTGTTTGTGAATTTACAGTTAAAATCCTTATATTTCTCTCATTTCTTTTTTATATAATCTTGCAATTGGATGGGTTTTAGACGTCATGTACTCTTGGTATGGTAAATTCGAAGTCCAGAGTTTAGAACCACCTCAAATAACACTCTGAGAGAGGATAAATGGTGCTTAGCATGCCACTCTGATTTTCAAACACACACACAAAACATTTTAATTTGTGCTTAGAATATTATTATGAACATTATTTGGCACCAATATATTTAAGTTGTCAGCTTTTATATTCATAAAACCTTACATAAATTCAATAGGTCATGTTTAAGAAAGACTCAAAGAGCAAATCATGAATAAAAAATAGCCACTTCTAGAAGTTGTTCCCTTTTCTTTTAATGCCATTTGTTAACGCCACAGTTATGATATGTGCTCTCTGTAAAAGGTCAATTAGCAGATTCCCCAGGATATTTAAAGTTTTGTGTTACCTTCTAAATGTCATGTTGAAGTTAGATATGTTGTCACATTTAGGAAAATTCTGCCATAAAATCATCTGTATGAAGAAAAAAATAAATTCTAGGTCAAAGATGAGGGAGTGGTAAGATATCTTGTCTCCAAAAGCCTGAGAGACTGTAATTCCAGCTAAGGGCTGGCCACATCAGTTCCTAGACAGTGGCCCACTCCCCAGGATGGTAAGGATTTGAACATTTTTTAATACTTGACCTCTTTTCACTAAGTACCCTTACGAACCAGTATGGAGGGAAAGTATAGGGTAGTAGAAAGGACAGTTTTTCATGCTATTTTAATATAGGAAAGGCTTGAGCCTGCACATAAACAATGCGGTATGTTCTGGGAGAGGTTTGAAAGTATGACCAATGGGACAAGGTGTGGGTCCTGGTGAAGCCTAGAGGGATTGAGATTAAAAGCCCTGTTAGATGGATGACCTTTGAACACCTCCTTTGCAGAGCCTGGCGGAAAAGAGGTGACTATGGACATGGCTGCAGATACCTTTGTTCATGTCTGAGTTTAAAGTTGAGAAAGTTCAGGCCTAGCCCCCTTCAGTATGACAAGGCCATCTTCTAAGAGATGTGGGTGGGGGGGAAGGATTGGGGTTGGAGGAGAGTTACGGGTATTAGGGATATCAGTGGTGGGGGTGGAGGATGTCACTGATTAGGACCAGGTAAAAGTTTGCCAGCAGCAGTATGAATCCGGGTGCTACAAATGTGTCCTTTTATCAATATGCTGGTTGTGTTCATTCTTCACAGTAAGGAGCATGCTAGGTGTAAAAAGAAAGAAGAAAGATGGTTGGAAACAGTCAAACATAAATGTTTATGGGGTGACTGTTTAGAAGGACCTAAGTACAAAGACTTTGAGGGTCTGGTGAGAGTGGTTAAAGGGATTTGCCGTGAAAGTTTGACAGAGAAGGACCCAAAGCCGTGAAGTACGTGAAGGATCAGGAGGAAAGCAGTGTGAACGGTCTCTGAGTTAGAAGAGCAGTTGTCCTAGGGGTAAGGAAATCAGAGATCTTGAAGGAAAGGAGTTAGAAATATGCATATGGGATCTGTGTATGTGTTCTCGATCAGGGATCTGCAATTTTCCTGTAAAGGGTCGGATATAAATATTTGTGGCTTTAGAGGCCATATGAATTCTTTTAGAACTTCTCAACTCCGCCCTTGAAGCTTGAAGACAGTCATAGACTGTAAGTGAATGAAGGGGCGTGGCTATGTTCCAGTAAAACTTTATTTATAAAACGAGGTGATGATCTGGATTTGTCTCAAGGGCTGTGGTTTTCCTGACCTCTGTTCTAGATCATGACAATTCCCAGGAAGTAGACAGTTAAGTGGAGATGAAGACTTAGAAACCAACGAGCTAAGATGCTTTAAAATTACTATAATTACTCCAAACCATCTAGCTCTAACAGACAATTAGAGAACATGTCACCACCAACATACACAGTCTTCTTAAAGGCACAAGTAACATTTAGGATATATCATATACCAGGCCATAAAATGAGCTTCAATAAATTTAGAAAGGACTGAAATCATACAAAATATGTCCTCTGGTCACAGTGGAGTGAAATTAGAAAACATTAACAGAAAGAAACTTTTTTGGAAAATTACAAATATGTGAAACTTAAACAATACAGTCTTTAATACAGTAGATCAAAGAAGAAACCCGCCAGCACAGGGAATCTGTTTTAGTCACTAATGTGTCCCAGCCTCTGCCTGGCACATAGGATGTGTAAAATATTTGTGTTTCTTGACTAAATGATGATGGCAGAGCAGGGATCGTTTGCTCAGCAAGCTCAAAGAATGGGAGGTTGTGGTCAGGGTTGGATGCTTGCATGAGGGATGAAGGAGGTGAAGCATCACGGATAACACCTCGTATGTCTTGACAGATAGTAGGTTTTCAGAAAAGATTAGCCTTTATTGTTACTTTTGCGGGGCTTTTATAGGATGTACTTATTTTTAAAGAAGTAGAGTCATCTGTCTGCAAATGGATGAGTTGACCTTTCCCACATAAGTATCATTTAAAGCCATTGGAACAATCCAGGTTGTTAGAGTCCACCTCATATGAGCAGAATAAACAAAGTACTAGTAGGAATTATCTTCCTTTTCAAAGTAGGCTAGTGTAGTTCTCAACGACAGAAGCTCGAAGTACTTCTAATGCTTTCTATTGCTTTGTTTACTTTGCTTATCAGACAAGAGGACAGTTTTGTATTTACAATGCTGCATCACCTCTCTAAAGTATATTGACTTTCCAGTAGGCTTCGAAATGCCTCTTTTTTTGCCTTTAATATAGGGCTGAAGTCTCATTTAACAATAGGAGGTCTGTTTGCAAAGGAAAAATTTACAGAAGGAGGCTGAAGTAATAATCCAATTTTTAAACAGTGCCAGTATTGTCCCATTTAGCTAAATGAATCAAAGAATTATTTTGATTTTTAAGGATTCATATCTTTTTCGGATAACTTGCAGTAGTTCTTACCCTGTTTCTCCCCCCACACTCCAAAGTATAATTCCTTGGACACAGTAGATATTTCTACGTCTGTACTAAGTGATTTTAATTGTAAAATAAGCAGTTCTCTGAAATGCCCTTCCCTCTACCTCTTTGCCTGACAAATTTCTTTTATGATCCATTCAGTTCAAATACCACCTCTGAAATGATCCCCAGCTCTTATGGACAAGTGAACACGCCTCTGTTTTTAGAGTAGTTCATAACTATTTTCTCTTGCACTGCCGTTATTTACTTGTATATGTGATTCTCATCCTTGTCTCTTATCTACCAAGAAGCAGGGACTTGGGCTGATTTCATCTTAGTGTCTTTAATGCCTTGTGTGTACCTGCCATGTATGAGGTGCTCCAGAATTATTGGGCAAATGAATATGACAGCAAGATAACTCATTCCTTTTTTTAATTGAATTTATTGGCGTGACATTGGTTAATAAAATTATATAGGTTTCAAGTGTACATTTCTATAATACATCATCTGAATATTGCATTGTGCGTTCACTACCTCAAGTCAAATCCCCTCTGTCACCATATATTTGACCCCCTTTACCCTCTCCCCCGTTACCCTCTGGTAACCACTAAACTGTTGTCTATGTCTATGAGATTTGTTTGTTTGTTGCTTTCAGTTTTATATGCCACATATGAGTGAAGTCACATGGTTCTCGACTTTTTCTGCCTGCCTTATTTCGCTTAGCATGATAATCTGAAGATCCATCCATGTTGTCACAAATGGCAGTATTTCATCTTTTCTTAGAGCCGAGTAATATTTCACTGTATATATGTACCACATCTTCTTTACGCAATCATCTAATAAAAGGAAAACTCATTCTCCAAGCGCACTATAGGCTTAGGTTGGAAAACCCTGCCCTCTAGAGGATTTTGCCTGTTTAGAATTTTCCTGTAGTTTGGATACGGCTGTTAGGTGAGCAATGATTAATTGATTATGGCTTTTCAATCCAACCAGTAGATATAAATAACCTAGACAAAATTAGCCTGTTTATCTACACTAACTTCTTTTAAATTAAACCTAAGACGTAGTTGATACTCAGTCATATTTGTTAACAAGTATAGGTGTCCACCGAGATGTTAACAGTGACTATTACTATGGTGGTAGTCTTTTTTGTTTTTTAATTTTTTCTTCAGATATTTTTCATTTTTTGAATTTTCTATTTCAGGATAATATATTGAAATATATATATATTTTCCATTTTGAAAAGTCATGGTATATGGTGGAGACAATTAAGAGAAATAAATGCTTTGGTATAATTTGGAACTAGTCAGCTAGGTCAAGATGGGCCATTCCGTGCTTTGGTAACAAATCTGAGTGGCTTAGGAAAGTAAAGTTTATGTGCTGCTGGTTGACCAGGGTTTTTGTACATCCAGTGTCTCAGATCCAAGCCTCTTCCATCTCAAAGTGGCTTCTGAAGTTGCTGAAGCCAGAGCGGGAGAGATGGGAGAAGCCTGTCAGCCGTCACCTGCCTCAGCACATGTCACTTTGCCATGGCTCAAACAGTCTCATAGCTCCAAGCTTACTGAAAAGTCGAGTGGAAAATGTTGGGGGAGCACCGATGGACTCTGCTAACATGACTATAACTCTTTTCATTTTACAGTTACTGTAATGAGTGTATGCTGGATCCAGAATGTGGTTTCTGCTACAAGATGAACAAATCAACCATCATCGACTCCTCCTGTGTTCCAGTTAATAAAGCATCTACAAATGAGGCAGCCTGGGGCAGGTATGTCACCTATTATATATACCATAAGAATATACAACAAAATTTCAAAATGAGGCTTATTTTTAAACTTACAGAGTGACTACACTTACCATCAGTGCCTGTACTTCTTTTAAACTGGTCTTCTTTCAAACGATCTTGTAAACTGATCTTTGTAAGTGTATTACTCTGCAGCATTTACTGATAAAAGTGGGTGTAAAGCATTGCAACTGTACGTTTCACAGACTGAGAGTACACTCAAGCCTAGACTTCAGGAAATTCACATTTCAGACCAACTCAGTCCTAAGCTGTAGGAGTTTGGATCTTGAGGCACGTGTTTCTAAATATCGCCAAGACAGTTTCTCGCATTGCATAATGTACCTGTACCAGAAATTTTCCAACTCCCAAACTTAAGTGAAAGACAGAAAATTGTCAAGTCAAAATGAATTAATGCTACTTTAAGTTCTCTCATGCAACTTTTGTTTTCTTAGAGTACTTTCCTGGAAGTTTAGTGAAAGTTAGCAAAATAAGGATAAAACTCGGTGATCACTGGATGTAACCAGTCTAGGAAGCTATAAACCTTTCTCGTTTTGATGGATCACATTGGTTTGTAGTAGGCACATTAATGAAATCATTCTATAGAACAAATATTCCCCTACATTTATGAATATGCATATCCATGGACACAGAAAAGACATAAACATTCAACAGGGCTTGAATTTCTTTTGTGTTAATATTCCCATAAAGAGAATAATATGCTCTCATCCTGTCTGCCTCGTAGTGCTGATGAAGGTAATGAAATCTATAATAAAGTACTTGTGTCTCCTAGGAGCTATACAGTACAATGTATCAGTATTAATCATTATACTATTGTCGTTAATCATTTTATTAAGGGATTACTCCAGAGAAGTAGAAGTACATTGTATGGTAGCAGTGTAAATCCAGACCAAATTTTGAATACATTAATTACGAGGAAATACGTAAATGAAATAAAATTATTACTTAAACTGAAAACTTGAAAGAGCTTCTCTTAAAAACACCCAGTGTGTAATTTTCATCAGCCAAGCCTCACTGGGGAGTTAATTGACTAAATATTTCTGGATGTAGGAGTTTACAGTTTTAACCCCCCTTATGATTTATTTTTCAATAGGAAAAAAAAACAACAACCTGAAAGTTGCTTGTCTAGAATTGTGAACGTGTTATGAAATCTGTATATGTAGTTTCCTGTATTTCACAGAATTAATTTATAAACTTATTAGAAATTTCTACTAATAGTAAGGCACACTAAAATAAGGCATTTTTGTTACTCTCAGAAGGTCTAGAGGTCAAAGACTTCAAAATAGGGATTTTGTTCTTTTTGCAAATAACGAAGTGTACAACTTTTTAATAGCAATGAGTACTTCTTTTATTTCAACATATTCTTACATTTTATTTGTATTTTTATACCATGTTTCTTGACTGCACACACTACTAGAGAAAAGCGAGGCACAGATAACACCTAAGTGTATAAATATAAAAAACTGAACACAATATATGAAGAACTTTTATGTTTGTAGAATACTCTTAGAATAACCTCAAACTCTTTACCAAAAAAACCCAAAAGCAATGGGTTTCCTCTGTGCTGAGTAACAGCCCTCCTCCTAGCTGGTCAGTGCAGTTGGTTGCCACAGCCTGTGCTAGAAAAAAAGCAAGAAAGGCAGGATGCATGCGTTCACCATGAAAAATTTCTACAAGAGATTTGCCATTTGTGGGTAAAATAGGATTCTCTGTATTTTTGTTTATTAGTTGGCTGTTAGGTTTTACACAATTACCTATGGCATTCTTAGGGTAAAACCTACCATTACCTTGGATTCACATCTGAAGTACACTATTTGTAGGGGTTTCAGGGTCAAATTTCATAGCCACATATCCTGATCTCTAATTATAGCTGTTTCCTGAAGATACCAGGTGGAATGGTGATACCATTCATAATGAAGGTAGTAGGCTGATTTTGATGAATTCTGAATTGTCTCGACATAAGGAAAACCACTTGTCCATATAGTCAATTATATCTATGTTGTTATGTTTCAGTTATTTTTTTAAATTAAAGTTTATTGGGGTGACAATTGTTAGTAAAGTTACATAGATTTCAGGTATACAATTCTATATTACATCATCTATAAATCCCATTATGTGTTCACCACCCAGAGTCAGTTCTCCTTCCATCACCATATATTTGATATGTTTCAGTTATTTTCAAAAATCATTTAGTTCTCCAAAGATATACGAATGGTCAACAAGCACATGTAAAACTGCTCAGCATCAGTAATCGTTAGGGAACATGCAAATCAAAACTATAGTGAGATACTGTCTCATACCCATTAAGATGGCTACTATCAAAAAAATTGTGAAGGATGTAGACAAATTAGAAAGTCTGTGCATTGTTGATGGGAATGTAAAGTGGTGTAACCACTATAAAAAACAGGATGGCAGTTTCACATTTTCTTTAAATTTTAAGATAGAATTATATATTATCTAACAATTCCATTTCTGGGTATATATCCAAAAGAATAGAAAACAAGGTTTTAAAGAGATATTTGAATACCCATGTTCATAGCAGCATTACTCAAAATAGCCAAAAGTGGAAGCAACCTAAGTGTCATTTGATGGATGAATAAACAAATGTAATATATACATACTATGATATATTATTCAGACTTAGAGGAAAGACATTCTGGCACATACTACAACATAGATGAACCTTGCAGATATATTGGTAAGTAAAATGAGGCAGTCACAAAAAGACAAATACCATCTGACCACCAATATGAGGTACCTATAGTCAAATTTATAGAGACAGAAAGAAGAATGGTGGCACTAAAAGGAGGAAGGTGGGAGTAGAGAGTTGTTTATGGGCATGGAGTTTCAGTTTTGCAAAGTGAAATGAGTTTGGGAGATTCCTTGTGCAACAATGTGAATATACTTAACACTACTGAACTGTACCATTAAAAATAGTTAAATTTTAAATGGTTAATTAAAATGGTAAATTTTTGTTATAATGTATTTTACCATAATTAAAAATTAAGAAGGAAAGCCCATTTAAACATAATTTAGTATACTTCTAGAAAATACAGTACAGTGAGCTGATGGAAAACCTGCTCATCACCCCCTGTAATTCCCACATGCATCCCACACACATGCAAATACAGTTTTAGTTTGGAAATAAGAAATAAAATAAAATAACTTTAAATTAATTAATGGGTGAAGAGGAAATCATAATGGAAATAGAACATTAAAATCAATAACTGAAAAGATTCACAAGAAGTTAGAACTAGAACACAGAGTTGGCCTATAAAGTAAGCAGAGGATAGAAATTAAAAGATAAGAGAAAAAAGTAATGCAAAGGAAAGAAATACTAGAGAGAATTAAAAAAAAAAGTTGGTTGTTAGAGAAGACTGATGTAATGGAGAAACTTCTGGCAATACTCTTTTAATAAGAGTGAGAAAGCACAAATAAGCAATATTGAGAATGAAAAAAAACGTAAAAACATATAGTGAAGATGTTTAAAATTGTAGGAGAATACTATGAATAATGTTGTCCAATGCATTTGAAAACAGATAATTGGACAGTTTTCTAGAAAAAAAATATATAATTTCTAAAACCAAGTGAACATCTCTGTGAAGTGTGATTTTTTTATTCCCATTATACAAATGAAGAGAGTCTGAATGACTTTCTTGAAGTCAAAAAGCTGGTAAGTCCACTGCTTTTCAGGAGCAACAGTTGGGTTGCAGAGAGATGCACATTTTAGATTCAGATAGTTTCAAATTAGAGCTTTTGTCATTTACCTCATAATTGACACTGGGACCGTTTGGGCCTCTCTCGGCCCCATTCCTAATCTGTAAAATGGGAATAAGATAATTGCTGTGTTCAACAATACGATTGTTTTTATGAAGATTAAACAAGAGTGTATCTGAAGACACTTACAAAAATGTAATGCCCTGTGCAAATGTAAGTAGAACATATCCTGTAGTAATTTTTTCTTTCTTAGATTTGTCAATAACACATTTTCTAGATGAGGATAAGCACTTCCTAACAAATAAGTGCATTAGAATACTACCTATGTATTTATCTGCATCTTGTCATTCACCTCCATATCTCCTGGCTCTCGGTACACAGCAGAAAACATAAATAATCTACTCTGGAACTTCAAAAAGCCTGACTCTTTAAAAGTATTGCTCATGAGGGATATTTTCTTAATGTGCTGATTCAGTATTTTGTTTCCTATAATGCAACATTTTTGCTCTGTAATTAGACACACTGAAATAGCTAGATAGATTCCCTATTTGGCAATTCATTGTTCTGAGTCACACTGAATGACTGAATGCCTGGTTTATTGTATTCATTCATCAGAGAGATTTTTCTCAAAGCTGCACTCTGATATAACACCCAGCCGATTTTTCCAGCATCCCACCCCTCTCCCACACAGAATTCTATCTAGTCCATCGAAACCCCTTGCTATTACCCTAATATCCATTATGGTTTCCCACCTCTCTGCCTTTCCTCATGTTGTGCTTTCTGCCTGGAATTTACCCTCCTTGTCCCTCTTTTTGATCTTTGCCTGACTTCTATTAATAATTTTTTTGTGTAGATCAGATGTCCCTTTTTCCTTGCAGTCTTGCTGCTTAGCACCAGAAAACAATGCTTATTATATTTCCTGCTTTCCTAGTCTAGTACTTGCCTGTATAACTTATCTGATAATTATACCCCCTTATATACCGGTAATAGTATTGGGTTTGGATGTATCTTCTCTACTAAATTATATATTCCAGTATCTGTATACTGCACTATTTTTAATCTCTTGGTGACTTGTACATATCACGCATTCGATCAATAATTGTTAAATGACAAAGTAGAAAAGACTGTCATCACTGGAAAGTATGTAAGTGTTTGAAAGTACCGTAGTTTTCAATGACAGGATATGGTGTTCCCATCATTTCATTTTAGTTATATCTTCCACATTCATCCTTATTTTCAGAAAAGAAAACGTTTAAAAGAAAAATGAGAGTGATGCAATATTAATTAACAATGTTAAATGTTTACCTGATACTAATTAAAACACTAAAACATTTTTTTAAAAATAAAACTAAACCATATACTTCAAGTACATATACTATTATATATATTGCTTATAGTCGTACTACATGAAAAATACTTTTTAAAAATTGTTGGAAGAATTATTCAACGTGTTTCGTCAAAACATTCACTGAATGTTTTCCTCAAAACATACCAGAGAAGGAATATCTATGGTGACAGTATAAGATCACGTATATTATGAAACTAGGCCAGATAACAAAAACAGGATTTACCCTCTATCATCTTTTTTTTTTTTTTTTTTTTTTTCAAGAAATATACCTGTTTTCCATTTAGGAAAAGAAATTTATTTTATCATTAACAAATTATTTCAGTATCTTAACATATTCATGCACAAGATTAGTGTTTTTATCACTTATTTATCTTAGGGATTTTAAATCCTCAAGCTGTGCTTCTAAATTAAAAACAGTATCATTCAAAATTAATTTTTGCTAGCATACATTTTATAGAGAGAGAGAATCTAATAGAGAATATTTTAATCCAGTTTGCTTTTGAAAATACACTTTTATGTTTTTGCTTGAATAGAGGTCATTATGCTAGATTACTGCCTTTAAGATCTGTAGCCGGATGCTACATAAGTTTACCTGTCCATAAGTATTTCAAAGGCCACAGCCTCTGGGCTCTTCTTTGTTCAAGTCTAGAAACAGACTTTCTTGGATTTCGTGACTGTCTGTATTACAGACTCTGATGCTATTTATGTGGCAAAGTATACATATCAGTAAAGCAAAACATTTCTGAAAAATGTATCTCCCTCCTTCATGACTATTTGTCCAATTTCTTAGTGAACATTTAATTATAGTTATAAATAAACACATTTTAACAGTTTTATCCAAGTAGTAATATTCATAGTATATTTGACTACCCTCCCTCTTAGACCAATACCTTACCTTTCTGGTCAGATCCTGTTCCTTTTACATTTAAAAAATTATTCTTCAGTTCCTATTTCTCCTAAAAGTATCTAAGTTATTTCTCACTAAAGAAGACTGTAAGATTTTTAGAATAAGAATAAAGGCCAAGACTTGAATTGCGTGAGGTCTTTGGTGAATATAAAATATCAGTGGCAAGTCTTGGTTCATCAAATAAAGGTGCAGTTAAGCAACAGAAGATGTGCAGAGATGAAACCTGGGGAGGTTGGGATTTATTAGAAAGAGCGTAGAGGGAGCAATGGGAACAAGAGGAAGGAGAGTACGTGGCCTGCGATGATACAAATATGAATTTGGATCAGTGTCAGAGAGCCTTTTTTAGGAATTTTCATTTGACTTTTATAGGTACATTTTCATAGGTGTGGAAATCATACTGGCAACAAATTTAGGTGATACCTGAATGGCAGATCTGACGTTGTATCACATAGTGAGATACAGTTCTCTTCCAAATTTTCTGAATATATTAAGAAGAAAACCAGTTGACACTAGCATGGTTTTAATACTTGGCAGGAAACATCTAACTAGAAATTAATAACATTGTTGTGTTTTCATTAAATTTTTATTAGAACTATCTTCTCTTCTTGGCAAGTGTGCTTGATTGCATTATTGTTCAAAATATCTGCTATGCTCACTAGGGGAGGATTAGATTCCCCTGGACCATTCATTCTTATCCACATGATTTGCTCTGGCCAAGCAAATGAGAGTGGAACCAATCTGTGTCACTTCTGAGCTAAAGCTTTCAGAGCAAGGATTTGCCATATCTTTTTTTTTTCCTCCGCAGTAAAGTTGGCAATGTCCCAGAATAGATGGGATTCCATTAGCTTTGGGCACAGAGTAAAGAAAAGGTGGAACAGAACCACAGCTGACCTCAGATGGACCTGTAGCATGAGCAAGAAATTAACCCGTTTGTGGCACTGGAATTTGGGGTTCTTCTGTTACCTCTGCAGTCTCTTCTGACTGATAAAGCAAGATAAACTGCATTCCATTGTGGAAGTGACACAGAATTTTCTTTATTTACATTATATAAGGAAGCTCAATTATTAAACAAATAATAGTACAGTGAAAAGAAAGATATGGTAAACAGTCACAAGAGGGTTACCAAATTCCTTAAGTCTGGGGAATACTGCGATAGATGGTAGGTTTTTAAGTAGGGGCTAATGTGAATGGCCTTGGGTTTAAAAGATAAAATTTTGATAGAAAAAGGAAGAAAGAATTTGTAAAAAAACAGGTAGAGGGTAAGGCAAGGCATTTGGAAATTCATTAATATTAGTATGGAGGGGTGACATCTGTGTTTTAAAATGTTATATATTTTAATGAAGACATTTGAAAGGAAGATTATACCTGTTGCTGTGATACAGAAAGAAGAACAGCACTAGACATCCACATACTCTCAGAAAGTTTCTTGCTAGACAGCATGTATGAACTAAAATCCAATTATTCAAATCAAAGAACTGTTGCTTCGATACACATCATGTCGTACTCAAGTCCTTCCGATTCTCATGGTTTCAGTGCTAACTTGAAAATAAGCAAAATAGTTTTTCCATTACATATGATCTGGGTTTACAACTTAAACACAGTTTGTATGGTAACAGCCACGGGTTTACAACTTAAACATAGTTTGTGCGGTAACAACCACATGTTTTATCACTTGAAATTTGGAGAAATTCATAAATCACTACCAATCAGAATTCCTGCTATTTCAAAATAATGCCAAAATGGCAACGTGGAAAATATCAGAGCACAATAGTCTGTCCCCATGGTTTCTAGGAAGATTTCATTAAAACACCCTTCACTGGATGGTCACTTATCCTCTATTTTGGTATGTGCCGTCTAACTTCGTCTAAGAATTTTATTTTGAAAATAAATAGGTCTAAGGATTAACCAACTGTATTTTCACTTCAAAGGCACATGTACCCTGCAACCCTCTAGAACATAAAATAAATAAAATATTTATTTTTCCTTTTTATGGTTTTTTTTTTTTTTTCTTTTTTTATCTATGAGTTAGAAAGGGGAAAAGGTTGGGCATAGACCTGTTCAGCATGGAGAAACCTGTAAATGTTGACATTCTCATGCTTAATTATTGATAGGTTGGATTTTATAACAGAATTTAACTTCTACTGGTATGGCATCTGTAGCTGGAAATACAAAGATTTTTTTCTGAAGTCATAACATTGAAACTTGATATTGTGCTACATGCTATTAAAATATATATTAAAAAGACATTACCTCAAGATGTATAATCCAGGATGGATACATAGATAGGACATTTACACAAACATACTTTAAAATTATTGTAAAAAAATGAATGTTCCTTTTAAAAACACATGAAGAAAGAAAAGTATTTATTGTATGTACTGCCAGAGTCAAGGACATTTGGGAGAGAAGGTGCGTGAAAATATGTTGCCGAATGTGCAAATACCGAATGAGTTTTAAAAACAAACCCGCTCTTTTAGGAATGAAAGCATTCAAATAATGGAATGCTTGAGGAATAAAAGTCAATGGCAAACTATAGGACAGAATATTTCAGATACAAAATATGGACTGTAAATATTGACAAAATTAAGTGCCCCCACCTTAAAAATATTGTGAAATAATATTGAATTCCCTTATCACAGTGACCAGTGACTTACTTAAACTTTCTATGACGTAACTGAGGAAGAAGGTCTTCAAACTATAAAATAATTTATAAATCATTAATTTAATGGAGTCAATTATATGGTGATGGAAGGAGAACTGACTCTGGGTGGTGAGCACACATTGTGAGATATAGATGATGTATTAGAGAATTGTACACCTGAAATCTGTGTAACTTAACCATTGTCAGCCCAATAAACTTTAATTAAAAAAATAAATAAATAGATAAATAAATCATTAATTTGTTTTATGAGTTTTAAATCTTATGAAGATAGGTCGTATTATTTATTATTTTTCCAGCTTTATTGAGGTATGGCTGACAAATAAAAATTTTATATACGTATTAAGTTGTACAACATGATTTACTTAATGTACAACATGATTTAATATACATACACATTGTGAAATGCTTACCACAATCAAGTTAACACATAAATCCCACACCTCATATAGTTGTGTGTGTGTATGTGGTGAGAATACTTAAGATTTACTCTCTTAGCATATTTCAAGTGTACAATACAGTATGATTAACTAATCATCATGCTGTACATTAGATTCCCCAGAACTTATTTATCTTGTAACTAAGAGTATGAACCTTGGACCAGCATCTCCCCATTTCCCCTACCCTCAGTCCCAGGCAGCCATCATTCTACTCTCTGATCCTATGAGCTCTACTTTTTGAGATTCCACATGTAAGTGAGATCATACAGTATTTGTCTTTCTGTGTCTGATTATTTCACTTAGCACAGTGACCTCCTAGTTTATTCATGTTGTCACAAATGGCAGGATTTCCTTCTTTTTTAATGACTGAATAATACTCGATTGCATATACATACCACATTTTCTTCATTCATTCATGGACAAACAAGTTGTTTCCAAATTTTGGCCCTCGTGAATAATGCTGCAGTGAACATTCTTTATTATTCTTGATGAAAATTTCATTGAAAGCTTAAAAATGAGATTGATGTGTGATACATGAACCCCATGTGATGGCACTAGAGCCATCAAAACTTCTGAAACATCAGGGATGGCAAACTATTGCTCACATAACTACACTTTGTTTTTGGAGGGATCAGGTTGGTTGACTAAAAACTGACAATGGAAAATCATCTTGTTTTAACATTGAGCGTTTAGGAAGTACTTGGTTATACAGACCTATTGTTACTATGTAATCATTTGACTTAGGAAACAGGCTGTTGGAATTCTGCTCAGGAAAATCAACAGATGAAGGAAAGGCACAGTTAACATTTTACATTTACTCTACTGTATTAATATTCAACCAACATTGGATGGTAACTTTGCTTATAACCTAAAGTAGGATGGCAAAGCTTGGCATTTGTAAAAATTGGGGGGAGATCAACTAGGACAGTTAGACACACTTGAAAGAGAATTTCAAAGGGATTACAAAGCAGAGAAATGTCCTTGTCCTGCGCAATGTCACAGAAGCTACTTTTAGTAACATCTGCGCCAAACGAAGGATGTATTGCCCAGAACATCCTCTTCCGTTACCGGAGTTCTTCATTGACTCATAATATATCTTATATCTTGGGAGCAGTGAACATTTTAGCAAATAATTCTTCATCCATTAGTATAACTTTGATCCTTTAAATAGAAATTAAGGAGGTACATAGAAATATTTCATGTCTTTTACAATTAAACCAGGAAACATATTTTGTACTACTACTGAATTAAGTCTGAGAATTTTTGTGTGATGATTTCTGTCTGCCCTGAGCCAGGAGGGAAGGAAGCTCTGGGATTCTACACATTTGTGTAGAGGAGGACATTTTTACCACCTTAAGTTCCAGGCTAGATTGTGTAACAAATGACAGATTCACAGGAGTTATTCATATGTATATCTCATATATACCTGAGAGAAACTCAGGGATGAGTAATCCAAAAAGGTGATTTACAATTCAAGTTTAAATAGCATCTTCAACAAAGAACAATATATTTATAGAGAAGGGACAAGACAAAAGGACCTTGAATCACTAAAGGTAGCAAATTGTTAGGAAGACAAATATAGGCGAGAATGAGAGAGAGAGTCTAGTTAGTCAGGTTCATTATGTAAATTCCTCTGGTGCCACCTCCAGGCTGATAGAGTTTAAAGTTTCTCTGTGATTAACTTTTGTCCTTTCTGGTAGAGAGGGAAGGAGGAGGGACACCTTTGTAAATTTACGTCCTGCTTCTAGGCAAACGGAGAAGGCAAAGAGCTTTTTCTGCATTTGCTGCTGCTTAATTGCCTGCAGCTCAAAACATTGAAAAGGCATATTTTGGAGTGTCACATTCTGGTTTCTATCATTTGGCATAAGAGGGGATGTCACTTGGGTCAGAGGAGTGACCCAGGAAGTTTTGTGGCAGGGTAAGAATGCACAGAGTGGATTACAAAGCATGGAGAAAGGATAAAGATCTGGAAAATGTTACCAAAACGGGACCTAAACAGAAAGGGCAAAGAAGAAAAAAAGTGGAGCAGTGCAATAAAGATAAAACAGGGCAGGCCTAGGCAAGTTCAAGGAATGTGTATCTTGGAGACAGCTCCGAAACTCTGAGAACACAATCAGCCTTCTCTGTAGTGAATTTTCTCATTTGCAGATCCTTTGGCTGGGCAAGGAACTAACTGTCTGAAGCAGAACTGCTTCAGCTATGTTGACAAATTTCTGCTAAGACTGACAGCTTTAAGTGTTTCTTATGGATTTAGTGTTTGGTATCTATTGGATATAGATATCTTTTAAATATATATATTTTAAATATGTAAACACTAAAGAAAAAATAGTATACATATAGCATTAAATTTTATCATCTACTGTGCACAAATAACTTTTATAAGTATAGGTGAAGGGTAGTATATCTTTGTTCCATTAAACTCCTTAGCAGTCATCAATCGCTTTTCTCAACTGGCTTCTATAAATGTTTCATGTCCTGTAGTGCAACCGTTTCATTTCAGGCAAGGCACTGTTTTTTTGCTTTAAGTGAGGCACTGATAGAATATAAATTATTGAGATCCTAAATCTGTGGAGCAGATAATTTACAACTGCAAGCTGGCAGAGCCCATCCTAAATTGAAACAGGCTCAGCGTTGATTATCCTGTGGATTTACCTGCGACTTGTAGCAGCAGTGTAACCTTCACTGGTGACCTCCTCCACCTCACTCCAACACACACATACACCACCCTCAAAATGAGCAACATACAGTGAACTTGGGAGTTCGATGTTAGTCTGAATCTTTAAAAAGAGGCTTTCTAGCCTGTGTGAATTTTTCTGAGTGCTCCTGAGATGTTCAAAGAAGTTAGTGTTTTCCCAATACCATTCACACCTCTTTTATCTTCCAAGTCAAAGATTGAATGAGATGTTCTGTATGTGCTGCTCTTTGGAGAAAAGGAAAGGATAAAATCACTCACTACCTACACATCCTTTCATTATTTTTTCTTCAAAGCATTTGTGGCTCTTGGCATTCTGAAATTGCGAATGATCCAAACCACATGGAAATAATAACATACTTACTCAAGAGAAAATAAATGATCAAGCATACCTAGTGTACTAGATAAAAAATAAACTCAAAGCATCTGACCCTGTAAGCATTTTTTATTAAAGTCTTTCAAACTCTTAAGAATACTAATGTTCAAGATGGTTCTGAATTCAGCCAAGCACTGCTTTTTTATAGGAACTTATCCCCCAGCGCTAAGTAGAATAATGGCAAATGGATAAAGGTTCTGGTAGCTTAGCCCAAAGAGGCCCTTGAAAGGGCAGGTTCATTTGTTTGTTTGATCTAGTGTGTTATTTTAAAAATTCATATGAATTTCCCTTTATATCCTAACATATAGCCATTTCAGTTTAATACTATAATGTTTTCATCCTTATCTGTTGATTTTTCTGCACACCCCCAGTCCACCGCCTCTCATCTCATCCTTCACCCCATCAGTGAGAAAAGGGACACTTTTTATTCCTAGAAAATGTGCTATTTTATTCTGCAGCCATCAGTAGAAGTGATAATTTGAGAAGCATGACAATAAAGCATAGGCCCATCCCAGAAACAAATTCTAGTGAAACTGTTTCAGATCTCAGTTCAGTATCAGTTTAAGACACATATGCCTCATGGATTTAAATGTTACCATTAGGGTCTCTAGTATAGCAAACTGATAAGACTTGAACATCTGATTAAATTTCTTGAATGAGAAAATATACTCAGAATAGAAGGGAAAATATTTCAAAAACCTATGGCTTCATAATATCATTGACCTAAACATAAGCATTAACAAATTATTTCACTTCTGCAGGGTTTTTTGGCTATATTCATTTGACATTTGGCTCTCTTTTACAGAATGGTGGACTGTGAAATAAATAAAATAATAGATAATTATTTTTTCCACGCTTAAAATGTAAGAAGTTACTTCATTGTAGCTAGCATATATTAAGATACTTTTCAGTTTTTACTCCAAAACACTATCCTTATGCACTTAAGTACAACTGCCCTAAAGTACTTTGTATATAACCTATAATTATTTTATTTTCTTGCATTATAGTTATACCTGTTTGTCTCTGATTGTCCCCAAATTGCATTATGACTGGCACATAGAAATCGCTCAGTAAATATGAATATTATTAAAAGAATAGTAATAAAGAAAAAGAGTGCTCCAGCCACCAGGCCTCTAGATGTTTTGACAAAGAATCTGTCAATTTTATTCTTTGGGATGATTTTGTGTCATTGGAGAAGGCTAGACTTTTTTGAGAAACTTGTAGAGGAAATGACAATAACTAACAATAACAGCCAGATCATCACATGTACGATAGCTCACACTGTTCTCTACCTTATTCTATTTCCTCTTTTTCTATTTCTGACTCATAGTTGCGTATATGGAATCAGGAAGTTTCTTTTAGAAAGTCTAGAATCAATGGGCAGTGTAGCTCTTGTGTAACAGAAAGATAGGAAGGACAGCAGTACCTGGAGTCAGAAGACTGTGCTTTGTGTCTGGACTCCGTAACTGACCAGAATCTGGCCTTGGGTCATTTATTTGACCTCTCTGATCCTCAGTTTGCTGATATTTAAAATGGAAGGAAGTAATAACACGAAATCTTGCTTGCTATGAGAAATCATTGCAAAAGTCAAAGGAAAATATATGTGAAAAGAATTTGTGCTCTTGATTAAAGAAAGAAAAAAAGCTGATTATAAATCTCATTTCTACAATCTATTTTCCTAACTTAACTAATGATATAAATTGACTAAAATTACATATCTAACTGGCAAATGTAGAATTAAAGTTTTCTTTCTGAAGCATTCCAAGTATTTTAGGACCAAAGAAGAATCCATTTTCCTACAAAGGCATTCCTAAATTTGTAAGATTTTTTTCATCAGTATATTTTCATTAAATCCTATATAGTTATAACAATGCTTAGCATTATCAGAATTTTCATTAAATTTTTTCAGTGAGTCACTTATTTCACGTAAAGTCAACTTAAGCCACCTTGTGTTTTTCTTAAAGGAATGGATGTTTTCGCTTTACCCTCTATTTATAAAAAATGTAAGCTGATAAAAAAAAATACACACAATGTGTAAATTATGAATAATTCATTAAATGTCTTTGATGAGCTTATTCCTCAGAAACTATCAATTGATGTCTACATCTGTAGCTCATTTCCTTGAGAGGGAAATCAATGACATTAAAATTCCAGCAGAATCACCTACATCACAAAGTTGGTTAATTTTTAAACACTTGTACCTAGTCTTTACATTTTAAGTTACTTTAACTTTTAGTTGTCATAAACAAATAAACAGTACAGTATAGGCAAAACTTAACAGAATATTGATGAGTAGTTTCCCTCCTCTTAGAAGATGTGGTTATGGCGTTACAGGATTTGGCAGTATTATACTGTTGAAGTAATAGGAAATCACTCCTGTGGGAAACTGTCCAAAATTGAAGTTTTCAAAATATGGAGTTACTTAAGATGTGGCAGCATAAACATTAGAGAATTTCCAAGAATGACATTCTTCAGGATAAAGTGGAAGCTCAAATTTTAAAATGCATGTAGTGTGGGAGCTCTATTTAATTAATATTGCAAATTAAATATTTTTATTATTTAAATTTTAAAATCAAATGTAAGTCATTCTGGGATTCAGGGATGCGTAGCAGCAGTGTTTTTAAATCTCCCTGAATCTCTTTCACCTCACCATCCCAATAAAAAGCAAACGATTGCAAGGAATGACCTTATTTGAATCTTGATTCAAATTGAAAAAAATCTTTTTAAAAGACAGCCAGGGAAATCTGAAGAATATTGGATATTTAATGCTATTAAGAAATTATTGTTAATTGTTTAGATGCAATAATTATATTGCTTTTATTTTTTTAAGTCCTTACAGAGATATATACTGAAATAGTCCAGATGAAACGGTATGATACTTGGAATTTGCCTCAGAATAATGTAGGAGAGGTGAGAGTTAGTGGGGGCTTAAAAGAAAAAGAATTGGTCATGTATTTATAGTCGTTGAAGGTTTACATCAAGAAAATATAGTTATTGAAGGGTATATTAGATTCATTATACTGATTGTCTTTTGAATACTGTATTTGAACAATGTGTAATAAAAGAACATTTTAATGTTATATTAAAATAAATGTTGGCCTCGATCAATGACTAAAAATTAAAACAAAACAAAACAAAACAAAAAAATCAGTAGCTAAGAAACAAATAGAAGAGATAAAATGGAACATGAAAATATATGCAGTTAATTCAACAGAAATCAGTAAAAAAAATTTTCACAAAAATTCCCAAATACAAACACACTTCCAAGTTAAAAAATATTTTAAACCCAATGACAATGAAAATATATTACAAAATGTTGGGATGTTGCATAAAGCAATGCTTGTGGCAAATGTATAGTTTAAGATAATTATATTAAAAAATAAGAAAGGTCTAAAATCAATGATCTACACTTCCAGTTTTGAAGCCAGAAAATGAAGAATAAATAAAACCCAATGTAAGTAGAAGAAAAGAAATAATAGATAGTAGAAATCACTAAAATAGAAAAGAGATACAGTAGATAAAGTAAATGGAATCAAAAGCTTTTGCTTTACAGAGAGCAAAAGTTGAGTTAGTTATACCTAGATTCAAGGGGAGAAAACGAAAGAGAAGACATAACTCACCACTATTAGAATTAAAAGAGAGGACTTAGATAAAATGTCAAAATCTTTGTAGATGCAAATTTCCCAAACTGACACATACAAAAATAAAAAACCTAAATCATCTTATATCTATTTTAACTATCAAATTTGCAGTTAAAAACCTCCCACAAAGAAAACCCCAGACCCAGATTGCTTCATTGGTGAATGATATCAGATATTTAAGGAATAAATAAGTCCAATTCTGCATAACCTCTTTCATAAAACAACAGAGGGGGTGTACTTCCCAACTCAGAAAGTATCATCTTGGTATTAAAATCATACAAACACTACAAGAAAGGAAAATTGAAGACCAACATCAGGGTATCCTTCATATGTATAGACACAGAAATTCTCAGATGGAACTCAGTAATATAAAGGAATGCAAGGTTGATTTAACATTTTAAATAAACTGATTTAATCCACTGTTTTAATAGAATAAAGGAGAAAAAACACATGATCATCTCAATAGATACAGAAAAAAATGTTGACAAAATTTAATATCTATTTATGATAAAAACTCTCAGAAGGCTAGTATTAGAAGGAAACTTCCTCAACAAGAGCATTTGTGTAAACCCTACAGCTTACATCATACTTAATAGTGAAAAACTGAATATTTTCTAAGATAGAGAACAAGATAAGAATGTCCACTATTACCACTTCTATGCAACATTTTTACTGGAGGTCCTAGCCTCTGTAATAAGGCAAGAAAAGGCATACAGTTTGGAAAGGAAGATGTACTGTTTTCAGGTGACATTATTTTTACACAATAGCTACTAGACCAAATAAGTGAAGTCAGCAAGGTCTTAAAAAAGGTCAACATACAAAAATAAATTTTATTTCTATCAACAATTGGCAAATTAAACATTTAAAAAAAAATGCTAATTATAATAGTGTCAAAACATATAAATTCTTAAAGATACATTAAACGAGAAATATGATCACTATGCTGAACTCTACAAAATGTTGCTGAATGAAACTGAAGATCTAACTAAATAAAGAGATATACTAGGCTCATGATCTGGAAGATTCAGTATTTAGAAGACTCAATATGTCAGTTTTCTCCAAATTGATCTATACATTTAAATAACCCCAATCAAAATCCTAACAGGTTTTCCTGTTTAAAAAAAAAAAAAATGGCAAGCTGGTTCTAAGATTTATATGGAAATGCAAAAGAACTGGAGTGGCCAAAATGTTTTTGAAAAAGAACAAGGAAGATTTGGCTTAAATGATTTCAAGACTTGTTATAAAGTTACAGTAAGGAAGACAATGTGGTATTGTAGAATAGATGTATACATGAATGAAATAGAATAGAGTCCAGAAGTATATCCATACATGTATAGCCACTTGACTTCAACAAAGATGCAAAGTTAATTCAATGAGGAAAGGATAGTCTTCAACAAATGGTTCTAGAATAATTGGCTATCTGCATCAGGGGGAAATGGACCTCAATCCTAACCTCACACCATAAGAAAAAAAAAAAAAAAAACTCAAAATGGATCATAGACCTAAATGTAAAAGCTGAAAAATCACAAAACTTCTACAAGAAAATAAAGAGGAAATCTTTGTGACTAAGGGTAGGCAAATAATATTTAAGTAGGACTTAAAAAGCACAAACAATAAAAGAAAACAGTTGATATATTAGAGTTTATCAAAATTAAAATCACCTACTCTTTCAAAGACACTGTTAAAAGAATGAAAAGCCTACTGAGTATAAGTAGATATTTATAGACCAGAAGTAAACATTTGCTGACAAAGAACTTTAGGAATAAAGAATTTCTTTAACTTAATAATAAGATAAACAAGACAACAACCCCACCCCATCCCCCTAAAAAATGAGACCAAAAACTATGAACAGACACTTCACAAAACACAATATAGAGATGGCAAATAAGCACGTAAAAAGATGTTCAACCTCGTTAGCCATCAGAGAAATGCTAATAAAAATCACAGTGACATGCCAGAACACCTCCCCTAGTATAGCTGAAATGAAAAAGACTAATAATAGTTTAAGTGTTAGTGAGGTTGTAAAGCTTCAGGTTGTAAATTGGTACAAACACTTCACAATCAATTTGGAAGTTTCTTATAGTTTATCAGACATTTTCCATACAACCCAGTAATTTATCTACTACATATTTACTCAGGTAAAATAAAACACGTATCCAACAAAGATTCACATGCTTCAGTTCTTAGCAGCCTTTTTCATAATAGACAAAACTGAAAACTACCCTAAATGTTACTTCAATAGGTGAATGGATAAACAAATTATGATATACCCATACAGTTAAATACCACCCAGAAATGAACAACATGAGTGCCTGATAGGTCCAGTAACCTGGTAGAATTTCAAAAACATTATGCTGGGCAGAAGAATCTAGACACAAGACAATATACGCTGTAAAGTTGTCTTTATATGAAATTCTAGAACAGTAAATCTAACTTCTAGTGACCAAAAGCAGATCACATATTGACTAGAGCTGGACATGAAGAACATGTTCAATATCTTAATTGTGGGGATGGTGGTTACATGGGTCTGCACATTCTCAAAACTCATTGATTTACACACTTATAACGAGTCTATATTATGTATAGTATACATCAATTGGTGATTGAATTCCTGGATTACTTGGCTTCTAAAAATTACCCCTAACACAGAATTATATTTTTCTAGCTACATATTTTCAAAAAGCAGAATAATTCTGATTTTAGCAAGCAGCATTTGGTGACACCATTAGCCACTGCCAAGATTCTCTTGGTACTGTTATTGAAAGCCAAATTTTGAAAAGCTCTATCAGTTTATCTTTGCAAGTGAATGAGTAGCCAAGCTGATCGATTATCAAGTCTCTTAGCCACGCTTTACTTTTTTTAATTAAACTTTTTATTTTTAAATAAATTTACGTGCACTTTTAAAAAAATAATAGAAAGATATCCCGTATACTCTTTTCCCAGTTCTCCTCAATGATAAGTACAGTACAATACACATAATTTTTCTTAGTACAGTACAATACACAATCTGGATATTGACATTGTTGCAATCCACCGATCTTACTTTGATCCCCCAGTTTTACTTGTACATTGTATGTGTGTGTTTTATCATGTATCCACCAGCACAGTCAAGATACAACAGTTCCATTACCCCAAGCATCTCTGGTATGGCTCTGTTCCCTCCCATTCCCCTTCCCCCAACAGTTTCACCACCACCCCCATCCTTAACCCCTGACAACCGCTAATATGTTTTCCATTTCAATAATTTTGTCATTTCAAGAATATTTAGTGAATGGAATCATACCGTATGTAACCTTTGGGGATTGGCTTTTTTCTCAGCCCAATTCTATAGAGATTCATGTTAGTGTATCAATAGTTTGTTCCTTTTCATTACTGACTAGTATTGCATAGTATAGGATGTACCACAGTTTGTTTCACCCATGAAAGATATCGGTGCTATTTCCAGTGTTAACTTCTAAAACATTATTTTCAAATATCTTGATTTCATTATTATATGACAAAGAGAGTAACAACTAAATGTGTTCCCATATATAATTTAAGCATTTTGGCGAATTTTCAAATCGTACAATACTAACTTTTTGTATACTGTGGAAAGTACCTCTTTTTTCTGAGTCTGTTTAACTGTAAAGAAGTTTGCTTGAAGGAGTTATATCTTTTCAAGTACAGTGGAGTTTCATTTATGAGCAGCTAGGTCTTTCTCAGATTAGATTTTACCACACCTGAGAACATGCCTTTTTATGGACATTTTATAATTTGCAGATAATTATAAATGCAGTCAGCATCCTGTGTTGCTTCTAATTAGAGCCTCAGGGGAAATGTATCCGGTAGCCTTTAGGAGAATGGGACAGAATACCTTTTTATCCTGGAAGAGGGTGATTCATCAGGCACCTAGGGTCAGTTAGATATTCCTTCCTCCTTAAGAATACCTTACAGTTTGTTGGGCAACATTTGGTTCTGACATATCCTTCATTCCATTTTCAAGTTGGTTGAGAGCTTTTGGTCTGATCTTTCAGCTTCAAAAGTTCCAGGCAGGATAAGGGAAGTCAACTCTGCAGTATAAACTTGTCAGCAATTTTTCTTAAGTTTTAGTTTGTGAACTCTTATTCTTGGAAGCCCTTGTGAAATCACTTTATACATTTGTATACAAATTGGGTTTGTGATTCTAAATCATCTCTTCTGCTGTAGCTAAGATTTTGTCATGCCCAAGTTTTCTCAGCAGTCAGTGTCACAAAGACAGCTGTACAAATTGCAGGGAAGTTGCTACTGCGAAAGAAGGTGTTAAATGAGTAGAGGAGCCATAAATTGTTTCTTGCTAGTTTGTCCAGTTACCTGTGAAACTAGGCAAATCCTGCTCAAATCCTGCTTTATCCTCTCTGCCTTTGTTTCCAAAATATCCGTTCAGTAACCTTTCATTTTTCCGTGCATCAGACAAGAGGTGGCCAGGTAACTCCTCTATCTCTGACATTTGTCTAAGACCTTGACTCTGACTTGCCCACTAAGATTCAAGTTCCTTGGTGCCTGAGTTACAGAGGAGGTGCAGCTCTAAGAACCTGAGAGAATGAGCATAACGCAGGTGGCTGCTGCTACCTGGAAAGACTCATCATTTATCCAGGGAGACCCTCTTCACAGTAGACCCAGAACCCCACTTTCTGGCACCCCTTGAACTGCTTGCGGCCTGGGCCCAGCCACTGTCACTCTTCCCTGATGACTACAGAGCCTTCTGACCCGTCTCCCTGCTTCAGCCCTGGCCCCTCCACACCCTCTTACCATCGTGTTCTCCACAGCACAGCCACAGTGATCCTTTATAACGAAGCCAGATCATACTGCTCTTCTGTTCAAGACTCTGTGATGGCTTCCCACATTACTTAGAATAAAAACCACACCCTACAAAGCCCTTCACACTCTGAGCTCACACAACACACACCTCTCTGACCTGGCCTCCCAATGCAGTCTTCTTGCTCGCTACACTGCAGCCTCTGTTCTTGCTGTTCTTGCAGATACCCAGCTGATTTCCATCTTGGACTTTTCACTAGCCTGGAAAGTTCTCCCTCCAGATACCTACAGGGGGCGCTCTCTTCCTTCTCTGCTCAGTAGTCACCTTACCATAGAGCCTTTCCCTGAGAATCCTGTAAAAATACCACAGTGCTCCTTGCTCTACTCTGCTGTATTTTTCTTTTTAGTATTTGTAATATTACATTTATATTTACCATGTAAATATGAACATATTTATATGTTTATCTATTTGTTTTCTGTGTGCCCAGCTAGAATGTAAGCTCCATGACGGCAGAGACATTTTTTTTTCAGTGCTGTGACTCTGCAGACTACAATAGTTCCTAAAGCCTAAGAGTCATGTAGTAAATATTTGTTGAGTAAATTAATTAATTAACCACTCTGTGTCCCCTTTGGTTTACACTCCATTGCCAAAACTGGCAGAATAAGCCAAGAGCAGAAGAATCTGGGAATACTTAAGCTATTTAATAAACATAACATGAGTATGGCAAATAGATTAGTTTTGACAGATGCATTATTATTATTATTATCATTATTATTAATCTCGCAGTTTCTGAGAATTAATGTTAAACTCTACATTATAATTGTGAAGTTGTCAGTTTTTCTGTGAAATCCTACACTGTTGCCTTACATAGCTTGAAGCGTATTTAATCAGGTGTTTATAAGATTAGAAGTGTTATATTTTCGCATGAAATGAACCTTTTATTATTATGTATCCTTGATAACTGTTTTTGCCGTAAAATACGTGGTATCTATTGCCATGAAGTTTCACCAGTTTTCTTTTGGTTAATATTTGTTACATATATTTTTTCTTCATAAACATTTCAACTCTCTGCAAATGTATGTTTTTTCTTCTAAATAGCATATAGTGTTTTCCCCACCATTCTAACCAACTGTATTTTTATCAAATCATAGCTTGTTTACATTTATCCACATGCTCACCGGTTTTTTTGTTCATAATTTCTTGTTCCATCTTTTTTCTTCCTTCAGTTGAGTTTCTGAACTCATTCATAGATATATATAAATATATGTAAGAATATACATATTTCCTATTCTGTATCCTTTAGAAGCTTTGTCTGCAAGAGTATTAGTAGTAGACTTTCCCAAGTTTTGCCTGAAATTTACTTATTTTTCCATCACTCTTAAATGACAGTAACCTGAACATAGAAATCTAGAATTACAGTTTTTTCCTCTCAATACTTTGAAAATGTTATCCATAGTCTTCGGGACAGTCTGTGCCAGGCTACTTATCAGCATTCCTCTCTAAGTAGTCTTTGCTTTCTTTGGATGCCTTACACTTTGTCTTTGTCTTTGGTATTCTGTAGTTTCACAATGATGTACCTTGATGTGAATTTAATTTTATTTATACAGCTAAGGGATCATTGTTCTTTCTAAAGAACAAGAAGAATCTTGTTTCACCAATTCTGAAAAATTCTCAGCCATTATAATCTTCAAATATGCCCCCCCCCACCCACATTGTCTTCTGTCTTTCAGGAATTCCAGTGAAATGCATGTTGGCCATCGCATTCTGCCCTCTCTGTCTCTTATTTCATCTCTTTCTTGGTGCCATGTTCTGGGGAATATTCTCATCTCATTCATCTAGTTCTCCAATTTTCT
The DNA here is from genome assembly GCF_057876585.1 of Rhinolophus sinicus. Classification (NCBI taxonomy): domain Eukaryota; kingdom Metazoa; phylum Chordata; class Mammalia; order Chiroptera; family Rhinolophidae; genus Rhinolophus; species Rhinolophus sinicus. The sequence goes on along the minus strand of NC_142501.1, from coordinate 45,313,949 downwards.
TCACTCGGGTCTAATTTGCTGGTTAGCACATGTATTGAAGGAGTTTTTTCTATGACTGTATTTTTAAGAAGATATATTTGATTCTTTCTCAAATATGAATAGTTTTGTAGTTTTTTCATATTTTAGATGATCTCCTTTAAATTATTTAATCGTGCTTTTTTGCTTCTGGTAGTTTTAATCTAAAGGTTTTGTAGCTATGATTCTGCTGTTTGTTGTTGTCTACTGTTATCATCTGCTGGGGATTGATCACACACACAGTCGATTGTTTCCTTGTGTGTTCTGTGTCATCGTAACATCAGTTCATTTTCAGGACAGTTTTTATCTGTGGCAATCCTGAATAGCCTGAGTTAAGAGCTTGTCTTTCCAGAGATGTTTTGCATTTGCTTCTGGTAGATACTCCAGGGCTTTTACCCACCTGGTGGCTTAAAAGGATACCCAGCTTGGCCGCCCTGTGCCTTGTACTTCAGGTGGGGACCCAGGGGTGCTGTATGTAACTCCTCTTTTCTGAACACATAAATTTAGAAATGTCTATCATCCTAGTATCCTAGGGGGCCCACTAAAGAGTGAGGCCTCTTCTCAAATGTAGTATCTTGGATGACTCCACACTGGTTGAATTGCCCTCCGAGTGGGCTTTACTGCCTTAGGCTCTGTTTCTGTTACTTTCTCTTCTCCAGTTGGATTTTCTTAGGTTTTTCAGTGTACACCAAGAAATCCCAGTCTGGTGTGTTATTTGGCCTGTGGATATAAATTCTCAGGATATATATATATAGTTTCAACCTGAGTTTACACCAAAACAGACAAGTTTTCTTGTGTTCCTCTGCCAGTGGGTGCATTTTTCTTCTTATCATACCTTTTCATCAACTACACTATCCTGGTACTTAGATAAAATCCAGTCTCCTACAAGACCCTATATGAACTGGCCCTTACCTACTTCTCTGGCTCATCTGCTCCCTCTGCCTTTCTCTCACTTCCATGCATCAGTCAACTTTGTCTTTTCTGTTTCTCAGACATGTCAGGGTTATGTTGCTGTTCCCTCTCATAGAATGTCCTTTTGCCATCGTCACAAAGATCTAGCTCCTTGTCATTCAGATGTCACTTCTCTGTAAGACCAGGACATGTGGGGCTCAGTGTAGAATGAAAATACAAGACCCCTTATTAAAAATTTCAAGACAGTGACAGCAGAGCATTAACCCAGGTGTAGGCTCTCGTAAGCATGGAGCTCTGTGGACATGTCACTCACTCGTGAAGCTGGCTCTGTTTTCCTTGACCAGCCAATCAAATGCCCACTTCTTCTGAGTTTTTATCTATCATCTCACTCTGGTATTTTTTTCTTAATATTTACCACTATCTGAAATTATTTATTTGCTTACTTATTTATTGTCCATCTCCAACTGCTAGGATACAACTTCTATGCAAACAGGAACTTTTGTTTTGGTCACTGCTGTAGCATCTAGAATCATGCCTTGGCTCAATAATACTTCGTTTAATAAGCAAATAAATTTGTCCATTATTTTTAGTGTTTGTTACAAATAGCAATCCACTTTAAGACCAAAGGTATTCCAGAATAATTTATTCTATCCCTAAATCCAGAAAAATCACAAACAGCGTATGTTTTTTTAAAAGATATAAAAGTAAACAGAGTTTTAAAAGATCCACTTGGAAATAAAATATACATATGTAAATATTCTTCCCATTCAAAGGGTTAAAGATGGATTTTAGGATCAAAACAAGGGTTTATATTTAGGTTCCTAAGAATAACATGTGAAAGAAGATTTCATTTATTTTTAATAGCAATTTTATTTTATTCTCAGAGGTCAAGTAAAACTCAAAACTATCATATGGACTTAAGTAGGTTTTATTAGTTTTATTACCTCAAAATATCAGTGATGTTGAAATTTATCATTAATATATTCCCTTGCCACTACATTTCACTATACCCTTGATCCAAGGATAATCGGTCCACTATGGTCAGAAAACATAGTGCTAAGCCTCACAAGAGGAAATGCATTTGAACATATTAACTTCTGTGGTTTCCCTATGCTTAAGTTATGTTACCACTTCATCAGAAAGTACTTTAAAATATTTTTATGAATGTGTAAATTATTTTAGACTGAAATTAGTTTTAAATGATTTCTGATGTGTTATTTGATTAATATACATTTTAACTAAACTTTTGTTAATTTGTAACAATTGAGAAATAGGTTAATGATCTCCCCAATAATAGTAGCAATGCTACTGATTAAACATGTGGCAGTTAATTGCCAACTGTATTTCTTATTGCATTTTCTTTTCAAATTCAAGTTGTAAAGCCACAACAGTCTCTTTTTTTGTCTTTTTTTTCCCTTTTTTTTTAAAGCTGCTCTAGCTGTTTAGAATTTTGCAAGGATGTGACAGGCAAAGTGCAAGGAGTTTTAATGAAGTACTTGTTATTATCCCTGTGACAGTTAATACTGCCTCAGGCCTATGAAATGCAAAGCCGAGTGTACTTTTTTTTTTTTTTAAATAGAACATCAGTTGCTTTGATACAGTCCTTGTTACCTCTTCAAATTAACAGCCTTAAACAATACAGAATATTCTTTCTGTTTATTGCTAGGTTTTTTATAGTTCCTAAATGTGTAGTTTTGTTGAAATCACCCATCAGTGGGTTTTCTGGTTAGTTATGGTCAATGAGTCTATGATAGAATGTTATAGTTGTAAGTGCCCTTAAAGATGATTGAGTCCAAGGGTAGCAGCTATGCACTTCCCCAGCCATTGCTGGCCTTGCCCTGGCAGACATCACTCATTGATTACAGTCTCCTTTCCTAATGGATCTCTAAGCAGCCTGAGAATCATCCTCAATACAATATTGATTTTGCACAAACTAGTAAATCCTAGATTTTTGTCCAGTCCTTTCATTATACAAATGAGGATACTGAATCCCAGATATTTGAAATGATTTGCTAAAACTCAGAAAGCTGATTAATTGATGGCCGAGCTGGGACAATAAAATAAGCCAGCTGACTTCCAATTAAATCCTCTGTCTCCCAGCACTAGTACCTTTGGTGAGTTTTCCTGCTCTAGCAATCTTTGTATTCAATAACCTGACTTTTTAAATAATATTAGAAGGCAATGTTACCAGTTCTTATCTTTGTGCCAAGAGAAATTAGGTTAGATGAGCCCTCTTAAGTAGACTGTTATCATGTCTGGGGGAACTTCTCTATTTGTTTATGACTCGGCTACCCACAGAAGCCCCAGTTCTTCCAAGCCCCCTCTTTGAAACAGCTCTGCCAAATCATGCTCAACATAAATTACATTCCTATTTATATCATTCTCAAAAGATTTTAGCCACAAATTTTACTTCTGTTTATAATTTTCATGCAAAACGTATCTGTACCAATTACCTTTCTGTAAAAATGCCAAGGATTTGAAATATATGACTGGTTTGAGGAGCTCAATGGCAGCGTTAGAGTTGCCTTGTTTTTTTCTCATGTACTAAGTAGGTTGGAATAGGTCCAAATAAATATCACTGTACACATTGTATATGTTTTCTCAGCAAGGATGTGTTTTTCATGGAACTGCAAAAAAAGCTGGGCATCAATCTTCATTATGTATTTTGTACGTATCAGCTGCTCCACTGCAGACCGAGAGCAAATTCTTACCCTAAGGATTCTAACAGGTTACAAATGATGCTGTTATAAATTTGATTCTCTCTGGACAGATGAGCTAAAAGTTTTACCAAGTGTCTTTCTGAGTCATATGAACTCGTGATTCCACCAACCGTCCTTAGTTGTCAGACTTCAGTGATATGAAGAAGGTATTATCCCACTTTATTTCTGGGCATGTTCTTGTAGAATAGGCCTTACTGTAAAAAGCACTCCATTGCTGCATTTCACTGCCATGCACCCTCTACCTTTTGAATTGCTATTAGTTGTACAAACCAATTTGTAGCTTTGGTTTTTCCAATCTTTGTGACCCAGCTGGTAGCTAATCCTCAGTATTGTTCTAGTGCTGTCATAATTGTTCCTTTATTTGGCTTACTCTGCCAGTGGCAATGAAAATAAATCTTATTTTTCCAACAATTTTGGAGATTAGTCTGGGTAGAACTTTATAAAAATATACCTTGGGGTGCTAATGTTCAAAATTAAAGAACAGCTGTGATTCTCCAGGGGGTTGTACCTTTCCTGAGGTGGGAATGGGGGGCGAGGGGGTAGGGTGTCAGGATGGTGGGAATGCATATAGCTTGAAGACGTTTGTTTCATTACCCTGATTTATTCTGGGGATCATTTATACAGTATTTTGAGCTTCAGTTAGTACTAAAAGACTGAGACATTTTTATGTTTATACATGGGAAATGTTCTAAAAGCTTAGGAAAGCCTGAAATGGAGTGATATGTCCCATGAGTCTCTTCTGCCTAACACTAGCCTGGGGTTTTCCTGGGAGGGCCTACCCAGGGAAAAAGTACTGGCTTTACAATTAGAAAAAGTTAAAGGACTCTTCTTACACATAATACATATGTTGTACATTTTGATGAATTATAAGGTTGGTGCAAAAGTAATTGCAGTTTAAAAGGTTAAAAATAATTGGAAAAAATGCAATTACTTTTGCACCAACCTAATAGAAGTTATTTGGGAATGTAGATCTTACTTGACCTCAAGGTGTCTTCTTTTGCTTTTAGTTTCTTATTCAGGTTAATTGATCTTCATTTAATACTCAGAAAGCCCTGTAATCTGTTGCTGTATAACAAAAACTTCAAACTTCAAACAATAAACATTTTTGTGCCATACAGTTTCTATGGATTAGGAACCCAGAAATAGCTTAGCTGTGGGTTCTGGCTCAGTGTCATCTGAAGGCCTAACTGGAGCTGGAGGATCCACTTCCAAGGTTGTTCACTCATGTGTCTGGCAAGGTAATGCTGATTCTGGTCAGTCAGGCCCCAGTTTCTGTCCATGTGGAGCTGCCCATTGGGCTGTTGGAGTTTCCTCATGACTTGGCAGCTAGCTTCCCCTAGAGCCTGTGCTCCGGGAGAGAGACAGGCAGAAGTCATATCTTTTATTAACTAGCTTCCAAAGTCATATTCCATCATTCCCCAATATTAGTTACACAGTTTGACTCTATTTAGTGGGAGCTCCACAGGGCACGAAAACCACCAGGAGATGGGATCACTGCGGGACAACTTGCAGGCTGACTCCCACAGCCTCGGATAAATATCATGTTTGAAGTAGATTTTAATCAAAACTATAGCTTTTACATTCACGTGGTTGGAATGCATGAGTTGAGTCATGACTGGTTTTGAACATGTGTCTGTGTATGACTATGTTTATTATAATATGTTTCCATTAACTTTTTATTTCAAATCACTCCTGTATCCTGGACTGTGATTAGATTATCTGATTTTTGTTTATCATTCTCACAGAATAAAAGCTACCAGTATGAGACAACAAAAATTAAAGATGCAGTTGTCCTCATCATCTGTGTGAATCGAAATATTTCGCTACTTTAGAAGGGATGGGTTAGTGGATAGTTCCACGTTCTGTGTCAGATCACCACTTATACATTTTTCAGTATTGCTGTTGTTTATGGAAACATAAAACCATATTCTGTTACAGAACCACAATATAAATGAGAAAAGATTGAGTTGAAATGAGAAAATAACATTGTAATTGTAGCTCAGGAAATGCAAGTCAGAAATCCAAAATAAGTTCAGTGTATGCTGAAAATGTTATCATTTTTTTAATGTACTTAAAGATAATTATATTGCAAACATAATACAATTTTTACCATTGTCTCCCAGTTGAAGGGCTTAGGGATGCTTGCATGCTTACTTTAAATCACTCAAGGAGATGTGTTTCCTTAGCATAAGAACTTACAAAATAATAAGATAGGTAGTTTTCACTACCCATCACTTACCCTAGGCAAGTTACTAAATAGCACTTTTTAGGTTATTATTTTTTAAGTTTTTTGAAATGAGCAAAAAGCACTCTTCTGCCTTGGTGTGTCAAGCGTAAAACAAATCATCTTTCTAAATAGAAATTTGTCAGTATGTATCAAGAGGCTTAATTTCCACACCCTATAATTAGCAATTCAAATTTTAGAAATGTGATATAAGGAAATAATTGGAGAGGAAGTCCTATATGTTCATGGCAGCGGCATCATTATTAAAAACATTGGAATAATATCCAGTAGGCAAATGATAAATGATGTTACATTCTAATTACATTATTTTGCATACAAGCTAAACTGATGTAACCAGAAGGCATATCTAAACAAAGTTTATTTCAATCAATTTTAATATTCTAGAGGTAATAACCCTGTGGCTGGCTAGGCAGTACAAGATGGTCAGGGACCTAAGTCTGCACTCTCTTTCTCTGTAAATTTGAAGAATTATACTTTCTACATACTTTCAGCCAGCTCACCATCACCAAGACCTTGTACCAGCCCAGGGAAAAGATGGCAAGCAGCTTACTTTTAAGAAAATGACCTATGAGTCACATACCTTATTTCTGCTCACATTCCATAGGCCAAAACATAGTCACATGGTCACACTCAGATTAAGTTAGGATGTCAAGGGCTACACCCTGCACTGTGAGAGTGAATGAAATATGAAAAGTTGCCATGCATAACCTTGTAAACATTATGTGAACTGATAGCAGCCTATTATAAAAGACCATGTCCTATATGATTCCATTTATATGAAATGTCCGTAAGTGGGGATGGGGTTTCTTTCTGGGGTTATGCAAGTGTTCTAAAATTAGATAGTGGTGATGGTTGCACAACTCTATGAAATACTAAAAATCACTGAATGATATATACTTTAAAATAATTAATTTTATGGCACCTGAATTATATCTCAATAAAGCTGTTATAAAAGAAAAGAAAAAATGCTCCAGTGCAGAGAAAGACAAGGAAAACTCATTTCTCAACTGGCATGGATAGAGAGAACACCACTCTACCCCATGAATTTAAATCAGAACTCAGCCCTTACGTGGGCTCTAGCCTGAATTTATGCTCCCTATGTCTGCAAAACTTCCAGCTAAGGATTTAATCTAGAGCAACACCCCCTCACCCATAGGTGTCTAGCAGAAGCAAATGTAAATAATCCTCTCTGTAAATATCAACCTCAAATAAAGCCTCAAATCATTCCCACAGATAAACTTCCAAGGAAAATGAGCAGTTCATTGTCCAAATCACAAATACACAAGCGTACCAGGTACCATGAGTGAGAATCAGCACAACAAGACAGCAGTAATGGCCCTGCAGAGTTTTCCAGTGTTGGGTTTGTTAGACAAATACAAAATAACCATGATAATGTGTTTTAAAAATAAAAGAGATTCTTGAAAATATGAGCATAAGTGTACTTTATTCAAGCAGTTGAAACAGGGTGAACACCCAGAGGAAGTGTCTGTCTGAAAATGAGGGCAGGAATTTTATGAGGAAAGAGACAAAAGCCTGCAGAGTGCCAGCTGCAAGGTTGGTGGGCTATGGTCAGGCAGGTGTTGTAATCTTGCAGAAAAGAGATGTTTTCCTTGCAATTTGGCTGTCCTGGGCCAATTCATCCTGTTCTAGAAATCATTGGCTCAGAAGAGGAATTTGGAGGTAGTGGATTAGTTCCTTAGTACCAGACAACAAGGGAGTTGGTGTAAGTTCAGAGCAGAAAATGTTTACATGTTACAATGTTCTCCACAGCCCCTCCTCTTGAAAAGGTGGACAGAATCCATCACCTGGGCTCAGTTAATGGCCCTGTTAAAAGAAAAAGTCTTTAGAACAGGGGTCAATATTAGGGTTAAAATTTTCCTTCTGCTTCTGTTCTGAGAGAATGTTCTGGGATCATTTGTTTTGAAAATGTGTCACTGCTTAGCTGAATGTTGCCTGGAAACAGCAAAACCTTTAATAGACAGTATAGTTGTATATCTTCATGATCCAAGTAAAGTGGAGGATTTACCCCAGCCCCTCCCCCTTCCAGTCCTCGCCCTGAAGTTAGTCAATTTAGTTCCTCCCCATATGTCCCTGGCACTTTTCAAGCTGCTACCCCTGCTCTGGAGTTAGAGTGAGTGAATTTGTGAGCGAGTGAGTCAGTACATGGGGCTGTTAAGACCTGTAGAGCCTCGGTCTCCCATAGCCCTGTGTCTCTCAGACACAATCCCTGCTGTTTTCCACAGCCAGATGTTATGGAGAATCCTCCTCAACACTGAGCTCTGGGTTGGGGAGCTCAGTGTGGGGCTCAGGCCCCCCTCCTCATGGGGACTTCCACAGTCAAGATCTCTTTCCCAATTCTTATTCGCCACACCGTGAATGTGGGGCTTTGCCTGCTCCTGCATCTCTGCTCCTCCTACCAGTCTCACCTTGGCTGCTGCTTTATATTCTCAGTTATAGGAATTCTGTTCAGCTAGTCTTAAGGTGGTTCTCAGTGATCGTGTTCTATAATTTAGTTGTAATTTTGATGTGGTCATGGGCGGAGGTAAGCACAGCATTTACTACTCCACCATCTTCACCGTTAGGCCATACGATATTATATTCGTTTCCCAAGTATTTATATTCACCTTGCATCATGATTCATTTAGACACAGGCCATCTTCTCTTGTCTCTTACCCTTGCTATTGATTCATTTCATCCTAAAATGTATCATAATATTCTAAAAGACAATGCTTACATCACTGAATAGAAATAATAAGTGTATTGATGATTGTGTGAAAACTTGCTCCAATAAGGACAAAAGAGGAAGCCAAGGAGATATATGAAAATCTGATTTAAAAGATTAACAAAAAGATTGTGACTAAGATAAATAAAATGAGCTGACGAAAAACATAATAATGTCCTAGGAATCCAGATGATGTTATTTCTTTCTTTTTGGGAAACACATCATATACACAAGGGAATATTATAATGTATAGAACTTTACAGAAGGAGAAAAAATATTCTTTTTTGTCTTTGGGGCCCCGGCCTGCAGAATACATGCATTTTATTAATAACAACAATAATTACTATTTTTTTTCATAATAATTTCATTACATAACTAAGGTTTTTTAAAAATGAAGGTCGCAAGCCTAGGGCAGGTTAAATAACTTGCTTAAGGTCAGTGATGGAATGACCTTAGCTAGTAAGTAGTTGAGCCGCCATTCAAACCTGGGTCTGTTCCTGTGCTGTTAACCTCTGTTCCAAACTGCCCATATACCCAAATCCATCTCCATTTCCTTTGTAGCTTTTAACTAGATTGAGTTATTCGTGATGTATTGATCAGAGGTTTACCCTAACGTCTAGGTTGATCAAATCATACAGGGACATAACTTTATTTCTTTTTTTTTTTAAAGAGAAAACATTTATAGAAAATTTAATTGTGGCTATGATTTGACTCATATAAAAATGTTCTCGGTATTATAGGCACTGTGCCAAGAACAAAGGCAAGTGGGACCAAAAAAGAGTTCAAAGTAGACCATAGACTGAAATCTCAAATCTGATCAGCACTTTCTTCCAGGGAAAATAGTCTTTTGTACCTGTTACAGGACAGAGGATTTAGATAATGCACTTAACCCCTTAAGCTGTTTCCCACTCTCCTCATAGGGGAAAGATAGTACAAAGATTGCTTCATTCACTACAGTTGAGCCCAGCTTTAATATTCTCTGTGTGAAGTTTCCCTATCTCCTAAAATGTGTGAAACTGGATTTACTCTTTTGTGATTAGGACAGCCAGACTGATCTAACCATCCCTGAGGACGTGCTTCTGAATTTGATGTTCTCTCTATCCCAGTGTCTGCTTAGAATGTGCTTCGGGATCCCCTTTCCCTGTAGGGACAGAACACTGAGACATATCAACCCCCGGGACCTTTCTGGGAAAATTTCTACCCAAGGGAAATACAAGGTTTTCTCAATAGGAGAGTCTCCTTTATAATAAGACCAGAGCAGTTCCCCTTAAGTTAGAGTACATGCCTTCCCCCTATGATTTTTCCTTATCTCCTAAGATCTTTGCCTTATTTCTAGGCATGGTTCCATAACCATAGTTACCTTAATGCCATAGAGTACAAGCACTAGGATCCAAGAGAGAGCCCAGACCCGAAGTACGTAATTCCCTGGTTCATAGGCTCACAAGACGCCCATAATCTAAGACTGTTCATTGCTTCTTCACTTGCTCACAGTATTCCTCGTTAGCGGGCATTAGAACCAGTCTCCTTAGCAGCTCTACAAATAAGACAAATGTGTTAAGTCCCATCCACTTTTGTCTACTGCTACCAGACCCTTTGCTCTCTTTCTGAAGTGCCACAGATTTCCACTAGTACCTTCTGTGGTGTGTGTGCGTGTGTGTGTGCGTGTGTGCGTGTGTGTTGTGTGTGTGTGTGTGTATTGAGAAATATAAAAACTCCCATCTCACTTGTTAATTTCTTTTGGCAATATGTATATCTAATCATTTTAATTGGCACTTAGCTTGTAGTCAATGATTATTAAATCATGGAATGAATGAATATAAGCATCGATTCTAATGCTTATTCTCATGCCTAGAATACAACAAACATCTGTTGAAATAATAAGTTAATCAAAAGAGTAATTACTTTGAGTGAAAGTACATGTAACTTTATTAAATACCTGCTGTAGACTATCAAAACATATAAAAATCCATATGAAGGAAAAAGGACACGTTACACTACTAATTCACTTTCTCCTTCCCTAAAACTGCTTTGGAAATAAAAGAACTTCAGATTTGTGAGGCCATATTTTATTGTAACATTGTCAGATTTTGTATTCATTTAAGAAATATTTATTGAGCCCCAACTGTGCCGGCCACTGTGTCACAGGGGTGAGGTAAAGTGAAGGGCGGGGGTGCTGGGTAAGGCTGGAGCCCGAGCTGGCAGTGCAGGGCTTCCCCCAGGGCGAAGCCAGCACTGTTTTTAGGAGAATGAGTGTGATAGTGAGTGTGACACGATTTGCTTTGCTCCAGAGCCAGTAACAGATGAGAAGGATGGGGTGGATTTCTTAAATTTTTTTTATTATACTTGCCATACAATTTTATATTAGTTTCGGGTGTGCACGATAGTGATTCAACATCTTTATAGATAGGGTAGGTTTTAGTGGACCTGTTAAGCTACGTATTCAGCCAAATGGTAGGAAAACTATCTTTGATTCAGAAGAATTAAACCTTCTTTGCAATGTGACCAGAGAGATGTGACCTAAGACTCAACTCGCTATTTCTAGCTTTGAAGATGGGGGGATGGGGCACTCGCCCAGGAATGTGGCGGCCTCTAAGTGCTGGAAAGGCAAAGAAACTGGCTCCTGTTAGAGTCCCCAGAAGGAACACTCATACACACAAGATTGAGACACATCCTCTCTGTTTTATAGTTTTGTTTCATTGCTGATCATTAGTAAGGTGTTTTCCGAAGTTTCAGTACACTTCAGGAAGTGACAAAAGGCAATTGCAGTTAATATGTTTAATTTGCAAAGCTATTACGTTTTCACTTTAGCAGTAATTTGAAATAAAGTAATGAGAAACTGCCTTACAATTTAGTTTTATGATAATGCCTTTCCATCGCCTCATTTACAAAATTCTATGTCAGTAACTAATGATGGCACAACCTCTTTATTAAGTAATTGCTGAGACATTCCATGTGTACTTCCATCCTCTAAGCAACTTCTGGGGAGACTTTTTTTTTTAATTTCTTACTGACATGACTGTATCAGACAGTCATTATGTAGCTCCATGTTTTGGAATATGTATTATCGAAAGGCTGCGTAACATGCCATTTTATTGTATTAGAACCACTGTTCTCCTTGTAATACATTTGTAGTGTTGACATCACTGCCCTCAAATTAGTTATCTCGCTGGTGAGATTGTTATGAAATATTTGAACTTCCAGCTCGTATAAGCATCCTTTTTGTTCTAATTGTTGTTTAGTGCTTCAGGGCAAAATGGATATTGAGTCAAAAAATAATGTACAAGACGTGGAGTCCCAGATCTGCCAAAATGCCGCTTATTTTAATTCCTAATGGTCTTTGGGAAGCATTGTGTTCCTACTTATTTTGGATGAAGATTTTAGTGACTTACTTGGTACTGACATTAAGGCAGAACTCTGATCTAAGAGAGGCTTCAAGCAGAGTGTTCATCTCATTCTCCATTTAAATTTCATAAAAAGTTAGGCAGTTCAAGAAGGAGAGGTTTTCATATATACAGGAACAGGTAGGGTGATTATACTGAAGGAAAAAGAAACAGAAGACCGGGTTTCAGATGTTACCTCTGCTGTGTAATCTTGAGAAAGTCGCTGTATTTTTAAAGACTTGCCTCATGCAAAATGGGAATAATGATGCTATTTCTTTGGATTATTATGAAAATTAAATGAGTTAATGTATCTAAAGGTATTTTGTATATGGCAGAACTTTATGTCAATATTAGTCAATTTCAGTCACTACTCAGGGACATTTCTGTTGGGAGCACAGCTTTCATAAAGAAGCCACAGAACTCACCCTTGACGGAAGGCAGCTGTAGAATGGATTGAAAAGAATCCAAGAAGCAGATTATACCATTGTTTGCATCAAGATAGCCCCAGTGATAAATCAGCTACATTCATTCCCATGCACCTGCAAATAAAACATGAGCTAGCGAGCGAGGGACACTGTGCAGGCACTCTCGCGGATGGAAGAAAATCAAATCAGAGTACTGGTGTCCTTTGAAATTCTTAAAGCTTGGGGTGATACAGATGGATTTTGCAATGCTTATATGGGAAGGAAGCATGTCTTTTCTATACTGCCACAGGCAATTACCTGTTAATTAAGTAGAGATAAATTTCTTAGCATTTAAAATAATGTCGACAACAAATATACAGAGGGTGCCAAAAAAATATGTATACACATTTGAAGAAAGGAAAAGAACTGTATTAAAATTGTAATAAACAATATATACCAATAACAAAAGGTGACTACAAGTCACGTTTGACTTCTGCAATTACAAGAGGTGCTCAAAGTGGTTACCATCAGCATCCAGACACTTCTGATTATGTCGAACTACTGCTTGAGCAGCGTTGGCCAAAATGTCCACTTGTATCGCTGCGCATACCGTTTCAATTTCTTCTCACACAGTACCGTGTGTCTCAAACTTATCACGAATTCATGCAATTGTTAGGCGTGTTGAAGGTTCTGTTGCACACTCACACCTCCACTGTCATTGTACTTCCACAATGTTCCTGGATTTCAAATACCACTGCAAAATGGTCTTGCGCTCCCAGAAGGACAACCATGCTTCCGCCATTTTCTTTGTCCTGTCCGTTGCATTCATTTGATTAACGCCATCTTTTGAGTAAACGTCACACTACACATTGCTACCGAAATTCAATTCAACTTTGAAAAGTAATACATAGATAACATCGCTTAAAATGTGTATACATATTTTTGGCACCCCTCCCTCCTAGTATGTATTCTTTAATGCTTACAATACAGTGGAGAAATTGGTGTCAAATATCCCAAGATCAGCTTATTGGGAACTGATAAAAGTATTTTTGTTTTATTTCACAAATATTTATTGAGCATTGATTATGTGTAAAATGTGCCTATGAAGCCCAGGGAAGGTAGAGGACAAGAGAGGTGTTTTCCTCACTAGAGGAAAGTCTCAAGTGATGCAGGGAAGCAAAAGAAGCCAGACAGGAGAGCAAACCCTCCGGTCTACAAATTGGAACTTGAGAGGGATGGTATAACTCCCCATCATGAGATCCTTGTCACAACACACTCACATGAGGGCCAATCATAACCCTATTCCAAATAAATAACTTTAGTCCCATTGCCAATTGTATTAATTTCATTTACTTTAGTATTTCTTTTTGTTTGAAGATAGCCATCATGCTGGTAAATGGTTTAGATATAGGAATTGATATATAAATAAAACTTTATTAAATTCATTTTTTAAATGGCTTTTAGCTCCAAATTGCTAATGTTTTTGAAATTTACCCATGTGTATGATTTAATCATCTCAGTAATTCTGAAGGTTTTCTTTTTACCAGAAAATAATAGTAATTAACAAAATAGATGATTTTTTTCAACTTGCCTTTGTGTGACAGGCCTCTGCAGGAAAACTGTAAAACACAAAAATAGGCGGAAAAGGCTAGACAGTAGAAAAACATCCAAAGCCACGATCTTCCACATGGTTTACAAGCTAGGGAGCTATACTTTTGTAAAATTATTCAACTATACACATGTAGAGTTTAAATGCTATTTTGCCACACTTGACATAAGTTTATTACATGTTATTTTATTGTATAAGAATTATGCCACTGAACAGAAATTGAAATGTCTGAGTAGTAATGAGTCAGATTTGTACCAGTAACATTTTCTGGTTGCTTTGATGGGATGCTCCAAAATCAAAATTTCTCATAGCTTGGGCTGCTTATAAATTTACATCATCCTGGTCCTCTGATTGATTGGCATTGTGTTTCTTTATTACTCCTCAAAGAAAAGTGAAGGTGTCTTTTCCTGGGGAGATACTCTGTCCTTTTCTAGGTACCTCTCCCCTACCACTCTCAGACTATCTGTAATCAGGTCATAAATTCCTATAGATAAACAACTGTCAGAGTTAACCTTTAGGGGTATCCATTTTGTTTTGAGGTGGTATCTTAATGATCTTGTTCAGAGGAAGTTACAGTCCTGCATCAGGAATTGGAGATGAAATCGTGCTTTACTCACATGTCTCAGTAATGAATTGGCCAGTAAACCACTAGCAGTGAACTCAGGAGAATAATATGTGTGTCACACAAATGATAATAAGCTCTCCCATCCCTTCTCCAAAGCCCTAGATTTTTTATAAACTCTTTTGGGAAGGGGGCAAACTTCTATAAGTTTCTCAATTATCAGAATTAGATAAAATTTGAACTTTTGTGTTATTAAATATAGGTTGTATTTTCTCCCATCCCCCATATATGAACATGAAGCAGTTAAATACCTAAGTTGATCATAGTGAATAAAGACGCAATACAAAAAGCATGTGCTGTGTAGGGAGTAAGGAGTAGATTACAAATGATTCACTGTGGCAAGAGCAGTTACATCACTTAGTTCCTTTGGTTGTTTGTTTTAACACTCTCTAGGTATCTGATTAACAGGTAACGTGAAAAAATAGGCAGAAATAGTTCTACATGTGAACTGGTTTTTGGGCTGGGTGTTGAGTAGGCAAGGGAGAATCGTTCCACCTTCCAAGAGAGCTGTCCATTTCTAGATCCATTGTTCAGAGAAGCACTGTGTGTTCCCGGCTGGAACAGGGAACTGATCATTTATTTGGTCTGCATATCAGGTGTCAGTCTACTCATGATGCTGGTGAAGACTAGTTCTCTCCCTCTGACAAGATGAGCCCTATTTCACCTGCTTGCCTACGATTCTGCAGCTTTGTCCACTGCCGCACCCTCTGTGCAGCTCCCATTGTCATAGCTTTTCATTTTGCTTTTGCTCCGGGATGTGGTGAGAAGGTCCCCCATCAGAGAGCATGACTTTTTCTAATCCCAGCCCACACACTGATGTCAGAGTGTTTTTTTCTTTCTCCGGGGCATCATGTTCTTCCACCAGCAGTAACTAAGCCAGGAAAACAGAGTATTTTGCAGTAACATTTGGAATATACATTTTTATTCTGTAGTTGGGATTTCTAGTGTTTATATTTTAAAGGTCAGGTGTGATGTCACATTCTTAATCATTAGATGTCTCCGTATCACTGAGTGTGTAACTCTCAAGTCAGTGCCTGCCGTGCTTTTTAAAATCAGCATGAAGATGAGTTACTAGGTTTTTACATGTGTAAATGTTCGTGTGTGGCCAGATGGTGAAAAACTAATCAGAGCAAGCAAAGACTCTACCTGAAAATATGCCACTTTCCATTGTTTCATCCAGAAACCATGCAAGGAATGAAAATAGTAAATCGGATTTTTCAGTGAATGTTGGTGGTTTGATTATTTATAATCATTCCCTCCCCCTGGAGCCTAGTTGTCTGTCTTTCTTTGCTTTCCTCCCCCTGCCTCCCTTCCCTTCTTTCTCTGCTCCTCTCCCTCTTCTTCCTCCTCCTTCTTCCTCCCTCATCTCTGTCCCTCCCACCTCTCTCCTGCACATCCCTTCTTATTTTCTCATTTTAAGATCTTCATAACGCAAAAGACTGACTGTTGGGAAATGAAGGCAGAAGATTATTGATCAGGGGATTTCTGATGCTGTTTTCTACTCACAGTTTAACAAGTACAAACATAAAGGCTTCATTCATCATTCGATGACCATTTATTTCTATAGAGAGTACTATTATGAACTAGATGTTGATATTTTTAAAGGGGGATACAAAATGACTATTCTTTTGGCAAACACATAAATAGATCGCAGTCTTTGTGCCAACCAGTTATCACTGTATTTAATTAATCTTTGTAACAAGTCTATTAGGGACTCTTATTTTATAGATTAGAAAACCACGGTACAAAGAGGTTAAATACTCGTAACTTGCCCAGAGTTACACAGCCAGCGAGTGGCCAAACCCAGAGAAGAAACCAGGTCGCCTGTGCTCTTAACCCTGTGCTGTGCTTCCTGGGATGAGAGCCCCGTGGAGAGGGAATATATCCGGAGAGGATAATACAGAGCACTGTGTGAAAACAATATAAATGAGGGAAATGAAACGGCATAGAGGAGGGGGAGAGTATTTCAGCCAGGTAAACGAGTGGCATCTGTTTGGCCTTGAGGGCTGAGGCAGATTGTGAAGGTGGAGATCAGGAGAGACAGTTTACCTGCAGTTACAGGAAATGGCATGAGCCGAAGATGCTCAATCTGGAAAGTCCTTTCAGAAAATCAGTGGTCTGCTGTAGTTGGAGGTAAGGACCTGCCCAGGAGCACAGGATACGGTAGGCTGCAGGCCCCATTGCATAGGCAGCTGGGATACGGGGGTGGATGTTTTTGAGCCACTAGGTGGCCAGAGCAGTGCTCTAGAGATCTCAGCTTGTGAGGTGGTACTTTAAAGAAAGGAATGCTAGAAGCAGGGAAAATAATTAGGAGATGGTATCCGTTTTTTATTGCAGCACAAAAATATTACCACGAGCACACACTTACTATATCCCAGTTTCTGTGGGTCAGGAGTCCAGACACAGCTTAGCTAGGTCCTCAGCTTAGAGTCTGACAAGGCCACCATTAAAGTGTCAGCTGGGGCTGGGGTCTCATCTGAGGCTCATGTACAGAAGGATTAGCCTTTGTTAGCAGAACCCAGTAACTTTTGCACCAAGGACTTCAGTGTCTCGCTAGCTGCCCACCGAAGGCCACCGCCACTCCTAAAGACTTCTCTCAGTTCCTTCCAAGAGGATCCCAACATTGGGACTCCACAACATGGCAGGGAAGTGAGAGATTGCAGCTAAGTAGCACTGTACTCTTACTCATTTAATCACACATTTTTGTCCTCACTTTTGCCACATTCTGTTAGTTAGAAGCAAGTCACAGGTCACTCCCACACTGATGGGGAGAGGACTGTACAAGGCCATGAACGTGAGGAAAAACGGGTCATGGAGTGGCTACGCCAGTGAGTCTGCCACAGACAGATGTAGCTGGTGACACAGATGCTCAGGGGTCTGAACTAGGATGGTATTAATGCAACTAGAAAGGAAGAGTCAGAGTCAAGAAATTATGTCTAGGAAATGCGATTTCTTGCTCAGACCATGTAAAGTTCTTTGCGTACATTATCTCATGTAAGCCTCAAAATATCCGAGTTAGGTGCCAAGAAAACCCGTATTTCACAGATGAGGATGCAGGCTTTGAAAAATTAAGTGAATAGGTCACATACATGCTAGCTTCAAATCTGGGTGTCCCAACCTAGATCTGCATGGAAGCTGTCAGCCCCAGAGCTCATCGTCTTAGCCATTCTTCATTACTTGGACTTAAAAGTAGAAGATTTAAAGACAGGTGGATAAGAAGATACTGGAAATAACTCCCAAGATTTTAGTCCATTTCAACTCAAGGAATGGTAGTGTTAACCAAAATAGATAAGAAGATACTGGAAATAACTCCAAGATTTTAGTCCATTTCAACTCAAGGAATGGTAGTGTTAACCAAAATAGAAATGTCATGAATGTCACCATTAAAGTAATACTTACTGTGCACACACAACATGCCAGGCAGTGTGCTAAGCAATCAGTACACTTTACCACATTGAATGTTCCCAGCAGCCTGTTTCCCTATAATTTCCCCTCGCCCGTTTTACAGAACAGAAAACAGGATGGCACCTGTGCCCACTAAACTCTAGTTTCCACAAATGCGAATGGTACTTCTTTTTGTTCGTAACATTTTTCTAACGTCTGACACATAAAATAAATTTTTGAATGAACAAATACAACCAATAAATGGGAGAGCCATGATTTGACCAAAGAACAGCTGCACTCTGTCTCCTGGAGAAGCCAGTGTATTCTCTTGCAGCTCTGGTGTGTCTGAGGCCACAGCAGGATAGCTAAATAAGAATGTTCCGCAGATACCTAAATTCCATCGATGGAGCTTGAGAAAAAGGTCAAGGCTAGAATAAGCTATCAGAGAACATCCATGTGGAGATTAAAATGAGATGAGATGGTTAAGAAAGAAGGTATAAGCCCCAAAATAGAACCTTAGAGAACACCTGTATTTAGAGGGTGAGGGTTCGAAGAAGCAATGAAGATGTATACATCACAAAGGTAAGATTGAAATACAGACATAAAAGCAAAGGAGAAAGAGAAGGAAGAAGGGTTGTCAACAATATCAAACACCACATAGTAATCAAAGAGCCTTAAAATTGAGACAAAATCAATGAATGTTGGAATTAAGAGGGCATTGATAACTTTCAGGTGAGCAGACTCAGGAAAACAGAGCCCAAGTCAGTCAGCAGGAGTCTGGGTGGTGGGGGAGCTTGGCTGTGAAGGGAAGAATGGGCAGTGAGATGGAGAACTCACTAATACAAACTTCTCTAGGATTTCTGATGAGCTAGTAGTGTGACATGAGACGGGTGGATGTTTGGACAGGAGCAGTCTTGTGTGTTGTAATCAGAAGAGAAGGTTCAAGTAGGAAGAAACTAAAGATGGCAGAAACAGAACAGACTACTGATAGAACATGACCCCAAAAGAGACAAAAGGAGAGTGAGATGAAGGACCACTAATAGGAAGGGCAGTCCTTTGAAACGGCAAGAGATCATTACTACTGGGGATAGGAAATACAGAAAAGTAAAAAAAACTGAAGGCATTCAAATGGAAAGGTCTCAATTTTCTTAAAGAAATCATACAAGTTCTTAGGACCTAGAAAGTAGAGGCAAAGATTTCGGGACTACAGGATAGTAAGAAGTATTTTAATTGAGGCAGCAATTGACAAAAGTTTATTGAATGCCTACTCTGAAATAAGCAGAGAATTCAGTAGAGAAGTCAATAAAGGATAACATTTTTGAAACCATAATTAGGGACCCAACTGAGAAGAAATAGCATGAACTGTTACTAGAACCCAGCATCATGGTTTCATAATTTTGCCCAGCTTCTGAAAAGTGGTTTTTGAGGGAAGTTAATGATGCTGCACAGGGTTTTGGAACTGAAATGGTGAGATTGGCAGACAAGCATGGAGGAAAGAAAGATGGATTCTACAGGCCAGCAAAGACGGTATTGGCATGCTCTGAGCTGAGCAATGAGATGAATGAATACTGAGAGCCGTTAAACGCTAAAGATGATGATTTGGATGTAGAGCAAGTTCTCAGGACTGAGGAAATAAACCGCTTGCAGTCAGAAAAGGAATGCTCTAAATTTGAGAACTTGAAGTCACATAGTTCCAAATAAAGCAAATTATAAAGTGCCCTCTCTGCAGTTTCAGAGATTAAATAAGGAACTATGAAGCCAAGTTATTAGATGGGCCTGAAGTGAAAATAAATGAATGAGAGGGGGTCGAAAAGATGACTGACTGACCAGGCACCCAAATCTTACCAAAACAGGTGGGATGTAGGATGGAGGTTATGCACCCAGCAACAAGGACAGGGCTTGGATGTGAGGATACAAAAACAGAGTCAGATGATGGAGGCAGAACAATGATCTAAAAATGATAACGGGTTAGAATGTTATTTTTTTTGTTTTTGTTTTCTTTTTGGCACATCATGGAATTTGTGTATTTGAGGCCAACTGTGTCTTCAGGTACAATTCAGATTTCAATTTAAGGTAAAGAATTGGAAGTTCAACTTGAAGATCAATAAAAGACCATAAGAAACTTGCTTCACCATAGAACTAGGAGGCAAAGTCAGTAGGGAGTGACTGATAGAGAAGCAAGGACGCACAGCAGGAAGTTGCAAAGGGTTAGTTGGAATCGGATACAAGAATTGTTCCCTGCCATCATCTATCCTATCACCTCTTTATAGGTGACCCTTCCAATACTTAAAATTATCTGTACGGCATTATCCCCATTTTACAGATGAAAAAAAAATCTGGTTCTGGGACTTGAATCTTGCCTGACTGCAAAATCTAGTCTTTCTACTATAACACACTGACTCTCAGTGGTCTTAAATTGTTACTGTAGCTTTCAAGGACTAAGTGGAAATCATGTCTGATTTATATGAAATGGGTAATAAATACAATGTATTTCTTATTTTTTTATTGAGTATAATTGACATACAACAATTTATTAGTTTCAGGTGTAAAATATGGTTCGACATTTATGTATATTGCAAAGAGATTGCCACATTAAGTCTAGTTAACATCTGTCACTATACTTACAGATTTTTTGTCCTTGTGATGAGAACTGTTAAGATCTATTCAGCAACTTTCAAAGCTGCAATATGGTATTGTTTAAAATTTAACTGTAGTCTCCACCTTGTACATTACATCCCTTATTTCTTTATAACTGGAAGTTTAGACCTTGGGACCCATTTTACTCACTTCCCACCCCTGGCAATCTGTTCTCTGATGTCTCTGAGCTCGTTTGTGATTAACATGAAGCTTCTGTGCACATTGGAGTCCACCCTGGGGAAAAGGGGAGGGGGACAGGACAGGGTGCAGGGAGATAAGTTTTAAAATAGAGTCAGCTTTTTAAGATGACCTCAGCTCTGTCCACACTCTTGTCTTTTTTGATGGCAGCCACTCTTAACAGGTATGAGGTGGTATCTCATTGTGGTTTGGATTTGCATTTCCCTGATTATTAGTGTTGTTGAGCACCTTTTCATGTACTTGCTGGCCATCTGTATATCCTCTTGAAAAATGCCTATTCAGATCCTCTGCCCATTTTTAAATCAGACGGTTTGGGATTTTGGTAGAGTTGTATACACAACGTATTTCTTTGTGCTGCTCATGAATTATATTCAGCTCTAAAAAGTTCTGTGTGAGTTTGCATATCCAATACTGTGTGTTTAAATCTTAACTTTTGTTCAAGAAAAACATCTTGGACTTTTTCTTTAATGATATTAAGGAACATCCAAATATATCCTAGGTGATCACATTGAATTTCTGCAACTATATCCTAAAACACTAAGTTTTTCTATTGCATTATTTTTTTCAGGTGTGACAATGAAACCAAATTCAAAGCAGAAGAAGTGTTTTGGGCTTACAATTTCTGCCCTACTCCATACTCCTGGACTGCACTTCTGGGCCTTATTTTATATCTCGTTTTCTTCGCACCTGGTAAAGAAGGCTCTATTGTTATTCTTATGTTAATTATATTGTCTCTTCTTGGAGGAGACAAGCTACTCTTTATAAAATTCCTTACATACTGCTTTATTGAAAATTTAATTTTGTATTTCTCAGGAATGGGACCAATGCCTTGGACTGTGAATTCTGAAATATATCCTCTTTGGGCAAGAAGTACAGGAAATGCATGTTCATCTGGAATAAACTGGATTTTCAATGTTCTGGTTTCCCTGACATTTTTACACACAGCAGAGTATCTGACATACTATGGTAAGAATATTTTTTTTCCAACTATAGTTTATTTTTATTTTTCCTACTCGATTTCTAGATATGCTGTCATTT
Source organism: Rhinolophus sinicus (assembly GCF_057876585.1). NCBI lineage: Eukaryota > Metazoa > Chordata > Mammalia > Chiroptera > Rhinolophidae > Rhinolophus > Rhinolophus sinicus. The sequence goes on along the minus strand of NC_142501.1, from coordinate 45,292,063 downwards.
GTGATTGAAAGACTAGATCGTTATATTTTTGCTGTTATAAATATTTCTCTGTGGCTTTCTTGTTCCCCTAAGTCCTTAAAAATGTACCTGGGAAAGGTAAGAGGAATTCTCCTTTCCTAGGCAGTACTGTTTCTTGTCCCCCAGTACTTTATACCTTCACCCACTCTCCCAACCCAAACATCTCCCAGCTGTCTACTCAGCTGGAAATCTTCACAGCATGGCGTTTAGTTTAATGAGGAATCACAACAGAGAATGGTGGAAAGATGTAGGCAGGGAGTGTAGGGCTCATGGATGAAGGTGTCTCATGACAGGGATAGAGCCATAACCAGGAGCCGAATCAGAGTAGATTCTCTCACTGCTGTGAGTGAGGCCTTCCACTGTATTATCCGTGCTGTGCAGGCCAGGATGTGTGCCTTTGGGTGTCTGCTGAGACCAGCTCTGACCACTGCCAGAACTGCAAACATGACAGAAGTGTTCAAGTGAAAATGAGAGGGGACCGTAAGTCAAAAAAAATAATAATAATAATGGGAAGTGGCTGAGTTAGGGAAAAACTTGGGGAAGCTACTTCAAGTCCATTTTTACTAATGTGAAAAAACTGTCTTTTTAGCAAGAAGGTTTCTTCATTGTATGAGTTTATAAGTTGTGATTGCATTCTGAATGATGAAATATGAAGGTTTCATTCTAATTCTAATCTCCTCAGAAGCCTCTGTGGTTTATATGGAATGCCTACTGCCGAGACATTCTCTGATCCCTTCCCCCGTCACTCACCCCATCCCAGGCTCTGGGCATTTATAATGTCTTTTTGCAAGAGCAGGTTTTTTTTTGTCAGACACACACACACACACACACCATTCACTGCTGGACTATAACTACCTTGAGCTCAGGCCGGGACTAGGCCTTGCTCACCACTGTATTCCTAATGCTTTCCATGCACTTGATAAGTGCTCAAAAGTGTTTGTCAAATGAATAGGTACACAGATGCATTTTGCAGATGAATGATGAACATGAGGAAACATTATAAAAATCTATTCCTCCTCTTTTCTGATCATGCTGAAATGGTATTTACTACTATTTTTCTAATATTTTATTATCTTTATAAAATTCTTCTCTCTCCCCATCACCATTTAGAAATATTTATTTTCTTGCAAAGGAAATGTACTGGCACTTTCAACTGAATATATTAGTTCGTATATTCAGCTTTATCCCATTTAGCAATTAAAATTCTTTACCTAAATTCATAAACTTATCTTGCTGACACCATAAATATGAGCATAATATTTACCCATATTTGCTGATCCTTGAGAACGCTTAAATATAGACTAACATCCTGAGAAAGCATTTTTTATAGAAAGTCATAGACCAAATAATAAATGTCTACGTGGTAAGACTTTTGATAGCAAAGCCCCTCTTTCTTAAATTTATGCTGCTAGAAAAACATGAGGCAACAGAAGTAAGTTTTAAGTAGGGCATAGCCAAGCTTCTTTCAAAAACATTGGTTAGAAGAAGCTCTTTGCTTTGCATTAAGCCAGGCTTCTATCAAGTCAGCACACTGGTCCATTAAGTCTACTGCTGGCTAGTAGTGGAACAATATTTCAGTTCAGGTTCATTTTTTCCTGTATTTTGATCTACATTCTGATAGACATTCGTAATCTACATTACTGATCTATGTAAGATATATGTTTATATTCCTGATTTAAGGAATACATACCAAAATGACATATTCCTCTGGAAATACCCATGTCTTCTTTTATTGCCTCCTTTTTTTATTGTTTTACAAAACCTTAAATTTTGATTCTTTCCTAAACTATACTGCTTAGACAGGTCGGCCTTGGGCCCCATTCAGTAGTTTACTACTAAAAATTATCATTACAATATTATCAGTATACCATTTTATGTATATAGCGTGTGTGACTAAATAGACCCCTCGGAGAGCATTATATCAAAGTTCCTATGTTGAGGTCCTGAAATTCAATCAAACGTGGTCTTTGATTCTTCAGTGTACATAATTCCATTAAATATTTGTTTTAATCTGAAACTTAATATAGGGCTCTAAACAGATGTATTTCCTTCAGACTGAAGCTGAGGAATATTTGTAGACTCAGTACAGACATTTTTTATTTTTTTCACTTTCATTCCGAGAGGGAATAATTAAGGTAGTTACATAAGTGACTCGCCAATTACATGGAACAGATCACAGCCTCCTGGCCTTCTCACACTTTCATGGCTTAACCACAGGTCTCACCAGGGAAGACCACTGAGGCAGTTTTGGCATTTGCCTGTTTAAATTCATCAGATTTTATAAAAGGGTCTTGTGTTTTAATAGAACTCCCTTGGTATTATCTGGCCTTGGGGATCTGGGTCACAAGCTAGAAGCTATATGGCCTATAAGAATCTTCCTAATCTATCTAATTGTTTTGAACTCTAGGAGTTCACACTGAGAGATTTGATTAGTTACTTCTGATCATGGCAGTGTGTTCCCAAATTGTGAAAGATGATAAATATTTCTTCAATATTACATTTTATAATGCCAAGCTAGGTTTGCTCTCTTACACATTTTGGAGTTTAGCAGCCTGGATTAGTCTAAAATATTTTACCCTCAGCTCTTATATATTCCTGTATTATCATCATCACAATTACTGTCCTTTCTTTGTCCCTCCCACTAAACATTCCATTTCTGTTCTTAACTCCAGAATTTTGATTATCAGTAATCAGAACACAGGACTTCATCTCCTTTCATTCCTTCTCAAAATTCCCACATTCTCTAAGAGTTAACTTGTCAGTATCAATCACTCTTTTAATGAAAACATCCCCATTTATCAGAATACTAAACCTTGTTCTACCTCTTGAGCAACTAATAATCAAAATTTTAATAGGCATGTAACATACATTATTTCTATTCTTTTTTTTATTCAAGAATAGTTAGTATACAATATTACATTGATTTCAGGTATACAATATAGAAATTCGGCATTTTTATACCTTACAATGTGATCACACCACTAATTCTAGTGATCAAATTTCACCATGCAAAATTCTCACAGTATTATTAACTATATTCCCCTTCACCATTTAAAAAATTTTTTCAGTTAGTTGACGTACAATATTTTAATGGTTTCAGGTGTACAACTTAGTGATGAAACATTTATGTAACTTACAAAGTGATCACCCCTATAAGTCTAGTACCTGTCTGACACCATACATAATTATTACAATATTATTGACTATATTCCCTATGCTGTACTTTACATCCCGTGTTTTTATGCGTGGTAATTTGTACTTCTTAATCCCTTCCCCCATCCACACAAACCCTCTCCCATCTGGCAATCATCAATTTGTCCTCTGAATTTATGAGTTTATTTCAGTTGTATTTATTCATTTATTTTGTTCTTTAGATTCCACATGTAAGTGAGCTCCTTTGCTATTTGTCTTTCTCTAATTTATTTCACTTAGCATAATACTCTTTAGGTCCATCCATGTTGTTGCAATTGGCAAGATTTCATTCTTTTTTTACATCTGAGTAATATTCCATTGTGTGTGTGTATGTGTGTGTGTGGGTGTACGTGTACACACGTGTGTCATAGCTTCTTTATCCATCTGTCTATCAATGGACACTTAGGTTGTTTCTATATCTAAGCTATCATAAATAATGCTGCATGAACATAGGGGTGCATGCATCTTTTCAAATTAGTCTTTTGGATTTCTTCTGATAAATATCCAGAAGTGGAATTGCTGGGTCATAAGGTAGTTCTATTTTTAATTTCTTGAGGAACCTCCATACTGTCTTCCATAGTGGCTGCACCAATTTATGATCCCATCAACAGTACACAAGTGTTCCCTTTTCTCCACATGCTCACTTGTTTGTTATTGATATTCTGACAGGTGTGAGGTGATATCTCATTATGGTTTCAATTTGCATCCCTGATGAGTAATGATGTTGAGCATCTTTTTATATGTCTATTGGTATGCCCTCTTTGGAGAAGTGTATACAGGTTCTCTGCCCATTTTTTAATGGAATTTTTTGGTTTTTTTTGCTTTTAAGTTGTATGAGGGGTGTTGATTTTATTTATCCTTTCAGAGAACCAGCTCTTAGTTTCATTAATCTTTTCTATTGTTTTTCTATTTCCTTTATTTCCACTCTGATCATTATTGGGGTTTTTTTCCTTCTACTTCAGGTATTATTTGTTCCTTTTTTATGGTTTCTTTAGGTGTAAATTTAGATTGGTTATTTGGGATTTTTTTTTCTGGTTCTTGAGGTAGGCCTGTATACCTATAAACTTTCCTCTTATAATTGCTTTTGCTGCATCTCATAAACTTTGAAAGGTTTTATTTTTCACTTTCATTTGTTTCAAGTTAGTTTTTAATTTCCTTTTGATTTCTTTTATCCATTGGTTGTTTAGAAACATGTTGTTTATTCTCCACATATTTTATTTTCCAGTTTTCTTCTCGTAGTTGATTTCTAGTTTCATCATGGTCAGAAAATATGCTTGATGTAATTTCAATCTTCTTGAATTTATTGAGGTTCATTTTGTGACCCAGTATGTATTCTATCCTGTAAAATGATTCATGTGTACTTGAGAAAATTGTGTAACCTATAGTTTTTTTGGATGGAATGCTCAAAAAAGTCAAACTGGTCTAATGTGGCATATAAGGCCATTATTTCCTGCCCACTATCTACATTCAGGGGAAACGTAAACAATAGCACTCACCGGTTCCTCCTGTCTGGGTTGCTCCCTCAGCTCCCAGAGAGCTCTGGTAGTTCCCTGACCTTCTCTACGCAGTCCCTCTCTCGTGCAGAAGCTGTTCAGTTGGCTCTTAGCAGGACCTAATTACAGGTGTACATTTGATGTATTCTTGTGAGGGACCAAGCTTTGTATCCATCTAGGCAACCATCTTGGACCCCCCTCATTATTTCTATTCTTTGCAGTTGGGAAGTCAGGAATATTTCTGCCATTAGACAAATGAGGAAACTAAAGTCAAGAGAATTTAAGAAACTGCCCAAGAATTCTGCCTGAGTCGCTGTGTGACTTTTAGACCCACACTCTCTACAGAGACCTCCTCTCATTGTAACACTTTCATGCATTCCAGATGACCTAGTATTCTTTTCTGATTAAGACACACACACACAAAAGCTTGTAATGTATAATATGAAGCAAAATAAAATAAAATAAATGAGCCCTGTATTTATAAATGTAGTTATAATGAAATCTAGCTCCTTAAGAGTTTTATGGCATCTGACGACACTATCACAGACTGTCTTGATTTAGTCGACCCTTTCAGCTTTTTTTCTAATATCACCTGTTTACCTGTTTTCCTTCTATGCTCTCACACCACCTTAATCCGCAGAGCAGATTCTTTGGGGCAGCCAATTCAGCAGCATTTATCCTCTGTAGTTTTCCTTGAGCCTTCCCAAGAAATGTGTTTGTTAGATATTCCTGAAATGGTTACATATATGCATATCTTTAATTGTCTTTCCCATGCTATAATGATTCGGCAAAACTGAGAAATGTTATTCAGTTCTTTAATCACTGTGCTATTCAGCTTAAAGTTTGACTTTCAAATATGTCTTTATGTTATCTAGTTTAGCCCCTTATTTCAGATCTGCTACCAATGAATTCTGACAGACAACAAGAGCACATTCATTCTATATAGACCCTCCAATGTGTCAGGCACTGTACTTGAGGGAACCCAAGGACAAACAAGCCATATGCTCTACCCAGATCTTCCAAGTCCTAATCTGATGTCCTTTCTCTAGCCATTTGTCACATTAGTTTGTACCTGTCAGCTTCTTTCCCCCATCTCATATACAGAGTGGTCTGGACTAAAGGTCTAAAATTAGGCAGGGATTCCATTCTAGTTGGTTGTTCATCATCATCAAAAGTGAAATCATAGGTTCTTAAATTTGGAATTAGGTTACAAAGGAAAGGCAATCTTATAAATATGTAAAGAATAAACAGGAGTCATAGATCTCATCCATCTAGGCTTGTTGTATTGACACTTAGAAAACACAACCAGGGAGTATTTATGTCTTTGTGGTTGTGCTTACAGCAAAAACAAAATTCTCTGACCTTATAAACTAATCAGCTTTATATTGGACTTATGGTCAAGATGGCAGGGTATATAAACACTATACTCACATTCTCCCATGACATCAACATTACAATTGAATTACAGAACAGCTATAATAGAAAACCACCTGAAGACTAGCTGAACAGAAATCTTATAACTAAGGATATAAAGAAAAAGCCACGTCAAAACTGGTAGAAGGGGCTAAGATGCAAAACAGGCAGGTCCCACAGCCACCATGTGGTGATTAATAATTGGGAGGGATCTCAGCTGTAGAGGAATCCCTTCTGCAGAGCAAGCATTCGAAGCTACCATTCGGCTCCCCAGTCAAGGACTCCAGTGACAAAAACAGGAGTTCCCATAACATCTGGCTGTGATAAACAGCAGGGACTGTGGCCAAGTGAGTTGAGAGCTGCTGCAGACCCAGGCATTCCTCTTGAGGCACCTATACTCAAGCTCAGGGCTCCAGGGAAGGAGCAGCAGCTGGATAATCACTAGGGACACATAGGGAGGAATTAGTTTTCTACCTTCGGGGCAAAGGCTGGAGGGGCAAGGGTGCAAAATATTCAGAATCAGTTGCATTTTCATGCACCAATAGTGACATATCAGAAAGAGAAATTAAGGAAACAATCCCATTTACAATTGCATCAAAAATAATAAAATAACTAAAAATAAATTTAATTAAATAACTAAAAATAAATGTACTTAGAAAACTACAAGACAATGAAGAATGAAATTGAAGATGATACAAATAAGTGGAAGGATGTACCACGCTCATGCGTAGGAATATCGTTAAAATGTCCATACAATCCAAAGCAAAGTACAGACGCACTGCAATCCTTATCAAAATACCAATGGCAGTTTTCACAGAACCAGAACTAATAATCCTAAAATTTATATGGAACCACAGAACTCTGAGTCGCCACAGCAATCTTGAGAGAGAAGAACAAAGTTGAAAGTATCATGCTACCTGATACAAACTATAGTACAAAACTATAGTTATCAAAACAGCATGGTACTCGCATAAAAACAGACAAACAGATCAATGAAACAGAATAGAGAGCTCAGAAATAAGCACACGCCTTTATAGTCCATTAATCTATGACAAAAGAGGTAAGACTATACAATGAGGTAAAAACAGTCTGTTCAATAAATGGTGCTGGAAAAACTGTACAGATACATGTAAAAAAAAAAAGAAAGGAAAGAGAAGGAGAAGGAAAAACTGGATCACTTTCTTATACCATATACAATAAATTCAAAATGGGTTAAAGACGTAAATGTATGAGGTCAGACAAGAAAGTTCGCAAACTCGTCCTAGAAAAAGTGCTACATACTTCATTGCTGAATATCACTATGGTCACCCTCGAAGTACTCCCCTTGGGAAGCTATGCACTGACGCCAGCACCTAGTCCACCCTTCAAAGCAATTTTGGAACTCTTTCTGGAATGGCCATCAGAGCTGTCATCGTTTACCCTTGATGTCCTGAATGTCATCAAAATGTCTTCCTTTCAATATTTCCTTTATCTTCAGGTAAAGAAAGAAGTCATTGGGGGCCAGATCAAGTGAGTAGGGAGGGTGTTCCAATACAGTACAGTTAACTTGGTTAACTGTTTTTCCAGTTGGTTTCCAAAAAATTAAACATAGAACTAGAATATAACCCAGCAATTCCAGTTGGTTTCCAAAAAATTAAACATAGAACTAGAATATGACCCAGCAATTCCACTTTTGAGTATTTATCCAAGGAAATCCAAAACACTAATTAGAAAAGATGCATGCATCCCTCTGTTCATGCAGCATTATTTATAATAGCTTAGATATGGAAGCAACCTCAGTGTCAGTCGACAAGACAAATGGATAAAGATGTGGTATGCACAGAGAGTGCCAAAAAAATGTATTCACATTTTAAGAAACGAAAACTGTATTAAAATTGTAATACTCACAGAAACTCATAGACACAGACAATAGTTTAGGGGTTACCAGAGGGTAAGGGGGGTGGGGGGTGGGAGATGAAGGTAAGGGGGATCAAATATATCGTGATGGAAGGAGAACTGACTTTGGGTGATGAACACACAATGGGATTTATAGATGATGTAATACAGAATTGTACACCTGAAATCTGTAATTTTACTAACAATTGTCACCCCAATAAATTTAATTAAAAAAATATTGTAATACTCAATATATACCGATAACAAAAGATGAATACAAGTCACGTTTGCATTCTGCAATTACAAGAGGTGCTCAAAGTGGTTCCCCTCAGTGTCCAGACACTTGTGATTACGGAGAACTACTGCTTGAGCAACCTTGACCAACCCAAAGTGTCCACTTGTATACATTTCTTTGACACCCCCGGTATATACAATGGAATATTACTCAGCCATGAATAAGAATGTGATTTTACCATTTCTGACAACATGGGTGGACCTAGAGGGTATTATGCTGAGTGAAATAAGTCAGACAGAGAGAGAAAAATACCGTATGATTTTCTGTAACTTATATGTGGACTCTAAAGAACAAAAGAAATGAACAAAGAAACAGAAACAAACTCATAGATACAGAAAACAAATGGTTGCCAGAGGGGAGGGGAGTTATGGAGCTGGATGAACGAGGTAAAGGGATTTAAAAGTACAAATTTCTAGTTAAAAAATAGTCAAGGGGATGTAAAGTACCGCATAGAGAATATAGTCAATAATATTGTAATAACTGTCTATGATGTCATGTGGGAACTAGCCTTATGGTGAATCACTTTGTAAATTATATAAAGTTCTAAGCACCATGATGTACGCCTGAAGCGAACATAAAATAATATTGAACATCACGTATTTGAAAAAAATAAAAAGACGATGTTTTTAAAATATACAGATTTCCAGTTAGAAAAATAGTCATGGTGATGTAAAGTACAGCATAGGGAATATAGTCAATAATATTGTAACAACGATATATGGTATCAGTTAAGTACTAGACTTATCAGGGTGAGCACTTCGTAACTTATATAAATGTCTAATCACTATGTTGTACACCTGAAACCAATACAATACAGTATGTCAACTGTCAGTGAAATATAAATAAATATTTTTCAATTGCACCAGGATAAAATTTTAATAAAAAAACAATCTTTATAGTATGTCAGGTGATGATAAGTGCTATAGACCCACAAAGTGGACTATAGAGATCTAAGAGAAGGAACAAGGAGACTATTACAATAGTGCAGATGAGGGAGGATGGCTCTTCAACAGAGATTATCAATGGAATAGTAAGAAGTGTCATCTTCAGATTATGTTTGAAAGTACCGTGTTTCCCCGAAAATGAGACCAGATCTTATATTTAATTTTTGCTCCAAAAGGCGCATTAGGGCCTATGATCAGGGGATGTCATCGTGAAAAATCATGTTAGGGCTTATTTTCCGCTAAGATCTTATTTTCGGGAGAACATGGTAGATCCAACAGGATTTCCTACCAGATTGGATTTGGAGAGGAGAATAAGAGAAAAGCGAAGGTTGACTCCCAAACTTTGGGCATGAGAGACTAAAAGAATAGAGTTGCCATACTCCATTAAGTCATGACATCAGCAATGTAATCATTTTATGTGACTGGGAAAATATAAGGTAAATAAAGAAATTTCTCCTTTAAAGTACCTCAATCTGGCAGACAAGAGAGACAAATACATGCACATAATTATAATACTTAATTGGTTTTTATTATAGGGGGCCTTGGCAAAGTGCTGTGAAAGCATGTAGGAGATAAGTTATCTCTAGCCAGGGAAGTGAAGAAAGATTTAAAAACAGAAATTACATAAGAGCCCGTCTATCATTCTTGAGTTGGGCATTACTTGACTTGAGTCTAGAGAGATAAACTGCATTATAGTCACAGGGTTAGAACAATTAGAGTAAACCAGGCTGGCAGTAATTTTTTTGGCTCCATTTGAGACCATAGCTATGCATGACTGAGCAGAAAGATAAAATCAAGTACTCTTTCCAACCCTGGTCAATACATGTATACACATGACTTGTATTCATCTTTTGTTATTGGTGTATATTGAGTATTACAACTTTAATACAGTTTTTTCTTTTCTTAAAATGTGTACACATTTTTTTGGCACCCTCTGTATATTTACACAGATATAGCAAGTCCTCAGATAGAATAGTTTCATTCACGTTGTTTTGTTATAACATTGATGAGATGCCATAAGAACTTCACTCATGTTTGTTTTAATTAGCCTGTGGTAAAATTGGTTTTGTTATGTACAGTTAACCTTTCAACAACACAATTTGAATGTGCATTTCCACTTATACATGATTTTTTTTCAATAAATACAGTACTGTAAATATATTCTCTTCCTAAAAAAAAAAAAATACATATATATTTTCTCTTCCTTACAATTTTCTTAACATTTTCTTTTCTCTAGCTTACTTTATTGTAATAACATATTAATAGTGTATAACATACAAAATATATGTTAATTGACTATTTATGTTAACAGTAAAGCTTCCAGTCAACACTAGGCTATTAGTAAAGTTTTTGGGAAGTCAAAAATTATATACAGATTTTCAACAGCACAGGAATTTGGGGCCCCCTAACCCCCACATTGTTCAAGGGTCAACCAACCATAGGTTGTTTTGCCAGTTCTAAGAACCTATTGATGACATTGAGTGAGGACTTACTGTGTGTATCATTTTTCCGTTACAGGAGCCTTCTTCCTCTATGCTGGATTCGCTGCATTGGGACTCATTTTTATCTATGGCTGTCTTCCTGAGACCAAAGGGAAAAAATTAGAGGAAATTGAATCACTCTTTGACAACAGACTATGTACATGTGGGGCTTCAGATTCTGATGAAGGGAGATATATTGAATATATTCGGGTGAAGGGAAGTAACTATCATCTTTCTGACAACGATGCTTCTGATGTGGAATAATTTTCAACTGCTGATATATTTAGTTATTTAAACAAACTTGAGGGGGAAAGACCAGCAATTGGTGACCTCACTGCCCTGCTTCTAATCTGGTTCTTCCCACAGTCTAGTTTTGAATGAGTTCATATTCTAGAATATTTGATTAGGAGGAAGATACAATCGTGGTGACATTTTTTTCATAAGCAGAAATGTAAAAAGAAAAGTACCAATATTTACAGAGATTTTAAACTAATAATTATTGAACAAATATGTGTAATTCCTCCCTGAGATAGTCTAAAGTGAATATTGTATCCAGTGACTTTCCGTGGTATCCTTTTTTCCTAAGACCATATATTATTATTAGTGGCAAGTGAGTCAGTGCTAACCTAACAGAATCATATATGAATGATATACTTATAAAGAATGATTCTGGGATATGCTCCAAGGGTGTTTTCTGTCAAAACATGGTCTGTGGGCCCTAATTTTTCTATGGACAAGTATCTTACCTATGATCTTACCTGCTATTAGAAAGTAAATTCCATTAAGCTTTCATCAACAGATTCAAAGTGCCTCCCACAAGGGCACAGCTGTCCTTACCTCCTTTGGATTCCACATTTTGGTTTCTCTCTCCAATTCAGATCTTGAGAGCTCTTCAGAAACTGACTGCACAGGATCTTTTGAACATTATGAAAAGCAGGTCTTTTTAGGTATATTTTCATACATATTTTTTGCATCAGTGATAAGTGTACATTTGCACAGATAAGCTAGCAAGTTTTGATAAGTATATTTTATTGCTAAAGAGAAAGAAAAGATTTTTATGGATCCTTAATTGAGTTAGTCACTTAGGTATGCAACTATAAATACAGATAGCACTAGATCTTCAACTGCATTTCAGGGTCAGTTTTTGTTCGTGCCCAAATCACCAGATATTCACCATGCCTTCACTCATCAACTCTGGAGTCCTCCTATTTGTGCCTTCATTTGTGTTATAGAACTATTTTTCCCTTCTTTTATTCAAATAATTTCTGGAACAAAGAAGAAAGGAGGGAAGAATATCAGTGACAAATAATCCTGTTGTTATTGATGTTTGTTTAATTAAATAGTGGGACTTATTTTTAACTTATTTTAACTTTTTATTAACCCTAAGGGAACTGTCACATTTTACTTAATAGTACTTGTCTGTTTTTACTCAGAGCATAAACTAGTTTTTATTTTGCACACCCTTTCTCATTTTCCCTGATAGTTTATCTCCCTACCCTCACCTCCAAAATATACATAGATTTATTTGTCTGTGGCCATTTCCTTTTTCTCATGCTTGTCCTGGACTTTTTTTTTTTTTTCCTTCTTGTCTAAAAATTGGGATTTTCTATTGGAACAGATTAGTGGTTCTCACATAGCACATCCTTAAGAAATGGTGACTTACTACATCTATACAATGTCTTTTCAAAGTGTTCATTGGTCTTTATGTTCATTCATCAATGAACTCTATTTTTTGCTCTTATATTAAGACTTTATATAGTATGTATAAAATTACTCACAAAGTTACTTGCTAGTTCCAGTGAAAATATGAATGACTCTTCTGTGGCCAGTTAGGAATACATATGTTTGATGCATTTTAACATGGCTTTAAACATCTAATAAGGTACTCTTTGGAGTGAAGAGGTGGCTTTCTAAATTTGATGTGTTTCAAGATGTTTTTGTTTTTCCTTTTCTTAAAGTCTGGCTTGTTCCTATTTAATGTCAAAGCTGAGAATGTAGCCAAAGAGGTTCATTTTCTAAGCCACCAAGGGCATGATATGTGCGTTAATGGTCACTTTACAGGCCTAAAAAATGTTCTCCCTTTGATTATTGCATATAATTAAAAAAATTATTTTAGAGAGTTGTTTTCCTTAGGTGCTTTGACAGTTGATTTCTAAGGGGATATTAATTTGCCTCATAAAAGCATTGGTATTTTTTATCGCATAAAAAAGTTATCTGTGTAACATTTCACATGGGTAAAGTGAAGTGGAAAATGAGCTATTGTGTGTTAAAATAAGAATATTTGGGAGAAGACAAGGTATTTAGACCAATAAAGTACTCTCTTTTAAGAATTTTTCTGATTTATCCAAATAATGGCCTCAACTCTTCTCTTTATTATATACATAGCCTTAACTCAGCTGGGCTGAATGTACAGTAACTTTGTTAAAGGAGCAACTCAACTCTTATTATTTTGTAAAACAGAACATGGCCTATTCTCTCTGACATAAGTAAACAGCATTTTCCACTTTACATCCATAAATGCACATAACAGGGAAAATCATTCATAGTTCTCCTGCTTATTCTCCTCAACCCCTTCTTTAAAGGACTCTTTGGTATTTATATACTGATAAATATTCCATATCTTTGAAGTACAGAAGAGAGAGGCACAGTATAAGAATTATTTATAATTTTTTAAAAACAAATAAGTATTTGAAAAGGAACCTTATACAGTTAGGGTATTATTTTTAGATTTGGTGAACATTTATAGTGCATTAACAATTTAATGTTTGAACTTTGCAGGGTTTTTTTTTAATATTATGCACCTTTTACATTCTCAGCATCTTTGGCTACCCCTATCAACTTGAAACCATTCCATTTGAAATATTATCAAATATGCATTTTGTAGGACTATTTATTTATGGTATGATTTGACCTACCATATTAAAATGCATTAAGCATCATGCTTTTAACTGGTATTATAGGTTTGCTTCTAAACATGCTGCAAATTCAATAGAGGTGTATTAGTTTTAGGAAAATATGGTGAAGAAAGTTGTAAACCCTACTGAGGCTTAGATGGCTGATGAGAGCTGCAGTAGACTTAAGAGAATTTAACATTGCATCTGAACACATAGGTCTGAATGTGATGTCAGATACATTTTAAAGATTTGATAATAGTTTTCTTCACTATAAACATTCTAATAATTTTGATTGTTGCACTTAGTCAATAATTACTCAACACATGATTTTAATATATATGTAAAGATCTAAATTAAAGCTAGATTTAAAAGGTACTATTCCGTTCGAAATTTTGTTCCCAATCATAGTCAGTAGTTTTCTGATGGAAAAGGTTTTGAGAGTAATGCTGTCAAGTGCTTTCTCATAACTTATTTTACCACTGAACCAGATTTTACTATATTAATCTAAATATTATTTTTTAAGTTATTCACACTAATATGAGAAATCTGTTAGCAAAGAACTCAGAAATTGTTTACTATAATTTCAAAATCAGTTATTCAGAGGAAGACGAACAGGAAAAATGTAAGTTCACAACTCACACTTTTACTTTTTCATCAGAAAGTAAAATTGAAGTGCATTATAATCATAGATCTGGAGGAAGTTATTCTAGGAAATACTATCCATGTATTATCTAAGGAAAATCTCACAAATTAATGACACTAATAGGTTATAAATACTGTAATCCAGTGAGGGGACTGAGAGGATTGTTTTATTTTATCGTCACACTAAAGACAATAAAATTAATGAGATATTTTGTTATAATCAATTTTTTTTACCATTCTCCTACTTATAAAATCTCAAATTATACTAAGCACCTAACAACTGGCATTTATACAATTGTTGTGACAAGTTTTCAATTACCAAATTCAGACCTTTTCACTAACAACGAATAAAAGACGGACATCCCAGGTGAGGAAAGGAGAATTCATGATATGTGCTATATAGCAAAACATATTAAATAGTGTATAAAATGTACTGCTCATTTGTAACTGCTGCCTATAAAAAGACTCAGAATTGTTCTCTGGATAAACTTTAACGTCCTGTTTTCTGTCACTTTCTATCAATTTTCTTAGCCTCATGTGATGTTAAACTAATGAAGTGATTCGGGTTGTAGCAGCGTATCCATTGTCAGTACATTCAGTTCTGGGTGAGCGATATTGTGCTATTTTCTAGAAATAGCAATCATTTAAAAAGGCCAAACAGCTAACTGCTACCTAATCTTGTGTAGATTGTCTCTTAGAGAAGGACCTTTTTGTGTGTCAATAGTCATCAGAGAGGTATTTCCTAAGAGTGTTAATGATGCTCAGAAGTACATGAGAGAATTTTATCCTCATAATTTGCTTATGAGTGTAAAACAATATAATTCCCATAAATCTTCATTTGTATGTATAAAATTGTTTTACCTGAGTGATTTGGTCTACAGAATATTAAATACCTACCTTCATTTAGCAGTAATATTCAGATTTTTATTTTAGACAGTTAAGTTCAAGTGTTTGATTTTTGTCATAGCAATATAAATGAGAAAAAGAAATGCAGCTTATAAGTACTTGAAGGTAAAAACCAATATTTTGTAAAATTTTAGTAAATTTTAATATTCAAGTATCATTCCATTTCACTGGAAGATTAAAAAAGATGAGACTTAACTCTAGCCAAAGTAGAAAATTATATTCTACATGTCCAAATGGTTCCTAGCAGCTTTTGGACTATATCTCACTTGATATTACAGTATCTTTTATTTATAATAAATGTTCAAATTTCTATTTAGAAGTTCTAATGTACACCTAGATTAAATCAAAAACAGTTTTATGCTTTTAAAATGTTTTCAAAATATATATTTTAATTTCTGAGTGCATGTTATATAGTGTTTAATATTTACATCTCTTGGCAAATCCAATATAAATATTTATTCCTACATGTGACATATGGGATATCTCTTCAAAATTATGAATATCTGTCACTTCTTTCAGTCATTCTAGCCTATAGCTGTATCAAAAGTTATTGTATATTTTATGGAGATTTAGTGATGTATATGTAAATGTTTTTAAGTTATTTTATTGAAGTTCAATCTTTACATAAAATTAAAATCTTTTTTTTTAAAGTGTCAGTGCCAGAACTGTAAATGAATATAATCAAATAAAAGTTAATTCATTACTCATTTATCTCCCTTGCACTTTTATATTTTCTCTAATTCTCTTCCTTAGATTTTAGGCTCTACATTACATAGCAAAAGCATCTGCAAAGATTACTCACTTCTATATATTTATGCAATCCTACTCAATTTAATGATATTTTACCTGTTTTGATCATGGGTAAACTCAAGTATCTTTTAAAAATATTTTATAATACCTAAAAATTGTTTCAAGGAATTATTCTAAATAATAAATATAAAACTGAAATGAAGTACTAAGGAACTCTTGAAGTATTTCTGGTTGTTGTCAGACCCAGATGTTGAAATCAACCGTTATGTTGAGTTGACAAAAATTATTTTTCGTTATTGCTTTGTTAGAGAACAAAAATACCTGCTGGATAACCAGTTGACAGTTCTTTTGGAACTTTGTTGCTCTCCACTGCCGTTCTGTCCTAATTGTAGCTTCTATTAGTAACCATCATATTATTGTTTGATCTGGGCAGCCACCAGATTTATCTCCATAGTTAGCGTGTGCCATCGTGAGCCCAACTGTAGAAATAACCCACGGAGATCCTCTGAACACAGATCCACTGTCATTCAAAGGCTTACAATGAAGTTGCATCTTCACCAAGGATTCTGGTATAACCAGTAAGGCAAGAATCCTACAGTCAAAATGACCCTTGAGAATCCCACAAATTGTACATAAAGTGTCCACTTACCTGGACAACATGAATAGTGCAGTACATGTCTCTATCCATGGTCAGAAAATCCTGTTAATTGTCCAGTCTGTGGGGCAAACACTGTCATCCCTTTATGAGTACTAAAACAAGTTGAGGACATTATGGTGACTTGCCCAAGATCACACACTACGACGTGATCCAAAACTTCTCTCTGCAGTGACTACTCCAGCAGTCTTCCTTTCGGTCCTCATTTGAAATGGTTTCTTGTCAGACTCAGGCAGAAAGATTACAAAATAGATATGGTAGAATTCCTGTACTGTAGCTTAGAGTACACAAAAAAAACAATCAAGATACCTCATTTTAACTGGGACTATAGACACAAATCCTGAAAACCTTTGATTTGGGGTTTCTTTTCCAGATATCAAGCAGTACATAGTACATTGCTTAAGGGATCAGGCTGAAGACAAATGGTCTATGTTTGAATCCCACCTTTGCCACTAACTGCTTGGTAACTTAAATTATACTGAATTACTCTTTGCCTCACTTTCTTGTCTATAAAATGGAGATGTTGTTGCTATCTACCTCATATGTATTGTGGAGGTTACATCTGTTGCTCGCATAAAGCACTCCGAGCAAAATGACCTCAAGTAAGTGCTGGGTGATTTGGGCTGTTCTTAGTATCATCATCCATATGCTGTCATCATCCATATGCTATCTCCCTGATGCTGCTAAGGTCATGATGCCCAAAACACAAGCTACGTGCTTATAAATTCCCTTCCCGGGAACAAGTACTGAGAACAGAAGCACATGGGCTTCTTTGACGTATGTCATACAGGCTGTGTGACTGCAGCAGGCAGGCTTCCTGCTGACCAGAACGGTTTGAGCTGACCTGGCTAACCTAGCCTGATGGCCCTCTTCCTTTCTCCAGTTCTTTTCCACAAACATCTTCCTGAATGGCACAATTGATGGGCCATTCTCATATTCTCCAGATTAACAACATTTAATGTATAATTTCTATTTATGTGAAACAAAATAGAAACTCAAGAAACAAAAATAATTTCAGAAAAATCTCTGTCACCCATCATTTAAATTCCTTTCAGCATTTAAAAAATAATTTTTGAAATGCTCTCCAAATGAAAACTGACATTAACCCTTTACTAAATGGCTATATTGAAATTAAACTCATAATACTACAGATGCTATGCATTCAATACGAAACAGATGGTACTCTTCACCTGTGATATTTCATGCACTTTTCACTTACAAAAATTGATTTCAGATGATGAGCATGCAGTTAATTTTTTATGTAAAAGAAAATATTGACAAGCTTTACATTTAGAAAATGGATACTAAACTCACAAAACAGGTTTGTCAAAGCAGTGGTTCTCAATGTGTGGGCCTCAGACTAGTAACACTGGCACCACCTGTGAGTTTATTACAAATGCAAATCTGTGGGCCTCACCTGACCTACTGAATCAGAATCTCTGGAGATACAGCCCAGAAAACTTTTTTTTTTTTTTTTTTTAATATAAGTGACATATAACATTGTATAAGTTTAAGGTACACAATATATTGACTTGATACATTTATATGTCACAACATGAGTGCCACTATAGTGTTAAGGAACACCTCTACTACGTCACATAAGTATCATTTCTTTTTTGTGGTGGGAACAATAAAGATCTAGTCCCTCAGCAATTTTGAAGTTTATAGTCCAATATTGTGTGTTGTCCCTACTCCTTGCCTTAGATCTCCAGCACTTATTTGTTTACTAGCTCCAATTCTGTATCCTTGAGCATCTTTCCAAATTCCCCCAACGCCAGTCTCTGGGAACCACCATTCTATTCTGTTTTGACCAGTTCCGCTTTTTTAGATCAGGAAATTATATTTTAACAAACTGTCCAGGTGATTCTTAAGTACATGATAGCATGGGAGTCACTGCATTAGAATTTTTAAATCATCACTTTAAAAAGGAAATCTGCATTATGTTCTTTCAAAAGGTGAACTCATCCAGTGATTAATAAACTGATTGAGTAGGTTTATATGCAAGTTACTTAGGGATTCATAAAGCTGAGTCATTTCCCCCTCAGGGGCTTTGCATGAGGTGTCCCCTCTGCCTTCGGTACTTGTGGCCCTGTTCTTTGGCTTCCTACTTCCTTCTTATCATTCAGGTCTCAGCTCAGAATCACCTCCTCGGAGAGTCTGCCTTGACTATACAACTTAATTCAGCCCTTCCTCCCCAATACCTTATTATGTAACCTTGTTTTCTTCCTAGTATTTACCACTATTTGAAAATTATTTTTATTTCTTGTCTGTTTCTACCATTGGAACACACACTGCATGAAAGCAGTAACTCCAGTACTTCATACAGTGCCTAGCATATAGTTTGTGCTCAAAAAATGTTTGAAGGATAAATGGATGCATGCATCCCAAGTGCTCATGTGGCCCACAAAGGAGCACTGCAAGTTCTTCCTGGGCCGGAAAAAAATGGTGAAAATGACACCATGGCACCAGGCCAATATCAATAAGCCTACTTTGTAAATGAACCTCTGTATAGCAAAGCTGTTTTAATCAAACAGCAAATTCTCTACAGTATATGAATTCATGTATATTCACAGAAGCACATTTGGATGACACATTTGGTTTCTTAAGAGTCATGATACAAGGGTGTAATCTAATAAGAAAAATCATTAAATAGTAGGATAGCAAGGTTGGGGTGGAATTTGCATAATTATAAATAAATTACACTATTTCTGCATTTTCTTTATAGAATAACAACTCACACTCTATGCCAGATAGTTTATACACTAAGCCCTCATTTAACGTCAATAGATTCTGCAATGTAAGCAAAACGACCTTATTCGTATTCCTTTTGTATGCAAAATACACTACTCACTTCCCAAGACCCCACCTCTGTACTAGTCTCACCATTATGGCACCAGGCATAGGTTCAAAGTCCGGAATCTCATCTAAATGTGTATGACACTCTTCAGGTGCTATTTATCAAGTACAGTCCCTCAAGTATATCTATCCTCAGTAGGAAGACCTGGTGGACTAAAGAGACAAGATTATATATATATATATATATATATATATATATATATATATATATATATATTCACATATATCCTCTGAAAACGAACATAGAATGGTGGAAGAGGCATAAGAAAATTATTATAGATTTTTCCACTGAAAGTGGGGGTGAAGAGAGGCAAACAGGAGTCGCTAGTTCATAACAATTCTGAAGTCCAGCCACGCACATGCTGACAATTCCTGGACTCAGACCCACTGCCTGGGAATACAGCACAGCATCTCTATAGGTCTTGGCTCTAGCCTCTGGGCTCATGGTTCTACCTCCTTAGTCATCCCTTTCCATTAAAAAAAAAAAAAAAAAAAAAAATTGCTGAAGTTTGCAGCTAAACAGTTTATCAGCCTACGTCCTGCCAATAGTACTTCAGAAGTCCAAAGGCCTCTTCATGTTGCACTCTGTCCCTTTTAGTCCAAGCAGGCAGTGTTTCTGCAAGTACACACTTCGTAAAACCATGTGGGTCTCTTATGAATTGTACTGGGGTTTACCCCATTAGACAAAAGCTACACACACAAAATTCATCAAGATGAGTCCTTCTCTATCTTTGGCTTCCTGTAAGGCTACTATAGGAAAACACCCTTGATATTCTTAAAAGCCCTATTGTTGAGCAACGCCTGCCCTGTAAGATACTTAGAGATCGCTATCTGTTTGAGATACCTCCTCAGCTCTCTGAGGTCTCTGCACAGAATTGTATAGTAATACTTCTGACACTCTATTCCCAATTTTCCTGAGTGTCCTGGAATTCATCTTTGTCCAAAAGTCTTTTCATAATTTTAGCATCATCTGCCATCTGAAGAAAACAGAATAAGAAACGGTTTTATTTTAGATCCCTCTGTTATACAGTTATTTCTTTTACTGAACATTCTCATCTTGCATATTACTACAAGCAGCTGGAAGTCAGGTAGTACTTTCAACACTCCCCCTTGAAATCTCCTAAGGTAATTTTCTAGTTCTATTTTCTCCTTAGATCTATATTCCACATTACTACAGGTGATAGTGTTGCTTAGCCTCCTGCCACTGCATAATAAATGTCCCCATTCTTCCAACTTATAACAATATTGTCTGCAATTGCCTTTCAGCCCTCACTGACAAGCCACCTTAAGGACCATAAGGTTCCCATTATGGGTTCCTCAAGGGCTGTTAGACTTTCACTAATAATCTTTTCAAGGTTCTTCCAGTTTCAACCTGCCACTCATTCCCAAAGCCATGTTTCAAGTTTTTGTTATGGAAGCACCTCATTTCCAGATACCAAAATGTGTCCCAATTATCTACTATTGGGAAACAAACCCCCCCAAACTTAATGGCTTAAATCAACAATATTTTGCTCATAAAGCTGCAGTGTAGGCAAAAAATTCATATAAGAATTAAAGAAAACCTAAGCACATGGAGAGATGTAACATACTCATTGATTGTAAAACTCAGTATTATTAAGATGTCAATTCTCCCCGAATTACTACATAGATTCAATACAATGTCTGCCAAAATCCAACTAGAATTTTTTTTTGTAGGAATTGATAAGCTGAGGCCAAAATGTATACAAAAATGAATACAAAGCCAAAACACTTGTTGAAAAATAGGTAGCAAACTATCTGATTTCAAAACTTGCTATAAAGCTACATTAAAACAATGTGTTGGCCGGCCCTGTGGCTCAGGCGGTTAGAGCTCCATGCTCCTAACTCCGAGGGCTGCCGGTTCAATTCCCATATGGGCCAGTGGGCTCTCAACCACAAGGTTGCCAGTTCAATTCCTCGAGTCCCGCAAGGGATGGTGGGCTCTGCCCCCTGCAACTAAGATTGAACACGGCACCTTGAGCTGAGCTGCCGCTGAGCTCCCAGATGGCTCAGTTGGTTGGAGTATATCAAACCTCTACATCACAGCCAATTGATTTTTGACAAAAGTGCAAAGTTAATTCAATGGGGTAAAGAACCATCTTTTCAACAAATGCTGCTGGTGCATGTGGATATATATATATATATATATATATATATATATATATATATATATATATATAATTGAACTTACAATTGTTTTTATAGCTGGAAATGAATCAGACCTAAATACAAAACTTCTAGAAGGAAATACAGAAGAGAATTTTTGTGACCACAATCATTAATTTTCAAAAAGATAAATTAGACTTCATCAAAATTTAAAACATTTGCCCTTCAAAAGACACTAACTAGTAAGCAAATGAAAAGACACTATAGTCTGAGTGAAATAGTCACTTAGGCTATAACAATTGTTTTGAGAGGGCAAATGTGTTCCCCCATGATATATTAGGAACAACTTGAGCATAACGTGAATTTCACCTTGACTGATGTGCAATTGCATCCACAAGAAACATTTGGTGAATACACAACACTGCACTCATCTGAACTGAGCCACTTAGAAATACACAAAACACGTACATTTAAAAACCTAGCAGTTATTTCGATTCATTGTGTGTATTATTTTTTAAGGTTCTGTCTTGCTATCCTTTCACATTTGTGAAGCATTTTGAAATAAATGAGAGAACATGTGATATCTCTTCAGCAACAGGCATAAAGGAATATACACTGCTGACCAACAATGAAAAATAAAAGAAATTCCTAGGGCTGGAACATTCTCAGGTGCTGCAAAGTCAGTACAAAGGCCTAAAGAAACAGAAGCAATGGAAAAATTATTGAGCATATGGGTGTGGGGACAGAATCCCAGAGAGCAGTTTCCAGGCTCTTGGCCTCACGTGGAAAGGTGCTGCCTCGAGTAGTAGATGGCCATCAGCTGTGACTAGTTGGCCATCAGCTGTAACCAGTTAGCCATTGGCCACTGATACAACTGCCGTGGCTGAGCTAGCAAGCTCAGATTGCAGTTAGCAAGGGGTTGGTTGACAGAGAAGCAGACGGCAGGTTGTGGATCGTGTGGCTCCTGCTTCCTGTGTCTCCAACCCAGCCACCAGCGAGGATATAGTGGTATGACTCCCCTATCTATTGCTCCGTGGGTGTTCCTTTTTGGCCTCACCATATCCTGCGTTCTTATGCGGGGAGCAGGAGCTGAGACCCCGCATGACACCCTGCATGACACATAGCACAGTGAGCAGGGTGTGGTGTTGGCCGAAAGTCAAAGCTAATGGAGCAGTTTATATGTATGAATACTCAGTCTCAGGAAGCCTGTGAAGAGCAGCGCCAGGAGCAGAAAACACAATCTGCCTGGGAGAAACGTGACCCCTTAGTGAATTGGTGGTCCTCTCAAGCCTCTGGATGGCATGCCACCCTATTGGCCACAGCAAGCGTCACCTTCCTTTTGGTGGTCTGCTGCCGCCGTGGGCTCCTAGAGTTGTGGACATTTTACACCGAGACCTCCACCAAATTGGACACCTGGCGCGTCAGGATTCCAGACAGGTAGGAATGGTGTCTGACTCTGGGCAGGAGGACATGTGGCCCCCATACAGTGTATGGTGCCTGGTAGCCATGGTTCTCAGGAGCTGGAGCCCCATGGAGGGGTGGGAGGACGTGGATGGTTCTCCAACCAGCATAGGCTGGAGAAAACCAAGGTCGTTGCAGCCTTGTGGGCTGGGAAGTGCTTGCTGGGGCAGCCCAGATGCGGGACTTGTTTTCCCAGGGGGAGATGCTTGCTGAGTCCTCCGTGGAAGATGCAGGTGAGGTCAAGGTCATCCCTCACCTCCAGGTTGGGGAGGATTTGAGCCCTCGCCCTGCAAAGGGGGCACACACTATGAGGTCAATGCACAGCCCTGGTGAATGACTGTGGACTATGGGGAAGTGCCTTCCATTCTTGATTTGATGGACCACTTGACTGTTTACTTGGGAACGTACCACCATGTAGTGGAACTGGCGGATGTTTGCTTCCTGTGTCTTGACCAACCACTGTGGAGAATATGTGAGAACCCTGGCCGTGCCCAGAAAGTAGGTAGACATCGAGGGACACCCCCTGGAACATTACTTGAACTGGGCTTAAACTTTTTCTCATGAGCTGGGTTCCTGACACAGGATCCCTTGCGGAAGATGCTTGTCACGTAGATTATGAGGCAAGACCCTAGGGGGTGGAGTGTGGGGACAGAGTCCCAGAGAGCAGTTTCCAGGCTCTCGGCCTCACATGGAAAAGTGCTGGCTCGGGTAGTAGGTGGCCATCAGCTATGACTAGTTCGCCATCAGCTGTAACCAGTTAGCCGTTGGCCACTGATATAGCTAGCAAGCGCAGATTGCAGTTAGCAAGTGAGGTTGGTCGGCAGAGAGGCAGACGGCAGGTTGTGGATCGTGTGGCTCCTGTTTCTTGTGTCTCCAACCCAGCCACCAACGAGAATATAGTGGTATGACTCCCCTATCTATGGCTCTGTGGATCTTCCTTTTTGGCCTCACCATATCCTGAGATCTTGCATGGGTAGCTGGAGCTGAGACCTCGCATGACACCCTACATGGCAATGGGTTAAAGACCAAACAGTGAAAAAAATCAGAAACTTTTCCCACAGAGAGAAAACATTAGCTATATACAAAAAACTTAAGTATAAAGCACCAAACCCTGTAGAAATTGTTCCTTAATGCTATTATTGGCTAGTTTGGTGCATCCAAACAGTGCTAGAGGTGTAGGGCTGGAAAAACAATTCTAGCGTGACAGTTGTTTTCTATCAAGATTGGAAAGAATTATTACACTGTCTTCTTACCTCCATTATTGCTGCTAAAAAGTCATCTAATAGTGTAGCTGCCCTTCTAGGAAGGTAGTCTTTCTCCAGCTGCTTTTAAGATCTTCTCTTTGTCTTTGAGGCTCTGCCATTTTATTATGCTGTGTCTAAACATGGATTTCATATTATTTATCATATTTGGAAAGTTTTGGCCTTCTTGAATTTGTGGATTAGTATGATTGATCAATTCTGGAAATTTCTCAGCCATTATGTCTTCAAATTATGCCTCCATCCCATTCTCTCTCTCAGCTACTGTTGATACTTCAATTCAACACATGTTGGAGCTTCTCATTCTATCACCCTTATTGTTTAACTCACTCTCATATTTTCTTTTTCTTTCCTCCATTCTGGATCATTTATTCTGATGTATATTTCATTTTACTAATCCTTCACTTTTTTCTAACATGCTGCAGGACACACTTGAGTTTTCAGCATGTAGCAGAAATGGAAAACTGGAACTAGAGCACTAGAAAAATCAGCAATGTTAGATTTGAGTTCTATCTTATAAAGACCATTCATTCATCCATTTATTATGGTCCCTAACCTGTCAATATGGATTTCCCCCGGGAGAAAACCATAAGGCAATGATTCAAGTGCATGTAGGTTGTTTTAGGTGTGATCGCAAGAAACGCTGCTATCGACTAGGGAAAGAAGGAAGCTTATAAAGGGTTTCTTATCAAGCAAGTTACCATTGTATGCAACTGAGGCTTAATCCTTCTGAGGAATTCTGGAAGAAAAGCTCCTATTTAAGCACAGATTTCTGGGCTCCACTCCCGTTCTGATCCAATAGTTTTAGGGTCAATTCTAAGAATTTTCATTTCTAACCAACTCCCAGGAAACAGCGATGCTAAAGTTATGGGTCAGTGGACCACACTTGGAGGAGGCAGTGTTGTAGAACACACTTCTGAGGGAGTTATCCTGCCTAAGAGACAAGGGATCTGGCATATGTATTCACCAACACCCACCAGACATTGTTTTTAAAGACTGCTCTGAACAGCATGAATTCCTTGGTATGTCCTGCCTGCCAGCACACAGGCAGAGCAGGTGTCTGTAGCCAGGAGAAACCACTAAGGAAATGAGTCACAGGTACTGGCAGTTAGAAATCAGGTTGGCCTGTATTGAAAAGGAAAGTGCCAAGGAATTATAAGCAGAGCACTGACAGCACTTGCTACACTGCTATCTACGGTGTCATGGGGAAAATAAACATTAACCAAGAAATTACACAAATAAATTACAATTATGATAAGTGCTATAAAAGTAAATTACATGAGACTATCCCTAAAGATAGGCTCATATTATTTCAGATGGCAACTTCCTAGAGTAGTTGATGCTGACCAAAATAATGCACTGTTTCACTAATCGGTTCAACACCAACTCCAAATCAGTATCATACATGTCAGCCATTACTGAGTGTACAGTATTTTATGTGAAGTCACTGTGATTGGCAGGTTACATTACAAATGTGTGCAGAATCATTAATTTTTCCATTTTGTTTCATTTGGATAAACCTTAGCCAGGATTTACTTTGTTTTATAAACCTTAAATTGCAAGTATGGGAAGAAAGCTACATTTATAACAGTTTTTTTCTCATTAAATGGTTTCAACAAGAGAAAACCTAAATCAATATTGTACGTGAGAAGTATGTTAGAATCTATTCTGCGATATAAGAGATGTCTTTATTTTGTAAATCATACTTGCTTTCCTTTAAATATATTTTAAATATATTTATCTCTTAAAGCACCTGAACAGTTAGCAACTACAAAGTTAGGGAACGGTCCACAAAACTACCCTTACTGCAGGGACTCTAAGAGCACTCTCTGACTTGGTGATTGCTGGAAAGGACGCACAACTCACTGAAAGCTACAATTTATTACAGGGAAAAGATACAGATTAAAATTAGCCTAGATAAAAAACACATAATATAGAGTCTAGGAAAATAATAAATGCATAGCTTCCAGTTGTCCTCTTCTGGAGTCATAGTGTTACTTTCCTGGTATCAATGTGTGACAACACAAAGAATATTGCCAACCAGGTGAAGTTCACCTGAGCCTTGGGATCCAGAGTCTTTACCAGGGTTCCATCATAGTTGCATGGCTGACTGCTCACATGGGTGGGTGACCTCAATTTCTAGCCCCTTGGGAAGTTGAGATGATATACTGCCTGACTCAAAGTCTCAGCCTAAATCACACTGTTACTATCTGGCTTGGTCCAGGATCCCCAGGCAGACAAGGTAACTTCTATCAGGCATGACATTCTAAGGGCTTAGAGATTACCTCTCAAAGCCAAGAGCAAAGTCCTCTTTCTAGGCAAGTTTAAATTCCATACCATACTGCACATTACCCTGCTCTCACTGTGTGTGATCAATGAACTAAACAGCCCTGATATTCTTCTTCACTTTATTGAATTTCACTTCCAAATCATGATATTGAGAAAAATGTAACTACTTTTGATACGAATGTGCTTTCAATATTGCTAGACTTTGATTAGTATTTGGGGAAAAAAGTTTATTTGATATTTGAAACCAACCCAATATTCACAGCTCAACCTTATTCTAATATCATGACCATAGAGTTTTGTTTTTTCCCCATATATTAGTCTTCATTGCTATATATTTCATATTTTGCAAAATAATGCTCAGGATAATCAATCCAAGATGGAATACCTTTCATTTAATATCAGGATGAAAATCTGGCCTTTTGAAAACCTATAAATGTGCATCAGATAATTATATTCCTCTTTCATAAAATGATTACAATATTTTAAGAAAATTATTTAGGAGTTCATTGTGCTCTCTCTGAGGCAGCAAAATAACTTCCTCAAACTAGCTAAAATCCTGGAGATTGCTACTGTTCAAAACATTAGCTGTTGGTGTTTCTAAATCGTTATGCTTCAAATAACTTCTGCAACACAAACTATTGAGTGATTATGTGTGCATGTAAAAAATACAATATCCAATCATCCTTTTCATTAAAGGCACAGAAACTCCTAACAATTTTATTTTTGGTTCAATTAGATATCAGAATGCCCCCTGCTGGGCAATTTGTAATACAGCCACACAAATGTCAACTTTAGAATACAAATATTTAAAATCTTGACACAAAAAATAAACATATGTTGGAAACAAAGCCTACGTTTTATGAGAAATCCTGATGTAATATTTATAAAAAGAATCTTATCAATATTAAAATTAGTGAACATAAATCATTTTTTCCAATGTCGAACTGTTCTTTTATGAAAGTATTGAAACATTTTTTAATCTTGAAGAAAAAAAATTTCCTTTGAATATAAGCACCACAAAAATGTTGTCCAAACAAAACAGAAAATATATTTCATCTAAAAATTTATGCCAGAATTTTTTAATGGAGCATAATATTTAAAATAGTAGCTAAGAAAATTCTTATAAGGTTACAAAACATTTGATATTATTTGGTATTACTTTCTGTCTGAAAATCTTGGAAGAGAACACTTTTGCTAAAAGATGCGACTGCACTAAATTTTAAGTGCATAAGGATGCAATTAAATGTATTTTGAATCCATATATCATAATATAACAAATAATGACCTTAAGAATGATAGACAGTAAAATTATAATTTTTTCTAAAAACTTGAAGATATCCTAAAGCTACAAAATAAACTATCTATGTAAACTGAAATGCATAAATTAACATTAAAACATTTTAAAACAACCCACAAATATATCCTCTAAATATCTGCACCGTGTGTTCAGGTACCCTTTCTCATTCCTTGTTATGTTGATGAATTCTGAACATTAAGTGAAATCCTAGATCTCAGGCAGAGATTTTACAATATTAGTTGTTCTTAAGGATTTCCTGCCCTCCAGTGGTATCTGCCTTAATATTTTCACTGTACCTTTCAGCATTACAAAGAAAAGACACATCACTTCTACATTTACATTTTGAAATTATATTACACTGTATGGCAGCATCTAATTTTTTTTCCATTACAGGTTCATTCTCTGTTTGTACCCATGCATCACATCTTACAACCTGTAAAATGTAGTTATTACTGGTTGTGTTTTGTAATACATGCGTTGAATTACACTGAGGTTGTGCAAGCTGATCTGTATTGTTTTTCATTGAGAACTGGGGGAAATTCTCATTTTGTTGAGGAATTTTGGCATTGTCTTTAATAATCCTATCACGTGGAAGTTTTGCCATCCTTTCTGAATACAAATTATTAGTTGTTTCAGGTTTGATGGATCTCCTACTTGAATCTTCAATTTGCTCTTCATCTTCAGATAGCTAAAAGAAATATAGCAATTTTATTGTAAGTGATGCTTAAATATTTTTAAAAAATCATTCAATCACTTCAAAGCATAAATTCTTAAAATTCATATTATAGAAAATTTCAAAACATAGAAGAGACTTTGTCAAATTGCTAATCAACCTGGATTTTTAGTTTTTAAAAATCAAGGTTATGCATTTTTAAAATAGCAAGAACAATAATAATCCTTGTATTAAAAATACAATAATTAAAATGAGAAGGAGAATTTTGTCACTCATCAGTACGCATAATCATAGGCTACATCATCCGCTTACCCTTTCACACAGAGGAAATGATGCACAACACTCTTCAACCACTTAAAAAGAGTGGAGTAGAAGTAATAACTTTGGAAGAAACAACTAACACATAAAACTTGTTCTACTCTTCACTCAATTATTAAGGCAAAAAAATATCTATATTATATCTTCAATGGGCCCAGTCTCATAAAAGATATAACTTATGGAGAGCTATCAGTTAACAGGAAATCAAATAGCTAAAAGTTAAATAATAAATATCACAACTGTTATATAAAAAGTCAAATTTTAAGAACTTTTAATAGGTCTAGATTTAAATCTGTTTGCATGAATTTTTCAACCTCATGGAAAACTTATCTTTTAATTACTTAACCAAAATATTTATGAAAATCTTAAAGTATTGATTACTGAAGCTAAACGAAAAAAGCAAAGTTAGCATCAAAAACCTAAAGGAGGTATAGGCCTCAGCTGATTGGCACTGAAATAAAAAAATGTAACTCCAACAGCACTGAGACTGGTTGGACACGTTAGAGGAAACAAGCTCAATATATTTCTTTATTCAAGAAATATTCACCTAGCATCTGCAATATGAATGAAACAGATATGATTGGTGCCCTCTTACAGCACACATTCTCATGGGTAGAAATGACAACCAAATAATCATACATATGCATATATAATTACAAATTGAGAAATACATTATGACTAACAAGTGTGAAGCACTTTGAGAGCATAACTGAGGGGCCTAATTTAGATTGAGGAGCCAAGAAGGGGCTATGAGTAGAAGAGACATATTTAAGGTAAGACCTACAGAACAAATAACAGTAAGTTGGAGGAAACAGGACACATAAATGCCCTGAAGCAGAAGAGAGACTAATAAGCTAAGGAAAGTGAAATGTCAGTATGTGTAGACTGTGGTGAGGGAGAGAGAATACTAGAAGTTGGAAATGTTATCAAGGCTAGAACACACAGGGACTACAGCCACGGTAAGTAGTTTAGATTCCAAAGTAAATAGGAATGCATTGAATAAAAACAAAAAATAACATAATTCAATTTAAAGTTTCTAAAGATCACGATGATTGCCAACTGGAGGAAAAGTGGGCAAGAGGAGAAGTAGAGAAATCTCTTAAGAAACAACTACATTAGTTCAAGAACAAGATGATGACGCCTTAGACTAGGGTACCGACACCAGAAGCTGAGAGAAGTAGATAATATGCAATTTATTCTGGAGGTAGAATTGATGGGATAAAATGATGGAATGAATGTAGTTAAAGAAAGCAGATGAGACAAAAAGAAATTACAAAGTTAACTACTACTGTGTTTTCCCCAAAATAAGACCTAGCCGGACCATCAGCTCTAAAACATCTTTTGGAGCAAAAACTAATATAAGACCCAGTATCATATATCATATCATATCATATATCATATCATATCATATATTATAAAGACCCAGTCTTATTTTAATATAAGGTCTTATATTAATTTTTGCTCCAAAAGACGCATTAGAGCTGATGGTCCAGCTAGGTCTTATTTTTGAGGAAGCACGGTAGTTCTAAGGTGTGAGCAACTGAGTGGACAGAAAAGGTATCTACTGATATGACAACTATCAGAAAAACTGATTTGGGGGAAAGATCAGGGGGCATTCACTGTGAGGTATGAAAATAAAGAGATTTTTGTGAATTAACCAAGACATATCAAACAGGAAATTAGACATCTAAATAAGGATTTGAGCTAAAGTCATAAAATTGAGAAGTATTACTGATGAGATAGTAGATAAACTCATTGGAATATATAACGTCATTCAGAGTTTGGAGTGTAAGGTAAGAAAAGAGTCCTGTAGCAAACCCTAAATATTACAATATTTAGGGGGAAAGGTGGAAGAGAAGTGGAAAAAAGCATAAAGCGGCATTCAGAGAAGTATGAAGGAAAAAGATAGCGTGTGATCACAAAAGCAGAGAGAAGAAAACGTTTCAAAGAAAGAAAAGAATCATGTCTACCAATATTATTAGGAATTCTTATAAAATAAAAACTAAAATGCATCTAATGAATTAGGCAACATGGAGGTCACTGGTGTCCTTCCTTTACCAAAGGGCAGTTTGCACAGCTAGCTAGAGACAAAAGGCAGATGAAATGAACATGGAAGAATTAATGAAGAATTCCATTTAAACGTGATTTAAGAGACTTGCAGCATTCCCATTCAGAAAATAACATGTCACTCCAATTATTCAGATTACAATCTACAATAACATTTTATATATTTTTTTCATATAAACCTTGAGATTTTCTTTATGTATTCTTGGTTGTTTTAGATTTTCAATTACTGTGAGTGGGTTCTTTTAAAAAACCCTTTTAAAAGAAACACAACTTTATCACATATGCATAAACACACATCTTAATAATAGTGGCTTTTGTAATAACAATGAACACACTCATCATCTTTATAAATGTGAATGAATGATGCTTTATATTTTAATTTTTATGTTATTTTATACTTCTTACACTTTTAATATTTTTCACTTTTTTAAAACATTTATTTCCACTATTTATTGGCTCAGCTGTTTTTTTCAGAATGTAATCCATGAGCAAAACAAACAATTCTAATTTAGTAGAGCATGTAATAATCAAAAAAAAAAGGGGGGAAAAGTATAACTTACCATCTCTGAACTAGAACTGAAACAACTATCTGTTGGCCTTGGAGAGTAACTGGTACACTGACTGCTCTGTGAAGAATAAAGATCTGAAAATGAAGGTTTAATTCATGAGGAATGATATTATATTATATAAAATATACGAGGTCTGACAATTAGGTTTGTGAACTTGATATCAGAGGGATTATTCATTATGAATCTGTACCAACTAGACAAACAGTTAACCAAGTTTACTATTTGGAAGTACTGAAAAGGCTGTGTGAAAAAGTTAGATGACCTGAACTTTTCACCAACAATTCATGGCTCTTACATCACGACAATGCACTAACTCACATGGCACTGTCTGTGAGGGTGTTTTTAGCCAGTAAACAAATAGCTGTATTAGAACATCCTCCCTACTCACCTGATCTGGCCCCCAGTGACTTCTTTCATCACCCAAAGATAAAGGAAATATTGAAAGGAAGACATTTTGATGACATTCAAGACATCAAGGGTAATAGACAACAGCTCTGATGGCCATCCCAGAAAGAGTTCCAAAATTGCTTTGAAGGGTGGACTAGGTGCTGGCGTCGGTGCATAGCTTCCCAAGGGGAGTACTTCGGAGGTGAGCATAGTGATATTCAGCAATGAGGTATGTAGCACTTTTTCTAGCATGAGTTCACAAACTTAATTGTCAGACCTCGTATACATAAGCAGAAGATATCTTCTGGTAAAATTAAGTTAGGTAATATACTACAGAGTGTTTTAAAGTTTGCGAAAACTAGTTAACATTTTGGATACTTGGCAGCTTGTGTTTCTGACAAGATTATTATGGGTTTATTCTACACTTAAAATTTGTATCTACAAATAAAATAAGGGTCTGTAACATAAGGAAAGCTATGAGAATAAAGAAAATTGGATGGATTTTTTTCCCAAATGTATGAACCATTTTTATGAATACATAATTTAAAGTAATAACCTGCAGGAAGGAGGAATAAGTCAAGTTTATTAAGTACCAAGGCACCAGATATTTGCTAATCTAGTAAATGAAGCTTCATTGTACAATCTAAACTATATGAAAAATAACTTGATTCACAGCATCCAGTATGATATTCTTTCATTTTCTGCTTAATGTCTTCTATTAATATTGTATATAAAGTTTTAAAATGGGCCTGAAAAGTAGGTCATGACTTCCTACAATGCATAAATACTATAGATCAACAGGAGCTTTAATCACTCCTCTCCTTGTTTGTGAAAATGGGTTTGCTATCAAGAAAAGCAAAAGGTAATAGAACATAGAGCAAAAACTCCTATCACGCCATATTCCCTCCTATATGCAACAAACAATGAGTCCTATCCATTCAGGCCTTGGGTCAGAACTGAAGCTCTCTGTAACAGAAACTAACCATCAGTCAGCTACAGAATTTAGATGAACTAACTTGAGTACCCTTAGTTCATCACTCTAGAGGGAAATTCATAGCCCCATGGAGCAGGTTCTCCCTGAGAGTAGAAAGCAAAGTGCAGCAAAGTTAATGGTAGAACTTTACTAAGAACATAATCTAACGGCATTCCCCCACAAATAGGGTTCATTCAATCCACAGGTACAGTAAACCCAGTCATCAGTAGGGAAGACAAAGGTCTGTTGAATGAGGACATATCAGTGTAAGAAACAGTGCAAACCAAAGTGTAAATGCCAGTCAACGCTTACTGAGTAATTACCTAAGACACTGTAATCATTAGTAGGGATACATGGCCATAATGCCCAAAGAGTTCAGAATCTTGTAGCGGAGAAAAACATTTAAAAAAATAATGAGTCCCAAAATTAGGTGAAACGATAAAAGTCATAAAAGATACAAAAGTAAAATGAGAGTTAGGTATGATGAGCTCGAAGGAAAGGTTTGGTGAAGAGTTACAAAGAAGGCACAGTACAAAGAGGATGTTTTGAAAGATAAATAAACATTTTCCAGAGAGACAAGATGAAAATAGTATATGGAATAGAGGTGGTGGAAGGAAGTGTAAGGGCACAGTTTCATTTTAAAGAATTTTCCACTTTAGATTTTTCTTATCAAGATTTTAAGAATATCAAGTTGAGAAGAAAAAATAATCTCTATGTTTTTCAAGAAACACAATAAAGACTGAAAATAAAAAGATAGCAAAATTTGGGAAAGACTGCTTCTTGGCATAAATAGAAATGATTATTAAATTTTATCTCCTAAAAAAACTCTCCATAAAATAATCCACACACATGTGCCTATATCCAAAATCCAGAATCTTACTTAAAGCAGAAACATGTATTCACAGTGAAGTAGCAACAAAAACAAAGAAAAGTGCCTACAGCTAACTCATAACAAGACAGGTGCACAATACACTTGAGAAAAACTTTAAAGTGCTTACAGATGTTTCCAACCACTATTAAAGATACAAAATTGGACTGAATTAATAGAAAGACATACCTTGTTCTTGGTAGGACTACTCAACATAATTGGAATGACAATTTTCACTAAGTTAATATATACATTTATCATTTTACTAATAAAAATTAAAACATGTCTTTGGAGACAGAAAAGTTGATATTAAAGTTCATATTGAAAAATAATCAAAATGAGCCAGTAAAACTCTTTTTAAAAAGTACAAAGGGGGGTGTAACTCTTTTTGATATTAAACATACTATAAAGTAATCATAATAAAAATACTGGTATAGTATTAGCATATGAAAATTAGGGAAATAGAATATCTAAAAAGTGCCAGAAACATCTGTCCATAAAAATTCAGTATAGAATAAAAAGACCGCTCAAATATGAAGTATTTGCTACACACAGCCTACAAGCAATTATCGTGTTTCCCGAAAATAAGACCAGGTCTTATATTAATTTTTGCTCCAAAAGATGCATTAGGACTTATGTTCAGGGAATGGCATTCTGAAAAACATGCTAGGGCTTCTTTTCCGGTTAGGTCTTATTTTCGGGGAAACATGGTAGTATCTAAGATACATAAAACATATATAGGATACATACATACAGATACAGTATATACAAGACACATCCCTCAAGAAAAGTCAAAATTCCTAAAAGAAACATGGGCAGTAGACATGAAAGGCATTTCACAGATGAAACATAGTTGGCCAGTCAACCTATTTAATAATCAGGAAAATACAAATTAAAATTATAATGAGATACCAGAATGCCAACAATGACAAAAAGCTGACCCAGCAGGAGAATAAGTTAACAACTATGACTCTTAACTCTTGCAAGTGGAAGTTTAAACTGGCACAACTGCTTTGGAAAACAATTTTGCATACCTAGAATAGGTGAATGAAGATGTGCATATCATATAAACTAGCCAATTCTACCCCTAGAACTATATCCTAGAGGAACTTTTCATATATGTGTGCCAAGGGAAATGTCAAGAATTGCCAAAGTAGCACTGTTTTTCATTGCAAAATATTCAAAACAACCTAAATAATCATTGCCAGAGATGCATAAATAAATTATACATTCGTATAATAGGCTATATAGCAGTAAACAAATTACCAGAGTCACAAATTTCAAAATAGATGAACCTCAAAATATGTTACTGGGTGAACAAAAACAAAGCAAGTTGCAGATAAACAGAGTTTACCTCAATTTGTAGAAAGTTCAAAACCAAGCAATGGAAAATTCTATGTGTAGTATCACAAAAAACAAATTCAGCATAATAGCTACCTCTAGGGGGCAGGATAGGTAACGCAATAGAGAAGATTTTCAAAAGTATTAATTCTGCATTATTTCTTAAACTACAAAGTGAGTACAAAGGTATCCGTTTTATTATTTGTTAAACTGTACACATACTGATATAGTATAGTATAGTATATAGTAATCATTACTATATTTTATAAAAAATAAAAATAATTTTAAAGAGTCAGATATATTACTAATATATTTTAAGTTAACTATGAAATATACTTGCTAGCAAAAATCTAAAAAAAAAAAGCACTGAAAACTTAACTGATTTCCATTCAAACGTAAGGTTTTTTAAAAGGATAAAATTCACTTACTGTTATACTGACAGATTTTCCTTGTAGATGTTGGTGTGCCTTTTAAAGAACATGTTCCTCCTTCTTCTATCAGATTCTAGAAGGAA
Source organism: Rhinolophus sinicus (assembly GCF_057876585.1). Classification (NCBI taxonomy): domain Eukaryota; kingdom Metazoa; phylum Chordata; class Mammalia; order Chiroptera; family Rhinolophidae; genus Rhinolophus; species Rhinolophus sinicus. The sequence continues at coordinate 45,256,509 of NC_142501.1, read as the reverse complement.
AAATACTTTAACTCCCAAGTATACACAATAATATTAACTTACGAGTGCATCTCCCTTCTAACCCCACCAATTCAATTTTCAGAACTTTTCTTTCATATTATTATAATTCAACAAAGATGATTTTAAAACCAAGAAAATTTTGCCTGAATTGCTTTAGAAGCACAAACAGAAGAATAAACACTTGCTAGGAAATTAATTCCTAATCAACATAAAAGGCTTCAGGTAATCATAGTAAATGCAGTTGAAAAAAGACAAAGATATATAAAGTAATTTGGAGATTTATTCTGTTATTGCCTTTCTAATTTCTTAAATTGAATAGCAGTTCATTTATTTTCAGGGTGGTTTTTTTTTTTTTAAATAAAAGCTCTTAGAGGTATACAGTTACTGTAGAACACACCAATGGTTTTGGTTTCCATCAATTTTATGTAATTTGTAATTTATTTTCATTCTCTTTCTTTTTCTTTTGTTCTTTTTCTTTTTTTATACCCAGAGTATTTCTTAATTTCCAAGAATATAAGGGAAGTTAAGCATCTTTTGGTGTTGATTATTAATTCAATGTATTTTTATTAGAAAATGTGACTATCACTCCTTAGGTAAATCTCTTAGACTTTATGGGTTACTACATGAATTATGTTGGCAAATGTACCACGGACTTAAAGAAAACATCTATTCTCTCTTAGTGGAACATAGAGTTTTAGATTGACAGGTAAGATAAAGGAGCAATTGTCTAACTGCAACCAGACTTGTTTCCCTTTCCTTTCAAACGTAGAGCTAGACTACATTTCGTAGCCTCCCTTGGAGTTGGTTTGGACATGTGATTTAAGTTCTGGTCATGGGCAGAAGTGTACACCAAGGCCAGTCCTGGCCCATAAAAATGTTCTCCACAATCCTCCACTTTCTTTTCCCTTCTGCTGTTATCAACATACACTACCAACATGGAAACCATCAATTGAAGATAAGAGCCCCACCAACTTAGGGCCCTAAATAACTTTATGCAGCAGAACCTTTTCTCAGACCCCATTATTATTCAATCATTTTTAAAGTCTTATATGTTCAACTTTTTAAAAATTCAAGCCCCAAATTTGCAGTAGAAACACACAAGATTAGAAAGCTATGTAGACTCTAAGGCTTGCACACACTCCTACACCCACATCAGATCTGTTGATAGAGAATAACAGACAGAGAAGATCACCCCAAAGAGCAGAAACTGAATTGTTCAAGGAATTTCCCCATCCTCCAGGAGAGCAAGTCTTCACAAAGCCTGCCCAGCAGGATTTCATAATTGGTATAGATCAGTAACTCTGTATCTTCTCTTCTCTTTTCTGAATGGACGTTTAATTGCAAATACACTGTCCTTGCTCCAACACTATATGTACTTTCTTTATGTATATCTTTTGCTATCTTCTTATTTTTAATCTTTATTATGTTGTACATGTTCCTTGAAAAACAGATTATATTTTCTTCTTAACTTGATATTCTTAAAATCTTGATAAGAAAAATCACCCCCTTCATATTTAATATATTAATTGCTAAGCAGGTTTCATTTCTTACATTTTTATGTTTACCATTTATGTAGAAGTGTTATTTTATTTTTTCCCACCTTGAGAGGGTTTTCTAATGATATAGCCACAACTTTGAATTCTGAAGTTCTTCTCTGTCTTCATTTCTCTAGATTACCTTCCCATATTAAGCAATCATACTTAAATCTTATTCCTCTACTATGTTAAAATTAAATACACTCCAGTTCAAGATGTTGATACAGGAGGATCCTGAACTCACTTCCTCCCATGGACACAGTTAATCTACAGCTACATATGAAACAATTTCCTCTGAAGGAAACCCAAAGTCTAGCTGAAACACTCCTTCTTACACATCAGGCGAAGAAGAAAAAACCCCACATCAAAATGGGTAGGAGAGGCTGAGATACAATTTCATCATAAACCCTCCCCCAGGTATGGCGACTCACAATCGGGAGGGAACCCACAACTCCAAGCTTCTCCCTGAGGAGCAAATGGCTTGAATCTCACATCTGTTATCAAAACTTTTAAAACCTGCACCTAAGAGATGAGCCCCCAAAATATCAAGCTTTGAAAGCCCATATATAGATGAGTCTTGTTTCTGTTTTATTTTTTTAATCCATTTAGCTATTCTATATCTTTTGATGGGAGAATTGAGACTATTTACATTTGATGTAACTTTTGATAGGTATGGACTTATTGCCATTATGTTCATTATTTTCTAGTTGTTTTGTAATTCCTTTGTTACTTTTTTTCTTGCTCTCTTCCTTTGTGGTTTGATGATTTTCTGTGATGGTATGCTTAGATTCCTTTCTCTTTCTCTTTTGTGTATCTACTATAGGTTTTTGTTTTGTGGTTACCATGAGGCTTATATAAAACAACTTATATTTATAGCTATCTATTTTAAATCAGTAAAAACTTAAGTCAACTGCATTCTAAAGCTTTACATTTTTACTCTCCTCTCATGTTTTATGTTTTTGATGTCACAACTTACATCTTTTTATTTTGTGTATCTATTAACAAATTATTGCAGTTATTTTTACAACTTTTGTCTGTTAACTTTCATACTAGCTTTATAAGTTATTAACCTACCACCTTTATAATATGGCCCTTTCACAAAACATAGGTGGTAAGATTCTTGACATCCATCTTAGCAATGATTTTTTTATATTTGACACCAAAGCAAAAATAAATAAGTGGGACTATATCAATCTGAAAAACTTCTGCATACACACACACAAAAAATCAACAAAATAAAAAGGCAACCTACAGAATGGGAGAAAATATCTGCAAATCATATTTCTGGTAAGGGGTTAACATCCAAAATATATTTTAAAAACTTATACAACTCAAAGCAAAAAAACAACAACAATCCTGTTTAAAAAAATTGTCAGAGGAACTGAATAGACATTTTTGCAAGACATACAGATGGCCACCAGGTAGTTGAAAAAGTGCTCAACATCATGAGTCATCAAGGAAATACAAATCAAAAGCACAAAGAGATACCATCTCACACCTGTTAAAATGTCTGTCATCAAAAAGACAAGAAATAACAAGGGTCAGCAAGGATGTGGAGAAAAGGGAACCCTTGTACACTGTTGGTGAAATGTACATTGCTTAGCCACTATGGAAAACAGTATGGAGGTACCTCAAAAAATTAAAAATAGAACTACCATATGATCCAGAAACTCCACTTCTGGCTATATGAAGACAGTAACTCACAAAGATGGTCCTCACTCCCATGTATATTGCAGCATTATTTACAACAGCCAAGACATGGAAACAACTTAAGTGTCCATGAATGGATAAAGAAGACGTGTATATACAATGGAATATTATTCATCCGTAAGAAAGAAGGAAATTCTCCCATAGATGGACCTAGAGGGCACTATGCTAAGTGAAATAAGTCAGAGAAAGGCAAAAACCATATGATCTCACATATGCAATCTACAAAAAAGGAAAAAATAAATTCATAGATATAGAAAACAGATTGGAAGTTGCTAGATGCAGGGTGGGGTATGGGTGCAATAGATGAAGGGGGTCAAAAGGTATAAACTTACAGTTATAAAATAAATAAGTCCTGGGGATGTAATGTCCAGCAAGGTGATTATAATTAGTAATACTGTATTATATACTTGAAAGTTTCTAAGAGAGCAGATCTTAAAAGTTTTCCTTACAAGAAAAAATAATTTTAACTATGTATGGTGATAGATGTTTACTAGATTTACTGTGATCATTTTGCAATATGCACATATATCAAATCATTATGTTGTATATCTGAAACTAATAAACTGTTACATGTCAACTGTATCTCAAAAAAATAATAATTATACTCTTCCAAGACCTTGTTCTTTTCTATTGCTTCCACATGCAACAAAACAATCCTGGGAACACCCCTACTTCCCAATTCCATTCTCACTAGCTGCCATCCAAGAGAAATTTTTGTTTGGTTTGGTTTATTTCTTGTTTGCTTGTTGGCTTTTGTCTTTTCATTAATTGTGTCTCAGTAGGAACTACTGGTTCTGATTTTACCCAACCCGTGGACAGGTCCAGACCAGCTCTTCCACTCCTACCCTTTCTTTCCCTCCTATGGTGACTACTGCGTTGGTCTCTCTTGCAGAAATTAAGATTTTAGCCAGCGTTCCACCTCACCTTTAGCCCTGTCCAAGTGTCACAGATGAAAAGCCCCATGCCTGCTCTGCATAAGAACTCCTCATAGCACCTGATTCCCTTCAAGACCACCAATGGGCTTATTTTCTTTTCTGTCTTTCTTTGGCCACATTCAAGCTGCCACAGATATAATCAAACAGAGTTTGTTTTTTAAGGAGTCTAACCTACTGATAATTCCTTCTTTGAGTGGATATATCTATATTATTCATACATGGGAAAATATGAATTCTTTAAAAGATTAACTGGACAGCATCTGATATTAATGACCACACTGCCGTCCTTGAAAATCCTGTTTTCTTTCCTATGGCACTATTTTTCTAGTACTTCTAAAGCATCTCTAGCAGCTCATTCTCAGTCACTTTTTCTGGTTTCTCTTTTATTGCACATCCTCCAACTTCAAATGCTGTGCCTCCTCAGGACTCTGTCTTTTGTTCTTACTCGGGACATTGTCTCTTGAGAATCATATATATATATATATATATATATATATATATATATATATATATATATATATATATACACAAACATATTCAATTGCCACCTATCATTGAATACTAAAAATCTCTTCTCAGGCTCTGTATATATAAATGCCTGCTACACATCTTGACCTATTTCACAGATTTTTTCAGAAGACCCTCAATTGACCTCAAAGGCCAAACATAACTCATATTCTCTTGGAAATTTGCTCTCCCTCTAAATCAGAGTAATGCTAGGTATTTTTTAAATCACAAAATATATAGTACTCAAACACTATTATTTCTTTCTCATGTAATAATCTAATTAGTTTTCTTGGTTGGCAGGCAACTTTTTGCATCTAGTGATTTACCGACGCAGTCCTTCCCATCTTGTGTCTCTAAGCATCCCATCCGTGAGGGCTCCAGTGCCATCTAGCCATAGAAGAAGGATAATGTAGAAAAGGAATTGCCACTTCTTACAATCCTTGAAAATGATGCACATCACTCTGGTAACATTCCATTGTTGAGATCTAGCCTCATGGTCACACTTAGCTGGAGAGAAGATCAGAAACTGTGTTCCTTGGCTGAGCAGCCATTTCACAGTGACTATTCTATGAAAGGGTAGGTGAATACTGGTGAACAGTTAACCTATTCTGCAACCTCCTCGTATGTTTTCAATTTTGGCGAATGGCACCATCCCATCAACTACCCATTTACCCAAATCATAAATCCAGGTATCTTCAATATTTTCTTTATCCCTTAACTAATCATCAAATCCCATCAAATCTAAATCTTCTAAATCACTGTGATAGCTCTTACCTCATTTCCATCCTCACTGCCACTGCTCAACTTCAAGCTCTCAGTATTTTTGGACCTGCCTGGAGACTTGCCACTTCTCAACTCTCTCCTCATTCTTCCCATACACAACTTTTTAATACTCTGATGTCATCATACTTCTCTGCTAAAATTTTTTCAGTGGCTTTCGGTTTGGTGATAGGAAATTAAAGAAACTACTATATGTCACACAAGATCTTTTATGATCTGGCCCTTTATATTGTCCAGAATTATTTCCTGCCATTCCCCAACCCCTTATAATATGTACTGTATAGCAGCAGCAATAACAATAAAACAAGTTACCTGCAGTTTCTAAAACAAGCTATTCTCCCTCACATCTTAGTTTCTATCTATGTTACTCCTTCTTCATAGAATGAACGCAGTTTGTCCACTTGGTAAATTTAGTGATAGATACCAGATGAAAAGTTGTCTCCTCTAGCACATCTTCCTCCTGACAACTGACAAAACTTAGAAGTATCTTTCTAGGCTCCCACTGCCTTCTGTACAAAACCCAATTGGAGCAATTTATCTAAATGTGTTAGACATTTTTCTCTTTCTCTCTAGCTACTAGATTATAGCTTCTTAAAGATCAGTTCCATGTGCTTTCATCTCTGTACCTTGCAGAGTCTAACACATAACAGAATATAAACTACATAAGAACAGAAACTTTGCTTTGTCACAACTGTAACCTGTGTCTAAGATATAGGAGACACTCAATAAATATCTATTAAGTAAATTCATAATATGTCTTCAATGCATATTTACTGAAGATAAAAAGAGAAAACAATTAATATAGTTGAAAGTATAGTCAGCTAAGAGTTTGAATCCTGGCTTGAATGTATGACCTTGAACAAGTTATTTAATCTCTTTGAACTTGAGTCTCTTTTGCTGTGAAGACTTCATAGAATCAAGTTCTTGTAGAATAAAGTACATAAAGCTCATAGCACAATGCCTCGACTATGGTAACAATCATGTATCCTAATTATCAGCAGGGGTTACAGCGTACATAACCAATGTTTATAGATGTTTCAGTATTCCTAACTATATAACTAATCTCACCTATAGCACATTGAAACCTAAAGCATTTTTATCTTGGAAGAAATTTTATACAATTTCCAAAAAAATTTAAAGTGTACCTAGATTGGTTTGTCTCAAAGAAATCACATTACAATTTCTGAAAAGGTGTTAATTTTATTTCTAGATCTAAGCCATAATTTCCACACAGTAAGAAAATATAAGAAAAAGAGCCTAAAAATAAAGTTTTCAATAAAAGCTAACTTTAAATCAAAGTAAAATACAAACACTGAAATGTGACACAAAAATACAACTGACTTAATTGGAAAGACAATGTAAGATATACTTACCTCACCAAGTCCGAAGTTCCATGATTGCTTATAATGTAATTCTTCCAAAGGGACAGTACCCCTGAGGATCATAAATAAGACAGTATTAAAGTTTGCTTTATTCCCTCTGAAAATGATCGTTCTATATTACAGTTCCCAAACTTGGCTACAGATTGGAATTCTAAGGGAAGCTTTTTAAAAAAAGAAAGATTCATAAACTCCATCCTAAGGAGTCTAGTTATTATATGTAAGTCAAACTTGGTATTTTGTATTTTAAATTCACCCCCTCAAGTGATGTGGGTCTGCAACCAGGTTTAGAAACCATGTTCTAAATCATTGTCATAAAGTACACTTTAAAATTCAAGGCCTAACATGATGTTTCCCATTCATAAATTTCTGAATATTTGGAGATTTGACAGACAATTTAATCTGTTCATTTTATTAAATAAGTTGTGAATCTACATTTTAATTAATTTGTTGTGCCAATCCCATAAAAATGGCACATTTTTTATAAAGATATTTTTAATATTTCCATAAGAAAGTACATCCAAAATAAAAAGCTATTCTAGTTCATGATTTTCAATTACCAGCATTTAACTAAATCACAGTTATTACCAAGAAAGTTAGGACTATTCTGAAACTACAAGTTTTCTTTAATTAACCATAACTGCAGCACCGTAAACTGTTGATATACTTCCTTACGCCATTAACACTTTAATTCTATTTTCCCTTGTTCTGATTCTATAATAACCAAGCAACCTTCCCATGGAGAGCCACCAAAAGCTTGAAACGATGCTTACTTATCATGCCAGTAAGCATTCCTATATATGTGATCCTTCTATTTCTTACTGTAAATTAATAAACTAACATTCTGGAGGGTATACAAGTTTCTTGAATACTCAAGTCAGTTTTCTTACATCTACTAGGTTGGTGCAAAAGTAATTGTGGTTTAAAAGGTTAAAAATAATTGCAAAAAATGCAATGACTTTTACACCAACCTAATAATCAACACCAAGATTCAGATATAGAAGATATTTTTGCACTGGCAAGTAGGATCAGCATTCTCTCAAGGAGGGTAACATAACCAAGATTCTGACAAGTGGTAAGCCATCTTTGAGACCAGCCTGCCCACCCTCACAGCAATATGCCTACCTCACTCTGCATCAGTTCAACCCTTCAACATGCATTATACTAGATTCTAATTTGCATTCCCCAGATTCACCTTAAAACTTACACATGGTTCACTGGATATTTCTGGATTTCTTTCTGTGGTGTATTGTCTTGGTAATCACTTTCAAATTTTCCTTTAAAAGTAAAAGTATGCATTGAAATAAAACATTAGCATAGACGGCTTCCGTTTTTTAATTTGAAACTTATTACTATGACCCATGTAGAGGGAAATCCCTGGTCCACAATGTCATATAATAGACTGTCATGCTATTTTTAATTTCATATTCCTCCAAAGACACACACACACACACACACACACACACACACACACACACGACAAAACAAAACAAAACAAAACAGAAACACCCAATAGATTATTGTGTTTTCCACGTATAACACCAACCTTTTTTTTCAGAGCTGGCTGGGTAACAATCCTCAAATTTTGTACTAAGATTATATCTTTCACTACCGTTGTACTCTTTCAGATAGTTCTTGTTTGGGTAACACTTTTCTGGATAACTTGTTTTATTAAAATTAGAATTACTAAAAGTCAACTCTGGATCTGTAAAAATACTTCTAATGCATCTACCAATGGGATAGTTTTTATCAGAACTAGTGACGGCACAAATATCTCCCGTACTTTCACAACCACACCTGTCAAATGTTTTCTTTATCCTCTGTTGATCTATGCTTAATAAATTGATCATATTTTCATTAATAAAACAGTCAACTTTCTCTGGTAAAAGGCTGGAGGTTGGCTGGTTCACATCTTCAAGAAAATTTGAAACCTCTTTTCTATTTTCTCCCCAAACATGTCCTACTGATTGGTTTTCAGTAATGAAGTCTAACTGTCTTCTCTCATCCATGTTTTCACAATCTTCACTCATAACCATAGCAGGTCTTCCAGTGAGGAAATTCCTATTTCCTGGACTTTGGGATAAATAAAAACATTCAGCAAGAAAAGCATAGAGCATTTTCATTTAGAAACTCTTAAATTCTTAGAGAACATACTGAATAGCTATTAACATTTGCCTAGACTATGTTTTTATTTCTCAAATTTAAATAAATACTATTACTTTGGGTTGAAATTTGTCTAATGCACTCTTGTAATGTCTTGTGAGTATAAACATAATCTATGTACACTTAGTTTAGTATCTGAACATGAAAAATTAGTATGTGGTTCAATTTACTGTTACATTAACAAAACGTGAGAAACCTATAGATGTCTTCTGTAATAATGTCTAGCAAATAACCTAGACAACCACTATGTCACTGATGTTAACCAGAAAAGCTATTTTTAAGACTGTGCAGAGAAAAATTATCCAGTGTTAAACTATTAAATCAAATAGTTATGAGGACACTATATGAGGTATTTCTCAACCTATCAAGGATATAAAAACAAACCCTTATGTTCTCAAAGAAGAGTATAGATACAAATGGATATATAAGTAATAAAACCAAGAGATAAGATGAATTAGATGAAAAGGTTAGACTAGATAACTTGTACGTTCCCTTCTAATGCAGAAATCATAATTCTAGTTTATGTCCAACTTGTGTAGAAGAATAAAAGTTATCATAGGAAATAATTAGAAATCAAAATGTTCTGGATTTTGTTGCTATTGACTATCTACAATTTATTTGGGGTTGGGTTGTTCCACAGATGGGAAGTACCAACGAAATTGAGAAAAGAAAGATAGACTCCTAAAACGATGATTGATTTCCAATTTTATTTTTTAAGTTACTCATGAAACATTTTTGAACAGGTATACCTGCTGTGTTCAAGGCATTATGCCACATGTTGGAAACCTAAAAATAAAAGAATTCAGTTTGGTATTAAAGAGAGAGAGGTATTTTGCCCATGAATGTTCACAGATCATGATCCTACACTGTTTCTCAATATGAGTATTATTGGTGTTTTAGGCAGAATAATGCTATTCTGTTATACCAAAAGGCACAGCCTATACTATGCAACAGTACACACTATTAACACCAAAGAAATTCCTATTATTCTAAATAAGAAAATAGTTATTTTAAGTAGTCTGACTCAGGAGAATCACTTACTGAGAGATCTGGGCATAGAGAAATGTATAATGCAGCTATTTCTCACAAGAAATAGTTTAGAAGAGGAAAGAAAAAAAAAAACTAGAAACTGATAAATGCCATGCTGCAGTCAAGTGTTACTACAGTAAATAGAAAAAAAAATTTACTTTGCTTCAGAAAACTCAGGCAGGTAGCATTTGAGTCAGGGACTGAATGTTGGGAAGAATTGCTGCTTGTAGAGATGATAGAAATGATACTAAGAACGTAAAAGTCTTATTAAGACAAATCAATCCAACTTTCTTAACAATTTATTCTTTCCTATAAATATAAAATTCAAATATAAAAATTATGGACTAAAATAGGGAAAAATTCATTATCTAAATGTCTTTTATGTATATTAAAGAGATATTTAATGTATACCTACTATGTGGTAGGGAGACAGCTTATAAGTTAATTAACTATTAATAAGCACTATGAATAAAAGAAATAAAGAAGTAAACAAACAGGTGCTACAAGATCACATGATGGAATAATTTGTGTTGGAGGTCCCGTTTCAGATTATTTGGCCAGGAAAGTCTCTAGTAAGCAAGTGATAAATAAGCTAAAACTACAGAATGGTTAGACATGTATAGAAAGCACACTCCAGGGGGATGGAATAATAAGCACAAAAGCAATATTTGCAGCATGTTTGAGAAACAAAGGGAAATAAAGATAGAATAGAATCAGTGAAAGAAAACTTATGACCTAAGTTTTAAAAGATACAAAAGGGCCCAGATTATACAGAGCTTTATTTTTGAAAATAATAATAAGAAACATGGAAAGGTTCTAAGTACAAAAGTAAAACTGACTTGCTTGTTGTCTTGGAAAATGTCAGTCTGATGGCTGGGTGAATGTGAACTTCAGGACTTCCATCTGGCCAAAATGAAATATGAGTGACCAGATTTATCCTCCTGACTAACACAGTTAAAAAACAGGAATAAAACCATATGAAACAATGGTTTTCAGATGGACCATCAGGTAGAACAGGATAATGATGTCTAAAAGACAGCAAACAAATGAAATGAGCCCTATGATTGCTTCTAACTTACTGAGTGGAGAGAGTATTCAAGCCACACAACAGAGAAGGGAAACCCAGTCAGAGCCCACAGATACCCTTTGTTGAGAAAACAGAGCTGGGAGTTCAGAGAAACTACAGAGGATGGAGTTCATAGGGCAGAGTACCATAAAGGAGAGTGCTTCAAAGAGAGACAAAGAGTGCTCCACAGATCTCCGAGTTTTCAAATCTTCAGGTAAGTAGTGATCTGCACATGCATATGAAGCTGGGAAAAGACCCACCCAAGATGAGAAGTTGGAACAATTTCAGGAGCTCACGCAGGGATGGGAAAATTTTGTGTTCCCACCAATCAGAGTGGGAAACCTTATAATTCAAAGGAAGTAGGAAAATACTCAGAAGGGTATTATCTTAGCCATAGACTGAAGATGTATCTGATCCTGCTTAACACAGTTTAAGGAAAGCCTCAATAAGATCATTCTATTTTCAACTAACTAACTGTATCTCAGGACAAAACTTAAGACAATTTATGGGAATGCAAAAATTTCCAGAAACCAAAAAGATAAAATTCACAATGTAGAAAATCAAACAAAATTACCTGGAGGGCAATGAAACAGAAAGTGACAACCCATGATGAGAACAATTATTAGAAATAGATAAAGGAAAAACACAAGTGATAGAATTTGTAGACCAGGACAGTAATAGAGTTATCATAACTATATTCTCTGTATTTGCATAGAGGACAGACTGAGCATATTGAACAGATACGTGGACGACAAAGAGTTAAATCCAACTTCTAGAGATGAAAAATAAACTGAACAAGTTCACCAGATTTGATACAAAAGAAGATACAATTAATAAATATGAAAATACAGCAATATTATCTATACAAAATGAAACATGAGAGAAAAAAGATTGAAAATAAACAGAGCATCAGTAAACTGTGACACAACTTCAAGTGGACTAATTTACATGTGATTTGAATCCCCAAATAAAAGAGGAGTCAGAAAAAAATATTTAAAAACTTAATGGCTGACTTTTTTCCAATTTGATAAAAAACAGTATGTCCACAGATCCAAAGAAGCTCAACACAACTCAAACCCAAGAAATAGAATGAAAATGAACATCCTAAGCAAAGGGTAGATATCCATGGGGAGAAATCCGTCATAGAAAAATCTTTTACAAAGAGAAAAATTATATATTATGCATTCATATATTAACATAAGAAAGACAGAAAACTTATTGGAAAGACAGAAAACTTATTATTGGAAACAACGCAAGTCAGAAGACATCTTTAAAAAAGAGGAGTATAATAAGACTTACAAATATACTAAAGATGAAAGATTAATTACCAGAAGATCCACACTATGAGAGATGTTAAAGAAAATGTTTTGAACAGAAGGAAAATGCCACCAGATAGAAACCTAGATCTACACAAAATAATGAAGACCACCAAAAATGAAAAATTTGTGCTTAAGTATAAAAAACATGTTTTCTAATTTTTAAACTCTGTACAAAGTAAAAGAATGTATTACTGGGACTTCCAGTCAAGATGGCAGAGTAGATAAACTCTGTGCTCACCTCTTCCCATGATCACACCAAAATTACAACTAAATTATAGAATAATCATCATTGAGAACCCCCTGAAGACTAGCTGAACAGAATTACTATAACTAAGAATATAAAGGAAAAAAAACACACCTCAAAATTGAGAGGAGGGCTAGAGACATGGAACAGGCAGGTCTGACATGCACAGTGTGGCGAATAAGTATCGGGAGGGCTATCTCAGCTCCAGAGGTTATCCCTAGGGAGCGAGGGGTCTCAGCCCACACCTGGTTCACCAGCCCAGGGCACCAGTGCCAGGAAGAAGAGTCCCTATAATATCTCACTGTGAAAACCAGCAGGGATCACATCTAAGAAAGACAAAGAAAGGGCTGCAGGAGACTGAGACACACTGCTCTTAAAGGGCCAGAAAAAAAGAAAAAAGAAAAAAAAAATGAGGATAGTTTAAAAATCCCTCTGGGACAACATCAACCATAACAAGATTTGCATCATAGGGATACCAGAAGGAGAAGAGAGAGAAGGAATTTAAAAACTATTTGAAGAAATAATGACTGTAAATTTCCCTAAGATGGAGAAGCAAATAGACATACAAGTCCAGGAATCGCAGAGAGTCCCAAACAGGATGAACCCAAAGAGGTCCACACCAAGACACATCATAATTAAAATGGCAAAGATTACCGACAAAGAGGGAATCCTAAAAGTAGCACAAAAAGAGCAGTCAATATGTACAAGGGAGCTCCCAGCTGATTTTTTTAACAGGACAGAGGAAATGGCATGAAATGTTCAAAGTGATGAAGGTAGAAACCTACAACAAAGATTATTCTAACCAGCATGGTTATCATTTAGAACCAGAGGACAGATAAAGCACTTCCCAGACAAGAAAAAGCTAAAGGAGTTTATCACCACTAAACCAGTTTTACAAGAAATGTTTAAGAGACTTCTTTAAGTAGAAAACAAAAGATGAAAAATATGAATAAGAAAATACAGGGAAGAAAAATAAAATCTCACCAACAAAGGCACACTTAGTAAAAGGAGTGGACAACTATGAAGCTAGTACAAAGGTTAAAAGACAAAAGTAGGGAGACAAAAATTGTGTAATTACAACAATAAATATATGGATACACATACAAAAAAACACACAACAAAAACATAAATGTGGAGGGGGTGAATAAAAATTGTAGTGGATTTAGAATGTGATAGAACTTAAGCAACCATCAACTTAAAATAGACTGATACAAACATAGCCTGGTATATATGAATCACATGGTAACCATAAACCAAAAATCTAAGAGATTTATAAGTTAGAAAGAGAAATAAATCCAAAAATAACACTATAGAAAGTCATCAACATTCAAGAGAAGAGATCAAGAGAATAAGAAAGGAACAGAGAAGATCTATAAAACAATCAGAAAACAATAAAATGGCAATACCTGCATACCTGTCAATAATTAATTATAAATGGACTAAATGTTTCAATCAAAAGACAAAGGGTGGCTGAATGGATAAAAAAAACAAGACCCATATTCAAGCTGCCTACAAGAGACCCACTTCAGATCGAAAAACACACACAGACTGAAACTAAAGGGTTGGAAAAAGATATTTCATGCAATGGAAACAAACAAAAAGCTGGGGTAGCAATACTTATACAATAATAGACTTTAAAACAATGGCTTTAGAAAGGACAAAGAAGGGCTTTTCATAATAATAAAGGGATCAACCCAACAAGAGTATATAACTCTTGTAAATATCTACACACCCCACACAGGAGCACCAAAATATATAAATATAAAGCAAATATTGATGAACATAACAGGAGAGATCAATAACAACCCAATAATAGTATAGGACTTTAACACCCAATTGACATCAATGGATAGATCATTGAGACAAAAATTCAACAAGGAAATATTGACCCTAAATGAAACATGAGACTAGGTGGACTTTATTGATAATTTTAGGACATTTCACCCCAAAAGAGCAGAATATATACATTTTTCTCAAGTGCATATGGAACATTTTTCAGGACAAACTACAATGTAGGACACAAGAAAAAAAGAGTAAATCAAATACAAAGAAAGAGACAAAAGGAAATAAAGAGCAGAATTCAATGAAATAAAAATAGGAAAATAAGAAATATGTGAAACTGGAAGATGATTCAGTGAGAAGATTAATAAAATTGGTAAGCCTCTAATCAGAATGACTGGGGGATAAATGAAAAACACAACTTACCATATTAGTAGTGAAAGATAAGATATCACTACAGATGTTAAAGATTTTAAATGCATAATATGGGGATTTTATGAATAACTTGAAGTCAACAAATTCTACAATGTAGAAAATAGGATCCATTCTTTGTATGACACAAACTACCAAAGCTCACTCAAGAAAAAATTATTACTAGCCTATATCTAGTAAAAAATGGAAATTACAGTTAGGGAAAAAAATATATATATTTCCCACAAAAAGAACGCCATACTAAATGGTTTCACTGATGGACTCTACCAGACATTTGAAGAAGCAATTGTACCAATTCTAGACAAACTCTTTCTGAAAATTACACAGGATAGAATACTTTCCAACTCATTCTATGATATCAACATTAGACGGATATCAAAACCAGACCAAGATCTTACAAGAAAAGAAACCTAGAATATTCCTCATAAAGATTAATGCAAAATTCCTAACAAAGTATGCATAACAAGAATAGCACATTGTGGGGTTTATTTCAGGTATACAAGACTTGTTTAATACTCAAAAATTAATAAATGTGGGATAGGACTTCTGGAATAATAGTGTGAGAAGCTATCCCCCCAAAACAATGGCAGAACCAGACAACACTTGCAAAAAAAAACCCATTTGAAAATGTGGGAAATGACCAAAGAAATACAATAAATTTAGAAGCAGTACTTCAAGAAAAACTACTGAGCCTTACTAGGAACAGTGGGAGTCTGTAGAGTTTGAGCCATGGGCGGCTACCTTCCCTCCACCCCTAGTTCCATGGCTAGTAGCTCTACCAAGACTGAGCAATCTGGGGATGGGGGGTGAGGGGGAGTCCCATGCCCAGGGAATTCATCAAAAACAATCATTATCTTGGTGGCAAACCATCAGGGAAGTCCAATATTGCAGCTGCTTGAGGCTACAATATTTGGAGCAAATGATGAATTCAGACCCTTATGTCACACCATACATAAAAATTAACTCAAAATGAATCGCAGACCTATAATAAATGTAAGATCTAAAATGACAAGAGAAGAAAACATAGGAGAAAATCTTTATGACCTTGGTTTAGGTAAAGATTTGTTAGGTTTGACACCATATGCATGATTCATAAACAAAAGGTAATAATACGATTTCATCAAAATTAAAACCTTTTTCACTTCAAAAATATACCAATAAGAAAATAAAGAGAGTATTTCAGCAAAGATACACTAATGCCTAATAAACACATGAAAAGATGCCAAAAATCATCAATCATTAGGGAAATGCAAAAATAAAACCACAATGATAGAATGGCATAAATTTTAAAAGACTGAGTATACCAGTGTCATCAAGGATGTATTACAACTGGAACTCTCATAATTCCTAACAGGAATGTAAAATCATACAAATCACTTTGAAAAAGTTTACCAGTTTCTTCAAAACTGAAACACACACCTACCATATGACCCAGCCATTGCACTCGTTGATATTTACCCAAGAGAAATGAAAGCATATGTCCAAACCAAGACTTCTACATGAACTTTCATAGCAGCTGTATTTGATATAGACAAAATTGGAGGAAAAAAACAAATGCCCAACAAATAAATAAATAAATTGTGCTATGTCCATACAATGGAATACTACTCAGCAATAAAACGGAATGAACAACTGATACACAAAATAAACAACAAAGATGAATTTCAAAGTAATTATGCTGAGTGAAAGAAGTTAAACCAAAAAAAAGGTGAATATGCTGCATGATGCCACTTACATAAAATTCTAGAAAATATAGACTAATCTGTAGAGTCAGAAAGCAGATCAACAGCTGCCTTGGGATGGGGGTAAGGGGTGTGAAGTGGCCAGAGGAAGGAATTACAAAGGTGCCCAAAGAAACTACTGGGGATGATGAATACTATCTTTATTACATTTGACATCTGTCAAAACTTATCAAAGTGTACATTTTAGGTAAGGTGAGTTTGTTGTATGTTGATTACACATTAATAAAGCTGTAAAAATAAAAATGGATCTGAGGACAAAGAGGAAACAAAAACCACCATTATGTGGCATTACAATTCTGTAAATAAGAGGCAGTGGTAGCTTACTCTGAGATGAAACTGTATAGATAGAAACATGAGTAGATAATTTTAAAGTTTATTAGAATACAGAATCGACAATATTTTATTGGTAAATGGATATTGGGAGTTGAAGAAAAGGAAGGAATCAAGGACAACTTTTATTTTGGTTTAAGCAAAGTGAATAGTGAGTGAATAGTGGTGCTATTTACTAAAATGAGGAAGACTGGAATAGGATTACAGAGTCAAGGTTTTTCACCATGATTACGAAGAGTGACTCAAACTGGTTTTACAAGTTTAAAAGATTTAAAACAATGAACCAAGGTTTATATACAGACATCAAAAAAATAAAAATGGGGCACTGATCAACTGCCATAAATGGAAATTAATATGTTTGATGATACAGAAAAATAAACTAGTAATTCATGGAAATCATAAAACAGGTGCAAAACACCTTAACCTAAAATATTTTTTTAAATAGCTAAATAAAAGGTAGATGTGCAAATTGGAAACATAATTCTTTGAAACTATTTTAATTAAATGCTACATTTTACTTCGTGATTTTTTCTACTATTACTTCATTCTGTTTGCATATCTAACTATTTGTCTCCGTTAGAATCAAATTAGTAATTCAAAGAAAGAATGTTCCAAGTTCTTTATTACCTTCCACATCGTTGCTCACCTGTTTAATCTATCGAATGTTCCAAATTGTGCTGTTTTATATGATGGACTGAGAGCATCTTGACTTTCATTTAATTTGGAAATCAAGGAATTAGAATAATTAACATTACTGATCTGAAAAAAAGAAAAATAGAACCTGCCAAAATGGTAAATGTGTGTGTGTGTATACAATTAAACATATTTAGCATAAAATGCCATTTAAATGGACATCTATATTGAAAAAAACCATTTTTTCGTCTAAAAATCAAGTAATTATATCCTTATTGAAACAAAATACATATTGTTCTAACAATGAAAGCAATATCAGTATTTGAATAATTGTTAAGCTAACAGAGTTGGTACTATGGTGAAGTAACCATTTTCTCACAGGTTTAAAAAAAAAAAAAAAAAAAAGACTAAAAGAAAAATACCCAGGACAGCAGGATCTTGAGTAAATAAAAGTTAATTTCTCTGACAGAAAATAATAGTTCTTCCCAAGGTAACAGCTATACTTATCTCAGTCCTTCCATTTACTGAGTAATTTTATAGACTACTACTTTAATCTTTCTGAATATCAGTATCATTGGGTACAATGGGGGAAAGTGAAGACTGTTGTGAGAAGTAGGTGAGAAATATCATTTGTTAATGTGGAAGGTACCATATAAATGTAAGATACCGTGTTTCCCCAAAAATAAGACGGAACTGGACAATCAGCTCTAATGCGTCTTTTGGAGCAAAAATTAATATAAGACTTGGTATTATATTATATTATATTATATTATATTATATTATGTAAGACCCGGTGTTATATTATATTATATTTATTATATTATACCTGGTATTATATTATACCTGGTATTATATATATTATATTATATTATAATGTTATATAACACCCGGTCTTATATTATAGTAAAATAAGACCGGGTCTTATATTAATTTTTGCTCCAAAAGGTGCATTAGAGCTGATTGACCAGCTAGATCTTATTTTGGGGGAAACATGGTATTATCTTGGCCCAACACTAATCTATCCAGCCATAATAATTTATACCTGTACTGTATTTTATTTATAAGCCATGAAGCAAAGAAATGAGAGGTCCAAAGACAGTCAATGACAGAAATAGAGAAAAAAAGAGGAGGTAACAAAAGAGATACTGAAAGTCTTTTAAAAGAAGATCAAAAGTTACAGAGAGCTGTAAAATCTCTACATCTCAGCCTCAGAGAGACAGTGACAGAAGTGCAGAGACCAAGTCATCCACTGACGTGAGAAAAACAAACAAATCAAAAGATAATACTATATACTGGCTCAATACTACTTCTCTAGGGATGAGTGAGCCACAGACCACTTTTTATTCTAACCTGCTTTTTCAACTCATTTTCTTTCGTATTTTATAATTTCATTTGAATTCTCACTTTTCTTGAAATCCCTCCAAATAAGTTATTACTTCCCAAATACTTCACAACGTGACACTATGCCCCTCTTTTCTCTCTTCTGCCACATTAAATATAACATTATACTCCTCTGGAAATAATCAATAACCTGCAGTCTGTAAGTAGAAGACCATTTAAGTAGAGATTACAAAGAGTTTCATTCTCTATCTTATAGACTATTTAATGGAGCAAGGATGAGTTATAAACTGATCTAAAATGCAAGTTTTAATCTTATAAAATACACACTGAATGAGTAATTAAATGTTTTTCATTACATCATTCAAAAAAATTATTGGATCTTTAAATTAATATAGCTACTAGCACATATCACTAGAATGTATTTCATTTTCTCTTCTCTTAAAAACAGAAAACATAGTTTAATAAATACATTAATAAAATTGAATCATATCATTATATATAATTATACTTTACCATAATATATAACTATAATTTGTTTAATTATAAATTTATGAATTTATAAATTATAAATTTATAAATAATATATACATAAATATTGCAAAAACCACTCCATGCAAAAATGGAAGACATTCATAACTAAATATTCCTGTTGACAAGACATAGTGTTTATATAACAATTTTCCTCACTACCATTTGAACAGTCCAGTTTTTGGATTCATAATCTTCTACAGTGCAAAGAATTAAGCTTTTGATCTAAGATGAATTATTACACCTAATTTATCTCCTAATTTGGCTATACCTATAGCAATTCACAACTAATATTTTTTTTAATTTATAAAAGAAAAAATATCGTAAAAATATAAGGACATAAAATACTAAAAACTAGTGATTCAAAGATACCTGCTCATTCTGTTTCTCATATGAGACTTTTTGAGGACTAGGCACTATTCTGGGAATGAAATTTTGTTTTGTAATATGTCCGTTAGAAGATAATTCTGCTGAAAAAGATAGTGGAGTGAAAGTGCAGTTTTCTGTTCTGTTGAACTGAGGTTCAAACATTCCGCATGCATCCACAACTTGTGATGACTATAGGAAAGAAGATACAATCATGTGAATTTCCAAAATATATAGAGAAGACAAAGGTCAAAATACAGGTGAAAAGGTCATGGGTTACAGAAAAAGTCCTAAGGAAAGGTAAGTTGTCAGTAATTGACAGAACTTAACTAAGACAAGAGAAGTTACCAATTAAGTATGTACTTAAGAGCTGCTTTCCATCTGCCTTTCTCACCCCTGGTCCCTTCCACCCTAAAGCTCCATTCCTGCATGTCATCTCCTAATGATAAGAAATCTGAGTTTTACTAACCCACAATTCAGGTGAAAATATTTCAAAGAGATTTTAGTATCATTGCCCCTACCTTTCTGATGTAGTTTAACTTTGGCAATTCAAAGGAGAGAAAAGATAATAATATGGTACTGGACCTTAAAATTTCAAGCTTTTATAACAATCTGTGCATTTTCTAATTGATTAAAATATTATTTGCTAAAAAATAATCATTCACAAGTACTTTGAAAGAAAAATGACCTTGGGATCAATGTAAATATTGAAAACCACAATTTGATATGAAATAATCTGGTCACTGTGCCTGAACAGATAAATTACTCAATGATTACACAAACTCAAAGTAGGAATCCTCAAACGAATTATCCTGTGAAACTCCTCAAGACAAACAGAATCAAATGTTGTACATATACAGGCCTAAGTCTACATTATCAGAATTCCAAAGAGTTTCTCATAAGCAATCAGCTAAAAAATTTTTAAGGTAGTTTCCTTACATTAAAAATTAAAAAAATAATAATTTTAAAGACTTAAATTTTTTAAAAAGAATAACTAATTTTTCCTGATAGTCAAAAAATGTACATTGTTTGGTAGCATGCCACAATTGTTATAACAACTTATAAAAAAATTTGTTTTTAAATCTCACCTGAACTGGGCCAAGGTCTTCTTTGCTGCCTAGTCTTTGATAGTGTATACTACGAAAAGAAAATTTTTAAATTAAAAATAGAGATGCCAATAAAATCGACTACCTTTTTATATAGCATATTTAAAATTCATATTGTTCTATACAAATACATAAAACATATGGAACACTAAGTAAATCATTCCAAGGTCATAATATTATTGAGTTTTATAAAAATTATATTATTACTAGAGATATTTTTATGTCAAGGAATGTCAAACTATGCATACAAAACAGTATAGAGATTAGGTCATTTGATAAGGTCATAACAGTTTAATAATACTGTTAAGAGCAAAACAAAAACTGGAGGTAGATGGATAAGCCTTTTGTACATTTTCCAATGAACAAAAGTCTCAATTTAATTGATCCATTTAAATACCTAATAGTATACAACTTAGCTAAAACCTACTTGTTTTCTATATCATCAATGCAGAGGTTAGATGGTACACAAGGAGGCGACATTGGAAGTTCTAAATCATGCTTTCTTAGGGACATTTTTATGTCTCTCTTCATATTCACGTGGATTGGTTTTCTCACGGTTTCTATAATAAAATTATAATTTTAAAATAAGAATGCTAAAATCTTGTAAAAGCACTGTTTGATATACCATATAAATTAAATAAATGTACATCTTGAAAATTTATTAAAACTATATATATCCTATATAGGCTAAAAGAAGTCATTACAGTAGCAAACATCACAGATAATTCCAATCATCCTTTTCGTCATCAGCCACATACTCCTCATGAAAAGGGCTCTACTAATTCAGTTCTTTTTTCTTCCTCCAAGACTTCCCTGACCCCAGACTGTGTCAGATACTGTGTCATATTCTGCCATAGGACTACATGCATTCTTTGTTACAGCACTTACCATAGTTTATTGTACTTGATTAACTCTATCTCCCTCACTAGATTTTTAAACTTTATAGAAGCAGAAACCTTGTATTTCCTTTTAGAGGATACCACTATTTTATCTGTTTAGTACTTGTGACAACTCTCTTTTTCTGGGAAATACTTTTTACACACGCACAGACTATATAGTTCTAGAGAAGACTTTTTATCTTTTTATAAAACCCTACTTCTCCAGAAAAATTAGTTTAGAGGTAGCCATCTGACTCAAGATGAATCGTAATATTAATAGTATTGTATCCTTCTGGTAATAAGTAACTGTGCCCCTCCTGGGACCTGGCACCAATGCGGGAAGGCAACATCCTTCCAGTGGAATTTAAAAATTCAGAACCAGAGAAACTCTCAGTATTTCCCTGCTGGCAAAACTAGAAGAAATGAGCGATATTAGTTTTTTAACATCATATTTAAGCCTCAGGATGAAGACAGTCTAACAGAATAAAATCAAATCTGAAGTAAGAAAGAATCTTCATAGCATTCAAGTCCCCAGTTCAAGCAGTCTCTGCGGCCCAACTGAACCACTGTTCCTCCCCTTAGTTAAGCATCTTAGTCCATTCTGGCTGCTACAACAGAATACATATCAAAGACGGGTGGATTACAAACGAAAATTTATTTATCAGTTTGGAGGCCGGGCAGTCCGAGATAAAGGTGCTGGCAGACTCGGTGTCTGATGATGGCCCACTTCCTGGTTCATAGACAGCCAGCCATCTTCTAGCTGTGTTTTCACGTGGTAGAAGGTGTTACCATGTTTTCCTGAAAATAAGACCTAGCCGGACAATCAGTTCTAATGCGTCTTTTGGAGTAAAAATTAATATAAGACCTGGTATTATATTATATTATATTATATTATATTACATTACATTACATTACATAACATTACATTATATTATACCCAGTCTTATAGTAAAATAAGACTGGGTCTTATATGAATTTTTGCTCCAAAAGACGCATTAGAACTGATTGTCTGGCTAGGTCTTATTTTTGGGGAAACACAGTAAGAGAGCTTTCTGGGATCTCTTTTATAAGGGCACTAATTCCATTCATGATGGCTTGACCCTCGTCACTTAATCACCTCCTAAAGACCCCACTTCCTAATACCATAAAATTGGAAGTTAGGATTTCAACATATTAATTTGGGGGGGGACACAAACATTCAGTCCATAACATTAATATATATTTTTTAAATTTCTGTCATTTGCGGCCATGAATCCTGACTAAAAAAGTTTTGTTTTTCCTCTTCTAAATTCTCAGCTGGGGTCCCTCTAATAAAAGGCAGATTAATAAGAGAAATTTATTCAATGTAAAGTTTTATATGGAAAACTTTATTTAAAAAATGAAGACCCAAAGAAGTGATTAAACCTGAGCATTTTCATGCTAGGTTTGATGAAGAGTGGAAAGTTGTGGGAAGATGTGATAGGACAAAAGGGTATGAGCTAAGTGCAGTAAACTGGGGAAAACACAAGGCCTAGTCATCTAGATTCCTCTCAGTGTCCCTCTGTCTTGGAGATGAAGATCTTGCAGGTATAGGGAGAGCATCTCTCACGTGAGAATCTTTCCTGCACGTGCTGCTTCTCAAATTCCTTCAGCGTAAAATATTCAACGTACAAAAGTGCCTTATTTGAGGGCAGCATGCCCTGACACTGTCACTTTCTGTTCTATTCCCAGCATCAATCAAATACTTATGGTAGATACTCAATAAACATATGTTGAATACATGAATTCAAAGAAAGTGAGGGAGAAAGAAAACATAGAAAGGTAAACACATCATTGGCAGCCACATCCAAAAGAAACTGGAACCCTATCTTAAACCATACACAAAAAATCAAGTCAAATTGGATTAAAGACTTGAACATAAGACCTGAATCCATATAACTCCTAGAAGAAAACATAAGGGGTTAGCTCCTTGATATCAATCTTCGCAATAATTTTTTGGATATGACACCAAAAGCAAAGGCAACAAAAGCAAAAATAAACAAGTGGGACAACATCAAATTAAAAGCTTCTGCACAGCAAAGGAAACCATCAACAAAATGAAAGGCAACTTACTGAATGGGAGAAAATGTTTGCAAATCATATATCTGATAAGGGGCTAATATTCAAAATAATTTTTTAAAAATTTATATAATTTATTAGCAAACAAGCAATCTAATTAAAAAATGGGCAGAGGAACTAAAAAGGCATTTCTCCAAAAAAGACATTCAAATGGTCAACTGGTACATGAAAAGGTGCTCTATATTACTAAACCTCAGGGAATGCAAACCAAAAACCATGAGATACCACCTCACACCTGTTAGAATGACTACCACCAAAAAGACAAGAAGTAACAAGCCTTGGCAAGGACATGGAGAAAAAGCAACCCTTCTCCACTATTGGTGGGAATGTAAATTGGTGTAGTAACTGTGGAGAACAATATGGAGATTCCTCAAAAAATTAAAAGTAGAATATAATCCAGCAATCCTACTTGTGGATGTATATCCAAAGGAAATGAAAACAGGATGTCGAAGAGAGATGTCTGCCCTCCTATGTTCACTGCAGCATTATTCACAACGGCCAAGATATGGAAACAACATCAGAGTCCATCACAGGATGAATGGATAAAGATGTGGTGTACACACACACACACACACACACACACACACACACACACACACAAACACACACACACAAAATATTCTTCAACCATGAGAAAGAAGGAAATCCTGCCATTTATGAGAACATGCATGGACCTTCAAGGCATTACATTAAATAAGCCAGACAGAGAAAGACAAATGTTGCATGGTATCACTTACCTGTGAAACCTTTAAAAATTAGAAAATTAAAAGTCAAATTCAAGGAGACAAATAGAAAAGTGGTTGCCAGGGATGGGAGACAGGGGGAGTAGGGAAAATAGGGAGAGCTGGTAAAAGAATACAAACTTTCACCTGTAAGATGAATAAGGTCTGAGGTCTAATGTAAAATGTGGTGACTGTATTTGACAACAATGTATATATAAGTTAAAGAGTAAAAAGATAAATACATCAAACAGATTTACAAAATATTCCTAAGTCCATGAATAATGTATTTACTGCTACTAAAGTAAAACTAAATTTACTTGTGTAAGCTGTCATCTGTGGAGGGAGAAACAAAAAATGGTAGAGAAAGGAAAAGACAAGATACTGAAAATACTATGATCAATTTATATCCCTTTTATGAACTGTCTTATTTCTTAAGCTCTCATTTTAGCATTTATTTTAAAACATATATAAAACACAAGTTCCCTTGAGAGAGAAAAAAGTACTCTGATTAAGCTTTTTATTTACTTGAAGAATCAAAGTACAGGTCAACATGAATTTATTCATTTAAAGTATGAGACTACTACAGTTAACATCCCAGGAAAGCCTAAGAAATTATTTGGGTTGTGAGATAGGAAACTAATCACTGAGAAAAAATCTTTTCAGCTCTTCCTTTCAAACAAATTCCCTGACTAGCATAAGATATTAAAGAAATATATTCCCTGCCCTTTAGCTAAACTTTGGTAACTATATGCTTAGATAGAACAGTAACTGAAACTGAACAATAATAACCATACCTTATAAAATTAATTTTACATAACACACAACCTAAAATAAATGGATTAAGCAACAAAAGATTTTAAGCAAAAATTAACAAAGCTTCTAATTTAAGAAGACAACCAAGTTCTAAATTAGTTTATTTTTCACATCCTTTGAGTTCTAAAATTATAAACTTATTAGAAAACTAAATACTATGGTCACATCAGTCAAAACAAAATGCTTTTGGAAAGTCTTACTTACCAGGTGTTTTCTTCTGGCAAGAGATCTGATTTACCACATATAGGTTAAGGAGGTCTAAACTGACAGTGGAATTTTTGACAGGGGATAAAACTCCCAGTAATTTCATTTTTGACTTTAACTTTTTCTTTTCAAAATATTCCTAAAACAATTAAAAATTAAAAAGTTATTGCAGCCACCATATCGTTTCAGGCAGAATCATAAATAATAAAAAGTAATAATGCCATTAAATAATTTATTTGATTTTTTAAATTAAAGTTTATTGGGGTTACAATAGTTAGTCAAGTTATATAGGTTTCAAGTGTACAATTCTGTAATACATCATCTATATATATTTTTGTATTTTTGTGACACCAATCATGAAAAATCAACCATGAAAACTTGTAGTTTGCCTAAAGACTGTAAATTTCACAAGTGGTTATAATCTTTCTTTTGATAAAGGTAAAACAGAATTTTATAAAGCCATTCCCAGGTATCAAAAGATTAAAAATTATCTGAGTGTAGAAAGTTTTTAAAAATCTGATAAAACAAATATGACAGACTGAAAACCTGTTTTTCTACAAAGTATGCTATCTTACAGATATTAAAAGCCTTAAAACTATGCACAGCTGAGTGCTATTAAAAGTCAACTGACATGAGAAGAGAAAAAAGTTATGTGAGAACTAATCTCCAGCCAAACCCAATTTAATTTCCTTTGTTATTCCTCAATGACTTCCACATTTTTTAAACCAGACTTGCACTTAATTATCATTTTTCATCCAGTATTTATTTTCTTCTTGGTTGTTTGAGCTATAATTATTCTCGTCTTCATTCTTTTCCTTTCAGATGACATCCTTAATTTACCAAGTTCAAAGTCATTTATTTGTTTAAAATTCATTTACTGAACAACTATTATATATTAGACACTAAAAAACAAAATGTGACGACTTCTCTTCCATTAAATAACTCATAATACAATGCCATAAACATGATTATGAATGTAACAAATCAAATGTAAGAAAAGTCCAAGATGGCAAAAAGTTTAATGCAAGAGGAAGTACCACTTTTGCAAGAAGTTACGGTTCTTCCATTTTAATATTTCAGACCATTATTAATTATAATAGACTTTTAAGATCGTAAAAAAACTTTTAAGAACTGTAAGACACTTGCCAGCTATCAAGCAAAAAAAAGTCATGTTGTTATGCTAAATTAACCATGGATTAAAAAGTATCTGTTTATATTTCATTTGAGTGATTTGCAACTCCCAATTGGACTTAAGTGGTTTTTAAAAGATCATACTATATTTGTATATAGTTCAGCAATGAAATGACAGGTCCTTCAGGATGTAATTATTTTCCCCTTGATAAAAATGACTACAGATCTTATAATTGATGGCATCTTGGAATTAAAATGTTAATTCCAAAAGTGATAGGAGATGGTACAGGATCCTCAAGAAGGAAACTATGGGTATGTTGGGGAAGGTGGGCAGAGGGAGGGCTGGAGGAAAGGGAAACTTTCTTAGAAAGTTATTTCCAAGATTGATGGATGAGTCAGAATTAGCCAGAGGGTGGTAATATAAGGGTCCAGAAATAAGGAAGAACAGTACAAAGGCTGTCTACTCCAGGGGACACTGCAGAAGAGGTTGGACCCTCATACTCTCTAGCCATAATGATAGCTTCTATTCTTTGTATTCCTAGAAAGAACAAAGATATATGACTAACTTATTTACCTGACAAGGTTAGGCTTTATTTTTCTACCAAGTCTCATTTGGTAGAGACAAGCAGAAAATAATTAGAAGATAATTAGAAATCTTATTGAAAATAATCAAATTTTAATGTGAAAATAGTCATTTAACAGAAGTAGCTATGAAGACAGAAATAAAAACTGGAGAATGTGTCAAAGGAAATAAGGGAAGAACTTGTTTCAAGGTAAAGGGAATGGGCAGTTCTCCAAATGGAGACAGTCCACTTCATGAAGTGTTCAAATTAGTTTGTATCTCTCTCACACACACAAAATGAAAGGAATGGCAAACAGTGCAGGAGATGATAACATATTAAAGTAAACTGGACTGAAAAATATCCTTGAAATTGAACAACATGAAGTACAATTTTAACATTAGCACATAGGAGATAAGAGTGAAGGGACATAGTAGCAAGGAAAGGAAAAAGATCCAGAGGGGGATTTATTTGTTTTAATAGGAGAGAACTGAAATATCAATGGAAAGCCTCCAGTTGACACAGAGTGGTAAAAGACACAAGAAAAAGAATAGAAACAGTGAGGTCCCTGAGAAAGCAGAAAAAAATGGAATCCAGATCACAGATAGAGAGACCTTCCTTTGACAAAGGGAAACTACTTCCATAATTAAAGGAGGGAAAGAGAAGATGGGTGAACATGTAGGATGGTTTACAGAACTGATGATTGAAATTTGAGACAGTTCTCATCTAATAGCTTCTATTTCCTTTGAAATGCAAAATAAGGAAATCTAATGAGTATGAAGGAATAAAGAATAGGGTTGGGGAAGAGAGGTTTGGGGAGGCAAAGGAAGGTATGAAATTTTCAAAGAACAGGAAAGTGACATAACTAGAGAACAATACTTTGGGAAAAGGGCCATCTGTCTTTCCCTTTGTTGCAGATATTCTTATAAATATAAAGAATGAACCAAATGGAGTGAAACTATTTTTATAAAAAAACAGTCCGGGGAGAGACAACGTTCATAGCATATTATTGAGTGCCTATGTTATTGCTAGCCACAACTTTAGGCACAGGAGATACAGAATGAACAAAAGTAGTAAGATCCCTTTTCTCATAGATATATTTTAATGGACGGGAAAGAGAACAGAGTAAAAAATAAATAAATAAATAAATAAACAAATAAATAAATAAATAAATAAATACACACACACATACATATGTAAATACTAGTGTGTGAAAAGATTGATGAATAAAAGAGGTTACAGGAGAGAGTAAATGGAGGGTGGGAAGCTATTTAGATGTAGTGATCAGAAAAAGCGATCCTAAGAGAAGGTACTTTTGCTGAGCCCTAATTGTTGACAAGGCAGACATGCAAATATCCTGAAGGAGAATATTCCAACTAAAAGAAGAATGGAAGAAAGAGGTCAGTGTGGCTGAAATACAATGGACAATAGAGCAAGCAGTAAGAAATAAGGTCAGACAAGCCAACCTGGTGCAGATTCTTCAGGTCCTTGTAGGCTATGGTTAAATCAGATTTTACTCTAAAAGCAATGAAAAGCAATTGAGGTTTTTAAGGGGGGGGAATGATAAGCCATGGTTTGTGTTTTTAAAATATCATACTAACTGCTTTGTGAAAAACTGACTTTGACTACACAGGAGTAAAAGACAAAACAGAAGAAAGTCGGTAACTTCAGTCACATTAAATTTAAGAACTTTCCTTCAAAGATAGCACTAAGAAAGTAAAAATAAAAGCCACAGAGCATACATACGACTGACAAATAAGTCCTAAATGTATAAAGTCACTCTAAGAAAAAGACAAAACAACCCAAATGAAAAAAATACTTGAAAAAGTACCTCACTAAAAGAGGAAAACTGAATAAAAAGAGTCAGCTTCATTAGTAATCAAGGAAATACAAGTTAAATTTACGAGGCATCATTTCAATGAGTTATCAACTACCCTGTTTTCATAATAATCACTTCCTTGGTTTTCTCTAAAGTTTACTGCATTTGAACATGTTTTTTCCTGCTTTAGAACTTTTTGTAAATGGAATCTTACTGCTAGTAATCTTCTGTGAGTTTCTTCGTTTGCTCAATATCATGTTTTCAAGATTCATCTACTTTAATTACATGTAGCTGATACTTTTTCACTGTTGTACCATTACTTGGGTATGCCATAATGTGTTTCACCATACTACTGCTAATGGACATTGCATGATCCCCTTCCTGACCCCTCCCTTGCTCTTCTTCTTCCTCTCTTTCTCCTTCTTTTTTTCTTTTTTTCTTTTTTTGTTTTCTACTTACAAAACAATGATTCAAACAAGTTAATGTCTCAAAGTGCACATGTGGAAGAGTTTCTCTCGGATATATACTGCTCAGTTGTACGATATAAGCATGTGCTCAACTTTACTATGTCATATAATCAATGTAGTAAAAAAAATTGTTTAAATAGGAGATAGGTTATAAGTCCATGATATTACTCTAGGCAATAAATGATTATTTGAATCAGGGTGCTAATACCATGTTTCCCTGAAAATAAGACCTAACCAGAAAAAATGTCCTAGCATGATTTTTCAGGATGACATCTCCTGAACATAAGCCCTAATTAGTATTTTGGAGCAAAAATTAATATAAGACCCGGTCTTATTTTCGGGGGAAACACAGTAGTACAGGTAGTGAGAAGTGATGGGATATAGTTTGGAACTAGAACAACAAGAATCAACAATGATCCTTAAGTCTCTGCCTGAGCTAAAAAGGTAGCTAATCATGCTATCTACAAAGAAGGGGAAGACTAAAGGAAGATGGTCTTCCAGTTTCACTTAGGTCAATTTACAAACCTGGTAAAATTGTTACAGATATCAATTTTCTCATAGAGCTAATACAAATATATATATATATATATATATATATATATATATATATATATATATATGTATGTATGTATTTTTTTACCTTTTGCTTTCTCTTCTCCTGTTTGATCAGAACCCTGGTCCTGAAAAGGAAAGGATGAAAAATACAATAATTAGAGGAATGGTCTCTAAAATGATTGCCATTTTAGCAGAATTGAAGAATTGGGATTAAGACTAAAAGTGTAGTGATTATTCTCTGAAAATAAATTTAAAATGTTCTTAAAGTATTTATAGTATATAATTTTCCACAAAACTTTGTTAGATAGAAAACCCAAGAACAAAACAGACTCCAGACCTATGATAAATAATTAAGTATAAAATAAATCTGAATTATAAAATGAAGATAAGCAAAGAGAAATCATTGATTGGAAAGGATGTATCACTGAAATATTCTCATCTGATAGCAATATTCTTGGTCAACACTTCTAGTTTCTTTGCCTTTCTTTGTATTTCAGTATCCTGCTTATCAACAGGGAATAGAGAGATGATGAAAATCTATATATAGGATTTAAGAAAATGTTAAGTTTATTATTAGAGCAACTTCAATTACATTAATATATTAGCTATTTGTATTTGAAACCTCATACCTTCCTTAAAAAATACCTAGTTATTATGGATGTGCTTCATACCTATGATCTTTGTGCCAAACACTGCACTGAATCACAATGATACTGCACTATTTATGGTTACAAAATGGTTATAAAATATATATAATAGTGTTAATAATAGTGGAATGCTATAAAACATTCATGATAATACAAGTAGATCTGCACAAAATATCTTTTAGATATACATGAAACTATGGTCTCAAATTCAAGATTTGTGCAAGAAGTGTAAGTAAAACGACAAAATGTATCTTAGCTATATGAAATTATGTAGTAACAAATATAATTGCTAATGAGTACCATATATCTCGCACCATTCTAGATACATCAGATACTTTATGTGTATAAGTTAATTCAATCTTCACAGCAGTTCTTTAAAGTAGGTTCTATTTTGATCCCCATTTTACTGATGAGGAACCTAGGACACAGAGAAGTTAAGTAACTTGCTCATAGTCACACTGCTAATAAGTAATAGAGCCAGGACTCAAGCCAAGAATTCTAGTTTTGGAAGTTTTTAACCAGTACAGTATACTGTCTTCTAAGTATATGAACTGTGGACATACAAAGCTTTTCATTATTCCAAATGATTTTCATAAACTACATAAATGACAGTTATTGAATGCCGCCAGACTCTGCCACTTACTGAACTTGTTCTTTAATGTATTTCCCAATAGCTATGTCTTAACTGATGATTTTGAGCTCGCTAAGCAAAGAATCTGGTATATTCTGCTCCATGCAGCATCATAATGTACTATTGGCATTCAAACTTAAGGAAATAAATTGCATTTCATTGACTCATCAAATGCTAAATCTAGAGTGGACCTAAGAATTTAGTTTATTCTCCATCATTTTAAAACTTACAAAACTGAAGCATAGAAAGCAAAGTGACTTTTCAAAGTTCAGAAATCTAAGAAGTATGACAGAGCCAGCAATGATATTAAACAATCCAATTAAAAAGAGATAAATATCAATTCTATAAGCAGTTTCCATGTTATTAAGCTCAGTAGAATTGGAAACGTGTCAAAGTCTAAATGCAGTCTTCATATACGTATGTGTAAATCAAGTGACTTGATTCTTAGCTGCTTTTCCACTATCCAGGACACTTTTATGGTTCTCACCAAATTCTATGTACTCCATAATCCCTATTTCTATGAGCCTAAAAAAAAAATTAGTAATTCAAGACCAATTTCCAGATCAGCCTACTTCACAGTGAAAGTGAAAATGGATTCTGGCATGTAAGTCAAAGGTAATTTCTTAAACAGAACATTTTAATTAAGGCAACCAATGCTACTAAGTAGTACTATATGTCTAAATGTTTTACTGAATATAGTCATGTGATTACCTGCACTAAAAAAGGAGATTGATCTGTTAAGATTATTAGTTACAAGAAATTGAAGGAATGTTTGGCTAATTTAAAAAGAAAATAAATGTATTAAAAGAAAACTGGGTAGCTAACAAACTTGCCAAGAAAGCTGAAGAAGCAACTGGAGCAAAAAAAAAAAAAACAAGGAAGTCTAGCAGCTGTGGGTTACATTAAAATCATGCCATAATTAGCCTCTAAAGTCACCAGTGCTAGCACTGGAGAACACTGAACACCGCCGACTGCACCATCTCCACTGCTGAGCAGTGAACGAGGCTCCCCTGGCATCACTGGCATTACTGTCCCTGAAAACTCAATCCTGCTACAGCTCCTGCAACTGCCTACAACTACAAAAGATGCTCTGTGGTCCCTATTTCTTTGGGTCTCTAACTTCTTTTCAAAGTACAGGACAAGTACATTCAAGTCTGAGCATAGATCACATGTCCATTCACTAACTACAAAACAGACTGAAACAAGTATCTGGGGTCCCCTCCCCACCCCAGATTCTATAGAAAGAGGTGGTCTGTGATTATCACTAAAACTCATACTGTTGGGAAATACTCCACACATAGACAAATTGCTCAGGTGCTGGGCTGACAAACAATACAAATGTACACTAAAGAGATGTTGTACAACAAAATTAAAATAGTTGACGTTCCAATAGTGATTATTTATTATTATTATTTATTATCTATATCTATGCCCGGTATATATGTGTGTGTGTGTGTATTTATATTGCCAATAGTTGCTTGTAATGGTTTTGCTTATGCTAAAATTAAAATAAGACAGCAAAGTGTTGTTGTTTTCTCCCAGGGTGGGCCAAGGTGGTGATATAAGAGGCTCCCAAGCTTCCCTCTTCCCTCCAACACACTGAATGCACAGCTGCACTTGGAGCATTCCCTCTGAAAGAGATCCAGGAACTAGCTGAGTGACACCTCCACATTGAATGAATGATAAGATACCCACATTGAAGTGGGTAGAGAAGTCTGAGACACAAACTCACCATAAACCCTACCCCTGGAACAGTGCAGTGCAGTAGAGAGAGAACCCTCATGCCTAGATTCCTCCTGAAGAGCAGAGTTTAGACTCCACACCTAGTAACCCCACTTTTAAAATGCAAACCAGAATAACAGGCTCTCAAAACACCTACCTCCGAAAGCCAATGGGACTTGTGTCCACGAGAGCCACAAGACTATAGCAAACAAATAAGCAATTCTTAACAGGTGTGCAGCATTCACCACAGCTATCTCCCAAGGTTCAGCATGGAAGGAACAGGTAAATCACCCATTGCTCAGACTTTCCCTCAAAGAGGTTTATCTGCATACTATACAAGCTGCTGCTGGAGATCCAGGCTTACAATTCCAGCAAGCACTAGGGGCTGGCTGCAATCCTCTCCAGAAACCAGGGAAGCTGAAGGACACCTCCCCTAACTTCTCCTTCCAATTCACTCCAAGTTGCAAGTATCTCCCCAGAAGAAGCTTGTATCCACATCTGTGCCCAGCTTAACAGGTCACTGGATCCCCTGGCTCTGATAGCCAAAGGGGCTTCCATTCATGAAAACAACAGGACTGTAATAAACTAAGAATTTTTAACTGGTTATTGCCCAAGGATCAGCACACAGAGATGAGGCAAAATTGCCCACCTCCCAGATTTCCCTGAAAGAGCATTATCTACTCACCTTAAAAGCTGCTGCCTGCTGGCAAGGCTTCTAACATAGCAGGCATCTAGGGACTGGCCATGATCTTTCCCAGAGACCAGGGAAGCCTGCAGACACCTCTTACGCCTTGTCCCTTCAGCCCACACCAATAATAAAACCAAGTTGCTAGTATCTCCTAAGGAGTTTGTACACATATCTTGTGGCACAGCATTTGTGACAGCCCTCAGAAGGACGGGTCTCCAAATCTCCTGATTCCAATAACCAACAGGGCTTGCATTCACAGGTCCCACAGGAATGTAGCAAACAAAGAAATACAGTAGCACCTCGGTTTTTGAACGTCTCCATTGACGAACATTTCGGTTTACAAACGCCGTAAATTTTATGGATCTATGGTATCATTAGATAGTAAAATTCATGCTAAATTTGCAGTTTTAGGGGTTGATTGTAAAGGTCTGGAACAGATTAATCCATTTTGAATTACTTTCTTTAGCGAAACCGCACCTCAGTTTTTGAACGTTTCAGAACTCGAACGGTCTTCCGAAACGGATTACATTAGAAAACCAAGGTACCACTGTAATTTTTAATGGGCACAGGAACACCATCCAGAGGCTATATGCCAGGTCCAGTGAAGACGGATCAGGCAAAAAAAGCTCATCTCCCAGTTTCTCCGTGGAAGGGGTTTAACTACATAGACACCCCAGCTGCTGCCTGAGGGTCAGGTTTCTCATCAACCAGCATCTAGGTGCTGACTGTGATCCTTACCATTAGGACACTGCTGGCTCATGCCACATCCTCAACTACTATGAGCAAAGAAGGAGGCTTGGACAATCACAAAAATTTGAGCGACAGCTAGGAGAAGGACCAGGCTGATCAACGAGGTTCATATCCTATATGACACCGTTCTGTCAAAACTGGGAAAGATGGCTTTTTTGTCTAATTCACAGAAGCCAGAACAGAGGGTCAAGGAAAATGAAGAAACAAAGGAATATGTTCCAAACAAAAGAATAAGGTAAATCTTCCAAAACAATGAAATGGAACTCATTTGAATGAGTTCAAAATAACGGTCATAAAGATGCTCACTAAGCTCACCATAGAAATGCATAAACAAAATAAAAATTTCAACAAAGATACAAAAAATATTTTCAAAAGTACCAAAGAGAAGTCACAGAGATGAAAAATAAAACAACTGTACAGAAAAACCCAATAAAGAAGTTCAAAAGCAGACAAGATAAAGTAAAAGAAAAGATCAGTGAACTCAAGGACAGGGCAGTGGAATCCATCCAATCAGAAGAGCAAAAAGAAAGAAAAATGAAAAATAATAAAGATAGCTTAAAGAACTTAAGAGAAACATCAAACAGACCAATATACATATTGTAGGGGCCCCAAAAGGAGAAAAGAAAAAGGGGCAGAAAGTTTATTCAAAGCAATAATGGTTGAAATTTCCCTAACCTGAGAAAAGTAACAGACATCCAGGTTCAAGCCCATAAAGGACCAAATAAGTGGAATCCAAAGAGACAAACACCAAGACACATCATAATTAAATTGGCAAAGTTAAAAACAAAGAGAGAATCTTAAAAGTTGCAAGAGAACAGCAACTTATTACATACAAAAGAATTCCCATAAGAGTATAAGCAGATCTTTCAGCAGAAACTTAGCAGGCCAGAAGAGAGTGGTGTAACATTCAAAGTGCTGAAAGAAAAAAACCCTGCAAACCAAGAATTCTCTACCCGGCAAAACCGTCTTTCATAATTGAAAGAGAGAGAGTTTTCCAGTCAAATAAAAGATGAAGGAGTTTGTCATCACGACACCAGCCTAACCAGAAATGTTAAAGAAGTTCTTCAAATGGAAATAAAAGGATGCTAATTCATAACAAAAAAAAACATATGAAAGTATAAAAGTCACTGGTAAAGGTAAATATATAGTTAAATTCAGAATACTCTAATATAATGGTGGTGGATAAATCACTTATAATTCTGTTGTGAAGGTTAAAAGACAAGATTAAAAATAACTATAAATACAATACTTTGATAATGGATACAGAGTGAAAAAGATGCAAATTGTGACATCAAAATATAAAATGTGGGAGAAAGAGAGCTTTGACATACGTTGAAGTTAGTTATTATTAGCTTCAAATAGTCTGTTATAAATGTGTATATAAGCCTCATGTTAACCACAAAGTAAAACCATGATACATGTACAGACGATAAAGGGAAAGGAACCAAAGCATAACATTACAGAAAATCATGAAATTACAAAGACAGACAGCAAAAGAACAGAGGAATTACAAAACAACCAAAAACCAACTAACAAAACAGCAATAGTAAGTCCATACCTATCAATAATTACTTTAGAGGATTTCCGGTCAAGATGGCAGAGTAAGTCAACACTGTGCTTGCAAACTCTCTCACGACCACATCAAAATTACAAGTAAAATACAGAACAACCATCATTGAGAATTGCCTGAAGTCTAGCTGAACTGAAGTCCTACAACTAAGGACATACAGATAAAGCTACGTCAAGGCTGGTAGGAGAAGCAGAGATGCAGAATGGGCTGGCCCCATACCCGTGTGTGACCATCAGAAATTGGGAGAGTTATGTCAGTTGCAGAGGTCCCCCTGCCCCGGAGAACTGAGGGGCACCAGCCCACCAGGCTCCCCAGCCCAGGGTTCCAGTGCCAGGGAGAGAAATCCCCATAACTTCTGGCTGTGAAAACCAATGGAAGCTGTGCCTGGGTGAGACAGAAGGGAGCTACAGTACCAGATGTCCCTCTTAAAGGGACACTGCATGGACTTACTCATTGACAGACTCACTCGCTTTGAACTCCAAGGCTAAGGCAGCAGCTCGAAAGGCGCCAGGAACATATAGGGAGGAACTGAGCTGTCTGACTTCAGGGCGAGGGCTGGAAGGGCAGCTTTCTCCCAGACAGAAGTGCTGGAAGAATCCATTGTTTCCTTGTTGAGCTCTCCATTCCAGGCAAGGAGACACAGGCAGCTACTATATGTGAGTTTCCATCAACCCTGAAAACACCATTTGTCCACCCCAAACTGGTGATGCCCTGAAACCGTGCCCCACCCAACTTGTGGGCCCACCCAAGCTGCTTTCAGCGGCTTTTCCATACAAATGGCGTGTCTTGGCTCACACTGTGGCCTTTCCCAAAAATCTCTCAAAGGTCCACAAAACCAAAACAAGCAGCATCTGGCTTTGGTGTGTCGTGTACCTCTGGCTGAGAAGCCCCAAGACAAGCACTAGCAGCAGCCTAGCCTTGGTTCAAGGCTTGGCTTTTTGAGGCATCCCCAAACCCAGTACAGATGGCAGACATCTGCAGATTGCTTTGTGGCTCATGTCAGGTGGCTCCAGACAGGGCACAGGCTGTGGCTGAATTTGACCTGTGGCGGAGCCCCTCCCAGGAGGGCAGACCAAGACAAAGCACCACCCAGCTGCCTCCATGAACGACACACCCAAAGGGCAGAATGGGCAGGCACCAGAGCTCTGCTAATGTGAATCCTACTCTGTAGCTACTGCACAGTAGCTCCTCCACTGTAGTTAGAGCCAGTCCTTACAACCAATCAACAAGAGGATCAGTCCGTCTTCCCACTGATATGCCAACAGCAACCAAGGCTCAACTACAACAGGAAGGCACACACAGTCAACACAAGGGACACACCTGGAGCATCCAGCTCAGGTAACCAGGGAGACTGGGCCACTAGGCACCACAAGACTCCTACTACAGAAAGCCACTCTGCTAAGACCGGGAGACATAGCAGCCCTACCTAATACATGGCAACAAACAGGGAGGCAGCCAAAATGGGGAGACAATGAAACATGTCCCATATGAAAGAACAGAACAAGGCTCCAGAAAAAGAACCAAACAAAATGTAGACAAGCAATCTAAGAAACGCAGAGTTCAAAACACTGGTTGTGAATATGGTTAGTGAGAACTTCAATAAAGAGACAGGAAACATAAAAATGGAGAGAGAAAACATAAGTAAGTCAGAAATGAAGAATATAATAACTGAAATGAAGAATACATTGGAATCCATAGCAGATAGATGAAGCAGAGGATCAAATGAGCAATTTAGAAGACGAGGTAGGAGAAAACACCCAATCAGAACAGCAAAAAAAGAAAAGGTTCCCAAAATAATGAGGAAGTTTAAGGGGCCTCTGGGACATCAAGCATACCAACATTCACATCGTAAGGTTGCCAGAGATAGAAGAGAGACAGCAAAGAATAACTTCCATAGCCTGTCCCCAACTTAAGACTTCAACCTTCTTATCCATTCTTCCACTTAGTGTATCCCAACACTTTAATCAAATTAAAATATACTTTTCTTCTCCATGTATGATTACCTCCCCCACCATATTTTTTATTCAAAAATTTCAATAACATTAAAACCACATTCAAATACCAGTTTCTTCATGAAATTTATATTTGCTTTATAAAAAATAACTAAGAGTTTTTCTAATTTTTTTCTTGAAATTTGTATTACCAGAGAATTGGGGGAGTGGGGAAGTGGAAATGAGGCTGATCCTTTCCATAGTAATCACTATGTTATTCTGGAAAATGGATTTTTAAAGAAATATATTGCAACTATCTCTTTCAATAAAAGTTTGAATGACAAATATTAGTTGCCATTATAGCTACATACTAAAAAGAAAATCAGAACGTCATAACCTTTCCATAGAACATTCCACAAGTTGTCAATTTGGGGAAGTAGGAATGTAAATATGTGTTACATTATTCTTTGTTAAGAAAGAATAAAGTAAAATAATGAGTATAAAGAGGTTAAGGGAGGAAAGGAAAGGGAGGAGAGAAGAGGAGGGAGAAAGGAACAGAAAGACAAAAAGAAATAAAGCCAGGCCGACTACAGAAAAGTATCAGGGCACTCTGCCTCTTGCTATTCTTCTTAGTAAAGAAAGATTTAAAGAAAAATGCTGAAGAAATGCTGTTTTGTTTGCTGCTTAATTTTTTTAGTGGCATGGTGCCATGCAAAAAGAAACTGTTTCCAGATTGTTAAGATCTTGTAATGATATCTTAAATTGTGATTAAAAGAAAAATATTTAAACAAAATTAATAGAGCAATAACTAACAAATGAAAAACAATATCATATGGCTTGTGTCAGACTGAAATTAACCTAAAAACATCATAATCTAACATTGTTAGCTAGCAGACTTAATTAAGATTCAGGACAGTAACTAGCCTAGAAAACGTACTTACATTGGCTTTCCACAAAACTAAAGCAGGTCTATCTGATGTGTTAGGAATAGTAATGATATATGTTAGAATGTTATGGCTTTTAAATAAATTCCTCTAATACAAGAAAAAAAGTTTCTAAAGATGTATGAATTACAAAACGTAAGGTATTGAGGAAAAAAACACACTGTAATCTATAAGGCAGAAATCCACCTAATATTCAGAATACAGAGCCTAATTAAAATAATTCTGAAAGACTGAATTCTTATAGTATTTTCACACAAAAAGCATTGTTCATAGTTACAGGCTGTAATGATAAACATGAGCAGCAAACTTCTGAGTCCCACAAGTGGAAGCTTGAAACCCGAATATATTCATAGATATATTTTCAGGCTATTAACAATTAAATCTTAACTTTTTGTACAATAACTGTAACTCACTACAAGCTTCAAAAGCTGAAGGTTTTTTGCTCCATTTATGGGATACTTTGAATAAAAATTTCCAACTGGTTTTAAACAAAATGTCATAAAAATTTAGAGAAGCTGCTTACAAAAATGTTCAAAAACAATGTAGGATACTTAGACTGGTTTATAAGGTAATTTGTCAAAGCCTCAAATGTTTGTGAAATCTAATTAATGAAAGGCAGCAAAGAGAGAAAGCTTATAATGACATGCCCAAGTATTATTTTTGTATTTGACCTTAGTATTGTCTCAAAAACATTGTAAGTCAGTTACATTAACTAAGCATATGTAAAATTGTTTGAAATTTTGGCAACTGCAGCTTCTGTTTGGTAAAATATCAAGCTTCTCTGGATGCAACTATAAAATATACAGAAACCACAATGAATTCCAAGTATATCTTGCCTACATAAATTACATAATTTAGTAAGAACCCTGTTTCATCCAGGATGCTATGATTCACCGAATCTGTATTTATATTGTCATGCAGATATAATTTTATCTTCAATGTTGTGCTGTTACATGTGTCAAATTATTGTCTGCAGCTATAACCTCCTTAAAATAACTACTAAATCTGAAAGTAAATCCTCATGTTTTTTCAGTAGATTTGTTTCAGGTTGTCATGTGGTCAATGATATAATGATGAGAGATGCTAAGTGTTGGCAAACATTTTGTGTACAAGTTACAGGTTCATCATCAATCATTGAAAAACAAAATATCAGTACTTAATTTATCATTAAGCATTAATTTTCCTTTATTTGACCTCCCTGCTGCCAAAAAGATTACAAATGCATTACCAAACAATTTAAAAAAGAAAACAGCTGTTGACAAAACCATTGTAGCAAAAAACATTCCTACTACTCTATGTACCGTGTTTCTCTGAAAATAAGACTGGATCTTATATTAATTTTTGCTCCAAAAGACACATTAGGGCATATTTTCTCGGGATGTCTTATTTTTTTCATGTACAACAATCTACAGTTATTCAAATACAGTCATGTCACCTTCTTCTAGGACATCGCCATAACGTACTAAATGCGTCCGTCTGGCTGACAATCTTAACTGGGGCTTATTTTTGGGGTAGGTCTTATTTCCAGGGAAACACAGTTACGAATATTCTCTTATGGGACTGATTAGCCTCCATTCCTTGCAAATATTTCACTTACACCTAATCTAAAATTTCCCACGTTTCCTACTGACCTCACCTCTGGGCAT
This sequence comes from Rhinolophus sinicus, assembly GCF_057876585.1. Taxonomy (NCBI): domain Eukaryota; kingdom Metazoa; phylum Chordata; class Mammalia; order Chiroptera; family Rhinolophidae; genus Rhinolophus; species Rhinolophus sinicus. The sequence continues at coordinate 45,215,810 of NC_142501.1, read as the reverse complement.
GGCAGCTACATAAACGTCTGCAATTTTAGTACGTAATGGTACAACGTCCTGGTACAAGAAGTGGCTAGCAGGGGCAACAGCACTAAATACTTTTCCTACTCCACCCAGTGAGTTAGTTGACCCAAACTGCTCATGTCCCAGCACACTTCATTTTATCAGCAAGTGCCCTTTATGCTGTCTTTAAAAGAAACTATTAGTTTCTTTCCATCTGGAAAGTGTCAGGCCTCAGTTATCATTGGATGTCTTCAGATTTAACCACATATTAAAATGAGAACTGTCTTCACTGAGCACATGGCTCATGTACTAATTCAGACCACGGCAGAGGTTACACAAAAATGGATGTTCATTGAATCTATCTGGGCTCATTTATATGGAACTATTAATGGTAGTTACTATTTAGTTAAAAAAACAAAAATTCCAAGACAAATGATAAACTAGGCATAAACCATGACTATCCCAGGCAAACTAGGATGATGTTCACTGTACATTTAATTATTATCCTCACTTAACAGATGAAAGAGATTCATAGGGATAGGGGCTTAATTTACTGGACAGAGAATTTAAGCTTCAGGCCCTACACTTAATTATGCCCCGTTCAAGTCCTACACCTAATTTTGTAGCCACAATTTTGTATTCTTTTTCCATAAAGAAGGCTCCTCACAACTTGGAACTGCCCTTGTATAGAGAAGCTTAATAATTAACCCCAACTCACATAGCCCATGATACCTACAAAGTGAGTTAGGACTGGTGTTAATTTGATTTGGAGAGTACAAACTCATACCAGAAAATGGAAAAACAACATTTTTTTTTTCCCCTAGCAGAATGTTAACTGGTGTCTCTATCCTGGAGTCTTTCCCTGCTATATTCCAACCTACATACCACTAACACCACCGACAGTCATAAAATACCACTTTCATTGGTTACTTCAGAATATGAATGACTCCTCAATAACTAACAAACCAAATTTCAGCTTCTCAGTCTGGCTTTCAACCTCACCATCAAGCAGACACATACACACATTTAAAAATATTTAAATATAATCTTATCACCAACTACTTATGTAATGTTTATTTTCTTCTTTGCTTTTCTCCGTTTGAATTTTCATTTATCCTTGTTTCTGATTTGCCAAATCCTTAGCAAAAACTATCCTATGTTTTACTTTTGTTCAAAATATGTATTTTCTAAATCACATATTTTGGCTCCTGATCATAAAAATTTTCAAACTTAAAGACAAGGCATATTTTCCCACCACCACCAATAAAGTCTAAATCTCTTAGAAAGAAACTAAATTTCAGTTACTTTTTATACCCACATAGCACAGTGATTGGTACATAGCACTCAAATATTTTGCACAGGCAAACTTTCTAGGTCTACATTTATAAATGCAAACTTCTCCTTCACCTAAATTTAAACAGGATTTTATCTGTGTCTTTATGACACTGGTTGCATTCTTCAATCTAAGTTATAAAAATAAACTTCCCCTACAAAAAAAAAAAAAACCTTCTTCCTAAACTGCCTATATAGTGCTGTATTTATAGACCTACAATCTCATTCTGAAGAGCATATTGTGGCCCAAAGACTGGTTACATCTTTATATTCTCCTTCCTCTCCTCTCTTCCTACCAGCTTCCTGTGTGAGGTGGCTATGAATTAGGTGAAATAAGTCATTGATCAATAAACAAGGAAAATAAAAGAGAATCTTTTCCAAATTAAAAAATCAGTGCTTATACCTGTCCTCTCTCAAATTTACACCTCAATCTAGCTAGGAAAATACCAGGTCTCAGTGGTGATTTGTAAAAAGTACAAAACAAAAATTTAAAGAGTAGAGTTCTAGGTCAATAATTCCCAGACAATTAAAAAAAATTGTTTTACTTGGTAAGACTGAAAAACGAGTGACATTTTAATTTTGTCAAGAAAGGACTTAAAAGGGGTCATTTTAAAATCCAAAATAAGAATTTTAGAAAAAAAGAAAGAACAGACCATTACATTGAAAAACCTGACATTATCACTGGTTACCAAGTTTCAGGGGCAGTAGATTACAAACAGCTATAATAGATATGTAAATTCGTTTCAGCTTAGACCAAATCTCTTTACCCTAAATTAAACTTTGTTTGAAATGAAATGGTATGATATCTTGCAAAGATGTCCACAAACCATAACACTAAAGCCAAACCAAGTAATTTAAAAAGTAAAATAAAGGAAGCTTACTTCTTCCCTAGCCAGTAGCCTTTTACCCTCACACATAAAAAAAGACATTTTAATGTATGACTGGTAGAGCCCCGTAGAATGAAGGGCAGGAAAAAGTCAAGGGCCAAGTTTGTTTTATGCCAAGAAAAGTTGTAGACTTTGCAATTGTAAAGAACCTCCTATCAAATGATTCTGCAATTAAACTTAATGTATATCAGGTTTCTATAATATACAAGAATAGTTTCAATTTAGTGTATACAATCAGCTTGTCATGACCAAAATATAAACTTGCTACAGCCTGCTTCAGTCATTCCCTTGACAAAAATGTACAAAGCCCCTTATATAAGCGTTTTCCTGTCCTAATGCTGACCCACCTACTGTCTACTGCCTTTCAAGTGTAAAATGATCAACTAATCTTGCCCATCCCTATCTACTGTGATAGTAGAAACTGGAGATACTAATTTTTTTCATTACCAGTCTGGGGTTTGACCCTAAGGAGTCCATGCCCCACCTAGAATTTATTTAAAATTGAATATTTATCTTATAATTTCACACAAGTTTTGCATTTTACTCTGTAATGTATCCATGTTTGCTCAAATTTAAAAAAACTTTCTTCCTCTGTTCCCTAGTAAAACTGATGCTCCAGGGAGATGTGTCATATTTCTTCTGTGGTTTCTTAAGCATCCTGGTGCCTAAGACCTCCAGGTGCGGCACTACCTCATTTTGAGAACTACAATCCTGGACTACACATTTCCTGCAGTATATTGTTTTTGCATCCTCCCACTAGCAACTAAAATATTACTCCCTGAAGAGCCAAAAGTTTGAGATATATGACAGAATAATAATAGCACATTTTAATAGTGCTTAAGTATTTGTAAAATGATTTCATATCTCACTTAATATTCACGTTTTAAAGAATGTCAAATTCAAAAACATCAAATTATCATATATGAATGAAATTTTGTGAAGCCTGTGAATTTTCACTTTTCTCCAAGGTGGAAGCATGATGCTAGAACACTAGCCAAGAATAATTCAGATAAATTTCTAAAATACAGTGCTACCATATTCTTCAACAGAATAAATGCTCCTACTAAAATTATCGTACAGTTACAATACTTGGTGGACACAAAAGCTACTTGTGACAAAAAAAAATGTATTTAATCGCTCAGTGTTTCAATAAAAACAATTCCTTTCATCAAGGAATTTGATCAAATGAAATTGCAGACCCACATGATTTCCATCCTATTGGATTTTAAGGTCAACAGCAACGCATAGGTTGTATAAAACTGAATTGTCAACCTATCACGTTTTATGGGATTAATCCTAAATACAAAATAAATTGTAAATTCTCTTGCAAGTTATTAAAGTAAAAACTATTCCCCTATCTCCCTTTAAACTAAATTAGATTTATGGTTGATACTGCCCCCCATCGATGAATTTAAGGGCAGCAAGGAATGGCCTCTTCCATAATACTTTGCGAACTCATGCAAAAACTATGTATTGACCCAGAAGAAACCCCTCCCGAATTAGGAGCTGGAACCGGCTGAAAGCCAAAGAGGGCTCAGGTGCTCAGAGGCGTCATTAGAGGAGGACGTGGGGCCGGACAAGCGAGGGGCAGCAGAGAACCTCGCCCACAGGAGGCCCCACACCTGAAGCCTGTGGAAAGACAGTGGGGAGAAGCTGCGTTGCTTTTTGGTTTATGACTAGAGACACCGTGCAAGGGTTTCCAGGGTTGAAAGTTTACAAGACCCACTCCTAGTAAGTTCTCTCCAGCCAAGGCTATGTCGTCCTCAGGGCCTAAGGTAAGAGACACCATTTACGGGAATGAATGTCCAGAGACTAGAGGGCGGCAGTCGCAAACTCCAACAGCAAACTCACCGGGACCCCCCGACCCAATTCATCTCTCCAAAATTTCTGAGCTAGGGGACACTGAAGTCCCGACTGCTAGAGTGTGGATGTCTCAGTTCTGTGCTGAGCCACAGGTTCTTAAGCCTCAGCCTACTCCTTCCAGGCTTCCAGGCCTATGGGCCAGCCTCCCGACAGCCTGTGCGGCCGGGGTAGTGCCCTCCCGGGCCTCCCGACAGCCTGTGCGGCCGGGGGTAGTGCCCTCCCGGGCCTCCCGACAGCCTGTGCGGCCGGGGTAGTGCCCTCCCGGGCCTCCCGACAGCCTGTGCGGCCGGGGTAGTGCCCTCCCGGGCCTCCCGACAGCCTGTGCGGCCCGGGTAGTGCCCTCCCGGGCCTCCCGACAGCCTCTGCGGTTTCTGCAGAGGCCTTGTCCTGATGGGGCCGAAGGGGACGCTATGGGAAAGCAGTAAGCCTGCCTAAAGGAGAAGCAACACGACAGTTTTAACCGCTCAGGCAAGGCAAGCGTAAGTACATGCAATGTCAGACTGTGGCCACAGGGTTAGTGTTTCAAACCACCCCACCATAATTTTATTTAGTTCTTTACTGGTCTCAGCCTTCTTTTTCAGGTCAGCCGCCACACTTGGAGAAGAAAAAGAAGGCAAAGACAAAGTTATAGATCCCCTAATTCTAAAGATGATATTTCCATTCCCACTTATCATTCCTCTCCAAATCCTTTAAATATTTTTCACATGCAGTTTTAATATTCAGTAAACAGTTGGTTTATTAAAAACATTGCTCTGTAGTAATTTACTATTCTGTACATTAAGTGAGTTTCCCTGAGAGCGTGATCAAAACTTGATTTAGCTGTGAAGGCCCAAAAACTTGAAACTCCTTACCGGAAAAAAATCTCCAAGCAAAAATTGGATTTTATTGTTCATTTCTGTGTTATGTTTGTATAGCCTCACAAAACATTTATCTTACAAATGCTTTTGTAATATTTTGGTTAGAAACCAGAAACTTCTTGCCTCAAAAAAATGAACAAAGCACTTTTTTTCCATTCTTGTCATGATTGTTTTCTAGATTTGAACCTGGGGAATATCTCATAATTTCAAATATAATACGTTTTAAGTCATTGGGAAATAATATCTAAAACAGGATTATGTCCCAGGGTAGACATCTTGTTTAATGATATAAGTCCTTATTTTTATAACAGAAATTTACTAAAATACATCTGTCATTGGTTTGAATTAGACCAGGTGAATACATTTCAGAATGAAGTAGTCTCAGGTGTGGAGTAGCTGGTTGCTTTTCAGTAACTAATCATACAGTCAAGGCAGAAGCAGTGGCCCAGTATATTAGCCTTTCCTACTGTCAATGTTTTAAATTAAAAACCTCAGAAAAATGCATGTAGATTTGTTCAATGTTTTAAAACAGATACACACTGACTAAATTAACTAGAAGGGAAAAATAATTTGCTAAAGGGATTGACTGGAGTTTTGTTTTTGTTTTTGTTTTGTTATATTGTATGTAAAGGGACATAAAGGGGAAGTTGCCCGATTTGTTGAAAAGTGTCAAGAACTGGGGGCTGGATAGAATCATCTTTCTCCCTAAATAGAGTCACAGCTTTCCTTCCAGCCACAGGGAGGCAGTGAAAGTAGTGAATGAGGCTAAGAAAAAATTATGAAACACATCTTTAGACAAGATATTTACTGGATTTTTTCCTTTGCAGAAAATACATTTCCTTATGAGCTAGTTATTAGGTAGTTATTTGTGATAGCTGAAATGTCGACAGATCTCATTTTCAATGTTGTTTATGCCTCACATGAATAAGGATAGCATAATTGTAAGAGTCAAATACTGTGCTATTTTAGGGCCAGTAGGGCAATTAGGTAATCTCTTGGGTCAAGAAACATTTCAAGAGGCGAATACAGCACAGATGAAATATTACTTAGCATTTGTTGAGGAGGAAATCCATTCAAAATTCTTTTATTTTAAAAATTAAAGTTTATTGGGGTGACAACTGTTAGTAAAGTTACATAGATTTCAGGTATACAATTCTGTATTACATCATCTATATATCACATTGTGTGTTCACTACCCAGCGTCAGTTCTCTTTCTATCACCATATATTGATCATCCAAAATTCTTAAACCTTAGTTTCTCTTTATCACTAGAAAATATTTACTTTCTGGTGATTTACTATCTAAAGACACAACACATATATTATCTATATTATATATTTTTATTTATATTCTTGCATCTCTAGGTCTCTTTATTATAAAAATTACTCATGTTTTACAGTTTATAAAGCATATAGTTTTTCTAATGTTAGGCACGGCCAGAGGAATGAGTCGCGGGAGACCAAAATTGGTCTATTAGAATTTATTTGGTGTGTATGAACTGCAAGAGGTCAAGCTAGAAAAGACCATAATCTCCTCAAGCAAAGAGGGGTATGGAGTTTTATAGGAGGTGGTGAACGAGGCTGTTCCCCCTTCAATGCTTCAGGGGGGTTCCGTTGACAAAGGGTTTTAGGGCATGACCAGCCCCACACCTGGGCCCCAGGTGGCTTTCCGGACCTGCCCTAGTCCTTAGAAGGTAAAGCAAGACAGGATCAAGACAAGGTCTTTTAAGATAAGGTTTCTGTTCCTGGCCTAAATATGGCTTAACATCTAATATATGTAAATATATACTGTCTAGTACATATAAAATTCATTGAATCCTGCTCTTACATGGATATTGATAGTGTCCACTTTGATACTGATGTTGACAGCCTCACACGTGAGAACAGAGTAATTTGATAATTATTGCTTATTTTTTATTTTTATTCATTTTCAAGATCTTTTTCTAAGATTATTTCTCCCCTCTTCAGAAAATGTTAATACTTCCCTGTATAAACAAACACATGTAAAGTTGAGAAGCCTGAGTGGAAATTAGGTTGAATTATGTTTACTGTAGTAAGTGATTTTTTTCACTTCCTTTCTCTCGCCTCGTTTGAAATTCAAACTAAATTAACATTCTCTTTGCTTTAATTGTATACTGCCAGTAGAAAAAAATGAAAGAAGTACCTTGACATTCTTACTTTCTTACTTAAATGGTATGTATTTCCAACTGGAATTACCTGTCTGGTTTCCTATCATCTCAAATTCTTCCTTAGTCTTCCCTGAAGGCTTTAGCTTAGCTCAGACACTAGGACCAACCCTGACTCGTGGGCAGGGTGGGATGAAGAGTGAGAGTGAAATTTAAATGATCATATTTAGGTCTGTGTTTAAGTGGCTCAGCATCAAGTCAAATCTCACATTGACTTTTCCCCAGTTCTGGTAACTGGCCTTCAACCTTCCTTGCACCACAATTCTGGTAACCAAATTTGTATCTTGATTATTTTCCTCATACCTAATTGTTCATTCTAACAAGTCTTTCATCTAGTCATTAAAAACTTGTTCCCGTAACCCAGCTTCATTATCAGTTAGTGAACTGACTGACCTACCTACAACTAAGTGCAGATCTGTTTGGATCTCTAACGCTGTTTGCTTCTAGATTTCTCACTGCCTGCTCCTCCCCTCATGTGGCTGTCTTACACCCATGATACAAGCCACTTGCCTTGACTGCCAGCTGCTTTCTGACCCATGCATCCCTCTGCGTACCAAGTTCTGCCTGGCTGAACATCCCCCTATCAATCCCAGTAATTTTACCCTGGCTCTCCACCTGTCCTATCACAGTCAGGAGGTGTGACAAAAAATTAAATTTTATAAATATGAGGCAGCCTCATTTGACACATGAAAATTATGAGATTAGGAATAAAAGATTTTGAAATGAACATTATTATATTATCTCTACATATAGATTTAGAAAGTCTTAATAGAATGATAAAATTATGCTGCTAGTGTGGCCAGCTACTAGAGACTTGCATGAATTTGCCATGCATGTGTTAGTAAGTCTGCTGAATTGAATGCAAGCAAATGAAAAGAGATCTGTGATGATTCTTACAATTAATATAGGTACATGGGAAAGAAGGAGTTTTAAAAGTTTAGGAATATTGTTACTTATAAAAGTGAGGATAGTTCTTTATTCACAGTAAACTGAATAATGAAGATCAACATTGAGACAGGTTTTGTATTTTAGCACAGGTCGGCAAACTTCTGAAGAAGGCAAGATAGTGAGTATTTCATGCTGTTTCTTCTACCCACCTCTGCCATTATGCCTTGAAAGCCATAGCAATAAACAAATAAATGGGTATGGCTGCTCCAATAAAACAGGACACTGAAATAAAAATGTTACATAATTTTAATATGTCACAAAATACTATTTATTCTTCTTTTGATGGATTTTCAACCACTTTAAAATGTAAAAACCATTCTAAGCTCAAGGGCCATATAAAAATAGATGGTGGACCAAATTTGGCCCACTGGATGGTTGTAATTTGCCAATCTCTGTTCTACTTTAGTGCATATTTTCCCAGGCTTACAACTGACTAGAAATGTGCATGTACAGTTGTGTGTTGGGGGAGGGGCGGTAAGGAAGCAAATATGGTTTTGCATATTCAAGAATACATTCATCCTTGCACAAAAAATGCCCTTTACATTTTTTAAATATGCAGAATTTTGCTTGACATTTTAGCAGTTTAAGTCCTCCATTAGAGATATAGAGAATTTTTTTTGACACTCTTGGTTTTTAAAATGGAAATGGGAAGTAGCCAATGCATTATCTGTAAACGTAAACAAAACAAAAGCTTGCAAAAGTCTAGGAACTCTTGAAAAATGAAGTAAAGTCCTGGAGAAGCAATTTCCACTAACTGCAGTTGGATTCCCCAAATGGTTAACTTTTGCTTATGGAGTAACAACTACCTAAAGGACACAAGGGGGGAATAGGGGTAGAAGTGAAACATTGCTCTCATTTATTTAATAGTCACCTTGTAAATAAATACCAGTGCATCAGAGCTCCATTGCTAAAAATAGCAGTTATGGGGCTGGAAGATTTTTATTATAAGGACAAGTAAACATAAGGATGGCGGTATAGCAAAGAATTAGTTTCTATAATACAGTGGACTTCTTGCCTATTTATTTACAAAAAATACACTAATTACAACTTGTCTCACAGGTTCTGGGACGTCATATGAAATTAGAAAAAAATTTAAATGGAAGGGGCGGGACCAAAAAACAGATTCAAGTATTTTTTTTCCAGTGTTCTTGCCACGACGTGTCGCTTTCTTTCTCTCTTTCAGATTCATTCCGTAGCCTTTTCATATTCATTTTATGTTGATCCTCAGCTCCCTGGTTCCTACTCCCTTATTTACGTTTTATAGCTTTTGGAAATCTCCCTGTCTTTTTGCTCTTCCCCTTAAGGTATCTACTAAAACCTTAGAGAAGAGATGTATGGTTTGAAACTTATCTGGGTTTCTAAGTGACGCTGAGCATGCTCAGTAGCTAGAGCAGGTTTTGTCGCCAGCAGCTTCCCTGATTCGACCTCTCCAAAAATAGACATTTAACTCTCTGAACTCCTGTTTAAGGATGTAATTCGTTTTGCTCTCTCCTCATTTTCAAGGTTCAGAGGGAAGCAGCGAGGATTCCAAGGTCCCACCGCCCTCACAGCCAATGAGGGGCTTGCGAGGGAGGAGCTTGGGGCGGTTTGTTGCAGCTTGAGCTTCTGAGGGACTCATCCCCAGTAGATGCAGTGGAGTCAGAGCTCTGCTGCTTCTGTCACAGCAGAACAAAATTAAAAACAAAATCAAAAACAAAAAGCAGACGAGAAGAAACGTTGCAGAGTATGGAACGCTGTAGGACTTTCTGAAACATTTGCTGGGGATCCCGTGGAGCATGATCTTTTAAACAATTCTTTTTGAAGCCGGTTTGGGTAACTGGGAAAATGATACATATGCTAAATGCAGCAGCTGATCGAGTGAAATGGACCAGATCCAGTGCTGCTAAAAGGGCTGCCTGCCTGGTGGCTGCGGCATATGCTCTGAAAACCCTCTATCCCGTCATTAGCAAGCGTTTAAAGTCTGACCACAGGAAGAAAAAAGAAGCTTACCTGGATGCAGGGAACAGAGAAATACTGCATTGCACCGAGATTCCTTGTAAAAAAGCTTCGCCTGGAGTGAATGCAGATTTTTTCAAACAGCTGCTAGAACTTCGGAAAATTCTCTTTCCAAAACTTGTGACCACTGAAACGGGGTGGCTTTGCCTCCACTCGGTGGCTCTGATCTCAAGAACCTTTCTGTCTATCTATGTGGCTGGTCTGGATGGAAAAATCGTAAAAAGCATTGTGGAAAAGAAGCCTCGGACTTTCATCATCAAATTAATCAAGTGGCTTATGATTGCCATCCCTGCCACCTTTGTCAACAGTGCGATAAGGTACCTGGAGTGCAAATTGGCTTTGGCTTTCAGAACTCGCCTAGTAGACCATGCCTATGAAACCTATTTTACAAATCAGACTTATTATAAGGTTATCAACATGGATGGGAGGCTGGCAAACCCTGACCAGTCTCTCACTGAGGATATTATGATGTTCTCCCAATCTGTGGCTCACTTATATTCCAATTTGACCAAACCTATTTTAGATGTAATACTGACCTCCTATACGCTCATCCAGACTGCTACATCCAGAGGTGCCAGCCCAATTGGGCCCACCCTATTAGCAGGGCTTGTGGTGTATGCCACTGCTAAAGTGTTGAAAGCCTGCTCTCCCAAATTTGGTAAATTGGTGGCTGAAGAAGCTCATAGAAAAGGCTATTTGCGGTATGTGCACTCCAGAATTATAGCCAATGTTGAAGAAATTGCTTTTTACAGAGGACATAAGGTAAGAGAAATTAAGGTGATGGGTGAAATATGAGACTGTTTGAGTGGTAGATACCATCTGTTGTACTCTCGATGGACCCACTTCTTTAGAGTTTTAGATTCCTATTGCATCTAAACCTTTATTAAAATACATGCTCCATTACCCTGTTTAATCACAAGCTGTTTAAAAAATTATAGAGTGCAAACTTTCCTAAAGTTTCATGAGAATAAAATGTTCAGCACTCTAAAAAAGTCTGCTTAGCCTCAGTTACCCAAGTATGCTCAGAATTACCTCTAAAACATTTTCTTACAACTTAAATCCTAGTTTTTAAGAGGTAGTTATAGAGCATTAGAAGAAATGTGTTTTCTTTTGAGACGGAAAATTCAGGGTAGTATTTCATTGTTGTTGCTCTTTTGTTTTTCAAGAGGGAAAAAACCCTGTGCTTTCATATGAAAGGCAAATTTGACAATTTTGCGTGTCTGGTCAGTGATGGATGGTCCTAAGTCCTAAGAAGTACAGGAGAGTGTATCTCACACATGACAGTCCCATTACTCTTAGTTACTGTTCAAGACCATATTTTGACAAAAAGCGAAGCAGTGAACTGAAATTTTGTCTAACTTTGATAGAAAAGCTAAGATTAGAAATGAGGAGGAGAAAAGAAGTTCCAGAAAATTATTTTAAATATGAAAGATATTCAACACTAAGCAGGTCCTAAAATAGTTAGCCAAATTGCATAAACTTGCAGTGCATGACAGTAACTTCATATTGTTAAATATGACAAATTTTTAACATGATGCATCTGAAATCTTAATACAAATGACTCGGCAAATAAAATATTACGGTATTCTAAAGTTGAAAATGGTATTTTAATTATCGAGCAGCATTACTTAATTTTTGAAGCATCATCAATTATCAAAATTTTTTTAAAAAATTATGGCAGTACCAATCTGAAGAAGAAAATTTAAAGCAAATTTAGGACTTCTACTCCCACTTGAACATCAGCCTCATGTGTCATATTAATCATATTGATTTGTCAGTCTTTTCCAATCATTGAATTCAGTGATGTAAATTACAATATACTATGCTTCTTGCATTTAAGATTAAGATTTAATAAATTGAGTTAGTTCAAAACTGGAGTCTAATTATACATGTATAATGTGTATCATGTGTGGCATATGTTTATTTTCAGCTATTTTTGGTACAATCGAGAAGGATGATGTTCTGACATTGTTTATACATGTCTTACAGACTATCATTTATAACATCTTATATATAATTTCAAAATCATAATTATAAATCACTTATATATATTTATACTTAACATTATATTTACTGAGTGTCTTTTTTTAATATTACATGTATGATATTAATGTATGATAAAACGAGATTTAATGACTAAATCCAATATTAATCTGTATTTATTGATTGTTAGAATAATAGATAATACTATACTAAGTAAGACAAACTAATAGGTAACTTACGTTTAAAGAAAGTCCGCAAGCATACAATATTTATTTTTGTAGTCCATGCTGAGTTAATTAACTCTTTTTTCCTCTATAGGTAGAAATGAAGCAGCTCCAGAAAAGTTACAAAGCTTTAGCAGATCAGATGAACCTTATTTTATCCAAACGTTTGTGGTACATCATGATAGAGCAGTTCTTGATGAAGTATGTTTGGAGCAGCAGTGGACTAATTATGGTGGCTGTACCTATTATCACTGCAACTGGCTTTGCAGATGGTGGTAATGGCATTTATGCTTAATCTCAAATATGTTTCACGTTATTTCTCTTGAAGGTATCAGTGATGATTTTGTGTGAGTGAAACTGTATGTAGCCTTTATTCTTTAGTTATTAATATTCAGAAACAATGGCAGACTTTGCAATATCCAATAATAAGACCAGCAATAGGAAAAGAGGACACAAGTGGCTCAGAAGACTTTTGAGTTCTGAGATATGTCAGAGATCTCTGATGCAGTGTTTCTGGGACTTGTCATTCAGCAGTTTTAATTATACTGCCTAATATAGAATGAGTCTCTAGCCTAACATTTAAACTCAAAACAAATCAATGGCTTTAAAAAGAGTACAAGTTCTACCCACACTTCAGTTATGCACATCCAATGCATTCAGTCTATAAATATTCTATAACTGGATCTACCCTGATTTGTGATTTGAAAAGTTAACTACTGCATTAGGCAATCAGCAATATTGTTTCAGGGAGTGCTTCATGCCATGGAACAAAGTTTCCTCTACTTGCAGGTAGTATACCGGGGGTGCCAAAAATATGTTTACAAGTGGATGCACACTTTGGTCAATGTTGCTCAAGCAGTAGTTCACTATAATCAGAGTGTCTGGATGCAGATGGTAACCACTTTGAGCATCTCTTATGATTGCAGAAGTCAAACGTGACTAATCATCTTTTGTTATCGGTATATATTGAGTATTACCAATTTAATAGTTTTTTCCTTTCTTAAAATGTGTACACCTTTTTTTGGCACCCTCTGTACATAACCTCCTATGTAACATGATTTGGGCATATCGTGGGGGTAGGGGTTGTCAAGTTCTATCACCATCTCAGTGTCTTTTACCAACGTTTTCATACTTTGGACTAACTAAGAAAGATAAGGGCAAAAAGGACGGCATTAAGATGTTGTGTCATACTTGAGGAGGGATTGTGGGTCTTAATTGGCAGCGACAAGGGGGAATTAAATAAAGAAGCAGCATTTTCTGCTCTCCCTCTAAAATAAAACATTACTCCTCCTCTTTGAAAACCACTTGACCAAATTGGCCTTAGTGTTGAAGACAAAGAGCATGGGCTTTGTAGTGAGATAGAGTCTTTCTCAACTCTTGCCTATCCCTCTACTTGACTGTATACTCTTACCGTGTTTCTCCAAAAATAAGACGGGGTCTTATATTAATTTTTGCTCTAAAAAACACATTAGGGCTTATGTTCAGGGGATGTTATCCTGAAAAATCATGCTAGAGCTTATTTTCCTGTTAGGTCTTATTTTCGGGGAAACACGGTAGTCATGTTAATTAAATTCTCTGAACCTCAGTTTTCTCATATATAAAATGAAAATCAAAAAAGTCTCCTTAGAGGGTTGTTGTGAGGATTTAATAGAATAATGTTTATAAAATACAGAGCATGCTCTTGATATTATTGATACATGGTGACAATTATTACGTAGAAACCAAAGGAAACACTAAGAATAATTAACAGAATTCACACCATTTTGCAGTTATTTTTGGTATAGAAATAAGAATTAGTAGTTATTTGTTTGAAGACAGCTAATAAAGACAAGTGAAAAAATTACTCTATGCTTTCGTATTTTAAAACAGTGCTTCAATACTTTAACCTATTCTTAAAAAGTGCTTGCCAAATTTGAGTCATTCTTAACCTAAAAGTGTTAATTTTAGTAATTATGATTTATCAATACCATGTAATAAGTGCTACACATATACTAAATATGCTCCACAACTCAAAAATAGTGTATTTTTTCTGTTTTAATGTTTTCAAAATTTATTTTTTTTAAATATTTTAAAAGTTTATATTGAAAAAAGTGTTGTTAGTAATAGTATTTTTAGGCTTAATCTTTTATAATGAAAGAAAATAAATTTCTTTTTCAAGAGTATTAATGAAAAAAAGACACTTAAAACCTGTGGTTTTAAGATTAGTTTTTCTGAGAAATCTGACAAAATTATCAGATATTCATAGTGAATCTCTCTAAGTATATAGATATTTTCAAAGTTTCATATATAATGTGTATTAGCAACAACCCCAATTACAAGATTATGATGTAGTTCTGTTAATCCCTGGAAGCACTGGTCTTATTAGAAAACCCTGGAGTAAACATAGAACAGAGAAAATGCAGCTATTAATGGTGACAAATTAACCCCACAGAGACCAGAAAGAAGTAAACATTGTATGCAAAGAATATAACAATCTTATTTCTACAGATGATGTAATAAACTATTTAAAAATAAATCCCACACATCCTGAAAACACCATATTAAATTAAAGAAATAACATTAAAATTTTACATGGAAATAATCACATAAATGCAAGTGAAACAAAGTGATTTTTAAAGCTTCTTTTCCAAATAAAATTTTATACAAAGAAAAGCAATATAAGAATTTCATAGAAGAAAATGAATTCATATAACACGAGAGTGTGCTTTTGTAATTTGTAAGTTTACTATATGTATGCTTATAATGTTTATAGGTATGTGTTTACTAAATATATTTGACCTACAGTGACAACACATGAAAATATTATCACTTTACTCAGATAAAATAATTTATTTTTTTAGATAATGATATATCTTTGAGGCTTTAGTTCTTAGAATTGCATACCATACAGTCTAATCTAGTTTTCAATTTTAGTTTATTCGTATGCCCTGAGTTGTCCCCTATACTAGAGATGAATTAAGTGTGTGATACTATATATGTTTAAGGCAAAAATAGGTGGAAAAAATGGTTGAATGACAGAGGACTGGCAAAGAGAAAAGGGAGAAAAAGTAGGACAGAAGAAAGAAAGAAAACAGAAAACAATAAGAAGCAAGTTTAAATCTTGACTCTGCTATTTAATAGTATTTATCCTTAAGACAGTTATATAAACTTTATATGCCTCGGTTTTTCTATCTTAATTGTAAAGATAATAATAATATATATAACACAATTGTTATAAAATTATATATATAGTATTAAATTTTTATATATGTATATGGTATTAATGTGCTTTGAAACAGTCCTTGGCAAGTAATAAGAACTTAAGTGGAAGCAATTGTTAATTTTTAGTATATTCTTACCATGTGGGCTCTGGAGTCAGAGGGCTTGGGTTCAGGTGCTAACTCTTGTTTTTAGGTTGTTACTATGGACAAATCGTTTGACTTTTTTATGCTTCAATTTCCTCGTTTTCAAAATGGTTGTTAGGAGGATTAAAAATCGCATATGTAAAATTTAGAACAATGCCTGCCTGCCTCATAGGAAATGTTCAGTAGGTGTTTGCTGGCATGATTATTGTTGGTAAAGGAGCAAGACATTTGCAAGTGATTAGGAAGTTAGAGGTAAAAATGCAGGTAAGAGGAAGAACCTGTATAATTTGGGGGGGGAAGAGAAAAGAAAAACAGTACAACTGAAAGTGAAATCTTACGGTATGGATCAGTTTAAGTTTATATTCAAGTTCCTGTTATAAAACTGCATATGGAATCATGCCACTTTCACATCACAAGAGGAACTTACAGGTCACCTAGTTTGGAATCCCAGATTTGCCTGTGGTCACTCATAGTTGGCAGAAGCACTAAGGATAGGAGACATTATGTAATCCCTAGAGCGTTGCTTTTTTCCCCCTTTACCATGCTGCCTCCGGATTAGCTATATTGGAACTTATTCTATGTCTCACATTGTAATGCCAAATAATTGAAATATAATTTTATATTGTGGGTCAATTTGGATATGATTACTCTCCTGTTGACCAAATACTGTAGCAGTAATTTATCTTACCGATACATATCGAAGACTTACTTTCTAGCTATAATTAGCTATGCATATAAATAGCTATAATTTTTAAAGTACGCGTATAGCATGCATACCAACAAGGACACAATTATTAGTGTGCCATTCAATGAACTGTCACAAAATCAACACATACACATAATCACCACTCAGAATAAATAGAACCTACTTTCATCCCAGAAGTCCCCATGCCCATTCCAAATCTTATCCTCAGCCTCCCATCCCCATCCCCAGTTATTCCTGCCCACCTCCCCCTACCATGCCACAGTAAAGGTAGCTATTTTACTGACCACTTATTAGTATTTCCTGGTTTTTGAACCTTATACAAATAGTATCATACCATACACATGAGAGTTCTAATTGTTCCACATCTTTGTCAATATTTGATGTCAGTCTTTTTCATTTTAGGCATTACTATGAGTATAATAGTGGTCCTTCATTGTGCCTTAATTTGGATTTCTAATGACTATTGAGGTGTAACACTTTTCATTTGTTTGTTGTCCATTTGGATAGCCTTTCTGTGAAGTGCCAGTAAGTTTTTTGGTCATTTTTAAATTGGCTTATCTGTTTTTTCTTAGTGATTTGTAAAAACTCTTATATATCCTGAAATGAGTCTTTTGTCAGACAGGTAGACATACACACACACACACGCACAGTCTCAAATGTGTTTTCCCACTCTATTCTTTCCTTTTCAGTCTCTTAATGGTGTTTTAAGAGAAGTTCACAAATTTAAAATAGTTTAATTTATTAATCGTTTTCTTTGTGTTTAGTGATTTTATCTCTTAAGAAACATCTGCCTAACTCAAAGTCAAAAAGCTATTCTCGTATTTTCATCTTCTAGAAATTTACTGGTTTCACATGGAGATCTTCAATCCAATTAGAATTCATATTTATACTTGGTATCAAGGTCGTAAGTTTTTGCTGAGATTTGTCAAAGTGACAAAGATAAAAAGTAAATGAAAAGAAATAAACTCAGATTATAAGTCCAGAGGAAAGAAGTACAGAGGAATAGCCTACATTTTTTTTAATTAAGAAAACTAATAGACAATTTTCTTAAAGCAGTTTTATGCTTACAGAAAAATTGATCAGAAAGTACAGAGTTCACAAATACCCACTCCTCCCCCACATTTACCCCTATTTACATATTGTATTAGTATGATACATTTGTTATAACTGATGAAACAATATTTATATATTATTGACTGAAGTCCATAATTTACATTAGGGTTCACTCTTTTACTGTAGAGTTCTAGGGGTTTTGACAAATCTACAATGACATAACTTAGGTTTTAAATCCTTTCTCACCTTTTCAGTGAAATAACAACATATGTGACCATATTTCAATATATATTTATTCACAGAGCTAAAAAGTAGCAGTAAAATGAGCAGATATGGTATTAAATATTAAATCCTTAAATGCGGAACTTTTGACAAAATATTTAAAATATTTGGTGAGGAAAATAAAATGTGTTGAGCTAGGATACAAAATAGGTGAGTGCTTCAGGTCATACATTTATATCTCTGACACTGAGGAATCTGGCCTTGTCATAGAGGTTATGCAGTTGGCTGTTATGTGCATGGCAAAATACTACTGGCCCTGCTTTCACAGTACCTCCCAGAGACCAACCAGTAGAATAAAAGTCAAATGAAATCTCTCCAGGACTATTTGTAATTATGTTGCTCAATGCATGAAGAAAACCCAGTAGGCATTAATTTGCCAAAGCAGCATAGAAAGCACCATGCCATCTCAACCACAAGCCCATCTGTGCTAGTATTTTTACTTCTTAACAGAGGCTGTCAATGAAAGCTACTCTGAAACCCCTTTTAACTCAAATTCGTAAAATCCCATAATTATTTTAGACCATCAGGCAAATTCTCTGTGAGCCAATACTAAGCACATCAACTGATATATTAATTCACTATTTTGGTAGCTTTGTGAGAATCCTTTGGTAATTTTTTTTTTCCTGTGGCTATCTAAATTGTATCACACGTTTAAATGTGTTTAAGTGTGTCTACATTCTGTTCCCAATCTATTTATCCAGTCACGTCTTTCACTCCTCAATTCTACCAGTGCTTAAAGCCTTTCTTTCTACATTCTTCAATGAAACTAACTTCAAGGGAAATAATGGTAGTTCTCTAGAGCAGTCTTAAACAGTAGGGTTGGAGGGATCATACTGGACTATCATAAAAGATCCCAATGAACTCATGGTGATTCTGATACTCAAAGGAAATCGGTGTCTAACACCAACTTATACTGTCTCTTGACCAAGCTATTTATCATTGTTGGCATTGCTTGAAATTTCCCTTCTCTGTGCCACTGCTTATGCCATACTCGTGATGTATTAAAATTGTATATGGTCTTCAAGACCTCACTCACAGTCTGCACCTCCATGCAGCATTTCCTATCGCTTGTAGGAGGAAACGTTTTTTAACCTCCTCCAAACACCTTGCGTTAACTCTCATTCTAGGCACATTTGTGGGAACTTGTCTTGTCTCTCTTACCAAACTAAGCTCCTGAAGGAAAGAGTCTGAAAATCACGTTTATCTTCGCATGTCCTATAGCACTTCCTAATTTCTTGCATATCTAGGTGTTTAGTAAATACCTGTTGAGTGAATTTTAGCTTGTATTATGCATGGATCCCTTTCCAACTCAGCTGAGCTGTCTATGAGCAAGTAAAGATGAAAGTATCTGGTAGTCATAGTGGGGCACAAGTGAGATAATTGCATTGCTGTGGAAGGAGGAAAAAAACCCTTTACACTGAGATAAATCAGAGAGAAATAAATATCAAAGTGGGCCTATGGCTATCTACATTATTCTAATCTCTTCATTAATTTACAGCACTTAATTTATAACTTTGAAGATAATCTATAAAAGGACCAGATAGATAATCAAATTGATGGAAAGGTTAAAGCAATGACCTGGAGAGAATAATTTTGAAGAACAAGACTAAATTGAGTAGATATGCAGTAATGACTAGAGAAAATAATAATAGCTAACATTCAGAGCACTTATTATTATAGGCCATGGATTAGGCTAGCACTTCACTTGTATTTCACCTTTAACCCTCACATCAACCCTGTGAGATAGCAATTGTTTGAGGTAGTACTGCTATTTTCCTCATTTACATATGAGAAAATAGACATGGAGATGATAAGTGGCTTACTCTACTTACTTTAGTACTTGCCAATATGTAGTAGAGCCTGGATTCAAACCTAGTCTGACTCCTGACTCTGAACCATAATTTTTAAAAAGCAGTAATTTAAGATGTTCATCCATCCATCCATGCATCCAGCCACGCATCCATCCATCGATCCATCGGCTTAATACACATTAAAGAGTACTAATGTGTGAGACACACTGCTGAGCACTAGGAATAAATAAAACACACAGTTTTGACCCTGAAGAAACTTATAGTCATTAGAAAAACTAGACAAGGGTTTGCACTGAAATCTGTACTAAATAGTTAACTCTTGAAGAAAGAGCCAGGCAAAAAAGTAACAGATATATGTTAAAGTCAGAACAAATCATACATGCAAATATCAGAGGGTAAATAGAGGATAGCATATTTGGGGCGCTGCTGTACTGTAAGGTGAAGGTTGGTAGAGAAAGGTAGACAGAGGCCAGATTATGAGGGTCAGCTAATTTGCATTTCTATTAAAGAAACCACACTAGAAATATTTGCCTATATTCCAGTCAGTTGTATTTTATTGACCAAATCAGTAGTATTTTATTGCCTACCTATAATGACAGGGTGTTGGATTTGGAAAGGGTTGAAAGAAGGCTAAATGAAAATAGTCTTAATTCCTATAGATTTAATTGTTCTAAATCTCCTTTTAGAAAAATAATAAATGGGAACTTTAAATAAAATCTGGTACAGCTACTGTATTTTCAGTAATTCATTAAATGTCTAGGAAATTGCTGATACTACTGAAAATTTTACATATGGTTGTTTTAGCCACAATTTCATTTGTGTAAAAAAATAATTTAGTTACTTGGAAAAAATCAATAGTTTTATTATTTGCGTTTAGATTTAGAGGATGGCCAAAAACAAGCTATGGTTAGTGAACGGACAGAAGCCTTTACCACAGCTCGAAATTTGTTGGCCTCTGGAGCTGATGCTATTGAAAGGATCATGTCTTCATACAAAGAGGTACTCGTGTTTTTTTGTTGTCAATTTGATTAAAGTAAGATATGTGAAAATCAAACAAATGTAAATTACCGGATATGCTTACTATTTTGGAAACATTTTTTCCTCTATCAAAAATTGCTAAGAGTATAATCAAGACAAAGGACGGCAATTCCCAAGTGTATTGCTGCTAATACCCTTTAATTTTTACACTATCACTTGTTTTTCTGTCTATATATGAAATACGTGTTTTTAAATTTTGAAAAAAGTCCTAGGTGTAGATTCTGGAGCCAGAGTGCCTAAATTTAAATTCTTGCTCCAGTATTTACAAATTATATGAATTTAATCAAGTTTCTTAACCTGTCAGTCTCTGTTTCCTCATCTGTAAAATGGGGATAATGATAGCATTGACTTTCTAGTGTTGTTGTGTCTTCATGCATGTATAATATTTAAAACAATATGTATTAAGTGCTCAATAAATGTTAGCCAATGATTTTACTTATATACCTTGCAAACTTTCATAACGAGTGAAGCCTCACCAACTACATATAAAAGGCTCTGGTGATTTCATCTTCTGCCTGCCTTCCCTGCAGAGTCTGGGTTTTCCTTCTCTATGTTCACTGTACATCTGGTGCTTTACCACATTATACTTGTCTATCTCCTGCACCAGACTTGAGTGGAAAGCAGAAATTGTCTTACTCATTTTTACATTCCTAGCATTCATTTTAATGCTTGGAATATTGTACGTGGTCAACACATATTTGTTGAAAGAATGGTAGTAAGACCTAAAGATATCATGAGATTAAGATTAAAAATCCCTTTATTTAATTGAGATAGACTGATAATATTCCCACGGACATTCTTTCTCACCACTCTGTGGCTTTTGCATCAATATAAATTGCCAGATCATCATCATAGATTTAGCTGCCTCTTAAATCAGCCTTAAATAAACTACAAATTTTGTGATTTGCTGACAGAACTTTTCAGTCTCATTCAACAACTGATTTATTGAATTGAGTTTTTTTGTTTGTTTTTGTCTTTAAAAAAAGTACAAAGTTATTTATAGCCACATTGCAAAAAACTCAGTAATTTTTTTTTTTTTTTTTTTTTTTTTTTTTTTTTGTCAAAATAGTAATTTTGATAATCGGGAGACACAGGTTTTGAAATAGGTTTTTTTGATATATTACTTACCATTAAAATTAAATGACCAAACAAAATTTTCTCCATCTCACATTAAAATACATTGCTATCTAAGTCAGGAGGAATATCATTTCATTTTTCTAGATTGTCTCCAACAAAATAAGTGATTCATTTTGCTTTATTTTGCCTGAATATGCTTTGAATCATAGAATGTTCACTTCCAAAGAATCTTATTATTGCTCTGACAGCACATGAAAGCACCATGATGCGTTCTTTGCTGGCCCCAAAGGGAGCAAGTTTCCTTTTTAGAGTTAGAGTCCCTGTTTTTTACATCCCAAAGTACTTTGTCCACAGTCACATTCTCAGTTTTTTTTGGATACTCTTTTCCCACTCCACCTTGTGTCCTGGTCAACTATTAACTCATTGCCTCTTGCCATTTTATAATGGACCTCTACGTCTGGTTTTGGATTTTTTTTCCTGTGCAAATATATTTACCCAAGTTTCTTTAACTCTGTTTTTCTCTTCTTGGGAATTCAAGAGCTTCTTTTAGATAACATTTTAGAAATTACCCTTTGAATAGAAATAGTATTAATATATAGAAATGAAATACTAATCGAATTACAGACCTCTCACACACAGTAGAGACATGCGGTAGAAGCTTCTAACAATAACACCTATTCATTTACTGTTTACGTTTTGCACACACAAAAATTCTTACAAAAATGTCAGCAATGTTGTATTATTTCACAATTTATTATTTAAGAAATATTTATTAGTGACACACCTTGCTTATTGGTACCAATTTCCTCATAAACATTTCTATAAAGGAATGGTTTTTGTGCTTTGTTTTCGCTGAGAAAGATGGTTTTGACAGGAGATGAGTCACATTTCACAGTACCTTAATAACAAGGTGTTCTTTTAATAGAAAAACAGCTGGAGATTCAATCTAAATTAGACAGCTGGCAGAATAGGAGCAAGAAACCTCCTGTTGAGCATTATGGACTAAAGCAGAGATTTACCTCATCTTATTTTATAAACTGTCCTAGAAAAAAAATCATATTTAATGTTTTTCTTTGGGCATATACATCATGCTTGGCTTGAAAAAATCTGAATTGTGCGGTTTGAACTGAACGTGATTTGAAGTTTTCACTGAGCTCACTCTCAGCACACTTGCTGAGCTCACTGTCTAGCAAAGGTGATTTCTCTGGCCATGCTTAGGAATTTGGACAATCAGTTTGACTCAGAAACATTCACTTCATAATAAGAAAAAATATATTTCTCTTCTATTTAAAATCTTCCATTTTAAATTGAAAAAAAGATACCAAAATAAAGGATCATTATTTCATTGAATGAACTTAAACTTTTCACAAAATTTCTAATTTTCTGGAAGTGAAATGTGTCATGTTAACGGGTTAAACATGAAATTTGATTGAAATATTTTTAAGTCTCACTAATATTCTGAATTTTTTTACATTTCATTTTAAACCCTGACTTGAATAATTTTTTTATATATTTTATAATTCCAGTCAAAGTTACACTGACACCTTACTATGTTGCTCTCTTGGTAAGCTTTTTACTGTTACTTGTTTTACTTATCAAATGTGCTATCTATTTTCATGTATAATAAAATAGGATCTTTAATGTTAAATCAAGAAGCTTAGGTGATTACATATTTATTTAAAAGTCTGTCTTGGGTATATTAATTCTATGTTATTTCTCTGTGTCGGTTTTAGGTTACTGAATTAGCAGGCTATACTGCTCGAGTGTACAATATGTTTTGGGTCTTCGATGAAGTGAAAAGAGGCATTTATAAGAGAACTGCTGTCGTGCAAGAGTCTGAAAACCATAACAAGAATGGAACTAACCTAGAATTACCCCTCAATGACACACTGGAAATCAAAGGTTTTAAACTCAAATGTTTTTATATTTTTCACTAAGTATTTGCTTTATCAACAGAACAAAAGTTTTTTAGAAAATAGCTTTCAAAAGTTATCAAGGAACCAACATTTATTTATTTAAAACAGTTGTCCCTAAAGTTAGTGTTGCAATTTGAGGAGTGGTGACTAACATTACCATAAAAATATATATATATGTATATTATGCTACTTTTATTTAGGAGAAAATTTCTAGAATTATTTTTGGAAACTACTATATGGCAGAATGAATTGTTTGCTTTTAAAATTAAAATAACAGCGCTGGAGCTAATGTCATATTGTTCTTCATCACTGTGTTATTAAGCTTAAGTTTGGCTAGCATATTTTTCAAAATTATATTATTCCATGTCTTAATTCCCTTTTTGTAGCACTGTGTTTTTTCAGTACAGAACATTAATTTAGAGAAATAAGTAGTTATAAAGAGTATGGCAGGGTTACATAAGATAGTTTTGCTTTGCTCTTGTTATGATTTTGACATCAGATTATTGCAAAATAATGTTTCTGAGAAAGATTTTCCAAGTAGATGTGTCAAAATGTCCAAACTCACATTAAACTTTGCTTTAAATACAATTACCTATATTTACATTTTTTTCCATTATTTATTCCTGTGAATTATCTTTATAATAAATTTATTATGCTGCATTATACTTTAAGTTAGTTAATTAGCAATAACTGTGATAGCTTTTGTAACTTAAACTTTCCCTTACAGGAAAAGTTATTGATGTGGATCATGGAATTATTTGTGAAAATGTCCCCATAATTACACCAACGGGAGAAGTGGTGGCTTCCAGGCTAAACTTCAAAGTAAGATGATATTCAAGAATCTTCTGATTGTTGCCATCACACTAACACAAAACAACTCAGAATTCATGTACCTTATGTTAAATACTTGGAGGAGCATATGGAAAGGAGGGGAAATCAAGAAAGGTATGCACAGTGGCTCAATTACAGAAGCAGTTACTTCCTCAGAAAAGAGAGAAAAAGAGAAATTTGATTTCTTTTGCCTTATTGCCATGTTAAAAATCAAAATTATAGTGCACTGAGAGCTATACAAGGTAGTTTTTGAGAGCAATAGGAAATGTCCTCAGACATTAATATCTGGAAAAAAATTTTAATTACTTTTCCTTATAGGAATTACTCAAAAACTATGAGCCTATATTATATTTGCTAAATAAAATATGAGGACAGAGGGCATTAGCAGGTTTATTTCTATTAATGCACAATCTCGAAATTTAATTTGTATTTTAAATAATCACATCTTCTGTTAGGAACAAATAATCAGAAGATTCGTGGATTGGAATTTTCTTTTTAATTCTATTGAGAGTAAGAGTTGTTTGTTATTTACTATTTTCTGTCTTGATTACAAAAGTTAAGATGTAAAAATAGTTAATAGACCTGAGGCCCTGATTTAAATCGTTGTAAAATTCAAAGATGAATTTTGGAATTCAAGCACAAAATGATTTGCTAATAAGCAGTAATGACTGTAATGAAAGCATTTGAGCTTAGTTCAAACAAAGACATGACTGGACTTGATAAAAGAATTACAAACATGACAATACGTGTGCTAATTATTTTAGCATAGACTTTAGGTTTAATTATTAAAAATGTATTTGTAAATGAATAAGATTGCTGTAAAAGGACAAGAAGCACTGAACAGGGGGAAATTCTGTGTTAATAAATATAAGAGAAATTGTGTTTTAACTACAATTTGATCGGGCTTTGTTTTTCCATTTATAGAGTGATTTAAATTTTCTATTTATAGAGTGACTTATTAAATCACTCCTATAGAGATTTAATTATTTGGATCTGAACAGGAGTTCCAGTTAGGTGCTAATGATGTACCATAATCTTAAATAGGTTTGAAATAAAACACTTGAAGAGGCATACATGGAATGTTTATTAATAGTTTAGCAATTTATAATTTATGATTTTTTTATAGACTTTTTTGTTCAGGTTAAAAATTGATCTAAGTATCAATTTTTACAATCAATTTTATGATTTTTATAATCAATTAATATAAACATAAATTTTTATAATTGATACTTATATCAATTTGTATTAATTTTTTTGTTCCACTTATTAAATAGAGTAAGAGTCTTGAATTCTGCCACCTACTAACTACATTATTGTGGTCATATCACACTCCTTCTGTAAAAAAAATTCAGAACTCACTGTATATATAAAACAAATTTAAAAATACATAATCTGATGAAAGTATCTTATACATTTTGAAGATCTACAAAGATATATGTTATTATAGTACACTTTTATGAATGTTTATTTCTGACTCACACAGAAATTTTGTTTACAGTCTCAGGTCTCCAAAATATAATAGAAAGTTCTGTTTGCTCCGCATGGATTGACACATAGGTTTTTAAAGAAAAAGGTTCTCATCCTTTTCTTGGCCTTTTGAACTTAAAAATCATTTGGAGAAGAAAATTCAGTAAATGTGGGAATTCTTTTTGCCTCACACTCACTGCTTACTAAACATAAGAAAATTTATGCTAAAAAATATGAATGTAGAAAAGTCTTCTATTATTCAAAATGTGTTAAAATTCTAAAAATTACTAACAGAGAGAATAACTCTATTAAAATATTTTGGGAATGTGCCTTTCGCCATGGCACATACCTTTAAAAAAACTCATTTGGGAAGTATTTACCTGTAGGCTTCTACAAAATTTAGCTTCCTTAACCCTCTCTGTAGTGAAAGAGCACAGCAAATCAAAAAATTTATTCTTTCTGTGTTCTTCCCAGGATTTTCTTCAAACTTTATTCTATTGAAATAACATTTTAGTTTGGCTACAGTTTATATCTATGATCAGATTTTATAGGTTCAAGCTTGCTTCTGTCTTACGTCTCTGTGGTAACTGTCTTCACTGCCTAGAATGCTCTTCTCCCAGATCTGACTCGTTGCCACTCGTCACCCATGCTCAGCCAAAATGTTACCTCCTCAGAGAGGGACTTTGCTGACCACCCCATCAAAAGAAGCCACCCCCCAATCTCACAATGTCACCATCTTCCCTAACAAATCATCCTCTTTTGCTATCAGAATAGCATTTATAACTACTTAGTTTTTTGTTCATGTGTTTATTGCCACCTTTCTTTACATTCTTTAGAATGTAAGTTCCATGAAAACAGAGACTTTATGCTGGGCAACACTGTATCGCCTGTGCCTAGAAGAATGTTAGGCACATGGTAGACAATGCAATAAATGTTTGCCAAGGAAATGTTGAATTATTTAGACAGACTATGAATCGAAACCATTTTTCTTCACATATACTTCTTATACACACTCCTAATTCCTTTATCTAACCTCCATCCCAACCCTTCTTTTTTCCTTCCCTTCCTCCCTCACTCCTTCTCCCCACCACTTTCTTTCAACAAAAAGATTTCAGCTTATGTTATACACAGCAAATGAGTCAAGGATAGATATGGAACTGGCTGGTCTCTTATACTGACACAATGCGAGTAATATAATAATCTTTCATCCTTGAGTCTTTCAATATGATGTACTCTACATCATTGATACTTAGATATTTGTATCCATACTATACAAGGATATATCTACAGACATACTGTAGATTTCTTTCCCTCATACTTTCATGCTATAGTCATTTTAAAATCACTGATTATAAAATATAATTTGTTCTTAGAAGTATTAGTAAATCAAATTTTTTAATGGTGTTTCTTTTCTTTGTTCTTCATAATACCCTTCAAATACCACACTAAAACAATTTCCCAATCCTGTTGTGTGGAATGAGAACTTATGATATTTAACTGTTAAATTTAAATGATAAATAAGATGAAAAATTCGAAAGAGAAGTATGCAATTAGTAATGGATAAATGACTTTTGTTTTATTGTTATACATATGTATATGAATACATATATATATAAATATGTATTTATAGTTGTTTTAATACGTCCTTAAACATATGAGACTAAATTACAATCCTCTGTCTTGGTTTGGTAAACATATGTGAATAAAACAGAATTGGAATAATTTTATCTCTCTGAATATAGGCTTTTGTGATTTCTGTAACACTTCAGAATGCTGAAGTACAAAATTAAACAACCCAGCTAGCTCTTAGAATAACTGTGCTTTATAGCTAATAACTCCAAATGACAAATACAACAACGTTTAAATTCAATATAAATGTAATCAAATATTAATATAAATAAAATAAAATTTAATATTTAAGTTTAAATTTTAACAATTTATTTTCCATGGGATCATGTTTCTACATATCTTTGTAGTATCTGATGACAAGACCTCAATTAAAATTTTGGAAAGCCAAAATTTTGCTCATTTCAAGAAAATTCATTTTCTTTGAGATTGGATTGATTTATGATACTTTTAGCTTCAGAGCATAGTCAAAAGCCAAATTTAATGCTCTTAATCCTGATACATTTTCTTTAATTCCTTACCCATCCTAGGTTATCATGTGCTTGAAAGATTTTTTTTTAAATAAATCACTTTAAATGCTGCCAAATGAAATTATTTTAAAATATTGCAGTTTGTAATTTTATTTCTTACTTTAGGTACAAGAAGGAATGCATCTTCTGATAACTGGTCCCAATGGTTGTGGGAAAAGTTCTCTCTTCAGAATTTTAAGTGGGCTCTGGCCTGTGTATGAAGGAGTCCTCTATAAACCACCTCCCCAACATATGTTCTATATTCCACAAAGGTAGGTCTAATTTTTTTTGTGTAACAAGAAACAATTTCCTTTTTCTCTTTAATTATATTGATTCCTTAGGCTCTTCAGTGTTTTAATATTTAAGCATGTCTTCATTAAGAGAAGCTTTTAAGGAAATAAAAACGCAATTGTTCTAAAAAAATTTTATTACCGATTTATATATAATAGTTTCCAGGACAATACCACTTCTTTTCTTTTTCACATCTGCTAGATATAATGAATACTCAAAGACTATACGTGTTAGTCTCAAGGAATAGTTCGTCTTCAGAGAATAATATGATTGCCTTAGATGTCAGATTATTACTTCTCACAGATAAAAACAGTACTTAGATAGTATACTGATCTCTCCATCAAGCTGCATACATTCACATGTTCTAAAATTATTATTCCCTTATGTTTTAATAGCCTCTGTAAAATAGTCTTTATAACAATTATGCTTATGATTAATTAATTATTTGGAAATACCTTAATTAAAAATATTTTACTCTAAGAATGAGTATAAAGTAAGCCTAGAAATTGTAAAAGGAACATTGTTTCTTCTGAAGTCTTTAGTCAGCTTTCTTCATGACAATATAGAAATGTCTAAACACAAAGTTATGCTTGAGAATTTGGAATATTCATTGTGAAAGAAAGAAAATGAACGTAACAAATATGGTGCTATCACATGTCTCTCTTGCCCCATTTCCTTTGTCAGAAAGTACTTATACCATCCTGCCCAATGGTCGAAGTTTTAGACCATACGTTGTAGTCAGGCAGGTGAAGTTTTGTGGATTTTTTTCTTTAAAGCAAGACTTATGGTAGTAGTAGGAAGCTATGTGAAGTAGGAGGGTGAAGAACTGCATTGGCAGTAATAAAATATTGGATGTAAATAGTGTCATGGATACTCATAGTTAACATAAAATAGATAACATCTTGTGACACCAGAATCTTTGTCTTTTTCTGTGTATCCTTCAAAGCCCTTGTGGGAAACCTTCTGAATCTGAAAGCTAAATTATACTCGCAAAGTTTAAGTTTCAGATACTAATGTGTTAAGTTGACTGATTTTTATTTATTTAGGTTATAAGGCATAAAATCATAAGGAAAATACTCTTTTATATCATAGAATTCTACTCTCAATGCAAATAAAATTATATGCATAAATTTTAGATTTTTAGCTATTTCAGATTTCATATGTAATATGAAAGCTACAGTTCTTGACTATAACTGTGACCTGAGCAATATAAAACATTTCCAAGGCATAAGAAAGTACGTAATCCAGGAAAGTCATCCTTCAGAAATGAAAGCAAAATAAAGACTTTCCCAGACAAAAGCTGAGGGAATTCATCACCACTAGACCTGCCTTACAAGAAATGCTAGAAAAAGTTCTTCAAATTGAAAGGAAAGGATACAAATTAGTAGTAGTAACATGAAAACATACGAAAATATACAATGTACCGGTAAAGGTAAACATGTAGTCAAATTCAGAATATTCTAATACTGTAATATGGTGTGCCAACCACTTGTATAAAGGTTTAAGGACAAAAGTATTAAAAATAACTATAGCAAGCATAGTTTATTAATGAATATGTAATATAAAGAGAGATAAATTGTGACATTAAAAACATAAAAGTAGAAGTGTTTGTATGCAATCAAAGTTAAGTTGTTATTAGCATAAAATAGGCTTATAAGATTGTTTATGTAAGCCTCATGGGAACCACAAATCAAAAACATGTAGTAGATTCACAATAGATAAAAAGAAGGTAATAACAGCATACTACTACAGAAAATCACCAACTCACAAAGCAAGGCTGCAAGGACAAAGAAAGGAACAAGAGAACTATAAGACATCCAGAAAACAATAAGATGGTATTAGTAAGTCCTTAACTATCAATAACTACTCTAACTATAAATGCATTGAATTCTCCAGTCAAAAGGCATAGAGTGAGTGGATGGATAATTCTCTATATACTGCCTAGAAGAAACTCACTTCAGCTTTAAGGACACTCATAGACTGAAACTAAAAGGATGCAAAAAGATACTCTATGGAAACCAAAAGAGAGTAAGAGTATATACTTACATTAGACAAAATAGACTTTAAGGCAAAAATGGTAACAAGAGACAAAGAAAGTCATTATATAATGATAATGGGGTCAGTGCATCAAGAACATATAACAATTATAATATATACAAATCCAGCATCAAAGCATCTAAATATATTATGCAAATACTAACAGATTTGAAGGGAGATAGACAAGAATAGAATAGTAGGGAATTCAGTACCCCACTTTTAACAATGGAAGTATCATTGAGACAGAAAAATCAACAAGAAAACATTGCACTTGAATTACATGTTAGACTGAATTTACCTAACAGACACATACAGACATTCCATCCAACAGCATCAGAATACACATTTTTCATAAGTGTGCATGGAATATTGTCTAGGAAGATCATATGATAGGAGAAAACAAGTCTTAGCAAACTTATGAAGATCGAAATGATACCAGGTATTTTTTTGAATCACAATAGTGTGAAACTACAAATCAGTAGCAACAGGAAAGCTAGAAATTCTGAAACTTAAACAACACACTCCTCAGCAACCAGGAGTTGCTCAGAAATGAGAGAGGAGACATTACAACAAATACCATAAAAATACATAGGATCATAAGAAACTACCATGAACATTTATATGCCAACAAATTGGGTAACCTACAAGAATTGGATAAATGCCTAGAAATGTACAACTTATCAAGACTGAATCAGGAAAAAATAGAAAATATGATGAGATAACAAGTAACGAGGTTGAATCAGTAATTAAAATGGGCCAAAGAAGAAATCAGAGAAATAAAAAATACCTTGAAACAAAACAAATGGAAACAACATACCAAAATCTGTAGGATGCTGCAATAGCAGTTCTAAGAGGGCCATATATAGCAATAAACACCTACACTAAGAAAATAAAAGAGAGCTATCAAGCCTAACTTTACACCTCAAGGAAGAAAAAAAGAAAAAGTGAAGACCAAAGTTAGCAGAAGCAAGGAAATAACAAAGATCAGAACAGAAATTAAATGAAATAGAGACCAGAAAATAATTGAAAAGATCAACAAAATTAAGAGCTGGTTATTTGAAAAGATAAACAACATTGATGAGCATTTAGCTATTCTAAGAGCGAAAGAAGACTCAAATAAAATTAGAAACGAAAAAGATATTAGAACTGATACCCCAGAAATACATAGGATCATAGGAGACTACCGTGAACAATTAGATGCCAACAAGTTGGATAACCTAGAAAAACTGGATAAATGCCTAGTCATATGCAATTGAACAAGACTGAATCATGAAGAAATAGAAAACATAAATAGAACGGTAACAAGTAAGAAGACTGAATCAGTAATTAAAATCTCCCAAAAAAGAAAAGCCCAAGACTTCTGGGTTTCACTGGTGAATTCTGACAAACACTTGAAGAAGAATTAATGACAATCTTAAACTCTTCCAGCTAAAGAGGAGGGAATACTCCCAAACTCATTTTATAAGGCCAGCATTACCCTAATACCAAAACCAGATAAAGGCACTACCAGATATGAAAATCACAGACCAATAGCTCTGATGAATGTAGATGCAAAAATTGTCAACAAAATATTAGCAAACTGAAATTAACAGCTCATTTAAAGAGTCATACCATAATCAAGTGAGATTTACCTCTGGGATGCAAAGATGGTCCAACATGTGCAAATCAATGAATGTGATGCACCAGATTAATACAGAGTCTGACAAGTTCGTGAACTCATCCTAGAAAAAGTGTTACATACCTCATTGATGAATATCACTACCTTCAAAGTACTCCCCTTGGGAAGTTATGCACTGATTCCATCACCTAGTCCACCCTTCAAAGCAATTTTGGAACTTTTTCTGGAATGGCTGTCAGAGCTGTCATCGTATTACCCTTGATGTCCTGAATGTCATCAAAAAGTCTTCCTTTCAATATTTTCTTTATCTTTGGGTAAAGAAAGAAGTCATTGGGGGCCAGATCAGGTGTATAGGAAGGGTGTTCCAATACAGTTATTTGTTTACTGGCTAAAAACTCCCTCACAGACAGAGCTGTGTGAGCTGGTGCATTGTCATGATGCACAAGTCATGAATTGTTGGCAAAAAGTTCAGGTCGTCTAACTTTTTCGTGCAGACTTTTCGGCACTTCCAAATAGTAAACTTATTTAACTGTCCAGTTGATACAAATTCATAATGAATAATCACTCTGATATCAAAAAATGGTTAGCAACATCGTTGCAACAAGTTCACGAACTTAATTGTCAGGCCTCGTACAAGTGAACACTTAGTCAATGTTACTCAAGCAGTAATTCATCATAATTGAAAGTGTCTGGACGCTGATGGTAACTACTCTGAGCACCTCTTGTAATTGCAGAAGACAAACATGGCTTGTATTCATCTTTCATTGTCAGTATATATTGAGTATGACAATTTTAATACAGTTTTCCTCTCTTAAAATGTGTATATACTCTCTGTATATGCATATATAATGTATATATACATATATATGCATGTATATGTATATACATACATATATATATATATACTTCAGCCATGAGAAAGAAGGAAATCCTGCCACATGTTGACAACATAATTGAAACTTGAGGGTGTTATGCTAAGTGAAATAAGTCAGACAGAGAAAGAAAAATACCGTGTGATATCACTTATATGTGAATTCTAAAAAAGCCGAACTTGTGGAAACAGTGTATAATGATGATTACCAGGTGTGGGAGAGTGAGGGAAACGGGGAGATCTTGGTCAAGAGTCAGACTTCCAGATAGAAGATGAATAAGTTCTGGAAATATAATGCACAGTATTGTAATTATAGGTAACAATAATGTATTATATAATTTGAAGTTATTAATAGAGTAGATCTTCAATGTTGTCACCACAAAGAAAGAAATGGTAATTATGTGAGGTGGTAGAAGTGTTAGGTAACTCTAGGTGATAATCATTTTGCTATATATAAGTGTATCAAATCAACGTGTTGTATGCCTTAAACTATACAATGTTATATGTCAATTTTGTCTCAGTAAAGCTGGAATAATAAAGAAAAACTACCACTGAACTGTATACTTATAAATGTTAAGATGTAAATTTTATGTTATGTGTATTTTACTACATTTTTTTTTAAGTGGGGGAAAAAAGGAAGTGTTTAAATTCCAGTCTTTGCCCTCAGAGAAACCTAACTGTTATTTTGAAACAAACATAAATCACTGGGAAACTTTTTCTTAGTTATGAAATTTACTGTTGCCTAACCAAAAGGTCAACTACAACTTAGTTAAGGAGAAAAGTGAGAATGAAAAGTATCTTTTAAGGCTAAAATATTTCTTAATAATTCCTGTTAAAAGTCATTTTGTCTTGATTATATAGCTTTAAAAACATGAAAATGTATATTTATGTTTAAAATCTCATTGGACCAATATCTTGCAAAAAAAACAGAATTTATTTAAATGCATGTGTAAATGAAATGTCCAAATGTAGTATATGTTTGTCGTATTCTAAAAGCTGCTAACTGATTTTTTCAAGTAAATTTGAAAATAATTTGATATGTTTTTATGGCTTTTTTTTTTTTGGTAGACAGAAGGAAGATTTATTAAAGTAAGAGAAGGTTTGGCTGGGCAGAATCTGCTGGAAACTAAATTTTTGTGATTTAAAAGAAAGCTGCTACAAGCTATTTCAGAATTGTTAGTGGGGGGAGAGGGGGGATCTAGAAGAGAGTAAACGGGGTCTAATATATGGTGATGGAAAGAGAACTGACCCTGGGTGGTGAACACACAATGCTCACATTGTGTAGATAATTTACAGAATTGTACACCTGAAACCTATGTAACTTTACTAACAGTTGTCACCCCAATAAACTGTAACTTAAAAAAAAAAGTTGTTAGTAGGTAATCTTAAATATTTCTTCTTAGGACATTCTCATTAATGAATATTACCTAATATTTTAATGCATTAATTTATAGCAGTAGAATATTGGTTAAGTACTAACATGCCAGAAAAAAACTGTAAATTGAATATAAAATTGAGTTTTATATACCAACAGAATATTCTTCATAAGTCACAAACAAACCTTTATAATAATGGTTTTTACTTTTTGTGATTGAGAGGCTTCTTGCTTGAGGATAGATGCCTTTCGGCAGTGGTCAAATGTACATTGTTCAGGAAAATGGAGAGGGTTTTGTTAAAGTGGTTTTCTATAATAATGTCATGTAGTGTAGAGAACAAGAAAAGTAAACTACTGAGGGAAAAAATGTTTTAATGAAGCATGTTAGGCCACTTATTTTTTTTAACTGAATCTCTAGAGAATGCGTCTGTGGCTCAGTTTGCAAGCTGGGAAACCTGAATTCCTAAGAAATTGTGAAATTACCTCAATATTCTCCCAGTCACTATCTTGTAATACTTTAGCAATGTTAATAATGAGGACTAAATCAAAGAAATCTGGGCCTTAGTTCAAGAATACAAATAAAAATTTGTGGTAGATAAGTTACTTTCAAAACAGCTTTCTCTCATCCTGTCTTCATTAGTGATTGGATATGATAGCTATTGGAACATTTGATAAGTTTTAGCAAAGAAATAGTTCATCTGAAATGTAGAGTTAGCCACTCTAAATCTATGGTATGGTATATGGCAAAATGCTTAGTTTTGCTCAGATATTACTTTTAGAAAATATTTTGGCAATTTCAGGCTATTTGAGACTGAATTTCCTAAGCAATGTGACTATACTCTA
The DNA here is from genome assembly GCF_057876585.1 of Rhinolophus sinicus. Taxonomy (NCBI): domain Eukaryota; kingdom Metazoa; phylum Chordata; class Mammalia; order Chiroptera; family Rhinolophidae; genus Rhinolophus; species Rhinolophus sinicus. Next base: position 45,180,847 of record NC_142501.1, on the reverse strand, counting down.
AACTGATGATTAAAACTCATTGTTCCCTACTGTATTAGCCATCCTGACCCTCAGGAAAAATCTTCCCCTTGGATATATATCTTGAATTTCTTTTGTCAATTCTTGGTGCAGTTTCTCTGTCTTCCCAACTACCTTAGGGTAGATTTATGATCTCCTCCTCTTCCTTTCACTAATTCACTAACTTGTGGCCCATTAGTCACTTAGTAATTCCTTAGTACATCTCTGTCTTCAGCCCTTAAAGCCTCAAAAGCCCAATCTTTTATTTAGTTGTTTAGTTCACCTTCTAACAAATTATGATATACTAACATTCACCAAAATGAGAGAGTGAAACATTTGGTAGGGGTTTGGAGAGCAGAGAATGAAAGAGAGGAAGGCAAGGAGGGAGGGAGGAAGTAAAGAGGGAAGGAAGGGAAGAAAGGCAGAAGATAATAGGTGTTTACTCACAAAAAGGTAGCAAAATCTTGGGTTCCTTTATACTACTTTTTTTTCCTCCAAAGGATCATTTATATACACCACATTATCTCTCCTCAGCAACAGTCTCCAGTTGGGCACCAACCTACCATGTAATTCTGTTCCCAAAGATTCTGCTCTCACTATCCTTCTTGGTAGAAATATCTCGGGATGGAAATTTTAACCATGATCTTCTTACTACTCAAACCTGTATTCCTAAATACTTACACCCAGGCCAACAGATTGAAATAGATTTCGACTGCCTACAATTTTGTATGAAAAGATAACTTGTACAAACTTCTGTACACCTTTGACTTTGGAGTCCGAGAAGTAAAAAGTTAGGAAAGTGAAAGAAGGATTGTATTATATGGAAGAAATTCAATTTGACGAAGTACTTTTTTTATAAGAAAGGAAACAAAGAGAAGGAAAAAGGGGGATGGAATCACTGAGATATTGTACTTCATATAGTGAGGAAATTATTGTACTTTATTATTTGTCAATGCTCTATTCTTGTTTTTCTTTTTTTAAATTTTAACCAGTATTAAAGCTCTGCTATAAGATACTACAGTGGATAAACAATGAGGAAGACAGTTACTTGCAGTATGTTGCTTATGTCAAATTTGGTTTTAAACAAAACATGCAATTTACAATAAAAGCCAAAATAACTTCCTCAAGAAAGGCAAGAAATGCAATAGATGTTGAAAAGGAGGAAAAATATGACAGAAAATAGTGTCATTTGACCTGGGTGTGAAAGTTGTTTAAGATTTTAACAGTTGTCATAAATTGGATATTTCTCCAATATCTAAATAGATCAGAAATGCCACAGATTCAAGTAAGCATAATTTTTCATTTTTGTTTTTTTTGACCTTTCTAAGCAGTGCTGTCCTATCTACCCTCCCTCCATTACACCAAGCAGGGAAAAGCAAATATTGATTAAACTCATCCTCATTAATATTATGTCATCAGTACATACTGCAAGTAATAATGTCCATCCTATAGGTCCTTAAGCATTGCTCATGTTCTTTTACCTGAAGTTCTTTGAATTCAAAGTTTTCTAGTACTTTGGGAGTCTGCTATTTCCCTAAGTTTCTACCTAAGGAGCTCATCTCCTTTTTATGAGTAAATGACACAGTCTTATATGTTAAATTTTAGTCCATTAATGCTTTGTGAAAAACATAACAAAAGATGACAGTAATTTGCTTCTACAGCACTCATTTTTTGTTCTCTTACGTCAGAAGATATTCGGAAATTATAAATAACATTTCATGTACCAGCTTTACCAGTATTTGTTTGCTAACTACTTCATTCATAGAGTAGTGTATTCAAGTCGTACCATATTACTTATCTTCTAGACTAAATGTAAACGCTGCCTAACAAAATAGTTCTGAATCCCATTTTAAAATTTAATGTATCATAAAAATCCTAAATTTGTTTGTATGCATGAATGATACCATGACTAATTAGATTGTGCAGCAAATTAAATATAGACAACTTGACTTCTGTCTTTTAGTGTATGAACAATACATATTGATTATGCTGTGCATAAGTCATGCTAAGTAGAATATTTTAAATAATTAAATTGGAGTTCAAAGGGATTAGAGACTTTAATACTTACAGTTACACAGCAGTTCAGAGCCAGGGTTAGAATACACCTAATCTTTGGATACTGGCCCTTTGTATTCACCACCTCTTATTTTCAGATTAGTAAAATAATCATATTAAAAACATCTGTGATTTAAAAAACCCACTATTTGACCTTAAATATTTTCTCAGACAATCATAATAATTAAAGTCTCTCTAGCACTGCCACAAATTTATGGGAAATAACAGACTATCATTCTTTTGCAGTTTGCATTCACTTTTAAAAATGTCCATATTCTTCAAATATTTTTCTTCAACTAAGACATGAAATTTCAGCTTTTAAAAGTGCCAGCATTTACTCTGTTTTTTCTTTGATGGCATTTTTACTCATGACTTTAATAATGTAGTCTATGTATTTTTTAAATTTTTATTTTGAGACTCTTATGACCTTTTGATAATTGATAGATCCTAGGACGTCTTCAACAAGCATCTTTGGCCTGTTGCTTTTATATTATTATTAATTTACAATGCGTCAAGCAATTACTGTGTACTAATCACTATTTTACATATATTGTACGTTTCTAATTTTTCTTTATGACAACCCATAAGATTGGTGTTAGTATCCTTATTTTATAAGTAAGAAAACTTGGAAAGGTTGAAGTCATCCAGCTGATAAATGTTGGAAGTAACATTTGAACTTAGGTGTGTCTGACTCAAATCTCTTTGTCTTGGTTATTGCCTGCAGTAGGGGACATGTCTCTGAAAAATGACTATTCTCTTGCCTGACCTTGCAAGTGAGTATAACCAGCTAAGGTGGTTTGTTTGGTATGCTGAATCTGTACTAACATGAAGCTATTGTTTGGAAGCAGAGGTCCTTATAATGCTGGGAGTGGAGGGTAATTCAAGCCAATTTTAGCATCAAGTTTAGCATAGGTACTTGGTTGTCATGGGTTTATGTTAATATGAAAGAAGCTATATTCTTGTATGAAAGTGAAATTCCTTTAAAGTAAACTATGTTCACATAACTTTCAAATTAGAATATGTTCTCTATTTTTTTACAATTCTTCTAAAACCCATTTCTCTGTAAAATTTTAGATACTCTCTCAATATTGTCCTTAAATTTAATCACTTTTTGCAGAGCTATAGCACAAACAATGTTAATTTTCATGATGCATTATGGCATAAAAAAAATCATTATTTACACTGTATGTTGCCAAAAGAAGACATTGTTTTTGCAACAGAGCAAAGACTATCTTTTGTTTTAGGAGATTCAGCAGAATGGACAGAACACTTAACACCAATAAAACCAACATTGGCACAACTAAACTGCACGTTAAAATGTACATTTGTCAATTGAGTTGTGTATATATTTCAAAATCTGAACTTCCTTTTGAATTGTCTCTGTGAATGCCTTCCAAATCCAGGACATCCTCTTTGCAGGGGCAGGAGAACTATGTTATATAACAACATCATTTAATCCACATATATAAAACCAGATAATGGCTATTAAAAGAACCAGAAAACACATGCGATCAGAGGGAGATTAGAAGACCTAATTTGCCTCCTTTCTCCATGGAAGAGAGGATGCCCTCATAGTCAGTAAAGTATTTTCAGTGAGATCCTGGCTTTTCTTCTTTTGGCTTCGGATCTCGGATTATAAAATGAGGGTGTGGTTTGGAAAAGAACCTAAGTAAGAATATGGAGAAATGCTAGTTTAAATATTATATCTTGATCATTATTTTCCTCTGGGTCTCTAGCTTTTGGACTTTTTCATTCTTAATGGGCCTCTAGGTGCCAAAACACAGATAGGGAAATCCTCTGGAGGACAAGGAGTGTGTTTATTTAAGTAAGACATAGGCTAGCCAGGCCATTGCCTGAGTGGAATGTTGCTCTGATAGGGCCACTGGAATAAAGGGAGAATGTGATACAGCTGAATTCAGGCCTACTCGTGGAGCCCCATACCTAACAGGTTACACATACACTGGTTTGGCTACCCCAAATTAGACAAATATGGTCTTGGAGAGTGGGAGTTGTTACTGGAACAGACTTTGCCCATGTTATCACTGTTGAGCAAATTTTTATAGAATATAAGCTAGAAATGGCATCTGCATGTCTCTTTACACACTGGTGGTATTCTGCTATTAATAAATCTGGAGAATGCCTATTGGCATATTGTAACTACAATGAACATTGGATGAATAATTGAATAAATTAATGAATGTAAAAATGGTTTCCTATACCTTTCTATTGCTTGGGATACATTTTTTTTTCATATGTAACTCTTCTATGGGCTAATATATAAAAATAATAATGGAAAAAAATTTTTCATCTAAGTTTTCCTCATCTATGAGTCAATTATTTTGTTAAGCCTTATGGAATTGCAATTTTTAAAGGTCAATAGGTCAAATATCAGAAATTTCATACAGTAATCTAATATAAAGATAAATACTTTTAACAAAGTTGACTTGTACACAACTTATACTCTTATTAGCTTGCTGATACTTTGATTATTCCACTAACATTATTTTTATGACATGGAAATAAGTCCCTGCTCTTGAAAAGATGTGCACATCTTTGCTTTGGCACCTAGAAATTCTTATCCAAAAAATATAATTTCAATAATAAGTAAATATCTCTTCAGTTAAGTGAAAATATCTCTTTTTATCCCTTTGCAGCATATTTATTTAAGAATATTAGAAATTAATTATACATTGGGGACTCAAATCTTGTTCTTGCTGTTCGTGAAAAAGTCGGATTACATGCGTGGTTCCAGCATGTACCTTTATATGAATTATTAATAGCTAGATTTTATGGCTTTCAGATTGCTAACTTCTTATTACTATGGCAACATAGCAGTGCTTAGCTGTACCTTATTCTTAAACTTAACACATGCCTTAAATATAAATTGCAATGAAACTTTTATCAGTATTGTTCATAATTAAAATCTTGATGACTCTGAAATATTTAGCATTTTGGGTGTTCATTCCAGAGACTCCAAGCACAAAGACGTACTAACATTTTTCCATGCTTTCTCTTTCTTTCTACTTTTGTCTCCATTAAGAAAAAAATAGAGAATAATATAAAAATATACAAATATAAAACCCAATAAATTCAGTGCATTTTAACCAAAAAAATCATAAATTTTCAGATATTTAAATGAACATAAAAGTGTCAAGTATAATACAAATTATAAAAGTACACATTTGTAATATAACTGTAAAGCGCCATGCTCTCTGGCAATGTATTTGATCTCAAATAATTTTACCGTTATAACTAAGGTTTAATTATAGGTGCATTTGAAGGAATTTTAGATTAGAAAGAAAAACAACTTGATAATTGTTTGATGATAATTGTTTAAATAATGTTAATTATTTAAATTATAACGTGATACCTATAGATTTATTCCTATGTATTTTCCACAACAAATAAAGGTGATTTTGAATTTTACTTAGAGAAAGTTAATTAAAACTAGGTAATGTTTCTTTTTTGTTAGCTACTAATTATAAGCAATATTTTTTGTTATTATTGTTGCTTTTACTGCGTATGTTACATGATTCCCTTTCTGATGGCCAGAGGAAGTAAGCTAGGAACATTCTGACGTGGTAATTGGTATATCTGAAATATTTAGAAGATAATCTGACTAGGTCTATATATCTAGAAAGGAAAGTTTAGTAAAGGGTACTTTAAGTGCTTATCAATTATGTATAACTGTGTTAGGACTAGAGAAACTTGAGCTAGCCTAAAAAGTTAAATTCCAGGCCTTTGAGTTGGATAGAGGATCACATGGCAACCTAATCATAGAAACCTTGGATATAGGGTCCTCATTTCTTTCTGCTTTCAAATAGATTCAACATCATACCAAATTTTATTGATATAACCTTTTTAGAGAATTCAGTGGTAACATTAACTCATAATAATATTTTTAAATAATCATATTAACAAAAGCTATTAGAGTATCCTTAGTTTTGCTATGTACTTCATTATACACATATAGAATGTGTTATTTTCTACCGTTTCACATTATTAAACAATAATTGAGAGAAAATGGAACTTAAATAAAGCTATATTTATAGTTGTCTTTAATGACTATATAGTTTTATAAAACTTTTTTGTATAATTTCTTCAAATTAATTTTTCACAGTACTAGAAGCCTTCCCTTCACATAAATTTTCAAAGTAGCAATTTTCATAATGTATTATATCATTTTGAGTAACAAGAGCTGCAATAACATGTTATGGCACACATTTGCAGTTCTTCACTTAGTATCATAAAATGTTTATGGTTTGACATTTTATTTGAATCTCATGCTAATTGAATATTTTTTAAAAACCTTAGTAGCTAAAGCCATGATTCCTTTTTGTTTTGACTTTGTTTTTATTTCAAGAGTACATATTCAAAACACTAAACTTAAAACTCAATAAGAAATGAAGCATTGCAAAACATAATTTAATTATTTTACTTTGTCTTATGGTTAAGAGCCCTTATGAGATAAATTGCCATATTTGTTCATCAAAAATTGACAGATTTCAAAAGGTGTAAAAAAAAGTCACGAGTAATATTAAATTAGCCTTTTAAAGAAATTACAAAGTTATGCCCCTCCAAATTCCTCTTACAAGAAAGCGTTTGGCAGCCTTAATGCCTATTGATACTTTTGAGGCCCCATAAATTGCTCCAGTGAACTAAGTGGTACTCCATTAATTATATATATATATGTATGTACATACATACATATATATACAGTTGCATGACACTAAAAATACTAAAAATCACTGAAGATGCTAAATATCACTGAATTTTATACTTTAAAAAGGTACATTTTATGACATGTGAATTATATCTCAATTTTTAAAATATGACCAGAGATCCTTTATATTTTTAAAGACTAATTAAAAAATCTTATATGAATATATAGGTATAATTGAATATAAGTATTTTAATTTTCAAATGCTAGTTAAATGTGAAATAAAATAACCTTGTGCCATCTATCCTTCAACTAAATTATTTGCATATTGTGGGTAATAGGTGGACAGTTAATCTACAGAACACATTTTCTATATAAAAGCTTCATCTCTCTCTCTCTCTCACACACACACACACACACACACACACACACACACACACTTTTTTTTAAGTTGCAGTAATCATAAATCTTCACCCTTAACTACTTTAGTGTATTTTTTTCAAAGAGCAAGGCTTTTCTCTAACGTCACCATAATACAATGATCAAATTAATGAAAATTAACATTGCTATAATATTATTATCTAAACATACTGTTGTTAGTTTGCAAACTGGTTCCCTACATGGAGGGCAAGGAGAGACCAAAGAAAGAGACAGACTATTCCAGATTGGGAGGTGGCAGTTTTAATAAGCAAGGAAACTTACCTATTAAGTATTGTCTCAGGCAGCCATAAAATGAGTAAACCTCTGCCCTAACCCACCAGAATCTTAAAAGTTCATGTAGAAGTCTTAACTGGGTTCAGTCACGTATACCATCCAGAAGGTCGCAACATCACATTGCTCTCTCAGGGCTGTGTCCTTGGAAATGGCTCTAGCCGTGGGAAAGGGATGGGGGTGAGGCACCTCGGATTTGGTCAGGTCCAGCTCATAGGTCAGCCAGTGGTCATGTCCTCTCATGACCTCCTCCAGCAACTTTTCATATTCAAATTTTGCCAATTCTCGTAATACTATTCTTTATAGTAACTTGTTTTTTCTCCATCCAGCATCATACATTGCATTTTGAGTTGCCATGTTGCTTCAGTCTCTCAGGAGTATCTCTGCCTTTGTTTTTTACGACATGGATATTTGTAAAGAGTGCAGGACTGTTGGTGTTGTTTTATTTTTCAAGAAATTTCCTCAGTTTGGGTTTGTCTAATAATTTTTCATGATTTGATTCAGGTTACACATTTTTTGCAAGAATTATTACCTGTATTAGTGCTCAAGATCTGCTGTAACCAAAAAAACGTGGTGGTTTACAACAATAGAAATTAATTTTTTCACAGTCCTAGAGGCCAGGAGTCAAAAATCAAAGTGTCGGCAGGGCCATTCTCCCTCTGAAAGCTCTAGGGGAGAATCTTTTCTTGCCCCTTCCAGCTTTTCTGGTGGTGCCAGGAATTCCCTGGCCTGTGACAGAGTAACTCCAATCTTTGCCTCTGTGTTCACATGACTTTCTTTCTGTGTTTCTCCTCTTCTTATAAGGGCATTGATTATTTAGTGCCCATCTGGTTAATCCAGGATTATCTCATCCCAAGATCCTTTAACTCAATTATATCTGCAAAGACCCTTTTTCCAAATAAGGTCACATTCACAAATATCAGGGGTTAGGATTTGGGCATATCTTTTTGGGTCCACAATTCAACCCAGTATATTACCTAAATGGTATTGTGTCCTTTTCAAAAGATAATATCAGGATGTACTCATTGTAGACAGAGCTAGGAAATAAATTTTTTGTTAAAAAGTTATGAATTCATACTGATACTCTACTTCTAATTAAATATTACAGTTTTTTCCCATGCATGCCCATATTCCATATTTGTATCTTCCTTCTTCCACAGTGAGAATCCTAGCTCCTAACATTATCAAAATGTTTACTTATTTGGTCAGTCCTTCAACATACATAAAATAGTTCCAGATTATTATGCCTATATTATTACCAACAAGAAATTTACCAAATAAGGTTTAAGATTTCTTTGTGGTTCTTTTGATGTTCAGCAGAAATTATGTAGCCAGGTCATAGTTACTTGGATCAGGTACTCCTCCCCTTTCTGTGGAGTTAACGTTATTCATTGATATACTATTCATTCATTTGTTTCTGTTTGTATTCAGTTTAGGGTTGCTTCATCCTTATTGGTTTAATTTAATTTTTTTTTTTTTTTTAGTAATGCCATTTTTACATGGTTCTAAAAGTAAAAACTATATAGAAAGGATACTTGAGTCACTCCTCCCCTATCCATTCTGACTTGTTCCTCTTATCTCCGGTAGGCAACAGTTGCATTCGTTTCTGGTTTACTGTTGTTTCCTTTTGTAAATGTAAGCAAACCCTTCCCCGTTTCCTTTTGCAAATATAAGCAGATAAATGTATATTGTCTCATTTTGCTTTTATTTTACATAAAGGTAGCATACTACAGTTAGTCCTTTGTATCCACTGGTTCTGCATCCAAGGATTCAACCAACTAAGGATCAAAAATATTTTTAAAAAAAGATAGTATGTTGATGCTGATGTGTACCATGTTGTTAGGCCTACAATGGTTGCATCTGCACTGAACATGTATAGACTATTTTCTTGTAATTATTCCCTAAACAATACAGTATAACAGCTATTTACAAAATCCCCCAGCGGATACCAAACGATGCCTGTATTTATCAGTGGTTCTCAAATGGGATGGTTCTTCCCTCAGGGAATAATATTGGGAGATTTTTTTTTTCACAGACCAGATATGCTGAACAAACTATCCTACAATATACAAGATAGCCCTCAATAACAACAAAAAAAGTATCTGGTTAAATATGTAAATACTGCAGTTGAGAAACCCTGCTATACATGTATCTTTGCACTTTGCTTTTCAACCTAACAATGTCTTACGAAAATCACTGTGTCCATTCACAGAGATCTTCCACACTGTTTTACAGCTGCATACTGCAGGAACTATAGTTTATTCAGTCAATCTCCTTTGTATGGCCATTTATATTGTTTTCAATATTTTGCAATTACAGATAATGCTGCTATGGATAACCTTATGTATTTTTGTTGTTGTTGATAGTTTTGGAAGTATGTCTTCAGAGTAAATCCCTTGAAGTGGGTGAAAGGCCAAATATTTTGGTTTGCTAAATCCCCTCCAAAGGGTTGTACCATTTTGCATTTTCACCATCGTATCAGAGTACCTGTTTCTTTTGAACTTTTGCCAATCTGATAAGCATGAAACTCAGTGTAGTTTTAATTTGCATTTCTCTTATTATGAATGGCATTTAAAAAAAAATTTTGTTCACATTGCTGGGTCAAAACCTTAAATTTTATAATTTTAACTAAATAATATTAGATGAAATACAGAAGCAACATTTATAAAATATAGCAAGACAAATATGTATTTCTGTGCTGAAAATGTCCCATTATCTCTTGTTAGATTTTGCAATAGAACACTTTCCTTCTGGCTATGTCTCAAAACATTTTTACGGGAGCATAACAGTGTGTTATGCTGCCATGCCTGAGAGAGAAATACTCATCACTAGAAAATAAATACATTCCTGGAAATGTGGTATTTAAAGTCTGCTGTGGAGTTTTCAGACCACCGGGATGTCACACTGAGTAAATGAAACTGACTTTATGCTTGGATTCGTGTGCGTTTGGTGTGTTTTAGGCCATACATGTCTCTTGGGAGTCTCCGAGATCAAGTCATTTATCCGGATTCAGTGGATGACATGCATGATAAAGGCTATACAGACCACGATCTGGAATGCATCCTACACAATGTCCACCTGTATCATATAGTTCAGAGAGAAGGAGGTGAGTTCTATTATTGCTTTTTTTTAATGCGTTTAACTTTGTTTTTTAAAAATAAACTTGTATCTGCTTTATTTTGAATATATGCTATTGTTGGAATATTAGCACACAAGGAAAGATAGAGTTTCCAACTTTTATTGCTTTTCCATTATTGGCATTCTCTTTTCTTTTTGTTTTATGTTTCATGCAGCACACTAGGCTTTTTATTGAGTCTGCTATTAGCATTTGAAAAAAGTTTTTTTTTCTTTCATATTTGAATTATAAGTGTTCCTAAGGCCATTGTCAATCTGTGAGAGAAATATTTCCCTGCCAAGTTCTCAATTTACATTAAACTTAGTAATTTCAGAAGTAGTTGTCATGGAACTTCTTTTTGGTTTTCATACCCACAGTCTTACCAATACATATTTTTCTCTTTCAAGCATGTAGAGAATGAAATAAAATATGGGAACTTCTATACTGTGGTTTTTTCGGTGTAAGACGTTTTTGAAAGAGTAGGAATAGCAGTTATATGTGTGAACTTAAAAGAGAATTGCTTTGTAATAGTCATACTTCCAAATAACTTGGTAACATATCATTTGATATCCTAGAAAAACTACTGAGATAACAAACCAGAATTCTAGATTTAATTTTGCATGGGTTTTATCTTCTGTTTCCTATCCCCGTTATATTATCAGAAGAAACAGGGTAGTACTTCTTCTGTAAGAAGTAAGAATGTAAGTTTAAAGTCAGACTTCTGAAATCAAATCTTAATTGGCACAGTTCTTTGTATCTTCAACTGTAAATGGAGCTAAATATCTACCTTATAAGGATTCTGTAAAGATTAAAGAAGACTCTTTGTAAGCATTTAGAACAGTGCCACATAATAAACACATAAGAACTAGTAGCTAATGGTAATATCACTAGTTGTAATATTGATACTATACTATTTTGTCTTTGTGTAATGGTACTTGATATTTTACATAGAAATTTCACATATATTATTTTATTTGACCCTTACAATAAACAAATGAGGCAGACAAGAGAGATGTTATTATGTTTATTTTTATGGTGTTTGTAATAACATAATTTATGAATATGGAAAGCAGGTTGTCTTTTTGTTTCCTATGGTCAATTCGTTCCCAGTATCAAAACACTGTGACTGAATAAATGCTGCATATTAATCTTGGGTCAATTATTTTGGGTAAATTTGAAATCCAATAATCAAAATAGAAATTTATGATAAATGTGGGCTATTTTATGTTTTTAGACTTCATCAAGAATTTCTAGAATTGTTTTTAAGAATGTTTCAACTTTAATAATGTAATAGTAATTGCTATGGTTTATTGAGTGCTTGCTATGCAGAATATAACATATTAAGCAATTTACAGTCATCTTATTTAATACTTACAACTGCCCAATGATGTGGGTTTTACTAACCTCCTTTTACAGATGAAATTCAGAAGTTTAATACACTCCCCAACGGCCTACAGCAAATGGTGAAATAGGGATTCAAACAGACCTGACTTGAAAGTCAGTGTTTTATACTCAATATGCCACTGTGCTATGCTATTTCCTAGTTTCTTAGATACTAGTAATAATTGTTATATCCTTAGACATAAAAAAAAAAAGAAAATTCCAAGGAAATCCACTTAATCCTTAAAACATGAAATATGTTTTCAAGCAAAGCAGGAAAGCGCTTAAATTTGCAAGGACTTCACTTACTTTGGAAGAAACCTACTGAAATTCTGTTTAGCTAATATCTTGCTTAGAGAAATGCTTTGCTTTACTTAAAGATGGAGTTAAAAACTGTGTTTCATTCCATCAAAGAGGTTACAAAGTAGAAAGGGAGTAGAAATGTTAACAAATGAACATGAGCTAAAGCTGTTTGTACTTCTCTAGGAAGCAGGAAAACTATTCTCTTCTTACCTGTCTTAGTCTCACTAAATAAGCATCAGAGGTGATATGTCTCAGAGTTCTGATTTATGTGTTCTGTAATTAAGCAATATTGCCTACCAAAACTTTTGGGTTTAGTGGAACAAAGGATATGATTTATTTAAATAAACAAAGCTAAAATTTCCTTTGACCTAACTCTTTTGTCTTGTGCCATTTCATTTAGTTGGCAGGGTAAAATATTTAAGCCCAGAATATTTCTCCACTATGTAGCAATCTGACCCTAGTTTTCAAATCCTCACTTATGTTTCATAAATGCTATAAAATTCAGTCATAGAGCAAATTTTATTTCAACAGTTTTCAATAGAAGCAAGAACTTTAAATCAGATGGCATTTCGATTTTTTTTCCCTACTATTAATTTATAAGGATATGTTTTTAAATAGATAAAACATTCCTGGAAGTTTACCCAAGAAAATGACACATACAGCTCAGCAACTTGGTTTTCCATATTAAAAGAAATCTGGAGACATTTCTATATCAGTATGTATAGGTCTAACCTATTTTTCTTTTAAATAATAGCTTTGCTTTTTGAATAAATATCCAACAAAAAGTCAGCAGGGAAGATTTTGTAAGAGATGGCACAGACCTACATATAAATCCTAGCTCTGACATCTAGCTGTGTAAACTTAGAAATGTCAATTACTCCATGAATTTCTGTTAACCCACCTACAAAATGCAACTTATAATAATTGCCTTATAAGGTTGTAGAATAAATAATGCGAAAACGCATATAAAATGCCAGGCACATGAAAGCCATTTAAGTTAGTTCCTGACTTACGCTTTGCTGCCTTTGCAGTAGGCGAATGCAAATTGGTTGGTCTTTTCTCCTACCACCCTCCAAAATGAGTACACCAACTCTTGGAGATATTCAGAAGCAAATTTTAAAAGTGTCAGTAGTTAGAATTCTTAGATGTTTTGTCAGTAAAAAGAATTATTACCATTAAAAACATCAAATCTAAAACAAAATGCTTATACATGAGGTTCTCTATCCAAGTATATGTTTTGTAAAATATTAAAATATTATGTTAATTATATTAATAACTTAAACTTGCCAAGGATCACTTGTCCAGGGTAAAAACAGTAACAGTTAAACAAATGCTATAAATATATAGATATAGATATATCTATATCTATATATCTATATAGATATATCTATATATCTATGTATATATGGATATAGATTTGGATATATGTTTTTAGATATATGTATATGTATCCAAATATCTATATCCAAATACATATATTCAAATCTATGTATATCCAAACATATATATCCATATATATATATATATATATATATATACACACACATATATATATACATATACATGTATATATGTATACATATACTTTTTTTTCTTTTTTTTAAGGATGGGATGCTATTATGGACTGGAAAGACGTCCTGTCAGGAGGGGAAAAGCAAAGAATGGGCATGGCTCGCATGTTTTATCATAGGTAAGTGTTATCTATACTCAGGAAACTGCTGCTCCATTGTTATAACCATAAAACTTTTGGAGAGGATTCAGTGTCCTCATCTTTAGTTTAAAAATCTCTTACTGAAAAACTCATGCTTAGAATTTGCAGTTTAAAAAAATTTACGTTATTTTTTATGTGACAGAAATCTCCAACTCTTTTTTCTGTCAACTAATGTTAGACGACAAAATTAATTTTTTATGTATCCTAAGTTTGAAAGTAGGATTATTAATGTTATATTGTGAAGAGTACATAACCACTATTATACTGTCATGAACACAGTAAGTAGGCATTCAGTAATACTTCTGAATTAAAATGTTTACTTCAAACTAAATTAACTTTTCAACCACTCAGTAACCTATTAAGTTTAGTAGTGCTCTTTTCAACAAATCAGAGACGTAGCCAATGAGAAAAGGAACTAGCCAGCCTCAGAAAAATAAAGATGCAGGAAATAATTTCTCTTGATAAAACTTTTCTGCTTTGCAACCAGCTTCATATTAATATTTATAGCCTTTGGTGTCCAAAGATACCAGGCACAAGACACTGAAAAGAAGTAGTAAAGCTTATTTGATTTGTTTCTCTTATCTGTCCTAGTCATCTCTGAAAAAGAAACTTATATTTTTATCCTAGCCTCTGGCAATGAGAACCTGAGTTGCATGGAGAGCGCGAGGTTGTTAGGAAACAAGTTACTCACGTTGAGTACTTACATCTTGGTCAAAAAGGACTAAGAGTTAGGTACATGAATGCATGAATGGGCCATAAGCTGGGGCAGATGCCATGCTGGAGTTGCAGTGGAAGCATTAACACTTTTGTAGAAAACTTTAAAAAGCTGATAAAAAGAGCAAAAATGTATTAAGTAAACCTCATTCAGCATTTAGCACCTAGTTGGTCCACACTTAGTAACTAGTTGGCTATCAATTTGAAAAAAAAACAAAAAACTTTTATTATGGAAAAAATATCAAAACTGCATCAAAGAAGAGGAAATAGTAAGGTGAACCCCATTTTCCCCTCACACTGATTGAACAAGTCTGATATTTCGCCACATTTGATTTATCTATTATTTTTATTTTTGAAGCATTTTAAAGTAAATCCCAAACATTGTGGCATTTTTTTCCCCTTAAATACTTCGGCATCAATCTCTGAAATATTAAGATATTTTCTTATATAATAATATACCATAATTGTGTCTAATAAAATTGATAATTATTTAAAGTCATCTAATACCGGGTTCCTATTCAAAGTTTCCCACATTGTCTCAAAAATGTATTTTTCTACTTGGTTTCTCACACCAAGATCTAAACAAGTTTTACATATTGAGTTTTATTATATCTCTTAATTAATTTTTAATCTAAAGAGTCTGCTCCTCCCTGGCCTCCTGCCCCCACCCCGCTTTTTTGCCATTGACTTGTTAAAGAAACTGAGTCAGTTGTTCTATAAGAATGTTGCCCATTCTAGATATATCTGATTGCTTCTTCATGGGATTCTTTACTTATTTCCTCAATCTCCTATTTTTCCTGTAAACTGGAAATTAGAGCTAAAAGCTTAATTATATTTAGGTTCATCCTTTTTGATAAGACTATAATATATTTATCATTGAAAAAGAAATCTTTCAAACAATTTTATTACAATATAATTATGTGTTCATTTTGTAAAAGTGGAAAACTCGAAAAGTAAAAAGAAGAAAAGATTTGTTTTCTTATTACCTATAACATTTAAAATTTGGGGCTCGCTTCTTGTCAGTATTGATACGCAGAAATTAGTTCTTATCTTGCTTTTGCAATGTAACTATTTGCATATAGTATTACAATTTATAGCCCTCTATTTATTTTGTAAGCTGTTATGTAATAGCTAGTCAGAGTTTTAAAAAAATTATTATAAAATTTTATGTACCTAGTGCACAGACCTTAAGTATATTCATTGACTTTGGTAAATGTATAGACATTATGTAACCAACACCCCAATTAAGATAGAGACCATTTCTATCATCCTAGAGAGTCTTTCATGCCACTTCCCAGTCAGATTCCCTCATAGATAATTTCTGTTTTAATTTCTATCATCATAAATTTGTTCTTTCTATTCTTCAGTTTCATATAAATTAAATCAGACAGTATGATTTTTGTGTCTTGCTGGAATTTTTTAATTTATTGTGTTAATAACATGGTATTTATAATGTACATGGTTCATTTAAGAATATGGCAAGATAAAAAAATATGAACCAAAATTTGCTAACTTAGAATTTTTTGTGAAGTGCATTTTGTAATGCCCCTTTCTCAGATGACGTGGTAAAATTCAACAGTGAACTTTACAGTTTGACATTTATGACCAGCTGTTATTCACTATCACCTTGAATCTGTTTGAGCCTTGTCCATAAATATTCAGTAATATGATCACCAGCATAGTTGGCGAAATGTAATATGGTGGAATGTAAAATGTGACTGTAAATTTCTCACCATGTCAGTGTGTTAATAAAAAAAAAAAAGTATGATGAAGAGCAAGTGGCATTAATAAAAGATGCCAACCCAAAGCAATTTCAAGTAGCTGTAACATGAAATAAATAGTTGATACTTGTATATCTAAAATACTTTGGATATAATGTGAGAATGAATAAAGATCAAGTTACAAGTATATGTGGGAAGAAAATTTAGTGATCCATAGGAAGATCAGTGAAGATAAGGAAGTTGTTGAAAAGCAGAATCTATTGGGGAAAAGAATAAAATGAAATAGGAATTAAACCCAGTGAAGGAAAAGTATAATAATGAGAAACTGCCTCCCCTCATCCTCAAAGGGTTAATGAAAAAATTTGAATAGCAATGTGAAAGATATGAGCTAGCTAAAATGGAGAACTTTGGCAGGGAGTATTAACTATCACAATTGTGCACTCTTCTTGAGAGGATTTTAATTTTAATGTTTAAAGGTTGATCAATAAAGTCCTGTCTTGCGGGGGATAGCTTAGATACTTTGCAAGGCTCACTCTTTTGATAATACACGAAAGAAAACAGAAGAAAGATCTGAGAAACAATATTATCTAATATTTTCTTAATTAAGTCAGTTCCAGATTCAAACTGTTGTTTAGCATTTTTAAGTACACACACACACACACACACACACACACGCACAAGTCCTGCCAAAGAAACAAAAGCGTGCGATCTATTTTACATCTGCTAGACTAGGGGTTGCTATGACAACAGAGTGTGACATATATTCTTCTTTTCTAATTGTAAAATGGCATCTTTTCTCTGTTTAGCTCAAAGCACTCTGAAAAATAAGACACAATATAATATGTTAATGAATGCAAAGAAATTTACCTAAAAAAGAAAATTTTACCCAAACCTCTCATATTTTAATGTGGAAAATTTTTAAATTCCTTTTTAAATTAATTTATTTTAATTATAATTGACATACAGTATAATATTAGTTTCAGGTGTACAACATAGTGGTTCAACATTTATTACCTTACAAAGTGATCACCACAATAAATCTCGTAAGTCTGTCACCATGCAGTTATTATGATGTCATTCACTCTATTTCCCTTGCTGTGCATTATCTCCCATGACTATTTTATAACTGGAAACCAAACCTCTTTCTTTTATACTGCCTTTTGTCCTTCCTCTTTTCCCCTTAAAAAAAAAAAAAAAAAAAAAAAATCATTCACAAAACAGTGATCAACTGAGACAAAGAAATAAATCTAAATACTTAAACCAGAACAGTAACCAAAAGCCAACCAGCAAATACATTTGTTGATGTCATGGGGAACCTGTAATGATCTTTTAGTTATTTGCATGGCGAGTGGTTATTCAAGTCAAATGGGGTGTTAAAGTTGCCTTTAACTCCTGGCTCTATGAGCCTGTACTACTCCCCACCTCCCCATACCCCAAATATGTAACAGAATCTCATTAAAAAGCAAATCCATCAGAAGCAACTTACAGTGCTAAGTAATTATATTTATGCTGAATGAGAAATTACTGCTGGTTTCAATTTTTATCTTTTCATTGTATTTTTTAAAAACAGATTATGTTCATGGCGGAAATTGTCCTAGTAAATACTTGATAATGATTTGCAACCCTGAAGTAAATAAGTGACAGTGCATGAGTTCACCTTTGGTCCTATTAACAAAGCTAAGTCATGTTGCTGAGTATCAAATACATACCTAACGTCCAGACAGGCTTGAAAGAAAACAGGTACAGGAGAAAGAAAGATAAGAATGGGGGGTAAGATGAAATGAACAGAATAAACAGAGGAAAATGGTGGCAAGTGATAGATGCCTCTGATAGTAGTGAAGAGAGTCAGTTCCAGAGTAAAAAATTGAGCTAGAAACAACAAAATCGTTGAGTACAATCAGAGAAATATTTACTGATTTTTTTTTCCCTAACAATTTGTTTATGAAGCATGGTTACAATGTTACCAGGTTTAACGCCCACTCTAAACTTATCAGATTAGGCATATTTAAATTTTGCATAGTCTTATAGCAACAAAATTCCATTAATAGTGATTAGGTATTCACATTGTTGATAAAATTATCTTCTCAGTAAATCTTTTCTAACGAGGTTGTGGTTTATTTGATAATTAGCTATCGTAATATATTTTTCATGTAATTAGTCAGGACCTTGTCACCAAGAAAACCTGCTGTCTGCAGGAAAATGCACTCAGTGACCTTTCCTATGCCTCATCTTTCCTATGCCTCACATTTATGATTCACCCATCTGCATAATAATATAGCTTATTGTACTATGAGCAGGTATTAGAAAATCAGTTTAAAATATAAGACGACTATGATGTTCTAGTCCAAAGGGGGAAGGAGGATGACTGCTCTTTTGCTTTATCATTTGTCATTTTAATAATGTCATAGACTTTTTGCTCCTTTAAAAAAGTTAACATTGCAATTCATACTGTTTGAATAAAGATATATTATTCAAATAGGAAAATCATTAATTTATTTTTTTAAAGACCAAAATACGCATTGCTGGATGAATGTACCAGTGCTGTCAGCATTGATGTTGAAGGAAAAATATTTCAGGCTGCAAAAGGGGCTGGAATTTCCTTACTGTCTATAACACACAGGCCTTCACTTTGGTAAGTGTTTCCAATGCAAATGTGTGATAGATCGTTTTTTCCTTATGTTTCTTAAAGAATAACTATTCTAAACTTTACACTATGACATTTCACTTATTTTCTATCTGTATTTGTGTCAGGTTGCATACTAGTAGTTTGGATACCCCAAACCTAGCATCATAACATTAATGTGCTATTTGAAAACTACCATCACATTCTAATAATCCTGAAAAGAAGTAGTAAAACTTGGTGATTTTTTTAACTGAAAATATTCATAATTCTGTAGCATGTACTGGAAAATAATATATAATTTTACATCATCTTTTTAGTTCTTTGTTCAAAATCCGGGGGTGGGGGGGGGAATACCACAACTTGGTACTTGGTATTCCTCCAAATGATTAAGTTGAAGAAGACACAGATTAAAAAAAAAAAAACAAAAAAAAAAACAGAAAACTTTTTTGTGTGTTTTGTTTTAAGGAAAAAATGAACGAAAATAATTCATAAATAATATTCCATAAAACCTCTTGGGATTTTTACCATCCCCCTACTTTCCATTGATTTATCATCATCATCATTATTGCTAATGCAGATTCAGCACCTATTCTCTACTAGGCTCATTTTAGTTAAACCTCATAACAACCCTAAAGAGAATAGTAGTCTAATTATTCCCACTTTACAGCTGAAGAAACTGAGAACTAGAAAAATGAGAAAAGTCACCATGATTACACTCTCCATACTGTAGGATCCTACTCTACATATTATAAGGAACTCAAAATGTATCTCATACACAAGCATAAAACACTGTTTCATTCCTATTACATTCCACTGTCTACTGCATTTTTGTTTAATCAATCAATATATTTTATTTTGACGTATTAGTAACTTCAGTGCACTCTATATCCTTGGCCTATTTCCTGAGGGACAGGCTGGCACATTCTGTAGCAGGTGGCTGATCTCATCCTATGCCAAAGCTGTCATCATGTACATGACTTGAAACCTAGACTAAGTAGCAAGCTTTATTTGAATTAACCCCTGAAGTCCTTATACACCTTTCACCTCATAGGGATGTTTAAACATTGTGAGTAAACCGAGTATTCACTTTAGATCAGAGTTCTTTGACTCTGAATTCTAGTTCTTTAGAGAAGATGATAATCTATTTTCACATTTCATTTAAACCTTTAGATTTTTCATAATTTTTCTTCCCCAGAGAGTTGACCTGAAAATAGAGCATTTTATGAAGTGACCCCTTTCTACTGAAATTTATGGTTTGTCTCTCTGTTGTTAAGATTTCATTGGCATCTGGTGGGATAGGACCCTGATTTGCTAATCTCTCCAGAGGCAGTCTTGATGTTGTCAAGGATAGAGTTAGGGTCCATGTCAATTAGTGTGATTCCTCTGACTTTTTCCTGGAGTAAACCAATAGGAACTGTATCTTTAAGACAGTAAAAACATTTGCCTGTAAATTCTCTGATTCAGGGATGACATAGAACCAGGTCAGAAGAACTCTTGAGCTCTTTCTGGTATGGACTTGTCACTTACAGACATGCTTCCTAATTGATGACATGTTGAGATAACATGGAGTTCTTTCTCAGTCCTGGTGGTTTTCTGACCTCTGTCAGTAGATTTATTATGCTATCCTGTCATTCATTTCTTTATTCAAGTAGCCTAGAGGCACTGGAAGCAGTCAGGCATTTTTTCAGAATTTAAGGAACAAATAAGTTGTTGTTTTTAAAGAGTTTTTTGGGTTTTTTGTTTTTTGGGGTTTTTTGTTTGTTTGTTTTTAGAGCAATTTTATGTTCACAGCAAAACTGAGAGAAAGGTACAGAAATATCCCATATACTTTCTGCCCTACACATGCAGAGCCTCCCCCATTGGCAACTTCCCCTACCAGAGTGGTACATTTGTTACAATTGATGAATCTATATTGACAGATGCATTATCACCAAAGTCCATAGTTTACTCTTACAGTTCACTCTTGATGTTGTACATTTAATGGGTTTGGACAAATTTATAACATGTATCTACCATTAGAGTGTTATACAGAATATTTTCATTGCTCTAGAAATCGTCTGTGCTCTGCCTATTCAACCCTCTGTTCTCCTAACTCCTAACTGATCTTTAATGTCACCCTAGTTTTGCCTTTTCCAGAGTGTCATATCGCAGGAATCATACAGTATTTAGCCTTTTCAGATTGGCTTTTTTTCACTTAGTAATATTCATTTACAGTTCTTCCGTGTCTTTTCATGGCTTGATAGCTCATTTGTTTTTAGCACTGAATAATACTTTACTGTTTGTATGTACACAGTCTATTTATCCATTCACCTATTGAGATATCTTGGTTGCTTCCAAATTTTAGCAATTATGAATAAAGCTGCTATAAACACTCATATGCAGGTTTTTGTGTGAGCATAAGTTTTCTCAACTTCTTTGGGTCAATAGCAAGGAGTGCAATTGCTGGGTCATATGGTAAAGAGTATGCTTAGTTTTGTAAGAAACTGTAAAACTGTCTGCCAAAGTGTCTGTACCATTTTGCATTTCCACCAGCAATGAAAGAGATTTCTTGTTGCTCCACAACCTTGTCAGCATTTGGTATTATCAGTGCTCTGGATTGTGGCCACTCTAATAGGTGTATAGTGGACAAATAATTTTTAAAGGAAATAACAGAATCCATAATTTTATGTCTTTTAATAAGAAAAGCATGTTTTTAATGGTACCTACTCACAGTACATTCCCACATAAAACTAAAAAATCATTTTAGTTCTACCTTATGCATTAGTTTAGTCATTTTAGCTTGTAGAACTCTATCATTTCTTTCTTTTTCTTTTTTTATTATTTGTGATTATCCTTGCTCCCCAGATGAGAAATTCTTATTTCTCCTGAAAAGATTTCAGAAGAGAGAAAAGATGTATTATATTTTCCCCATAAGAACAGATGGGTAATTTTTTATTGTAAAGATTAAAATTATTACCAGTATTTGAAGTGGTCAAAAATTATAGACGCTTATTAAATTATTTGATTCCTGAATACAATTATAGCTTTATAATTACCACTTTCCTGTGCTGTATCCTATTTGTGCAGGAAGTCTGCAGATTATTGCCAATGAACCTCAGTTAATATAATAGTTTCTTTTAAATTCCTCTAAGGTAAACCCCAAAATATTATTTAGCCTATAATCTAGAACACACCTTTGAATCTCAGATCCTAAAACACCTATTCAGTTCCTTCCATGTAGAAATCAAATAATGTTGTAGGACTGGAATGATGAGCTGAACCTTCCTTATATGTTGAAGATGGAAGTTGCCCAAGATCTAAATTACTGCATTCAAAAATTGCTCATGGTTGTAGATCCAAGGTTAGGAAGGCCCAAGAAAAGTTGAGAATGAAATAAACAAAACGATATTTTTACCAGTATGTCTCTTTCCTGTATGAACATTCTTCTGTTTTTCCATTACTTTTAGTTTTCATATTTTAATAGCAGTATTTTCACACTTTTAATTTTTTTTCCTTGACATTTCCTTACATTGTTTTCAATTTAATTTTTGTAAGGTCCCACTTGTTGGAAGGTGAAATTTTTGAACACTAAAGAAACTAAATATAGTAGATAACTCCAAAGTATATGGAAAAGATCATTACTCTCTTGTCATATGTTATCAAACACATGAACTTCAACCTTCAGCTTGAGAGTGATTTTACTCTTTTTTAAAAAAATTAGTTTCAGGTGTACAAAACAATGTAATAGTTAGACATTTATCATTTATATCCCTCACACAGTGATAACCCCTCTCCCCCCATCTACTACCCTACTACCCCTCTGACATCGCATATAGCCATTACATTTCCACTGTCTCTATTCCTAATGCTGTATGCCACTCCTTGTAACTATATATATATAATTGTGGTTGACATTCATTATTGTTCAGCTTCAACTTTCAGGTGTACAGTGCAGTGATCAGGCACCTACACCATCCCTGAAGTGGTCTCCCTAATGAGACAAGTGTCCATCAGATACCCTACAAAATCTTTACAACATTATTGATTACATTCCCCAAATTGACTTTCGTATCCCCGTGGCAATCTTGTGGTTACCAATTGTGCTTTCTGATCCCCTCACTTTCCCCCTTATCCCCACCCCTCACCCATCTAGCAACCCTCAGTTTTTTCTCTATAGCTCTGAGACAGTTTCTGATTAGTTCATTCATTTATTCTTTTTTTTTAGATTCTACATATAAGTGAGATCATATGGTATTTGTCTTTCTCTGTCTGACTTATTTCACTTAGCATAATGTTCTCTAGATCCATCCATACTCTTTTAGACATACTTGAACCCAGCTTAGTTTTACCATCTTGCAACATGTTAAAACCGTCCAATCAAAATAGGATGAAACCCAAATGCCCATCAAGTGATGAATAGATAAACAAAATATGCAATAGCATACAATGGAATATTATTCAGTCATAAAAACTGATGAAGTACGAATACATGCTACAACTAGATGAACTTTGAAGTCATTTTGTTAAGTGAAAGAATTCAGGCACAAATGGACACATAGCATGTTTCCCTGAAAATAAGACCTGGCCAGACAATCAGTTCTAATGCGTCTTTTGGAGCAAAAATTAATATAAGGCCCAGTATTATATTTCATATTATATTATATTATATTGACCTAGTATTATACTATACTATACTCGGTCTTACATAAGACCGGGTCTTACATTATAGTAAAATAAGACCGGGTCTTATATTAATTTTTGCTCCAAAGGACGCATTAGAGCTGATTGTCTGGTTAGGTCTTATTTTCGAGAAAATGCGGTAATTACCATCACTGTGAGAACACTTTGGGCTTACCACCCCAGGCTGACCTATGCCGAGTGTTGGGCTGTGATCTCTACACACAGAAAGAGGAAGCCATGGCCACCGGACCCCAGACCAATGAAGCTAGTGAAATGGAGAGGCATAAGGAGCCATTTCAAGGAATAGTGCTACTTGGTACACAGCTGGATATACTGATTTCTAAATATATAATATATTATGTGTAATATAAAATATACCGGGGGTGCTAAAAAAAATGTATACACATGACTTGTAGTCATCTTTTGTTATCGGTATTTATTACAATTTCAATACAGGTTTTTCTGTATAACCTTTAAAAAGTTTTTCTTTCCTCAGCTTCCTTTCCTTATTCCCATTCTGAGTATGCTTTGATATTAATTCAGTAGCCATACTGGGTTATGAAAAATTAAATAGATGCAACAGCATGTTTGTCTTTGCAATACATTCAGAATATGAAATAAATTTAAACTAAGCAATAGAATTTCTTAGAGATTAATGACTTTTGGAGTTAAAAAAAACAAACAAAATCCCAAAATTTAACCTCTTGAGGGATTTTTTTTTTTTTTTTTTTGACATGGTGGCTTTCTCTTGTTTCTTTACATAGCTACAAAAAAGGGGTAAGACCTCTGAGGGGAAAAAAATTTCCTAAGTCAAAGTAATGAGTTAATGTAATCTTGTAGTTATAAAATTGTTGTGCATGTTTAACTTTCAAAGTCAGGCTTAAACCAGGAAATGGTTTACTTTTTATGTGGGAACTATAGTAAAATAAAATCCGAATTAATTTTTATTTATCTTGCCTGTAGACCTTACAGGTTGGAGGGGGCAGGATAGGGTAGAAAGAGTATAAGTTGTTCTAGTTTCTTTATTTTTTTAATTCTGATTTATTAACTGTTACAACTGAATAAGCAGTTGTTATTCTTGGTGTTACTTTCATTGTTATGCATATCTAGAAAAGCCTTTTGTTTTAGTATAAACTATGTTTTACTCAGAAAGGCCAATTACTATCATAAACAGTCCCCAAATATTAGGGGCTTAACATAATGAAAATTTGTTTCGGGCTAATATCACAGTTCAAATCAAGGGGTTTTGTTCCACAGTGTCAATCAGGGGATCCATTTTTGTTTTTATTTTGTTTGTTTTTTTATGTATTTTTTTCAGTTACAGTTGACATTCAATATTATTTTATATTAATTTCAGGTGTACAGCATAGTGTTTAGACATTTATATAATTTATGGAGTGATCCCCACGAATAGTCTAGTACCCACCTGGCACTATACATAGTTGTTGTAATATTATTAACTACATTCTTTATGCTGTACTTTATATCCCTGTGACTATTTTGTAACTACCAATTTGAAAATCAAATGTAAAATAGGCACCTTACTTAAAATTTACCTTTGGAAATCAATTAGAATGATAGTTAAAATGGCTTTTTACAATTACTGCTAATAATATTATTTTACTTTGATTATGCAGGAAATACCATACTCATTTATTACAGTTTGATGGTGAAGGAGGTTGGCGCTTTGAACAATTGGATACTGCAATCCGTTTAACACTGAGTGAGGAAAAACAAAAGCTAGAATCTCAGCTAGCTGGAATTCCCAAAATGCAGCAAAGACTCAATGAACTATGTAAAATTTTGGGTGAAGACTCAGTGCTGAAAACAATCAAACATGAAGATGAAACATCCTAATTTGTTTTGACATGCTTTAAAAGTTAGTTTTGAAGTAAAGGCGACAAGACACTGTTATAGTGCATGCATTGTGTTAAACTAAGCACAGAGAAAAATAGCAACAAGAAATATTTTATAAGATTTTAACATTAAGGAAATACATGATCTCACTTTTTAGAAAAAAATAAACCAATGCATTATGTAAGATTAGTCATTATGGCTTGTACTAATTCCTAGTGAAAGCCTAATTCACCTGTAAAACAGGATTTTCTAGGTGAATTCATTATGAATACCCAGTTTACTATTTGTATGTGATGTGTCTGCAGTTCTTAACAAACATGGGAGATATCTTGAGAATGAAACAACTTAAGAGCAGCATTTGGGTTGAAATCAGGTACATAAAATTAGAAGTTTGAATAACATTTCAGTCTGTATGGTTATTAGGTTTAATAGCTAGAATTCAGGTTTATCATTGCTAGTGATCAACTAAACCTGTATACAAAATATCTGACAGTTTGATAAATAATTTAAATATGAAAAAATTATTTTAATGGCAGTGGTTGAAAGAAAAAAGCATGCTATACATGTATAAAATGCCATATACTTTTTTTATTTTAGATTTTGATCACGTTAAGGTGAGAACATACCAAATTAGTTTTGATGAAAATATTACATATTTGTTAATAAACTCTTTCGTTTTTAAAAAGAGAATTGCCAATATAGAAAAGAAGTATCCAAACAACGTTTGTCTCAGCCTGTTGCTTTGCTTGGCAGCATTATCTGTTGCAACTTCTGTCCAGAAATACTTAGCTTGTTTTTGTGCACAAAGGAGGAGTCTACCACATTTTTCAAATAGCAATACTATATTAGAATATAGGGATTCTCAGAATAACAATAGTAATGACAAATGGAACAGTACTTTACAGTTTACAATCCTCATTTACGTTATTGCATTTTCATCCTGTGGCAATCTTTTGAGGCATATATTATTTTTCCTAGTTTGCTTTTGAAAAAATTGACACTCAGACTTGCCCAAACTGTGCAGTTTATTTAGGGACAGATCCAGGGATCAAATGAAGTTCTGATTCCCTGGTTCAGTTCTATTTCCACTACATACTATCCTTGAAATCTAACAGGGCTACAATATCAATAAAAGTTAGATGAGGTGTTGAAAAGAAAATAAATTTGGTAATGTTACTGTTATTTGGTTACTGTTTACAAGATAGTGGAAATTAAGTACAAACTGGAAAAATCATTGGTCTGTGGTTTAAAATGAGCCAAGAAAGTTAGCAAATCTTTCAGTAACTATGCACTCATAATATTAACGTGCCTCTACAGCCAGCAATCAGAAGGGGAATTAATTGTGTTATAGGTAAATTTAATATTTATTCAACAAGAATCTGTATGGAATAGTCATAGGGAATAAATCTGATCTTTTCATGCACCTTGGAGTTTGAAGTACAAAAGGCAGGACTGGCATTTTAGTCTCTGACTGTCTATGCTACCGTATTGACGGACCAGGAAAAATGGTAATGATCAGTTGTTAGTGGTTTAGAATTTTATTTGCTTATTTAGACATAGGCATAATAGATGCTAAGTCAGCGATTCTCAGACTTTTTCAGGTGGTAGATTACCTGGAAGTCATCTATGATGACTGTAGTAGAACATCATGATATTTTCAGTTCTGCCATGCTAAGACATTTTTAATTATCAATAAATGTAACTATCTTATATGAAGTTGATCTTACAAAATCATAAACAGTACAGCTATTTAAGTTTTTCTTTTAGTATCATAGCTAACCATTTATTCATTTGTCAGTTACTACTACTTCCTTTAGAAAAGTGAAGCACGTATCAAAGGTTTAAAAAAAAATGCATGGAACCAAAACTTACACTTAATGAAAATTATCCATTAATCTTAACTTCTATGTTAGCAGTTATCCAGTTGATACTGCTATAGGGACAAAATCTGAGGCAGGTGTCTTAAGTTAACTTTTAAAGATTTAAGACGAAAATGAAAAATCCTCATTTGAAACATGTACATAATTTTCATAATTTGAAAACAATCAAGCATTTAGGACCCAATATTTTATGTTTTGAAACTTTGAAAAGAATGCCAAAACAAATATTAGATTTATAATTAGCCCTTATTTAATATATCCTACCAATGAGCTGAAGTAAATAGGACTCATTACTTATAATGTACAGGATTCAAAGATTTTGTACTAAAATTTTGTACTAAAAGCTATACACTGCAATTTAAAAGTTGAAATTATAAGAGGAACATGTTTTCCATGAACTGTTTTGTGCCTATTTATTTTCTGAATTTTCTTCCAGGACCAATATACTCTAACTTGGAGGGGGGAAACTGTGATTTCAATCTGTATTTATGTACTATTTAACTGCTTCCGTGTTCTAATGCACGTACCATATTTTACTATTTTTACAGTTTTATGAAAAAAGTGAACAAGAGTAAGAAACTAAATAGCCATCTTTGTCTTTAAATATAACAAGGAATAGATGAGAAAAGGAAAAAGAAAGGATATTTCAATTTTCAAACTCCTTTTACCATTTTACGTATTTACCCAAACTTTTGACTTCTGTTTTTTTTTATATTTTTGTTCGTCAAAGAAAGCTACAAGTTTCGAATGTGCTTTTTTGTCGTTGTTGTTACCTTTCAACCTTGGAAAATAAGCTGCATTCTGTGAAAATGTTGCATTATATTTCTACAGCATGTAGTGTTATGTCAAGCATGAGTCTAAAACTGTGTGTGTGTGCTTATAAATAATGTGTAAAAATCTCTCTCCAGTAATCTCAAGGAGAATGATATATTTACATTTGTTTACAATTGGAATGGTTTTCCCTTGATAGTAATTTGGTTTTTGTGTCAAATTTTGCTCTGCCAATGAAGGTATAAATGAACATATTAGTTTTTTATTTGAGACTTTGGTTCCAAGGATAATTTCATATTTGGCAGTACTCTTTGCCTATTAAAATCTGTTTGGAATAGTTTTTTGATTCCATAAGCCTAGAAAAATTTGTTACACGTTAGAACCCAAATCCAGAGAATGTTACATACTTCTGATATGTACAGAAAATTGTCATTGATTATTAACCATTGATTAAAAGAGATGCCTTTGAAACTTTATGGGCAATAATTATTTTCATTTAGAAGTGTAAAGTACCTTCACCTAACCCAGAGTATGTACAGTTCTGCTGATATACATTTAGGTATGACAACTATGTTTTAGAGTTGTACTGTTTGCCACAAGAGAAATTTCAGAGGGATGTATAAAACATTTTTATTAAAAGCAAATCCCTTCTTCAATATTGGTACCTTTCTTGATTACCAAGTACAGAATTGCTTCACAGTTTCTATTGTGAAATTTTCAAAACCAGTTACCTACACTTACAAGCAGGGATCGTGTTAATGAAAACAGATGAGAAAAGTGTCCTTAAAGGGAAAAGTCACTATGCAGCTAAACTAGAATGTGGCTATGGGTGAATACATTGTAATATAGACACCACCCAATGTGCAATTACTTGAGCTCAACGTTCCTTTTGAATGTCTTCATCATCATGAGAAAAATTTGATTAACCAAAGGAATTACAAATTATCCCAGTAGTAGAAAATGCCCTATCTCTATATTGTAAATGACTCTTGAGTATCTGTCTACATACACCTGAGTTACAAGTTGTATGGTGCACAACCTCGTGAAGTACTATGCACAATAGTCTCCAAGGAGTTGCTTAAATATTTATTTTCTTTATTAATTCAACACACTTACTTATTAAGTACCAACCTATGCCAGTCACTGTGCTAGGTTCTAGGAATAAATAAAATATTATCCCTGTCCCAAGAAGCTTACAGTCCATTGAAAATTAGGAAAAGAAGTACCCTCAGTAACAGAAAAAGTCAATAGGTACTATTTATTATTTACCAAGTAGGCACAAAGCATTACATATACAATGAGATGAAAGTTAAGACAGAAAGGTTAAGTAATGCATCCAACCTCTCACAGCTACAAAGACATAGAGCTGAAATGTGAACCTAGTAATATTTGATTACAAAGCCTATGCAACTCGCCATCACCTTCCTTTTAATTAGTTTAGGTCAGTTTTCATTATTATTGTTTTTAATTCTAAAGTTGTAAGTATATTTTTAACTGGTTCAAGGTTTCTGATTAACCAAACAGATGTATTTTTCCATCTGAAAAGGAAATTTGTATAGACTTTATACAAAATACATTTTTCATTGTTTTTATTATAAATAATGGATGTGGTCCTATGAGAGGATAACAAAGGGCAAATTTTCATCGTTTGAGGAAGAAATGCCCAAACTGGTTAACATTCATTCATTCAGTAAATAATTATTGACATATTCAAGATACCAGTTATTGTGCTAGGTACTCAAAAGTGAACAAGACAGACCTGGTCTCAGCCCTCATGAAACATTTTAGTACATCAATACTAAACAATTGTATGCCTGTTAAGAGTTGTGGTCCCATCTAAGTGGCATATTTGTTTTGTGGTATCTTCTCAGTTCTTCTATTTCCTGACTAAGACCACTCTGTTACAATATTTCAGCGATAACCATTGTCTGGCAACAGGATTCCCTTAATTATACACGTAAGGGCTTCGTAATCCTCATGCCCTCCAACTTGGTCTGAATTACAAGGTCCAATAAAAGCAGTCTATAGGACTATATCATCCTTCACCAGTAGGTGCTCCCACACATTGAGCATTTTGTCTTGAAACCTGAGAAACATTAGCTTCTCAAGTTCCGATCACGTAAAGTGAGCCAGTTTTGTGCAATGAAAAGTATCCCTCCTGTGTTAACACAAAATGCAGATAACTGTAGAAGGGAAGTTCTAAACAGCAAAAAAAAAAAAAAAAATCATCATAAGTGAATACACAAGACTTCCAAATTTAAACACATTTAAAATTATATGCTCTATCTCAGTACTTGTGACCTAATGTAGAAAATAAGGTGCTTTGGTATTCACCTTATGTGTTTTTATGTGATTCAATACCTATAAAATATAATGTGCAGTAATCAAGTAATGCAATATTAAACATTAATATTCACTTGGCTCTATCATTTAGTTATAGTTTGATCCACATTTAATAGGAGGCAACCTTATATATCAGATAATTTATTTTCATATATTGAATACATTAAATTTAATAATAAAAATGTATCTAACCTAGACATTACACAAATGTATAAAACTAGAAAAGTGTACACTAGAAAAATGTATTAGGACTCACAAGGGGGTGGGGCAAAAGAGAATCGTATGGGAAAGCTAATATAATGGGAACTTTTGCAACATGCCAATATTAATAATTCAAAAGTGATAAAGACTGATAAAGCACGTTTCAAAGTCCCCTTTTTAGGCTAGCTTGTTGCTCAATATAAAACAAGTTTCCAAGATCCATGTAGGTGGGGTTTAGAGAAATGAGGTTAATGTAGATCCAAGCAGATACATATTTCTCTCGAAACCTAACACACTCACACATACACACACAACATCTTAAAAGTTTAATCCAAAAGAGCATGACAATTTAGAGGACTTAAATAACTGAAGAATATTTTTACTGTGATAAACACATAAAATTGACCATCTTAACATTTTCAAGTATATGGTTCAGTAGTGTTAAGTACGTTCACGTTGTTGCAGATCTCCAGGATTTTTTCATCTTACAAATCTGAAACTCGATATCCATTAAACAACTCCCCTTTTCTCCCTTCCCCAGCCACTGGTAACCACTATTCTTTCTGTTTCTTTGAATGTAACCACATTAGCTATCTCATCTAAGGCTAATCATACAGAATTTGTCTTTCTGTGACTGGCTTATTTCACATAGCATAATGTCTTCAAGATTCACTCATGTTGTGTGTGGCATGTGACAGGATTTTCTTCCCTTTTAAAGCTGAATAATATTCCATTGTATGTATAGACCACATTTTGTTTATCCATTCTTCCATTGATAGAATGGGTTGCTTTGAACTTCGGGCTATTATAAATACTGCTGCTAAAACATGGGTGTACAAATATCCCTTCAAGACCCAGCTTTCAGTTCTTTTGGATGCATACCCAGAAGTGGGATTGCTGGATCATATGGTAGTTCTATTTTTATGTTTTTGAGGAGCCTCCATAGTGGTTGTTGCACTATATTACATTCCCACCAACAGTACATAAGGGGTCCAATTTCTCCACATCCTTGCCAACACTTGATATTTTCTGTTATTTTTTATAGTAGCCATCCTAATGAGTGTAAGAATAATTGCATTTCGGTTTTGATTTGCATTTCTCTGATGATTAGTGATGTTGAGCATCTTTTCATATGCTGGTTGGCCACTTGTATATCTTCTTCGGATATGTGTCTATTCAAATCCTTTGCCTGAAGAATTTTTTTTTTTTATTAAAATGTATTTTGGTGTTCAAGGCCTACCATGATCTGGCCCCAATCTGTTTCCTTTGCTTTCAAAACGTCTCCCCTTACCCTGCCTCCATTTCTCTGCTCTTAGTCATCTTGGCTGGAGATGGCAAGTGTTCCCTTTTACTTTCTCTCTTTTCATTTTATTTTCTCAGTCAGGAATGTCTTTCATTCACCATCTTCTCTACTAAAACCTTATCTAGATTTAAGGATGTTTTAAATGACTCCTGGTTATATATAGCTTTTTCTTTGTTTATGCTTACAGTGTACTTTATTTGAAACGCTATTGTTACATATATGACATGCTACATTTTATCATTTATTTGTGTACCTGTCTTCTCCATTTGTTCATTCATGTATTCATTGGTCACACAGTCTTCCCAGACTATTTAAATAAAATAGCCCTCAACCAGTTCCTGTCATATCAGTCAGTTTTATTTATGTAACTTGTTATTTCTCCATTTATGTTCACTTATTTTTTTAGTGGATTCTCTCTGCCTATTACCATTGCCCTCCTTAGACTGTACGCTCTGTGGGCCAGGATTCTTGTGTATCTCATTTACTGCAGAAAATCATTCTGCACCTAGAATAATGCATGGCAGATGGGGGACACTTAAAGAGCATTTGTTCAATAGGTGCATAAATGAATAAGTGAGCGAATGAATACAAATAGAAGAAAAGAACAAATACATGAGTGAAAGAATGAAAATGAATTTGAGGAGGAATGACTTCACCAAGGGAGAGAGATAGAAAGTGCACTCTCTCCTTCATGTCTTTGTTATTCAAGGCACAGTGACGGGTAAAACAATAATGCACTTTTTTCTTTTCTGCTGAAAGAAAAATTGAGCATCTCGTACTATGGGCTCCATCCATTTCCCCTCCGCCTCTAAAGTTAAGAAGTAATATATGTGTTTTAATCCTCCTAACAGGATGCTGATGATAAATGTTTCAAAATAATTTCTTCTAATTCACTGATTGAGCAGAAATTCCATATCACATCAAGTGTCTAACTGGACAACCTAGCTCCATGTTTTCTCTCTCTCTAAGATCCTACGTGTATACATCCTTCCTCTTTCTGCTACTCTGGGTAGTTCTCAACACCCTTGAAGTCATGTAGAATAGGCCCAGAGAGTCATAGGTACGAATTATTGTCTATATGAACTATACCCTCATTTTCATCGATCCCAGTGACCATAAAGAGGTGTTTCTTCAAATCAGGGTCATGAATAGACTTTTACCTTCTGTAATGTTTATAGAAAATTCAATACCCACAGAACAACTCTATACTAATGACCACTGGACTCCTGACAATAAGAACAAGAGTCATTTCAAAGCAGAAAGCAAATGTCAATACCAACCCATAGCAGAGCCTGTTAGAATGCAGCGCCTCTTCTCTCCTCACCACAAGCCTGAGGTGTAGGGTATGTTGCGCAGTGACTAAGAGCCCAGGCTCTGGAGAAAGACTCCTTGGTTGAGTCCTGCCTCTGTCACCTCCCTGCTCAGCATGTTACTTAACCTCTCCATGCCTCAGGTTTCTCATTTTTAAAGTGGAGATAATGATGGTACTTAATTCATAATGTGCTATGAGAATTAAATGTATTGATATTTATAAAGTGCGTAGGAGACAGCTTGCCACATCTTTATAGTTATTACTATCTGTGTATATATTGGTATGGGTTATTTAAATAAAAATCTAATCACCACCCTTTAGGAAATGGTTGGTTTTGATTGAGTCATGGAAGAGGGAGGTATAATTTACCTGGGACGAGTGGTCCTTTGGGTTGAGAGACCACAAGTGTGAGTGGCTAAAAGACAACTAGCTCACGTCTGATGCATAGTAGTCACTCAATATATGTGGAATAAATGACTGAATGAATAAATAAATGAGGTATTAACAGAAGAAAGAGAAAGGGAGATAAACACATGCCAAAGACGAAACTGCTTTCTTTGCAATTTTGCCAAGGGTCCAAATGCTAGGTGGCATGTCACTGAAATTGTATGGGCTTGCTATGTTTGCAATGGGTCCCATTGTTTACTAAAGCCTGAAATTATGTATAAACTGATATATCAAAAAAGCTGAAACAGTACTCTTCCTCTCAATTTACTTTCTCTGGTCCCAATGTGCCTGGTCCATATACAATTATAGTGTGTCCACTTCATTTTTATTTTTCCCATACAATGCAAAAGAAAAGAGGACATGAGACAGAGAAAGGCATTTTGAGAAACAGAATAATGAAGAGAAAGATAAAAAGAAGGAAGAGGAAATGGTAATGTATGATATGGTTGCAGTGACAATGGAAAGTATGCTTAAAAGGAGCGGAGTAAAGTAATTCTGGAAACTTATGACCTACACCATGCGGGCCTCTATCATCTTACTTTCTCAGGTAAATTTGCATATTCCCAGGGAACCCTAGGACAGGTGCTTATTGAAGATCCTCTTTCTTTATGATGAAGATAGAAAATTGGGATTTCTCACAACCTCTTCACGATCTATTTTGAACTATCATATTGCTCCCAAACTCTACTGATCACACCCATTTGGCAAACTTCCAACCATGTGTGATCGTAATCACCCGTCCTCGTCATGCCTGGACAAGAGCAGCTGCGTGCAGCTGGAGCAAGTCACTCTTCAGGGTACATCTTCACTATAAATTCATGATCATCAACTTCAAAATAGTTTTCAGTACTATTCACTCTCCCACTCTCCACAGCTACTTTCTCGAACTTTCACTGCTCTCTGGACAGTCCAGCCCTCCCTCCCTCCTTTCTCACAGCTGGTCTTTGACTGACCCTTTCTGCTACCAAACATGAAAATGTAACTTTATTTTCATCCATTTTATCCTTTGTCCTTTCTCATAGAGGACGGCTTCTTTTGTTTCTTAAATCAGTGGCTCCTAAGGAGTCACCCTGGCCACCCCGTCATTCCTCACACTCCATATCTAATTTACCACCAAATCCTGTGCCTTTTGCCTCCTAAATAATAGCTCTCGAATAAGTTTCCTTTCCGCCTTCACCACATTGGCAAAGCTCAAGGGGAAAATCGGTTTCTCCCACTTGGACTACATTGCCATTGCTTCCTAACTGA
This sequence comes from Rhinolophus sinicus, assembly GCF_057876585.1. Taxonomy (NCBI): domain Eukaryota; kingdom Metazoa; phylum Chordata; class Mammalia; order Chiroptera; family Rhinolophidae; genus Rhinolophus; species Rhinolophus sinicus. The sequence continues at coordinate 45,145,836 of NC_142501.1, read as the reverse complement.
TCTCACTGTATACAGTCAGGGAGATTCTACCAATGTATTCTTAAAAAAAGAAAAAGTTTAAAAATGTTTTTCAGTGTGATATTACACATATATTGAAAACTGCACAAAACTAAATATATAAGTTTTGGTCAATTAACTTTGCGAGCTCATCCTAGAAACAGTCACATACCTCATTGCTGAGTATCACTGTGGTCACCTTGGAAGTACTCCCCTAGGGAAGCTATGCACCGACACCAGTGCCGAGTCCACCCTTCAAAGTAATTTTGAACTCTTTCTGGAATGGCCATCAGAGCTGTCATTGTATTACCCTTGATGTCCTGATGTCATCAAAATGTCTTCCTTTCAATATTTCCTTTATCTATGGGTAAAGAAAGAAGTAATTGGGAGTCAGATCAGGTGAGTAGGGAGGATGTTCCAATACAGTTATTTGTTTACTGGCTAAAAACTCCCTCACAGACAGTGCTGTATGAGCTGGTGCATTGTCGTGATGTAAGAGCCGTGAATTGTTGGTGAAAAGTTCAGGTCATCTAACTTTTTCACGCAGCCTTCTCATCACTTCCAAATAGTAAACTTGGTTAACTGTTTGTCCGGTTGGTACAAATTCATAATGAATAATCCCTCTGACATCAAAAAATGGTTAGAAACATCGTTGCAACAAGTTTGCGAACTTCATTGTCAGACCTGACACAGCACAATATATTAATGCAAATCCAACACCTGTTTAAACAGGTTAATAAAGAGGGCATTGCCGCCACTGCAAAAACCCACCTAAAGCCCCCTTCTAATCACTAGTGCCATTTCCCCTACTCCTAGTATAACCACTATCTTGACTTCTTACACCACATATTAGATTTGGCTTCCTATTACTTTATGCAAGTAGGGTCATACTGCATGTATCTTACTGTGTCGGACTTCCTTCGTTTAACATTAAGTGCATGAAATTCATCTGTGTTGTAGTGCATAGTCACAGTTTGTCCATTCCCATTTTTGTATAGTAATCCATTGTATACTTACACCACTATTTAGTTATTCATTCTACTCATGATGAACATTTGTTCTGTTTCTAGTTTAGGGTTATAAACATTTTTATACATGCCTCATGCTACACATGTGCATGTGTTTCTCCTCAGCCCACCCATGCTAGTCACATATCCAGAGAGACATGATATCTTCTTTTTCTGTCTTTCAGAAAATGGTTTGAAAGTAAGGAAACTTTCAAGAGAAATTGAAATGTATTTATTAACTATAGATATATAGAGGTAGTGATTTAAAAAATACAAAATTACTTCTTCATATATGTTTAAATATCGAGTTCCCTCATATTTAAAATTGTGTTGTATTAGATATTTTTTCTAATGTTTCTTCCACATTTTATGATTATTTAATTCCCCTAGATTATTTTTTTCTTTAAATTAAAGTTTATTGGGGTGACAATTATTAGTAAAGTTACATAGATTTCAGGTGTACAATTCTGTAATACATTATCTATATCTCACATTGTGTTCACCACCCAGCGTCAGTTCTCCTTCCATCACCATATATTAGACCCTTTTATCCTCTTCTAGAGCCCTCCTCCCCCTTATCGTCTGGTAACCCCTAAACTATTGTCTATGTATATGAGTTCTTTTCCTTCATTTGTTTGTCTTGTTCTTTTGTTGTTTTTGGTTTATATACCATATATCAGTTAAATCATATGGTTCGTTACTTTTTCTGTCTGACTTATTTCGCTTAGCATTATAATCTCAAGATCCATCCATGTTGTCACAAATGGTCCTATTTCATCTTTTCTTACCGCCGTATAGTATTCCATTGTGTATATATACCACAACTTCTTTATCCATTCATCTATTAAAGAACATTTTGGTTGTTTCCATGTCTTGGCCACCATAAATAAAGCTGCAATGAACATTGGAGCACATTTGTCTTTATGGTAAATGTTTTCAGATTTTTTTGGTAGATACCCAGGAGAGGGATTGCTGGGTCATATGGCAATTCTATTCGTAATTTTTTGAGGAACCGCCACACTGCCTTCCATAGTAGCTGCACCAATCTGCATTCCCACTAATACTGTATGAGGGTTCCTTTTTCTCCACAGCCTCTCCAACACTTGTCACTATTTGTCTTGTTGATGACAGCCATTCTGACTGGGGCGAGGTGATATCTCCCTGTGGTTTTTATTTGCATTTCTCTGATGATTGGTGATGTTGAGCATTTTTTCATATGTCTATTGGCCATTTGTATGTGCTTTTTGGAGAAATATCTCTTCAGGTCTTCTGTCCATTTTTCAGTTGGGTTTTTTTTTTGTTGTTGTTGAGTTGTATGAGTTCCTTGTATATTTTGAATTTTAGTCCCTTATCAGTGGCGTTGTTTGAAAAAATCTTCTCCCATTCGGTAGGTTGCCTCTTTATTTTGTTGATGGTTTCTTTTGCTCTGTGGAAACTTTTAAGTTTGATATAGTCCCATTCATTTATTTTAGCTTTTACTTCCATTGCTTTTGGAATCAAATTCATAAAATACTCTTTGAACCCAAGGTCCGTAAGTTTAGTACCTATGGTTTCTTCTATGCAGTTTATTGTTTCAGGTCTTATGCTTAAGTCTTTGATCCTTTTGAATTAATTTTGGTACATGGTGACAGATAGCAGTCCACTTTCATTCTTTTGCATGTGGCTTTCCAGTTCTCCCAGCACCATTTATTGAAGATGCTGTCTTTTCTCCATTGTATGTTTTTGGCTTCTTTGTCAAAAATTGTCTGTCCATATTTATGTGGGTTTATTTCTGGGTTCTCAATTCTATTCTATTAGTCTATGTGTCTGTTTTTCTGCCAATACCATGCTGTTTTGATTACTGTTACCCTGAAGTACAAGCTAAAGTCAGGGAGTGTGATACCTCTAGCACTGTTCTTTTTTCTTAGGCTTTTTTGCTTTGGCTATTCAGGGTCTTTTGTGGTTCCATACAAATCTGTGATTTATATGATTTTTTTGTTCTATTGCTTTAAAAAATGCCATTGGGGTTTTGATGGGGATTGCATTAAATCTGTATATTGCTTTGGGTAATACGGCCATTTTAACTATGTTGATTCTTCCAATCCATGAGCACGGAATGTCTTTCCATTTCTTTGTGTCTTCTTCAATTTCTTTTTAAAATGTCTTATAGTTTTCAGCATATAGGTCTTTCACATCCTTGGTTAAGTTCATTCCTAGGTATTGTATTCTTTTTGTTGCAATTGCAAAAGGAATTGTTTTTTTAATTTCTTTTTCTGAGATTTCATTGTTAGTGTATAGGAATGCAATGGACTTTTGTATGTTGATTTTGTAGCTGGCAACTTTACTGTATTCATTGATTGTTTCTGATAGCTTTTTGGTGGAGTCTTCAGGGTTTTCTATATATAGCATCATGTCATCTGCAAAGAGTGACAATTTAACTTCTTCATTCCCAATTTGGATGCCTTTTATTTCTTTCTCTTGCCTGAGTGCTCTAGCGAGGACTTCCAACACTATGTTGAAAAGCAGAGTGATAGGGGACAGCCCTGTTGTGTTCCTGAACGTAGAGTAAATGGCTTTAGTTTTTCACCATTAATTATGATATTAGCTGAGGGGTTGTCGTATATAGCCTTTATTCTGTTAAGGTATTTTTCTTCTATACCTATTTTATTAAGTGTTTTAATCATAAATGGGATGTTGTATCTTGTCAAATGCTTTTTCTGCATCAAATGATATAATCATATGATTTTAGTCCTTTATTTTGTTTATGTGATGTATCACATTGATGGATATGCGTATTTTGAACCATCCTTGTGCCCCTGGGATGAACCCCACTTGGTCGTGACGAATAATCTTTTTAATGTATTGTTGCGTTCCATTTGCTAGAATTTTGTTTAGGATTTTTGCTCTGTATTCATCAGAGATATTGGTCTGTAGTTTTCTTTTTTGTGTGTTGTCATTACTAGGCTTTGGTATCAGGGTAATGTTGGCCTCATAAAATCAGTTAGGGAGTATTGTCTCCTCTTCAATTTTTTGAAGAGTAGATTATTTAATTTTTATCCTCTGATTTCCAACATGGTCAGTGTGAGTGGAATTTTATCTTATTATGTAGCCCTCTAGTGGCTAAAATTTAAAAGGCGCACAATATTAAGAAAGAAAAAAAAATTGTAATTGTTCCAGAGGAAAAAAACATTCGTTTAGAGAAGAAAACAGTCCAGAGAGGACTAAAAGTAAGTGAACTACAGAAGGAGAGGGAAATTAAATGAGAGGTCAGGGTTAGGCAGTGTGAAATAGGTAGATGAGAAGGAGATAAAGAGTCAATATTTTCTTAGCAGACATTGTACTATAAACTTTTCATGTATTTTCTCAATTAATCTTCACAAAAACTCTATGAAGAGGGTACTATCACTACTTTACAGGTCAAGCATTTGAGGCTCAGAGTATGAAATAAAATGCCCGAATCATACAATTTGAAATTTGTATTCCACGGTTTAGAATTTTATTCCAAAATCTGTGCCCTCAAATATCAAATGAAGTTGGAAACATTGCAGATTAGTTACATAGATGGAAGTTTTCCTTTATCCCTTATAGGGTTGCAACTTCCTGTTGGCTCAACAACTAGACGAGCAGGGGTATGACAGATGGATGTCCCAGGGCCACCACCCTACCACACACCTGTTTACCTACTTATGCTTCTTGTGGAACTGGAAGTAAGGGGTGGAGTTCGCTGATGACGCCCAGGTTCATAATTCGAACCATGATGCGTTAACAAGTGGGTGGAGGGAGGGAAAAAACAGCAATGCGATGACAATTTGGGCTAAAGAAGTAGTTTCTATATCTCAGTTCTGCAAAACAGTATTCACACACAGCAATTCCTCATCACCTTGGGTTAAGAGAGATAATACCTTCATCTCTCACATGTGCCTGATGCTTCTCATTTTTCCTTTTTTTTGTTTTTTCCCCATGACTTGTGATACTATATCTATAGCCAAAGGCTAGGGATGGGCTGCATTTGGTAAAATACTATACTGGTTCCAGGCAATATAGAGACACTGTGAAGAGTTTTAAATGAAACAAAAAATGTGGCAGGGAGGGCCTGTTAAATTCTAAATACTGTTTGTAATTGTTACAAAACAAGAGATTACTACTTTTTAAATTAATTTTTAAAAAATGTTTGAATGAACCTCTAACACCTATAAAGAACTTTTCCTGCAAGGTAGCTCTTGCTATAATAACACCTTTGCATGAATATCTGACTTAAAAACAAGAATAGGTTGGTTCATTTTCTTAAAAATATTATGAGGCATGAGAGAAATTCTTGGCGTTCTTTGCTTAGACTATACCCTCAATAGATTACTTATTGATCTTTAAAGGCCCATCAATTTTTCTGCCTCTTGGTGCTATTTGTGTACTTCTCTTATCTCTTTATAAGACTGTAATTTCTTTTGTGGAAATTGTTTAGCTTATCATAGTAGCTTGATTTTCAATGGTAAAAGTAATCATAGTTTTAGCAAGTCAAAAAGTCAAAGTATATAATATAAGGAAGGCAACTCATAATCTGTCTTCTCCCTTCAATCCTATCCCATGTTATAATCCCATGTGAACAAATTGAGTAATCTCCACACCTTTCTCTAATTTCATACCAACATATATAGGATTTATTTCTTTTTTATTGTATGTTCCATATATTTCTGTAACTTTTGTGGACAAAAATGGGGCTCTGTAATAAATCTGACCAAAAGTAACTTCACAGGGTGATCTGCTCATAAATTCCTAATTGGGCAGGTCTTGGTGGGTAGTCACACCCCAGGCTTATAGAAGGTTTATCTTTGCCGTCAGCAAGCCCTGTCCATTGTTCTTGTGCATCTAGGTTAGCACACCTTTGAAATGCCAAAAGTAATCCTCTTTTCCAGACCCCTCAAAGACACAGCCACACTCAAGGGAGCACATAATCTTAACTATCCGGTACTTTGCTTTCTCCCACCTTCCTGTACTCTTCCTTAGTTCCCTTGTTTATTCCAAATGTATAAAAGAAACTGCAGAACTGTCATTCTCTGGAGCATTTGAAATCTTGCTTCCCAGCATGTCAGCAGTTTCGCTCATATAAACTCATACAAATTCTCTACAGGTTTGGATGTTCCTTACGTCGACACTTTAAAAATTTATGTATTATAGATACTTGCTCTTAAAGCACTCGTTTCTAAATTGATCGTTTTAATAGCAACATGACATTCCATAATAAAGATGCACTATCCCTATATTAATAGATACTTTGTTCCCAGTGTCTTTAACACTACCAAGAGCACCACAATAAACAGATTTGTGCATTTTACCATTTATATGGTAACATGTTCCTACAGAATAGCTTCTCAAAAGTGGGATGGAAGACTTAAGCAATACTGTTTCCAAATCTCTAACCAAAAGATAGTAGCGTTCCCTTCAGGGATATATAAGAATATCTGTTTGCTTACTCGGTCCCCAGTGCTAAACGTCATCAATCCTTTAATGTTTATCAAACTGGTGAAAAATAATACCCTATTATTTTCTAATTTGCTTTTTTCTGACGATTAGAGATGTCAAATATCTTTTCAAATGTCAAAGGTCAGGTTCCCTTTTTAAAACTCTATTACCTAACCTAGTTAAGTAATGAAGTTTGCCCATCATCCCAAGTCCTGATATCAAGCTGAGCTTTTGCAATGCACGTGTGAATAACTCATCCAACAATATGGTCGTTTTGTTCCTTGACCTCTTCATCCCTAATGATATTCACCTCCACCCACATAAGCCATCCACCTCCATGGCCACAGATGAACCTGTCATCATCTGACGTGACTTGAACTTCTGAACTTAAATTCATACATCTCATTCTGACCTCCGCCTTCTCTCTACTCTTCTGCTTCTCTTTCTCAGATACTCCCCTACAATACCTGTTAATCTATTTAATTGAGGATTCCAGTCCTATCTGTCTGTTCTCTGTAAGAAGATCATCTCATAAGCAAGAAACACTTCCAAAAACAAAGTAATTAAAGCTTTGGAAAGCAATGTTTCTTAATCTTCCTTGTGATTATGTGATATCTAGTGATTTTCAACCTGAGGACATCTAGGGGGTGTTTGGGAATATGGGATTGTTTCGGGTTGTCACAGAGACAAAGGGTTCACTACTGGCATTTAATGGACAAGCTTCCAAGGATGCTATATATCCTTCAAAGCTTGGAATAGTCCCTCCGAAGAAGTATCGTCCCATCCAAAATATCAACAGTAGCCCTAGTTAAGAAACACCAACTCCCCTTAATAATCTGATATTAAAAAGGAATGTAGATGTACATTCAATATTCTTTATGATTTAAAGGGTTCTACTGATACCGGAAGCCCATTTGTGGAGCTTGGATTAAAAATTCCTTCACTAACTAGCTACTGTTTAAAAATACAATTGGCTGCATTCAACTGTTTCAAAGCTTCCTCATGTTGACCTTTCTGCCATACTTGAAACCCACAAAATAAATTGCTCCTCTTTTTCTGTCTTCTGGGAAAGTCTAGTTTAGCATGAACTCAATAACTCCTGCACTTTGATTTTCCGTAGAATAGCTGAGATGTTATCCTTTTCACAAGGAACTTCACCAAATGTAAGGATAACTTTTTAAATACTGTAAAATGTATAGATTTTATGTACCAGTTTCACTATTAATCATTAATGCCCTCTTCTATTTCATGCTCTGCCTAACAAATTTATTATTAAGAAAATTCATTTTCCTTCTGTTCCTTGGAAAGGGATTTGGAAGGACTCGCAGTTCCATGGACAGAATCTAGATAAATAATGGGTTTTAAGGAGGTTCTTACTCTTCATAAGAGATACATCAACATAGAAAAAAGCATCAACGATTGTACTAAACTTTTTCTTCTCAAAATTGGGTAAAGCTATTTCTTCTTAATCACATAAATAAAAATTGCTTTCAGTTCTAATGTGGTTTAGGTTCCATTTGCTGTGTCATCTCCTTTTTAATCTCTCCACATGCCTTCACTCTTTGCTTCTATCATATTAGACTAGTCACCATTTCCCGGATTTGGAGTGTAATTTCAGCCTTATTTGCCTTTTGTCATATTGTTTTTTTTAACTCATTATCCTATCAGTTAGCAAAAAGCATATCCATCCATCAAAACCCAACTCAAATAGTATTTTTTCCATAAATGCTTCCTGAATAACTTCATTCCAAATTATTTAGTGATTGTTCATGTCTACATTACATGAATCTCTTCTGTGGCTTTTATTTGATTCAGTCACATGTAGTTACTTATATATTTATTTTATGCTTTTCACTAGATAATCAACTTCTGGAGATCAGAGCTATGTCTTTTTCATCTTTGCGTCTATGACCCCCAGGACACAGCATTATGCCTTAACTATATCTTCTGAAACACCTGCCCCTTTATTTCTTTTGTAGTACTCTGTATATTTCCCCCTGAGCAATTATTGTAAGCTATAATTATTTTCTTTATTCATATACACATTTACTGCCTGAATCCTTCAATAGAATGTAAAGTCCATCAGGGAAGGGTCTACCTTGTCCATTATTGTTTCTCCAGATGAAACAGGAGCTAATCAATAACTGCTTGTTTTTGCACAGATTCAGCCTCTATGTGGTCAGCTCCTTGAAATTATGGACTAATGCACATTTCATGTTTGGTTTATTCCCTAATGTATAGTAAATGAATGCTAATTTAAAAAATTACATGTAAATTTTTTAAAAATGTAGACATGGAATCAACAGGGAAAAGAGAGATAAACAGAAATAGCTCTTAGGAAAGAAATTTATGAGGTGTACTTTCTAAAAATTTTGAATTAAATTGTTTTTTGAGTTCTCCAGTGTACTTTTTGACAAGGGAAGGGTCAGAAGAATGAAGTGTGGTGATTTAGATGTTCAAAAGGATTTCACACAGTTTTGCTTCTAATTCCTGTAAGCAAAAAGTATATTTCTAAGACTCTGAACATAAACCTCAGAATATGCTACGAAATAATCACATCATGTAAATTCTTCATATGAATAGCTTTAGGTTATCTAACCTGTAACTTCACACTCTAAGCCTTTACAATATGAAAATAATAACATAATGAAATAACAATGTTATTTATATATTGAGAGGTGTCAAATAGTGTAACTTTCAAAATTGTGTTTTAGTTATTTTCAAGAATTGTTAGCTAGGCCTCCAAAGGCATAGCTGTATGAAAGATGAGAAATAATTTTGCAACTTATACTAATTCAAAGGAAAAGTCAGATAACCAATGCACCTCAAATACAGTGCTTTTGCCACAATTATCCAGAAAATTGTTCTACTCTTCACTGAGAGTTATATTAATATTTACCAAAATTGCTTCATATTTAAAAATTACTTTTGATATAAATCTCTATTTAGATTAATGTGTGAAGTATTTTTCCTCATCAGTTGAAACAAAAAAGATTTGTATAAGTGCATCAGGTCACAAATATTCTCCTAAAAGCTGCATAGTAGTAGCACAACAGTTTAAGAAAGTTTATATGTTTAATTTTATGTTAAATGCTGTCTGTTTGGGCTGCTATATCAAAGATACTATAGACTGGGTGGCTTATAAACAATAGAAATGTATTTCTCACAGTTCTGGAGGCTGGGAAGTCCAGGATCAAAGCACCTGTAGATTCGATGTCTGGTGAAGACTCACTTCCCATTTCGTGGTGCCTGCCAACCGTGTTACATATCAGTACTGATCCTGTGTAGAGTTTTTGGCTGAATATACCATGTTAGGGGCCCTAATCTGCTTCATTTTACATCTGAGGAAATGAGTAGTTAATAGGTTTTCCAAAGATTACATGGTAGAGCTAGGCCTTAAAGACCAGGTCTTCGGACTCTAAAACCAGTGCTCTTAAAATATACAATGCTGCCTTCTCCAGTTAGGTACTATTATCAGAAAGATTTTTGGGGGGCTAAAGGATAATATCAACAATGCAACCAAAACCAAAATTGTTTTTCTGTTGTATTTAGTTTAAGCTAAGGTAGCTGTGAGCTCTTATCTAGTTCATTTCTACCAATATTTTGGGGCGCCTCTATGTCAGTTCTCAATCATTTCAGTTTAAAATGGTCATTAGTACATTCTAAGTGACTGTGGGTGTCCCAGGGAACATAAGTATATGTATGTGTATTTTCACAATCTAGGACAGGTGCACACATACACACTCACACACACATTTATGTAAGTATTCATATTCTGTAGTGTAAATCTCATTGTTTTCTCCATGCCTCTCCTGTCATCTCCTTTATTTTCCTCCATACCTATCAGAAAATAGACACGTGGCTACCAAATCATGACAGACGGCCAAGTTCTTTAAACTAGTCAGAAGAAACATGCTAGAAGTTCCATGGAGTGGCACGATTTTTATAAAAACATTTAATCAGAAATGACAATAATTCTAAACCATGAAGAACAATATTTTGGCATAAAAACTGGGAGAGAAGAATAGCAAGTTCTAATAGAATCAGAGGTGTGGGTTCTAATCTGAGCTTTACCATGACTCACCTGTATGATTTTGGCCACATCACTGACCCACTCTGCATTTTTATTTCTACATGGGCGAAACAGGATGATCATACTCACCCTACCTCATAGGGAAGATGTTTGGACTATCTAGTTAGTGATTGTACAGTGTTATTAAAACACACTATGTAATTATTGGGTCTGAGTCTCATCCTATGTAATTCAATGAGAATTTTGTTATTTCCCCTTTAATTATGCCTGAAGATCTTACATAAGGTTTCCCATTTCCTCTACCTTATTCCTCATGAAAGAAACTTTGCAATGTGATCTCTGTGCTAAATATGGTAGTTTTCTTTTTCTGATTACTTGTTGAGAAAAGATTGTTGAAACCAATAAATAATACTTCTGGGCAGACAAAAAAGATATTATGAAACACTAAGGACTCTGATAAGAGGTTATCTCTTATCTAAGGATTCAATAAATTAGCACCTTGACTCAACTGGTAACACCTTCTCCAAAGAAACTATCATACATAATTTAGATTCAACACCAAAGGTTGCAATGACCTAGTATTTCTTTACTGCATACAAACTGGGATCAAATCAGCTCTTTACAGTGAAAATATTTGGCTTGAAGTCATGAAAATCATTTAGTCAACAGAGCATTGTAGCTAAAGATCCAACTCTAACTGGTAGTATCTTTGCATATTGGGGTGAGTAATTCCTTAATGTTCCTCCATTTCTTTTATTTTTGATTAGAGAAATCAAGCTAAATAAAATACAGGTTTTCAAAACTCAAAATGTGAAACAACATTTGCAGAGCCTTTTCTAAATTGTAAAGGGTTATGTAAATGTTACACCATTATTATTGTTATTGTCTAGTTATTAATGCACCCCAAAAAGTTCTGCTAATGTGTTATTTTCTATTTCCTTATCAGTCTCCCAGAGGTCAAACTGAACCTTTCAAAACTGTGTCATATAATACAACACTTTGCCCTGAGTGCTAAGCTTGAGTGTAGCACAGTAAGTAATGTTCCTGTATAGAATATATCTTAGAACATGTGACTGACTTGAGTCCAGAGAATAAAATATTATTGCAAAGGTCCCTAAAATAAATACATTGCATGGACTCAGGATCAAGAGCAAATGCATGGACTTCAGGAAATCTTTGCAGTTATTTTTAATGAGTGAAGCAATTTCATTTGCTTTCTCTATTTTATAATCCAGTTAATATTCATTGATATCCTAAAGCTTAGTTGTTGTTTTTTTTTCAGCTTCACTGAGATCTAATTAACATATGACATTGTGTAAATTTAAGGTGTACAATGTGCTGATTTGATTCATTATGTATTGCAAACTGATTACCATAATAGCATTAGCTAACACCTCTATCTCATCACTTAATCACCATTTCTTTTTTTGTGGTGAGAACATTTAAGATCAATTATCTTAGCAACTTTCAGGTATATAATACAGTATCATTAACTATAATCACCATGCTGTACAAGTTCTGATCTCCAGAACTTGTTCGTCTTTAAACTGGTAGTTTGTACCAATTGACCAACATGTCTTCCATGTCCCCCATTCCCCAGCCACTGGTAACCACCACTCTACTTTGTTTCTATAAGTTCAGCTTTTTGAGATTCCATATATAAGTGACATCATACAGTATTTGTATTTCTCTGTCTGACATATTTCACTTATCATAATTCCCTCAAGGTTCATCAAACTTGTAATGGCAGGAGTTCCTTCTTTCTCGTGGTATATACATGCCACATCTTCTCTATCCATTCATCTGTTGATGAACACTTAGGTTGTCTTCAGATCTTGGCTATTGTGAATAATGTTGCAATGAATATGGAAATGCAAATACATCTCTTCAAGATCCTGATTTTAATTCCTTTGGGTAGATACCCAGAAATGGGATTGCTGGATCCTATGGCAATTCTACTTTTAATATTTAGAGGAAGCTCCATACTGTTTTCCATAATGGCTGCACCAATTACATTCTTATCAACAGTGCACAAGGCTTCCCTTTTCTCTACATCCTTTCTACCACTTGTTATCCCGAGCTTAGTCTTGTCCTCTTAAGGATGCAGAGAAGTTTTTATGTGCACCTTACCTGTCAGAGCAGAAAACTGGAGAATCATAATTAGGGTTGTAGCCCCATGGTGGTACTGAGCTTTTTGGAGTAGGATTAGAGGACCTCTAATGGGAACATGAAGGCAAATGGGTTTGGAAGCTTTGCCTCAGGTCACACTTGAGTCCCAAACAGTCCACAGCAGATAATCTTCAGAGCTTAGGTATGTGACTTATGGGTCAACATAGGCTTCGCTATTTGTTTTTTTCAATGGGTTTATCAGTCTTAAGAATGTTAACATCAGTTTGATTATTTACATATTCTTTAATCAGGAGAATATGTAAAGGAGCATCCTAGCTTTGCATGTAGCTGGAGGATAATCGCACCTCAGGTCTGGAGCTCCTCCCATGTATAAAGAAGAATGTGAGCTCACTTCATGATTCACTCACAGTTTTCACTTGGTTACTTTTAGACATTATGAGGTTGTGGTTTACTTCAGACCACGAAAGTCAGTAAAATGCCAGCAACCGAATTCCAGTGGCCCACAAAATTAGCCTATTAATACAGTCACCCAAGGATTTTAAAAACATATTTTTCTAGGTCCCATCTCCTGAAGTTCTGCTTTAGGAGGTCCACGGTGTAGTGTGAGAATTGCTGAGCCAGTTGTAGAGAACAGCTTCCCTACTCTTACCTTGCTTTCCTCAAAACAGTATCCCGAGCATCTTCGTCATCACCCCCATCATCACCACTTTCTGACAGCCTGTCCTAGGCCATGCACTATGCAAAGCACTTTTCAGTTAGTACCTAAAATTCTGAAGGGTAGGCATTTTATCCATTTAACAACATGGAAACTGAAGAATAGAGAGATTAAATAAGAGAGAGCAAATGGTGGAGCTAGGATTCAAACCCTGTCCAACTCCAGAGCTCTTGCTGTTTGATGTTGCTTCATACTTAACTCTGTGTAGAAGTTTTTATTTCAGCAGCCTTGCTACCACCCTTCTTTTGCTTCCAGCAACTCACTTAAGAAACACTAGCTTAGCTTTTCCAAATGGTTTTGCAAACATTTCAAAGACATTTTTTTAAAGCAATTTTTAAAATGCCCTCTACCCCAGAAAACTGGTCACAAAAACCTTAAAAATAGATATTTTTTGAATTGCAAGATGCATTTTACCTTATTTCATTATATTTACTGTCAACCTACTCCAGGCCAGAGTTTTCTATGTATACTTCCCTCCCCACCCCTCATTGTCTATATGCAATTTGACATGTATCTAAAAAGTGGCGTGATGTGTATAATGCTTTCATTCAGTGTGTTGCAATGCTAAAGCCAAAAAACAAAAAACAAAATCAAAACATATTTGTTCATAAGTGGCACCAAAACTCAAATTCTTCTCTGGTAAGAGTTGTAGTAGAAGCGATTAATAAAAACTTACCTTAAATGGCCACGATCATGATTAAAGTCCAAGTGTCAGTCTCTGATATTTACTAATCTGCTTTAGTGGGTCTTGGATGGCTTACGCCCGGTTTCAAAAACTCTCCCACTTAACGAATTGTATTATAAGCAAAAGAGAATAAGGCTACTTTTTGCTTCATCTTTCAAAATTAAAAATGCAAGTACTGGTTCCCGCTTTTTAAAAAAGGAAACACATACACACATGTATTCATATAGAGTAAGAATTTTAAAATTACCTTTGCTGTGCAACATTTTAATGACTGGAAAGTGTGTTTCTCAGCGTGATCCTTCCAATATGTCAGTTCAACAGAATTCTTGAAGTAATGATCCAGCAAATGGCTGCTGTGATAGAAAGGCCCACTGAATCAGTGAAAACTTCTTTTAGATGGGAAGATGTCTTTCCCATTCTGGTTTTCATGACCCTGTGAAAAAATTCAATCTAAGATGGAACCAGAGGTTTATGAAATGCAGCATCTCACACGGCACCCTCCTAAGAACACAACTTAAGAACTAAGAGACTGGTTTCCCATAAATGCCTGATGTACAGAAGATTGAAACTTAGCTCCTGACCAATGAACATCTTCCAAGAATCCCTTCCCATCCCCAAGTCAATGAAGTTACTTCTTAGACTCTGGCTGGGCTTTCCCCTCTTTGCACTCTTTGCCCATAAATAAATACAGTCTGCCCCAAACCCTCAATGTAGTTTGCTACAGCATGCATTTTCCGAATTGTAATTTCTCCACTATTCCCAAATAAACTCAATTTTTGGTAATTTGAGCTTGCCTCAGTTTACCTCTTTATTTAGCTTGATAACCCTGAGCTCCTTACTAAGCCATTTATTTGATATCTATGTGCCAAGCATTACATTAAATTCTACTTTTGTGTTATTTATCAAATAAATTAGGTCAATAAAACAGGGAACACAACTTTGCAATTTTTATTTTGCTTTTAATGTTAGTTTAAAGGAGCATAATAAATGAATAAAGGGATGTCATATTTTAATTTTTTCTATCTGCTTTATAACTCTTTGACATTATTTTTGGGACACATGCATAGAACCACTAATTAATGTAAAACCAATAACACAATCTCATCCCAATAGAACAAAGGAAGAAAAAAAACTAGTCATTTCAGCAAATGGCAAAGGAAGAATTGCCTTGCATATCAAGCCTCAATCCTAGTCTTCAGTATTTCACCGTTAAGACCTGAATCCAAATACCACTTATTCAAGCAACTAAAAACTAAATAGTAGGTTTCCATCAGCTGTTTTCTATCTTTGTTAAAAAGAAAATACATAATGAATATTAGATAACACATATGGAAGAACTGTATGACATTAGTGTCAGATGATTGCCCACCTTTGTTTACATAGCATGATTTAAAGGAAGGAAGGAACCCTCATCAGTTGGGGTTCTTAGTCACAAACAACAAAACCCATTCTAACTAATTTAAATAGCAAGAAACATATTCACAGATATTAGAAAGGGCATAGAATCTCTGTGATGTCAGAGAGTCAGGTTTGTAACCAATGCAGCCGAAAACAAAGCTCAAATCACCTTGTAGAACCACTCCAGCAAAGATCCCATTGCTCCCTCACCAGACACAGACATCCCAATTCACACCATTGACCTTGGACATCAGACACTAAAGAATCTACTGTTGTTCCACTGAAGACTATGTGCCTCTGCAGTCACACAGGAAATGTGTTTGATGTGATGCCTGCTTCCTAGCACAGCTCTCTTCCAGCTGAAAATCTCACCTGGATACATGTGATTAGCAGAGCTGATGTCACTTGGTTGTGGTTTAGGTGTCTACCTTCAGGGAGGATGTCAAAAGGTTATGAAGGTCAAAGAATGAGAAATATCTACTACAGATCTCTTCCTGGCCTGTCACAGATCAGACTCATTCCATTGCATTAAAGTTCCTGCTCTACAGTACTAGGTCTTCTTTCAAATGCGAATGCTCACTAAAGAGGTAACAGATAAAGTCATGTGCAACTTAGTATATATATATTTGTAGACTCCTTTGCTCAGACGAGAAGTTCTGGACTGTATGGGAACAGAGAACCTCTAGAAAGGATGTACAATAGACCCATGAATTGATGGAGAATAAAAAGGATATATTTTGACTTCTCACATTGTTTAGAATCTTGGTCTAGGTCAAAGAAAGTACAACAATCTCTTCCCCATATCATTTGAAAATATATCAGTGTAGTTGGGCATTCAGTTATTATAAAATATTCTAGTGGTTTATGTAGATTGATACCACTTTCACACTGCAAATACTGTAAATGGTTCCTTGTTTCAGTATCAACAGATAGTAATATCTTGAGGAGCAAATACTGTAAATGGTTCCTTGTTTCAGTATCAACAGATAGTAATATCTTGAGGAGCTCAGTGAGTTACACTGATCCTATAGTACTGAACTTTAGTAACTATAAAAATTCTAGCCACTAAGTTGCATCCACTAAATTGCTGCATGGGGCTCTGTGCCATAGTTCAGGTTCCCCAGGGCAGCCAAGGGGAGCTAAGGAGAGCCACAGAATAAACTATGTCCTTCGATTCTCTCACTACCCTTTTTATGTCCCTAAATCCTAGGGAATTCCTTTTCATCTACTTGAAGCATCCAGTGCCCTTTCACAGATAATCTCCACCACAATCGAAAACACATTTCAGGAGAAAATCTAGTCCGTGTGTTCATGCTAATACAGTGACTATTGTGATTATGTCCTTCCATAAAGAATACATTTTACCTCATGTCCCAATACACACATATAGGACTGAAAATAAAGTATCATGCAATAATACCTTCCCTTACGGAGGGGATGAACTCAGATATTTTTCTATTCTTTCAGTTTTACTTATTTTGTATTCAAGTCAAGATCAATAAATTTATTTCCCAGACATAGCTTAAAAAGCATTGGCTTCCTATGGCATAAATGCTTAGCAAAATTAATATTTTGCCTTTTAGGTATATTTTCATTTTAGCAAAAGAGAGAGTAAGGACCAAGAAATGAGTCTCTGTAAATGTAAGATTTCAGACATCAGTAAGCTTATTGCAAAGGTATTGCTGAGGGCAGGAGAGAAACTTTGCTCCTCCTAAATTCCAGCAAATAGGTAATCTCTTCCTTTGTGTGTTCTAGTTTTTATGAATGTTTTTAGTTAAAAGAATAATATATTTTCTAATCAGAAACCTAAGAAAGTACCAAAAAAACTAAAATGTTATAAAACAAAGCTCATCATAATCTTACCACCCCAAAATAACCACCATTAACATTTTATTTTTATCCTTCAATTCTTTTCTTATGTACATATTTACATACCTAATAAAAATAGCTAAATAGCATGAATTTTAAAAGAATATATGATAAATGTTTTCATGGCAATAGTAATAATGTTAATATCCCCTTACAGTTTGATTTTTAGTTGAAGGTGGTCCATAGTGTGTTTGTGTCATCCTTTACTTAAGCAAATTTTAGTGTATAACTTTAAGGTTGTTTTGGTATTTTTATAAATAATGAAGGATCAATGTGACTACATTTCTGAATATTTCCTGAGGTTAAACTCCTAGAAGCAGAGCTCAGAGCAGTGAAGGATTTATACATTTAAAATACTCTGTCTTAATTTTAAGCTGGTTTGCTATCCACACATATACTGTAAGAATTAATCTTTGATATTCATTCTGTTTAGTTATATAGATAACTGATAACTTTGAAGGAATAAAGATGACCTATTATTTGTAATTTAAAAAACAACAACGCTGTTTTCTCAGTCTGGGGGGTCAGTAACAAAGGACTCTCCACAGCAGATGAACTATCTTGAGTTGGATTCAGATTTCAGAACAAATACCGTAGTACATTTGCTGACATTTGAAATGTGATTAATGCTGAATATCAAAGGCAGTCCTAAAAGGTAAAGGGGAAAAAGTGAGAAAGCACAAATGCTCTACAATTGACTGAGATGGGTGTGTGAAAAGAAGTGTGGTTGCTGAGCAACTGTCAACAATCCAGAGCTCTTTGCATGGGGGTGGGGTGGGAAAGGTATGAAATGCCTCTGTGGTTGTATTTACAAGCTGTGTATTTGAGCACCAGTTTGTATTACACCTCCTCCTTACCTTTCTTCCCATCCCTAGCCTCACTGAGTTCCAGTCTAGCCTCCCCAACTTTGAAATGGTGTGCTCCTTTCAACGTTCAGACCCCAGATAGCTTTTTAAATGGACAGTGTCAGTTTTGCTTGCAAACTAGAATTCTGATCATTGTCCCCAGTAAATATGCAATAATTTATTAGAGCATGCCACTAGTACCTTATTCCTTTGATATATTGGACAAACATCTCTACAAACCCTACAATTCCCTATAATTCTGGACCATAGCAGAAAAAGGGTGGTTTGTCTTGAGGCAGAGATGGAAGAAGAGCTGCAGCAGTTAGGGAAATGGCAAGGAAACAATTATCACACAAAATTGGCCTCTGACAATTAAGTTCACAAACTCATCCTAGAAAAAGTGCTACTACCTCATTGCTGAATATCACTATGGTCACCTTCAGAGTACTCCCCTGGGGAAGCTATGCATCACTGAATATCACTACAGTCACCTTCAGAGTACTCCCCTGAGGAAGCTATGCATCGAGGCCAGCGCCTAGTCCACCCTTCAAAGCAATTTTGGAACTCTTTCTGGAATGGCCATCAAAGCTTTCGTCATATTACCGTTGATGTCCTGAATGTCATCAAAATGTCTTCCTTTCAATATTTCCTTTATCTTCAGGTAAATAAAGAAGTCATTGGGGGCCAGATCAGGTGAGTAAGGAGGGTGTTTCAATACAGTTATTTGTTTACTGGCTAAAAACTCCCTCACAGACAATGTGAGCTGGTGCATTGTCATGATGCGAGGGCTGGTGCATTGTCATGATGCAAGGGCCATGAATTGTTGGTGAAAAGTTCAGGCCATCTGATTTTTCACGCAGCCTTTTCAGCACTTCCAAATAGTAAACTTGGTTAACTCTCCAGATGGTATAAATTCATAATGAAAAAATCCCTCTGATACCAAAAAAGGTTAGCAACATTGTTGCAACAAGTTCGCGAACTTAATTGTCAGACCTTGTATATTCACAGTATCAATAGCATTATCTTTGTATGAAGGGATTTGAAACACATTGATTCATTTATTACTTATTTATTCATTCATGATTGATTCAACATTTATTAAATACCCATAAAATGTCAGGCTATTTATCACTGGGAAGTCAAAGTTAAATACTTCATAGTCATTGCCCTCAAGGAGCTCGCAGTCTGAATGATCGATATGCAATATTTTTAGTTACATCTAAATTTAGAAGTGGGGAGAAACGGTAGATATAGTTTTCAATTGTAAAGCTCTGGTTGGGATTGAAGAACTAGCATGATTGGCCAGAGTTAGGGCTAATTAACATGTTGTGGTGCCTGATGGGTGCTCCAGATACTGCAGAGCTTGGAATTGTACCCTGGAATTGCACTGGGGAAGCAGTCATCACATGTGCTTACAAAGTTAGCACTTAATAGTACATCATGGATATGTCATTGAATTAAGTGCTGCCAAGTAAGAACAAGTGTTTCTTGATTTCAAGAAGTTTACACCTAAATCAGTTGGTCATTGGAGCACCTAAAGAAGAGCAGCAAAAGGGATTTATTTGATGTTTGGTAAATGAGTGAGAAGTAAAGCTGATACAAGATCTCTTAAGAAAGGTAATCAGAATGGATTTCACCCAGTAGGTTTTTTGCAGAAGCCACCTACTGGGTCAAGAAGGAGAGCTACCTAAGACACAGAGAGTAAAGAGGCAACTATCTTAGGGAATCAGGTGATCTCCTCCTTCAGTTGCTCAGTCCTTCCTCTGGAGAAGTTATACCATCTTGTTTGAATACGGAATGTGCAATGGTGAGTCAATACTGGAAAGATGACTATGACAAATCAAAGTAAAATGCATTTGAAATACAGTTGAAATTGCATTGCAAAATTATGATAAGAAACAGATTACAAAGGGTAGATTGTGCCACCAAAACCCAGATACCAAAAAAAAAAAAGGAAAGAAAAAAATCTGGTATCAGTGAATCTTGTGAAGAAGCACAGTACAAAATTGAATTTAAAAAAATTTCAGTTACATCCTATTATGTAGGATGTAAAAATTTCAGTTATATCCTATATTACTGAACTTTTTTCTTTTTTTTTACGGTGATCCCATACCTAGTTTTGTGATAACCTAGGTGTCTCTAGCTATCTTAAAAGATACTATGAAATTTTATAAACAAAATTAATTTTACTAAGATAATTAGGTGTAGGAAACTATACTTGACTGGAACTCATGACATCTGAATCTTATTGTAGTTTGCCAGTAGCTGGTGTGAATTTGAGCAAATAAATTCTCTTTATGACCGTCAACTTCTTCCCTTTTAAGTTAGGGGATCTGGCTGATTTATACAGTCCCATCTAATAGTATGATTTTCTCTTTCTGCACTCCTTGGGCCCCACAGATGTGTGTGTGTGTGTGTGTGTGTGTGTGTGTGTGTGTGTGTGTGTGTATGGGGTGGAAGCAGGGTGGTATCAGTGATTTGGAAATCAGAGTTTTGCAACTTTCCAAAACTGGGGATTCATTATTACATGCTAAAGAAACTCACACTTTCTTTGGGAAGAATAGGGATAAATGATTGTCTTGCAGTCGGGAAGACCCACAGAGTAGTCAACAGAGCACAGGAGAGGGAAGGTTAATATTTGTTGGAGAATTGAGCCTGGCTGTATAAACAGAGGATGGGCTAAGGAAACCCTCAATTGGGACTTGTCCTTCCTATCTTACTGTTTACTGGGAATCTCTGTTACTTATTTATTTTTTCTTTCACACTAATATTATCTGGCTCGAGAATGTACCAGACTGTTTCTTTTCCAGGATCTGGTAATCCCTGAAGTCATGTAGATTGTTCCACGTTAGCCTTGGCAGGAGCAGGTACCATATGGCTGCTTTTACATGGTATATAGCTGAACAAAGTTTTGTTTTCCCCAGCTCGGTTCTTAAGAGGGAAGAACAATTGTTTTGTGTCTTTTGTTTTTAATTTGAAGGAATCATTCTGAGTTGCAGTCAAAAGCTGTCCCAGGCATGCAGAGTCAAGTGTTTTGGCCAATCAACACTTCAATGAGTAGGGGAAGGTAACTTTGGGGTCAGGTATTAACCATGGAGAATCATTCAGATATTTCACCTACTGGAGTTTCAAAGACTTAACTTATTGTGAAATACTTACATGTGGAACATTGTGGCCAGAAGTGTGCAAATGTTTAGGTTGCCACCACTTAGAGTGGTTGCTCACAACACAACCAAGGTGTGGTATTTGTACCACACAGGTCCTATCTTGCTGATTATTTATGGTAATTACACAGGCGGCAAACACACAGTGCAAGCTGGAAAAATAAAGAGAGATTGTCAGAGTGGATGGGGAGGGGAGGAAAGGATTGGAGAGAGAAAGGAATAGTGAATAAAAAGGGTGTGGTGTATGTTATGGTTCTTAAATCTTAATGTCTGTCAACCATGAAGTAAATATAAAGCTCTTTACGGCATTAAGACTGCTAGAAACCCTGTTTAAGCTTTTGTTCTTCACTAGTGCTTTTGAAATGCCCCCCCCCCCCCCGTATACATTAGAATGGTAAAGGAACTGTTTTCCAACTTAAAGCAAAATAAACAAATTTGCCATTCTCTTATCTGAATCTTTATGCACTTATCAGAATGTCATAAAATCATTACAGTAGTTGATATTTCCGACATTGTTATTTATTATTCTTCTGCTATGCTGCTGAGCAGCTTTTTCCATAAACAGCTGACATTTTCAAAACATACATTTGAAAAAGTTTCTTGTTTAAAGGATTTCAAAACTTTTTCATTTATAATATTCTGATTTTTTTTTTTTTTAATGAACCTCGGGTATATTTTATATTGTGTGGTGTGTTTTTTTATGTTTTGTTCTGGTATCTATATATGTAGTATATATAATTTGTTAAGTTGTCTGAGCTTCAGTTTTCTCAGCAGTAAAACAGGATTTGAACACTTTCTAAAGATTGTTGAAAGGGTTAAATGATATAATGTAGACAAATCATCTAGCACAAACTCTGATAGTGGTAGTTAACCCAGTTAATAAATGTACATTTATTAACTGACAAACACAGCTGTCTTCAAAAGTGTTTATTACATGGATATTAGATGGTCCAAAAGGATAATTTATAGATATGAATTCTGAGGTCTTGAGAGTTTCATTGTTAAAAACTATACATCTATCCACATTAACTTATTCTCTATGGTCAAGAAAGGCTTCCCAGTATAAGTGGGTCGTCAGTTAAGTAGGATGAGTAGAAACTAGGCAGCTTGGAGAAGAGGGACAAGAATAAACAAAGTGGGGATGGGGATTGGATTAAGGTGATGAAGTAAACATACAAAGACTTGCAGAGGCTCCCAAACTTGGCTGCATAGTGGAACATCTGGGGAGCTTTAAAAACGTTGATCCCTGGGCCCCACCAGAGATGTTCTGATTTAATTGGCCTGGGGTGACATGGGTGGTAGGATTTTTTACAGTTTCCAGGTGATTGCAACTTGCAGTCAAAGTTCAGAACTATTGCTCTAGAGGCAAAAAATTAGGTAGTTACAGGGAAACAGAGAGAAAGGGTAATGAGGAAGGAACATAGAGAGGCTAAGATGGAAGAAGAGGGAAATTTATGACATGCCTTGCAGGCTGCACAATGTTATTCTGGGCTTAGCTGTGCTAGACTTCAGGCTTGCTCTGAAAAGAGAATAATTGCAAGAAAAGAGTTTGCTGTCACTGGTTGCAGGGAGCTAAGGAGAACAAAGGCAGGAGATGAGTCAGATAAGTTGAAGATTGCAGTTGTTCAGACTAGAGAAGATGGTAGCCTAAACTAGGGCATTAGCAGTGGATTAGAGGAAAGTGGAGTAATTTGAGAGGCTTTAAAGGAAGACCTGATAGGAGTTGGTCACTGACTCGAAAGCAAGGATGAGGAAGGAGTTGGCTGGAGATGCTATTAATGGAGGTAATCCAGAGCAAGTAGAAGTCTATGAGAAGATAAATTCAGTATTGGAAATACTGATTTGAAGTGCCATTGGATATTTGGATGGAGATGTTGGTAAACAGTTGGACATGTAGGTCTGGAGCTAGAAAAAAGCATGGAGGAGTGAGTGCACTGGATACTGAAAGCAGGGATCTGTGACTCAGGTCTCATGCAAATATCCTTCCTCTTCCATCATTGCAGCTCCACAAGGATGGCCCACTCTGGACTTGAACTTTAGGGCCTGTCACAAACTTTAAATTTAGCACATAGCATCAGTAAAACATTGAAGTAAAGGGGGAAAATGAGAGGAGAACTTATTACAGAGAGCTACTTTGTCACAACTCTTTCTGTGGAGATGGTAAGACACTGTGTAAGTACTAGAAAGAAAATCAAATCAGGTATGGGCTCTGTATTCCACCTTAGGTATTGGTTCTTGACAGCCATGTTTTTATCTATGTGACCCTGGCCCCTTGTCAAACCTAATTGGATCAAGTGCAGCTCCTGACTCCAGCTGGAATAACCTGACATCCTCTAGAGAATTTGAACTGAGAGACATATTAATCATAGAGCTCTGGAAGGAAAGTCAAAGGATTCCTGCTGCGGAGTTGCCTTGGTTCCTCCATTCTTGCTGATAATTATTTGACTTTTCCCTGGGTTCTGCATGATAGATTACAGTGATAGTCCTGGTATAATATCCATAAATTCTCATGTAAAATTGGAAATATCCTAAATATCCACCAACATAATGTAGTCGTTACAAAATGAGGAAGCCCAATACTTTACTCTTGCATCTTGCCCTTACTCCAGATCATGGTGGGTCTGGTATACATCCAGGTTCACCTTGTTATAAACAACAACCTCAGGTCCTAGGAATAATTGAGCACGAATCATCCTTTTGGCTGTACAAGTATCTAATAATAAAATCTCTAGAGCCTTCCGCTTATAATAGCACAAGAGATTGTTTTGAATATTTGAAGCATTTTCAACTGAAATTTTGAACCTAGTTTGGATTTAGTGACAGTAGGAGAATGTCTGTGCTAACTTGTCCTTAATAAATGCTTCCAACTGATCAGTATCAACAAACACCTAAATCCACGAACACTTACATTAATCTTGTATTTAACATGACATCTAGAAGAAAATGACAGCAACTCAACAAAGATATTTAAAACATCTAACCACTTATAGAATAAAAATATGCCATCTAGTTTATGCAAACCCCCAGGGAATAAGAAATGATTTTGTTTCTGTTTAAGTATGTCTACCATAATCTACTGCCAACATTTTTAAGTTAAGGATTTTCCCTCATCACTAAAAGGTAACACTATACCTTGCATACTAAAAATCTGTATACTCACATCTAGATTTCATGCAGATGTGAATAATCTCTCAGTTGTATCAGTTTTTAAGTGATTTGATATTTTCAAAGTAGTGGGCAATTTCAATTAACTATGACAGTGATTTTTAGCCTATTTTTATTGCAAAATATAACACATTCAGGAAAGTTTATAGAAACATGCAAATGTTACCAACACACAAATTGGGGAATAGAACATTGTTAACTGAGAAGCCCACTTATGTAGGCCTTCTAGAGTGTGTCTTCCTTCCTCTATCCTTGACATAACTATTATAGTGATTTTATGATAATCACTTCCTTGATTTTGTTATAGGTTATTTTACCAACTTATGTATGTGTCCCTTTTGCTGAACTTTGTATAAATGGATGTATACTAATAAATTTCTTTTGTATCTTAAATATTTTGTTCAACATTATGATTATAAGGTTTATCTATTCTTGTGTGTACCTGTAATTTGTTCACTTTCATTGCTGAGTAATATTCCAGTGATGTAAGAACACATCACTCTTTTGTTTTATTTTTGATACACAAAAAAAAGAAAAAAACGTAGAGTCTCTATAAGACCTAAGGGAAAAATATAACTTAGTGTGAACCTAATAATTATATCCAAAAATTTTATTTAAAACTGAATTTTTTAAAATGGGAATCTCCAGAGCAAAAGTGTTTCATAGAACCTTCCATGATGAAGGAAATGGCTCAAAAATCACTTTCTCTCTATCTTTTTCTCTCAATTTTTCCCTTTTAAAATCTCTCATTATATAAATTATTTTATAAAGTTTTCCTGCCTTTGGAAAACAGCTACTCTTACTTGTTAAAAATGAAAGGTAGGATAGATTCTCTCACAGAAAAAGTCACTGAGGCACTTGTTAGGCCTCATGCTTTCCATAGGAATACTTGAAACAGCAAAGCATTTATACCTCATGTGAGAGAAATAACTGTTGAGCACACTCCCTACATACTTTGTCCCTGGTAGGCTGTCACTACAGTATGCAACAGGTGCACAGACTTTTTTCCATTTAAAAAACATTGCAAATAGCCTCCCTGACTTCCTGGCTCAGTAGGTGGTCCTGAGGCTTAAACAAAAAAAGGCAGTGAGGGATTTCTGGTCAACATGACAGAGTAGGTAAATGCTGTGCTTGCCTCCTCTCATGACCACATCAAAATTACAACTACAGAACAACATCATTTAGAATTGCCTGAAGTCTAACCAAAGTCCTATAACAAAGAACATAAAGAAGAATCCACCTCGAGATGGGTATGAGGGGCAAAGACATGAAATGGGCTGGTCCCACATCCATGTGAGACTGTTAAAAATCAGGAGGGATACCTCGGCTGCAGAGGACCCCCAGAGGAGTGAGGGGTCCCAGCCCCACCATAGGCTTTTTAGCCCAGGGTTCCAGCGCTGGCAAGAGAAATCCCTGTAATTTCTGGCTGTGAAAACCAGCAGAGATTGTGGCTGAGTGAGACAGACAGTTACACTCCCAGGCCCTGCTCTTAAAGGACCTGTACATGGACTTACTCACTGACAGACTCACTTGCTCTGAGCTCCAGTGCTGGGAGAGCAGCTCAAAAGGCACCAGGGACATACAGGGAGGAACTAAGTTGTCTGCCTTCGAGGAGAGAGCTGGAGGGGCAGCTTTCTCCTAGACAGGAGTCCTGGCAGAATCCATTGTTTCTTTGTTGAGCCTTCCCCACTTCTGGTGTGTAGACACAGGCAGACACCATATCTGAATCTCCATCAACCTGGCTAACACCTTTCGTCTGCCCTGCCCTAAAGATTCCCTGAGACCCTGTCCCATCCAATTTTCGGTTTAGCTGCTTCCAATGGCTTTTCCATACAAATGGTCTGTCTTTCTCATGCTGCAGACTTTCCAAAACTCCCTCAAAGGTTCACAAAACCTAAACAAGCACTATCTGGTTTGGTGTGTCCTGTACCTCTTGCTGAGCAGCCACAAGGCTGGCCCTAGTGGCAGCCAGCCTTGTTTCGTGCCTTGGCCATTCCAGCCACCCCCAAGCATAGTATGGGTGGTGGCCATCTGCAGATTGCTTTGTGGCTCATGCCAGGTGTCCTCAGGCAGGGCACAGGCTGTGGCTGAACTTGGCCTGAGGCGGGGACCCTCCCAGGAGGCCCCGGAGGTGGCATGGCCCATGGCCTGTTTCAGAATGAGACAGGGCATCACCCAGCTATCACCAAGGATGACACACCCAAAGGGCAGACTGGGTAGGACCCAGAGCTGTGATAAAGTGAATCCTGCTCCTCCACTGTAGTCAAAGCCACTCCTCACAACAGATCAGCCCAAGGGTTCATCCTTCCCCTTCTTGCTTAAATTAGAAAAAACTTGGGGAATGCCTGCTATTAGCCTGTCTTGGTCCAATCACTGCAGCTACAGGTGATTGGGTAATACCATTGGCACCTCCTACTCAAAACAGGTGGTCAGGGGAAAAGTTCTATAAAAAAAGAGTATGGTACATTTACCAAAGGAAGAGAGGTTCGAGTGTTAGTTGTACAAAGCAATTAATAGTAAAAGTTGAGAATAGTATAAAATTTAGTCAATTAGTTTGCTTATTAATAGCCAGTTATATAGAGAATATGATTGGGAAAAATGGCGTTACTGGCTAAAATGTGGTTTCCAAAACATTGTGCCTCTACTAACGTATGTAGCCAAGAATTTCCTGTAACTGTACAATTACGTCTCATCTTACTAGAGGGATTTCATAAGATTGATAACATAAATGGAAAATTAAATTCAAAGTCCAAAATTCTGTTGGTATAAAGATGCAAAGTATGAAAGAATTTTTTAAAAATCTCAGCATGTAGAAATAAACACTTTTAATTTATAGGAAAAGAGCCCAAATGCTTTATATTTAGGTATCTAGTGAGTCTTATAACCTGGGCTTCAATTCCATTGAAATAGTTGGAAGTCATTCTCACTGAGCTGGCCAATTCCCCTTGTAGAGGATGAATAGAACCATCTCAGTTCTGATTAACTGAGTACAGTGATTTCCAAAACAGGAAACAATCTGCCTGGCACATATCAACACCTGACACAGCAATTTCCTTTTCTGAATACATGTATTTGTATGAAACTGGGAAACGTTTTTGAACGTGGTTTACTAGCTAGAAAACCATGCTGTTGTGTAATGTTTTCAGTTGGCTAGCATTAAATGAGAACAAACGACCTGTAAAGAACTCTATTTCAACTTTATCCTTTTTTCTCACCCACAATATTTATAAATAATGAATAGAAATGTTTACGGTATAATCCATGTTGAATTTCATCACAAAGGATAAACGGTCCCAGGAATTCTACAGGTTGGTTATTAAAAATATATACCAATATTATTAACTGAAATTGATTGTATATTAGGATATGCAAATCAGATATGCAAATCAGAACCTTCAAATTGCTAAGCATGAACTGTATTATTTTTAGATTGAATTCTTTTTAGTCCACAACTGAAGATAAACACACTAAAGTGACGGATTTTATAAAGCAAAGGTGCTCATCAACTTGAAGATTTGAGATAATAATGATGGTTAAATAGTACAATTTATGGCTTATTCTGTTTGTCTCCTCCACTTTTAAAATACATACTTAACAACAACTGAGCTTATATACTGCGAGGGAAAGTATTTTCAATTATTGAAGAATCATAATTCAAAATGCCAAGAAAATGGTATGTAAACACTCACGGGGGAAATATCTTCATAAGCAGTTTATATCATAGGATTAAATTTGCTTTAATTCAAAATTTAACTCAACATGGTATTTACACACACACATACACCACATACACACCAATAGTTTCATATATACAGAGGGTGCCAAAAAAATGTATACACATTTTAAGAAAGGAAAAAAACTGTATTAAAATTGTAATACTCAATATATATTGATAACAAAAGATGAATACAAGTCATGTGTATCATTTTTTGGCACCCTGTTTTGGCACCCACTTGCTAGTTTTGAGAATTTTCCTTAGATCTCTATCACTCTGATGAATAACATTCAACTATTACAACATTAAATTCATAATTTCAAAGGTTAGTTTATGAGAGATAATTCATTCTGGGTTTTGGCACAAAACTGTATTATCAAAGTAAAACACAAAATCATTAATTAATAAAAGGATATATTTTCTCTTCCTTTCAACTCCCATGAAGATACAAAAAATTAAATCACTGTGTACTGAAGAATATGGAGATATTTCCATTTATGTGCCAAGGAGAAATGTATTGAAATTTGAGCCAGATTACGTATTACAGTAATGATCTGGAAAAAAATAGACAAAATTCAGTTATCTAATAAAGCTAAATTAAATTGGTTAATATTAGCTAGTTATTTCTAAGCAGGAAGCCTGCACCACAAATATCCAATGGTTAAGGAATACAAAGAGCTATTGCTGTAGGAAAACGAGGAGTAAGTGCAATTGTTAATTACGTTGACTTGCCCTTCTTAAGTAATGTGCCCGCCTTCCCTTTTTACAGTTCAAGTCAATGGGGAATTGTCTGTGAGTGTGCGGATGCACCGTATCGCAGTACAGGAAAGCGCTCCTGTCTCTAGGCAGATTCTCACTAAGGTATTGTTAAAACCCCACAGAAGAGGAAATCGGTCAATGGAAGTCTTCTTTCAGTGTCACAAAGAGCTGGTAATCTAGCTTGTTGGCTTCCACTTCCAGATTTTTCGTTGATTTGTTCTGTGATAAAACTCTTAACCCTTGATTCAGCAGTCTAAAATAGAGGCAGCTTTGCAGCAGGAATGATAGCAGTTTTAATTAATCTTAAGGAGCCCTGCCATCCCTGGCTATGTGGCTAAGGGAAAAGTACATAATTAAGGATTTGGTCTTGCCAAGAGAGAAAGCCCAGACTGGAAAGATCTTACCATAATGAGCACATGGCAGCAATGTGATAATTAAGGGTTACATACCTTAATAAAAAGGAAGTTAAAAAGTAAGATGAATTAGCACAGAAAGTAATGCTGAGAGAGTATGACTACCTAACGATCAGCATTAATTTTGGTCATTTGAAATATGAGGATCTGTAAGTACCTGAAGAATTAGAAGACAAAAGTGACTGTCTGAAGGGTAATAATATGAATACTGCATTTTAGACACTCTTTGGAGGCTGTTTATACATATAACTTGACACAAGCTTTACAACAGCCTTGAAAAATAGGAATTATTGTTTTATTACCATATGAGCGAACTGTGGCACTACAAGATTCCTTAATTTTCCCAAGGTGACACAGCTATTAAGTGGCAGAGTCAGCATTTAAACCCAGGTGTAGTCTGCTTCCAAAACATTTAGTGGTCACTCTAGGTTGCAGGGGGATGAGGTAGTCTGGGTCTTGATGCTATGCCAAGAGGAGGACTTGTCTGATAATGGCTACGTACAAAGAAGACAAATCCCTGGAAGCTTCATCCAATTAGATTTTGTCTCTTGGGTTAAGTAGTCAGATGCTGTTCATAAGTGAAGCATTCTAGAGAATTCCAAGTGAAAGAGAGTCATTTCAGAGCAATTAAGGGCAAATTTTATGTCATGAAAGTCATATGGAAAAAATCTTGGACTCTACGTAAACAATCTTAAGAAATAGTATAGTAACTCAGTTAATGGCTAAGGCTGCACAAAATGCTTAAGAGGAATGAAATTGTAATTTCAGCTTATATTATATTATCGGTATAGTCACTGGGAAAAGATGGGGTTGTTAGTTTGCTGCACAATGAAACAGTTTCCTGTGATATTTTAAAAACGTAGATATTTCTTAGTGTCTATATGTTTTATGCCTAAGTCTCATTTTAAAATATGGGTCTTAAGATACATTCCCAAAATGAGTAACTGACAGCTCAATGAGTGCCACTAACTTCACTTAGTTTTAGTATTTTTAAAATCTTAAATGTAATTTATCAAATGACAATTTCTCTGGGAGAAACTCTAAATGTTTTGTTTACATATTTTGAAAAGCTGAATAGATACTATAATGTCAAAAACATAAATATGAAATTGAAGAACTTCCTGGCATGAGAAAAATAGATTAGGAAATACATCCTTAATTGTACTACATATGGAACAGAAGAGTGTTCTTAAAATAAAATCACTTGTTTTCACCTTAAACAATTAGGAATCAGTGTTGGGTAATGAAAAGAACAGGAGACCAGGATTTTAGTTCCAATTCTTCCACCTTGTAGATCTTGGATAACTCTCAAAACTGTGAAGGCTGGACTTGGTGATCTCAAATGTTTTGTGTAGCTCAAAGACTCAATATGTCTAAATTTCCTAAGAGCAAGATGAGTAGCTTACAAAATATTTTCTCAAGCAAGGGTAGAATCATTACTGCTTGAGTCATTGAAATGTTCATTGGACAAGCTATTCATGGAGGTACTGTATGAGATCCTTCCATGGTTCAGTGTATACAGAATGATGTAATGTTTTAATAGGCCCCACCTTAGCCCAGTGGAATCACTTTATCAGTTGTGTTCTGGGCTGACAGCTCTGAGAGGAGTACTCAAAGTGGATTTTATATGAAATTTAAAGTACTTTTATTATGCTGCATGAGGAATTCGGAAAAATCAACATTCCAATGTACTGAGAACAAAAAATGTTGTTATCTATCCTCATTTACAGCACTTAGTATGGCAGGGTCTGTGCAGGGCATGTGTTGTGCAGTTGTGCAGATAAAGCTTTGCTTAGCGAGGAATTCATCATCAAGGGGGGGGGGAGCCCCAAAGATCTTACAATTCTTATCATTATGCATTTACACAGTGATTTTTTTAAAAGGAAACTTTGAAATGTCTTCCAAGTAATGCGGAGAAATTGGCATTTAGCCGTGATTGAAAAATAACCAAGTTTTCTATGTGGGTGGGGGAAATTGCTTTCCTACAAAGACAACTGGAATATTCCTTCAATACAATAATAGGGTGGAATAAGCTAAATAAATTTCCTCCTCTCTTTTCCGGGTCCCATCTTTCTTTACCTATGTTGCTTTTAAAAACAAGAAGCATATGCATGGAAAAGCAAATCGTAGACAAGCAAGTATCCTTGCTTAGCTTTTGCTCAGGTTTGAATTTTCTCACTTTTAAGTTATAAGCCATATGCCTCGTGATCTTAGTACAGTGGCCTTTTGTAGTGGGTTCCCTGTGAGACCCTCGCACAATCTCCGTGGTCACCTACTCTGGATGCTCCAAGAGTGACCCTTCTGTGGATTGTGTGTGCCCTCCTATTATAGTTGAGCCTTGATTGCTGTTGGCACCTCAGTGGGTGGGATTGACCTTCAGGCTGATTGACTGTGGAGTTTGGCCATGTCCACAGCTTACAGGCTGCTGTGCGGGGGCTTACCCTATTTAGGGGGATTTGCCCCAGCAGGCTCTGGTGCCTATTGAGACTACTTTGGTGTGCCGCTTGTAGGGCTGATTGGGCTCTGCTTGTAGGTTGTGATGCTTGTAGGGCTAATTGAGCTCTGCTGTAGTCTGAGCCAACCTCCAAGTATGTTGGTTCTGGGGCCTCTTGCGAGGGCTCTGGTGCAGGCCCAGGTTACCCACTCCCTGTGACTGGCTGGGGACTACAAAGCGATCCACAGTTGGTCACTGCCTGTGCTAACCCTGGAGGTATGTGGGAGAGGCCTCACTGCAAACTGAGGATGTCTGCCACCAGTACATGGCCTGGGGTATCTCCTCAAAATGGCAGGATACCCCGAGGCCTGCTGCCACCTGCCAGCTCCCTTCAGGTTCAGCTACTGATAAAGCCTCGTGTGGTACGCAAGTTGGATGAAGCGGGGTCTCAGGGAGTCACTAGAATGGGAAGAATTGTGGTCAACAGGTTAATGTAGACTCTGGTTTGGTGCTGGTGCTGAGCCTGGAACTATTCAGCAAAAGTCTCATAGCACACAGAGGCCAGCCATCACCCACCAGGTGTCCATGGATTCTGATAGTTTTCCAAGGAAGAGTAAAATGTAGGAGGGGCTGGCTGCTCTCAGAGAAAGTTCCTCTGGTGTTGGGTGAGTTGGGTGGGGCTGGGTCCCAGTGAGTCAGGAGGGTGGAGCAAGCAGAGCTCACCAGACCAATCAGATTCAGATTTGGCCTATGGGGGAGGGCTCAACACAGGAAAGATGTTGCCTGCCTGCTGACTACACAGAAACAGGACCCCACACAGGAATAATGGTGACTGTCCTCTAGCCCTCGCTTTGAAGCTACACACCTCAGTCTTCCCTCATAGGTCTCCAACCAATTTACCGTCCCTCTGTCAGAGTCTAAGGTGAGTGCCTGCGAGTGAGAGAGTCTATACGTGGGCCGTTTAAAATGATGTCTGGGTTTCCCGCAGCCTTCCGTCCCAGCCCAGATGGTCAGAATTGCCACTGTTTCTCACAGCCAGATGTTGTGGGTGCTTCTCTTCCAGCATCACTACTCCAAGCTGGGGAGACTGGTTTGCAGCTGGGGTCTCTCGCTTCTCTGAGGGGAACCTCTGCAGCCAAGATATCCCTCCTGGTTCTCAACTGCCAACAGAGGTTTGGAGCTAGCCTGTTTCACATCACCCCTTCTACCAGTCTCAACGTGGCTTCTTTATATCCTTAGTTATAAAACTCCTGTTCAGCTAGACATCAGATGATTCCACAGGTTGATTGTTCTATAATTTAGTTGTAATTTTAATGTGTTTATGGAAAAAAGCAGTCACAGTGTGTATCTACTCTGTCTTCTTGAATCTCCATTCTGCAATCCATTTGTAAGTCTCATTGCTGTGAAAAATAAGTTTTTGTATAACTATATGCTTTTACTTTACTTATTTAATTTTAAATGCAACTCTCTGAGAATAATGCCACTAACTTCCTAGCCTGCTCAAAATTCAAACTATGTATATTTGTAAGAGTAATTCCAGGAGTCTGGATATATGAACAAGAATACAGAACAATGTACAGAACAATAACTGACTTTACTTATTATCATAATTGTTGCAGATATGGCTTGGAACAGAAAACAAGAAAGAATGTTAGAGTTCTGGTAACAGGTGAAATTAATTGAACTCCAAATTGAAGGCACTTTTGTTCTCTTCTGAAAAGGCCCTCTATTTAATCTCCTGCCTGAACACACTGAAACTCTCCATTTGTTGGGAATGACATGTATTCAGGTGTCACTCAGAATTGGGAAACACCCCTTTTACTGGTGCCTGGGAACTTTTAGGGCTTTTGGACTGAACAAAAGTATTCTTTCCAAATACAAAGGCTCAAATGTCTGTGGTTACCTCTCAACCCCTCAAGAAGCAACTACTGTTCTACCAATGATTTTTTTAAAAAATAAAA
Source organism: Rhinolophus sinicus (assembly GCF_057876585.1). Lineage (NCBI taxonomy): Eukaryota > Metazoa > Chordata > Mammalia > Chiroptera > Rhinolophidae > Rhinolophus > Rhinolophus sinicus. Next base: position 45,112,110 of record NC_142501.1, on the reverse strand, counting down.
CAAAACAAAAGCCTTTGAACCTTCTTGGTAAAATGGTAAGAGTTATACAGAATTTTTTATACTTAAAACTTTATTTTGCATTGGCATTATTCACTAGTGGGATGTGCCAAACCAAATTTGATTTTAAGGTTCAAATTTTTAAAAAGAATTATTTGACAACGTTTAATAAGAGTGTAAAGTTTGGGTATAAATTTGAAAGTGTTATTCAATATTTATTCACTGGACTCATGGACATGGCACGATTCTAGGCAAGATATATAACTAAGTTTTTGAAGAATTATATGCAGTAGTTTTTATAATTAGATCAAGAAAAATAACAGCCAATCATTTCAACTCTTCAAAATTTGAAGTTTAGGAAAAAAAGGCTTAGAGAAAAATTAAGTAAAAAGAGAAAAATGATTTGTCAAAACTCATGTGAAAAAAGATTGATAAATTCAGCTACAAAATCATTTTAAACTTCTGTACAACAAAAACTCCATGTGGCGGAAGGAGAGAAAAAAAAAAGTGAAAATACAATCCACAGAATGGGAGAAAATACCAGGGGTGTCAAAAAAAAAAAAAAAAAAAAAAAAAAAAATATATATATATATATATATATATATATATTACAATTTTAACAGGATTTTTTTTTTCCTTTCTTAAAATGTGTATACTTTTTTTGGCACCCTCTGTATGTGCAAATCACATATGTAATAAGGGATGTGTATCTAGAATATATAAAAAACTCTTCCAATTCAACAATAAAATGACAAATAACCCAATTAAAAATGGGTAAAGGATCTAAAAAGACATTTCCCCAAAGAAGATATACAAATGGCTAATGAGAAGATATTCAACATCATTAGACATTAAGGAAATGCAAATCAAAACCACAGTGAGATATCATTTTACTCCTATTATAATGGCTAACTAAAAGATGGGCAATAAGTGTTAGTGAGGAGAAGGAGAATTGAAATTTTCATATACTGCTGATGAGGTTGTAAAATCATGTGTTCACATGGAAAACAGTTTGTTCCTCAAAATATTAAACACAGAGCTTACCATATGCTCGAGCAATTCTGCTCTCAGGTATATACCTAAGAGAATTAAAAGCGTATGCTCACACAAAACCTTGTACATGAATGTTCATAGCAGCATTGTTCACAACAGTCAAAAGGCATAAACTGAAGTGTCTACTGATGAATGGATAAACAAAATGTCATACATTGGAATACTACATAGGCATAGAAAGTATGGAACATGATATATATTCTACAACATGGATGAACCTTGAAAACACCATACTAAATAAAAGAAGCCAGACACAAAAGACCACATATTGCATGATTCCATTTATATGAGATGTCCAGAAACGACAAATCCATAGAGACAGGAACTACATTAGGTATTGCCTAATGGGCAGGGGAGAAAGAGGATGGTACATATAGTGTCCTTTTTGGAGGTGATAAAATGTTCCAGAATTAGGTAGTGATGATGGCTTTACAACCTTGTAAATATACTAAAAACCACTGAATTATAAACTTTAAAAGGTTTAATGTTAAAGTACTTGAATCATAACTCAGTGAACTTATTGTTTTAAAAAGGTAAGGGAATAGAGACTTATGTATAACCTCAATTTGTTAGTTTATTGAACTTCGTAAAATGTGAACAGGAAACTACTTACTCTTCCCACTGGACTTGAGACAAGCTCTGTAAAATCTTCCATTTTAGATACTATCTCAGGCAGATTCCCCTTAACTGTTTCCTGTCACTCTCATGAATTAACAAAAAGGCTCATTTGTAGACATCAAAAGTCCACTTCAGTGTAATATCAAGAATTTAATCTTATCCAGTTCAAAGCTTCTCTCCTGACCCTTCATTCTTCACTCTTCTACTTGGTTCTTTGACCTTTTCATCCTTTCGCCCTCTACTACTTCAAGCTCCTACTTTCAGGATTCAGTTATTATCTGGCAGATATTCAGATGCTGACTCTTCTCTCTCAGGCTGCTTTTGTGAGCTCTCTGGACACCTCTCCCCATTTCCACTGACCAACACCCTCAATTACACCGTGCTCTTTTAGGCAGGCCCTAGTTTCTTAGATCCTACCCACACACTCTCTTTTTGTTGGGATCCCCTCACCCTGAGTGGCTGTCCTGTTGGGTAGGTTCCTTTTAAGGCAATTTAGCCCACTTCCCTTCTCTGGCAGACGCTTGGCTCATAGAAAACTTCTGGAAGTTTCTCTTCCACTGCAGGGACTCTCTGTTTTTAAAAATTGAGAAATAAGCATACCAGGAAAAACTGTATATAATGGATCTGTACACTTAAAAGAACAACAATATTAACTAATAAAATTAACATCCATATACATACCTCCCAGATGTTCTTAAGAAAGAATACATTGCTAAGAGGTCTCATCACAGAGCAATAAAAACATTTTCCTTTCCTTTTGTGTGTGTGTATATATATCATGTTAACTACCCTTATTGTGGTAATAATTTCACAATATATGTGAGTCAAGTTATTGTGTTGTACATCTTAAACTAATATGTGGCTGTATGTCAATTATATCTCAATAAAACTGGGGCGGGGGGAGAGGAATACAGAAAAGATAATGTTGCCAATTTCTTTAACTGTTCTGTGTTTCCTTTCCAGGTTGCACTCCCTTCCTTCCACTGCCACAGGTAATTGTGAATTTTGTGTTACTCTTTTTTTTTTTTACATGTTAAAATAGTTTTGCCATATATACTTCTAAACAATATGTTGTTTAGCTGTGCCTGCTTTTGAATTTTATATAAATGGAATCATATTCTGAATCCTGGAGCCAGATTGCCTAGATTCATATCTGACCACTCCCGATTACTAGATGTGTGACCTCAGGCGGTTACTTAACATGAAAACTTAACCTTTCCGATGTCTCAGTTTCTGCATCAGTAAACTGAAGGTAATAATAGCAGTTACATTATTGAATTGTTTAGAATATTGAGTAAATTAATAATTGTAACGTACCTGATCCAACACTAGTAATTATACGCTTAAAAATGTTTGTTAAATAAAATAAATGCTATGTATATTCTTCTATAACTTTCAGTTTTTTATTTAACATCATTTTTGGAAAATTTTACATGTTATACCCAAAGCTGTGCGGTTCATTATTATTATTATTATTTCTCTACAACATGTTTATACCATAATTTATTTATCTATTCTCCATTGACATTTGAGATATTTCCAGATTAAGGCTATTTAAGACTTATTTATATCTTTTGATCATTTTTTCTACTTATTATTTCCTGGCTTTTTCTAATTGTAGGTATACCTTATGTATTCTGCATCCTAATCCATTGTCAATTTAATGTAAGCGAATAACTTTTCCCACGTTTTTTTCTTTTTGCTGTTCTGATAGGGTGTCTTCTGCTACCTTATCTTCCAAATTGCTGATTTGTACCTCTGCTTCTTCTTTTTTGTTTTCTATTTCCATTTCTATGTTTCCTATGTCTCTGTTGAAGTTCTCCCTGAGATCATTAAGCATCCTTATAAACAATCTTTTGAACACTGTGTCTGGTAGATTGCTTGTCTCCATTTTATTTTAGTTCTTTTTCTGGAGCTTTGTTCTGTTCTTTCATTTGAGACATGTGTCTTTGTCTCCCCATTTTAACTGTCTCCCTGTGTTTGGTTCTATGTATTAGGTACGGCTGCTATGCCTCCTGGTCTTAGCAGAGTGGCCTTATGTAGTAGGTGTCCTGTGGGACTCAGTGGTACAGTCACCTTCGTCACCTGAGCTGGGTGCTCCAGGTGTCTTCCTTGTGTGAGTTGTGTGTGCCCTCCTGTTGTAGTTGAGACTGGGTTGCTGTTTGCACATCAGTGGGGGGGATTGACACACACACCCCCCCCCCCCAGCTGATTGGTTTTGAGGACTGGCCTTGACTACAGTGGAGGAGCTGTTGTGCAGGGGCTGACCTGATGGACCAGGATTCACTTTAGCAGGGCTCTGGTGCCTGTCTAGTCTGCCCTTTGGGTGTGTTGTTTTTGGAGTTGGCCTGGTGGTGCTCTGGCTAGGTCTGAAGCTGGCCACCAGGAATGCCAGCCCTAGGGCCTCCTGGGAAGGCAGGCCAAGATCAGGCACAGCCTGTACTCTGCCTGAGGACACCTGGCATGAAACACAAAACAATCTGCAGATGGCCACCACCCGTGCTGTGCTTGGAAGTGCCTCAAGATGCCAAGCCACAAACTGATGCTGGCTGCCACTAGTGCCAGGCTTGGGACTACTCAGCAAGAGGTACGGGACATGCTGAATCCAGATGCTGCTTCTTTGGATTTTGTGAACCTTTCATATATTTTAGGAAAGGCCACAACATGAGCAAGACTGGCTGTTTGTATGGGAAAGCCACTAGAAGTGGCTTGTGTGTGCCTAAAAGTTGCGTAGGGCAGGGTCTCAGAGAATCACCAGCGTGGCTGAATGAATGATATTAGCTAGGTTGATGAAGACTCAGATATGGCACCGCCTCTGTCTACATGCTAGGAGGGGGTAGGGCTCAATGAAGAAACAATGGCTTCTGCCAGCACTTCTGTCTGAGAGAAAGCTGCCCTTCAGCCCTTGCCCTGAAGCCAGAAAACTCAGTTCCTCCTTGTATGTCCCTGGTGCCTTTCAAGTTGCTGCCCCAGCACGGGAGGTCAGAGTGAGAGTGTCAGTGAGTATGTCTGTGCACAGGCCCTTTAAGTGGAACACCTAGGACTCTAGCCATTCTCCATCTCATTCAACCACAATCTCCTCTGGTTTTCACAGCCAGAAGTTATGGAGACTTCTCTCCCCAGCAATGGAACTCTGGACTGGCGGACCCGTTGTGTGGCTAGGACCTCTCCTCCGGGGGCAACCTCTGCAGCTGAGGTATCCCTCCCAATTTTTAATGGTCACATGGGGTTGGTACCAGCCTGTTCTGCATCTCTGCCCCTCCTATCAGTCTTGAGGTGGCTTCTTCTGTATGTCCTTAGTTGTAGGACTTCAGTTCAGCTGAACTTCAGGCGATTCTTCAGTTGATGGTTGTTCCGTAGTTTAGTTGTAATTTTGATGTGGTCATGAGAGGAGGCAAACACAGCATTTATCTACTCAGCAATCTTGACCTGAGAATTATAAATTTGTGGTGCTAAATGCTTATTAAAATGAAGGAAGGTTGAAAATTAATGACATAAACATCTAATTTAAGAAATTATAAAAAAAGAATAAACTCAATGAACTCTAAGTAAAAGGAAGTATATAACAAAGGTAAGAACAGACATAATTATAAAGAAAAAAACAATAAAAGGTATAACAAAGACAAAATTGGAATGATTAATATAATTGATAAACTCTAATCAAAAGATAAAGGGCACAACTTAAAAATATTATGAATGAATAAATGAACAAATAAAATATGCAGCAGGTATTTTAAAATTCTAAACAACCAATGGCAAAATTTTTTGAAATACATGTAAATTAGGCAAATATCTAGAAAAATATAAATTATCAATCAAAATAGAAATCTATATAGTTACATAAAAGAAATGCAACATTTGTATGGTCATATAGAAATAATAGAAATCAAATAACTAGATCAAAATATCCCATAAAGAAACAAAATATCCCATAAAGAAAGTTTTATGAGTCCTACCAAATGTGCAAGAAACATATAATTTTGATCTTATATACATATGCATTTTCAGAAAGTATAGAAAGGGGAACATTACCCAACTTCTTTAAGGAAAATGGTATGAACTTGATGCCAAATTCAGAGAATACAAAAAAAGGAAATTATGGCCTGAATCTCTCTCCTGACTAAATAATTAATCCTGAATGGTGTATTAGCAAATTAAGCCTTACTAATGTATTACTAAGGTGATATATTAAGTTCAAGTTGGTTTTATTATATGAATAGGTTTGTTCAATATTTGGATAGTGCCTATATTAAAATTTTAATGAACCCGGAGAGTCCCACACCACAACACATCATAATTAAAATGCCAAAGATTAATGACAAAGGAAGGACCCTAAAAACAGCAGGAGAAAAGCAGTTAGTTACCTAAGGGATCTCCCATAAGACTGTCAGCTGATTTCCCAACAGAAACTTTACAGGCCAGATGGATTGGTATAAAATATTCAAAGTGATGAATACCAAAGACCTACAACCAAGATTACTCTACCTAGCAAACCTATCATTTAGTATTGAAGGACAGATAAAGAGCTTCCCAGGCAAGAAAAAGCTAAAGTTCATTATCACTGAACCAGTATTACAAGAAATATTGGAGGGACTACTTTAAGCAGAAGAAAAGAGAAAACAAACAAATGAAGATCAAAGATATGAATAATAAGATGGCCATAATTACTTATCTATCAACAATTACTTTCAATGTAAGTGGATTAAATAATCCAATCAAAATATAGGGTGGCTGAATGGATGTGAAAACAAGACCCTTACGCAAGCTGCCTACAGGAGACCAACTTCATATTCAAAGACACACAAAGACTGAAAATAAAGGGATGGAAAAAGATATTTCATGAAAATGGAAACAAAATGAAATAAAAATCTGGGCTAGCAATACTTACACCAGACAAAATAGTCTTTAAAACAAAGGCTGTAACAAGAGGCAAAGAAGGACCCAGTAATCCCACTTCCTGGTATTTATCTGAAGAAACCCAAAATGCTACTCCGAGGGATGTGTGCATCCAGGTGTTCATTTCAGCATTGTTTACAACGGCCAAGATGTGGAGCCAGCCTGGGTGTCCATCGATGGATGAATGGATAAAGAGGAGGTGGTACATATACACAATGGAATATTGCTCAGCAATGGATGGGAATGGGCTCTTGCCCTCTGTCGCGGCATGGATGGACCTGGAAGGTACTGTGCTGAGTAGAGTGTCAGACAGAGAAAGACAGATGCAATGTGGTTTTGCTTATATTTGGACTCTAAAGAACAAAATAAACAAACAAAACAGAAACAAACTCATAGATACAGTGAATATTTTGATAATTGCCAGATGGGAGGGGCATTGGGAGGATTGGGTGAAAAGGGGAAAGTACAAATTAGAAGTACAAATTAGTTGTTATAAAGTAGTCGTGGGGATGTAGGGTATAGCATAAGGAATATAGTCAATAATGTTTTAATAACTATGTATGGTGTCAGATGGGTACTAGATTTATTTTGGTGATAGATGGGAGGGAGTTGGGGAGCAGAGTGAAAAAGGTGAAGGGATTAAAAAGTACAAAGTGGTAGTTACAATATAGTCATAGGGATGTAAAGTAAAGTATAGGGAATATAGTCAATAATTTAGTAATAACTGTGTATAGTACAAGGTGGGTTGTAGACTAGTTGGGGATTACTTCTTAAATTGTGTAAATGTCTAACCACTATGCTGTACACCTGAAATTAATATAAAATAATATTGACTATCAACTGTAATTGAAAAATTAAAAAGGGGGAAGAAAAAGGTGAAAGGGAATAAGAGGTTCAAATTTCCAGGTATAAAACAAATAAGTTATGAGGATGTAATGTACAGCATAGAGAATATAGTCAATAATATTGTGGTAGTGTGGTAAGGTGTCAGATGGTTGCTGGACTTATTATTAGGGTGATCACTTATTTAGGTCTATGAATGTTGAATAACAATGATGAACACCTGAAACTAATTATTAATATTTATTAATATTTACATTTCCAGAATTGGGTTTCTTTTCAAATCTGATTAGCCAGTTTTAATAGTCTTTTTTTTCTGTCCTCTTATTTTCATTTCCATTTACTGTTTCTTGAAGTACTTGTATATCAAACACAGTTATTTTCTATTCTGTTTTTGATAAGTTCTATAACTGTGACCTTTACATATCTGATCTTTTTAAAATTGTTGGCTTGGAATTTTATGGTCATATAGGGAGAGCTCAGGTTTAGGATTAGGAAATCTCCAGGGAAATGTATTCTTTCCCTATCCAGATCCAAAGACAAATCACACACATATGGTCATAATCTCATGTTGTGTGGCGAGGTTTTTCCTAGTTACTCAGTGAGGGTATCACTCTTTGCAGATCTTGGTTTTAAACAGAGGTATCTCCTAACTGATACCTCACTATACGCAGACCCCACACTTTGCCTCTTGTTTCTTTCCACAGTGATGGGCAGATAGTCCTGGGCAAATGCCATCTCTAGTTCTCTTTTACTCCCATAGATTCACATTTCTTTGTTGTTTTTAGCCTCAGCTCAACCATGAATTTACTTTTTTTACTTTATGTACACATTTTTTATAAAGGGCAGTTTTAGGTTTATAGCAAAATTGAGCAAAAGGTACAGAGATTTCCCATGTACTCCCTGCAGCCACACACGGATAGTCTCTTTCATTATCAACATCACTCACCAGAATGGTACATTTGTTATAGTTGATTAACGTATATTGACATATCATAATCGCCCAAAGTTCATAGTTTACATTAGGCTTCACTTTTAGTGTTGCACATTTTATGGATTTGGATAAATGTATAATGACATGTATCCATCATTGTAGTATCATAACAGTATTTTCACTGCCCTAAAAATCCCCTGTGTTTTGACCATTCATCCCTTACATCCCCCCAAACCCTGGCAACCACTGAGCTTTTTACTGTCTCCATAGTGTTGTCTTTCCAGGGTGTCATATACTTGGAATTATAAAGTATGTAGCCTTCTCAGATTGGCACCTTTTACTTAGTAATATGCATTTAAGTTTCCTCCATGTCTTTTCATGACTTGATAGCTCATTTCTTTTTGTCGCTGAATAAATACTCCATTGGCTGGATATACTGCAACGTATTTATTCATTCATCTACTGAAAGACATCTGGGTTGCATCCAAGTTTTGGTAATTATGAATGAAGATGCTATAAACATATGTATGCAGGTTTTTGTGTACACGTGTTTTCAATTCCTTTAGGTATATGCAAAGGAGCATCATTGCTGGATCATATGGCAACATAACAATATGTTTAGTTTTGTAAGAAAGTACCAAACTGTCTTCCAAAGAGGCTGTACCATTCTGCATTCCCACCAGCAATGAACAGGACTTCCTATTGCTTCACATTCTCACCATCATTTGGTGTTAAGTGTTCTAAATTTTAGCCATTTTAATAGGAGGGTAGTTATAGTATTTCACTGTTGTTTTAGTTTGCGTTTTCCTGATGACATATGGAGTATCTTTTCATATGCTTATTTGCCATCTGTAAACCTTTTTTGGTGAGGAGTCTTTTAAGGTCTTTTGGTGAGGTATCTTTGGACACATTTTTAAATTGGGTTTCTTATTGTGGAGTTTTAAGAATTTTTTGTATATTTTGAATAGCAGTCCTTTAGCAGATGTGTGTTTTGCAAATATTTTCTCTTAGTTTGTGGCTTGTCTTCTCATTTTCTTTACATTGTCTTTCATAGAGCAGACGTTTTTAATTTTAATGAAGTCTCTCTTATCAATAATTTATTTCAAGGATTATACCTTTGGTAGTATATCTATATAAAAGTTTTTATCCAGAATGTGTGATGAATTGTATCAGGAGGGGGTTCACTGAACCTCTAGTATGCCACACAGGCAGAAGGAGAAATTCACCTCATTGGATTTTTCTGGGTAAGAATCAAGCACTTACCTCTGTCTACATCAATTCCAGTGGACATCAATTAACTTCTAATTCTCCCATGTTCTGTCACCAAGCTCCACTTGTGTCCTGCAACACTTGGTCAGCAAATTTCTGCAGCCCATCTAGGGAAGCAGGGTGGGGAAGAAAGGGGAAAAGACTATAGAAATATAGGTCCCCTCCTGGCAGGCACCCCTATTGTTAGTAAGTACAATTCTTGATGCTTTTCTCATGTGGCTTGTAATAAGGGAGAAGTATATACAGTAATAAAGCTCTTAAAAGAAAGCCCCACTTTCCAATGTCTCTAGCCTTCTCTTACATAAGCTGCAAATGGGAGACGGCTACAGAACTATCTAAGCATGAGCTGCATGGCACAACTCTTTAGATCAGTGGGGTACTAATACTTTTCATTTATGGTTCTCAGCTTTGGGGTTTTAGCAGAAACTAGAAGAAGTGCAACTTAACATCCTGTTAAATATATATGCATTTACACATTAGTGTGAGTATATATGTCTAGCAAGTTTCTGAAAGGCAAAAAACATAAAACAGATTATTGTGGCTATCTCTGGGAAGTGAGAATCATGAGTTGGGGGGGAGGACTACTGTTTTCCTTCATATCATTTACATTGTTTATTTTCTCTTTTTTACCATGAATATTTTCAAATTTATTATTTAAAAGTTCTTGAAAAAGACTTGATTTTTAAAAGTTAATGTTTACAGGCAGTGGGTCAGTTTGACTGAGAATGTATGAGGTAAAGTTGCAAAGGGTGACTTTTTATACATGGTTTGTTTATATATGTTCATTTAGCAGACATCTATATGTCCATGCACTTGTGTGGTAAGCACTGGGAAATGTAAAGGTAAATAAACCCCCCAGAGATAATCTGTAGTCTAGTAGGGGAAATAAACATGAACATGAACAATTCAAGGGAGTCAACCAAGGCATTGAAAATGGGAACAATTGTGAGTGTATCTGAGATTTCAAATTAGAAAAATATGTCTGTTCTGCAATGAAAATTGTATCCCACCATTACACCTCCTGTATCATCAAAATGTTAAAAGATCCTTTCCAAAACAAAGGGAAAAATCTCTCCACCAAAGGCACAGATTTTCTGTAATAAATAAAATAAAGTTGTCAAGCCCTTCTCCCTCATACATGTGCTGCACTGATGTCAATACTTGCTTCGTATTCTGCATATGGGTCATTTCACTCAGTACTATTCACATCAATGTTTTCATTCAACCATATGATGATATTGATATTAAGTGACATCTACCTTTGTTAATTTATAAAATAATTTCCCAGTAGTTCAGTACTTCATGTAGTTGATTTTAGAGGTTTCTCAGTCAAGGTGTGGTTTATAGTTTGTTTTTTTAAAAAGGCCACTTTATGGAAAAGGCAAAACGCTGGAGACAGTTTAGAAAGATCAGTGGTTGCCAGGGGTTCAGGGGGAAGAAGGGAGGGATGAATAGGTGGAGCATAGAGTATTTTTAAGGTAGTTAAACTATTCTGTATGAACTATAATGTGGATGCATGTCATTATACATTTATCAAACCCATAGAATGTATAATACAGAGAGTAAACCCTAAGGTAAACTCTAGACTTTAGTTAATAATAATGTATCTCTACCGGCTCATCAATTGTAGCAAATGTACAGCTGTAATACAAAAGATTAATAACAGGGGGAAAAGAGGAGGGGTGAGGAGGTGTATGGGAACTCTCTGTACTTTCCACTCAATTTTTCTGCAAAGCTAAAACTGCATAAAAAAGTGAATTAATTAAAAAATAAAAGCAACTTTGGATTTAAATTGCCTCTGAAGTTTGCTTGCTGCTTCACCTTTAGATACAAATACTTTAATAGTAGAAAGCATCAATGTTGCCTTTTTTGTGTGGAAACCTGATTTTTTTTTTTATCAGAGGTTGCCATTCTTTTTTGAAAGTGTGACAAATTTTTTAAGAGCTTATGCACTGTATCTAGATGTAAATAGGTAACTGGAGCAGTACAATTTACTTTTCATACATTCATCATCCAAATTCCTATTATCACATTTAAATGTTGGCTGTGGGTATAGTCACCACATTCTCAGATTCATTTATCCCAGCATGTGAAGATTCCCATTCTAAAAGAAAGTAATTTTTGAAGATGTCATTTCTAGTTTTTCTCTCTTAAAGCCCGTTTAAAATACAGTTCTACTAGAGGAACTTTTCTGACACTACACTTGACTGAATCACTATCAGATTTTCTGACTAGAGCTCACTCTTCTGTTATTTCTGACTTCTCTTTGCAGCTAGAAGTAATAATACAAACACTTCGTGCCAGCTGATGTGTGTGCTAAGCATTTTCTTACATTAATCTTCAAAATAACCCTTCCTGGTAGGTGCTGTGATTTCTATTTTAACAAAACTCAAGGGAGCTGGCCTCAGTTTTATTTTATTCTGAATTAGGTCTTGTGTTTAGTTTGCACTATTTTAATGGAACCCCCTTACATGTTTCTGTACCACTTTGTAAATGTTAAGTTCTTGCCTGTGTGTGTGCTGTCTAACCATGAGGAAATGGAAAACTCTGAAGGGAAAGCACTGAGGCCTTGTCTTTGTTTCCTGTCCCCAGTGAATTCTTAGTGTAATGTGTAGTCCTGAACAAATATTGAAAACAACTCAAAAATTATTTTTTTTAAACTAAAGGGCTCATCAAAGTTTGAAAGACTACTAGCTTCCCACAGAAATATTTTTATTCGGTAAATGAAACATTGAAGCACCAGGAAGTGGTGCTTCCTTAAAGTACAAAAATTCCGTAAAAAGATGACAACATCGTATAGGGTTTTCAGTTTGCCAAGTGTTTTTAACATACATTATTTATTTTAATTCTCACAAAATGCCTACATAGGAAAAGTTATCACCATTTTCAACAAGAAAATTCTGGGACTCAGACAACTAAATTGTTTATACTCAGATTCCAGCAGTAATTAGCGAGGTTCAGATTCCAACCTAAGTCTTCTGACCCCAGGTCCTGGACTACTCAAGACTGTGTCCTCATTAAAAATTTTTCATTACAGCCAAATTGCCCTCAAGAGAGGTTGCTACCAATTTCAGGCAGTATTATATAACTGCTAAAAGTGTTGCCTTGGGAGTCACTAAGTGTGGGGCCTTGGTATCAGTCATGACACTATGTCCTTCAGTTCAACTGTAAAATTCCACTGACAATATAGCACCTACCCAAAGGGTCATTGTGAGGATTAAATGAATAAATATGTGTAAAGCACTGAGAAGAATACTTGGCACATTTCAAGAAGTGTGTAAGAGCACCAAACCTTTGCTGGCACTTAAGAGTCTATCAGAATGTTGTTATTAACTATCTGAAGGGTAAATAATGCTGTTGATTTACTGCTTTGGTTTGCATTTTCCCAATTATTAGTAAGATTGAGCATTTTCTTAGGTATGTTTTCTTTGCTGTTGGCGGGTTTTTTTTGTTGCTTTGTTTTGTTTTGGTATTATCCTTTCTGAATGGTCAGTTCATATCCTTTGCTCATTTTGCAAAATTTGTTTTGTGTTTTCATACTGAATTATAGGAGCTTTATAATATATTATGAATAATAATCCTTTGTAATACATATAGAAGTTTTTCTTCTTTCGTTGTCCTCTTTGAACTATGTTTATGGCTTCTGTTTTGTGGCAGTTTTAAATTTCTATGTATTGAAGTCTGTCAAAATTTTCCTTCATGGTTTTTGATTGGTGTCACATAGTTTACATTTTCTTCTAATATTTACATCGTTTTCATTTTTATATGTGGGTATTGAATACCAGGAATTTATTTTCATGCCTGAAGTGAGAGAGGGTTTCCCCCCCAGATGGATAGGAATTTCCACATGAGTAATTTGGAGTTTGGTTATCTGTCCAGGCTTGAGCCCTTGTATTCTCATCCCCCCCAAACCTGCTTTCAGGCCTGGTTACTGACCTCTTTTTTATTTTTAAAAAGGGGATAGATAACAGGATCGACTCTTCCTGGGCCTTAGTTTTCCACCCTGCGCGTGGAAGTTCACCATGGCGAGCGTCATGGCAGCCCGCTGAGTGTCACTGATGCGCAGCTTGAGATGGGAGGCTGGCGTGTCAGCTGGTAAGCAGGTCTCCACAGTCACTGCCTCAGCTTGGCTGCCAAAACAAAGTACCATTGACTGGGAAGCTAAACAACAGAAATGTGTTTCTCACAGTTCTGGAAGCTCGGAAGTCCATGCTCAAGGTGCCAGCCAATTCCAGTGCCTGGTGAGAACTTTTTTCCTGGCTTGTAGATGGCTGGCTGCCTTCTGACTATATGCTCACATGACCTGTTCCTTGTGCATGCTGGGATAAAGAGAGCAAGACCTCTGGTGTCTCTTCCTATAATGGCACTAATCCCACTGTGCAGGGTGTACCCTCATGACCTCACCTAAACCTAATTATATTTCAGAGGTCCCATCTCTGAATACTATCACATTGGGTGCCAGGACTTCACCATATGAATTTTGCAGAGACACAGACATTCAGTCCATAGAGTCACTCTTATAGAGCAGTCCATCACCTGTTGACCATGCTTTTCATCCCAGACAGGCTTCAGGGCTGAGTGTCAAAGGAAGGAATGAAAGTCCTCCTGAGACTTCACAGCAACCTCAGGCAGACTGGAGACGCTGCCATCATCTGCCACTCTGAGATGAGCCCATAAGAAAGCAGAAGCTGTGTGCCCACAGCAGTTGGCCCAGTGGAGGCAGTACCACTCCAGTGGGTTTGGGCATATCATTTGGCTCCACTTTCCATCAGGAATGGCATATAGTGCCCATTATGGCTGGGTTACAAAGGAGCAATGTAGCTATTGTCATCCAAGGTTACCAACTGGATTCCCCTCTCATAGTCCATCTCCTCCAGCTTCTGATGCATGCTGTATATATCACACACTGGTGACAGCAACAGGGGCCTCGTGCATATGGCCTGGGCACTGCCATCCTGACCTTGGCCTCCACCTCAGGCTTGAAGTCCCAAATGGGAGGTGGTGGTGGGGTGACATTGCATTTTTAAAGCACTCCACCTACAAGTAAAAAAGAAAACAAACAAAATAATTTGGTATTTAGGTTAATTAAGAAATTAAAATAGAAAATGTTATTATCAATGTATTATGTGGCATGGCCAAATGAATGCATCAAATATACATTAATTAGATCTTACAGATCTAAGAAGCTGTAAGAAACAACAACAAAATAATGCATATGGTTCACAGCACTCTTTTCTGTGCAAACACATACAATTTTATTTATATTTTGCATTTGCTTCTAAATCTAAGCTCTCAGTCCAGAATATGATAGATATATGGGGTGAGGAAACTTTCCATCTCTTCTGAGCTGTTTCCTAAAATTAAAAGACAGCGAAATCAAAGTAAAACCTGTGGGCCCATTTACATAACCTGTATGTGCAGTAAAAGATGCTACAGCTTAATTGATAAAGCTGTGTTCCATGAAGAGCAGTTAGTGTTTCCTTAAGTAAAGTTCATGTTAGTTCACATTTGGGCTTGAAAAAAGTACCATTCATTCATCCTTTTGTTCAGTAGGTATTTATTGAGCATCTACTTTGTGTCATTGCACCATGGTAGGCACTGGGCACAAAGTAGTGAACAAGACACATGGTCCAGGCCTTGTTGGAGGTTACAGTTAGGACAGTGGAGTTTTCAGCCAAATAGGAAAGAAAGAACACAATATATTGAGAGGCATGGATTTGACAAATAACAAGAATTATGAATGTAACCTAGGTCAAAGTACGTTTGAACAGGAGGCTTAAATTGTTACAAGGATGGAGAAATTCTGAAAAAGACATGGAAATTATCAGGTGTGGAGACGGTAAGTAGTCAGAGAATAGATATCCGACTATTCTTTGATTTTAATTTGGAAACCACACTATTCTGTGGCATCCTTATCAGGTTACTAGACGTAGAAAAAACTGATTGTTTTGGGAAGGTTTTTTTTGTTGTTTGTTTCTTTGTTTGTTTTAGGAAAAAAGGAGGTGTATTTAGCACATGACACTATTAAAAATTTGATTTTATACAGTCACTAAATCGTTTTTTATGTTGTTTTTTTTAACAAAAACTCAGATAAATATTTTCAAAATCTTAATGATATAAAAAGCATTTGCAGGTAATTTGCAGCTGTTATGGTGCTCAGACACTGATGTGTGAGATTAATTGAAGAGAGGACAGGCTGGAGTCAGAGGTACTATTTGGGAAGAAAAAAGCAATAGTGTTAACAATTGCTTGAGATTTGAGTTAACAGTTTTCTTTGAATTACATCTTGCACATATGTAATTCCTATCTCTATATTTTAATATTAAATAGCCAAAATATGTAAGCACTTCAAAAATTTTACTAAAGTTTTATGCTCTTAAAAATGTTAACTAACTTTTAACAGAATACTTCTAATACATAATTTTGTATAGTTTACAACGTATAGGATATTAGTAACAGTGAATTTTGGTCCTTGTCGGTAATATGCTAAGGAAATAAAAACAGCATTGCCCTTCTTCCTTCCCTCCCTCCCTCTTTCTTTTTCATCTCCTTTTTTTCTAATGACTTATAACCCACATCATAAAATAAATATCCATGAGTCTATACTGATATCAATATAATGGAAGAAATAAATAAATCAGGGAGAAAGGACATGTATTCCTGCAGTAGAATTCCAATAATAAATATAGAAGGAATGATGGAAATAGAAAATCACTGGTAGGCAAACATCCCAGTAATAATTATTGTAGGCAAGAAATCGTTGACAGATGCTAAAATTACTAGATGAAGGCATGATAAGGAAGAAGATGATCATACTTTCAACACATATTCCCATTAGATAGTTATTATTTACAAAGACAAAATAATAATTTTACAGTGAAGAAATCCAGCAGACACCACCTCAACCACATGATCAAAGTTTACATCACTGGTCTGTAGACTGAACTGTGTCCTCCCTAAATTCATATGTTGAACCCTAACTCCCAAAGTGACTGTATTTTAAGATAGGGTCTTTACTGAAGTAGTTAAGATTAAATGAGGTCATAAGGATCAGGCCTTCCTTGATCTGGTAGAATTAGTGTCCTTATAAGAAGAGACAACAGAGAGTTTACGCTCTCCCGTGTGAGGACACTGAATGCAGGCAGTCATCTGCAAGCCCGGAAGAGAGCTCTCACCAGAAACCAATCCTGCCAGACCTCTATCAGGGACTTCTAGCCTCCACGACTATGAAAAAACAAATGTCTGCTGTGTAAGCTACTTAGTCTATGGTATTTTGTTAGGACACCGAAGCTGACTAACACATCTGCTAATAAGAGAAATTAGCATCATGGACCTCCTGATAGGATGCCCTGAAAAGGGCACATCACTTCTCTGGTATTGTGGCCAAAAAAGCATAACCTCACACAAATCTTGAGAAAACATCAGACATACCCAATTGAGGGACATTCTATAAAATAAATGGCCAGTACACTTCAAAAGGATGAAGGTCTCGAAAGACAATGGGATAGTCACAGATTGGAGGAGACTGAGAGGACATGCCAGCTAAACGCTGTGGAATCCTGGACTGAATCCTGGAACAGAACAAGGACATTATGTGAACTAATGTTAATGTTCTGGTTTGATAATTATAGTCTATTTATGTTAGTTGTTATATTATGGGAGCTGAGCATACGGGAACTCTCAGTTCTATTTTCACAATTCTTTTTAAGGCTAAAATCATTTGAAAATAAAAAAGTTAAATATAGATGAATGTACAACACATACACTCGTGTGTGTATGTGTGTGTATCTCTAGAACTTGACCACTTCTTGTAGCTTTATTGCTACCAGTCCAATCATCTCCTGCCTAGATTATGGCAATAGCTACCTAACCATCTCCTTCATTCCACGCCTTTCTTTCCTCAGTTTATTTTCAACCTGCTGATCAGAATGACCCCATTAAAATGTAGTCAGCTATGTCACTACTTCCCTCAATATGATCCAGTGGCATCCTATCTCACTCACTAATTTCAATGGCATACAACGTAGACCTCTTAAAATAATCTGATCATGATCTGGCTTTTTCTTCCCCATATTACCCCCATCTTCCACCTCTCTAACCTTATCTCCCACTGTTTTCTTCCTGGCTGATATGGCTGCAGCCATATTGGCCACTTTGTTGTTCCTTAAACAGGGTCGGGCACATTTTCCTCTGAAGGACTTTGTACTTGCTGTTCCCTCTCCCAGAGATGCGATTCCTCCAGCTTCCCCATGGCTCATTCCTTACTTTTTTGCAGGCCTTTACTCAACATTGTCTTCTCATTGAGACTCTTTCTGGTTATTTTCTTTAAAATACAAAACATGCTCACCACCCAAGCATTCCATATACTCCTCTTATTCTGTAGCATTAATCATTAAGCATGTATTACATTTTACTTATATTGTTTATTGTCTTTCTCTCTCCTAAAAAGGCAAGCTCCACAGGGCAAAAGTTTTTGCCCGTTTTGTTTTCTGTTGTATCTTCAGGGCCTAAAGCAGCATATTGCACATTGTAGACACTCAAAACACAGTTACAAAATTGTTGCATGGATGATAGAAACCACCATATAGATTAAATTTAAACAATGGGAGAAAAAGGAAAAGGAAGAGAACCTTGAACACAGCTTTGGGAGTTTCAAAATTTACAGACTGGGAGATAAAGGCCTGCAAAGAAGTTCAAAATACAGACACCTAAATTAGTGGTCTAAAAGTAGAGAGTATCTCAGGAAAAAAGAGCACAGATAAAGTAAATGCTATTTGGAATTCAAGGACCATGAAGAAGGATTTTTAGTCATCTATGAATATTTACTGAATATCAAATGATATGTATAGTGTTTGGAAATATAAACATGGTATCTATTTTTGAAGAGCTTACTGTCTACTGAGGAAGACATCTTTAAACAGATAAATTCAAAGTAAATTAATAATCTAATTACGCCCATGTATAATGTGAGCATATAAAAGACATTCTTGGTCTAACAAATGTGAGGACATAAAGAAGAATCCAAGAACCTTTCTAAGGTTGGGTAGAGTTTGGCCAAAGAAACAAGAGGTGGAATGAAAACAAGCTGATGAAAGTCTCTTTAAATATGGTGTCATTTAGGCACTAAAACACTTGCTGAATTGATTTAATGACTTGCAAGTGGAAATGGAATTTACATCAACCCCTTTAGTATCTTCATTATGAACTCAAAGGAGTAAACTGTCCCCTTGCCTTCCTACCACCAATTGTTAGTTTCCCGGACACCTAGCCTTCCCCCCCCCCCCTCCTATTAATACTACTCTCTATGGTTACAATTAGCTGTGTTGATCTGATAGATCCATTGATTCTTCCTCTGTCTTCATTCCCTTTTGTTCCTCCTGTGCCTTGATGGTCATGTTCTAACAACCCTTTTACAGTATCTACCTATATTTTTGTTACATTGTTTTAACCCAAGTTCTCCTTCAGCCATTCACTTTCTCTTTCTTCTACCAAATGAGCTCAACCTTCCTTCCACCCATTCAGTTAGCAGCACTACCCTCTCAATTACCTGGACTTAGGGATATTTTTAAAAACCACTTTATATTTATCATCTCTTATTGGAAAAACCCTCTGTGACCCTGTAGTTCATGTCTCCTTTTTGTTCTCCCCGTCTGATGCTTGCATCGTTTTGGTGTTGTCTTTGTCCAGTGGTTTTCTAGCCTCTGCCTGAACATTTTCAATGACAGGACATTTAATTCCTTAATGCCCTATTATTATTGTCCCCCACTGCTATATCCTGTTAATTCTTCCTTAAGAATGTCTTTCATTTGTAAGTCCTACTTCTCCATTTTCACTAGTCTATTACGATGCCGAGTTTAGGCCCTTCCATGTTTTAACAAATTAGTATGATATGGTTGCCTGACTGCGTCTCACCAATTCACCTCAGAGACTTGGATCAGACTCACCATCCTTTAAAAAAATTGTGTTTTACTTTACATATTTTTAACTACTGCTTTTGTCTTACTACTCTTTTACTCACAAAGTTTAAATGGTTTCCTATATTCTACTTTAAATCTAAACTCCTTGTGCTTTCAAGACTCTAAACACCTTATTTTTCATTAGTATCAAAACACACCTTCTTTTTGTGGTGCATGCATAAGAAAGTGTGTTTAGGTGCTGCGATTGTGTTGTTGCTAATTTACTGCACATTGACATCTTATTCTCTGTTTTTTTCTTAGTTGTCAAAGTCGGAAGAGGAAAGAAGCCCTTTAAATAGTCATTTTCAGAGGTATTTGGGCTAAAAAGAGTTTAACAACATTTTTTTCTTACTTTTAGAAATGGTTTATTCCCTTGCACTTCTACAAAAAGTGACTTCTTGAGATCATAAAATAAATACAAGTATCACCAATTTCTCCTGTTTGGGAAGGCTTTCTTGGTGGAGTCTATGAAATAACTGTTCTTAGACAAGATTGAGTAAATGAGAGATAAGTTGTATGCTGATTTAGGGAACGCATCCTACAAACATAACCTGTGTGTTTTCACTTGAAAAGCATTTATTCTACTAAATGGGCATCTCTATAAAGAAAATTAGGGATCTGTTTGTTAGGACTTTGTGTCCTCTTCTTTATTGTAGCTTTTTTTTTTTCCTTTTAAGAGAAGGTAAATCTAAGCACATTTTCATTGCAGAAGTTGGTGAAATATTTATCATATTAGTATAAATTATAATTAACTTTAACTTTGTATTTTTAATTGCTATGGTTTTTCTAGAATAGAATAAGAATGAAAAACCCAGGGCTTCATTAATCTTTTGGTTTCAGGATATCAAGAGCCATCAAAATTAGAAAAATATGCATATGGAGGAACCAGAAAAGAAAAAAAGGTAGAAAAGAGAAAAATGAGGTAAAAAAGTTCAACAGATATGGAAAAAAAATGGTGGCATTGATGAATAAATAAGAGGAGGGGATAATAAATGGTGAAATGTTCTAATTAAAAATAACTAACAAAATTATCTTTCAGTGATTCAGTTCTATAGTATTCAAAAAAAAAAAAAACCTCACAAAGAATGAGGTTCTAATGAATGACTATTCCAAAGTGCTTATCAAGTTCAGTCCTGCACAGTTAGGAAAAACACGCTCCTCTCTTAGGGACTTGGCTCAAGACTTTGGCTCAAGACCAGCATGACTTAATAGCTATAATTTGCATTTGAATGCAATTAACTGGGCCAGTACTTTGGGGTAATCAAGCTGTGTGCAATACCCATATGCTGGAAACCGAACAAAAGTCCAAAGCATTGGAGAGAAGGTCTTTATTCTTTGAATTTCCCTTAGATTTGGAACTCACGTCTAAGCCCTCACATGGAATTTTACATTTCAAACTTTAAGTATGAACAATGAAGTTTAACTTTTATCTAATTGTTATTCTTAATAAAGAGAAGTTTATCTACTTGTCATTTTTCTCCTTAGAAGAATAATTTCACTGGTTTTGTAAAAGTGATTTATGTTATTTAAAAATTTTCAAGCAATATGAAAAGATACAAAGAAGGAAAAATGAAAATTCCTCAAACCCTAACTTTCCACCTCAAACCCTAACTTTCCACCTAGAAATGACTCCCACCAATATTTAAAATACCTATGAATGAGAAAATGTGAAGAAAATGTGTATGTAATTAAAAGTTTGATTTTGCAGTAATGTTTTGAGTCATTAAAAAATAAATCTACAAGATGTTAACAAACTGCTTTTATCATAAGGTAAACTATTACTATAAGTATTTAAGCTTGCCTTCTGTTTCTTTTCAGCATATATTCTTCATGTGCAAACACTTGTCATGTAGGCAAAGATTTTTCTAAGCCCAAAGAACACAATGTTTTGCAAAATTAACAGTGAAGAACAAAGAGCCCAAGTACAGGGAGTCAAGATACCTAGAGTTTGATTTAGCTCTGCCACCAATTTACTGTGTATGTAGTGTGTGTGTGTGTGTGTGTGTGTGTGTTAGGGGGATATCAAGTGATGATGGTCAGTTCTCTCAGGAACTCTTTCCTTATCTGGAAAATGAAAGGGGTGAACTAGAATTGTAAAATATCTTCCATCTCCTGAATTATAGGAGGCTTGCGTACATTTGCTGGTTTGCAGAACCTCAAGTGCTCTGGTTTCCTTCCTGACAGTTTGAACGCCACCTTTAATAGCCACTATGGACTGGAAACATTCTCTGAGAGCTATAACCACTGGGCAGATTATCTACAGGGAAAACTTGTTTTGTGTTGAATTCAAAGCATAGCTCGCCCTTCTTCTGGGATTCACTGATTTATTCAACAAATAAGAGTTGACTGTACTCTTGAGTTTTTCACAAATTCTGCCCTTTAGGAATTAATGACCTAGTTGAGGAATTAAATCGTGATCATTACAACAATAGCACAGACAAAAATGAAATGCAATGGAGATTTGGCAGAAATAAAAATTACACATCTGAAATCAGGAAAAAGATTGAAGAAAGAGGTGATCTTTGAGTTGGGCTTGAAATACAGAAATGATTTTAACAGATTGAGGTTGTTGTAAAGGCTTCTGTTGCCACGTATGTAAAATGGATAATAATAGTTTTACCCACCTTCTAGAGTCATTGAGAGAATTAAGTGAAATATTGTATGTTAGCACATTGCACTGGCAAGGTGGAAGAGCCTTACAAATGCTTTCCATTGTTATTAAAGGGTCAAAAGTATAAAACAAAGAGAATCACTGAAGAAAAACTGATATTTCTGATTGTGATATTAGGGTTAGTTTCCTAATGATTTTTTTTTTTTTTTTCCAAAAAGGTTTCTGAAGAGGTATTTGTCTAGGCATGCTTTTCCAGAGCCAGTTGTTTGCACGTGGAGTTGTAATCAGAACTTTTTCTTTTAATCTTTCCGCTAGCAGCAAAAAGGAAGAGGTAAATAACTTTTAATGACTGATTAGAATGTGGAGAACAGAAAAACACAGGGTAGATGGCCTGGAGGGGAAAAAAAAAAACTGGTGAGACAGTTGCCCTAATGCATGTTGTAGCTTCTTTTTGGCTCCCAGTTTAGGGTGTGCTAGAATGTGTCTTTCTTCCAAATGTACCTTAGACAGGTGCAGCCATGGCAAAAGTACCTGTTTTGTTTTTTTTTTTTTTTTAAACACTTTGTATTTGCAAAGATGTTTATAATAAAATTAGCTAGTTTTATTGGGCGTTTATTGTGAGTTAGTGCTGTGGTTGACACTTGATAAGGAAAGCTCTTTCAACGTCCAAAACAACTCTATAAGGTAGAACTTACTTATATATAAAAATTGAGACTTAGATCTCACACCCTACGCAAAGTCACATAGTCATTCAGCTAATATTTAATGATCCATACTATGTGTCAGATACTATTGTGGGAGATACAGGTACATCAGTGAATAAAACAAAAAAAGATTCCTGCTATCTTGGAACTCACGTTCAAATAGAGGGAGGCAAACAATAAAAACAAACAAACAAACAAACAAAAAACAAGATGAGATTATCAGCTAGTGATAAAGATATGAAGAGCTCTGTCGGGTCCTGCTTCCAAGATGACCATGAAAATAAGGAACAATGATCGTGCCAAAAAGGGACACGGCTATGTGCAGCCTATTTGCTGTACCAGCTGCACCTAATGTGTGCCCAAGGGCAAGGCAAACAAGAAGTTCCTCAGCTGAAACATAGTAGAGCCACAGCCATTAGGGACATTTGAGTGTCTTCACCGCTTGTGAGGTCTGACAATTAAGTTCGTGAACTCATCCTAGAAAAAGTGCTACATACCTCATTGCTGAATATCACTATGGTCACCTTGGAAGTACTTCTCTTGGGAAGCTACGCACGGACGCCAATGCCTAGTCCACCCTTCAAAGCAATTTTGGGACTCTTTTTCTGGAATGGCCGTCAGAGCTGTCATCGTATTACCCTCAATGTCCTAAATGTCATCAAAATGTCCTCCTTTCACTATTTCCCTTATCTTCAGGTAAATAAAAAAGTCTTTGGGGGCTAGATCAGGTGAGTAGGGAGGGTGTTCCAATACAGTTATTTGTTTACTGACTAAAAACTCCCTCACAGACAGTGCCATGTGAGCTGGTGCATTGTTGTGATGCAAGAGCCATGAATTGTTGCTGAAAATTTCAAGTCATCTAACTTTCTCATGCAGCCTTTTCAGCACTTCCAAATGGTAAACTTTGTTAACTGTCCAGTTGGTACAAATTCATAATGAATAATCCCTCTGAAATCAAAAAAGGTTAGCAACATCGTTGCAACAAGTTTGGGAACTTAATTGTCCTACCTTTGTATGTGCTTTCCAAGCTGTCTGTGAAACTACATTACTGTGTGAGTTGTGCCATTTACAGCAAGGTAGTCAAGCATCGTTCCCGTGAAGCCCAGAAGGACCCAACACCCCCACCCTGATTTACACTGCAGGTGCTGCCCCACAACCTCTGCCAAAGCCCATGTAAGGAGCTTCAGTCCTTAAGGACTGAAGAAATATTCTCTGGGAAAAAATAAATAAATAATTAAGATGGAAGTTATACTTAGAAAAAAATAAGGCTATGAAGAAATAAACTAGTGATGGGATAAGGAATAACTGGGTGCACAGTGCTGGCTTCCTGGGTCAGTTGTCAGTGCGGTGACACGGGGCCCTGTGTTTGGAGGGGCCTTACTCTTGATTTACTGCTCTGCTATCACTGTCTTGAAATTCTTCATAATGTTAGCTTGAGATCTGTGTTTTGTAATGGAGGTCTGATAAAACGCGGGAGTATGCAGAAGATGCATATGCAATATGCATGTCTTCCATTTTTTTTGTCACACCATTCTCATATAGCTTTCTTGATGCTCTGTGAACATAGAATTCTAATTCTGGTTGACCCACGATGCGTGGGAGTAAGAGTACGTGATAAATATGTTATGTCTACAATTGGCTAAGCAGGGATTGCTAACACCTTAAGAGACCATGCTTTCCTCAAACCGGAACTTGCTTCAAATGCAAGAAGAAGACAATGGCATTCTAAGAAACATGATGACCAAAGAACCCTATCTTATCCTTTCTTACTCATTACTTCCCTTTAGCTGCCAATTACTGACTCTGAAAGTGACCTAAAAAGAACTATAAAGACAGGGAAAGGTACTTCCTCTTCCTTTCAGTTCTTCTTTACTCTTCTGTAAGCCAAAGGAAGCAAGTGTTAGTAGAATGTAAGTGTATCAGAAGTGAAAAACAGTTGAGTTAGTTCTGTGCAATGTTTGTATGGTTCAGTTAAGAAGGAAATTCACATGCGTGTATGAACTACACAATAGGAATAGTATAATTTTGATAATTCATATGAGTTTAATGTGGAATTTGAAATTTCAGTAAGTACTTAAAATTAGCATTGCACAATATAAAGATGAGTGGTAAAGTCATGTTATTAATTACAAATTTTAATTTTTCTTTATGGAAGATGACATTAAATAGCAAATAAAAAACACTGTGACAAGTTGAGCAAGAGAGCTCAGAGGAAAGGAAAAAACTTAATTATGTCAGTTTCTTTAACAGCCTTTCAAAATTGGTTTTCTAACAAGACCCTTTGAATTTTCACTTGGCACCGGACCATGCAAATCATGCGGCTAACCCTTGTGGGGGTGCTAGTTTAGATCGAATGATCAGGAGAGGTCTCCCTGAGGAGACAGCATTTATCTTTTCTTTTTCTTTTTTTTTATTAGTTTCAGGTGTACAAAACAATGTAATAGTTAGACATTTACACCTGTCACAAAGTGATAACCTCTCCCCCAATCTATGACCCCTCTGACATCGTATATAGCTGTTACAATTCCATTGACTATATTCCCTATGCTATGTTCTACATCCTATGACTATATATATATATATATATATATATATATATATACACACACACACACATACATATAATATATATATACATATAATGTATAATTATGTATGTATAATATATATAATGTATATTATAATAATATACATATAACATATATTTAGTTGTAGTTGACATTCAATATTATTCAGCTTCAGGTGTACAGTGCAGTGGTCAGGCATCTACACCGTCCATGAAGTGGTCTCTCTAATAAGACAAGTGCCTATCTGACACCCTACAAAATCTTTACAACATTATTGATTATATTCCCCAAACTGTCTTTCATATCCCCATGGCAATATTGTGACTACTCATTTGTACTTTCTAATCCCTTTACCTTCTCCCCCATCCCCACCCCTTCCCATTTAGCAACCATCAGTTTTTTCTCTGAGGAAACAGCATTTAAGCTGATAACTAAAAGACCAAAAGGAGCCAATCATGGGAAGATCTTGGGAAAGAACATTTTAGGGAGAGAGAATAGCTAGTGCAAAGGTCATAAGGCAGTAAATAATTTTGTGTTCATGAAATAGAAAGAAGGTCAGTTTCACCAAAAAAGTAGTGGTTAAATCTTGGAGTGGCAAAAGATAAGGTTAGAGCGTGGAGAGGCCAGAGTGTGAAGGGCCTTAAAGTCTAGAAGAATTTATGCTATTTCTGTTAGGTAGCCATTGGAAAGTTTCAGGCAGGAGAATGACATAAATGACTTACGTTTTAAAAGGTCACTCTTCCTGCAGTGTGGAGACAACAGTGGGCTCAGGAAGACCATCCTAGGTGGTCTCCATCTGAAGAATTCTTCACCTTTCCAGATGGAATTCATCAGACTCTTATCATAACTTCTCTTATTGCAATTAATGGATTTTCAATTCTTTCTCCCTGAACCAGACTGTAAGTGTCTTGTAGACACCGAGTCTTTTTTTTTTTTTTAGCTTTTTTTTTTTTTTTTAAAATATTTTATTGGGGAAGGGGAATAGGACTTTATTGGGGAACAGTGTGTACTTCCAGGCCTTTTTTCCAAGTCAAGTTGTTGTCCTTTCAATCTCAGTTGTGGAGGGTGCTGTTCAGCTTCAAGTTATTGTTCTTTCAGTCTTAGTTGTGGAGGGCACAGCTCAGCTCCAGGTCCAGTTGCCATTGCTAGTTGCAGGGGACGCAGCCCACCATCTCTTGCGGGAGTCGAGGAATCGAGGAGTTGAACCGGCAACCTTGTGGTTGAGAGCCCACTGGTCCATGTGGGAATCGAACCGGCAGCCTTCGGAGTTAGGAGCACGGAGCTCTAACCGCCTGAGCCACCGGGCCGGCCCTAGACACCAAGTCTTAATCCTCTTCATATCACTAGTGTCCAGCATTGTTTGAATTTAACAGTCACTTATTAAATACTTGTTGAGTAAATAATTGGAATAGGATTTAAACCAGTCTTGTGGTAAGAGCTCTTCCTTTGGAGTTTCCTTCAACTTAAGGTAATTAATAATTAGATGAGCCTTAAGGAATGGGAGTATAGCAGCTATATAGAAATCTGAAGTAAATACAAAATAAATCATGAATTCACAAATTTTGAAATTTGGGCGAAAATGACTGACCCAGTCATTAATGGGAATTTAAAGGTTTATACTACCTCTTCCCGAACCCACGTGCAATATGTACTCAAAGACACAGCTATAATTGGTGCTAATGTTTTGGTCAGAAGATCCAGACTGATGGCTTGGGACTGAAGTTGGCCTGAGACATATTTTGATTGGGTTGCATGTTATGTAAATACCATGCTGAATTAGTCGTCAATGTTTAAAAAACGAAGGAGTTTTACATAAGGGTCAGATTTTCTCTCTCTTTGAGACGTAACGAACATACAAGCAAACACAAAGCTCGGCAGCGTTGAGTCTGCATTCCAGCAGTCCAGAGCTGAGGATAGCCACTGCCTTTGTAAGGGGCCTGTGTTCTCTATTACAGTCCTTGCCCTGCCTGTTCCACTTACATAAGTTACCTGCCTGGCTCCTGGTGGCATTTGTGTTTGTAACAGCTCCTACTGTGACATTTATACACTAGTGCTATTTTAAATGATCATTTCTTTTTAAAAAGTCTTATATACAAATTTCTTTCATTTTCTTGCTAAATTTGGTTGGCTTTACTTGCCTTCTTTGAAGCTTTGATCATTCCAAGAAGCAAGGTGACCGGTCCAGATCCCCCTACATGTGGGACTGCCAGAGCAGGAGGAAATGGTGCCCTGATTTGTTGATAGATACCTCTGAGGGGAGGGGCGGCTCTCCAGAAAAGCAGGCAGAGGAGAGCTTTGCCACCGATTTGTTCTACCGAAGGATAACTCACCATTTCTGTCCTCTTTACCTCCCAGTTATGACTGTTAAGACTCAGGGATATCAAGGTTAAGGGACAGAGTAAGTTTAAACCTATCTATAATTATATATCACACGGGCCTTCACTTAAGCTCAAACGCTTGTCTGTTCCGAGGTGTGCTGCATCCTCTAACACGCATGGCTATGTCTCAGCTGAGTAGGATGAATAGATGGGCGATTTTAGATTGTTGGTACTTGGGACAGTGCCTGTATTTGAATGGTGCCATTTAATCTATTCTACTGTTTTGTGTGAACCCACATGTTTATTTAGAGAACTTGTATGGGGCAGTCCACAAAAGAGACTCCGTGGTAAAGCTAATAAAGGCTGTTTCCACAGAGCTATCTAAAGGCATGTGGAAGCACAACAGTCACAAGCAGAAACCACAGTGGGTGAATGTTGATAGAATCCCGGGACTGGAAGGTGCTTTCTGAAGGCCAGAAGGGAAAGAAAGTCAGCTTGGAAGGATTCACTACTACCCAGCAGGTCTTGGTGGATATTCAGTTCTGGGAACACTTGGCAGTACCAGGGTGCAATTCATTTACCAGTGTACAAACGATTTAACAGAAACGTATTCAAGAGTCTCAAGAGTAAATCATTTCCATATCCCACGCAGGCTGGTAAATGGGTGATAGACTGCAGGGCAGCCCAGCTGCCCAGACACAGTGGCCAAAGCAGGCAGCCAGTCTAGCACGAATGACTGACTCCCAGGAGGGACGGCGTTCAGCGAGGGGCTGGGGAACGGGGTCAAAGTCCAAGCTGGAGGGAGGACGATAAGGCGAAGGGTGGAAACAAAGCCGAAGCACAACGGCAGCTGGGTGATTCCTGGCGCAGCGCTGGTGAATCAAGCTTCGATTTTAGAAAAGACACAGGCAGTAGGGCGAACCTTCCCCGCTGCGTTCTCCCAGAAGAGCCTGGAAGGGCGCGCGGGCTCGCCGCCCTCCGGCGTGGGCAGCCCGCGGCCGGCATCGCTCCCCCGCGCCTCCCAGCCCAGCAGCGCCAGGCAGTGCCCGGCCGAGGGCAGGGCGGGCCGCCGGCAGTGGGGGGAGGGCGAGGTGGGGCCGGGCTGGGCGGCCGCCGCTGACGCAGTGCGGGGCCAGCAGCCCTGAGCGCCCGCGCGGGCGTGGAGCCTGGAGCCCCGCCGCCGGAGGCCGCGTCCCCACCGGAGGGGGCAGGGCGCGCTTACCCTGCGGGCCGGAGGCCGCCGGCGGCCTGCGAGCTCCTCCGCCGCCGCGCTCGCCATTCAAGCGCGCCGAGTCCCCGCCCCAGCTCCTGGGGGGTGGTGAGTGGGGGAGAAGGGGCGGACGCCCGCCAGCCGTGAATCACCTCCTCCTCCTCCTGCCTCAGCGCCGCCGCCACCTTTCCATTCAGTCTCCCAACATGGCTGGAGCGCGGCGGAGGTGAGCCGGCCGCCCCCTGCTGCTCCAGTCTCCTGCGCCCGAGCTCCGCGGCTCCGGCGGCGCCTCAGCTCTGCGGTGCAGCAGCCCAGGGGCCCGGCCGTCGCCAGCCGCCAGCATGTGGGGCACCCCGGACGAGAGCTCAGTGCGGGTGGCTGTCAGGTGAGGACGGACGCGGCGGTGGCGGGAGGGCTGCGGGCTGATGGCGCGGCGAAGACCTGCTCCGGTCCCGGGCGCGGGCCGCCGTGGTGTGAGACCTGAGGGACGGCCCGGCTGGGGGGTTGGCGGCATTGGAAACTGAGGCAGCAGGTCCCTGCCGGCCAGGCGCGTGCGACCGGCGCTCCCTGGGAGACCCCCGCCGTCCTCACGCCGTCGGCGTTTGCAGGTGGCCGGCGGCTGCTTGGCGCCAGGTCCCCAGGGAGCCCTGATCCCTCTGGGGTGAGAGCCGTCGCCGCCCGCTCCCTCCGGGTCCGGCACCCGAGAAACTGGCGCCTCAGCTTTGGCCGCCTGGGGCGATCGCCTGTCCGGTTTTGCCCAAGGAGCTGCCTCTCTGCTGGGCTATGGTGCTCTTTTTATTTAGAGAGTGTCTGTCATACGTGTACATGCAACCCCGGCCTTCTGAGGCTGGAGACAAAGCATCAGACTGACAGCGCTTCCACCCGCAGGTTCTAGATGTCTGTGCAAATGGAAGTCTCGTTAAGCATCACCGCGAAGTGGATAGCACTAGCATGTGGGTATAGGAGACACACCTGGCCCCTTAGGCGTAGGAATGGGAATGCTATTTAAGATGAAATTCACTGGTGATGGGTCCGAAAGAAGGAAGAAAACTTCAGCAAGGGAAAGGGTTAAATGGGTGACTGGGTGAAACATCCTATGGTTAAGCAGGGTGGGTACACTATAAGATTATACATGCTTGGGTGTGAGTTTGGAAATATTGGATACATCAAAACTGTGTTTTGGTCAATGACAGATACATGAATATTGAATGTAATTTAGTCTGTTTTGATACATGTCAAGAAGCAAAGCTCTGACAGTTGCTGATGGAAAATTGCAACATCATCACTGAAATATTAATGAAGCATTCATGGTGGAATAAATGTGTTGCTTTCATAGCTCAGATAGTCTACTACTGTGAATTCCCTTCCCTTTATGTATACCTTAAGGATTATAAAAATCTGTTATCCATGAAATTATTTTTAAAAATCCTCCACTCTTGTAGTCTTTCTGGAAAGTTATTTTGAAAATCCTATCATATCAGCATTTCTATAGTTATGTTAGTGACAAATCTTGGTTGAGCATAGAAATGACAGTTTTAGATGTACTTTGTGTCTTTAATCAATTTAAAGAATAAAACAAATTTTAGTGTTGTTTTTTTTTTTTTCATTTCCTTTACAGACCAGGAAATGACCACCCATGGAGGTGACAGTTTTATGACTGTTTAGAATCACCTGTTACAAAGTTTTAGAAGTCTTAATTTGGCCTTCTGGGTTATTCTAGGGATATGTATCCAATTGTTGATTAGACTGTTTCTCCTATTACTGCTACTATGTTTCTTTTGGCCTTTTAATACTTATTAATGGTGGTACATGGTGGAGGAAGGGGAAGGAAAAAGACAGTAAACCCAGTAAGAGGTAGTTTTGTTAGTTAGCTGATCTGGTCAAGGAAGGTGAAGAAGGAGCATAAAATAATAATGGAAGCAGAAAATTCAGCTGTGAGAGAAACCAATTTTAGAGATTTAAGATTTTTATCTGTGAATTCTCTAGAACATCATAGGGCAGTTTATTGGCTGTGCTGTTAAATACGATGCTGCTTATAATGGAGGAAAGCAGAGCCACGCATCACCCTAAACTGACATTGACAGATAAATCACTTATATTTGGTTTTGATATGCATGTTAGCACTTTTTAAGTGAATAATGTGGGTGTGATTGTTGGGGAAAGGCTTTATAAAATTTTAATAGAACTTTGTAAGCAGCATTGTGAAGATCTTTTTTTTTTTCATTAAATACATTGTCTGAATAAATCCACTCTGAACTTTATTTACATAGGATAACAATAGCTTATATAGATAGCACTTTGGTATTTATAAAAAGCTTGGAGATATATTTTCGTTTACAACAAGTATTTATTGAACATATATCTCCATCTCTATTAGTCAGATTTCTGAGCTAAAAATAACAACTGTTAGACACATAGCATGGGCCTGGGTCAGTGATGTGTGTTCAGATATTTTATATCCTGTGAAATCTCATTTATTTCTCATAGCATTCTTTGATTTAGATCCTGTTAATATGGCCATTTTACAGATGAAACACAGGAAGATTAAGTAACCTGCCCAAAGTTAAACTGGTAGAAAGTGGCAGAACAAGATTTCCAACCTAGACAGGTTGACTCTGTAACCCAAATTCTTAACATTAAACCTACATGGGTGAGAGGCAAGAACATTCTTTGCAAAACTTTACTTAGCATAAGGTCAGTTCCATTTTCCTGCTTCTGTACTAGTTCAATTACAAATGAATGGCTTTGACAGGTTATCCATGCCTATATTTCGCTACAAGACACAGAGCTCAGAAACAGAGGGCCTGAACTTAAAGCTAAAGTATTTCCTCAAAGTATTCAATCTTTCCGGCGTCCTCTGATCCTGCCCTCTGGTTTGTGAAAGTCTTCATCAGCAGGGTAAATAAATCAACACGTAGACATAAATTAGCAGGGCATTTGACCGACTTTCCCCCTTCTATGAATAATGTAGTAACAAGTAATAGAGAGTTGACTCTATTTGTGTAAATGTACAAAAGCATCTTAGAGGTTCTTGTATTTTGTTAGATGGAGAGCCTTATTGGTATGTTAAATCTGATGACTATTTTTGGTTTCTCAAAATAAGTGCATGGGCCATATAACTATTTGGTGAAAAGTTAAACAGAAAGGTTCTCATTTAGAGAGAACATTTTTTTTAAATTATTCAATTTGTTGGGATGACATTGGTTAGTAAATTTATAGCAATTTCAAGTGTACGTTTCTATAATTCATCATCTATACATATTGTAATGTGTGTTCATCACCCAAAGTCAATTCTCCTGTCGCCATATTACTTGACCCCTTTTACCATCTTCTACCATCCCTACACCCTCTTTTCCCTTACCCTCTGGTAACCACTAAACTGTTTTCTGTGTCTATGAGTTTTTTGTTTTGTTTTGTTTTGTTTGTTTGTTGCTTTTAGTTTTATATCCCACATACGAATAAAATCATATGGCTCTTGACTTTTTCTGACTAATTTCACTTAATATGATAATCTCAAGTTCTACTAGGTTGTCACAAATGGCAGTCTTTCACATTTTCTTTTGGCTAAGTAATATTCCATTGAATATATGTACCACATCTTTATCCAGTCATCTGTTGAAGGACACTCCGGTTATTTCCATGTCTTGGCCACTGTGAAAAATGCTGTAGTGAACATAGGATAAATGTTTTCAGAATTTTTTGGATAGATACCCAGAAGAAGGATTGCTGGATCATATGGTAATTCTATTTTTAATTTTTTGAGGAACCTCCATATTGTTTTCCATAGTGGCTGTAACAATTTACATTAGGAAGAACATTTTTTATTGAGTTTTCAAAAGTGCCTTTTGGCAGAGTGTACCTGAGGTGTTCTGCAGGGCATCTTTCATTGTGGTAGTTATGGATGCAGATGACAGCCCCACTACCTGACCCCATGTTGCTATTGGGCACTTGAATTATGATTAAGGCTACTGAGGAACTAAATTTTAAATTTATTTAATTTTAATGAATTTATTTTAAATTTAAAAATTTTTCCTTGATTCAGTTTTTGGTAAACTTTTAAGTATGCTTGGGATGACCTGGTTATGTGGATCTACTTTTTAACTACAAACTTTATGAAATCTAAATACTGACAAAGTATTTCTGATGAACAGCTAGTGTCAGAATTGATATATGTTGTAAGTGTAATATACACATTGGATTTCAAAGACAGTATGAATATGAATGTAAATATGTCAGTAATCTTTGTATTGATTATTATGTTAAAATGTATTTGATATATTCAGTTAAATAAAATATTAAAATTAATTTCATCTATTTAATTTTCTTTTTTAAAAATGTGGCTACCAGAAATTTTAAAATAAAATATAATGTTGCTCGCATTGTATTTCTGTTGGATGGTGCTGCTCTACAATTTAAAAAAAGTGAAGAAGCAGTATAGAATAAAACTGTTCACAGCCGCCCGAGATTAAGAAAATACCGCAATATCGGGTATCTGTTTTTGAGCGGATAAATACACACACACACATACACACACATACACACACGTACATACAAGATTTAACAGCAACATTTTTTTTCCTCTGGGTGCATAGGTGTGGAAAGTTACTCATTATGGACTATATATGGTAGGTGATTCTAAATCTAAGACATGAGGTGATGTGTCTTTTTCCTTTCCCTGTCGTAATGTTGACATAACATTTGAAACTTTTTTTCCTATGCAAGAATTTTAGCTTGCAAAATATGTCAAGAGCTGGATGGAAATGGAAATACAGAAAGGACCATTGTGTTTTCATGTCATTGTCTATGTGGTTGTGAGCTGAAATTCCTTTGCTTGGCTTTGGCAGAGAACAGTACATGTCCTTGACAGTGAGTTTGGATTAGTGTGTAATGCTGTCTAATTTGCTGTGTTTTCACCTTACTGAAGCACTTTGAAGCAGCAGCATTGCTCAGCAGGCTTAAGGGTTGATTGGACAGTCAAAAGCTCTGTTTTAGTTCTGTCACTGGCACTGATTTGTAATGTGACCTTCCTGAACTTTTCTTTTTCTTCATGCTGAGGTGACAGTGTAAAGGTATTAAGCGTTGTAAGAACTTTCCATATGCAATCTATTAAATATGTGGTTTTTTTGTTGTTAGTCAAACTGTTGACACAAATGGTGCCTCTATAGTGACAGAAAGGATCTATTTTACAACTTCAGACTTGAGTTATCCAGCAATATGTTTACTTTGGTTACTCTTGTTACTAAAGAGGGAACGCTTAGGCTTTTGTGGTCTCTGTTCCATTCTGGTTATAATACAAATGTACAATATTTTATTTCATCTGCCTAAGGTCCTTTGAGGTAGACTGGACAGATATTTCTGTATTATACAGGTGAAAAAATGAGTCTCAAAGACACTAGGTGACCTGTTCAAGGTTTCTCAGCCACTGACTACCAGAATTGGAACTCAAACTCCAGTTTCTGATACCTGTTTCTGTGTTCTTAAACATATTTCCCAATGTTTTGAAAACACTTCCCACATTAGTTTGAAGGTAATAAGGATCTTTCAAGCGGCATCATGCTTATACATGTGAGGTAAATTATTTGAAACAATTTAACATTTAGAAAATGTAGCGGTAGCTAATAAGCGAGGCTCTTAGAAATATTTACTTTATAGAAATAGATGGTTGTCTGGTGTTTGATCATTTGTTTATTCCTTCCTTCATGCAACAAATATTTATTAAGTGCCTACTATGTGCTGGATGCTTTCTTACCACTGAGAATACATAACACATGACAGATCTGGTCGCTGCGTTCATGGAGTTTAGACCTAG
Organism: Rhinolophus sinicus; assembly: GCF_057876585.1. Lineage (NCBI taxonomy): Eukaryota > Metazoa > Chordata > Mammalia > Chiroptera > Rhinolophidae > Rhinolophus > Rhinolophus sinicus. Next base: position 45,077,328 of record NC_142501.1, on the reverse strand, counting down.
CAAAACGAGGCTCTCAAATGCACAAACTATGTTGGAACTAACACAAAATACAGTCAACAGCACAAACCAGACATGAAAGTGAATTGTTGCAGTTTAGTTTTTATTTCTTCCTTATTTTTTCAATAGCACTTTTTAGTTCATGCATTCCTCCAGAACAGTGATTTTAAAAATGAAAAGTATGCCATTTCCAAACATATTTCTAACAAAAATTGAACTCCAAGGCCTACGCATTAAAAGGGTATTATTTCTATCATTTCCTACGTGATATAAAATACATACCCTACTTGTATGTCTTTGTATTTGGATCAAGAAGTAAGGGAAATTAAAAAGAGGAGACTGAAAACTAGCAGATGATGTGAGTTGAAAACCAATGAAATTATTTTATTTATAAAATATGAGTTGATACATTTTCTTCAGGTTTATTAAATTTATAAAGTGTGGTAGACATGTTTGTTATTTGGAACTCCATGGAAGTTCAGGTTTTATGTCTAATTATCACTACCCCTTGAGCTCTTCCCATCTTTCCTTCTAAGTGGTTAATATTTTGATGCATAATTAAGGGGTAGTAAAGGTTGCACTAGAAATTCAGGTTTAGTGAAGCCATGGAAGCAGAAATTAGGTTTGCAGTTAATTCCATAATATGCCCAGTCTTCCAATTCTCATCAATTTCTCCTCAAAGAAATGAACTTGGAATTTCCATTATTATGGATGTTTTCCCCCCAAGACAAGTTACAACTCAACCTGTGTGGCTCTGACTTATAAATGGTTGTTTTCTGTCAACATTAGACATGACCTTAGGTACGTTTCAGATCAGGAAAAAAAATACATCAATGAAAATGCATGCCAAGTAATAGAAAGAATTTGTATACTGTATATCATTAGGATAACTTTATTCAAAATAAAGCAAATATGTTTGTGATATTCAGTGATTCTCTCTGGCAAGCGGATTTGTGAATTCTGTTTTCAACTTGGTTTCCCAGTGGATTAACTATTTAATCTTCTCAAGAGTGTTAAAATAGTGTTCCTGTGGCTCAGGCTTTATTTGAGGGAAATGCTAACCAAGACAAAGGGGTAATTTTCATGACATCTTACAATTATTGTGAGGTCTTTTTGAATCTTTAAGAATTATATTTGAGGTTCCTTTGTCGTTTGCTTTTTGAAATTATTAGGCATTTTATATGTTGAACATAATTTTTAGTACTCATATAATTATTGACAAAATAGATCTTAAAACTTGAAAGAGACCTTGAAAGAACTAGCTGGTTAAGACCCCTTTTCTAAAACAGTTGAGGCAATAGAGGCCCAGGTAAGTTGAGGGAATTGCTTAAGGACCCAAAACAACAGCTCAAGTCTTCTTTGTGTTGTGGATTTTCTAGGACTTCGTGTTTTGCTGGCAGACATCCCAGAAATAGAATACATTTTAAAAACTACAGTTTTAATCCCTTAAGCACTCCTTATAAAAGTTTGACATTTAGGTGAGTTCCGACACACTCAGTGCTCATTATTTTGGCTTTGTCATTGCCTGAATTCTAGAAACTGGAACAGTCATTCTACAAAGGACCTCTTAGAGGTAGAGAGAGTGGGACCCCTGGAGTAGGTCTCTATATTGAGGGTCCTGGATATTCAAATGTGAAGAAATGCCAGAACTGGGTTAATATAGACAGTTTAATTATTTTAATCAACGTAAAAGTAATATAGACAGTTTTCAACATTTGCATGTAACACATTAATGCTTTAACAGCAGCTACAAAAGAACTATGTGTGTATAGTTTAATTTTGAAATAATGTTAAACATGTCAATAGGAGGATTCTGTGAATGCTAGGCCTGGGCCGTTGGCCTTCTCGCCCGCCCCTTACCTTGGTTCTTACAACTTTTTTTCCATATTCCTATATACTTGAGGATTATACCACATTTCAGGAATAAAGGCATCCTTATCACAAAGGAGGTGGCTAGAAGGTGGGGTTGGGGTAGAGGCTGGGTGGGTCATGTGGATGGCGTGAGTTGTATTTATTGGGATCTGGCTTTGGAGATGGAGGTAGAAATCTGAGGGCTTTAAAAAGACCCTTTTTGAGTATCACTTTACTGCATAGATAAGTGGTTCTTAAACTTAACATCTCAGCCCTTCCCATCCTTATTTTAGAAGTAAATAAAGAATACAACACATTGTGAGCATAACGAAGGCCCATCATCCAAAGAGTATCCTAAATCCCACCTGCTCCCGTGCAGGGAAATGTCTGCCTTTTGGGGCCGTAGACCTTCTTTATATGATCCTTCTTACTCTCCCTCTAAAATTCCAATGGAGGAGATATACACAATGTGATGAATTTCACTGTTTGGCTTGAAATGTACCCAAAACTCAGAGAATATTTAATGCTTTTTTTTTTTTTTTTTTAGAAGGTGCTAACATCTTGACAGCATTATTACAATAGAATATTTGAAGGACATTGAGTTACTGAATTGAAACAAGCTGATACCTACAAATCTAGGTGGGAATGAAGGTCATTCAGGATTTAACCCAAAGGTCAATTTGCTAGGGTGACTCTCCACCTCTGTCTGCTTCTTCAGTAAGAGCAACAAACCAAGAAAATTGTTCAGACTTGGTTGTCGCGAGCTGGGCATCATGGGCTCACCCAGGAGCTAAATCAAGGTCAGCTCAAGGCTTTTTCCTCTTTGGATCTCTTAGTATGGAACTCTTAGTTTTTGCAATTGGATTTGAAATTATTCTCAGCTTTGGGAAGCTGTGTCTGTCACTTAGGCATGACAAGATCAGTTCTCTAAATATGATGAATTATATATTTTTCAGAGTAGATATACACATCCTTTGATATAGCTACATAGTCATTTTTGGAGCTGTTCTAAATAAAAGACTCCTTCAGCAAGCAGGAACATGAAACCTTGGAGAGGGTCAAGCTGTAGTTAATTATTATGATGTGGTATGTTGATCACATGGTGTACTAATGAGGCACAGGGCATCTCTACCCTCAGTTGTATTCCTTCTAATCTTATTTATATGTTTAGATCAAAATTCATTGACTTATTACATAGTTATTGAATGTCCACAATGTAGGAAATCACAGAAGTGGTAGGCATAAAAGCAGTTGGAGGTGAGTGATAATAATAGAATGAACATGGCGAGTTTAGAAAAGTGTTTTTGTCTGGACTCTTACCAGTGGTAAACTTGGCTTTACGGAAGATTTATATCCACTTACCTCAGTACACTCAGGAAAGGATGAAAAGAAACAACCATGTAAAAAAGCCTTTGGAAAACGATTTTTACACCAACACAGGCAGTAATATTACTAGAGATGAGTTTGATATAACCAACAATGGGCATTTTGATTATATTCGAAACTCTAGTAATTGAATTAGTCATTCTCTAATATGTAACCTATAACCTTAATTTGCAAAGTGCTCATAGGTATTTGTATCTGTTCTTTTGCTTTTTGAATGACTGTTACTTACACCACTATGAATGAAACAAAAATGTGTATACTTTCAAAAACCTTACCTTACATAGTCTCCTAATTCTTTTTGTTTTCAATATGTAAATCACATACCATTCTACTCTACCTTACCAAATTCCTTCTTTTATAGTTTAGTAAAATCCATCATTTTTATTCTTGCTTTTCTCTTTCCACAAAGACTTTCAGTTAGTATGGTTTTTAGTGTTTTGTGAAGTTACTACTATATACTTTGCGAGATTAACAATAGTTTTGAATTATATTTTCCACTAGTTGTTTAACCTATTGTAAGAGAATGGTTATCAAATTGGTTAATAAAAATGTGAATTCTCCTTCTGAATTGGGTTGTACCAGAGTTTTGAAAACATTGCTCATACGTTCCTTGTTTTCTCTCCTCAGCCTTGGCAATAACACACTAAACCAGGCTGTAGATTAATGAGAGCTGTAAGGAGTAAACTGAATAAAAAGACCAGAAATAATAACAACACAGGATTTAAAAAATAAATTTACATTTCTATAAATTATTTTTGGCACCTAGAGCTGATGGGGCAGTGCAACTACAGTATTCATTGATAAAACTATGGGAAGAATTGGCTGAAAGCATTTTCAAAGAAGATTGATACTTAGAAGCAGGAAGTAGATCTGTCAAGTCTAGTCTGATTATCTGAAAATCAGCTTTTAATCTCATAAATTATTTTTATTTTATTTATTTCTATTATTGAAATAACATAATCACATTAGAAAAAGTATCCGGGAAAGATGAGGAAAATAATCATAGTTCACCACCCTGATATCATTACTATTAACATTTTGGTATATGTGTATATTTTTAGTCTGTTTCCATATGTGTACGTACATTTTCTTTTACTTGTAATTTGGATACACTTTTATAGCCTGACATTTACCACTTCCAAGTGTAGCATACAAATTTTTCATGTCTTTATATTAAAGAAGGACATTTTGAGTAACATGTTAAATATTACACATCATCTGCTTTATTTCAATAACTCAATATATATATTGTTTCATATATCAAACAGTATGTTTCATATATCAAACAGTAATTTAATTGACAAGTCTTTATTATCTAATAAGACATTCATTTTCATTTTTTCTCAGAGCTGTGCTGTGTTTTACAATTCTTGGTATATTTTCATTTGCACTGATGAGCCCACACTCTACAAATGTCTATTTCCTGGAATTGAAGTCTCTAAATAAGAGATTTTTTTTTTTATTTCTCTCCAAGAAACCTTGGAGAGGGTCAAGCTGTAGCTAATTATTATGATATGGTAAATTGATTAGTCGTTGTTGAAGGGGGAGGATAGTGCTGTTCACCCAAATATGTGATTAGATGTTACGCTACTGAGGATGCTTTTCAGAAAAGACATATTGATGTATAACTTTATCTCTCCAGCTATATCTATAGCAAGATATAATAATATATTGGGATAATACACACATTGGCTGAACACATTAGTCTGAGCTACTGATGGTATACCAAACACAGGTCCGTAACCATGCCATAATCAGTGCATTTCTAAGGTGTTTATTTTGCTTGTGTTCACCTCAGTTCAACATGAAGCACTTTTGTTTGTGTGGCCTATTGGTTACGTGGGCTGCATCTGTTCTACCCTAACATGGAAGTTGTCAACTGCTGATTAAACATGAGATTACAGGTTTCATTCCTCGTTATTTGGCCTGCCATTTCAGGTTCCTGCATCCAAATGTGACATCAGGGACATTTTCAAGTCTCTGTTTAGGCAACACAATATGATGCTTTTGAATTTTTGTTTGCCCGTTCAGGTCACTCAGAACTCGAAGCTGCCACCAGCTCGAATCCACTTGTACACATGTGCTGTCACTGATCAAGTCTGGGTCACTTCTGGACTTCAGTTCCACGTCGTCCAGGCCTCTGGCCAGGCTAGTTGTCTATTTCTGCCTGAACCCATGCCAACTTGAGGCCCCAGTATGTTTTGAGACAGATTTCACCTGAGATCAAGAAGCTGTGATTTTGCTATGGATTGACATGAAATGCACGCGCATGCACACACACTCCCAAACATAAAATCCACGAAGGGGTTGATGAATCTAGCCAACATCGTATAAAATACATTAATGTTAATAAGCAAAATAAATTGATATTTGTTTTTTTTTTTTAATTTTATTAGTTACAGGTGCACAAGACAAAGCAAAACTTAGACGTTTACCATTTATATCCCTCACACTGTGTGAACCCCTCCCCCTCTCCACTATCCCTCTGACATCGCACAGAGCCATTACATTTCCACTGTCTCTATTCCTAATGCTGTACTCCACTTCCTGTAACAATATACATACAAATATATAAATATACATACATATATATATATATATTTATATAAAATTATAGTTGGCATTCATTATTGTTCAGCTTCAGGTGTACTGTGCAGAGATCAGACATCTACATCATCCCTGAGGTGGTCTCCCAAATGGGACACATGTCCATCGGATACCCTACAACATCTTTACATTATTGATTACATTCCCCAAATTAATTTTCAAAACCCTGTGGCCATCTTGTGGTTACTGACTGTTTTCTAAACCCCTCACCTTCCCCCTTATCCCCACCCCCCCGCCCCTCTAGCAACCCTCAGTTTTTCCTCTGTCTCCAAAACTGTTTCTGATTAGTTCATTCACTTATTCTTTTCTTTAGATTCCGCATATAAGTGAGATCATATGGTATTTGTCTTTCTCTGTCTGACTTATTTCACTTAACATAATGTTCTCTACGTCCATCCATGTTGTTGCAAATTGTAAGATTTCTTTCTTCTTTATGGCTGCGTAATACTCCATTGTATAAATGTACCATAGTTTCTTAATCCAGTCATCTACTGACGGGCATTTCGGTTGTTTCCATGTCTTGGCTATTGTGTATAGTGATATTTGTTTCTTAATACCAGTTGGTGAAAAAGATTCTCAACTTGTCCCTATGACGTTTTGGTCAAATATCATATATTGGGTTTGTCGACAAACTTGAAGATTTGAATCCTCATCTGCAGCTCTCTTGATTGTCATTTTGAAATGGAAAATTTTGATCACTCCTGAACTGTCTCTCCCTTTGCATTAATATGAAAATGGTTCTGTTGGCTTCTGCTGTGGCCACATGATAGGTGCACAGTGATGCACTGGCATCTCAATTTTGATAAAGCAAGCCATACACTGTGTGTTGGGCTAGGCAAGGCCACTGGTATATACTCTGCAATTGCTCAGTATGAGACTGGCACATCCAGGTAAGCTGGCCATTGCTTTTCTCATAGCACCTTCCCTGATAATAAGATGGGATTGGGAAGAAGATGAATGTATGAAGGGATCAAAGGCACCCATTCGTTTTTGGTCTGTGCTGTACTTTTATTTATTTCTTTAAATGTTTATTTTTGTTTTTCAATTACAGTTGACATACAATATTATATTAGTTTCAGGTGTTACAACATAGTGATTAGACAACCCTTTCTTATCTGGCAACCATCAAAATGTTCTCTGTATTTGTGAGTTTGTTTCTGTTTTGTTTGTTTTTGTTCTTTAGATTCCATGTATAAATGGAATCAAACGGCATTTGTCTTTCTCTGTCTGCCTTATTTCACTCAGCACTATACCCTCTAGGTCCATCCATCTTGCAGATGGCAAGATTTCATTCTTTTTTTATGGCTGAATGATATTCTGCTGTATATATGTACCACCTACTCTTTATCCATTTATCCATTGATGGACACCCAGGTTGCCCCCATATCTTGTCTATTGTAAATGATGCTGCAATGAACATATGGATACACATGTCCCTTTGAAGTAATATTTTGGGTTTCTTCGGATAAATACCCAGAGGTGGGATTACTGGATCCTTTTTTTGTCTCTTGTTATAGCCTTTGTTTTAAAGTCTATTTCGTCTGGTATAAGTATTGCTACCCCAGTTTTTTTTTTCTTCATTTTCATTTTTTATGAAATATCATTTTCCATCCCTTTTCTTTCAGTCTGTGTGTGTCTTTCTAACTGGAGTGAGTCTCTTGTAGGCAGCATACTTAAGGGTCTTGTTTTCTTATCCATTCAGCCATTCTCTGTCTTTTGTTGGAGCATTTAATCCATTTACACTGAAAGTCATTGTTGGTAGGTATATTGTTATTGCCATTTTATTCATATTTTTATTTTTTCTTCTTCTTAAAGAAATCCCTTTAACATTCCTTGTAATACTGGTTTGGTGGTAGTGAACTCCTTTAGCTTTTTCTTTCTGGGATTAAGGGCACTGATTCTTAAAATGAAGTACCATTCTGGCTCCTGGCAGCTCTGAATTCTAGATTAAAAGCAACATGGCTGTGCGGCAACAATGCTCTGTCTTATCCCAGTATCCATCAAGGAACTGCTAAAAGCTGGGTGAGCTCTCTTTTTCTAGCTTCACACTCTTTATTAATTTTGTCTTTTCCCTTCACCCCTATCCCTGCCTTAATTTTACTTACCTTGGTTGCATGGCTTATTGAAAAGAGCGTGGACTTTAGTCACAAAAATCTGAGTTCAAAATTTTAGGACAAGCACTTAACCTTTTTGAGCCTTAGTTTTCTCATCTGTAAAATGGAGTTAATACCCATCTTCTAGGGTTGTTAAGATTATGTGAATGTTGTAAATGCCTTACATTTAGAAGTGTTTGGGAAATGTTAGATTCTTTTTTAGTTTTCTCTCTCTCCTTCCTCCTCTTTTTCCTACCACCTCTTTTTTTTCTCTCTCCATTTACCTCTTTCTATACATTTGGAGTTTTCCTCTTCTAGGTAAGACTTGTAGTCACTAACCACAATTTCTTTTCTAATCACATCAAGGTAGGGATAATTTCTTTGGTGAGCTCTGTTTTATAAAATTCCACTTTGATCTTGGTTTTGTTTATGAGATAATAATACTAATCTCATAGGATAATCTCATTGTCATAGAGAATTAACATATTTATAAAGCATTAAGAATAATGCTTGGAATGTAGTAGCCCTCCTCCTTCATAAATGTTAGTTGTACTCATTAACTTGAATTGTTTTTTTTGTTTTTTTTTAAGCAGGGATCTTCTCAAGTCTTCACTTGGGGCCCCTTTTTACAATTTATTATGTATGTCTCTACTAATAAAGAAAAGGGATGATGTGGGTGTGGGACAAGTAGGGAGAGATTGATAAAAGGTTACAAACTTTCAGGTGTAAGATGAATATAGTTTGAGGATCTAATGTATAACATAGTGACTATAATTGACAACACTGTATAATTGAAACATTGTATAATTGAAACTTGCTAAGAGAATAGAACTTAAAAGTGCTCACACACAAAAAAATATGTGAGGTGAAGGTTATACTAATTAACTTGATGAGGGGAACCCTTTCACAGTGTATTTTGTATGAAATCACAACATACACTTTAAATATCTTACAGTTTTATTTGTCAATCATATCTCAATAAAGCTAAGAAGAAAAATGATAATAGTACATTTTACCTTGATATTACCAATTGACCTTACCAGCATTATATTTTTTTGATAAAATTGATGTCTTTGTTTGTCTTTATGAATACATTGAGTTGTGAAAGTCAATATTGAGAAGAAATTATACTGTCTTAACTAGGCTGTTTAAAATATTTTTAAAAGTTTTACCCTCTGATTGTAGTATACTAATGGTGTTATATTCCTTTCCTGGTTATCTTGAAGGACAATGGAAATACTTATGGATTTCCAGCTGCTTCCCTGGCAGGGTAAGCTGACTGACATGTTAAACCTTAAACCTCTTAAATATATTGCTTGGCATATCATTAACCTGAGCACACTTCTACTTATACCAACAGAGTTTTTACCAAGACTCCAAAAGTGGTTGGAAAAACACATACTCACACTCACATACACACAGATTTTGTATATAAGTCCTAAGAAAACATCTCACTATTTCTATCCTAATGTGAAGAAATTGAAAGATTTTATTAAGGTTAGAGTTCCTTTGCTAACTTAGAAAAGATATTTGATTAACTTTGTCCTTCCTTTTTGTAGTTCATATTATGTCATTTTTCGTATTTTTTAGTTTAATTACCGTGACTAAATAAATAATCAATTTGTGACTTTTTTTTCCCTTAAGACCTTACTCAATAATTTGGTCTTCTTTGTTTATACAGTATTAGCTGCTGAAACCTTTGACTAGATAACTAGTTTTATTTGCATTGAGAAACAAGTTTCTGACTGACATAGTATCAACAAACAAAGTCTGAAACTTAAATGATCCTGAAAACAAACTTCACTTTTTAAAACAAACCTGTTTAGGAAACAAACTTGATTGTACTCGTAAAATAAACAACCTTCTGTGTCCTTCACAAATTGTTTACTGTGAAATGAAGCCCTTGGAAGACAGATGAACTTAGGAGATATGTGGTAGAAAGTGGAGTGGACTATTGAAGATGACTAGACAGTCCTACTTGCTGTCCTTGATGAGCAAAAGAATCCCACCAATATTAGGTCTTAAAATAATGAACACAGTAGTAGAAATAGAGCAATAACACTGAGTATGAATATCTTCCAAGATCATCAGATTCCCTTCCCTCAAACTGAATAAAACAGATGCTGATATATTTGAGTTGTTTTCTGTACATTTTGATGAGAGCCATGCTTGAAAAAAGAACGCAATAACAGGAACTTTTGTTTCCAAAAGCAATCATCTTTGCGCCTTTTTTTTTTAAACTATCAAATATGTTTATTTGCACATTACATGATTTTCCTTTTCTGTTTTAATCTTTTGAAATGAGCTTTGGTGATGAAAGTAATACCTTTGGACTTTGAGTTCAGATCTCTTCTGTTCCGTTGACTCACTTTGACGTGGCAGTAGTGTAAAAGCAACCCTGTGGAAAAATAACATGACACCTCTCCATGACTCATGGCTCTCTACACGTAAAGTGGATAATGCGCCTGCTGAGTACATTATAGCCTCTTTGTAAAGTGCAAGTGAAAGTGTGAAAAAAAAGCTATTGATCCAAGCTCACTGCACATAGAGCAGAAGGTACTTAAGTCTATTTTGATATCGAAAATGGAGGAATGAAAATGAATTTGTGAGGATAATAAATAGCCCTATCCCTGACCATTCCAATTCATTTTGTCTCAGATCAATTCAATATATGTCAATTTAGTTTAATTCTATTTGTTAGTTATTGGGTTCCACTAAAATCAAGTGCACTCCCAACACTTTCCTAGGCACTGGGAAATGTAAGATCAATAGTTAAGGATTTTGTCCTTGAGGAACTCAGTCCTGTTGAGAGAGTCTTGCATGTCCTTACAAGACCTGGTAGCTCTCCCATGAAACATGCCAAAAATGTAATGTGAATGCACATATTCCAAATTATTGGAATAGTCCTTATTTTCCAAAAGAGTAATGTAAACTCTCTTGTTAATAAGCCTCCTGACATCTGATCTTTCCAATCTTCTCATCTTTAACATAACCCTGTAGGTTTATTTGCTTTCTATTCTTTTCCTTTGTACTTATCCTCTCCTAAATTTTCATGCTTATTTCATTAAGAAAAATAATCCCTCTCCCTAAATTTCATTCTGTTGTCACAGATGTTGCTTGCAAAGACTTATTAACAACCACTCATCCACACATACAAGGACATAAGTACATACACATACATGCACATATGTACACAGTTAAATACCTGTCTTTATCCCACATTGTTGATATCCGATTCATTCATAGTGGCCACCTTGGATCTGACTGAGTGAGGCAGGAAGTGTCCATGGGAAATTCTCTAAAAGATTACATTTCTAAGATTAGTTTGAATAAAGTTTAAAATCCCTTTGTTAACTGCATATCTTTATCTTGTGTGTCTGCTTTATCAATTCTGCTGTGCTGTGGGTAATAGGCTGTGTTTTTTCTCAGGAGACTAATAATCTATTTTATCTTTCAAGACCCAAAGACCAAGCACTTTGAACAGGTGATATTGGTAGAGTTATGGGCTTCTGGATGTCGTTGACAACTCGGTTTGTTGTTATCCAAACTTTTGTTAGATGTACCTTTCAAGTAACTATTTCTTGTTGTAAGAAAGTGGCAGAAATGCTTTCCTAAGAGGAAATTGGGCTTTGACATCAGAGACTTGTTGCAACCTGACTCCTTTCCTACCTTTTAGCCTTGGGTGAATTGTTTAAGCTGTCCGAGCCTCAATTTCCTCATCTTTAAAAAGAAATCGATAATATACGAGGTGTGATCAAAAGATACAGTGTCTGCTGCTGCCACGTGCCATCGATGTAATGTTAATTGTGTTTTTTGACCTTGATGGAATTGTGCAAGCTGAGTTTTTAACGCAGGAATACTATGGTGAACTCTGAATATTATAAGGACTTATTAGAGCATTTAAGAAACAATGTGCATAGAAAACGGCCTGAGAAATGGGCAAACAGTTTCATCCTCCATCATGACAATGTTCCAAGTCACACATCCCTTCTGGAATGGCAATTTCTGTCAAATAAAAACATTATGGTGTGTCTCATCCACCTTAGTCACTGGATCTGGCACCATGGGACTCTGGCTCTTCCCCAAAGTCAAAATGATTCAGGACATCGAGACAGCCACGACAGCCCAACTAAAGACACTCACAAAAGAGGACTTCCAGAACTGCGTCAGAAAGTGGCAATGATGGAATAAGTGTGCTCGAAGTGAGGGGGAATATTTTGAGGGGGATTAATGGCAATGTATCTTTTACTGTAATAACTTTTTTAAAAATTTAAACATTCACCATATTTTTTGATCACCCCTATACTTTATAGAATTATTCTCCTCTAAGGGTGCCTTTCCTGACTAATTCTACCATGTTCACATAGGTAAATAGATTTTATAGTATATGATAGGCTGCTTTGTAAATAGTTTTCTTGGGTTTCTGTTGGTTTTATTCTTCCTCCTCAAGTGGATTTTGAATGATTTAAGAGCAAGGATAGACTTTTATTTCTTCTTTATCCTTCTCTGTGAAGTGATTAATAATACATCAGTAGGCATGTGAGATATGGTCCTCAACACCAGAGGAAATATGGTATACTCCTGATTATTCCTACGGAGACTTTAGTCAATCAAAAATATTTGACTGCGAATGTTGTTTCAGGAAGGACATTGTGTGTCTGGAGGTCATAGAGGTGAGTAACATATGAGTTTCCACTTTTAAGGAGCTAACACTGGGGAAGGGTAGAGACAATTAACATTAAAAGGTAAAGTAATTTCAGATGTTGATAACTACGATGGAGAAGATGAAACAATATGCTTGAAAACAATTGGCTTGGACTGAGAGGAGGCGTTTGAGTTGAGACCTGAATATTGAGAAGTGAGCCATGAGAAGATACAAGAGGATAGTATTCGAAGCAAAAGCAAGTGCAAAAGCCCTGAGACATACACCGACCTGTTAGTGGAATGGAAAGAAGAGCATCATAACCAGATACAACAAATAAAAAAGAGAATGGAGATAATAATGAGAGATAGGCAGGAGCCCGATCATTTAGGGCTGTATAGCCTAGAATGGAAATTTTGGACTTTAATTTTAGTGGGAAGGCTTTTAGGGGCTTTAAGTAGAGTAATGACATAATATGATTTACATTTTAGAAAGATCACTGATTGCTGTATGGGAGATAGACTGTGTTATAAGACTTTAAAATGGAGGTGGGAGACCAGTTCCAGGACAGAGATGGGGGAGGATTAGACTAAAGAACAGCAGTAGAGATGGTGAACAGTAGAGATGGTGAACAATAGATCTGGGGTATATTTTGGAGACAGAGCTGTTAAGACTTGCTGGTAAAGCATGTGATGAAAAGAGAAGAACCAAGTAGTTTGTCAGGTTTGAGGCCCTGAGGAGAAATTGCTTTTTTGGGAAGGGAGATCAATAGTTTTAATTTGGCTGTGTGGCCATTGTTCTGTATTGGACATTCTAATAAAGATATCAAGGTGGCTATTGAATATATGAGTTTGGATAACATGGACTATGTCTAGGCTTAAGATAAACTTTTTAGAGAGGCAACAGCATTTATATGGTTTAAGCATCGGCTTGTATGAAGTCACCTATGAAAAGAAAATTTTAGAGAAGACTTGTGCGGAGAAAGCCCTGGGACACTCTAAAATATAGAGGCCCATAAGAGAAAAAGATCCAGCCAAGAAGACCGGAGAAAAACAGCCAGTGAGATTAGCAAAAAGCAGGTGGAGTATGTTGTACTGGGAGCTGGTCAACTGTTTCAAATATTGCTGAGAAATCAAGTAAGTGAACAAAAATTGATCACTAGTTTTGCTATGGGATAGGTTATTGGTGACTTAGATATGAGCTCTTTCAGTGGAGTGCTTGTTTGGAGTAGATTAAGGAAAGAATGAGAGATGGAGCAGAGACAGTGAAATCAATAATGCTTTTAGAAGATTTTGCTCTTAAGAGGAGTAGAGCAATGAGTCAGAGTAGAACAAGGTTAAGGGAGGATTGTTTTACTGGATGGTAATGAGCAATGCTTATGCCTGATGGGAATGATCAAAGAGAGGGAGAAATTGATGTAAGAAAGAGAACAGATATTTGCTGGACTGAAGTCCTTGAGAAGGAGACTAGGGATGAGTGAAGAGAGAAAGTGGGGAGAATGGCCTTAGGGATAAGTATGGACACTCCCATTTTAACAAGATAAAAAACAGAATTTTGGGTACAGATGCATGTATTTTGGAACTGGGAGTATGAAGATGACTGCATCTTTTTTTTTTTTTTTTTTTTTTTTTTTTTAACAAAAATGAGAATGGTTTTTAAGGAGGTCAAACTGTGAGATAATGGTGCTGGATCTATCACCTGAGGGATTTGAAGTTGCCAAAAATAATAGGAAGTAGTGGTGAAGGGGGTACTGTAGACTGTAAGTGAGATCAATGGATAAGGTAGGGTGACAGGATTGCAATAAAGGATGTTGAAAGGTGGTAAGGTCTGATGACATGTGTTTTAAAAGAAGATAGGACCTTTGAGAGAAGAATGAGGAGAGACAAATTGGAAACTGCATTAGGGAACAAGAAGAAAACTTACCTCGAGGTAATGACTTATATGTGATTAAACTCACCTCGAGGTAATGATTTATATGTGATTAAACTCACCTCGAGGTAATGATTTATATGTTAAAGACAAAACAGTCATACTTGAGAGCACTTCAGTAAAAGCCACATCCTCAGGGAATGGGCAGGAGAGCTTTTAGGTTGAGGGTATAGATGAGTTTTATAATCAGAAAAAATGAACTACCAAGCACTCATTCTATGGCAGAAGCCAGTGCTCTAAACTCTAAACACATGGTGTTAACTCACATGATCGTTAATAATTCTGTAATGTAGTACAGTCATGTGCTGAATAATGACATTTCAGTCAACGGTGGACCACATATATGATGGTGATCCCATAAGATTATAATAGAGCTGAAAAGTTGCTGTCACCTAGGGACATTGTAGCCATCCCGACATTCTAGCAGGATGCGTTACTCACATGTTTGTGGTAAGGCTGGCGATGCTGATGTAGGGTGTTAGCAAACCTACTGCACTGCCAGTCATATAAAAATACACCGTAGCACATGCGATTGTGCACAACATATAGGACTTGATAATGGTAATAAATGACTGTGTTACAGGTTTATGCACTTACTACACTATACCCAGGTATTATTTTAGAATGTTCTCTTTATATATTAAAAAAAAAAAGTTTGCTATGAAATAGTATTGCTAGTTATGCTGGCAGCAGTCTCATACATCTCGTGTTTACAGCGTCTCTTGATTGCATCATTTTCTCTTGTGCTTGATTTAATCTTGTGTTGTTTTGCACAAAAACATGCGGTACAGGCTTGTAGCCTAAGAGCAACAGGCTGTACTATAGCCTAGGTGTGTAATGGGCTAGTCCCTCTAGGTTTGTGTAAGTGCACTTAGGATGTCCGCACAACAATGAAATCCCCTAACAAGGCATTTCTCAAAATGTATCCTACCTTTAAGCGGTACGTGGTTGTACTATTATTAGTCCCACTTTATGAATGAGGAAATTGAGAAGATAAGCAATTTGCTTGGGGGTCACACACACAAATGTCTGGATTTGAATTCTGGCAGACTTGACTTTAGCCAGTGTTTCAGCCTTAACCACTTGTCTATACTGCTGTTGGACCATGATTTCCAACACACAATGTTGGTGTTGAGGAAGGAAGTGAGAGATAGATGATGGCACTAAGTTAGAGGCTATGTACAGAGTACTATTGAATGAATGATGATCTGGGAAGTTTGGACTTTTGATGGAGGCTTTGGTGAATAGGAGTTTGATGAGCTTTTCCTATACTTGTATTTTAGCCCAAAGAGCAACTTAAAGATCTTAGATGACTAGTTTTGCTGGGGGCTCAAGATGTTTCGGTAACTGGGAGAAAGTGGGTAATGAAAATTTTGAGGTAGCTGGTGACACCACTGAGAGGAGGTGGAAAGGTCATTGATTATCTAAATTCTTTTTTAAATTAGTTTTTAAAAATCATTTTTATTAAATATATTGGGATGACATTGGTTAGTAAAATTATAGCAATGACCTATCATGTTATTGTCTTATAGTGAACTCATTTGACAGTTTTGGGTGGACATTATATTGACCAGTTTATCTTTCTGGTCTTGAAACTCAAGCTGTAGTTATCATCATCTGATATTATTAAGGAAACTGCTTTGGCTGCAAGATTTGGAACACTACTAATGACACTAAAAACAAGATAGAAGTTGATTTTGATGTAATAGTAAAACTTTTCATACTTTTTCACAAGGCTGCTTGCAAAAATTTTTAGCAGTACATTTTTTCTGATTATAAGAGTATTATCTGTTCATTTTAGAAAATTCATAACAATTTAACCTCCCTCCAAAAAATAAAAACCTATCAATGCCTATTATATTTTAATATAGCCTCCTACATATTATAATATAATAAAAAATTGAATCCTATTGCATATACAATTTTCCATTATGTTTCTTTCACGGCACATTTTTAATTTTCTGAGTATTTCCCTAGTTTAATAAGTTGCCCTCTCAAATATGGTTCATAACGACTATAACTGCTTTTGTTGAGAGGGCTGAATTTGGTAGCTTACATTTAGGAAACTTTTCAGTCCAAGCTTGTCTGATTTTTCTTTCCAATCTCTTGGGTAGGTCCCATTACTTTCAGGTTATTTTCAGCTGTAAGAATGGTCTCATTTTCAGGAATTAAAGTGCAGCCCAATCTAAACCAAAAACATCCAATTCACTGTTCTCTTTCCATCCAGCTCAGTCCTTACCATAGACTTAGCGGCCTATAGTGGGAAAGGGGTACTCCACTTGCTCACCTCAGTTTGCTCTTCCATGCTCACCCTACCTCTTCTGCGTCTTCCAAAGAGGGAGTGGGGTGACATTTATGGAAGAAGTGCCAAAGTTATTTTTTCTTAGTGTTCTTTGCTACATCTGTAATGAGAGTTGCACTCCCTGCCTGACCTCTTGGGAATACTCTAGCTCCTTTCCCCTCCTTGCTCTTCTCATGTACCTTTAGCTGCTTACAGTGCACGTCCATTTGACTGGGTGGTAGTCACCTTTACTTGGCTAAATTCCTACTAAATGGCTTATTGTCTGGCCACTCTGGTCTTTGTTCACTTGGGCAATGAGAAATATCACATATCTGTGACTTGTCAAATAGCAGAAGTGCACCTTGCTTGCTCAGTTGCTGCCCTCTAAATATATATATATATATTTCCCTAGAAAAGTGCGAAGACAGGAAGTCCAAAATAATATGTATGTATATATTCCAGAGGGCACATTAGATTTTCCCAGGGACTCTTTCACCCCTCCTCTCTGGGTGGACACTAAGATGGGTCTGTCCTCTATGAGATGGACAATTTGAGATGTGACACTGTTCTGAAGAAGTAACATGTCACAATCCCCTTCATAAAGTTCTTCATTCTCTGTAAGTAAAGAAAACCTTGGACTACTCCCTCTCTTGGCTTGATAGAGGACACATATTTTACTTCCCTGTACTTTGGAGATGAAAAGAGAAAATAGTGTTCTCTACCTATGAATTATCTTCAAAGTGTTCCCAACATGAATCTTTAGCCTCATATAGCTTGAAGATGAGTGATAAGGACTAATAGTTGAAGGGCCAGTTTGGCCACTTTTTGGTAAATGCTGTGGGGATGTGTCTAGAAACTTTTCTTGAAGCTTGTAATTGAAATTAAGAGGCAACGAGGAAAGTCCCACTCCTTATCCTGTTGTAACTGTTAATATTATATGAATTTTTAGTTCAAGTGATTTCGTAGTAAATATTGCTGGTCAACATGGCTCCTTCACAGAGGAGCTCCAGTCAACCACCAGGAGAGTGGCAAAAAAGAGGAACTGTTTACACGACAAAAATGCAAGTTATAAGACTGGGACTCAGCCCTGCTTATGTGAGTAACTAGATGAATGACCTTAGGCAAATCACATATTTTCTCTTGGTTTTATCTTTAAAATGAGGTAGTTGGATTAAAAGGAATTAACGGGAATTTGGAAGAAGTTGATTCCAACCCTCATGGATGACTTTGAGGGGTTCATGATTTCAGTGTAGGAAGTAACTGCAGATGTGGTGGAAATAGTGGGAATTAGAAGGGGAGTCTAAAGACGTGATTGAATTGCTGCAATCTCATGATAAAATGTTAATGGATGAGGAGGTGCTTCTTATGGATGAGTAAAGAAAGTGGTTTCTTGAGATGGAATCTATTCTTGGTGAAAATGCTGTGAGGAATGTTCAAATGGCAACAAAGGATTTAGAATATTACATAAACTTAGTTGATAAAGTAGCAGTAGGGCTTGAGAGGATTGACCTCAATTTGGAAAGAAGCTTGAAGTGGGTAAAATGCTATCAAAAGCATCACCTTCTACAGAGAAATCATTCAGGAAAGGAGGAGTCAATTGATGCAGAAAACTTCATTGTTGTCTTATTTTAAGAAATTGCCACAGCCACCCCAACCTTCAGCAACCACCATCCTGAGCAGTCTGCAGCCATGAACATGGAGGCAAGACCCTCCACCAGCAAAAAGAGATCACTATTCATTGAAGGCTCAGATGATGGTTAATATTTTTTAGCAATAAGGTGTTTTTAAATTAAGGAATGCACATTTTTTAGACATAATGCTTTTGTACATTTAATAGACAATAGTGTAAACATTTACTCATGTATGTCCTAGGAAACCAAAAAAATTGTACTTGCTTTATTGTGACATTTGCTTTGTTGAGGTGGTCTGGAACTGAACCTGCAGTATCTTTGAAGTATGCCTGTATTTATTAATGGGTAATTCTCACTGATGCTACTGTAAATTGAGTATTCACCACTCATTGAAAACCATTCTGAATGGAATGGCTTTGGGTCATAATTCCTGTTGCTTCTGTAGTTTTCCAGTATTCCTCAAACACTGATGTTTATGTGTTCAGTTGAGGTATCATAATACAATATTAGGATCAACAGACAATGGATTCATAGAGAAGTCCAGGAAACCCTATAGTGTTTTCATATATCAGATCTCCAAGTTAAGAAGCATTAGCATTGTTGAGGAGACTGATGATTGACAATATATGCTATGTTTTCCATCACTCAACATGTTACTTTACGTGTGGGTCATTCCTACTGAATTACTAACGAGGCAAGCCTCAAAGCTGTTACTAATCATCTTTGTCCAGATATAGACTAGACCATACTAAACCAATGTTTTCGGATACTGTTCCATCTTCAGTTATCCTTTGCTCATGTAAATGACAGAATTAGACATAGCTCAGAAGAGGGGCAAAATTGGATTCTCACCTGTCTAACTGAAGGGGTAGAGCCCTTGTCATTGATATTCATTTATAGATGTATTGTTGTTACTGTCTTTTGTGCCTACACCATTTTTTCCCATTTTCTTTGCCACCACCCTAGTTCAGGTTTTAAATCATTTAATGCCTGACAACTACATTAGTATTTTAATTAATAATGTGGACCAGTATGATATGACATTTGCAAAGAGCAAACCTTCCTACCAGGATGATCTGACCACCTAATCTACAGTCAATGAAGCATTGGTTTTGTAGCCTTTACAGAACTCAACAGGTGACCAAATGAAGGAAGCAATGCCTTTTCCTTGTTCACTACGTTTGCAAAGTAATGCAAAGAAGCCTCACAGTACTTTTCCTGTGCAAGTTAAAAAATAACCAGCTGATGCATTTTTTTCATTCTTTGCTTCATAATATAATATAAATCGAGGAAAATTTAGTAAAATCTGAATTGTTGATATTAGAAACTATAATTATGACTGAACAAAGTTGTATCCATTTGAGCATTTTATACCATCTTCACATGGATGTAGTACTATGAGGTGCCATTCTTAGTATTTTTTTTCACACTTTAATACCCTAATTTCTTCTTTTTTTTTTTTAAATCACTGGTACTTATGTTTTTAAAATTTCTTTTTTTTTTTTTTCACTTATTCCTAGTTGTTGCCAAATCCTGCTGCTTTCTTCTCCTTAATGTCTTATATTTTACTTTTCTCCTTGCCCTGCCCCTAGTAATTCACAGTGCCTTCACTCTAGTTCTGCTGTTTACTCCTGAACGACTGACCTTTTGCTGTAGTTTCTTCACTAACATTTGTATGGCTCCTTGCAGATTAAAGAACGAATCCTCATGTTTTCTTACTTGAGCCTTCTAATCAACTTGTTGTTATCACTGTTTTAAAGATGATAAAATATAGACCCTAAAAGTATCAAGGAATAGTAAGTAAAAGGGCAGGGATCAGAACCACATTTTCTGACTTCCAATCTCGTGCTCTTTCTGTATGCCTTCTGCCTTATCTTATGTCTCTCTCCAATCTCTTTATTTCATTGCTATCAGATTATTCTTTTCTAAAGCATTGCTTTGAACTGCTCTGTACGGGTCTCTTTGTCTTCTGGCCCCTGTGTATCTCTACCCTTTGAAGTTAGGCTACTTAACACTTGCAGATTTCTCACTGACCCAGACTCAAGGACAGATTCAGGTCTTAAATAGCAGGCCATCCTGAGCTCCAGTGGCTCAGAAGGTCAGTTTTGTCTTGCCTTGTTTATTTTTCCATTTCTAATACTCAGTACAGGCATAAACATTTTTTGCTAAATGAATTAAACCTTTATTACTGGGCCTTCAATAGCTTAA
The DNA here is from genome assembly GCF_057876585.1 of Rhinolophus sinicus. NCBI lineage: Eukaryota > Metazoa > Chordata > Mammalia > Chiroptera > Rhinolophidae > Rhinolophus > Rhinolophus sinicus. The sequence continues at coordinate 45,056,703 of NC_142501.1, read as the reverse complement.
TTCCAGGAATTGAACTTTTGGCCCTGCCTTGCATCACTATTCCAATAATTTGTACACTGTCTTGTTGTTCCATGTGCCTTAGTTACCGGCCTTGTTTACTGCTTAGTTCATCATTAAACTTTCCCTTGAACTAACATCAACAACAAAAACAACACTTGTATTCACAGAATATTTAGCATAGACACTCCTATATAGTAAGTAATCTTCTTTGTCTTATTCATAACTGGATTGGCGGACTGTAGAAGAGTGATTCATTCAGAAGACTTTTAATAAATATTTGTTGATTGACTCTATACATTTTGTTTTAAAATAAATCATTGTTATTGAGTCTCTGATACCAGCCCACATACTCTCCCTGTTTAGACATCTGCTTCCTGCTAGGCCTGACTATTGTCACCTGCCTACATGCATGGATTTCTTCCAATTGCGTGGTGCTGCCCACACCCCTTGATTGTCAAGACCCCGTGAATCTATTTGGTCTTTAGATACTACATTTAGTTGGATCAGATATTTACAAAGCCTGTGTAGAAGTCTTTAAAACCTCTTTAAAGCTTTCAAATTATTTTTTTTAAAATGATTTTCTGACTATTTTTGAAGTACATAGTTGTCAACCACATATCAGCTAGATTTTTTGACAATGAAGTACCAGAGAAAGTGATGTGATAGCAGCTAGTGGCTTCATAGTGATCATTTTTGGTGTATTTTCTGTACAGCTGCACTGCTGTCATTGAATAAACTGTGAGGGAAGAGAGTAAAAAGGACAATTGGGTGAAACAACATAATCTTTATATTACTGTCAGCAACAGGAAGAATAATTATCTCTAAATCTTTGAGTGAAATATATTAAGTGTATGGAATGATTTAGAATGTTTCTATTCATGTGTAAAGAAAAAGAAAACATCAAGTCAAATAGCCACGCTTTTTATTTTAAAGGAGTTTGAGCCACCCAAACTATGCTCCAAAAGCAATGCCAAGTTTACGATGGTACAAAATAAGAATCTTATAAAGTTAGTCTATTTATTATATATACTACGTTATAATAGTTTTTTGTTTGTTTCTTATAGGGTAGAGATTTATTTGAATTAAAGTACATCTGAGCCTTTTATGAAATCAAAGAGTATAGTATGTGCCCATTTTGTGAGTGTTGGTGCAGCACTTTTATTAGCTTCAACAAGTAGGTTTATTATTTTTTTTTATGGCATTTTGTTGGTCCTTCCTGTCAGAATTACCAAATAATACATCTTCCTATGAGAAAATAGTTTCATGAGCTATGTACAGTTTAATACAGCTTTAATTCCATAGTCACATTTAATGGTCTTAACCTATCATTATGGCAAAAAAAGGACATGGCCTGAATACATTTTTATATCCTATGTTACGTATTTGATTTTTTAGTTCCTATTTCACCACCAATTTTGAAGTAATTCAAATTAGTGATTTCTTGTAAGACTTCAGAATTACTGTCCATCAGAACTGATTTTGTTCTCTGAGAACAAGGAAGTGAGGTGTTACAGTAGGCGTCTGTCTGTACCCACTTTCTTCTTGTCCCTGAGAAACCTCTTTTAAGTATTCTGACTGGTCAAAGGGACTCAAGGATTAGATGTTGATGTTTTGTTTAAGTGGAATAGCATTTAATAGGTAAGAACAGGAAGGAAGAATTGACTAATTGTTTCCAAAATGGGGGTGAGAAACTGGGCATGCAATATAATCTACTAATTTATCTGTTTAAACTAGACACAGATTTTTAGGAACTACAGTGTCAACATAATGAAATTTCACTTTCTTTATGGTATCTTCTCAGGTGCCATATTAATTTTTTAAAGAAGTTCAAGTAGGTCATCAGGACTGCTGTTTGCCCTAAAACAGAGGAGACATTTCTAAAAGATTTGTCGTATTAATGATCTGAAAATAAAGGGCTACTTTCAAATTCAAATTTCAAACCCTTATGTTAAGTCCTCCAAAATTACAGAAAAGTGAATTCATATTTGTTTTTCTAAATGAGATACTAATTTTTCTCATTTTGTAGATATGTTAGAAGTTTTCAGCAATCTGGTAAACTATATACAATTTATTAAAATCAAGAAATAGTTTTAGGGTAGCATTTTTAATCACAGTTAAACATCCTACCCTTGAGGGTTTTAAGTAGGACTGAGGCAGTTCAAACGTTTTGTAAAGTGGTGGTTGAGTTACTGTCCTAATTATAGCAGATACACTAGTTATAGTAGATCTATCTCCAATTAATTTTCAACGAGTCCTTTTCATCCAAATGATGATTGACTTGGTTTCTTTTCCTTTTCATCATGGTTTTCTTTTTCATCACGACTCATTGTTCTTAGTGACTAGTCAAATATTTAAGTTATCAGCTGCAGAATACCTAGACAACAAGCAGGGGAAACATAAACCTTGATTTTTATGACCATGCTCCGTTGCAGTGTGCCTAGATTTTAGATGTGTCTACCAATATACCATTAATCATTTCCTCCCTGGAAATATATTTTTTTCTGACCTTAAATTTATTGTATTCTATTTGATGTTAAAAATGTAACAACAAGTATGTTACATTTTTAGATCAATTTGAATGGTATTTATTGAATTGCTTCTATGTACAATTTATTTTAATGGATTAAAAAGAAGCGCTGTGAGGCGTCGCATTTCAAACTTTAGTATGCATTTCAGTTGCTTGAGGTTCATATTAGAATGTAGATTTGAACTTTGCATGTCTAGGGTGGGACCTGAGACTGCATTTCTAACAAGCTCCCCAGTTGATGGTCATGTTGCAGGTCCCTGAGTAGCAAGTCTATAAGGTATGGGTTATATCATTAAATAGCTGACATTTTATCGAGGAATTGTTTTTACACATATGAAATACTTAAATAATACTTCAAGATAGGAGGTAATTGAGAGCTAAAAGAGAGGAGGACAATATGAACTTGGGAAGCAGAAATCATTAAAGACTACAAAAGCAGGGTTTAAGCTCGGCGTTAAAGGGAGGCAGGGATTGGTAGGAAGGCAAAAGGAAAAGCTTCACTGGGAAAGAGAGCAGTGTCAAATACAAAGATGAGTCTGAGTGAGGGCAGTGGCCTTTCAGAGCTGGGAGAAGATTCTCTGTTCCTGTCCCTCCCCCTGCCAACCTCCAAGGTACGAGAATTTTAGGGGAGAGGAGGGACAGAGAGGAACCTCTGTAATTTGCTTAATTTTCCAATATATCGGAGTTTTGAAGTTCCTTGTTTTGCTTATTTCTAGTTTGATTCTGCTGTGCTCAGAGAATATACTTAGTATGTTTTCAGTTCTCTGAAATTTGTGGAGACTTACTTTATGGCTCAGTATATGTTTTGGTAAATGATTCATGTGCACTTAAAGAAAGTGTATCCTACAATGATTGTATTTAATGTGTTATAATTATCAGCTAGGTCAAGATAGTTAATAGTATTGCCTAAATCTTCCATATCGCTACTGACATTTTTTAACTTGCTTGTTTTATTAATTACTAAGAGATGTGAGTTAACCTTCTTCAACTGTGATAATGAATTTATTAATTTTCCTTTTGTTCTGTCAATTTTTGCTTTTTATATTTGAAGCCATATTATTGGGTAGAGACATTCAGGATTGATATATATCTCTATATATTTTTGTTTGTTTGTTTGTTAGTTTTATCGATCCTTGTATTAGTTTTGTACTGCTGCTGTAACAAGTCGTCACAGTTTAAAACAATACAAACTTATGATCTCTCTGTTCTGGAGGTCAGAAGTTCAAAATGGGTTTCCCTGAGCTAAAACCATGATGCTCCAGAGGCTCTAGGGGAAAATCTTTCCTTGTCTTTTCTAGCTTCTATTGCTGTAGTCTTTGTGTTCCTAGGCTCATGGATCTTGCTTCATCTTCAACGCCAGCAGAGTAGCAAGCATCTTTAACCTCTCTGTTTTCATCTTCACATTTTTTTTCTCTTATAAGGACTCTTGTGATTGGATTAGGCCTGCCTGATCTAATGCGGATACCTGATACTGGATAATGCAGGATAATTCTCCATCTCAAAATCCTTAATTTACTCACATATGCAAAGCCCCTCTTGCCATGTAAGGTAACATTTTCACAAGTTTCAGGGATTAGGACGTGGGTATCTTGGGGTGGGCATCATTTTATCACAATCCTGTTATCATTATGAACTATTCCTCTGTATCTTTAGTAATATTTCTTGCTGTAAACTCAAATTTATTTTCTTTTATGGTTCATTGAGTTTCTTAAATCTGCAAGCTTATGTCTTTTTATCAGGTTTGGAAATTTCTTGGTCATTATCTTTTTACATTTTGTTTTTGCCTCATTTTACTGCTCTTCTCCTGGAGCTCCAATTACATGTCTATTATATGTTGAGTGTGTCCCACATCTTCCTTATGCTCTCTTTTCTCCTTATTTTTTCTACCTGTACTTCAAATTGGGTATTTTCTATTGATCTCTTTTTGAACCAAACGTGTCTTTTGTGCAAGCTGTTGTAAAACCTATTCAATTACTTCTTGATTTCAGTTACTCTCTTTTTCAGATCTAGAATATCCATCTATTTTTCTAGATTCAAATTTTCTTGAAATCCTCTCTTTTCATTCATTTGTCCATCTTTAATATATTTGTAATAGTTATTTTAAAATCTTAATTAGCTAACTCCAATATCTTGGTCATCTGTGGATTTATTTCTATTATCTTTTTTTTCCTCTTGATGATTGGTCACATTGTCCTTCTATGATATATGTCTTGACCTTATTGATTTTATGCCAGATATAATGTGTAAAAGACCGATAGAGGGAGATTTTTGTTTGTTATTTGGAATGAAGCAGAGATTAAAAGAGATTGGGAATCACTGTGAATAGTATAGTAGGAACATAAGGACACCTGCTTATTGCTTGTGAAGGAATTGGGAATCATATTTGTTAAATTGATTGGTAAAGTGGAGCCAAATTGTGGGGTTTTCTCTAGACCTTGCTGAGAGATTGAGTAAGCTTTGTGATTTTAAGCAAGTAATTTAACCTCTTGTTGTCTCAACTTTAAAATGAGATAATTATAGTATCTATCCCACAGAATTATTGTGAGGATTAAGTGACTATGTCTGGCAGCATAGTAAGTGTTTAGTATGTGTTGGCTATTATTTATTTGAGGCTATTGGAATTGGTTACCTGGCAGCCATTAGTGTCTTTGACAAGCAGGTTTCCAGAGATTGGTGGTGACAAACCTGAGTGGAAGTGGTTCAGGAGAAGACAAGGAATTAGAGACAGGAAGAGTAGGCACCGTTTTGTGATTGCTATATGTAATGGGGATTAGGAAATGTGGTAGCCAGAGGGGGACATAAGGTTAAGTGATGGATTTAAGACATGATAATAATAATAATTATAATTATAGTAATATTCACAGTAACTCTATAAAGTAGGTGCTATTTTCACCCCCATTGTAAAAATGAGGAATCTGAGGCCTAAAGAGAGGAATGCAATTATAAAATGTTTGTATGCTGAGAACAATCTAGTAAAGAGGGAAGAATGCAGGAGCTGAAGGGATAATTCCAGGATTAAAGTTTTCGAGTAGGTGAGAAATGATGGAATGCAGCCTGCAAGTGGAGAAACTGAACTTTGATAGGAACAGGGAATGTGCAATCATTTTAATAGTATTGAAAGCAAAATACATGAATAGATTTAGGGGGGAGGAAGATAAAGTTTTATTCTGATAGTTTGTCCTTTCTTACTGAAGTAAGAAAGGGATTAGCTGGGAGTAGGGTTGGAAATGTTAGAGGAGAAGCAGTGAAATAGTTATTTTGGGGAGTGAGTAAAATAACTTGGGAGCCTCTTGGTAGTGCTAAGGGCTCATTTGAAGACTGTGATCAGAAATTTAAAGTGCAGATTGTGAAGGCAGGAGAGAAAAGGGAGTTAGGGAGCTCATCTTTGGGAAGGAAGATGAAATTAACGTGGTGAAGTCCAGAAAGGGATATAATTCTTTTCCCTTGCAAAGCTTAAAGTCTACCTGCCAAGTTAATTGCTGCCCACCTAAAAGGACACATAAGTAAGTAAATGATAAATCCCAAATGTGTCATGTAGACGACAGGCTTTGTCCCTTCAAGGGAAGGAGCAAACACTTTGGATAACACGAGTGGCTCTAGTGGAAGGTGAACACTGATTGGGCATTAAAGTATGTGAAGATGACAAATTGGTAATCATTTAGCATCCCTTTGTTTCAGTACTGTGCTTTTTAAATCCAGTGTTTGAATTCCTTATCTGTTGATTCTACCTCCTGCATAGTTGGGTGGATAGAGACACTGATTTGTCCATTTCCCTTTAAAGATAATACAACATTATAGTTATCTTTAAATGAGGTATAATCACACTGTAATAACCTTGAATCATCTTCATTTTTATTTACATATATATTTTGCAGGCTGTGTTCTGCACCTTCACATTTCTGTTAGAATTTACAGAAGTGTTTTTTTAGTATTCTGAGCTATCTTTGACTTGAACGTGAGGGGTGGCCAGGAAGGAAATATATAAAACATGCTTTACATATGAGCTAAAGGGAAATTTTTTTTGTACACACAAAATTATGTTAACTAGTCACACAATTGGGATAATGAAGGGTTTGTAACTGCCTTGTTACTATTTTGCCTACTATTGAGTGAATTTATTATTTTTTCTTATTGCATATTTTTTTTCTTATGGCCTAGTTAAGAATGACCAACTCCGTGTTTGCAGTCATTTTAGTGAACAGGCAGCCTTCTGTTTTAAACAGAGAAATGTCTGTTAGTAAGAAACATGCAACAATAATGTGGGTCTTTTCTTAGTAGTTTGTTTTGGAACTTTATATACACTTTTATATAGCAGCTGCAAGGAAAAGTGTGTGTAGGTTTTTGTTTCTTAAATGTTAATGTAAGGAATATTTAAAGAACTGTAGGAAGTTTTTCAACACTGCTTTGTTTGACAATTACTATTTAAATTTTTCTGCATTTCAGTTTTATTACTAGATGGCTACAATTTTACAGTTATTTCGCTAAAGATATTTTTTTTGGACAATAAATTCTGTATATTTTTCTAATCTTTTAGTTTTTTAAATAGCATTCAATATTAAAGACAATTAGAAAAGTAAATCCTCAAATTGTAATTTTATCACATTAATAGCTTTAAATTCTTTGTACATTCTAATGGCATCCACTATACATTTTTTTTTACTTTGAAAAAAGGCTTTAGGAAATTTTAATTTTATATAGGCAGAATTTGTTTAACATTGCCTGTGTTTGAAATTTGTGTTGGCTCAGTTAAGAATGTATAATATTTGGGATTGTATAGATAGATATTGCTGAAATAATATATAGATATCACTAATTTTATACTTAATTTGCCAAGAACTGTTAAAATTCCATTGTTTTCTTTGTATTATATCAATTCAATTTAGGAACATGTAAGAAGTCTCATTTACTATTCAAATTATAGAAAGCATACTTGTAGAACTATTGACTATATATTTTCATATTGTTATCTATATTACAAAACATGATATAGTATTACATTGCAAGGAGTGTCATTTATGCTGAATTGTGTTATCTCAAGGGAAAGAAGATTTTTTGAGATTAACGGCCCAAAATACTTATTGCATATTTCCTGACTGTTTTTTATATGCTTTTTAGGTATGAAAAAGAATAACAACTCTGATTATTTTTGGCATTACATAAAGTAGTGATACTAATACCTAGAACATTTTATCCTTTCTTAATTTAAAAATGTTTTTAAAGGAGCTGGAAACGCGGTAATTATTCTATGTGATGTTTTATTTTCTAATCAAGACACCATTTTTTCCTGATCTTAATTGCTAGTACAGTCAGAAGGATAAAGTGATCTTTCTTCATAGGTTAATGGCGCTTACATTTTAATGTGTGTAAAATTCTCCTGGGTGTTTGGTAAATTTGTGGATTCCCAGACTCAGCCCTCTAGCAATATAGATTTACCAGTCAGCATGTTTAACAGGCGCCTAGGTGATTAAGATGTATCTGGTCCTTTGACAAATTGGCCAGGTGGCTGTTCTTCAACATTAATTTAATTCTCACTAATATTAATTCAACATTCATTTCAACATTAACTCAATTTTCATTAAATCATCAGCACTCGTCTTAAAAGGAGTGAGACTTTGATATTAAGCTGAGATTGTTTTAAAAGCTTACATGAAAGTATTTTGGCTATTTCAATAGTTTTGGGAGTTAAAAAAAGTTCCTGTATTTTGTAGAGTTCTGCAAGTTGATAGATGCTATTATATCTTTTGCCATTTTGTCTCCATAACAAGCCTGTGAAGTAGGTAAAACAGGTATTATTATCTTCAGTTTATTCATTGGAAAATAGGCTAGTGAAAGTTCGGTGACCTGCATTAGGTCACATAGCTAATAAGTAGCTGAGCTTAACTAGAATATAAGTCTTGACTCCTAGACCAGTGCTCTTTCCAGGATGTCCCACCATATAAGTTATCTAAAATTAAAGAGTTTTTGTATGTACATATACATACATTATTAAAGTTTTCCAATTAGAAAAGTTAGCATGCTGATTTGATTTTAGCATATTTTTAGACAGCAAATATGCTTTATCCTACAAACTCTAGACTGTGAGTTGTGTAAAGGCATGGGTTTTGTGTTATATATCTGTATTCTAGTTGCAAGCTTACTCTTTTGCACAGAGTACCTGGGTATTCAATAGTGTTTGATGAATGAACAAATGAACGAGTGAATGAATGACCTTTAGGCTTTTGTGTCAAGAGAGAATGTTTGAAGGTTTTTGTTATGTGTTCTTGTCTTAAAATGGGAAAAGCTCGTAATTGGGCTCTTGATTTTTAAATGGGGATGGCACACATTCTTGAATCGTGAATACGTATGTAGTGCCAGTTCTTACAAGCAGATGCCAAATAGTGCTTCATGAAGCTGCACAGCAATGATATGATAGTAGTATTTGTGTTTGTTTGTTTTTTTGTAATGCATTGTAGAATATTTTATACTTTCTAGGTCCTATACACACTCCCCCCCCCCCCCCCAGTAATATAATGTATGTTACCAGGGTGGAAACTCTTAGTGGAGGTGAAAGAGGTTCGTTTTATTTTAGAAATATATCAGAACCCCTTGGAGAACATCTAAATAAAATGTTGCTATACCTAGCAAACCTTTAAACTACCATTATAACTTTTTCCTTGCCTTTCTAGAAAGAAACTGACCCACCTCCTGCTCTACCCAAGTGGTTTTGGTAGTTTAGGAAGATTTCCAATATTCTAGTATATATCTAGTAGAGATCCTTTTGTGTTATATACAATAAAATATCTGTAGTGTCGCTTCCTAAGTGTATAAAACCTAAAAGGCACATTTACCTTTCTTTCTCTAGAACCAGATTATTCCTTATGCCAATTATTCAGAATGTCCACCTACACAGTTTTTGTGGGCTACTAGTTTTATTTGATTTTGTTTTATCAACATATATAATGTTTATAGGAGTAGCAGGAAGACTGAATGAATCAAATATATACTCAGCTATTTCTCTGCGTATTTGCATACTTGCATATTTGCAACTCATAACTAGCTTGGCATAGAAGTATATTGAATCAGTGGTTCAAAAGACATTTTGGATACACTGTGGTTTTCATGTATTTGTACAGTTTCCTTTTTTAAAAATATTATACATAATTGATAAGTGCATTCATTATTAATCCTGAAATCCCATTTCTAAAAGGTAAGAGCCTACCAAAATGCCTTTTATTGAAAAAGATTGGAGAAGAATTTAAGAAGAGAAAATACTTGAAACACTTCTCATGAAGACATGCTCTTCATTGATATTCTGGGCACTGGTTTTGATTCAGTGTTTGGTGTGGAGCCAAGAGTTCCTCCCATGCACTCTCAAGTTCTTTGAGTTGCCTCAGTAATAGCTGTAGAATCATGGGAACTTGGCCTTTACTGTTGTTGATAACATTTCATGGTGAACAACACCCTTTAATCCTTGATATACTGAACTTGCTTGTACAGCATTTTTTTCAATATAAGAATAGTTTTTCAAACATTGTCATTATGAATAGGGCAATTGGGCAAAGAATTTACTTTGAATTTTTTTTTCCTACCATTCTACTTTCCCATCTATGATTCTTGTTTGTTTTCCCACATCCTTCACCAATCTTTTAGCACTTCTGAAAACTACTGCTTCCTACTATAACAATCGTTCCTTACTGATGTTTTGTTTTTCCTTCCATACTATACTTTCTGAGCTTTTCTTGATTTTCTTTTGACAGGGGTTCCCTTTGGGTTCCTAGAGCACTTTTGATTCCCTTTGCAATACTTATCATTTTATCTTGTATTTTGTTAAGCACCATGTCTGAATTCTCTGAAATGCAAGCTCTGTGAGGTAAAGGCTTATTCATCTTTGTTTCTCACCAGTGCCAAACATAGGGATTTTCAAAAAGAGGTTGCTCAATAAATATTTATTCTTTTAAATTAAATTAACCTTTTAGTCTGGTTTCCTTGAATATAATTCTATAAAAGCCAGTTGTCTCCAGGAGCCTTTGTAAAACCTAGACAGAAGATGCTTTTCTCCTTTGGTATAGTAATTAGCCATTTTGTTTTCGATTGTTGGTTCTGATTTCAGATGCACACACCATCAGAACTACCTATCTTTGGTGGTACCTTTCCCTCTTGTTTTCTATGAGGGATAAAATAGTCTCCAGAGCTTCATTCTCCATCATCCTGTCTCTATTTGTGTATCTAGATAACAGTGTTTGACTCTATTAGCAAACTGCTGTGATCACAAGAAAGTAGCAGTAGTTGAAGACCTTCCCCTTCTAGTATTTAAAGGATCCTGGACTCTACTCTTTTTCTGCATCACCTAAAGTGGCGGCTGAACATTCAGCGATGGTAAAAACAGTTTTGAACAGTGGGTAATAGCTTTAAAGTCTTGAGGCTGGGGCTTTTCCCTGTAACCAGGAAGAGCACTTTGTTATATCTCATTAACTCCGCTTTGTTTCTCTGTTGCTGTTTTTACTTATTAGCAAAAGAGCTTTATGTCACTACTGTACACAGGAAGCACAAATGGTGAATGCAATAAATATAGAAGTGACAAATGGTGCTACTCATCCCCATTCTTTGCCTTTTATTCCAGGAAGATTTAAAATAAATTAATTGGGGTGGAGTCACATAAGAACATATTCAAATTCCTTTAACTTCCAGTAAATAAATGCTTTTTACCTTTGGTTGTCAGAGATGTGAAATCCATCTTTCAGAAAGGCCAATTAGTGACTTTTAAGTGATTGTTAAGAAAAACAGTGTGATTCCTGTTGCCTTTTATATATCAATCATCTCAGCTTAATTCTGTCCTAGTAGACAATTTGACTTCTTATTGCTGAAGTTAATTGCAGTTTTCATGAAGCATATTTCCACATCACAGATGAAATCCTTGCTGGCCATGTGACTTGGGATAAATTATCTCTGAGAACTGTTTCCTCATTAGTAAATTGGGGACACCCAGCTCAGGGTCCTTATAGGACCTGCCTTCTTGTCTAGCCTAGATTAATTTTCCTCTTGGTTGGCTCCAGTGATGCCACACTTAGGAGAGGGCACAGTGGGTGAAGGACCACATTCCATGAATCTTGGGGTACACAGTTTTCATGTGTCTCTTCTCTCTGCCTTAGCAGAGAGGACCAGAACTTCGGGGTGTGAGAGGTCCAGTCAGAGAGAAGATGCCCTGGTAATACCAGTGGCACATACTAGCTCTATCAGACAGACACAGGGGCAGTCTGCCTGGCCTGACCTGTAGCTTGCCAGTTAGCTTACTGAGCAGCTGTGGGTTTTATTTTTGCTTTGTGAGCAAAGAACATGTGGGATAACCAACTTAAGACCTCATACATACAGAGTGCCTCACATATCTCATGTTTATTTACTGTTCATGAATATTTAATGCATCAGGCATCTCATATTTAGAGCCTTTTGAATATTAGGTGTCTCTGGCACAGTTAGTGCCTTGTGAATTTAGGTTTCTTTCGGTCCTTCCATCCCTATCTCTGTTTAGGGACACATGCTTTACGTACTAACCACTTCCGTTTATATGTTTAACATGTCTTACGAATTCTGCTGTGTCTCACAAGCTATTCACTACTTTTCTATGCTTAACACATCTTAAAAGTTTTACCTATGTCTTATTAACTACAGACTTATTCATCTTCTACAGCAGAGTTACTGTAAAAAGCAAATGCACATTACTGGACTGTCCCTCTTTTGTGTAGAACACTCTTCCTCCAGATGTCTGCTTGACGTCTTCTCTGACTACCCTGTGTAAAATAGCAACCTGCTTCTTTCCCAACCCTGACACTTGACTCCCTTTTCTACTTTAGTTTTCCCCATTGTATTTATCATCACTGAACCGCTATACACTGACTTCTTCCTCACTAGAATCTAAGCTCCTTGAGGGTAGGCACTTTATCTGTTTTATTCAGTATTCTTTCCTTCTCTAGTGCTTGACACATAGTAGTTGTTCATAAATATGTGTTTAATAAATGAGTAAATGGGAAGCCAAATGATTCCTTGGAGAGTCACTTAAAATAGTGGGATTCTTTTTCTTCATTAAAAAATAGTGTAGGCATAAAGAAAAGTTTTGGTCATAAAGGCCATGAAACCACTAACTATCAAGTAACATTTTACAATGTGAGAGAGTTAATAATACAATAAATATTAACTTTTAAAATAATAACTAATAACTTTCTTAATGTTTATCTGAGAACAGAAGGATGTTTAACTTCAGCTACCATTTTTGAACCTGTAGTACCATTATAAATCAACCAAAAATAATTTTACAATAGTTACCACGTATTTCAACAAGTATTTGTGGAATATGTGCTCTTTCCAAACAAGTACAAATAATGGATTTTGATATTAAAGATTTAACCTTCTATATGAGAAAACAGATTCATTCAAGGAACAGGAAAGGGAGATGTGTGGCAAGATAGGATTTAGCGTAAAATGAGTCATAAAGCCAAAAAGTGATTAGGAGTTCAGAGAACCAAAAGGTCAGTTTTGACTAAATGCCGGGGCGGTCACTGTCTGGACTTTGAAAGATGGACTGGATTTGTAGAAAGGGGAGGTATGTATCTGATGGAGGTAAGGAAAAAACATGCTGACGTCTTGCATAACATAATAAAGAGTTTGAATTGAAAGTTTTCAGATTAGGGGGTAACATGGTCAGATAAATGTTTTAGAAAAGCAATGATGGGTGTTGTGTGGGAGGGAGAGACGATGGCTTCAGCAAGAATACAATTAAGGAAAATAGAGAAGGTTGCTCTAGTAATTTAAGAGCGATGATGGTGTTCTGTACTCAAGTAGAGTCAAGTGGGTTGTTTTTTTTTTTTTTACCTTTTATTAATATTTTTTCTGCAATTGATTACTCTCCTTTTTTTACCAGGTTTTGATAATCTTCATGTAGGTTTCTGTTATTGCACATAGTACACAGTATTGCAATTATTATTATTTTTCCCCCATGCTTCTGTCCTCTACTAGTTCATAGTCATCTTGTGCCCCAGGCATCTAACTCACTACTCAGAAAATGTAGGACAAATAAGTGAGTTTAGTGAACTCCTAAGCTGTTTGGTTAGCATGGGATGCATCTAAACTGGTTTCCTTCTTAAATTTAGCTCTCAGAATGTTTAAAGATTTCAGTCTTAAATTGGGATAGTCAATGGCTGTTCACATAAATACATTAAAGTAGTTCAGGTGATTGGCACAAAATACAACATTTTGCATCTTGACAGTGTCTGGAAAAGAGTATTACCCACATTTCAAATTCCTCAAACATGTCTGTTCTGCTTCCGTCTCTTATAGTTGTTTTGTGCGTGATTCCATTCCCTTCATCTTGGTTGTCAAATGAGATGAAAACATTCATATATAGAGAGTGCTAAAATAAACCAAACATTAGATTTGGTGTTTAAATATGATGGAATAAAGGTAAGCATCTTGCAGAGATGAAAAAAATAGCTTTTTAGTATTTTGTCTTGGAATTCTTACTCTACCAAAAACTTTTTTTTTTTTTTTTTTTTTGATGGCTTTTATATATGGAGAACAGACACAGCAGTTTGGTAAACCCTTACGATTTCAGAGCAAAGACTAAAAAGAGTCACTACCTACAAGAAATCTGGGAGGATAGACTAGAGAAACATGTCTAAAATGTCTACTACAAGTACAAAATATGTATATTTGGACTCTTTAAGTACCTTCTAGTGATTTTACTTCAGTCTCATTACAACCTTCATAGATAAGCAGATTAGATACTGTTTATTTCTGTTTGACAGATGAGGAAACGTGGTGTTATCTCCCATCAGCAGTCTGTTTTCCCTTATTTCTTTATATCTCTGTGCATGAACTCTTGCAAAAGAGCTTCTTCATAAACTATCATTTGATGCTAAACATGGCCACTTCAAACTGAAATCCAATGACTTTTTCTCCTTATGATGGTTTTTTAAATACAGAGTCTGCATTTCCCAAAACACTTTAAAGTGCATATTTTGAATTGTGTGTAGAACATTGTTGGCACCAGAGATAATGTCAGTTACTTTGAGTTTGCAACTAAAATTCCGGTTAGAAGAATCCTTTTTAGTTGTTCGTTTGACTTGCGGTTACATAAAAGCCCCTAGGGATACAATTTAAAAGTCTGGCTAAGACTATTGTGCTAGATTTGTGTGGGTGGCTGCGGTTAAGGCAAAACTTTGGCATACTCAAAATCTGAAGAATTTGATCCTCACTCCATCTAACATTGTGTTAAGTCTGTAGCTCAGCACACAGCTATTTATATCTTCGTGGACAGTGCTTGCCATTAGACTATTTTTGCCATCACCCAAGTTGGTATGGCCATGTGTGAAGGGCTATGGCTCAATAGATCCCAAGTATTAATTTACCATTACGTATTTGGGAGAAATGGTGAAAAATGTAGATTCCAGGGTCCCACTCCAAGGGTCTATTTGTAGAGCTGCAATGAGGCACAGAAACCTAAATTTTGCTCATAAAATATGTGCCAGGAATTGTTCTAGGTTTTAGGGGTATGTCAATATGTTCTTTCTTGGAGTCTTCTTGTTATTGTATGTATGTATGTGTGTGGGAGTGTGGGGATCCCTTCTGGGAAGAAGACAATAGCATAACGAATAAGTTAACTATAAAGTACATGAGGGCATGATAAAACACTATGGAAAAAATAGAGTTGATTAAAGTGGATTAGCAGTGTGGGGAGTGGTGTGTGTAGGGGGTAGGGATTGGAGGCAGAAGTGGGAGTGCAATTTTACCAACTCTTAATATTCTTCCAATATGTGTTTGACAACACTTTGAGAAACCCTGCTGTAGACATTATAATTTAAAATGGTGTTTTGATATGATTTCTCAATGTGGTTCTTTAAATTAAAAAATGTATATATATCTTAAGCCCAAACATTATGATGTGAATTATAAAGAACTGAAGGAAACATTTTTAACGGTTTTATTTTGGTGTAAATTAAGACCATAAAATTTACCCAATATCAATCAATTTTAGTAAACTTATGCAGTTGTGCAACCATCACCATAAGACAGTTTTGAAAGACTTCCATTGCCCCAAGAAGTTTTTTGTTCTTGTTTGCTGTCAATCCCTTCTCCCACTCTCAGTCCCAGACACTCAACGGATCTGCTTTCTGTCTCTATAGTTTGGTTTTGCTTTTTTTTTTTTTTTTTTTTATAGTTTGCTTTTTCTAAATAAATGGAATCATATGATATTTAATGTTTGAGTCTGATGTCTTTTGTTTAGTATTATTTTTGAGGTTCGTCCATGTTGTTGCATGTGGATTTCTGAACTACATAACTATAAGATTATAAATTTGTGTTATTTTAAGTTGCCAATGTTGTGATAATTTGCTACAGCAGCTATAGAAACAAATATACCCCATTAATTGCCATGAGTTAATGAGTGACTTTGTAGCTATATGACAAATACATATCACTTTTCCAAGAATCTAATTTATGATTTTTAAAGTTATTTTAAGATTATTTTATATTTTAATCATATCAACCCTTGCTTATTCTGTTCATTAATTGGAAATGAAAATGTGCTCAGTATTGTACTCAGTTAGCTAGGAGACTCTCAGTGACATTCTAAATGTAATGAGCCATAATCCCCCAAACAAGAAGCAATCTTGTTATATAATAGAAGCAACTTGTCCCTGGATTGGGGTAGATTTTCAGCTTTGAGAGCTTGAGCAAGTAACAGCCTTTTCTGGCTTAAATTTTCTTCTCTTTTAAACAAAGGAGTTAGAATAAATAATCTTTCAGGTCCCCTCAAATTCTGTGATATGATAATTCAGTGCACGTGTATATGTGTGTATCCATACAATTATGGTATACTTTTACCTTTTCAATTCATGATTTGACTCAAGTCAATATATTAATTTATATATTAATTTTTATATTTTAAATTAATTAATTAATTCTTATATTAATTTTTGCTCCAAAAGACGCATTAGAGCTGATGGTCCGGCGAGGTCTTATTTTCCGGGAAACACGGTGTCACAAAGAAAAGACACAACTAGACAAATAGCTCTGCTTAAAGTGCTATGCCTGGGTGCTATGAAAACATGGAGGAAGGGGACTTAACTCTTAAGAGATCAAGACTGGACTCCTAAAAGAAATGATGCTGGCCAAGAAGGGACTGGTGGGTGGGTGAGCTGAGGATAGACATTTCAAGCAGAGGACAATGGAGCAATGGAGAGGGAGAGAGGCTGAAGTTTTTTACAGTAGAAATGGGTCAGCCTAGTTATGAAGGTGATGGGGGCTATTAAGAGACTTTTTAATAGAAAAATTAGCACTTTTGCACAGATGTTTTTAAAAGGCAGTCATGTGGATGAGAATTTAAGGTGTCCTAAGGTGGAGACCAGGGAGATGGGAATACTGGAGGTAGTGAGAACAGTGAAAAGATTGTTGCTATCAACTAGGTGAGAAATGGCATTGACCTGAACTAAGGCAGGAACAGTTAGAACGGAGAAGATGGTTTAAGAGGTTTGGCACAGACAAAAGGAGCAGATCTTGATAATGGATTAGATTTGAGATGAGTGAGAGAGGAGTCTAGCATGACTGGAATTTCTCATTAATAGAGCTCAGGATTGGTGTAAGGAGAGTAGAGGTGTGATGAAAAGACAGCATGAATAATAGTGGTATGTTGAGTTTAAGATGCCTGTAGGACATCTGGGTACCTATGTGGGCCTAGAACTGAGGCAACAGATTAGGATGTAGATGAAGATTTGGGAGCTGTAACTATATGAGGTCAGACAATTAAGTTCGTGAACTCATCCTAAAAAAATTGCTACATACCTCAAAGCTGAATATCACTATGGTCACCTTCGAAGTACTCCCCTTGGGAAGCTATGCACTGACACCAGAGCCTAGTCCACCCTTCAAAGCAATTTTGGAACTCTTTTTCTGGAATGGCTATCAGAGCTATTGTTGTATTACCCTTGATGTCCCGAATGTCATCAAAATGTCTTCCTTTCAATATTTCCTTTATCTTCGGGTAAAGAAAGAAGTCACTGGGGGCCAGATCAGGTGAGTAGGGAGGGTGTTTCAATATAGTTATTTGTTTACTGGCTAAAAACTCCCTCACAGACAGTGCCGTGTAAGCTGGTCCATTGTTGTGATGCAAGAGCCATGAATTTTTGGCGAAAAGTTCAGGTCATTTTCATCTAACTTTTTCACACAATCTTTTCAGCACTTCCAAATAGTAAGCTTGGTTACTGTTTGTCCAGTTGGTACAAATTCATAATGAATAATCCCTCTGATATCAAAAAAATTTAGCAACATCTTTGCAACAAGTTTGCGAACTTAATTGTCAGACCTCGTATATAATATAAGGTCACTGTAAGTGTCTAAAGGAAATGATGTCTGAAAGTGCCATGCAAATATTACCTAATTAATTACCTGATGAATAAGTGGTAGTAAGTGGTAGACCAAGTTCTGAACTTGAACATGAGCACTTCCATTCAGTGAAGTATATTCCCATGACAAAATCATGGAGGAGATTTAAGTAGTAGTGGAGGATGAACTTATGTGATCTTTAAGGTCTTTGCAAGTTCTGAGGTTGAATGAGTTAACAAATGGAAACCACATAAAACACTGCCTGGCACATAATATGTGTTGGATAAGTGTTTGCAATTATTTTGTCAATCTGTAGAATCTTTGTGGTCTCTGTTAATTTGGATACTAAAACTGTTTAGGTTATATCAATGCTGTTTGATTGTAAAATGTATACAGAAATAGCAAAATTAACTAAAATGCAATTCAGTGTTTTATTTGTGTCAATATATAAATAAATTTGCCAAAAGCAATAAGGGGGATCGCTTAGCTAGAACCGTGCGTAGTTTCTTTAAAGACCTGGAAAGTGAAAGAAAATGTTTAAATTAGCTGAAATTCAATGGGTTTTCTGTTTTAAAAAGGCAAATAGATAAAGACTGTGACATTTGACATGAAGATGACATCTGTATTGCACACTGCCAAATTTACACAAGAATTGGCTTAGGAAAAATGCTTTCTGGCTTCCCCAGAGTTTTGATTAGCATATGAATGAAGAAATGAAAAAGATGAAACCAAGCATTCAGTAAAAGGAGGAATGAAGCAAGCGCTGCAGGATTTCCTGTAGATTGGTTTAGGATTGTAGGTACTGGGGTTCTAGAATATGCCTGCACTGATCTGGTTGACTGCTACCCTGAATTCAAGCTATGATGCTTGCACTGCAATGCTGAGCTCAGTATTATGCAAGTGAAAAGCTTAAGCACTTATTCTATATTTCCTTGTTTTTCATTGATAAGTTTGGATGGTTTATTGTGAGGATTGAGTGAGATTAAATGAAATGCCATGAAAACCCAGTACAGTGCCAGGCACCCTGTAAATATTCGACTTGTATTCGTTCTTTCTCTTTACTCCACTGCAAGCACAGTGATAGTTAAAAACTATTCTCTCTTATACCTTTGGGGAAAGTATCAAAAAGTTGCCTCAGTGAGTTTAATACTGCCTATCTTTGCCTGGATTTCCTCGACACCAGAGCCTGAGGCAAAGCCTAGGATCTAATGCTCTATCAGGAGTAGGATCCTAGGGGAGCAAAGTGAGGGAAACAATGAAGCCAGGCAGAGAAGATGGGATAGTAAATGCAAACTGCTCAGTATTGACTTGTAAACACAGCAGTGTCACTCAGGATGTCTCCGGATAAGCCATATGGAAACACCCATTTCAGAACAGGCTGTTGGAAGGAGGATCAGGGCGTAATTTATGTTGTTTTCTTCCTATCTCTTGTATTTTACTGATCAGCGTTTGCCCCCTGGCCTATGGGGTTCTGCTCCTCAGCCTTCTGGGCAGCAGCTGGGAAGCCAGATCCTGCCACCTATGGAGCAGCCTTCATTTGAGTCTAGAAGTGGTGGGCGGTGCCAGGGCCAGTCGGACCAGGTCTGGTGCCAAGCTGCTGCAGGCAGTTCCAGTGCAGCACCAGGAGCCCAGCTGTCTCTGCAAATGAGGCTGAGACAACTGATAGTGTTAGGAGGGGTGCAAGTGGGGCTGAGGTATCTGCAGAAGATTGAAAGCTGGGTTCAGTACACAGCAGGTTCTCTTTAATGCTATTATTTGGGGAACATTTCCTTTTAAATTACTGCACCTTTTATATATAACATCTAGTAGAGTTCCCTGTAGTATACATTTTCCTGATGATCTGAGTTTTATTTTACACTCTTACCAGTAGGAGCCAGCACCTCAGATGGTGCTGAATTCTCCAAATGTGAGTGCACAGTACTCCAAATGCTCTCAGCTAAGGAGAGCCCCAACTGCCTCCTTGAACTGAGAAAGTTCTGCCAAGTGTAATGCTCTTTAATTTGGCCTTTCCTCAGCCATTGACTTCACTTTCTGGCAAACATAAACGATTGACAAAAGGTGTGGAAGTGCTGGTTTTGTCACAAAGAAACTAAAGGGATAACCACTGAATCATAAATGCAAGTGTTCAATGAGAGGTTCTAGGAAATTCTATGCAAACTGAGGGTAACCTCCTTTATGAACAACCAAAGGTATCATACACATCATTTCAACCTGAGAGGACTGGCCAGCAGTTGTGTGAACAGGAGCTGGGAGAAATGATGCTTAGCAGAGGCCACCTGTGGCTGAAAGCATTGTGGAAAGCCAGACATACGTATGTCAGGCTGTTGTCCTCACTCTTCCATGAATATACTCTATAAATTCCCAGCTCCTAACTCATGATGCTTACCCATTGGCTGGAAGTATCCTATTTATTTTTTTAATGTTCAGATCCTGCCAATTTTTCCTTTCCTCCTACAATAGGAGCTATTGTGTCTTACCCTCAGCCTTGTGCTTTTGTCATTCTTCTTCTCTTTATCAATCTTTGCTTTTAAAAATGATTGTTCTTTATACCATTTGATTTAGTTTCACTTTGTACACTATTATAGACAATATATGTATGTACACACACACACAGATGTGACAGAGTTGTTTCTTCAAGTAGATTGTAATGCTTTGTGAATCACAAGTCATGTTTTAAATCTCACGGGAGACCACCACTGAATTTATTACGGGATCCATAGCAAGCATACCAGAAAACCTATTTAGATGGCATCTCCTGTCATCTGACTTCTAGCCATCTGAACTCAGGAACTAAAAAAATTCTGTAATGTTTGAATGAATCCTTCAGTATTTATACTGTTGCTATTTGCCATCCCAAATTTAAGAGCCAAATAGATTTGTAACACTTTGCTATCAGAGATTGCAATTAGAACTCTTTCTACTCATGCTCAGGAATCAAATATATTTAGATAGCACAAGATACCAGTCCTTCCAGATTCAAGTTGTGTTTCAATGATGGGATCAGCATGTATTATACTAAGACTCTAGCCACAGCTCTTTGAATCCTCAGGCAAGTATAATAATCATATTATCAGTACTAGGAGGGCTGTGGCCAGGCAGGAATATTGATAGATTTTGGCTCCAGTTCTGGTTCTCACACTTAATTCTGTATGCATTACTTTTTTTCACCTGTAACATCATAAAAAATACATGGCCTCTTTTTAGGACTCTTGTGTACAGAATGAAAAATTATGTATGTAAAGTGATTTACATATATAGTAAGCACTTGATAAATGGCATATATTATTGTACTATCCGTATTATTAATCAGTTCATTCAATCCTGACAAATTATGTTTTCCCCTTCTTTAAAGCAACCAGTCAGCTAGTATTTATTGAATAACTTCTGTATCTTAGACACTAAAATTATCTGACTTTCTGAATGATCTTGTTGATACCCTTTTTAATGCAGATTGGTGTAAGATAGATGAAATTTATACTACAATTTGTAGTTGAACAAGGTTTAGATCTTGGTTCTTCTTTGTCTTTATTTTTTTTTCCATTTTGAATAAAGTAGTTTTTTAAGTAAAGACAACCTTTAAGAAAAGAAAAATCTAATACTTAGTAATCCTGCTTATCTCCATTTTTCCTCATAAACTTGAGTCTTTACCCTCTTCCTTGTTAGCATATATTGACTGCTATTGTCTGATTAAACCAGAATTTTCTCCTTCTGTTACAAATTCTTATTTAAATCATTTATTCATATTAAAATGTAGTAGCGATGATCTGAATACCCATACTGTGTAAAAGTTGTACTGTGAGTGGATTGCACAGCTGGGAGAGAGCTCAGGTGATTTTTCTTTTTTTCTTTTTTTTGCTATTTTGAATTGTTTCCATAGTCTTCCCTCTCCCACCCTCCAAAGAACCTGCCAGGTAGAAAGTGTAGCTTTAAATGGAAGAAGAGATATGAAGAGATGAATGGGAGATGTTTTTACGATCCCCTAAAACACAATTTGTGTGAAAGTGTGTGCAGGAGAGAGACAGATGGACCCCATGAAAGGAAGGTGTGGAGTGGAGTGGGCACGATGCAGAAGAGGAAGGTGTTAAGGCTTTACATCCCAAATTGCATGAATCCCAGCAAATGTAGGGGTAGAGGGCTATATTGGCTGCATGGTGGAAACCACTTATAGATCCTTACAACATGCAGTTGTCAGTGGGAACTGAATTCAATTATTTAAACTGCTGTGAATTAACAATTTAAAGTATTTCCATCTTCATAATAGTAGATACCTCAGAAAAAGTGTCTTGCACTCCAAGAGAGTGATGGGTGAGGATGTACTGGGAATGATCTGCTCCTCGTAGAAGGTGGTCATTCTCCCAGTAGCCCCAAAATCTTGGCATGCCCTGAAAATTAAGGAAGATACCTGATTATGGTAAAAGTGTCTTTCTTAAAATTCTTTCATGGTTTAAATGCTTACAAATGTCATTTGCTTTATAAGGATTCTGCTCTGTGGTAATGGCAAGCAGACCTCAGTGAAAATTAATCTGTGGGAAGCCAATATTTTAGTTGTCAATTAGGGCATCCAGCTACTGTGTGATGTGTGAAGGGACACATTATTCATCAATTTATATCACATGTTGCTCCTTTGAAGGCCCTGTTGTGGATGATACAGTACTATATTTATATCTAATTCTTTTTTTTAAATTTTATTGGGGAATATTGGGGAACAGTGTGTTTCTCCAGGGCCCATCAGCTCCAAGTTGTTGTCAATCTAGTTGTGGAGGACGCAGCTCAGCTCCCAGTCCAGTCGCCGTTTTCAATCTTTAGTTGCAGGGGGTGCAGCCCACCATCCCATGCGGGAATTGAACCGGCAACCTTGTTGTTGAGAGCTCGTGCTCTAACCAATTGACCCATCCAGCTGCCCCTCTTTATATCTAATTCTTGAGTAAATGCAGATTTTTATATGTGAAAAATACATGAAAAGCATAATGTAAACTGTGAAACATTAAACATATATTATTACCTACCTTCCTTTGTTCTCAGACTTTGAGGAGATATGAATATGTATGTTTTTACTGAATAGATTATAAGTACATATTAAGTAAATATTAAATTAATGTTAACCTATATGATAGATTTTTTTCATTTAAAATTATTTTTTAAAAAATTGAGGAAAACTGATGGAAGTCTTACTTCTAACTATATATAACACATGTGCTAATACAAAATTTACATTTTAAGAAATGCCACCTTAACAAATTAGTTTAAAAATTCCCAAATTTTATAAATCAAGGTATTCTTACTGTGTTTACAAATTTCTTTTACAAGAATGCATTTCATTTTGGTAAGTTTTCAGTATGTTTAGCATTTTCCTAAATATTTTAAATAAGTGATCATTTAGCATTGTGTTTTATCTACTGTTATTATCTTGTAGCAAATGGTTTAGTGAAACACAGAATTACCATAGTGAGTCACAATCTAAATTAGCAAGCCACATTCTAATTTAATTGGAATAGTTTTAAAGCCATTCCCTGTGTCTCCACACATATCTAGACAGTAGATTGAAAAGTTTCTTGTCATATTTTTGCAAGCATGTGTAAGTTAGGGTATAAGCATGGGTGCTGTAACAGAGATCTAAAACATCAGTTGCTTAAGTAAGAAAAATGATTATGCTAGTCCCAGGTTAACAAGAAATCTGCATGGTGCTGGGCATTCAGGCTCCTTCTGTCTTTGCACTTTGCTGTCTGAAGATTGACCTCATGTATGAATGGAGACCTCCATGTTTATATCCCAACAAGAAGCGGAAAAAGGAGGAAATGCCCCTTTCTTTTAAGGAACTGACCTGGAAGTAGCACACATCAGTTTTCTTGCATCTTTTTGTTCAGAACCCAGTCATATCATCATATGTAGTAGCAAAGAAGGCTAAGAAATGTAGGATGTCATATACCTAGCTAAAATTCCCATTACTATGAAAAAAAGGGAACATGGATTTGGGGAGACATTGAACAGGTTTTGCCATGTGCACTCTACCTCCCAACCTCCCAACCATGAAACATATCCACTCCCTCTCCAAGTCGCATCCATCGCATAGTTTATTCTACCTGGGTGATGTGAAGTCAATGCCCTGATATTACTTCTTATGGTTGACACATCCAGCTTATCTGCCGTCTGCTAACCCCCACTACCACCAATGCACATCCAATATACAATGGTAAATTCGAGGCTGGGTACCACATCTGAAAGACAGTGGTAGAGGAAAAGCAGGATAAGACACTTGCATTTGGAAAAGGGGATGACAGGAAATCCAATAGTCACTCAGTAATGGCCAAATCCTGTGTGTAGGAATCATGAAGATTTCTATCCTGTAAGTAGAAAAAGGTCTTTGTTAGCAGTCTTGGCAAGCTTGCCCCTTTGCCCTCGGGGAGGAAATCATTTATTCTCCATGGTTCCTGGCTTTGTCCTTTGGGAGGTCTACAATTCTCTATGGCTAAATCTAAAGTGGACATTGGAAAGTATACCCCTTTCTTGTGGATGGATAGCTTTCCAAGCTGGCTTCCCACTGGTGCTGGTAAAGGAGCCTCAGGGGTTGTCTTTGGGTTGAGCAATTATATAGGTTTTACAGTTCAAGTGTGTATGTGTGTAATACAAGAATTTATTGGATTTTCTGTGTATTTGCACTGATTAGTTCCAAGTGCAAATAAACATAGTCAAACATTAATTGAGACACAGTTTTGTGTTTTTTTTATTTTTCCCTAGATAAAAACCACTGGATTTTCATTATTGGCCGTCATGCTCTGCAAATCCTCCACTTTCTAAATCAAGGATAGTTACCTTGATGAGTATAACAGTTTACATTTGTATAAACCAGTGATGTTCTGTGAAATCAGAGTTGCTGTCTATATTTCATAAGAATTTTGAATATTCAGGTATTCTGAGAGGGAATATTAAGGATACCTTTTCTTTTGCTGATTTTTCCAAATAAATCTTTTGAATCTTGAAGGAAAAAAAATGATAAAAGAAAGGAAAGTTACCATGAAGCGTAGGTGAAAAGGTAGAACCCTTCATATCTTCTTGATTGCTGGTCTGGCTCCCTTTGTCTGGCTGTGAACTCTCAGGGTCCCAGGCTTACATCTGCTTAGGCTGTGTCTTCGAACCTCCTGTTTTAACTGTGTTTGTTTGGAACATAGAATAATTTGGCTTTGAAAACCAATGAAGCCCCTCTTTACCAGACACTCAGTTAATTTAGGTTTCAAGCTAAGTATAGGTGGGGTGAGCTTGCTTCACTAGAGCTGAGTTCCCTTCCAACATTTGCTTGAGGCTGCTTCAATTAGGCTGAGTTTATATTCCTTGAAGGATTTTGTTGAAAGCAGCAAGAAATAGCCAATACATAGTAACATTCTTACTTTTTTCCCAATCACTTCCCTTTAAATGAGAGGCTTGGTTAGTATTTTTAAGATAGTAACTTTCCAAGTGACAGTTTGACTCCACCTTTAGCCATGGTATAGCAAGAGTCAGCAGCTTTTCATCTTGCTGTTTCCTGGCACCTTTTGCTCAGCCTCCAAGGCAGTATCACAAATTAGAAATTCTGTTGGGGGAGCTCTCAAATTCTGTGTTAGGACATGGGGTTCAGCTGCTCTAACAAAGACCCCAAATGACAAGGACTTATCAGAACAGAGGTTTGCCTCTCTTCCACGTTACAGCCTCGGTGTAAGCAGCCCAGAGCTGGTAAGTTCCATTGTGCTGGGGAGCCAGGATCTTTCCCTTTTGTTGCTCCATCAGCCTTTGAGGGTTGCATCCAAGATGGTGCATCGCCACCACTTCTGCATGCCAGCCAGTGAGAAGGAAAGGGGGAAAAAGGAAGGCCCATCCCTTCCATTTAAAATTCTAATGTTCACATTAACCGGAAATTAGTCAGAGGGCCACATCTAGCTGCAAGGAGGCTTACAATGTGCAGGGTATCCACATAAAAATTGTGTTAATTGTACAAATTATTGTTAATAAGGAAGAAAGGGAGAATGGATTTTGGACTACCATTAGCAATGTGTACCACAAAACGTAGGATGCACATTTGGATCTTAAAGAACAAAACCAAATCAACCAAGCAGCCAAACAAACAAAAAACCTTACTACCACATCGAAAATTAGTAGTTGGTTAGGACGATTGTAAAGTCCAATACCCTAAACTTCAATACCTGACTACATGATTTATAAATTTAACTGTCTTTGGAACAATTTAGTCTGCATTTTGCCTTCCAGAGACTGCAGTGGATATGCTGTTCTGCATTTCATTTGAGACTATATGCTTAAAAATTTATTTCTTCACCTGGGAGTTTGTTCCTCATTAATACTTAATGAGGTATGAAGTACAGAGTAGACCCAAAATAGCACTGAGTATCAACCATTTTCACCAAACTTCCCCTAATGCACAGAGAGAAAATTCATAATGTACTCTCAAACTGGAAATTTCTTTGAGGGAGTCCTCAAGTTTCATCTAAAAAAAATCAGTGCAAATTTTGTATTGCACTCCATTTTGTATACGCATCCTATAAACATGTTTGTTTTTAATTTACATTAAATTAAAATTTATATTACATTTTAAGATATTGTTATATATTTGTTATAAAATTTATATTAAAGCAAATTTAAATGAATGTTAAAGTTACTTAGTAATTTTACCAGATATAGAGTTGATATTCCAGGAAGATGAACAGTATTTTTCCTGTGTCTCTCACATTGATGTTTACCTCTCGGGGTAGGCATGAAATAGTTGAGAAGTTGGATAGCTGGGTTTACAAAACTCATACTCTATGCTTTATTTACATTCATTAACAACCAGTGATGAAATTAAAATATAAGTGATATGGCTGATGGTGGCAGTCATTTTCAGGGCTACCTCCTTACTGATTTAATCTCCCCTCCCCTATATTCCTCATGTTTGTCTCCTCAGCCCACTGCTTTCACATAGCTGGTTCCTTATTCTTCAAGTCTAATAAAATGTCACGTTTTTTGAGGAAGAACTTTTCAGACTGTAGCGGAGCGCTCTAAGGAGATACCAATGATCCTTGCCTCCTGGTCTTCATGTCTCTCTGTAGTCTCTGCTTCAGTTCAGGCAGTACCCAGGACTTGCTTCTAATCAGTAGAATTTTGGCAAAAGTGATGGGATTTCACTCCCATGACTGTGTTATATTATATGGGACTCAGTTTTACCAGAATGGAGCAAGAAATAAATGCTCCTGGCAGTTTTGAAGTAATAAGCTGCTGTGCTGTGCCATGCATGGCTAGGACCTGGGGTTGGATGTCAGAGCTGAGAGCTGGTCATCTGCCAGCAGGAAAGCAAGAACCTCAGTCCTACAACTGTAAGGAACTGAATTCTACTAACAGTTTGAATGAGCTAGGAAGAGGACCCTGAACTCCAGCTGAGAATGCTGCCCAGCTGGTGCCTTGATTTCAGCCTGGTGGGACTTTGAGCAGAGGGCCCAGGCTATGCCATGCCTGGACTTCTGACGTACAGAAATTGAAGTCATCAATGTGTATTGTCTTAGGCCCCTAAGTTTATAGAAATCTGTTACACGGCAACAGAAAACAAATATAGATGCTAAGATAGATGCTTGATATAAATATAGATGCTTGAGGAAAAAAAAAAATCCTCATTCTACATCCTACCTCCCTTCCACATGGGTGAGGCTGTCGACGTATGTGAGGCATCTTTGTCCAAGGGTGATGGAGTTGGGGATGCAATCCAGAGTCAGCTTTACAAGCTTCAGCTTCTTGTCTGAGCTCATCCTGTGAACCACTCGTTATAACACTCTGGTGGTAAGATGCTTGACTTTGCAATTTCTAGAGACCAGAATGATTCAATAGAATTCTATTATTTTTCTACATCTAATATAAGATAGCTCTTTTAAAATAATAGATCTAATAATTATTATAGTTTATCTTAAGTGAAAACACTATTAATATAAAAGCACATTTCTTTGTTTGATTCCTTTCACACTTTGTTCTTTTTCTACAAAATCCTTACTCAAGAGCCCTCTGAAGTATCATCTCCCTCCTTATCATGACTACACTTTCTTCCCTTTTCTAACGTGGGTGATGTCTTCTACCTATTTTACCTTAAGGCTTTGAAACTCAAGAGGGCTACGTCAGTATCACCAGTAAGCTTATTAGAAATGCAGATTCTCAGCTCTTACCCAGACCCTCAACATTAGAATCTGCATTTTTATAAGCTCCCCATGTCACTTATAGACACATTAAAGTATGAGAAATCCTTCTCTAAGCTTCTTTCATGGTATTTACCAGTATGTCTTGTTGAATTCGTTATTTTTGTATTTGCTTTATTTCCTGCATTAGATGATAAATTCCCAGGTGAAAGACACAAAGGTTTTTCATTTCTACTTCTATTGTGTTTAGCTCAATATCTTAACATATAGATGTGTAAAAAATAATTTACAAATAAATTACTTGTAAATTGAATTGCCTTTAGGGGGATTTCTTTCTATTTTCTTTAATTCTTGTAGGTAGCCTAAAATGTCTGTTATTTAGGACATCATTTTGTTCATAAAGCAGGAACCTTCATAATCTTCTTCTACATTAGACTTTTGCCGGAAAGGGAAAACTCATGGCTTAGAGAGCTCATTGTGGTTTAAAAATCTCCGGTGACGTTTTTATTCAGTTCCTACCACGCAAATTGTTTTTTCAGAATGTACAAATGTGGTTCCTAATTCTTTTAGTATCCATGCTAATGGATGAGATTTATCTATTTCCTCTGACCTTCAATTCCAGAAGAGGACTAAAGTCCATTCTGTGCATTTGTCAAAGATACTTTGTTCTCTAATGTTTCTCTGTTACATTTATGGGCTAAAATGTTTGAGAGAACTGCCAGCTAGATATCTTCTTATGCCCACTGGTCGGGGATGTTTTCACTTCCCTCGGATCTCTCAATTTTTTCCCATTAAAAAAGAAAATAAGGTAATTTAAATTAAACTGGTGAGAATTTTATGGGGAATGCTATTTGCATGCTCCATTCCTGATACTTCATGAAATAATGTAAAGCTGGATGGATGATATTTAGCTGACTTTCTAAAATGAAAACAAACTGTAAAAAGTGAAGCAAATGTATGAGAGTTTAACTATTAGACAGATAATTTCATTCCACATGTTATTTTGTGGTGTGTGTGTGTTTAGAAAAATACGGTTTGTTAGTTATTTTATTTTGGAGGGCTTCCAAAATTAGGTGTGTGTGTGTGTGTGTGTGTGTGTGTGTGTGTGTGTGTGTGTGTGTGTTGTTTGTTTCCTTTGGTTTTTTGTTTTGTTTTTTTGTGTTTGGGTCCCAAGTCCTGCTGAGACTCTTCCATGGTCAGTCCTGCTTCATAGCACTTCACAAGAAAGCATCATAGTATAAGAGAGTTGTTTCATAGAGTAAACCCCAACACTGTTGTACTTAGCTCGCTCGGGCTGCTATAACAAAATATCACAGACTGGGTGGCTTTAAACAACTCACACTTATTTCCCACAGTTTTGGAGGCTGGAAAGTCAAAGATCACGGTGCTGGCAGATTCATCTTGTGGTGAGGGTCCACTTTCTGGCTTGCTGATGGTGCCTTCTCTCTGTGTCTTCTCTGTGACTGGGAGAGAGAAACAGAGCTCTGGTCTCTCTTCCTCCTCTTATGAAGACACTAATCCCATCATGGGGGCCCCACCCTCATGACGTCATCTACACCTAATCACCTCCCAAAGACCCCGCCTCCAAATACTATCACATTTTGGGATAGGGCTTCAATATATGAATTTGGGGAGAACACATTCAGTCCATAGATGCAGTATGAAAGTCCCTTTTAAAAATCTAAGTCTGCAAAATCTGTTAGATATCCCATCAGAGTGAAATCCTTTTTATTAAATACAAGTTGACCTGGAAAGTTGAGAGATATGGGCAACTTTGCCTTCTCAGGTATGATTCATGTTTTTATTTTATTGGCAATCAGATTACCTGTAATTGTTCTTAGAATCATCACAGTATGATGTTTCTAGAATTTTAGAGCTGATTCTTAAAGGAATTTTAAGATCATCTAGTTTATCTCTCACCATATGCAGGAATTTCCTACAATAGTAGTTTTCAAACTTTTATTTTTTTGAACCCCAAATTGTCTCCTTCTTAAAATAAAATCTTACAAATAAATAAGGAGCTTAATCTGTCATGCTTTAAAGAGAGTGAGGCATAGCAAATAGATTTTTTACCCTTCACGTACACCAAAAAGTCCCCTTAGGCAGAGGAACTGAAAACCAAAGAAAAGTAATTTATTACTAAGTTGGATGACAAGGCCAAACTTATAGTAACTGGGACAAACTCCAAACACATAATTTTAAAAGACAGTTGCTTCTCTGAGTAGTTACAGTAAACTATTGACATCTTGGAGCTGCCTGCTTACAATGATGTGGAGCTTTGGTCTTGCTAGGCCTGGGTTTCACGAGGCCCTAAGGGGCTGTTCGGGTGGAAAGCCTAGTGGTGAGGAATCCCTGGGGTACTTCCAGTCGGAGTGACTTCATTTTATATTGTTTTGCATGTTGGGCTTCAGAAATCAGATTGTATTTGGGAGGAAAGCAGGTGGTGAAAGTAGTGGCATTACTGTGTTTCCCCAAAAATAGACCTAGCCGGACCATCAGCTCAAATGCGTCTTTTGGAGCAAACATTAATATAAGTCCCAGTCTTATTTTACTGTAATATAAGACCTGGTATATAATATAATATATAATATATAATATAATATAATATGATACCGAGTCTTATATTAATTTTTGCCCCAAACGACGCATTAGAGCTGATGGTCAGGCTAGGTCTTATTTTCGGGGAAACATGGTAGAGTGTGTGTGTGTGTGTGTGTGTGTGTGTGTGTGTGTGTGTGTGTGAGGACCCTAGGGTGGGAGGGTCCATTACCAACATAAAGTATAAATATCACTGCTCATCACTGCTTTCGAAGTTTGGTGCTGGGCTGGCATTCTGTTAGCATCACTTGGAGAACGAATTAAAAGTATAGATTTCTGCACCACCACCCCCTCTGGAAATTCTGATTCAATATGTCTGGGGTATGGCCTGGGGATATGAATTAAAAACATAACAAAACAAAATAAATAAATACACTGAAACATACCAGGTGATTCTCCCATGCAGCCAGATTTGAGAATCTGTACTACCTTGTCTGTTGTCAGTAACCATTGTGAGTATCTCCCTACAACCTATCTGTGTTTCGCTGGATTAATTCTTAAAGAGTTTTTTTTTTTTTTTCCTTCATTTTGCGCTGACATGTACATCTCTATGATTTGGTTGAATTCTCTGCTATGAGTGTACCGTGCGTGTGTAGGCTGATCTCAGTTTTCCTGGGACAGTCCCAATTTATGAATGTTGTCCTAGTATGATTATTAATAGTACATCTTTCACTTACAAAAGTATCCTGGTTTGGACACATTTTTTTGGTCACCCTAACTATGACCCATTTATATAGGACCAAGCTGTTTATATGAAGCTATAGGGCATATTAGTTTCTTGTTGCTGCTGTGACAATAAATTACCACAAATTGAGTGGCTTAAGAAAACCCACAAGTACATTACTTTATAGTTCTCAAGGTCTGAAGTTCTAAAATGGTTTGGCAGGACTACGTTCCTCTGGAGGCTTTAGGAAAGAATCTTTTTTGCTTCTTCTAGCTTTAAGAAGTTGCTTGTGTTCTTTGACTTTTGGCCCCTTACTTCATGTTCAAAGCCAGCCATGGCTTTGCATCGTTTTGACATTCCTCTGCTGTAGCAAATCTCCCTCTGCCTCCCTCTTAGAAGGACACTTGGGATTATACTGGGCCACCTGGACAATACAGGATGATCTCAAAAATCCTTAATTTACTCACAGCTAAAGAGTCTCTTTTACCTTGTAAGGTTCTGGAAATTTGGGACCATTATTCAGACTGCCGTAGGGCATATGTATTCCATTGCCCTGTTGTTATATTTTATACTCATAGGCAGCAGTGGCTGCCATCAGAAGAAAAATATCCCAATCTTGTAGTAGAACTTATAAACAGAAAGGGAAATGTGGGAACTCAAGTGAACAAGAGTCTTAAAGAAGCCTAGAGACTATGTCCTTGTGATAACTACTGCCTTATAACGCAACTGCTTCTGAATCGAAGGACTAGAGAATATTATACTTGGAAAGAAGTCATGTTTCTGATTGGACTTGATTATGTTTCTTTATACTTATCAGCATTTATTTTTATTTGAAGACATAAGAAGTGTAAGGTAATGTCAAACATTTGATTTAGAGATTCTGCAGTAAAAAATTAAATTTAAAGAAACATAGTTGGAGGTTTGTAACTTAGAAATGGGATGAGATCATTTTTTTCCCCCTGAAGGGTAGATAGATTAATGACGTCATGAAGGGAGTTTCTTTGCCTTATTTTTTACTGTCATTGTAATATGCCGCATGTCGCCTATCTAACTATTCTGACTTCAAAATTGCATAAGTAGTAGTTTTAATGATTACAATCTTAAAGCAGTGAATTTAGTGTAATAAAGAGTACAAGTTATCTTTCTGTATTGGTTTTCTATTGCTATGCAACAAATTATCACAGATTTGGTACATTGAAATAGCACATGTTTATTACGAGTATATCTCAGTTTCTTAGGAAAATAATTCAGCAAGGCCACAAATGGTCTAGCAAGTTCCTACGGAGAGTCAGAAGCCCTTTTCTAGAACAGGAGGTAGAGTTAATGTAGGACAGGTCCTTTCTTAATGTGTGTCTGTCTACTCACCGGAATGGACTAGGGGAGGATCAGAAAAGGGACCTGAAATCCCAGTTGCTCGTTTGTGGTAAGAAAACGATAGCTGTCCTATTTTTTTAAGAAATGGAGGGAGGAAATTAGTAAGACATAATTAACTTTAAGATATCAAATTGAACACTAGTAAGTAGCATTGACTATAACGATCGTCCAGAATAGTGACAAATGAGATAAAGAAAGGCAAAGGACCTTTACAGGGGACAGATTTACTGGTGTCCTTGTAGGAGAACAAAGATGTTCACGAGGTGCCAAGTGGGCTCGTTACAGATCCTAGAAGTAAAAGAGCCAGACAAAGTGAGAATCAGGTCAGATTATTGAGTAACCTGGAGAACTACCACAATCGCATGGGGATGAGATCAGAATAACTCAAACAAACAAATGAAAAAAGAGATGGTTTACAAACACATTTAGGTAATGGAAAAATTTGTCACATTCATGAAACCAAAGATTAAGGACAACAGAATTTTCTAACAGGACAAGAAATTAGAAATGGCTAACACTAAACAGGAAGATATTTTTTGTGTTATTCCTCTTCTATTTCTGGGGGAAAATAAAAATAACTTGATCAATCAGTTAGCAAAAAGCATCCGTTGTGATGCTTTTAATAAAATGGGGATCAGAGATATAGGAGAGGTGAGGGTGTACAAGAAAGTCCGGAAGGCACTCTAAAACTGCATGTGTTTAAATACACAGGTTTGACTGCCAGCATCCTTGTACTTAGGTTAACGATAGATGGTAGTGTTACTCTTCTAATTCAGGGAGGAAAAACGGGGGGTGACTACAAAAGTTCTAGGAGGTTATCAATTATAATGGATGCAATTGTTTATTTTCCTTAAGTGAGCATCTCTTCAGTAACTACAAATCATTGATTTGTCATTTGTCAACAGTCTAGTCACTAGCATTTAATCAAATGTAATTTAGTATAAGGACAATTTGTACTATAACAATTATTTCTCCCTTTTAAAAGAACCTGTTACTCAGGAACTTGGTTCTCTTACATTCTGAATGAAATTTCTTTACTGGTTATATGGAGATAGTATTGAAAGAAAAATTCCCATTTTCATTTCTATAATACTCTCTTTTGATATGGATAGCAGGATGAACAAGGATTCATTATTTATTACTATGAAAAGGTTAACTTTAGGATTATGACATTTCATTGCAAATGGAGGTGTAATATTATTCAGCTTGATTATCTTTGCATAGTAATATGCATATGTATATTTGTATGTATAAGTGCACATATATCCAAGTAACTATATTCACTGTTATACTTCTATTCCTGACATAATAGTTTTACATGTAATTATTTTAAAAACTCAGGGCATTCAAAGGGTATTTTGAAAAGTATGGCAATAGTTTGGGGAGCCAGAGAGCAAATGCATTCCTTCACATGTTGGAAGGCCAAATGGATTTAAGATGTTAAGTTTCCTTAGGAAGGATCTGACTGAGAGAATTTTCAAGTGGTGCTGTAGCAGCAACAACACTTTCTACCTACATAGGCTTTGATTGCCACATATTTTCTCATTTGTTCAAGACACTGTGATGTGGGCATGGTAGTAATAATACTACCGTTTTATAGAAGAGGAAACTGAAGCTAAGAGAGTGACTTGCCACAGGTCACAGTTTGTAAGTTTTAAGACCCGTGAAGAGCCTGAGATTTTACTCTATTTATAGGGTAACAAGCTAGCTTGTTACTGTTTCACATGGAGTGCAGAAGACACAAGACTCCTGAGTTAGAGACAAAGGACTTTTATTACTCACAGTACAATAAGCATCCTGAATGTCATGTTGATTTGAACTGCTTCCCCATCTCCCTCCTGCCCCCGATCCGATGGAGGCATTGCAGGTGGGCCTATTATTATATGGATGCTGTGCAAGTAGTGGGGTATGGAGAATTAGTGAGCTTAGGAATGCACTGTTTTTATAGAAAGTAGACGCAAGCCAGCCCTTTGTCAGCTGGCAGACATCATCCCTAAAGGTTGCTTACTACAAATGTAACCTTGAGAAATGATCCATGCAAAGAACAGTCAGGGTCTTGCTTTCTTGGCATGCCCAGCCAGAATGTGCAGGGATGCTCAGGTCTCATGGTGGATTGCCTCTTCCAACAGTGTGTAACAGAATTAAACCTTAAATGCATTTTTGCTGAGTTTCATGACTAAAATACGAGCTGGAAAGGTAGCTACTGTAAGCCATTTCCCCCCAAATACATTTATCTTATTATTTTTCTGTTCTCTCCAGAACATCTTTAAGCCAGTCCTCTAGGCTTAGTTGATATACTTGATTATACAAACCAGTTAATGGTTATTATGAAGGCAGAGATCAGAAAAGAAGGCCCAATTTAAGGAAACTTACTGGTCTCAAATCTCAATGTTCTCTAATATTTACTGCAAGGAGCCAATAATGTTTTCATAAATGAAGTTCTTTGTCTCTATGGTCGTATTAACATTTGCTACAAAAACTGGAGGGAATAATAAAAACCATAAAGATATAAAGAACAAGTGGTGCAACTAATAGTGGATATAGG
Organism: Rhinolophus sinicus; assembly: GCF_057876585.1. Classification (NCBI taxonomy): domain Eukaryota; kingdom Metazoa; phylum Chordata; class Mammalia; order Chiroptera; family Rhinolophidae; genus Rhinolophus; species Rhinolophus sinicus. The sequence goes on along the minus strand of NC_142501.1, from coordinate 45,021,508 downwards.
GTATGCCAAAAAATGGGTCATGTATTGATGCCTCTTTTAAGTCAGGATTTTGCTGTTCTTAAAAGAATAATTAAAATAGAATTTGAAGTTAGAAAGAACCTTAGAAATGTTAGAAAGAACCTTAGAAATGTTAAGTCCAGGCTGCTCATCTTGTAAATTAGAAAATTGAGACATAGAATGTTTAAATGATTGTTCAAGATCAAATTTCTAGTAACAGAGTAAAATGATGGAGCAGAAATTACTTTTTCATGAAAATTACATACCTGGAATGTAATTCCATTGGAATGTTGCCTCCTTAACTGGAACAGTTTATAGGATTCAATAAGTAAAAATTTGTTGAATTACTCTGTTTTATGATTGAATACGATGTATTCTCTGTCCATAAAGAATTCTTTACTAGTGTAACAAGAATTCAATTTGATATCTACTCTTCTAAAATCATATACAAACCGCATAGATTAATTCAAGCTTGGGGTGGGGATGGAAAGCTTTATAAAGGTATGTACTGATGTTTGAGCTAAGTCTTGAAGAACTACCAAGAGGTTTCTATGCAGAGAAATGGAGGGCCAGCATTTTAAGCAGGGAGAAAACCATGTACAGTGGCATGGTGAATAAAAGTATAGAAGTTGATCAAGAAATAATCAGTGGTTTCATGTGGTTGGATGTGACTAGATTTGAGAATGGAAAGACAGGTAGAATCCAGATTATGAAAATCTTGGAGATCATGCTACATAGGACGTTTTTTGAGGGGAAACACTGACATTTTTAAGGTAAGCTGGTGTATGAAGTGTAAGATAAAAAAGATGGGTTTATAAATCAGAATCAGTAAAAGAAGGGATGTCACAAAAGCCAACTGCAGATAAAGAGTTGAGAAACGTGTTTAAAAGGTAGAATGCGCCATCCCTAAATATGCCACTTTGACATAAGGATTATTTTGAGCTGAAGGCAATTAAAAGGAAGCATGCCCAAGAAAATATTTCTTCCCTCCCCCTATTTGCCTAAAAGCAGGGCATACATTTGTAAAGGTGTTCCCCCTCCCCTCTACCAGGAAGGACAGAAGAAGTTAATCACTGGATATGGCACCAGAGGAACCTCCCTAATAAACTTTACTAAGTAGCCCTCATCTTCCATTAGTTCCTCCCCATAGTATTTATGTTCCCACAATTTGCTGTCCTAGAAACTCAAGGTCCTTTTTCCTTTTGTGAAGATGTGTTATGAGTCCAAGTTCTACCACCCTCTGAGTTACTCATCACTGATTATTCATTCCCATGTGCGCGCGCGCGTGTTACATACATTAATAAACTTCAGTTTGTTTTTGTTTTGTTAATCTGTCTTTTGTGAGTCTAAGTTATAGGAGAATCTAGGAGGGTTATGTGCAGGAGACCATCCGCTCCTAGGTGGGAGTTTCTCAGATCTGCTGAGAAACTGCCATTGCCTGGATGGAGGAGAAATGGGTTCTGCCCCTCTTGTTGGTTTTTAAAGCCTCTGTCCCCACCCATGCAAATGGATGGAATTGCATGTCATCCATGTTTCAAGCACAGTCCTCATCATCATTAGCAAGGATAATAATCAGGTGAACAAAGGTTAGGACATTACGTTCTGAGTGAAGTTGGTGTTCTAAAATTGGCTGTCGTGTCTGCAATTCAAATGGCACCTATTCTTTGTTCTGAGGAAATGAAATTGAAAGTATCTTAATAGCCAAATAGGTTAGCCGATTGTTTATAATCATTTATTTAAAATTAACATGGGACTGATTTCAAACAGTAGCCCAGGGCTTGCTTTCATTTAAACAGTGTAGGTATTTGAATCTGGCTATTACATGGCATTTATTAAGCTTCACGGTGTAGCCATCTATCAAGCAGGGTGAAAGCAGAATCCTGGGGTAAATGAGGAAGCTTTTGGGAAAGAGAACAGCCTGGGCTGTGATAGGACTTTACGTTGGAATGCAAAGAGTTAGTGGCAGCTTCCTAAGGAAGGGACATCTAAACAGAGATGAAAAACATGAGATGTTGAGACTGGAAAGGAGTTGGAAAAGGAGTGAAGGAGAGTATTTGGGGAAAGGAAACAGCATAGTTTAAGGCATAGAGGCTAGAGAGGGCATAGCTTGTTAGGGAAACTTGTGAAAATCAACCTTTACCACTAAAAATCCTTTAATGTAAAGATGGAGCATAGCAAGAGAAGAGATTGCAGAGAGATTTAGAGATACACTGAAAGGTTTTAAGCAAGACTGTGACCTGATCAACTTCATATTTTATAAATATGACTAACGCTGCAGGGTGTGAAACAGATTGGGAGGGGGCAAGATTTCACATAGGCTGACTCGTGAGGAGACTTTTGCAATAATGGGGGCCTTGATAACGGTGGTGTTGGCAAGGAAGGAAACAAACTGGTGGGTTTAAGAGCTATTTCAGACATAATTAATAGCTTTTGGAGATAGGTTACATAGATGGAATAGAGAAGAGGGAGTAGTTGAAGCTGACTCTCCCGTTTCTGGCTTGGCAACAGTTGGGATAGTGATTCTCATAAGGAGGATGGAGCTTTATTATGGTTTCCTCCCCATGGCTGGAGGAAGTGAGATAGGAGAAGAGGCGTTTAGAGAGAAGAGAATATAAATCTTGAGAAAGACCACGCATCAAGAAAATGTGGAACCAGAAAGTCAAAGCTGGTACTACCATGGGCTATTTTTCAGTCCATAGACATAGCTTCTTATAAGAAACCCTTTGTTTTATTTGTTATAATATCATTTTTCTGTATAATAGTATGTGAATATTCCCCCCACCCCCTTTTTTTTTTATCATAAACGATCCTGCAGTCAGATAGTGTTAGATCTAAAAGAAACCTTGGAAACGATAGTTTCTATCCATGGGTGAGGAAATTGGAGCTTTGAGAGAAGACCGTGTGATGCCGATAAAGTGAGAGTGACACAAGTAACAGAACCCAGGTCTTCTCATGGTCACTTTATTGCTCTTTCCACAGTACCTAGCCAACCCCATGCTGACTATTGCGTTCCAGTAACACAAATACATGCAGTTGAAGATTTTATTAAAGAAAAAAAATTGCATAGATATTCTTTTCTTAACACTTTTTTTTTTGGTAGTGTAGAATTCTATTTTAGATAACCAGAGTTGCAGAAATGTTGTGCCTTCTCAGTATTGTCTTTCTTGTCCTTCCATTGATCTTCCCTCTTGACGAATGGGAAAGGGTTGAAACTCAGGAGATCTGAGTTTGGTCTTGGCTTGGCTTTATCTTTCGTGACTAGATGAACTGGTTCCTCTTCCAGAGATCTCAGTTTTTATATCTCAATAAATAAGAATGTGGAACCAGAACCCTCTAAAATTATTTCTTTGCTTGGTCTTTATCATTTTATATTTTACATCACTGGTTGTCTTTATTTTCTTCCTGAAACAGCTTGTCCTTCATGGCAAATAGGAGCTTCTTAAAAAAACCTAGGTACAGGAAATCAGGGATTTGTGTCTGGGGTGCTCCTGTTGACTGTGTGACTCGAAAAGGGCCAGAGTTTGGTTTGTTCTGGTAGCAATATGTCACCATATTTACTTCCCTTCTTTGAAAATAAAAATAGGATATAGTGCTGTGGTCTTCCAAGTGGAGGGAGGACACCCTGCGAGATGTACATGACGATTCACTGGGTTTTGGAGCGAAAATACTGGAACTTCTATTTGTATTTATTTTTAATTTCTTTCCAAAATTCTGCTTTTGTGTGTATCATAATGTATGACAAATCAATATGGGATATGCATATCATTTATAAATGAATACATATTCCCATATATTGTGGAATTATGCTTAAACATGTTAAGCTGACAGAAGGATATGGTCTGATAAGTTTGGAAACTGTTGGTGAAGAGTTTGCAAAAAAAGTGTGTAAAGGCATCAAGATAAATATTATGTCTTAATTTCTTACTTTTGGATATCATCCTTCCTGGAAATAAAGAGAAGAAATCTAAAACAAAAATAACATCAAATAGCATCTTGGTTGCAGAATTTATTTAACTGATTCTTTACCTCTTACAGAGTTGTCAAAAACTGTTCACCTGCAAAAGTATTTAATTTACTTTTGTTCATGATCATTTAGGATTTAGTAACTGATCCTGAAATGAACTCAGTATAATTTAATTTATTTAAACTTTTCAATTGAAGGAGCGATAGTAGATTATATTAATATTTTTAAAAGATTTGGTCAGGGATTTTTAAATCCTATTTCTTCAGTGTTTTTTTTTTTTTCCATTTGTTTTATTTTATTTTCTCCTGATTATTTCTCACAGAATAAGACCACAACTTGCCAAAGAAAAGATTGAAGGATGCCATATTTGTACATCTGTTACACCAGGAGAACCTCAGGTCTTCCTAGGGAAAGATAAAGCTTTTACTTTTGATTATGTGTTTGACATTGAATCCCAGCAAGAGCAGATCTACACTCAATGTATAGAAAAACTAATTGAAGGGTGTTTTGAAGGATACAATGCTACAGTTTTTGCTTATGGACAAGTAAGTACCAAATTATTTTCATAGAAGTTGTAACTTTGCAGAAGTGTCAGTTCAGTCACATTTTCATTTTTGTTACTTGAGGTGATATTGTTAAGATCAAGCACACATTTTTCTCTGTTCTTTTATTCAGACTGGAGCTGGGAAGACATACACCATGGGAACAGGATTTGATGTTAACATCATTGAGGAAGAACAGGGTATTATTTCTCGTGCTGTTAAACACCTTTTCAAGAGCATTGAAGAAAAAAAACATACTGCAATTAAGAGTGGACTTCCTCCTCCAGATTTTAAAGTGAATGCGCAATTCTTAGAGGTAATAGACTGATTGTGTCATTAGTTCCCTTTAAATCTTGTCCTTAAGGCCGTAGGCTGTATGATTTTATGTTTCTGACTTGTAGTATAGCGCTTTGCACGTAGCGCTCAGTAAATGAGCAAATTAACATTAGATAATAGGTTGTAGTAGTAGTAAGAATAGATAATAGGTAATAAATATTCTTTACTTGTTGGCTTTTAAGATAATAAACCCTTGACCAGTGTCCATAGAAAAAAACAATTAATATTGTTTATTTCAGACTCTCTCTTTATCCTATAATTACTGTTGTACTGTAGGTAGTCTTACAAAGTGCTGGCAACTCAGCGATTAAGACCAAAAGAGAGGGGGAGAACATGAGGAATAACAGGATTGAGGCTGTAGCAGAGCCACAAATCTGGCTGCCAAAGCTGGTATTCCTGCAAGGATAGGCAGGTGTTTTGATGCAATGTCCAAAGGTTCGGGCAGTTTTGGATTAATTTAGGGAAGTCTAGTCTGGTGGGAGGGACATGATAATAAGAGGACATCTCGTACATGAGCAGTATTGCAGTTAGGTGGACAGTGACATTATAATTCTGGATGTTTGGTCCAAAGAGTGTTCTAGTCTAGTTCGAGTCTGGATCTATCATTTTGGTCATTGATGAAACATGTTATTCAGCATTATATAGCACAATGCAGAAACCAATTCAAATTAACCTTGGTTATCTTATGGCTGGTGTTCATGGACATCACAGTTTAGTAGAAACCCAAAGCAAGGTTACTAATGGTGGAAAAAAGGAAAGAAACAATGTTCTTCTATCTTCCCTTTCAGCCTCCAAAATATTGTTAGGCATTGTGATTTTACAGCATATTGATAGGAAAATAGGTGTGTGCACCCTCTTCTTAGGCAGTAGCCTCGTCTTGTCAGCCACTGTTGATACGGAAACATTAGTATCATTTCCGACCTTGCAAAAACACTAGGTATTAATTTTTAGATACATTAAGAAAGACCGTAAGGCAGTAGGAAATATATTTTTAGTTCAAGTAGTAAAAATTCTTAAAATCTCTAAACACAGGGTTTGTCGACATGTGGTACATATTTCTTAGAGTTTGCTTGTGTTTATAAATATTTATCTCTTGCAAAGGATTAGTAGATCATTTTAGCTATCTATCAACTCATTAGTCATGATTAAGTCATTCACTGTTCTTACTCTTATGAAGAAATGTGGCCTTTATTTGTATTTGTAATAATAATTGCCTCATTCATTTTTATCTGTTATTATGAAGAAATACGTCGTTTTAGAGAACTCTTAAGATTTGTTTGAAAGATAACATTATGCAATGTGAGTTATTACAGCCGTGAGGCAATTTCTTCTAAATTAAAACTTATAATATTTCTTTTTTATAGCTATATAATGAAGAGGTCCTTGACTTATTTGATACCACACGTGATATTGATGCAAAAAATAAAAAATCAAATATAAGAATTCATGAAGATTCAACTGGAGGCATTTATACTGTGGGCGTCACAACACGTACTGTGAATACAGAATCAGAGGTGACATTTATGTTACTGTTAAAATAGAGCATATTTGGCTTTATTTTATGTTCAGCTTTGTTGATAATTTGCTTAAGATCATGATATGAAATTTGTATCCTTAACTGTAACATGGAGTTAAAAATCTTGTCTTCTTTCCTCATATTTTTTATATCAGGATTTTATTATTAAAAATGTTACAGTTATGATAAAGCCAGTTCATTTATCTTAGCATCAAAAGAATCTAAGGCAATGTGCTTATAGTTTTCTTTTGCAGCTAGAAAAAGAGATAAACTGAAAGTTAAGGATAGGACCAGAAAAAAAATAATTTTGTATCTTTTGCTATCACATTGACTGTATTATGGCTCCTGAAAGGAGACTGTTAAGAAAAGTTACCAAAAAAACATTTCAACAGAAGATACAGAAGAGCCTGAGTAATTAAAATGATTGCTCAGTTTGTTCCAAAGTGTTCTACTGTAACAATTTGGAATGGAAGCTGCAAATGTCAGCAATGGCAAACAATGGAATCTCAGTGTTTTCTCCTTTTAAAAAAATAATACACTATTATACTAAGATCAGTTAAAAATGTGCCTGCAACCAAAATGTTACGAAATTCCACATCCTTTACATCCCTTAATATGGTGGGTTTTAGCCATTAGCTCAGATTGTGAGTGTATGGTATCTTGTTTAAGTATTGTTCAAGTAAGACCTTTTTTCCCCCCTTTTCCAGATGATGCAGTGTTTGAAGCTGGGTGCTTTATCCCGGACCACTGCTAGTACCCAGATGAATGTTCAGAGCTCTCGTTCACATGCCATTTTTACCATACACGTGTGTCAAACCAGAATGTGTCCTCAAATAGATGCTGTGAGTTATTAGCTCTAATTTCTTAAACTTCCAGGCTTCATATCTCTAAAATCACACAACCCAGAAAAGTACATTTGAACCAAATTTAGTTTGTTTAATCATTCCTTTTCCTAATGAGAAGTCTCTGACTCTGTTTAAGCTGAAGATGACCAACCATGTAAGACTTTGAAATACAAAATTGGATGTGTGTCTGCAGCAAACAGAAATCAAACAGAAATCAAGCTGTGGCCATATGGTGATGGATGCAATCTCCTGAGACCCTTTGCTTTTGAGGACTGTGGGCGACATAAGCAAAGCCTCTGCTGATAACACCTGGGTTCTGACCATAAGCTTCATTCTAACTTTGTCGAAGCTTCTCATTGCCAGCGGACATTTCTGCATTTATAGTTATTTGGCTACATGCCTATTTTTGGAGACATATATATTACTTATTACATATCTATCTATATATATCTATCTATATATATATATCTATATATTGAAGGAAAAGTGGGGTTGGAGGATATTTTGTGTCACATTATTAAAATATTTTCAATTATTTTCCTCAATTGCAGGAAAATGCAACGGATAACAAGGTGATTTCTGAATCATCAGAGATGAGTGAATTTGAAACCTTGACTGCAAAGTTCCATTTTGTGGATCTGGCAGGATCCGAGCGACTGAAGCGTACAGGAGCCACAGGCGAGAGGGCCAAAGAAGGCATTTCCATCAACTGTGGGCTTGTAAGACTAAGACCAAGGCTTTGCACTGAGAATATAGCTGCAATTTTCTGTGGCCTTTTCTCTTTTGTAATACATAGTACCCAAGGGGAAATCCTTCATGAGATGAGCTGAGAAATGGAAGTTACAGTAAAATTGAAAACTTAGGTGTAATGCGTTGAATTTTGATCTCCTCACATTGCAGGATGTTTTATCCTTTCACATTGCCATTTTTTTTTATGTGTGTAAATTTATTTATTTTTCAATGATAGTTGACTTTCAATATTATTTTATATTAGTGCTGGGTGTGTAGCACAGTAGCCAGACATTTATACAACCCATAAAGTGATCCGTCCAGTAAGTCCAGTACTCACCTGGCACTATATGTAGTTATTACAATATTATTGGCTATATTCTCTCTACTGTACTTTACATCCCTGTGGCTATTTTGTGACTACCAATTTGTACTTCTTAATCCCTTCACCTTTCATGTATGTACATTTCATTGGATTAAATTTTATGATATGTGCAGAAAAACAATATATATAGAAGAAATGATTTTAAAAATTCTGCATTTAAAAGTATTTTGTCAAAATCAGCATTGAATATTAGTGATTTCACGGGGTGACTTACAGGTAGCTTTTTTTGCTAACATTTTATGACAGTCACTTAATTTTGGTAATTATAGTCAATTTTTTAGTAGATTGTTTCAAAATGAGAACTTTGCTAGATTACAGTAAGAATTAACTTTAATACCATGCCATCTAGTGGTGTTTCTAATTGGAAAACGCCTTGTGTTTGTTAGCATAAAGCGTCTGTTATATGGAAGAAAATGTTTTAGAGTAGATTTATGTGTAATAAAACTTTTCTTCATATTGACTTCATTATAAAATTGGACACTTGTTCCTTCATAAAAGGAACAACATCCCTAAAGTTCTGTGATGCTGACAACATCAGGACATGTTTCTACTTTGCGTCCCTCCCTCCCATCCCAGAGCTGAGGGCTCCAATCAGATGCTCCTATTTTGTTATTGCCCACTATTTGCTCCTACATGATGGAGGCTAAGGCTGATTAGAGAGAGCCAGACCTCCTAACTCCAATACCCGCCTTGATGCTCCTACCATATGGTTGAATTTTGTGTTAAAGGGGGTGACCTGGATCCTGGACTTTGTGTATTGTTCCGAATTTCTTAGGAGATAAAATCATGGTGGTATTTACATTAGTGCTGTTAGGAAAAGACAAAAGCCATGGGTGTGTTTTCCTGTTTAGGCTATTGAAGCTTGCTCAGACATCTCTGGTAAAGTTTCAGTGTGGCCAGTCGTTAAAACTGTAGCCTCTCTGGAAGAGGGGAACGGAGACACAGGGTGATGCTGATGCCACACTTTGCATGATCCATTGGCCCGCACAAAGTGGTGGTTATAGACGTTTGTATTACTGAAGTGGGGTGTGTGACCAACATTTAGGATAACACTTATGCTGTAGGTGCTAATTCAGTGACAGAAAAACAGTAGAGGTGGCAGGTGGAGGGACTAAAGAGTTCTGTAATTTGACTTAGTTTTTTCAATATTGGATGCCTAGCACATTGATTCATTGTGTTTCTAAAAACAGTTATACTTGTTCAGAGAAATCATATTGATATTTTTATTTTGGTTAAAGCAGATTTTGTTTTCCCATAAGGGAGTTATATTGCAACAAGAAAGTTTCATGAAACTGTTAAAACTATGTAAACATTTCATTTCTTCAATGCATTGAGGGAACAATTTGCAACATGAATTGACAATTTTCTGGGCACCCAACCTGATGTTCTGATAATTCTAGGGATGTTTGAAAGTTGCCAATCTTATTTCTATTTCTAAAGAAAATCTCTGAATAGAAGTATAAGTATTTGTGAATTTTGAATATATATATATATATATATATATACATGAATATGTGTATATATATACATATACATATACATGTATATGTGTATAACTACACATATACATATATACACATATACTCTAAATATAGTTATATATATATATACACATATACATATATACACATATATACATATATATGTCTATATATATGTATATATATGTATATATATATATACACATATACATATATACACATATATATTACTAAATTTAGAGTCACCTTTTAGTCAATTTTTTTGTCAGGTTTTAGTAGTTAATATAGAAAACTTTGAAGTTTACTTCATATTTCAAAATATAAATGTAAAAAAACAAACAAACAAATCTCTTCAGTTCTGTCATGTCTGCATATCATTCTCTATAAGCCTCCGTTATTTAAAAGTATTATAATTAGTAAATTGTTATGATTTTCCTTTTTCTCTCTCTTTTAGTTGGCACTTGGCAATGTAATAAGTGCATTGGGAGACAAGAGCAAGAGAGCCACCCATGTCCCCTATAGAGATTCTAAGCTAACAAGACTACTACAGGATTCCCTTGGGGGTAACAGGTATGCATAAATGATCATCCTCCATATTACTGAATTTCAATTATTCATTATTTTTAAACTTTGTAAAGTGATTTATAAGAACTGTTTTTATTCAAAAGCAAATTAATAGGATGAGGAACTAATAATTATTAAGCACCTAAAGTGTGTGTTGTTCTTTCACCCAATCCTTATAACATCCCTTGAGGTAGATGTTATTATTCCTACTTTATAGATAAGGAAATTGAAATCCAGAGAGGTTAAGTAATTTATTCAAAGTCACTTAACTTGTAAATGAAGTCCATAGCATGTGCTTTTTTTACTTTATCATAGTTTCTGCTTAAGTGCTTGGCACATAGCATATGCCTTATAAAATTTTGTTGAAAAATAAATGCTGTCTTCTAAATAAATATAAAGTAATTTAAATATATTTGATGTCTTATTACAAAGTCTCCTAAAATTTAGACATTTTCTTTACATGTGGAAAAACTATTTTAAAATGTCAATTGAATGAATATAGAGTATTTGGTGGTTATAAACTTTGCCAATATCACTGATGTTTCTCCTTTTTCATAATTTTGATTTATTCTGATCATCAGTTAAAAACATTCTTTTGTAATGCATTCCTTTTTATAAACATCAACATGTTGGCTTTACAAGTAGAAACATTTTTGGCATTTAAATTGAATCATTGCACAAATCAACAAGTTACAGGCAACTGTTACATTTTTATTTATTCTGTTACAATTAATGGAATCTATTTTACAGTGTTTTCAATGGTCTAACATCTTATTTACTGAAAAGATACAAATGATCTGGTAAATAAACTTGCAAACTTTTTGAATAATTATTATTCAAAGAATTTTGATAACAGCAAATCTATTTAGGTTTGAAATTGAAGAATGGATTTAGAAATAAAGTTGTATTTCATAGAATTCAACAGTATAGTATCTTTTTTATATTTCTCCCTTCTTTCGTAATATTGGCATTGTCTTAATTGTTTCTCTTCTAGCATATCCTATGTATGGGCGCAATTTTGTTTACATTCATGCATCTTTCCTACTTCCGTTTTTTAAAATTTTACTCTGACCTTCAATCTCAATCTGGGCCTTATTATAACAGGACACATTTTTTTGCTTTTTAAGTCAATATAAATTTTTCAAGTTTACTAAATTGGAGCCCTTTCCTATAGATAATAAATGTCCCCTTACAAATTTCAATACTTTTGAATACTTCAGTATTTCTGAAAATTTGCTTGCCTTGTAAGCAGTCTAAGATATTTTCACTGTGGTCGTGAATTACTCTTGAGTTTTAGGCTACAGCTAAAGAGTCTCAATGCTTCTCACCCAATTCCTTACTGGGTGGTAACTCCTCAGAAAAGAAAACCTCTCCCAGTTCCCTCTCTAGTGAGCATCAATTTCTGCTTAAAATTTTAAGATTGAACTCTTCAAAAGTATTGTATTTTATATAAGCTTTGGAGAACAAAATATCTTCATTTTGTGAAGCATGTATAAATTACTCTTAAAAGAAAAATGAGATGAAAGATATTTTTGGACAGAAACTGCATATATTTATGTGCATAATTTTGTGACTTGTTTTTTAATAGAGATGTCTTGCATACATTTATAATATTTAGTATAACATAACAAGTTTACAGCAAAAATTCTGAAAAATACAGAAAAATATAAAGTAGGAATAAAAATCAATTATATTTCTATTACCTAAAAGTAACTACTGTTAACACTGTGATGTATTTTGTCCCTAATGTATAATATGATATGTTATAACAATATGTTTAAATGGCATGGTTTCCTTTAAAACAGACTTGTGGTTTTATATAAACTTTAAAAATAAATAACTTTAATGTTTTCTTTGAATTTTTCATAAACACAAACATTCTTGAAATTTGTCTCCTTTGGGTTTTATTTAATATGTGATCTTATCCCTACGTCAGAGATTTTAGCTCCTCTCATTCCTGAGTTTCTCCATTCTTCTTAAACACTCGATCCCCGTGCTTTTCAAAATGTTTGTGAAGGGCAAGTTCTTCTACTCCCCCACTCCCCGATTAATATTGTGCACGACTCTACTCAGCTTGCCCTGTTTCTGACTTACTATGGGAGTTCAAAAACACTTGAATTGGTCTATATTCAATGAGATGAGTTCACTGATTACAGCAGGCTCAAATGTTGCAAAAGTTTAAAATGCCTACTTTCAATTTCTGTACTTATTGTGAACTGGTAACAAATAGTTTGCAGATTGGCACTGGACTGGGGTCTATACTTTGAGTAGGCCTGTTCACTAATCAGTGTCTGTAATCATCACCCTCTCCTGAATACCTTACCTTCTTCATCAAAAGAGAAAACTAGAGATGCATGAATCATCATAACTTTCTGACCTCCAAAAAAATAATTATTATGTACACATGACACATACCACAAACAATGATTAATGCCCTAGTATGTTCCAAATATTATGTTACACAAAGTATACTGATAAATAAAACTTAATGATTCTTGTCCTCTAGGAGTTTAGGGTCTAAGAATTGGGGTCTATAAAATTTCAAAATAATAATAATAATAATAATAATAATAATAATATAGCCAATGAAAAAGAGATATGCAAAGAATATGTGGAAGCAGAGAGAAAGAGTGCAACCAAACTGAGGGTTGGATTCTTAGACTAGATGATACCTGAGTTGAATCTTGAATAATAGTAAGAGTGAGGGTATGTAAGGATGAGCAACAGATGATAAAGGGAAAAAGATGGGTGGAGTGGGACCCCTTTTAAAAGGGTTGCTATGAGTGCTAAATTGAGATTATCGGGGGAAGGCAGGAGTGGAAAGGAGAATAGGAGGTTATAGGTTAGAATTCACAGGTATGAATTTCCTACCAGCGTCGGTAAATTACCTCTTCAATGGGAGTTCTATACGTTTTTCAGTTAATGTGTAAGTGCCAATTAGAATCTTCTTTGTCTGTTTCACTGACAGACATAATAGCTGCGGCTAAGCATTTCACTATCCTATTTTTTAGTTGGTAAAACAATTCATCATCATCATAAAGTAATGTTTCCCATTTTTCCTATGTAATCTGGCCAGAAATCCTGGAACTTTGACCACTCAATCACAAATGATGTTTTATATTATAAAGCGTATGGATATTCTCTTCTTGTTCAAGTGATAGGATTTTATATTATAAAACATATGGATATTCTCTTCTTGTTCAAGTGATAGGATTTTATATTATAAAACATATGGATATTCTCTTCTTGTTCAAGTGATAGGATTTAGTGCAAGATTTTTTTGCTGACAACAAAAATCAGGATACGAGTGATTAAATTAAAAAATTTAAATCCTGAAATATTCAGTAGGCAATGAAAAAATGATTTTTGCATTTCAATTTGTCATATTATAGATAGATTAAATTTTAGAATTCTGTGTGCATCACATCAAAAATTTTTGTAAAGGGGTGAGAAATAAATACTGTATTCACTTGTACTTTCTCAAGGTATTATGGGTCAAAAAAGGATAATATAAATTTATTTTCCACAATTTTACCTACGCAAACAAAATATTTTTTCCTTAAGATAGTCTTAAAGCATGGGGGTTTTTAATTGGTTTTATTTTAAAGTTAGTAGTGTCAATCCTTTGGTATCTTGAAGAGAAGATATTATTCAAAGGGCGGGACTTTAAAAAACGATTACTTCATTGTTCTGTTTGCTTTTATCTGTCAACCTAATTATTCTCTGTAACTTTCAGCCAAACAATCATGATAGCATGTGTCAGCCCTTCAGACAGAGATTTTATGGAAACTTTAAATACTCTGAAATATGCCAATCGAGCTAGAAATATCAAGAACAAGGTGATGGTCAATCAGGACAGAGCTAGTCAGCAAATCAATGCGCTCCGTAGTGAGATCACACGACTTCAGATGGAGCTCATGGAGTACAAAACAGTAAGCTCATGGGTTTGGCTTTGCCTTTTGTGATACATTTTGTGAACACAATGATGCCCTTTTGTGATGGCTTGCACGTGTATGTCTCTGGATCTAGTCTCTTGTCTGTGTTGATAGTGGCGTCCTTCCTTGTGAAGGTACAATTCTCTCATTTTCCTGTGGGTAACCTTTAATAATGTTCCGTCTGTCTACCTGACTAATGTCTTATTTCAAAAGGCTTCCTGCCCAATCACTTTCTTTAGTGACAGGTGCACCATTGAGGGATGTAGTAGAGGGAAAAGAATCTCTTTTGCCTCGAGGCTGTTAAAACAAAAGGGCTCTTGGTTGTAGAACTGCATAGTACTGAAGTACCCTGTTTCTCTGAAAATAAGACCTGGATGGACAATCAGCTCTAATGAGTCTGTTGGAGCAAAAATTAGTATAAGACCTGGTGTTATGTTATGTTATGTACGTTATATAAGACCTGGTCTTATATTAATTTTTGCTCCAAAAGACGCATTAGAGCTGATGGTCCAGCTAGGTCTTATTATTATTCGGGGAAACATGATATCTTTAAGCAAATCTCTTGTGTATTTAAGGCTCCTGTACCAACAGGGAAATATCTTCCTTTTCTAGGGTAAAAGAATAATTGATGAGGAAGGTGTGGAAAGCATCAATGACATGTTTCATGAGAATGCTATGCTACAGACTGAAAATAATAACCTGCGTATAAGAATTAAAGCCATGCAAGAAACGGTGGATGCATTGAGGACCAGAATCACACAGCTTGTTAGTGATCAGGCCAACCAAGTTCTTGCCAGAGCAGGTATGCATGTAAGGTGGAGTGGCTGAGGGATTAACTTCTAGAGGGCGGGAGACATTCTTTGTGTTCATTAATTACCTGAAATACTGGAAGTAGAATGTCAGTCGGTGTATATACAATCTGTGATTTTAAGTTAAATGCTTACTTTGTGGATAATCCATCCTTTCAGACACAAAATGTGCCCTTTGGTTTGTCATTATCTTACTGTCTGCTCATGCAATTAAGGGTAGGAAATTTGCTGCATGAATTGTGTTTTAAAGCGTTATTGTTTTGTTTTCATAACTTTGATTTTCTCTCCTATTCTGTTTTGTTGGTTTTAATTTAAAGGAAATTCTTAATTTCATATTTTATCTTGCAGGTGAGGGAAATGAGGAAATTAGTAATATGATTCACAGTTATATCAAAGAAATCGAAGATCTCAGGTACAGTTCATGTTCTATAATATATAATGCACATTTTGGGTTTTGCAGTGTAATAATATTGCTATTTGTTGGGCTTGTTGTTTAGTACCTGTTTGCAGTGATATTTCAGCTCTTTGGTCAGGTTAACTTTAGGGGAACAGGTACTTGCCATTCCATAATGTCACGTTGCAAACAACTTTCCTTCCCTCTCTCACCATATCACCTTCCCATATTATCCTCCTACTCTTGTTATACTCCTCAATGGGAGCTTACTAACCTGACGTACAAGACAGGCATAATTGACATTGATGAAGTTACTTGTGGTGCCTTCCCTCTCTGTGCCTCTTCCCTTACCATTTGGGAATGGCCAACATCATAAGGCATCTCTAATTTTTTTAATTCTCTTGTTATCCCCGTTGCCTTCTACTTCTCCAGCTATTCCTTATGTGGGAATCATTGCATCCCTATCACATTGTCTGCCTCTCTGGTACATACAGAAGCTCATTCATCACTCACCTTTCAGGCACACACTACACATGATCACTATATGCCAAGCACCATGCCCTGGACTGAGCAAGTATGACGTCAGCAAGGAGTTCACAGTCTAGGTGGGGCGACTTACATAAATAGGCACGTGTAGTAAATGAAACGACAGAAATTAGTAAAAGGCATGCCATCGCCTGGTGTGGGCATGTAGAGAGGACCCTGAGCCCAGACTAGGGGAATAGCGTTCAGAAAGCACATCAGGAACACTAATAATTTCTACAATATTTTTAGGTTCCATGGTTTTCCCTGAGGGCTCAGCTACTTTCTCTTGAAGTAAAACTACAGTCAGCTCTATGGGGAGCGTCTGAGTAGCTCAGATTTCATGTCTGCTTCCCATTTGCTGAAAATAATCAAGCGGGAGATCATCTTTCACAGCTACCCAACACTTCTCCATCTTGTATTTTTGTTCTCTTTTCCTCTCTCTTCCTCTGGCTATCCTAGAGATTCTCAAACAGAGACGACTGATGTTTCCACTGTTTCTGCCTCCACAAGGCATACTAGATCCCTTAAGTGTTTCAAAAAGCAAAAACAAATGAGAAGACATCTGATCTGACAATAGATAAAGTTACTCTAATAACTGTTACTTTTATTTTACACACACACACACACACACACACACAGAATATATATATATATATATATATATATATATATATATATATATATATATATATATATATCTTCAAGCTTTACCTTTTTGGCAGAGATCTTTGGGGCATTGGACCCTGGTTCTGGTCAGCAGCCAACCTGGACTTGCATTTCTATCGTGTGTTGGCGGTGCTCTTTCTTGCCTACTGCCTCAAACTGCCTTTCCTTACTCTGTGGAACCCATCTTTACCATTCCTTGAGAGGCAACTGATATCTGTCTTTTAGTTCCTGAAGATTTTCTTCCTTCTCCTAGCCCACTTCTCTTTTATTTCCTTGGCACTGGTCAATTGTTAAGGCTGATTCCATGCTCTGGTTATCGTGCTCTGTTTCTTCTCTTCCACCCGGTTATTCTAAGGCCTTATTTAAGCTTGATTTCACCACTGGACAAAATGGCTTCACGAGTGTTATTATTTCCAAGAAAACTGAGTGAATCATTTCTATTCCTCCTAGTGACTAACAGTAGCATCTATTAATTTCCTTCTTCAAGTTCTGCAGTTAAGACCATTCCTTAGGCTGTTTAGAGAACAGAGATGACTCAGGCCCTGAACTGAATCACGGATCAAATCTTTCTTGGTATAGATTAATAGGTTGTTGCACTTTCCCAACTTTTCTTTAATGGGTCTTTAATTAGGGGCGTACCACTCCTGTGGCATGGTCTTCTGGAACCCTAGCACTGTAATTTACAATGTAAAATAATTTCCATATGGTAGAAGCATAAATGAGCTTTGAATTTAAATTTGATTACTTGGATTGAAATTTAAGCTTCTATTTATTAATAAGTATGTGACCTTGGGCAAGTTACCTAATGTCTCCAAGTTTAAGATTCATCTGTAAGAATAAGTAAATACCTGCTAGTCTCAAAGAGTTATTATGGGGCTCAAATAAAAGCATACGATGTCAAAGTCCTTAAATTGAAAAGTATTGTAAAGATCTAACATATTATTACTTAGGTCCAAGTTCTCACATTCTGTTTTTATCTACTATGTCCTAGTCCAATCCATATTTCTATCAAAACTTGGTCTTAGGAAGGCATTTATTCACAGCTTCTTGAACTTAATGCAAATTTTTGTCAATGTATTTCCACTTGGGAATGTTTATATGTTGTCTTATCATTCTAATTGTAAAAAAAATACTAGTTATCTTTTAATAAATTTACATGTTGTATTATTTTTTGTGAAATAATAACTGTCACTAATTGATTCTAATCTTGGGGGGGGTTACATTTTTTGTAGAAAATTTTGAAAATACTGGAAAGTATAAAAAAATTAAAATCATTTATATCTCCACCATTCCTAGAACGGATGTTGACATATTGGTTTATCTCGTCAATATTTTTTCAAGCATATTTTAGTGAAATTGACCTCAGGGCAAATATAGTGCTTTCCTATCTATTCTTTGAAATGGAATAAAATATTATGAGCATTTTTTAATTGTACTGTGTTTCCCCCAAAATAAGACCTAGCTGGACCATCAGCTCTAATGCATCTTTTGGAGCAAAAATTAATACAAGACCTGGTATTATATTATATTATATTATAGACCCGGTCTTATGTTATAGCAAAATAAGACCGAGTCTTATATTAATTTTTGTTCCAAACGACACATTAGAGCTGATGGTCTTATTTTCAGGGAAACACGGTATTAGCTATTTTTCTAACATGATTTTTGCATGGCTCCATGTGTTAGATAATTATATTATTAGCAACTTTTTGGTAAGAACAGTTTTTATTTGTTAAGTACATTATCAGTCAGGTGAGCTTTAAATTCATTGTATCATTAATCCTCATAACAATCCTAGGTAAGTATATATTTTTCATCTCCATTTTATAGAAAAACGGTACAGGTTTTTAGGAACTAAGGATCCAAGATCCAGTGAGAGACAGAACGAGATGCAAGCCCTTAGTCTGTTCCTTCCCAAGGAAATCTCTTCCTTTCTTGCTCACTGCTTGGTCTTTTATTAAATGAAATGCAGGCAGCAACAAATGCGTGGGTGGGTGAGTGGGAAAAGAAAGGGAGAGAAGGAGAAAGAGAGAGATGTTATCTCTACAACACATCCAAAATCAGATTCTGCTAATGTGGCATAGGGTTTGTACATGTGAGCTCTAAAGGCTTTAGCCTTTATCAGCACCAGGATTAAAGAAGCATTGAATGTACCCCTACCAAATGCAGACTTTTTAAATCAAGTAATAAAAAAACACAGGTTGTCTGATTATTGTCTAAAAGAGCCAATTAAAAGATAGATCATTGTTGATAGTTAATTTATTATATTTTCATTTATTTTTAACATTCATTGTTAAGTACCCAGGCTTTGTGATAGATACTGAAAATATAAAAAGTAGAATTTGACTTTATAGTTAAGCTAAGTTTTTATACTTAGGTTGTGCTCTTGATTAAAAAAAGTGACAGCATATATTCATTATTTTCTTAAAATAATTTTGAAATCATTTAGTCTAGAAGTCTGACACAACTATTTAACCATTTAAAACTATTATAACTGTTATTCTGCATACATATGACACCAGATATATAATAAAACAATTTCATTCAAGAATGTGGAGAACACTAGCTTGAAACATATATTCACTCATTTATATGCATGGCTCCAGCTGATTTCAACAGTGCCATGAATAATTTTGGTAGACAATGAAAAAACAGAGCTGACTATGCCATCTAGAATTTAGTAGTTGTAAATCATCTAGCATCTTCCTTTGAAATATTTGAACATATGGCAAAAGTGCTTCCTTAGTAATATAGTTTTGAAGTGGGCATAGTAGGTAGTATTTCTTTTTAAAGCCCTGTCTCAATCACCCTTGTGCCAAATTGACCTTGGAAATCTATTATACAGAAGGAGATAATTGTGTTCTTCTTGGTGGTTTAAATCAAATAGAAGTAAAGGGACGGGCCTAGAGTTCTTTTTGAATCCCTTTTAGTTTCAAGACTCCAGGCTCTTTTAGGATCTTATCATTCTGTGTTTTTGCATATTACTGACAGTGCACACATTATTCTCCTGTCATTATTAGGACCGCTTGGGCAAACAAAAGAATGTTTTCAATTATGAAACTCAGGTTTCCATGGAGATACCATCTTTTCCCACGCCATATTCAGGAGCCAGATGTCTCTAAGCCATTTAGGGGCAAGTTTGACTATTCCTTGCAAAGATTTGGAAATGCTATTATAGCATGATGAATGAGGAACTGACAGGAAGGGAACCATGCTGATCGTACATTTTAAGTTTAAATGATGGCTTTACAAAGCAAGGATAGCTAGTGCCTAATGGCCAGAATGCAAGTAATCTAATTACTATTGGCACTTTTGAGCACTAAGAAAGTGACCTCAAATTTATAATTATTTAATCAGGGAATTAAAAAAATATCCTAAACATAAATATTTGTGAACACATGTAGTAAAATAAATAAAAAAATAAAAAACCTCTGTCTGTCGAACACATATTAAAAAAAAAAAAAACACACACAAAAATCCCTATCTGTTGAAATGCATTTTGGAAAACTTTTTAGCATGCGAAACAAATAATTTAAAAAAACCTGTTTATTCCTGGAGTACTCAACTTTGCAGAGACAGAAAGTAGAATGGTGGCTGCTAGCGGCTGGGAGGAGAGGGGAATGAGGAGTTAGTGTTCAATGTGCACAGAATTTCAGTTGGAGACGATGAAAAAGTTCTGTAAATAGATGAAGACAATGATTGTAACAACAGTTTCAATGTACTGTATGCTGCCGAACTATATACACTTAGGAATGGTTAAGGTGGTAAATTTTATGTTATGTATTTTTTGCCAATACAAAAAAAAAATGTTTCCTATTTATATTTTTATTCACTAGGGCAAAATTATTAGAAAGTGAAGCTGTGAATGAGAACCTTCGAAAAAATTTGACAAGAGCCACTGCAAGATCACCGTATTTCAGTGGGTCATCATCTTTCTCTCCTACTATACTGTCCTCAGACAAAGAGACCATTGAAATTATAGATCTAGCTAAGAAAGATTTAGAGAAGCTGAAACGGAAAGAAAAGAAGAAGAAAAAAAGGTAGTGTTATAAAATCACTGCTATATGAATCCCTATTCTTCTTACTTTTTAGTATATTTTCATTTGTGATTTTAATGAGTATACATAGTGTCAAGTATATTAAGTGAAATGTCATTTAAATTAGCTGACAATTACAATTATGCTTTTAATAGCTTATCTCTACTTGTATGTAAAATTATGTCTAATTATAATAGTATGATAATGTATTTTATTTAGGTAAATTTACTATTAGAAACTATTTTATTATTTCTTCAAATAGCTGCTTTTGCATTGCATTCATCTTTCTTTTCTGCAAAGCTTGCTGTACCATTACAATTCAATGTTTTCATTTTTTTCCCATTTTCTAATGCTATTAAATAGTCACATGGATATAGTCTAATTCCTGTTTAGATTAGTTTAACTAAAGGCTAAACTAATCCATCAGACTGTCATTTAATATCATTTGGTCTCTTAAGTATTTTCTGCAGGGCTTCTAATTTGATTACGTGAAAGTTATTTATTATTTCATGCTTTCTGAATCTTCTAACAAGGAGTTAGTTTTTCTCCACTGTTCTAGGCTTTCATTCCTTGCATCCTAATAATATCTCCTTCTAAAATCAACAGAGTGCAAAGAAGAGGAGGAAAATAAAACTTTGACCACTTGTAATGTGTGAGTGGTTGAACACTCAAATTCTTTACATTTACATATTGATTCTATGGTGCAGTCAAATCACTAAGAATATATTTTGAACATGCCAGTCAAATTAATTTTAAGCATTTTTGGCTAGATATTCAAAAGGAGGCAAAGCTATCTTATTTGTCGAATGGGTTATTAGAGGGGGTGCACTTTGTATTATAGAATTATTGATATTTAGTCTACATAATGCTTTCCTCAATTTATTTAGAAATTTATTTAGGCAACCAGGCATTTCTTCCTAGAAAACTCAGTTGGTTGAAGTTACTGGAAATAAAATTCTTCATATTAATTCTGCTCTGTGTCCTTGAGTTAAAAAGATATGATAAAAATAATTAAAGCAAGGAGTCACACATCTCTGGTTAGGGCAATTAACACTGAAATAATGATCATAGAATTATTGCAACTAGTGAGACCTAACATACTGCTTGAATGAAAATGAGACTTTTGCATATGACTTATCATTTACTTGTAAAATATAATTCTTTAGTTGGTCAAAATGTCAAATGTTATGACTTATCTTTAAAGGTATAAATGGTTTGTATTCATGACTAATAACTATGATAGTTATTATAGGGTACATTTCTCAAGATTATGAGCTAGTTCTGCTCTTTCCTTTTGCATTAAATTTAGAGATAACTTAATGAGCTGTTGGACATGAATAATGAAGAAAGATAGGGATCCCAATAGAGACCTAGACTGTTTTTGACATTCTTATAGTGATCATAGGTACCCCAAATTAATACCTCTGATGCAGGTTATTTTTGTGACAGTGCAGGGTTATAAACATTTTCACTGATAACTAGTATTAAAAAAAAACACATTTTATGATTAAGATTTGTTTCTGTTGCTTTTTCATAGAAATTGTAACCATTTTAAGGTGAAAAAAAATTAAGACAGTAGTAGTTCAAAGTGAAAAATTATGACTTCAGTGATTATGGTAGATGTAGTAATTATTAAAATAAGAATAATAGCAGATTTAATGCTAAGAGTCTTACTGAACAGCTGGATTTAAACATAAAAAGTCCCAGTGAAAAAACTAAGTTATTTCCTAACAAAAAGTAATACGAAATTTTAAAAATTTCTCAGGAAAAAACAAGCCAGGGAAAGTAAAATGAGAGATGTTATCATAATCATCTATGAAAAAAATGAAAGATAGTTTAAAATGAGAAAAATAAATTAATACTTTCTAAAAATCAATAACTCCTATTTGGTGCTTTAAAAATGCTTTATAAAGCATTTTTCACACATATACTATAATGTGCCTTTGTAAAATTAAAAAGTATGTAATGTAGTGTGAACCTAGAAAAATTTTGTTGTGTGACATAAACTGTATAACTGTAAAAGCCTTTAGAACCCATTTATGAATTTATATCACTACATATATAAATTTGTAAAATTTAGTAGAATTTTTCTTACCACACTATTCAAACTTTGTTGTGGATTAAAAAATGAAAACCAATACTATTTTACTCAGCGTGATAAAGCACTTTGTTCATCATCAACAACTTTTCACTGTAGATCCCAATAACTTTTAGCTGTATATAAGGTAAATTCCTATTTAAAAAACGTAGGTAAGCTCTCATTTTAGCGAAAGGGCTTGTTACATGTTGAAATAAAGAACAGACAAAGAGTTCCAGAAGTGTTTAGAATGACAGGAGCTTTACTAAAGCTAGTGATTCATCTCCCACAGGAATTTTTTGAAGGCTATAGTGTCTGTTTGGATGTATTGATTTTAGTTGAGTTGTGTTACATGCCTCATATTTATTTACTTATCAGAGAGGGCATTGCAAAATTTGGGTTCTGTCTCAACCTTACATAGACAGTAAGTTCAATCAAAAATTGTTTGGAAATGGAAATAATTTCTCGCTAAGAAAGTGTTATGAATACATAGTATTCAGGTTTCCCAACTCACATAAAATGATTTTTACCCATTTTATACTTTGGTAAAAGCAATTCAGAAGTGAGTAGGAAAAGGCAAAAAAGGGGAAATAAACTTGCTTATTCATCGGTGTAGCCAACCTTCGGGGGGAAAAAAAAAGTGAATTTCTGCCTGTCATTCTTTCTTATTCCCGTCTTCTAACTTTCTGTGTCCCTATGCTGCTTTGATCCATTCCTCCTTATTCATTCAGTACCCTACTCTAAAGTATTTGGTTGGTGCAAAAGTAATTGAGGTTTTTGCAATTATGTTTACCTTTTAAACCGCAATTATTTTTGCGCCAACCTAATACTTCCAATTTCAAAATCATCAACTTCTTCTCTCATCTCTTTAAATTCAAACTTGGGCACAAAGCCATCTGGCTAAAGGAATTCATGCCAGTGGAAATGACTTATAATCAATAAGCTTCTCTTCTAGGGATGTTTGTAATTTTGAAAGAGGAAGCATTAATCCAAATACTAAAATTTTGATCAGCAACCTCATGAATAAATTAGAAAAAAAATCAATATTTTGTGGGGTTTTTTGCCCCCTTCTGGCTGAGAGTTTCCAAAACCTGTCTGGTGTTTGACCTGTTAGTTCACCTTTCCTAAGCTGCCCTGGTTCTCATTGCTGCTTTCTTTCCTCCCTACTGACTCCACAAAGTCTTTAAGAAGCTCCATGTCTTTTACTTTTTGTGTTAGTTTTTTTGTTTTAGTGGCTATGGGGCCTCTGACATTGTAAGTGTTGGTAGGAGGAGCAGCAACTGGGTCATTTTTTATGTCAGAGTGGTATTTGTGTTCAAGAAGGATGTCATGAGTCCTGTTTTACATGAAAGGTTCACCCTCTTCTGAATCAAAGTCTTTACCAAAGCTACAACCAATAGCTAACATGTGGGGTTTTAAGGTTGGGTCTTCTACCTTTCTGTTGATCTGTAAATTAATCCATAGGTGTAGATAATAAGAAAATAAGGAAGAATAAGAAAATAAGGGATAATAGTTGTGTAGACTGTATTGCCTATATTTTAGTTACATAAATGTTAAAATGGTTAGTAAGATATGAGCCTGCCCCTCCGCCCCGCCCCCCACTACGCCCCCCAGAGGAAGCACTGTGATGGAACTAAATGAAATAAAAAGTGAACTCTTTTAAATTATGGAGAAGTATCAGGCTATTAGTTTATTTATCTGCCCCTCCATTGTCATTTTGAACTATTGATTGTAATGTTTTTTAAGGTCATAGAGAAGACATCTAAAGTTTATCTGCTTATTAGCTTTTATCATCTATACATTTTAATATATCTCTTGTGTAAGGTAAACAAAAATTATTCTTACTGAAAACAGAAAATTTGGACTCTTTGCCAATGAACCGTATCTTCTGAGCCATGGCAGCTCATTATCGTCAGTATAAGCCTAGATTAGAAATAATGTATCTTTGTATTTTTTTATGTATATGGATAAAGAAAATATACCATTCACACATTAATTCCCATATTTTTGGATATCTAGCTTTAAATGACTTGCACTATAAAAAACTTCACTCATTCATCAGACTGCATTATATTTGTTTTTAGTGGTGTCAGGTTGAAATCTAGAAACACACAGATTTATTAGGCAATGGCTTTACTTTCCTTCTCCTAGCCATTATACTGGAATTTTGATCCCTGGTGAATATCATTCTGTAGACTTTTTTTCTCAGAAAGATTGCTAGTCTCTTCTTGTAATAGTGGTACAAGTAAAGTTAATTGTGAAATACAATCACAAGCCAACAAATAAAAATCACATGTGAGCACACGTTATAAAATAAAAATGAAAACTGGCTTGATAAAATAATTCATACCTAAGCCTCAATCTCATTTTGAAATACTGATGATTCTGAAAATTATTTTTGGAATTCTGGGCAGGAGTGGGCTGTATCAAGATTGCTATATCCTTATTCGGAGCCTAGCACATCTATCTTTTTGTCTACATGACAAATATTGGTATCAGTACATTCCATTGAGTAAAGATGCCCAGTTCTGCCCATTCAATATTGTTTAAGTAATATTTCAAAGCCTTTAAGTACATATTTATAGTTTTTAAATACTTAGCTGATGGAAAAATAATCTTACTAATGGAAAGTACTACATTTCCCATTTTATTGCCACCTTTGCCTTAGATGTCCTTTTGGTAGCTAGTTTTTAATAATTAGTACAGTGCTATTATGAGATTTTAATTTTCAATTAATAAAATTAGTTTTTCACTGATATCGTAACAACCATATTCATATGACTGTAATACCATTTCATGTATAATTTTGAAATAGAGTATTTTCTTTTTTAGATTTAGTGATGTTCACATGTAGTATATTAGAATAGAAAACAAGTTTAGAAGTAGTATCCTAGCATGTAGTATTAATGGTATTTTCATATTATGGTATAAAGGCATTACTTTTTGAAGTTCTTTTAATGATGCCATAAAAACATCTTCTGTAAAGGTTTAAAAGGCAGAGGAGATCATTGAAAGTAGGCCTTTGGGGGAAGCTGAGAAAATGGATCCATTTCAGATTTTAAAATGCAATGGCATCCAAACACTCTTACTACTTATATAAATTGAGACTTTATATCTTATTGCTAAATAATTTCAACTGATAGTCTATATATATTCTTCTTAGATATAATGCTGCTTGTTTTTCTACTTACTTTTTATTCATACAAAATGTATTGCCTTTTTACTGTGTATTGTCCTTTGATGATATCTTTTAAAATTTATTTTAAAGTCTTCAAGCTCATGTATCATTTTTACCTTCTTATCACTCTCGCTTTTTACTGTCTGGTTTGTCCTTCATTGGCTTGGCCATCCAATACTGTGCCTCGTGATTTTGAAGGCTACAGAAACTTGAGGAAAGCAATCGAGAAGAAAGAAGGTTGGAATATTTCCCAGGTTTTTTATTAAAATGTCATTTAAATACTTAGTTGCCATTCAAAAGGAAATGTGTTATAGAATTATATGGGTTGTTTCAGACTAGATTAGCTTGGTACTCCTACAAGTAATGATGATTTTGTAAAATTAACAAAAACACCAAATATATTTTTGAAAAATCTTTTTAAGAATAAAATCCTCACTAGTTACATGAATTAAAATTCAGGCAATTTCATGTGATTTCAGAATAAACTATCAGAGTTATGAAGGTGACTTACCATTTTTATGCTAAAAATGACCCCAAAAAACCATCATTTGACAGAATACTTTCAGAATGTATTTTTCAAAAACTTGTGAACAGATTGGGAATTACTAGTTGGGCGGGAATTGACATTTTGTTGTAGTCCATGCTGAGTCACAGGTGGGCTCTTTCTCCTCTCTTCCTTATTTGGTATAATTTCTGTTGGAAAACAACATTAAAATGGCAACAAAGCAAAAGGAAACTGTGGCCCTACTACAGATAAGATTTACAAAGAATTCTTAAGGTTTAATTTAGAAAACATTATTGCTTTCAAAGTGTATTTGAAGTGAGCATCAAAAACAAGATATCTTTTTTTTCATTTGAAATTTAAGCAAAATCTAGAAGCATATTTCTCTACATAATAAACATTTGCATTTTACTCATTCAGAGTTAGGGTTATTTAAACCAGGATCAAGTAGTATTTCACTTCTTATCAGAACTTCTCTTCATAGATTTTTCTAAATAAATCTCCAATTTATATAATGAAAATGATTAAGAAAATAGGCTGGTTTTAATAATATTTAAGTATTTTGGAAGCACCACTTTAGAAATGTCATCTCTTACTTAAAATAAGCTTTTTGAAAATATTTACTATGCAACGATTAGCTAAAAAAATCTTACTTTAAATATGAAAGCTTAAAAATTATAATTTCTTGAAATTATTTCATAATTTACATTCCACAAGTATATATCCTACATATCATATAGTATTCTAGAGTTTCTATAATTCTATAACTTATTTAAGGTATTCTATAATTAGAATGTAGTTCTAATTGTCAATAAGTCAACACTAGAACTTACCTAATTAGTATATATTTAAGACCTGTTATCATTGAAATGAAATTAAGAACTTAAAAATGTGAAATTTTTTCTATTTTTGAAAGGTCAAAAATAAGATACATGGTTAAAGTAGTGTGTAGAAGCATTTTCTCACCTTAAAATAGTCAGGTCCTTTAAATGTATGTAGATTTTTTCCAACTTCTGTATCATCCTTAAAGGACAGCAAAAGCAGAACAGTTTGGTGGTGTAGGACAGGGCTTTTGGCACATGAATATGCATACAAGTCACCTGGCGAGTTTGATCAAAGGAAGGTTCTGATTCAGTAGGACTGAGGTGGAGCCGGAGACTCTGCACAGCTATTAATAAAAGGCTCCTGGACAGTGCTGGTCTTCCCTGTCTGTGGATTGAACTGCATGACCCTAGAATACTGGTCTGGGAGTCATGACACCTGGTTTAGTCCCCTTGAGTGGATGAACTGCCCCAGGCCACAGTTCCTTCATTGGTTGTCAACAAAAATGTGGACATTGGTTGTCAACTGTTAAAGGGGTTAAACCACGTGATCACTAGTGTTCCAGCTCCAAGATTCTGATCCGATGTAAAGTGCAAAGTTAAATATCATTCACTGCTGCCCCCTTAGATACTTATTTTAGATATCAACATGTCTCATTTTATTGCGGAAAGCTTGAATGTTTGAGGTACAATGATCAAGTATCATCTTGTATTTTAAAAGCTTAAGTCTTAAGTAATTTATAAAGGTAAATTAATAATGGAAAGTTACAACTGCTGATTTTTCTGCATCAGAATTGGCATAAACAGCTTATAATATATGAGTTAACTTTATATTGTCAAAAGTAACATTTATTAAACTAGATACTGGAGGGAGTAGGTGGGTGTGTTGGGCCCAGTGTTTGGAATACAGTAATCATATGGCTATAAACCTGAATAAAAGGGAGGAGGTTGGGTTGGAACTTGAAGTAATGAAGGAAGTGACAGTAACAAAAGTTATATGCTGCACCATTTGCAGGTGAGAAAGGGAGACTGCATAGGGGAGGGGACGGGGAATGCTGATGGGCGATATCATTCCTAACACATTCTCCTTTCCTAATCCTTAACCTTAGTCCTAAATCTCAAGTACAGCACTGTCTGAGTATATGGTACTGGCCTTTCAGTGGGATAATTGCCTAAAGGGGAGTGTCTTTCCAGATTTTCAGCTTGAATTGCGTGATGGTGGAAAATCAGCAGTCCTACTATAGTATATAAGTGATATGAGAGAGGCATTGAGTATAATGAGCATTTTTCTCTAACAAAGTGACTTAACACTCATGGAACTTGGTTATAATTTACTTGATATTCCTACTGGTAGTTGCTTCTCATTCTAGAGATATGCTATCTCCCATGCATCATTATGAATCGTTCAATCCATAACATTAAACTCTAACATAATTAGTGAGTGAGACACATAGGTGGAGGTGCCAAGCAGAGGTGCACAGTCACAGGGACTGATATGCTAACAAACACTTACTGCGCATTTATCATGCACATCCCCTGAGTGCTGGGGATGTAATGCTGAGCCACATGGGCAGGAGGCTTACAGTCTAGTGGGGGAGACAGGAATTAAAGAAATAATCCATAAATAAATATTAACTCTGAAAAGTGCTTATAAAGGAAAAATATTTATAATTCATCTTGTTCTGAGTACAAAAGTATCTGTGAAAATTGAGACCTAAAGTTCAACATTGGAGTTTAACAATAATAATAGAGCCTAAATAAGATTAAATTTTTAGTCTAGAAACTAAAAATAAACCCGTGTATTAGGGCAATTTTTTGATGTAGCAGGATATCTGAAAGAAATGTTAGATGTTATAAAGATATTCTGAGTTTTTAAGCTTATTCTAGGGGGGGAATTTTATTAGGAGAATATTGCCTTATTTGAATATTCTTTTTATTAATACTTAAAAAAAAATGTTATTATAGGACAAGAAGAAATCTTTTCCATTGTAGATGCATTTAAAGTTCACTTTCTAATATTACTTAGCCTGATTAAACATATGAGTCTAGTGAGCAGAAGTGTAACTTTTGCATAATTGATTATGGTTGCTAAACCCCTAAAAAGGGTCAAAGTGATATAAGTGTGAAAACACTTCACTCACTGTAGAGTCTTCTGTCTTCTCAGGGCCACCAGGTTTGAGTTAGGTTAGCTCTAACCATTAACTGGCATCAGTGTTATTTTAGATATCAATGTGCCTCAGTGTGTAGCTAGGACTGGTAGTACTAGGTCATTGAAGAGGAGGCTTCTAGTATGGAGAATCTTGTGGCAGACTTTGGAATTCCTATTCACTCACAAGTCAGGTCAGGCTGAACTTCAGACAGTTTTGATGTACAAAGACCCATTTCTGTGAGAACACTTTGAGAAACAGCCCAGTGCTGTAGGTAAGGTCTAGGAAAAAAGAGCCTGTGTTACTCCCAGAGAAGATCTGAACGCTCTGATGGATGCAGCTAGTGTAGACAAACTTACCATGAGCAGATTTGTTTTGGATCTTCAGATTTATTCCTAAATGTATTAGGACATCAATAAAAATACAGTTCCTATATCTTTGTGTTTAGATGATAAAACTTTTGTATGTTTAAGATGATAAAACGAAGTATTTGTTTTGATTTCCTTTGAATTTAAATTGCCTCCATTCTAGTTAATTGGATGTTACTAGGGCTAGTTCTTAGCTGTCTCATCAGGTCTCATGCTCCAGGGTGTAATCTATTCCTCAGTGTTTCTGGAAAATATGTTTTTCTCCACTAATATAAATCACTGTGCTGTTGGTTGGATGGCAATTTCTATTGGTTGGATGGCAATTTCTATTTTCCTCTGAAGCATCAGACATGATAACTTTCTAATGATTAACTCTTCTGTTTGTTTTCCCAAATAATTGATGGTTTAAAAAATCTAGAAGAAAAATGTAAACCATTTTCACCTCTACTTTAATACCATATCCTTTTGTCCCTTTTCTTTTAAGTGTGGCTGGTAAAGAGGATAATACAGACACTGACCAAGAGAAGAAAGAAGAAAAGGGTATTTCAGAAAGAGAAAACAATGAATTAGAAGTGGTAAGTATGAAAGAATGAACTTGTACGTTTTAGTCCCTGGGTTAGGTTGTTCTTGTTTGCAAATAAATGTAATAACTTATATGTAGAAGAGGGAAATGGTTATCATGCATCGATTTTAAACTGTTTTCATGAGGACCTCTTTTCTTTAGAAATGTGAGCTATAAAATATCAGCAGCTCTCATTCTTGTGCATTGTGAAAGCACTGTGTATGGGGGCATAGAATACTCTGACAGATGAAGTACTCTTTGGTTTAAGACAAAATTATCATGTAAAAATCTTAAAATTGTGAAATGATTTTTTGACCTGATGAAAAGTGAAATTTTTGTTTTCTATACTTTCTACTCTATCAGTCTCTCTTAATGAGGTAATCAGTTTGCCCTGCCTGTCCTGTTTTATTAATGGTCATAAACCACATTTTAGGAAGAAGGTCAAGAAGTAAGTGATCATGAGGATGAGGAAGAGGAGGAGGAGGAAGAAGAAGATGACATTGAAGGGGGTGAAAGCTCTGATGAATCAGATTCTGAATCAGATGAAAAAGGTATTTGCCCTTTAGTATCAGGACAGAAATTCGTTTAGGGAGCTTGTTTAAAACATGACAGAAAACTCTTAACATTTTTTAACTGCTGACCTCTGTCTGCCCTTCCTGGCTCATGTTTCTTCCCTTATTGGATTTAGTCATTGTGTGATTTCCATGCTTATTTAGTAAGTGGTATGTGTTGTCCCTGATCAAGGTGAACACTCTTTATCTTGTTCACCTTTCTTAGTTTTTGATTTATCCAGAACATTGATTTTAGAGCTGCTAAGTGAATACCTGAATGTAGGTGATGGTTTTCACGCTGTTGCTTGAAAGCTAGAAATATAATATTTTGACCTTTCCTAGTATTTTTATTTTCTTCTTTTATAAATAGCCAATTATCAAGCAGACTTAGCAAATATTACCTGTGAAATTGCAATCAAGCAAAAGCTGATTGATGAACTAGAAAACAGCCAGAAAAGACTGCAGACGCTGAAAAAGCAGTATGAGGAGAAGCTAATGATGCTGCAACATAAAATTCGGGACACTCAGCTTGAAAGAGACCAGGTGCTTCAAAACTTAGGTAAGAATTATATTTAATTCAAATTAAAGTTCAAAATAAATTGTCAAAATTGATTTTTATCATCGCTTCCTTTAGAAGGAAAAAGTTACCTTAGAAGCCACATTAAATGTGAATTTATCTTTTTATATTAAATATTATCTTGCTTTTTCATTCTGGTACCTGTCTAGGCTATTTAATTATTTTGTACAAAGTTGTGGTTAATTGTTTTAATGTCTTGATTTATGCTGGAAACGTGTCTTAAACTAAAACAAAAAACAAAAAAACAAAACAACAACAAAAAAACTCCAGTAATTGTTAAACAAATTAAGAATGGATAATTACAGTGGAAGTGATTCAAAGACACACTGACCTCTGAGGTTTGTGTTTGGGAGATAGTTCTTCTCTAAGGACATAAATTGTAAATCTGTGAAAGAAAAATCTGTGTCTCACAGAAACAAATACAAATATCCTTTGATTTTTTTAGGCTCAGTGGAAACCTACTCAGAAGAAAAGGCAAAAAAAGTTAAGTCTGAATATGAAAAGAAGCTCCAAGCCATGAATAAAGAACTGCAGAGACTTCAGACAGCTCAAAAAGAACATGCGAGGTTGCTTAAAAATCAGTCTCAATATGAAAAGCAATTGAAGAAATTACAGCAGGATGTGATGGAAATGAAAAAAACAAAGGTATTGATTATATTTTCCACTAAAGTATTATGTTGAAGATGCTTGTGTCATTTGGGACAAAAAGAAATTATTGTGGTTCTTTTCTTATTCAATAAGAGGTAACCCAGTCTTACAAATAAATGATGCACTTCTTTTGAGCAATTAGGCATTGTTTCCTAATAGTCATCATTATTAAAGCTTTTCTTAAGAATAACTGAAAATCATGTGGCCAAAAGGATTTCTTGGACTTTGATGAGTATTTCTCCTCTTAAAACTCTTACACAAGGTTAACAAAAGTATAAAGTATTTCAAACATGCAAAAAAAAGCATAGATAATTACATAACGAACACTATATCCACTATCTAGTTTAAGATATTAAACATTGCAGATATACACAAAGCCCCCGTGTATCCCTTCCTGATTATATTCCCCTTTCCCTAAGAGGTAACAGCTATCCTGAATTTGGTGTTTATCATTCCCATGCTACAACAGAACCAAGTTTCTTTTCCAGACCAAAGAGAGTCTGTGAATCCTGATATTTTATCTGTTTTTGTTGTGGGATCAATTATTCTTAACATTTGGCATGAAAATAAACTATGTTTCTTTAAAATCGCAAATGTGGAAATGATTTAGGAAGTAGTTAGATGATTATGTTGTGTATTTGTTGCTGACAATAGCTGAAATTATTGGGTGCTTACTGTATGCTGTTATAGGCACTGCGCAGGAATTAATTCATTGAATTTTCATAATAGTCCAGTGCCATAGCACTATCATCTCCATTTTATATACGAGAAAATCAAAGCCTAGAGAGATTTAATAACTCGTTCAAGGTCATAAAGCTACTGGTGATAAGCTAAGTACCAAGAATTCATTAAAGTTGTAGAACAACTGAACACCGAATGTAAAATCGTGAAGCACTAAGCAATTTGGTAGAAATGTATTAGAAATGTATTAAAAATATAAATGCATTAATCCGACCAAAATAAGAATTGACCATTGAAAATGTGCAGCAGAATTCCACGTTTCCATGTGAAGTATTCAGACTTCTGAGAACTTACTTCCATATATGTGATTTACTTAATGAATTTTGTGATAGGGTAATTCCAATAGATGTATTTACCTAATTTTTTAGGTTCGCCTAATGAAACAAATGAAAGAAGAACAAGAAAAAGCCAGATTGACAGAATCTAGAAGAAACAGAGAGATTGCACAATTGAAAAAAGATCAACGTAAAAGAGATGTGAGTGGTCTTTAACTCTCAGTTATTTATGAATATTGTACCTTGAAACAGATTGTTTAACAAATGGCTGAAAAATTTATGATAACTATAACTATTTAAGACAGGCTAAGGAATAATAAATAAATAAGCGTTAACTTTGTAATATGGTGTTTATTATAGTATGTGTTTATCATGGTGTTTGTATTAATTAAATATAAAAGTTTATGAAAAACACTATAGTGTTATTATAAATTTTTTTGAAAGCTTATTTCCTAGATGATGACAGGAAAGAAAATGGCAAAGAACAACTGATTATCTCTAGGGAGATCAAGGGACTACTTGCAGTATTATATAAGGTAGCGATTTGGGGATGGTTCCAGACAGTTTCACCATTAGAGATTCTTAGAAATGTACCTGGCATAGTAACCAGGCTTCACTGAAAGAGGCTTTACTAAGAGCTGTAAAAATTTTTGTATTCTTTGACTCAAGAATTTTACTTCCATGAACTAAGACTAAGAAAACAATCTGAAATAAGAAAAATTGCTGTGTGTTAAAACCTTCACTTTAGGGTTATTTGTAATAGTGGAAAATGTAAAAACAACCAAGATGACAGGAAGGGGAATGGTTAATAAATTATAGTCCATCTCATTTAATAGGTTGTTAGTTATCCTTTAGAAATTAGGGTTTGGAAATTGCATAGTAAAATGAAAAAGAGTATATGACCTAACATTAAAGGTAAAGTAGCATTTCATGCATGCATGCTTAATTAAAATGAGGTACAGTTTTGAAGGATATATCCCAACATATTAACTATAGTTGTGTTAGGGTTATAGGTTATTTTGATTTGTTCTTTTCTTCACAAATTTTTGGCAATATGTTATTTCATTTATGATTATTTTTCTTAAAAGAAGAGTTCATCCTTATTGGGGAGATTGCTCCATATGTTATGTAAATGTCAAACCACTATATTGTACACCTGAAACTAATATAATATTGAATGTTAACTGTAATTGGAAAAAAAAAATAAGTCATCACTTTCTTTTTTCCATTGTTGGTTAGGTTTCAGCCTTTGTTTCTTTTTTTTTGTTCAATTTCATCTAAATCCTCCCTGAAGAACACATGAGCATACAGCATATTGAAGAAAATAGAAATTTACCTTGGGCGCTAAAGAGGAAATTGAAGGAGATAGAGAGGAGAGAATAGGAGGTAGAGAAGTAGATATTTTAGCCAGATGACTACTATATTTATTTCTTTTTTTCCCCCAGCATATCAACATGTTTTAATAATCAGTGTATTTTGCCACTTTCAATTCCTGGGCACTTTAGATCTTATTTATATCATTATGTTCTTACTGAAATCAAGTAGGAGCATCTTCTAACATATTGCCTATTCTTTTTTTTTTTTTTCCTATCTGCTATTTTTCAAAATTTGAGATATAATTAACATACCATAAAATTTCACTTTTTAAACTGTACAATTCAAGTTTTCATTATGTTCACAATATTGTACAATTACCACTACTTAATTCGAGAACACTTTTATTGCTCCAGAAAGAAACCTTATGCCCGTTAGCAGTCACTCCCATTGTTCCTTCTTCCTAGAACCCGGCAACCACTAATCTATTTTCCGTTTCTATGGATTTGTCTATTCTGGACATTTCATATAAATGGAATCATACAATATGTAGTTTTTTTGTGTCTGGCTTTTTTCGTTTAGCATGATGTTTTCAAGGTTCATCCATGTTACAGCATGTGTTAGTAGTTCATTACTTTTTATGGCTCTATGGATAGAGCACATTTTGTTTATCCATTCCTCAATTGACAGACATTTGGCCTATTTCCACTTTTTGGCTATTTATTTTGTTTTTAATGAAAACTTTTGACTGACAGGAACAATTTCCTTACAATTCATGTTACTTATTTCTTTATTACTAATTCATATGAGATAGAGAGATCACTATTGAACAATTAACTCTTGGGATGGAACTTTGGAATTTTATCTGTAACACATGATCATATATGACATAATATTCTATTATAAAGATGTGAGGTTGGCTAATCACATACAAAGCTCACACTCGGACTTCTCTATTTTATTTCTTGCTTTGTGTGCATACTGACCTTTCTAAATTGTTTCTTGTAATGTTTCTCGTTGAACCCTTAGAGAACCAAGTATGTTTGCACACCATTCAAAAAATATGAAGGAGCTTGAGATTTGACTTTTAATAGGAAGAAATATAATGTAGTAACAAATTTCAAACTATATGTTAATTTTTATTTTTGGTAGTTTATTTTAAAAAATGTATTAACTTTGCATCCACGTTAATCATTGTTGTAGTAAATGAAGATATGACAGTGATAAAATAGAATCCTTTTCTCTAAGAGTTCTCATCTGATGAGATAGGAACATGCATAAATATGAAATGAATGATCTGTTTGAATCTGGAATACAAAACATGAGGGGTTAGTTGTTATAGCACAGAATTTAAGTCCTAGAAGAAAGATTTGTGATCAAGTCCAATACCTAAGCTTTACCCAAGATCACAGAGTTGAATAAATGACAGAACTAGAACTAGGTTCTATGTTTTCAGTCCAAACTTCTTTCCTAAATTAGAGCACTATAAAATGGCTTAAAGTAATCCATAATTAATTGTCTTTATCATGTAGAGTACCTAGAAATAAATTGTTATCCAATACTGACATGTTTTATTGTCCATTTACTTTACCCAACATTAGAACATTCCTAGAGTTATTATAAAGTGCTAATACAATTAATATGTGCTCTCCCTATATTAAAAACAGAATTTAAAATTACTGTATATATTGTAAAATGCCTCTATTGTAGAGATTCTAAGCTGTGTTTCTTTCTGATCATGCCTTAGCCAGCAAAACAAAATGTCTAAGAAAAATGAAATGAGACAACATTTGTAAAGCATTTAGAAAAGTACTTATATATAGGAAGAACTCTATTAGTGTTTGTTAAATAAAAGTATGTGTCACAGAGTTATTTTTCTGAAGACAGATGGCTATATCAATATGTATTTGTGTTTTTTGGAATGAAATATCTATCTCTGTAGTAATAGATGCAAGGTTGTTGTTAGCTTACATTCTGCTAAGATCTCTATAGTTCCCAGTAGGAATGGGAAAATATGTTAATATAGGAGTAGTAAGTATTGTATCTTTCAGTTTACTATTTTAGCTTATTCAATATTATTTTATAGCATCAACTGAGACTTCTGGAAGCGCAAAAAAGAAACCAAGAAGTGGTTCTTCGTCGCAAAACTGAAGAGGCAAGTAGCCCATTTGGAGGAAACCTTTTGGCTTTGAGATAAATGATGTATTTCTATAGACTAAGAGAATGAGTCTGTTTCTCTTGCTATTTCAGGTTACAGCTCTTCGTAGGCAAGTAAGGCCCATGTCCGATAAAGTGGCTGGAAAAATTACTCGGAAGGTGAGCTCATCCGATACCCCCATTCAGGACACAGGTTCCAGTGCAGCTGCTGTAGAAACAGATGCTTCAAGGGCAGCAGCCCAGCAGAAAATGAGAATTCCTGTGGCAAGAGTCCAGGCCTTACCAACGTCCACAGCAAATGGAACCAGGTCAACCCAATTCTTCTATTCCTCTTGACATAATCTTTATGGCATTATTTCTGAAAGTTGGCATTCAATGAAAAACAGCATATTATTTGCTAATGCATAATCAAATAAACACTGTCTGTTTTTATATGATTACAGAAAAAAATATCAGAGGAAAGTATTGACGGGCCGAGTGTTCGTTTCCAAGACAGCTCGCATGAAGTGGCAGCTTCTTGAGCGCAGAGTCACAGACATCATCATGCAGAAAATGACCATTTCCAATATGGAGGCTGATATGAATAGACTACTCAAGGTGTGGGGAACAGAAAGTACAAGTGTTCTTTCTTAGCTGACTATTAATTCTGATTTTCCAAACTTGTTCCGTGGGTAAATTGAATACTAACCAAGTTTCTTTTTGGTGAGTTTTGATTGCATTGTGTATGAATAGATGAACATCATATTTTTAAAGTTGAGGTACGAACAGGTAACATGAGATTTACCCTCTTCACACATTTTTAAGTGTACAGCACAGTATTGTTAACTATAAGCACGATATTGTGCAGCAGATCTCTGGAACGTTCCCATCTCGTGTAACTGAAACCCTATACCCATTGAATAGCACCTCCCCTTCTCCCCATGTCCCCAGCCCCTGGCAAACACCATCGTGCTTACTGCTTTTATGAGTGGGACCTCTTGAGAGACTTCATATAAGTGGAATCCTTCAGTATCTGCCCTTCTGTGACTCACTTATTTCCCTAAGCATAATGTCTCAATGTCTTAGGTGAACATCATTTCTTAAAATCCAACCTGTTTTCTCAATAGCAACGGGAGGAACTCACAAAAAGACGAGAAAAACTTTCAAAAAGAAGGGAAAGAATAATCAAGGAGAGTGGAGAAGGAGATAAAAATGTGCTTAACATCAATGAGGAGATGGAGTCCTTAACTGCTAATATAGATTATATCAATGACAGTATTTCTGATTGTCAAGCCAACATCATGCAGATGGAAGAAGCAAAGGTTTGTAATTAAAAAAAAAAAAAAAAAATTAATGGCTTAATGAAAAGTAGTTTTTATTATTAAAAGCACTTTGAATTTTTATGTGAAGGAATTTTCTGTTAATTGGTTTAATACGACTTTCAGGTTTGCATGTATACAACTCTCTGCCTGCTTTCCAGATTTTTCTGCTGATTTTATTATATTATTTATTGTTTGTAAAAGACATATATATATCATGTATTAACCTACCTTGAATTCTTAACTGCTCAAATGTGTCCTACCTTTTCAACTAGACCGTTTGTTTCTTGGGGTAGGGATCATATTTTATACTATTATGAGGAGTCTCATTAGCTAACCCAATACTATCAAATAAGTACATGACACCATAGGCTTTTGCCTTCTGTTTAAATATAGTTAGCTCAAAGTAAGGTGACATCGTATGCTGGTTTCATGCAGGAAGAAGGAGAAACACTGGATGTCACTGCAGTCATTAATGCTTGCACGCTTACCGAAGCCCGATATCTACTAGATCACTTCCTGTCAATGGGCATTAATAAGGTAAGATTTAACTACACTATGATTGGAAACCTGAGTTTTTATTAATTCATTGTAGTTTGTTGATCTTTCCCAGTGGCCCTTTCCTTTGTAATGAGGAAGAAGATTCTTTTTTTTTAAATTAGAAAGTATTCCCTTTGCCTTTCTTTAGAGTTAAGAAAAGTCGGCAATATTTAGATCAATTCCACTAGCTTGTCATCTATTGTGCTTGTATATTAGAACAGATAAACAACGTAAAGAAGAAATAATCCCTCTTTTACTCTAACAAAGGAAAAATTAAAAGAAAACGGCTCTTGGGTTGCAAACAAATTTGGTATCATAGTTTTTGTTTGATACTGATTCTTTACATCTCAAAAAAAAAAATCAGAAAGGAAAAAATATAGTTGCACTCCTGCCCTTTTGAATGTAAATGCATTAACCTGTCACCCGTGAGAAACTTCTCACTAAATGTTGAAGGTGATAATGATTTCTGACTTCCTTTTTTTCTCACGTTGGGGTTGTGCCCAGACCCTTTACGTTATGTTCTCTTACTTAATCTTCTCAAGTGCTAGGAAGTAGGGATTATTCATATCATTTTGCATTTGAGTAAGCTGAAACTTGCTCAAGGTCACCAAGCTAGGAAGTGGAGGAGCTGAGATGAATCAAGGTCTATCTGGTGTCAACATCCATATATCATATGCATTTGCTATTTGATGCAGATCTTTGTGTGGTAGATTCTGTTTTATATGATTTAAGATAATTTTATTTATATTTTTGGTGTTGTTACAGGGTCTTCAAGCTGCCCAGAAAGAGGCTCAAATTAAAGTACTTGAAGGTCGACTTAAACAAACTGAAATAACCAGTGCTACACAAAACCAGCTCTTATTCCATATGTTGAAAGAGAAAGCAGAATTAAATCCTGAGCTAGATGCTTTACTAGGCCATGCTTTACAAGGTAATTGGGACTAAATTTTAGTTAAATGAATTGCATGACAGCTTTGCTCTTTGAGTATGCTGTTCCCTACCTCTTTCCCCTATAGCTTGACTGAATAGATGCTATATTTACTTATGCTTTTATTAATTATTCCTTCCTTAATTTGCATGTATAAACTTAGGGAGAGGTAATTATTGTCATTCCAAGAAACGACAACTTTATTCAATTATTGTCGTTGCAAGAAACGTTACCAACTTTAAAAGGCTTATTTAACCTTATTAAGCAATTAGTTTTTATAGATAAAGAAGATCAACCAAGTTTCTGAATTGGTTGTTTAAATTATTTATAGTATTAACCAAGGGTCATCGCTTTATGCTGCATATCTAACTACCTTAAAAAATAAATTTATAAGTTTTTGTTATGGCATCTATTCTATATATCTTAGAAAGGGTAAATAATCTTGTTTTATGTGGGAATTTTAACATTGGATCTGTTTTGATTGGAGTATTTTGTTTCCTTTTTGCTGTTATTTACACAGATCTAGATAGCGTACCATTAGGTAAGTATGTTTAGCTTTCTGTGTACCCTACAGCTGCATGAATTACTAATTGTTCATGTACACTAATTGTGGTACATCTTATTTTTAAAATTTTTATTGGCAACCACTGGTTTTTGCATGATCTTTTTTGAAATGTACCCATGACCACAAACATACTAAGTCTTTTGTCTTTCTTACACATTTCTGATTTTAAAATTCTTAGATGTTTAAATAAGTATGCTTTATTTGAACTGCAATTGTGGCTCCAGTTTCATGAGCTCTTCTTTCTCTATCTTGTTGGAAAAAGAGGACTATATATTTCTTTTTTAATTTTTAAACAGATCTGTTAACTTACATCTGTTGTTTTAACTTCATAAATAACTTTCTCTGGTGTTTATTTGCTTTTGGTATGTATTTGCTAGATTCTCAACTATTCTCAATTTTTGTAAAATTAAGCGCATATATTTTAATACTGTAAATTGAATAAAACTATCCAAAGGACTTTTTTTTTTAGGATTTTTATATGAACAGATTGAAACAATATTTATAATCATAACATATATTCAGGGATCATTGCCTATAGAGACTTTCAACCTCTTTCTCTTGCCACCTCAACATGCACTTGAACTACACCCATCCTTTAGGAATCTCTCTGCTCCGCTCAGTGATTATACACTTGAAGGAACCAGGAGTATCAGGGCAAATTTTTATTTTTTTAAAATTAGTTCAGGTGCACAAGACAAAGCAATAAGGGCAATTTTATTCCTTATGATTTTTCTGGATGAATATTTTGGAGCAGTTTTTATTTAATTAAAATTATTTCACAGTCTGATCTTTTTTTTTTCTTCCTGATTAACAGCTGTCAAAAGTTTTCTAAATGCTTATACTTAAAGAAGAGGAATGTAACTGAAAGATTAAATGTAATTATCTTTCTGTGTCATTAGAATAAACATAATCTATGAATGTGAATTTATTTTAAATGATGTTACACAAATAAAACACATGAGCTTTAAAAAACACATGTATGGTTTTTTAGGTGTTTATACTCCATGTTAATCTCAAAGTAATATTTCCTTGAGATCAACTGCGTAATATAGATATGGAAAAGCTACTACTTTTTAGTTGCTCAAGCTAAAGCAAGTGTAGGTAGAACAAGTAGGATGGGTTATATCCTACCTATGGTTGCTCAAGTTCCTAGATTATAACCAGAATTTTTGCCATTCTATGTGTTATCAACACATTTCTTTTCCTCTCTTCCTCCTCTTTCTTTCCCTCCACTCCTCCTCCTTCTCCTCTTCTTTGCTCTTCTTTTTCTTAGTGGCTCAACTTATAGTAATAGGTAAATTCTTATTTAGGTCCATTGTCTCTTTTAACCTGGAAGGAAAATGCAATGCCTTCTTTAATGTCCTTTTGTGTGGAAAATAATAAACTACTAATTTGCTGAGCAGTGTTGCTTTTTCACAAGTTTCAAACAACTTTCAATTATCTATATAGCTTGAAGAAGGGTCAAAAGCCGAGAATGGGAACCCATGTAACTGATGCAACCTGTGTCTTACAGCAGAAATTCACCCTAGAAATTGAGCCTATAAATCTAGCCCAGAGGTGCTTGGCGGAAAAGCATGGGAAGAGGAAAAAAAAAAATTAGGAAGTTAAATCTACAAAAGTTAGACAGTCATGTATACATTGCTTTGAAAACATTTATTTAGTTCCAATTTTATCTCAAGTGTTGGGCAGAGTGCTGGAATTCAAAGATGAATAAGACACAAAATGTTGCCCTTATGGACTTGCTGCCTTGCTGAGGGTGACAGACCATGAACAGATTATGATACATTATAATGAGGGCAGTGATTGGGATATATCAAAGGAGTTACGGGAGCACAGAACGGGGCCACGCAACAAGAATAGAGGAAGCAATGAAGGCTATCTGAGGAGGTGACATTTGAGCTGAAACATAAAGGAAGAAAAAGAGTTAGCCAGGCAAAAGACAAGATGGAAGGGGGGCCTGAGAAGAGTGAGTCTAGGCAGTGACTAAGCTAAAGCACCAAGATTTAGCCAAAATGTTGTGTGCATGAGGCCTTCAAGCAGGTTGGCGCATTGGACCAACAAGTACTTGTACATGGCAGAAGATGATGGAACATAAGGCTAGAGGGTAGCAGCCTTGTAGTTTTGTAGCCTTTGAAGAACATCTTTATTTTCCCTTCTTCTTTCCCTTGCTATGTCAGGGTCCATAAAATCATCCCTGTCTTTGGACATTTGCTGTCATGGGGCTCAGCATATCGTATGCATGGCATAGATTCACGAGAGCATGTAGGAAGGATACCCAGCTGTGTCATGAGGGGAAAAACACAGATGGGGTCTGGAGAAATCCATGTCCAGGCTTCCTTATGTTCTCTCTCTCCCATGAGAAGTCTCTCATGGAATGTACTTTTACCCCCGGAATGAAAATGCAGCAACATATGTGCAATGTATATCCAGGGAAGTCCATTAGACACTCAGCATCCAAGGTTTTGCCTGGGACCTGGTCACATACGTACCTTCTGTCTAGTACATACCAGGACTCCAGCCTTCCAGAAGGAAAGCAGGAAGTTGGCATAAGCCATACTGTTTGCACTAACATTCTAGGTACAGTGACCTACTCTCGTTTGTTGACTGGTGACTGGGGATGCTCTGACAGCCAAGTTTCCAGATGCCAAAGTCCGACCACGCAAGCAAGCCTTTCTAAGGATAGCAGTCTCTAGGCTGCTGCGTTAACTCTTTCCTGTATACTACTTTTTAAATAACTTTTAAAAAATAACTTTAAAAGTATTTGGTCAACTTCCAGTGAGGTGAGATTGTGCAACCTCACACTGATATGGATGAATTTAAGGCATTCGGGAGTTATAAATCTCTGCCTTGAGCTTTGATTCTGTGGCGATGAGAAAAGAAGCGGGTGTTGGGCTGGATTTATGTTCTCAGAGTTGAGAGTGAGGTGATGGCATGTGTTCTGCCTCCCAGATGACCATAGTGGTCATACTAAGCTAAGTCCTGAAGAGGGGTCTGATTTGGTGACTGCCTAGGTGGCGCCTCTATCCTCTGGCCAGGTTGGCTATGTCAAACCATAGTTATCTCTAAATAAGTGTACATGTGTAAGCAGGAGCTAAGCCGTTTTTACCAAGTGCTCACATGATTTAACATAGTAACGGGTTTCTTCCTACAAGAAAAATGCTAGCCAATCTTAGCCCACTTTCATATATGGAAAAATAAAGGCTAGGTTTGTCATTTCTTTATAACCCCATTTTTATATGATCAACTAATTCAGTCACCTCAGCACTCAATTATCTGTCTGTGAAGCAAGTCCTTGGGCCTTCCTCTAATGGTGGACTTCAAGGCACACATTGCCTTTGAGACCACTGTTTTCTTCACTTCAGAAATTAAATGCCACTTTTAGGTCCTTGATAGGCTTCGTCTTAGGTAATACTGTCATCTATCAAGTATTACTGAATTTCTATTGAAATACCTGCTAAACAGTGAGGAAGAACGGGAGCATCAGAGAAAGGAATTAGTTGACTTGTGTGTGCAATCCACCTGTATGATATAAAATTAAAAGTTAAAAGGGTATGATTCATACATATTTTTATTAATATATGTTATTTGTAGTGCTGTCTTTAGTTTTGTGGGATGATTTCGTAATAAGATGTGTGTTTTGAAAACCTGCAGCTATGTTAGTTGCTCACTGACATTTTAAATGGTTTATTCTCTGTGGCTGTTTTATTTATTGACTCTTAATTAGTTTTATTTGTTTGCTTTTTTTCCTCTTTTTTTACTAGTCTGCTAGAGTTGTCCTGAAATAGCAGTGGTTTATTTGTATTCATTTACAAAATCGTTGCATGCAAACCTATTGTTTTCGTCTTTTGTGTGTACACATGAATGAGCTGCATGCTGATGTGTAACGTCTGAGTACCAGCACACACTCACACACACACACACACACACACACACACACACAAACACTCACACACACACACTCACACTCTCTCTTCTTGAAAACAAAAATAAAAGGAGAGGAAAATATTTAAATAAGTTGGCCTACTCATGAAATGTAACAAGTGTGATTACACATACAGTTTTTGAAGTTGGGCTAC
This sequence comes from Rhinolophus sinicus, assembly GCF_057876585.1. Taxonomy (NCBI): domain Eukaryota; kingdom Metazoa; phylum Chordata; class Mammalia; order Chiroptera; family Rhinolophidae; genus Rhinolophus; species Rhinolophus sinicus. The sequence continues at coordinate 44,977,458 of NC_142501.1, read as the reverse complement.
TACATTAAAAGAAGCTCATGCATCATATTCTTTAATCTTGTCTTTTCCTCAGTGAGTTTTCATATATTTCAATAGCATGAGATAAATACACATCCTGAAAAAATATATAATTATACATGCTCTGATAAATACATGATTTCATTTTGATCCTACAAATGTTCTTCCATGTTTTATCATTCAAACTTGGGCTTTTCCTATTTTGAACACGTTTTTTTTCTCATCCTAGGACATATAATCAAAAGGTTTTCTTAGAAATATTTTTCTGCATTTCTATTGTGATTCAATTACTAAAACCAAAAGTGCCCAAATGGAAACCTTGGGCTGAAGTTCATTGTAGCATAGGGATTGCATTGCAGTCATCATTCAAATTCGGAAATGTGGATAACACTTACATTTTGGACATTTTTTTTTTTCTTTTTTTAGAAAATGTAGAGGATAGTACTGATGAGGATGCACCTTTAAACAGCCCAGGATCAGAAGGAAGGTAAGAGAGCCTTTGGAAACTTAGTAGATTTTACTTGTTTCTGTAATATTTTTAAAACTTTTGTCTTGTTGCTTCAAACAATTACTCTTATAAAACAAATAATTTTGAATTTTATGGGTAGGTGAATAGCACTAGAAACAGTAATATGAAATCACACTAGCATGTGGTCATGCTTGATCACCACAAATATTAAAATAAAAATATTGGAATATTTAAGGAAGGAAAATTAATTAATTTTTTAATTAGTTCATTTCAATGTTAAATATTATCTTTCTTTTTTTCCATAGATAGGCATATACAATTTTTTCCATAGTTATAAACATAGAGGACATACAGGTTCGATAAGTTCCCTTTTAATCTTTTTTTAATTAAAATTTATTGGGATGACAATGGTCAACAAAACTACATAGGTTTCGAGTATACAATTCTGTAATACATCATCTATATATCACATTGTGTGTTCACCACCCAGAGTCAGTTCTCCTTCCATCACCATATAGTTGACCCCCTTTACCCTCTTCTACCACCCCTTTCCCCCCGTACCCTCTGGTAAAATTCCTTTTAATTTTGTGGTTAATTATTTCTTTGCACATAGCACGCTGTCTTCAGACCTTATGAAGCTTTGTGGTGAAGTGAAACCTAAAAATAAGGTAAGGAAGATCAAAAATTCCAGGTAAACATTTCCCGCCCCCCACTGTTCTTTTATAATATTATCACAAATACATAGTCCTCAGGCTGGATCCGTTAATAGGTTAGCAAGTAGGCATGCTTTTACCAAAGCTTTCATGTTAAGAAATTTAGTTCTTTACCATATTCCCCTTTGAAAAAAATTTATATTGAACATTTTCTCTTTAATGGAACTTTCACTTTACTATAGTCTCATACTTTTTCCACTAGATAAGATATAATTACAGAGACCAATTCTTTTCTTTTTTTTCAGGTTTTTTTAGGTTTTTAGTTTATTACCCATTAAGGAAGTTATGCTAATTTATTAAAGTTACCTAAAGTTTCTAATAATATAGGAGATGGTCACAAATTACTAGACAATAGTAATTTTAGAACAATTGGTTAACTAAATTGTAGACCAGTAGTGGCATATAATGTAAATCCTTTGAATTGGTGGGAGATTTTTGAAAATTTAACATGCGTATATGTCTAAGGTGTTTCATACTTTGTTTAACTAGTAGCCTAAAGTGGTTTGAATAATAAGCCAACTCTTAATCATCATATTGTATTAAAAACTAATGAGGCTACAATGCATATTTATAAAGTTAAATATATATATATATATATATATATATATATATAAATATACATGGTGTTAAATGTGTAAGATACACATAGTACATGTCATATTGAGTGTTGGTAACATTTGATATTAGATGAATTAACTAACCATTTTAAGATATTTGAAAACAAAGAAGTCTTGCAGTGCTTAGTAAATATTGGAATGGATAGGATCAGGACCTGAAAGAATAATACTGTGCAAATGGACAGGATGGATTTAAGGTGTACAGTACAGTGGTAAGTGTGGTAATGTAAATGAGTAGTTTGGCTGGATATAAAATCATGAGTTGGGGTCATTATGATTACTTGAAGAGGACATTCCCCATCTGAAGCAAAGAGCCACCACTCAACTCTTGCTCATTTTTGCCATGATTGAATATGGGCCTGAGGTTACCAGATCCTTTGGTTTTTGAAGAGAAGCCTTAAATATAGATTTTTATGTAGAGTTTCCCTATCTTTAAAACACTGGGCAAGCCAATCAAAAAACATCTCCAAACTCTATGTGTGGTTTTTGAGCTACTGGCTTGGGGTCATGTAGTTTGTTTTTTAACTCTGAGTGACTAAGAAGAAGTTACCACATCTCAAAGAAGAGAAAACATTCTCGTGTTATTTGGATCCAGTCTTAAGCGGAGGAGAGACTCTATTAAGGTAACCTGCATCTTTCAGGCCTGTGAGCCTAGTTATTTCTGCCCTTGTGGAACATCAGAGGGAGATGGAAAGTGGTGGCCTATAGGTCATCTCCTGAACGAACCACTGTGTTAGGAAGTCCCAAGGACATGAATCCACTCTGCCCTGGGTCATTGGCAGTGGAGAAAATTGACAGTGTAAAAAAACTGGCTGCAGGGCCTTCTCTTCCCCAGAGTTTTCTGAAGTGCTACCTACTACTCCTTTTGAACTGCAAAGATGCCTGGAAGGATCTCATGCCATTTATTTTTCCTTTGAAAAAATGAAGTTGACTGTATATTTTAAATAGGCATGTACAAGTACTCTGTTAAGTGCAGGGGATATAAAGTTGAATAAAACAGGTGCCTGCCCTGTAGAGGCTAGCAATCTGGTAAACACCGTGATTATCTGTTAATACCTTAATGATAACAACTCTGAGCAACAACAGGGTAGTCATTTGTTTTCAAGAGTAAAAAAGGGAATGCTTATAGTGAGTTTAGATTCTAAGAAAATGACCTTCACCTGCCTCTTCATGACACTGAAAGCTGCTGCAGTCTGGTGTTGAATTATCCAGCAGACAGATTAAACACACAAATAAGGCATCAGTGGAGCAGGGTAACAAAATTAAGAAACAGATGTAAAAATTGATATTAAGATAAAATTTAAAATAAAATTAAAATTGGTATTGAATAAAGCATGTAAGCATAAGAAAATTTTAGAATTTAATCAGCTTCCCTGCAATTATATTTTTGTTTAATTTTTTCTTCCTCCCTCCCTCCCTCCCTCCCTCCCTCCCTCCCTCCCTCCCTTCCTTCCTTTCTCTCTTTCTTTCTTTGTTTTTTATTTTAAATTATATGCTGAGGGAGCTGGCCATGAGTGGCAGGATAGCGCAGATTGCCTGGTTTTCAATCTGGCTTTGTCACTTACTAGCTTTGTGACTTTGGGCTAATTACTTAGCTTTTCTGTACATCAGTTTCCTCATTTGTGAATTAGGATAATGATAGTACGTGCTAATATAAAGTGTTATAGTACGTGCTAATAGTACGTGCTAACATAAAGTGTTTAGAACAATGCCCGGCATATAATAAGTACAATACAAGTGTTGACTGCTATTATGGCCTGTAAAAGCCTTACCTGGCTATAGCTCTGGCTTGTCACGATCTTACACACTATGTTTAACACACTTGCTAGGAAAAGATACGCTAAATGTTATTACCTATTTCAAATTAATATTAAATCTCTATTTCCTGATCATCTTCTCTGCGCAAGTTTGCCCCTGATTGCTTTTCCTTCCATTCTCTGACTAGGCCCGAAGGAGAACCACCACTCAGATGGAATTGCTGTATGCAGATAGCAGTGAACTAGCCTCAGACACTAGTACAGGAGATGCCTCCTTGCCTGGCCCTCTTACACCTGTTGCAGAAGGGCAAGAGATTGGAATGAATACAGACACAAGTGGTACTTCTGCTAGGGAAAAAGAACTCCCTCCCCCATCTGGCTTTCCTTCTAAGATAGGCAGCATGTAAGTGGCCCAGCTACACTAACTTCCTTTCTTTTGGCTTTTCTTTTTATTAAATGTGCATGTTGCTAATGCCTTATTTCTATTTTTAAATATTTACGTAAATAAGATCTCTGGTTTTCAAAGTAATTTCTGTTAGGTATGTGTTATCTCACCTAATTTGGGGGGCATTTAAAATCATTTGAGATGAGATGTTCTTTGTTGAATTGCATTGTCCTATTTCTCAGTTTTAGGGTAATTCTTATGGGATTATAATTTTTATAAAGGCTGAGATATGAATTACAGATAAAATGTATTTAGAAACCCCTAAATTGAAATTATACCTATAAAACAATTATATAAAACTGAAGCTTTAAAACTCTTAAATTTGCTCTAAATTATGTACGTCCTGGTTGTAAGAGCCTGGTCAGGATAGTAAACCTTTGCTGACCCTTTAAAAAGAAAAAGAGAAATATGAATTACAAACAATACATTTTGGGCTTACCTAGTTCTTTGCCTTCAAGCACATTACATGTCTGACGAGTGTACACACAAAGTATTTTCATTGGTATTATTAAAGATTTCAAGGAGGGAATATTCTGTCTCCCACCTATGATAATCTGAACAAAAAATTATTCAAAATAAATCTTAATGAGAAATTTTTCATTATTATCTTGACGACAAATAAAGATTTCCCTGTACAGGCCAGTATATGTGTGTACGTTGTGTGTGTATGTGTGTTTTGAAAGTTATATTAAAATTAGACCATTCAGTGACAAAGATCTTTAATGATGCTTTTCAAACTAACCCTCACATATGATCTTGAAAATGATTTATAGGATGAATACATCACAGCATTCAGAAATATTGCCAAAAAAGCAACCTGGTATATGACTCTGCAAATAAAATATAACAAACTTTCACCCTTTGAATATCTCTGTTTGCCATAACTTTCTTCATTTTATGAAGATAGTTCCATTGTCTTCCATTCAGTAAGCCCATCTGCAACCTTTAATTTCAAAATTAATTTTAATGATGACAGAACTTTCTTGCACGTGCTTGAGATGGCCTATGTCATTAACTATTGGATTTGCTGTTAGAAATTGCTAACCAGTATAGCTTGTGGCTTCAGTGCTTTTTTGATAAGATGATAATAGAAGAAATGCTTTTGGCGAAGGTGGTAAGCTAGAACTGAGAACAGGTTTTAGGAACCCACACACATATATTCAGCGTTTAGTCTGTCAGATGAGTAGAGACTTTTGGAACTTCAAGACTAAATCTATGGCCTGGAATCCAGATTCAGGTAATACCTTCTTTTTGCCTTTTTTATTTATTTAAAAGTGTATTCTCTATGACAGGTGATAGAAAATATCTTCTGGACTCTCTCTTCACATAATTTATTTTCGAGTTTTCATAAATTCAGATGCTTGTGTGATTCTGTACAAATTAAGAGTTGGTCATGTGCTTGCTACAGTAACTCTTAATAAGCCATTACTGCTTGATTTTTATTGCAGAAAGTAAAATAATTTACTTGGATGGCCCTTGTGACTTAAATGATGCAGAATTTCTAAAATTTGATTTCCTCTGATTAGAAAAATTAGGCACACAAAGTTTACTTATATTTAGTTTTCCTTTTAAATAGAAATCATGTAAGTCCTTTCTGGGGATCTTACTTTCCAATTCCTCAGTGGATTTTTTTTCCTTCTTAATATAACTAGCTAAGGATAGCAAAAATTTATTTTTTCAATTAAAATTTATTACCATCATACACAAAATTCATAGTCTTAAATTGTCAATTATATAGCCACTATTCAACTTTTAAAATTTATAAGGCAAAAGTATTTTAATTGTAAAAACTTGTTAGTTACAAATTTAGTAAAATAGTTAATTAAAATAATTATGTGGGTTTTTTTGCAATTACCTATAGTACTGTTTTGTTGTGATTATGTCTAAATATAATTAATTAAATCTCAGTTTTTTATATCCTGATATTCTAAAATTTTGTTCTTCTAAAACTGTAAAGATAATTTTTCTTCAAGTGAAGCAATTCTGATCAAACGTAAACACTATGTTTAAAATAAAATATGTATTTTAGCTATTTGGCATTGATTTTTATATTCAAAGGTAATGGGTTTGCATATATTTAATAAGATTGTCAATTTAAAAATTAAATGTATAGTTATTAAGCTTCCATTAACTAAAAATAACCCATGTAATATTTTCCTGCCCTAGTTTTATTATTTTGTTCCCTAGAAATCTTCCTCAAGTTCCAGTTATTAATCTATTAAAAGTTTTAGGTTGACTATGTGCCAAACAAAGTTATATGTACATTTTTAAAATTAGATGATTATAGAATCTTTTTCTATTTTAGTTCCAGACAGCCATCTCTATCAGAAAAAAAACTACCGGAGCCTTCCCCTATAACCAGGAGAAAGGCATATGAGAAAGAAAAATCAAAGGCCAAGGAACAAAAACAGTAAGTTACTCATGCTTTATATCTATTAGATTGTATAAAATGCCTGCTGCCTGTAGATGCTAAAGGACAATAGTGAAATTATTTTGTAGATTGAGGCTGGCTCTGTGCTTATCACTGGTTTGACTAATCAAGGCAATCAAGTCAGTTATTGGCTTGGCTAAGTGGTCTTCTAAATTTCTTGGTCACATACACCCATAAAAATATTTGAGCACTTGCACCCAATCATGTACTCTTACATATTTTTCAATTATTGGTGTATATTATTACAGGAGTTAATATGCACTCAGGGAGAGGTTTATTAAATCTATACTTCAACTAATCTAGATAAATTTGAAGTTAATCCTGGCTGTCATCTGATGAAACTGACATTGACTTCACCTCTTTAAAGTGGTTGAAAAACAAAACTAGAGTTAGAGGGTGTGAGAATTGTACCATTTCCTTGCTCTTTTGTGTTTCACTTGGTATTATCAATTGTTTTTTTTTTTTTTTTTTTTTCTGAAACCTTTTCAAAGCTATTAGTATGTCTTGTGAGGGTTAGTTTACTTAACAGTGACAACATAATCTGATGATCCACATAACTGAGCATTTGTAAATTGCAACACCACAACATGCAGAAAGGTGAATGAATGGGTGAGAGCCACTGTCACCCTCTACTCTGTGGCACCCCCACTCCTCCCTGAGGTCACCTAATGAACTGCAGGTGGCAGGTGGATCTTTGACGTGGCCTCGAGTGCGTGTCAATGCCAACCTACCTTTAAATATTGGTAAAGCAAATATCTTTAACATAAAAATCAGTATGAAAGAAGTTTTCGTATATTTTCTGTACCTACTAAGTGGGCAATCTTATACCATCCCCGTTCCCCCTGCACACTCTCTACTTTGACCACTGATTTAGCTGACTTGAATATCATGGAAATTATCCTTCTAATCGTCCTTGCTTCCTGTATTTAAAGATGTAATTTGCCTGTTTCTACTGAATCAAATGTCTCAAGAATAAGCGAAAGATGGGGAATGGAGTAAATCAGTAATTTAAAAAATAAATGAATGAATCATTTGAGTAGGCAAATTACTCTTCAACTCTCTGGATCTGTTTCCTTGCCTGTAAAATGAGCAACTCGGTCTCAGCTCTAAAATTATATAATTTTAAATTTGTCTTGCTTTATTTGTCCTGACTTTAGGTTTCAACAGATACAACTTTTCTTTAGTGCCATCTTGTGGCCAATGTAACAAAATTCAGTGGAAAAATTTTTTAATTGTTCAGAGTGCGTTTCATCTTACAAAAAAGGAAGAGAAGAAGGAAGGAATGAAGAAGGGAAAGACAGAAGGAAGAAGTTCTCTAATGAAAAGCTTTTTTTTTTAACGCATGTTTCATATAACATTCCTAACAAATCATAACCAATTAAAGCCACCTATTTAATGTTCTTTTTTTCTTGTAGCTCAGATTCTGGAACCTCAGAGGCTAGTCTTTCACCTCCTTCTTCCCCACCAAGCCGGCCCCGTAATGAACTGAATGTTTTTAATCGTCTTACTGTTTCTCAGGGAAACACATCAGTTCAGCAGGATAAGTAAGTCATTATGGAAAGGAGACCCAACTATTTATTACAATATTCTGAACCTTTCAATACAGTCTGTAGAAAACATTTAGCCATCTCTTTCTGTGGGAGATGGAGTCTTATTTATGAACTCTTGCCATATTTTATGTGTTTGTCCAACAGGATATGAACCATATAGACAAAATTACTGAAAATTATTTTCCTGCTGAACGTTATTCCATTTTGTAGATTTGCATTGCTATACTTTCAGCACTTGTCTTGCCTTTTCTTTTCCATTAGAACTGAAAATAACTTTGAGAACATTTGAAGTTTAAATTTCTTGGGATACCTCAGCTTCTATGAGCCCACAGAAGCCTCTAATCCAGATAGCCTGAGTTGAAAAGGGGCAAATTATTTTATCTTTGGTGGATATAACAGCCTACACAGACCATTGCTATATGGGTAACATGTTATTATCATTTGGTTGTTCTGTATAAAGCCACCAGAAAACTTCGGTAATTGTGTTCTTGGAATAAAAGGGTACCTGTATGGGTGAAGGAATAGGACTGAGGATGGGTTGTTGGGGAAGAGAAGTTGGAAGGGTGTGGAAAATACTATTTTCATTAAATTTGAAGTGAAAAAGTATTCTCACATTGAGCCAGAATCTCTCATGCAAGAATTCAACACTAACAATGCTGCTGTAAGGTATTTATTAACTCTGGCTTACCCGCTTTGACTCTGAATGATAACATTGTATATGTATGTAGTTGATATCCAGTCTCCCACCCCAATTATTTCCTTTCTATGCTATAATCTCTCTGTATATATCAACAATTTCTGAAATTAAAAGGATTCTGTTTAAGATGTCTGGAGTGTTTAGATCATGGTAAATGGCTCTATAGTCTTAGAGAAACACACTATCATTTTGAAATCATTTTTAATCTACTTAATTTATAGATGAAATACTTGATTAGATTTTAATATAGTTTAATCAGTAGATGGCATGTCCTTTAAACTGATCTAGTTAGGTAAATATTGTGTTACTGAAAAAATACCCTAACATTGTTAAGTCATACTTCTCATTTAATTGAGAAAAGAGTAGAAGAACATTAGGAATGTCTTTGGGAAATCCATTTTCACTAGTGGTATGAAGAATTGCTAAATTTCATTTACCTTGTGTTCACAATCATAAAGTTTTCTGTCAATGTTTTGATAATCTTGACAAACGAATCATAGTTCTATATCTTTTACTGAAATACTTTGTAAGCTACCAACAAATGACTGTTGTCATCTCTATAAGTTAACTCAGAATAACTGACTACTCTACACTTTCTAAAACTCACCTACCTTTTGAATCACTTGCTTTTGGGCTCCTTTCTGAGACTAACATGTTTCATCAACTGGAAGTAGATCTCACACATTATTTCCGCTTACAGTCCATGCCAGTCTCATTGTCTCCAGGCTTATTATACAAGCCAAACAGATTTTTGTAACCAGAATCATTGCCAGTCTTGGAGGGTATAGGGTAGGGCTCACAGGAATAGCTCACCTATTTTTCAAATCCTACTAAAGTCCCCCAACTATTATTGAGGGACTCCCTAGTCAGAACTCCATGTTTTTGAGATAAGTTAAAAGTCGAAGATTATTAAATTATGAGTGATTTGTTTTCCTTGCAAACATGTAATGTATTTGGGCAACTTCCAAATTAGAGTCTAAATCTAAAGTAATTATCAAGATGAATAAAATTCATTAATACTTATTGAAATGGGAAATTTTGTCTGGTACTAGTCAATTAAATAAAATATTGAAGTAATGTATTTTACTTACTTGGTATTGTTCCTCTTCAGGGCCTACATTTTAGAAGTGAGGATAGATGGGTTCTGTGGATCAGTAATAGAAAAGTTTTTCCCAAAGTCTTTGTAGAAAACATAAGAATCAAATATTTTACCTGATTTAACTATGCATTGAATTTGCTGACATCCAGTGCAAATAGAAAAACAGGGTGCTGTGAAGGAAGTGTTTGCTGTATTTCTATTACTCATACTGGTGATTTTCAGTACAATCTCAGGGTCTTTACCTGTTGAAATCTGTATTCTTTCTCCTCATAATTCTAACTCTTTCACTGTAGGTCTGATGAAAGTGATTCCTCTCTGTCGGAGGTACACAGGTACTTTCTTTCTATCTTTCCTAAATTCTGGCATTTCATGACGTTCTAAAATGCCTTCTTAGAAACTCTAAGCCAGTCTTGTTTTTGTTGCATGCATAACTTGTTGTAAACTATATAAATGCACTAATATTTTTAAAATATTAACTTTAATATGTTTTTGTGATATGTTTTAGACAAAGTAGTGGCATACTTTTTTGCATAATATCATAAAAAACTTTTGATATTTGTTTTCTATCTGTAATCTAAATCTTTTCTTTAAAAGAAATTAAGTTCTATGAATATTGATTTCAAGAAGTGTTGCTCCTCAGTGATTAAGTATTTACAATACCTTAGAGTGTGGGAGGTGAATATGGTATATTTTCTTGTTAGTTTAGCAATTTCAAAATAAAAAATTTATGGCAGGTTTTGTGATGAAAAGAAGGTATACTAGAAAAAAAAAGGCTATTATTGCACCCCCCAAAAGAAAGAAAGGAAGAACGAAACAGAATATAGAACAGCTTTTTAAAAAATAATTTTTTTTTATCGATGCTATTTTTAAAATAACAGTGTTACATTTTTTTCATGCTGTGGATTTGTTTGGACCCTTAATTTCTCTTTCTTCCTCTCTATGATTTCCTCTTCCCACTTATCATTTGTCTTCTCTCTTTTTGCACTCGTTTCCCCTGCTTTACGGCCATTTTGCTGATCATCAGTAGATCCTCCAGAAGGTAGGCAGGGGGGAGGGAAAGGAAATTAATTTCATTCACAGTATTACAAGACTTTACTGGTTTGCATGGAACAACAACAGCACTTTTTCCCTTCAAATCAAGTCTGTTGTACAAGTTTGCGACATTTAAAAAAACTATTTTAAAGCTGATTTCTATATTTCGTAATGTGAATAAATAATTCTAATAGAGAAAGAAGTACCATGAATGTATGTTTCCAAATTCTAGGTTTTTAAAATTATCTTTGGTGTAAGGTTATATATATATATATATATATATATATATATATATATATATATATGTCTTAACTCTAATAATTCTGAATATTAGGGAGCATTTTTCACTATTTAATTAATAAAATGCTATATTTAATGTTGAGATTATTTTTCTTCAGAAGTTGAATAATTAATATTATTAAAATACGTAAGAATGCCACCTCAGGGATGATGTAGATGCCTGATCACTGCACTGTACACCTGAAGCTGAACAATAATGAATGCCAACTATAATCATATATATATATATGTATGTATGTATATGTATGTATATGGTTACAAGAAGCAGAGTACAGCATTAGGAATAGAGACAGTGGAAATGTAATGGCTCTGTGCAATGTCAGAGGATAGTGGATGGGGGGAGGGGGGTTCACACAGTGTGAGGGATATAAATGATAAACGTCTAAATATTGCTTTGTCTTGTGCACCTGAAAGTAATAAAAACTAAAAATAAAAATAAAAAAAAAGGAACATGAAAAAAAAATACATAAGAATGAAAAAGAGGCTCTCCAGGAGCTGTGCCATACATAAGTCACGGGATGTATATGTTTACTGAATACTTTTGTAATATTACAACCTTTGACAAGACCAAATTGTATTGGATGGTATAGCATCAAGGGAACATTTAATAAATCCTTGATTGACAGAATTGTTTTGGATGTTACATCATTGGGGAACATTTAGTAAATTCTTAGGATCAAACTGATAATCTGAAGGAAAGAAATCTTTTGGAGACATGATATCACATAATTGAGGCTACTGAATTTTTTCTTAGGATGATTTGTGTTATTAAATGCTTATCAAAAACAACTCTTAGACTGTTAACAATTTTTTCTTTATAATCAGCTTGTTGGAATACACATACATATATTTTCTGTTTGCGATGTCACAGTAGCAATTGGCTGTGCATTGGATCATATCTTTTTAATATTTTAAGCAATAGTTACAATTTGATGGTTTCCCTTCATAGCTATACCCTTCACATTAACAGGATTTCAAAATGTCAGATTCAGACATTTGAGGAGGTTTTGCTCCCATTTCAGTTTTAATCTGGTTAAATTCTTACCTTACAAACAAGTTACTGAGCATGCATTTCAAGAATCTCAAACTGACACACATATGCAAATAATAGCATTAGACTGTGTATTTCCATATCTGATGATAACAATTCCTGATAATACTATTTCTAATGATGAACTCCTTTCAGTTTTTGAAATCATTATAACTAGACCCTAAAAAGAAAGGTGTTTTTTTTTTCTGAGCTTAAATATACCTCCTTTAAGTTTCTTTGTGTGTGTGTGTGTGTGTGTGTTTTGTGTGTGTCTTTCATTATTATTATTATTTTCAGGTGTATAAAACAATGTAATAGTTAGACATTTATATCCCTCACAATGTGATACCTGTCCTCCCTCAATCTGCTTCAAATTTCTCTTCATTGGTCTTTCATCAGCCTATTGAGCTACACCAGAATTAATCCAGTACCTCTTTCGGTGTGTATGTGACACACAAGTGACACATATGTGACAGTTCTTTAAATATTCAGCCCTGTAACTGCTATTGTGTCTTCTCCAATGAATGTTCTTTTATCAGCTCAATAGGTGTAGTCTCATCATCTGTTCCTTACATGATGTAGTCTACGTATCCTTCACTCTGCTTCTACTGTTTCAGAAAGTCTCCAGTTTTTCAATGTTCTTAACATGTGGCATCTAGACTCAACCTCATTCCAAAGGTGGCCTTAGCACAGTATAAAAAATCCATGCCTTTCTCCTGAAATATTTACTTCTATTGGGCAAGTCATTGAAAGTGTTGGGAGAGGAACCACATACACTGTTGATCTATTGATCTTGTATTCAATGACTAAATCTCTTCAGTTTTTTAAATTGAGGCTACTCTTTTTTTTTTTTTTTTTTAATTGGGGAATATTGGGGAACAGCTCCAAGTCGTTGTCCTTCAATCTAGTTGTAGAGGGCACAGCTCAGCTCCAAATCCAGTTGCCGTTTTCAGTCTTTAGTTGCAGGGGACGCAGCCCACCATCCCATGCAAGAAATTGAACCGGCAACCTTGTTGAGAGCTCGCGCTCTAACCAACTGAGCATCTGGCCGCCCCTCCGGAAGCTCAGCAGCAACTCAGCTAAAGCCATTGTCTTCATTCTAGTTGCAGAGGGCGCAGCTCACTGGTCCATGTGGGAATCAAACCGACAACCCTGTTGTTCAGAGCTCGTGTACCAACCAACTGAGCCATCTGGCTGCCTCTAGGCTATTCTTAAGCCCTTTTCCTACTTGGAGCATTCTGTTATATTTTTGACCTAAATTTTATGTTCAAATTTCCTGCAATGATTATTTTAGTGCTAAGTACAGACTTACACTATATGAATTTTGTTTCAGTCATTTTTCTAGGCAGTACGACACAGTAGCCAGTTCTTTAATATATAAATTTAATAAACATGGCATCTCTGTCTTTAGGGTTAAAAAAAGATTGACAAGGTTTTGGAGACCTACTTCCAGATCGACTGGCCCATTGATTCGTTAGGTGTGACTCCAAGCACCAGTGGAACTAGATTACTACAATAGTTTGTGCTTCCCCACCATATCCACCAGGATTTGAAAGGCTTATTTTATGGGTTTTAGTGGGGTCAGCATGTGTTGCGAATATAACATTCCTCTAATTTGCTGCCGATCAACCCTTCATTAGATTATTGAGCTCATGTTACCCCTTATTGATGAGCATTTATTTTTGTGTTTATAATGATTTTACTCATTTGTAATTTCTGAAATCCCCTTTTTTTCCTGCTTTTTGGAAAATCAGTCTACATGTTTTGCGCCCTTTATTCATCTCCTTAGAGTACCAATGGAGGTACTCTAGTGATTTTGTTCCCACAACGGCATATACTTTCAAAACCCTGTGATATAATGATTTAAAATCATTGAACTCATTGGATCCGTCTCCATTTGCAGCTCTAATTTACCGTAGGTTCATATTTCTTCTTAATCATTTCTGCCCTTTGCGTTTTGAAGATTGTTCTCTTTCATCAAGAAGCTAGATGCAGTTTTGTTTTATTCCTGTATTTGTCCTAGTATTATGCCATCTGTCTTATGTAATGGACGTACTTCACCATAATTTTTCTTGCTACTTATCTGGCTGATATATTTATCATGTCTTAATTCCTTCTCATCTTTAAGCTTACCAACACAATTATTTCAATTCAGATCTTGTTTTAAACTCTTTTAGGATAAGGATAATGTTTTGATAATCTGTATATTTCCGTAGTGCGTAGCCCAGTAGCATAAAGCAGAAACTCCAGAAATACTAAACTTACGGGAAAGAACCTTAACAACCTCACTATTCTTTTAAATTCTTACTCTTTTTGTCTCTTTGAGATTATTAGAGCTTTTTTTTCTTTAAGTTTTAGATAATTTTGAATCATTCTCTCTTCAGAATTTCTGTTCCTGTAATCATTCCTGTCTTTTTTTCAAATTTGTTTGAAATTTTCTCTCTTAATATTTTAGGTGATACGTGTTATACTTTCTCAAGAATGTCCTTTTTGACAGAGTAACACTCAAGAATGACATAGAATCACATCTTCCAGTTACTGACATTTATACTTTATTTGTCAGAATTCACTGCACTCAAACAGTTTCCAGTATTGCTTCATTACATTTTGAAGAGATGAAATTGTTAATAAGAAAATCCAAATGTGTCATAAGCTTTGCTCTTTGTAGAATGCAGGTGCTAGCTGATGCCTGATTAATTTGTGTACTCAATCACTACTATTGCTATTTCACACTTCGTCTCTGTATGTTTGCTTAAAAAAGAGACAAGGGAGCAGTCTGAATTTTATTACCAATTACTTAGAAAGACTTCTTAAAGTCAGGGGGAAAAAGTGAAATTAGTCTCATGATATAGCTACTGAAGTAAATCTTGTTTTTTCCCTCCCCATCTCAGGGGCATAATCAACCCATTTCCTGCTTCAAAAGGGATCAGAGCTTCTCCACTTCAGTGTATTCATATAGCTGAAGGGCATACAAAAGCTGTGCTCTGCGTGGATTCTACTGACGATCTCCTCTTCACTGGCTCAAAAGGTGCTAGTAGTTTTGTGGGGTTATTTAACAGATTTTTTTTTTAAATTACATTTTAACAGACTTTGAAAAAAAAAAAGTCAAACTGCTTATGACTCATAAGAGTCTGAGAGATAATCCAGTTCCACTCCTGAATTATAGAAAATATAAAACCATTGGGAAGAAAGTATAATCTCTGTTGATGTTATGTAAGTAGAATGTTGAGAGAATGCATCTTCCTTTGGTAATTGAGCACCTAATGCATGCAAAACCCTACGCTTACTAATGCAGTTTATATAAAAATTTCTAAAAGGCCGTTACGATGTACGATGTGGTAAAAGAGAGTAAGATGGGTAGCATTTCTTGAGCACTCTCTGTATCTCAGAGACTATGCGAGACTCTGTACAAAGCACATCTCATTTAATTCACACTACAACCCCAAGTAAAATACATGTTGCATCCTCATTTTACAAATGAGTAAACTGAGGATTCAAGAAATTCAATAATTTTCCTAGAAAAACTTAGCTAGTAAATGGAAGAGCCAGGATTGGAAACCTAGGTCTATGTGTCTCCGAACCTGCACTCTGACCCCCTTTGGTACAATTGCAGGTAACTAGAAATCAAGTATTAATGGTTTGAAGAGTTATAGACTGAGAGTTTTCTGATTTCAGAGAAGGGACATATGCCAAGATATGAGAAATAAGGAAGACTTTGACAAGGAGGCATTTAGGATGAACCTGATAGGATGGTTTGTGCAGGGAAGGGTAAGGATTGGCAACCCAGATTACAGAACAACATGAGCACAGACATGGAGGTAAAAATTGGGTATGTCTGGAAACTAAATCCAACTGGGTTGAATAGAATATACGTAAGAGAAATGGTGGACCGTGAGGCTAGAAAGGTAAGAAGGAAGCATATACAAGAATATGGGGAGCCAGTAAAAGTTATTTAGTATTTAGGGATGTTACAAGACTCTGTTTAATCGGTAAACATTTATTGCTTATTGTCTCTGAGGGAAGAATAAGAATCTTGCTAGAATCTATTTATTTATTTTTATTGTTATTGTTAATTGAAGTTTATTGGGGTGACAATTTTTAGTAAAGTTACATAGATTTTGGGTGTACAATTCTGAAATACATCATTTATATATGAACTGTAAATGATGGCAAGCAGTTCCCCAACTTAAAAATAATCTGCTCTGTGAAAATATTCCTTTTTAATGATTCAAATTAAATTTACCTCTCCAGGATAATTAGATAGTCAACATGTCAGAAAAACACATAGAACAGTTTTATGATTATATATTTAGGTCAAAAATAAAATCCATCAAATAGTGACCCCTGGAAAAGAAAGGTGTGTGTGTTTGTGCATGTGGTGTGTTATGAGGAGGGAGGGAGGTAATCAAAGCAGAATGTTCTGAAGAGGCTGATTTGGGATGGCCATCTTAAATTCAGGGGCAGTTCAAAACAAGATTCCTTTATTGTATTTCAAATTTTTATCTAATTACTTTTTTAATACCACATCATGCATACACTAGGCGTCCCTGGCTTCCGTCTGATCCTTTACCCCCTACTTCGTCCTTGAACCTGCTGCTGGGGGTCAGGGATAGAGTTAGGATGCCTGTGGCAGGTTAACAGAATAATTACTGTTTTCTTAGCGCATTTCCTTCTCATAGGAGAGAAACTGTTTAAATACTGTGTATTATTAAGAGAACCTGATTTAGCTCATATTGACAGTATTTTCCCCTTTTTTTATCTGTTTATTTTAGATCGTACTTGTAAAGTATGGAATCTGGTGACAGGGCAGGAGATCATGTCACTGGGAGGCCATCCCAACAATGTCGTGTCTGTAAAGTACTGTAATTATACAAGTTTGGTCTTCACAGTGTCAACATCTTATATTAAGGTGTGGGATATCCGAGATTCAGCAAAGTGCATTCGAACACTGACGTAAGTAACTTGGAGACAAGTAGCACAAGGGGCAGGAGTTCCTCTTTACGGAGTATAAGGGACGATAGGCCTATGAAAGCATTTTTATTTATTTATATCTGTCCACAAAGGATGTTCAAACGTTTACAACAAGAACACTGTTAAAATAAAGGGAAAAAGAAAACTACTGAGAAAATAAAATTTGAGAGCCTCGTATTAAACAGGAAGAGCTAAATCATATTTGATTTGTGACTAAGTACACATTTTAAATTTCCTTGCTCCAAAATACTAAAGTACTACATTTTTGTAGTATTTATTACTTGATGTGGTTAAATGATTTATATTACTTGCTTCAAGTGAATACCACTTCTTGGAAAACGGCTAAAATCATCATTGTAGACAGTTGAGAAGTATTTGTAATCTTTAATTAGCAGGTTTGAATAATTGATAGGTTTTTGTTTACTATGTGTATCTGAGGTGCTGTGCTAGGTGCTGGACATATGATGACCAAAAAGTACACAGTTCTTATTGTTGCCTATCACCAGTTTCCTAGGAATTCAAGGCATTTTAAGCTGAACTCTTGTGCAGAAATGTGATTTGTTCTGCTTTGTTCTGTCTCCGTGAAGGTCTTCAGGTCAAGTTACTCTTGGAGATGCTTGTTCTTCAAGTACCAGCCGGACAGTAGCTATTCCTTCTGGAGAGAACCAGATCAATCAAATTGCACTAAACCCAACTGGCACTTTCCTTTATGCAGCTTCTGGAAATGCTGTCAGAATGTGGGATCTTAAAAGGTAGAATTTTGAAGAAAATGTACTTCCTGCATATGGAAAATACAACTTTCAGACATTAACATATTAATGCATGTGAAATCTAAATTTTATAACCCCAAAGTTAATGTAAAATCATAGGCTTTTCTGTTCAGCCCAACACCCCTGAAAGTCTCTTCTGTCCTCTAGCAAACTGACAACTTTCATTTCTTTTAAGTTCTATTGTTGGCCAAAAAATATGTATATGAAGGAAAATAGAATTGAAACCTTAGCCTGTCTTAATGTTTGTCTACAAATTGAGTTGTTTACTAGGAAGAGACCAAAATTCTCATCCTAAGTTCACCAGTATCTTTGAAAGAATTCCTTTTTGCAGCA
This sequence comes from Rhinolophus sinicus, assembly GCF_057876585.1. NCBI lineage: Eukaryota > Metazoa > Chordata > Mammalia > Chiroptera > Rhinolophidae > Rhinolophus > Rhinolophus sinicus. Next base: position 44,959,247 of record NC_142501.1, on the reverse strand, counting down.
TCATTTAAACATTTCCTATCTCAAAATTTTCAGTTTATAAACTTAATTTAACAAATGTGGGCATAAATCCTCGGAGTTTTGGTGAATATAAAATAAAATATTAAGAAGACAAAATTGTTAAAAAGAAATAAATATTGATAAATTGAAATGTAAGGCATTACATCTTTGATTTAATTATTTGCCATGAAATATGAGCTTTTATCCTTTAGTCGAGTGTTTATTTCAGTTTCTTTTCTAGCTCCTAAAATTTTGGCAGCAGGAGACTATTCATTTATTAGTTAACAAATATTTATTCAACATCAATTGTGGCAGGTACTGACCCAGAACTGTCATAGGTCTTGGGAATAAAGACTGAGCAAGACAAATGTGGTATCTACGTTTTTAGAGGTCATGTTATAATAGAGGATAAAGGCCATTAAACAGACAATTACAGGGTACTGTACTGAGTCAAGTTTGCAGTTCAGATAGTACAGGGTACCTCCCATCTAGAAGGGCTTTGTCAGTGGTAAATCAAAGCAATACTTGTGTGAGCAACTTTGAGAATAACTAGTTATAACTTATAACATTTCAACAAATGACTGAGAAAGTATAATAAATGTGATTTATAGATAAATAGAAGAGAGGGAAAGAGAGGAACCACAGTCCTGAGTACTATTTTAGAAATAAAATGTAGAAAACTATAAGTGGTGCTTGTTTAAGAAAAGAAGAAAAGAAGTGAGGACTTGGTTTATTCTTGAAGATATTAAATTTGACTCTTAACTAGGAATACCATGGAGAAAGATACTCAAAATCATGACATAAGACAGAAAAGGTCAGCTTTTGAAAATCTTTTTACTTTTTGGGGTGGCTGGTTAGCTCAATTGGTTAGAGTGTGGTGCTAGTAACACCAAGGTTGCTGGTTCGATCCCCACAGGGGCCACTGTGAGCTGTGCCCTCCTTAAAAATAAATAAATAAATAAATACTCTAGAAAAGAAAATCTTTATATTTTTTATTTTGCTGTAAAGTTATATCATTTGAGAGCTGGTTGATTTCAGCAAAGTGATTAAATATGGTTTTATTTTAACACAGTGACTAAGAGAATAGTTTTCAAGAAACTGTAATATCCTGGAAGCCTAATATAATACATCCCTATATTCTAGCAGCTTGATTTTAGGTAGGACTGTGAAACAAAGGTTCATTGTAAACCCCGGATAATTGACATCAGACATTTTGCTACCAGCCAGATATATGTTCTGGTCATTTTCGTATCTTTATAATAACGGATGAAATGTACCACCTCTTTTCTGGTGTACATATACATACATATGTGTGTGCATAGATATATGTATGTATACATGAGTGCATATATGTGCATTTGTATATGTAAGAATATTGTGTGTGTATAATAAAATAATTTTACTTTCTCCATATTATTATTGATTCAGCAAGTTATATCAGTGATATAGTTGTTTTAATCAAATTTGAAAGTGGATCTCACAACATCAGTTATATGTCTGTTAGACATTTGGGCATTTAACAGATTACGGATTATCTGGATTTAGGTTGGAGTTAAAAATTAGTCATTAGAAAATTTTTGGACTTTTGATGACTTTTTATTTACTACCTAAATAACATTAGTCAACTTTGAAATAACTTCTTTAGGACTCTTCCCACTTGCATCATGTAATAGATTAGTTTGGCCAATTTTGTTTTTCCTTAATTTGAACAAAGTTGCATAGAGGCGGAGCTAAAAATTTTTTTAAAAATTAGTGAATTATTTCATCAAAGAATGTAGATTATTTTTGTTGAGAGTCAGTGTCAACATGCTAAAAAATATTTTCAAATAAAATTATTTTTTCTTTCTTTTTAAAGGTTTCAGTCTACAGGAAAGTTAACGGGACACCTAGGCCCTGTTATGTGCCTTACTGTAGATCAGATTTCCAGTGGACAAGATCTAATCATCACTGGCTCCAAGGATCATTACATCAAAGTGTGTATCACAGAGTTGTTGAATTATATTCTTCTATTAAATGATATGTTTGAAGTATTCAAACTCTTTCACCCTTTCTCTTAATCAATTTTCTTTTTCCCATTTCTAAGCTTAGCTTTTTCTTCCTGATCTTTTCTTCAGTAATAGTTCCTGCTTATATCATCTTAATTAATTATGTATTCTCATTTTTGATAGAAGATAGGTTGGGAGGAATTTTAAAGATTTTAACACAGTCATGCAGCTAATACTTAAGTCTCACCGTCACCATCTTTTATACTGAGCATATTATGGCCTTCAGACTTTATGAACTTTGCAGGTAAGGAGAAGAAAGATGTTTAGTTTGATTCTGGAAATGTTAAATTTGAGATACTACCAGAGGACATCATCACGTAGGCCAGAAGACTATTAGAAAGGCAAGTCCAGAGCTCATGATAAGTTATGACTAGAGATGTCGGTTTGGGAGCCATTTACATAGAAGCAGATATTCAAGGAGTTGGATTGGTGGCATGGTCAAAGGAGAGAGAAGGTAACAGGAGTCAGCCTTGGGAAATACTGTAAGAAGCAATAGGAATTAAAAAGAGGATACAGTAAGAAAAAGTGATAGGAAGAGTGTAAGTACTTTTCCCAGTAGCTTGAGAAAAGTACTGATGAGAAATGGGTTAGTGATTTGAAAATAGAATGGATAAGGGGAAACAATTTTGTATTCAGTAGACTTAAGCATGTTGATATGCTTAGGAAATGGGCTCAGTGGTGAAAAAAAGTGTGAGAAGAGTGAAGTGGTAGCAATTGATGAGGGTGGTAGGAGGAGTTAGAATCAAATCAAAGATGTGAACCTTGGGAAGAAGTAAGTATACTCTAGCATCTGGGGAAAAAAAAGGGAAGAGTAAGAGAATGAAGATAAAAGGAAACTTTGGAATGATGGTAAAGGTCCAAAAAATATACTTTTGATCATGCTAACTTTTTCAGGAAATCACAGGGTCAACAGCTAAGAGAGACGAGGGCAACTGAGGGGAGTGAAATGTTTTGAAATAGCAGCTTTAGGGCCATTTGAAATGACTACCAGGACTGCAGAGCTTCCCAATAGAGTTTAAATTACAATCCTATCAATTAGTTAAATTTCAACTGGATTGGTATGTAGTATTTTTGGAATTGAATATACCAGGTATACACTTGTACATGAAAAAATTGATTGCCTTTCTTAAAAGCATGTGACATGCAAGCAGAAGTAGTGTGAAAATAGGACTCAGGTTCATCCAAAGTCATACATACCAGGGTCATTTAGTTAACTTAGAAAAGTATTGTGACAAAACAAATCATGTCTGGTTAGTATATGAGTATACGTCTATGGGGTTCTATGAAGGAACACATATAGGTGCTTGTTTATAAGTTAAGTAAGATGACTGCTTTCTTTCTAATTTTTTTTAGATGTTCGATGTAACTGAAGGGGCTCTTGGAACTGTGAGTCCCACCCACAATTTTGAGCCCCCTCATTATGATGGCATTGAGGCGCTAACCATACAAGGGGATAACCTATTTAGTGGGTCCAGAGATAATGGAATCAAGAAATGGGACTTAGCGCAAAAAGACCTTCTACAGGTAATGTAAAACCTTTCATGTAATGGAGTGGGTACTTCAAAGCCATTCAGTCATCTGTATAAGAATTTGAAGAGCCTCTATGTAGCTCTTCATTGTTTAGGTATAATATCAATGACAGCTTCCTCTTAAGGAGTGTTTTATCATCACCCATCAGATTTACTAATTAGAGAAGGGCGACATTCAACATTTCATAACACCTCCTAGATAAGAGGAGAATAAACACTGATAACAGTTGAAAGATCTGGGATTGTCTCACACATGTGTTCGCTAAATAAAATCAGTCTCGGAGTAGAGCAGTTACAGTTTATCATTTTGTTTTGTTTTTGTTTTATGTATACATATTCCATAGATTAACACATTTAGCTAAATTCACAGTAGTGTAATGATTCCTCATCTTACAAGAGCATCTTCATGCATCTAAAAGTAATGATTCTCTCATTTTCTGTAGAACAATAGTTGGGTTGAAGTATTGTATCAATACAATCAAATATTGGTGTCTTTTCCTAATTCCCAGGGGGAAGAAAATAGTTAACAGATGAAATCACTCTAAATTTCAAGCTTTTCCTTACACGTCTATGGGTGTGTATATATTGCAGTTGCTACCACTTTCCTACTTGCAACCAGACAAAAACAAAATAAAGAAGTAGCATGAATATTAATAGAAAAAAAACAAACTTGGCAACAGATGAGTAAATTGCATTCAAAAGCTTTTCTTTTCTAGACATACATTCACAGTTGTAACTTTTATATTGTGCATATAAATATATTTATGCATAAAATATTGTCATACAATCTGATCATATAATTATTGTTTGTTTATTATGAAATATATAGGTTAGCTCCAGTCTTCTACAAAAAGCTTTAGGCCTCTATGTTCTCTAACAAAAGTTTAAGGCAGTGAATTTATGAGGCAGTCCTTATAGTCTACATACCAGGTTGTAGTTTACAAAGTTGTATTCAAGTAAATTTTGGAGAAAGGTGAGATATTTACTGCCCATGAAGAAGATGTAATGTTTGAAAAATTTCACATACTTTTCAGATTTTTTAGATTCTATAGATTTTTAACATCATAGGCCTTTACTATTGTTAACACTGACGATAATTAATGAATCAAATTCGGGAGCAAATTACAGATTTATTTCTTTAAATTACTAAGTGTGATTGTGTAGAAAATGATTTTTACAGTTTCCAGGCCCTTCAACATTCCAAAAATTGATTTTTGTCAATAAAAATGTTTGTAACTGTTTTTGGTGTGAAAATGTCCATTTGGAAAGCTCCCCTTCAGCTGCGGATTTCTCTTTATTTTTTCTCTCAGCAAGTTCCAAACGCGCATAAGGATTGGGTCTGTGCCCTGGGAGTGGTGCCAGGCCACCCAATTTTGCTCAGTGGCTGCAGAGGAGGCATTTTGAAACTCTGGAACGTGGATACTTTTGTGCCAGTGGGAGAGATGAAGGGTCACGATAGTCCTATCAATGCCATATGTGTTAATTCCACCCACGTTTTTACTGCAGCCGAGTAAGTTTCCCCCCATATGATTTTCCTCTGTATTTGTGACTTGTGTCCAGGTCTAATAAAGATTATAAGTTGTAAATACCTTGAAATGTAGACTATGAAAACCTTGAAATCCCTCTTTTATTACAATTATTCTCATATCTGCATGAAGATGTCTCATTTATATTTTTGGATGTACGCTGTGGGCACTGAGTTTAGGCTTCCCAGATTGTACATGATGACAGTGTTACTCCTGTATTACATTCTGCTTATACTAGTAAGTCTGCTACCAAATCCTCCCCTGATGATTTCTTTTTTTTTAATAAAATCATGCATAGATGAATAATTTCTAAAGAGTTTTTTCCCCCAGAAAGATAACAAACTTGCCATTTTGCACATTTAGGACAAATCATTTGAAAAATCTCTTTGAGCCTCTTCTACCTCCCTTTAAAATATAAGTACATAGTAATAACATCCGCTTCCTTCTTTTTGTGGATGGCTGGGTTGATTGATTCTCATTTATTCCTTCATGATGAATTTCCTATGTGCCAGGCACTGTTCCAGGTTCTTGGGAATAAAGAGGTGAATACAACAGATTCAAACCCCAGTTTACATTCTAAGGACAAGGAAAGAAAACGAATAAGTAAACATTAGTTAAATGGTGATATGTGCTATAGAGAACAATAAAACAGGGAAGGGGGAATGAGAATATCATGGGGTAGGGGTTACACAACAGGAGGTCAGTGAAAGCCTCACTGATAAAGTAACATTTAACAAGATGCTTAAAGAAGGTGGAGAGATGTTGTGACCATAAAAAATGACATAATATGTATATAAGCCCTTTGGAAAGGAAAGCATATGTACTGTAATATGAGGCATTGGTCTCATTCAAATAAAATGTAGTTTCTCATGAAAATTTATCTTGACAATCTCCCTGCATTATTGGTGTACCTGTCATATTACTTAATTTAATTTGAGCACCTTCTTGATCCATCTAGCCCACATGCATGGTTACCCTAATTTTATTTTGAAACCCCTGCAAAATTTCTGTGGCATTGCTTATTATTTGTGCTGTTTACATTGAATCCCTTTTTCCATTTAGAGTTACTTTCTTTTCATCTCTGAAGTACATCAAAGCCAATTTATTTTGTGTTTCTCTAAAGTGCTTGCCTTCGGTGCTTCAGGGATACTATTTCCACAATGCATTACTTTCCTCAAAGTCACCACTTTTGTTTATTCCTTCGGAAACTTGTTTTGTTTGTTTGTTTGTTTGTTTGTTGATCATTTACTGGAAATAACTTAATACCCTTCAGAGCTGTAGGACTATAGAAGTATTGTGTATCACTGAGGTCTGGTGGGTGATATGATTTACTGTATTTACCTGCCTTCCACGACATTTTAGGTCTTATTTTTGAAGACCTAAACTTTTTCTCAGTTTATCCATAGTGTATCAGATGGAAATGTGTTTACTACATAACTTAAAAATCAGGAAAATAGCCAAGGATATCAGAAGGTCTATTTTCAAAATAGTTCTACTTATTTATTTGTTATTTAACAAACATTTGTATACTGCTTAGTATCTACCAAGCATTGTTCTAAGTGCTTTTGAGGCATTTACTCATTTATTCTTCATGAAAACTCTAGAAGATAAATATTCTAATCCCTATTTTACAGGTGCTAAAACAGAGGCAATTAATAATTTAAAGTCTTTGTGTAGTAATTCCATTTTATCTGATATTTCTAGATCTGTTGTCATTGATTGATTTTTCTTATAAATATGGGTCTCATTTCTCCTGCTTCTTTTATGTCAAGTAATATTGTATTGGATGGTGAATATTGTAATGTTTTGAGTATCTGTATTTTTGTTGTATTCCTTTAAAGAGTGTTGGGCTTTGTCGGACAGTTAAGTTACTTGTGGTCCAGTTTTATCTTTTTGGGACTTGTTTTTAAATCTTCTTAGATTTCTATTGAATATTCTAGGTGTTTGATAGCTCTACTTTATTGGTCGGAACTTGAACATAGACTTCTGTGAACTCTGGGAATTGTTCACCTTATAGCTCACTCACTAATAGTTGTTTTTTGGCCTGGCCTGGCACTCTTACTCTTTCTTTTATGTGCAGCTTAACATTCAGTCAAAGACATTGGGGGACCCCTATGTAGATTCATGGAGTTCTTTTTCTATAGCTCTACAGTTCTTTCTGCATAACTTGCTCCCCTTCTCTACTTGGTCCTGCAAATTCTAACTACTTTATACTTCCGAGATTTTCATTTCTATGTGTTCAATTTAATGATTCGCTGGTTTTCTGTTTGGATTCCCACTCCCTGTGCTGTAGTCTGGAAAGTGATTCTGGGTTAAAAGCCAGAGCTGTCACACAATTCACCCTCTTTGTTTTCCTTTCCTCAGGGATCACAGCCTCTCACTACCTACTGCCCAATAGCCCTTAATAATATGAGCATTTTAATATCATTATTATGGGTACCTGTTAGATATATGTATGGGGCAATGGATATTTTTGCTTACTATTAAAGACGTCTTCAGAAAATGTTTCCATGATAAGTAATTCTAAGAGTTGTTTCTTTATCTTTCTTCCTCTTTTCTGATGTTCATTTTTAATTTATTGTTTTGTAGTGATCGGACTGTGAGAATTTGGAAGGCTCGCAATTTGCAAGATGGGCAGATTTCCGATACAGGAGATCTGGGGGAAGATATTGCCAGTAATTAAACATGAATGAAGATAGTCATAAACTGAATACTGTGATAATGCTGTGTATGGTCTTTATGGAAATTGTTACCCTACATTTATTAGGCAAAGATTTATGAATGGGATTAACTGGAAAATATATCTGAATCCAACTGCTGAATATAAGTGGTATTCTAATAAAATTGTGTGCTATCCTGTGTGCTTAATATTAATATCTCCCAATACATATATATCCTATAATTGATATACTGCTTGATTCACACTTTTATTGTGGCTGGATTTTTGTGACTAGCTATAAAAAAACACCTTCAAATTATTTGAATTACGATATGTCTGCTTTTGTGACAGTCAGAAAATACACCTGGAATGTAATACAACCCACTATGAACTCATTCATATAGTGTGTTCAGATGATTTATGTATTTAAACATATTGGAAATGCTAGTCAAATTGTGGCCTGTTTGTCTGGTATTTATATCAGTCTATGGAGGGTTTCCAAATTTCAAACCTCTTTTAATGTAATGGAAAAAAAACAAGATGAGAATACCGTTGATTTTTCATAAAGAGGAATTGACTTTAATCTACTAACAAAGAACGTTAAACGGTTTGTGTTAAATGTTGACGTTTACTTGTATTGACCAAAGTTTTGCAGCTGTGCTATATATATCCTGTGCTCAGGACTACAATGCCGTCAAGTTGTTTTATTAGTGCTGTGCATACATTCTGTGATGGAAACATTTTTGATGTCTTAACAGATATATATTTTGATCTATTTTCCTATGGAGTTATTTCTATTATCACCTTTTAATTTCATTTTTATTTAATAGTAGTATTTCCTTCCCCTTTTATCTATTTTTTTTATATGCTGCTAAATATATTTTAAATATACTATGTTTGCAAACCTTGGTAGCTATGATGAAAAGTGTATCATCTGTGGTGGGCAAAGCTATGTAAATAGGTAGATTGTAAAGAAAGAATGTCTTGTTGTAACAGTATGAATTTTTAAATGCTGTAGATTGGATTTTGCAAAAGGATGTATAATTTATCTGTCTGCCCCGAATATTAATTTGTAAATTCTGCAAGTTTAATTTTTATGTAGATGGTATAACATTTGAAAATATTGTCTTGTGATTTTTTTTCCTTGAAAATATTTGCTTGTAAATGAAAGCTGAGGTAGGGCTTAATAAAATAAACATGTTGCCATGAATTATTTTTATTCTATTGTTCTTTTTTATATGAAAATGGCCAGTGTTTATAAAAATTTGTTTTATCTGTGTGTGATGTAAGGAAAGACATTTTGTTATTATCCAGCAATTTACATGCATTCCCTTTTTTGCTCACTAGACATGAAATATTTTTGAAATTTTTCAACCATAAACCAGTCTTGATGAGCTATGGAAGCTCACCATTTAAAGGAAGTAAACAAACTATATAATTTAGGGATTTGAACATAGATGGCAAACAAATAAAAATTATTCTCACAAGTGTTAGGACAATAGTGACCTTGGTTACTTGGACAAGAAATGGAGGGAGTGGTGACTGGTGGGTGTTGCAGGAGGTAAGTTGGGAGTATAGAGGAATGGGGAGACGCTTCTAGGGTCCTAGTAATGTTCTATTTCTTGACCTGGGTCCCACGTGATGTGTTAAATTATATAGCGGGAGTGCCAAAAAAATGTATGTGAGTTGACACTTTGGTCAATGTTGCTCAAGCAGTAGTTCACCGTAATCAGAAGTGTCTGGACGTTGATGGTAACCACTTTGAGCACCTCTTGTAGTTGCAGAAGTCAAATGTGACTATATATGGAGTAATACAATTTTAATCCAATTTTTTTCCTTTCTTAAAATGTGTATACATTTTTTTGGCCCCCTCTGTGTGTATATGTGAATTTCTCTTTTCTATTTTTCATATGTGTGTTAGATTTCAGAGTCAAAAAATTTTAAAAACCCTTTTAAAGAAGGGATTTTCTAATAAAGAGAAACTCAGCTACTTTGTAATTTTGCCTCCTTCCCTGAATAAAGATACCACACAAAGACCTGAGAGATAATTGTTAGGACTATTTTGAATTTCAGTATTCTCAGCGTGTTTCTTTTCACAGGACTATTGCTCAAAAATAAGAGTTATCTTTCTAGTTTCTGACAATAAAGAGAGGCTCAACCAATTTTAAAATGTCCCAGCTACCATTAATCTCCATTCTTTTTTGATGAGGTTAATAACTAACATTTTATATTTAATAACTGTAACGATTAATAACCGTAACGCTCAGCCAACGTTTGCTGAACATTTATTGTCCCCTTTGTTTGGGCATCCCCTGAAATGCGGGTAATCTAAGATGCCATTGATAATCAGAAGCACCCGATTTCAGAGACGTTTAATTGTAAAAAAATGTCCATCCTAGAAGTGGTGAACAAGCAGTATTGTGGGGGATTCTGTCGGACAGACAGTGACAAAGGGGCACTACATCAGATAATATGATTCCAAACCCCTTCTAATATGTTTTTGTGTATGTTAGATTTAGGAAAAGGAAAAGCCACTATTCTCAGACTTATTTTCAGGTTGGGTTCCACCTTTAACCTTGCTTCCACAAAGCATATGAAGCCACAGGCTATAATTTGCTAAACCCTGCTCCAGATTGTTACATGCAAGAGAGAAAACTTCTATCTTTCTTGAGCCACTACATATTAAGATCCTTTGTTAAAATAGTCTAACTAAAATGCCATATGTCCATGTAGTTAATGATTTAACAAAATATGTTCTTGGAAAGGTTTTCTGCAGAGAGGGAATGGTTACCAGGGCTTTCACGCAGTAGCAATGCACAACCCAAGATACAATTCACTTTTAGACAATGTAAATGTATATATTTGTTAGAACAAGTTTCGGGTAGATGACAGTAAATCATCTTGTTCTTAAAAATATAAGAATACAATGATAATTTTCAGCACCTGGAAGTAGAAAGTCTGTCCAGGAAGGCATTTTTTCTAATTTGACAAGGATGCCTATAGGCTCGTAAAAGCCAGCCCTCCTTAGTTAACTCTCTGATCTCTGCTGCCTAAGGTTAACACATTCCTTACTAAGAAAGGTCAGTTCAAAAACAATTTCTTCCATTAAAAATATTTGTTGCTTAGGAAAACTCTGGCTTCATGTAATTTTTTTCATTAAAAATTCCAAATTTTAGGCACCACAATGTTTTCTGTTACATATGCCTAAATAAATAAAAGTGATGGAAAAAAAAGTCAGCTATTTAAATGGAAGGATTTGAACAAGATGGCATATTAACATTTCCTCTTAGATTAATAACTCATTATTCTTGGAATAATTGAAATTTCTGATAAGAATTTTGCTTAATGGAGATGTTTTTTGTGTTGTCTCTGGGCTCCAAGTGGATGGCATGGCTGTTATTGGGCAGGGCACTATTATGGTCCTTGCCTTCTATTATTTCCATTAAGATGGCAAGAAATCTACAAGTGTGCATTTGGACAGTGTATAACTGCCGTACTTGCCTCTTCCATCCACACCTGATGGCAAGAAAGTAAAATGAAAGCTGAGTGTAAATTTTAGAGGATCCTAAGTCTGGATCTAGTAGATCATTGCCACTCTTTTGGATTTCTTAGCACCTTTAAAAATTTCCTATGTTAGAGGTATTCCCCACTTTTGAATTTGACTTCTCACTATAGATGACAGTTCTCATTGTACTGTCTGAGTGGGTTGTAGCCCCGGGGGTAAGGTGTCTGCGATTGGGAGCTGGAAGAAGATGCATGGAGCCGAAGGCAGAGTAGACATACTTTATTCACTGGGTTTCTGGACACAGCCTTTATTCACTAGCTTCATCACTGGACGCAGCCAGCCTCGTCAGGGTACAACCAGCAGCCCCCTGGGCATAGTCAGCAGCAGCCCCATTTATTACAGTAAAAAAATAAATAAAAATTAAACTACAACCTAACTTAGAAAGGAGAGGTAGTTGCAAGTCGGGCAGACTAAGACACAGTATATTTTTCTCAAACTCTTAACTCAGAAGTTCATTCTACCTTTACATAGCCCATGTGATTCCCGGAAACCCCAGGAATGGTTCTGATTAGTCTCAGCCAGTGCTTCTCCTTGAGCTGGAATCAGAATTACCTGCAGGGCTTGTCCTGGTCACACACCCAGACTTCTGATTCAAGGCAATTTGCATTTCTAACAAGTTCACAGATGATACTGATGCTGCTGGTGACGGGGCTTATGCTTTGAGAAGGACAGGTACTGGTACTAATTAAGTCCATCTATTCCCCTTTGCAGTGTGGTTCAGAAACCTACTTTAGACTAATCAAAACCAGGCATTCCCCTGGCAGTGATTATCCATCTAAGTGAGGACTCTTGACATGGTTCCTGGGTCTGTTGAAGGGAAGGGTTGCTACTCTACCATGACTGGAGAAGCTCATTGCACACTCCCCCTGGAGCAATTTATTAGTAAGCATGTAGCTCCATCTGCTACTGGAAGCCATCTATGACCACAATGGAATCCAGCTTTGGAATGATTACAGTGACATGCATGTCAGAGCAGGCTGATCTCAGGTCTACCAACACCCAGGATCCCCCATTCTGTGAGATGATAAATACTCTGACTGGTAAATATGTCTGAGCTGGGTTTTCTTTCCAGCCATTGAAAATACCCTAATTGAAACAGTGTTACCCAGGAGAGAGCTGTTTATACATGAAGTTAAATAAGAGGCAGATTGAAGGCATTTGAGGATTGGGCCAAGTAGAAGCTTTCTTGAAAGTATAATTCACCCTGGAACAATGTGGATTTGAATGCGCGGTTCCACGCAGTTTTTTTTTCTCCCAATAAATGCAGTCAGCCCTTCCTCTATGCATATGTTTTGCACGGGAGATTCAACCAATTGCAGAGTAAAAACTATTTTTGCATTCCCAACCTCACAGCAAAAACTAGTTTTGCATCCCCAACCGCAGACTTCCGGCCGCCAATCAAAAGACTGTTTTCAATCGGCAGTTTGTCGACTGCGCAGACGCGAAGGGCCTACTGCTGTCAAAAGCTATACCCGGCTTTTCCACAGCGTGGTGGTTGGCACCTCTAAACTCCACGTTGTTTAAGAGTGAACTCTACTGTGCTTGAAAGTCTTGGACTGGCTTTGATCTACCTTTATCTCAGGTAAACAGAAAACTGAAAGTTGTTCTCTTTTTCTCTGAGAAGTGAAGGACGGGGAGAAAGAGAATTACAGACAGTGATGAGTGACAAATCGGGCGAGGTGATAACACACCTTGTGCGCTGAGTTTAAAGAGTTTGAACTTTGGTGAAGCCAAAAAAGACTTAAATATGGGTGATAACAAATTACTCTGTAGTGCTGTGAATGGATGAAGGGGACAGATATTGTGCACTGAAAAACTCTTAGGAGGCTGTGGGAATAACCCAGGTGAGATGTTTCAAGAACATGAGGTAGGGCAGCAGCCTTGAAAATGAAGAGGAAGCTCATGCATGTGAGAGATGAAGGCCTTTTTAAAGGGCAGTTAGGAGGCAGGAGTAAGGAGATGAAGGTCCCCATGGATCTGTGTGAGATGGATGCAGGTAGTGCCGGGATAGGAAGGGGGTAGAAGTGAAAGCCTAGAAGTTATCCTTCCCATCGCCTTCTCTCTCCTGTGCCATCTTAGCTCTTGCACCAAATCCCTCCCAGCTCTCAACCTTCCTCCATATCTACTGCTACTACTCCCCATTATCTCTGACCTAGGCTTCTGTGACATCCCACTCTTTGTTTTTTTCTCCTCCACTCTGATCACTTCTCCAAACTGTTCTCCAGAGTGATGTTTTCCAAATAAAATTTTATTTCACTCACCTTCTGCTTTAGAATAATTCAGAGGATTTCCATGGTTCGTTGAACAAAGACCAGAGGGCATTGGGGCTCTCTGTTACCAGGCCTCGGCGCACATTGGCCTTTGTTCATTCAGCTGTTCCACAAATCTTTGCACATGGTGTGTCCTCCATTTGTTTGATTAATTACAGTCCAGCCAACAAATTATATTTCAAGCTTGAATTCCTTCAGAAGTCATGATTCCCAACTGCAGAAAAAATTCCTTTACAAGAAAGAGTTGTATCCCCCTTTCTTCATATAATTTACGTGAGTTTATAATTACTTGTTGTATTTATTTGATCTGTATTCCTTCCCTACACGACTGCCAACTTCTTGAGAGAAAGGTCTGTCTGATCTTGTTCACCTTGTGTCTTTCACGTTTAGCCCAGTGACTGCTACATAATAGGAGCTCAATAAATGCCTGTTGGATAAAAGAATGTGTTCATTTGGGAGCAAGATCTTGAGCTTTCTTTTGGGTATCAGAGTCTGATATGCGTGCAGGAAACCCAAAGGACTTTCTAGCAGCTTGTTTTAAAAGAGGGCAGGTTAAAATGCCAAAAATGAAGAAAAAAGGTTGATAATACTTACTTGAATATTTGAAGTTGGGCTTCATAGCTTTGCTCACTGAGCAGATGCCAGTGGTAGCCTAATCTACCAATGAGATTTTTTTCTTTAATTGCAGCAATGAACATGTCATGATTAATGGAATATTTTACAAAGAAACATGCTGATAAAGTTGGCAGATATTTTATACCTCTGAAATGTAAAGGGAAAGTTTAAACACTGTACTCCTGTCATTGAAATGTTTACAAATATAAGGAAAGAGTCATGTTTCCGGAGAATTGCAGGAATTATTTCAAAATGTGATAAGCCAAACAGTAAAGAAGAGAAATTACCTTATCCTTTGCTCTAGAAGTTATTAGTGCAATGTTGGGAAGAACTTCTACGGCATTCATTTCTTCTGTCAAGTTATAATATGGTTTTGAGAAGAGTCAATGAGATGACGAGGATGTCAAAAATCAAGAGAATGAGCACAGGAGGATAAAATTATCATGAAAAGGATGTTTTCTTTTTCACTCATGTAATGTTCATAAGAAATGAAAAACCCAGGAAATGTTATTTTATTTAACATTACTGACAATGGATACAAAAAGATTGTCAACAGTGGAAATCTTTAACAATTATTTTATGGAAAAAAATGTTTTCTTTGGCAAACCCACTGCTTGCACAACACAGGGAGACCTGATTAAGGTTGGCAATGGGATAAGGGCATACTAGCGTACATTAAGAAAAATAGTACTGGATGCATTATCCACTGTCAACACTTAATCATCAAGGAGTTTAGTGAAGTTTCTTCGGAGCAGTAAATATCATTTTAACAATGCTATTAGTAAATTTCAGAGTAGCTCCTTTAATTATAGCTTATTTGTAAGCTTTACAATGACAATGAAAAGGAAATGATATTCACACAGTTGAGCTATGTATACATTAGTATCAAAGTAGTTTCCTATGTTACGAAGTGGAATGGGATAATGATGAAATAGTACAGAAAACAGAACTATTATATTCAAGTTCCATCACACAGTAAAGTATATATTCAGTTTGAACTTCTTAAAGAAATTTTGAAGATCGTGTCCTTTGCTACACAATGGGGAATAGAAGATGGATTGGAAAAAGAAATAAGACAATATAGAGATGTTAAGTGGTGGATCTCTAAGGACTGACAGATGAAAAATTAGCAAGCAACTAAAAAACTCAATATGAAATTTTCATGTAATTCTGCATAAAATTGTACATACATACAAGATGTATGTACATTTCTATAAAGTATTTTGAAAGTGACTTTTACCACTCAAATTCAATGATTACTGTGTTTCAAGTGTCTCAGCTAATTTAATAATATAGGAGTTCTTGTTATAATACCATATATGCTTTTAAAAAAATTGTAGTAAAAAACACGTAATGTAAACTTTACTGTCTTAACCATTTTTAAGTATACATTTCAGTAGTGTTAAGTGTACTCACGTTTTGTGCAACAGATCTCTAGAACGTTTTGTCTTGCAAAACTGAAACTCTATGCCTATTGAACAACAGCTCCCTATTTCTCCCACACCCCAACCCCTGGCAACCATAATTTTACTTTCTGTTTCTATGAGTTGGACTTTAGATATGTCATACAAGTGATATTATACAGTGCAGTATTTGTCTTTTTGTAACTAGCTTATTTCACTTAGCATATGTTTGTCAATAGAGAAATGATAAACTGACAGTCAAAGCTGAAATTGTGCACATATTAGGCATTTCTATTCCTTCCTTCCTTCCTTCCTTCCTTCCTTCCTTCCTTCCTTCCTTCCTTCCTTCCTTCCTTCCTTCCTTTAATAGTAATTTGTCCTAGAGATATAAAAATGATTCAGATCTAATTCATTCTTATAAAAGTTGTAGTTTACTAGAGGGAGATGAACAAAAAGTTACACTATAACATTATAGGTACTGTGGCCAATTCTACCTGGAGTGAGAATAAAGTTCAGAAAAATGCCTTATAGAAGGAACTTGAGAGTCTTGAAACATTGTAATTGTTAGTCCTGCAGAAAGGGGTAGGGAAGGCAAAAAGGCAGTTCAAGCCGGGCCTCAAGCAAAAGCCACGAGGTTAGAAACGGTGTGGTGTGTTCAGAGGAGAGCTAAGTTGTTGGAAACAGTCGAAGCATAGCTTTTGCATATCCAGCTAGGAAACGAGAATTTTATCATATACCTAATGGAGAGTCAACAGGTTTTATGCAGGGCAATAATAGCATCTAATTGCTGTAAAATATCACTCTGAAAGCAGTGTAGGGAAAGGATGGGAAGTATATCTTTTCTCATAATATACTGGACACATTGCAGTTAGCCCAGGCACAAGATGATGGTAATGTATGAATGAAAGCAGTGGTGATTAGTAAAGAGAAACACGAATTAATTTTCATGACATAAGTTTTGTAAGAAATACAAAAGAAATACTACTCCCCAAAAGTTTAAAGTTTTCTTTGAGATTTCATCCATTCATGAAGACAATTTGATTCTCCACTCTGAAATCCCAATTCAGTAAGTATGGGTGGTGTCTGGGACTCTGTATTAAATAACAATAATAATAACAAAACAACAAACTCTTCAGATGATTCTGATGAGCAGCCAGGATTGGCTTCCACAGGTTTAGAAAATAGGAATTCTTGGAACTCAAAGGAGTCAAGTTGGAGTCTTGTGGAAGGCTTCTTAGGTGAAAGTGGTTCTTTATATGCTTTCACTATATCTGTACAGGAGGGAGGAGGGAAAGGCCCTGAGGCTTTCCTATCCATTCTTCATCTTTTTCAACAGGAAAAAGAACATGAAAAAAATAGGAAGGAATTAAGAGATCATTTGCCAAGTTTGTGAGAAGCCAGATGTTTTAGATTCATGAATTAGAGTTCTCCATAAATTCAAATCATGTCCTGATTGTAGTTTGTGAATACAAACTTTTGCCTTTTCCTAAAATGATCAGTTGGTGTTTTGAGAGATTTCAGTCTTTTAGGGTTACTATCTTTGAGAGCATCCAATGGTTGAATTGTAGGTGACTGAGGCTATTTGAGCTAGAGATTGAGAGATTAGAGAGGAGGAAAAGGAGGTGGGATAAAACAGTCACTGGGACCCTGTGGTCTTTTAACTTGCAGGTTTCTAAGGAGTTATTTTTTTTCTTGATAATCTTGAAAAATGTTCTTGTCCTGTAAATATTTGGTATTTATGGGAACAGTCTCAGGAACAGTTTTTAGTGTTCCCACCGGGGGGCAGTAATGCCCTTTATAACGTTGGTGACTGTGAATAGGACAATTTATCCTTCTTTTTTGGACTTGAAAGAGGGAAGCACTGATTGATTCTGATTGCCCATGTATGTTAGGGTGGATCTGGAGACGAATTCTAACAGAAGACAGCAGGGAAGGTTAAATAGCATCTCTAGAACTACAGTCTTCTAAACCATTGACTCATTTGATTAAATCAGTTGCAGCAGTTGCTTAAATTGAGTCGGTATCTTAAGACTCTGAAATTTCATAATTCTTTAAGCTCCTGTCTAGCAGCCTTAGGAAGTTTGAGGATTTTGACTTGGCAAGAATTATGTGTCCCATGAAACCATAAGGGGCAAATATGGCAGAACAGAGAACTTCAGAATTGCTTCTGAAGAACTCAGATTTTTAAGGAATTCATTCAGGCTTTGTCTTGCCACTAATTCCACCTTGTTTGTCAGGAGAGATTTGGCTGCTGGAAGAATAAAGTTTCCACAGGGGTAAGTTTAATGGGCTTGGCCTGTAGCAAGACTGAGGAGCCATCAGGGTGTTATGGTAGAAAGAGGAAGGAACTCAGAATTAGGGAAAGACATTTGAGTTCTGGTGCTGCCCTTTTAAGACTGTAATGGGTGTGGATTAGACTCCTATAATCTGGGCTTTTTCTTTTTCTTGGCTCTGTTACTAACTCTGTGTCATTTTGACTAAGTCACTTGGCCCCTCTGGTCTTCACAGTCCATATCTGTAAAATGAGTTAGTTGGTCCAGGTGAGGTTTAGTATTCATCATGAAGCGGGGCCTGGTTGGCACCCCCACAGTAGAGGCCTCTCTGTGTCCCCGTCCTCACCTTTACTTGACCTATGTATAGTTTAGCAATAGATCATCCCCTTACGGCTTGAGGTGGAATGTTCCCTGTCCCCCCCAGTTCCCTGTTTTAGAAAATTACCTTGAAATTTAGGACTAATACCCCTAGGCTTATTGATCACAATCTCTATGGTCTAGCATTCTTTCCAGGCTACTCCCATCATTGTTCCTGGGGTGCTGACTCCACCACATAATCATGTGGCCAGAGGGAATGCTCCATGCAGAACCCCCGACCTCAACGACCTCAACGCCAGCCATAATCTGGAGGAACTCCCAGATTTCCCCTTAAAAACCCCAAGCTGGGGCTGGCCCGGTGGCTCAGGCGGTTAGAGCTCCGTGCTCCTAACTCCGAAGGCTGCCGGTTCGATTCCCACATGGGCCAGTGGGCTCCCAACCACAAGGTTACCAGTTCAATTCCTCGAGTCCTGCAAGGGATGGTGAGCTCTGCCCCCTGCAACTAAGATTGAACATGGCACCTTGAGCTGAGCTGCCTCCCGGGTGGCTCAGTTGTTGGTTGGAGCACGGGCTCTCAACCACAAGGTTGCCAGTTCAATTCCTCAATTCCCGCAAGGGATGGTGGGCAGCGCCCCCTGCAACTAAAATTGAACACGGCACCTTGAGCTGAGCTGCCGCTGAGCTTCCGGATGGCTCAGTTGGTTGGAGTATGTCCTCTCAACCACAAGATTGCCGGTTCGACTCCCGCAAGGGATGGTGGGCTGTGCCCCCTGCAACTAGCAACGGCAACTGGACCTGGAGCTGAGCTGCGCCCTCCACAACTAAGACTGAAAGAACAACAACTTGAAGCTGAACAGAACCCTCCACAACTAAGATTGAAAGGACAACATCTTGACTTGGAGAAAAGTCCTGAAAGTACACACTGTTCCCCAATAAAGTCCTGTTCCCCTTCCCCAATAAAAAAAACAAACAAACAAACAACAACAAAAAAACCCCAAGCTGGACTGAGAATGCTAAGGCAGTTTTTGGAGGTGTTAACCCGCTGCCTTCTCAGACCACCAGTGCTCTGATAATAAGTGCTTATTCTATGACCCAACTCCTGTGTCACTCTATTGGCTGAGCGGCACAGTCAGCATGAGCCCCCGGACTCTTTGACCTCCGGTTTTAGTCACAACTGTAAAATTCTAAATTCTATGAAAACAACTCCATTCCCACTGTAGGATTTGGCTACCATCTGGACAGCTCAGTGTAGCTCTGTGGAAGAGGAGGTTTTTCAGCATGACATGGAGGCGGGGACCTTTTGCCAACTTTATCCAGCAGCACACAGAATTTGGACTTAGCTATAAACGGAGGCTCATGCTTATATTCAGTGGGCAAAGAGCTGGGAGAAATGGATCATATAAAGTTTCATCTAGAAGGCATTAGTACTTTTCTTTCCACCCCATTACTTTACAAATGAGGAAGAGAAGATGTGTCAAGATTCTTCACGACTCATTCATGCAGATACTATTCTGGGTGGAGATACAGAAGCAAACAAAGCAGAGATTCTGCTCTCTTGAACATAAGTGTCAGCTGGAGGAGAACTAACTAACGTATAGCGTATAGCGTTGTAGATGGTGATAAATGGGAGAGCGAAAGTATAGTAAAGGGGAGAGGGACTGTCAGGGTTCCATTTCATTTAGGTTTTCTGGGAAGGCCTCTCAAGGAGAAGACATTTGAGGAAAGCCCTAGGGAAGATATCGGGGGACAGATTGTTGTAGGTAGAGAGAACAGTGAGTACAAAGGCTTGGAGGCAGCCCAGGAATCATGGGCAGCCAGGGTTTGCCCACTCACTGATCCATTCATTCACTCAGCAGATACTTACTCAGTGCCTACTGTGTGCTGTGCACTGTTTCAGCTCCAGGACTAGAACCTTGTTTAAATCCAAAGCGTTTGTTTTCAACCACTTCAAATGCTGCCTCCCCACTCTTTGCTAAGCACTTTATAGGCATCTTATTGTAATTATTCTTCAAAACAATTCCATGAGGTGGTTTCATCAAGAATAAAAATAAATGACACTAGCAAAAGAAGAAAAATGAAACCTGATATCGTTTATTCCAGTTCTTATTAAATTAGATGGAAAGACTCGCTGCTTTGTCTTGTGAATAACTGCTGTAAGTTATCAGAGTGAATCCATTGATATTATTCAGCTAATTCATGTGAGCATTATCGAGCTTCAACTTGGTGTGCCTGAAATGGTGTTAGAACGATGAATAAAGTATGAACTCACACAAAGAATTACAGTAGCGCTGATAAATCTTCTAAGTGTTAGGGTGAACGCTAACAGAATGAACAAGGTGCCAAGAGGATCTGAGTGAAGATCTCTGTCTTCCTGGGAAAGTCAGGAAAAGCTTTGTAACTCAAGGAATGCTTGGGTGGGAAATTCAAGGTATTGTGCCAAGAAGTCATGGACACACACCATTAGCATTGCATCGAGCTGATATTGTAAAGGGTTTATTGGAGGGCAAATGTACAAGCAGAGAATTAATAGAGATGCAATCTCCCGTTCTCCCACTGACCCCCAGTTTGGGTCAATGCTAGGCTGCATATATGAAGGCCAACATTCCAGTTGAAAGGGGTTCCAGCCCTGTAACTCCACATATTTTAGGGTCAGAAGAACAGGGAACATGCTTGTGACTAACAGTGGGTGAGAAAATGACATTGTTTGTAAGGGTGAGTCTCAGAAGCCGGGCAGCTGGGATCATCCAGTGTTTTTTGCACTAACTCAGACCTGCTGGGCCAGCTTTCTGCTGATCTACCCAAAAGGGAAGAAGTGAGCCTGCATACCTATCAAGATCTGTCTCTTCTCGGATGAATGAGTAGGAGTTCAAAGGGGTCCAAGGACATTTCTGATACCGTGTTTTCCCGAAAATAGGACCTAGCCAGACAATCAGCTCTAATGCATCTTTTGGAGCAAAAATTAATATAAGACCAGATATTCTATTTTATTTTATTATATTATACCCTGTTTTATATTATAGTAAAATAAAACCGGGTCTTATATTAATTTTTGCTCCAAATGACGCATTAGAGCTGATTGTCGGGCTAGGTCTTATTTTCAGGGAAACACAGTAGGGGGAACAGTGTGTATAACTGGAGGGAAACCAGAGACCATGGTATGTTTGGAGAACTGCAGATATTTTGTCATGATTGAAATATATGGTGTGAGGCCAGTTGGAGGTGGTCATCAGAAAGCGAGGGGACATTAGGAAGGGGAGGATTCCAGAAAGGTCTCCCAGCAGAAGCATATCCAGACAGCTTGCTATGCCATGTTACGGTATTTGAAGTTACCTGTAGGCCAGTGGATCCAGTCGTATAGCCTACGTGAATGACATGAGCTGAGGTGGCCTGTGGTAAATGAACTCAGGACATTCCCAGTCCACAGGAAATGGCTGGTGTTCATGTTGTTGCGATGTGGGAATTCGTGTCCAGTGTTACTAGAGCTTTGGATTGTTCAAGCAGAGCCATCAACCTGGATTTGTACACAAAATATTTCAATTTTAAAAGTTGGAAACAAATTCAAATTTGTGCAACAAGTGTGTAGACCAAACTAAATATAGAGTGGACTCGTCTTTGGTCTCTGATCCCTGTGAGAGGTGAAAGGGGCTACGTGAGATCTTAATAGTGTGGCTGATGGCATCAGTTTTGCTTTTTGGAAGGGTTATTCTGGAAACAGTGAGCAGAATAAATTGAAGAAAGCCAAGGGAGAGTCAAGAAGAGTAATTATGAGGCTCTTGAAATAAAAAATGAGGAGCTGGACTAAAGCAAAGGTATCAGGACTAAAGCTGAGGGACATTTAGGAGAAGAATGGCAAGACTTGGTGACTAGTGGGCTATAGGTATTGTAGAAAGAGGAATTTAGGATGACTTTCAGATTTCTAATTTGGATGGCTAAATAAATGATCTTTCCAGTCACTGAAATAGGAAATGAGAGTCCAGTGCTGGTTTACAAAGCTATATCAAGGATTATTTTTGCATATATTGAGTTTAAGATATCTGTGGGACATCTAAATGAAAACCTCATAGCCAGTTTGGTTAATTCTGAAGCTCAGGAAAGAAATCAGATTGAGAAAACATACTGGGGAGTTATAAGTGAATGGCTCATATGCAGTCATTTACCAAATATAAATATTTTCCTTTGAGGGGAAGCAGAGTTTGCCACCCCAAAATAGGTCTTTTTGAGATACTGATTATTTTAGCTGGTTATTTTTTAAGAAACAAAAGACTCAAGAAGAGCCTTTTACCTGCCTAAAAGAATTCAAATAGAAAAACGAGTTGCAGGAAGTGATCAGCCTAGCCTAATGTGCAACAAGTATGTCATACAGGGTGGAATCCAGCAAAGTCTGTTGTTACATTTCCCTCTGTGCCGTATTGTGTGTAGGTGGCCAGGAAAGAATTTGTATACCGCGTGTTTGCTTTTTCTCATCTACCGATTATCGTCCACTTTCCCATTGAAGTCCCAGACCCCTGCCTCCCTCTCCTTAGTCCAGAATGGCATTTAAAACCTCAACTGCCCATATTCTTACGGGACCCCTGAATGTACATATATGATAAATTAGGTTATTTTCTCTTGTTAATCTGTGTCTCATGTCAGTTTGATTATTAGACCAGCCAGAAGAATTTAGAAGGGTGGAATGAAAATTATCTTTATTCTTCTACACTTTCAATATGTTAGGCCTTGTACTAGGTGCTGGGGGTACAAAAGGTTAGTGACACTTTGATCTGTGTGCTCATGAAAGGTGCAGTACAGTGAAGCAAGCCGATATTAAGGCATACAAATACAATAAATATACACTGTATTAAGTGCTATAGAGGAAATGTGGTTTAAATGAAAACCAAAAATGATATGGAAAGAAATAGAAGTCACATTGGAAGGAAGGTAAGGAAAAGAGAAATAGATAGTTCTTTGGCCAGAGGAGCTGAAACCTTGATGCGGGATGCACAGAGAGTGATAACAGAGCATGGGACCACCCTGTGTACTGTACGAGTGAAAGAAGGAGCAGAGCTGTAAACTATGGACCCAGAGCTCAGTCCTTGGAGCTCTTCTCTTTTCTACCTGTCCACTCCCTTTGTGGTCATCCAGTTTCATAACTTGAAATCCAATGTATGTCTTATGATCCCCAAATTTACATCTCTAGCTCAGATTTCCCCCTTGAATTTCAGACTCATATACCCAACTGCCTATTATGTGTCTCTGATTAGCATATCGTGTTTCACACAGCCAAAATCAAGCTTCTGATATTCTGGCATCCTCTGGCATCTGAGCAAAGGGTAACTCCATTCTTGCAGTTGCGTAGGCCCAAAAGGAGGAAGTCCTGTCAGCTCGATCTAAAGAACACCTCCAGAAATGAGCTTCTTATCACCTCACTGCTATTTCTTTGCTCACTAGCATTTCTCATTTGTAGTATCGCAATGGCCTTTTAACTGATCTTCTTGCTTCAATCCACGAACAACATTCTATTCCAATAGAGCAGCCTGATTTATCATTGTCACTTCTCTGCTAATCCCCTTCCCCCGCCGCCCAGTGGGTTCCCTCCTCAGTTGTAGTAAAAGCCAAGCTCATTCAGTCCCGTGGCCATTGCAAGGTCCTGTGTGCTCTGTTCCCCATTACTCTACTCAATCCCTACTTCTTTCCCCCATGCGCACTTGGCACTAGCCACACTGATCTTCTTGCAGTTCTTCTCATACATACACCTCGTACATTCCTGCCTTGGGGACTTTGAAAGCACCTTTCTCTCTACCTGGATTGATCTTCCCCCAGAAAGCCACATGCTTTACTCCCTTATTTTCTTCAGATTTTAATCAATATCCAATACCACCTTTCATGGGTACGTACTTTCTCTAAATTTAGAACCCCAAACTGCTTAATCTCCTTGTTCCACATTCCCTGCTTTATTTTTCTTCTTAGCTGTTATCAATTTCTAGGTTACTAAATATTTTACTTATTTTTCCATGTCCTCTGTCATAATGTAAATCTCATGAGATCAAGGCTTGACTGTTTCATTTACTGTTGTATCCACAAAGTGTGTAAGAGTGCCTGGCACATAATAGGCCCTCAATAACTATTTTTCAGATGAATGAACATAGATTGAGGGGGTCAGTGTAAGAGAAACCATTTCAAGGAAAATTCAGTTTCAAGGAAAGAGCGGTTAATAATCTCAAGTGAACAGAAACATCAAGTAAAATAAGGACAGAAATGGATTTTGGATTTGGCCAGCAAGATGCTACTAGTAACCCTAGTGAGAGTAGAGAGGGTAGAGGTTGTTAGAGTATTACAGTGAACTGAATCACAAAGACAGGTGAAGAAGTAGAGATAAGGCATGCAGAATTAGGAAATTAGGGCACTAGCTGGAGAGTCGCTGAACTGAACAAGAGGACGTGAGTGACTTGAGGTCTTAATGTTTCGTACTCTTGTGAGAGGTCGTCTCTCAGCTTTGATTGTACTGGATTTTAAAACTGCCGACGTTCTTTAACTTTTTACCTGAGGGGGACTGCAACTCTTGAGTGCTTTCAGGGCCCATCTCACTCCTATGTCTTGCTGAGGATTTCAGAAATGTGTTAGTAGGTCCCTGGCATTTTGAGGCTTGATTGTATGAAGTTTAGTATTCTAGTCTTTGATTGTCCTCCAATTTCATCAGCATCTAAAAATCATCTTCTCAATAATATTAGTTCCTTAAGCTCTTTTCTATGCTCCTTCAGTGTTTTCTCTGGTCAGTGCTTAAGTGAATTGCCTCTAGAGTTCTTGGTTGAACTGAAGAACTTGGGTGGATTAAGAACCTAAATTTAAAAAAAATAAAATTCATTACTTACTGGCAATTGCTTTTCAATCTCTTATGCCAGTGTATGCTTTCCCCCTCCTAGATTGGTCATTAAAAGTCAGTTCTTAATCTTGACATATCAAGATGCATACTAAAATAATATCAAACTGCTTTTGTGATCTATAATGTTTTCACTGAAGAGATTAATTGGCATATCGTTTTTGTCTATTCTTTACATTTTCATATGTCTGATATCCCATCTGCATGTGCTGTGTGGTACTGCTCAAATATGGCTCTAGATAATAGAAGTCCTTAATATCCCTCAAAGGAAAAAACAAAGCAAAACTGCTCTCGAAGGAATAGAGGGGAACCCAAGTAGGAACTCAGTCTCTGATTAAGAATCAGCTTTTTTTTTTTTTTTTTCCAAATAAAGAAAGAAGAAAATAAATAACAGGTAGAAAACTAGACCTCAGAATTGTAGTTTCATGCTGCTGCGTAAATGAAACCCATATGGTAGAAGAACGGCTGTCAGTAATCCTATGGAGCAGATAGATTTTGTTCTTTCAAGCGAAAAAGAACCTGCATCTTTATTCCTAAAATATCTTGAAAAGGAAGTAAGCAAGGTTTGTTTCCACCATCACTATTTTCTATTTCAGACTGATATTTCTAACAAATCATTAGAAATCAGCAGGAAACTTCAAGAAATTAGCATTAAAAAGCAAAAACTCTTTCATCTGCTCCATAGGAAACACTGAGTTGTTTTAGTGCATTTACTCTTGGTTTGATCTTTGATTTCCTCCATTCATTTCCATTTTCTTTTTTCCTTTTGAGTGATTTATACTTTTTAAAAATTTAATTCCTTATGTACTAATGAAAGGCAAAGAATTCTTGACTGACTCTGCTTGTTCTCCAAACATACACCTTAGAGGCAAATTCTTTTTATAATTTCTGTTTTTTTTCTTTTGGTAATTACGTCAATGAGTCAAATAAATATGATTTATATCTATGTTTTTATCAATTTCAATAAAATACATATCAATTTCAATAAAAATGTAAAATAGGTAACGTTGATTGGGTCTCCACTGTGAAAGATGAGGCTTTAGCTTTACAGACCTACAGTTCCCTCCACCTCTTCCTCCTGTTTGTGTCGGTGGTTATATTTCTTAATTTCCCGTTTCTTGTCCTATTTACCTTCCATAGTGTGTCTGACGGCCCATTATGTAAGACAGAAGCATCAGCATCCTTCTCCTTTTGTCTGCTCTTCTTCCTTTCTCTTTATCTACTTAATAACAATTAGTGGTTTGCTTTTATGTTATCAAGGTTTGTTTTTTGTTTTCTTTTAAGTTTATTGGGGCGACAATTGTTAGTCAAGTTGCACAGATTTCAGGTGTACAATTCTGTAATACATTATCTATATCTCACATTGTGTGTTTACCTCCCAGAGTCAGTTCTCTTTCCATCACCATATATTAGACCCCATTTACCCTCTTCTAGAGCCCCCACCCCCTTTACCCTCTGGTAACCCCTAAACTATTGTCTATGTCTATGAGTTTTTGTTCCTTCATTTGTTTGTCTTGTTCTTTTGTTGTTTTCAGTTTTATATACCACATATCAGTGAAATCATATGGTTCTCTACTTTTTCTCTCTGACTTATTTCGCTTAGCATTATAATCTCAAGATCCTTCCATGTTGTCACAAATGGTACTATTTCATCTTTTCTTACCACTGAATAGTATTCCATTGTGTATATATACCACAGCTTCTTTATCATTCATCTATCGAAGGACATTTTGGTTGCTTCCATGTCTTGACCACCATAAATAAAGCTGCAATGAACATCGGAGCACACATGTCTTTATGGATAAATGTTTTCAGATTTTTTGGGTAGATACCCAGGAGAGGGTTTGCTGGGTCGTATGGTAATTCTATTCTTAATTTTTTGAGGAACCTCCACACTGCCTTCCATAGTGGCTGCACCAGTCTGCATTCCCACCAACAGTGCATGAGGGTTCCTTTCTCTCCACAGCCTCTCCAACAGTTGTTACTATTTGTCTTGTTGATGATAGCCATTCTAACGGGGGTGAGGTGATATCTCATTGTGGTTTTTATTTGAATTTTCTGATGATTAGTGATGTTGAGCATTTTTTCATATGTCTATTTGCCATTTGTATGTCCTCTTTGGAGAAATGTCTCTTCAGGTCCTTCATCCATTTTTCAATTGGGTTGTTCTTTTTTTTTGTTGTTGAGTTGTATAAGTTCCTTGTATATTTTGGATATTAGCCCATTATCGGAGGCGCTGTTTGCAAAAGTCTTCTCCCATTCAGTTGGTTGCCTCTTTATTTTGTCAGTGGTTTCTTTTGCTGTGCAGAAGCTTTTAAGTTTGATATAGTCCCATTCATTTATTTTAGCTTTTACTTCCCTTGCCTTTGGAGTCAAAATGCTCTTTGAATCCAAGGTCCATAAGTTTAGTACCTATGTTTTCTTCTATGCAGTTTATTGTTTCATGTCTTATGCTTAGGTCTTTGATCCATTTTGAATTAATTTTTGTACATGGTGACAGATAGCAGTCCAGTTTCATTCTTTTGCATGTGGCTTTCCAATTCTCCCGGCACCATTTATTGAAGAGGCTGTCTTTTCTCCGTTGTATGTTTTTGGCTTCTTTGTCAAAAATTATCTGTCCATATTTATGTGGGTTTATTTCTGGGTTCCCAATTCTATTCCATTGGTCTGTGTGTCTGTTTTTCTGCCAATACCATGCTGTTTTGATTATTGTAGCCCTGTAGTACAAGCTAAAGTCAGGGAGTGTCATACCTCGAGCATTATTCTTTTTTCTTAGGATTGCTTTGGCTATTCAGGGTCTTTTGTGGTGCCATACAAATCTGATGATTTTTTGTTCTATTTCTTTAAAAAATACCATTGGGATTTTGATGGGGATTGCATTAAATCTGTATATTGCTTTGGGTAATATGGCCATTTTAACTATGTTGATTCTTCCAACCCATGAGCACAGAATGTCTTTCCATTTCTTTGTGTCTTCTTCAATTTCTTTTTAAAATGTCTTATAGTTTTCAGCATATAGGTCTTTCACATCCTTGGTTAAGTTTATTCCTAGGTAGTTTATTCTTTTTGTTGCAATTGCAAAAGGACTTGTTTTTTTAATTTCTTTTTCTGAGATTTTATTGTTAGTATATAGGAATGCAATGGACTTTTGTATGTTGATTTTGTAGCCGGCCATTTTACTGTATTCGTTTATTATTTCTAATAGCTTTTTGGTGGAGTCTTTAGGGTTTTCCATATATAGCATCATGTCATCTGCAAAGAGTGGCAATTTAACTTCTTCATTCCCAGTCTGGATGCCTTTTATTTCTTTGTCTTGCCTGATTGCTCTGGCAAGGACTTCCAACACTATGTTGAAAAGCAGAGGTGATAGGAGAAAACCCTGTCCTGTCCTGAACGTAGAGCAAAGGGCTTCAGTTTTTCACCGCTAATTATGATATTAGCTGAGTGTTTATTATGTATGGCCTTTATTATGTTAAGGTATTTTCCTTTTATACCTATTTTATTAAGTGTTTTAATCATAAATGGATGTTGTATGTTGTCAATCGCTTTTTCTATATCAATTGATACAATCATATGATTTTTGTCTTTTATGTTGTTAATGGCATGTGTCACATTGATGGATTTGCATATGTTGAACCATCCTTGTGCCCCGGGGATGAACCCCACTTGGTTGTGGTGAATAATCTTTTTAATGCATTGTTGCATTCGATTTGCTAGAATTTTGTTTAGGGTTTTTGCATCTGTATTTATCAGAGATGTTGGTCTATAGTTTTCTTTTTTTGTGTTATCCTTACCAGGTTTTGCTATTAGGGTAATGTTGGCCTCATAAAATGAGTTAGGGAGTATTGCTCTACTTCAATTTTTTGGATGAGTTTGAGTAGGCAGGTTATCAAGGTTTTTTAAATTTGGTTTATATTCAGAAACTACACCAAGTCTTCTGCATTTTGTTCATATGTTTAATGATGGACAATGATACAGAAAAAATTATTATAACAATACAAATAAAATTCAGTTTATTACTAGAGGTTGCTAAGATTACATTTCTTCTTTTGCAAAGATATTTTAATATTGTTTTATATTTGGACCTTGATTTTTTTTTTTGTAATGTCTCTTTACCCCTGTTTTTTTCTGGTGCTTCTAAATGTTCTTCCCCCTTGCATTTGCCTTTGTCATATGGCAGCCCTCTCTTTTTGGAGTCCTTCCTTTCAGAACCCTCTTACTTACTCTCCAATATAAAGTGGTAACTCTCTAGGCCTCTTTCATCTTGGGACTAGCTTCTCTAGTCTTCCCATTTAGTTCCTGTGTACATGTATCCTATATTTTTTTCCTGCTTTACTATCTTCTTTAGCTAGAGTATATCCTCAAGTAACTTTTTAAGAAAAGATGGATTGAAAGGAAACTTTCTGTGTCTGTTTTAACCATGGCTATCCAATACCATGACAACTGATTATTGTACTGACTTGTTATAGAATTTTTAGTTGACGATATTTTTTTCTCAGAATTTTGAAAATATTGACTTATTTCTTCTTCTCATATTTTATTGGTGACAAGAAATATAATGTCTATCTACTACTTGTTACTGGAGATAACTTGCATTTTCTTTGAAATGTTCACTTTATTCTTGATTCTCTGAAATGCCTTTAATATGCATGTATATTCTTTCATTTCTATTCAGAAGCTATTTTAATATGAAGATACCTATCTTCATGGGTTCTGGAATGTCTCAATCTATTATGTCTCGGAAAAATATCTCCCCTTTATTTTGCTGTTCACTCTCACTGGGACTTTCCTTAGTCAATGTTTGGATCTTCTTGTCAAGTCTCACATCAGTTTTCTTCATATTACCTGACACTTTGTCTTTTTGCTATGCATCTTGGAAATTTTCCTGGACTCTATTTTTTAAGTGTTTGTTTTAAATTTTGTACTTTTTACTTTGTGCAACTTATGGTATCTAGGAATCATAATCAGATGGATGTTAAGGAGGAGACTAATACTAGTGACCATATTCTCATCCCTCTCCTTTCCCAAACTGGGCTGTGTAAGTCCCTCACAAAACTAGATGCCATTTTGGGAAGCAGAGGTAAAAGGGGTATACTTTGAAATGAAAGAAAATAGTCATGAGGAATTTTGAACTTTGATATTTTAAGTATTTTTTTTTCAGAAGAGACAGCATCCCCCAACCAAAGAGATTATTTTAAATCAGAAGAAATAGAAATAACTTTAATTGTCCATTTTTTTAGTGAAAATGAACTACTTGATTTTGCACATCTCACACTCTGAATAAATTTTAACTCCATTATAATGACTTGGAGTGTTTGTTTTAATTTACATAACTTCAAGGTGAGAGTAAATCAGAATTTCTGGTGATGAAACACTGACATCAGTAATTTTTTTTTTCAAGTGAAAAGAGAAACTCCACAATTCATTGGCTTTAATTGAGGTCATTTGACAAAATTCTTGACTTTTTCTTCCTCACAGTCCCCATATTCACATGTCCCCTGAATTGTCACCACCCATGTATCATCACGCACTCACTTATTAAAGCCAGGAATCTGGGTGTACTCATTGATCCTACCTTTCTCTACTTCCTTAGTCTTTGTCCTTTAACGAGTCTTGGCCTTTCTATCTCCAAAACGTATCTGCATCTCTCCCTTTCTGTGACTTAGCCTACCACTGTCTTATTTCAAGCTACACTTATTCAAGCAACACTTACCTAGACCATTCCACTGGTCCCTGTGTTCCTTCATTCCATTCAGTATCTTAAAAGATAAAATCACATGGTGTCTCTTCCCTACTTAAAAAATTTTCAGTGACTTTTCATTATAATTCTAATAGAACTCTAGTTTCCTACTGTGGATTATAAGGCATTCATGATCTAGAGCCTGACTATCATTGCAGCCTCTTCACCTTCTCTTTTTGAAAAAAATTTATTAAAGTTATTGGGGTGACATTGGTTAACAAGATTACAGATGTTTCAAGTGTGCAATTCTGTAACACACCATCTGTATATTGTATTGTGTTGGAGAGTTTGTAGGAAAAAAGGAACCCTCATATACTGTTGGTGGGAATGTAAATTAGTACAGCCTCTGTGGAAAACAGTATGGAGGTTCCTCAAAAAATTTACAGTAGAGCTGCCATATGACCAACAATCCCTCTTCTGGGTATCTACCCAAAAAGTTTGAAACTATGTATTTGTAAAGATGTATGTACTTCTATGTTCATTTAAGGTTTATTCTTGGTGGCTAAGACATGGAAACACCCTAAGTGTCCTTCGATAGATGATTGGATAAAGATGTATTACAGACATCAGTAATTTGTAAAGCTCCGAGATGGTTCCAATGTGCAGCAAAGTTAGTGAAATAGTGAGCTCAAATTATGACAGATGGGTGATCTGCAAACCTCTAAGCTTATTAAAACTTTTGGAGGCCATAAAATATAGCTTGATTTTAAATAGCTTTGCTGAAATCCCTCTTGCATGAAATGTTTTTAGTACCCTAGGTGAGTTAGACGTTTGACAATAAACGTCTGCAATAAGGTGATTGAAGAGCAATCCCAAATTGAAGATTTGGGATCAAAGAGCCATCAGGTTAGTGGTGGGAAAAGTGGATAATGGTGTGCTCAATTTTTCCTAGAAGTCCAATAAAGCTGTAATTTATACCTCTGATTTGGAGAGTAAAATTAAAATTTAATCACAATGTCATAAGGGAGCAGCAAAAAGTACTGAAACACTGTATTGAAAGAGACTTCGGTGAGTTGGGCAAAGAAGTGAAATAATATGTCAGCCTGTGTTTATAGGGCAGTGATTTTAGGGAAGCCGGTTTCTGATGGTGATCTCCTGCAACCACTGAGTATTTTTCTCTCTGTCCCCTTTCTACTAAGCATCTTGCTATATATTGGTGGCAGGCTTAAGTAACACTTTGTACTTTGTACTTTTTAATGCATGAAGATTTTAGAGTCATGTGCCCTAACTTAATTCTCTTTACTTGCTGCTGATCTCAGAAGATGCAGTTGAGGTGGGGAGAAGGCTTCTCCAGGATACTCTGTGGTCCTTATTAAGCCACAGGCTACGAGAGGTTTTCACAGCATACTGCTCAGCTCTTGTTATACCTGCTGTACAAATTGGACGGATTTGTGTAGCTTTCCACTCATATATGCACTATTTCCAAAGACTTGTGGAAGATTCTCGAAGGTCATCTTTTTAGTCCATTCCCTGTTTCTAGGCAGGATAATATTTTTCTACACACGTAATGATATCTTTGTGTATAAAAGGCGATTTCCATAATAGTTTGTTAGAGTATTTCACAATTTAGAAACAGCCTTAATATTGTATTTCTGGTCAAATTAACAGATCAATGTTTTCATTTTTCAAATATTGTGGATCATTTGAGAAAGTAACTTTTTT
The DNA here is from genome assembly GCF_057876585.1 of Rhinolophus sinicus. Classification (NCBI taxonomy): domain Eukaryota; kingdom Metazoa; phylum Chordata; class Mammalia; order Chiroptera; family Rhinolophidae; genus Rhinolophus; species Rhinolophus sinicus. Next base: position 44,926,789 of record NC_142501.1, on the reverse strand, counting down.
ATTTTTTGTAGAGTGAGTTCTTGACCATTAAATTGTTGGCAAAATTTCTGTTTGTAAGAGACCATAAGGGAAACCCTGAAGAAAAAGATAGACATATCTGATTATATAAAACAAATATTTTTGGAGGCAAAAGATCCCACAAACAAGCTCTAAAGATAAAATCTAGAGTGGGAAAAAAAATAAAGTTGTTATTGGTAATATACAAAGAACATAAAGAAATGTGAGGAAGTAGACACATCAAGTTGATAATATTAGTTACTTCATGGGGATAGAAATTGGGTGGGATGGGATTGGGCAGAAGAATAAAGATGAAGGCAAATTACCTTATTCATCTTTGGACTATTTTCTTGTTAGAGTGACTTTGTATTACCTTTGTAATAAAAATTTAAAAACTGTAGCATACATTAAAATGGATATTTCAAATGTAATACCAAGATACGATACATATCAGAGTCTAAAAGTGATTTAGAAGATAGACTGTGATACAAAAATTTCAAGTAGATGTCTAGAAACTTAATAGACTATGCAAAAGTTAGTAAAATGTTGGGATGATGGAGTTTAGGAGAGATTTGTAGAGGATTCCTTTGGAGAGAGCTGCACTGGGGGGGGGGGGGGGGGAAGGGAGCGGGTAGAGAGTGTCCATCCTGCAGATCAAGCCTAGAAAGGGAGACTTCAGTGTCTGAGACCTTCCCTCCCTCCTCCTTTTTATTGAATGTTGTCTGATTTGTGCCTGGGGATTCTCATGGGCAAGAAAGAAGGCCTCTTTGGAGAGTAAGCTAAGAAGAGTTACTTCTCTCCCAGACTGTTTGGGTAAAGGATGGGCAAAGGAACTTTAGAAGAGAGATCCATGGGGTAGACAGCTGGAAACCCGAGGACTGACAGGTGGGAAACAAGAATAGAATCCATCAACAGCGTTACAGGATTTTCAGCCAGATAATTTCCCCAGAGAGTAAGCATTAGCATTAACAGATGCCCAGAGATTCTGAAAACAAAGCCTCCCTATATTTTGAATGAAATAAGAACCCGCTATTCTTTCTTGCTAGTCTTTCTCCCTTCTGGAGCAGCAACCATGACCAAAGACCATGGGTCAGAAACCATGGCCAGCAAGCTATGTAGGAAGGGGCTAAAAATGAGATAATAATTTTAAATCGAGTTTGGAGTTTTGATCATTATCTAGGATTAGAAAATTTTGCAAATGTATGGAGACTATGATGGTAATTTGAACTTTCTCTTATTAACAGTGACTGGAAAACACAGGGAGTCTGGTGGAGACATAACCCCAATAAGGAGGTGTTATTTGAAAGTATATAGAAATTGGTCATTTAACTGAGTCTCCTGTCTCAAGGTAATTGAGATGAGGCTGAAATATCAATTCCTTTAATCTACGCAGGTTATTATTTGAAATATTGCTGACAGAAAACAATAGATATTAATTGATGGACTACTGTGGTCATGAACTAAGTCTATTCCTGAGAATTATTTTTTGATTTTTTTTTTTTCTAAAAGAAATACCCAGCTAGACAATGACTGAATTCTCACACCCAATTTATTTAGCAAGTTATATCTCAGCTGAGTTCTCCTCTCTCTTTTCAAGATGTCTCTTCCAACTCTAGGAGAACTAGCCTTACAGGAGCCCTGAAACCATGGCTCCAGCTCACTAACAAGATATCTGTTAACATTGATGTCTCAGAATCATCAGTATCCAACTTAGGGAGATTGAATTCCTCTCCTTTCTTGGATTCTGATAGAATTTATTTAGAAAAATATTAACGTATTGCCATATTGTTAATATAAAGTATTGGTGTATTGCCAATAAAAATAACAAATGAACATATTACTTAAATTGGGTACATTGTGAAATAAGCTTGTTTACTCAACCCTTATTTTTGTGCTAGGACTACACCTGCTGCTGGCTGTCCTTTAAATTGCTGGGCCCCCAAGGTTAATAATGGGAACCTCATCTGGGCCTTCTTCTATAGGCTAACAGCTAGGAGCCTGCTTTGAGCCACGCACTGTTTAGGGACTTTCCTTGTTGTATAGACTATGAGACATTAGGGTTCCTGGTTCTAGGAGAGGGAAAACATTGGTAGGAGGTGTGGGGGGAGGTGTCCCCATTTATCCATTAATAAGTATAACATCTCTCTGGAAGCATTCACACCATATGCCATGTCTTCTACCCATTTAAAAATAACTTCTCCAAGCCCAACCAACAAAATGGGCATCATTTATCCATTCCTTTATAAAGCATGCAGACCATGTTTTTCGAAGTGTTACTTGTATTCGCTGAGTAGAAAACTATCTTTTAAAGTTATTAAAATATAAAAAAAGTCTTTTATATTTACCTACATACTTAGCATTTTCAGTACCCTTCATTTCGGTAGATCTAAATCTCCATCTCTTCTGCCTGAAGACTCCCTTTAACATGTATTGTAGTATAGTTGACAATGAATTCCTTCAGTTTTTTTTTTATATGTAAAACACTTCATTTCACCTTTATTTTTGAAAAGTATCTTTGCTGAGTAAAGAATTCTAAGTTGAAGTATTATTTTTCCTCCCCTTCATTGTTTTTAAAGATGGTTTCTCCATTGTATTCTGGGTTGCATGGTTTCTGACCAGAAGTGTACTAGCATGCTTAGCTTTATTTCTCTTATTCTTTTTTGTTCTCTAGCAATTACTGAGATTTTTCTGTTTATCACTGCTTTTCAACAACTTATGATATAGCTTGATGTGGTTTTCTTTGATATGCTTGACTTGGATTTCTTTGAGGCTTTTGTACCTGTGGGATTATCATTTTCATCAAATTTGAAAACATTCCAGCATTTTTTCTTCATATAATTTTTTGCTCTTCCTTCCTTCTGAGACTCCTATTACACATATGTTAGACCTCTGATATTTTCTGACAGTTCATGGAGCCTCTTATTTTTTTTTAGTCGTTTCTTCTCTGTGCTTTATGTTGGATAATTCCTATTGATATGGTGTCAAGTTCACTAAATTTTTTACCTGCATTGCCTAATATGCTGTCAATCCCATCCAGTGTATTTTTCATTTCAGATATATTTTCCCATACCTAGAAATTAGCTTTGGGTCTATTTAAGGTTTTTATTTCTCTTGTTATTATGCTTATGTTTCCCTTTATCTTTTTGAAAACATGGGTCATATTTATAATAGCTCTTTTAATGTCCTTCTTTGCTAGTTTCATAATTGCTATAATTTCTGTATATATTTCTATTAATTGATTCCCCCATTTCTGGGTCATATTTTCCTATCTCACAATCACTTTTTTTAATTGAATGTTGGACATTGTGAGTTTTGAAGTACTGGTTGCTGTATTTTGTTGTATTCCTTTAAATATAGTGGTCTTTTTTCTTTTCTGGCATAAGTTTATTTAAGTTAATTAGAATCAGTTAGATCCTCACAAGGCTATTAAGCATTCTTAGGGTAAGTTTGGGGAAGCGTTTAGTCTAGGGCCCATTTAGCCCTATTACTGAAGCTGTATAGTTTTGGGGATTATACCCAATGTCTAGTCCTGTTCAGGCTCCAAGAAATGCTCTGCCTACTTTTTTCAGTGATTGTTTTTCTGGCTTCAGGTAGTTTCTTCTTATGCATACACAGGTCAGACAAACATTTAGGGGGGGCCCCTCTGCAGATGTTCAGGTCTCTTTCTCTGTAGTTCCCTCCTCTCTGCCTCATTGGCCACAGATCCTAGCTGTCCTGAACTCTCTAAACTCTGATCTGTGTCTCTTCAACTCAGTAAGATTACTAGGCTCGGTTTGAGTTCCTTCTTTTTGTTCTGTGGCCTGTAAACTGACTCTAGGCAGTAAACTGAGACAATTGTAGGGCTGACCTTGTTTGTGTCCCTTCTCTCAGGGAGCACTGTCCTGCGCTGCTGCTTTCACATATCTGAAAATTGTGTCACATGTATTCTGTCCATTTCCTGCTTGTTCTAGGTGGGAGCGTAGATTTGATCCCTGACCTTTCGCATGGCCCGAGCAGTAGAACTTTATTCACTCTTCAAGTTAAAGTGGACATTCGAGATTCTGATATGTTTATTTTACTGACTCAGTTTTAGCTGTACTTTTTATTTCAAGTCACACCTACGAACTACCCAGTCAGAAATTGCTGCTGCACATTATCTCAACTTCCAGGTATTCCTCAATCCTTTGATACAACTGGTGGATATAGCATTTTTCTCCAAGTGAACCAAGTGTTACCCTGAACCAGAAACATTCAAAACTGTCTCGGACTGTTACGTGACAGACAATCACAATGTTCCCTTTGTTTTTTTCTGTTAATCCAAAGAAGAGACTGGGGGTACCAATAGATTTCCCTTTCAGAAATGTGCTGGTTAACATTGTCGCCTACAAGCCTCTCAAGAAACATGCACAGGTCAAGACTGGGTTGTACAATGCTGACCAGAGGGTCTCAGGACTTCTTACCAGCAGAGGCCAAAATGAGGACCCTGTAGGGCCAGCCCCACATGACTGCTAGAGGAGGGAAGCAAACTGTTTTCACAATTTTTGTAAACAATCTTTTCCTTGCAACATTTTTGGTTCAGCCTTAGTGGTATATTCATGGCATTTTGTTCTACTTTCTATTTTTGTATCTTATTTCCAGAGCACTTTCTACTGTTGTGGTGACTCAAAGCAGAAAGGGGAAGAAAAGGTGTTTTTTCCTCCCTCCACTCTATGATTTTTCTATCTTATCATTTAATCAAAACTCACCAACTGAAGAGGAAGTTAAAACTAACTTTATATGTATTTTCTTCAGCAGTTCTAAGGTCCCCTGCATGATATCCAGATATACTTAGTAGTTTGCACAGTGAGGTGTTTCACTGCAAACCACAAATAAATACAAATACTATTAGAAGAAAATCTTTTCTGAATTTTTGTTACAACTCAACTGGTTCAAAGAAATTCTTGATTTTTTTTCTACAATAGTGCAATTCTGTTAAAAATAATACTTGCCATGTAGTATAACTTTTTAAAATAACAATGTCATGATTATTAACAACATGATTGATTTTATGTAAATAATATTAAATACAATTTTACTTACATATAAAATATGTGGGGGGGAATATTACAAAAAGTTAAAAACTGTAAGTGTATCTGTTTTCTCAGTAGTAAACAGGAAGCGATCCTTGAAATAAGTAAGTGGTTTTAGGTATTAAATAACAGAAATGAGTCAAATGTCAATAATATGTCTGTATGTTGCATAGGAAAAATATTTATCCTTCTATAAATTTCCTCAAATGAATGCCGGAGTCGTAAAGCAGATAGCACATGTTTTTGTATTAACTTTATGTGTCTGCCTATTTTTGGAAGCTATATTTTTTTCATTTTTTTAAGGGATAATTTACACTCATAATTTACATGACACTCAAGTATTTTAATGTACAGTTCTGTGAGTTCTGAAAAGCTGTATGGTCGAGTAACTGAAACAGCTACATGATATAGAACAGCCAATACCCCCCACCCTCCCAAAATTCTTCCACATGTCTTGGTAATCAACCCCGTCCATCACTTCTAGCCCTGGGCAATCACTGATCTGTTTTTGTTCCTACAGAGTTATGTTTGCTAGACTGTCATGTAGATGGAAGTTTGTGTTCCTTTTGAGCCTTGTTCCTTTCATTCAGGATAATGCATTTGAAATTCATCCATGTTGTCGCATGCAGTTTTTTCCTTATTAATGCTGAGTATTAGTCCACTGGAGGATGTACTATCATTTGTTTATATACTCTCAACTTTGTCTGATATCAATATTGGCAGTTTAGCTTTCTTTTGATTAGTCCTTATTGTGTACGTAGGTCTTTCCATCCATTTAGGTCATGTATCTAAAATGGGTTTCTTGCAGACAGCCTATAGTTGGGTTTGCTTTTTTAAAATCTTATTTGCCAATTTATCCTTTAATTGGCATGTTTAGAGTCTTTACATTTAATGTAGTTGTAGATGTGGTTGAATTAAAATCTACTATCATACTAAGAAATGTTTCTCCAAAGGAGAGTAGTTATCTGCAGAAGATGGCAGGACTTTACTTCAAAATTGTAAGGGACTGGGCTGTGATTCACCTGTGGGGGATGGCATATTCTCCCAAAGCATCCCTGTCTGTCACCACTGATGCTTCAGGCACCATTAGATCTCCTGGAGCATGTGGCCCAGGTGGCCCAGCAGCTTGCACGGCTGCCTGACCTGTTGCACAACCTCCTCTTGTTCCAGGTCCCATTCAGCACCAATAGCTTTCCATGCCACTTGGTACATGTGCTGCAGTAACACCCAAATGAAGAATGTGTTGCCTCAGAAATCCAAGGAAGCTCCCCGCCACACACACAAATCGAGGAGGGCAATCTAATTTACTCAAAATGAAGAATTTTAATGCTTACCCTATCCAAAAACACTCTTGCGGAACACATCCCAAGTAATATTTGACTAAGTATCTGGGCACCACGGCCCAGCCAAGTGGACACATAAAATTAACCATCACCTATCAAAATCTGACTGAGAATTAGAGGTTTTAGAGTGTTTCTGAAAAGCAGATAGAAGCTGTTAGACCTAGAATGTGAATATTCTCAGGCTGGGATGCAAGTAACAAATTGTAAAGCTGTGTGTTATTTATGTACCTGGAAGTTTTAAGTTTAGCTCCTTTACTGACTTTATCTCTACCTAATTTGCAGACAGTCCAAAAGGGTGCAGTGTAGCTTAGGTTTGCCTCAAAGATTGTTAGTGTCTGTGTAGCCATCATTTATAACCATGGTCAGACTTCATTGATGGCCTGTAGCAAATCTAGATGTGGAAGTAAATGTTAGTATGGAAGTTTCTACCATAATCAACTAGGGCAAGTGACTGAATGATTTTCCCATAGAGACTTTCTGAAATGGAGATTACATGAGCTTCTCCCCAAAACCAACCTTTAAATGACATTCCATAGGTAGCAATTTATTTTTTCAGTTGGGTTTTCATTTTCCTTTATTGTTCTTATTTCAAAATGACAGTTTCCCTCAATATACAACCTTCTCCATATAAATGCCTTACAGAATGAATACATACATTAAATAAGTATTGGTAGCTAATAAAATATATGGTAGCTAATATTCTACATTATAAAAATATGTTAGCTAATATATGGTAGCTAGTTAAAATGGGTATGTTAATATATACCCATTATGTATATATACGGGAGTGCCAAAAAAATGTGTACAAGTGGACACTTTGGTCAATGGTGCTCAAGCAGTAGTTCGCCGTAATCAAAAGTGTCTGGACACTGATGGTAACCACTTTGAGCACCTCTTGTAATTGCAAAAGTCAAATGTGACTTGTATTCATCCTTTGTTTTCGGCATATATTGAGTATTACAATTTTAATACAGTTTTTCTTTCTTAAAATGTGTATATATTTTTGGCTCTCTCTCTCTCTCTGTCTCTCTGTCTCTGTCTCTCTCTCTTTCTATATATATATATATATATATATATATATATATATATATATATATATATATATTATAGTGTGTGTGGCATTTATGTAGATAGTTTACCCCATATTGCTAAATATGATAACATCCAAAAGGTGCCATAATAATGACATCACTAATATTATCAGAAAGGATATTTTAAAATGTGACACCATATCCTTGCTTGCAAAGGACAAATCTCTAATTGCAATGCTCTCTGTAGGGAAGTATATGTTTATTAAACCCTTTAATCCACAAAGAAGCTAACAGAGTGTCTTATATATTATAGATATTCAATAGATATTTATTAATAAACATGTGGCTATTGTCAGATATTCATTTAAGGGGTACTAAGTAACAACAGACATATAATTGAAATGCAAGATGTGGGAATTCCATTTCGAGGTTAAAAGTCAGTGCTTATATAATAGGAAAGTGTGAACATGAATACTGTCATGCGTGATAAACATCAGTACGCACTTTCTCTTTCCTCTCTCCCTCTTGGGTTGAGATGGGAAAGCTGGCAGCATCTTCAATTGAGGCCATTTGTTCTATTGAGATATCTGGAGAGGAGAGAAAACACAGACCTTTGGGCTTCACAGAAACCGAGAGGCCCAGGGAGAAGACCTGGATTGCATGGCACCTTGAACATAGTGAACATTGTTTCTTAAATTGAACTTCCACCTCCTTCATTCTTTTAAATTCCACAGGACCAGTTATTTCTGCAGTGAGATCAGTGTATTATCAAGAGACATGTACCTGCTTTCCCTAGTGATGCACTTCCTTCTATAATAGCCACCCTTTTATTTTGCGTGGCTATTGCATGTAACTGGAAAGACAGACAATACTCCATACTCATGCTCTGTGACCCCCAGAGGGATCTGTTTGCGTCACTTTTAGGAACTTTGCCTTCCTTTCCCCACTGCTGAACCTATAAAATATTATTTTTATAGAGAAAAGAAAAATATTCTTCCCAAAAGGGATTACCAGTGGTTGATTTAGATTTTACTTGATATTTGTGTTCTTTGGTCTCCATGGCAGCCAGCAGTCCAACACAGAATCTATAGTTACAAAAATCCTTCATTTATAGCAGATTATTTTTTTTATTGAAAAACTAGAATCTTTTCCAAAATAATTCAATATGTCCATAGAAGCACGGAGGATTAAAATAGAGGTATAAAGCCATGCCACCACAGTGCAGCTATAAATTATAAGTAATATATTATTATTGATTAATTTTTTTCTCCACATAGTTCTAAAGTTCAAGATGATTCCCTTGGTAGAACAATATCAAATTGGAGAATGAGAAAAAAGCATTCTTGCCTACCATTTGATAACTTGATATCTGAACTGGGTTTCTAGTACACACTGGAGATAGAAGCCTCTGTATTGCTCAGCTGCACATGTCCTAGAATCATAGAGAATTGGGGTTAGAGAATTCCCTTTAGAGACGATCTCTTTCTAGGTTTACAGATATAAACACCAAGCCCCAGAAACACTAAGAGACCTTGGCCAGTGAACTGTTGAAATAAGGCTGGGTTTCAAGCCTCCTAACTTTCAGTATTGAAAGAACTTCCACTATGGCCTCAGCTGCTGTCTGACCTTTTGGAGAATGTGCTAGCTGAGCATATGTGTGTTATTACAGCCACCAGGTACGGCTCAACTTCTTTAGTTAAATGGAGCTTGAGTCATGTTTGTGTTGGCGTTCAGTGTTTATGTGCTGTCATGTTGTTCAGGAAGCGTATGACAGTGACATTTTCTTTGATACAATTCCCTTCCAAAGTATAAAACTTCTCTCATGTGTTTGTGATTACCTACTCACCAAAATGACCCAGGGAAGAATTGGGCTTAGGATACATTGCAGATAGCTTTGTCCTCGTGGAAGTTACCTCATTAATATTGGTCGCATCTTTTATTTTCATCCAATGTGTACAGAAAGGTTGTATTCAATAACATGTGTTGAGGGCTTGCGGTGAAGAATAAGGTTTAAAGGCTACCTGCTCTCGAAAGGCCCAATTCTAACATGAGATCGAATGAGGAAAATTTCAGTAGAGGATGTATAATGTGCTTTAGCATGGGGGAAGGGAAAAAGATTAACTGTGAAGAGATGATCAAGACAGCCTTCAGGATGGTGGTGGTATTAGAGCTGGGAGGGCTTGAAGTTTGACAAAGATTTCAAAAGAGTCAGTGGAGTTCATTTCAGTTTGGTCAAATACTCCATGGAAGCAAACAATTGCATATAGTCTGGGAAAACAACAAGACCAGTGGGCAGGTAGATGGAAGAATTATAAAATTATAAAAGAGGTTTTATAACACACACACACACACACACACACACACACACAGTATATACATTCCATATATCAGCTCATGTATATGAGAAAAGCCATGGTGTGGCTGAGCTAACCTATGTTGGCTCTAAGTAGTGATTGTTCATTTTTGGGGAACTTTCTGCGTTCACTTTTTGGGAACTTTCTGGGCCAGCTGTGAAACAGCCATTATTAAAGTCATAATGAAATAAATTATATTAAGAACAAATTTAGTATATACTCAAAATGCGTCAATTCCTAATTATTTCCCTACATCTTGCTTTTATCTATACTTTTTTCTGTACTTATTTGCATTTATTGCACCTGTTGATTAGAAACACTATGTCATCACATGTGCATCTCCTCCCAACTCCATTTTCTGGACATCATGTCGGTAGCTTAATTTCAGGCATGGTAGGTGGACCAATTACACCATGGGCACTGGCAAGCTAAAAGTCAGGGCTTGGTTTATTGTTTCATTGATCTGGACTTAAGAATGTGATAGACAAAATGTTTCTAAGACAGATTAAATTTTAAAATGTGCTGAGTCTGATTCCACTGTGTTGTGAACAGTATAAATATTGAGAAAATATTATCCCAGTTTTTGAAGGCTATATTTCAGAAAAGAAGTTGATCATGCCATTAATAAAATGAATGAAATTCTAATACATATTCTTGTTTTACTTTCTTCTTACCTTTAACAAAAATGAAAACATCAATCAATAAATATGTCAGAAACACACTAATTAATAATGAGTAACAGCTTTGCTGTAATGAATAATAATCAACTATTTATTTGCAATCTGTTTGTCCGATCGTGATTGAATTGCAAAGTATAGGCTAGCTATGGAATCAAAATTTTGGCAAAAATCAACAAAACATTTTTTGAGAATCAAATGCCTTTAATATATCATTATTTGCAAATTGTGTGCTACATAAAAAACTATGTATATAGATTTATGCATGCATATTTTTTTTTGGAGAGCTAAACATTTACCAGAACACCACTGGCAAAAAGAGTGAATTAGAAGAGTTATGTGCTTTTATTCATGTAAATAGTAACCATTCAGTTGTTGTATGGGTCATTCAAACATATGAAACACTGGCAGATTTCTTTCAAGATACAGTTTTAAGTCATTCAGTAATAAGCACACAATATTTGGACTGGCTTATTAAAGACTGATAAAATTTTTTATGAAATAAAATATGAGATCAGATTGTTTTTAATGAAAGATTCTTGCTAGTATTTAGAAATGGATTCTTCATGAGGTGGGACGACTCTTTGGTAGACATGGAATCTCACAAATGACAATATGCTATCTCATTTTGTAGTTACACTGTGCAAATTTGGGGGAGAGGTTTATGGGAGCATTTACTGATGTTGGTGTGAAAATATAAATTCTAAAACATTGTCTTATTTTTCATGAACCTACCAGTAAAACTGATTAGGTAGATAAGACTATTGAACACTGATTTTTAAAGAAAATGTTTTATTAAGGAAAATTTAAATATATACCGAGTGAGATAGAATAGTATTATGATGCCATCACCTTCCCATCATCCAGTCTCAACAGTTATAAAACTCATGGATAATAGTGTCTCATCTATACTCCACCCTCTACATTAGAACAGAAGCATAGAAAACTGTGGATCTTTTCTAGCATCTAACCGGAACATAACATCAAAGTTGGGATGTTTGATAAAAGTAAAAGGGATCTGAAAATGCCTTCTGATATATCTCCAACTTTTGAAACAAGCCAGTATAAAATTACATAGTTTAGCAAATTGTTTTAGACATATCTTTGAATTTTAGAACCTAGCCTAGCATTTAAGGGAAATAAAGAATAAAACACTTCTGACTAATTTCTTTTGTGCTTCATGCATAAAAATAAGCTTAAGAGATAAAACAGGGCTTATTTTCTCCCTTTTAAATATTTTCTTATCACCTTTCAAATAAAAGTTTAATATTGACATTTAGCTCAATTAGTAATATAATACTGTAATCACTTATGTTCTTTGTGTTATAATTCAAATGATTAGTAGCTAGTGGCTAAATGGCATGCTTTAATTAACTATCAAGAAGTGATAAGTTTAGGCTTTGAAAAATCTGAGAGATAAAAGTCACAAGCAATCCTTTCGATAATCAGAAGAAAAAATTAAACAAGTCTTAACATGTGCTTTCACTTTTTTAAAGTTGTTAAAAATCCAAGGGGGAAATAATAATAAATTTTTTGATTGGGTTTTGAGGGAAAACTATGATATACCATGTTTCCCTGAAAATAAGACCTAGCCAGACAATCAGCTCTAATGTGTCTTTTGGAGCAAAAATTAATATAAGACCTAGTCTTATTTTACTGTAATATAAGACTGGGTCTTTATAATATAATATATAATATAATATATAATATAATAATATAATATAATATAATAAATACCAGGTCTTATTTTACTATAAGACTGGGTATATAATACCGGGTCTTATATAAATCTTCGCTCCAAAAGATGCATTAGAGCTGATGGTCCGGCTAGGTCTTATTTTCGGGGAAACACAGTAGAAAGTAAGCAGACTGATGCATACTCTAATACAATGAGCACTTTACATGCTTGAGGAAGCTTTCTCTGACCCCACACACTTGGGGCAAGGCTGGAATACAGGCCTTTCCGGTATATTTCCAAGACACATCTCTCTGAGACTGTGATCTTTGAGAGTGAAAGGACCCTTTCTTATTCATCCTGGTATACCCAGCAAATGTTAAAATATGGAAAGAAGAATGAATATTGTTGGAATAATTATTCATTATGCTAAGAAAAGATTATCAGTCATTCTTCCTATATAGCTTAACTTTCTCATTCTGCTTCCATTCTCAGTCTTCCTGGCTGCAGTGTTGACTCAGCAGCAAATACCTCCTTTAAATGGGTGAAATTCTCCAGCACATGCACATGGCTTCTCCCAAGTGAGAAGGCTGGATTTTGGAAAGCAATAGAGGCTATGGTGGAAGACAATTTCCTGACCCATCAGCAATAGACTTTGTTTTAGCCAGCTATGTACAGACTTAGGGACTTACTCTCTCCTATCTAGAATGTTAGCATTCATGCTTCATTGTTCATACTATAGCTATCATGAATGCCCCCTTTCTAGAACTCAAAACCTCCTGACTTTTCTCCCTCAATGATCTAACTATTCAGCACATTTCTTTATTGACAAGTGATTGCTTGTCTGGTAAGTTAACAGACCCAACTTTGGGTGTATTTATTTTAAGTCAGTTTGTTAACTTGTTTGTTTATAGGTCTGTGGTCTTTGTTTTATTCTTTGATGGAGCCATCATACAATTTTGGGTTGGTTTGTTACAAATTATAATACAAAGACCTATTGCCTATTAGTTATACCTACCTTTGCACATGTGACTTGAGTAGGACTGTAGACAGAAACCTAAGATTGAATCCTTGCTTCACTATTATTAAGGACCTTGAATAAATTACTTAATGTTGCTGAGCCTTAGTTTTCTCCTTTATAAAAAGAGATCATACTATTTCACTGGTTTATGGTGATGATTTAAAGAGCACCACATGCTAAGAGCCTCTGTCAGCAGAGGCCTACTAAGTGCTTCTGAAAAAGATGCTCCTCACTGATAAAAGCATAAGGTGTGTAGGGAAGAACCCTCATGCCCTTGCCTGTCCTTCTGCCTGGCATGCTGTGATTCGGGAACATTTTATTGATGGCTTTAGTAGCCGTTTTGCTATCACAGGGCAACAGTCAACAAGTTAAAGACAGCAGAGTAGAAAGAGAGAAAGAACCAGTTTTCTTAAACGATGGGGTTTCACTAGAACCAACAACCTACAGATTTCTCATAAAGTAAACAATAAAGGTGCTTGTACTTCCAGCCATCTTTGATCGTGTTCTCTCTCTTAATGCCAAAAGCAATACAAATTGACTGCCCATGGCATGTGTTTATAAAAGGTGCCAAGAATTTAATGCCAGGAGGCATTTTGTTAACTGTGCTTGTATTTAACAGCCATGGTAAAGGTTTTGGAAAGTCCACTCATGTTTTTCACTGGTTTGTCCTTTACTCAGGCCACACAGTTATGCTTTTCATGTTTTATTGAAAACTGGTATTCAAATAGACACTTTCTATTTTTTCAATTTCTGCTGGATCTTATTTGAAAGCGTATTTGAACCCTCAATACATAGGTATTGCAGACATTTGATAACTCTTCTACTGTATATGTGCATGAAAGAGATTTTAATATGCATGGGTTCTCTTAAACAGCAATACTGAGGGATGTAATTGCCTTGTAAAAATGTAAAAAAAAAAGCAAATTTATATGTCAATTTTACTTTTCCCTATCTATAATTTTTATTATTTAGAGCATAGGAACTCAAAATTATTTAAAAGCCTTATTTCATTTTGTAAAGGAGACTTTTTCAGTAAAACATCTGAATGAAAGTAGCAACATATTTAAAAATGTTACGATTTTCTTCCCTTTAGAAATAACATATAAACCTCTAGCCAAGCTAACCAAGAGAAGAAAAAAAAAAAAAGAAGACACAAATTATATCAGAAATGAAAGAGGCCCATTATCTCTGGTCCTACTGACATTGAAAGGGTAATAAAAGGATATCATGAACAACTCTAGGCCCACAGGTTTGATAACTAGATTAAATGGACCAGTTCCTTAAAAATAACACGAGACTAGGGAAAACAGAAATCACCTGGATATACATATCTCTTCAGAAGTACACAGGAATCCAGTAGTTTGTCCCTTTTTTAATATTTCTGTGCCTAACCAGCAAAGGTTGCCAGGGTCACTTGTTTGTGTTAACATTTCAATTTATAAAGTGAATAGAACAGGCCTCATATAATTTATTTCCTTTATAGCTTTTCTTACCTGTGCTAGACAGAGTTTTGGATGCTTAAGTATCTGGCATTGTGTAAACACATAAGGTGAATATAATTTTATAGGCCATTTATAAGTGGCTCAGTGAAATCCTTTGGGGGAGCAACCTTGCACATGTCTGAGTGGTCAGATGTCGGCAAGTTCTTGGACATCAGAGATGTGATTGGTATTTAGTATTAGTAGATCAATCACATGTTTATTCACATGTTTAGACTTAGTTAACATGTGAATAACAGAGAACTTAAAATATAGCGAGCTAGTGTTACTGATTATTTGTACTTTGATTATTTTTTCCCCAGTACCACTGTACATCCATGTCTTCCTATGACTTTTTTGACTATTCTGAAGGTGACCTTGTCTTTTACATGTTTTTGGTATCACACCTGAAAATGTTGTCCAGCAATGCACAGATGTAAATATATCTATGTAATTTGTGTTTAAATTATCCTCATGCTGCTAAAATGTCTCATTATGTTAAAACATAGACTAGGGAGGAACAATTAGCAAATTCATGAATTGTGTTCTATCATTGTGTAAGTTTAAGGTGTACAACATGACCATTTGCTATACATATATATTGTGAAATGATTGCTACAATAAGACTACTTAACACATCCATCACCTCATGTAGTTATCTTGCTTTTTTTTTTTTTGGTGTGTGTGTGTGTGTGTGTTGAGAACTTTTAAAGTTACATAGGTTTCAGGTGTACATTTCTGTAATACATCATCTGTATATCACACTGTGTGTCCACCACCCAGAGTCAGTTCTCCTTTCTAATAAACTCTCTGGTCACCCTGAAATCGCTAGTCCATGGACCAATACTTTGAGTAGCAAGACTTCAGATAAAATAGACAAATTAAATTGAGGTACATTAGTGCAATAGACTGTTTTGAAGCCATTAAAAAAATGAGGTCAGAAATAAAGAAATCTGCAAGATGTGCTGTTTAAATGAAAAAAGCAAAATGAAGAACTGTGTATGTTATGACTCTATTTGCATGTTTTCAAGGAAATTTATATATGCAAAGAAAATTTCTGAAAGAATATATAAGAAACTTAATTTGAGTTTACATTTGAGGAGGAACAGTGAGGTCTGGGGTAGGAGGGACACTTTCTTTTATGGTGTGTAATTTAATATTTGCTTTAATCAAGAAATATTTAAAATATACAGAGATTTATAGAGAACACTATAAAGAAAATAAATTCCCCAAATATAAAAAGGGTTTTTGCTTCAAATGTTTTTCCCCTTTACCATATATTGTATTGATGAGGCAGCTGAAAGGAGGCAGCTCCTTTTTCACTCTTTTTGGTCCTAATCTCCAAAGGTACCAGCATCCTGAGGTTGGTGTGATTTTTCCCATGCATATTTTTATAGGTTCATTGCATAGGAAACGTTAACATATATATTGGTTTTGTTTTAAAATTTTATATAAATGGGTCTTCTATTTTTGAATTGTCTTCCATGTGAGTGTATTATTCTTTTAGTAAATAATATAATAAAAGAAGCAGACCAAAATCAATACAATCAGTCTACCAAACTGTGTGATATAGCTATGCTGTAGGAAGGGCACGGGATCGGGAATCAGAGTTATGTCCCTAAGGTCATAGTAATCCTTGCTAAGCAGTTGTGACACTGGGTGAGTCATTAGATGTCTCTGGATCACAGGTTTCTATGTAGTCTATCTAGATGCATCTAATCGCCCAGTTATGTAATATATTAATACATATTTTTTCCTGTTCTCACTTTACAACTCACTAAGACCTCAAAAACTCTCATTCAGATTCCAGGAAGCCAGCACCGTGCATTGCCGTTTTTGCCACTTGGGTGCTGATTTGACTTCAAGGACTAGATTTTGGCTGATGATCTGACCTCTAAGTTGATCCCAGTTGTGTGAAAATCAACCAGAGAACAAGGAAGAGAAGCGACAAATGTGAGTGACAAATATACCTGACACAGCTGATGTGAGATGTCGTCCAGTCTCCTCTCTTTGTTCAGTACTCATGGATGGAATTTTTTTTCACATTGAGCTATGACAGATTTCAGTAGTGGCAGTGAGTGCTTTGGTTATGACCTGTTTTACTGCTGTCACTGTCACCATTGTGTTTTCTTGGCTTAAATATTTTGAGGGTGTGAGTCATGTGGATGCAGTCACCTACTCGGGAGCCTAATGCTGGTCTTGGCAGGAGAGGTAAGAAGAGAGATACGATTGTCAGCAGGAACTCCCTCCCCCACCTTGTAGGCATTTATTGGAAAGGTGGAAAACTGAGAAATGTTCAAAGCCAAGGTTATGAAATCAATAAAGAAGCTGAGAATGTTTTGGAGGGCAGTTTGAGATTTTGTAAAAGGATTGATGACATTTATTACTTTATGAAACGCAGATCTTATAGTAAATGTTGCTGGAAATAGGAGCTGTGGAAGAGAGATTATTTTATAATGTCTTTGCCAGAAAGAACCAGGAAGATTTAGATCTTTTTTATTTTGTTCATATATCACTCTTGTGTACACATTAAATGGAGAACATAGTGAAATAAATCGGTGTTCCTAAAAGTTTTTTACATTCAAAGTCTAGTTCTTCTGAATCATTGACATTTGTTGCTTCCTACCAGGGGACCCAGACTTGCATTCCAGGTCCCATGCGTGCAGCTCACTGGTGTAATTTCGGAGACGTGGTCATAACTCCAGCCTTGAAGTGATAGCCCTCATCTGTGGTAGTGGGATTTGGGGACTCATGCTGGAAAAGAAAAGATCAACTACAGACCAGTGTATTTCAAATAAGTATAGGTAGGATCTTAAATTATATTTCCCATGTCCCATTCAGGTATATATGCGGTATTCTCAGGCTTTCAAACACAACTTCTTTCAAGTCTTAGATCCTATGTAATTAACTCATTTCTTGTTCCATATTAGAAAAACAAACAAAGACGTTTTCATTTAATCTATTCTGATTTATTCAATGAGTTAACATTAAATGGTTCCCTAAAATTATATGAATAACTACATAGGGAAATTTCATTTTCATAGTATATTCATATGCTTGTTATTTTTCTAATCCATGACTTTTTCCTCCTAATCAACTACATTTTCTTTTGCTCCAAATACCCATATAAGGTAGCTTCTTCTACTTTTGCTAGGTTTGCTTTGCAAAAGACAAGTTCCAGTGCCTTATTTGTATTTAATTTGCTTTCTTCATGCTGGATATGCTCCAATACATCTCTTTTGGGTAAGGAATTATTCTATCTTTAGAGAGAGGATACAGCAGGGAATTAACACTTTTCAACGTCATAGTACAGATGACTCTTAGATGATTAAGTTTGTGTGATTGGCTGTTAGGCCTGTACAGCTTTTTATTTCTCCACATTTTGTTGTTTTCCAACTAATCAAATTTAGTGGCAGTTACTGCAAGATTTTAAAAGTGATGGCCATAGAATAGAGACATGAAAAATTTTATGCAAATAAAGAGGGATTTCTCCTTGTGAAACTGTTTTTCACCATTTAGTTTGAGTGATTATAGCTCTTTATTTACATTTCCTCAGCAATTACAGCTACTTGCATGTGCAGTGATTTAATTCCCACTGAACCATGATGAAAAGGAAAGCAAAACTGAAAAGAACAAAACTAAAAATCTAAAAATGGTAAGCCACCATGTTTCTCTCAGGCATTTGCAGGTACTATAAGGATACTCATCTGTCCTCAGCAGATGATTCTGGGCAACAGGAAATGGAATATGAAAGCTACTCTGTACGTTCCCAAAAGAAATTATGGCAGAGAGTACTGAGCACAGGAGGTAAGGGCCCGTAGAGATGGAAAGTCCACTTAGCTGTCTAAAGCAATGTGCTTACAGCCCCTGGGTGCTGATGGAGGCTTACCAGGTACTTCCAGCTCTCTTCCAAGAAGCAGTCTGTAGTAGGACGGTAGAGAGCAGGAATGCCGACACAATTAAGATAGTACTTAAAGTGTACTATCACTTAAAGTGTAGAACAGAGGAAAAAGTACAGGCTTTGGAGACACGCATCCCTGGGTTAGGCTTTTGTTCCACGTGTCTGAGGTAGAACAGACTTCTCGAAATTTAAAGTGTGTACAAGTCAACTGAGGACCTTGGTAAAATGCAGGTTCTGACTCAGTAGGACTGTGGTGGGGCTCAAAATGTCATTTCTAATAAGCTCCTAAAAATGCCAATGCTGCTGATCTGTGAACCACCCCTTGAGAAATAAGGGCCTAGAGGAATTTGCTTTATTTTCAAATTTCAGTTACCTCCTCTGAAATATGGTATTGAATTACATGATTGTGGCTTTGATAGTAAATAATATATGTAAAAGATTTTATATAGTGCTTAGTACATCATAGGTATTCAATAAAGGGCACTAATATTGAACTTTTCCCCATTTAATCAGCTTCAAATGTTTTGCCAACTTAAGCCAAGGAGAAGTTACACCAGGCATATTCTTATTAGGTCTGACAATAAGATTTGGTTGTCTAAGGAAGATTGCATTTTCGTGTACACCGTTGAGTTCATTTTTTTTTTTTTTTAATGAATGACTGTTTTAGCTACCTGAAGATTTCTGGTTTTCTTTTTTCTTTTTTTCCCCTTGACTAATAGATATAATACAGAGTCAAAGAAAAAAGCAGGAAACAAATGAAAGATAGAATTTTAACAATTAATATCACCTTGGGCAGTTTTAAAAGGAAGGAGTAAAACCAGCTAGGATTTTAAATGTGTTCTTCAAACAACTTGATGTATAATGCATGAGAGAAATTTGCTTGCAGTCAGGCTGAGTGGTGCTGATATGTTAAGAGTACTCAATGAAGGAACAGAAGAGTTTCCAGGCTATTTTTCTGTTACAAAAATTCTTTGTAGCTCTTTTACATTTCAACAGTCTAAGGTATTACCACTTCGTGTAATTCCTTTGGTAACTGTTTCTGATTTTATAAAGTTAGGCTTTTGAGAAAATTAGAAGTTCTATTCTGGTGCAAGTACAGGAGTCCTGTAATTACCCAGTGCGCTCCACAGTAATTATCGATGCATGTGCCTCTTTTCCCTTTAGCCAAGTAGGCCTGCCTTATTATGATACGGTAAGTGCTTAAAATGTTTTCTCAGAAGGAAATGACTACGATGGGTCCTGCTCCCTTTTTCTGCAGGAGGCAGAAGATTAATACGAAACATCCAGATCACTCTGCTGTTGTGTTCCCTTTCTGTGCACGTCCTGCAAGTGGCTTTTAGTTGAGTTCAAGATTTTGTGAACAGATGAAAATTTTAGTCAAAAAAGACGCACATGGTAAAGTGATAGAAAGATGTTTCATACATTAAGAAAAAAATAAAAAATTGAAGGTTACTTTGTTTCCTTGAAAGGTTTTGAAAACCAAACAACAGTAGGTTAAACTTTAATTTTTCAGGAACAACTCCTCTTAAAAATCTAACCAGTTAGAGCAACTCATTTTCTTGACAGAGAATCTTAAAGTAGAATCAAAATTTTTAATTAATATGACACTGCACTCCTTTTCTAAGTAGTTCAAAGCAATTTTGTATAAGTGGGATTATTTACCTTCGTAACATATTTGGAAAACAACTAGACAAATGCCATGATTATCTCAATTTTGAATACATAGAAGAGAGAAAGTTTACCCAGGTGGCAAATTCGGGACTAGTTGTAGATGCGTTTGTGCCCTGGAACCTTCTGGTTATCTCACTTTCTTGTCAATGAAGGATGTTGGTATAGCTAAAAGTAAGGGTATTTATTTATTTATTTATTTATTTATTTATTTATTTATTTTGTTTTTAGCAATTAACTCCCTTGATCCTACAATATGGCCAATGAGTTAAATTAACCAAAAACATTAAATAAGCATCTTCTGTTCTTCTGTGTGCCAGGCATTGTGAATAGTGGTATAAAATGTGCAAGCAGGAATCCAACATGGTTCTGATCCTTACGTACCTTGTGGTCTAGCAGAGATGCCAAATGTCATACATTTGGAGCTTAGAGGCAAGGTTGGGGCTGGAGACTTCAATTTTGGAGTTAATGCAAATAGTGATTGAAGCTCTGGATATGAATGAGATTGGCAGGAAAAGTAGTCCTTAATCCTTAGTCACACATTAGAATAATTTAGGAAGCGTTAAAAAATGCTGAAGTTTAGGCCCTATGCTATCCAATTAACTCAGACCATCTCTTGGGGATGGGCCCTGATGTTGGTATTTTTAAAAGCCCCCAAGGCGATGCTAATATGCATCCATAATTGAGAACTTCTGGTCTGGAGGGGGTGGGAGGAAGGCAGATAAAAAAGACATTTTGGGAAAACGTAAATCTCAGTTATTAACGGGATTTTCAAAAGGATATTTTAAAGAGGAGTTGATATATCAAGTTCTTAATTGTTGAGGAAAATGATCTAATCTGTAGGATAAAGGAAGTGTTCTGTTCTTGTTTTCCATGTTGCACATATGTGTAATTTGGAATTTTGACACTTTTCCTCAAGCATCAGAATAACAAATCAGTCTCATAGGTTCCCAAATCAGCATTATTTAGATGGCTATGGAGTTGACACTGGGTACAGTTGAACTTTGATCGTTGTAATGGTCAAAATAGCCCTGGAAATATCATAAGAAAAAAAAAAAGTAACTATGTGTGGTAATGGATGTTAACTAGACTTATTGTGGTGATAATTTCACAATATCTACAAATATCAAGTCATTATGTTGTTCACCTGAACAAAATATATGTCAATTATACCTCAATAAAAAAACTAGCCCTGGACAGACGTTTCTGTGCTGACTCTTCCTGCTCTTCTGCTGCAAGAAGACATTTGGACTTGTACCCGTCTGATTATAACACATCCTTTTCCCTGGTGTGTTACCTCTTGCTGCACATTTCAAATTTTATACCCATCCATGACTTTGCTAATTTTTTCTTTTTTAATCTCAAGATTAATAGGTACTACTACCTATGTACAAAACCCGCAGCAGGACGTGATTCATGTCTGAATTTTAAAAACTCCTTGTTCAAATGGACAAGCATCTTTTATTCTGAGTGTTTACCACTGTAATGAGTTCAGGAAGTGGAGAAGGAAAGGAGAAGGGAGGGACCATCTGACTCCCACTCTCAAGGAGCTTACAGTGTTGATTTAATAGGAAATAAGTGCTGCAAATAGTTTTAGAAGACTTACATGTAAAGGGTGCACTTTCCCCTGTGCTGTGGAAGCAACCCAGTTCAGAAGGGCAGAGATGACTTGTCTATCTTTTACTCTGGGCGTAATGGAGTACTTAAAGCCCCCTTTCATCTCCTAAATTAGTCTGCTTCTTTTCTTTCTCCGTGTGCCCATTTTGTTTTATCCAATAATGAAGGACTCTGACCATTGCCCTCTAGGATCCCATCATTTTGATAAAGTGTCTCTTCAAACTATTTCTTTCAAGGCAGAATGATTCTTTTACTTGGGAATCTACCTCATAGAAGTCCCAGAACATCGTGTAAACCCAGTCTGGTATTTATTTGTTCTTCTAAGTTGCTCTTCTCTCTATAATAGGTCTTCACCTTTTTCTGACTAAATGTGATCAACTTTGCTTTGAGATGTGAGTGGTCAAGCTCTAGGTTGTCAGGCAAAGTGGAGTACAGAGCCAGAGCCCTAAGAGATGGCCAGGCCTGGCATTCATAGTGCAAGCTGGGCAGGAGAGTCCAAGAGATGGTCACTTCCATCTCCTTGTCCACGTTACTAGGCACCATGCTAAGTGCTTTATATACACGGTACCATCAAGTCTTCTTATCATCCCTATTAAAAAAGTTCTCCCATAAACTCCACCTTAAACATGAGCAAGAAAAAGATCATGAAGCATAAGATCCCGTAACTTCTTCATAGCAAAGCCTAGATTCAAATCCGAGTCTGACTTCAGAGTACATCATACAGCCTGCAGTCAAAATAGGTATCAAGCCAATATGCAGGGACCAATGCTGGGTATAGAAAACAGGTTCTGTGGTGGGGATTTGTGGTGCAAAATCCAGAAGTGGGCAGACAACTCTATATATTTAGAATGTGTCTATCTTCTATGTAACACAAAAATTTATTTTCCCTTGTGCATTGAGAATTTCTTTTTAATATTATCCTTTCACTCAATTATTGCAGGAAAAAAACGGGACAGACATATACATCCCAATGATATAGCACTTGGTAAACATGGTGTAGCACTAAGTATAGTTTGAGTCACAGGAAGAAGACAGTTTTCAAAAAGGAATGATACTTGTCTCTAAATTTAAATAAAGAATGATAAAAAGAGTTTTCCTAAATAATTATTTTTGCAATTGCTTTTAGGAGCCAACTTACAGGAAGATTGTCTTTGTGATAATCTGTCAGTATTTACTATTCCTCAAATCTTGAGCATTTCTTACTATTTTAGCTTATTGAGTTTGCTTCAAACAGTAAACCAAATATGTGTATCTTCTCTGGTAGTGACTAGAGTATATTGTCATCAATAAACAGAGTGCAGTTAAATTGAAAAGTGTTGGGACCTAGTAGGTATTAGGTCTGATGCAGACAGAATGATTTGATCATATCAGCCCTCATAGTCATGTCCTAGTTATGGGGAATTCATTGAGTTCCATGAGAATGTCCTTTAGAGTTTTCTGCATCCTTTGTGATAGTCTCTGTTGTAAAGGTTTACAATAGGGCAATGAATTAAATGAAAGTTATTGATTATCTGTCTCTGGTTATAATCCAATTGTATATGCCCATAATAACTCAGTAATTCTTCTAGACCATTGCAAGCGATGTTCTCTAACATTCATGGGCTTCCTGGAGTTTTTGAATTTTTATGCCAAATCATGGAGGTGTGTGGGCTAAAAATATATATCTATATAATTTTCTTCCTCCTACCTTCTCAGTTCTTCTAGCTGGGTAAATCAAATCTAACAGAATCAGTTTAACAGGAGAAAAAGCTCAAAGTTTGTTTTGTGAAAGTACATTTGGGGGTGCCATAATGAGACCCAGAGAGGCATCAGGCTTCAGGTTTATATGCCATTTTGGACAAAGGTGAAGAGGGGCAGGGGCCTGGGACTTCCAAGGGGAAGCAGGCAATTCAAATAAATTCCTTCTAGGCAACCCAGAAACAATGGGACACTGTGTGTGTGTGTTGGGGGAGGTGATCCAGTAGAACAGGTTTTTCATGGATCCTTCCTGTCCACCATACTTAATTCACAATGCTAAGGTGAATATGCTAAGATTCCCTTCCTGAAGCAGGCCTTTCCATCTGAATTCTCTCAGGAAGGAAAGGAGAGGGTTAAAGGTTCTTTCTGAGTCTTTTGTTTTGTAATAAACAGTTTAAAGTAATTACCCCAAAGACACACTTTGGGGTGGCAAAACTTTGGTTTCCTCCAGAGGAAACTGCATGCAGTAGGAACCGCTCTTACCTGTTCTGTGAATTGGAATTTCAGAGTAAGATTTTATTTGAGAAAAAAGAAATCTGTAGTAAGAAAATACTGAAACCCACGGATACAGATCATATCTCCACAGATCATTATTGTATTTCACATGGAACACATTTAAAAACATGTTTGCCGTAGACAGATGACAGTAGTCATTTCCCACGTACCTAGCAGTTTCATCATTTTGACCTTACAAAAGAGATTATTATTGTCCCTATAATTAAATACTGTGAGTTATATGAAAGAAGTAGAAGTGTTCCCATTTTTCAGGAGTACATATACCAACAGGGACAAATAATAATTTTTGCTCTAATATATGCTTCTAAAACAAGAATCAACCTTTCTTTTTTTTTTTCTGTAAAGAACCAGGTAGTAAATATTTTGGGCTTTTGGGGTCATATGGTCTATATTACAGCTACTCAACTCTGCTGTAGTAGTATAAAAAGGAAGCAGTCAGTAGGCAATAGTGAGCAAATAAGTATGGCTGGAATTGGTCTGCAGTCTGGAATTTGCCAACCGCTGTCCTGAAAAGTCAATGTGCATATATACGTGTATATATATATATATATATATATATATATATATATATATATATATATATTATAAGAAACAAGTGGCCATATTTAGTGATAAACTTTTTAAGAAAAATGCTAGAAGACAGATTTTAATGAGTATACTTAGAATTTTAGAGAAAAGTTAATGTTTGGTTATCTTGTGGTTTTAGATTATATGCTTTTAAGTGTTCAAAGATATTTTTTCATGTCTATAATACTTCGCATACTAATTATACATTTGAGGATTTTAAAATTATTTTTGGAATGGGTATTCACTTTCATTTCATTCTTAGCTATCACTGATAAGTATTTGTCTGCACTAACATTATGCCCAGGGTTTGCTTGGGAGATTAAGAAACATTTTATATTTTTCTAATCACAGACAGAACTATTTTCTAGAGAGTAGTCCTTATAATTCAGCTCAAATACATTTTGACTATATTTATTTTAAATTATAGTTGACATTCAATATTATGCAGTTTGCTTATTGTAATGTCTTTATTTAATGGTGGACAGAGAAGTGGTAATTTATTGCTTTTAAATAGATGTCTAATTTTCTCACTTTTTATGTGTTAAATTTACAAGGTCAAAGGAAAAGCATTTCCTCTTTAATGTCTTACTTTGTTTACTATCTGTTATACATATTGCCCGTGACTTTCAGTATTTTCAACAACTAGCTGTAACATCTCAAAAACATATTAAAATGACCTTAGGAGAGGACTGAGAAGATTATCTGTGATTACAGAAGCTAAAAATCTTGCTTTTTAGGAAATGTCAGAATTATCAGGGAAATATATGCCAAGAAACAAGATTATCAATGAACTCTTCAGTTATTAAAAGGCATTAAGCAGTGCTTTATGAATATTAAAGAATACATGTACTTACAACATTGAAAAATTACTCTATGACTCTTTGTGTAATACCAGCAGCTTCAGATAGAGCTGTTTTCATGCACAATATATAAAAGTGCATGCTATAGCTCTTCTCGTGGACAGTAATAAGGATGCCCTGGGTGGGATGTTTTTACTGAGTGCTATACAGAGCAAGATTGGGGATATCATCTCTGCTCAGGATTATACATCCTCAGAGACTGCTGAATCAGAAGCCCTGGGCTACACAGAGCTGAGCATTGGTCTCGTTTGACTGACATGTTTTGTAAATTTGATATGCCTTAAAATTAGATGATTTGAAAATCAGGTGCTCTAAAAAGTAGGTAAATCTGGTATAGAAGGCTTGCATTTCTGCACGGCCACAATAAGAGGGAGCTAAACATTTCCTGTTCCTTTTAGGTGGCACATATTTTCACAGTCCCTGTCATTCACATAGCATATGCCTTCAATCTAACATCCATCCCTCTTCACCCATTAAGTCTTCCACCTGACCCTGTAGGCATACAGTTTTCAGCCTCTCAGCCAGGTCCAAATCAGAGACAACTTGGTTAGTTCAGCATCAGCTGCTCCGTGACCCAGGCCCCCAGCAGTTGTCGGGGGTCCATTTTATGTGTTGCTTTCATTGATTGCTTACTGTGTGTTAGAGCTGTGTAAGAATCCTCATTCCAACTCTGTAAGGTAAGCCCTGTCATTGCCCTCATTTTACAGAGCTAACTAAGGTACACAGAGATAAAGCAACTTGCCTAAGGTCACCAGGGAGGTTGTGCAGTTACCTGTCCAGGCCTGAGGCTACAATAATAATAGTTTGAGCCACAATGGAAAGTATAATAGTTTCTGTTTTTCAATCACTTTTTTCCAGAGATCTACCTTCTCAAGTTCTAGACACTCAAAACTATGATATTTTACTTTCTATTAAGACTGATTCCATGTGAAATGATGTTTATAGAATTAATTTTATTGTAATCAAAGTGATATATACACATAGTTTAAAAACAAAATTTCCAGTCATACTACTTCATGAAAGTCCCCTCCATTATTTACCTGTATATTTATGAATCATTGAGTTCCCTTTCCGGCAGTTGAGGACTTAACCTCTTACCTCACCTCAGCCTCATTTCCTTCTTCCCAGTTTCCCAATATAATCATATCATATTTTTAACTATAATACTGTTTACATGCTTATGACAGCAGGCATTGCTCCCAGTAACTTAGTATTCTATTGTGATCACATGTTCGTTCTCTTACCATATTCCCTCCCTTCTCCCAGAAGTAATAGTGGCTCTCATTCATTTGCTTCATTGTCTATACATTTGTTGTTGTTGTTCTTTATTGCTCCACCAAAGCCTTACACGTTTATGAACCTTTTTTCAAGGGCTCAAACACTCCAAATAGCCTGTCATTCTCACTTTCTTCTTCCCTGGAGACCTCTTTCCTATAGTCCTGTTTCTGCGGCCATAATCTAGGTTAGAGCAACAGACATGAGGCTACAGGAAAGATACATAGCTAAAAGTTTCCTTATGTATGTATATTTTTGAGGGAATTGAAACATTCTCTCAATTCTCTTAATATAATCTGTCAGCTGGCGCAGAGTTCTCAAACTCAGTACTTCTCTTCACATCTTTCTGATTTGGGTCTTTCACCTGGATCCTGTGTTCTCCCCTTTCTTGGTTCTGTGGGGGTTCAGGTCGACCCACTCCAAGACATGCCTCAAAGTGGTATGCAGATTGCTTCGAGCTAAAGGCAACTTTAGCCTCAGGCTCAAGAGAAACTTCTGCCCCTCCATTAAAATACCTAGAAGAATTTGAATTAGGGGTCTTACCCATAAGAGATTATCAGAGATAACCTCTTTTGACCTTTCCATAGGCCAGGACAGACTTCTGTTTATTTAAGGTTTGTTCTTCTTATCATCCTTCTCACTGGGCCAACGGTGAGGGAGGAACAAACTTTACCCTGGAGGTTTTTCTGGCGCAAGACAGATTAGCAAGAGAAAATAACCAAATTTAAAGCATTTTTTTATTAGACCAGCCAGAAGAACCTTGAGGGTGGAGGAAAGTGTATTCCTCTCCCACAGTTCATTCCTCATTTAGCTGAAGTACATCTCTGTAGCTTCCTGGAGAAGTGTGCATGGGATTATATATTTTTTAAGTCTTTGAATATTTGAATACCTTTGTTGTAGCCTCTCTCTTTTTAGTCTGGTTAAAATTCCATATTGGAAAATATTCTCTAAGAGTTTTGAAATTATTGTCTCTACTGTCTTCTATTGTTCAATGTTGCTGTTAGACATCGATGCCATTATTCCTATTTCTTTGTTATGGGTATGACTCCTCCTGCCCCTGCCTAGTTTTTTGGATCTTTTCCTTAAACTTGTTCTGAAATTTCACAATGTGTGTTTGTATGGGTCTGTTAGCAGTCAAATAGGTGGGCCTTTGATGGGCCTTTTAATATGAGGAGAGGACTTACACTTGTGAGCTCTGGAAAATCTTTCTTATCTTTTGTTTTTGGTAACTTTTTCTCCTTTGTTTTCCTGTTCTGGAACTCATATTGAGATGTTGCCCCTCTTGGTATGATTTTCTAATTTTCCTTACTTTTTCTCTCCTATTTATGGTGATTTTCTTGATTTTATATGTCAGTCTTTCTACTGAAATACTTGTCTTGTTTATCATCTTTTTAAAAACCATGGATCTTTCTTTTCTTTTCTTTCCTTTCTTTCTTTCTTTCTTTCTTTTTTTTAAAGGAGGGCGCAGCTCACAGTGGCCCATGTGGGGATAGAACCGGCAACCTTGGTGTTATCAGCACCACACTCTAACCAACTGAGCTAACCGGCCACCCAGGATATGTTTATAGGCCTTTCTCCTTGTGAAATTTTCTTCTCCTTCATTCATTGTTATCATTTCCTTCAAAGTCCCCTTTTTTCTCTTTGTTTTGGCCTTTCTCCCTCAAGTTGAAGACTCTCTTCAAATGTCTGTCTGTCTGGTGGTTCCTTAGCTTTCACATATTTAAGAGTGAAATACTAAAAAGCATTTTGGAGGATCTGTTAGTGAAGATGGGGTTTGTTGACTGGTGGCCTTCATTGCAGGATGATTAGGCAGCTTGCCAACCTTGGGGGCCTAGCACATATCTGAGGTGGTTCAGTTTCTCTAAAAAAGAATTATCCGGTCTCCTGTACACAGTTACAGTTGTTCTGGGAATAGGTCTGGGAAAGAAGGCTGAGATACTTGCTGTTCATTATGGAAATATTCTCTCAATTACCTTGTTCTCACCTTGCTACTTCATTCCAGTCCTAAATGTTGCCTGGGTCCTTGGGCACAGAGATAAACTTCTGATCTCCTGTGAGGGCTGTGGAGATCAGATGGAGAAGGAGGAAGCTTTCTCTAGCCAGGTACTTTAGTATGGCTGAATATGTGGCTGATAGATTCAGACATTTTCATTGTCATAGGGAGGAACCACAAGTATTAGTTGTGGTACCATATTAGTAAGTTATGGTAGTTACTGTGGAACTGACCTTTAGGCATTCAAATTAGATCAGTGTTATATAATTAATGACTTTCTGCTTAGAACCATTTCTCTAGGGCCGTATGCTTGGAGAACTACACATTCTTTTTCAATTTTTTTTTTTAATTTTTTAATTTGTCATCAATATGAAAGAGAAATAGAGCGTGGAATGTGAGCATGGAAACTGACTGCTATACCTACCACTAAATTTTTGAATAGCTTTACATTTTGCTTTGTTTAATTTATTTGCCATTGATTTCTCTTGAGATAGAATGATTATAAACTTGACTAAACAATATTCTAATTAGTAAAAACAAAAAAATGCTATGTATAGAAATAGACGTGTCCATTGTACTTTTGGGGGTGGAAATGATTTCATGTATTTGAAAGGTTCACCACATGGAAATAAATTAATAATTTATGCTACACACATAAAACGCAAAAATACCGTGTGTCCCATAATTATTTCAAGAATTTCCCATTAATATGCTGTCTCCAGTTTCACAATAAAATGCAAGAAGTCTATTCCTAGTTTCGACTCAGAGAACTCAGCATTGGAAAGCCTCCCTTTAGACGCCACCACCCCATCTATGCTCTTCAAGAATATGCTAGTTGCATCTGAATTGCCAGTAAGGGTCCTTAAATAAGAATTCAGAGTTTCTTTAGATATGTTTGTTTGTTTTTTCTCAATAGGAAGAGGTATAAGTCTAGTCTTTTCATAATTTAGGGATAAGAATAATATTACTTTCAAAATATGAACTAAATGAAATTAAAACTATGCAAATTACTTACTGAAAGACATAAAAAATTGGATCAACCTTCACAAGGCAAAAAGTATTTACCGAGTATATTCGTTTACTAGGGCTGCCAAATTACCACAGATGGAGTGGTTTAACAAACAAAAATTTATGTTCTCGCTGTTGTGGGATCAATGTGTCTGCAGAGTTGGTTTCTTCTGAGGCCTCTCTGCTTGGCTTGCAGATGTTTCACTTCTAACTGTGTCCTTACATTGTCTTCCTTCTATGTCTGCATCCAAATTTCCTCCTATAAGGATACCAGTTGTATTGAATTAGGACTCACCCTAAGACTTCATTTTAACTTAATTGCTTCTTTAACCTATCTTCAAATAAGGATACATTCTGAGGTAGTGGGGATTAGGACTTCAAAATATGAATTTTGACAGGGCGGGGGCGGGGGGGACGACAAATTAGCCCATAATACCCAGATTACAAGCGGATCTACTAACTTTCAGTCTATTCTATTCCTCAACTTTATTTTTTCCCCCTCAAAATGTAGAGGTATTTGTATTCAATCCATCAGTCAAGCACTAAGTTGTATGTCGATACGGTCTGATTTAGATACAAGCTATGTAACCGTGTTTAACTAGATGTGGAGCCACAGTAATTGCTCAACGCACATCATGGTGAACAGAAAGGACAGTAGTTACTGCATTCCCCCCATGCTAAGTACAGCATTTCATATGTATACATAAAACTGATTTGAATGCTCACAGCAATCCGATGACAAACATTTTATAGACATGTGAACTAGAAGTCAGAGATCTACGTAATTTTCCCAAATTAGCACCGCTATTAAATGAAGCTTGGATTTGAATCTCTTGATTCCAAAGACGATATTCTTTCCATTATTTTGTACTGCTAGATTTGACCGTTCTCTGTGTTTACCAAGTTTTTAATCACATGAATCAGCTTTCTACTGACTCTCATTTTTATAAAACCAAAAATGTAAAGGAGAAAGTTTAACAAATCTGTATTTATTAGTGGAGTTGTTATGTGATGCAGCTTGATGTTGACATGAAGAAATATGAAGTTCTGAGTAGTTATTTAGGGGTTAAATGTAAAGTGTACTTAGGAATATTGCACTGGATTCATCTCATGGCATTTAATCCCCTTCTCAGGAATCAAAATGCAAGTCCAGTAAAAAAAAAAAAAATCCCTTTGAATTTGTCAAAGATAATCAGCACATTTTTTCAACAAGAGGATAATTATATACACATACAACTTGTATGAAAATGTAGAGTTGAAATCCAGTGTGTCTTTTAATTCAACTGGAAAAAAATACATGTTTAGTTTCTGTCATTATTGTCAGAGGCTGCAGAAAATAGTAAAAATAATAAAAATGAGTATTATGGAAAGATGTTTCCTAAGTTCATATGTGGATACAAATTTTGTGTAACTTCTAAAAGGGGACTTAACCTGTAAACCCATTTTATCACAGTACATGGCAGTAGCAGACAAACCGTATTACATTTAATAATTCTAACTAAGCATTTACCTCATCTGTTAAATGTTGAATTTGTGTACTGTGAAAAGGCAGTTTATAGCATGGCCCAGTAAGAACTTCTCTTTCTTCCTGGCTGAAGGCAGAGAGAGTTGTGAGGTCAGTGACTAGCTCCCTCAGACTTTGTGGTCTGACCGCTTTTGGGAAGGAAAAGCAGGTTGTGGAAATCATCTGCCTTCTTGAAATAATCTAAAATATTCCTGGGATTCCTTGGCATAAGGACTGTGCACTATGATTCATATACTTTACGGAGCTTATTTAAATGAGAGTACTTTCTAGTCTTGTAGTGATGCAAAACAATTGTTAGTAATACCATTGTTGCATCCAGTATATTTTTTACAATGATCCACTATTGTGTCAACAATTAAATTATATGGAGAAAAATATTCATCAATCATCTCCAGCAAAAAAAATAGAGAGGAAATAATGACACTTCACCAACAAAGCCTTCTATTTATGTGTTTCAGAAATTCCTTTTAATAGGAACAGGAGAGAGTGCTGTGATTTCTTATTCAATATTAGATATTAGGTACTCTTTGATAGTTTATTCTACCATTTTTCCAACAGGGGAAAAGCAAGAGATTATTTATGTCTGAATAAGTGTTCTATTGATTTCATTCTAGCCTCATTTGGTTTTCTATAAAATAGACCTGGATGGCCTTGATAAATCTGTACAGTCATTTGAGGATGATATACAAGCTGACCAGAAAAGGTTTATTTGTTAAACTGACTAAACATAGTTCACAATAAATGAGCACTTATTTAGTAATTCAACTATGGAAAACAATATGGTAAGTGGTGTATAGGAGGAAAAAGTAGTGTCAGATAATGTATCAAATCAACAAAGTGGAGAAATGAAACTTATCTAACATTAAAGAATTGGAAAACAATACAGAATTGCATAAATTATGAATCATTATCATAGACAGCAAATGGTGTAGGAATTCTCAGAGGGGAGAGATCACTGTAGGCTGCAACAGGGAATATATATGGAGAAAAGCAGGAATAGAACTGGATCTGAAGGCTATTTAGAATTCAGTTTGGTAGAGAGAAAAAAAGAATAGTCAATATGATTATTCAATGCTGCTCTGAACAGATGTAAAAATACAAATTTATATATTGTCAGGGAACCTATATTTATAACATTTTTTTTTCATATAATAAATTACTTATTTTTATGTACTAATATAATTTTCTGGCGATATCATCACTCAGAAAATGTTTATAAGTCCCTCAAGGGATGGTGGGCTCAGCCCCCTGCAACTAAGATTGAATGCGGCACCTTGAGTTGAACTGCCGCTGAGCTCCTGGATGGCTCAGTTGGTTGGAGTGCGCCCTCTCAACCACAAGGTTGCCAGGTTCGACTCCCGCAAGGGATGGTGGGCTGCGCCCCCTGCAACTAGTAACGGCAACTGGACCTGGAGCTGCGCTGCGCCCTCCACAACTAAGACTGAAAGGACAACAACTTGACTTGGAAAAAAGTACTGGAAGTACACACTGTTCCCCAATAAAGTCCTGTAAAAAAAAAAAAAAAGAAAAAAGAAAATGTTTATAGTATATTCAAGTGTTTGTGAAATTTCTCGTTATAGGCACTTTCAGTTATTTTATTTAAAGTAATAAAATACTGTTGAAGAAAAATACAGTACCATGAACTAATTTCAATTAATGCTGGTTCTCAGAGATCATCTGGTAAAATCAGTAAAAATAGAAGCAAAAATATTAGCATATAAATAGCAATTATTACTGGGTGCATTGTGTCACATGTATATTCCTGGTTGGATGTTCCATGTGACAAAACATAGTAACATTGTATAAATTATGAGTAAAAACCTATAGAACTAATTTCTTTATAAAGTCTTAATGTTATGCAAAGATCAGTGTAACTTGAGATAGAATTTCCAGTGGCAGCCTTTCCAATTCCAAAATAGTTTTACGTCTAACAACTTAGATGGAAATGAAAATATATATTCTGGACAACTGTGTTGGATGCCTCAAAAAGTTATTTGGAAATGATAAAGGTACTAATATCAGAGATGCATGTTTAAATAAAATTGATGAAATGTCAAGGTGGGAAAAAGTGATACCAATTAATATTGTGTTAAATATTCTGTTTAATAAATGTGATAAGTAGATATTTGTTCATTTGAGTTAATTCATATGGGACACATAACTGTTTTAAAGGGGCTCTTCTAGCTGGGAAAATGTGGACTATCTTATTCTATTCAATGTTGTTTTCCATTAGAGTTTATGTGGCTTTCTGTAGGTGACTCCAGTAAATGTCAATAGATAACTTCCAGGATAAAACCAAGGCCTATGGTGTAATGAGTTCTAATTTTCAATGTCAATTTATTTAGTTAATGAGTATATCATTATTACTGAAACATTTATTGCACCTAATATAATTCCACCTTTTTTTTTCCCACTTGTCCTCAATTCTTGTTGAGCAGCATGAACAGTCTACTTAACAAGAGCAAGCTGATAAGGTTATGTCTACAAATAAAGTATTTTATCAAAGCAAATGATTTCTCATATTCAAAACTAGATTTATTTCAGCGTTTCAGAGTTACGGAAAAGATAAACATCCCTTTGGCAAAGAATAATAAGCATCAATTTAAGAAGAGGCACATTCTGTAATTTTATGCTGCTATGCTTATGGCTATATTTTTTAGAGCAGTTTAAAGTTATTTTCATCATGTGCCAATCCAAGGATATCACAGATTAATTTTTAAAATAATTTTGATATTAACATTTGAAGGGACCATATTTCTATAATTATAACTTAAATTAATTCTTCCCTTGTTCAACATGTTCGAACAGACCTAAAAATATATTTAGGTTCTAAAAACCCACAAAAATTTTTAAAGAAGTAATATTGAGAAATAAATACCGTGAGGCTATTTGGATTATTTTGCATCTTAAAGAAATAAGAAAGCCACCTCTGAAAATGTTTCAACTGCTTTATCTGGTCCTTTCTGTACAAACCCCCAACCCCACGGCTCAAATCAACTTGGTTCTCCTGCTCCACATAACCATTTCACATGCCCCTGAAAGAATTAGAGAATAGGGTATCAATGCAGGTTTTTTGGGCAGGGGGATAAATGATACAAAGGGTGAGTAAAAATGGACAGATACCCTTTATATCATTAACTTCTCCCCCAAATAAAGAGAAAGAAAAGTGTTAAAACTCTGAAGTGCTGACTGATCTGTAAAGATTTTGGTGTCAGGATTTCCAGAAGCCCTGAAAAGTATTTTCGTGGCTGAACTGCTATGGACTCCTTTTGCACTCCACTTTTGAAAAAGCTTGTTACTACCAATGTTCTGGAACTAAGATCAGGCCTCAGGCGTATTTGCAGCCTGTTTCATGTATCTGAAGTTAATGCTGGCTCTTGTCCTCATGGGCTGAGCAAATTGGGGCTTTTAGTTGTTTACATTAGTCATGCTATGAAACACAGGATCTAGGTCCCAAAGAATGTAAACTATTGGCAAATGCTTAACTATGGGCAATTCTGATTTACTATTCTCATCGAAACTTTTAGTAAAAATACTCAAACATATTTCCACGGTGCTTTTGCATTTACAAAGCTCTTATGACATGCATTATGCTTTCAAATACATATTTTTTCCTAAGGGATATATTGCTACCTTTAGGGATTGTATTGCAAATATTTAATCAGCAGCGCAGCAAGAGTAGAAGCAGAGCATGCCTCGCACCTGAAAAAATGGTGGACATGTGTCTAAATGTGCAGGCAATGGAAGATAAACTCATGTTTAAGGTCCAGATGGTAGAAGAGCTGTATTGCCATGCTAAGGGATTTGGATCTTAATCTGGCAACAGTGAAGTTTTTTGAGAAGACAAGTATATATGTATGATTAGGCATATGTCATAGAAAGACCATTGAGGCAACAGTGTTAAGGATGTTTTTAAAAGTCAAATAATGGAAGTGATTACTATTATCCAGGTCAGAAATGAAGAAGGCCTTAGTCCATTTTGCAATGAAGATGGAATCCTATAGATTTATATAAGACCAACTTGGGAGCTATTAAGGAGGTAGAGTTAACATATCTTGGTAATTGCTGTTGGATAAGTGAGGTAAAGAAAAAGGAATGGTCAGAATTAGCCCCTAGGTTTCTGATTTGGACAACTAGATGGATGATAGTGTAACTCATGAAGATGTAAAATGGGGATGAGATACTAGATTTGATGGGGAAAACGAGTTCAATTGTAAACACATTGAATTTACAGCCATTGTGAATGTGGGATGAAATAGTATTGTCTACCAGGGAACTCTTAATGTAGATCTGTTTAATAGGAGAGAGACAGACTGGAGATGTAGATTCTATAGTTTCAGAGGAGAGTAGATAATAGAAACCATGAGAGTGAATTTGGTAACAAAAGAACATATGGAACGAGAAAGAAAAACGTCCAGTGAAGAAGACTTGGTGAAGTGTTAGTTTTTAAGTAAACAGTCTCTTCTTATATTTATGAATATATTATTACTGGTCAGAAAAGAAAAGTGTGCTATAATTTTTTAATCTCTTGAGTGTCAATTATTTTTCTCACAAGCTCATTGACATTCTAAGAGTAATTTCTTGATTTGCCCTTTGTGGAAAAGCTTGATGAACTTTCTTAAAATGAATTACTAATTATTTAATTTCATAATGATGTATTGCTATTAAAATATAATTGAAATATATTTGATAAATGTAAATCTTCAGTTAATTACTCAATCCAAGCAGTTTAGAAAACTTGCTGTGTGCTTTTTTTCAATGCCGTCATCTGATGTCTGCCTTCAACACTCTTTGGAAACCTCTTGTCAGAATCACCAGAAACTTTCGTATTTCCAAAGCCAGTGAGCATTTTTCTGTCATCATCTTCTTCAGTCTCTCAGCAGTACTGCCACATTTCACTATTCCCTTCTTGAAATCCTTTAATATACACATTTGTAAAGTCAAAGATTAACTCTGGTGTAGCATGTTCAAGAAACTGGTAACAGTGGTTGACTGGAGAGGGAAATGGGAGGCAGGGAAAATTAATTTTCACTGTAACGTCTTTTATACCTTTTGCATTTTGACCATCTTTATGTATAATTTTTTTCAAAGAAATAATACAGTTTTACAAAAAAAGCAAAGGACATGAATATGTAGATTCCTAAACCAACATAGTTTAATTTCTATTAAAATACAATAGATACTTTAATCATTATATAGTAGAAATGAAATATAAGTACAATCTAAGATTTATTTGATGTTGCTATCACCATATTTTAAATGATTCTGCAGTTGTTATGGGTATAATAATTTAGGTCTTCTGATTATGTGTCAAATTCTTCATTTAGAGAGCCTTATCATTCTCTAAGTATTAGGCCTTGTCTCACAAAACAAGAAGTTCTAATACAGGTAGTCCATGATTGATTTGGTAACCAAAAATGGTATCAGAGACTCAAGGCCTTTCCATGTTTCTATTCTGATATTCTTAATTTGAAATTTCCTGTTACCGTGTTTGTTGCCTCATAGAAACATGATGGCGGCTGTTCCATCTCTAGACCTCGTCTGCAGGAGGAGGGAAGAGCAAATAGTAAAATGTACTGACAAGTTGGTGTCTTTAAAATAGTTTTCCTGAAAGCACCATGTATAACTCTGCTGTAATAGTATCATGAGGCTTTGTTATGACTTTGTGAAATTAACATTTGTTAAATGGGCCACAGGGTGCCAGATGGTGAGCTGAAGTTCAACAAGAGACCACAAGAGAAACTGAGATAGAGAAGTTTATTACTCACAGAGCCTGGAGGAAGTACATGGCATGTGTAGAGAGAGGCCACACAGGGAGTTCAAGGCAGAGTGCAGACAGAGAGACAGGACCTGGGATGCATGCCTTTATTAGGATCCATGGGTGGAGTGCTTTGGAGTTCCTCGGTTAGGGTCAGATTCAGATTGGTCAATTCAAAGCAAAAGAAAGGAGTTTTGAAAAGAATGGGGCGGTCTATCTAAGGAGAACATAAAGCATATAGGCACTGGAAAGCTTGGGGAGACTGTGACAACAAGGAGTGTTGGGGAATTTGTATCAGGAACTTAACATTTGCTGTGACTCTGTGGACTGCTATCTAGGTCATGTGCTTGCATGTTAGAACTAGTGTCAGTTTAAGTCCTTGCAGGCCGCTTGGCCAAACAAAATGGACTCCGAGGCAGCAATATCATGAAGTAGCTTAACTAAACTCTCAGTAGGCTTTTGCTTGATACAAAGATGACTGGGAAATTGAGTATTTTTGCTGAAGTCATTTCTGTCCCTCAGCCTCTTTCCCCCAAATGGGGATTCTTCTTTTAAGGAAGAAGGATATTAGGTTGGCAATAGCCACAAAGCAGAGTTGGCTTATTATTAACTCATTCATTCATCAAACATATATTGAGAGTCCACCAAGTAATAAGAATTTTTCTGGATCCTGGAGATAGAGCTGGAAACAAAACAGGCAAAGTTTTTCTCTTAAGTAGCTTTTATATTATTAGGTAAAACTGTCACATTTGTGGGTAAAAACATAGTCGAATATGAGCCATTTTTTATGATCCAACTTATTAACAACGATGTAAACATTTCACAATAATTATTTGATGATAATGCTTCTTTATAGTAGAACCTAGCAGTTTACAAAGTAAGCTCTTGTAATGAGATAGATTATAGAGAGATATGATCAAACTAGTTCAAGTAAGGAGATTTCTTACAAGGAAACAGAAACATAGGGATTGACAAAGGGAATCTCTAAACAGCAGCCTCATGAAGACTAATGTTATAAGATGGTTTTGTATTCAAGATGGCATCAGGGAATTCAATAGCAATAGTTTGTGGGTCTTAATTCTAGTATTCTGTTTACATTTCTTGGCTTATACATCATGGTTTTACTTCTCTTTTCCTAAAAGCTGTATGCCAATGACATAGTTTTGTTATAGCCTCACTGATCTGGATTCTTTCTACTGGCCTGTATTCCTTCACTTTTGTTTCCCACTTCAGCCCATGATACTACTGGAAATTTTTCCTCGTTGCTATAGACTGAATATTTGTGTCCCTCAAAATTCGTATGTTGAAATCCTAATCCCCGAGGTGATTATACAAGAGGTGAGGATTTAGGGAGGTGGTTACATCATCCATTAGCTCATGAAGGAAATGAAACAAAGTGTTACATCCATCACTGTGGAGGATCAACATTTAAGACTTTCTTGTATAAATAGGACTGCAAGTGGCTACATACCCAATGTAAGAACTAGAAAAAGTCCGCTAACCCCAAATTCCAGAAAATTGAAAGCAAAATTACCTGTCTTGAAGGTTGACACTGGGTAAAGGAGGAAAATTTATCTCTGAGAATGCATAATTATAACAAGTTCTCAGTTGGGTTTGTAGCCTACAAATTCACACTATTTGGATGGTTAAAAAACTATATTAAGAATATCTTGAAACTAGAGTTTGTGGTTGGTAGACCCTGCATTACCTGGCAGAAGCAAATACATACCTTTTCTGAAAAAAAATCCAACTTTATATCAGATATCAACAGTTTCTCATAGATAAAGAGATTCAAGAAATATATAAAGTTACAGAAAAAAATCACAGAGTGTGCAAGGAAACCAGACACTTGAATGAGAAAAGGCAGAAAGACTGAAAAATCAAATTGACCAAGACTTTACATATTAGAATCATATTTAATATTTGAAGAAATAAAAGAAGGAAATCAAACTATAGCCAGAAAAAGTTGAAGTAAGCAAATGTCATGTCCATCTCTACTTCTTAGTCTGATTTTCCAGGACTTAGTTCTTTCAACATGTAGCAGGAAAGAATAGGAATAATATAGCTTTAGGAATACACACTGGTTTTCTGTTATCTCCTTGTGTGATAAAAAGTTGATGCTCTTTAATATCATAAGGAAAAATAACCCAGGATTTACAAGTGCTGAACTTTTTGTATTGGATTTCTCAAATGCCTGTTTTAATCAGAGCTAAGAAAGGACCTTTGGGTAATTATTTCTTTGTACTTTATATTTCTCTTTTAAATGGCCTGTCCCTCAATTGATGGAAAGAAGTGTCTCTCTCTCTCTCTCTCTCTCTCTCTCTCTCTCTCTCTCTATATATATATATATATATATATATATATATATATATATATATATATATATATATGTAAGCTCTAGGTATAATAACAACACTTATAATGCAGTTTACATGGCATCTTATTATAATATTTTCAAAGCACTTCAGCAAACATTGTTTCATTTTTTTATGAAAAGAATTTCAGGAGGTAGAAGGAACAGATGTTAAACTTATTTTCAGGAATTGGAACTGCAGCTTAGAAAGGTTATGTGATATACATAAGTTTATAGAACTGACGATTGACAGGAGAAAAGAACCTTCTGGTTTCTGATTGTGAAAACCTCGTATCTTGCTTACTACTCAAGACTCTTCTAAACAAAGTGGTTATGTTAAGGACACAGAAGCTCTTCTTTGGGAAATTTGCATTGAAAAGTTTGTGTTTGCATATATGTGCAGAAGATTCTGAATAAGAAAAAAAAAAGAATTTGATACACCACTGCAGGAAACAAAAATCTCTTTTTAGTTAAAAAAAAAATTTAAAGAAATACACTTAGTGGGAAATTTTCAGATTTTCCAAATCTTAATATTATACTTATAGTGTTAGATTGTGTGTGCATCATGTAACACATATAGATAAGAATTTTTTGGTTAATAATATTTGATGGTAGCAATATAGGTTAAATATAATAGTTTGGTTTGATATCAAACTTTATTCAAAACCATATTCCTACATATGGATTTACTTTCACTTTTTCTTTTCTAATCTCTTTCAGAAATATTTTGGACCTGTGTACCTGTTTCTCATAAGATGAATATTTCCCTTGAAAAAAGTTATTTAAAAAACAGTAAGGAAACAACTTCACAGTTGTGGGGTAGACTTTATATATACTTAAGCATTCATCTCAGTTTTGTTTGTCCTTTATTCTCTGGCATTGTCACTCTTTAAGGCCTATAGGGAGTAGATTGGTCAAAAGCCTCATACTTTGAAGGGTCTGATGCCCCTGAAAGGACTGTGATGATGCGCAAACAGTATTGTGACGTTTTTCTTTACAAAGCCAGCCTAGGAAGTCTATTCTATGGATCCTGTAGCTCTTAAGAGTAAATTAAGTTCTGCCAATGAGAAGTGTTTTGAAACCAATCAATAAGGATCTATCTGTAATAGAAATATAGCTTAAAAGCTTACCTTTACAGAAGAATAGTGTTTTTTTTTAAGTTGGAAACATATTTGTGAATTTAATTCTGTATTCTCTAAATTTAAAAATAAAACAGATACACATTGTGAAAATAAAAAAATTCAGAAAAGTCACATTTCAAAAAGCTCTCTACTCTTTTAAGTTTCAGTAATTACTTCCTTAACTGTAAATGCTTCTATCTTTTGAATTTATACAATGTCTGATTCTTCCACTGTAACAAGAAAAATAAAGCTATAGGTCACGTATATTACAGCTTCAATTTCCCTCTCTTTTGCTCAGTATTTGAAAATTAGCTTCTTTTTAGTCCTTATGTTGGTTAGCTTTGTTAACTTTAAATCACATACTCTCCTTATGGTTCCATCGATCACAGTCTGTATCTTGACTCCCTACTCTATGAGAGGATGTATAATGTGGCGTACCTGCCCTTGCTTCCATTTCCTCCCTTCTCTCGCCCCTTCCAATTGCCTCTTTCTAACAGCTGTAATTTTAGCATTTCAGCTTTAAAATTATTAACATTTACGTTGTGTTCCCTGCGACTTTCGTGCTTTCTCCATTGGCTGACTTGAACATTTGACAACTTGTAAATGGCATTTTCATTATTAATGACTACGTAAATATTGTTCACTACTTTAAGTAGTATATTAGTGTGAGATTCCTTCACTAATGGCCTGGTTCCTGACAAGGTCAAATATGTTTAACTAGATTCTCCTTTCTTATACGTTGCCACATGCTTAAAAGTCATGTTTTTGATTGCCTTGGGTTTTCAAAAGACAACATTCTTATGACAGTTTTACATGCTTCAGATAGAGAAATTTCTAATTGCCTACTTTCTAACTGAAAAAGTGTTTCCATGTCCTCAATTATTTCTATGCTGTAAATTATCCGAATTGTTGCTCTCCTGGAGAGCACGCTTGCTGAGTTAAGTTATCATTCTAGACCAATCTGAATCAGTGGGCCAGCTATACCTGCTGCCCAGGTGTCTTCTTAGGACTTAGGACTGTTCTCTTAACTTGGATCCAGATTCCTTTAAAAAGATCTCTGTTGAAGATTTTTTTTTTTTTAAGAATTGAGTTTTATTGTCTTAAAAATTGTCAATTTATCTTGATATGAAATTTAGGATAAGATACTTTTTAAAAAAAAGGAAACATGGTACTAACCATTGGCTGAGGTGTGATTCCTTATCTGTAGATTTTAGAGAAATGTCTATGGCAGCCTTCGCTGGCTGTTGTTGCCTGAGAGTGAGGCATGTCCATTTACTTTTCCTTCATTAGATGATTTGATAGTTATTTCACTTAATTAGATAATTATAAATGGAACATCAATAAATAATTAATGACTTTCAGTAACTATTCACAACAGTATCTTTAGATATAATTTCCAAATGAAAGTCATGTTCTGATTTTCAAACTTAGAATGATACTCGCATTCAGATCTCCACATTAAGAAGTCAGAAAAAAAGTTTAAAGGATATTCATTTTCTAAAGTAGGAAAGAGAAACATTGAAAGAAAATTTACTCTGTGCTCAGTGCCTCTGTGTTACATGTGAAATAACTGTTTCAGTGGAGACTTTTTCTATAAATGAAAAATAAGGTTTTTATTTTTCTAGACCAGTGACTATAAATATGAAAATTAAAGATGTGTACTGGCTCCACATTTGGAAGAAAATGAAAAAAAATTGTTGAAAGTGTAGAAATGTAGTTCATGTTATTTATATACCAGCCTCAGAAGTATTGTTCTTTAAAACAAAATTGTAGGTAATAATAGAGTGAATGCAAGAACTATGTGTTCAGATATATTCTGTTTTAGCTTGCTAAGATTAAGGACCAAATAAGCCTACCATCTGGACAATTAGCACAGTCCCCTAATTTTTGACATTGTCCTCCCAGCAGGCATTACTGCAGTCATTATTAAATTATCACTTTAGGTTGCCACCAACTCAATTTTCCATTCATCATGACCTTCTCCAAAGTTGCTATGA
Organism: Rhinolophus sinicus; assembly: GCF_057876585.1. Lineage (NCBI taxonomy): Eukaryota > Metazoa > Chordata > Mammalia > Chiroptera > Rhinolophidae > Rhinolophus > Rhinolophus sinicus. The sequence continues at coordinate 44,884,269 of NC_142501.1, read as the reverse complement.
CAACAGCATGGTATTTGTAACAAAGTGGCTAGTTATAACTAAGCCTATAAACAGTATGAAGCACTTGTAGAAATATCATTATCTATTGAATTTTGAGAACCCCAGCTGGTTACATAATTTTAATGAAACTTATTGAAATCCAGATTGCTTCCAGGATTGAATTATTTGAACCAAGGATATACATACCCTATAAATATGGCATAGAGAAACCTTAGTATTCAGATTACTTATTGTAACTCAGAACCCTGTACTTTTATGGCACAGGGTATAGTGTATTTTCATTGTGGTGAAAAAAGGAGAAAAGGGAAAAACACATGCTAATACTTTAAACTTCTCAAAGAAAGTAATCAAGTTTTTCAAAGAGAAATCAACATTATCTAGTTTTCTGCCCACAATGCATTCTATAATATAAATTATGAGCCTCTCTCTTTCCCTCTGTGTATGTCCATCTCTTAGTCTGAGTAGCGTGTAGGATAATTCTTGGAGCCACTATTAGTGAAGTAGCAACACACTTATTTACTCAAGTAGTATTTCTAAAAAAGAAAATACAATGGTAAACTAGTTATCATTCTGTCTTCTGGTAGCTCTTGTTTCAGTTCTTTATTTTCCCCAGTTTGAGAAATAAAACAGAAAAATAGGAAAGAGACAAGGGTTTGCGGCAAAGACAAAGAATCTTATTGTAGTTTCTCAGACCAAGATCCTGATTCTGAGTGACATTTTCAAGTTCCCGAATGGTAAACCATTCATGTCTAAGATATGGCCATACAATTGTTCCTTGAAACTTTAAAAACCACTTTGTCCTGGAGAAGGTTTAGAATTGATGTTAAGTGTGCTCGTGAGAATGTGTTCTGAGTTCCACGGGAAACAGAAGAAAAAAAAAAAGACACCATCATAATGGTGATTTTGTTTGCTTATAAATGGCACAGACTGCCAACATGTGTAATTAAATGCATTTTGCTGTAATGATCATTTAAATTGGTGTCGATTAAGATGCACAGTATTTGACCAAGTCTCCAAGATAAAGTCATTTATAGATAATTCCTTACTTAAGATTTGTAGATGGTGCCTTCAACATGTTTGTTTTTCTACTTCAAAGTACCTAAAGACAGTCACTTCATTTTCCTCTCTTCAAAAATCAGCAATACTTAACGCAAACAGTTCCAAAATTTGGAGATTTAGTTGGAAGTACCAAGTCTCTGATGATCAGACCCTATACAGTCAATATTGTATTATGAAGAACTATTATTATTACTTACAACTGAAAACAGATGTGACCACGTTCTTATGGGAAACCTTTGTTTTTCATTTTTTCCCCCTGTGACCACATTGAATCAAGAAATGACACTGTCACAGCCTGCAACAATAAATCCAGCTTCACAAAGCATTAGCAAGGAATATGGATTTTACTGAGGATTCTGTGGATAAATAGATTTTAAAAAAAGGTGTACTATAGTACAACAGTTCATAATACCTGGTCAAAATCCCCATCAAACATTTCCAAACTCCTCTAGCAATTCTTTAGCCAAGATCCACCTCAACTACATGTCTACCCACTGCCTCCTATCCTCTCCTCCTTTGCTGCTTACAGCCGTTTCTTAATTCGAGACATCTCCCTGTGCCAGCTCTCTTTAGGGTCTCCTCTCTTGTATACACCCACAGATCACCCAGTTCAGCAAGCAAGGCATCCTGTCAGGGGACATCTCACTTAAGAAGAAAGCAGGGACCAGAGGGTAAGGGGGGAAAGGGGTGGGAGATGAGGGTAAGGGGGATCAAATACATGGTGATGGAAGGTGAACTGACTCTGGGTGGTGAACACACAATGGGATTTATAGATGATGTAATACAGAATTGTACACTTGAAATCTATGTAATTTTACTAACAATTGTCACCCCAATAAATTTAAAAAATAAATTATATTAAAAAAAAGAAGAAAGCAGGGGATTGCACATTGAAACAAAAATACACAACAATTTTGATTGTATTTTGAGAGATTACAACTATTCATGTTTCTTGACATATTAGCTCGAGAAATGTGAGCAGAAATGAAAATTACATGATGATATCAATTATAGTTATCTCTAGCCCCATTTCCTGTAATGCATAATAAACTTCAAATAGTCTTCTCTATGGGAAAAAATATTTCAAGCCAATTTTCTTCGTTGGGCTGGCAAAACAGAGCATGATCTACTTTGCTTCTGTGTATTCATATATAGAAAGCAACCACACTTTAGTTTTCAAACCAATACATACAAAATGACTCATTAATTTTGGGGTAACTGGTACCAAGAGCCAGGGCACTGCTGTACATATGTACTCTTTCATTAGTAAGCGCCGAAATCTGGCTCAAATTCGCTTTAGCAAAAATGGAAGATTTATTAGAATGATACTGGGATAGCTCAGATGGTTGATGGAGGAGTGCGTGGGACCTGGCCACACGGGAAGACTCAGGACGAGAACATCAGAACTCCAGGATTCTCCACATTTTGTCTGTCATTTGTGCCGTTTCATGGATAGGAATATGACACCTGGGTCCCAAGAGGGAAAGGAGGCTCTGCTTTGCTAATTCCACTTAGGAGAAGGCCAGAGATGACCCCTGATTTGTCCACCTTGTTAGCAACCACACCTGAGCCAGCCACTGCAGTGAAAAATAGAGATACAGTGCTCAGCCCAGGCATACATTGTCAGATCACTTACACGTGGAGGGAAGCAGAGCCCTGTTACAAGTAGGAGAGCAAATGACACTGGCTAGACGAAACCATAATTGGTTTATATACGTTGTGCTTATATTTAGGATAACTATTCTTATGTTTATTAATGGCTTGAACAACATTGTTTTTTATTTTATTTTAAAATGTACATTTGTGTGTGGAAAATGTGGAAGTTTAACTTTTTGATGTGGTTCATATGGCTCTTTTACTTTACAACCCAACTTGGGAAAGATTTCTGTAAATCTTTTATAATGCATGTTGAAATCACACTATTCTTATTTGCCTTCTTGGCTCCATCTGTCTTTTCTTACAAAAAGAATCTTGTTCATGTTAAAATAGATCATTTCTTGAGGCTCTAATTATGTATAAGAGGAAACACAGCTGTGAATTCATCATTGTCTTTGAATCTTCCATGTATTACTTTGTAAGTCCAGACTTACAGAGTGTTAGCTGCCATACAGACAAAATATGCATAATCGTCACTAATCCTGAATTCTGTTATGGTTACCACTGGCAAAGGTAAAAATGATAATGCTAAAGAATTGAGCAGCAAGAAAGAAATCTTTATCTGGAAATATTATGTTTGATTTTTCCCTAAAAATAACAAATAAATATATTAAAATTTCCCACAACTCAAATTTATTTAATTGGGACAGAATTTGGAGAATTTTTCACTGCTCTAAGCAAATTATCTTCAAAGTTTCATAGTTTCAAAAAATCATACTATTGCTTTAAATAATAGTCACAATAATTAAAACAGCAAATTAAGGGGGAAAAGGCAAATGAATCAATTTTATTTACCAACTCCTATATGCCACGCAGTCTGCTAGGTACTTAGATTTCTTATCTCAGTCTCACATGTATCCTTTCAAGGATATGAGAGTGAAGGCTTCACAGATTAATCAAAGGAACACACCTATTAAGAGCCAATATTCAAACCTTAATTTGCAAGTTATCTATTCATTTTTCCAACCAATATTTATTGAGTATCAATAAGGGACCAGGTAGTATTATAAGAGCTAGGAATACAACAGGAAAAAAACAACGAAAGACTGGAACACCTTCCCTCATGGAGCTTAAATGAGAATGTCATGAATGGGACTCTAGTTGTGATGATTGTCTAGTGTGGACACACATCAACCAGTATGCCTGGCCCTCCATCAGATCAGACGCTTGATTGTCATTGGATTAGTCCCAAACCAAGAAGCCTACACGCACATCTTGTCCTGCACCATTGTTCATGGAGCTCTTCTATTTTACTTTACTGTCTGATTTGATCTCTGCCCTGAGCCCCAGTGAGACATGAGAGTGAAAACCTAAATTATGTTCCTGCTTAATGTCTGATCTTGATTCTGGTTTTTTGTCCTGTTTACGATTTCAGTGTGGTGAATTCTGTGATCCTAATATTAACTCTGACTTGGGTTCATGTTTGATTCCATGAGCTAAATCTAAAAGGCATTTAGCCTTTTTTGAGAAGAGACTGACCTTTCCTCAAACTGTGAGAAGAGGCCTTTTTAATTCTAGTTTATCCTTTTCTCTCACGTTTAATGAAATCATACAGATGTGATCAAAAAGTTCTACAGGAATTATGGATGTGGTGAAATCTGAGATTGTTGATCAGTTCTGCCTTGGGACAGAGGGCATCTTTCCCAGACAAATCTTAATGACTCGTTAGGATTCAGACCATGAAATAGGATTAAGGGCATCCCAGGCAGAGGGGCCAACAGAGCAGAGCCAAAGACTCTGAACTTTGAGGCTGGGGGACAAGGCAATTCAAAGAACTAGTTTTAGACAGATTAAGCTACTTGACAAGAGTCACTTGTGAAAACCTAGCTTTTCATTCAAAGTTCAGTGTTTTTTTTCTGATAAGTCATTCCTTTTTATGTTTTTTAATGTTTCAAATATACTTCATTTATTCAATAATGTCCTATTTTTAATGGGTACATAGTGCTTTTTCTTGGCATAAATACATAAATGTATGTATTGGTTTGAAACGGTTCAATATTACACCAATTTTGATGATTACTGATCTCTCTGTTCCTTTGGATGACTGCCAACAGGGATTCTATACCCAACTTCCCATCCCTCTTCCAGCCCCTGGAAACCACCATTCTGCTTTCTGCTTCTAGAGGTTTGATTACTTTAGATAGCTCATATACATTGAATCATGCAGTGTTTGTCCTTCTGTGACTGGCTTATTTCACTTAGCATAATGTCTTCCAAGTTCACCCATATCGTAGCTTATGATATAATATCTTTTTTTATGGCTGAATAATATTCTAATGTATGCATATATCACATTTTGTTTATCTATTTGTCCATTGACAGCCATGTAGGTGGTTTCCATCTCTTGGCTGTTGTGAATAATGTTGCAATGAACATTGGAAGGCAAATATCTCTTTGAGATCCTAATTTCAATTCTTTTGGATAAATACCCAGAAGTGGGATTAATGGATCGTATGGCAGTTATACTTTTAATTTTTTTGAGTAACTTCCATACTGTTTTCCATTGCAGCTCTACCATTTTACATTTCTACCAACAGTGAATATGGGTCCCAATTTCTCCACATACTTGCCAACACTTGTTATTTCCTTCCTTCCTTCCTTCCTTCCTTCCTTCCTTCCTTCCTTCCTTCCTTCCTTCCTTCCTTCCCTCCCTCCCTCTCTTTCTTTTGATAATGGCCATCTAACAGGTGTCAGGTGGTATCTCATTGTGGTTTTAATTAGCATTTCCCTGATGATTAGTGACATTTAGAATCTTTTTTATATTTCTGTTGGCCTTTTGTGTATCTTCTTTGGAGAAATGTCTATTCAAATCCTTCACCTATTTTTTAGTCAGGTTGTTTTTATTGTTGTTGTTGTTGAGTTGTATGAGTTCCTTATATATTTTGGCACTTAAGTCCTTATGAGATAGATGGTTTCCAATTATTTTTTCCTCTCCATTTGTTGCCTTTTCACTCTGTTGATTGTTTCTTTACTGTGCAGAAGGTTTCAGTTTGATATAGTCTCACTTGTCTATTTTTGCTTTTGTTGGCTGTGCTTTTCATCATATTCAGGAAATCATTGCCAAGACTAATAATATACAGCTGTTCCTTTATGTTTTCTTCTAGGAGCCTTAGAGGTTCAGATCTTATTTTTAAGCCTTTAATCCATTTTTAGTATACTGTTGTGTACAGTGTAAGGTAAGGGTCCAAGTTCATGCTTTTGCTTGTGGATATTCAGTTTTCCCAACACGATTGATTGAAGACTATCCTTTCCCCATTGGTTAGCTAGCTGTACTGGCTGTAGCAAGCTGCCCCCCCCACTCATTTGTTCTCAGTGGCCCCAATGCATCCAAACTATGCCAGTTCCACCAGTGCTCTGAATGAGGCAAGACAGAAATCAGTCCCTTGGGCAGCCCTTTGAAAAGCCAGGATGTTGGATGCAAGCTTCGCTCTATATACTGTGTTTCCCTGAAAATAAGACCTAGCTGGACAATCAGCTCTAATGCGTCTTTTGGAGCAAAAATTAATATAAGACCCAGTCTTATATTATATTATATTATGTAAGACCTGTCCTTATATTATAGTAAAATAAAACCAGGTCTTATATTAATTTTTGCTCCAAAGACGCATTAGAGCTGATTGTCCGACTAGGTCTTATTTTCGGGGAAACAGGGTACTTACTTCCCCACCAGTAATTAGGGGTGGGGGTGTTCTCTCCTGGTGCTGAGCTGTGAGCTGTGCTGTCTTGGGAAAAGGGGCTGACGTGGATAAAGTGAAATTACTCTTCTTTCCCATTTCAATGTGTGTATTCTTGGCTTTGTGCTTAGGGCGGGATACTGTAACTTCTTAACTGAATTCTAGAAATCTCATAAAGGTATTTGGGCCAGTATATCTTTGTTAATTTGGTGTTTTTGTGGGGGAAAAGGGCTGAGACTTCCTATTCTGCCATATCGCTGATATGTTTTTAATGTTTAAATTACGTAGGAATTTCTGTTACAACAAGAGATAAATAGAGCAATTTCCTTATGTCCAATAGTTTCTCCAACTTAATCAGAGAGCTGTTAAATAAAGGGATTTTAAGATAATGTGTTAAATGGGTCTTTACTTCATATGGTCATTTGGTTATTATTAGATAACTGCAAACCTCTTTAAGATATTTCCTAATAGACTATTTAAAACTTATTTAAATAAAGCTTTTTAGATAAAATAAACTTCTTAATGTTCGTATGAGAATCCTCAGTATAAAAGTTAAGATAAGAAGTCTTTCTTACCATTTGTGCTGATTAAGTACCGGGCTCTGGAAACAGACCACCTGAATTTAGATCCTAGCTCTGACCCTTATTATCTTGTCAACTTTGGACAAGTTACTTAACCTGTTTCTTAGTTTTTTCACTTGTAAAATAAGGATAGTAAAACTACTTACCGTATAAGTTTTTGGGGAATATTAAATGAATTGATATATGTAAAAACTTAGAATAGTGTATAGCATACACTAAATGCTGTGAGTTATAATAATTATTAGAATTTTACTAGATTTTAATGTTTTAGCTTTTGTTTTGAGACAAGTCAGTTCAGAGTCACACATGCTTTTGTTATACAAAAGCCTTTTATAATTTATGAAAATATTTAAATAAATTTATGGGAACAAGTGAAGCATAATGAATGATATTCAAGTTAATGAGGCAATTTAAAAAGATGAAAACCTTAATCATTTGGAGGTAGAAAATGATCATTATAATTGACACCTGACTAAATTTAGTTTGTTTAATGAATCAGCAATAAAGACTACAGATAGAAAACAAAGTAATCACTGATTTAGAAGCATGGGTAAAGATTTGTAACTTTCTTTACCTGAGTCTGTACCAAAAGAGATTGAAAGAAAAAAGAATTATTCATTTGTCATTACAATTCCTAAAATGTTTGTTATTGGCATTTAGGAATCTACAGACTTTATCCTGTTCTTCATTTAAAATGGAAGCTGTACGGTACATTGAGATAACTAAAATGATTTAACTTTTCCTCAATTTTGGTCTCTCATAAATAAATATGTCTGATGCTGACTTATATGAGTGGCTAGGTTGGAGAAATGTAGCAGACACTATTGATTTCCTATGTAACTGCAACCATCTTCCTGCTTAATGGTACCCTGTTGCTTTTCAGGTATCAGGCATTCATGTACTTTTTAAGAAATTAGGCCCCTTTTCATTTGAAGGGATAACTCTTGATTAATCTAAAGTAATCATGAAAATTCCAATCACCCTTGTCAGCAATTGGGCATGTGATACATTCTAGTCAATGAGCTTTTAGAAGAAGAATTCCTAGGGGGTTTTTGGGAAAGGGTTCGTCATCTTAAAGAAGAGGCACAAAGAAGAGCTATTCTTCCTTCTGACTTTCGACATAGTTGACTGAGGATGGAATGCTTACCGTCTGTCAATGTCAATCGTAGGAGAAATGTCTGAGGATAAATGTCAACCGACCAAGGATGGTAGAGAGGAAAGATGAAAAGGACATGGGTTCTTGATGAGGCTGTAAAGCTGCTGAATTCAACTACTCTGGAATCACTCAACTTCAGAATTTTTTTTAGTGAGTTAATAATTTGCCTCATCATTTAAACCATTTTTTACTAGGTTTTCTGTGACTTGACACTGAAAATACCCTACTTGACTCAAGAAGAAAGTGGGAAAGGAGCACCTATATATCTACATGTACAGAACAGAACTTCTGATTCCCACCCACCAACAGAGACAAACTTGTTTTGGCTGAGAAAGAATATTTCTCACCTTTAAAATAGAATAAAGATGATATGTTGAGAAAACAACGAAGCAACCACAAAACTCTTCAGTCTTCTTGGTGGGAAAACCTGGAATTTTTTTGTACAGTTTCAGTCTTATGGGAACATGCACTGAAGCTTTGGATATAAATAGTGATTCCACTATCTACTTGCTGTACGGCTTTGGGTCAGTCATTTGACTTCTCTAAATCTCAATCTCTGCAGTTACTTTTAGGGGACACTGGAAGTGAGGGCAATAAAATGCAAATTTTTGTGCTGAATTATTGATGCTCTGGTCAAATACTTTGCAGGATGTTTCCTGTCTCAAAGTGTGTGGAGAACTTAGTCATGCAGACACAGAGCAAGGAGCTCAGGCTATACAGTAGTCTCCCTCTTGCACACTAAGAGGTTAATAATAAAACAGAACAATTATTGTAATATGCAAGTACTGTAACAAAAGTTATGTAAATATGCTCTCTATCTCTCTCTGTCTCTCTCTGTCCCTCTCTGTCTCTCTCTGTCTCTCTCTCTCTCTCTCTCTTTCTCTCTCTGTCTCTCTCAACTGACCTGGTAACCCAGACAGCTACTAAATGACCAACAGGTGAGAGGGTGCAAGATTTCATCACGCTACTCAGAATAGCACACAATTTAAAACTTATAAATTGCTTATGTTTGAAATTTTTTTCCACTTAATATTTTCAGACTGCAGTTGACCTCAGGTAACTGAAATTGTGGAAAGTGAAAGCACAGACAAGGGAGGACTACTGTACAAGCAGCTTAATAAATTGAGGGCTAAGCACAATAGTGCTGCGTATCCCTCTGCTGGACTTATGTTGGAATCTGTGATGCTGTCATGAGGTAAGATTGTATTTACTGAAAGATAGGAGGTTCCTGTGATTTATTTTTTGGACGTTGGAATGTGTGCCCAGTTCCTACTGTGGATCCAAGGCTCAGCATGGTAACAGAGTCAGCTACAAAGGCACTGAAGGAGATTCCCACTGAGAAAGACGAGACAAAAGAATGTACTGACTTTTAAAGTCAAAGCATCTGAATTTCAACCTTGCCTCCCTGAGTGGTACTGTGATCTTGGGAAAGTCACTTAAACCCTTTGTGCCTCAGTTTCTCTATCTAAAATAATGAACCCTGTCATTTAACAATAAGCTCATATGATATGGTGCTGGAATCTTCATTCCTCAGATATCCAAATGTTTCTTCTCTTAACCTTTTTCAAATCTTTTACCAAATATCACTTTCTTACACATATCACCCTATTTAAAATTGTAACTCCCTACTCACATCATCGATCCCCCTTTCCCTGCTCTATTTTTAAAACACACTTTTTAACAAAAGTATATGCAGACAGAACACTGAACAAAAGGAGGACATTCATAAAACCTGCACCCAGAACAAGAAATAGAAGGTAACCAGCACTTCAGAAATTCTTGTACCTTCCCTGCAAAGAGGGAACCAATACCTGTTTTCTAAAACCATACCTTTCTAAAAAATATACATAAATGGAATCACATAATTGACCATGATGGCTTAATGTTCTCCTCAACTTGACTAAACTTGAGACAAGCTTCTTTCTGACTCTAGGCCTCTGATCTTCTTTTTCTTGGAGCAATTATTTTAGAAAACCTGTAATTGCAAATTCTTCCTCCCTTGAAATGTTTATAAATCTCCCAGTCTCATGCCAATTAAAAAACCCAGGAATGTGCTTCCCAAGGACCTGAGAGCCATACTTTTAAAATATACAGTAGTCCCTCCTTATTCTCAGTTGTACTTTCCGTAGTTTAACTTACCAACAACCACAGTTTGAAAAGATTACATAGAAAATTCCAGGAATAAACAATTCATACATTTTAAGTTGAGCACTGTTCTGAGTAGCATGATGAAATCTGCTAACATCCTACTCTACCCTCCCTGGGACATGAATCATCCATTTGTCCAGCATCTCGTCACTGTACACGCTACCTCTCACTTAGTAGCTGTCTCAGTTCTCAGATTGACTGTCACAGTATAGCAGTGCTTGTGTTCAGGTCACCCTAAGTTTATGTAATAATGGCCCAAAAGCACAAGACTAATGATGGTGGCAATTCAGATATGCCAAAGAGAAGTCTTACAGTGCTTCCTTTAAGTGAAAAGGTGAGTACAGTACAATAAGATATTGGGGGGCGGGAGAGGAAGAAACCACATTTATATAACTTCTATTACAGTATATTGTTATAATTTTTCTGTTTCATTATTAGCTATTGTTAATCTCTGACAGGGCCTAATTTATCATGTAAACTTTATCATAGGTATGTATGTATAGGAAATAATATAGTATATACAGGATTTGTTACTATCTGTGGTTTCAGGCATCTTTCTGGGGTCTTGGGACATATCCTCAGTGGATAAGGGGGGGACTACTATAATCATCTAGAAAGATAGCACCACTGTCTCTCCCAGTTTGTGTGAGAGGTAGGAGCACAGATGGCCTAATCACGGGGAAAAATATTTACAAACTCAATGTGTTGGATACATACCGTTGATCAACCTCTTCCCTTTTCCCATTGAACTCATTAGAACCTCCAGTAAAATGTAGGAAAGAAGTGGTTAGATTAGGCATCTTTGTCTAATTCCTAATATCAATGAGAGAGAGATACATATTTCACTATTACATTTTATGTTTATGGTGGGCTTTTTGTTCATACCCTTATCAGATTGGGGACCTTCCATATTAAGTTTTATAAGAATTTTTATCATCTGTGCATGTTCAATTTTTTTCAGATGTTTCTGTTTGAACCATTTATATGATATTTTTTCTCCTTTATTCTGTTAATGGGCTGAAATAAAATAGCTGATTTCAAACCTTAACCAATCTTGCATTTCTAGACTAAGTGCAACTTAGTCATGATGCAATATCCTATTAATATTTACATATCTCTGGATTTGTTTAGTAATATTTTTCTTAGTATTTTGTGTAAGTTCATGAGAGAGGCCTATAATTTTCTTTCTTGTAATTTTCTTTTTGAGTTTTGATATCAATTTATGCTGGCTGGGAAAAAATAAAATCAACTGGGAAATGTTCCTTTTTTTTTCTATTCTAGACAAAGTTTCTGTAAGATTGGCATTATTCTTTAAATAACTGAAAGAATTCACTGGGAAGCTCAAGGTCTTCAGATTTCTTTGTGGGAGAATAACAGATTCAACATCTGTAATCTACACAGGAGAATTCTGGTATTCCATTTCTTCTATCCATTTGGCAAATAATATTTTTCAAGGACTTTGTTCATTTCATGTAACTTTTAATATTTATTGACATAAAGTTGTTTCTTTCCTCTTTTTTTCTAATGTCTTTAGGATATGTAATGTTATACTAGTAATTGTTGGAAAAGCGATTTTTTTCCCCATTGAATTGCTTTGGGACTCTTGAAACCAATTAACCATAAATGTAAGAGTTTTTTCTAGACTCTAAGAGTATTTAGCAAGTAAATGCTATTTCATCAAAATTATAGGCTGATTTTTGTTTACTGAAAAAGGTATATACTTCTTTAATGGTTAGAACTTAATTTTGTTGTTCATTGACTCTTCCACCATAATGAAAGTGATTACAAATTTTGTCATTTCTCTGTTGGGTTTTCCTAGTCTTTCTACAAAGTAACAGATTTTAGTATGATCTCTGGATTATTAAGTTAAAATGCTCCAAAATATTCTAATAATTTTCTTTTTTCTTTTTAAAATTATAGTTGACATACAATATTATATTAGTTTCAGGTATACAACATAGTGATTCAACATTTATATACCTTACAAAGTGATCACAATAAGTCTAATAACCATCTGTCACCGTACAAAGTTATCACAATATTATTGACTGTATTCCTGATGTTGTGCATTATTAGATCCCATGACTTATTTATGTTATAACTAGAAATTTGTACCTCTTAATCCCCTTCACCTTTTTGCCATATGTTTTAACATATGATTAATAGTATAATAATTTTAACATATGATTAATAGTTTTACATCCTATGGTAAATTATATTTTTAGCTTACATTATGTTAATGAAGTCTAGAGCAATGCAATTATTTTAAGATTATCTCACCACATTTGTAAATGTTAATGAGTTTGTGAGAAAAACAAAAGAATACAACACTTTTACTTGAAAGAAGTAAAGACTAAGCATTTTGGCTCTGCTAACAGTGATCTCCTAAAAATGACTTCCCAAGTCACCACCTTACACTAAAGAGTGATAAGATACTATCTTTTAATTTGCAGCTACTTATAAGAGTATTTCACTCCCATATGTCACCATGGAAACACATGTTCCTGTAGGGAAAATAAACTGTTTTTAAATTTAAGCATTAAGCTTCATTCAATCTGCCTTTCTGAATTCTCACTGAGTCAAGAGCATGGGATCCTCAGAAGTTCTGTGGCATGTCATGGAACGTAGTTGTACAACGGCTGTGTTTCCAATTCACATTTTCTGTGAAATACTTTCTAGGTCAAATGTTCATGCTTTTTAAAATAGAGAGAAGTACTTTTACTACAAAGAATGTTATTAATCATTATTTGACAGCAATTAAATAGGCACAATGAACAAGGATGTCCTCTGTCACTATTTCGTAGAAGCCTTGGAATAATTCATATTTCATTTTTACAACTAGTAGCAGTCACAATACAATGTTTCTCTACAGGTCAAGGAAATTTGCAAGGGATGGGGTCCTTTCTCATAAGTCAAAACACTCGTGTGAGTTCTCCCTGGAATCTGAAGCTCAGTAAATGTGAGTTAGGTCTTTAGACTTCAGCAGTATAGAGCACTATTTTAGGATCCTGCAGCTCTCTTTCTTCCTATTGTGTAGTTTCCTATCAATATTTATTTGATTATCTAATTCTCTAACTTTTGAGAAGAAAGTGACTTGGGAACTGAAGAAGAGTCTGACGAGTTAAAAGTATAGATTTCCCTAATGCTTATCAACCTGATTGTTTTCTGAGATGAGGGGTTTCTGCTAATACATTAATTTATCCATCCATCCATTCATTCTTTCAACAAAGAACTAATGGGCATTTATTCTATGCCAGATGTGATAGCAGATGCTAAAGGTGGAAATGGAACATGCAGATAAACAGAACAAGGTCTCTGGTCTCTAGAAACTCATAGTCCAGTGGGAGTTAATGTAGAACCCCTTGATGTGTAAAGAACACGTTCTGGCTCAAAGGAAGTCTTCTGCTTGTTGTTTACTTGCTGTGCTAATCTTATAAACAGGATTTAAGAAAGTCTGTTGTTATTCCTTCAATGAGTAGGGGAGGAGTTGCAATGAAAATATGTTTATTGATTTAGGAGATTTCAAATGCCAGATCAAGAATGGCTGCCTCACACTCTCCACAGCCACAGAATTACAAACCACCATAGGACCAAGAGCTTAAACTGATTTTCCTTCTTAATTTAAAAGACTAATCAAGACTAAATGCCTGATGCCTCACCTTTGATCTAGCTTGATCATCTAGAGAAGTCCAAGTCTCCCAGACTTTCCGTTCTCTCCAGGACTCTCATTTCTAGAAATTTCTGTGTATCTCCTATTCTAACTAAATCCCCGTTTCGCCTCTTCCCTCTAAAACCATCTCATTATGACCTCTGGAAGTGCAGGGTTTGTGGACAGCAAACTGTCCTATATTTGTCCCTTTTCTAAAATCCCTTTGACCCCTTGCCTTATGAGAGCTTCCTCTAATACCTTTTCAAAGAAGCACGTTTTCTCTCTCAGAAACTTAATGTAACTCGGGGCCAGGAGGCAGGATACAACGTTCCACTTGTTTGTCATTGTCCCTCCTAATTCTTCCTTTAAATGAGAACTCTTTTCAAATTCATGTCATGTCATGAATTCGACCACCTATAAACACTCTGATTGCTGCCATCCACAAACCACCACATCCTTTACATCCTTTTCCTGAAATTTTTCTTCCTCTTCACCACGACCCTATCACATTTTGGGTGACTTTATTATCCTTGTGAATAACTTATCTTGGACTCCAAATATATTGACCAGAGAAGAGAATCCCCTGAATATAATGTAAGCAGGAAGAATTTATTTTAGGGTAACAAATAATTTGAAGACTCATTGGTAGATCTGGGAAAACAAAAAAGAAAACAAAACAATGTTTTAAACTTTCAAGATTGACTCCCAAAGCTGGTATGGGCATCCAAAGGATCTGTTGCCCTTCTCTGATTTGGAAACTGCCAGCTCCAGAATCACACCAACACTACCATGATTAGAAAGCTGCCCTATAAGGAGATCCCAATAATTTAACTGCTATGATTTGCCCCAGCAAAATGGGTGCCCTGTCCTCTGCCTCTTGATATCACAAAGCTAGTGACTGGACACTGGGATCTTGGCAAGCACTGTCTCTACAACCCTGCTGGCCAGGAGAAATAGAAGCAGCATCAAAAGCATGGCATCTGACTTGGTTTTGCCTTTCAAAAATACAAACAAACAAGAAGACATCAGAGGGGAGAGTTCCCTCATATTTGCAATACCAAATCCATAAAGTTACACGCCATTTTACAGGTCTTCTGAGACTCTCTTTTTATTAGATTGAAGTAGGTGCCCTGTGTCTACTAAAATCAAATTCCTCTACTTGTGCTCTGGATTCTATCTGGGCTTCTGTCTGTTGTTTGCACTGTTCCCTGCGTCACCTCTATAGTGATTAATTCCTATCAGCACAGAGACATCCTATATTATATCACCATCTTAAAACACAAAAATGCCCCTGAGCACACACAGTGAGGTCCTTCCTGTTCCTCAGACATGCCAAGCCCCTTCTACCCTCCAAGCATTTGCTCGTATCTATCTATCTTAGAGTATTTTCCTTAGTTCTTTGTGTGGTTGGCTTACTCTCATAGCTAACATCTCTGTTCAAGTTAATCAGAGAGACTTTCTCTACTCACCCTGTCTCCCATGTCTCCTCCTTCCTTGACTCACTATCACGCCACTCTGTTTATTCTCTTCATAATTCTTAGCAAATTCTAAAATCGACTTATTTATGCGTTTACGTTCTTCTTGGTTCATAGGTTTGCTTCACTAGAACGTAAGCTTACAAGGCAGGTATATTCAGTCTTGTTCACTTCTGTATTCATAGCACATTACTTGGCACTGAGAAGAGGTTCAATAAAGATGCACTCGATAAGTGAATGAGTGTTCCGTACCAGGAGGAAGAAAATGGTGAGGAGGAATGTAAAGGGATGGGAGAAACAAATCTTCCCTTCCACATTTCCTTCCCTACTCAAGATTATGAAACCACACAAAGGGCCTCCTCACAGTGAGTAGAGAGGGTTCCAGATGTGACGGCCCCACATCTACCTTTGAGCTCGCAGCATTTCTTTTGTTTCTCATTTCAGAAAAGTTCTACTCTTCAATGATAGCTTTGATATATGGAGAAATATTTTCTTTTAATGCCACCTGATTTATGAAATAATTATTCTGGTGTTTATTTTTCAGCCGCCATTTCTCCCTTTAAAAAAATCTAGCTTGTTTCTTTTTTTTCTTGTTTTCATTTTTGTTACAACCCACATTGTTTCCTTCTGTTCAAGTTATGATTATCTTTCAATGGGGGTTATTTTTCTTGGACCAATTATTTGTTTACTCCCTATTGCATATTCTTTCTGTCTGAATTGCATGTTCTTTTCTCAACGGAGAGTACGAGCTTAATATTCTTTATTGCTTTGTCTCATTAAGTTCTGAGTCATTGCCTCATTTTCTGGTTCCATTTAAAATAATGAAGTGTTCTTGTAGGAATGGAAAAAATGTTTTGGTTGTAGGACCATTTTGGTTAATAAGATCACGTATGATTTCCAAATCAGACAATTTCAGAATTAAATAAGCCCTTGGGTATTGTTATCACAAACCTTTCCCCAGTGTGTGCCTCTCCTCTAGTATGCCACAATAGGGCAGGCACCACAAGGACAGACTCCCTGCCCATTGTGTTTGCCGCCCCATCCCCCATAGGCCAGCATGACTGCTGACACATAGTGGGTGCTCATTCAACATTTTTTTGAATGGATAAATGAAAAAATCTATTTGGGCAACATAAGTTTGAAGTTCAGAAAATATAAATGGAAATACATTGAGAAACTTTTGTCCCAAAAAAAAAACAAGCACAAAGAAGTCCACAGCCTTTTACTTGAAAAGCAAAATACTGTAGAAACATGTACCAGTAGGAGAATGGGTAAATAAGTATTATGTATTCATTCAATAGAATCCTATGTGCAGTGGTCAAAATGAATGAACTGCAGACACACTTATCAACATGGATGAGCCTCAAAAATACAATTTTGTGGAAGGAAAACCAAGGCATAGAAGAATAAAAAAGAATCATTCCATTATATGAAGTTTAAAAATATGCCAAATATACAAAATATGTGCTTTGGGGAGACACACATATGCATAGCAGAAGTGCAAACAAATACTTGATTATGGTAAACAAGAAATTCAAAGTAATGTTTTCTTGCTGCTGATGGGAGTGAATGGCAGGAGCCACCTAGGAAGGTGGCTCATTTTGACCACTGTGCACAGGGGCTTCAGGGCAATGCTTAATTTCTTTTTTCTGTTAGTGTTTTAATATATATATATATATATATATATATATATATATATTTTTTTTTTTTTTTTTTTTTTTTTTTTTCCCAATTACAGTTGATATACAATATTATATTAGTTTCAGGTATACAACATAGTGATCAGACATTTATGTAACTTGTGATCACCCTGATAAATTATCACCCATCTGACACTATATAATTTTTACAATATTATTGATTATATTCCATATGCTATACTTTACATCCTCATGACTATTTAGTATCTACCTGTTTGTACTTCTTAATCTCTTCCCCTTTTCACCTACCCACCAAACCCCCTCCCATCTGACAACCATCAAAATGTTCTCTGTATCTATCAGTTTGTTTTAGTTTGTTTGTTTATTTTGTTCTTTAGATTCCACATATAAGCGAAATCATATGGCATTTGTCTTTCTCTGTCTGACTTACTCCACTCACCACAATACTCTCTAGGTCCATCCATGTTGTTGCAAATGGCAAGATTTCATTCTTTTTGATGGCTGAGTAATATTCCATTGTATAAATGTACCACATCTTTATCCATTCATCCACTGATGAACACCCAGGTTGCCTCCTTTTCTTAGCTATTGTAAATAATACTGCAGTGAACATATGCATGCACATATCCCTTCAAAGTAGTGTTTGGGTTTCTCTGGATAAATACCCAGAAATGGGATTATTGGGTCCTTCTTTGTCTCTTGTTATAGGCTTTGTTTTAAAGTCTATTTTGTCTGGTACAAGTACTGCTACCCCAGCTTTTTTTTCATTTCCATTTTCATGAAATATCTTTTTCCATCCTTTTACTTTTAGTCTGTGTGTGTCTTTGGATCTGAAGTTTGTGTCTTTTAGGCAGCATGTGTAAGGGTCTTGTTTTCTTATCTAGTCAGCCACCCTATGTCTTTAGTCCATTTATATTGGAAGTAATTGTTGATAGATATGTAGCTATTGCCATTTTATTATTCATATTTTTTATCTTTTTTAAGAAGACCCATTAACATTTCTTGTAAAACTGGTTGTTGGTGATGAACTCCTTTAGCTTTTTACTTATTTGGGAAACTCTTTATCTCTCCTTCAATTTTAAATAGTAGCTTTGCTGGGTAGAGTAATCTTGGTTGTAGGCCCTTACTTTTCATCACTTTGAATATTTCCTGCCAATCCCTGCTGCAAAGTTTCTGTCGAAAAATCAGCTGATAGTCTTATGGAAGCTCCCTTGTAGGTAACTGCCTTTCTCTTGCTGTTTTTAAGATTCTGTCTTTGTCTTTAACCTTTGTCATTTTAATTATGATGTGTCTTGGGGTGGGGAGGCATTTGGGCTCATCTTTTTGGACTCTGCACTTCCTGGGCTTATATGTCTATATCTCTCACCAGATTAGGGAAGTTTACCATCATTATTTCTTGAAATAGGTTTCTAATTCCTTGCTGTCTCTTTTCTCCTTACGGTACCCCTATGATGCGAACGTTGGTATGCTTGATGTTGTCCAAGAAGCCCCTTAAACTATCCTCTTTTATTTATTTTTTATTTTTTTCTTTCTGCTGTTCTATTTGAATATTTTCTGCTACCTTGTCTTTCAAATTGCTGATTCAAACCTCAGCTTCATCTAATGTACTGTTAATTCCCAATTGGGTATTCTTCATTTCAGTTATTGTTTTCTTCATTTCTGATTGGTTCTTTTTTTGTGTTTTCTATATCCATTTTTTAATGTTTCTTATCTCTTTGTTGAAATTCTCACAGAGATCACTGAGCATCCTTATAACCAGCATATTGAACTCTGCATCTGGTAGATTGCTTGTCTCCATTTTATTTGGTTCTTTTTCTGGAGCTTTGTTCTGTTCTTTTATTTGGGACATGTTTCTTTGTCTCCTCAGTTTGGCTGCCTCCCTGTATTTGTTTTTATTTATTAGGTAGGGATGCTATGTCTCTTAGTCTTACTAAAGTGGCCTTATGTAGTAAGTGTGCTGTGGGGCCCAGTAGCACAGTCTTCCTGGTCTCCAGGAAGCTGGGTGCTCCAGGTGTGTCTCTTATGTGGTTTGTGTGTGCCCTCCTATTGTAGTTGAGCCTTGGTTGCTGTTTGCACATCACTGGGAGGTATTGACCCTCAGGATGATTGGTTGTGAGGACTGGCCATGACCACACTGGAGGAACTGTTGTGCAGGGGCTGACCCTACAGAGCAGTATTCACTTTAACAGGGCTCTGGTGCCTGCCCAGTCTGCCCTTTGGATGGGTCATATGCATAGGCAGCTGAATGGTGCTCCAGTAAGGTCTGAAGCTGGCCACCAGGTATGCTGGCCCCAAGGCCTCTTGCTAGTGGCCTCACCATAGGCCAAGTTCTGCTTCTGCCTGCGCCCTGCCAGAGGCCACCTGGCATGAGCCACAAAGCATTTCCCAGATATCTTACAACCACATTGGGCTTGGAGGTGCTGGAAAAACTCAGCTGTGAGCCAAGCTTGGTTGCCACTAGTGCCAGACTTGGGGCTGCTTAGCAAGGTTTACTGAGGCCAATTGCTGCTTATTTGGGGTTTGTGAGCCTTTGAGAGATTTTAGGAAAGTCTTCAGCATGAGCCAAGACAGGCCATTTGTATGGAAATCCACTGGAAACAGCTTGGGTGGGCCCACAAATTGGTTGGGGCAGGATCTCAGGGAATCACCAAGGCAGGACAGACTAGCAGTTTTAGCCAGGTTAATGGAGACTCAGATAACGGTGGCTGCCTGCATCTGCACAGTGGGAGTGTCAAGGGCCTAACAAAGAAACAATGGTTTCTTCCAGCTCCTCTGACTGGGATACAGCTGCCCCTACAGCCCTTGCCCTGAAGCCAGACAACTCAGTTCCTCCCGTATGTCCCTGGCGTCTTTCTGCCCCCAGTCCTTTAGCAAGTAAGTCCATGCATGGGCCCTTTAAGAGGAACTCCTGGAACTCTGTCTCAATCAGTTACACTCTCCTCTGGTTTTCACAGCCAAAAGCTGTGAAGACCTCTCTTCCCGGCATTGGAACCCCGGGGGTGGGGATCCTGGTGTGGGGCTGGGATCCCTCACTCCTTGGGTAGGCTTTTGCAGACAAGAACCGTCTTGATTTTTAACTGACACAGGTGAGTATGGGGACCAGTCCTGATTGTTGTTTTGTAATTTAGTTGTAATTTTAATTTGGTTGTGAGAGAAGGCAAGCACAGCATTTACCTACTCTGCCACCTTGACTGGAACTTAATTTCTTAAACTGGATGTCGAGTACACATGGTTTTTGTTTTATTTTTAATATTCCTTTATATGCCTGAAATATTTCATAATAAATGTAAAGCTCCATTGGACTGAAAAAAAAAATTGAGGAAGAAAAACATACTCTTTTTCTTACAGAAAGTACATATGAGGCCCAGGGAGACATTCATTGCATATTGAATGGATTCCTCAAAGACATAAAATGTAAATTTTATGAGTAATATATGAAAAAGTAATTAACATTGCCAATAACATCTTAGATTACAACTAGTATAATTTGGTATTCAGTATTTTCTTCCCAAACTATTAATTCCGGTTATTGAAAACATCAGTAACCATTGTGTTTAAGTCTTTGTAATTGCTTGTTAAAAGGAAGCAATCAATATGAAGGTTTAGAGTAAAATGTAAATAAACATAACTAAAAGGCTGAGTTTCTGATAAAGTTGCATAGAATTTGAGTTGCAAAAATTATCTGGTTAAAAAGTAAATTCTACTTTTTATCATAGTAAATATTTTAAATTAACTACAAATGTGACTCATTTAGTCCTCATTAACAACTGTTACTACCTCATTTTATAGAATAAGTAATTGAAGTACAGAAAGGTGAAGTGACTTGCCCAAGTGCACATATCCCAAAAGAGGTGAAGGCACAGTTGCCACCCACGTTGCCAAGCCTCAAAGTCCATCCACCAACATCAGTTTCCCACTGACACCTAATACATAATTTTGCAGTGTAAGACAAAATTGTATTTTTAAAGCTTTTAATTGTACTACATTATAGTTTTGTGAGGAGGAGAGCTCTTGAATGCATAGTATGTTCCACACAAATTGTCTGGCTCTGTCACCAAATCTCATAACACCCTACTGAGGTGGGTACTATTATTATCTATGTTGCATAGACGAGGAAAAGGAGGCACAGAGAATGGAAATAAGTTTCTGAGTACCTCATGACCAATCTTAAACTTTGTGTGTCAGAGCTCTTGTCCCATACAAAAACAAAACAAAACCACCCTACATTAGGGGACATGTAGAGAAGTATAAGAGGTCTTCTACGTGGGATACCAAAAGTCGGAGAGGAGCAGCTGGCTCTGAGTGGATTACAATGTTACTGGAGAACGTGCCAATTTAAAACTCTGGCCTTAAAATTTTGAAAGTGCGTTTCCAGCTGGAGGTTCGGAGAATTGGGTCAAAATGGTTGGATATATGATGGTTGGATACCCTTGGAGATGCCTATTCTCTATGTATCCTGGTGGCCGAGACCGCCATTGCCAATGCCGCGAAGGTGCCGGACTTCGGGGTTGTTAAAGAGACCCTCTAGGGCTGGCAACTGTCCTGCATGCTTGCCTTTCATGCCCAGACCCAGTGCCCACCTGCGGACTAGGATCTGACCTCCCTGTTTTTTTCTGACCGGCCCCTCACCGTGCTGGGTCAGGTTTCCAGCACTGAGACTTGGAAGTCAGAGCATGTAATCGACTTTGATGGAGGGGTGCAACAGGATTGCGGCTATAGGGCAAGCGAGAAAAAGCTGTGGGATCCACTCTGTCTGGGTCTGGCGCTCTGATGAGTCTGGGTGTGGGTCTGCCGCGACCTCGTGGGTGCCGGATCCCCAGTCTCCAGGCTAGCTGGGTTGCTAGAACGTGGCGGACTCCAGCTGGCTGTAGAGTTTAGGGCAGGTGAGTGTGTGTGTGTGTGTGTGTGTGTGTGTGTGTGTGTGTGTGTGTGGAGGTGGGTGGGTCCTAGCTCCTTTTCCTGAAGCCCTTAAGAGCAGAGGAACTGCAAGTTGGCTGGTGCCTTTCCCTTCTACTCCAGTTTGAGCAGAGTCCTGGCCTGGAGGTGGGAGACTGCATGAAAACAACACACAAAACCCGGGACCCTGCACAATCCTGGTGGTGGAGCTAGCGGGGTCGCGGGACCCCTAGGGTTTCCCCTGAGTTTCCGGAACCAGTCCAGCCACCCAGGCGTGCCCCTTCCCCAAGTCTTGGATCTCCTGGCCCTCTGGCCTCAGGTGTGGGGACACTGACAGCCAAGGCACACTTGGAGTTGCCTGCCGACTCTCGCTCTTCTCCCTCCTCCTGCCTTTCACGCAGGCGGGGCAGGCAGAGAGGGCCACCTGCACCCCGACCCCCAACTAGCATCCAGCTCCGGTACAGGGGCCTTGGGCCCCTATAGCTTTGCGGTCAGTGGGGAACCCCGCAGCTGCCAGCCCACAGTTACTCCTCCGCGAAAGCAAGAGCGGTCTTGAGTGGGCAGTCGGTTTCTGGAACCTGCGAGAGTCCACAGGAGTGTCATACAGTCCCTGGAGCCCGGTGTTCAACCTCACTCTCCCGCTGTTTAGATCCTCTCTTAACTGTCTCACATTTGATGCCTCATACTGTGTTGTACACTTAAACCATTTGTTAAGAGGATAGATCTCAACGTTAAGTGTTCTTATCACAATGCAATGGAAAAAGAAGTGACATGACTTTCTTATCCTCAATTTCGTTGATCTATGCATTTTAAATCTTTCAACTAAAACAGTATTCTTGGTGAATATTGAAATGTATGTATGTACTCCCTGAGCACTGCAAAGACTTTCCCATGTTACAGTCTGTGGCAGACGCAATGGGAGATCCCTTTGCACAAAACTAAATCTGACTGACAGGCACCCTGGGAAACCGAGAAATAGCACATGTTGGTGTGTAGTTACAAAAACAGGTTGGAATAATGGGCCGGGAAGGGAGAGATTATGATGGATGGGGTGCTTTGAGAACACCAAAGAAGGCAGGGCCTTAAATATCAGAGCTAGGAAGGATGTGTCCAGAAGCTGATCCAAGCGTGGGAGAGCATGCTGGGAGGAGGCCTGGGCAGAGGGTGTTAAGCACCATGTTTGAGTGACTGTGAGGCATTGGGTCAGGGCGTTATCTTGGAGGCGTAGTGCAGACCCGGGTTCCTACGCATTCTTTTCACTCCTCCACAACCTTTTGTGTGTGTGTGTGTGTGTGTGTGTGTGTGTGTGTGTGCGCGCGCGCGTGCGCGCGCATGCGCGCGCATGTGGAAATTTTTGCTCCGTTCATTTCTTTCTCTTCATAGCTGTAATCTCTACCCAATCAACAGCAACTTCCCATCAAATAATAATTACCTGTGCTTTTATTTATATATTAAAAAAAAAAAACAAACAGAAACAAATGGGTTATCTTTACAGTCTGCATCAATTCTTGATAAAGAAGATAAATGTAACAAGTAGTTCATCCTAGGCAGAAGCATTTTTCAGTATTCCCCTAGACACCTGGCTTTGGGTATTTCTTCATCAACATTTCCTCTCATTATTCTTCATAGTAATAAGGTAATGCTTCAAGGAGATACAAGGTAGAGGATATTACTGTGTTGGAGTAGCTTTTGATCAATTGCGGAAACATCCATAGACGAGAGATATATTGTGAAGAAACATATATGCATATGGTACAGTGTAGATTGAAACCTGTAAATGGTAAGGGAATGTAAAATAAAAGAGTGCTCAGAGAGAAATGGATTTCTGAATGCCAAGCTAAATTCCATGTTACTTTCTTTTCTATAACATATTGGGTTTGACAGTTTGACAAATAAGAGGTAGTTTGTATCAACAAAGGTTTCAGAATGGAGTTTTCTCTCTGCATCAGATCAATAAAATCAATAGCCTGATTTAGAGCTCAGCTATTAAGTTAGACATGTGATAGAATAGACATGTAAGTTGTTTTGTTTTGTTTTGTTTCATAGCTTTTGAGGCAGAAAACAGACAAACTGAAGCAGGGTTTTAAGGATACCTATCAATAATGTGACTAACAGGTATGTTATTCCAGTAACTAGAATTTCCTTCTACACAGTGAGCTATTCTTTTACAGGACACCTATCCCCACTTTCCCACAACCAAACAACAAGTTCAATGAATCCAAAGGCTGTAATGGTGACCATCCTTTTATGAGCTATTTCAAATTATAAGATATGTTGTCCATTTTATTCTGTATTTGCTACAAGAATTTTTGGAGGAAATTATAAGGGATACCATAAAGTAGTATGCTCTTCCCATCACTATTTGACAAACTTTTCTGTTGAATGTATTAGTGGTCCTCAGAGTATGATTCCTGGATGAGCTGCATCTTCTGAGCTAAAAAAAGATGTTCATCGCTTACAAATTCTGCTTTTCACCCAACAGAACATAGTTTAACCAAGTCCTCTGCCACTTTGTAGCAAGGATTGCCTTTCCTCCACTTCCCAATAATATGTTTGTCATTTCCTTCCAAAACCTCACCAGAAGCATCCTTAAGAATCATATTTCTAGCAACATTCTTTTCGTGGCAATATGAACAGATGTAGTCTCCAATATGATCAATTCTTTCTCTACAACTCTCTTCACTTTCTGGGCTCTCACTGCAATCACCTTTAATGCCTGTATTTTTACCAACAATCTCTTTAAGGCCATCTTGGCCTTTTCTCTCAGGCATCTCAAAAACTCTTCCAGACTCTTTCCATTACTCAATTCCAAAGCCATTTGCACATTTTTAAGTGTTTGTCACAGGAGCATGCCACTTCCTTGTGCTAAAATCTGTGTCTGTTACTTAGTACTACTGTAACAAAATACTACAAACTGGGTACCTTAAAATAACAGAAATGTATTGTTTCAGAATTCTGGAGGCACAAAGTTTGGAATCTAGGTGCCAGCAGGGTTGATTCCTTCTGAGGGCTGTGAAGGAAATGTGATCTTGTCTCTCTCCCAGCTTCTGGCAGTTTGCTGGCATTCTTGGGTATTCCTTGGCTTGTAAATGTATCACTCTGATCCGACACCTTTACATGACATTCTTCCTGTGTCTCCTCACATAGTCTTCTCTCTATGTACATCTGTGTCTCGGTTCAGATTTCCTTATATGAGGACACAGTTATATTGGGTTAGGATCCCATTCTAATTGAATTAGGGTTTATTTTAATTTCACTACATCTACAAAGACCCTATTTCCAAGTAAGTTCACATTTTGAGGTACTGGGCGGTTAGGACTTCAACATATATATTTTGGGGATACACAATTCAACCCATAACAATATCTATATATGTTACAAGTCAAAAATACATTGTTATAATTATTACTTTATATAATTTTATATATTTTAAAGGAGATGAGAGAAGAAAATATTTATAGAGTTGGCTATATTAACTGTCTTGTATTCCATTTCTTGTTTTCTTTATTTGTTCCTATGGATTCAAGTTACCATCTAGAGTCATTTTTTAGCCCAGTATTGTTTTCTCCACCCCACCCCCTCTGTATTATTGTGAAATATATTACATTTGTGTATGTTATAGGCACAGTAATATATGTGTATACACACTTATTTTACTTGCTTTTTTAAAAAAATAGACTTTATTTTTTAGAGCAGTTTTATGTTCACAGCACTATTGAGCAGAGGTTTGGAAGGACATATTTAGTCTGTAGCTGGAAGTAAGAAGACCACATTGGCAATTAGTCACCACCTAATTTCACTTATGCTCAATTGTTGCCATTTTTTCATACCCATACATGTTCTACATGTGCTAAACTGGATAATTAATGGAGGGTATTACTTATCTGACAACACTTGCATATTTTAAGTTTTTATGATGGCACAATTCTCTACAGTTCTCCAATTAATATGGTTATAGGTTTCTGGTCACTCATGGTAGGAGAGTGAATTGACAGTGGCTTCCATATGGCTCTTCCTTTCATAATTGGCTTTGCTATAGGTCAGGGGTCCAATGTTGAAGTATTATTAATTGCTGAAGACACCATTCAAACTTTATAATTAGGAACCTAGAAAATAACCAGTGAAAGGTGTTAGGGTATCCCTGGGTCTACTGGGAGGCAAACAGGTCAGAATACTGTGTATCATCTGAACTTGATTAGCTTCCATTCTGACCAGTGGAATACAGTGACATTGACGATCCCCACTCGTTAGTGTTATTTTAGAGACTGTATTTAATAATACCTAAAAGAGTTTGGAATGTTTCCCTTTTTCTAAGACACAGTTACCCAGATAAAATGGCCACACATTCCTTTGGAGAAGGTTAGGAGGAAAATTCAAGTGCACAAAATGGTGTTAGTTTCTGGTCTTCTCTCAGTGGTAGCCAACCCCCTTCATTTAACGGCCTCTGGGTCTGTGAATTGACTCGGGGCTTAGAACTGTTTGAGAGGCAGTGATAGAAGCAGGGTAACTTTAGATCTGGATTTTCTCTTTTAACAAATCAAATATAACCTTGGTGATTGCTTATTGATTTCATTCCTGGAACTTCCCATTTTAGCCAGAGTCAGAGATCTCATACCATGTTTCCCCGAAAATAAGACCTAACCAGAAAATAAGCCCTAGCATGATTTTTTCAGGATGCCATCCCCTGAACATAAGCCCTAATGCGTCTTTTGGAGCAAAACTTAGTATAAGACCCAGTCTTATTTTGGGGGAAACACGGTATCTCAATGCACTTCCCATTATGTTGATGATGCCACTTGGTTTTAATCATTTCGGGCTCCTGTGAAATTTGCTGATATTAGAAAAATGCTTTTTGCTTGCTACACTTCCTGAATAGATTACTGGTCTAAATATCATTGCCAGTAATTAACATTTAAAAGATTGGTGTTTCCCTCCCCCCGCGCCCATGTCTTTCTACCACAAGCATGAACAAGATTGATTTGGGTTCTAGTGGGCAAGGAATAAAGGGAAAATGGGTGAAATGCTCAATGAATCTAGCATTTCAGTTTTCAAAGTAATTGAATTCCTTCTACTTTGCACCAAAAAATTTCTTACCTCTCTCTGTCACTTGGCATGGGCTAGTATTAGGCAAGTTGATGAAATCATACTAAATGCCTTAGCTGGCACATTGATTGTAGCTTTGGGTGCTTACATCAGATATTTATGAAGTCAGCTCTACCAAAATTATATTTGGATTAAAACCAATCCAAAAAAATCAAGATCTTTTAACAACCATTTCCACAAATATTCTCTAGATTAAAATAAAAAACAAAACCATATCAGTTAATGGAGTCTTTCAGTTCCTTCTAGTCATGCCTTTCTTTCTCTTTACATATTTGTTACCATGCCATTTTGAGTTATTGTGCTGTGTACTGGAGAAGTAGTGAAAAGAGAGGCACGAATGGGATTTATATATGTATGTCCCCTGAAACAGCGTCAGAATAACTTTATGTAAAGAAAGCCCTGTGGTGTTTCTGAGGGATTTGTGATTTTGAAGTTCTTCATTTCTTCTAAGTCTATTTAGATACAGTGTTAAAATTGTTAGTATCTTCCTTCTTCATGATTAGTGCTCCATTGTTTGTATAAGTGATTAGTTAAGATTGTGTCAGTCTACTTGGGGGCAATTTGGAAACCTACAGCATCAGTTTTTGTGTTTGGTTTTCCATAATCTCAGATTTAAAGGCAGTTGGTAAGATCCTGTGATGATTTTAAGATCAGGACTTCTCATTTGCTTTTCTTTAAGTTCCTTTTAATTGTCAGGGCTACCATTTTCCCCAACAGTCTGAAATCTACTTATGCCCTCATTTTGGTTAATGGTAGCAGCTATTTGTTCTGCTAGAGTTTCGCACTTACTGAGCTCATTGTCTGAGATGAGTACAATTGTTACCCTGATTAGCTGTTTGGCCACTTTATAGCAATGGCTACTATTTCCTCTTCCTGGAATGAGAAGTGAATTTTTACTTCCATCTGGTCTTCCTTAGCCCAGTAAGTAAGTTCAAACACTGCATATATCCCTGAGGTTCTTTTGCCTAAATTCTTCTCTGGTACCAATTTCTCTAATTATGGTATCCTTTGTTGCAAAGGATAGAAACTAATTCTTGCTAATTTAAACTAAAAGTAATTTATTCAGAGCACACTTGTTTACTGATAGAATAAAAAGGAAATCTGAGCAACAAGGGCAGGTCAGGAGATGAAATAGCAGAGATTTTTGAACTATCTCTAGGGCATTTCCTCCAGTTAACTCAAGTCCAACTGCCTTCTGTCCTGCTGAATCTTTGCTCAGGGTTCAAATTGGCCTTGTGGTGATGGCAGGGGGAGGAGTGGCAGGAGAATAGTTTTGGGATGAGCAGCCCCTATAGCCACACGTGGTGTGGGGATGGATCATGTGTTCACAGAAGGGTTATGAGGCTGACCAAAGAGACACTAAGATTACTTGCTAACATATGATTTGGCTACTTGTATAGCCTGCCTTCCTTCCTTCCTTCCTTCCTTCCTTCCTTCCTCCCTCCCTCCCTCCCTCCCTCCCTCCCTCCCTCCCTCCCTCCCTCCCTTCCTTCCTTCCTTCCGTCCTTCCTTTTATTCTCTCTCTCTCTTACTCTTACTTCTCTGTCTCTCCACCCCCCCTTCTTTCTTTCCTTCTTTTCTCTCTCTCTCTCTCTTTCTCCCTCTCTCTCCCTCTCCCTTCCTCTCTCTCTCTTTTATAATGCAGACTACAATGATTTAAAATACTTGGGTCATGTAATGCTTAGAAGATAATTTTCTTGTTTTCTTGTTACTAGTTGTGTTTATTTCCTAAATAGAATTGTCAGAATGTGCAGAGTACCTAGAAAAATAGCATCCATGTCTATGTAAAAATCACACCATAATTATAACTAATATTGTTATTTATTAAAATTAGATAAATACATAAAGGAATGTGTGATTTAACTAGCTTCTTCAAACTTTGGGGATGATGGAATAAGGTAAGTGAAAGTAGAACTATAAGCAAATGTTCCTGCATTATAGGGGAAAGATTATTATTAGACATATTTTTAAAAATTCCTAAGGTTATTAATGGAGAAGAAAGAAGCTGCTCAGCATGCATATATTGAAAGTAATAACAATCTCAACATGAGTCTCAAAGGCATATAATTAGCTTATGTAAAAAAATATTTTTGATCAGTAGCTTTCAACTCTGGCTGTGAATTAGAATCATCTTTTTAAAAATGCAAAAGCCCCGTCACCATTCTCAAAAATTTACTAGTGGGGCCCAGTAGGAATGCAATGTTGAGCAACTCCGTGGGACTCCATTCACATCAAAATTATATGCATGATGCCCCATGGATTTGTAGCTAGAAGCAGTAGCCTGACCATCAGCATTTTTTCAAAGCTCTCCAGGGTTG
The DNA here is from genome assembly GCF_057876585.1 of Rhinolophus sinicus. Taxonomy (NCBI): domain Eukaryota; kingdom Metazoa; phylum Chordata; class Mammalia; order Chiroptera; family Rhinolophidae; genus Rhinolophus; species Rhinolophus sinicus. Next base: position 44,854,893 of record NC_142501.1, on the reverse strand, counting down.
CGTGCGTGTTTTTCAAATATTTAGCCAGATTTGCAACCACTAAGTCAGACAATCCCTTGTCTCTTACTCACACCCCAGCTTTAGAGTGCCTTTTTGTGATTACTCATCTACATTCTCTTTGTGTTAAACGTGAGCTCACCTGTCTACAAATGCGATGGCTGGAACTAAGCATACTGAACACACAAAATTACTTGTTTCAGCTTGAACCTCCCATGGATGACACTGAGTACTGATCTTATTCTAGGGCAGGTATAGCAAGATCTGTACTTAGAGCATGTTTGGTGACATTGAAATACACAAATCTGAATGGTAAATGGATAATTTTGATTTATCTGCAGTAATAGCACATAGTAGAAGAAATCATCAGTCTGTAGCTAATCTCTATACCAGCAGTATGCTTATTACCCCATCACCTCCATAGTTTGCTTTATTTTTATTTTTTTCATAATGATAGGATGTGTATATTAATTTAGAAAAGGAATAAAGTATGAAAAAATTCAAGTTATTCATAACCAAAAATTTTAATGCGATTTTGGTTTTTTCCCCCCATTTTATCTTTTGAAGTGTGTTGGTATGTTATATATTAGAAATAAATGATGGAAAGAGGTGAAAATCAAATATCGGAAAAAATTGTCAGTCAAGAAAGAAATTGTATAAATCGTGAGTTGGTGATGTTGACACTTGCCCAAAAGTAACACTTTTATTTTTAATTTATGAAGCTTTCTTTTTGTGGATTTGGATGTTTGTGCAACCCTTGAACTTCTTGTAAAATGTGCCAGTTGCTGAGATTTGGATTTTTTCCCAATAGGATTTGTTTTCTTGTTTATTGGTGCTGCCTTTGACTTTATTATATGCTTATGTCAAATCCTTTTGTTTTTAACATGCATGGAAACTATTAAAAAAGGTTAGAAAGCTGGTGGTTGCAGTCACCATTTTCAAATACTGAATCCTTAATAAAGCTTGTTTTACAGAGGACCAACTGTAAGCATTTGGAAAGTTCACAATTTGTGAGATATTGAAGCCTCTGTCATAAGAGGTATCAATGAAGATATTGATATTAATTAAACTCAAAAGAAGGTGGTCCTGACCACTGTGATAACGTTCTATGCATTTGTGCAATATTGCCTGAGTGTATAGTTCGACTGAAACAGCTCTATGCTCTTCTCTGGGAATGTCTGAGAGTCTGGTACTGATACTTAGGCAAGATAAGACTGAGATATATTAATGATTTATAATGTGCTGTTTAATGTTCAAAACAGCCCTGGAGGCACCAAGGCAGGAGTGTCTACACTGTTGAGGGATGTGGGAACTGATGGTTTACACCTAGTGTGATCATTGCACAGCCTGGCTTGGAGATGTGACCAGCAGGGTATAAAAGATCCCATTGTTAACTTGCACCTAAGCCTCCCTGAAATCAAGATATATCTTGTGTTATTGAGAAAAGGCCCCTGAGGGTTCACTTTTGCATGTTTCTGAACCCTGGATGACTGCTTGGGCATTGTTTCCCTGCTGTACTGTCTTCTTTACCTTTATTGAAGCCTTACATGAATACGCTCTGTGGAGTGTAGGGAAGGAAGAAACTTTCCTCTCCCCTTCCAGATTCTTTTGGCTGGTCTAATAATCAAATAGGCAGGACACAGATTAATAAGAGGCAATAACCAAATATAACTACATACGTACGTGCGGGAACCCCACTTACATGAGCGAGTCAGAGTTCCCACATACATGAGAGGTTCAGAGATAGAAAGATAAAATGAAGTAAATATGACTTTCTGAGCTAAGGATGAGGTAAGGCACTTCAGGGCTTCAGAGGGAAGGAAGGTCATTCACAGGACGATTAGAAGAGCAGACGTTCAGTAATTAGAAGTTTGCCCTGCCCTATAGATAGGTCATAAAACTTATTTCTGGTGATTATTATTATTATTATGGGCAAGGACTCTAAATAAATTCTTTAAGGGAGAAGTGAAAATTTCTTGTGAGCTTGCAGGGTCTTGATTGCCTTCAGCTCAAAATAATTCACATGCCAAAGTGGCACCTGTTGGGGAGGCCTGTTCTGAACCCCTTCAGGACTCTTGTGAGTCCTTTCAATATTCGACCCTAGGTAATAGATGCATAGACTATTTACACTTGGCTCCATATATGAGGCTAAGAATGAATAAACTAGAATGCATCTAAATATAAATTGTAATCTAGTATACTTATACACAACACTGATTATAACTTGAAAATCTGGTATTAAATCTGCATTTAACTCTGTATATTACTTGCTTCTCACTTTTGTTGTTTTCAGACTTATGTCTTTGTCTTCAAAATTTTGAACTGCATGATGTCTGTTTTTTGACACACAAGACAAAATGGAGTGCAATGTAAAGTATTGGTAACTTTCAGAAAGTTTGTTCAGATGATTTGCATATTGTAATAGTTTCACGTTATTGGTCAAATTGTAACTCACTTTTAGCATTTAAATCAATCTTAAATAGATTCCTGATTTGTAAGTTCCTTTTCACATTATAATGAAAAAAATGAGAGGAGAGTTTTTGGTGGGTAATGAAATTGTCTTTAGTTTGCTAACAAAGACAACATTTTTTGTTTATGTTACCTTTTAATTTGTATTTTCAAACTTATGCAGCTGCCAATATTCTATGCAAAAATGTTATTAGTTTATTATGTAATCAATTCTTAGTTTTATGCATCCCTTTAGTGCTAAGAAATATTTTTAGTATCTTCACAGAAATATAGTTTAAACTTTCTTTCCAATGGAGTTGTTTCTGCTTTACTCTTTAAATTTGATTTTTATTTAATGGAAGGATGTACTTCACTTTCTATTTAATTTATTCATATGCTGCTGAACATATTTTTACAGCAGTATATTTGTAAATTGTGGCAGAACTTTCTTACTAATAATGAAAAACTATATAATAGGTAGATTATAAATACTAGTACATTTTGAAACAGTATATTCAATTTCCCCATCTATTTAGAATATCATTTTATAAAATTTTCAAGATTAAATTTTCATGTACACTGTAAACATTTGGAAATATTGCAATTTTTTTTTGTCTGAAATATTTTTTCCCATGAATTTGTATTATGGCTTAAATAAGTATGTTAGTGTAGTATCTCGGCTTTTGCTTTGCTTCTGGCTATATGATCATGGCCAGAGAGTTTAGAATCTGGGAAATCTTGTTTTACCTATGAATGATATAAGGAAGGGCAAAAATGTTTTGTTTTCAATCTAGCAATTCCTAGGTGTTCTTCCTTGCTTATTTAATATATTCAAATATTTCTGAAAAGTTTGTATTAGCCACATTATATTTTACATATTTGAACAGAAACTCACTATTCAAAGGAATCAATTATTATTGATTATAATAAGAACTTGATAAGATTAAGATACCATTTGTAGTAAAAATCTTCATTCCCAACATTTTTCACTTACATATGAAGAGCTTTCATTTAATGGGAGTACATCTATTTACTTTTGAAGTCACTGTACATATTTTGACCTTGGTCTATATTCCTCAACCTATAAAATGTGAATCAGAGAAGGACTTACATATGTTAAGGACAATTTCCATACAATTGAAATGGAGAGGAGCAGTACATTGTCAGACTGCAGAAAATAAATCTGAGAAAATTATTCCACTGCTGCTTTCTCAGTAACGCCGTTCAGGGAAATATTTAATAGCTAGTGACAGAAATCCAACATGTACCAGTCTAAGCAAAACATGAATGTCTTTCTTTTTGTTGTTGTTGTTGTTGTTTTGTTTGTTTTGTTTTTTGTTTTTTTAAGAAACACATGAGGCTCGCTCAGAGAAAGGAAGGAACTCTTGCAGGAACAAGGCAGTGACCTGGATCTCAGCAACGTGTAGTGAGAACTGAAATGTTACTTTCATTATTGCTCTCATTTTCTTTTTGTTTGAGGGCTTCTCCACATGGCCAGGATCACGATCCAAAAGGACAGCCTCATCCCTGGGGACGGCTGGTCACTGATCTAGCTGAGTCATACGAGTGGGTATTAGGATTGCTTTGTGCACTGACATGGACAAACCATATGACAGAGAGGTGGTGGGTGGCAGGTTGGCTGTCTGCACCAGAACAATGTTTGGGGCAGGGAAGAGCAGTTATTACCCAAGAAAAGGGTAGCTATTACCAGAAGACAGTAGAAAGTGGTTCTAGGCAGAGGAAGCCATCATACGGCAACTTTTGCATGGACTCAATATGGGTGCAGTATGGCAAATAATTCCAAATTAACTTGATTTCCTTACTGATAGGGTTAACCAGGTAATATAGTATAGAATGGCTCAGATAAATCTTTATTTCATCAAATTATTCGGCAAAGTCTTACAATATCCTGTGAATAAACTATGTATTACAGACTGAATAATAATACCTTTTGATGACTTATTAAGTTCAATAATCTAATATCAATCTGAAGTGAGGTCTCTGGTAGTATTTTCTAAAAGTCAGTCTTTGAAATGTGAAACATTGCTTTTGTAGTATTTTTAATGAAGACAATAAATCAAGATATTTTTACTAAGAGCATCTTGTGGCCAGGCATTTTTTCTAGGCTCTGCTGATAGAAAACACACTAGACAGCTCCCTCAAACAGCTCACTGTCTATTAGGGAAGATACATACATAAACTAATGATTACCTTAAGAGAATATTGTTTTTAAGACATGTTAGCCTAAGTTGAGGGTATATAATAAAGGAATTCTCAGAAATGGTGACACTTGAGCTGAATCTTTCAGTAGTCACTTTGGAAGGGCAGGAGAAAGACATTAAGTAGAAGCATTGCATAGGCAATGTAATGGGAATAGCATCACATGTTCAGCATCAGCAAGTAGTTCTGTACGTTCAACTATCCATTAAAAATGGAAGTGGAATATGAATATATAATTTAAATTCTGTGTGTTTGGAGCAAGGATCTGTTTGGAGGAGTAAAGGGAGATGTGGCTAAAGGGTGGGGATCTGATCCTGAAAAGGGTGTGTGCGACTGAGGGGAAGTCCATTGAGAGTTAATCAGGGTAACAGTATGTGTTCAGAAAAATCCTTGGGATGATTCCAGTTTAAAAAAATAGAGTAAAGCATCTCTATACTGCTCCAATAATTGAACTCAATTATAACCTATGAAGAAGGGCTTCCCCACACAGCTACATTAAGGCAGGTAGCAGAGTAGAAGTAGTACCTTGGCAGATGTCCAAAAGTGGTTTGCATAACCTCAGGGGCTGTATCAACAATACGTCCTTTGAAACAGCCAGGTCCTGGAATGTGGGAGGGCTGTGAGAGTATCTCTGAACTCCCCTTGGCACTCCTGTAGCCTAGCTGACAAGGCTGATGAATGAGGAAGTATGTATCCCACTAAACTTAAACTAGTGGTATGACAAATTGCAGCCAAAAATGGTAGGTGGTGCAGCTAGTGAGGCTGGCCAGCTGTTAAATAATACCACACACACACACTCACAAACACACACACACACACAAACACACACACGGGTGTGCACACTTCTCATAAAAAGGGGGCTTCACTTAGAGTCAAGGAGACTTTCTGTTATGTACTGAGTAATAGCCTTGGAAAGAGTACTGAAGGAAATGTCTGAAAACAAACAAAAATCCGAGTCACTTTCTGACCCATCTCCTCTCATTATCCTTCCCCTCAAATAATGTTTAACCAAAAGGTAACCTGAAAAATCAGGCCACATTAAAAGATTTGCTTCAAACCAATAGAATATAGTGATTATGTTACTTATGTTGTATGATGTGCCATCTTGCTAGCATATTCCATGTAAAGGCTCTCTCTCCTTTGCTGGCTTTGAAGAAGCAAGTTTCATGAATCCTATCTCCCCAAGGAAATGAGTTGTCAACAACATAGGGAAGCTTGGAAGCAGGTCCTTTCTCAGTCAGGTCCCCTCGTCCCTTGATTACAGCCTCCTGAGCCCCTCAGCAGAGGATCTATTAATTGTTAAGTCAAGCTGGGACTTCTGACTCACAGAAACTGAGATTAAAATATGTGTGTTGCTTTATGCTGCTAAATTTGTTACACAGCAATAGAAAACACATGCAAATACAGAGGGTGCCCCAAAAATGTATATACATTTTAAGAAAACTGTATTAAAATTGTAATATTCAATATATACCGCTAACAAAAGAAGAATACAAGTCACATTTGACTTCTGCAATTACAAGAGGTGCTTAAAATGGTTACCATTAGCGTCCAGACACTTCTGATTATGGAGAACTACTGCTTGAGCAACATTGACCAAATTGTCCACTTATATACATTTTTTTGGCACCCCCGGTATATATCCAATTACTGATTTCTGAAGTTTATAGTTTCATGACCAAGACAAATGAAACAGTTTCTTGAAATAGAGTATGATAAAAGTTATACTAGGGGAAGTTTAGGGGTTTGTTCCCAGAGAAATGAAAGTAATTCAGTGTTGCTGATCTCAGGAGAGAGAAAGCTCTCCAGGGAGTTAAAAGAGCAGATCAGGGGAAGCTTAGTGATTCTTGCTCAGAAACCTTACTTATGTTGGAGCAAAGGGTAAGCAATAGAGAATTTAAAGCATCAGAGTGGTAGAATCTAATTTGAATATTAAGTTGATCACTCCAGTAGTTGTGAGAAATTTAAATTTTTACCTAAAAGATTGGAGTTGGGGAGATAAACATAATTAAATTGAGAAGATGAGGGTTAGAATTAACAATATGGCAGTGAAAATGGATAATGGAGAGGCCACAAATATATCTGAAAGTATTATAAATACAGATTTGTTTGGCCTTGGTGACTCACTGAATTTGGGGGATTGAGGAAAAGAAAAACTGACACTGATATTGCTGACTTGTATGGCAAAAAGTAAGAGACAATGCTAAAATATATTTTCAATAGGTAAAATAATTCTCATATGGATGTAAAATACACACATCAAAGATTTTAACTGAGCTTATTGAACTTACTAACGTTTTAGATTAACAGTAAGATGTTATTGGTTCAAAGGATAAACTGAAGACATGAATAATTGGAATGCTGAAATAAATTTGCTAAATAGATGCAAAACTTACAATATCCTGCAGGACAATGAAATATAATGTTTGGAATAATTGTTCCCATAGAGTGGAAATCAAACTGGTCAAAATTAATTTGTAATTCTGTGGATGAGAATAATTAATCTCAGTTTTTTCTAGTTTATAAAGTTGCAAAATAGCCAAAATCAACGGTACAAGCAAATGTTCAGTCTCAGCATTCCATTGAAAGGACACCCTGTAATCTTTTGTCCACTTTGGTGTTTTAGAAATTTCCCAGACGGTAGTGCCAAAAATGAGTCCAGGAGAAAAGTGAGTTCAGAAAGGAACACAAGACAGAGAAACCTCAGCATATCATTGTGAGACAGAAAAACTTCCTTTTCCCAGTAGTGGACCGAGAGCAAGAGGGCAGATCCCATGTCAGCATCTTTCCTTCTCATGGGTCCAACTTTGAATGAGTTTGGTGTAGAGAAACTTCAGGAAGGCACTGGGAATTCAGGAACACTAGAAATTATGGTACATTTTCCTGGGCATAGCCTGAGTGAGGCTGCAGGCCTGCAGGAGAATTTGTGCATTTGGCTCAGCACGACATCCAACATTAATGGAGTGAAAGTGAATTTTGAGGAGATGTGAGACTAAATATATGTGCCGCAGGCTATACTCCTGCTCTACATGGCCTCCAAATGGCATGCAAGGGACTGAGAAGTGCCTTTTACTCCAGTGGAAAGGATGCAGAGGTGCTGGGAGGATCAGGGGAGCCAGGGAGGCCCCAGACATCAGGAAGTGAGAACTTCAAGGCCGAAGGCCAGTGCCACACCCCTCATCATATTCTTTGCACACTTTAGTGTGCTGTGAGTATAATCTGCAGCTTCTTTTCAATAAAGGTTAAAGGAGAGTGCTATCAGAAAATAGAGAGGCAGGTGCATTTCATTCTTCCATTGAGAATTTAGTGAACACTTAACCATGGGTAGAAAATGGGCTAGTATCCTTTTTACTCTATCTCCTTGAAAAAGAAAAACTACAGAGAACACACATTTTAGGGAAAGATACATGTATACACCTCTAACTTCTTCCTTTCTTAGCAGGAGGGGATTCCTGTATTGTTTGAGTTCACAGAAATTTCAATCAAAAATTCAGCCAATATTTATTGAGGACTCCTATGTGTTAGGTGTTATGCTAGGTACTGGGGAAGACCAGTCATTAACACCATAGACACAGTGTTTGCTTTCCTTCCAGTCTAGTTGGAAAGCAGCAATTACACAATTGTGGTATAACTTAGTAAGCATGATGCTAGGCTAAGTGCAGTATGCTAGAGGAGGTCTATGGCAGACACTGAATTCAGACTTACACTCTATCTTCAGGCTTGGTTATATTACTGTTAAGGTTTCCACAATTTACTTAGAGATTCTTTAACTTATCCAATGGATACCATGTGTGGAACACTTAGGCTAAGCTATACCATTCAAAATGGGAAGGTTCAATCCAAAACTGATCAGCTAGCATGACATCAGAAAGGCCAAACTTTAGAGAAACTGGCCAAGCAAGTTGATCAATGGTTTGAAACTTTGCTAATTAGCATTCTAATGTCAGAAATTTGTTTTTATTGGTGAAATTGATGGCTTGAGACTTAGCAAGATAAATGTTATAAATAGACTCTAATTGGTGATGTTGATTAAGGGTATTCAAGATGCGAAGATTGGCTAAAATATTTTAGATATACTCATACATAAACAGAGGGTAATAATACACTAAACTTGATAACCTAGACTTTTGGGAGGTTTGAGCTCTGCATGATCCTGTGTCCAGCCACTGATGTAAAGGATTTCTGGTTTTCTGATGCTGCCTCTTAGGGAAAAAGAATCCTGCTTTGGCATGTTGTTGTGACTGTCTTGAGTAAAAGTTTCATGAAAAGTGGGGGTTGGAATATGTAAAAGGACAAAGATCTGGGACTTTATTGAAAGTTTATAAAACAGGTTATATGAATTGCTTTTGTTCCTGCATGCTAAGGAATGTAAGTTTAATAAATGTGGCAGGATTTGGTCTGAGATTTGCTTGCCATATAACCTGGTAGTAAGATTGTGGAGCAGGAGTACATGCTCAGATAAATACCATTATTTTCTACAAAGAACTTGTGTGAGTCAAGGGTAAAACTAACTGAGTTAACATATTAACTTAGAAATGTCAGTGAGTTAGCATAGTAGTTTATTTCTCACTCAAGGAAAGTACAAATGGTTGATGGAGGTGGGAGAGGCTCCTGCTCCACACAGTCATTCAGGCATCCAGGGTGTGAGAGCACATGGCTTTCAATGTTGCCCTGGGTGTCAACATTCAGTGGGAAGAAGGAGGAATCACATGGGAGGTTCTTAATGCCAAATGTCATCTCTGTCTGTATTTCATTGGCTAAAATTAAGTTATTAGATTGGTGCCAAAGTAATTGCGGTTTTTGCAATTATTTTTAACCTTTTAAACTGCAGTTACTTTTGCACCAACCTAATAAATGGCCCCACCCATATATAAAGGGGCTAAAATGATATAGTCTCTGGCCAAGAGGATGCCTTCAGTAACCTCCTCCAGTAACCAATAGCCCTGTGAAAGTGGAATATAGATCTTTGGTGGACAGGCAGTTCTCTCTGACACAGAAGCTGAAAATTGCGTATGACCAACTGCATTAAGTCAGTTCCCAGTATTGCTTTAAAACTGTCTGTTCTATGGCTTACCAAAACACAAAATTTAGAAGCTAAAGCCTATTTCATTCCTTTGTATGACCACAAAATATTAGTGTCAGAGGTTTCAGTATGATATAATTAATATGATTTAATTTGTGCATGTACCAAAAAGAGGGCTGTATTTTGAAAAAGATGTTTATTAACCCTAAGAAACCCATCCCAAGATAGTAAAATAATTCCTGTGACAAACTTGTGCTTTAGATTCTTAAAATTAGATTCCTCCCATTTTATATAAAAATGGCTTCTCTTCTCATTCAAAAAGAAAAGTTATGTTTGAGCTCTGTAATGTATCCTCTTTAAAAGATAGCATGTTCATATGAAAAAAAAAATTTTCAAATAAATAATGAATTGTTGAAATATAGTTATTCTTATAACAATGAAAATGTTGTCCATTGTATCAGCCAGGAAACAGAAAGAAAGAGATGGCACCATCAAGCTCAGTACTGAGGAGTTTAATAAAGCTTTGTGCCTCAACTTCCCCAAAGATGTAGGACAGAATTAGGGACATCAACTGGGATAGTGAAATACCTTGAGGCAAGTCCCAGCAAGAAATTGTTACTTCTAGGCCTGAAGAAGCAAAGGGAGCAGTCAGTGGGAGGAACCCAGAGAAGGCTAGTATATGGAGGCAATGACCTGGAGTGGCAAATGGAAGATATTAATTCAAATGTAGCTAAATTTCATCTTTAATTATTTCATCTAAGAATTTCCTATCAACCTCACTCAGTAAAGGAATAATAAATAATTCAATGGTTAAGAGCATGCTTCTGGAGACAGACTTTCTAGGTTCTGGCATTGCTGCTTAATCTCTTTGTGCCTCAACTTCCCCATTTGAAACATGGAAACTTACCTTTTGTTGTTCAAAGGCTTAAATGGGTTACTCTAAGTTAATTCTTAGAGTAGTCTCTGACACATAACAAGTGCCATATAACTTTTACCTATTTAATTGGGTCTCTTGCATTTTTATTTTATTAAAAATAATACACACATACATCAAATCATCTCATAATGCCTCAGTCATTTTTCCAGGCTTTAAAGTATATTATCATTGGGTAGATCCTATGAAATGGGTAGGTTTTTGTCTGCTCAGTATCTGTTTCGGGAACCACCTCCCCTCAATGCCATTCACATGGTTTAGGTTAAGCTGTCCTTTTGCCTAGCAAGCACTCATAACCTCCCTTCCAGGAGACTGACTCATGAATTAAATTAAGCTAAGTAGATATCCGTTTTGAGTGGTCTTGGGGCCATTGTTAGATTGAATCCTCTTTTTACTATAATGGTTAGCTGTAAGGAATATCTGAACCTAGAATTGTTGGTAGCTATATTTCTATTCTCCTTGAGAATGAAGACAACAAAGAGGAAAGCAAGACAGAAAATGGAGAACTTAACCAGTCACACAACCAAGAATTTTCTCATCTTCCTGTCTTCTAGTTCAAATTGTATGTCTCTCATTTTCAACTGAAAAATCTTAATTTCAAAATCTTATATTTCATATTTACTACCATTGTCAAAGCTTTCTATTTTCTTAGTATTAGGCATGAGATTTGAAATCTCTTGTGTAGGTGCTGATAGCTGGGAGTTCAAATCTTAAAAATTAAAATTGCAACATGAGAACCAATCTGAAAGATTATTGTTATGCTATTAATTCCTTTAAAAAGTGCTGGCTAACAATTTTTTTTTTAGTGAAAACTGTGTGAAACATAATGTTAGAAACTTTTTATGAATTAGCTCATTTGATTTTTACAAAAATCCTGTGAGGTAAATGCTACTATTGCTCTGTTTTATAGTGAGGACACTTTGTCTTAGAGAGATAAAAAGTAACCACAGGCTCCTCAACTGTTTTACAGTAAGTCTGTTAGGGGCGTGCCGTGGACTGAACGTTTGTGTGCGCCCCAAATGTATATGTGGAAACCTTAACCCCCAGTGTGATGGCATTAGGAGGTGGGCCTTGGAAAGTGATAAAGTCATAAGGGTGGAACCCATATAAATGGGATTAATGCCCTTATTACAGAGACCTCAGTTCTTTTGCTTCTTACGCCATGTGAAGACACAATGAGAAATTGGCAACCAGAAGAGGGCTGTCACCAGAACTGGACCATGCTGGAACCCTGATTCAGACTTCCAGCATCCAGAACTGTGAGAAATAAATTTCTGTTGTTTATAAGCTATACAGTAGGGTACTGTTATAACAGCTCGAACTATGATAGACAGAGAAGTGTTCTAAAAGGTTATATTGCATAAGTCCTATTTATTGACATGCAAATATACCCAGTACGTATTGTTGAGAAAAAAAAAAAGTAACAAATATATATAAAGGATCAATAGGATCCTTTTGATATAAAATAGCATTTTTACATTTACATATTTATACATTTCCATTAAAAAATGTCTAGACAGCATTATGTATATTTATACAATTCATATTTTATATATTTACATATTTTCTATGAAAATGTAATTCATATTTTCTAATATTTACATACTCTAGGAAAGTATTCACTAATACCTTATATATTTATGTATTTCCATAAGGAAATGTCTGGAAAAATGCTTACCAACAGACCTGGTTTGATAGATATCAAGTTATTTTAAACTTTCTTCTCTGTATTTTTTTTTGTTTGAATTTTTTTAATGAATGTGTATTACTTTTATAAAAACAATGCAGCTTAAAAATACCAATAACTCCACAAAGACCAATAAATCCTTTATGAATATCAGAACATAAAAGGAAGAAATAAAATACAAAGGATTAGAATTCTGATATAGCAACCAATGTATGCCCTTTTACATTCATTTATTCAGTAAATCCTCATTGGGCAGTGGATATTGTGGGAGGTACCTGGAGTAGAATGGTAAACAAAGTAGACAACAGTCTCTAATATAATGTGTAAGATGCTTTTGAGAGCAACTTTCAGAGCCCTAATGGAATGTGTTTGTGCATTATAGATGTGATTGTGTATGGGTATGTGTTGGGGGGCAGGTGGGGAGATGGAAACCAGTGGAGTCCTTGGGAAGCTCATCCCTCAAAGCATTCACTGTTCCTTGCTGACATCTGTGAGCAGACAGCTTCTGTAATACCCTCATGGGTAAGGCTTAATGAGGTCAAGCACTAGTAAAGGCTTTATTTAGGTCACCATCTCATTTCTCAGAGGCCCAGTTCTGGAAAGCCCTGAATATATGACAGTTAATAATTTATACTCAGAAGTAGTGACTTATGTGCACGTATGTCCTAGCCTAAAACTGCACACGCACACACACACACACCCACACACAACTATTTCTTTACACCTTCCAACAGAGTGTCTCACAATTCCTAGAGGTTGCTGAGCTCTTCCAAATATTCCAAGTTATTAGATGTCCTTTTTATTCCAGAAAAGTATTTACTGAACACATTGCATAATTCAAAGTAAAAAATGGGGAAGTTTCATTTGAAAAGGGAGAAATTAATCATGGTTAAGAAAGTTTGAGATACTTTTCAGCTACTTTGACCATAACCTGGAAAGCCTTGAGGTAAATATGTTCCCTGAGAGCTTGATCTGATTTTTTTTTTTTTCTCTCTCCCTTCCTCCTCCATCAGTCCATCCCCATGTAATAACTTGGAAATAAACTGCTGCTTGAACCTGGCAGGCAGACCCATCAGAGCAAAACACAGACTGGAAGCATATCCTGATGCTGGAATAAAAAGGACACCTAGTAACTTGGAATATTTGGAAGAGCTCAGCAACCTCTAGGAATTGGGAGACACTCTGTAGTTACTGCATATTATCCACAAATATGGATTCATAGTACAAATGTCCAAGGCCTGAGAATCAAAATTCCATTACTTGGAATCATTTAGGTATTATACATATAGAAAAAAGGCTATTAAAAAAAAAGAAGAGGCATTTCAAGCAGAGGAGATAAACTTGTGCTTGATGGCAAAGAAGTATACGTCAGTGTGATTTTCTCAGGTATCTGTAGTTGTCAGCATGGCTGGACTGAAGGGTACTATATTATTATGGGCGAAGAGACAATACAAGGGGAATGGAGTAGAGCCCAGGAATAGAGGGATAGTAGTTAGGACACAGATGGTGAAGGGCCTTGAGTGCTGAATTAAGGAATTAGATTTTTATTCTTAAGGCTATGCAGATCCTTGAGAAATTATTCAAAGACTCTAAGTTAGGAATGACATGTCAAGGGGTTAACTGGGCATGCTGATTTGTACTTCAGCTAGTTTGGAGTAGAAGAATTAAATGTAGTGGTTTTCAGTAGTAAGTGATCATCTCTGGGTGGGGGAAAAGGGTGACAGGAATGAATAAATAGTTGTACTGTGATACACTCTTCTCTTCACCTCCCCACACTTCCACTGAGAAAAATAGAAAGGAGGACGGAACTAGAAATTTTTGATGGTAAAAAATAGATTCTGTTTACCTCACCTCAGGATATTTTAAAAAATAAAGGTGTGTGGGTGGGAGGTGGGCTTTTTCTTACATGAAAGAGCAAAATTCATTTTCTCTATGTTGACAGCCTTTATTTTTAATGTAGTTTCACTTGATTCAACTACAGCAAACAATGCTGCATAGCTCAGCACCACCTCTTGTCCTCTGTTAGCAAGACAACAGGCACTCTTTCCTTCCTTCCTCCCTGGGTGTAGGTGTGGGGATCTCCATTCCTTTCTGGAGCTGCTTTGATTTTTTTCTTTTCCCTTTCTTTTTTTGCTTTATCAAAGTTGATCCATTTAAAAACAGAGTTGAAGGGAGCAGACAGCAGTATAATTCACCTCTTTCTGTGAACTCTCTAAAGGGGACCTGCAGGAATGAGGAGTACTCTAAAGGGTGAAATGATGTTTTGGGGACAATATTGGAAAAATGCAGATTTTCTCATAATGACCTTGCTCTTTACATCTAAGTAAAGCTTTATTGTTCATTGTGAATAACTGAGAGCTTTTATGTTTTATCACCATTCTTTTTTTCCTCTTTCCTCTTCTTCTTGTATAAAATAATGTAAAACATGGTTTTAAAATAAAGACATGTAAAATATGGAATGTTATCAGAAAGAGTCTACAAGCTCTAAGTAAACAAGAAAGAAGAAGACAAAACCCTATAGAACACTGAACAAAAGATTATAGAAAGGGCAAGTGATGATCCTTTTCATGATTCTTTGCAAACCTTACATATCCCCTTGCTATGATGTCTCACTTTGTATGTATTGCCTTAGAGCAAATTGAATCCACACTGACTTTAAAGCTTCATGGGGCTTTTCCTCCATGTTTTTTTAAGCTAGTAGGAAAGTTCAGCAGTGGCTGGGTGATATTTTGGTTATGGTCCAAAGACAGATAATCAGATCTTCTGGGAAAAGAAGAAAGCTGATAATATGGATTATAGTCTCTTTGTATCCCAGAAATTCTAGTGCAGAGGTCCTAGCCCTGTACATGTCTATTACTATGACTTAACCTAAGCAGTTTGGTCAAGTACAGCTGTGACATCTTCTTTCGTAAACAATAGTAGCTGACAATATTTAGAGGTGGTCAGGGTTAACTATACCCTTCACCTCCCAACCTCCCTATCAAGTTATAAAGAAAGCAAACCTCAGAACAAATGTTGTCATACGTATAGTCATCCACTAAAGAAACATGTATTAACAAGTTGAAATAAAACAGTTCATACAAATCGTTCTATACGCTTAGTGAATTCCTAGCTCTATGTCCTTTTGTGTGTTCTGACAAGACCTAGCACGAAATATTTACTCAAGACAGATATGACAATTTTAAAGACAGGAGTTAGTTAGACTTATAATCATCAACAAGCAATAAGACTTTCTTAACTAAGTGGTTGTACCAGTTCTGTTGTAGAATCAATTTTTGGAAGCGTTTCTGAAAAGCGAAGGGCTCACTAGATTCTCACAGTCATTTGAGGGTCGAAATAAAATATGAATTATTTTAGCCAATTTGTATATTTTGATTTAAACCCTGAAAAATCTATTTTGAAGATTTGTTACCTAATTAACAGCCCACGAATTTTCATCCAAATTTTTCCTAGTATTTATTTTTAACTTACCAAGCCTTTGGTATTGATCAGAGATAATGATAGCAGAAAGGCTTGTAGTTGCATCTTCTAAAGCAGAGATATTTCTGATTAAATGCTAGCTGATAAGGCCTGGAGGGTGCCTTCTTCATCAGGGTAGCAAACTACTCCCAGAATGGCACTTAAACTATTCATGAAGAATACATTTTCTGTGCTGAAGTATGATAAATTATAGAGCTCAGACCGCCTGCTGTTACGGACTGCATGTTTGTGTGTCTTCCTTCTCCCCTACCCCATCCCCCACAAATTCATATGTTGAAAACCACAATCCTCAATTTGCAGATGGAGCCTTTGGGATATAATTAGGTCATGGGAGAAGAGCCCCCTTGAAAGGGTTAGAGCTCTTATAAGAAGAGGACAGAGAGCTAGCTAGCTCTCTCTCTGCCACATGAGAACACAGCAAGAAGACGACCATCTGTAAACCAGCAAAGGGACGTCAAGAACTCAGCTGTTCTGGAGCCCTGATCTCAGACTTCCAGCCTCCATAACTGGGAGAAGTAAATGTTTGTTGCTTAAGCCACCCAACCTATGGTATATTGTTATAGCAGCCCAACCTGACTGGGATGCCTGCTATGGTTAACATCCTGGCCTTGCTGCTGGAGCCCTCACTGAGATCCTCCTCTATTCCTAGTCCACTGAGCAGCACTGACCCACTTATAAGCATGAAAAATGATGTCACTGGTGCCCTTTAAAACAATGAGAACACTTACACTAAGCCACATCAAAACAGTCTTGTTACTTTGCATTTACACTGATTAACTCATTGATATTCTAGAGGAGGAAAGCCTCAGTTTGTAAAATGGTCCAAAATCTAATATGTCAAAGTGCAGCATATATTTAATTACATAATTTGATTAACAGTGCTTTAGAGAGCACGCTTGACATTTACTTAGGAAATTTGATTCCTTTGAGAATTGTTTACCACTAAAAGAGTAATCTAAATTTATATTGATGTTATCTCCCAAAACCCAAATTGTCTTTCCCTCAATAAACAAATCGTGTTAATTTTAGTGATTTTTTAAAATTGAGATTTGATGAGTATTTGTGTGTTGTTATTCCACAAAGACTGATAAAATACAGGATGACTATTTCACTACTGCAAGATAAAAGGGCATCTTTCAGTGTTGGGAAACATTGCAACTAAATTTTTTAGCAAGTTCTATTGGCTACTTTTAAAAATATGCATAATTTAGACAAGTTACCAAGCCTTCCCTCCTACCCCCACGCCACCCCCACCCCCCGCCGCCTTATTTTACGATTAGACTAGCATTGGCTTTATTTTATTACATTTGTAGTGAAATGTTCACAATAGAACATGTAAGCTTAACTTGAACGTCGCAAAAATATTTCTCCTTACTAGAGTTTACCATGAAGTACAGAGATCCCACCCCTCTCTGTGCATTAGTTCTGCTGTATAAGTCAACTATGAATTTGCAAATATTCATCAAAACATCCCCCTTATCATTGATGAGGAAAGGGAAGTCATTAGGTGAGGCTTATTACCAAACGAGGCCCTGATGACACGTGGAGAGTTCTGCTGAGCAATTTGATATGAGGCTGGGAGCAGAGTAGAAGTAGGTTGCCAAATAAAATACAAGGTTCCCAATTAAATTTGAGTTTCAGATAAATGAATGATTATTTTTAGTTTAAGTATGTAGGTATATAAATATGTGTGGAACATACAGTAAAATATTCCTTATTTACCTGAAATTTAAATTTAACTGGTGTTCTGTTATTTTTGTTTGCGAAATCTGGCAACTCTAGCTAGGAGGCGGGGGAGGGGTATGGCAAGCCTATATCTAAATTTCTGTCTTTATCTGCGTATAAGTATTGTTTTGAAAGAAAGTCGTGATCTTAAATGGAAGCTTCTTCAGGAAATAATTTTGAACTGAGATTTAAAGGGCTTTTTTTAATTAAAAAAAATTTTTTTACTACCGAGGACTATGAATTTTTGTCTCTGAAATCTATAAATAAAAATGACGAGAAATACACACTTTGTTGTTTAGAAATGAGTAACACAGGGCCAACAGAAGGGGGAAATGGGATGGACATTGATGCTGGATAACTAGTTATTGGTACAATTTGTAGATTGTTCGGCATACAGTTGAACCCTGGAGAACTCCACATTAGGAGCTACAACATAGATTTAAAAGCAGGTAGACTTGAGTCCAGCTACAAAACTTTTGATGTGGCTGGGCATTATCTTCCTTAAGATGGTGAAATGAATATAGCTATAGCAATCCTGTTCTGAGGATTAAATCAAATAATTCCTGTAAAATTCTGAGCATAATACTTTGCATATACAAAATACTCAGGAAATGATAGCTTTATTCTTTTATGGCTTTTCAAAATCAAGTGTGTTTTGCACTAAGTTTGACATATTTCTTAAAAACAAATAAGCGGGAGAAAATCTTTAGGTTCTTTCAGGAAGAATATTTTATGTACTGCATCATAAATTGGGCTAAGAAATAGGGACAAAGAAAGCTACGTTTTGTTCTAGGAAAAGGAAGATCATGAACAATTTTGCTTTTTATTTTTCTTTCCTTTTAAAAACTATCTCTCATTTTATTGCTTTAGGAATTACACACTAAGTCCCTTTTAATATTTCAGTATATGTCAAGAACAGATTTTCATTGTTCATTTCACTAAAAAGCTGAATTTATATCATCAAAAATAATGATAATTTAAAGATCTGTGGTGTTTCAGTACAGAAATAGTACATTCCCAAGTATTCAGAAAACTATGAGGATTTTATTTTTAGTATTATTGTAATAGTTACCTTAAATATTTATTTTAACTTAATTTCTAATATTTATTTAAAGAATATTGCTTTTCAAACTAATATATTGTAGAAATATGATATGTGATGATTGTAGTTAACCATGACATAGGTGAACTTATGATAACATTGGTGTACCTATGCATTTTTTTCCTTGAGCAAATCAAGCTGTAGTAACCTGGTGAGCCAAAGTCTCAGAATCTGGAGGGATGAGATTGCCTTTCCGAGACTTTAAGCACAATGGGTTCTGATTGGATTATACCAGTCACGTTGACTAACCCATCATTCTGATTTTTTAAATGAGATTTACTTCATTCATTCTTTTGTGAGTTGGGGAGGTTCAGTGACTCAGAAGAAGCCAAGTTCTCTTTAATTTCACATTTGAATCCTTTGGGAATTTTTGTCACCTAATTGATAAGGGAGAGATTTAAGGAAACATTTTCACTTAATAGGAAATTACATTCATTCACTCATGAATAGATGGACACATATTCACTCTTAAACAATCTACAGTTGGGGGAGATGGACCACCAATCTCTATGGTTGGTTGGAAACAAGTGTACATATGGAAGAGGGGAGATCAAGGAGATGGCCAGGGAAATCTTCTGAGAAGTTAAGCTTGAGGTGGGGCTTCGAGGTGAGACTAGGCATGTGCCCCAAAAACTTGACAAGAGCAGCTGGTTACAGAAGTAAAAGAAGAACTGGAATATTGAATGTCAACTGAAATTGAAAAAAAAAATTTTTTAATTAAAATAATTCATCAGTTCAAAACAAAAGACCTCTTTTTTTTTTTTTTTTTTTTTTTTAAAGACATGGAGCTATTGAAGGATCTCTGACCAATTTAGGAGATCTTAATAGGAGACCAAATAGGGTGAATTTTGCCTAGACCAACAGAGTTAGAATTTTTTGACTTATTTAAAAATAAATGCTTTCTTTTTCAATTGACTAACAAACGTTTCAGTATTTAATATGTACCAGGTACCATGCTTAAGCTCTACATATGTTATCTCATTTAATCCTGACCACAGCTCCTTAAAATATAATTGTTCTCATTTTGCAAATGAGGTAGTAGAGGCTCAGAGAGGTTTAAGAACCAGAGTCAAGTTGAAACCCAAGTTTGTCTGGCTCCTCAGTCTGTAGCCTGATTTGACCATTTTTGTATACTGTTTCTCTTTAATTTAAGCGATGATTGCTTGATACTCCTCTTTACACTAAGAAGGCAGAGTAAACAGAAGAAATCAACAGAAGTTCTTAAAAATTGAATTATTAGCATGGTCTTTTATGCTCTTTCACCCACACAAGAAGAAAATAGATGCACTAAGCCACTTACACAAAACAGGTTACGTAAGAGATTTATTCTTATGTCCTGTTTTAATGGAATGATACAGTATAGAGGAGAAAAAGCAACAGCAATTCAAATATTTGTCTATTGGCATAACCCAGAAAACAGAATTCATTTACAGAACTAAAGTAGAAACAGTTGCTTAAACAACTCGGTTTTTTAATACCTTGCTTTTTTTTTCTTTTTTCCCTATCTGAAAAGGAGATTGGAAGCTTCGTTGTTAAATACAGATGGCGCCAAAAATATGTGTACACATTTTAAGAAAGGAAAAAACTGTATTAAAATTGTAATAATATATACTGATAATAGAAGATGAATCCAAGTCATGTGTGTACATTTTTTTGGCAGACCCCCCCACACCTGGGTATATTTGGTGATAAGTTTCATGTTCTAGCAGACCAATGTTTTAAAGATTTGAGGATGGCTGAATTTGTGGTAAAGGTAGGAAAGCAGGGAAGAAAATGGAAAGTAGGCAAATACAGCCAACTGAATGGCAAGGCACAGAAATGAAGATAATTTTCTGGACTCATTTTTCTACTTCTCAAGCTGCTTTGTGAGCCCAACTGAAAATTCCATTTTTGGGAGATAATCTTAGAATGGTATTCAGCATTACCAGTAGAGGGCAGTAACATCCTCTACTATATCTTTGGTAATGATGAATATTCATTTATTAGTCTGATGGAACAGTGAGAGTGATTAACCCATCTAAGCTTCCATAGCAGGGTAGGTTTGGTACCACAGCCCAATAGAAGACAGAACAGCAATATTATAACAACAGTTGTAGAGCTATAAAGGATTTTGAATCAACATTACAAATGGAATATTTAAATTGCCATCGTTTATTGAATTGGGATGGTAACTATAACGTGGATGGTTAATCCTGGAAGATGCAACAGCTTTCAGTGAGACTTGTAAATAGGCAAATTCTTTGTGTCCCATTAAACCCTAAGGAGATCATGTTTCAGACCAGAAAAAGAAGTAGGGAGGTGGATTCCTTCTGAGGAGCTCAAATGTCTAAATCACTTTGTCTTGTACCATGGGGTAGGTCTCTTGTCTCTATTTGCATTTGTCTCTCATTTAACTATTGGAGATTGGCTTAATGTAATTAGACACTAAGATGGAATCTGAGGTGCAAAGTGCTTATTAGGGAACAACACCTGTAGAGGGAAGGTAGAAGGAGAAAGCAAAACTGGGCAGAGCGTGAGGTTGAACTGTGAGGCAGACCTGGAAAAGCCTTAGCCAATGGGGCCAGGAGCTTGGAGCCATAATTTCCCATCAGTGTCCTGTGTTAGACTGAACTGACTAGCTTTTATTGCCCTCTGCTCGCTCAGTCATAGATATGAACTCCACCGGAAAGGCTGAGGAAGACCCTGAGGGAACTGTGAGGTAGACTGTGAGTACCTCAAAGGGACCTTGCTATAGACTGAATGTTTGTATCTCCTCAAAATTCATGTTGAAACCCCTAATCCCCCAATGTGATAATATTTGGAGGTGAGATCTTTGGGAAGTAATTAGGTTTAGGTGGCACGGCCATGAGAGTGGGGATCCCATGATGAGATTAGTGTCCTTGTAAGATATAAGGAGACTAGATCTCTCTCTCTCTCTCTCTCTCTCTCAGCCATGTGACGATACAGCAAGAAGGTAGCTATCTGCAAATGGCTCTTACCAGACACTGAATCAACCAGCACCTTGATCTTGGCCTTCCCTGCCTCTAAAACTGTGAGAAATAAATGTACATTGTTTAAGCCACCTGGTCTGTGGTAAATTATTATAGCAGCACAAGCTGACTAAGACAGGCCTTTTCCTATTATGACAGATAAATTCAGTTTTTGGATGTTATATAAAGTTGCTAACGGGACTTTCTCCATATAATTCTAAAAGACTCCTCGTTCAATACAAGTTTCCTAAAGAATGCAAATTTTGTCCTATGAGCATGATGATATTTTCCTCCTTCATAAAATTACATAGCTGGAAGAACACAAAGAACACTTGACCCTTCTTGCGGATAAGAGACATTTCCTACAGGATGGGCCAAGAATGGAGGGATTTTGTAGAGGGGCAAGGGCATCCATCACTGATAAGGTATGCACAGCTCTGGGGAAAGACTCAGAAATCACTACGTGTTTGGGAATCTGCAAGCAATTTGGTGTGCTTGAAGTAAAAAGTGAGAAGAGGGAGAGGGTGCTGGGAGGGAAGGGTCAAGGTGGAGAAGACAACAAGAAAGACTTTGGAGGTGATACTACTGAGCTGGAACTTGATCCTTAGGAAGTGGGATGTTACTGTGGGATTTTAACTCAGAGACTCATAGGATTAGAGTTGCATTTTAGGAAGATCATCTGTCAGTGGAGATGGAGGAAGGTGCCAAGGATGAAGGCTGGAGGGTAGATTAGGAGTCTCTGAGAAAAATAAGGGTCTGAGTAGGGTAGGGCCAGAGGGCAAAAGATGAGGGGTAGAAAGAGGAGACATTTAGGAAATAGAATTAACTGGATTTGGTACTTCATTAGGTAAGTAAGGAGGAAGAAAAAAAGAGTCCAGGATAAGTGTCAGGTTTCTGGTTTGGCTAATGGCATTCTTAATCTTTTCATTCATGAAAATAGAGAATGCAGAGTGTTATGAACTGAATTGTGTCTCCCCCTTCATATTGATATGTTGAAGTCCTAACCCCCAACATGACTGCATTTGGAAACAAGACCTTTAAAGAGGTAATTAAGGCTAAATGATGTCATAAGGGTGGGGCCCTAATGTGATAGGGCTGGTATCCTTAGAAGAAGAGATTCATTCATATTTATCCTTTCTCTCTCTCAAACTCTCTCTCCCTCCCCCCCCCACCCCCATACACAGAGGAAAACCATGTGAGGACACAGTGAGAAGGTGGCAGTCTGCAAGCCAGGAAGAGAAATCTCACCAGAAATCAATCCTGGTGACACCTTGATGTTGGACTTCCAGCTTCCAGAACTGTGAGAACATGTCTGTTGTTTAAGCCACCCAGTGTGTGGTATCTTGTTATGGCAGTCTGAGCTAACTAATACATAGGGCATGTAGCAGGTTTAAGGGTGAGTTTCCTTTCTGAAACATTTGAATCAATCTGAAGTTCTTTTGGAACAACTAATGGAAGATTTCTAGTAAGCAGATGAATGTATCCAGTTGAGTCTGGGGAGAGTTCTGGGTTGCAGATATAAATTTGGAAAGCTTAGAGAATATACACAGGAACTAAGCCTTAAAAATGGATGAGATGGCTCCCAAGTTAACATGCTTATTGATTCATTCATTTAACAAATAATTAGTGACATATTTCAGGAATACTTCTATGCACTTAGAGTGAACAAAACAATGATCCCTGAGCTTCCACAGCTTGAAGAAAGACGATGTGTAATCACTATGTTATGAAAATAATTTATATAGAATATTAGACTGTAAGAAATGATATTGAATGATCCCTGAGCTTCCAGAGCTTGAAGAAAGATGATGTGTAATCACTATGTTATGAAAATAATTTATATAGAATATTAGACTGTAAGAAATGATATTGAATAAGATAAAGCAGACCTGGCACGAGAGATTGGGAATATGGCTTGGGTAAGGTAGATGTAGCAGTGTTTTATAGGATGGTCCAGTAAAAACGATTTGAAGGGGAGGGGAGGAGAAGGCAACAGTGTTTATGTGGGCAATGAGCATTCCAAGCAGTATTGTATTCAAGGGTCATCAAGTAGGCCAGCGTGGTTTGAGTGGAGTGAGAAGGATGATGGTAGATGAACTTAGAGAATTCACCACATTTGACATGGTCATTGAAAGGAAAGCAGTGCGATCTAACATTGAAACTGTGAACTAACTTAGGCAAGTAAGCTGTGCAGTATTTGACAGATTTGTTTCCGTCAAAATTTAAAAATATCCCCCAGGGCCTTGTGAGTTTGCTGTGGTGCTTTAGGGAGTCTTGGAATACAGTATGAGAACTGAAGTATTGAGAAATGATCACGGGCATTTCAGCGCGAGTCATAGATTGGGAGACGATGTATTTTATTATCCAAACAGGGATCGCAAATGGGAAAATGAAGAAGCGCACTATCGTTATCAAGTTGTGGCAACTGGAGCCAGCTCAGGTTGTTTGGGAAACTGGGCACTATCGGTTACCTAGTAAATTAGGTGGAAGAGTAGAGTGAAACCCTGGTTTGAGTGGCTTTAAGAAAAAAATGCGAGAAGAGATACTGGAGCCAGTGAATACTGAAGAAAACTGGGAGCTGAGAATACATCCCAGTATTTATGGAGCTGATGAAGGAGGAAAGCACAAAATGGTAGGAGGAGAGAAGCAAGAGGCAGACCAAAGGAGAAGAAAACTGCAAGGTGGCCGTGTTTAATCGTATCAAACACACAAAGTAAGCAAGATAAATATCTGAACTGTATACATTGTCTATGCAAAGCAAGACAAGGACAGATTTTGAAGAACTGTGGGAGTTAAGCCCGAGTTCAGTGGAGTAAGGCATGTGGAGGAAGAGTGGAAAAGAACAGCAAAGTAGATTTCCCTTTCTAGAAGAGATGGCTAAGCCACTTGCTGGGAGGGGTTTGCATAGAAGATGGCTGAATTGTTTTAGAACCCAAGAGACTCGAGAAGCACCTGACATTTTTGTTTTCGAACATTTGGTAGGATGTGATCTCTCATCTTCGTAATTGCTTTGTAACTTTTATAAGTGCTTATGATCATTTACTTTATGCCCATGGGAAGAAAAACCTTAGAAACATTTCAAGGACCATTTAAACTCTCATCTCTTCCTCAGTGCTTTCAGAAATCTTCTGAGATTTACTCTAGTTCATTCTTTTTGAAACTTGATCAGTCTGTTTTCCCGGTGCCTGTCTGGCCTTCCCAGTGACTAAACTTTCTGAACTGGGCATGCTCTAACCTCGGACCGACTCTTGCACTGGTTGTTCACAGGGACTCCCTCTCTGCTTCCGATCTGTGCTCAAATGCCCCCTTCCTAAGGAGGCTTGCCCTGGACACACCTATGAGAATCGCAACCCTCTCTTTTCTCATCTCAATACCCATATCTCAATCACCCTTACTCTGCTCCTTTTTTTTTTCCTATAGCATTTTCAAGTTGTGAGATATAACTATTTATGTTTAGTGTTCATTTTCTGCCTTCCTCCAAACAGAACATAACCTCTACCATGGCAGGGATTTTTTTCTTTTTTTGGGGGTGGGGGTGGGGGTGGGCGGGTTGAGGAGGTGGGGGTCTGTTCTGTTCTTTGATGAATCCTAAGTGCCTTATATTAGAAGATGCTCCAGAAGTCACTTGCTGAGTAAACAAATTTGTTCTTTATGCATCTTTTATGCAGTAAGTCTCATCTGTAGCCTCAATATGTCCTTGTTAATTTCAAAGAACTGACTTTTATTGGTTAAAAAACCTGAAAGTTCCGTAAGTTCCCAAAGCAATGACAATTGCTTCTTTTAGACTTTAGTGCCAGAGCACACTTTTCTGTCTAGACTGGCCAGAGGTTTTCCTTTTCTTTTTTGATAAGCCTTGAATAAAATGTTTGTTGACATTACATTGACTGCTTTTGTGTCCCACATTTTTATTTAGAATTTCTTTAATTGATTTTATCTTCTTTATTTGTCTCTCTTTTGTTCCCGTATACTTTAATACAGCTTGCTGCCTGCCTCACAATTCTGTTTGATGATACTGGCTTAAAAAAATAAAAAACAGATTTTTTTATTTTCCCCAAACAAATGGAAAACTTTCTTTCTTCTATACTACATGGGGTACACAGGAAGAATACGAGTCTGAATTTAAAGCTATGACTAAGAATCAGCGTGTAATTTTCTTTTTGTAGAAAAGAAAAGTTGGAAAGTTCAGCTCAGAAGCATTGTTGGGTATGGGTGAATGAAGTGAAACTACATGAAAAATAAAGGCTGTCAACATCTTACAGAGAAAATGAATTTTGCTTTTTCATGTAAGAAAAAGCCCCCTCACCTTTATTTTTTGAATGTCCTGAGGTGAGGTAAACAGAATCTTTTTTTTTGCCATCAAAAATTTCTATTTCTGTCTGATATTTTGCCCAATCAATAGAAATCAGTAGGATACCTCAATGGAAATTAGCATTAAAATGCAAAACTGCTTTAACCTCTTCTCTGTGATAGATATTGATTTTATGAATTGAGTTTAATCTGTTTGCTCTTTCACTTCCTCAGTTTATTTCTGGTTTTTATGTATAGTTTGTTAACACATTAAATACTTATTTTGTGGTTTTGGTTTTGTGTATATATAATATTTTAAGTCTATTAAAAATGTAATACCTGGTACATGTTTACTGCCTGCTGACCTGCTTTCAGTCACTGGTGTAAGCGTATTTTACATTGCTGTCAGAACCCTTAGTTAACAGGGTAGATTAGCCCGCGTGTTCATGCACACCATGTTCTTTCTCTATATCCTTGACAGGCATTAGAGTGCTGTAGGTCAGCCCATTGCTTTTTCTGTTTTAATTAGTAGACTTTATTTTTTCACAGCAGTTTCAGGTTCACAGCAAAATTGACAGTAAGTACAGGAAATTCCCACATGCTCCCTTTCCTTACACACACACACACACACACACACACACACACACACACACACAGAGCCTGTGCTACCATCGACATCCCACACCAGCGTGGTGCATTTGTTATCATTGATGAAGCCTACATTGATATATTATTATCAAAGTCCATAGTTTACATTAGGGTTCACTCTTTGTATTGTACGTTTTATGGATTTTGACAAATGTATAATGACATGTATTCACCATTAGAGTATCATACAGAATAGCTGCACTGCCTTAAAAATCCTCCATGTTCTGCCAATTTATTCCTCTCTCCTCCCAGACCTCTGGCAACCACTGATCTTTTTACTATCTCTGTAGTTTTGACTTTTCCATGATGCTGAATAGTTAGATGTTACGGTCTTTAGCCATTTCACCTTGGCTTCATTCACTTAGTAATATATATTTAAGTTTCCTCTATGTCTTTTTCTGGCTTGATAAATTATTTCTTTTTAGCATGGAGTGACATTCCGTTTTCTGGATGGACCACAGTTTATCCATTATCTACTTGAATGGCCTCTTGGTTGTTTCCAGGTTTTGGCAATTATGAATGAAGATGCTCTAAACACCTATGGGCAGGCTTTTGTGTGGACATATGTTTTCAACTCCTTTAGATAAATACCAAGGAGTACTATTGCTAGATCATATGGTGAGATGGTGTTTAGCTTTGTAAGGAACTGCCAGACTGTCTTCCCAAGTAGCCGTACCATTTTGCATTTCATCAGCAATGAATGCAAGTTTCTGAGCTCCACATCTACATCAGCATTTGGTGTTGTGAGAACCCATTATTTTAAAAACTGTTTTCTAATCCTGTATTAGGATTTCTAGGAAAGAGTCAGGAGTCAAAACCCAGAGATCAATTTTTCTTTTTCCCTGAAGAAGAGAGAGAGAGAGAAAGAGAGAGAGAGAGAGAGAGAGAGAGAGAGAGAGAGAGAGAGAGAGAGAGGCTGGAAAAGCGAAGTGTGGGGTGGATGGGATAAGAGGGGAGTGGAGGACAGGCAGGAGAGGGAGAAGAAGAGACAAAATGATAGAGTTCTTCTTCCCTTTCCTTTATAATATATATAATATTTCTTAGTTTTGAGGTTTCCCTGGAAACCTGCAGACCACTCCAGTAAGAGAAAACATACAAGATAAATAACTGAAGAAATGTTTGAAGAAGATGGGCGAGTGACAAGTGTCTAGATTTTTGGTTCCATGTTGACAAATTTTAATAGTATTTATTTTGCTATGTAGGATTAGAACTATAAACTTGACTACATGCTCACTTCTACTCGCCACTTTTTGGTTTCTATTTTAATGTCATTCAAATCAGATAAGAGCCTTTCACTGTATTCAAGATTGTTTAAATAGCATATATATCGAATTCACTACACTGCATCCTTGACTATTTGAAAAGTTACTGTTGTTAAAATAATTAATAATAAAATTCATAATCTCACAAACCAAATAACTTAAATCTTCCATTTTGTAATCTTTTAATGTGAATGCATAATTTTAATAGACTATAATTCTAAACTGTACTTATTGGAGGAAGTTTGTGAATCAAATGGAACATATTGAGTTTGGAAAAGTCAAGTAGTCAAGGCACCGGTTTTCCCCCTGAGGCCCAGGCCAAGGCACTGTCCTTGGTAAGCTCAAGGGCCCTGCAGGCAGGTGATGTTTTGTGAACTTCAGCAAGCCTGGCGTTTTTACTTGGTAATTCATAAAGCCGCAGGTGTGTAAAAAGGAGTTCCCATGGGTTCATGAATTGAAGATGTCAATAGCATCTGTCAAATTTTTGCTAACAAATGAAGTTCCCGGTAATTCTGTGCTCCAATTAAATTGGAGCAGTGTGAAAGCCTCTGTACTAAGTTCACATTACACAACGAGCTGGAAGTCCAGCTCAGAGGACATGACAGGAACATGCTCAGGACTTGCGTGTTCCGTTACCACTCAGCTCAACAGAGGTTTTAAGTATTAGAAGGTTTTCAGTGTTTTTATTCTCATATATTGTTTATACCCACAAAGGGCTTTAGCTCATCAGAGAGAAAAGAAATGTAGGCATTAAAATGAGAAAAAAACAACAAAAAAAGATGAGGATTGGAAAAAGAATCCTTTAAAGTGGCCTAAAGATGATATTTCCCAGATGTGTGCCTTGTGTCCATCAAATCAAATTCTTATTCAAACTTCAGAAAATCTCTTACCCTTCAAAAAACAGTGTTAAAAGGCTAAAGTATAATGTTTATAGACAATTTGTTGTTTTGGTATTTGAAAAATAAATTTTTTTGTAACAGCAATGCATTATTTGAAGGTACATGTTCTTTTTTAAAAAGCCTATAATCCTCTTTTAAATGTTTAAAAAATAATTCATAAAATTTAACTTTGTAAGTAAACTAGCAATAAGACCATAATATATACTGACACTAACTTAACTGAAAATACCCACGTCCCTTAGGCAGAAAAAATTTAAACTCTAATGTAGGACATAGGAGATGATCTGGATAAGTTTCTGACATTCCATAAACTTGAATGGGACAAATTAATATTAGAATTATGTCACTTTTCCCCAAATTAATCTACAAATTAAGGAAATCCCTAACAAACTTCAGTTAGATTTTTGAAGAATTAGTAACCATATTGTAAAGTTTATAATTGAAAGAATGAAGATCCATGAATAACTAAATTGTCTTTAACAAAGGCTGTAAAAGCTTGCCTCCCAAATTGCCCTGCTTTCTTTTTTTTTTAAATTCTATTTAATAAAATTTTATAGGGGAGAGCGCGAACGCAGTCCCCCACTACGACAAATTACATAGTCGAATTTCCCACATTTGGGAAAATCGCAGGGGTGAGCACATCCGGAGTGCAATGGATAAGCCTCGCCCTGGAAAAACCACCTTCGTGATCATGGTATCTCCCCTGTCAGGTAGCTATGTCCTGCTTTCTATAACAATTTTTTTTTCTGCAGTGTGTGTGTGTGTGTGTGTGTGTGTGTGTGTGTGTATCTGCATATGTGTATAATTAATAAAATCTAATAATATGCTTTTGTTTGAAAAAATAACATCTAAAAGTTTTAAAAAGCATTTTAAGAAAAAAACAGTTCACTAGAAACTTCCAGATTTGATACATTAATCGTGGAACAAAGGTATCTCCACATGTGCTGTAACCTATAATCATAGCATGCATTGTGATGAACTTTCAGCTTTTCTAAATGAGGCAAATACTGTTTGGGCCACTAGACTTCAGTTGTATGGTTGTCTGTATTTGCTTAGCTAAACTAGCATTTTTTGTTTGAACTGAGGTTCCTCAGTTTACTGTAGTTCTGCCTTTACCTCATTAAACAGTGACAAGTTCAACTTTCACACATGTATGTGAATTGCCACAGCTTGATTTGCTAACAAGGGCCTACTTGCCCTGCTGAGAAATTGCACTGAATGATGTCCCTGGAAATATCAAGTTCTCACTTCAAGTAATAAAGTGCTTAATTAATGGAGCTGCCAATGACAATTTCTTTCCGTAAAACAATGCTGTTAGACTTTTCATCAGACTAGAAGATAACCTTACTTTTTTCCATTGCCACTCTTTCTCCTTACTTAGTAAGTCCACTTTCTAAAAATCTTTGCCTTCATCATTTCTGGCCAAACGTCAGTGACATAAAAGCCTTTGTTGAGTCCTATTTTTTCAAGGATTTATTTTTTTATTTATTCCAAGTGTACTTTATACATACTGGCTGTTACACTGCTTCTAGGATTTCTTAACCAAAGGCTGTAAAAGCAATACTAAAACAAAGTAACTTTCTCAATAAAAAAGATTCTTTTCTATTTTTGTGGTTAGAAATTAGAAATACATTTATATTAAAAAAAAATGTATTCAGAGTAAATCATACCCACTGATTTACAAATTTGGGATGTTGTAAAATATTTCACACCCTGCTTTTTGCTAAAGATGTAGTATAAATACTTCCCATCTTTAAGTGTTCACAAGTATGATTTTAACAACAAAATTGTCTTTCATATTAACGTAGCATAATCTATTTAGCTATTCTCTGGCTGTTGAATATTTGGTAATTTCAGTTTTTACTCTATTAATGTTGTAATAAAAAATGAAAGCATTTCTTTACAGCCCCTTTACTGAGGTGGAAAAATGAGCTACTTGTAATGGATGGAATTGGAGGAAATGGGGGGGTGGCATGTTTCAGGCTGTCATTGTAGCTACACTGTGGAGTTAGTACCTTTTTGGTTTAAGTTGAAACATGGTTGAGAGGTATAACACACATTCATTCAGACTCATTCATGATTTGGCAAGAATTCATTTAGCAGACTGTTTCTTACTGTTACCAAGAATGAGGCAGCCGGGCATGGAATTGGTAATTGTGATTGGAGGAAAGTTCTGAAACATTGGTTGCCCCAGAGAAGATGGGACAATTAAGTCTCCAAACTGGGGCTTTGAATAGACAAAGGAGGAGTAAGTGACTAAAATGGAGGATTACAGGGACACTATTCGAGTATAAATGTATCATTAATGATCAAATATAACTATGATATGAATGATTGGAAAGTCAAGTACTAGACTTTAAGTTGAACATTAATAACTCTCAATATTATAAGTAGACACTATTCATGACTCTGATTAATTT
Organism: Rhinolophus sinicus; assembly: GCF_057876585.1. Lineage (NCBI taxonomy): Eukaryota > Metazoa > Chordata > Mammalia > Chiroptera > Rhinolophidae > Rhinolophus > Rhinolophus sinicus. The sequence continues at coordinate 44,823,792 of NC_142501.1, read as the reverse complement.
TTAGAATTAGTCATCCTGCGGGTGAAAGTAAATATTTGTTTGGTTTCCCAGGTGTTATTTTTCCTCTCAAATGAATAAAAATATACTCAGTCAATTTGTAAACGTTTTGATGATAAGATGGGTAAGCTGCAAGGTGTTTTTGGTGGGAGGAATATTGCCAAATATGTACACTTTTCACCTAGCTTCTTATTCCCGTGTCACCAAATACATTTTGACTTAAAAAAGCTTTTGACTCCGTTACATAGTTTTCTTTGGAAAATGATCCTGAATGAATTCTGTGAATGATTTGACTCTGAAAAGGGGAATGTTAGGATTTTAGGTTAACACTTGACTAAAGCTCAGTGAAGTTCATTATTTTTATCTTTCTTCTTTCCTCCCTCCATTCCTCCCTCCTTCCCTCCCTTCCTTCATTCATTCATTCCTTCCTTCTCCCCTTCCTTCCTTCCTTCCTCCCTCCCTCCCTCCCTCCCTCTCTCCTTCCCACCCTTCCTTCTTTCCTTCCTTCCTTCCTTCCCTCCTCCCTTCCTTCCTTCCTTTTCCCCTCCCTCCCTCCCTCCCTCCCTCCCTCCCTCCCTCCCTCCGTTCCTTCCTTCCTTCCTCCCTGCAACCCTCCCTCCCTCCCTCCCTCTCTCCCTCCCTCCCTCCCTCCCTCCCTTCCTCTTTCATAAACACTCCCATATATCAAGGTGTGGGTGTGGGTCAGGAGGAGTTAAGTAAATTTCCAGTTGGATTATTTTTGTCAGTAAAATATTTAAGTAAAATGTTAAGCTGATACCTTTGTTCTTATGCTCCTCTCAGCAGATGGGGTTTATGAAAAGCACAGGTTTCCCCAGTCACAGGAAGGGCAGCTCATCACCCATCACTAAGTAGCACTGGGGAGTTGGGGTGGGGAGAATGTAAGTGCTGAAAGTTTGGCCGCTGGTGAACTTCCTGTACTTATTAATGTCTCTCAGATCCATGTACTTTTCTTCTGGTTATGCTCTTTCCTTGGAAAGTATGAGAGTGACTGACAGGATATACTAAAGAAAAAGTATTAAAAATAATAAAAGAACAGAGCAAAGATTGCAGTAGGCTTTTTACTAAAAGTTAGATGTTGTGGTTTGTCTCTTCTGCTCAATAGTACCTCCTGACAGATGTGAGCTGCATTAGGAAGTGCATTTGTACCTTCTTATAAGCATGTTCCATTATAACTATCCTTCTATGCCCCCCCCCCCCATTGGAAACTTGGAATGGGATTTGTAATTCATGTTAGTGATATTTTCCCTTTTTCAGCTAGGAATTGACAAAAAAATAACAGTTTACTTTCAGTCAATGTCATTTCCTTTTATTTGCTAAAATAATTGACACATTTGAAGAGAATTCAACCAACATACAGAGACTATTAACAGCTTTAGCCTACTATTATGACCTAGGTGTAAAGGTAATAGGAAAACACTAAGTATGAAATGAATGAGCTTGTCTAGAAATACATTGATATCTTGTTACTATACCCCAATTAAAACCCCTGAGTGTTTCTGGACAGAGTTGTGCCTTGTTCGTGGGCTGGTCTCCTGTGCCCTCCCATTGCTCCCGGGAGGTCCCCATTCATGGAACTTATCACCCTGTTTGGTCTGTGAGAGCAGGATTTATATTGTGTCCCCAGTATCTAGGCAGCATCTGGCCCATAGTAGGCACTTAGTAAATATTTACTGAATGAATAAATGTACCTTTCAGAAATTTGTTTTCTGAGCAGAAACCATACTCAGGAAATATCCACAATGGAAGCTATATAAATGTTATGAACAGGATTTTTGAGTTGTGTAAGGGTCTGGAAAAAGAGAAATATGTGTGAACATGCACATGTATCCCAGATTGATTATATTATTTACATGAACATGATAAATAAAATGCTGTCACCTGTCTGCTTTCTCATTCTTCCATCAACAAATCACTAGTATATTAAGGATAAAGTTAGAAGTGATTACTTATTTAGCTATGACCTTCTTCTCTATTATGAGATTCAGCTATTTTCCTCATTAGACTATCTCCTGAATATTCCACTTCAATATCTTTCTTATTTAGATTTAATATCTAGAATGCTCTCACAAGCAGGTTTTCCTATTTTATGCTGAACCCTAGAAATTGATGGATGTTTCTGATCTATGTGTCAATGAGAAAAATGAGAGATGCAGTATATTGGATTTCTGTTAATATAAGCTTAAAATAGCAATTCACTCTTGTATAAAAAATATGGTGTTTTAGATAATAAGCATAATCTGTGATGAGAGTGTCAGAAAGGGGTGATTATAATAAAGTTAGTAATATGTACCACAGAAAATATTTACGATAATAATTTTTTATTTTAATGGGAATTTTAAGATAAATTATTTTTATAAACTTTTGGGGAGGGATCTGATTTGTTCTTAGGCTTTCATATTATAAACAGTCTGTGAAGCTTGCAAAGCCATGCAATTCTTTATCCTAAGGAATTAGGTTATTGCAACTAATTAAGGATGATCATAGCATATATTTCTTTTTACACATCTGTTCCTCCTTTAAATGTATTAAGCAAATAGAAATAATAATTAAAATATGTAAATAGACCCGGGAATTTTAAGTATACCTGTAGGAAAATTAATATATGTGTACATACAATTTTGCTATTCAACAGAAAACATCATATGAGCTATATAGTTACAGGAATTTTAAGTTTATGACAAGAAATTTGAACAAATACTCTTATTACAAGCCACAATTATTTTAATGTGTCTTTTAAAACTTCATTAAAATGTGTACATATGTAATGCCATATATGCAAGTAGTATTTCTAGGCATATTCCTGAATTTCAGCCAATAATGCAGATTAAAAAATTCTCTTTTGAAAACACACTGAATTTGACCCTAGCACAGATTTTAAATTTTACTAAAATATGTGCTGTGAATAAATATATAGGAAATGTTACTAGCCATTTCATATTTTGTCACACTGAGAATAAATCAAGTCTACGATTTTCTTCTATCTAAGATATTTCCCATCCTGCCCGAATTTTAAAGATTCTATCTCATTTTCCCTATAAAGGCAAATTTCCTACATTTTGATTTATAAGTGTGAGTGCCACGGATATATAAGGGCTTGATACATTTTTAAGTGTGTAGAACATCTTTTCGCGTAAGTTATTGCATTTCCTAATTTACATAATTGAAAAGTGGCTAAAATTCAAGCTCCTTTATTTCATTTGTACTATTTACATGGATGTTTTACATTAACCATGTGGAAAGCAGTGCTTCAAAGTTGAAGGTTTATGATAAAGATACGGGCTACTGTCTTCAAGGGTCCTGGGTGGGTCTATCTCAGCTGAAAAAATAAATATGATTAATTTATCAACAAAAATAATCAACTGGATGATAAATACGAATGCTGTGCTTATTGGATTTTTAAATGTCTGTAACATATGAGACTCATAATTCCTTTAGAGAAGCTATCTTTATGTCCTCATCTTACAGAAGGACTTAGGTTATACATGCCTATCTTTGTAACCAAGGACTCAGGGTTCTCAAGGCTTTCTCCTGCTATCTGGAATTGGAAAAGGAAAGAGTACAGTGATGTAGTAAATGTGCAGATTTCTTTCTACCCACACTTTAGCAGCTGTGTTTAAATCATGGAAGCGTGGGTCAGCTTTGGTTCAGATTTGTCTCTGCTGTTTGTTTGCTGGGATTCTGAACTCCTTTATTGCATTCTGAATTCCGCTGTGTCCAGGCAGAATTTATTACAAGGAACTGAGTTCTTGGGAAGCTACCTACCAGTGGAAGTATCACTATATTTGCCAACAGATTCGGTTTCCCACTTAAGGTGATTAAGAGATTGTTTTGGAAAAGTGTGAGAGATGAGTTTATCTTTGCTTTCTTCCTCTCTTGTGTCTTTCACTTTGATTTTAGCTGCCCCTCTTTCCTCTCTCTTCTCATTAGATCTTAAGCTTCCCCTGCTGATAATTAACTAATCCAATCAATTAGTGTAGATGAACTAGTGGAAGGTCTTTTGACTTCTCTTCCCAGAATCCTTCCTTTCCACTTAGAAAACAGTTTAAACTTTTTCTTTCCACTTTCTTAATTTAAAATTACTTCCAGTAAAAATATAAGTCCTAGCTCTTATAACCGTAAAGCTGATACTTTCTGGTTGGGAGATAAATTATCATTCTTTGTATTGTTTGTGAATGAAAAGAACATTAGAAGATAACCTTCCTAAATGTCACCACATATGGAGTTGCCCATTTGCTTACAGGTAGGATGACTATTCATTGTTGGATTTTGATGGGTTATAAAATCTGGTGACTTTAGTCAACCTGAGTTGTCATCTAATAAACTCTTTTTCCCAACTCTGTTATGCTGACCCCCAAAGTGCAGTTATTGAAATTTTGGGTCAATTAAGAATAGCTTAAAATACACATAGAACTGGAAATTTTAAAGTTTGGAAAGAAAAAAAACTATAATTCATTTTCAATTTCTCTTACCTAGTTCTTAATTCTGTCAGTAGGTCAAGGGACCTAGGTGAGTGAGATGAGAAGCTGACTTTTCACTGACGTTTGATGTGTACGGTAATGTTATAACTGTAATCTTCATTCTGACCCCATGAAATAGGCAGAGCAGGCATTATATCCATTTTACAGGTGAAGAAACCTTGACTCATAGATGTTAAATAACACATCCAGCTACCACAGCCAACTGAGAGCTAGATTAAACTTCAGGCCACCTGTGTGCTAATCTCATGTCTTTTCATTATGCAGTAGTGCCAGCCACTAGTAATCTTGTGGGAAGACTTTCAAGAAATCTTGGCTTCATTGCTCTGTAGAAAAAAACTCAAGGCCAAAATTATTTATTCAAATTTTCAGGTATAACTATATTGCATGCCATGAACAAGATTCACTTTTCTGGGACCATGAAGGCCTTAAGACTCCTCTGTTTTTGTTCCATGATTCTAGCAGGTAAGTAACTTACCTTTTGATCATTTTTTTCCTTTAACACATTTTTAATTAAAGCTTAATACAAAAAACAAAAACAGTAAATCAACTTATCTAATTTTTAATTAAATAGCTCTTGTCCTTGATGGATTTCCTATTTATTAATAATAACAATTAAGTATTTTTAGTGTATGCCAATTTATTGTGCTAGGCTGTATATATATATATATATATATACACACACACACACACACATATATATGTATTATATGCTGCCTAGCACACTATATATAGATATAATTGTATACATACATATTATATACTGCCTAGCAGAATATATATATATATATGTGTATACATATATATGTGTATATATATATATATATATATATATATACATACATATATATATATATATATATATATATATATATAAAACAACAGCTAGCATACCAATAGATATGTGCTAGCTGCTGATTACCAGTATTTACGCGTATTAACTGATTTAACTTCTCAAAATCCCTGAGGCAGGTTCCATTTCCATTCCTGTTCTGCAGATGAAAACACTGCAGCATAGTGAGGTAAAATACTTTGTCCCAGGACATAGCTAGTAAGTATGAGAACTGAGATTTGAACCAGATAGTGTGGCTCTAGGGTCAGTCTAAGACCTTAGCCACAATATCTACATATTATATATTACTGTATATTCTATATTAGCTTAGTAATCAGAAGAGGGACTTAGCTCAGAACTTAAAAACTAAGCTTTATCATTGTTATTTTAAATCTAATGGAGCTAAAGCTTAAAAAAGTTCTATCTAAAGTTATACAGCTTCCAAGGTATCAGAGCCATGGGTGGCCCTAGGAGCAAGTCCTACAGTCTGAGCAGAATAAGGAAGGAGAACACTGGAAGGGCAGAGGGACAGTGATGAGACCTTCAGTGACAAGAGGGAGAAATTCAATGGGGAGCTCAAGAGACAGAAAGATAGATCAAATAATAACTCAAATACAGCGTGATCTGACACACTATTGAGGATAAGCAAGGATGATGCCTAGATATCTATGCCTGTAGTTGTTCATTTAATGATATTATTTGCTTGGCTGGAGTTTTGAGAAACAAAAGTGAGATAATGGCATTTTCTATTTGTTGGAGTTGGTATTGGTATTGTGGAAAATTGTAAGGGGGAAAATTGTAAGGACCAATTCAATCATGTGATACAGAGCAGGGGTCTAACTGCGATTTCCATGCTGTGGGGCATATGTGATATTTTCCCTGGTGGTGGGCGGGTATGTACAGTTTTGGAGGGTCCTGAACATTTGTGTATTTGAGTGGGTGTGAGCCTGTGTGCATCACAGTGTGTGCCTATGGGTAGCCTGGTGAAGTATAGCATCCCTTTCTTAGAAGTATTTTTAAATGCATAAAATAAAATACACAGTATTGCAGGTGAAACTAATTATTGGGAAAAATTCTTATCAAATGTTTTTTTTAAATTTGTGGTACACTAATATATGTGCTTCTTTATTAATGCATTTTATAATAAGATCTTTATAATAAGATCCAGGACCTGGTATCAAAACTACCATAATTTCAAAATTATGGTGAATTTAAACAATATTATAAGATATATACATGAATATAATGTGATACAAAAATCAAAGAAGCCATAGGCATGAGTCTACAGGAGCTGAGCAGGGCTATTGAGGACAGGACATTGTAGACGTCACTCATTCATAGGGTCACCAGGAGTGGGAGTTGGTGCAACTGGATGTAACATACACATAACATCTACTTAATTTAGAGGAAATGTGTAGACATTTGTGAACTATTATTGTTAAAGGACTGACAACTGTTATCCAGTGTATAAATTATAAATGAAGGAATATATAGCAAACAGAAAAGGCAATTATATTGACCTTTGTCGAATCCATTTGTTAACATTTAGATGATGATGAGTAAACATCTCAGATTGTGGAGAAAATAAAGAATGTGCATGCTAAGACTGTTAGCAATGATACAATTGATCACTATTAGGAGTGCTGCATTTTTAAGGGACAGGATTTTTGGCTTTCCTTTGTTTTATCTAGGCTGACAAATTTATAATACTGTTTAATATCCGCCAACTCTTCCCTCATACTCTTAGCACTGTGATAGAGCTTTGTTTTTTAAGTTCTACCAAAGTGTCTTGATAGTAGCTATGTTTTCTAGATATCTTTGCATTTACTTTGCCCTGTTTTCCTTCTTGGTTTAGGTCTAGTCCAGCCTGTTAGCTCAAGCTCATGCTTAGCATCTCTAGCCCCCCATCTTCGTAAAGACTGTCATCCTGATCCTGGAGCTTCCGAAGCCAGTTGTCTGGCCAGGAATTGCTGCTGGTCTCCATTGAAAACCCCAGACATGCCTTGGTGTTTTGAGAAGGTTGATTTGTGTTCTATCGTACTTGACTCCCAACGGATTGACTGTCATCCAGAGTCAGGGGCAAGTGAAGCTGAGTGTATAAGCCGGGGATGCCAGTGGTGTGCCTCTGAGAACACCACCGCGCCATTTTGCTTCTACACCTCTAAAGAAGAGGCTACTTGTGCCGCGAGATTTCCCATTCAGAAGCGCATTGATTGCCATCCTCAACCAGATGCTACTCAAGAGATCTGTGAAGCTAAAGGCTGCTTCTGGTGTTCTACAACTGTTGCCAATGTTCCCTGGTGCTTTTACCCAGCTGATGGGCCATATGGCTACACTATGAGAGGTTCACCTCAGAAAACAGCTCTAGGATGGAGGTATATATTTTCTAGAACTTTTAATAATAACTTCTACCATCTAAAATTTCTGATCTGGCCTCATTGGTTTGTTTGGTACACATATCTATAACCTCAGAGATTACGTTCTATTTTTATTTGCTGTATCCTGAGAACTCTGAGCCTTCACGGTGAATCAAAAAGCCTAAAATACATGGCTTTCTAATCAGTTTTACTTCTAAATAACTGTCACAACTCCCCTACTGAAGAATAGGTTACATCTGTCTTGCTTGTTTCTCAATCAGTTTTGTGCACCTTGCCAAAGAGCCAGAAAGACTCATTATTTTGTGTGCTGGAATAATTCGTTACAAACAAGTTGGGCTCTGATAAAGCTCTTGTCTTTTATGCTATCGTATAAATCTTTTAGAAAGAAGCCTGTTCTCCTTTTTGTTGTATATCTTTTTGTGAAGCATGATACAGTACTTAATTTTCTGTGAAATGATACAGAAACTTAGAATGAACAATTGCCCTGAACAGCAACTATTGTAGAACATAAGAAATGATGCTTTAACATCATCAGAGTACTTACTCTCGTAAGTACAAAAATAACTCAATTCCAAATGATGTTTAACTTTATTAAGGAAAAAGGAATAGTCATTTTCCTTTAGTCAAGATTCTTAAGAGAAAAGCCAGATTTTATGGATCAAGTCTCACTTAACAATTTTTATTCTTGTGCCAATTTTTAGAGACTAGATCTTGAGTTTGAAGAGACTTTTCTGGGCAATGTATGGAATGTGTAAAATGATGGCATTTACTTACTCGGAGCTCAGCAAAGTGCTGTGAAAGTTGATTTTACCTCAATTTCTATTTGGAATTTATGAGCTATTTCCCTTTTACATTGCAAGACCAGGGCTTGAAAATTGTGTCAAAATGTGTTTTCCAGTCACATTTCTTACCCGGCAATGATATAAAATTGAATGATGATGCTTAGGAGTAGGGATTTGGAGGCCCATCCTCTTTAAAGACAAAGACAAGAAATGACTGTCGAGACACTAGCTAGAAGCAGAAGGGTGAGGTCTGGGCTGAGAGGCACTGGTTTATGTCAGGGTGGGAAAAGGGAGTTTCAGAAATATAATGAGTTTCAAATTGAAGAAGAGGAAAAAAAAATCATTACATTTTATTTTTATTGCTTCTGGACCTGAAGGTGCTCTGCATCAAAGACACCAGGCTATTTTATGGGCTCAAAAATAAAACTTGATTGAGCTAACTTACATTAGATGCTATTTTCTCTTATTTTAAATTTGCCCTTGGTAAGGTTTTACAGATTTTAGCAGAGACCATTATGGGAAATGTTTTGAATACAGATTAAAATCTGAACTTAAAATAAGAAGAACTCAGGATGAGTAAGAGCAATGAACCATAAAATTGAATAAAATAAAATAAAAATCAGATAAATTAAATTATAACTGTATTAAACTCTGAGACTGGGAACTGAGTCAGAAAGAGGAATTGCAAGAGAAGCAGAAGCACTCTGGGCAATTCATGAAGACTTCAAATGTCAGTGTCTTCACTCTCTGGTCTGCCTTTTCGCTTATTTGTAGTGTGTGCCCAGACTTTTACTTAACTCTGGGCCTGGGAGATCTCTTTATGTCTCAGTTTGACCATCAGATAATTTTGCTTGCTGAATTTATACAACTTCCAAATATTTATGGATTCTTTGTAAATCAGGAAAGAATGTTCCACAGCAAAACCATGTCAGTAAGTGGTGCTTCTCTATGCTAGACCAAAAATGGTTACCTAACCAAGAATTTACCTGAGGAAATGGGCTTCTCTCCTTGAATCTAACATTGGAGGGGTTGGTTGGAGTGGGTGATGGTGGTATTGAATTGGGGCTTCTACCGTGTTTCCCCAAAAGACCTAGTGGAACAATCAGCTCTAATGTGTCTTTTGGGGCAAAAATTAATATAAGACTCAGTCTTATTTTACTATAAGACCTGGTCTTATATGATATGATATGCTATGCTATGCTATGCTATGCTATGCTATGCTATGCTATGCTATGCTATGCTATGCTATATGATATGATACGATATAAGAGCCGGTCTTATATTAATTTTTGCTCCAAAAGACGCATTAGTGCTGATTGTCCGGCTGGGTCTTATTTTGGGGGAAACAGGGTAATAGCTGGGATGTGTGTGGTAGTTAGACATATATTTGCAGAGTAAAGAGGAAGGACAGAACTAGGAGGAGAGGAGCTGTGCCCAGAGCTTTGGGCACATGACTGCCCATGGATTACTTCTAAGCCTGGTTTTTAGAAGTCATTGACAGCCATCCTGACTGAACATGACTAAGGAAAAAACTTGGGTTTATTATTTCCTTCTACTAGATTGTATCAATAGCAATTAAGTCAGTTGTCCATCTTTTTTTTTTCTTTTAATTTTGTTGTTGCAGTTTTTCCTATTCTTAGAGATGTACTGGCAAGGAAATTAGTGGATTTTCCTTATTACTGTTCCAGTGTTTCAGATCTACTCCTCAGTGTCTCTGCTCTTAGTAAAACATTTCTTATCTTAATTTTCTTTTCCTTGTTAGGGTAAGTGGTTTATCTACCTGCTTATCAATATTCTTTTTACCTGAGAAATTCCACTCATTTGTAAAAATAAATATGCTTTATTTGGGCTAATAAAATGTATTTATCTTACAGGTTGACATTAAACAAACGTGACTCTATATCTCTCTTTGGAAATGATATTTCCCCAGTTGTAATGGATATAGAATTTCATACTGAGGATCGGCTCCGATTTAAGGTAAGTATAACTAATGGTCGGTATTTTTCATGAATACAAAACTTATTAATGGCAAGTTTTAAATGCTGTAACACTATTTAATTAAGTACCTCATAATATATCTTACTCTGGACGTAACTACAATTTCCCATTTCACTTATGGGTGACATTGTAATTCGATGATTAAAAAATTAATATACTCTTTATTCTATCCAAACTGTTTTAGATTTATGATCCCAACAATAAACGATTTGAAGTTCCACTCAGTATTGAACCTTCTTCAAATTTGTCTATTGACCCCAACTATGACATTGAATTTGTAGATAATCCAGTCCTTCAATTCAGAATAATAAGAAAGAGGACAAGAACAGTACTGTAAGTACTATTTACGTTAAGATTCTCTTGGTTTTGTCCTTAAAAACAACACATGCTTGGAGAAATTATGGAAGATAATGGTATTAGCAAGCTTAGAATATTAGAAATATGAAGTTTAACCTAAAGCTATGTTTTAGGGTAGGGTAGGAAAAATGTTTCATTTAACTTCTTGTTAAATTGTGTATTCAGGAGAATTGAATTATAAGGAATTGAATTGTAAGCTATTTACAGTTTTACAATTCTGTGTTCTCTTTCAAAATATGAATTTAGTTGAATTGGTACATGGTACACGTTCAGTTAATATCAGCTGTTATTTTACTGTCTTTACTATTAATCAGTGATGTTGTTTTTGAGCATTATGATAATAAAAAACACATACTTAATAATCCAAAGTAGTATTGATTATTTTTTATTAATTTGAGCCTTGTTGTCATTATGCAAAAGACTATAGTGCCAAATTTTGCTTTGAATTTCCAAGTATATCTATGTCATCCTGAACCTTCAATTCCTTTCACTATATGGCCTTGGATTAACATGAATTACAATGTGGTTATGCCTATTCAGAAAGTAAAGCTACCCTTAGTTCAATAACTCAGATGAAAGTGCCACAGCTTTTAATGTTTATGCAGCCCAGTTAGCCATCTTTATTCCATGAAACCACACTGAGTTCCTAACTATGGTGGATTAAAAATGACCACAAATACTTTACAGCTTATCCTGGTCAAGAGGTAGAGTCTGTTTCCTCACCTCTTGATTCTGAGCTTGTCCTGTGTCATGCTTTGGCCAATAGCATGCAAGGGAAATGACATGTACTTCCAAGATCTGGCCTCAAGAGCACTTACAGCTTCCTTGCTCAGCCTCTTGGACTGTTTCTACCATCTTGTGATAAAAGGCTACATCGAAAGAGAGACCCAGCCATTTCACTTATTCTAGACATTCCAGGGGAGTCTGTCAGCTTAAAGTGTGAGGCCCTCTTCTACCATCCAACCCCAAGGTGACAGCTACTTCCTTTCTGAGCACAAGCTCACCAATCCCAATTTATGCCTATATTATATTTAAGACCAGAATCATTGCCCACTAAATAGTAACACTAAATTTTGGGGTGTTTTGGAATGTAGAAATTGACAGCTAATAGAGAAAATTTGTTACTCTTTAGAGTAACAAATATGCACTCTTTAGAAATGGGGTGTTATGGGTAACAGAAAAATATATCATTTATCATTGGCTTTGGGACCCAATGACAAGCAGAGGCTGGAAAAATGGTGAAAAGTTTGTTAGCAAAGCCTGGTGGGATGGTGAGCAAACTGTTAATGGAAGCTGAAAAGATGGCTACCTATGCTTTGTACCTTTGCCTACAATAATTTGGAAGCTAGAAAACATATCTAATGAACTTGCATATCTGACAAAGGAGATTTCCAGGCATAATTTTGAAAAACAGTAATTGACCTCTTTTAACTGTATATAAGTTATAGGAAGAGAGAAATAAACTAAATAAGTAACAATACAGTTTTTAAGCAGAATTTAGAAAAAAACGTAAAGAGCTCTGGATTTGCTGGTTGGAATATAAAACAGTTTCTCATCCTCAGTCCCTCTAGTCCATCAAAACATTCCCAAAGAAAGAAATGGGCTTAGGTAAAGATTGACCAGTGTGTGATTAGAACACGTTTCACCCCATAGTAGGAGACCCTGACAGTGTGGCCTGGGTGGATTTCAGAATTGCTATGGACTAGAGATTGCTGTGTGCTTCCTATTCTTTCCCTTTTTGGTTAAGAATGATTCCTCCAATTCTCCTATCATTGTTCAATCATGTATGCTGTGTTTGTGTTGGGGTGGGCCTTGGAACAAGGGGACTGCACTTGAGGAACTGCACCTGAGGAGCCTCACCATGATCTTGAGATTATGGATGATGTTATAATGGGTTGAACCTTTGGAAGATCTTAGGAGGGACAACTGTATTTGCATGTGGGTGGAATGTAAATAACTGTTGCCAGAAGGTAATATATAGTGGATTGAAAGTAGCTATAAATCTTTTTCAGCTTCTCCCATCAAGTAGTAGAATCCCTGGACTCTGGGGCCCTGTAACTTGCTAGAGATAATAGAAGTAACGTGGCAGAATAGCTGTTGTTTGATTTCTGATCCCCAGCCTTAAGAGGTCTTACAGATTTCACTCTCGTGTCCTTGGAACACTTCTGCACCATATGCAGAAGCAAGGGATGAAAGGCCATGTGGAAAGAGAAGCGCAGTTATCCCACCTATGCCAGCCATTTTGGCTGAGGTCCCAGATTAATCAGCCCCAGCCAACCCCCCAAATGACTGCAACTACGTGAGTAATCCCAAGCAAGAGCGGCAGAAGAACTGCCCTGGCAGTTGTGAGGAATAAGACACTATTAATGTTTTAAGTCACTAAGTTTTGGGGTGGTATGATACATAGCATTAGAAAACTGATACAATAACCTTAAAGAGCTGACTCTCAGCTGCATGTCCTTCCTCGGTCACAGAGGGCAGGGTAAAAGAGAAGTAGGGGTAACAAGCTCACAATCAAAGAAGGAAAACCAGCTCAAGCACATGCCTTACAGAACCTGGAAGTGATAGTATAACCTTATCAGGGATAAAGCAAACATTTAGAAAGAAAACATTCACTGTAGTCGAGAGTGTAGTTTTTGGGTTTGATGAACCTGGGTCTAAATCTCTGCTTTCCCATTTGGTTGCTGTATAAAATCAGGAAAGTAACTTAAATTCTCTAAGTCTAGCTTATTTTTCTGTAAAGATGGATTTTACTAAGTCTTGAATGAAGTAATATAGGCAAAGCTGTGTTCTCTATAAATGGTAGATATTGTTTTATTAGATAGTTAAAAAGCAGACTCATTCTCCTTCACCCTTTATCATAGGCACATATTTTTTCTTCTTATCAATACTTGACACTTTCTTATGAATATGTTTGTTTGTTTTATGTGTACGCTATCGTCTACTAGAACAAATGATCCGTGAGGGAAGAAACTCATCTATTTATTTCACTTCAGCATCTCCAACACAGAATCCCCAACACATTGGTGCTCAATAGATATTTGTGATATACTGATTAATTGTGAACTTGAATATACTGAAAGTTCCAAACTTATATGTGTTGAGAAAGCCACATACAAAAATAATCTTCGATAATTTCACCTTTACTCCTCATCTCTCTTGCCTATACTTTCTTCCTTGAGAATGCCATGACTTTTCTGGCCACCTCTAGTCTGCACGTCTCTAAGTCTCCATTTCAAGCTTTGACTCACTCCAATTCCATGTTGTCAGTTTTCTTTCGGACAACAGGGACTTTATCATTGAGCTAGTCCTTCAGCCTTACAATGTTCAAAACTTATTTCACACTTCCACACTCCATCTAAATTTCCCAGTGTTCTCTATGGGTCCTACTTCTAGCCAAACTGGGCTACTGGCTTGCTATTTCTGGGACCCACCCTAAACTTTTCTTCCTTTCCACATTTATTCAAACTATGTCCTCTTTCTTGAATGCCTTTCTCTCCTGCCTCTGCTTATCAAAATTCTTCCCTTACGTAATTCTACTTTCTTTATAAAATTTGCCTGAGTGTTATACATGGACATAATCTCTCTTTCTTTTTCACTTAAGGAGAACCAATTCTTTACTTTTCTTTAAAATCCTATATTGTATTTTACATCATATCTATTTTATCTTCCTATTTAACCTCTCCTTCTGGATTTTAATTTCCTTTATGGCAGAATCAATGTCTGGTTCATTTTAGCATTTTCACATTTTTGGAACACATAGTAAATGTTCAATAAGTAAATATCAGTGAATACTTGGCCATTATTCTGCAAGGACATTTTAGACATGCTGAGAAGTAGCAAGACACAATTAGATTGAGATTAGAGAAATAAGGAGTATCACCCAAACTGAAGAGAATGCAAAAATTGTCTCAGGAAAGAGGTTGTGAACAATTCCATTAAATGCTACTGATAGATTAAATCAGATGAAGACGGAGAATTGAATAGGGGTTATAGCAACATAGTTCATTGCTCATCTTTAAAAAAATATTTTTATTGTCGTAAGAACACTTAACATGAGACCTAAAAATCTTAACAGATATTTAAATGTACAATGCATTGTTATTGACTGCAGGTACAGTGTTGCACAGTGGATCCCTAGAGCTCATTGTTCATTTTGACAAGAGCAGTTCCAGTAGAGTTTTGTGGAGGTGAAGGCCTGAGAGGTATATCTTCAAGTGAGAATAGGGAGAGAAATGGAAAAGACTGAGGGCAAACCACTCTTTTGGAAAATTTAATTTTAAGAAAGAGCGAAATGGAGTGAAAGGAGGTCAGGAAAGAGCATGCAAGGCTTTATTTTTCCCCTTAAGATGAGAAAAATAACAACGTGTTTATATTTTGATATACAAGATGGTGTGAGAAAAAAGTAGAGAAAGGCTGGAGTCCAGTGACTCCCTGGAGGAGTTAATCTGAGGAACACAGGCAGTTCATCCATCATGACAGACGAGAAGGTCGACTTGGAGCACATGGGCATAAAACAATCGACTTGGTGGCTGCTCTAGATTTAAAACCAAATTATTTTCCAATTGCTTAGCAACACATGTTGGGGTCCTATGCATTTAGACTGAGGGCTAAAAAGGGCAGTCAGGGCGTTTTGCCTTTCATTCCACCTTTTAGGAAAATGTCCTAGCTGCCTGAGGTCTGGTTGTAGAAGCCAAGGGGGTGAGCGTTGCTTTAAAACCCCCTGTCGCTGGATAGGAGCCTGTGAAGCCCAGTTGCCCCACTCCCAATGCTCTGGTGTGTGCTGCAATCTGTGTTTGTGGTAAATATGTCCTTTATTTCCTCACCTACTCCCACTAGACAGCTTTGTAGGGAGGGCTTTCTCCAGGGATCTGACAGTTGGCATGCACCCAAGGGAGAGTGGAGGGATTGAGTTTCCTATCACGCTGTATAAAACTTTTCCCATAAGATAGACTCATTACATTTTGCTGCACCTTGTGTTTTCTTCAAGTATCTAGAAAACATAATATTTTCTCAACATTCACTTGGTGTTTGTTATTGGGAATAAGCAGGAATAAAGGATATACTACCTATTGGCAAAAGGGCTAACTAGGACAGCTGGGAGACTGAAAGAAATGTAAAAGGAAGGTATGAGGACTGTAAATGGAGATTTAAATTCTGACAGGAAGAATGAGCTAAGACTTCAAGGAGGAGTGGGTTGGTTGCAGTGAAGCCTTTTTTGTTTAAGAGAACTACATAAGAACGGCACAGAAGAATAAAAAGACTGGATATCTTCTGGTTGTAAAAAGACTGGTATGGCAGGAAGTACAAGGAGGAATTAGGAAATGATTTTATAATTCGTATCAGTACACAGTTCATACGCAGCGCAGGGGAGAAAGAGTTTTCCTTAACCCTCGCAGGGTCCCTGGCTGGGTCTGAGAAGTAAACTCATAAAGACAGATTAACAGGAGAAAGGCAGACACATTTTATTGAATTTGCACATGTAATGGGAGATTTCATAAGAGAATGAAGACCTGAAGAAGTGACCAGAGCAGGAAGCTTGTGTACCTTTTAGACAAAGAGACAGTAAGTTTGTGAAGAATTGACGAAGACCAAGGGGTTGGGACTAGGGGTAGGAAATGGTGAAGGAGTAGCTAGGAAATTAAGGGGCAGTTTAATAAGATTTGTTTATGTAGATTTCTCAGCCCCAAATTCCCTGTCTCTGGTTATAAGAATGTCTTCTTTCCTTTGGCACAGGGAGGACACCTTTCACGTGGGAGATTTAAGACCCAGTTCAGGGAAGAAGGGTGAAGGGGAGGAGGGTGGAGTGACCTTCCTGCTTTTGCCATTTTTCCAAATTCTTTCAGCTTAAGATATTCAGTGCCATATTTTGGGTTAATGTGTCCTGAGCCCCATCAATAGAGAAACAGGGAAGTAGAGGTGGTGAAGGAAGAGTCCTTCCCTGTTACCCTGTTTTCTTCAATCATGTCTGACTCATCGAATACTGGCCTTGTGGTCTTTGTAGGAACTGATCTAACTCAGGTAGAAACATTCTATTTTAATCATCCCTCCAGGGCATAGTATTCAAGAAGTCTCTCTTCCCTCCATTCACTCTTCTGTCAGATATTTGATACCAACTATATGAGGACATATTCATTTTTAAGAGCTACACAGCAATTTTAATGGTTTGTTAGTGAAAAGGCTTATTTCTATTTTACAACACAAATCCTGAGTTAGAAAATTATTTCTTTAAAAAGTATTAAAGAGATAGTTTTGGGGGTGAGGTAAGGATGCAGTAGTGCCGTTGATGATTCTTTTGAAGTTCTAGGGAGATCTTTCTATTTTGAATTACAAAAGATGGCTTCTAAAAGTCTATCTCATACCAATAGCTTTTCTAAAAATGGGTTTGAACACACCAATATCAGATATCAGTTTGTAATAAATGGGAATGTCATCCTTGCAGCTTTGCACATTGAGTATTAGGAATAATGTGTTTGAAGGTGCTATGGAATGTGTACTCAACAATATCAATTGTAATACATGTGATTGGAATTCCACCATCTACTCATATATCCAAAAATATATATCTTGCCTAGACCAACTCTTTTTTTCCTCCCACATTCTAAAAAGATAATATTTCCTTGGATAAGCCATAGCCTGTGTCACTCTGCTTAGTTGAAAGAGAGATTGCATATAATGAATTAATAAATACAAGGAATTTCTTATGATAAATGCATAAGAAATGCATACGAGAGCTATCTCTTTAGAAAAAATAAGTAAAACATTAAGCAGTTTTATTTCACTTCTAATGAACTTTGATTTTTATCTGATCTACTCAGTTTTCTTTCATTTATAAACTATTTAAGGGGAAAGTAATAGGGTATTATTTTATTTTTTTATTTGGTGTTATTTTGATTTCACTTAAATTATTTTAGTTTCATTTGAACAATGAGAATGCTACATTTGAATATCATTTTTAAAGCCTAATCAACATTGCTGACATAATACTATGTCATTTTTTTACTTATTAGAGTCCTAATTTTTTTTTTCCCTACTAGTTCTAATTGTTAATGTTTAGGTAATTTCATTCAGGAAGATTTTTTCCTTCCTTTTTCTTATTTTTTAAATATATATATACATAAAAAATATATAATGTGTGTGTATATATATGTATATGTCATTGTGTATGTATATATATACATATATATACACACACACATTATATATTTTTTATGTATATATATATATGTCTCATATATATATATATATATATATATATATATATATATATATATGTCATTGGTCATAAAGGGGAATAGAAATAGGAAAGGTTATTTGTTAATATGGTTATGAAAATCCTAAGTGATGCAGACCCTCTGTAATGGTACTAACCCTTTGAGAACATTGGGAGTTATAACAAGCAGAAGAGAGAGGACTGACACAGTTTATGTCTCTTAAATAAATTATTCCAGTCCTAGTGAACTGGTGACAACAACTCACAATATGCCACAAACTTCTGGCAACCCAGCTGTTTCAAAATAACTGACATGCAAATTCTATGGGAGATGATTAGATTCTTTTTTTCTTTTTCTTTTTTTGCTAAGGAAAAGGATATGTGTGTACTTGATAGAATATATGTAGGAGGTTGCATCCCAGGTTTGTAATTAGAATTAATGAGACCTGTAGCAGGTTGTCCTTGATTCTGCTTGCCTAATATAAACAAATGACCCTTTAGATAAATTCCCCCCCCCAAAAAAAAACCCAAACAAATTTTTCTATAAACAGTAGCCTAAACTGCTTTTTGAAGAATCATTGATAATATACTACTAAAGCTTAATTGGTACCATTCTATACATAGAAAAGTCAAAGATAAAGGATTTTTCTTAAATGATATTTTCTGAGAGCTAAAGTTACCTTTAAGGTTTATGGCAAATTGAGCTAGAAAATAATTCCTTACTCTTAAAGAATGCTTACTGTGCCTTAGAGATCGTTCCATTATTGTTATAGCTGCTGTGAAAATACTAAAATACTTCCACAAGAGTTGATAGCTATTCCCTGAGCTGTTCTGGCGTCACTCCTGCTGTTCGGTTGCCCTTCTTAGGCCCTCCACCAGCACCCCTCAGGCCTTCCTACGTTCTTGCATGTGGCTAATCCCTGTCTTCTCTGGGGGCTTCAGGTCCCTGCTTTAGCCTATGGCCCTTATGGGTTCTGATTGGTCAGCATGTGCTGAGCTAATTTTTAATAATTTGAGTGGAATCCGTTTGTATATCCTTTCTGAATGATTGCTTTGGAGTTCAAACTCTAGATAATTTCTTAAGTACTATTAATAGTGTTATATAATCTTTGAGGCTGATGCTTAATAGTCAACATAAGAGCACATTTTTCCTTCTCATTAATATTTTTATGCACTCTTTGAGGCGAATGGTTACTGTTAATATTATCAATTGATCAGAAAGCACTATGGTAGCATTTGGGTCTTTATTTCAGTTCTTTGTGACTGATTGAAATTTTTAATGAACTTTCAGGAAATTGAGGCTTTGATTCTTATATGACAGAGATTTTGTTCTGAGGCTTCTGATGACTTGAAAAATTAAATGCATTTTCTTGTTTATCAGGGTCTGAAAAACCTGTAACCAACTAAGAACATAAGAAAAAAGATAATGAAAGCTTTTTCCTATAGGAAACAGAGTCGATACACAGTGTTAGTCTTCATATACAGTACCTTACTTGCTCACAAGTTTCCCCTGAACCTTCACCTTCTTAGGCTGTGATATGTGCCCTGTTCTGCTCCTATATCAACATGTACTTGTTTATCTCCACATATGCCATTGTGTTGTAATTACCTGTTTGTTCCTGCCTTTTATGCCTCTGTATTTCTCCAGTGCCCAGTGCTGGGCACTCAGGAATTGACCCTTGAATGAAAGAGGGAAAGAAGAGGGAGTGGAAGATAGAAAAACTGAAAAAAAAAAGCAACACTTTCCAGCAAACATAGGAAGTATTGCTACTTGGCAGTTATCTCCTCCAGTGTGTGAAAAACTCTCCTCTGGCAGGGAACCTAGGAGAGCCTGCCTCTCCTGTGGAAGAGCGCTAGGAACTGGAGAGCAGAAGAGGATGTGATGAGATTATGGTTGTTCCGGAAGCAGCATGGGGGCCCTCCCACCTGGGACTGCTGTGCTGTCACCGCCTCCACCACCACCACCACTCTCTCCTTTCCCTTAGATGATGTAACCCTGGCTTTCACAATGCAAACAGGAGTTCTAGGACAAATGATTTCTTTAGTCAATTACCTTTGGAAAATATCAATGAAGTCGTCAGCTCTCAGAGTCACTATGCATGGTTCCTTATTAAAAACTCTGAAAAAGTCCTGCAGAAAAGAAATCTAGCTCAGTTTGGATAACCCAACATTTCCCAAGTTTTATTTGAACACAGACTACTTTTATTTGAAGAAAGACCTACTTCCATCTCGACAGATTAAAATGTTGCACAAAAATTTGAGCAGCAAAGCTGACTGAGTCCTGGCACTATTATTTGGGTAATTTTAGGCAAATTATATACCTGCTCTTTTGGAGCCTCAGTTTCTTTGTTTATAAAATGGAATAATACTGCCTTCCAACAGGGTCACTGTGTGGATTAAATGAAATACCATGTACTATATAACACCCAGATCAGGACCCAGCATTTTGCAAATGCTCAATAATTACCATTCCCTCAGATCCCCTCACATCCTTTCTTTATTTTCTCATCCTCCTTTTAAGCTAACTTTACAAGACTTTTTTTTTTTTTTTTTTTTGGCAAGAATTTAATGGAGAAAAGAGTTCTTTATAAAAAGCCATCCAGTCACCATCTTTCTGTTTCTCTGTCTGGCACAGGTGGGAAACAACTCTTGGAGGCCTGATATTCTCTAATCAGTATATACAAATAATGACCTCGGTTCCATCCACTTCAATCTATGGATTTGGTGAACACGAACATCCATCCTTCAAGCACGACATGAATTTTGTTAGATATGGAATGTTCTCCAGAGATCAATCACCAGCGGTAATGTGAAAATATAGATTCTTCATACTAGAAATCTGTTTATTGTAAGAGAAAGAGGATGTGTCTGATAAGAATGATTTTCTAGAAGGTGCTATGAATTGACTCTCAGAAATCATTTTGGTTTATACTTAATCGGTTATAAAGGCAAGTTTGAAAATTTGATATCCACCATCCACTCAGGTTTTTACCAGTTTACCGTTTGCCTCATATAATACGTGGCACATTCTTTTTTTCTTTTTTGGCATGTCATTAACCGCTGCTGGATCTCATTGAGATAGGATAATAAAATTATAATAAACCATAACAAACACAATGTTTCTTTTTGCTGTTGCAGGCATTTAGCAATCTCTATGGAGTTCATCCTTTTTATATGTGCATAGAGAATGATTTTAATGCTCATGGTGTTCTCCTCTTGAATTCCAATGCCCAAGGTAATGTGATTGTCTCGTTAAATTATAAAGAAGCAAATGCACAATTTAAATGCTAATTTTTGCCTTTTCTCCCTTTAAAAAATACTTATTAATTAGAACAAAATAGAGTGAGAGATTGTCTACAATTTAATATTTTGTTTCAAGTGGAAATTTTTCTGAAACATATACAATCATCCTAATAGACTGCAAAATGCTAGTAAGGCACATAGTACTAAAGACATACAACGTAAGAGATCAGAAGCCCTTGAACAAGCAATGTTAGAAATTTCACAGTAATGCAGTATTGCTGGATCTGTCATATCATCTCAACAGTATAAATATTGCCAAGGCCTCTTTTCTCACATAATTTATCTAGAAATATCTGAAATGTATTAGCACTACAGCAGCTTTTCTTAATTGTGTGCTTGAGTTTTAATCTCTCTCTCCTTTCCACATACATAGTCTCTGTTGTGTGTGTGTGTGTGTATGTATAAATGCAATGCAATATATAACTGACTTAATGAACTCTTTAGAAAAGAAACCTGTGAACACACAGAACTGGAAAATCCTGGCAGACACTTAGATGCTATCAGAGCTATCAGTATCGCCTAATATTAGATAACCAGCCTAAGTAACACCTAAATCGTAGAAATATAAAATAGTGATCTCTGCTACTTATATTATTTGTACTTATTGTCTGCTTTGCTTTGTTTTCTTCAGATGTCACTCTGAGCCCGTTTCCTTCTTTAACATTCAGGACCATTGGAGGCGTACTTGATTTCTATATGTTTCTTGGCCCCACTCCTGAAAATGTCATCCAGCAGTACACAGAGGTCAGTGCAGTCCTGTAGTTCACGTTCAAGGTTTCATTGCCCTGGCTCTGAGGGAAGGGAGGAGCACTTAGCATACCTATCAATCACCAGTCCTTTAGCCTTCTCATATCATGGCTAATTGTTTCCACATCTAGCCAATGACTTCTGACTTGACTTCAGTTTTATCTCAGCTTCATTACTTCTGGTCCATCATGCCCTGTGGTACTTGACACTTCTCCCGAACAATTTAACTTTCAGCTGCTTGGTTCACTGAGGCCCATAAAACTGGGTTGTGAGGAATCAATGTTGGGAGGAAAACCTCTTGATGGGACAGAACTAATGGAAAATTGTGCAGCAGGGGCCTTGGTTTCATCATTCATGCTCTCCTTTCTTTTTGCCCTTCTTTTAGATCTTTCCTTTCTAGACCCAGGCAGAAATACGCTACCTCTGTCCCCCTCCCCTCTATCTACCAGGCATTTGCCATATAGATAGTACCCAAGAGGCACTGCCACTTTGTTGCTCATCCCCCACTCAAACTGTCATTCCTCAAACGAGGTGAACTAGTCAAATACCAAAATCCACAGGGATGTTTGCAGTTCTAAATGGGATACTTGGTAACTCTGAATTTATGCTAAATGGATGAGAAAGGTGGGATGGACATGTTTTGGGCCAGGGAGGGCTTCAGCAGAGCTGTTTAAATAATAAGTACTAGAATGCCTTTTCTTATGACTGTCACTGAATCTGACCAGCAGGCAATTCAAAATGTATTGCCAAAGCCTTTGCTGTGATAATCATGGGAAGAGAAAAGGTACCTTTCCTACCAGGAGAGTGTCAGTTCTCCTAGAGACCATGGGGTGCCTGATGGAGGTTCCTGGGCCCAGCTGGAAACATGGCCTGCGCCAAAGTTTGTGGCTTCCGGAATCCCACAATGATGCCTCATTTCTCTTTCCCACAGCCTACAGAAGCTTCTCCATGGGGTTTAGAAAAGATGGGATTGAGAGTGAGGACCAGAGGGGATTGAGGAGAGGGCTATAGAAAGCTGGAAGGAATGGCCTTCCTCCTGTCTCTTGCTGCTCTCTTGTTTCAGTCCTCCTTGATTCTAGTGGAAGCCAACAGCAGAGGGTTGGGAGATTGGAGTGCCGACCCGACCCACCCAGCACCTCTGCCTAGAACAGCTGTGGTTTGATTCTAAAAGCCTTTAGAATAGCTAGCCAAGGTGATGACAAAAATTAAGCAAAAGTTACTCCCCATAACCTTGTCTTCTGAGCAGTCCTTCACTTCCCTAAAGAACGGATCCAAAGCTCACAGCTTTAAAAGACATAAACTTTTTTCTTTCATTTTATTTTCAGTCTATTGTTGGTAATACAAATTTTCCTTGGTACTCTAGGGGAGGTGATGACCTGGTTATATACATCTGTATAGCTTGAATTTCAAGAAAGATTATCCATACCAGATGGCATGGGTTTGAATCATGCTGTGTGATCTTGGGCAAGTTAGTTAACCTTCCTGTGCCTCTCATGTCCTGCATCTGTAACATAGGGATAATTATAGTACCTGTAATTCATAGGGTTACAATTAAATGCAATAATAAACATAAAATACAGGTAAATCACCCATGAAGCTCTGATATATTCCAAACAATGGTACTTACCTTTTTAGACCTCTTTGTAGCTGCTGACTGCTGTCCTTGAACTCCACTTGCAAGGCTTTTGAAACAGTGTTTCCTGGGTCACCTCTAACCCCTCTGGCTTCTTTTTTGACGAATGTTTTATGCGCTCCATAAATGTCTGTATTCCTCCAAGTTCTGTACTCTTCAAAAAGAACAGTTTCCCAGCAATGACATCAACCACTATGCATGCATGCACTGATGAGTCACATGTCCCCATCTCCAACTCAAAGCTTTTCCCTGAATTCCAGTATATTTCTTTCTGTCTATTCAAAATGTAAACTTCAGGTCCCACAAGCATCATAACACATTCTATGCAGAATTAATAATCTCTTCTAAACTTCTTACTTCAACTAGAATTCTGTTATCATCTTCCCAGTTAATGGAATCATCAAGAACCTAGCCATCCAAATAAGAAACTTAAAAGTTATCTTCTCAACCCTTCATTCTCTGCAGCCCATGGAGGGAATCTGTTAATTTATTTTGTTTCCTTCACTCTCAGCCTTACCTTTCATCTTTTCTCCTCGGAAGTTTATAATATCTGGGGAGCTGGTTTTCCTACCTCCTGTTTGGTTTTCCTACAGGCTATTCTTTATTCATACTTTTGCCAGGAGGATACTTCTAAAATGCAAATCCCATTTACACTCCTATTAAACATCTAACCATTATCCAAAGCATCGTTGTCAAATAGAAATATATTGCAGGACACATATATAATTAAAAAATTTTTAGTAACCAATTAAGCATAAAGAGAGGTGAAATTCATTTTAATGATATATTTTATTTTACCCTCAATATCCAAAACATTATGATTTCAACATATAATCAATCAAAAAATAATAATGAGGTGTTTTACCTTTTTTTTTTTTGATACTAAGTCCCTGAAATCTGGTATGCGTTATTTTATACTTACAACACATCTTAATTTGGGCTAGCCACATTTTAAGTGCTCACAACTACATGTGTCTAGTGGTTTTCATACTAGTCTGCATGTGACCAAAAGGTAAAACATCCAAATTAATTTGCATGGCTTATGAAGGCCCTTAATTATCTGCTTCTGTTCTACATCTATAGCATCATCTCCCATCAACTTCTTTCTAAACTCTATACTCCAGTCCTATTGAAAATTGTCAAGGCCTGCTATGTTCTCAACATCCATGCTTTCCCTTTACTTGGAAGAGCATCCTGTCTCGTCTAGTTGGTTATCTTCTTGCTCTTTACATCATCTTCTCTGTAAACACAATATGAACCCAAGCTTCTTTAGCCAGTGCCGTCTAGTCCTGCCTTTCCAACCCATCCAGGTCATCTCTCCAATCCTGTGAAATCAGATATTGTGGAATTTATCCTGGGTTGGCATGAGGAAGATGCATGTTTGAATCAGTTTTTTCATTTCCTTGCTTTAACCCATATTCTGAGCAATTTATTTTTATTATTTTGGCTACAATTTATAAACCTACTTTTTTATAACATGAACATTCAAAGCCTCATGAAATTATATTATGCATAGTTGTCTTATATTTCTTTTATAATGCTAAAATTACAACAAAATTAATCTTGAGAAAAGGAAAGTGTGAAATTTCAATTAATTACCTTAATCATTCTTTATTTAATTAATTTGTCTTTATTCTTTAGCCATAACACAAATGATTTATAACAAGTTTCTAGCATACTGGGACATTATTAAAAATCTTCATGTATATTATTAAAAAAGAACGTCTACATTTCTAAATAAGTATATCCATTGTGAATATTCTGGATTGTTTACAATGAGGTCAAGGAATATTTTTCCAAATAAGTTTATTTTTAATTACACAGGTAGTATGGAGATTTGTTCTCCATGTAACAATCTCAAATGATGCAGAACTATATTTCCAAATCTTCTTGCCTTTAGCAGAAACAACCACTTTTAATATTCCTTATTATAAATATCACTCACTAGAATGGTACAGTTGTTACAAAGGATAAGCCTACATGATATATCATAATCACCAAAGCCCATAGTTTACGTTAAGTTTCACTCTTGGTGTTGCACATTTTATGGGTTTGGATAAATGTATACTGACATATATCCATCATTATAATATCATACAGAGTTATTTTCACCGTCCTGAAAAATCATGGTTTGATAACTTACTTGCTTTTAGCACTGAATAATATTCTTTTGTCTGGATATACTGCACTTTATTTACCCATTTACTTACTGAAGGACATACCAGTTGTTTACAAATGTTGGCAATTATGAATAAGTTGCTATAAACATTCATGTGCAGGTTTTTGTATGGACATGTTTTCAGCTCCTTTGGGTAAATACCAAGGAGTGCAATTGTGGTATCATATGGGAAGAGTATGTTTAGTTTAGTAAGAAGCTACCAAACTGTCTTTTGAAGTAGCTGTGCCATTTTCTATTCCTACTAGCAATGAGTGAAAGATCTTGTTGCTCCATATCCTCACCAGCATTTGATGTTGTGAGTGTTCCAGATTTTGGCCATCCTAATATGTGTGCAGTGATATCTCATTGTTGTTTTAATTTGCATTTCCCTGATGACATATGATGAGGAGTATATTTCAGGTGCTTGCTTGCCATCTGTATATCTTCTTTGGTGAGGTAACAATGAAGGTCTTTGGACCATCTTTTAATCAGGTTGTTTATTTTCTTATTTTTAAGTTTAAAAAACTCATTGTATATTTTGGATAATAGTCCTTTATCAGGTGTGTGTGTTTTACAAATATTTTCTTCCAATCTGCGGCTTGTCTTCTAGTTCTCTTGGTTTAAATATAATTGCCTTTTGAAAAGCAAAAGTTTTTAACTTTAATGAAGTCCAGCTTATCAATTATTTCTTTCATGGATCATGTCTTTGATCTTGTATCTGTCTTCTTTTTTAAACCTATATCGACTTGTATTTAAGTTGATTTTAATATTTCCCTATCACAGAGAGTGGAGCAAGAAATCTTGTTCAAATGTCTTTGGGCACATGTATGCTTCTGTAGGATACATTCCTATAGGTGAAATGAATAAGTCAATAACATACCTATTTAAAATTTTGATAAATATTGCTAATCTCCAAAAAAACAAAACAAAACAAAACAAAAAGTTCCGATTTCCATTTGTACCCAGAATATAAAGGATGGGAACCGGATTTTAAGACACTGTAATCTGTTGGTGGTTAAGAGCACTGGGTTCAGGCATAGGAAGAACTGGTTCCTATTTCTCTTTTGGATGTCCTAATTAACTCTGTGACACGGCATGGATCACTTAACTTTCCTGTCTCACTGGGTCCTTTAACATGTTACTTCTTAAATATGCTAGTAGATAACAGCTTCTAACCTTGGCTTTCAGAATTTAATGTGCTTAATATGCAATTTACTACATTTCTAAATCAATCTGATAAATCTTACGCTTGCCTAAATTCCTTTAGAATGGAACCAAATGCAGAGAGAGGCTAAGGCCTCCAAGATCCACTCAGATTCTCGGAAGCCAGCTCTGCACTGGGTGTTCTGCTGCCTGGATGCTACTTTGGCTCAGAGACTGCTGTTGGCTGAGTGTCTAAAGCTAGGAGTGAGTCCAGGCAGGTGGCAATCAGTTAGAAAGAAAGGAGCAGGGTCAAGGTGTGGCACAAGTCCACTTGAGGAGCATTAGAGCACTGGGGAGAAAATGCTGTGTTACCAGACTAACCTGTTTGTCAGTATTCACAGGTGGAGATTTTTCCATAATGAAATTTCCATAATACACGAGTTTTATTTCCCATACTTGTGCCAGAATATGATTCAACCACTGACTCAAATTAACACTGTCTTTTACCAACGTTATTATTACCACTGGAAATTTTAGTTTGGTTTAAATACAATGGTACTGGGAGGTGGCAGAGACAAAATCAACTGCTTAGGCCAACCTGATTCCAGGTTTTGCTGGAAAAGTGAGAAAGTGATTAGAAGATCAATTGCACCTATTTTCTTTCTCCCTTTCAAATACACATTTCAAAGGGGACTGGAGGTGGGGTGTGTGTGTTGGGGGGGGTTGGTGGTGTGGTGAGGGATATTCAAACTACAATTTTGAGACTGTAAGGAAGATTGCTAAGTGACACCAGTATGTGGCAGGTATTTTTTTAGGCTACTGGTTCTTCAGTGTTGCTATACATTGGAATCAACTGGTTTTGAAAAAGGATTGACATGAGATGGCAGGTTGGGGGGTGTAGGGGACTCCTAGAGGTTCCGATTTAATTGAACTGGAGACCAGCCTGACATCAGAATTTTTAAACTCTCTCCAGGTGATTCCAATGTGCAGCACAGAGGCCAGTGTTCTAGTCTTATGCCACCCTGTATGGTAGCCACCAACCCCATGTGGCACTGAATACTTGAAATGTGTCCAGGTCAACTTGAGACATGTGCAAAGATTAAGTACAGAAAAAGAAACTAAGATTAATAATTAATATTATTAATATCACATTTTAACAAATAGCATATATTACACATTAGCTTAATATTACATAACAACAATATTATTGGCATTATATTAATAATTATATGTTAATAACAATAAAGTACTATTTTATGTGGATTACATGTTGAAACAATATTTCAGATATATTGGGTTCAATATAATATATTACTAAATCTAATTTTACCTGTTTCTTTTTACTTTTTTATATGTGGTACTAGAAACTTTTAAATTACAAATGTGGCTAATATTAGTGGCTTGCATTATGTTTCTGTTGAACAACACTGTGTACCATCAGCTTAGGTGAGATCTCTGATACCACTTGTGTATTCCCATAGTAGGAAGATCCAGGAGACTGATTAGAAGGGAGGGATAAGTTCCACTTCATGTTTGGGACAATTTCTATTCCTTATGACCACAAGAAATCTGTTTCCCTGTAAGATCTAGTCAGTCAGCCACTTTGGAAATATAATTGTCAGCATAACGTCATCTGTAACTTCTTCATTTACCTGTTGTAATGTCAAAGTAAATTCATGAAAATTTTTATTTTTTTAAAGTAAGTTTAAAAATTGCAAAGAATATTATTCTCAAAGTGTCCTCTTCTATGCTTAAAGCTCTTTATTAAATGACTGACTTCTTCCATGGAAAATGTAATGAGTGTGGAAAGAAATTCACTGATTTCTCCAATGAGGAAGAAAAATCATGTGATCTTGAATCCTAGGGCATCAGATAGACTTTTTTTTTTAAATAAAATTTTTATAGCAAGAGAAAATTTGAGAGGCATAGTAATATTTGTCCAATTTTTCCAATCTGCTAGGAACTTTAAACTCCCATTTTTCTTGGTAGTCAGTCCTATTTCCTGGCAGTGGGAAAGCTAGGAATCAAAATTTCCTAAGAACAAATTTATAGGGATATAGGATTTATCCAAAATTTATCTGGCAAGGATATCTGTGAATGAAATATCCCTTTTGTTAGCTAACTAGTGCATTGCTTTGTAAAATTTGAAATTTTAATAATGTTTACCTTACTCACTTTAAGGCTTTGCTTACCTGTCCCTTTCTGAGAACATGTATGTATATGAAAAAAAAGTACAATTTCTCTGCGGTTTACATTCTCTTCTTGCTGTGCTTCCCTCTCCCTTCAATATCTCTTGAACTAGAAATTGAGGAAAGGCACAAAGCAGATGGTTTTGGGGGAAGATTTATACTATTGTCTGTGTTCCCAATTTCATAGTTCTAAAAATAATCTAGCATTATAAAAAGGAAGCTGTAGTTCACATTTATGTGCAGGATTGAAGGGACAAAAAATAGCTGAATTTTGTGACACATAAGTAAAATTTTTCAAGGAATTGTTGGAAATGATCCACTTTGCTCAATGGTCACCAAGAAAATCGTCGTTAAACGTATCATGCAGACTTTAGAAAACCAAAAGTAAAGCACATGGTAGTACATCAGTTTGGAGCCTAAGTCTTCTGAGTGTTTTTAATTTGGAGTATTTTTCTTTTTACGGCTATGATCTGGGAAACCTTAGATTTCAGAAGTCTTACAGTTTTAATCGGATTATACGTCTTCAAAAATGCCTTCTAAACCTTGCTTTAAAAAGGCTGTGATGCTACATGGAAAGTATTCAACTCCTGATATGGATCTATTAGGGAGTTAGATTTCCTGACATATATACAGTTTCTACTCTAAATCTTCTATATTTCTTCATTCTTTTCACTATTTGGTATATATGTAGCTCAAGTGCCTAGAGTCTCCAATATGCCGCAGTTTTGAGTGAGCTTGCAAATGAGCATTTGGAATTTTTGGAGAAGGGAAATCATAGGCAGTTCATTGTTAGGCTCAGAGAGACCACAACTGTTGAATCTTTGTTTTTCTATATATATGATTCACATGCATTTGGTCAATTGATGTACCTGGTCCAACCTTCAACTTTATCTTTAAAATTCAAGTTATAACTTTCCCTTACATAGTTTTTCTCAAGATTAAAGGTACCGTATTTCCCCGAAAATAAGACCTAACTGGAAAATAAGCCTTAGCATGATTTTTCAGGATACTCGTAATATAAGCTCTATCCCCAAAATAAGCTCTAGTTAAGATCATCAGCCAGACGGACGCATTTAGTATGTCCATTGCAACACACGACAGATGTATTGAATTATAAAATAATAATAATATATAATTAAATATAAGTAAATACTATTATTGACATTAATACGTAAAATAAATGATAATCTAAATTACAATTAAGTATTTGTAAATACCCAAGCGGGCACCTTTGGACGAGAGGTAAACGTCTTTGTAAACAGATGAACTTGAGACTTATTACCAAATGACCAATTGGAGTACAGACACAACCCATGAATAATGTGCACACTTGATAATGAATGGATGTGGTTGTGTTTAATATGAATCTTCATAATTCAACACATCGTGTGTTGTAATGGACGTACTTAATGCACTCGTATGAAATAAACGTTTTCTGAATTTTGGTGCCTGAAATTTTTCATTGCTTTTGTGTGGACCATCATTCTTAACTGTTATCAGTTTTGTTGCGATTCCTGTCTCGTAAGTCTTCAGTTAACACTTGATTTAATGGTAGATATAAAGGGAATACTATTTTGACCCCCAGACAAGATGATTGCAAACAGAAAGAGCTATTCCATTGAGTACAAGAAAGGAATTGTGGAGGACTTCCGGGGCAAGAATCTTACGGCTTTCTGCAAAGAGAAGTTGGATCTCTGAATAATCCAAAAATGGCGAGCAAAGTACGATAACCTCAGTCAACAGGTGGACGAGGGAAATGCTAAGCGCAAGTGTGGATCAGGTTGGCAACCATTATTTCTTGAGCTGGAAGACATCATCTGTGAATGGATTGCTGACAGGAGAGCAAAGGCTTTGGTTGTGCGCAGGGGCTGATATTCAAGCATTTGCACTTGCAGTGGCACCACAGTTAGAAATATCCCCAGAAGAATTCAAAGCATCACAACACTGGCTGGATGGCTTCCTTCAGCGATATGAACTGTCTCTAAGAAGATCGACAACACTGTTCAAGCTGGAAGATACTGAAGTTATTAAACGTGCACTTGCATTCAAGTCCTTTGTTGATGGCATCGATTTTTCTAAATACCAACTCTCCAACATGATTGCTATGGATGAAACTGCAGTGTTTATGGGCCAAGGATCTCAAACAACAATTGATCAGAGGGGTGCCTCGTCAATCTACATTCCCTCCACTGGTTATGAAAATGCACGTGTTACCTATATTTTGGCAATTTGTCTGGATGAAAAGAAAGCCCCACTTCTAATCATCACTAAGGGCAAGAAAGATAAGGTTGAACGTGTTTCAGGCATTTATGTTCTTGAAACCGAAAAAGCCTGGTGCACCCAAGCAGTTATAAGGAAGTGGGTTGATTTAATGCTGCCACTTGTTTTGCGAGGTGGCCAAAGAGGTCTGCTAGTCTGGGATTCAGCCAGCACTCACCACACTAAAGACATGAAGAACTTCTTTGCAGAGAGAAGAATAGATCAAATAATGATTCCCGCAGGAATGACTGCCTATCTCCAGACTCTTGATATTACAATAAACAAGCCATTCAAGGATCATTTGCACCTGGAAATCAATTACTACTTTAAAAATGGGATGGGGAGAAATCAGCATGGAAACTTTGTAAAGCTTAGCCTGCAAGAGGTCGTGACTTGGGTGAAGAATTCATGGGATAAAATCACTGACAGCTGTGTAGCCAATGCACTACAAGCAGGCTACATGGACAAGAAGTGCTCATTTAAGGAGAGCTATATTGCTGGACATGAGAGATTGGGGCCAATGGTTCTACAGGAAATAGAGTCACCAGAAATTCAA
Source organism: Rhinolophus sinicus (assembly GCF_057876585.1). Taxonomy (NCBI): domain Eukaryota; kingdom Metazoa; phylum Chordata; class Mammalia; order Chiroptera; family Rhinolophidae; genus Rhinolophus; species Rhinolophus sinicus. The sequence continues at coordinate 44,791,751 of NC_142501.1, read as the reverse complement.
GTTGGAATTCGGGGTTTGGAGAGTTACAACGATGTTCCAGAAGAATATGACATGACTGTATTTGAATAAATGTAGATTTTTGTACATGAATAAATGTAGATTGTTGTACATGAAAAAATAAGACATCCCCTGAAAATAAGCCCTAATATGTCTTTTGGAGCAAAAATTAATATAAGACCTGGTCTTATTTTGGGGGAAATACAGTATTTATGTATCTAGGTAGGATTACGTGTGTAGTATAGGTTAATAAATGGTGACTCTCATTCTTATTATGAGTAGTTAATGTTTGTCAGAAATGCAGAAGATACTGTTTGTATTTTTCCCCCCATGAATGACACTGCACTGTATAAGAGAGAGGCAATTTAATGTAGGACACTGACCCTGAAGCTAACTCCCTATGTTCAAATCTTGTTTCTGTCCCATACTATTTGTAAAATGTTGGGCAAGATTTTTAACTGCCTGGCCCTAGTTTCCTCACCTGCAAAATGGATTACTCATAGTACCTACTTTATAGGATTATTTGTAACTATTAAATGAGTCTGTACATATGAAGACCCTAGAACACAGTTCCTGACATATAAAAAAGCTATGTAAGTACATATTCATCCTGGCACATTCTATGTACTCAGTTAATATATTATTACATAATTGGGTCATGTCAGAAACAGCTCTTAAATGCAGTTCAGGGGGAAGGAAAGAAATGTTTTTGAATTTCCCCAGGATATCAAATGTATTGGGTTATGAGAGGTCAGTAATACATGGATTTGAATGATGAGTATGTGTTATCAAAATTATGGAAATAATCCAACTTGCATTTTCCAGACACCTTAAGATGTATTTGTGAGTTGTTTCACCTAAAACCTTGAGAGATATTCAGGACAGGCATTACTATTCCTGTTTTAAAATTGAGGAAACTGAAGCTTGATGTTGAATTGAGTTGCCTGAGAACACAGAACAGAGGAGAGCCACAAAATCATGGCTTCCAATTTTGATTATTTTTATCACTATATCACACTTTCTACATACAAATGTAGAAATGGTAATTGGCCATTAATATTTTCTGGATTTTCCAACATGTTTATTTAATTCACAGTCTTAATCCCTTAACTTAAACATTCCAATATGCACAACCTACACAGATATATCTTTGAAAATATTTTAAGTATTAGTTCTTCAGAGCTATAGCTTTAAATATTAATGAACTTAGGAGCATTTTTATCACACGAAGTTTTCTAAGCAAAGCTCTTGATAGTATGTATTTTTTTTAAAAATATATAATCTTCAGCCAACTGGGATGTTAATAATTCCTGGTGCTTAAAAAATCTATTTTAAATTGCAAAAGCTTATTGTTTCCTCTGAAGCCACATTGGCCTCAAGGATAAGGCCATTTTAATTTGCATGGCATTGACAATGATTTAATTTTCACCTTTACTTGAGAATTTGCATAGTTTTGCACAAATTGTATTAGCATTCTTTTCACCTTTGTGGTGAAAACCATTAAACAATTTTAATGAAAGGATTCCCTCTTCTTTAAGTTTCAGGATCTTTAGGGTTGGTTTACATTCTTTAAGTGTGCACAATATCTCAAAAATCAGATAGCTAGTGGATTGTCTGTGTAGTGTTCTGTTTTGGGAAAGATTTCAGAATATTACTGAATTTATTTCATTTACTATAAGTTGTCAAATTATCAGTCTCTAAATCATAGGATATTTGGCAGCTGTAATCTAAGTTATCAACATCTGTCCTGTATACAGTTGGTTGGCAGGGGTTCCCTGAACTTTTATTGCTATTTGAATTTGAAATTAGGTCTTATCTCTTACACAAGCAACCATTTATAATTTTTTGGAAGGGTGCACTTCAGTTGATAAATCATTTGCTCAGAAACCACATGAACACAAAAACAGAGGGGACTTAGAGAAAAAGGATTTTAAAATAACCCAGATCCTATTTTCTACAATTGAAAGTTCTTTAATAGCATCTGTGGCTTTCCCTTACACACTACTTCAGGACATGGATCAACCCATCTTTGCAGAAGCTTTAAGAGTCTTCCTATATAAATATTTCTGTTTATTGCAGGATGCTTCCCACAGTTATTTTTGAACCCAGAAAATCAAATTATTGGTTTAGAAAAGCCTAAGGATAAGGCCAGTTATTCTATCCCATGGGGCTCATTGAAGTTCAGCTTGTTGCTTGATCAACAGAAAAACATGCAATGTTTTTATTAGAGCCCATTTTGATTCACTGCACCCTTCAAGACCACACAAAGAATGGTCTTTCAGTGCAGGAATCACAACTCAAAGGCTTAAAGACTGAGCTGCTAAAATAAACAAGTAGAGTAGATGGTGGGGACTGTAGCAAACTGAAGAGTAAACACTCCCACCAAGAATGGGAGAGTAGGGTGGGTGGGGGGAGAATGTGTTCCTGAATGGGTTCTTATTTTTATTATTCTTTTAGCTATATGAGTTCCTCATTCCTTCTGATTGGTAAGCACTTTACTTGCTTCTCCTACTTACGTTCCCACCTGGGAATAAGTGGTTTTGTTACTCTTGTGTGGTGGTTTTGTTGACATGGGGCAGAGATGTGGAAAAGCCAATCCATCTGGTTGCTCTCATTGAAGTATTCACCTAGTCCTTTGGTTGCTGGCCCCAGAGTCTCAATATCTGACCCATCTATGCTCAGGGCATACTCAGAGCCACTTGTACTTTTTGCAAGAGATTTCTACTGTGTGTTTTCTTGCCTAATCAAATCCCTATGCTTTCTCTCTTTCCGGGATTTCTCTTTGGTTAATGTTCACCAGGGTACCTCTTGTAGTTTTCCAACTGATAAGTTGAGTCTCTATACTTGAAATACAAGCAGTATAATAAACCTCCATTTAACCAGAATCAACAATTACCATTTTGCCACACATCTTCTATAAAACGTTTCTTTTGTACTATGTAGGCTCTATTTTAGGTGCAAGGTATATAGGAATAACCAACAGTTAAAACCATTCTTCTTGTGGAGATAACTTTCTAGTGAGGATATAACCAATAAACAAATAAATAATACATGTAATTTTAGAGAGTGCTAAGTGCCATGAAGAGAATTCGGTTGATTTGTTTGTTCATGTTAGAATTGTCAGTCTTCTCTTTCTTGTCGGGTTTTCTAAAATATTTGTGACCTTTGCGTGGCTAATCCTTCTCATGAATTAAGGATCAAGTGGATTATTAGAAGTGGCCTCAACTCTTCCTCCATGACGTGTGCTTTGTGAATGTGGGTGGGCTGATCGACAGGTAGACAAGCCAGCTTCACTTTAGGGTCTGTAGTTAGAGATCAGTTGCACCCTCCCCACCAGGCACTATGAGGTGCCAACCAACAGTAGAAAACACATTTAAAGAACTACCTGGGATGGGCAGGTAAGATAAATAAGTGAAGCTTCTTGGTGAGAGAATTTTGCCTCTACTCAGCCCCACTGGATCATTTCTAGATTGTAATGTGGATATAGTATGAACAAATACCCTTTTTTCCCCCCAGGAGAATAGCATGAACAAATACCTTTTTTTTTTTTTTTTCCAGGAGAATATAAAATTCAGATTTTTATATGTAATTTCCTGATTGCTAAATATTGAGTCAATCTTTTTTTAAGCTCTCACAGTCAAATGAAACATGCTTCAGGGCTAATGGCATGTGACTTCTACCTCAATCCAGTGATGATAGATAGATAGATAGATAGATAGATAGAGATATAGATGTTTTACCATAAAACACATAGAAAATGACAACATTAGGTGGTATACTGTAGTAAACAGACTGAGGCTACTCACCTGGCCTGATGCTTCTGGTTGCCTCAGGCCCCACTCAGCTTCCTGAAGAGCTGAGAAGATTGATATCTGAGGACACACATACCATGTTTCCCCGAAAATAAGATCTAGCCAGACAATCAGCTCTAATGCATCTTTTGGAGCAAAAATTAATATAAGACCACGTCTTATACTATATTATACTATATTATATAAGACTTGGTAATATAGTATAGTATAGTATAGTATAGTATAGTATAGTATAGTATAGTATAGTATACCCGGTTTTATAGTAAAATAGGATCAGGTATTATATTATATTATATTATATTATATTATATTATATTATACCCAGTGTTATAGTAAAATAAGACCGGGTCTTATATTAATTTTTGCTCCAAAAGATACATTAGAGCTGATTTTCCAGCTAGGTCTTATTTTTGGGGAAACACGGTAGCTGGAGAGATTATACTTATGAGTCTGTTCTCAAGAATCCCAGATTATACCTGTTATCTCAGTGATTTGAATTGAATGATAAGTCATATGGTCTCCTTACCCATAACCCATTCATGGCACACAATGGTTGGGGAGTCCTGAGACGTTTTGTTTTTTGTTTTTTTGTTTTTGCATGGGGGCGGTGGGTTAGTTCCATTTCTTTAGAGAAATTCTATGTTTATCTGGTGCAATCTCTGTTGCTTCTCATGAAAGGAAGATGAGGCAGGGGCAGCTAATCAGACACTTTGATTTCTGTTCCACTGCAATCCTCTTCTGTAACTTCCTACCTTGACACTGAGTTGCTGAGAACTCAGCCAAAAGGAAATCTCTCATCCTTACTGCATCATTCTTTCTCATACCTTTTGGGTGATACCTTCCGCAACTCTGGTTATTCATGAATAAAATCACACCTGCTTTCTGTATTTCATAAATGTTTTAAGTCGTGAGCTTACTGATGTGTCACCTCTATTTCTAGCACTGTTAGTGAAGAGGTTTTTTTGTTTTTTTTAAAAAAATGTGTATTGTAGTTTAAATGAAATTTGAGTACAAAGGGAAGAGAAATGTGGGTGCTCAATTCAACATCTTGATCCAAAAGCTTTTACCACTCTTTCTTATTGACCCAATTGAAATTGGGAAAAATAGACCCTGAATTCTGTTGATAGGGTTTTGCCTGCAGAACTTCTAACTGTATAGTTGTCATCTGTTTGAAATTGAGTCGCACCTTATTGAGGTTATTGTTTAAACGCACTCAGAGATCTCGTCTGATCTGCATGGGGCAGTGGGTTGTCTTGCTAGTCAGATCCCAGGAGTTGCCAGGTTATCCAGATAAATTAGATCATTGCAAAAGTCCATGTCTATCACCTGTACAACGTCATTTCTATGCTGTTCAACGTCAGTTCTATCCTTGAATTCTGGCTAGAGATCAGTTCAAGACTGAGCCTACTTAATTAACTTGATCTTTTTATTCACCTTTCAAGGTAGATTTTAAGTAATATATTTTTAAAGGTTAGTAGTGACCTTATCCTGAAATGCTCTGAGGCAGGAGCCCCAAATAAACATTATCAAATAGATTAGCAGCGACGTGCCAATGTCATTTTATAATCAATGCTTGCCAGTGCTTTTCAAATTAGAAGTGGGAGAAAGGGGAAAGGATTGGCAAACTCTCATTTAAACAACAAGCCTTTGCCCATGTCTGATGAGGTGCTTCCTGTCTTGTTTGGGAGTTTCCTAGGAAATAAGCTGCCAGTGACGCAGTGGTGACATCAGTGCCTTTATCTTTTCGCCTCCTGCTTCAGTGAACATGCAGCGCACAAACCTAGGATACCTGTCAATAATTTAATTTTGTTATCTAGACTGGGGAGTTCACCCTGTGCAACTACACCCTTTAAAAGGATCGTGTCATCAATCACACACAGACAATGCGGTAACAACCAAGGGAATGGTTAGGGAAAATTCAATCTTATAAAAAATTCAGGGGGTAAAGCAGAAAGGGCAGCTCTTGTTTCAATTTTTAGAGGCCAATTACTAGGTAGTTGATTTTATGGTGTCTACTTGCTTAGCTGTTGGAAGACATATTTTTATTATTCTTTCTCTGAACCAAAATTATCACTGGATTTAGCATTGCAGCGTCACACAATATATATAATAAAATCTTTTGTGAACGGATGAAAAGGAAAATGATGCCACCCAATGGGGAGAGAAGCTGTCCACGGAGACTGTGCTTCTGGTCATTATTCAATTTAAAAAGTTAACAATAGAATTGAACCCTGGAAAACGATACAGCTAATTATTTAGTCCATACAAAAAATAAAACAAGGCACTCATACAAGTGGATCTTAAAAGACATATTTTCACCCAATCATTTTTGGGAACTTACTCAGAGGGTGCGGGCTGGAGTCCCACCTCTGCCTCTAACTGATATTAGGAACTTCGCTAAGTTGCTTGACCCTTGTGGGCTTTAGATTTCCCACCTGTTGTGAGGGGACATGATACCAGGCCTGCCTATCACAGACTTCCTGTGAGTATCTCATAATTAAATAAATAAGAAATCCTCTGGAAAGCCCTGAGATACCATTGAATGTGAGGAAGCAGTATTAGTATTTTTATATCTTGACTTAAAACTTGACAGCTAAGAAGTTTGTTAAGCCTGTGTCACGTAAGCTATTACCTTATTAGGTTTTTTCCCCTTGCAATTTAAGCTGTTGAACTGTTAGTTATCTCAGCTGAAGCTGAACACAGATGTCTAAGAAATTGATTCTCTTTAATTCCAATTTTTTCTATCATTGATCAGTTGATTTCATAAGCTTAGCAGAGCAGGGAAATATTTAACAACAGAATTCTGATATTGGTAGGGGTTGAGTTCTTTGATTAGATCATATTTTGGTCTGAAATTATTTTTTTACTGGCCTGTGATTTTTTTTTCCTCATAGACATTTTTCTGGCTCAACGGAAATTACAAACTAATTTCTTCCCTCTATCCAAATTTTGGTCCTCTTTTAGTTTTTGGCTCCTACACTTTGAACTTGTGAAGCTATAGTTTACATTATATGGTTGAAAGCAATCAGCCTCTAGTATCTGCCCTGTCCAGTTTTGACAAATGTAGAGTGTTGCTTCAAGCTTCTGTGTAATTAGGTTCCCTGTGACTAACAAATACCACTACTGCAGCTAATTTAAGACTGTTTCTCCCACTCAGCTTTTTATAGTTCCCTCCTACATTTGTTTCTAAAAAAAAAAAAAATGTAGGCAAATGTCACCTCTCCAGTCATGAGGTATGAGTCTCATTAGAAGCCCTTGAATTTCAAAGGAAATATCAGGGTGAATTCAAACGTACAACTCCCCGCTTCCCCACCCCCCAGCTTATCAGGCTGAAAAAGTGAAAAGCACTTACTCAGCTTTTGAGCTTTGAATTAAAAGGCATTGTGTTACCAAGGTCTGCAGACAATTGGAATGAAGCTCACTCTAGCCAATCACAGAGGAGAAGTGAATTTAGTGACAATTCTGTGCAGCCCCTTTGTTGATTGAATGGCAAACTAGAGATCTGGAGAGACTGGCTGGCATTCTTAGTCACATAACTGGCCCTTGTGTGCAGAGCTGGAGTCAGAATGTAGGTCTTCAGCACAAAGAAATGCCCTTTCCACTATTTCATGGAGACCACCTAAATTCTTTGCTGCTCCATGTGCCAAGCCCTAAGAAAGCTAAGAAATGCAAAAAGTTTGCCCGTTGGAATACTTCATTTCTAGACAAAGTCTGGTCTATTTAACTTCTGTGGAAATGATGATCAATGGAAATGTAACTAAATCTGCTTCCCGCTGTAAAATTTAGGCGTTTTTGAAGTCCAAATACAAATGAAAAAAATGCAATCCAACATTTCAAATTGTTATCAAATCAAATCAAAGGAAAAGAAAAATTTTTCACCTCAATGAACAGCTATGTTGCAAAGTGTCAACTTGAACATAAATGTGTTAGTCCATGAAAAGTAAATTAATTCTTTCTGCTTCTTAGAACTGACTTCTTTAACCTTTGTGTTAACATCTTTCTAATTGAATGACTTTGGATAGAATAAAGACTCTACTGATTTGTTTTCGAGGAAGAATAAGGAGAATTAGCCATGTCTTTACTTAATATCCAAGTTCTTGCTTAGTACTACTGAGCTTTTTGGTTAACAAGGACATTTTTCTTTCTAATTAATGCATCCAAAATTATGAGAACAAGATAGACCTCAGTCAATGCGAAATGTCAAATCTTCAGTAGTCCTCAGCTCCTTACTTATAATTTATTTATGGATCGAGCCTACAGAATTTGGGGCATAACAAATCTTCTAAGCATATTAGAGGATTATTTGGAAGGTAATTTTTACTTCTACTTCTGTAGAAAAGACAGATTGATAATCTAGGGATGCTTTTCTAGTTTAAAGATTAATATTAATTTACTTGAAGCTGATTGGTAGTAAATTTGAAATCACACTATAATCTCATGTGACGGAAGCATCATAGTGGAATGGAAAGAGTAGTAGATTTGGAATCAGAGCAGCTGACTCAACCTCTTGTTGACTGAGAGATCTTGGGTAAGTAACATAAAGTCATGGAGCTTCAGTTTCTCATCTGTTCAACTGAAGTAAAAATTCTTACCTACAGAGTGGTCCAGATTACATGAAAGAAGGATTTTGACAAGATGTAAAACCTAGTGAAAGGCAATCAATAAATGAAAAATTGTTCTAATATAAAAAAAATTTAATTCAATGTAAGATAAAGTAAGGAAAGCATGATAGGGTAAGTAAGGTAGTGATGACAACTTTCTTTTTTATTCCTCAGAATATTTTAATGTTCTGTTTAAATAACATTTTTAAGGTTAAAATTCATAATGTAAGTATTTTTGTTAGCCAAGCTAGTGTCTATTTAATGTTGGTTTTAATTAAACGTCTTGGCCTGTGAGTGCTATAAGAGTGGTGACTATTGAGCAGATCAAAAGGGAAAGATTCAGAGCTTGAATAAGAATGAAGGTCATTTAACTTATGTCACGTTCTGTTATACATGATTAATAACAATAATCAAATTTCTAAGAGTTTTCTTCAAAGCAGGTCCAAAATAAATATTTAGAAATAAAATGTTAGAAAATGCTTCTTTAAAAGAAAATTAAAGCTCAGAAAAAAATAAAACCAGTATTGATGCAACTCAGCTAACATGAAAAGTTATCTGGGGTGCCTTGTTGGCAGTGTTCTTTTGTAACAAAAGCCTGCTGAATACAGTGAATCAGATAGTGGGCCCCATTTGAGTTGCATATGGTGTGTTATACGATTTGTAATGGCCTCTTTTCTTACTAGGTCAATTGCAAGCATGTATACCTAAATGACCACACCTCCAATCCAAATTTATCTCCTGGTATTTCCAGTAAAAATTTTCTATTCCAGTCAAGCCTGTCTTTTGGCATGTGTTTTATTCATTCCTGCCTGTTCCTCTTTGCATATGCTTCTGTTCACTACTCATCTACCTAAGAAATTATATTTTCCAGTTCTTCCATGACATTTTCAGCTTATTCCAGCCTATTCTAGTCTTCTCTTTTTGATTTCCAACCCCATGGAACTTTCTATCTATTCCAGACATTTTGACACATGATCATCTTCTGACTATAGAATTTAATTTTCGTATCATGTGTAAAATCTTCACTCACTATTCAAAGGCTACATAGGCCATTATCATGGATTGGATCCATAGGTAGACCATCACCTGAGCAAGATTCAGAGGAGAGATTCAACCTGCAAGTGTTGGGAGAACAGAGAGATAGCACCTACAGTGGGAGCAACTAGCATCATGCTATAAAAGCTCAGAGTTTTTATAATCCTAATATCTCGGTCCTAGATATGCTTACTGTACATATCAGCCCTGCTACCTCCACTCAAGTGGCTGTAAGTTTTATGTACATAGTGCAGTGGGGAAAATTGGTTTGCTCAGAGTATGTAAGTTACAGTGATGATTTCTTTCTGAGTTTATCAGTACACATTTGCATATCAGAGAATTACACTTACTTGAATCTGCATGTTGTACCAAAGTTACGGAAAGTAGGTTTCTGTCTTTTACTCAGAGGACTGAATGGTGCTCTGGGTAAAAAGGAGTGAATCATCATTGATTTTTAGTATCTGGTTAAAAGTTGGAGATATATGTTGTGGTTACCAGTATTACTAATTGCTTGTGAATGAATTTTTAATGACATCCTGACATGAAGATGTGAACAAATGATTGAAATTCTAATAGTTCATAATAAATACAATTTGTTGGTAGGCTAATATATGCAGGATGAGGCTGGAAAAGATAACACAATTTTGTTCAGAGAGTTCACAGAGAGTCATAATAAGTTAATTCGAGACTTACCTTCTACTAGCTTTGATGTATATTTATAAGGTCTTTCCTCTTTATTCTTTTCTGTCATTAGTGGATGAAATAAAATGTTTTATTAAAATTTTTATTAGACTCAGAATTTATTTATTAGACTCAGGGGAGAGAAGAGCAGAATTTCAAGTTGTGTATTAGTTTACTTAGAATTCAGTGTCTGTATGATCTTTTAAAAATTTTTTTCCTAAAAGAATGTCTTAAAATAACTCAGTGGATGATTTGGACATCAAGTTGAGGAACTTAGGAGTTTAGAGTGTAGGAGAATGAGACACATTTTTACCATGAAGCATTTTGTGAGAGGTCTCAGTTTGTAGAGTGCTTTCTGTTGGAGTCCATTAGTAATTCCCCATAGAATTTTTATGCATTAGAGGAGGATGCCTGCCCCCCCCCCCCCCCCCCCCCCGTTCATCAGAAGGAGAAATTGACACAGAGATGATAGTGGAGTATTTATCAGATTAGTAACACAGTTAGGAAGAAAGCTTTCAAATCATGTACTTTCCATTTGTAGCTTAGCTTCCTGAGTTCTACTTCCTTCCTTTCAAAATTTCCTATAAAATATACATATGGGTCAAAAATAATTATAATTCTCCTTTCAGTTGCTATAGCAATGTTATTTCCTTAATGCATCCTGTGTTCCTTCTGAATTAATTTAGCACAAAGCAGCTCAATTTTAGAAATAAGGTCCTTTAAAAATGTTATTACAGGGATTTTATGGTGTCCGGCTGAGAGAATATCTATAGACTTAGTGCGAGGCCATGACCTTGTGACTATGATTTAAAGGTAGAGACTCTTCCTCCACTGGGCCCCTCTTCCCTATTATGGACGTTCTATTTTGAGAGCAATCAGTGGGCAGTCAGATTAAGAAATATATAGAATAATATTCAGAATCCTTTTTTTTTTTTTTTTTTTTGGTAACTGTACACTGAAAAAATGGATTTAGAATTTCTATATTCTCCCCTATCCCTTACTTCATTGTCTCTTGAATCTTTCCATTTTTCTACTTATGCCTAAAGGGAAAAATAGGAATATTAAAACAATTTTATTCAAAACGACTTCTAAAGTGCTAAAAAGCAAAGATTATTACTGTTGGCAGTTAATATAATTGTAATGTAGCAAATGATAGGCAATCTGGCCATTCTAGAAAATAAGCACCTTTGTTCAGTTGCTAGATGTGTTCTACAGTTGTCTACAATTGCATTGATATTTGAAGTAGGATATATTTTAATAAAGTAAAACATTTCAGGTGTTTATATATTTATAGATAATATATTAATTAAAACCTTAAGTTGATAAATTAGTAATTTTTTTCTTCCTTAGGGAAAAATAGTTTAAATTTTGTCCAAAATTGATGCTAGTTATTTGCATATGAGAGAATAAACGTAACTAAACAAAGGCCTGTATTATCTGTCTCTGATATTGATCATATGGATTTATTCATCTAAATTTTGGTTCAGATATCAGTCATCTTTACTGAAATGAAATGGAACCTGGTAATAGGGCTCTAATTCATATGTTATTAAATAGCTTAAGGAGTTCAACCTATTGTGTTCACTAAGTTTTACTGTATCAGTCAGGGTTCCATCAGCAAAGCAGAACCACTAGGTGATATAAATTTCATACAGGAATTTGACCTTATGCATAGGTGTGAACTAGTTAGTCCTCCAAATACCCCATAAGAGTCTCTGTTATGCTCCACTCTAACCAGAAACATATAGAAAAAGGGGTTCTGGTAAATGTAGTTCAGCTTAGCCAAGTTGACACATGACAAAGCCACCATGTGTAGTCTGAGATATAAATACTTCCTTTAGCTATTAGGGATTTAAAAAAAAAAAGTAACATGCATCAATATAACTCAACCTTCTCTCAACTGATCTTTTTGTATGTGATTTTAAAACATCAACCATTAGCACAATATTAGAATATGGCATAAACTTTGCCAAGCCAAATATTGCCTCTTAAAAGTAATGATCCAACAAGACAAACAAATGAGAAACAGAAACTCATAGACACAGACAATAGTTTAGTGGTTGCCAGAGGGTAAGGGGGGTGGGGGGTGGGGGATGGGAGATGAGGGTAAGGGGGATCGAATATATGGTGATGGAAGGAGAACTGACTCTGGGTGATGAACACACAATGGGATTTATAGATGATGTAATACAGAATTGTACACCTGAAATCTATGTGATTTTACTAACAATTGTCACCCCAATAAATTTAATTAAAAAAAAAGTAATGATCCATAAAGTATATATTAGTATAAATCACATGTATAAGACCTGATGTTATTATTAGGCAATATAATGTAATGATTCAAGATCTTTAAAATCTGACAGTGAGAGGAGTTTGAATGTTGTCTCTGTAAAGTGCTAATTGAATGAATTAACCTCCATTTCCTCCTATACCAAAGTACACATCTCCTAGGATTGCTAGGAGGTTAGTTGAGATAAATTACGTAAAGCTCTTAGTTTTATACCTGGGACACAGTAATTTCTGAATATAGTAATTATCATTAACAGTACAATGTTCACTGTTATTTTATAAACATTTTTCTGCTTTTATTTGGAAAACAGTAACTGATAGCTTTCACTCAATTTTGTTCAAATGTGATTCCTGACTGCACTCTGCCAAAAAGTGAATATAGAGATACTAAGATGCATTTTTGATACCTCACTGATTTTTCAAGTCTATGAATTTTAAATCCCCGGTGCTGAAATGAGCTTTTAGCTCTCACTTAGGGCTGATTTATTTCGGATCCAGTGAGCAGTATAGGAAAGCACCTGGTAAGTGGTGAAGCAGGTGGAAACTCCTCTGGTTCAGTCTTAAAGCTGCTATTTTCCAACACGCACTTTTTTTGCCCTTGTCATTCCTGTGCAAAGCCGTTTTATTTGCAAATGGTCAAGAGCCTGAAGCCAAATAATAAGCAAATGCAATTAGGGTAAATCGATGAAATTTCCTTAAAAAGGCCGACTCTTTTTTACTTCCCAGGCCATAGAAATTGTAATTGTTTGTAGCAGGAAGTAATAAGAGCAAGAAAAATTATTGTGGCTCTGTATTATACAACGAGTGAAAGAAGCAATTTATAATCCATAGTGGGTTTGTTTCATCTGCCTGATGAAGAAATATTGTGCTTGTATGGCCCTGTAAGCCATGAGAATGAACTTAAATCCCTCTTCTTCCTGTGAACAATATCTGTTCTAGGAGAGCTTTCCTACCCCAGGGAAACAAATCTAAAATTTGGTTAGGATAGAAATAGATTTAATAAAATTTATTCTTACATTAAAGCCATTCTAAGATCAGGGGGCTGTACAGCATAAGGAAAACGGTGACGAAAGAGAGAATTTTATCCCTTACCTTCTCAGCAATCTTCATCAGGCATTCCTAAAGAAATATTTAAAAATATGGGATGCCATCAATGGTATTTAAGGGGTAGTAGAAGTTATTAGACTTGGAATCAGAAGAGCTAAGTTTGAGCTACAGTTTTGCCCCCTGGTATTTTTTAACTTGGTACAAATCATTTATGATCTTGGACTACATATTCCTCTACGATAAAATAGGGATGATAACATTTGTTCTATGTACCACATAGTATTGCTGGGAATATTAAATAATAAAACATTACACAGGTACGTGTTGCCATGTCTGTAGAGGCACTAGTGGTAGAACAAACTCTACAGCCAAACTAACAGTAGTTTAGCCTCTACTAGTAAACTAACAATTCAGAAAAAATTAGCGCCAAGTAGATGGAATATGCCTTGAAGTGAATATTTGAACTTATTTTAAGGAATATTGTTGTTAGGTGAGCATTTATTGTCTATGGCTAATAGACTTAATGCTTTTTACTTGACACTCTGTTATATACTACATATATAATATTATTTATGATAATTATATGTTACTTGTAGTGACATTGCTTCAAATTTCAGGCCCCCCAGATGCCTTGAGAATTCTGAAAGAGTATAGGGCAGAGCGGCTGGCAGCTGTGTGCTCTTAGGTTAGCATGAGGAATGTTTCTTGATATATGTTAGAACTTCCAACACAAGAAAGCTGGTACATGTATCATTTCAAGTACTGTGGGACAATAGAAAACATATTTCCTTAGATGTTCTGTCTGTACTGGTTCCTACCGTTCAATGAGCTTTTATTTATTTATTTATTTATTTTTTCATTTTTAATTGAGCCTTGCCACACATCGGAACTCCATTCTCTCCATGGCTCGGGTTTGTAGTCCTTCACGCATATTTTGCTGTTCTCCGCCCTCGTATCCTGGCCGCCTCCTTCTCCTTTAGTGTCTTCCCTGTCTTTTAGGGGAGGTGTTTGCTGTGCTACTAAGAAAGTGGAAATAAAACATTCACCACGTATTACAAAGTGAGAATGAAAAGGGATTCAAAAGGTAGCAGCAGAGACTAACATTAAATGTGGTTGTTCAAAAATCACTTGGCTAAAGGCTAGGAGATCCAGCTGGTAAGATATTTGGTGTGCGCGAAATGAGACAGGTTCTGTGTCTGGAGGTGGAGTTACAACAGATAAACCTCAGACCTGCTCCCCAGTTGCTCACAGTCTAGAGTAGTAATTCTTAAACCTCGCTCTGCATCAATCACCCAGAGGCCCTTTAAAATATGGATGCCTGGAGTCCACCCTCAGAAATTCTAATTGAATTATTCTGATTGAATTAATCTAGGGTGGGTCCTGGATAGAGCACATATTTTTAAAAGCTCCCCACATGACTTTAAAGTCCAGCCAGATTTTAGAATCACAGTTCTAATCAGTTCTGGTTTTAGTCTTTTTTTCTTTTTAAACTTTTATGTGTGTTTTTCCAGGACCCATTAGCTCCAAGCCAAGTAGTTGTTTCAATCTAGTTGTGGAGGGTGCAGCTCACAGTGCCCCATGTGGGGATCGAACTGGCAACCTTATTGTTAAGAGCATCGAGCTCTAACCAATTGAGCTAACTGGCTGCCCTGGTTTAGTCTTTTACGTGGTATCAACTCATAAAAGTCATTAACATCTCCTTTTTGATTTTGTGTTCCCATCTGTAAAACACGGATGACATCATCGGCTCTTCATTCATTCATGTAATAAACATTTATGACATTCATATTCTGTATTAAACATTATAATTGGGTCAAAGGGACAGATGAGTCACTGTATCCACCAGAAAGGGGTTTAGAGGGAGAAAACTTTAAAACTGCGGACCAGAATAGCTTTTGACACCAACTTACTGTATGCAGCAGACAGGAACTTTGTGCTTATTTATTAATGAAACCACTACCTGCTCCTGAGCAACTGAAAGCTTCTGGCCATCAATCACGTGATTGTGCTGCCAAGTCTCCCTTCAATTTAATCTCCAAGTGCACCACCCTGTCTGGCAATTCCATCAAATGTCCTACACTAGTATATTTGCAATCCCACTCACTGAGACTGATACTTTACACTTTCTCTTCTAGAACCTCCAACATCACCCCACTCAATTTTTGACTATTGATGTGTCTCACCATTTTACAGAGAAAAATAGAAGCAAGAAATATTAGAAACAATTAAAAAAGAAACACATTGTTTCTCAAGTACAGAATCCTTTGATTTACCTGCATACATGCCCATATTTTGCTTTTCTTCTTGTTAAGGTTGTTCCTGCTCATTTCTAAGTATAACAATTCTTCCTGTGCTCTAAAATCCACCTGTGCTTTCAGCTATGGAAGCACTTCAATTGCTTCCACACTCAGCTGCATCATCCATTTATCCCTCTCTGCCAGGTCCTTCCCATCAACAAATCTGCATCAATAGTGACTACCTGAACAAAACTGAACAAGAATATCCTACTAAGAACCCACATCATCATCCATCTCTCTGCTCCTCTACTCTGCACAGCTTTTTGAAAGTGTGTATATGGGCTGTCTCTATTCCCTCACCTCCCAATTTCCCACTACATTCCAATCAGGTTATTATCCCCACCACTCTCTATAAAGGTCTTATCAAAGTCACAGGATAAGTCATCAAGCCTTTGTTATCATCTACGTAAGCATCCAGATGGCATTTGATGAGGTGGCCACTTCTGGAAACATTCTTCTTTGACAGTGCATTGTCCAGGCTGCCTAGCTACATGACAAATGGCTTGTTTTCAGTCTCCTTTGCTGATGCTTTTAAATGTTGAGTCTCCCAAAGGTTAGTCCTAGTCTCTCCTTTGATCTCTAACTGAACTCTCTCTTGTCATATCTTCTGGTTCCATGACTTTAAATACATCTGTTAGCAGGTAACCCCGAGTGTGTACGTCCACATTTCTTGTGCCCGTTGCTTTCTCCCCAGAAACCTGCTCTTGCTCCTCCTTCCATCTTTTCCATCTCAATTAATAGAATTAATCGTCCCTGTTACTCAGCTCCAAAACTAAATTGCATCATCAGTGCCCTTTTTTTTCTTCATTCTGTAGCAACAAATCCATTAGAAAGTTCTGTTAGCAGTATCTCCAAAATGTATTCCAATCTGACTCTTTCAATATCACCACATGACCTCTTTTGTTCTAGCCACTCTCATCTCCATCTGGACGATATACCAGTCTCCTAACTGGTTTCATGGTGACCACCTTTGCTCTCTGGTAATTTATTTTCCAGAGTTATCAGAGTGATTTAAAAAATGTATATATATTATTACAGTATAAATTAGAGCATATTACTCATTTTAATTGCTTCCATTGAAATTTGAATATTGCTCATCTCCTTTCAAATACATTGACTAAAAAATACATTTTTGAGAAAAACTAGGAAAGTTTGGAAGAGCATTTGAGAATGTTAAAGGATTGTGGTTAATTTTGTTAGGTGTGATAATGGTATTTTGATTATATAAGAGAGTGTTCTTATGTTTAAAAACATATTTAGGGGTGAAATGGTATGATTTCAGGAATTTTCTTTAAAATGCTATAACACCCCATTTCCCCCACAAAATAAAAAAAGATAAAGATGTTAGGCAAAAAGATAATTGTCGATTCTGGTTAATTAAATGGAGGTTTATTATACTGTCTTCTCTACTTTTATATATGCTTCCCAATTTTCTTAATATAAAGTTGAGAAAAAAAAAGACAATGAAAAAGTTTCCAGTTCTTTGTTATGGCCCTTTATGATTGAATATCTGCGTCCTCTTATATTCCACTTCCCCTTTTGTTTGCTATAGTTCAGCCGCCCTCGCCATCTTTCTCTTCCTGAACACTTCAAGCCTTTGCACTGCCTGTTCCCTCTGCCTGGTGCCCTCTACACGCCTGACTTTTTCAGGTCTTACTGCCAGAGAGAATTTCCCTAACATTCCTTCATCCCACCCCTACATACTCTATTTCTAAAAATTATGCTACGTTGTTTACATGTTTATTGGTTTTCTTCTACTAGAATTTAAGCTCCATAAGACAGGGACCTTGGGTCTAAAACAGTTAATGGTGGGTACTTAATAAATACTTGTGAATGAATGAAGTGGATATTACTATTTACACCATTTAAAAAATGGGGAGAAACTAAGGCTATACAATTATATAATTTTCTTAATGGCACAGCATTAGAGGCAGAACTGAGATGTGAACTCAAGTTTTTTTCACTCGGAGCCTTTAAAGCTCTATTATGTTACTTCCTGGTAGAATGCATTAGAGGAGGACATTGGGGAGCATAATCCCCCACTCACAAAATTGAATGAATTGCCTTTGTAGGTATATGCATTGGGAAGAAATTCTATGGCTTTAGTTAAATTCTCAAACGAGTTCTTGAGACCCCAAATTTTCCTCATTGTTTCTTTGGTTGCTATCAGGGGCAATTTACGAGGTATGATCAAAACGTATGGTGAATGTTTAAAATTAAAAAATATTACAGTAAAAAACACATTGCCGTTAATCCCTCTCAAAATACTCTCCTTCACTTCAAACACACTTATCCCATCATTCTTGCCACTTTCTGAAGCAGTTCTGGAAGTCCTCTTTCGTGTCTTTAGTTGCACTGTTGTGGCTGCCTTGATGTCCTAAATCAATTCCAAACATTTACCTTTCATGGTTATTTTCACTTTGGGGACGAGCCAGAAGTCTCCCGGTGCCAGAACCACTGAATAAGGTGGATGAGGACACACTGTGGTGTTTTTATTTAACAGGAGTTTCTGTACCAGAAGTGATGTGTGACACGGAGTCTTTCTGTTGTGATCACAAAATATTGTGACTGCTGCTGCCAAGTGCCATCCAATGGAAAGGCAGGAATCTTCAACATGGGAAGCATCGTGTCGAACCTTAGTAACAGTGTGTGACAAATTTCAACTTGTTCAGTACAGTCAGTCGTGTGTGAGCTAAGGTTGATAGAAAGTGTGTTTTAAAGTGTGCTATAAATCATCCTCTATCATGACAATGTTCCATGCCACACATCACTTCTGGTATACGGCAATTTCTGTCAAATAAAAGCATTGCGGTGTGTCCTCATCCACTTTTTTCGCCGGATCAGGCACCGTGTGACTTCTGGCTCTTCCCCAAAGTCAAAATGATTCAGGACATCAAGGCAGCCCTGACAGCGCAACTAAAGACACTCATGAAAGAGGACTTCCAGAACTGCTTCAGAAAGTGACAAGAACGAGGGGATAAGTGTGTTTGAGGAGTATTTTGAGGGGGATTGATGGTAATGTGTCTTACTATAATTGATTTTTTTTTAAATTAATTTTAACATTCACCATATTTTTTTATCACACCTCATAAAATGTTAGATGCTCATCGCTGTTTGGGAAGTTTAAACTGCTTGCTGACTAAAGTCTTATGTTAACCAGTCCTGTGAACATTTAACTAACTTATTTGAATTTAATACTTTTTTTTTTTACAGGCTATTGGACGTCCCTATATGCCTCCATACTGGTCTCTGGGATTTCAGCTTTGTCGATGGGGCTATAATAGCATAGATGTGCTGAAAAAAACAGTTGAACGTTTAAGACAGTATGATATTCCTCATGTAAGTGTACCCCAAACATATACATATACATATACATATACATATACATATACATATACATATACATATACACACACACAAACACATTTGTGTGTTACAGTATATATACACATACATACACATTTGTGTGTTACAGTGCTGGGAGATATGTTCCAAGACCCCCAGTGGATGCCTGAAATGGTGGATAATACCAAACCCTATGTATACTACGTTTTTCCTATATGTACATACGTTTTCACACAAAGGAAGCACTTTATACAGCTTCTCTTTGGCATATCCAAATTGCCAGCATCACTATTCTTGTGCTTTGGGGCAATTATTAAGTAAAACAGGGTTACTTGAACACAAGCACTGTGAAACGGAAACAGTTGATCTGTTAACCTAGTTAGCTACTAAGTGATTAACGGCCAGGGATGTATACAGCGTGGATACACTGGACAAAAAAATGATTTCACATCCCAGGTAGGATGGAGCAGAATGGCAGGAGATTTCCTCATGCAACTGAGAAAAGCACATAGTTTAAAACTTATGAATTGCTTATTCCTGGGATTTTCTGTTTAATATTTTGGGACTGCAGCTGATCACAGGTAACTAAAACCACAGAAAGGGTTTTAAGTGGGGGATTTCTGCATTATCTCAGTTTTCCAATACAGAATTATTTTTATTTCTTACAGGATAACTTGAAACTCACACCAATATTTCAGTTTCAAATGATCTACAGTCACTTATTAGCTACTTATGATTCTTTGGCAATATTTGTCTGTTTTTCTAATATTTGAAGGGTATGCCTCCATTGCTCTTTTGTACAGGATGTTCAGTATGGCGATATTGACTACATGGAACGTCATTTGGACTTCACATATGATAAAGCTAACTTTGCTGGTCTGCCCGAGTACATTAAAGAACTGAAAAATGATGGACTACATTATGTCATTATTTTGGTAAATTTCTTCTGAAGAGCAAAGATAAAATATCTAAATTCACATTTTATAAGTGTTTTTAAAAATATATATTAAAATTAATTTAGCAAAAAAAAAAGCACCAGTACTAATGTATTTCTGAAGAACAAAATTTTATGTATTATATAATGATAAATGTTATATTTTATTGAAGGACTACAAGCAAGTTTTCTATTAGTCAATGATACAAAAATGTCATCAACAAGTGATGAAGGAATTCAATTTTTCAAACCACAGTGTTCTTTCTTTAAGAAAAAATGACTTACAGTTAGAAGGAAAAAATATGTTTTTCCACACATCATCTTGTCTGTCAGATTTGAAGACTTGGCCATAAAAATCCTAAACAAGAATAATATAGTTTTTGAATAAATGCAGTGAACTTAATTTGAAAGAATCTTTTCTCCATGTTGCAGTACATACAACGTTATGTTTCATTTAATACATTTATGATATAAAAATAAAAGTCTTTATAACTGCTTCTAGGAGCAGAAATGTTACTAAAAGTTGATTTATATTGAAGTATTTATCTTAATGCAGATGAAAGAGATTCTAAATTTTAAAAATATTTTTATTTTAATATAATGATAAAAATGTCAGTATGTATTATAATTCCTGTATGATGTAATGATGCTAGAGGTTTGTGGACATTTTTTTTTAAAGAATGGCTTATAAATAAAAATGTATATATTTATTATCCAACTGAGATAATGTAACAGGAATGTATGAAGAAAAATATTTAAATATAAATATATTATGATATTAAAATGTTTAGTGAGGGAAACAGATTTGCAGTAGGGTTAATAAGTTTCATTTTTAGAAAAAAATGAAATATAGAGTCAGACATTTTTTTTCCCCTTGATTCATTTTAAGACGGTTTTTAAAGAGGGACAGTGACTTTAAGAATTTGTCGACTACAGTGCTTCATTTTGTGGAAGAGAAACTTGTCCTCTTAAAATGAAATGGCTTAACCAGGCTTTTTGTAGCTAGCTCTATTGAGAGTAGAACACAAATGTCTTGATTTCCCCATCCAGGGTTTTTTGTTTGTTTGTTTTACAGTTTCACAGCCTTATCGCATATAAAAAACAATAAAGAAAAAAAATTAGAAAAGGTTGTTTGCCAAATAGCATGAGTATTAGGTTTATCTACTTATATAACTTTTCAAGTAAAGAAAATCAGAAGCAACTGATTACATTGTTAAATTGGCATTGCTTGGATCCACATTTTGCAGCACTAAAAAACTAATGGAAATTGACAGTTTTTATATTTGTAACCGTACTTAATGGCTTGGGAACATCTTAATATATATAGTATAAAACTCACTGCTTATATGGATATTAGACATTCTTATTTCAAAAACTTTTGGAAAGTTTATATTTAAATATCAATGATCAGACTATTACCAATTACAATGTTCTTGGGGATTTGCAGGATCCTTTTTTGACAAAAGATGAACCACAAGGTACTTACAAGCCCTATGAACTTGGAGAGGAATTGGGAATTTGGGTCAATAACTCTGATGGAGTCACACCAGTGGTCGGCAAAGTGAGTACCTTGAAGAATAGATGAAAACCTCTTCTGTATTGAGTATATGATAAACAATTGCAATTCATATGGCGTCAGTGAACTGGTATCATGAGTTCAGTTAAAAAAAATGCTGTGCAGCTTTTCGAACTGAATATTTGGAGCATAGGACTGGATAATATGACTTTTTAAGAAATTACCTAAGGCCCATAGAATTTGTGAGAAATTCAAAGAATATATTAATACACAGTGTAACATTCTAAAAAGGAACATTTTAATAAGTATTACAAAATTATAGATAATCAGCATTATCTATAACTTTGAGATTATATTGGAAAATTAAGGAATGATACATATATTTCTTAAGTGAAAGAAAGTTCCTCACTTTTCTTTTACATAATGAAAATATCTTTAATGCTTTTGCTGATGATCAAAGTGTACAGTATTGTAAAAAAAAATATGTTATACTGACTTATAAAAATATGTTATACTGACTTATAAAAAGAAAGTGACAGTCCTTTTCCCAAAGCATAAATTTTATCATTTCAGTGTATATTCCTCCAGATTTTTAAATACATGTAGTCATATTTTTACATAAATGGGAAATACAACAGATAACATTTAAAACTCTTTAAAAAACTATAACAATATTATATATATATATACATATATATATATATGTATGTATATATATATATATAACGGGGGTGCCAAAAAAAATGTACACAAGTGAACACTTTGGTCAATGTTGCTCAAGCAGTAGTTCACTGTAATCAGAAGTGTCTGGATGCTGATGGTAACCACTTTGATCACCTCTTGTAATTGCAGAAGTCCAACGTGACTTGTATTCATCTTTTATTATCAGTATATATTGAGTATTACAATTTTAATAGTTTTCCTTTCTTAAAAATATGTATACATTTTCTTGGCACCATATATATATATATATATATATATAATTCTCACCAACATGAAGTAGGATCCTGATGTATTTTCCCGGGAGCGTGATCCCGCCATTACTGAAGAATGGAAACGCGGATCCGGAGAGGCCAGATTTAAGCAGAAGCAGTTTTATTGAAAAAGCGTAAGAGAACAGGCATAAGAGAAAGGGCTCTCCTAGGAGAGGGGGTCCGAAATGGAATGCCCACCTCAGGACCATCAGATTGGGCAAAAGAAAGATGACGCAGAAGTGTAAGCTAGAAAAGTGGCTTTAGAGGTGGCTACGGGAGCATGGGCGCTGCTCGTGGAGGCCTGGCAGTGGCTGTGGTGGCCAGGTTGCAGCCCGGCAGCAGCCCAGTGTTCCGAAGCCACACTGTTGTGTCCCCTTCTCGCGACTGCTGCTATGGGGTGGGGGGTCAGGAGGCAGAGAAGTGGCAGACTACTCCTGGCCGGCTCGCCAAAATAATATTTTACAGGAGAGTGGGCCCTTCTCAGCATGATATCCAGGTTCTTGGTATCTCGAGCAAAGAATTGAATTAGATGCCAAGGTAAAGTAGTGAAAAAGCAGTTTATTAGGAAAAAAGTACACTTCAAAGAGCTAAAAGTGGACCCGACCAGAAAGCAGTGGCTCAAGGCCATTATTAGAAGAAAAAGTACACTCCAAAGGGATTGGAACACTCCTCTCTCTCTCTCTCTCTCTCTCTCTCTCTCTCTCTGTCTCTCTCTCAAGGATATATATATATATATATATATATATATATATATATATCCTTGTTAATACATATAAAACTATCTCTGTCTCATCTTTTTAAATAGTTATGTGATATTCCACGGTCTCATGTAAGGAAATTAGTTTAACCAATTCCTAATGATAAACATTTTCTTGTTTCTAATATCTTAATATTATAAGCAATGCTGCAGTAAACATGTTAATACAGTGTTATATATTCGTGTCTCATGGCCATATAAGTTTATTAAATGTAATTATTACACCTAAAACTTTACATCCCAATCTGAAGCAACTTAACATCTATACAATATTGAGTCTTCCCATCCACAAATATTCTGTATTTCTCAATTTATTTCTTCTTTTGAATACTTCATAAACATTCTGTAGTTTTCATTATATTATTTTTATGGCTTTTGTTGACACCATACATATATTAAAATGTTCTTGCTATTATAAATGTAATTTTTGCATTTCCTAATCCCTATATTTGTATTAATATAGATTTATGCATGGAGAGAAATGGCTAAATAATAAAAGAACAATAAAATATGATTTCATGCACAATTTCATGGTTTAATACAACTGGACAGTGATATAGGATTCCATTTCCATTCTACTAGGAACTTGTCATATACTTTTTCTATGTACTTGGTTATTTAATTTCTGTGATTCTCAATTTTTATTTGTATGACTCAAAATGCAAAGTAAGGCCCAACTATCGATATTTCTATGTCGTATTAGGCAAGTTGCATTATTTAGTTTGACTTACTTCTCTGTTGCAGGCCTGGCCTCCAGGAGATTCAGTGTATCCAGACTATACCAATCCCCAAACAGCAGAATGGTGGATTCACATGTGTACAGAATTCAAAAATGTCCTTGATTACGATGGGCTCTGGATTGTAAGTCTAAACTTATTGTTTAAAATTATTTTCCCTGGTGGAAAAGTAAGATGTTCATCTACTTGTCTTTTTTCATACAGTAAGTTGAAGAAAGTGAAAGAAAATTTCTTTCCTGTTTCCTGGTAGTCTCTGCCTTAACTCCTCTAATGCACCTTTGGAGAGAAGAACTACTTTCTCCAAGACTGGCAGTATCTTTTCTGCCATCTTGATCCTGGCTTCATCTTACTCTGGATGAGGCTGGTTTATGCATTCATTATGGTTTATACCTACTCTGTGCAGAGTGGAGGGAAGCAACAGCTGGGTAGATAGGCTGACAAACAAGCTATTGTATGGCCATGACAGAGCAAGCACTGGATACAATGGGTACAGAGAAGAAGGACATTGAACTCAGGTTCCCCAGTCTGGGGAAGTCCAGACTTAGAGGTGATAGTTAAGATGAGGACTGGCCAATGAATGGGAATTAACTAAGTGAAGCAGGGTATGGATATGGGTGGAAGTGTTTCAGGTAATAGGAACTGAATGTGTAAGAGTGCAAAGGAAAGGGTGGTACTGATCTAGTACTATTGGGACAATTGCAAGTTGTATGCCTAATAGGCCCCACTCCGCCAGAGAGACACTTGCAAATAGAATCATGTGACTAGACAATTAAATGAAGGTTAGACAACTACTACTACTCAACAGGGGCATTTTTCTCTACATGCAGCATAATTGGTTGTTTCTGTGTCTTCTGTGTTTCTTGCTCTCCTTCACATTTTTCCTCATTTCTGCATGTTCAAATTCAATGAGGGGATCAATGTGCAGCCTCCATTTCAACTTTTCCATGAAGTCTTCAGCGGTACTCTTTACTGAAAGTAATTCTTCCTTTCTCTTATTTCAGCAAACACCTATTTATTGAGTACTTAACTCTGTCAGGAGGCATTGAAGGTACACTTAGAAAAATGCTTGCTTTCATGGAGCTGACATTTTAGTGGAAGATACAGACAATAAACAAGATAAATAAGTAAAATGCATAGTGTGTTGGGCAATAAAAATTGTGAAAGAGAAAAGTTAATCTGGAAAGTAGGTGCCTTAGTCGATTCAGGCTGCTTAGTCCATTCAGACTGAGTAGCTCATAAACAACAGAAATTGATTTCTCACAGATATGGAGGCCGGAAGTTCGACATCAGGGTGTCAGCATGGTCAGGTGAAAGCTGTCTTCCAAGTCTCAAACTGCTTGTTGTATTCTCACATGCTGGAAGAGGCTGGGGGGTTCTGTGGGGTCTCTTTTACAAGAGCACTAATACCATTCAGGAGGCTTTCACCCTCATGACCTAATCACCTCCTAAAGGCCCCTCCTCCTAGTACCATCAACTCCAGGTGTTTGGATTTCAACTAGTGAATTTTGGGAGAACATACATTCAGACCATGGCAGTGGGGTAGGAAATTTGGTAAGTTAAAAAAGTTTGAAGTTTAAAAAGGGTGGTCAGAGAAGGTGATAATTGATAACAAAGACCAGAGGCTGAGCCCTGGGGATATCTAAGAAGGGGAGAACATCCTGGCAAGAGAACAGCATGGACAAAAGCCCTGAAGCACAACATGCCTGGCATTTTCCAGGAACAGCAAGGAGGCCAGTGTGGCTAGAGTGTCATAATTGGGGACAGTCAGGAAAAAGATCAGAAGGATATTGAGTCGCTACCACAAACAGCAGCATTGACCAATTGTAAGGTCTTTTGCTTTTACTCTGAGTGAGATGGAAGAACATTGGAGGGTTTTGAGCAGAGGTTTTCAAAGGATCATTCTAGTTGCTGCATTGAGAATAGACTGCAGGAAGGCAAAAA
Organism: Rhinolophus sinicus; assembly: GCF_057876585.1. Classification (NCBI taxonomy): domain Eukaryota; kingdom Metazoa; phylum Chordata; class Mammalia; order Chiroptera; family Rhinolophidae; genus Rhinolophus; species Rhinolophus sinicus. Next base: position 44,765,785 of record NC_142501.1, on the reverse strand, counting down.
ACAGTGTGAAAGCAGAGATGAATCTAGGTTTTATGGAGCTTTATATAATTTGGGCGACTCTCTTTAAAAAATTATTAAAAAATTACAGATAGAATTTTATGTATCAACATATGAAGGGGTCCTGCAAAAAGAGACCATGAAACTTACATTTCCCTAATTTCCAGGTGAATCTACCTCTGGGCCCATGTGGAAGAGAGAGACTAGTTTGAAGCTACTGTGACAGTCCAGGCAAGAGACTGGCAGTGTAGCCTGGGATAGTGGGACTGCAGTGAATGAGATGTGGTCAGATTATGCATATATTTTTAAGATAGAGTTGACAGGATTGGTTGACACATTAGATGTGAGCTACAAAAAAAAAAAAAAAAACCACAAAAAACTTAAGAATGATTTGTATTCACAACCATTGGAAGATTGGTATTATCTTTCACAGAACAGAAATGGCGGTATCTATTTCTGTTCTGTGACCTTTACATATGTATGTAACTGTTGCTAGTCTGCCAGTATATAATTTTTGAGATCAGGGACACTGTCTTGTTTGTTCCTATGCGTCACAGAGCTCTTATCTTACCATCTCATTCATTTAGGTACTCAAAGTATGTATGTTGAATGAATTAATGAGCTTTATGTGTTCTGTTTCCATGATGAAAAGTCACAAAACTATGCCCATTATTACTCATCAAATTTCTATTTTTATGTAAGGATATGAATGAACCATCTAATTTTCACTATGGCCAGCACCCAGATTGTGAAGAAAACAATCTAAACTACCCACCCTATGTGCCTGGTAAGTACACCAAAATTGCCAAATGATTTTGAAACATTTTTGCATTTCATGGGGAACAATCTCTTTAATGCCATCAGTTTGTCTTAGGAAAGCATATGTTTTCTTTCATAGCTCACCAATACAGAAATAATGTAGAAAACTTAGAACATGTATATGTACCTAGTGTATGCCTTGGGTGGTAAGACCTTGGAATGTTTGTGAGTTGTGTCTTCACTTGTCTAGGAAGGATCCAAAGACTCCCTTCCTTGGCTACCTAATAAGACAGGAAGCTAGATTTATTGGTGTGGTGTCACAGCTGACTCTTAGATGACTGAGTTCCTCTCTTTGGCTGCAAGGTCTTTTCAACTTATAATTTCTACAGTGTTTGTTATTTTTGTAATTAATCGTGTACACTCGAAAATGCTATGAGATAGAAAAGTTGTGAAGATTTAATTGAGAAATTGAGTTTTGCAGTCAGACTGAGAGGCTTATCCTTGACTGTAGACTTCTACTTTGACTCATTATATATAGCACTTCATTTACATTTCCTTTGAAATTACAGCCATTTGCAAGTGCAGTGATTCAGTTCCCAGTGAACCTGGAACAAAAGAGACAAGCAAAAATGAAATAAAATCCACCCTTGAGAACTGGTAGACTCTAAAGTTTCACTCACCTTCCTTGAATCCATGAGATACTGGCCACCCTCCACATATATGTTACTTGCTAGGCAGAACAAATGCTCTCCAAAAGTTACTCCCTTTCTTATTGTTTTGAAATATCTAATGAAAATATCAAGGAGGCCTCAAGATGTATAAGATTTGGAGAGAAGCAGTCTGGACTTGAGATTAAAAAACTGGGAATTATATGCATAAAAATGGTGTTTAAACCCACAAGGATGAATGAGTCAATGTATTGAGAATGACAGAGTGTATAAAATGAATTTGATAAATGAGCCCTCTAACCCTGAGCCCTGAGCAGATGCAGACCCATACCCCAACATTTACGCTTTGGATAGAAATAAAAATCCAGCTAAGGAAACCAAATGGGAGCAATTAGATAGTGACAAGGAAAGGTAGGAAGGAGAGATGCCTTGTGTCTCAACTGAGGAGACTAAGAAGTAAAAACAGACGGCATGGTCAGTTCTGTAAGATGCTGTTGAAAAGTCAAACAAGATGAGTGCAGAACATGTCCAGAGTTTAGCAATAAGGAGACTGGCAATATGGATAATATTAGTTTCATTTTTTAAAAAAATTAAAGTTTATTGGGGCAACAATAGTTAGTAAAGTTACATAGGTTTCAAGTGTACAATTCTGTAATACATCATCTATATATCACATTGTGTGTTTACCACCCAGAGTCAGTTCTCCTTCCATCACCATATATTTGATCCCCTTTACCCTCATCTACCACCCCTCCCCCCTTAACCCTCTGATAACCACTAAACTGTTGTCTATGTCTATGAATTTTTGTTTCTTTGTTCGTCTTGTTCCTTTGCTGCTTTCAGTTTTATATCCCACATATCAGTGAAATCACATGGTTCTCTATTTTTTCTGTCTGATTTATTTTGCTAGCATAATAATCTCAAAATCCATCCATGTTGTCGCAAATGGCACTATTTCATCTTTTCTTATGGCAGAATAGTATTCCATTGTGTATATAAACCATATCTTCTTTATCCATTCATCTATCGAAGGACATTTTGGTTCTTTCCATGTCTTGGCCACCGTAAGTAAATAAAGCTGTAATGAACATCGGAACACATATAGCTTTACGGATAAATGTTTTCAGATTTTTTATTGGTAGATACCCAGGAGAGGGATTGCTGGGTCATATGGTAACTCCATTCTGAATTCTTTGAGGAACCTCCACACTGCCTTCCATAGCACCTGCACCAGTCTGCATTCCCATCAACAGTGTATGAGGGTTCCTTTTTCTCCACAGCCTCTCCAACACTTGTTATTATTATATTTGTCTTTGTTTTTTAAGAAATTGGAGATACAAGAGTGTGTTTGTTTGGTGTCAGGATTGAGCCAGTAGACTGGCAAAATAGCTAATACAAAAGATGGAAGAGGTAATCCAAGGACTGAAGTCACTGAGAAGTTAGGCTAACATGAGTTGCATTAATTGTTAAGGGATGGAGCATGAAATGAACAGGAACACTTTATTGTTGCTGGAGGGAGAAGAACCTGAATACAGATGCACATACATGTATGGATTAACTGGTGGGAAGCTGAAGATCTTCATTAAAAAAGCTTATGTTTTAAAGAAGTGGAAGTGATGGGGAGAATAGGATTGAATTTGGGGAGTAGTAAGTTTGAAGAGAATGGAGAAAGTATGCTACAGTCATATCACAGAGTGGCCAAGTAAATTTATGACAGAAGCATAGTGCAATTCCCAGGCAGCATTGAGAATTCAATTGTGGTTTGCAGTCTTGAAGCAAAGAATAAGGGATAAAGAGAAGTAAAAGGTTAGGGAGTCACTGGAATCACACAGTAATTTCAGCAACAAGATGCCCAGGTCCTGTCCTGCATGGTGGTGTTGAAACACTGGCCCAAGCAGGCAACTCGCGGGAGGACAGGCAATGACACAAGGAATGTCCCACTGGCTCCAAATCCTAACTCAATCCTTTTCTAGGCCTGTGAACCTTGTTTTGACTCTAAAATGGAGATATGAATTCAAAATTTGCAAGTTAAGGATTTAAAACGTTCTGTATAGAGCTAGTGAGTGACATGCAATAGATGTACAAGAAATAGCTACTATTGTATCTATTGCAAACAATATGGGAGGATTTAAATTTAACTCCAAATGTTCTGCCAAATACTACAAATACGTAATAAATTTACGGGATTATTGGTACAATTTTCCATCATTGTTGCTCTAAGGTGTGATGCCAGAATTAGCTAATATAGACCTCATTTTTACCCTGACTGGGATTATTTCATGAATGATGGCCTAAGGTTTAGCTGCTTTATTCCTGGTTTAAATTCTTTTGAAGAACAAGTCTATCACTGTGTGGAACTTAAAAAAAAAAGAAAAAAAAAAAAAAAGGAAAGTATGAATCAGAGAAGAAAGAGACTGTTAATACCAACTTGGGACATGAAAGGAAAACTAATATTGGTTAACCTCTCAGACACATTCTTTCTAAAATAGATTATTGTAAAAAAAAATTGAAGAAATCTGCTTGTAGTCAGGGTAAGTGTTACGAAGATACTGAGCCTACAGACTAAAGTCTGATGTGGCATCAGAGGAGTATTCTTATTCCCTGTGCTATTTTTAACCAATATTAAATTTCTTTTTATCTCTTACAATTCAGTGATCTAAGGTTTTACCATTTTGCGTAATCTCTTTGAATGGTAACCATTTCTGAATGTATAAAGTTAGGCTTTTGAGATAATTAGGAGTTATATTCTGGTTAAAGTACAGGAGTCCCATAATTATCCACTGCCTTCCAGCGGGTAATTATCTACATTTGTTCCGTTTTCTTCTTTGTGGCCAAACAGGTTGGCTCTATTATGATATAGTTAGTGCTCAAAATGTTCTCTCAGTAATGAAACAATATGATGAGGCTGCTGGCTTCATCTACCGGGAGTAAGAAAATTATTACGCAATGTCTAAATTCCTGTGTTACTGTTTTACATGTACTGCAAATGGCTTAACTTGAGCTGAGCTATGTATGTAGTTAAATTTAAACCATAACTAATGGCCAAGGTAAGGTGATTCAATTGTACGTTACATATTGAAAAAACATTTAAAGTTTCATTAAACTTATTCTCAAATGCATAGATTTAGAAATTAAATGTAAAGAGGCTCTACATCTCTTTAGAAACACGTTGTTTTCAAAATAATAACAGATTGAGAGAAAAGTTTATGGTAGAAAGAAAAGTGCATAAATGGACATGATTCTCCCCCTCCCCCCCACCCCCACTCCCCTTTCCAGGGAGACCAACTCCTTTTAGTATTTATGATCTTGTGTATCTTCAGTATATCATACAGACAGCTTTGAAATGATATTAAAATCTCAATTTTGATGATCTAGAAGAGAGGCAAAGATTTCAAGGCAGCAGAATCTGAATTAGACTTAGATTTCTTTGTGTATTATACTACTTCCATCCTTGCTGTCAACGGCATTTTAAAAGCCATAAAATCTAAAATTAATGATTCCAGGAGAAAAAGCCAAGAAACTACAGCAAAATAAGGGTAGGGCAACTCCCAGAGAGGATCCATACAGGGGAAGCCCATCAAAGCCGCTGTACAAAGAGCTGTCTCTGAGTAAACGTTTTAAGTCACGCTCATGTGATTGATACATTCCGTATATGTTTTGAGAGGTATGATTAGACCTTGAGAATCTTTGAATTTATGTACAAAGGAGATAGGCAGATGGGGGATTTTGGAATATTTGTTCAAATACCAGAAACATCTTCATAGTGTGTGCTTTTCCAGCAGTACCACTGTTGGAGGCATATCATCTACAGCCAAACGTTCCTCTTAGCTAACCCCTCCAATGCAAGGGTCAGCGTGGGGCTCGTGAAAGACAGATGTTTGACCAGGTGTAGCAACGTTTGCCTCAGTGCTGCATGAACGCTCAATACAACATGGCTTTCACCATATAACACACCCTTTTACCATGGCCTTTTATCAGTTTCTCCTTTCCCACCTTGTAGGGACTACTTTGGAGAACTATTGAGAATGTACAATAAGAAAGATCTATATATTTTAGGACCTTGCATTTTAGTAGGATACTATTAGTGTGATTAAGATCACAGATAATATGATTTAGTCAGTGTAATCAAATCCACATCTAATTCACTTATTCCAGGTGTTTAATGCAATGATAGAGTTAGGGAGTTATTATGAAGAGTAGCTGAATCTTAACTTCAAAAAAGTACAGCAGTTGGGGAGACTGGACATATACTAAGAAACAGTAAAATAAAATGCAATAGGATTAAGCACCACAGGGAGTAGTACATCCTTATATGTTTTGCAAACTATTGTAAAAGCAGTTGTACTGAATGCAAAGGTATAATATTTCTTTTCACTTGAGATGAGTGCTTCCCAACTCAGAGTCATGGCAACCATACATGTTACCTCTCAATTGCCTTATAATTGGTACCATCCTATTAGTAGGGATACTTAGAACTCCTGCTATGCGGATGAGTTTTCTATTGCTACCATAACAAGTTACCACAAATTTATCATCTTGCAGTTCTGCAGGCTAGAAATCTGACATGGGGCTCACTGGTTTTAAAATCAAGGTGTTGGCAGAGCTGCGTTCCTTTCTGGAAGCTCCTAGGGAGAATCCCTTTACTTCTTCTTTCCAGCTTCCAGATGTTTCCCCACTTTCCTTGGCTCCTGGCCCCTTTCCTCCATCTTCAAAGCCAGCAATGTTGCATCTGTCTCTAAGCTCTTGTTTCCCCTTCACATCTTTCTGAACACAGTTGGCAGAGGTTCTCTCCTTTTAAGGACCATGTCATTAGATCAGACCCTCCTGGATACTCTTGGCTAATCTTCTTATATCAAGGTCCTTAATATTAATCAGATCTGCCAAGTCCCTTTTCACGTGTAGGTAACATATTCACAGGTTCCAAGGATTAGTACATGGAAAATTTGGAGGGACCATTATTCTACCTACCACCTCTTCACTGTAATTTTTATTACTTTCTATTCTTCTTTTGCTAATATTTAGGTTCAGTTGACATTTTCCTTACTTTGGTACCAAATTGTGCACAAACCTTCTCAACAAAATAATTACATTTCTTGGACTTGATTATTTTCAAAAATCCCCTCCTCAATTTTTTTCTATTAGGCCTGATATTCTTCTTACTCATCAAACTCTCTGGATTTCATAATATTCCATCTTAATGTAAATCATGGCTGTACAGGAAGTATTGCATTGTTTTATTTCCTTTCAAACAAATCAAATATGTTTCTCAGCCCTCATCTCAATCTTCCAAGTGGAAAAAAATTTTTCTCAGTCATTTACTAAATCACACATATCCCTACTTTCAGTGTCATGAAAGAGGCTAATGGTTTTAGAGAAAAACTACTTAAGGAAGACCCTTTAGTCTTTGGCTTCTGCTGAGATGCAAGCCCAACTGTCCAAGCCCAGTGTCTGCCTGAAGTCTGGTCCTTCTGTTGTTTCCTTACATTGCACATGGGAAATCTTTGCAGAGCTTGGGAACCTTGGATTCCACAGATCCAGATAGCCCCTCCTGATGTGCTCCATACCTATGTCCTTACAAATGTCCTTCCTCTTCTCTAGGGTACTGTTAGAGTGTGGACCAAAAGCAGAGCAGCAAAGCTCTGCTTTCCTAGTGCTTTTAAAATTAGTACCTTCTAATATGCAAACACCTCTTTCTCTTATCTCTCCACATACTTTCCTTAGAAAGAAAGGAAATAAACTCCTGGAGGGAAAACTTATGAGTAGAAATAAATTTGTCTGCTAAGAACTAACAGCTTTTTTTTTTCCCCTGAGGGTACGGCTCATAGTGGCCCATACGGGGATCGAACCAGCAACTGTGGTATTATTAGCACCACACTCTAACCAATGGAGGTACCCGGCCACTCCTACAACTACAGCTTTTTAGAAAGCCTTCATAAACATCTGTTGAAATAAAAGAGACATCTTGAAACATCTTAAAACAATAGGGAAAAGAATTGCTAGAATGAAACACAATAACTTGATCAATGACTCCTTCATACTACACTTTACTTGATATTATAGATCTCTGTCATTCCAAGGCTGATTCTATTGTCCTTTAGCTAGATGTGTGCAGCAGCTTCACCTCAAGTTGCACCAAATGCCTGGAGATTAGGTTTCAAAATTTTAGGCTAAACACATGAACATAAGAGTCCCACTAGGAAGGTTCAGACTAGACTTAAAAGGACTAAATTGTACAGAGAAAATATGTAAAATAGGAAATGCTTTTCTTTCATATGAAGTAATGACAATTATTAGTAATATTTATTATAAATATTAATGTTTATTATTCATAATATAGTAATCAAAATACTAAGAATAATATAAAAGACCTATTATTTATATGAACTTTTTCATTTAATTCTCACAACATAAATAAGAATTACTAGTAATTTAAAAATCAGACGTTTCCATGTGTCACACCATATTGTAAAGCAATGTCCTTAGAGCAATGAAATAAGGAAAAGGTTTTTTATAAAGCTTATAAATAAATTACTATTCCCATCTTCCAGATGAAGAAACTGAGGCTCAGAATAGTGAAGTGCCGTACTCGAAGTCACAGGGTTACAATAAATGGCAGTACCAGGATTTGAGCCCATGTTGATCTGATTCCAGCTCTGGGTTCTTTTAACACCATGCTATGCTGCTTACAGTGAAAATGCACACATCAGTAAATTTCTGTCTAGAGGTGCAAGCTGAGCAGGACTGTCATGTAGCAGAGAAAATTTAGGTTTGAAGCTGGCTCTAGAAACTGAGCTTTCATCTTTGGACTTTGTTTGACAGGATTCAGTGCAAGCAGGCAGACACGCACATACAACTATGTCAATCTCGCTCGTTTCTATTAATCTTTGTCAGTTTGAAAACCTCTTAAAGTCATTGTCATGTTACTCAAATAATGCACATTATAAAGCAGAACAAAAGGCAATTTCTTTTCAGACTTTTTTGTATTACAGTAACTTATTGAGTTTATATTCCATACAGTCCAAGGCATGGGGAAAAATAATTTTCTAAGGCAAACTTATCTCCAAACGTAAGTAAAATTATAAAGGTGGTACATTAAAAGAAATGAAAACCTTCTTACAAGCACTTTAAAAAATCTATCCTTAGTGAGTATATCTTTTAATAACCTTTCTGAGATATGCTCCTACTTTTTAAATTTTAGAATTTATGCAGCAAATTTTTCTTTACTAATCTTGCTTCCCTATGTAATCCAAATAAACTTCAGAGATGAATATTTTTTTGTCAGTTCATATGCTATGACAAAAATATATATATTTTGGGGGTACCTATAGAGTACTAGGTACTACCATGTTTCCCTGAAAATAAGACCTAGCCGGACCATCAGCTCTAATGCATCTTTTGGAGCAAAAATTAATATAAGACCTGATATCATTTTAATATACGGCCAGGTCTTATGTAATATAATATAAGACTCGGTATAATATAATATAATATAATACAATACAATACAATACAATACAATACAATACAATACAATACAATATAATAAAATAAATATAAGACTGGGTCTTATATTAATTTTTGCTCCAAAAGATGCATTAGAGCTGATGGTCCGGCTAGGTCTTATTTTCGGGGAAACACCGTATGCTTGATTATTTACATCTCGTTCACCTCTGTTATCACTCGTACAAGATGAATAAATTCTAGAATTCTGCTGTGCAGTATAGTGCCTACAATACTGTATTGTGCACTTAAAATATTTTTAAGAGGGTAAATCTCATGTTATGTGTTCTTATCACTGAGAGAGAGAGAGAGACAGAGAGAGAGAGAGAGAGAGGGAAAGAGAGAGAACATGAGGAAATTTTTGGAGGTAATAAATATAAATATGTTTGATCGTGGTGATGATTTCATGGGCATATTCATATGTCCAAACTCATCAAATTGTATATATTATAAATATGTGCAGTTTTGTCTGTATCAGTTATACCTCAATAAAGCTTTTTTTAAAAAAAGAAAATGGAAAAACTGAAGAGGATCGGTTAATACTTCCTGCGAACACCTTTTAGAAAACAAGAGTTAATCTCCAGTACCCTCTCTCAAAAAACTCAACTTTGACCCTACTATTTGTTTCAACACTGAGTTAATTTGGGAGAAGAATCCCTTCCTGTCCTGATCTCTCCTTTCCAGAAACCCTGAGTTTCTGCCATCAAAAGATAACACTTATTTGCTTCTGTGTATATGAAGAGGCCAGGACTCTTACAGCAGGTAGAGCATGTTAGTGGTACTTCGTATCTCCTCTACTTACCTATGAAAATGCTCAAGTTTTCTTATATAGTTGTGATGTCTTTTCTATTTTTAAAAATCTTTAGGAAGAAAGTCATTTTTTGGTTTACCTTTTTCCCCCTTATATTTAACCTAAACTTTCTATACTTTCTATACTATATTTAACCTAAACTTTCTATATTTAACCTAAACTTTCTATACTTCAAATTTATTTCCTCTTCAGTTTTTTGTAGAAATAGGAGATAATTTCCTAGTTGTGCTCTATGTGAGAATTCTTTATACTCTTGATGAAGGATCTTTTGTTTTCTGTTATGCAAAATACAAAATGCTAGACACGTATGTACTATCTATTCTATGTATCCAAGGGCCTAGAAAACAGAGCCTGAGGCAAAACTTTCTGTTAAAGGTGGGGGTTTTTTTGGAAGTCATGGGGAGGAGGGGAGGAGAAGGAAGGGGAGCAGTCCCAAGACAGGAAAAAGGAAAATGAATTAGGGGGAAAAAGGAAAGCAAATGCAAGATGGCGTTGTACTGAATGGGCCAGAGCTTCACAACGAAATAGAACAAATTGTTCGTCATCTTAATTTTTGTTAATCTGGTGAGAGTGAAATGTCAATTCATTATGTATTTAATCTGCATACCTATGCTTATAAATGAAATTAATCATTTTTCCTCTTCATTGGCTTTTCAGGTTTTATGGACCTGTTCAATGGTTTTCCTCGTTTTTCTACTGAGCCATTAGCTTTATCATACTTATTTTTCAGTTGTGTTACACATATCTCTAGTAATTCCTGCCTTATCTTTTTACTCCTTTTTAAGTATTTTTTTGTTGAACACAAGTTCTTAGCTAAACTATTGTCAAATTTATCAATCCTTTTCTTTATCAATTTGTAACTTAAGAAATACTTTTGAACCTGAGGTCATAAAGATATGTTGAGGTCTAAAGATAAAATATTTTTATACTTTATACTCTACTAGTGGTTGATTTTGAGCAGTATGAGACAACAGTCTAACTTCATTTTTTTTTTTTTTTAATATGAAGAAAGACTTTCCCCAGAACTAATGAAAAGGCCATTCCCTCCTACCCTCACTGATCTGCAGTACTTAACTTTTTCTTATGATAGACATTCATATATACTATAGTTGTTGCTTCTAGACTGTTTTCTGTTCCATTGGTTTTTCTTTCTCGTCACCAATTTGACATGTCTTAATTTCTTCTGATTTATAATAAGCCTTGAAGTAATGTGGGAAATAGATCTTTTTACCTTGACCTTCTTCAAGAGTGTTTTGGCTATTAGACATTAAATCTATAAATCAATTTGGAAAGAATTGGCATCTTTATAATACAGGATTTCCCATGGGATGAGAGTATGGTACTCTCCCCAACCCCCATTTGTCTTTTAAAATTACTTTTCATAAAGTTTTATGTTTTCATGAAATTTTAGACTTATTTGGTTAACCTAATTTCTAGGTTTCTCTATAGTTTTGATTCTATTTTAAATGCCTCTTTTAATCATTTCACCTTGTATTTGTTGCTGACTTATAAACTGTAATTGGTTGTATTTGTTTATTGATTTTTTAAATCCAGAAAATGTGCTAAACTGCAAGATTAATTCTCATAATTTATCTGTTGATTCTTTATGATTTTCGTTCTTATGTAGACATTTATATTATGTATGGATTATGCATAGCATTGGTTCTTCCATTCCAATCCTTCCATCTTTGATTTATTTTTCCTTGCCTTATTGCCCTGGATAAGACTCCAGTACAGGATTAAACAGAATTGGTAATAGCAGCCAATTCTTTTGCAATCTCAATAAAATGTTTTTAATATTTGATTATCATGTATGAATTTCGCTATAGGTATTTTTGTAGATAATCTTAACAGGATTAAGAAAATTTTATTTTATTACTATTTCATTGAGAGATTTTGTCATACATGAAGTTGAATTTTATTAAACATTTTTAAAACGTCTGTTGAGATGATCATATGCTTCTTTTTAAATATATTAATGCATAAATTATATTGATTTTTTGGTGTTAAACTAATTTTATATTTGAGACAAATCCAACTTAGTCTTGATACTAATAGCCAACTATGTCTCATACATTCAAGATACAATTAAAAAATTTTTGTCATGTTATTGTACTACTGTTGTCACCAATTAAAAAATATTCAATGTCTCAAGAAGCTCATACGCTAGTAAGGGTGACCAATATGTAAACAGACAAATGAAATACAATAAAGATATTTAAATTATGTTAAGAATGCATATTTTTATCTTATTTCATTTTTAGATATCACAGGTGGACTTTTGGCTGAGAAAACATTATGTCCCAATTCCAAGACTTATCTGGGATATCATTACGATACACATTCTCTGTTTGGCTGGTCACAAGCAAAACCTACTTTCTAGTGAGTGGTTTGTAAATCTTCTTGAAATGTTTTGTTTTAATATCCACAAATTTTTATTAAAATATCCTTTAAAAAATAGGAGAAAATTTATTTTAAGCAGATGTTACATGTTATTATTTTCTTAAATTTTTTCAAGGACTAGAAAATAATCTTCCTCTTCTAAGCTTTATCTTGCTGATTTATTGTTTTATTAAATGTTCTTTTTGATGTTGCAATAGCACAAAAGCAGAAGAGAATGGCCTTATTAGGGGCATAAAAACTTATCTAAAATAGCTAAAGCTAAAACATTGATTTCAGATAAATATTAGAGACAATTTTGGGACAATTTTATAATGTAGGAAGTAATTGTTAATAAATTATACAGTTTTTAGGGGGTATGTGCACTAATACTGCCTGTGTCTTACTTTATCACCTCTGAATAGAGCCGTTTTAAGCCTGGTTATATATGAATGGGTAAAGTGCTCACCATGAGAGGCATAAGTCAGGATTTGTGCTGCCACTAAGTGCAATACACTGAAAGCTTAGCAGACACTCCTCTTCGCTCCCGTAATTAACAATCCCCCCAGGTCTTGAAGCATCCTCTCAGTGACCACCTGATTCAAGCTGTCCTCTGTGTTACACCATTTCTGTCTTTTCCTATGTATGTCTATCGGGAGACTTTTGTAGCCTATATTAGTGGAATTAGGTTTATGGCTTCAGGTGTAGAGCACTGTGTTTCCATTTAATGCGTCATCCTCGTCTGTCTAAAACAGGTGTTCATTCCAAGTCAAGTTCATTAGAGCACTTTAACAATTTGTCATAAATATAGACAAAATATATATGACTCAGAGTTCGCTTGTTTGATTTATAAAATGAACTCTCAGAAATATGGGTTTTTAAGGTATGAGGATCAAAATAGAACTGATTATTTTGGTCATATACAAATATAGTCCATGTTTATACTTTGGAATATAGCCATTTTCCTAGAGCTATGAATTCAGGGAACTTTATGAAATTTGGTGAACATGATAGAAAATTACAAAGCTGAAGAACAATATAGGGGTCATTTAGCCAGTCTCTCTCTTACCTACTACTGAAAATTTTTTAGGTCTTGATTTGACTGAAAACAAAATTAATACACATATAGTAAACTTGGTAGACAGCATTCTTTTATTTTTAATTTATTTTTTAAATTTATTGGGGTGACAATTGTTAGTAAAATTAAATAGATTTCAGGTGTACAATTCTGTATTACATCATCTATAAATCCCATTGTGTGTTCACCACCCAGAGTCAGTTCTCCTTCCATCACCATATATTTGATCCCCCTTACCCTCATCTCCCACCCGCCACCCCCCTTACCCTCTGGTAAGGTAGACAACATTCTGAATACATTTTTTAATGTGGCTAATTCAAAAATAGAATAATATGTCACCAATGTAAAACAGAGAGAAGTTTAAATGGCTTATAATTATTTGAAGTTTGTTTGTCTTATTTTAATAAGCCATTTCAGATTTCTATTGAAAAGGCAAGGAATCAGTTCTTCAGATTTTAGAATGTACCACTCAAACCTAGGTTACCCAAGAAATTGCTAATTGTGTTTAACTCATCAAAGAATGTAGTAGACAAGAAGGAGATGGAGGAAAAAGAGAACTAGAAGTAATTTAGACATGTTTCCTCTTCAGTGTTCAAAATTATACTTCTGAACACTTTTCTTATCTCAGGGATAAAATGAACATGCCTTCCAAATTCTGAACTTAATGAAATTCAAACAAAGAAAGTTACTTTCCGGAAGGCATAAAAATAGTTTTAAGTGGAAGCATTAGCAAGCTGCATCTAGAGAAAGCATAGTGTTTTACTGAATTTATTATTAAAGCATCTGTCAATCAATTTAATCTAACAATTTAACTTTGTTCCCCCCTCATTATTTTACTCTTGAGAAACTAAATGATTAGTCTTGGAGCTCTAGGTAAATAATAGTTAAAACTGAGATTCCAGCTGTATAACTAGGCTGAAGCAGATCTGGGGCTCTAACTGCTAGGCACAGTTTATAAAGCACAGGACGAAAATGAGTCTTTACCAAGCACATGTTATGTGCTACCTTGGTTGGGAGAGGTGCTTTCGTATATATATATATGTTTCATTTCAACATTACAACAACCTTATGAAGTTAAGCATTGTTAGCCTCATTTTATTAAGTAACATGCTCAAAGTTATATGTATTTTGTAGGGAAGAGCTAGATAGTTTAAACTAGATCTTTTTGATGGCAAAGCTTATTTCAGTTCATTTTTTATTTATAGGTTTGATTTAAAAACAGCTAAACATAGCTCCCAAATACCTTGCAGTTTTTCCCTTAGCTATAATTTTAACTCTAACCCCAATATATTGAAAGAAATATTGGGAGGGCCTGGCACAGTCCTTATTCTCAAAGTGACTGAAAAATCCTTGATTTTTTCTGTTGACTCTAACAAGGAATAACTATGTGACTTTGCCTAGGTAACTTATCTTGAATCTTTCCATCCCCTACAGAATGCAACTAACAATACTCATCCTTCAAAACTGTATACCCTCTTGTAAAATAGGATTAAAAGCATGAAGTTGTTCATGAGATGAGTCTCCATTCTTAATGATTATCATTGTTCAAATTTATATATTCTCTTCCTGACAATTAATTAAGGAATGCCATATCTATTGGCTAAAGCTAAATGATATTTTTCTTTACATACCTAAATATAAATTAATACTATAAGAAGTTTGTATATCAAGATGGTATGATTGTCATCTATTTCAACATCCAAGAAAATATTAAATTACTTTTTCTTCCCTCACTCTTTCAAAAAATATTTTTTGAGCACCTAGTATGTGGCAGGCATTGTTCTAAACACTGGGGATAATCAATAAACAAAACAGAAACAAGTCCCTGCCTCCTTTATATTTCACTAGATTTTAGCAAAGTTTTCCAGTATGAAAAGAAGTATATCAACTTTGTAAATAAATTGATTTTATTGTGTATAATAGTGTAGATTTATGGATTGAAACAACTGTCAGAATTTCAGTGAAGTTACAACATGATTTGATATAAAAGGCAAAAATGAAATACAGAAGAATATGAATGGTTGTCAAAAATAGGAGTGAAATTGAAATAAAGTGGAGACTAAATTTAGAATGTTAAGGAAAAGAATAAGGTTGAGCATTCAAGTTAAATTCAAACAAAAGAACAACTAAAGCAAAAACTTATAATAATGCTACTAAAAATCGGCACAAATATTCTTTTTCATGTACATGTAAGGTTTCACTAAGGAAATATAATCGATTATCAAACAAAAATTACTCGCATTTTCAACATTCGTATGAAAGCCACCATATTAAAATAACACAGAATCTTAAAAAATGTTGAGGCCCAGGACCCAATCCTAAATAGTCTGATTTAATTAATCAAGGATGGTGCCTTGGCATTGGTTTTATTTTTTCGTAAAGCTCTCAGATAGTTCTAATATACAGCCATGGTTGTCAAACCTATACTACTTGCACAATACTATAACTCAGAAGAAAAGTTTAGTGTAAGAAAATTTGGTTTGGATGTCTATCATTGTCTTTTCACTGTTTCATGAAATGTATAAAATAGTTTACCTATGGTAATTTCTCTTTTTATTCTCCTCATTCCCTCCATTTCATGTTCACAGAGATTTATACCTTTGATAAAATAGTTAAATTACATGAAATTGGGACTTGTCCATACACGTTAAGATCATGTGTTTTTTTTGGGGGGAAGGATCCTTTTAGAATAACACTGAAGATGGTTTTCTTATGTTTTTTCCAGTGCTTGTCAGAATGCTACAGGAAAGCGAGCATTTGTTTTGAGTCGTTCCACATTTGTTGGGAGTGGGAAATACACTGGCCATTGGCTAGGTGATAACTTCTCACGTTGGAAAGATATGCACATGTCAATCATTGGCATGCTAGAATTTAATCTCTTTGGAATTCCATATGTAAGTTTTAAAATTAAGCAATTAATTAAATTAACGCCTATCTGTCAATCAATATTATTTGCGGGAGCCAAACTTACTTTTATGAAGATAAAATACACTCAAGTTGTTTTCAGGACATTATGTATAATACACTGCACTTAGCCACTGTAAAATTGCCCTCCATCTAGGCAGATCTCAAGAGAATCACATAATTCTTAATTTTTTTGTTGTTTGTTTTATGTCACTGAGACACTAAGTCATGGTAAAATTGGAGAAGTTTATTTCCTCTGTCATTCACATGTATCCCCTTTCCCCATCCACAACTCTTATACAACCTATTATTATGAGCTTTATAGATAATGGATGAAAAAAGGAGAGATAAACATCTTGGAAGGAGGTATAGGAAGTTTACCCAGATGTGTCTCCATCTTCTATTGAGGGAGGAAGTGAAATTACTAATAAACCAACAAAATACTCCAAACACACAACAGAAATATTTCCTCATCTGAGCCCTAGTGGTAAACAGTTTAGCTATTAAAAAATTTGCTGCTATGTTAACAATTTGAGAAGTTTTATTGTAGCAGATTCCCCATATGCCAATGACTTTTCATAAGAAAAAATACAGAGTAATACTTATTTTATTTTGGAAAGCTGCAAATAACATTGTTGGACACTTTCAAATTTAGTGAGAATTGCATTTGTTGTTCAAGTGATGAATTAGGTACTTTCAAAGAGGAATTGGCTAAATAAATATTGAAAATGAAATATAGCTTCAATTTTTGTCTGGACCAGAAACTGACAGGCAAAACGTATAATATAAGCAGCCTTAGAGAGGAAGGGAGCATGACAGCCATGGTCTTTCTCCACCAAAGATCTTAAAGTTTTAGTAGAGTATAGATGACAACCTCTGTGCTTTGGGAGACTAACATTTTAATGACAAGTGACATGTTTTATGACTCCACGCTTTACTTTGTCATCACTTTTTAGCCTACAAACTTCGACATTAATTGAGTTTTGGGGTTAAAGATTGCTTTTCTGAGAGAACAAGAGGGGCTCTGGAATAAATAATTTGAAGACTGAGAAAGGCTTTCATCAGATGTCAGGAAACAAAGTATCTGTACCTTTATATGATAAAAAGGAGAGTACAGTCACGTGCAATATTCCTGGGGCCTTTTTTTTCTCAGTCTGAGTGGTTAGCCGTTAAGGTTTTGGATTAGCGACATGTTCTATGTCTTTAACTCTCATATTGAGACAGGAAATTGACAATGCTGTACTTGGGGGGGGGGGAAGCATTTGTAGGCATGCTGGGTTACCCAAAAAGACTCCTTTTTTTTTTTTTTGGAGTCTTCTTTCTTATACAACAATGTAGCCCGCAGTTTTCCTTTAATCAAGGTTGGACAAGAGGGACCTGTCACTATTTTATTCCAAATGTTCTTCTCAAGGAGGATTTTTACACTTTCAGATTCCACATCATGAAAACAATATCTTTGTGGCCTTAAACACGTTTGTCATTAAAAATACTCGCATAACCTAAAATATTTCACTGTGGATTTTATGGCTAAATTAATAAATGCTATATTTTGAAGTCATGAAAATCTTTCCCCAGGTTGGAGCTGATATATGTGGTTTTAACGAAGAGACAACTTATGAACTTTGCCTCCGTTGGATGCAACTTGGGGCGTTTTATCCCTTTTCCAGAAATCATAATGCAATTGGAAATAAGGTGAGTGAAAGTTAATGTAACATGATAACTGCTACATCCAGTATTAACCTGTATTTAGGAACTGGGGTTAGAAAAAATATCTATATATGCTCATAAAAATATGAATTTAAAAAGTCAAACTGTTTTTCAATGTAGCTGTTGAAATATGTGATTGGTGTGTTTTTTTTTTTAAGTTATGTTACTGATTTTATCAAGAACTGTGAGAGAATAATAAGAAATAAATGTTGGAGCAATAGCTTTGCTAAACTTCTAAAAGAGCATCATTTTTAATTTTGCCTTTGTAACACAAGGTAGCTACAGACAAACCTGTGATATGTGTAGTAATCTTTCCTTAGTAACTCATAATCTACCAAATTTCAAGTTTTTGTTTTAATGGCAGGCAGATATTATAGTATAATGTGATATAAGCATCTCTCTTCAGTCTGAAGGCAAAATCATTCCTCAGCCAATGGCTGCAAACTTGCTCTCTCTTAAGGAGAGGGTATTGTGATGATCTTTCATTAGAAATGATTTGAAACTTTTCTGTTAGCTGGGGATACTATATATATATATCATATATATATATATATATATATATATATATATATATGATATATATATATAATATATATATAATATTACACACTATAATTTGTAAACTTTATTGAAACTACTTAATTGAGAAACAACTCTGCAATAACCTACAACTGTGAAAGGCTTTCAAGCAAAGAGAAATAATATCTTTAAAATGTCTGCTTCTCTCTAATCATCCCCCACAAAGAGAAAAAAAATAAATAACACTTAAAATTTCCCTCTTCGGGTAATAAGTCTATTGAAATGTTTCTCTTTCCTAGGAACAAGACCCTGGAGCATTTGGAGAAGAGTTTGCTGAAATTTCCCGTTCTGCGTTAAAGACTAGATACTTATTACTGCCTTACTTATACACCCTCTTCTACCAGTCTCATGTCAATGGGAATACAGTGGTCCGAGGATTGATGCACGAGTAAATCACACTTAATGTTGTTCTAGTATTAGATTTTCTACCACATAGATTCTAGAAGCCTGGATTTTCCTAGTAAGGGAAATATTTAGGAGAAAAAGAAATAGGCAAATTAGTTTTTTTCCCCACTGGCTACGATTAGAAATAATTTAGAGATTTGAAGAATTTAGTTAAGAAAATATTTTCAATCATTAAAAGAAAAAGCTGTGTCTTGCTGTCTCAGTAGTGTGAAATATAGAAAAAAGATGACACACGGTCCCGTCCACAGAGAACTGGGAAGATTGCAACTAACAGATTTGAAAAAAATAGGATAAAATATAGAACATTATATGTTTATTTCTTGTCTGTATGGCATAGGCTATAAAATGCTTTAAAAAGTGGTAGAAAAATTCCATGAAAGGCAAGGTCATTGTTAAATGAAACAGGGACAGCTTTATGAAGAGGTAGGATTGATACTGAACCTTAAAGGCTGTTTAGGATGCAAAAGGGAACAACAAAAACTTGGACAATTTGATTACTTGGCACTATTTTGACCTAAGCTTTAATGCTCATTTATCTTTTGGTCAGGGAAAACAACTGATTCCAATTGCTTCACTTGACTATTAGATTTTATTCCTAAAGCACTGCTTGTATTCTAAACCCTGTTTTTATCTTTTTGGTTTTCTTGGTGTTGTCACCATGAACCTGAGGTGGTTAAGATGTCAGTTGCTTATCCAAGGACATTAATTTGATTAAATTAATGGTTTCTCACCCTAAAACTCTAGATTTCCTTCAGATCCTCAGGCTCTGGAAATTGACAGAGCATTCCTTTGGGGACCAGCTTTAATGATTGCTCCAGTTCTTGAAGAGGTAAGCACTGGAATTTTATATCAGCACAATATAATTATTCACAGCAGTTTATATTGCTGCCATTTGATACTTACAACCAGTCCAGGCTTGCTATAGTCTCCTATTTTTCTTACATCATTTTCATTCTTTTATGTGAAAAGAATGTATTTATATGTTTATTTTGCATTGTAGAAAGTGTACTTCATGTTAAGTAAATCTCAGCAAAACTGAAATAAATCCTTCTGCTATTCAAGATTCTGAATTTGTTCTCAAGATAATTTGCAGAAGATATTGACTCCCAAATATATGCCATATTAAAAAGAAGAGAGACAAACTCCTTTGTTCACCTGTGCCAATATAATAGCAAGAAACCTATTCTGAGAACATCAGTTGCTTCATTAGCCTTTTCCAAATAAACCCAAATTTCTGGTTCAGATCCATTTGTCTTTCTCCTCCAGATAGTACTTTGGTCCCAAGGGGAAGGGATAACATGAATGTAATCTGAGAGAACTGGGGGTGAAAGCCACTTATGCAGGAGAATAGGCAGGATAGATGTCATGAGGATGAGGATGCTTTGACAACAAATCTGTGCAAACTTTCAGGACTAAATATTAGAATTCCCGGTGATAGAAAAAATACTTTCAAGGCTGCCTGTTTCTTGTGTTGATTTTCTCTAGCTTTGATGAACTTGTCACAGCTACAGGAGACCTAAAATTGGGCCTTTATGGGATTTTTCAGAGCAACTATTTTCTATATTTCTGGATTGTTCTTGACTATACCACAACTTGTATCTAAACACACACACACACACAAACACACATAACATAGGTATATATGTATATGTATATATGTAAACATATATATTATATATATATGAGTTTCATATTGTACATTTTTTAATAATTCTTTCACAATTACCATTAAGCTAAAATGACACTAAGTAATTGCACGGTTAGTAATAGAATATATCTACATTGTACTGAAACTAAATATTTCGAAATATAGCAAAACCAATTAGGTTCTTTAGAAAACATTATCAACAGTGTACATTAAAATTCTATAATCTACACATGAAACATATTTTCTGATAGATCATGTGTGTTTCATGGAGATTCTCTAGCTCTCCTGCATAAATAATCATGTATGAGTTGACTGGCACTTCGTTTTAATGCTAAATAAGATAGAATTCAATATCCAGAGAGCTGAATGTATTTTTACTGGAAAATTTTAATTCAACAAAATGTTTTGAAAAGTAAAACGTTTTCTTTTTCCAAAGGGAGCAAGAGCTGTGGATGTGTATTTCCCTGAAGCATCCTGGTTTGACTTTTATACAGTATGTATTTTGGACATTTTATAGAAAAAAATAATATACAACCGTGAACTCAGAGGTTTATTAATATATGGTCTCTTTTTCACTATTTTTATATGACTTCTAGAGTCTTGGGCTGTATAATTCTGATGACTTAAGTCTTTCTGAAGCCCTTTGGTTACAACTGTTTACTCTTCTCAAAATGATAGAATTAGGCCAAATATTTAAGGTGAGAGATGGAATGAATTTTTTTAGAAGAAGAGTAGGCATTTCTTTTATGCAAACATTTAAATGTTTAAAAGCATATGACTCTCCATAGTGATGGTTCTTTATAGTAGTGTGAAATAGATATTATAATCCATGAATTAGATACTTTATCTTAAATAAACAGAACCCATTCAAGCTAGCTCAACTATGGGCTTTATTATGGGGGCTATACGTAAACTGACAAAAGAAATTGTATTGAAATCTAAGAGCAGCAACTGTAATACACGTAGCATTGGATTTCCTAGAGAAATTCAGGATTCTATCACAAAAGTCTGTGAGATTTCAGTCCAGTGTTGTATCATTACCAGGACTCAGAATTCCATGGGATCTTTTTGTTTTATTAACAACTGGCTTCTAAAGGGCCTCAGATTCTAATGCACTTATATTTTGATACATCCTTTGTGCTTCTGAGATAAGTGTCAGTTTCTTTCCCTGTTTTATAGTTCAAATTTCCCAAAAATACAATATTGATCTAACTCATTTTTTCTACCTAGGCTCCTAGACAGTGGTAACTATGGTCTCCATGATGGAGTAGAGTGATAGAACATGAGGGGAAGCAATGTGACATCTCTACTGTAGAACAGCTATTTTAACTGACTTCAGTTCTCCCATTCTTTTAGAATGTTTTACTGAACGTTGGCTAATCTCACCCAGTCTTCAAGAAATTTTTATGGGAATAAATTTTAATGATAAACATAGGACTAATCCCAAATTGGAAGAAAGGATATGTGATCTATTTTCAAATTATCAATTAGGTGACTGATTAAGTGGTATTAAGAATTCTCCATCTTGTGATCAGATTATTATAATACCTTAAAACAATTAAACCAATGTGTTTCATACTATATTTTGCAGACATACTTCATAAATTTCCTTAAATATTTGCATTAAATTTCATTTCTTAATAAAATTGAACTTTTAAGAAGAGAGTAATAAAAACGCTCACACACAAGTGTTACTACATCAAAATTTAATTCTATGGAGCCCAATGTCATGTTAATTTGTATTCTTGTTTAAGTTTTTAGTAAGTAAATATGGGTATAAAGTTGAACTTCTGAAATAAGTTCATGTGTTTTACATATTGGAGTTTATGTAGTTTTTTTTCTTTTTTTAAACACAGATGTAGACATTTAAATCACCCTTCCTATTAGTGAATTCCATGAGTACTTTGTTGAATTTAAACAGAAGTTTGGATTTTAACTTCCTGTGTCTCCTGAAATGAGCTATGTCATTGGAATGGTTAACACTGGCTTGTTCTGTGCTAGGGGGATCGTGTATCAGTTTCATGGAAGAAGAGGTTTGTTGAGGTTCCTGCTCCTCTGGATGTAATTCCTCTTTTCATTCGTGGAGGATATATTCTGCCAACACAGTTTCCAGCCAGAACAACAGAGCTGAGGTAACAGGCACATCCTGTCAGGAGACTTCATACTAAGTTAGGGATTTGACCTTCCTGTTGAGGTCAAACTTCCTGCTTGGGGAGTATCTGAGGAGGGGGTGTTTGTGAGTAGGTGGCCAGTGACAAGAGAGTGGCTCAATCAGCAGTGCAATTAATTACTAGTATATATGTGTGTGTTTGTATATGTTTGTGTGAGTCAGTGTGGTCATGTGTGTAGATGAGAGAGAAAAAGGAGAAGAAAGAGAAGAAAAAAAGGAAAGAGAAAGATTACTAGATGATATGCTTGAACATTTGATCCAGTTCCAAGCTATCTTGCCCTAAATATTTTCACTTTATCATTTTTAAGACAGCCAGTGATTTCTAATTCATGCATTCTCCCCGAGGTTTTATATGAAGGCTAGGTCAGGATCCTTGTGTTTTTATCCATTTAGGTTATATTTAATTAGCCTTTTTTTTTTTCTCCATAGATATGTAATGAAAGATTTTTCTAGCAAACAGATTTTTAAGCACTAATAATTATTTTATATTTCTGTTGTATATCAAAGATTCATAATAGCAAATACAAATCTCTAATCTGCATAATTGAAAATAAAATCAGCTAAAACTATGCACCATTATTAGAGAGAAGTTTTGGCTTGACATGTTTGAAATACTGAGAACTCCCTGGGTATACCTTGAACTATATACTAGATTTATAGTTTCCAAATACTGACTTGAAAATTTAGATTCATTTTATTTCAAGTTAATATATTATTGTTCATTGCCAAGAAAGAAGAGAGGATCCCATGCCTAACGTTTCATTTCAATAGAAAATATTTAATGAAATAAGTGTATTTTATATAAAAACAAAATATTTTTCTTAAGGAATTCTCACTATAGCTCAATTTCTGCAAAAGTAAGACTGTTTTATCACTTATACTGTGCAGTTCTTTTCTCATTATGCAATTTTCTGTTGCCAAGTGGTTAGGATCAAATCCTTGAGTTTTGTTTCCATTGTGGAATCACATAAATAGGTCATACGGATCCTGTCGTAGGAGTCATCCTTGCTCCTGAGATGTTAAGACAACTCCCAGCAGAGCAGACTCTCCACATTACTATATAAGCTTCATTCCCTGGAATCCCATTGATCATACTTTAAAATCAGCTTCCAGGTTCCCAGTTCCAATGACTTTGGCAATTTTATTATAACTTTTTCTTCGTTGTAGATAAGCCAAAGAAACTGAGGGGGTGCACCTTCAATTATCATGGTGTAATAATTATTTTATTACCCTATTAGTTATAAAAACCTTTACTTTTTCCAAGTGGAACGCATTTAAGAAGTCCGAGCTATTGCAATCACTCCCTACCCCGACTCTCTCAACTCCCTCAGATTGAGCTGTTCAGAGCAGAAAGAGGTTGCTTAAGGATGTTTTAAGTTTCCAATCACTAGAGATATTCAAGGATAAATTTAGTGGAAGTTGGGTAAAAATGCTTAAGAAAAGACTCAACATTTTTCTCGGCAGTTTCATGAGATGTTTGGAGTTAAGTCCTTGAAACTCTGAAAATATAATTTTTACTTTTTTTTTTTTTTTTTTTTAGCCGTCAGAATCCTTTTAGCCTCATAATTGCTCTAGATGAACAGGGAGAAGCATCTGGCTCCCTTTTCTGGGATGATGGTGATTCTATTGGTAAGTAGATCAACACGTACAACAGTTGAAATATTCTGGATTTTAATATGACTTTACATAAAATTAAAAATTGGATACTTATACTAATAAAGTAAGATATAATGGACACCATGGCAAGATTCTGCTTTTCCCAACATTACTGTCCAAGAACCTGAAATTTTACTGAGATCTCTGGCTACTTCTCTGGGATAGACAACACAGGTGACACCATTATCTCCAGGAAGGTGCTAACAAATTACACTATGGTTACCTGAGAGGGGAGAGCATTTATCTTATTAGTAAGCTAAAGTAAAATTTGTCTCATTAATTTATTTTCACTTTGGAAAGGGTGGAGTTTCCAGTCTTAAGGAATCAAACTTTCAGTGGAAATTTGTAAGAACTTGGCTTTGGTGGCATAGCTGCTAGGCTAATGGAAGGAAGAACTGCTGAGATTCTGTGGTGAGGAGACATGGACCATCATTTGAAGGATGATGTATAGTAGAGGAAGAGGTACAGCTTGAACTGAGAAAAGAGCATCAAGACTTAGCTGGCTAAGGCACAATATCAATGGTTTTACTTATTCATTTATTTCTCGTTCCCATTTTCTTCATTCTAATCTCATAGATCAGCAAACTATAGAAAGGCTTTCCCGGGAACAATAGAAATGATTATATTGTTAAGAAGATAAGTGCTTACTGTATATGATAAATATATTCAAAATAGCCACATTTTAAAAATCAGAAATGGGTTTTCAAGGAGATGGGCACTAACCCACAGAGATTATAATGCCTATGGGGTTACTGATAAGAACATCTCTTCTATCCCCATATTAGTTGACTTTACATCCATCATTCTTTTATTGCCCCTCTTTCATAAGCAAGAAAGACAGGGAAGAAGGAGAATCATTTTCATGAGGAAGATAAAAAGGTAGAAAAAGATAAATAGGAAGATACACTCCTAATCTTATATATAGACAATATGGCTGGTTGCTTCTGTGGTAGAAATTAAGAAGATGGTACAGAGGCTGCGAATGCCTGTATTTTCATGATAATCAGCATTCTTTTGGGTCCTTTTTCTTTTTTTCAGTGAATTACCTCAGGATGCACTGATTAAATCTCTAACACTTAAAAGAGATTATTTTTAAAATTTAGAGGACAGGGAGTGAAATTAAAAAATATTGGTGACCGGGGAGAAAGGTAGATATGTCTGTCTGTGATTTTGAGTTTGCATATATATGGACAACAGAGAGATATGTGGGAGGAGGTTGTCTCTAAAGTTGTTATGCTATATCCCTCCTTACCAAACTAAAGTGTGGAAAACATGTCTAAAACAAAACTCTTTTCTCTCTAGTTTTCCATATAAAGGAAGGATGAAAAGTGAGGGAAAAAGTGGGAGGCATGGTATGATGAGGCCTACTTAAAAATCAGGTTAACTTTTTTAATTTTTCAAAGAGCATCATGAAACATGTAAGTCTGAAGCCAGTGATAATTCAACTATGTTTTGCCCAATAATTGCTAGAAAATTTAAAGGATTCCAAGTATAAGGCTTAGCCAAGACCTTGTGGATTTGGAGTTTTATTGATCAGAATTTAAATTTAAAAAATATTAAAAGGTAAAATTGACCTTTGTTTTCTAATACTAATACTTATTTTGCAGATTCCATTGAAAGGGAAGAGTACTTCTATGTTGAGTACCAATTCAGTAATGTAAGTTTAAACATTCAATATTTGTTGTGACATAATTGTTCATTTTTATGAAGAAAAATGTATTCTAAGGGATTTTAAAAAATTAGAAGTGTTTCAAAGTATTGGCCATTCTCCAAATCACATTGTGCCGTAAACCTCTATGTATTGTCTTCATTTGTTTAAAATTCTTTTCTCTCCTCCTTAACAACAGAAAGTTCTAAAAGCAACTGTGGTTAAAAATGGTTACCGTGGAATTGCGACTCTGGCATATGACACTATTCAGGTCCTTGGTTTCACCTCAAAGCCAAATGTTGTTTTTCTGAATGGACAAACCATCCCAAGCAACAGAATACAGTATAGTTCCAATGGGGTAAGAGTTACGCACTATTGATTTGAAAGACAAATTTTCCTTATTAAATCTTAAGTGCTAATAATTGAATTTTCCCTGAACGTTACTTCCTTGCCAAAAACACAGATCACATTTCTGAAATAACAACTTGCATATTTCTTGAACTCAAGGAAGAACAATTAGCACAGCATTATATTTCTAGATAAATGCATGCCCATGTCAGGGCTAGAAACGTTGTTGGATTAAATGTCACAAATGATATCATGCAAAGGCTGGTGTGTTCCTCGGCAAATGTAATATAAAGAAAGGATAAGATGGGTGGCTAAAATAAATGAGAATAAAGTGCATGGAAAATTAGAAGTGGAAAGGTTCTGGAAAGACTGTGCTTCAGTTCCTTCTCATTTAGCAGATGAGAAAACTGAACATCCAGTTAGGTGAAGTTACTTACCAAGGCCGTGTACTTTAATAATTACAGAACTGAGTCTTCACCTTGAATCTTCTGCCATTTCACAGCTCTTTCCTTCTACTCTTTTCCATTTGGAAATTAAACATTTATTGAGCTCATACTAAGATTGGAAGTGTGTATTTGCAATAAAAATATGCTTATAGATATAAGACACAATCCTCAACCCTGAAGAACTTAATAGCATGTGGAATAGACACCAAAGGCCTATAATAGAAGGATGCATCTATAGATTTCAGAGCCTCTGAAGCCCTCATTGCATTTCTAAAACCTTATCATATAGCATAATATAATGGTCTTTAATACTTATACAGAACAGAGACACAGAGCTTAAGATACTGAATTTTCATTTCTTTCTTTAAAATTAAGAACTAATTGATAACAAAGTCATTTGAATAATAGTCTATTCTAAATTTACCCCTCTTTAATTTTCAATCTGGGGAGTTTAGTTAAATAAGTTGTTTGATATCTTAATCATAATAGTAATTCTTTACTTGAAGTTTTATAACTTACAAAGGACTTTCAGCAACATGAGTCTGTTTGATTCTCACCATACTCCTGGGCATAGGAATGTGTGGCCAATATTATCATCCAGATGTAAGAGAAGAAAAAACAGTGTCATAGAGTCATCTTACAGTTAGTAACAAAGTGACAGGAAACCTGAGCTGCCCTTCCTTGTCCCTCTGTACTGTTTCTCTTTTCTAAGTTCCAGATAAATGAAAAGTGATTGATTAAGTCAAGAAATAAAACAATAACACCTCTGTTGGGAAATTAGTTTCACAAATTTTGGTTTCATGCATGTATGTGGTTGATCTTAAATAAGAGAAAAAAATTCCAGAAGAACTTAATACAGTTCTGTAGGATCTCTTTTGAATAAAATAAGTTAATTGGAGGGCTGTATAGACTAATATTGTTAGAGTCTGTGAATCACTTAATAACTGTAACTTACTCCAATATATGTTATATATTACATAAATTATATATATAATATGCATTACATGTAAATATTTAAAAGTTATACCTTAACAACTGATAACATTTAATTATCTTTATAGCATCATGATTCAATAACTTCAACAATAGCTAAGTTTCTTTATATTGATTTACTTTTACTAATTTACTTCTTCTCTCATTTGTTACAGAAAACCACCTTATGGGTATCTGTGCCCCTTTTCCAGGAGCTGACCATTTCATTTGAGTACTGAAAAAATTTATTTCAATAAAAACCAAAACAACAGTAGTAAAAGTTATCTACAACAGTTACTTAGAACAATTAAAAATTATTTGAATATATGCAAATCGTTGTTTCATTTGAAAAGAAATACAATTATAGTACTTCAATTTTGTGTGTTGCCTGTTTGTATTACTCAAATTCTCTCACAGTCTCTCTTACAACAGCTGGACAAAATGCTGGATTAAAGTTCCTCTACCTTATAAGGACTGATATATGTTGAAATGATGAGTTGGTGAGTAACATTATGTTTCTTAGTCTTCAAAGCAAGTCTGAAAAATCCATTGTGATGTTTCTAGTTGTACAGAAGGCTTGTGAGCCCAATGAAACTGGGTTTCTAGCAAAAGATAACTTTTTGTAAACCCTAAGTTTTCAGCAGAAAAGGTCCTTTTTTTTTTTTTAAATTTGGGAACATATATTTTATTTCCATTTTAGATTATATGAATTGGTTCTTAGGAGTAAAATAATAAAGTACCATTTTTGGTTTTAGTGAGCTGAAGAAATCTCTGATCACAAATTTACTAGTGGGAGTCAGGTATTTCAAGAAACTGTTTAAATTTTCAAAGCACCTTACTGCATCCAGTTAATTTTTCAATGGTGACTAAAGTACTGAGGTAGAAGGAAACCAAGAGAGAATTCAGGCTCCCGAAGCCAAGAAAAGAGAGCCTTTTGTGACTTTCGTGAAGGGGAATGAGTAAACCTCTGGGTAAAATGCTGTGGACAGGTCAAATAAATAGGCACTGAGGAGTGACCCATTGGGTTGGTCAAGGTGGGTGTTGGTCTGAACGTGACAAGAGGGGATCATAGACAAATCTTTATTTAATTAGTTTTTAAAGATTTGTATTAAAATATAACTAACATAATATTGGTTTCAGGTGTACATCATAGTTATTCAACAGTACCCACCTGGCACTGTATATAGTTATTACTATATTATTGATTATGTTCCCTATGTTAAAGAAGTGATCACCATGATAAGTCCAGCAACCATCTGCCCCTGTACCACGCTATCACAATATTATTGACTATATTCCCAATGCTTTATATTGCATCCCCAAGACTTATTTGTTTTATACCGGGAATTTTGAACATCTTATTCCCCTTTACCTTCTCCCTCTTTTTAATTTTTCAAACACAGTTGACATTCAATAATATTTTATATTAATTTTTGGTGTATAGCATAGTGGTTACACATTTATGTAATTTATGAAGTGATCCCCCTAGCTAGTACCCACCTGTTACTATACAGAGATATTACCATATTATTGATTATATTCCCTACGCTTTATTTATATCCCCATGACTATTTTATAACTGCCAATTTGTATTTCTTAATCCCTTCACCTTTTTCACACTGCCCCCAACCCCCCTCCCGTCTATCACCCTGATAAATCTAGTACCCATCTGACACAGTACATAGTTATTACAATATTATTGACTATATTTTTTATGTTATGTCCTACATCCCCATGACTACTGTGTAACAACCAATTTGTACTTTTTTTTTCTTTTTTTTAAGATTTTTATTGTGGAAGGGGAACAGGACTTTATTGGGTAACAGTGTATACTTCCAGGCCTTTTTTTTTTTTCCAAGTCAAGTTGTCCTTTTAGTCTTAGTTGTGGAGGGCGCAGCTCAGCTCCAGGTCCAGTTGCTGTTGCTAGTTGCAGGGGGCACAGCCCACCATCCCTTGAGGGAGTCAAGGAATTGAACTGGCAACCTTGTAGTTGAGAGCCCACTGGCCCATGTGGGAATTGAACTGGCAGCCTTCAGAGTTAGGAGCATGGAGCTCTAACCGCCTGAGCCACTGGGCTGGCCCCAATTTGTACTTCTTAATCCCTTCCCCTTTTTCACCCACCCTAACACCCCCTCCCATATGGCAACCTTCAAAATATTCTCTGTATCTATGAGTTCTCTGTTTCTGTTTCATTTGTTTGTTTAGTTCTTTAGGTTCCACTTGTAAGTGAAATCATATGATATTTGTCTTTCACTGCCTGACTTACTACACTCATCACAATATCGTCTGGGTCTATCCATGTTGTCACAGATGACAAGAGTCCCTTCTTTTTTATGGCTGAGTAATATTCCATTGTATATATGTACCACCTCATCTTTATGCATTCATCCATTCAGGGACATCCAGGTTGCCTTCATATCTTGGTTATTGTAAATAATGCTGCAAAGGTCATATGGATGAGCATATTCCCTCGAGGTAGTATTTTAGGTTTCTTCAGATAAATACCCAAAGTGGGATTACTAGGTCTTTCTTTGACTCTTGTGATAGTCTTTGTTTTAAAGTCTGTTTTGTCTGGTGTAAGTATTGCTACCCCAGCTTTTTTTGTTTGTTTCTTTCCATTTTCATGAAATGTCTTTTTCCCATCCCTTTACTTTCAGTCTGTGTGTGTGCTTCGATCCAAAGTGAGGTTCCTGTAGGCAGCATATGTAAGGGCTTTTTGTTTCTTATCCATCCAGCCACCATATCTTTTTGTTGGAGCATTTAACACATTTACACTGAAAGTAATTGTTAATAAGTTTGTAGTTATTGCCATTTTATTATTCATATTTTTTTTCATCTTAAATAGGTCCCTCTAAGATTCATTATAATACTGGTTTGGTAGTATTTAACTTAGTATTAATATCAGTTAGCTGTTTTTTTGTCTGGGAAACTCTTTCTCTGTCATTCAAATCTAAATGATAGCTCTGCTGGGTAGAGTAATCTTGGTTATAGGTCCTTGTTTTTCATCACTTTGAATATTTCCTGCAAATTCCTTCTGGCCTGCAAAATTTCTGTTGAGAAATCAGCGGACAGTCTTATGGGAG
Source organism: Rhinolophus sinicus (assembly GCF_057876585.1). Classification (NCBI taxonomy): domain Eukaryota; kingdom Metazoa; phylum Chordata; class Mammalia; order Chiroptera; family Rhinolophidae; genus Rhinolophus; species Rhinolophus sinicus. The sequence continues at coordinate 44,735,027 of NC_142501.1, read as the reverse complement.
TTCCCTTGTAAGTAACTAACTGCTTTTCTCTTGCTGCTTTTAAGATACTTTCTTTGTCTTTAACATTTGGCATTTTAATTGTCATGTATCTTGGTGTTGGCCTCTTTGGGTTCATCTTGTTTGGGACTCTGCACTTCCTGGGCTTGTATATCTACTTCTTTTGCTAGATTAGGGAAGTTTTCCATCATTATTTTTTCAAATAGGTTTTCAATTCCTTGCCCTCTCTCTTCTCCTTCTGGTACCCCTATAATGCAAATATTGGTATGCTTGATGTTGTCCCAGAGGCCCCTTAAACTCTCCTCAGTTTTTTGGATTATTTTTTTCTTTGTTTAGTTTGTTTAATTTTGGCTGTTCTGATTGGGTGTCTTCTGCTGCATCATCTTCTAAATCACTGATTCGATCCTCTGTTTCATCTAACCTGTTCATTCCCTGTAATGTATTCTTTATTTCCTTTATTGTATTCTTTATTTCTGATTGGTTCTTTTTTTATGTTTTCTGTCTTCATTTTTATGTTTCCTATCTCTTTGTTGAAATTCTCCCTGAGATCATAAACATCCTTATGACCAGTGTTTGGAACTCTGCATCTCTTAGATTGCTTGTCTCCATTTTGTTCAGTTTCTCCCTAGAGCTTTGTTCTGTTCTTTTATCTGGGATATGTTTCTTTGTCCCCCCATTTTGGCTGCCTCACTGTGTTTGTTTCTATGTATTAGGTAAGGCTGCTCTGTCTCCTGGTCTTAGTAGAGTGGCTTTATATAGTAGATGTGTTGTGGGGCTCAGTGGTGCAGTCTTCCTGGTCACCTGAGCTGTGCACTCCAGGTGTGTCCCTTGTGTGAGTTGTGTGGGCCCTCCTCTTGTAGTTAAGCCTTGGTTGCTGTTCGCATGTCACTGGGAGGGATTGACCCTCGGACTCATTGGTTGTGAGAACTGGCTGTAACTAAAGTGGAGGAGTTGTGGTATAGGGGCTGACCCTACAGAGCAGGGCTCTGGTGCCTGCCCAATTCACCCCTTTGGTGTGTCATCCTTGGAGGCAGCTTGGTGATGCTCCAGTTCATTTTGAAGCTGGACACTGGCACACCAGCCCCAGGGCCACCTGGGAGGGGACCCACTGAAAGCCAAGTTCAGCTGCAGCCTGTGTCTCACCCAGGGCCACCCAGCAGGAGCCACAAAGCAATCCATAGATGGCCATGGCCTACACCGTGTTTAGAAGTTTGGAAGCGCCTGAAGAGGCCAAGCGTCAAACCAAACCCAGCTGCCACTTGTGTCAGACTTAGGGCTGCTCATCCAGAGGCACAGGACATGCTCAAGCCAGATGCTGCTTGTTTGGGTTTTGTTAACCTTTGAGAGATTTTAGGAATGTCTGCAGCATTAGCCAAAGCAGGTCATTTATACAGAAAAACCATTGGAAATGGCTTAGGTGTGCCCAAAAGTTGTGTGGGGCATGTTGTCAGGTAATCACTAGGGCAGAGGAGAAGAAAGGTGATAGCCAGTTAGATAGAGATTCAGATATGACGTCTGTATGCATGTGCACGCAGGGAGGGGGAGGGCTCAACAAAGAAACAATGGCTCTTCCGCCAGCTCCTCTGTTTGGGAGAAAGCTGCCCCTCCAACCCTTGTCCTAGAGTGAGACAACTCAGTCCTCCCCCATATGTCCCTGGTGCCTTTCAAGATGCTGCCCCAGCCCTGGAGTTCAGAGCCAGTGAGTCGTCACCAAGTAAGTTTGTGCACGGTACCTTTCGGAGGGGTGCCTTGGACTTCAGCCACGCTCCGTCTTGCTCAGCAACAATCTCTGCTACTTTTCACAACCAGAAATTATAGGAACTTCTCTCCCCAGCACTGGAATTCTGGGCTGGGGAGCCTGGTATTGCACTGGCACCCTTGCTCTTTTAGGGGGGACTTCTGCAGCCAAGATATCCCTCCTGATTTTTAATGGTCACACGTGGATGTGGGACCAGCCTGTTCCATGTCACTGCCCCTCATACCCATCTCCAGGTGGCTTCTTTTGTATGTCCTTAGTTGTAGAGCTTCGGTTCAGAAAGATTTCAGGTGATTCTCAGTGATGGTTGTTTTGTAGTTTAGTTGTAATTTTGATGTGGTCATGAGAGAAGGTAAGCACAGTGTTAATCTACTCTGTCATCTTGACCAGACCTCTACTTATTTTAATTATTTTTTTCACTTACAGTTGATATTCAATATTATATTAGTTTCAGGTGGGAAGCATAGTGGTTAGACATTTATATAATTTTTGCAGTTGTACCCTGGTTTAGTACCCAGCTGGCACTATGTATAGTTGTTGCAACGTTACTGACTATATTCCCTATGCTATAGTTTACACCCCTGTGACTATTTTTTTAAACTACCAATTGTATTTCTTAATCCCTTCACCTTTTTCACCCAGCCCCCAACCCTCCTCCCCTCTGGCAACCATCAGTTTTTCTGTATCAATGTAGACAAATCTTTAGAGGAGCTTATTTGTAAGAGGCAGCAGAGATGAGGCCATGGTTGGAGGAAATGTGGGTGGAGGCTTGTTATTTTTTTTAAGATGAAAAGCTTTTCCAGCATGATTAATAAAAATGAGAGGATAAAAATTGATAACGTATAAGACAGGGAGAATCTTCAGGTGCTAAGTCCTTAAATAAATGTGAGTGGATGGACTCTAATGCACAAGTGGAAGATTTGGCATTAGCTACAAGCACAGAGAGTTCACCTGTTCCAACAGGATGAAAGACAGCATATGTGTTTGTGAAAATATAGGCTGATTCATGGATTTGGTGGAAACGTGGGAGTTCATTTCGATGGCTTCTCTGTTCTTAATGAAATAAGCAATGCCATCAGCTGAAAATGAGGACAGTATAAAAGGTGTTGGCAAATTGGGAAGAGAGAATGTGGGAGGGAGAGGAAGAGTAAATTGGGATTGTTGCTTAGCCTTGAGATCCCAGTTAAAGTTAGACCAGTTAGCATGATTTTTCTAGCCAAATTCAGCTGCTTGGTTGTTGGTGGGAACTAGTATGAGAGTAGAATTTAACTGAGGTGAAAATTTTGCCAAGGGATTGAAAAGGAAGGCGAAAAGGGCAAAGACACTGAAGGATAAAATAAAATAATATGATGGGTTATGGAATCAGTTTGGTAAGGAAAGAAATAAGGACATGTAGGATGCGAGGTACAGAAAAAAAAAAAGGGCAGTGTCAATAGATCAGAAGTCCCAGTGAGGTGGAGAGAGAGGAAGTCGGGAAGTTGGCAGTGGGAGAGTGGAATTGTAGAAGTTAACTTTATATAGGTAGTGTCTGTTAGACAAATACTTGTCACAAATGTGCTATGCATGTTGAGTGTTTGTATGATTTAAAAATAAACTGTAGGGAATAATTTGGTGATGTCTAAAGTGTGTGTTTAGATGTACTCTGTTTAAGACTGAGTCCAAAACAAATCCAAACAAAAAAACCTACAACACACCTATTAGAATGGCTAAAGTCATCTAAAAATTAGTAATATTTTTACTAATTTTAGTAAAAATTGCATGGTGAGGATGCAGAGCAAGAAGAACTCTTATTGAGGAATGCAAAATGGTAGAGACACTTTAGAAGACAGTTTCTTATAAAGCTAAACATAGACTTACCATGTGACCCAGCAATTATGCTCCCAATTCAGCTGATCTGAAAACTTCTGCCCATGTAAAAAACTTGCATGCAAATTTTTGTAACAGTTTTATTCATAATGACCAAAAACTGGAAACAACCAAGATGTCCTTTAGCAGGTGAATATATATAGCAACGACACCCAGTAGCAATGGACATACCCAAGACTCAGATCTCATTTTCAAATAATATTCTTCAATAAAAGGAACGAGGAATCCTTAGAGAAATGACTGTTCTGGGGCTAGGACAGGAACTACATAAGATGAACGGGGAGCACAATGTCGTGCAAAAAGTAAACAAATTCTGAAAAAAGCCACATGATGGGAGTTTGTCAAAGGGACACAGGCGCCAACTTAAAGAGTTTCCAATGGCCAAAGCTGGAAAAATTTGAGCAACGAAATTAATAACATAGTATTAGATTTTAACCCTGAGTATAAAATAAGTATCTATGATCCAAAATGATATAATTAGATAATTGAATACATAAGTAAATGGGGAGAAGACATATATCTCAGAAGTATTCCAGATGATTTATGAAGAAACTTCCACTGTGGGCTATGTTTAGTGATTTCCTTTCAAAGAGTATATTAAGGAAAAGGGGGAAATAAAAAAATAACTCTACAGAGAAGAAACCTGATAAACACTTCCTCATCTAGCTGATCAAGTTTAATATCATCACTGCTAAGTGATGTTCATAGTACGTTCTCTGGATGTGTTGTACTGAAAATGACATTTAAACCTCTGTGATTTTCCTCTCCCAAATCTATAATCCCAGTCTAACTGTGAGAAAAACATCAGACAAGACCAAATTGAGGGACATTCTACAAAATACCCCACAAGTACTCTTAAATACTGTCAAGATCATTAAAATCAAGCCAAGTCTGAGAAACTGTGATGGTGGAGAGGAACCAAAGGAAACAATGATGACAAAAATAATGTGATAGGTTGAAGAGGCTCCTGGAACAGAAAAAGACCATTCGGGGAAAACTAGTGAAAGCTGATGAAGTATTGAGTTTAGTTAATGTATCGATATTGGTTAATTAATTATGACATAGGTACCATAAAAATATAAGACGCTAACAATAGGAGAAGCTACCCAGCTTCTCCATAGGGTATATGGAGACTGTGCTAACATTGAGACTTTTCTGTAAATATTTTTATGGAAGAATTTTTGTAAAATAAAAAAGTTTACGGAAAAGAAAGCATATGGAGCTTCACAAGAGTTCACACATTTGCCTGAATTTGGCATTGACTTCCCAGCAGGAGTCACTGCAGTCACTGTTAAATTATCTCTTCAGGTCGTCACCATTTTAGCTTCCCATTTATTATGACTTCCTCCAAAGTTGCTGTGACACCAATATGGCATTTGTAACAAAGTGGCTGGTTATCTTAAGCTCATACACAGAGTAAAACTGTTATGGAAATATAATTATCTTTTTAATTTCAAGAGCTTCCAGATGTTTACACTATTCTAATGAAACTGTTATTGAAATCCAGATTGCTCCAGTATTAAATTTATGTTTGATCCAAAATTACAGAGATGTAATAAATATCCTGTGGATCTATTTAATGATACTCAGTTTGTAACTCCTAGTACTGTCGGCATGAGGTAAATAAACTGTTATTTCTGAGGTCTGTCATGGGCGCCTGTGTGAAAAGCATTATGCTAATCACTGGGAATATGAGAGGAAGAAGACATCATCTCAGGTCTCTAGTCTAGTGCATTTATACCCTTTTTAAGAAGTCATGTCAGGGCCAACGAGGAAAGAGGGCAACTTGCAGCAAAGACCATGCATCTTGCCCACCTCCCTTATAAGTCCCAGATGCTGGTCCTGAGTCCAGAGCTCAAAGTTCAAACGGCCTTGGGCCAGAATAAAATTTCCCAAAGCCCCTTGCAGGACTCCTGCAGCTCAGAAGAGACAGTAGGGATTTTTAAAAACTCTACTCTGTCTTTGATGACCAAGGGAAAAGGCATCAAGCATTTCTTACTGTTGAGGAATATCTTACTCTATAAACTGACCTCCAGAGGTATTTGAAATTTCCAGGATGAACTTTAAAAGAACTACATAAAACAAACATTTCTTTACCAGAGAGACAGACCACATCACAAGACAGTGCATCCATCGCATCCCATCAAAACGTCACATCATGACTCCCTCCTGGAACAAGCCACCTCTACTATAAGCATCTTCCAAGTGACTCCACTATATCCTTAGCTCTTTGAGAACATGAAAGTTCCCTCATGCTGCAGTTTCCAAAACAGATGTGATGTTTTTAAAGAATAATTTTAAGACATATTGAAACTAGTCAGTTGACTATCACCTATAAATATTCCTTAAACTGTCCTCTGACACTTTCTTAAACCAATGTCCCAGAACTTTTTAAAACCTGAGATCACTTAGAACTGAGATCACTTAGAACAAAGATGGATGTGCCACCCATCAATGACGGCCTGTATAGTTTCTTTGGCTTTTTGGTTCTAAATAGTATATAAGACTAGTGTATTTATTTTACAAGAAGTAAGCAATATTTAACAAAGTTCAATGGAGATATGGTTGTCAAGCTTAACCATACACAGAAAATGTGATTATTTTCAAATATATTCTGAAGAATAATTACTGCCTATTCCTAACCCACAGAAAATATGAATTCAAACAAAGCATATATCAAAATAATATTATCTAGTCTTTTTACAGCCCCAGTATATATAAAAAGGTGAGCAAGATGGGGGCTATATCACAAAATGTATTTCATGTATTGATTACGAATCAATTTTCCTTATTTCCAAGGAAAACAAAGCCCTCTGCTTATTTTCGTCAGTGTATTGATACAGAAAGCAAACTCACTCTGCTTTTCCACACCAAGGAAAACAAGTGATACTGCAATTGGAGGGAAATTAGTGCCAATTAAGACAATTGTGCAGCTGTGAACCAGGGCATATTTAGATTGCTGCCTTTATGGGATGCTTAATAATGGCAACTCTAACAGTATGATGGATAAATCAAGGCTTATAATTTTCAACAAAGTTTTAACTTATATTTGACAAATTGTGCTATTTTTATTCTGGCTCACAAATTGCAACAGATTTGTTTAAATTATTTAAAATGCATGCTGTGGTGTTCATTGTACCATCACATTTTTCCATTTGCATTCTCCATTCCATCTGTCTCCCCCCAACCCAAGAGAATTCTATATGTGTTAAAATAGATCATTTCTTGAGGTGTTAATTGTGTACAAGAGAAAACCCAACTGTGAATGAATTGTCATCATCAAGGGCTTTACAGTTTTACTCTTTAAGTGCTTTTTTTATATGTGGTAGTAAAGTGCTCAGAGCTAGGCAGACACAATAATGTCAGTAGCACATCCTACATCCTTATTTTGTAGGTGGATTTGTAGGCGACTTACAGGCACACCAACAGAAAGGATTCCCAACACTGATCAAATATATATGAAATAAAATGTTCATATTGCAGACAAGTGTAGTCTAGACCACATTTCTTGGGTAAACATCACTGGAGATGGGAAACAAAGGAGATGACCTTTAGGAGTGCTCCAGCTTCCTTCAAGGACAGAGCTTCCAGGCCATAGCTCAGGGATGCAGGAGGGGACTGAAGGGATGCAGGCACAGCCACCCAGCTGACACTCTAGGGCAGGAGACACAGTTGGAGTCAGGAGGCCAAGGCATCTAGAATTTGTAGATGAGGGGACCAGAGATAAGAGAGCTGGTTTATGTTTCTGTGAAAGCAGCCAAAGATTGTTAGAGTCAAAGAAATCAAATGTCATTTTAGAAACTGAGTTCTAACCTGCTAATATACAAATCTAACCCACCAACCAATTTTAATCCAATTCTAAAATGCTTCCACCTTTCAAATACTATTAAAAGGTACAATTTCTAGTTCCCAATAGTTCTTCATAAAATCCATTTTTATCACACCCTGCAGCTGAACTGGGTTATACCCTGCTGAATGTCTCACTCTCTTCAACTCCCCAAACCCCAGGAAGAGGCAAGAATGGTCCTGGCCTTGGCTGGGCTACTCCTTCCCTCTCCTCCCCCATCACAAAGCCTTCTAGATTTTCCCTGCCCATTCTTCCTATTCTACATTACAATCGCTCAGCAGCTGGTATCTCCTAAAACTCTCCTTGAGGGAAGGGATACTGAGTGGGCTGAGGCAGCCTCTCCTAAGCAGTATTGGTGGAGGAGAAAAGAGGGAAGGCAGAAAATACCTGCTCATGAATAAATCTCACCCCTCTTATAGAATGATAAAGTGTCATAGATACTTCTCATCTTTTTGTTTTGTTTTTGCATAGAATTAAACAATTTCTTCAATGGGGTGTTCTAAAATAAAATTAGCTGAATTCTGGGTATTCTGCAGAAAGACCAGTGCTGAATTTGAAGTTCATAATATTTAAGATCAATCACTATGGGCAAGCTATTAATTAATTCAACTCCAAGTTTTTCCCATATTCTTCATTTGGGAAAAACAAATTGCTAGAAAGGAATTTTTTTGACATTGTTCTGTCAAAAAGCCTAAAATATTGAAGTTCCATGAAGGAAACAAATTTAGAAGCAGTAACAACATTTCAGGCCTCTGTTGTTTCTTGACTAACACGTCATTTATTTTAATCAGATTCTATACACACACACAGAAAGATGCCAGATTCCTTCCACATGGAGTTATCAGCCAATAATGAACTTTCAAATAGTGTCCACAACCAATACTAAGTGAAAAATACAAAGATGATACTGAGCAAATGGAATTGTTAATAGGATGATAATCACTCACGAAAATGCGTTAATCTCTATTGAAAAGATGAATGACCAAGTGAGACTATTGCACATTCATATACTCTAGCTGCCAACTTCTGAGTGAAATTCCTTGATTGCAATTTTTTTTAAAATTAGGTTGTCTTTTTATTATGGAATTGTAGGAATTTTTAAAATGTATTCTAGATACAATCCCTTCATCAGATATATGATTTGCCGATATTTTTCTCCTGTCCTGTGGGTTTCTCTTTCACTTTCTTGATGGTGTCCATGGAAGCACAAGTTTTAATTTTTCTTTTGTAAACATTTTTTAAAGTATGTTTTTCCAGGACCCATCAGTTCCAAGTCAAGTAGTTTTTTCAATCTAGTTGTGGAGGGTGCAGCTCACAGTGGGGATTGAACCGGCAACCTTGTTAAGAGTGCAGCTCTCTAATCAACTGAGCTAACCAGTCGCCCCCCTTGATTACAAATTTTGCGGCATGAACTTTAAGTTGAGTGTTATAACAGAGGATAATTTGATCAAGATTTTCTTAAGGGAAAATATTATTGAAAAAGAAATACGAGACCACATTCATATTTAAATTCTTTGATTTAAATATTACCAAACACACTCATAGGATCAGAATAATCTACAAATAAAAACTTTTTCTCCTCAGAGACTTGATTTTTATATTAGCATCAACACAAATACAACTTTTGCCCCCACTTTTAAGCCTAGATAACTGTATAAAAGCCTAGATAATTGTATATTACTGCAGAACCACAAAGGTAATTTATTTACATCTTCTTAGACATAATTATCAAGAGACTGAAATAGGACTTAGCAGATGGAGGATGCAAAGATGTACTTAAATGAAGCAATCAGGTTACCTATAATCATGAACAATGTTATGTCCTAGATCTTGTGTAAATGTCCATATCAGTATTGGGAGAAATCACGATATCTTTAGGAGGAGGAAGACATGGAAAGGAGATCAATGATGGCATTGTTGGAACTAAGTGGAGACAGAAGAGAGATGATAGAGTGTCCAGGATTCACCAGGAACTGTCTATTATCAGCATTGTCTGATAGCATCCCCAAATGAAAAGAAGCAGCAGCAGGTGTGGACTTATGTCTTAGCCCCTCTTCAACAAACCCAATGCCATCTTTCTGGCACTATAAATTCCCTCAGTAGCAAATCAGATACAATTGCCTTGGGATCACTTGAACCAAATTTCCCTCAAAACTCAATTGTGGAGCCAAAGAGTTCATTATTAGCACACCATTCACAAAATGAAGCAGTTGAAATGTGTGCTCTAGCAGAGGTACAGATTATGTGGTTTAGGAGAACAAGTGAGAGCCTGACGCATTCCAAGGAAAAGATCCAGGGAAGAGTTGCAGTTTGGGGGAGGAAGAGGTGAGAGATGGACCAGTGGAATCATTCTTTGAATGAAGAGTAGGTTGCTGAATGTTAGTGAATAGGAAAGACAAAAGAATGAGTAGAAACAAAGATTTAAGTAAAGTGTTCAAAATGTTTGTTTTCAGATAGTATACTAGTTTTCCCTTAACTATTGAGTATGACTACTACTTTAGTCATATTTAAAATTCTTAGATGGACCAGTTTATCCAATGGGATAGCTGAACTATCCCATTTCATTAATTGATCTGCTTTAGGAAATCTCTGTGTTACTAAATCTCTCTGTGTTACCGGTATCTCTCACTTAACGTCAATCATCTGTCACTGAATATCAGAAGTTTTGTGTGAGAATACTAACCAAGATCATATATCCCATTATTTTAAAAGAGGAAAATTATAGTTCATTATACATCACCCCCCAACTCCCCAGGAAGTTTCTGCAATTAAGCTAAAACCCTGTAAATACATATATACGTAGCATACTGTAATATTAGGGTCTACAATGCTTTAAGCACAACTTCCTGATCACCAGTGATTTTTTTTTTAAGTACAACATTTGCTTTCTAAATAGTAACATGTAGAATTTGCATGAAATATCATGATAAACACACAGAAAAAAACAAATCCAGTGATAAATAACATTATTATGAATAAGGCAGACTAAATTAACAATTAACAAAGAAATGTGTAATATACTTTACTTCCCAAGTAAAGTACAAACTTACAACTTGAAAGTTGTGACTGAAATAGAGTTCAAATGCACATTCACTAGTATGGTTTTCAAAATGTCTAACAAATGGTTCTGACAGTCCAGCCAATTGTACATAGAATGTAATTTTTGGGCACATCTATTTTTAAAATATGTTGCATTGAGTTTGGAGGAAATTAATATACTTTTGCCATATAAACATTGTCAAATAAAATACTTGCATTCTATACATATGGGTACTAAAAATTAAGAAGGATGTCAAAACTGGTGAAATATGAATACGGTTTATAGCTGAGTTATTAGTATTGTACCAGTATCAATTTTCTGGTTTTGACAATGTATTATGGTTAAACAGGATATTTTCAGTGAGGAAGGAAGGGGTAGGGTAGACGAGAACTCTGCACTATTTTCATTTTGTAACTTCTTGTGGGTCGTAAACTATATTAAAATAAAAAATATTTTACAAAAGCATTAACTGGGAAGATATTGTGTGGAGGATGTTTGTACTTTGTTGGTGTTATTGACTCATTATATTGGGCTTACATTAGGTTCACAGAATTGGAACTATTCTTTTAGCATATATTAAAGGTACATAGAGTTGGTTAGAATATATTGATTATCACAATCTGATCACATTACTGACATTAGAAACTAAACCACTTAGTATATAAAAAAAGAACTGTTTGATAGCATTTACGGAACTTATCAATTAATCAAAATAGTGAATGAATGAAGAGTTTCCAGCTGGAAATATTTCTGTGTTCTATAAAATGTGACAAATTCATTGTAGGTCTTTAAAGTCAAAAGAAATCTCACACTGCAATGAATAGAATTTTTGTTTCTATAATTCTTTTTATAAGAGCCTTATCATCACTAACTATATGTCAAATTATAAGACCATGGTCTTTCAGTCAGCAAAGTAGAAAGGAGTAAAAAAAAAAAATCATGTTTATAGAACACTTATTGTATATGAAACACGATGATAGGCTCTTCCATTTTCTCATTAAATCTTGCTGATGACTCTGCAAGTCAAGTGTTATTATCCCCACTTGAAAATTGGGAAAATTGACTAAAAGAAATTAAGCAATTTTGCAAAGGTTTCACAGCTGGTAAATATTTCAGATCATGGGTTAAACTCAGATCTGTAATTCATTCAGCACTCACTCTTCTTTGATTGAGCTGGTGACATTGATTTTAATACTGGCTTAGTAATTGCACCTATCAATAGAGGTAATAAGTCTTTGATTGATCTTTCCTTAGTCTGAAAAAGTATTCTGTATTGTATGGATCATTTTGTCCTTCTAATCTTCCTGTACTTATGGGGAATAGTTATTCAGATAAGGAGAAATCTCTGCTTTAAATATTCCTGAGCACTTATAATTTCCTACTGTTCTACACAAGGGTTCAGTCAGTGTTTTGTTTTGTTTGTTTTGTTTTTGAAATACAATCTACTTCCACTACTTCCACAGAGAAAGAATTTATTTAAAAGATATAGGTTAGGTCACAGAATCTGTTGGTGAGGCCAAGAAACAAACCAGCCAAAAATAATATCCAACCATATTTTAGGACGTTTCTAGCTAAAATGTCAGCAGCACTGCTGCTTAGTTTCTATGATCCTAGGAACTGGAAGTTAGAACCTCCAATATTGGTTTCTCTAATAAACTAATGTCTGTATCACACAAGCCAGGAAATCAACTTTCCTGACCATAATTGCCACCACATAATGGACATTTCCACATGCAAGACTTGTGCAGATGTATTTGATTGGCAGAATCTAGAATTCAGTGGCTTCATCTTGGATAACTAGAAGGCCAAGTCAATTTGAGGAAGCACCTTTCAATAGTGGCAAAAGTAACATCTTCTTAGTCTTCAATGAAAAAAATTATAGCCACTTATTAGGGTGACTATGCAATGCAGAAGATGAAATGCCAAGGAATTTCAGGAATAATAGACCACTGGTCCTGAACTGACATGAATCCCAGAGGACCTAAAATGACTTCATGCTGTATCAGTCACAGCAGGGAATTATGGAAGCCAGGAGATAAATAGAGTTTGGGCTCATGTTCTTTTTGAAGTGGACCCCTAAATCAATGAGTCTACCCTTGATTTATTTACCAAGTTTCTGAATTCATAATTAGAATAAATAATTCAGTACTTGCTGAATCACATACTTGCTAGCAGCAAAGACCAACAATGAGTATCTGATATGACACCAGTTCCTAAAGAATCGCCTAACCATCTTACTTTCCATTATAGGAGGGGCAGCAACTTTACTTCACTGGACTAGACACTAAAAATAGGAATTTGTTTTCCCTGCCCATGATGTTTTTTGCCAGTATTATAATCTAAAGACTTGGTAAATGTTTTTTTTTTTTTTCTCCCAATATTATGATATCAATGACAACATTGCTCTGACCAAAGAACTCCTTTGACTCAAAATTAGTGAAGTTCTTCATTTAGGTTCATATCCATGAGAGTCAGAAGTCTTGCCACATCTTGAATCATTTGTAGGAGGAAAACACAAAGTGTATGAGAACCGACAAAATTTAACTTGCCTATTGAATTACTGAATCAATAACACGTGACATATGAATCTTCCTTTATTAATTGCTGTCTTTTTATAGTTCCCTGTCATGATCCACATATCTGATAACATTTGTCCAGCCTGGGGTACCTCAACATCCCTGTGTTTACCCATTCAAAACCTGGCTGCTCAGTTCCTGATCTTATTTCCTACTTGCAATTAAATATAATGAATATCTATCAAGCTCCTAGTCATCATTAACAGTTACCTAGAAATTTTCTGCCCTCAAAGAGCTTATGTTTCACTGGAAAAAATGGAAAAATAATAACTATATCATATAATGTCAAGTAGTTAAGTGATGTAAAATGAAATATTACAAAGACACAGGGAATACGATTTAGAGTGGTCAGGAAAGGACTCTGAGAAGTGACATTTAAGTAAAGATTTCAGTGACCTAAGGGGTGATCCATGCAACAGCTTGGGAGGAAACGAATGGAACAGCCAGAGCTTGCTTGCTATGTTGCAGACAGAGAAAGAAGCCCACCCCTGGAGCCGAGGAAAAATGTGACAGAAAACGAACTTGGAGAGGTAGCCAGAAGCCAGATACACATGGCCTTATAGGTGGAAGCAATTTTGAATTTACTTCTAAAAAGCCTTTGGAGGGTTTTGAACAAAAGGAGATGTAAGATAATTTGCATTTAAAAAGGATTACTCTGGTTGAAGTGCAGAAAATACTAAGAATAAGAGAAATAAGAATGATATGAGTGGAAGCTAGAGTGTTGCCTTAGGCAAGGAGAGAAATAAATGGTAGAGCCCTGATCAAAATGAGAAAGTGGAGGAGTTTGTCAACTTGGTCACATGCTCCTGAGGTCACATCACAAACTTGTCCTCATTCCTCTGCTCAAAACTTCTGCCCTACAACCGAAAGTTCATAGCATTCCAGCTTGCTTTGATACATTTGTCCAGTTACGATCTTTCTTTGGCATCACCAAAGCCTTCAGGCCATTAATCCCTGTGCTCATTTCCAATCCATCAGCCTTCTCCCTTCTTTACATCCACTTTTAACAACTTAGATTGCATGGTTCCTTATTAAGTAACACTCATGCTGTCTGTAACGCTCTGTTCTTCAGCTGGTTCATCTCACCATTCAGGTTAAAAATGAAAACCTAAATGACTCCATTATTTGCTTTCTCTATTTTTATACCACAACTTTGTACCACCACCCAACACACGCCACAGAAAAAAATGGATATCATCCTTAAATCTCCTCTCCCTTATCTCTGATACCCATTTTCAATATATCACCAAGTTCTTTCCATGTAGTATCCCAAATAGCTCTCAATTTACTTCTTGTTATGTGTAAGTCGTCGCTCTTGTCAAAGTTATTTTCAATTCTTGCCTGAACTTCTTCAAGAATATCTAACTAGTCCTATAAATCTCATACTTCATACAACATAATTTTATTGAGACCAGAGTGATATTTTTTACAATCAAGTCTGATCATGTTACTTCTTTGCTTAAAAAATTTTCAATCAGTTATTCTTGGGATAAATTTTGTAGGATGGCCTATAAATAAGGCAACTATACTCATCTGCCTTATTGTCTTAAATGGGACACTTTTGAAAGCAAAAGGGGGAAGTATTAATATGTGTAGATACATTAGGACAACTTACCGAAACCTGGAATACTCTTGGAAAACTGGGACTTAAACGGTCAGACAATGTAATTTCTTACTGATCCACTCACTCTCTAACTCTCATTTCATATTTCATCCCCACCACTTAAAAATACTCCAGCACCACAATCACATGCTTCCTCTTTGCTGATCTAGGGCTTTTGCCCAGGGTTTCTTCACTCACTGGAACACACTTCTTCCTGTCCTCTCACTATGTTATCTCATCAACTCATCCTTCATTTTTCAACTCAGATTTCTCTACTGGACACCACATTTTCTATTTCTTCAGCCAAATTTTAAACAAAGAGATGCTTACTTTTTCTTATTTTCTATTCACTCCACAATCCATGCCAATTTGGCTTCTCTCTCATCCATGAAAACAGTCTCTGATGTTCCAGTCTAGGTCAAGTCTTCCTATTATATTCTCTTAAAATGTATCTCTTCTTGTAATTTATCTGTGTTCTTTGCTTTTTTACTTTCTAGGTTGTTAATTTTGCTTCTTATATATTTAAATTTCCGGCAAAATGTCTGCCATGATAGTAGACACTCAATTCATATTTATTAGGTAAATTACTGAATAAATGCATGAGATTTTAAAGCAAAGATGAAGAGAGTAATCATGCTTATCATTCTGTTCTCTTGAATGGTAGATCTGAGTAAGTCTCTATGTGTTAATTCCAACATGGTTCGACTGGAAAAATTGATTTATTTTTTTACTAGTATGCCTCAAATATTTGCTATTGGTCTTTTGAAAACCTATACTTTGACCTATCCTTCATTGAAGACACATTGAATTAGACCAAGTTGTAAGATATTTTCTTCCTTTTGTTTTGTCTCATAATTATTGTTGTGACTGATATATATAGCATAAAGAGATATAAGAATAAACACATATACATACAGATTAAAAATTGCCTGTGCATCTTTTTCTACCTATACCCAGTCCCCATTGTCCCTACCACCACCCAACCAAGTAATTAGTTTGGAGATGAGGCATACAATTCCTCACACTTAAATGAATGCAAAAAAACCTTTTTTTTTTTTCCCTGAAAATAAAATTAAATATATTCATGAAGGAATAGGATAACAATCTTTCTAGTGTTTTAGTGAGCTGGATTAAGTTGCTTGGGTTCATCCTGGCTCTACTATTCCCACACCTGTGTTATAGTTATTTGGAGAAATAAATAGTAAAATGGAGAAACTAGTACCATGCCTGTCAACTTGTGAGAGCAAACTTTACAACATAATAGCTTAAACTCTTTTCAAAACTATACATCTCTAAGACTCCAGGCAGTGACATTAATGGGTACCCAAATCACAAGGCAGACAACCAGAAACTATGTAGCTCCTGATACCATATAGTGTTTTGTAGTAATTATTCCAAACAATTGAATCTGAGTCTGATCAAACCTTTGGGTCTAACAATCAATTTACAGGAAATATAGGAGGTAGAGGAGCATGTTCATTGGTACAACAGATGTGTAATCAGTACAACTCAGATTGTGGGGAATTCTACAGGAGAAATGGCACAGTTTCTACTACAAATACATTGCAAGGATGAGAGAGGGAGAGATTGAGAAAAAGAAAGAAAGGAGGGAGAAACTCTACGTTAATATAAATTTAATAAATACACCAACAATTTGCAGTGTGTGGACTTTATTTTGACTCTGATTCAAGGAAATAAACATCAAAAGTGTGAAAAGGAAAATTATCGGGGAAATGTGGCTATTGAATAATAATGAGGAACATGGTTAACTTTTTAGGTGGGATGTTGGTTTTGTGATTATGTTTTTAAACAGGAATCCTTATCTTTAAGAGCTTGTATATGCTGATGTATTTGTAGATGAAATGATATGATGTCTGAGATTTGCTTCAAACTAATCTGGGGAAGGGTAGAAGCAAGTGTAGATGAAACAAAATTGGCTTTGAGTAGGTAATTACATAAGATAGGTGATGAATGTATGGGGTTTTATTATACTATTCTTTATATATTTTTATATTTGAAAACTCTGGTAATAATCCCCCGCCCCCCAAAAAAAATCTCTAAGAGAAAGAGACAATCCTTTTTCTTCACCACCTCCTCCTCTTCCAATCTCTCTCTCTGTCTCTCTCCTTCTCTTTTTAATGAGGAAATGGAGGCTAGGAGATATTAAGTGACTTATCCAAGGCGTATCAATTTCCAAACAAGCAGTTTTGGAATAAAGATCATTAAATTCATATCCCTGCGAGAAATATTTGTGCAATTGTGTGTGTGTGTGTGTGTCCTTGTCCTTGTATATTTTCTCCCTGGAAAAAAGATCCTTTCCTTTCCTTGGACTCTCAAAAAACTCTGATGTGAATGCAAATCTCCTTGAGAGTAAATATGGTTGAAAAATCTGATGAGGATATAGAACAGATGTTCTCTCATTCTCTCTGTTTTCTTTTTTTTTTACTTTTTAATTTTTATTAAGTGATGAATTTTGTGTATACAGATCATTTTCATTTGATTAACGATAAATGATAAAGTGTACACCTTCTTCTACTTTTAGTCCTGGACAAATTGCAGCTATAAAATAATAAAAAGCTTTATCTCTATGGAAAGTAAGTTATTTGTTTGTTTTTTTCCCTAATTACTCAAGAAATAGGTAACTACTCATTGTGAAAACAAAAAGCAACTCAGGAAATATAAAGAGCTAAAAAGGAAAACCTACTTCTTCACAAACTATTCTCCTTAGAAGTACCCACTGTTAACAGTTTAGTGTATATCCATTCAGAATTTTCTATGGGTTTATATCTATATGTATATTTGATCTTTATTTTTATAATATATAAATGGGAGCATTCTACACAATTTTTTCCTATGGATTGCTTCTTCCCCTTAACAATAATTATTAACATACAATTCTTGCAAACTTATGTAGACTTCTTCATTCTCTTTAACCACTTAATTTTAGTAAGTGGTATAAATGCACCATCATTTAACTATTTCCTTACTGGTATATATTTAAGTTCTTTCCAGTGTTTGTATTACAAACATTATTGTGGTAAACATCCTACATGTAACTGTTATCATGTAAATGTATTTCTGTAGGATTAAATGCCTATTTCTGTAAAAGTGGAATTACTGGGTCAGTGGTTTTCTTTAAAATTATATTCAGTACTACTAAATTGCCCTCCAAAAGGCTATCTAAATTACTTACTTGCCAGCAGTGAGTCTCAGAGCTCATTTCCCCACATGCATAGTAATAAGAGTTATTATCAATCCAATTAAATTTTATGTACAAAAAGTAGTAGCTCATATTTTTCTGATTCCCAATAAGTTTGAATGTCACTTACAGATTTATAGATCATTTCTTCTACTTTTGTAAAATCTCCTCTCTATTCTTTGCCTATGAAAAATAATTTTTGTAGACATTCTTTCTATACAATAGATTTTCTTTTTCTATCATGTTAATTTCAGATATTCTCTTTCAGTCTTTTGCTTGTCTTCAATTTTGATTGTGGTATTGTTTGAAATAAAGAAATTTTAATTTTTGTGTAATTTTGTAGTGTATGTAGTATTGATTCCTTGCTAAGAAAGCCTTCCTGCACATCGAAAAAAAGTATGTGTATGTTTTAATGTTTTTGATGTTTTCTTCTAGTAGTTTTATAGACTTGTTTTATATATCTTGACTTACAATCCATTTGAAAAATTTTTAACAGGGTGTGAAATAGAATTTTTCCCCCAACTTGATTGTTAATTCTCTTAATAGCATTTATTAGATAAACTATCTTTTTCCTATTGATTTAAATCGTCACTGCTGTCATAAACTATATTTCCATTAAAATGGTTTTTTTTTAACAAATTCTTTTGGCAACATGGTGGTATTTTTTGTTTATTTTAATTAGCTAAACCTTTCACATTTTTAACATATATTATTCGTATATGTCAAATATATAATATGAAATATGCATAATATAATAATATAAATATAAATATAAATATTTTATGAACAGTTTTCAAAGATTTGACTATTTGTGTGCATTTTCTATTCTTCTAAACTTTAGAATCCCAAATCCCTGCTGGTATTTTTCCATAATTTCATTGAATTTATAGAGTAATTTCAGAAATTGGGTTTTAATTTATTGGCAAAAGCAAAATACATCTTGAGGGTTTTTCCATACCTTTCAGTCAAACTTAATAGTTTTATTCCCAAGGCTATTAGATAGTTCATTATCATGTTTATTCCAGTTCTGGGACAAGAACATGTGTAACATGGACCTAAAATATTTTTCAGACCCCAAAGACTGAAGCTATCAAAGACTACTAGAGTCATATCAAAAAAGAGTAGGAGCCAAGTTGAGTAGACCAATAAATGTAGTATCTGCAATGGCTTGAAACAAAAATATGTATAAATCCATATGCTCACGATGGCACTAAAAAAAGCATTTGTTTACTTTGGAGATTGCTCAGGAACTCATTATTTGGAAAAACTGACAAAGAAAAAATAACCAGTTACCATGCTTTTCCTATATAAACAGTATTTTAGGGTTAACAAAATATTTGATAAGGAGATGTTTTCTTTTATAGAAGCATTCCAGATAATAACCAAAGAATCATTGCCATTTTGAAATATCTAGTTAATTAAGTGCATCTTGGCAATTATAATCAATGGTTGCTAACATTACATAAGGACAAACACACATTACGTACATTTTAACAGAAGTTTACATCACCACTTATCAAGTACTCTTGCCATGAAAAAAGGAAACTGAGTCTTCCCTTATCTGTGTTTTCACTTTCTGCAATTTCAGTTACCTGTAGTCAATGGTGATCTGAAAATATCACAATGGAAAATTCCAGAGATAAATAATTCATAAATTTTAAACTGCAAGGTCTCCTGGGTATCATGATGAAATCTCACGAGTCCTGCCCTGTCCCACCCAGGACATGACTCATCACTTTGTTCAGCATCTTCACACTATAGAGGCTCCCCTCTCTTTAGTCACTCAGTAGAGGTCTTGGTTATCAGATCAAGTTTTGCAGTATCACAGTGCTTGTATTTAAGTAACTCTTATTTTACTTAACAATAGGCCCAAAGTGCAAGAGTAGTGATGCTGGCCTTCAGATTATGCCAGAAAGAGCCGTCAAGTGCTTCCTTTAAGTAAAAAGATGACAGTTTTAGATTTAATGAGGGAAGCAAAGAAGAAGTCATATGCTGAGGTTGCTAAAATCTGTGGTAAGAACCAATCTTCTACCCATGAAGTTGTGAAGAAGGGAAAAGAAATTTGTGTTTGTTTTGCTGTTGCACTTCAAATTGCAGAAGTTACGGCCACAGTGCATGATAATTGCTTAGTAAAGA
Organism: Rhinolophus sinicus; assembly: GCF_057876585.1. Taxonomy (NCBI): domain Eukaryota; kingdom Metazoa; phylum Chordata; class Mammalia; order Chiroptera; family Rhinolophidae; genus Rhinolophus; species Rhinolophus sinicus. The sequence continues at coordinate 44,715,007 of NC_142501.1, read as the reverse complement.
TGGAAAAGCATTAAATTTGTGGGTGGAAGATATGACATCATCATTGCTTAAGGGGCTTTTTTTCTGACTATCCTCAGGTCAATGGAATCCTAACACTACGTCACAATGCGTGTGGTATTCACCTCACTTCTGCTCATCACCTTGGCATTGTATTACCTCACATCACCACCGAGAACGGTGAGTACAGTACAATACGGTACAATAAAATACTTTAAGAGAGAAAAAGAGACCATATTCACATAACTTTTATTACCGTAAATTGTTATAATTGTTCTATTTTATTTTTAGTTATTGTTGCTAATCTCTTACTGTACCTAATTTATAAATTAAATTTTATCATAAGTATGTATGTATAGAAAAAAACAACATATACTATATAGCATTTGGTATTATCTGCAGTTTCAGGCATCCACTGGGGGTCCTGAAACATATTCCCCATGGACAGATAAGAGACAATACTATAATTAATCCACTTAATATAAATACCAATTTCTAAGAAATACAGGAGACAGAAGAACATGCTAACAGGTAAAGAAAAAATGTAGTCAGCAGAACAAAGACTGTGACAAACTCTAGAGGATAAACAACCCAATTTTAAAAAATACAATACCTTTCAAAAAAGGTATAACAAGAACAAACACTGTGGGAAAATTATAGAATACTGTGTTTCAAATTGCATTCCGGAGGAATTCCTTTAGTTCATCTTACAGCTCAATAATACAATCTTTAGCTATATTTATATAGCAGGTAAGTCCATTTGTTGAATTTTTTTACATTTTAATAATAACTTTTGACATTTCCACAAACTTTTTTCTAAAAATTCATTAATGTTTTATGGATGTAATAGCTTTTTTTAGTTTCTTTTAGGACATTATTTTTATTTTAATGTGTTTAATGTGGTGTTCTGCTCATGCCCCCCTCCCAGTGTTGGTTGTTTTGTTGACCCATTTCAGTGATTCTCTTTCACAATGTTGATTTTCCCTAAATTTTTACAAGTACTTTTTTCATATCTTCAGATATTTTAATAAGTATAATGTCTAAGGTAAGACTTAACATATGGATGGGAATTAAGTAGAAAAGATAAGAAGTATAGCAGGAAGAGTGATTAAAGTGAGAAAAAAATTCAGGGCTAGTATGAAAATGCACGTTTTTTAGTATGGCTGAAACAAATTTATTAAAGGGATGAGATTATGATAGGGTAGGCCACAGAAGTTAAAAAAAAAAAGTCAGAAAATGTTTTATGTACAATGATGTCTTTTTTTTTTTTTTTTTTTTTTACTGTATTCTACAATCAATGGAGAGTAAAAGTTGTGGCTTATAAAATTTGAGTAAATGGTTTTCATGGAAATGTAAAGCATTCCTTTAAAAGAATGAGCTTTGGAGATATAGGATTAGTTTGGTAGATGGCTTCGTAACTTACAAGCTTTCTATACAAGGGCAAGTTATATTATCATGCCTTCCTAAATTTCAGAAACTTTCAAAATTGCAGCTAATAATACCCACATCATGGGTTGTGTAAGAATTAAGTTAGTCTTACACTGTACTTGCCACAATATTGTAGTAAGGGAAATAATATTCCTTGCTCAAGGAATGATAGCTGTCATGTTTATTAGCTTGCTGGTAGACCTTCCTTTGGACATCTTTGTCTCCCCATTTTGACTGCCTACCTTTGTTTCTATGTAAGGCTGCTCTGCCCTACATAGTAGAGTAGCTTTATGTAGTCTTACTAGAGTGGACTTATATAGTAAATGTGGTCTTATGTAGTAGGTATCTTAAGGTCTTAGTATATTGGCCTTATGTAGTAGGTGTCCTGTGGGACCCAATGGTGCAGTCTCCCTGGTCACCACCGTCAGGTGTTCCAGGTGTGTTCTTTGTATGGGTTGTATGTGCTCTCCTGTTGTAGTTGAGACTTGATTGCTGTTTGCATGTCAGTGGAAGGGATTGATCCTCAGGCTGATTGGTTGTGAGGACTGGCTATAACTACAGTGGAGGAGCCGTTGTGCAGGGCTGACCCTAACAGAGCAGTGTTCACTCTAGGGGGTTTATGGTGCCTGCCTAGTCTGCTCTTTGGATGTATGTGTTGTCCTCAGAGGTGGCCAGGTGATGCTCTGGCCTAGTCCAAAGCTGGCCACTGGGCCTGCCAGCCCTGGGGCCTACTGTAGGCCAATTTCAGCTGCAGTCTGGACCCTGCCTGGAACCACCTGGCATGAGCCACAGAGCAATCCAGAGATGGCCTCTGCCCATGCTGTGCTTGGAGGTGCCTTGAGAGGCCAAACCAAAAACCAAGGCCAGCTCTATCTAGTGCCAGTCTTAGAGCTACTCAGCCAGAGGTACAGGACACACCGAAGCCAGATGCTGCTTGTTTGGGTTTCGTTAACCTTTGAGAAATTTTAGGAATGTCCCCAGTATGAGCCATACTGAAAAGCCCATACCCCCAGGCCGTTTATACAGAAAAGCCACAGGAAACAGCTTGGGTGTACCCAAAAGTTGGGTGGGGCATTGTCTCAGGGAATCACTGGGGTGGGGCAGATGAAAGGTGATAGCCAGTTGGATGGGACTCAGATTGGCATCTGCGTGTATCTGCATGCAGGGAGAGGGAAGACTCAACAAAGAACAATAGCTTCCACCAGCGCCTCCTTTCAGAAGAAAGTGGCCCCACCATCCCTCACTCTAAAGCCAGACAACTCAGTTCCCCCCCATATGTCCCTGGTGTCTTTTGAGCTGCGGCCCCAGCACTGGAGCCCAGAGCCAGTGATTTCATCAGAGAGTAAGTCGTTGTGTAGTTCATTTAAGAGGAGTGCCTGAAAGTGCCGCAGCCTTGGGTCTCAGCTACAATCTCTGCTGGTTTTCACAGCCAGAAATTATGGGGACTTCTCTCCCAAGCACTGAAACCCTGGGCTGGGGAGGGGTGGGGATCCCTTGCTTCCCAGGGGTCTCCTCTGCAGCCCAGATATCCCTCTTGATTTTTAATGGTCACACACATGTGTGGGCCCAGCCTGTTCCATGTCTCTGTCCTTCCTACCAGTCTCGAGGTGGCTTCTTCTATATGTCCGTAATTGTAGGGCTTCGGTTCAGCTCGACTTCAGGTGATTCTCAATGATAGTTGTTCTGTAGTTTAATTGTAATCGATGTGGTCCTGAGAGGAGGTGAGCACAGCATTTACCTACTCTGCTATTTTGACTGGATATGACTTCTTTTGGACATCTTGAGTTGGAGTTGCTGTAGAGTATTATTTAAAGCAAAGCAATTGAAAATTTAATTTGGGCAGAGATTATTAGTTAATGCAAAACATCCTATTTCTTTACCTCCCTTGCAGTAAGTTTGGGGCCATATGATTTAGCTGCTAAAATTTGAGAAGTAATATATGTCTATACCATAAAGAACTTGCAGGTCATATGTTTCATATCATGTGGCTAAAATATAGAGGTGGGATACCTTTTTTGCACAGATATGTGATATGAGTGAGAAATAAAACTGTTGTATTAAGTCACTGAGATTTGAGGATTTATTTGTTGCTGCAGCCTATTTCATCTTACTAATACTCATATGGCCATGATAACGGATGGTAGAATTGGGAAACTAGGGAAATTTTATAAACAACTGGAAGATGACAAAATGCTTTTAAGAGAGAACTTGTGACTTGGCTATGGGTGTGGTGGGAAAATTTTTCGACACCAAGGAGAATAAAACTTAGAACATAGGGAACATGTTGAAAGGGCAGATTCCAAGGCCCCACCATGATCTTCTGACTCAGAATTTGTGGGAGTAACAATTTGAATCTTTTATAAGTGACCCAGGTGATTCTTAATCCAACCTGTAAAGTTTGAGAACCCTTGATCTGGAAGAAGGCTTTAAGACAACCAAATAACTAAAGTAGAAGACAGAAGATGTGATAATTATCATGTAATATGTAAAAGTAAATTAGAAGAGCTGAAAGTATATTTCAAGATGTGTTTGTGTCTAGGTCTGTATAGACCTGAGAAAGATATGGAGGGTGTTGCATTTGAGATAGGAGATAAAAGGATAAGATTTTGGCAGATGGATATAGGCAATTCAGGAGACGGAAAAGGTACAAACACAAGGACAGTAGAGATAGATATATTTATACTGAAGGTAATCTGATAGCTAATATTTATACTGAAGGTAATCTGATAGCCTACAAGTGTTAGGCAGAGGATTCCTAAATATGAATCTCCAGTTTTAATATCTCTCTCAAGATCCTGTTATAACAAATGTTAGAATTTTTGGTTTTATAGAGACTCTCCCATACTTGAATTTACCTATAACACGTTAGAAATACTTTTTGAAAATGGCACTTTTTTGATTAGAGAAGGAACATTTTTCTGCTAATATTATAGGCTGATTTTTATCATAAATATATAACGCTTTAATGGTAAGACTTAAATTTATTACTTGTTTAGATATTTTTCCATAAATGGATGGATTACTAATCCTTTTTGCCAGGACAATTGTTGGATTTTCCTAGCCTTTCCACCAAATAATAGTTTTTAGGCCTCTCCTTAGAATCTGAGTCATAAAAGATCTCCAAGATGTGTTAATTAATGACTTCCAATGGAACCAAAGAAAGAGGTTGTGGAGGAGTGATTGATATTTACATCCTGTGGTACTTGAATTCAATTATACCATTGGAACCTAGAACAATGCAATGCTTTAAAGACTAATTTCTCATATTCTTGACTGTTCTGTGTCTACTTATTCTGGAGAATTGTAGGTTGCTTACAGGCTCTTGGGGGAAAAGTCTTTGTGTTTTAAGGTAGGTCAGAACTCCACATTTTGAGGCTATTATTTGTGATACCTTGTCACCTACAGTTACCACTATGGCACTTACACAATATTTTTCTAACTCCTGTTTAGTGCGTTACTATAGAAACAAATGTTCATGTAAAAATATCTCTTTCTGATTAAAAAAATTAAGTTTAGCTCAATTTCCTCTTCATTTGTTATGTCTCTTAAGTCAGTTGGAGTCTTCTGGAGCAAGTGTCATAACATGGACTATATTAGGAAATACATTTTTCTAAAGATGTATTCTCCATGTAAACCCTCTGTGTTAAAATTTCCAGCCTTTTCAAAGAGAGTGTCTTGTGTATATTTCCTACAATTACTTGATAGGAACTATATAAAAGGGCATGGTGAATAAAAGTTTTCAAGTCACCATCTTTCAATAAAAGCAAATCTTGAAAAAAAAAAAGCAATTCTTTCCATCTAATTATAGGCTTGATTACACAGTACTACTTAATACCAAAAATCAAAGTACAAGTAAGAAATTGCATTTCATCTTGTAAGGAAGACATGAAGTGGGTGGTCCGTGGCTTCAGCATCTTTGGGTCATTTGGCTACAATTTCAGAACACTGGGCTTGTGATACTAGCTTTTTCTGTGAAGTGGCCCATAGGGGTTACATTTTTCAGTCTAAATTCCAGGCTTGTTAACAATAAGTGACTTAGGAACTGGGGAGAAAAGGAGTCTACTAACTTAGTATGCATAATTTTAGAAATGTTCTTAATTCTAGTCAACTGAATTTTCATTGAGTAAAGGTATGTGTGTAAGATAATGGTATGAGTTCATCACTATTGATGTTGTACAACTAACAGAATCATTCTGCTAATCTGTTCCCTACTTTACTCATTTATTCATTTAACACTTTTGAGTATTTATTTTATGCTGAGAGTACTATCAAATGTGCTGAGAATAGTAAATAGAAAAGTGAATACAACCTGATACCTGGTCTCCAGAAACTAAAAAAGTCTAGTGAGAGTTAAATATCACCTTTGAGGATAAGGGGAGTTTTTTTTTTTTTTTTTTTTTTTTTTTTTAACAGCTACTCATTTAAATTTGGTGTTGCAACTGACTAAATATGTAAGTGAGCCTGATTGGGAGAAATTTTGTCTGTTAAGGATGTATCATACATTAAATTGCTTATACAGAGAGGGATAAATTCTCATTCTACAAAACTCATGTCTCCCAAAATAACTTTATTTTTTCTAAAACTGAACTTACTCTCAGTCTCAGGTTCCTATTCTAACCAGTAGTGGAAACCTAATCTTGCAAAGTTAGGGTAAACACAATCACTCCATGATGTTCTCTTCCAATCTTCTCTTCCTAGGTTAACCTTTAATTTCTTGGGGCCTCATGAGAACATATGTCCAAGATCCAAAAGGTTGAATGTCTGCTAGTACCATTAAAACTGAGAATCTATTCATGTCTGATTCCGATCCCTATGTTCCTGGCCTCTACTTCATGACTTATTTTGCTGTAAGATAAGCTCCGTGGACAGAAGCATTTTGTATGGTATTCCATGCCAGTGATTAAGGTTTGGATGTATTAAGACTCAAGGCAGGAATGCTTTCAGCTTATCAACATGTAATGATTCTTTTGAATTAGAAGCTGTGACGCCCTGTTGGGTAGATGCTTCTTATCTGGCTTTTTGAGTCTATTCAGTCAATCAGTATTCAGAAGATACATATTTGTGGTGCAGTGAGCGGACTTGCATGGGATTTCCTGGGTTTGCCATATACCTTAACATTGAGAAGCAGTTTATCTTATAAAGGTGGAAGACTCAGTTACAGTGCCAGTTAGGAGTCAAATTTTCATGAAGTTGTGGTGCTTTCTTATAGGATGGCTTATATGCTCTGAATTCTTTGAAAAGTGCATTTTCTCTCATAGCCACGGTATTTGCTCCTTATGTATACAACTTTTCGTTCTTCTTGTTTACAGGTTTGAGTATACCCAGTGAGGAATGACTTCCCTGGACATACCATAACAGTTTCATTGAGCAGGAAACAGAAGTTGCTACCCAGCAATTTTAGGCTCCTACTGCCACTTAATGAGAGGCAAAAATACTCACGTGGCTTGGTGATTTAGCCTAACTCTCCAAGGGAAAAAAATCTGCTACTCTACAATGGGGACAAAAAGATGTATAGATAAAACCCAGAAGGGGTTCTGTTACATCCATATCCATTAAATGGAATAAAAAGCAATACTATAGAGGCAGGACATCCAGGATCTGGTTTCTAAGAAATGAAGCCTTAGGCAAAAAGTTTAGGCAAGGAACTCAGGCCAGATTAGGTGTTGGTTGAAAGAATAGGGAATGAGTAATGAGATATGGAGGTCATAAATACCAACTGTATAGATACAGTTGAGTAATGAGATATGGGGGTCATAAATACCAACAAGTTCTAGATACAAAGAAGGGTATGCCCACATTTTTTTTCTTGCAGTCATGTGTATACACACCCGCACTACAAACTGATTTCCATTTTCTTTCTTTTCATCTCTCTCATATTATTTTATGTAAACCCATACATTAAAGATTATTGAGGCAGGATTATGTCAAAAATAGGAAAAGAATTAGGTATCCTCTATATCTTGAAGTGAAATGTGGAAACTAATAAATCTTTGGGGAGGGAATTTTTGTGTCTTTGATGTGCAAGGCAGTTATGATGTGTTATATGTAATCATACATGTAGGTGTAGATGTATGCATCCAAATACATATTTAGAAGTTATAATAGGAGAAAACCTCGCTGAATATTTTTTGCCTGTTCGGTGCCATTATTCCTTTCTACATTTGGAGTATTCTCACTTTGTGAGTTTTGGTTGGAGACAGCCCATTTCTCAATATAAATGCTAATAAATTCTTGATACTCATTTTCCCAGCCTCCCTTGCATCTGGAATATGGGCCCTTTCTCGTGGCCCAGTATCTCCAGGAAAAAGAGACTGGAATATTCTCTCTTTGCTAGTGGTGGCAGTGGCATAGGTGGTATAAATGGTGTAGGTAGTGGTGGCAATGATGAAGGCGTGGCAGTAGAGGTGGAAGAACTGTTGACAATGGTAGCAAAGATGGCAGTTGGGGCTATGGTGCTGCATGCAGGTCAATTTTCCAGGGACAATAATCAAGTGACACTAGGGGTGGTATTGAGTAGCCTGTGTTAGTAAATAGCAACAATATAGGACAATACATCTGTCTATTATTTATTGGTAGAAGTAATGGTAGACTCATTAGACTCTTGAAGGTATAATCTATGGGCATTGTTTCTAACTTCGTTGCCTTTGAGACTGGTTCCCTTGAGCTCCTAGTGATTCTGGGAGCTACACAATATCCAATTAATTAATTTTCTGGTTCAACCAACCAACGACAGTTTGGTTGCTTGCAATTAAATAACTTGACTGATAAAACCTGTTGATTTAAAATCTTCCTCTGAGAGAGAAAGGTATGTGGCGTCAGGGAGAGGTTTTGTCAGTTCTTCTGACAACAGGGATGTCTTCATTCTTCCCTGATTACATTCTTCTTTTGAATATGAGCCTTGGAATTTCATTCCCACACCTAGATTAAACCCACAAGAACCTGTCTCTTATAACATTTAAAAAAAATTATCATTTAAGGGTATCCTAAGTTACCTCCCTAAAATAAGATTGACTTGTTCCTACCTTAAATATAAATTTTCTTATGTGCTATTTTTAGGGGTTTCTCTTTTTTTCCTCTAATTTTTTGTTTGTTTGTTTCAGGTGTACAAAATAATGCAATAGTTAGGCATTTCACCTCTAACAAATTGATAACCCCCCCTTCCCCAATCTATTGCCCTTCTGTATATATCTATTACAATTCCATTGACTCTGTTCCTGCTATACTCCATATCCCATGGATACACACACACACACACACACACACACACACACACACACACACACACATATATATGTAGTTATAGTTGACATACAATATTATTCAGCTTCAGCTTCAGGTGTACAATACAGCGGTCATGCATCTACACCATCCATGAAGTGGTCTCCCTAACAAGACATGTGCCCATCTGACACTCTACAAAATCTTTACAACATTATTGATTATATTCTTTGGGATTTCTTGTTGGGGGTCCTCTCAATTTCTTTTTCTTTCTTAAATGGTTTCTAAATTTTACTTTTAATTTTATTTGGGTTAACATGAGACAGTAAAAAATAAAAAGACTGTTTAAATAAAACTGGAAAATTACCTTTAATTAAATGCTGTTGCTTGGAAATTCAGAGATGGCTAAATTTAACACCAGTTAAATAAAGTTAAACTACTGTATATTTGTTACAGAAGGCATTAATGAGAGCTACCCAAGGTTGGCAAATGCTAAACATTTCATGCTTCTCGAAATTAACTTGGTTCTAAAATAAAATTATTTAGTGAAAGATTAAAAAACAACAACAAACATTTACAGAGGTACTAGAAATGTGCAAATTATTTATGTTGATAATTTACAACAATTTAAAGAAATTATATCTACTACTATATCTTTGTATTTTTTTTCTTTAAGTTCATGTTCTCTTTGTCCCAGAGTATTTAACAATAAAAGCTATACCTCTCCTTAGAAAAAGCACTTCCTCAAACAATATTTTGTAAATAATTTTATAGGATTCCTGGGCCTATTGAAGTCCATCTATTAACTCTTTCTCAGGGTTTTTAGCTATCATAGTAAAATCTTTGTTCTACTATAAATAATGCAGGAAAAGAAACTCAGTCAACTTTTCTGCCAATTTATGTCAATTTACATTATTACATTTTAGATTTAATCACTTCTTTGGAATTTAAAATTAAATTTAAACTTGATTTGAATAATTTAATTTTATTATATGGAATAGCTTAAGTATAAAGTTTGGGGAAATAATGCATTGAAGAACAGATGTCCTTAATTGTTTTTAAAATTGAAATCTTATTTCTATTTGACTCAAGCAAGACTTTATGTAGAAGGAAGGGGAAAAAATGTTTAGGAAAACAAAAGTAATTAAAAAAATCTAAATCTGATCAGTCACAGCTGTTGACAACAGCAGGAAGAAAGATACTGGTAGATAATGTGGTTACTGATCATTTGTGCCCACTAGCAGGGAGGCATGTGCCACCTACTGGTCAGTTTGTGCTTCTACTATTCCCATTAAGCTACAAGCATGAGTCAGACTAAAGAGGGGCTGGCTGTATTTTTACAATGCAAAACCTCGTAGGAGTGGGAGTGGCTCTTTTTTTTTTTTCTTTTCTGTACTAAAAGGAAGTATATATTACAACATAACCCTCAAATTAGACTTTCAATGCCCTGTTGATTTAATTTGTGAAACCATAACATTAGTTACATATTTGAACTAAATCCACTTTGTGCATAAACATACACTCTAGCTTTGATGTTATTGTTTTTCCTATTTACTGAATTTCCCTTTCCACCAAAGCAGATATAAGAGAATTTGCAACTGAATTATAGAAATAATCCTTGGGAGAAGACTCATCTATCTTTCCATAAAGGTCTGAGGTGGGATACAGAATAAGTGGCCCATCAATGCCTCTTTTGGTGATGTTCAAAGATTTATGGACAACTTCTTGAAGTGATCATATACAAACTCATAAAAGAAGTCTTGACAAATTCTAAACTGTTAGCACATAAACCATGTTATCTGACAACTGCAATTAAGTTAGTAATCAATAATAAAAGATAAAAAAAAAAAAAAAAAAAAACTCTTTGGAAAAAAAAGTTGAACTCCTAAATAGTCAATTGTTTATAGATGAATTCAAAGTGAAAATTTTAAAGTATTTGGGGTTGAACAACACTCAAAGGATTGTATACCAAAACTTGTCCTATGCAGCTAAAGCAGTGCTATAGGGAAATTTATAGCTTGAAATTATTTATTCTAATATAAAAAAGATAAATAATAATCTAAGCATTTAGCTTACTCAGTCAGAAAAATGAGACAGTAAAGGCAAAAGACATATAAAAGAGCATAATAGAAATTAATGGTATATGAAACAACATGACACACAAAACATGCAGCATCAGCAGAGCTAAATGATTATGAGCAATAATAAATGCCAGTGGAGTTCAGAGGAGGAATAGATTAACTATGAGGAAAGGGAAGATAATGTGCTACAGTGAGAAGAACCCAAACTTTAGAGTTACTGGATTAGAGCCATCTGCCACTTACTCTGGATGTTTGATCTAGCTAAGTTACTGAGCATCCCTAAATCTAAATTTTCTTACTTGAAAAAAAGAATAAGTAATACTTTAAATAATACCTACTTCACAAGGTTTGGGTGAGTATTGAATAATGGTAGTTATTAACATTATTTACTATACTTTGGTTTTCATTTCCTAAGAAGTACTCTGATACAGGAAATTTTATTCAAGAATCTAAAATGCTTAATGTGTATAATCTAAAATGCCATTTGCTAGACTATAATACATCTGTAAAAAAAAAAAGCACCTTTATATTTAGAATTTAGATTTTGAATTGAAACATCATACTGTCTCCTAATTAACTGCCAGTTTTTTGTTTTTGCATAAAAAAAAAGTTCTCCCATTTGTAATTCATTCAGTGCATATTTACAATAAATAAGTACGTGCCAGACCCTGGGCTCAGCAATCAAATGCCTTGGGTCATCCTCAGCTGGTCTCTTGGAAACTGGCTTCATTATTTTTTTGTCAGTGTTTTTGTTTTAGGTTTGTTTTCACAGTTGTTGGAGGGCAGGGTACAGATCAGTTTCAATGAATAGGAAGAGGGCTTATTTGAACATTTAAATGTTGTTTAATTTAATTTCCTCCCCACTGGTTCGACTATGTGATTGGACAACATACATACAAATAACTGCTTGCTTCCTGAAGTGAATCTGTTTATGTGGGCCTTTTACATGGTTGCTAAATAACCATCTTGAACTTCAGCAGTTATTTGCAAATGCTTGACTCATGGAACCACTACTTACATGAAAAAAAGCAGGTTTCTGAAGGGATTCACACTGAAAGTATCAAACATTCCCACTGTTGTGATTACATAATATCCTGCTATTTTGGGCTATAGCCATTATAAAAACAAAGTGGCAGGGTGAAATTCCTTGAAAAGAATAAGGAAATTGTGCCCTTCCAATCTGATTCTTTAAACCTTAGTACTTTTTCAAGAAGGAAAAGCTACCAGAATTTAAAATAATTTTATAAAGCCATTGTATATCTTAGTAATCTTAGTAATCAGAATAATTATCTGCTCAGCTAATGCAATAAATTGCGCTAGAAAAGCTTCTTAAAACAAGCACACCAACACTACCACTGTTTCCACCATGAACAAAAAATTCTAGGATATAAAGGGAATTGTTTTTAATGGCCCCCTCTTAAAGGTAAGCCATGCTAAAATATATGTGGAATCAACTAATACACAAATTAAATGTTAATCTTTGTTTTATATCTGTTAAACATTATTGGAATATGCATGAATTTACTTGTAAGAATTTTAAAAGTTCCTGACATAAGGCTTGAGATCCTATAAATACCAGATGGAATGAATAGGAATCGTGAGTCATCACTCTATCTGATAGAGATCTACTACTACACTAAAACAGAGTATCCCATAGGCCACTAAAATTCCTGTGGCCTTGTAAAAAATTATGAAAAAAAATCACACACAAAAAAAACAGAAGAAGGCAGAAGGAATGAAATGGCTGGAAGGGAAGTTAGAGAATACACACCTCCAAGCAACTTGCTTTATTTTTTTTTTTATAGACTTTTATTTATTTGTGTTTTTCCAGGACCCATCAGCTCCAAGTCACACAGTTGTTTCAATCTAGGTGTGGAGGGCGCAGCTCACAGTGGCCCATGTGGGGATTGCACCGGCAACCTTGTTGTTAAGAGCACAGCTCTAACCAACTGAGCTACCCGGCCGCACGCAACTTGCTTTTGTGGTCAGTTTGTGGTCAGCGGAGTTGGAAAGGATGCCAGCCATGAATGGACAATGAGTAACAGTTGGTACAATTGGATTGCTTGAATATTTTCCCAAAGATCTAATAAGTATTTATTAAATATTTAAATAATGAAAAGTTTAACTAAATGTGTGTATTGTAAAGATGTGGGGCTAAAAGCTGTCTTTCTTTAACTCAATGACAAGATTATGTAATAGTCATTATTGCTAAGTCTTGGAAGATTTAATTTTCATGTCATTTGTCCTCCTGGATAATCTCAGCTACTACTTTACTTAGTTATAGTCTACTTACACCAAAAGGTATAGCAAATAACATTTATAACAATACAATAAAAGTTCAGTCATTTGCATTTTGGTAGTGGTATGCAATATAACAAGAAATAAAATAATTTTAAAAGGAATAAAGTGCAACGAATAGATTAGGCATTATACAGAGGTGGCTGTGAAAAAGAAATGAGCAAAATTCAAGAAAAAACAGTGCCCATACAGTAAAAATCTCACTCATGCTCCTGTCTCCAAATCATCCACATTCTGGGCAAGAAACAAACAACTAATGTCAGTTTTATGTGGACCCTTCCATATACAGAGGGTGCCAAAAATACGTATACACATTTTAAGAAAGGGAAAAGTGTATTAATATATACAATAACAAAAGATGAATACAAGTCACATTTGACTTCTGCAATTACAAGAGGTGCTCAAAGTGGTTACCATCAGCGTCCAGACACTTCTGATTACGGCAGACTACTGCTTGAGCAACGTTGACCAAAGTGTTAACACCTCTTAAAATGTGTATACATTTTTTGGCACCCCCGGTGCCATATCTATATATCTATATTTATACCTATATGCAAATATGACTCTATATAGGTTTAATTTTTAAACACAAAGGTTAGCATGATTATACCCATTGTTTGGCCTCTGGTTTTTATTGCTCAATATCTTGGAGATAGTCCCCTAGCACCAAATAACTTATATTTTATTATGCCCACCTAATATTCAATTATATGTCTCAATTTGTTTATCAAGTTTCCCACTGATGAACATTTAATTTGTTTCCAGTCTTTTGGTATTCTTAACTCTGGTGGGATAAATAATAAGTAACCTTTGGCAAATATAACATCACACACTTGCAAATATTTCTGTAGAATAGATTCCTGAATTGGAATTGCCAAGTGAAATGGCCATGCATTTTAAAAATGACTTTATTGAGGTATTATTGATATACAATAAACTACATATAATTACAGTGTTCTATTTAGTAAGTTTTGACATACATATACAACTGTAAAAACCATCACCACAGTCAAGATTATAAACATACCTGTCACCTCCCAAAATTTCTTTATGTCCCTTTGTAATCTCTCCTTCTTGGCTCACCTATCCCCACCCCATTTCCTGGTTCTTAGGCAACCAATTTTCTGCTGTCTTTCACTATGGATTATTTACATTTTCTAAAGTTTTATAATAATGGAATCATACAGTATGTACTCTTTTTGTCTGGCTTCTTTCATGAAGCATAATTCTTTTGAGATTCATATTGTTGCCTGTAGCCACAGTTCATTATTTTGGACTTTTTTTTGTGTGTGTGCACCACAAGCTAACAAACAAATATCAGAGGTAACTTCTCAGCCACAATATGTACTGAAGCAAAAGAAGATATTCTGTCATTGAACAAAATCCTAAAAAGACCAAAGTTTCAAACATACAAACAAACAAACCCCAAATCCAAAGTAACAACTACTTGGGAGAAAGAATTTCCATCCTCTGAACAATTTGAAATAAAAACTTTAGAATCATAATAGTGACCCTATCATAATTTTCTGTAATAAAAGTCCTGTTGTTACAGAAACTGTATTATAACAGAAACAGGATTATTATTATAGAAATACTTGTGAGAATTGCATGTCCAAGAGAACAACTGAGAAACATCCTTCCCAGACAAAATAAATCTTATGGTTACAGAAGAACTCTTCATAGTGAGATCTTAAGTGAAGATCAGGTGGATGTGTTCATTCCTTTTGTTGTTCCCTAGTATTCCGTTGTATGACATACAATCATTTGTTTATTCATCTACCTTTTGTTTCCAATTTTTGGCTATTACAGATAAAGCTGATATGAACATGCACATATACATCTTTGTATGGACATATGCTTTTATTTATCTTGGGAAAATGCCTAGTACAAGAATAGCTGGATCATATGGTCAGTGTATACTTAACTTTTAAGAAACTGCCAAACTGTTTTGCAAAGTGGCTGTACATTCTACATTTCCACTAGCAATGTATGAGAGTTCCAGGTGCTTAAGACTCTTGCCAACATTTGGTGTGGTCAATCTCTTTAATTTTAGCCATCTTAGAAATTGTGTTTTGATATCTCACTGTGGTTTTAATTTATACTTTTCTAATAACTAATTATATTGAGCATTTTTCGCATACTTATTTGCTATGTGGTTTGTTATTTATTTTTTTGTTTTTGGTGAAGTTGTTAGCTTTCTTACTGAGTTTTAAGGGTTCTTTATATATTCTGGATGCAAGTCATTGACCAGATTAGATATATGTTTTATAAAATATTTCCTTTAGTGTATGCTTTGACTTTTTATTTTCTTCACAATATCTTCCAAAAAATAGAAATTTTTAATTTTTATAAAGTCCGATGTATCAATTTATTTTTTTATGCTTTTGGTGTCATTATCTATGAAATCTTTGCCTAACTCAAGGTCATAAAAATTTTCTCCTATATTTTCTTCTACAAGTTTTATAATTTTAGGTTTTACATTGAGATCTTTGACACATTTTGGGTAAATTTTTACATATGATATAAGGCATGGATTAAAAATTGTTTTTTCAAATGGATATCCAATTGAACCATTTTAACTTTGATAAATATTGCCAGATTGTTCTCTATGAAGGTTACACCATTTTACACTTCTACCAGCAATGTATGAGGTCTCACAACTAAGTTCGCAGACTCATCCTAGAAAAATGAGTACCTCATTTTGAGTATCATTACATATTAGCAATATCTCATTGCTGAATATCACTACGGTCACCCTCAAAGTACTCCCCTTGGGAAGTTATGCATCCTCATCAGTGCCTAGTCCACCCTTCAAAGCAATTTGGAACTCTCTCTGGAATGGTCATCAGAGCTGTTGTACTACCCTTGATGTCCTGAATGTCATCAAAATGTCTTCCTTTCAATATTTCCTTTATCTATGGGTAAAGAAAGAAGTCACCGGGGGCCAGATCAGATGAGTAGGGAGGGTGTTCCAATACAGTTATTTTTTTAGTGGCTAAAAACTCCCTCACAGACAGTGCCGTGTGAGCTGGTGCACTGTCGTGATGCAAGAGCCATGAATTATTGGCGAAAAGTTCAGTTCGTCTAAATTTTTCACTCAGTCTTTCAGTACTTCCAAATAGTAAACTTGGTTAACTGTTTGTCCAGTTGATATAAATTCATAATGAATAATCCCTCTGATATCAAAAAAGGTTAGCAACATCATTGCAACAAGTTTGCAAACTTCATTGTCAGACCTTAGTATGAGGTCTCTCTCAACACTATCAACCGGGAAAAAGTAGTATCTTCTTCTATTGTTAAATTGCCTTTTTAAATTCTAAATGAGTTCAGCATAATTTCATATAATTTAGAGCTATTTGCATTTCCTTTCTCTGAACTATTTCTGTCCTTTGCTCAGGATTTTCTATTGGGTTGTTTTTCATTTTCTTTTAGAAAATTTAAAATTTTGAATTCCATTTGATTGCTTTTTAAAAAAGTAGAATAACTTTCATAGTGTAACACATGAACACAGAGTTCATAAAAATATTTTACCTTCTAGCATACTAAAATAGAGTGTTACTTCATTAGAAAACTATAGCTGAGTTAAATATGGGACTTTAAAATTCAAACCTCTTAATTCATCAAGATAATTTTCAGTGACACGGACAGAGTAGACTAGAATTTGAAAAGTCCAGAGGCATACAGAGGCCATGTAAATAGCTATTTTGACTTAAATAGACTAAATATTTTACTTTCTTTCACTGTCTATATTTGCAAAACGAGACGACGTAATAAAAAAACTTGGCTCCAGTCTATAAAATATGTGTAGATCTTCAAGAGAAGGATTTCCTACTGTGGCTCTCCTTAACAGTATCAGTGTTATTTAGCAAAAGTATCGTCTATGGGATGTTGGTCCCTCAACATCAACAGGCAAAAATAGGTAGATTTTATGATGTTGAAACTTAAAGATAATTGTTCCCTGTGTCACCAGAGAACAGGTCCTTGGAATCATCACAGGGAAAAACTCAAGGACACACCGAATAAGCCAAGCAAACAAAGCCAAGGAAGCAGTGGATTTATTAAAGGAAAAGGAGAAAGCACACTCCCAAAATGGTGGGAGTGGGCAGGAGAAGAGCACCTGCTTCAAAGAACAAAGAGGCTTAGGATTTTATTTGAATGAGGGCACAAAATACAGTATTCAAGATATAGGGGTGGCGTTATAAGCATTCTCAAAGTGGGTCCAAGCTGACTATACCTTCCCTTCGGGAGGTGGGATTCCTTTGTCCTTACTTGGCCCTTGTTGGAACTGTCATGGCAAAACAGGAAGTGGAGACTTTTTCCCTGCCTGCAATGCTAATAGTATTATAATCCATTACAATTAGCTATAGATGCACCTTTTTAAAAGAATGACCTCATCTCCTCTCTTCTTTGCCTCCCCTCACATCCTCCTTCCTTCCCTCACCTCTCTCTCCCTGCAGCCCTATTCCTTCTGCCTCCAGTAACATTTGGACAGCTCTTCATAGATGAATTTTAAGAAGAGCTTAATAAATGCCATAAATTATCCTTTTATTAAAGGAGAAACTAAACCTTAACACATTCTCTTAGAATAAATAACTCAAGTCCTTACTCCTAAAGCAAAGATTACCATTCTTGGTGACTGAAAACTTTTCCTCAACATCTGAGAACCTAAACAAACAAACAACCTCACGCCCCCCCCAAAAAAAGAACCCCAAAAACCCAAAACAATTTATTTCTATAAACCTTATAATATTCTAAGGGACTCAGTTGGGAAATACAATAATTTAATGATCTGAACTTGAACAGAAAATACTCCATTCACTGTGACAAATGGTAAATTTAACAGTAATTGTCATGGTTATGAAGAACAGTTTTATAAATTACAAA
This sequence comes from Rhinolophus sinicus, assembly GCF_057876585.1. NCBI lineage: Eukaryota > Metazoa > Chordata > Mammalia > Chiroptera > Rhinolophidae > Rhinolophus > Rhinolophus sinicus. The sequence goes on along the minus strand of NC_142501.1, from coordinate 44,697,101 downwards.
ATTCTGCCGAAATCTCTTGGACAGTTAGGGGAACGGTCCTGCAGAACTTTAGCACTTTCACATTAAAATAAGTATTTTAAATATAATAAAAGGCTGGGTTATCCCAGAAGAACATTAATTTCACCAAGTTATTAACTACTCAAGATTTATATTCTTTTGTGTGTATGTGTCTCTAGTTTCCAACACAACTTTTATTCTTTCCCATGGTTGCACATTCTAACCGTCAAAGCAGGAAAGAAACCAGAGTAGACCACACTAACCACATCCTAGTTAATGCTTATCTGCCCTTCTCTAGAAGTGATCTAAATCAAATTTGAAAATTAGGCATTCTTTACACTTCATAACTGTAAAATACCATAGGGTTGTTCCTGTGTGAGGTCCTCAGTATGCAATTGCTTCCTGGGCATCTATTTTCTGCACTGAAGACTTCTGGAGTAGGGTGGGCTTCATGCTTGAGGCAGTGAAGTGGGGCTCAAGGTGAGCTTCCAGGGGCATTTCAGCAGAAGAATCTGAAAGACAGACCTACAATGATAAATGAAAATTTTTAGAAGATTCTGTAATATTGGAAACTACCAAGAAAGAGAATGAGACAACCCATAGCACCAACAAAACAAGGCACCATTGGCCTCTTTCTTCTTACAAGCACCTTCTTCCTTGTTCTTAGTATCTCGATCCTGGGGTTTCTCTTCTCCATTTGTCCAAGTGCTCCTTCCCCACCCATTTCTTTGGTGTGACCCTTGCTTGCCCTCCAATGCTCAGGGAAGTAACTCATCAGATTTTATTTTGTATTACTCTTTCCTTTTTCCCTGGATTTTTCACCTAAATCCTTGGCTTCAACTAACTATAAGCTATTGACTCCAACCTTGACAATCCTGTCCCCTCACCATAGCCCCAAATTCCTGTTGGACATTCCACTTGAGTGCTTGGCTCTCACCTGAACTCACTGTATCAAAGCAAGTTTCAGTAGTCACTAGTCACACAGCACTTGTCTTATATCTGTCAGTATGCTGGGTGCAGGAGATAGTCAGTGAAAAAGATAGACTGAAACTCAAAGTCTAGCAGGGAAAATAGGAATTAAACGAGTTGTCTCAGAATACTTATTCTAATTATAATATTTAAAGGTAAAAGGTACTATGACCTAGCCTATTTAGGGCATTTAGGAAGGCTCTTGTAGGAACAAAATATTTCAGACTTCATAGTCCTTTTATAAGAATCTTTTCTTTCCTATATTATGTGATAAATTTCAAAATTCTTTAAGCCTGCCCTTCCTGACCCATTCTTCCGAATGATTTCTTCTGGCAGCTTTGAAAAAATCACTCTCTAAATTAGCAGGTTCAGTGAAAAGCTACTTAGAAGAAACTTTAGATAAATCTGAAGGCTGAAAATAGTTATAAAAAATAAGACCTATTCTCTGTTTAGTAACCATGAAAATATGTCCTTACAAAATTCTTATAACAGGCTTCTTTTAAAGACATCTGGATTTCAAGAAGTATAAAGTTTATTCTATGAAAGTTCTTAATGTTAATTGGTTATCATTGGATGATCATATTCAAATAAATGTCTATAACTCTAAAAGAAATGCAAACTGCCATTTTTTCCTTGTTAGATACAAGAATTTTCATCTTTGTCTCTTCCCTATGTGTAATGTAAGTTGTCCTGTTAGATTAGTTATTTAAAAGCAATGCAAAGCTATTTATTGGACACTTCCATGAGGAAGTGACATTTTATTTTTTTATTACTATTTTTGTAATTTAAAAAAATATGTTTATTAAATACTAGCTTTACTATATTTTTAAGGTGGCAGTATTGAATATCATGTCAAGATATGTGCATTTAAAAGATTATACTTAATATTGTTGATTTGAACTTTGTATACTTATTTATTGTTGATTTTTAAATTAAACTTATTGGGGTAACATTGGTTAGTAAAATTATATAGGTTTCAAGTGTACATTTCTATACATCATCTATATATTGCATTGTGTGTTCACCACCCAGAGTAAGTTCTCCTTCCATCACCATATATTTGATGCCCTTTAACCTTTTCTACCACCCTCATCCCCTTACCCTCTGGTAACAACTAAATTGTTGTCTGTGTCTATGAGTTTTTCTTTCTTTCTTTGTCTTGTTCCTTTGTTGCTTTCAGTTTTCTATCCTACATATGAATGAAGGCATATGGTTCTCAACTTTTTTTGTCTGATTTATTTCACTTAGCATGATAATCTCAAGATCCGATCCATCCATGTTGTCACAAATGGCAGAATTCCATCTTTTCTTATGGCCAAGTAATATTCCATTGTGTATATATACTACACCTTTATCTAATCATCTATCAAAGGACGCTTTGGTTGTTTCTATGTCTTGGTCATTGTGAATAATGCTGCAATGAACATAGGGGTACATATATCTTTACAGATAAATGTTTTCACATATTTAAATACCCAGAAGAGGGATTGCTGCGTCATATGGTAATTCTATTCTTAATTTTTTGAGGTACCTCCACACTGCCTTCGTAGTGGCTGTACCAATTTAATTCCCACCAGCAGTGCATGAGGCTTCCTTTTTCTCCATAGCCTCTCCAACACTTATTATTATTACATGTCTTATTGATGATAACCATTCTAATAGATGTGAGGTGATATCTCATTATGGTTTTGATTTGCATCTCCCTAATAGCTAGTGAAGTTGAGCTTCACTATGTCTGTTGACCATTTGTATGCCTTCTTGAGAGAAGTATCTGTTCAGGTCTTTTGCCCATTTTTTAATTGGATTGTTTGTTTTTTGTTGTTGAGTTGTATGAGTTCTTTATATATTTTAGATATTAGCCCATTATTAGAAGTGACACTTTAGATAGCTCAGTTAAGAAGGATGAATAGGAGTTTGACCTAGTAAAGCTGGAGTTAAAAAGATTATATATATATATATATATATAATACACACACACACACACACACACAGAGGATGCCAAAAATATATATATACAGGTGGACACTTTGGTCAATGTTGCTCAAGCAGTAGTTCACCATAATCAGAAGTGTCTGGACACTGATGATAACCACTTTGAGTTCCTCTTGTAATTGCAGAAGTCAAATGTGACTTGTATTCATCTTTTGTTACTGGTATATATGGAGTATTACAGTTTTAATACAGTTTTCCTTTCTTAAAATGTGTATACTTTTTTTGGCACCACATATATACATGCATACATCTGTGTGTGTGTGTGTGTGTGTGTATATATATATATATATATATATATATATATATATATATATATACATATATATATATATATATAAACTTAGGAGAGGAGCATGATAGGTTAGAATGGTTGAATGGTTCAGGGAAGGTCATGTGACAGAATTATAGTGAGTGTGCATGTGAATCCCCTTTAGTCATATGAGCTATGTAAGTAATTTTTGAAATTATTATTTGACTTTGGGTAGCTTACATGACAAAATAGAGCTAGGGAGTTTAAACTACCATTACCAAATTATTATCATTACCATAAACATCCTCACTACTCTCATTTCAAGTGCTAAACACTAAATGAGTTATACATATTATCATTAATTTTCATCAACTTTGTATTATAGATGTTAGTATCATTTAAAGATAAGAATACTGAGGCTCAGAGGTATTTGAGAAGGCTTCATTGAGGAAGTAACATTTAACTTGGGACGCAAAGAGTTAGTTAGGTAAAGAGGCATAGAGGAACATTCCAGGAAAAGAGAGGACATGAGTGATTTAGCCAGGACTTTGAGAAGACCAGATTAGTGTTGTATAAAGTTCATTCTAGCTGCAGGATGGGGATGCGATTGAAGCAGGGCATTACTGGAAACATGGAGACAAGGTAGGAGAATGTTACATTACTCCAGCTAAAAGATGGTAGTAAACTGAACTAATGGTAGTGGCATAGGGGAAGTGAAAGCTCAATAGATTTCAGAAATATTAGGAGGTAGAATAGATTGTCAGTACTGTTCAATAAACCTCTACAGTGTGAAAGAAATGTTCCGTAATCTACATAATACAATAGAGTAGCTACTAGCCATATGTTGTTATTGAGCATTTGAAATGTAACAAATGCAACCGAGAAACTTTCATTTTAAATTTTATTTAATATTAATTTAAATTTAAATAGCCACTTGTGACTTGTGGTTACTTTTCTGGACATGGCAGGATTGAATAACTTTAGCTTACTCTCCTTTTATACATACTCTCTCTAATTACAAGGTCTATTAAGATAACCTCACTATATCCAAATTTGCACGCTTCTTCTCTGGTGAGTTTGGTCTTCTCATTACTGTACAAACATATGCAATACTGATTTTTACTTCTACATTTGCTCATATTTCCTTACTTACATTGCTCTGTTCTTTCCTTTTATTATTGAAAAGTGTCAAGTTCCATTTTCCCAGGAAAATTCTAATGATTATTCTTTCTCATTAATATGTCTTTCCCTGAGTATCAGTCACGTCGGTCTATACCACATGATCTCAAGATAAGTCACAGTTTATTTCCTGCTCTTCATATTTTTTATTGGTGTAATAAGCTAATGCTGGATCTTACTCTAAACTAAGATGCTTTAAAGCAGGGAACATATTCTTCATATTTTCTATATTTTTTCCTCCTCGTTAAGCATATATTTAGCAAGTCATTCTTAAAGACAAATCCTTGCTTACTACTATGCTCTTATTACAATGTATGCTACAAGACGTCTGGTTCCTTATATAGATGTATTTTCTCAAACAGAACAAATTAGAAGTAGTGGAAAAACTAGATCAGTGGGATTTTAAAAAAATGAGGAATATATAATTATTTTAGTCTTAATTGAATTGACTATTTTTAGTGGGTAGTCCCCAAAGATGACTACTTTCAATGCCTTCCTTCCAATTTGTACATGTTTCTCCACTCTTTAAGTCAACCCAGCCACCTCCCCTGTCCCCTTTGAATTTGGGCCAGCCATATGACTTGCTTTGACAAACAGAAACCAGTGGAAGTGACACTGTGCTAGTTCCAGGCCTAGCCTTTCAGGTCCTGGCAGCTTCTGCTTTGGCTCTAGGAAAGCCAGTCACCATGCTGTGAAGTTCTGGTTGGACTACTGAATGAGGAGAAACCAGGGAAGCCACCTGAAGGAAGGGCATTGAGCTGCCAGATGTGGTAATGAAGACTTCTTGGATTTTCCAGGCCAGCCAGCCTCCAGCTGAATGCAACCATGTGCATGACCCCAACTGACACTACCTGGAGCAGAACTGCCTGGCCAAACACTGCCCTAATTGCTGATTCAAAGAATCATGAAAAAAAGTAAAACCATTATTGTTTTGAGTGGTTACATTTTGGACTGACTTGTTACACAGCAATAAATAACTAAAATGTTATCATTAAAAAAAGATTCAGTCATAGTAAGATAACTAACCTCAGTTTGACCACTTTCCTGGTCCACCCTTCCCCCAACCCCCACAAGTTTATGGCATCTCTTTATTGAACAGCCAGTGTTGAACCAAATGACTCTGTGATAATGGAAAAACAAGTATTACTAAAACCAACCCAAGACTTTCAAAACATAATTTGAAACATTCTTTTATATGCTTAAATATTAAGTATGAAATTCTGAAATTGAAAGCATCCTGTATTCTAAGTGGTCCCTTGAGTATAAAATTTACTTATCAAACAGAAAAAAATTTTTTTGCTTGAGAATAAGTTTACCAAAATAACCATCCAAGAACCTTTGGAAAGGTGTTACTTGATTAGAATATTGGATTTAATGTTTCTGGACACTTATTCAGAACATATCTTAATTTTGCTACATTTGTTATAATTTTTTGTTGTTTTCTCAAGGAGTTTACTTGGGCAGACCCAGGGACAGGAAGGCCTTGAATATAAAAGAAGGTGCTGTGCCTCTTGGTGGTGAAGTGTGGCTTGTGCTGGCGACAAAGGACCCAATAGGGTAAGAGGAACTTGATCTTGGAGTCATGGAACTGCTTGACGGCAGGTTGGTGTCACTTGCTAGCTGCGATCTATCGCCTCCACCTTCATGATCTGGATTGAGTGGGCGCGGGAGTGGTGCTTGGCCCTCATATCTCGACAGCATTAGGTGATGCACCGGTGATTGTCGGGTCCACATACTCCGGGTACATGTGTGGGTGCAAATGCGGTTGTTGTAGTGCAGCGAGATACCAAAGTTCTTCACCCGTAGGGGGGATTTCTCAAATACCTGACCACAGTAGACAATTTCCCCTGAAGACTTCATCTTCTTCAGCTGAGACACAAAGTATCAGAAGCAAGACTCAGGGACCACATGGTGTGGGGACAGAGCCCCAGAAAGCAGTTTCCAGTCTCTCGGCCTCACATAGATAGGTGCTGGCTCAGGTAGTAAATGGCCATCAACTGTGATTGGATGGCCATCAGCTGTGGCTAGTTGGCCGTCAGCTGTAACCAGTGAGCCATTGGCCCTAATATAACTGCCGTGGCTACGCAAGCAGAAAAATGGGGGCTAGCAAGAAGATGGTGGCTGAACCTGCAAGTAGCGCAGTGAGAGTTGCGAACAGTGTGGCTCCTGCTTCCTGTTTCTCCAACCCAGCCACCAATGAGACTATAGTGGTATGAACCCCCTATCTATGGCTCCGTGGGTGTTCCTTTTTGGCGTCACCATATCCTGCGTTCCTATGTGGGGAGCAGGAGCTGAGACCCCGCATGACACCCTGCATGACAAACACTCATCAAAATGTCTTCACTCAGCTGCATTTTCCCAACAATTAAACAGTTAGTCCATTCTTTGCTATTATATAAGTTTATTTTATAAGTTGTACCTTTATAGAGCAGGTTAAGTAGTTAAATTGATTATATAGCTATCCATAGAGGTTAAATAATGACATAGTTATCTGTTTCTTTGGATTTCCTGAAGACATTTTGAAGGTGAGCATATGGCAATGCTGGTATTTCTGACTTGTGTTGGGGTGGAATAGTTCGTGGGCCCAACAGAGCAAATTTTCCACTGATGTAGCTATAGCCTGAAGAACTGCTCAGTCCAATTTGTTTTAGATTTCTGCATGAGCTGATACAGCACTTGCCAGATGAGGTAAATGAACTTTGTCCTTATATTGTAAGGCTCTTCAGGCTAGCTGATTCTTTTATAAATAAATGCTTCTGAAAAATAATGGACAGTGGCAATTTAATTTACAAACTGAGATCGTCTCTAATCTTGTGGAATAATAAAATCTGAGAAATACTAAAGAACTCAATGATTCATTCACTATAATCTCTACCCAGTCACACATCTCCTTGCCAGAAGGAGCTTTACCCCCTATCTAGCACAGTGCCTAGTTCATAGTAAACATTTAAGTAATGTTACTGAATCACTGACTTGGTGAATATGGCTGCTTATAAATTTTAGTAAATGAAATCTAGCTTTAATTTTTAGCACATTTTAAAGTCATTTATATTATTTAAATCAATTTTAATGAATATAAATAAATTTTTTATGAAAAATTCTCTAAAATAAAAGTGTAAAGAAACAGACATCATAATTCATGATATTTATTAGGTTATTAAAAATTATTTTTTAAAATTGTAGTTCTTTATGTGCTGACTATATTAACAGTTTGAATATACTTTAGAAATTTTATCATTTAAAGCTTACTTCAATATGATGAACTTATGATTATTGAATATATAAAGAACTCTGAAACTCAAAAATAATAAAACTCAATAAAAATGAGCAAAATATTTGAACAGATACTTTACCAAAGAAGATATACAGATAGCCAATAGGCAGGAAAATATGCTCAACATCATTAGTCATTAACCTTACATATCTGTTAGATTGGCTAAAATTTAAAAGCCTAGCAACAATAAGTGTTAGTATGGATGTGGAGCACCTAGAATTTATACCGTGTTTCCTCGAAAATAAGACCTAGCCGAACCATCAACTGTAATACATCTTTTGGAGCAAAAATTAATTAAAGATCCAGTATTATGCTATATTACATTATATAACACTCAGTCTTACATTATATTAAAATAAGACTGGGTCTTATAATAATTTTTGCTCCAAAAGACGCATTAGAGCTGATGGTCCGGCTAGGTCTTATTTTCAGGGAAACACGGTATAATACTGTGGGGACGAAAAATAGTAAAGCTATTTTGGAAAACACTTTAGCAGTTTCCTAAAAAGTTAAACATTCACATTCTATATGACCCAACTATTCCACTCTTGGAAATTTACCCAAAAGTAATGAAAGTATATATTATGTACAAGACTTGTACATAAATGATCATAGCAGTTTTATTTGTAATAACCCAAACTTGGAAACAACTAAACATTCAATGCATGAATAGGTAAACAATTTGTGACACATCTATACAATGGAATACCAGCCAGCAATAAAAAGAAATGAAGTATTGATGTACTCAACAAGATAGATGATTAGCAAAAGAATTTTGCTCTGTGGAAGAAGCCACACAAAAAATAACACATGTTGTATGATTCCATATACTATATATATTTATAGAAATGCAAACTCATCTATAGTGATACAAAGAATATAGGTGGTTGCTCAGAGGGTTGTCTTTAGTGATGAAAGGAGGGAGTGATTACAAAAGAGACATGAGAAAACTTTTTGAGTGATAGAATGGTGTGGGGACAGAGTCCCAGAGAGTAGTTTCCAGGCTCTCGGCCTCACGTGGAAAGGTGCTGGCTTGGTTATTAGACGGCCATCAGCTGTAATCAGATGGCCATCCACTGTGGCTGGGTGGCCATCAGCTGTTACCAGTTAGCCATTGGCCACTGATATAACTGCCGTGACTGAGCTAGCAAGCGCGGATTGCAGTTAGCAAGGGGTTGGTTGGTTGGCAGAGAAGTGGAAGGCAGGTTGCAGGTCCTGCAGCTCCTGCTTCCTGTGTCTCCAACCCAGCAGCCAGCGGGAATATAGTGGTATGAGCCCTATCTATGGCTCCGTTAGTGTTCCTTTTTGGCCTCACCATATCCTGTGTTCTTATACGGGGAGCGGGACCAGGGTCCCTGCAAGATTATTTTGATTGTTGTTTTGGCTTCACATGACTATATGCATCATAATTTTTCAAGTGGTACACTTGAAATATGTGCAGTTTATTATATATCATTACAGCTCAATAAAGTAGAAAGCATAAGAAGTAAAGGTTCTATGAGTTGAGTACTATTTTAAAGCTTTCAACTTTTACTTCTTCGGTAGGCTTCTATAAAAGTTTAGTTAGCTTTAAAAAATACAGTAACTCTCTTCCCCCAAATTCATTTTGGGCAAAATAATAAGAAATACCTGGAGTTTTAGGACTTTTTAAATAGCAATAAACTACAGTTCAATATGTGATAGGGAAAGAGGAAGAGAAACAGAGAACCTCTGGACTTAAGGGGTGACAAGTGATGTGTGGGGAGATCAGGAAAGGACACCAAGAATGAAACATGGAAGGATACTTGGGAAGCCACAAGACTCTGCCTACACATCCTCACCCGCAACTATGTAAATTCTCTAGGCAGGTGGTCCAAGTGGACTTAAATGTTACCACGTATGGCAGGTCCTCACTTATGAAAACTGTTCCTCCCTGAGTTAGTCCTACAAGGTGGTAAACTCCGTGTTTGGCGCGTTAAAAAAAGGCTGAAACTCGTCCCCTCTCTCCTGTCGGTATTTGCCCTACACTACGTCCTGTTCTCGATCGCCCCCTGGTGGCGAAGGCACCGGGGACCCGCAGGCGCATGGGCAAGGCCGGAGCAAAGGTGCCGGCAATAAAAGACGCTGCAAGGGAGGGGAGCGGCGGGTACCTCCCTATGCTTTTGCGGCTTCGGCACCCTGGCACTGGTCTGGCTGCCCCGGAATCCCGTTTACCAAACGCGGTCCTCAATTCCGTTCCTCTGCTTCTACCCGTCCAATTTCATTCAGGTGTTGCCCGGTGGGAGTCGGGGTAAGGGGGGGGGGGCATTGTAGGGTTGTGACCTAAGGGTTTTAGGGTAGGACTTACAGGCATTTGTAAACGTAAGGGCTCAGAGGAGCCCTGACTGTAGGAGGAATGTCACCATTAGACCCCTCCCCCATGTTCCGAAGAATTGAGGTAAGAGGGAAACCAGATGACTTCCTTAAATCCTAGTTTTTTCCCCCACCTTAGAGTCCACCCTGTTCCCGTTTTGTCCCATACATTGATCTGTCACTTTACCTCCGCTTACAGAAGGTTGGATATCGTCCTCGTGTCCCATATTCCCCAACCTTCAAGTGGCAGAGGGTGGGCAGTTCAGCAGCAGGGACCCGGTTCATCTGCCCGAGGGCATAGTGGGAGGAACCTCCGTGGGCTCCGAGGAGGAGGTGAGGACCAGCACAGGGTGGAGAGGGGTGCACTTATACGGGAGTTAGGAACCGGCAGAAGCGCCCACACCTCCAGCTTCCAACCCGGGCGAAGAAACTGCGTGACATTCCCGTTCACACATGATTGACATGAGAGTCCTGGCCCAGCAGGCGGGTGTGGGTGTGTAGAGGCGGAGACAAAACCCAAATCGCACGTAAAGCGGGCCAGGACTCGGTCTCCTAGACGGTCTGAGTCTGGTGCCACCTATCCCTCCAGGCTGCAGTGTGGCTTCGCGGAGCCGGACTCCCAGAGCCAGAAAAGGATTACGGAGTGTCCCTCTCTGGAGCTGCATCCTGCAAAGAGGGAGCAGGAAAGCCGGGAGCCCGGTGCACCACTTCCCTGGCAGCTTCAGCCTCTGGCGGGACTGGCTCGCGCTGTTCCCTCGCAGCTCTGCTCGGAGGTCCTCCTCCCTCCTCCCTCCTCCATCCAGCGAACTGCCTCCTCCTCCTTCCTCTGCCTCCACCCTCAACCCCTATCCCCGTCTGGCTGGAGCTGGGCTCGGAACCCTGAGTCGGCCTGAGCTCTGGATGTGGGCGCGGGACAAGTCCACGGCTCCTCCACCCAAGATGGACAGCCGGTACACCAGCACTGCGGGCATCGGGGACTTGAACCAGCTGAGTGCGGCCATCCCGGCCACGCGGGTGGAGGTGACCGTGTCCTGCAGGTGAGGACGCAGCCTTTCCCTTCCTTCTTCCTGCCCTCTCATCTGCCCGGTTGGTAGCGCTTGGCAAACGCTTGGGATTCACCGAGGTTTTGCGCGGGTGAGAAGTTGCGCAATGAATGGGAGACACTCCAGTTGTGGGTCTGGAGTCAACCCCGGGTCGAGTGGCAGAGAGCGGTTAAAAGAAACTAGAAGCGAGTGGTGGGCTGCGGGACTGAGACTTCCTGTTTTCTTTCTGGGAAATGCTGTAAAAGTTAGCTGGGCTGTGACTCAGTGGTGGAAACCCCTGCTGCTGCCCACTTTACGGTCCCTTTTTACGTCCCAAACCAGAGCTGTACCGGTGATGACGGGAATCGAAATCGGACAGTATTGCCAAAAGCGCATGTGACCGCTGCGCGCAGTGGCCCGGGACACCCCCTACTAGGCAAACCTGCTATTGTCACTGTTGGCTCAAACCTCGGCAACTTCCTCCCCACCCACTTCCTGGAGTCATCCAGCTTGCCCCCACCCTTCCAGGCTTTTTGACTCACGGCTGATAGGTAGAGCTTTCGGCTCCAGTCCTCTTTGCAGAGGAATCTGCCTTTCCTAAAATCTGGGAAGTCACGATTTTCTGTCAGCAAGTAGACACACATGAATGCTTATAACAACTGACACCCTGCCTGTAAATTTCACCCTGACTATAAATTTCAAACTCCTTTGTCTGACGTTCTTTGGGTCGGTTTCCCTGTAAGTAAAGCAGCATATCTGCTATATCGCAGAAGATTTTGAGTAGCTGAACAGCATACACTAAACTGCTAATGGCAACAGAAGGAGAGGGAGACTTTGCTGTTATAATATTGACTCCAGAGCCCACTCCATTGTTTGCATACTTTGATCTGTCTCATTGGAAAACTCTGTTCTTGCTTGTCCACTTTTGCCCCAAGATTGTTTTTAATGCCCTCAAACCCTCCTCTTCCTTTCCTTGGTAAAACTTGCTGTAAAGAAATCTGATAAACATGGGGAATCTTCCATGTAAATAAGCCTCGAAGCTTAAAGTGCTATCAACCAGTGGAACTTGATTTTGCCTTTTCACAAGACAAAATCTAAAGCCAAAGGAATGATTTTTTTTTTTTTTTTTTTTTTTGAGGGGGTGGAAATTTAAGCACCAACCACCTCAGCAGCGGTGTTAATTAGGGGCTAGAGAATAGCCATTAGCTATCCCTGAAACTATATCCCGGGATGGCTTGATTCCTCTTACTGCTGACCTCAAACTGTGGAAACAATAATGCTGATAATGATAGCTAAACATTAAGCTCTTGTTTTATTGTGGCCACTGCTTTACGTGCGGCCAGAGATTTCTTTCTGTCAATTGAACAGGTGAAGCTGTGTGGAAAACTCTTTTTCAACATTAATTCCTAGGCCTTTTTCTTGTCTGTGAAGCTACCTTTGGGTGCTAGAGGGAGGTTATTAAGATATACAGATAATGCATAGCCAAAGTCTTACAATAATAGCATTTTCTGGAGTTCTTGTCCTCTGTGGAACATCCTGCAAAGTCTGAATGGCATATGGCCTGTACATGGAATGAATATAAATACGTTATAAATTAAATCTGAATTTCCCATAAGCGCTTTAGGGTGATTATACCTTTAGCAAAATTATATAACTGGTTTTTCTGCCAAGGGTCCACATTTAACCAGGGGTTTTGTTTGTTTGTTTGGATGCTTGTTTGCTATGAGTATGTTGGAAATCCTGAAGTCTGTTGGCTTTAAGTCAGTTTGTTTTATCCTTGTTACCTCAGACCCTGCAAATCCCCTTGTTCCAGCTTTTTTTCATACCATGGATTTGGTGTCTTATTTTGAATTTTTCAAATAGAAAAAATAAAGTCCCGAAAGGGAACCCAAGTACTTATTGTACTTATATTGTTGAGAATTGAATCTTGTAATCCTAGATGTTGGTGTTCTTTGGGCTCTGGCATAAGAGACCTGGTTACAGCTTTTGGCTTTGTGATTTACTCATGTTGTTACCTTGGTGCAAGTTCTTATCTAATTTAAGCTTCTTCATTTCTAAAATGTGGGGAATTAGGGTATTTATATAGAGAGTGTTGTCAGAGTTTAATAAGAGGATGTCTGAAAAGTGCTTATACAACATATCACACAGAAGAAAGTGTTCAGAATGTTAGCTATTGTTACGATATTGGAAATAGTATTTATTGAATAAATGTATCATATATGATTCAGTTTTGGAATTCTGTAAATAGTCCTTCTCTTTTGAATTTCAATAAATTGGTTAAAGAAGACAAGGTTAAAGCAGCCTTGAGACACCTGTTCCCTCTTTCTCTTTCTTCTTTGATGTTCATCAAGAGCATATATCCTAGGATGTTTGTGGGCATTTCACTTAGCAACACCAATTGTAGGCACCTCAGCCTTACAATGGGCAAGCAGAGAAAAAAAAAAAAAAAAAAAATCCCTTGCCTTTCTGATCAGAGCCCTCTGATGATTTGCTGACACTTATAAAACAACTCAGGTGACAATTGTTAGTAAAGTTACCCTCTGGTAACCACTAAACTATTGTCTATGTCTGTGAGTTTTTATTTCCTCATTTGTTTGTCTTGTTCTTTTGTTGTTTTCAGTTTTACATACCACATACTTTACTAACAAACTAAGTTTACTAATAAACTTAAAGAAAAAAAAACGAAACTCCGTAATAGAATTCCTTTTGATAATCGCCTTTCACTGTCCCCAGTCTAAGACTTTTTAAAAGCTTTATGACATTTTCATCTTCATTCTGTGGGGAGGTGAGAAAATCAACAATTGAAGCTAGAAGCTAAACATAGTTTCTGGAAATGATTTAGTCTATTCACTCACCAAGTGTTTGAGTGTCTCTTATATATCTAGCATTATGCCATTCTCCATGAGAAATGCAAGAGAAGTTCTCTGAAAATGTAAAGTCTGGTTGGGAGATAAAAATGACATAAAACAAGATAATGTAGGACTAAATTCAAAGATGAGGTTCACGCACAGGGAGGGAACAGATCATTATGGAACAGAGTGTTTGCCGTATACTACCAAGCGATGGGGCTTGAGGGGAGACAAGACAAATGGGCAGATTACATTAGAGAAGTGACTGTGTACATAGAGGTTGTGTAGTGGCTACAAATTTGGTGTGTTAGGATGACAAGTATACCTTTCTTGCTGGATTTATGTACAGCTCCTACTCTTTGGTATCCCTCCTACCCATTATTTAGTTCTTACATTAATTTTTCTTTATTATGTTAGTTAATAGATTTTTAAGTTAATTGGGTTACCTTATTAAAATGTCTATAGCTGAAATGATAACCTTAGAAACAGAAAATAACATCTATAGCATTCCCATTTTATGCTGAAAACAGATTAATTAGAATGAGGTAAAAACAATGAGAAAAATAATATGCAGTGATTTCCTGTTTTCCCTGGGACCTTGGTTTGTTGCACTATTTCTAACATCATTTTGATAGTTTTTGTCATTTTCTCTGAGAAATTAGTAATTATAAATGCAGTGAGAGAATTCTGTGGTTCTAGACATTATGGGTTAGCTAGCCTATGTAAATCCTTTCACAGCAATAATCCTGTAATGGTGATAAAACTAATTTTAAACACGAATGTCTATGAAAGAGTGCAAAGTGGAGATTTATTGAGCACCTACTTTGTATCGGGCATTCTAAAAAGTCCTTTCTGACCTGACTGACCGTAAGTCTTTTGCCTAATCGTCCACTACTTCCTTACATGTGTTCTGTGACTGAACAAAGTCTAACAAATACATGCCTACTATATGCTAAAACCTATGCCAGATAAATGTGGCTGCAAAAGACAAATAATCACATCCCCAAGGCAGGTGCTGTCATCCTAGTAGACCAAATTCTTTTTGCCTACTTGACCATATACATGCCACTCTCTCTGCCCTGAACGTCCCTTCCTCTCTTCCCCTTTTCTCGATTAGCTTGGGCTCTGTCAAGACTCAAGTCAAACATTGTTTTCTCTTATGTCTCCTCTCCCAAGCTAAAATTTGCTGTTTTCCCAAAGTATCTGGTATGTACCAGTATCTTAGTGCTGGGGAGGAAAACATTTTTTTTCCCCCTTCAAGGCTGCTGTACTTGGTTTTCAGAGCTTCTGCCAGGTCTGCTGTTTCTTAAAATTAACCAGTCTAAAATGATAACTATCCCCAAAGAGGCATATTTTGGGGTGGCAAACACAGCTCCACTTCAATGGTTGCTTTATAATTCTTGTCTTTTTTGTGCCCGTGTTGTGTATGTAAGAATGTCCAATCCAGTAGAGAATTTTTGTAAGAGTTTATTTGAGCCAAACAGAGGATGAGCCTGGAAGCAAGATCTCAACAGACTGAGAAAAATGCCTCTCAGAATGACAGTTTGCAGTTTCTTTTATTTATTTAGAAATAAGGAGGGAACATAGGAAGACTACATGAAGGTGGAAGAAAGCAAGACGGGGATTGGATTACAGGATTGTTAACAAGATTATGTACTCTCTTGAAGGTGATTACACTTCCTAGGGATCTGAAAAAGGCACTTCAAAAGTGTGTTAACCTAGATGCCCAGAAATAATGGACAGAGCTTGCTTAAGGCAAAGATAAGCCTTTTACTAAGGAAGTCATAGGCCTGGGATGTGACTACCCACCGCGACCTGCCCAGTTAGGAATTTATGGTTGAATCATCCTGTGAGGTTACTTTCTGTCACTGGATTGATCAGTTTTGTTACAGAACCCGTTAGTCAACCACGGTGTATTCCGAACATGGCACAGAATATTCGTATGTAGTCAAGAAATGCTGGACGCTGTAATTCTCTGAATGAATCATCTGGCATGAGGAAGGCACTTTGCCTGTTAAAATGCAGACTCCTCCTAGGTCCCCACAACAGATTTATTGAATCAAAATCTCTAGGTTCACCATGTACTAGTTATTCACATTAAAACTTTTAATCTACTAGTTTGATAAGTAAATGACTCTGTGACTATAGTCACTTGATCTAGAGTAGCAATACCGGCCCTACTAAGGTGTTAGGACAATAGTTTTCAATGTTGTGCTGGAATTGGTTTAAATGGGATTGAGACAGGTGCCAGTTGTTAAATAAAGTGATTATTAAAAATTAAATATATATGAGTAATCCTAAATTTAAATCAATTATATTTTAGAAGAAAGTTAAGACATACTCAAGTTATCACTTCCTAATTATTTTACTGCATTTCACTATTAGCTATACTCTTTGCTGTCACCTGTTCTTTGTCTTTTTAATCTGTATGGTGAAAATATTATGCAGTCGTATGCTACTGTTCATCTCTTCACAATCCATGTTCAATGACATCACATTGGTAGTTTATAATCGGCCATGGTGGGAATATTTATACCACAGAAACTGTCAAACACTGCAAATCTGGGCTTGATTTATTATTTTGTTGTCTGCACTTAAGACATTCTATGGGAATCAATTAGCCCTATGGAATTTACCATTAAAACATATTATGTATATTACTATTATTTGTAAATTGTGTGCTCAGCTATACATACTTTAGATCAGTAAAACTTATAATAAATTGTGTAATTATGTGAACACACACATTCAGCTTTTTTTTTGGAAAGCCTGTTGTTAAACATATACTTGCACATCACTCTTTATAGGCCTTTTGTAAAAGATAAAGCATTATACAGAGGAACAAAATTGCTGCTGTTAGACTATTAGAAATGATAGTGTTAAGTTCAGCACTGTCTCTGGTCTTGCTTCTCTACTGGAATTAGTGGGGTCATGTGATTTTTATAATCCATGAAAGGTGTGACAGCCTGCAAGTGTATTGCGAATGAAACAGGAAGATGATTGAAATTTTGTATGTGTTTTACTTTCTTCTCATTTTAATGTGGTCCTCTGTACATCTTCTTTATTTATTTTTTAATTTTTTATTTTTTTTGTTTTTTATGTCGTATTTATTTATTAAAAAACTGAATTACTTTTAGAATGCAAGAGTGGTTTTGAATGTTATTCTATATAAGACCAGGTTTTTATTTATTCTCATCTCCCTACCCTCTCCCCTTTGGCAACCACCAGCTTGTTCTCTATTGGGGGTGCCAAAAATATGTACAAGTGGACACTTCGGTCAGTGTTGCTCAAGCAGGAATTCGCTGTAATCAGAAGTGTCTGGATGCTGATGGTAATCACTTTGAGCACCTCTTCTAATTGCAGAAGTCAGACGTGACTTCTTGTATTCATCTTCTGTTATTGGTATATATTATTACAATTTTAATACAGTTTTCCTTTCTTAAAATGTGTATGCATTTTTAGTACCCTCTGTATATTTATGGGTCTGTTTTGTTTATTGATTTATTTTGCTTTTTAAAGATTCCATGTATAATATAAGTGAGATCATATGGTGTTTGTCTTTCTTTTTTTTTTTTTTTTAATTTATTGGGGTTTAAAAAAAAGAAACTTTATTTTTCTCTTACTTCGAAGAGTTGGGTTTTTTTTGTTTGTTTGTTTTCTGTTTCTCCATCCACTTGTGGCATATACTTTTCAAGTTTACATGTCACAGTTCCAGTTACACGTAGTGATTATTGACCACCTGGGAAAGCAAAGGTTTGATTCCATGAGGGAGAATTTGATTGGCTCAGCAGAAATTGGCCCAGTTTGAAGCAGATGCCTATGCTGTTCTGATTATCTGTGTGAAGAAGGATCGAAGTGTTCAAACACAACAGTTGGGGGTTCCACCCCAGTCTAAGTTGGTTTATCTCCTAGATTTTACCTTTTTTAGTCAGACAAAAAGTTTGAAGTTAGTGTGTAAACAGGTTTTCAAATTATGTCGTTAATTAATAAATTATAATGTTACTATAAGCTAGGGAAATTAGAATGCCTCTTTCCTGTTAATGAGGCATACGACAGGCAAACCAAGGGTCAAGTTGTGGCGTGGCCATAACCTCTCATTCTTTTGGCTCTGCAGTTCCTAAGGTCCTATGGTTCAAAATTGTTGTCACTCCATAGTGCCTCTTTTGGACCATATTTGTGTTTGTTTTAGCTGAAGAGTTTCAAGAAAATTTGTTCTAGGGACATTTCTGGAGAGTGATTTTTGGAATCGCAATGTGGGAGTTGTCCAGGTATATTTTAGGAGAATAAAGCCTTATTCATGTTGTTCTGCCAATATTTTTGTCTGCCTTGCATTTTTTAAGCATTTGGGGCCTGGGGTGTTCTAAAACTACCCTGGGTTGTGGAGAGTATGAGTCTAGAAGCAATTCAAAAAGCAAGGCCCCACAGAACAGGGTGTTAACAGCTGTGCTCTTTTAGCTACTTTATTTGTGGAAAAAAGGCAGAAGCCTGCATTCCCTATTTGAGTTTACTTAAGGCAGGGAAGAAAAACAGTTCCTCTCAAAGGGTTTTCTATTCGGTTGTTGGCCTGTTTTATAATACTAACACTTGTTTATTAGAGCCAGTTTTCCTTAGCCTTCAAAAGCATGGGTGTGGAACTAGACCAGCTTTACCAGTTGCTTAATCACTCTGTTCCTCAATTTCCTCATCTGTAAAGTGGGCATAATAGTAGCTCCTAACTTTTATATTTATTTGAAGGGTTAAATAAGTTAATACATCTACATGAGTTAAAACACTACTTGTGACATTAGTTAAGCACTCAGTAATTACAATGGATATAGACACAAAATAAAAACCACCCATTATTCCATTGTACTATTAGCATTTAGTTCATTTCTCTCTGTTTATAACATTACATTTATAGTCCCTCTTCCTTGTGTGTGTGCGTATATGCTCACACACATTGTATAATGAAACTACTATATTCTACACAATTTATCTTCTGTACTTTTCTGTTAATATTATATCATGTAGATGTTGCTGTCATTAGTTTTGGAAAATATACCCTTCCATGACTGTGTAGTAGTCTATTATATGGGTATCCTATATTTATTTAACTTACCTCTTACTTTCTAAAATTTATTTCAAAAAGTTACTATTCAAAATAATGCTACAGATGAGCATTCTTATTCAACAGCACTTGACAACATCTGTGATTTTTTCCCCCCTGGGGACAGTTTTCTAGAGCTAAAGTTATTAATGAGCTATCTTCTCAAGGGGATTTTAATACCTTGTTTTGGTTATTTTCCCCCTATACCTCTTTAAATAAGCAGAGTCAAGTCTAAACAACTGGCTGTACCTTTCTAAATATTTTTATCTCTATGAGAAAGTTGCAGTTAAAGATTCATGAGAATTTGGGGCAATAGAGTATAGCAGCAAGAAAATGGAATTAGGAGTCAGGCAGATGTCTTTAAATCTCATTTTTATCCCTTTCTGGAGTGTTATTTTGGGTAACTTCTTTCAACTTTTGGAATATCATTTCCTAATCAGTAATATGAAAATTATTTAAAACCAGATTTATGGTATTATTGGAGAAGTAAATGAAATAAAATCTATAGAGTGCCCAACACCATGTCTGTCACAAAAAAAAAGCACTTCATGGCTGTTAGTCTCAGTTTCTTATGAGTATGTTACCGGGTGGCACATAGCAACATAGAAGAGAGGGTACCCATAGGTTGGACAAATTTAAAATCAATTTGGGGAGTCATAGAAACATGAAATGCAATGTGACAATTATAAAGCTGCATGTTAGAGACTATACATTACCGCCCAGGCTGAATACTTACTAAATGTGGAGGGGGTGTAGAATAAAACAGTAGCAAGAGTGTGGATTTGGACATGCATACTCAACTTCTACAGAGTCCACCCGACGGCTCCCCTATATCAACACACACAATCAGACATGTGGACCTAATGGGATTTGGCAGATAGAAGGTAGTATTTAACAACAAAGTTTTAGAATGAAAGCACATTCTAGCACATTTCTTACATCTGATCAATAAAAGCAGTGGGCTGACATTTAGACAGCTCTTTTCTGTTGAACATGTGATAAAACAGATATCAATGTAGATGACAACACAGGCTGAAGGAGAGCAAGCCTTTATTGCCAGTAATAAAATGAGATGTATTTTAAAAGATTCCTTGCTGCCATGACCAATATTTACTGCCTGACACACGATACCTTAATATTTTCAACCTTATGACAGCCATCAATGTTAATGCCTCATCAGCCAGGGACATCAGCCAGCAGGCATTCTTTTTCAAGTTGTGAGCTATTTCGTCATGTTTATTCTGTAATGACTAATACTTCAAATATCCTGAGGGAATTATCAGTTAACTTCTTTAAATTCTGAAGAAACAAAATATCATTTATAGTCTCTGGGAAATATTTCTATTTATTAGACAGTAAAGCTATTCCAATATAAAAGCTGTACTAAAACAGGCCAAGAAACACAGAAGCTTTGGACGTTTGCTATATATTTTATTTAAATTAATGTCAAAATTGAAATCTGTGTGAGACAGTGTGTAAAGCACTTAACACATGCTAATTCACTGATCCTTATAATAATTTGTTAAAACAGGTGATGTTATGTCCTATTTTATAGGTGAGAAGATTGAGGTTCGGAGAAAATTTAAATAATAATTTGTCCTAAATCACACGTCTAGGAGGTGGCAAGTTTGCACTCCTAATCCATAGACAGTATCTCTAATTCTTATGCTTCCGACCACTAGTCATATTTTGTCACTCTTCTATGAGTTCTTTAGTTTAGGTTTTAAGGCTAGGGCTCATTCCTATCAGTATCTACGTGTTGGTGACTGAAGGGAGATTACAAAGCTGGGAGACAGAACAATAGACAATTTCAGTGCCGTCACAAACGAGAATACAAAAGTCTTTTGTGTTTTTTGTTCCCAATTAGTGAGAGCTGTGGGTAGAATAATTCAGATGAGTGGCATAAACTTAACGACTTGTTGTTTAATTTCAAAGTATTGAGTCTCACCTTTTTTTTCCTGCTACAGAGTTACCTAATGAAGCTGTGGGAAATTAAGTAATGAAAAGACTATTTAAATAGAAATCTGCAGGCAGGGTGAGATGAAAGCTAAATATTGGAGGAAGGTGATGGACTGGACAAACGAAAAGTAGAGGAAAATTAATTGAATTGACTATGTGACGTTCATATTTGTCATTCGATTTGGGAATTTACCTCACACCCTGTCATTTCAATCCACGCTTTCTTAATGATGAAGTTACCATTTAACTTGCTAGCTTTTCAATAATAAATCCAAGGCTTCCTTTATGACAATTATGTTCTTCAGCATTCCATGTAAATAAAATAATTACTTAGACGTCAAAAATGTCACTACAGTATTTTGACTATGTGAATTGTGACATGAATTTGTAAAAGTCAGTATTTTTTACTTTGTTAATTAGCTGTTTTCTTTCTCTCTCTTTATATATTAATAAGTAACAAGTGACATTAATTTTATTAAAAATGGTCTCAAATGTTAGAGAGTGTAATGAACCAGATATGATTATGATTGCCATAACTGATTGAAACCAACACATTTCTCAGCCTTACTTAGACTAATAGTGATTTTTAAAATAATTTTGAGATATTTGTTTCTCACTGTCCACAGATCTTCGTTATTGCATCATCTCAATGTGTATCACTCTGTGAGCATTCTTACAAATATTTAGTTTTATCTAAATGTACTCCTGTAAAGGGAATATTACATTATTTGTGGTTTTCTCAGTAATTGAAATCTCAATCATTCTTTTTTGAGGTCTTCAATAGGTTTTTATATTTTCCAACTATAAAGCAAAGAATATGAGAGAGCTAGTAGAGGGAAAGGAAATGAGTGAGTGAAAGCAATACCTGAGAATGATACAGAACAATGACTTATTTGCTGAGCCCATTTATATTACCTATTTTGGACATAGATTACTATCTCACTTATTTTAGTATCTCAACTTTCAAATTAATTGCAGAAGCAGAAATAGTAGAAAGCTGATTGCAATTGATTTTTATACCAGTGATTTCATCCAAAGCCTCTTTATAAGCATTGGGAGAAGGAGACATGATATTAAGTTATTAGTGAATGTTTCTCCTAATTGGCAATTTAAATTAATGAATTTTTAAAATATGCTTGGACAGAAGTTTGAAATATACTAGCTAAAAGATTGATATTTTCAACTACAGGTTTGTCTCATATAATTTAAATTAAATGGTTTCAATTTCTTTGTTTTGCTTAAATTATTTTGTTATTTGAATGACATTTATTTGAATTCTTGCTTCTTTATGGAATACGTCAGCAAAGTATGGTGGACTCCTCGAGCTTTCATTCTGTTTCTGACACTGACTCTGTGACCTTTGACAATTCTGCCACTTCTCTGGGCATTAGTTCCTATGAAAGGTTGAATCTGGTCTAGATGACCTGGGATGTTACTTGGAGCTTGATATACTACTAGAAGCAGGACCTTGAAATAAAATATAAACATGTTCTGCTTTAGGAAAATCTTGTTATTGTCAATGCCATTTGAAAATTTCATGTGTTTGAGTTGTTTAAGGGATATTAAGGTACGCAGATTATTTCTCATGCTAACTACTTCCTACTTCAAAGTCCTCATTTCACTTAATATTCTCCCAGAGGGATGTCAAGTTCTGCTATTGATGTTCTAGTTTTTCCTTTCAATGGGGATCTATAACTTGTTTTCTTCATCGTGAAAATGAACAGTGTTTAATATTAATAGATATCTGTGCCTTTCTTACAATTCACTTTTGGAATATATTAAATTTTTTACATGCTTTATATATCTGTGGCAAACATAGAGTTTGTAATGAAGATGGCAGATGGGGTCAATCTTATGTTAACTGAGTAGTTGTTGCTGGTGCTGGCTGCCTGGAGTAGTCCCTTCTGGGCTTTGGGAGAAAGAGTGCTATCGTTGGCTTTTGAAATAAAGGCAACCAATATTATGTGGCGTGTATGCTGTTACTTTTTAATTGTTATTATCTTTGACTTACTTACAGTGACTGATGACTCATTGAAACTTGTCTACTCAGGTCTCCAAAGTGTCTCTTGTGACAAGGATAACAGATGCTTATTAGAAAATTGTTTTCAGTCTCCCTATCTCAGCTGGTTGGTCATTTATGCTTACAGAAAAATTTCCTTTCCAGATTAATTCCTTCTGTTTCAATTCTGTTGTTGATTCTGTAAAGCTCAGGTTGCTCTTAAGGACATTTGAATTGTTCAGTGATTATGGATTCAAAGAAATTACGGACGATGTCTTATGTCATAAAATCTGGAGGCCAAAACAAAACAAATCCTTGCCAACCTAACCTGACCTGTATAGGCATGTTACTTTTCTCATCGGCATAGCCTAGGTATTGATTGATAAATCTTAAAGGGAGCTGACTCAGGACAGCCCTGCATATAGATAAAGATTTTGAAATTTACAGCCTGAAGATACTTGACTATTTCCTGGCATAGAAGCAATATATTGCTCAACAGCTAATAGACCAAGAAATAGAAAACCTAATCATGTGACCAACATATTTTTGGGATTGGTGCTTGAAAGGTAACAACATCTGAGCTGATGTTGGGCACAGCAGAGTTAGCCTTCAGCTTTTGACTTTGTGGTGATTTGTGAACCTATCACAGTCATCAGCTCTTGGTTTTTGGACAAGTGATTGTCACCTACAAACACTGTGCAATGACTCTGAGAGCAGTAATAAACCCTGACAGACTGCTAATCTGGCTAATTGTTTAAAATACGTGGTGCAAGCTCATTCCCACCTCGCTGTTTGTTACCAAGTGAATTAAAAGTGATTACTGCTTTTGGAGTAGGCAGGAGGAGGGACTGAGGAAAATGACGATGCACAATCTCAAGTGTTATAACAAAATTAGTACAATGATATAATGCATTAAGGAACAGAGCACAAGTTTAGAGATTGACAGATCTGGATTTAAACTGCAATTCCATATATTACTACTATGAGAGTTCAGATAAATGAGTTAAGCTCTCTGTGCTTTGGTTTATAAATGAAGATAGAAATTCCTTCTCATATAGTTGCTGTGAGGATTGTATGACATAACATTATTATAAAGTGTTACAGAAAGTTCCTGTCACTTAGCAAGGAACTCTTGTTTTTTTTATACTGGCATTCAACAGAAATAGTTGGAATACAATGGATCGTATCATGAAGATAGCGAAGGCTCTCTAAAAAAAAAAAGCTATAATTTTTAGAAAAGTGCTACATGCTCATTGTAAAACCACACAAAGAAACAAGCCAAACAACATTTAAAAAGTCAAAGGAGAACATTCAAATCACCCCAAATTCTACCCAGTGATAGAGTGTACTAACCAGATATCTCTCTGTGCATTTATTTAGGTACATATAAAGAGCATGTATCATTAATACCCATTTTTTTGATGACTTAGACAAGATGAATACAATTCTTTCTTTGGGTTTTCCATTCCAGATTTTAATATTTGAGCCTGGTTGCTCTCTGCAAGCCTGGTGCCCCACCTCGGGGCAGGAACTCCAGGGCAACCTCTGAGCTAATGACCTCAGCTGCCATCCCAGGAAATCCCTCTTCCTTTCTCTGCTGCTTCCACAGAGCCGGCACTACTGTTGTTAAAGTGTCACTGCTGACATGCCACTGGGAAGTTGTAGGAATGCTCTTTGGCTGCAGAGCCTGGCATGTGTGCAGTCTTGCTGCCGGCTGCCCCTGGAGCCCTGCTCACGGTCTCCTGGTGTTGGTCTCTGTTGATTTAGCAAAGCTTTGTGGTTCTGGTCTTAGTTAGTTCTTCCCATAAGGTCAGCGACGTTCCTGACTCTGGGCTCTGTAAAGCTTCTCCATCTTTTCATCATGCATTTCCCTCTTTTATGTCAGAATATTGGTGTCTCAGTCTTCAGGTGCTTTTCCAAACGCTTGAAAGCACACAGAGCTTGAACTTGATTAAACTTGTAGAGCATATTGTGTGATTGCTTTGAGTCCCACTTTCTGCAGGAAAGTTTCTCTGGCAGAATTTGGTCTGAGACTTGCTCTCATGGTAACAGGATTTGGGAGTAAGGTTATAGTGACAGAAGCTACAAAGTCCTCATGGACTTCAGCAGCTGGAGACAACAGATAACTACCAAAATTATTAATTGGATAGGAAAGTTATTAACAACTGATACCCAGAACATACAATATTGTATGTTCATTGGGCCTCAAACCACTTTACTGAATTATCTTCTTCATTTTGAAAGATTTTGTTAGTTAATTCTTTTGCAAGTAATGATAATTGAATGTTTCTCTTTCCAGTGTTGTCTCATTTTTATTTTATATCTTATTCCGAGGAGCTTCCAAAGTGATATGAATGATGACATTGTTTACGGTTCATTTCATTTTATTCTCAATAATATAACCAATATGAAAATCAATGAAACATTTACAAAAATGCAACCTTAAGCCTTTACTATTCTTGTGACTTTGGACACTTTATTTAACCTCTCTGAATTTTATTATGTCATGTGGAAAATGAATTCTGATAATACTTGCTACTTGTTAGGATTATACCAATGCTAAAAGCAGTGACATATTTAAAGTGCTCTGCACCGTGTCTGCCACCTGGTTCAGTAAATAAGGAGTAAGTGAAGAACTTGTGATATAGGTTCCCACTGGGTATACAGGGGCTCACAGAAGGGACTAATCAGTTCTACCTGCCCTGGACACAGCAGTGGGGAGCGGCTGAAAGAGTTTCACCTTTTCCAGAAGGAATGAGGTTGGTGAGGAAATTTCAGGGAAAGGGGTAAGTCGTGAGTACAGAAAATGTGAGGCAATATTAGTTTCAGAGGCTGCAAACAAATCTGAAATGTCTAGAGCAGAGTCTATGATATGAAATATAGATAGAGGTGCAGCTGGAGATAAAGCTGGGGTCAGAATGTGATAGGTACTTAGTGCTATATTAAGAAGTTTGGAGTTTCTGTAGGTAATGGGTTTTATGCACAGGAGCCATCTGGTCAGGTTTTACTGTAGAGAACTTTTTTCTTGGAGACATCATGGCCAGTAAACTGGGAGATAGGCAGGAAGACCAGTGAAGAACTCTGAGGTCTGGGAACTAATTGGACCTAGAGCAGAAGCCAAAGTGGGGA
Organism: Rhinolophus sinicus; assembly: GCF_057876585.1. Taxonomy (NCBI): domain Eukaryota; kingdom Metazoa; phylum Chordata; class Mammalia; order Chiroptera; family Rhinolophidae; genus Rhinolophus; species Rhinolophus sinicus. Next base: position 44,671,065 of record NC_142501.1, on the reverse strand, counting down.
AGCATTAGGGGAGAAGGGGAAGGAAACGGGAGGATGACGCCGGGGTCTCACTTGGAAGAGAGGTGGGTTGGACAGTGTTGCTTAGTTTCCTGAGGTTATTGTAACAAATTACCACAAATTCATTGGCTTAACACAACAGAACTTTATTCTCTCACAATGCTTGAGGCCAGCAGTCTGAAATCATTGCTTAGCTGAAACCAAGGCGTTCGTAGGGCCACTCTCCCTCTGGAAGCTCTAGTGGAGCATTCAGCCATTCCTTGCCTTTTCCAGCTTCTGGTGGTGGCTACTAGCATATCTTGGCTTGTGGCTGCACCACTTCAGTCTTTAAAGGTAGAGTCTAGAAAACTCTTTCTCCTCTATTCACATTCTCCTCTCTTCTGGGTCAAATCTCTGCCTTCTTATAAGAATATACTCGTATGTGATTGCATTTAAGACCCACTCAGATAATCCAGGACAGTATCCTCTCTCATCTGAGGATCTGTATTTTAATCACATTTGTAAAGACCCTCCACTCCCCCAATAAAGTCATATTTATACGTTCCAGTGATTAGGAGCAAACATATTAGGGCCTAACAAACATATTAGGCCCTAATATGTTTGGAGGGCCATTATTCTACGTTCCATGGTTGCCATTTCACTGAGATAGGAAATAGGGGAGCTACAACATTGAGGAAAAGATAGTGAGATTAGTTTTGTACATAAGTTTTAGGTTTTTAAGAAGACCCCATATTCTGTTCTCAGTCTCTTGTTGCCTGCCTATTTTTGTTAACATGATGTTTCTCTTCTTCAGCTGAAATCAAGGATTGAATTCTATATCTTTTTTTCTGAAACTTTGCATCATCCTGAGTTAGCCTTACAATATGTCCAGCCAATGGGTTCTTCTGTTTATTTTTAGCTCAGGCAAACCAAAGCTCTGACATGTCAGATTTTGAAAAAGCCTGGGTTTCCTTTTAAGTAATTTTCAAGAATATTAGTCGTAGGTGAAAGCCTCAGGGGAATCATAAAAGTTTTCATGGTTAATTATCTTCCCCTCAAATTTCTTTTAGGATCTAAACCAAATTCAACCTATGAAAAGGTTGAAACTGTTATTTTTATCCCTGACTTTTTAGCTCAATAGTACTAATTAATAAACACTTTAAATAACCAATTTCAGCTAAACTGAAAAATATCTTAAACTTATTATCTTTTTTTATGTATTACGTTCGGGGGGTAATATGTATCAAGTATGATCAAGTTCTACTTATATGCTCAGTATGAGAGGAAGCTGTTGAGCTGAATTTTCAGTTTGTTTGCTCAACTACAAATCTGAAAATCTATTCTTATTTTCTTGAAAGCCAGATAATCTTGTTAAGTACTTTCCAATGACCCTATCTTTCAGAATTACTTGGTATCTTAGATTCTAACTGACTTTTCAGTAAGCTTCAATTTCAAAATACTTCATTTTTTTCATTTTGAAAGCTTTAGTTTTTACCCATGCACAATCTGTTTCCCCTTGCCATAGAAATTGCAGTTTCAGGAAAAATATTTTTCCTTAAATTCGTATAGCTAAATTTCCAGAGATAATGTTTGTTTAATGAATAAAATAGAGAATGAATAAATGAATCCAAGGGGATTAAGGGTTGCATTCACATCACCTCCAAATATTTGAACAATTTCTGTTCAGTTGGTTAAAGTTTTGATTTCCTTGTCTTTATCTTAAAAAAAAAAAAATCTGCGGAAACCATTTTGTGTGTATGTTTACATAGATACCAAGAACTTCCTAATTTCAATCTGTGAACAATACAATGCCTGAAATAAGGGCCCTGGGTGTGGCCCAGTGAAATGGGATTTTTTTCCAATCCTAGTAAAGCAGTCACTCTCAGATATTTTCAGTTAATGGATGACTTATTAGGGCAAAGGCCCCCAATGCCACCTTCCTCTTCTACCCTTCTTTCCATAATAAAATACCTCACCATATTTAAAGTGTAAAAGCTGATTCTTGTGATTGGATACTGGAACCACTGATTCATTCATTAGATGCTATTGAGGCCTTGCTTATGTGCAAGCCTTTGCTAGGTTCCCTGACTGCCTCAATGATATTTGGTAAACACCTTGATGGCAGTCAATGAGCCTGAGACTACACTGAAAAACAGGTAAACAAAAGTGCCTTAATAATATCCTATATTTTTGTTAAACCTAGAATCATTTTGATTATAAATACAGAACAATTTGCAGGGAAGATTATATGATACAGAGATGTGGTTCTCTGTCCACATCTGGAAGATTTATGCTGGATAATGTTTATAAAATGTTAAAGCATTATTCAGCTCAATAGGCCATATTTTTATTCCTACGGAAAATTAAATAGAACAGTTTTTTGTTTAGCTCTATTTACAAGCTATGTTTTTGTTCTTATTAAAAATTAAATAGAACAATTCCACTCAGGTACAGCAGTAGAGCCCCTTTATTTGTTGTCTAAGCTTTGTTAGGCACAAGTAACAGTGCGTTTTGAAACTCACTTCATACCTTCAGTTTGGGGACTCATGCCCTATAACAAGTTATATTGTACATTTTGTTAAATTAGCATTTTAAAAGGTCACAAATAGTAAGATTGTCTTTACTCTGAAACTATTAACTTTAACATTCGTAATAGATTTTCTAAAGTAGATCTTTTTTTTCGAAGTTATGTCTGTGTTAGGGTAATGATATTTGCTACCCTTTTAAAGCTTTTTTTTTTTTTTAAATTCAATACTTACTACACTATTAAAGAACAATATTTATTAGGTGATTGCATTTACTGACTAGAAAAGAGCAGCAGGCCTTCAACTTTCTGTTAACTCACTTAAAAATCCCTTTTTCCTTAACAGAGATCGTGTTATTATGCTCATTTTACATAAGAATTTGTTTTAATTTTCAACTAATAAAGCCTCATTATATATAAATATAAGAAAAAGATACTTGAGCTTTTTCAAAACAAGGTACCCATTTCAAGATACACATTTGTTTAGGTTATTTTAATTATTAATATATAGACATACCTATAAATTGCTTTTTTTTCTAGTATATTTTAAAAAATAGTTGGGATATGCTATTCTGTACTACCCAGAGAGGGGCCCATTTGTCATTGTTCTCGGATCCCATGTAATTTAAAGGGAAGCTAGCACAATGTCTGGAAACCTTGATGTTCTGCAAATGAAGCAGGAAAATGTCCTCAAATTCCTTGCAGCAGAAACCTACCTAGGTGGCACCAACTTCGACTTCCAAATGTACATCTACTAAAGGAAAAGTGATGGCATCTACATCATAAATCTGAAGAGAACCTGGGAGAAGCTTCTGCTGGCAGCTTCTGCCATTGAAAACCAGGCTGCTGTCAGGGTCCTGTCATCCTGTCGCTGGCCAGCGAGTTGTGCTGAAGTTTGCTGCTGCCACGGCAGCCACTCCTATTGCTGGCTGCTTCACTCCTGGGACCTTCGCTAACCAGACCCAGGCAGCCTCCCGAGAGCCGGGACTTCTGGTGGTCACCAATCCCAGGGCTGTCCACCAGCCTCTCACAGAGGTGTCTCAAGTTAACCCGTGGACCATTGCTCTGTGTAACACAGACTGTCCTCTGTGTTATGACATTGCCATCCCATACAACAAGGGAGCTCACCAAGTGGATCTGATGTGAATGCTAGCCCGAGAAGCTCTGTGCATGTGTGACACCATGTCCCATGAACACCTGCGGGAGGTCGCACCTGATCTCTACCTCTACAGAAATCCTGAAGAGATTATGAAGGAAGAGTAGGCCACTGCTGAAAAGGCTGTGACCAAGGAGGAATTTCATGGTTTCACTGCTGCTCAACTTGAGGTCACAGACCGGTCTAAAGGTGTGTGGGGGCCCTCTGTGCCTATTCAGCAGTTTCCTACTGAACACTTGAGTGCTCAGCCAGCCACTGAAGACTGGTCTGTAGCCCCCACTGCTCAGACCACTGAGTGGGAAGGAACAACCAGAGTGGTCTTACAGTTGATGGAAAATAAACAGTTACTAAAACAAAACAAAAATAGTTGGGATACAGTGTGAGGGATATAAATGATAAACGTCTAAGTTTTGCTTTATCTTGTGCACCTGAAACTAATAAAAATAAAAAAATAAAATAAAAAAGTAAAAAATAAAATAAAATAAAAGTTTACCAAGTTAAAAAAAAAAATAGTTGGGCTAAGAACTAACCATTGTCCTTTTTTTTTTTTTTTTAGTTGTAGCTGAAGAACTTTGACTTTGTTTTTAGGTTATTGCTCCTTCTCCCCACAATATACTTATTTTATATACCATCCAATATTGCTATTTAGGTACTTCTGTGAATTTGTCTTCCTAGGAAAATTCAGGCTTCTTGAAATAAGGGAATATGTCTTTAATATGTATTGTATCTTTGGTTGTGCTTAGTTAGATCTTAGGCATAGAGTATTTGCTTGAAAAATATTTGCAGAATTGCACTGAAGTTTAAGGAGAATTTCTATTTTCCAGGTAGAGAAAGGTAAACCTGAGATGTCATTTTCAGAGGCTAACTGGCTGTATAGGTTTTGGAATGCCAATTGAGAATAAAATTTATTATGGTCAATAAAACTGTAATATTCATGTTTGGCCACTAAACACAGTTCTGTGCTAATAACTATACAAGAAAGTATCTTAAAATCAGAAGGTGACTTGTTGAGCATAAAATCAGAGCAGGCAAGATTATCGGATGAGCTAACTGACAACTGTCATCGCGAGGAATACTTGATGCATCCATCTGCCCTAAACACTAACATTTATGAGGATTGAATAGTGAAGGAGTAAGTCAGGGAAGTCTTTCTCCTGGATGGTCCTAGAAAGGCGTTACTAAATTCTTGCTTATCAACTTCTATTTCAGGTTTCATACAAAATATACTTCTTCCATTAATCCAGTATCTTCAGGCAGATTAGAGTTTGATTGACCTTAGCTTTAGTTATACTGTTTCAGTTATGCTCATTTAAGTCCATAATCCAAGCATTTTTAATTGAAATTTGAGGATGAGTGGTTACTAGAACAACTCAGGCAATTCACAGATCATAATTTTGAATACATTATTTCTTCAGGTACATTTTCTAAAACATACGCTGTATTTTTCCATAATTTATTTTCAGGAATTTGCTCTCTTCCTTGGTTTGGCTACATCTAGATTTACAGAATACAAAGACACGTTCAGGACTTTTCACCTGATGAAGTTTGACATCAATGGTATAAAATTATAGACATTAAGGTATAGTCATTCTAGCTCAAGCAGATGACCCCCATGAAGGGAAGGAGTAGCCTTCCCATTATAAATATCTAATCACAATCTTGTATACCTGAAGCTACTACAATATTGTATGTCAACTGTAATTGAAAAGTTAAAAAAAAGAAAGCTGATGTGATGCATGTGCGTGTGTGTGCATGTACTATTTTTTAAAGCACCTCATGGAAAACAAAAATATTTTCCTCTTAAGTACAGTTATGTTTGGCCTTCTTTCTCTTCATTCCGTAGGCAGCGTCTCTCTTCATATTAGTCCATGAACTGGAATTTATTTTATTTTATACTCCAGTTGCTCAATGAGTAGGTATAATTTTGAGAACTTCTACATTTTCAACATTCACAGGAAAACAAGTTGTTTCTTGTGGACTTCTCTAGATTGTGTGGCATTTTGTGAAGAACAGGGAAATCAGATTCAGAAGGAGTTGGCTGCATTGGATTATTCTGTACCGGGTTGTGTGCGCTTACTCATTTACTCAGTATCTCTGAGCCTCAGCTTAGTTTCATTTCTTATAAAAACGGCCTCAGTAATAACACCTATCTCACTTAATGTGAATGTGCTTTGTTTCTAATAGGATTTGGGAAGTTGAAAATCTTGCATTCCTACCATAAATCCAGACTGGATGATGTATTTTGATAATCCCTGGTATTTGGCAGGCTATTCGTCATTTAAGAATATTTGCCTTTTCCAAACTTTAAAATCATAGGTTTGAATAAGCAGTCTTTGGGAATTAAATGTAGTCAGAGATAGTCCATTCTATTACATTCATATGACCAAAGTATAGATGAAATGTATCATCAGACAATGGGAAAGTTCAACTGTAAATTTCAGGGGCTGTTATGAAGAGTTTATGGAGTTTTATTTCTTATTATATAAAGGATCTAAGATTTTTTTGTTTCTTTGTTAGTTTTTGACCTTATTATGTGTTATGGATCAAAATGACTGGAAGAAATAATGTAACCAGTAAAATCTGTGATTAAGAATAATTATCTTTATTGTTGATAGAAATCTATTGTATGTTTGTGGGTAAAAATTATAGTATTTTTAGAAAAACAAAGCACTGAAATTAGATGATTTTCTTTTAAATATGTGTGTAACATAGTTTTTGAATCCCATCCACATTACAGTATTTTCCACTGATATCTCTGGATTTTTATGAACTCTGAAAGAAGGAGTTGAATTGCATTTTTTGGGGGTGCACTTAATGAGCAAAAACTGGTGACACAGGAAGAGCTGGAAAATTTCTTTTCATAAAGAAGAGTAAGTGGAGAAGTACTTTTTGTAAACATACATCACATTAATTTCTCAAATAGAAATGTTTTAATTTACTGTTTACCAATCATTGCTGGAGTCACAGTGTCTACATAGGGGACAGAAGGATTATTTTAATTTGATTTCTGACTAGGGTCTTTGACTCTGACTTAATTCCAAATATAAATATGTCTATTATTTTCTAGGAATATTTCAAGACATAATCTCATTTTTTTTTATTTTTTATTTTTTGGTCTGTGCTTGTTCAGTGTACAGTGAGTCCATGGAAGCTGTAACTTTTGAGAGACTGAGATAAGGAAGGATTTCAGATTGATATAAAAAAAAGAAGGCCTTTCAAATACCAAGGACGGAACAGATGAATGCACATGAGTTATAGTCCTGGTGGAGAAATAGGAAAGCTTAAACATGAGCTTCTTATCAGTATTAAATATAGTAATATAATTTAGCTGTTACAAATTATTACCAAATAACGGAGGATGAATATGAGGTAGAACTAACTTCAGGAAACTTCAAACACAGATTTAACTTTTGGAACTTTCATACTAGACAGCCAAGTTTTTCAGACAAGGATACGGCTTCAAATGATCACGTTTTAGGAAAAAAACTACTTTTAGATAGAAATTTTTCTAGTAATTGACTGTCTTATTAATGAGCATAGTGAACTTTTTGTATTTTTATTTTTTGTTATTACTCAGGGTTATTGTTGTGAGCATAAAGTAAAGGACTGCATTACTATCATTAAAGGTTAACAGGGTATCCCAATACCAGAAGAATCCAGATTTCACACTTTCTGAGTTTCCATTTTTATTCTGTTGTAGATGTGGAAATATCTGTAAAAAAAAACACACAAAAAACAAACACTAAATAGGTGCTAATAAAGGCCTTGTCTGCCTTTTTAATCTTTTCCTCTACTAAGAAGAATCTTCAAGGAAGATGTATATGTTCATCTTAAATTCCCAAACCATAATAGCAGCATAACACTGATTAGGCTTGATGTCACCCAAATGTCAATAGGTGGTGCTTCACTGTTGCCTTCTAATTGTATGGATTAATGTGAGCATGTGCTCTGAATCCCAAACTATTTTGCAGTAGTAAAAACTCACAGTTCAGTTCAGGAAACATTTTGGGCATCTATGTACTCTTTAATGAAGGGATAAAAGGAAACCTAAAGCAGTTAATTCTGTCAGAGATTTTGATCTCAGAATGTAGAGAGTCTTGTTATTGGCTACCTGCAGTGGAAGGCTAAACAAATAAGCCCCCTTGGCCTCCCAAACTCCAGTGATGTTCTTTAAATAGTACAAGCAGATCTTTAGCAAGTTTTAATTAATCATGTATACATTGGGGGTGCCAAAAGAATGTATACAAGTGGACACTTTGGTCAATGATGCTCAAGCAGTAGTTCGCTGTAATCAGAAGTGCCTGGACGCTGATGGTAACCTCTTTGAGCACCTCTTGTAATTGCAGAAGTCAAACGTGACTTGTATTCAACTTTTGTTATCGGTATATATTGAGTATTACAATTTTAATACAGTTTTCTTTTCTTAAAATGTTTATACATTGTTTTGGCACTGTGTGTGTGTGTGTGTGTGTATTTATGTACATACACACATATATATATATACATATATATACACTGTACACACACTATATTGAATATATACACATTTATGTAAGTATATATTTATATAAATAATTTGGCCTATATTCGTCTAACATTTTCTATTTTATTCAACAGAAATCTTCTCGACAGAGACACCTTTTCTAAATCTGACCCAAGTAAGTGTCTATTAAATTGCTTTTTAAACAGTGTACTTATTTTACTTACTTGATTTTGCAAAAATTGTATGAAACTCATAGTTTGTTTTAAAGCCTATAAAGCAAGAAGGGGAATGATCTCAAGCCTTTGCATACTCATCTCTCTGAAAAATACTTTGGCTAAAGAGGGTGTTGCTTAGCAATTTGAAAATAAGATAGAAATGCAGATGACCCCATATAGCACAGTTCAGCTTTGAAATTACAACCTCATGTTATGGCCATATGGTAGAAATTATATTTGAAAGACGATCATAATGGACCATGATTTAGTCACTGAGTAATATTTTCTCTCTCTCTCTTTTTTTTTTTTTTTTTGGTAAATAAAAGCAGTATATAAAGGCATATACAACCAAATAAAATATATAACATCTTTTTGTGTGAGCTGAATTTTTTCATTTCTAATTAGAGATTTTGAAAATTAGAGATAACTTGTGAAATTAAAAAAAAAAACAAACTTTGACTTAGAAAACAGGAGAATTAATGTATAAATCATCTAGTGTTTACAAATCTTGTAATATTTAGAAATTGATATCCAGCAGCTCTCCATCTCTACAAATATGTGAAGAAATGTAGTTTAATTATAGGGGAAAGGATTATGTCAGAAGTTAGAATTCTTGAGGTAGTCATTGGGAAATAGCATTATCATTTGTGGGTATAAAAATTTCTAGGGCTCATTTGACAAATGGGTGAGACTTTTTTTTAATCTCTAATCTTTACCCTAAACTCTTAATCTTCCTTTTGCAAGTTCCCTTTGTGGTTGACAAGATTTCTTACCTGTTTACAATGGCTATGCTTTGGAGATATTGTGGGTTTTGTTACAGACCACCACAATAAAGCAAATATTGCAATAAAGAGAATCACACAGATTTTTTTGGTTTCCAAGTGAATACAAAAATTATGTTTACACTATACTATTGTCCATTAAGTGTGGAATGTCATTATGTCTAAAAAATTCATACCTTAATTAAAGAGTACTTTATTGCTAACAAATGCTATCTGTCATCTGAGCTTTCAGTGAGTAGTAATCTTTTTGCTGGTAGACGGTATTACCACAGTGTTGATGGCTGCTGACTGATCAGGATGGCGGTTGCTGAAGGTTGGGGTGGCTGTGGCAATTTCTTAAAATAAGACAACAACGAAGTTTGTCACATTGATTGACTCTTCCTTCCCTGAACTATTTCCCTATAGCATGGGTTTGATAGCATTTACAGCAGTTTGATAGCATTTACCCATGGCAGAACTTCTTTAAAAATTGGAGTCAATCCTTTCAAACCCTGCTGTTGCTTTATCAACTAAGTTTATGTAATGTTCTAAATCCTTTGTTGTCATTTCACTGGTCTTCACAGTATCTTCACTAAGGTAGATTCCATCTCAAGAAATCACTTTTCTTTGCTCATCCATAGGAAGCAACTCCTCATCCATTAAATTTATACCATGAGATTACAGCAGTTCAGTCACATCTTCAGACTCCACTTGTAATTCTAGTTCTCTTTCTATTTCCACCACATTTGCAGTTATTTCCTGAAGTCTTGAACCTCTCAAAGTCATCCATGAGGTTTGGAATTCCAAACTCTTCCAAACTCTTGTTAATGTTGATATTTTGACCTCATCCCATGAGTCACAAATGTTCTTAATGTCATCTAGAATGGTGAATCCTTTCCTGAAGGTTTTCAATTTACTTTGCCCAGATTCATTAGAGGAATTACAATGTATTGGCCTAATTTCAATATTGCTGTGTCTCAGGGAATAGGCAGGTCTGATGAGAGGGTGAGAGATGCAGGAATGGCCAGTCAGTGGAGCAGTCAGAACACACACAACATTTATCAGTTAAATTTGCCATCTTATGTTGGCACCCCCAAACAATTATAATAATATCTATCGTAAAAGATCACTGATCACAGATCACTATAGCAAATATAATAATAATGAAAATATTAAAAATATTGAGAGAATTACTAAAATGTGACAGAGAGACATGAAGTGACCAAATGCTGTTGGATAAATGGACTTGCTCTACACAGAGTTGCCACGTACCTTCTATTTGAAAAAACCGAAATATCTACAAAGTGCGATAAAATGAGATATGCCTGTATTGAGGATTGGAGTTACAGAAATTACGTATAGAGATTGTCCTTCCTATGATGGCTTTGAGCACAATAGGTATTTTAAAAAAGCTTCTAGTAACTTACTGAAATATTTCAAACTGTTAAACTTTAAATTAAAAATTTATCTACATCTCTAGCATAATGTGTAAGACATTAGTAAATCATTGTTATTTTTTTTATGTGCCAAGATCTATATATTAAGTTCTAAAGATCTGATATTGTTTATTTTTTATTTACAAAATATTTCAATCCTTTAATAATTTACTAGCAATTTTCTTGCAAGTGTAAGGCTAGGGATTAGGAACTAATTTTGATGTTGGTTTTGGACAGTTGAAAAACAAATTATACACGTTTATATCTGATGCTTATCAATGACATATATATTTCCATCTTTTATAGTTTGTGTCTTATATGTACAAGGAGTTGGAAATAAAGAATGGAGAGAGGTAAGGATTAATTTTTTTTTTAAATCACTGTGCTGGAAGATACGGTATAAGTTACAATTTGATCAAGATGCTACTTTCCTGTTTTTAGTTGTTTTAAGTCTTTAAAACCCAAAGATTGAATTTCTTCTTCATTTTATGAAAGTAACCTTTGTGTTTTATTTTTAATAATTCTGAATGTTTGGCTGATTTATGACCTTCCTGTGGAATATTCTAGCCTTGAAACTTGTGTTTTCCTCAGTCAAAAGTAAATTTAATGTGTTGCAATCCTTATGTAATTGAAGTCTGTGGACTTAGTCTCACTTTAGAGGTCAGCTGCTGATTTTATAAAATATCATATTAACAGATTTTATGAGTGTGGTGTGTGATATCAGCTATCACCTGCTTTTTGCCAGTTAGTAATTTATTATTTGAAAATAAAGAAGAAACTCAGTTTCCTAATACAAATATACCTTGTTTAGTGAAACAAAAGCAAGGAGACAGAGTTATTAGTTAATTTATTTTATAGAGTATATCTATGTGCAAATGTAAGGATGCATGCTGGAGGGGAATAAAGCATATTAAAATAAAAGGTATTTCCATGTGCTTGCTTGTAGATGCTGGTTACCTCAAGAAGTTAGTGCATTGTTTTAATGAGGTTACAGTTTCCGGCGAGATTTCCCCAGTGAGATTTGTGCTATTTGTTGCCACAGACTGCTATGCAGCCAGCCATTTTACCAATGTGTCTTGATCGTGAGATAGATGGTTAAGAATAGATCATTGCAATTTATTCTCAAAACTGAGAGAATAAACCAATTCAAAATTGTCCCTACTGATATGGGTACATGGGATACTGAGCACCAGTTTCTCTTATCTAATTCTGTCTGCACATTTCCATATGTTTATTCGATATTTATGTCAAACTCTACATAACCAAATATAAATTCACCATGCCTACTTCTTCTTTGCTCCAAATATAGCTAATAACGTTACCGACATCAAAATGCAGTTTTTGCAGCCATCCCGGACTCTCTTTCCCACACCTTCCCTATTGAATCAATTATCCAGTATTATGAATTCTCTTTCACACACAAAAAAATCTCAGATGAGCTACCTTTTTATTCAAACCCATGTTATCTTTTGTCGTCTGATGAGTCTTGTTTCTCTAATTATTCCTTTGATTATTTTCCTAAAAGATATGTTTTCCTTTTGTCATTCACTCTGCAGTTCCCTTTCAAAGGCCTGGGACAATCCATTGGAACTACTAACTGAGCATAGGTCAGGCTAGACAGCGCTGAGCATTTACCAGGATGGTTCAGAAAATAGCATTATCTGAGGGACCAATAAAGGAACTGAGCTGAGAATCCATGAGGTATAGGAGCAGGCATCTGAACCAATGTAATTCCCTCTTGACGAGACTTTCCTATTGCCTAAGTGATGAGATATAAATTTCTTACTTAATTTATAAGGTCTTTTGTAATAATAATGACTAACTAATGTTCTGAGCCCTTTATATATATTGACTAATTTCGTTTGCACAACAACCTTAACAGGTAGATGTTTTTAAATGAGGAAACTGAAGCACAGAAACCTTAAGTGACTTGACCAAAGTTACCCATTATTAAAAACAGAGCAGAGATTTCAACCCCGGTCATCTGCCTCCAGAGCCCCTGCTATTAGACTTCCTTTACAGAATCCTTATCTAATCCCAATTTTTGCATTCTGGTGTTATTAATGGAAATAAATTCTAAAAATTGATCTTTGGGGCTTTATAATTATTTTCTTAAGCTTGACTCTGACAAATAAGAGCGGGAGGCCAACTATTTAGGGAAAATGGCATAATTTTAAAATAATAAAAAAAGAAAACAATATTTTACATGTTTATTTTTTCTCTTGGAAGGACTAGAAAGTATTAGTAAGAGGTCAAAGGTGACATAAAATAGTCAAAGGTGATATAAAACTTGAGAAAGTAATGAGAAATAGGACCCAGAATCACATAGAGTAGATAGAAGCAGTTGGATGAATCTGAGGAGATACCAGTTAAAAGGCAATTGCAACAGACAGAATTTCAAAAGAATTAAAGGTGTTATGAACTAGAGAATGATATAGAAGTATAGAAAGGAAATGCCAGATACAAGAGACAAGCATTTTGTAGCTAAAATCCATTGCATTTAGTAGCTAATTGAACTTGCTGGATAAATGAAAGGGGTGGCAAAATGAAATACACTATATATATTATTAAATTCCCAAAACCCATTTGATAAAGACAGTTTCCTTGTTTTCAGAGTTAGTATGATGTAGTGGTTAAGGGAGTGCACTTGACCTCTCAGTGTCTCTGTTTCCCCCTCTGTAATATGGGGAATGATGGTAATGATTCTAGCTCATGTAGTTGTCGTGAGGATTAAATATGAACCACTGATAACAGTGTCTGGCACACAGTAAGCATTATAGGATTAAGGACACACTGGGACTCTAAGAGATCAAAAATCTTATAAGCATAACCAAACTCATAAGTAGCAGGTAAGTAAATTCTGTAAAATTCTGTAAAATTCATTGTGTAAGTGCAGTAGTTGATGGGAAAATGACATATGGGATTTACTTGGCCTCAAACCTAATATGCAGCTGTGGTGTTTCACAGCTGCTAAAAAGCTAATGTAATCTGAGGATTCATTGATGGATGTACAGTGCTTACATCAAAAAAGATAATGCTATTATGTTGAGCTACATGAAATTGTCATTTCTGTAGGTCAGAAATGGTGGAGTGTTGGATATTTCATGTGATTCAATCAAATATTATTGTATTTTGCTCTGGTGGGAACAAATCTGGAGTGTTACTTTTCAGTTCTACATTTGAGACCATTGAAATCCCAAGTATGTATTTAAGGAGGGCTACCATCTTGAAGAGAGGGATGGAACTATACCATGTAAATGAAGGAATATTTAACCTGAAAGATGCAAAGACTCTGAATAATCATAATGATTGTCCTCAGATTCTTAAAGTATCTTCATTTAGAAATGGGGATTACTTACTTGATATTGAAACATAAAAAGGGAAACAAAAATTTTGACCCAAAGTATTGAGAGACAAAGAGGCATTATTTGTTCTACTATGAGGAAGACCTTTGTAACATTTAGAGTATCCCAGTGTAGTATGTGTTTTCTAGAACTATATCCTGGGACTCTAGTGGTTGTCTTGTATTCAAACCTGTGTTAGACTGATTCATCAGGTAAGAAGTCATACTTGATTAGCTCTAATTTCCTCACAATTTTATGGTGGTATAGAGTTTTAAAAGAGTTTTCTACTCATTTTATCAGTTCATTCAAGTATCTTTTCAGTATTGAACATTAATTTACAAGATAATGACAAAAACCAGTATGATAATTTGAGGGAGGAAGAAACTTCCTTCTGCCCTTCTAGATTCTTTCAGTTGGTCTAATAATCAAATATATATATGAGACAGATTAACAAGAGAAAATGATCAAATTTAATGACATACATATGTATGGGAACCCCACATACATGAGAGAGTTAGAGGCCCAGAGTACATGAGTGGGGTCAGAGACAGAAAGGAAAAATGAGGTATATATGGCATTCTGAGCTAAGGATGAGGTAAGGTACCCATGTCAGTGGAAACGAAGGTCATTGCAAGACAATAAAAAGACTACATGTTCAATAATTAGTTTTCCCTGCAGTATAGATAGGTCATAAAAAGTTATTTCTGGTGATAACTCTTATTATGGGAAAGGCCCCTTATTTAAATTCTTTAAAGGAGAGATAAAAGTTTTTTGTGAGCCCATGGTGTCTCCGTTGCCTTCAGCTCAAAATAATCCACATGCCCAGGTAGCACATCTTGGGGAGGCCTGTTCTGAACCCCATCAAGAATCACTCTCAGGATATTTGGAATCATACAAATAAAATAATATTATAGATGCTTTATCAATTTTAAATATATCTATCCATTTATTCATTTGGCCTATATTTATTGGGTACTTATCATGTAGCTACAGTGGTGAATAAAATTTTAAAATAGCATTTTTACCTCAAGGAGCATGCAATATAGTTGGAGAGTTTTACCAGGAACTTCAGTGTGTCTGTGCAATCAGGTTACTGTTTAGGTATCAACACTATGTCAATAATACAGTAGTTGTGTTTGAATTTAAATGTATTCTGGAAAAGTACATAGTAACTAGCCACATGATTTTGTGTTCTGAGATGAATTACTTTCAGCTAGATAGTAAGGAAGAATAAAATAATAAAAGCTTAAATATATTGAAACAAATGTTCCAAATAAAGTGATAGAAAAATTAATTTAAATGTCTTCTGTAGTTAAAATCTGAAATTTAAAAAATTGTATCTGACACTATTAAAATTACCTGCACATGTTCAATAAATTCTTTATAATGATTGTGAATTACCAAAAGTTTTCAAAGTAATGGCTCTTTTAAAACTAAAATTATATTTTAGTGCATAACAATTTCGGAGCTAGAAATGATACTTTAAGTGCCACGAATTATGAAAATATAAAAACCTCTTAGTGGTGAGTGGCAATAGCAAAATAACATCCCTAAGGATCTGTGCTTGACTGAGAGGTTCTGAAAATGTTGCAGTTAACTTCTTTAAGTTTTAGTTATCCATTGGTAATCTATTTTGTGAATTACTTTTTTTTTTATTAAAGATTTTATTGAGGAAGGGGAACAGGACTTTATTGGGGAACAGTGTATACTTCTAGGACTTTTGCCAGGTCAAGTTGTTGTCCTTTCAGTCTTAGTTGTGGAGGGCGCAGTTCACCTCCAGATCCAGTTGCTGTTGTTAGTTGCAAGGGGCACAGCCCACCATCCCTGTGGGAGTCGAACCGGCAACCTTGTGGTTGAGAGCCCATGCTCCAACCAACTGAGCCATCTGGGAGCTCAGTGGCAGCTTAGCTCAAGGTGCCCTATTCAATCTTAGTTGCAGGGGGCAGAGCCCACCATCCTTGCGGGACTCGAGGAATCGAACTGGCAACCTTGTGGTTGAGAGCCCACTGGCCCATGTGGGAATCGAACCGGCAGCCTTCAGCCTTACGAGCATGGAGCTCCAACTGCCTGAGCCACTGGGCTGGCCCTGTGAATTACTTTTAAACATTTAAAATTATAGAGCTGGTTCCCAATTCTCTCAGTTAGCATGTGATGAAAGCAAGCAAGCTGGAGTTGTTTATAACCCACAGTGGTTGTAGTATGGAGGCAAATCTACTGCCAAATGCTGATTAGTACAGTTTGACATTGTCTCTTCTTCTGCGCCATCCCATTGACACTGAGCTACTTTAACATTTATTCATCGCCATTCTAAACAATATATGCATAATATATAAAACACACATACACACATAAACAGAAAAGATGAGAAAATTCTTCATACTTCAGTTTAAATGCTACTTTACCTAGTAGTCTTTTCTAATTTTCACAACTAGCATTTTCTCCTTGCACCTTTGAAATTCCCAAACTTCTGTATCTTTCTTATGGTCCTCGTCATCTTTTACTTGATCATTCAACAAACATCAAGGACTTTTTTGTGAACCTATTTTCTTATGTCTTAGCTTCACTTTTTAACTCAGTGCTCCTTAAAGGTCAAGCTTCTGCACTAGAGCATTTAGGACAGGGCTTTATTCTTAGTAGGTGCTCAATTACTACTTGTTGAAAAGATACATTTGAGGATATCCTCAATTACACACACACTTACCATGGTTTCAGAATTTATGAGTTGGAAGAATCCCGTTAGATCGTTTGGTACAAAGGTCACATGTTTCATGTGAGAACATTTATGTGATATGCTAATTAGCTCTGAGAGCCCAAATCTTGTTCTCCCTGCTCTTTACCATAACTTTAATGACATAATTTTGAAACTTGAATTATAGCATCTCTTAAAAACATGCTATTTACCTCTTAAAGCTTAGGAGATAGTCATTTTATTCTCTCATTTTTGTACTATAGAAATCTTAGAGTGAAACACCTAAAGTTACTGGTAGAGGAAAGAGGAAGCTGTCTTTACACAGCAATGTTGCTAAACTATTGAGGGTCCTGCATGGCTACCGACACTGTCTTCACTATTGGATTCATGTTGCAGAACAACTGAATATTTTGGTTTGGTTTGGTTTTCTTTTAAAAAAAAAAATTTTAATTATGATATACTGCTGAGCATTCACTTTGTAGAGGTTGTATTCCTCTAGTAGATATTTGAAGGATTCTCACTATAGGTATCGTGACTTCTCCACTTTGACTGATTGAGGAGATTGTAACAGAAAACTTTTGATGTTCTCTTATAAGAACAGTAGTATAGCATGTGGTTGTAAGAACTTCATAAAACCAATATATTTTATGGAATGTATAGTCAGTCTTAAGGCATTACTGTTTTAGTGAGAATATGTTGTGTGTTCCTAAGGAAAATACTGTATACACTTATTTAGATTCCCAATGTCAGCCATACTAGTTTTGGAAAAAAGACTGCAGATTGTCCTTGAGAGTTTTCTATTTAGAAAAGGACGTAAAATAGTTTTTCAAATATTCCTGGCTACAGATAATTAGAAGCTGTGGCTTACTATAAGTTGCCCATAGTTTATAAGGCTAAGTTAAAGTCTCTTAGCTTTGTCAATGTGCTGAAACTTCCTGGCTTTGCTTCTCTGTCCATCGTAATCTGAATTTTCTCTTTTCTTTGTCACTGGTTGTTCCAAGCTAAAATTGGGTAACACTAACTAACACTTCTCTCTCTCTAGCATTGGGCCCATCACCTCTTGGCTGCCTTTGCATCCTGTAATAATCCCAAACAATAAATTTTGTATTTTATCTACCTTTTGTGGTTCTCAACAGGAATGTTGGTGTGTTACAGTGACTTCATTAGAGCTGGAGGCAGAAGTCCTAATGTCTGCTAATAATTGCTGAATATTGAATAGGAAAAATTAGTGATAACTTGAGGCTTTGAATGATTTTATATTTCTCCAAAATGGATTTGCTCTTGCTTTTGGGTAGACAGCGAAGTTAGGAAGAATTCACCTTAATTTAGTTAAAGATTTGACTAACTCTAAGCTGAACTTCATTCCACCTGAGAAATGTTTTTCTGATTAATTCATCCTTACTCCTTGATATAGCCTTTGAGGGTCTCAACCCACAGCCTTTGTTACCGTATTTTTAAGCCCCTCCCCCCTTTTTAAAATTCAAACATATTGTCAAGTGGGAAGAAATATAGACTGTACGGGCATATACCCTCTTTGTGAGTTTTTAAAAATTCCATTTTCTTCTCCAGTTTGATGACACTGGAAATCTCTGCTCAGCTTGGCTTCTCCCTTTTAAATTCAGGACCCTACAGGGCTCCTCTTCTGGCTTGTTTTTCCTCCAGGTTTTTGTTTCCACAACTTAAAACTTTTTATTTGCTC
Organism: Rhinolophus sinicus; assembly: GCF_057876585.1. NCBI lineage: Eukaryota > Metazoa > Chordata > Mammalia > Chiroptera > Rhinolophidae > Rhinolophus > Rhinolophus sinicus. The sequence goes on along the minus strand of NC_142501.1, from coordinate 44,652,782 downwards.
TCTGGTGCCTGCAAAGAGATTATTTTAATATTTTGTTCAACTTTTCTAGTTTTCAAGGGAAGAGTTGATTTGAAACGACCCAATTTGCCATTGACAGAACTAAAAGATTGTTGTGACCACTTTTGAATGAAAGTAATTCTCAGATTTAGCTTTGCAATGTTTCTATTTTCTTTTAAAAATCTCAGCAAAAATTTAAATTGAATAAAACTCGTAAAAATAAGTACTGAGAATTTAAGAATCTCATTGCTGAAACTGTGCCTTACAGGTTTATCTTATACAATAATATCAGGAAGGGGAGAAAATGTATTTCAAATCTTAAGAAAAGCAGTAATAGAATTTAATAATTCTTAAAAATCTAGGAATTATTAATTTGAAGGATTTCTAAGAATTTGACTAAAAGTTAATTTTGAGTATTTGAAATATATGATTGCCTACTTTTTAATTAACATCAGTCAACAACATTTATTGTGCATTTGTATGTAGAATTGCTTTTAAATATTCAAAAACACCAGGAATACATTTTTAAAGTTTATTTTCAATTTAATTTAGATAACCATCTACATAAAATAGTCTTACTTAAAATAATTGGGGAATCTAATTTAAATTAAAATGATTAAAATAATCTGCCCAATTCATTTAAAAATATTTTGTCTCATATAAATGAACAACAGATATATAATAAAATTAACCCATAACCCCCAGTAAGAACCTTCCAGATAAACTGAGTCCATTTTTTTTTCCCTCTTCAGATGGTAAAACATGTTACTAATCACAGAATTAATAGCAAGCAAAGACATGGTAAAAGCAGTTCCTTAATATATTGTTATTTTTGGAGTATAATTTAATATTAAAATGTTTTAACTAAAGTTTTAAAATGCTATTAGCTAATTTTAAAAATTGATGGAGTTTAGTCCTTTCTATATTTCATGTGTGACAAAGAGACATGATCAAGGTGTCCTTTTTTTTATGGTTAATAATTTAGGTTCATTTCTAAAAATAGAAGATCCTAAAAAGCCAAAGTCTCTTATGTGAAACATTCTGACTTAATCAAGAATATTAGAAGGAAATCAGTTTACTTCTCTTCCTCTCTCCCTCTGTGTGTGTGTGTGTACACATATATATGCATCTATAACTACATCTCACTGATCTATAATAATGTAAGATCTAAATAAAGCCTTCAGATTTCCTGCTTGTTTTCTTATAAATAAATGAATTTCAGACCACTGATTTGTTAAAACAAATGTCTTGGATAATGAGTTACATGACAGAACTATATCTCTTTCCCTTAGAGAAAAAAGTCCATGGATTCTCTGGTAATCCCAGTGTTTAACTCCCAAGAAGAATTATATAAAATGTAAATCTTCAATTTTGGGTTTCTGCTTGGTATTGTTTTATGCATGTTAAATATGTTTAGTTCTAAACTGAGGTTGTTTTTATTAAATTTATCTTAATATGCCGTCTGCACTATTCAGTTAATCTATTTTTCTCATCTAATCTCTGGAGACTGTCCTCTGTACATTATCACTTGTAAACTGTAATTCTAATAGAATAACTGAATTAAAGATGTGCGCTAGTCCAGATGACCTTTTTCCTTCATCACTTTGAATTCAGTTGAAGAATGAATATGATATTGGGGGTTGTTCTGGGCTATCACAATACGTTAAGCATTTCTGAAAATTTTCTCAAAATAGAGTTCATCTGCTAGGTGCCATAAATAGATAAATATTTTTTCCAGTATTGCTCCTCTGAAGCAGTTTAACAATTAGTTGATTTAGAAATTAGGAGTGTTTCCATCTATCATTTTCTGCAAGATTTGTTCCTAAATTGGAAAAGTACATATTTATCCAATTAGCTCAAGCATAAAACAAAGGGAAACTTTTAAAGACTTGATTGTGAATTGTTTTTTATTTTTTGCTTAAAGTTTTACAAGAAAACAAGGTTTTATGTTCTAACAAAATTAAGTTTATATACTTTTTTCAAATGACTGAAAACTTTTACACTTGGTGAGCAAAAGAACATTTTTTCTAACATTTTTTAAAATTATGAGATGATAAAATTTAATATGTATAATTACGAAAAAGTGCTTGACTGTCCACATATTTGAGTATATTCATTGTGCTAGAGATTATTGTCATCAGGTTTGTAGGTACTTCTGACAATCCAGCATAGTTGATATTCAGAAAAAGATTTTTTAGGCTACAAGTTACAATTCTTTCAGATGTAGTTGTTTCTGGGTGTATACCATCATAAATATTAGTAATTGTCTTTCCTCAAAATTTTAAGCCCCTTTGATCTACATAGCATTATATGCAACTGTACATTTTCCAAGGAATTACAAAAGTTTTATTTAGTAATATAAGGCATTAGCTAAGACAAATTTTATTTGAAGTCAAAAAGATTAATCACTTGGTTGATAGCTAATATATTCCAGCCTCTGGGAAAGAACTGACATATTTCCCATGAGCTGAACTAGTCATCAGTATCTGTGGATCTCTTATTAGTGCCAATTTTCACTTTTCATTATAGAATACATTAACAGGAGCAGTGCTTAAAAGTTTTATGTTTCTGATTTTATAAGTAAAATATACTTATTGCAAGAAATTAGGAAAGACTAAAATACATAATAAAAAAATAGTAGAAGATAATTTCTACATTCCGGTATATCTTCTTCTATTTTTATGTGTATGTATATAAACTTCTATTTTAATCAAAATTGATATTACACTATACATTATCCTTGATATATTTTCCTTGGACAATATATTACAGATCTCCATTAGTTAACCATTTGTTTAATTTTGTACAGGTGCAAATCAAACAGATATGTATGTCTTATACCTTCATGGAGCTTAATTGTCTAAGGAGGGAAATATAAAACAAGCAAATAAATAAAAGTATAATTCCAATATATAAGTATTATGAAGAAAAAAACAGGTAAAGGTGAATAATTTTGGGGGTGGGGACCAACTTTAGAGTTGGGTGTTATATAAAGCCAGAATACTGACATTTGAGCAGAGGCTTAAAGAATGAAAAAAAGTCAGTCACACAAGAGTGGGATTAAGAGCATTGTAGGAAGAAGAAACAGCAGGTGCAAAGGCTACAAGATGGGAGGAGTTTGGGGTGCAAAGGAATCTAAAGGAAGGTCAGCTGGCTGGGACAAAGAGAAAGAGGGAATGCTGTCCCGTGATGAAGTTCAAGCAGTAGATAGGACTAGGTCCCATAGACCAAAGAAAAGAGATTTTATTCCAAGTACTATGGGAAACTATTAAAGACTTTTAGAATGGCGAAATTGCATGACCGTACTTACATTTTTCAAAAGATTCATCTGGCTGTTATATGAGTATGAAGGATGAATTGGAGAGGGGACAAAGATAAGCAGAGATGTGAGTTAGGAGGTTTTTGAGGTGGGTCCATGAGGAAGATGAAAAGCTTCAATTAAGCTGATGATAGGAAGATAGGAACAATGCAGAGAAGTCAAGAGCTGTGTGATGTGTTTTGGAGTTGGAATTAACAATTTGTGCGTTGATAATGAGTAGGAGTTGTTGAATTCAAAAGGAGTTGAGGACGATGACTCCCATTTGTTGCCTAAGGAATCAAGTGGATGGTGGTATCATTTATTGACAAGGGGTGAACTGGGTAAGGACCAGAATTGGGGTGGTGGTTGTGTGTAAAATAAGTAGTTAAAGTTTGTATAATTCTAAGGGGCCTGTAAGACAACCAAATGTCTAAGTCAAGAAGACAGTTATATGCATAAGTCTATACTCAGGTGAGTCTGGGCTGATGATACACATTTGGAAGTTATCAGCATGTAGATGGGATTGAAAGCCAAAGGAGCAGGTAAAATAATAGAAGAGTAAAGATAGACAGATGAAGAGGGCCCAGAACTGTGCTCTGACAATGAGAGATGGCATGCCTGAGAATCGAAGAAGAGGGGAAAAACAGGGGAGTGTGCTGTCAAAAAGCCAGAGAAGACAGCTCCGGAAAGAAAGGAGTGGACAGCTGTGTCAAATGCTGCTGAACAGTCTTGTGTGAGGAGAGCCAGAAAGAGACCACTGGCTTTAGCAACATGAAGGTTACTGGTGATATTGTCAAAAGCCATTTCGGGGCTATGTGTCAGAAGGCATATTATAATAGGTGTCATAATTCATAGATGGTTAGCTAAAATTTTAGTGGCTGCATATTAATCTTCATTTGAGATAGCAGAGATACAAAGCCACCCACATTTGTGGACAAGCCAGTGTTCTCCAAGGAATAAGCTTGTGGGTGTTTTAATGGCTCATAGGCCCTTGGGAATTGCTGGCCTGCAATTCAGTGGTGTTTAACCTGGGGAATTTCGCTCTATCTTTTCCCCTCTGAGTGTGAGTTTTGGTTAAAATCCACACAAAAGGATTTGGGGGCTGGGGAATATGAATATTGACTGAGTTTCTCTTTAAGAGTATTGGCTTTTGCCAGTTTGATGTTCTCTGCTCTGGTTTGGAAACCATTTTACCTCCAGGCAGTAGAAAGCCTGGGAGGGCCCAGGCTCTCTCTGTTTCAGACTTGTATTCCTTGACCTGTGCATTGCTCTTTTGGGGCATGTGGACACTGCCAGCCTGTGGTTATTAGGTACATGCTGTTGTTCTCATTCCTTTAAAATTGGAAATCATGGATAGGCTCATTGTTCAATCATTCCAAAGCCTAATAATATGTTCTGTGCTGAAATAGAGAGTCCTAGATAGAATACAGATTTTGTAGCCTAAGTTACTTGGATTGGGACCCTCTGCCTCAATTTTCTCATCTATAAAGTGGAATAAATAATACCTATCTTTCAAGGTTGTGGTAAAGATTTAAAGTAATGTGTGAACAGTGCTTTGAAACATGTAAGTACTCAATAAATGGTGGCTGCAATTGTTATTATTGTTCAAAGTAAATCTTCAGTATTTTGGAAATGTTGAATTAGTTACCTGGTTATATATAGTTTGTCTATGAAAAGGATTTGGCTTTCAAGTCAGAGAAGAAAGGAGAAAGTGTTACAGCTTGTTATATTAATTTTCAGAAGCTGCTTTTCTAGTTATTTGAATGAACTCAGCACTCATTTCCTGATTTCCCTGAGTAAGTAAGAGGGAATGATTAGATCTCTAAAAACTTTTTTGAAGGGCTTTATTTTATCAAGTTACTTGGATATTTATTGCTTATGTTTTCAAGGAACTATGTTCATTAATACTAAGTACTATACTGTAATAACTAACCATGCAAGCCTTGCTTTTAACCTTTCTCTCACTCTTTCTCAACAGTTTGGAAGGACTGAAGTAATTGATAATACATTAAATCCAGATTTTGTAAGAAAATTTATCCTGGACTACTTTTTTGAAGAAAGAGAGAATCTGCGTTTTGACTTGTAAGTACTACCGAAAATTGCATTTTGATTTTTTTATTTCATTTTTTTAATCTTCGCAAAGTCCCTTTTATTTTTATTTTTGAAAGGTGTTTGCACATAGTTTTCTATTTTTATTTTTTCAATATTGTTTTGTATTGGTTTCAGGTGTACAGCATAATGGTTAGACATTTGTATAACTTACGAAGTGATCCCCACGATAAGTCTAGTATCCACCTGGCACTATACATAGTTATTGCAATATTATCGACTGTATTCCCTATGCTGTACTTTATATCTCCATGGCTGTTTTGTAACTAACAATTGTGTTTCTTCCTCTCTTCACCTTTTTCACCCAGTCCCCCACCCCCTGCCCTATTTGGCAATCATCAGTTTGTTCTCTGTATCTATGAGTCTGTTTCTGTTTTGTTTGTTTATATTGTTCTTTTGATTCCACATATAAAAGTAAGATCATACGGTGTTTGTTTTTCTCAGTCTGACTTATTTCATTGAGCATAATACGCTCTTGGTCCATCCATTAGTCGCAAATGGTAATATTTCATTCTTTTTATGGCAGAGTAATATTCCATTGTGAATGTGTACCCCATCTTCTTTATCCAGTCATCTATTGATGGGCACTTGGGTTGCTTCCATATTTTGGCTATTGTGAATAGTGCTGCAGTGAACATAAGGGTGCATATATCTTTTCAAATTAGTGTTTTGGGTTTCTTTGGATAAATTCCAGAAGTGGATTTGCTGGATCATATAGTAGTTCTATTTTTAATGTTTTGAGGAATCTCCATATTGTTTTCCGTAGTGGCTGCACCAATTTGCAATCCCACCAACAGTGCACGACAGTTCCCTTTTCTCTATATCCTCTTCAATACTTGTTGTTTGTTGATTTATTGATGATGGCCATTCTGACAGATGTGAGGTGATATCTCATTGTGGTTTTAATTTGTATTTCCCTGACGAATAGTGCATTGAGCATCTTTTAATGTGTCTGTTGACCATCTGTATGTTCTCTTTGGAGAAATGCCTACCTAGGTCTTTTGCCCATTTTTACTGGATTATTTGTGGGGTTTTTTTTGTGTTAGGTTTTATGAGTTCTTTATAAATTTTGGATAGTAACCTCTTATCAGAAGTACCATTGGCAAATACTTTCTCCCAATTGGGAGTTTGTCTTTTCATTTTGTTAATGGTTTCCTTTGCTGTACAGAAATGTTTTAGTTTGATATAGTCCCATTTGCTTATTTTTTCTTTTGTTTCTCTTGCCTGAGGAGATATATCCAAGAAAATTTACTAAGAGCATGTTTGAGAGGTTACTGCCTATGCTTTCTTCTAGGAATTTTGTTTCCATTTTTGTACTTAAGTCTTTAATCAATTTTGAGTTTATTTTTGTATATGATCTAACATATTTTTTTTGCATGTATCTGTCCAGTTTTTTCAACACCATTTATTGAATAGACTATCTTTATCCCATTGTATATTCTTGCCTCCTTTTTCATAGATTAATTGACCATATAGACATGGGTTAATTTCTGGGCTCTCTCTTCTATTCCACTGATCTCTGTGTCTGTTTTTATGCCAGTACCATGCCGTTTTGATTACTACAGCCTTGTTTGATATCAGGTAGCATGGCGCCTACGACTTTGTTCTTCTTTCTCAAGCTTTCTTTGGCTACTTGGGGTCTTTGGTGGTTCCATATAAATTTTAGGTAAAACTTGCACTTTCAAAAAATTGATTGCTAAAGGCAATTTTCATAATGTAAGGCTGGGTCCTATGGTTGCACTGAATAATAGATTATATTGGCAGTAAACCAGATAAATTCTATTTAGAACATGCTGTGAGCATTGTCCCCAGCACTGCTTTGCATTCTATAGGCTTTTGGCTACGTTTATTGAAAAAAATAAGTGAACAATTTAACCATGTAAAAATGCTGGGCAGTATATATGGACATTCTTTTAAACCTTTCTGTGTCTCAGTCAATTTCTTACAAGTTCTGCATATACTCCAGAGTGATCTCATCTACTGCTTGGTGGTCGTTCTCTCAGATCTTTAATTTTCTCTAAGCTACTTCTTTGTATAGTACACGGATCTCTGCCTAACTATGGTTTTTTTTTAATCACTTCATGGTGTCATATTTCTAAGACCCAGGATGCTAGAGTCAGAATTTTTGATATTTTTAATATTCTTGTTATTCTTGATGCTGCATCAGGCATATTAAAATATTATCATTAAAATCCACTCCCTGTCCACAGAGAATCTGGAATCAGTCTGTTGATAAGATATTATTACTGAGTTTTTGTTCCACAAAACTGTGGTGATTGTTGAAGTATCTGGATATTGTTAACAAAATCTGTTGAGAGGGAAAAGTATAGCATACACTGTAGTATGTGCTTAATATATTAAAATAATTAAAGAATTTATTAAATCGTAAGTATTTAAAAAGATAGATATCTTATTTTAAATACTAGCTGAAAACAATGAAGTATACTATCCTGTCACAATTTATAAAGATTTTAAAAATCTTACTTGGAAAAGTCATAATTTGCCTCCTAATGTAAAAAAAAAGTTTCTACTGTTAGTAGTCTTTCTCATTTTTCTCTACAATGTGTGCAGTAAAATAACCTGCAGCGCTTGCTCAAAAAAATAAAATTTTATACCAGCCCTTTTCCTTCAAGAATTGTAGGAGTTCTAAGTATTCATTATATTTATCAAATAAAAGTTTTTATGTCCCATTTGGTTTTTATTTCCTGGAAACCCCTTTTGAAGTAATAAAAATGAGGTTCATGAGAAAAAAATCTTATAGTGGAATTTAATGATTTCCTGACTGTGCTTATCATGGAGATTGCACGTAGTGTTTTTTATTTAAAAACAGACATATAAATCATTTAGAATGTGGTTTCATTCTCCCATTGTTCGGAGCCTTATAGTCATTTTAAAATGAATTTTCCTTTTAACACTAGCATGGTATCCCTTAACCCCCTTGATATTTAGTTTCAGACTTAACTGTATCCTAAAACCAGACACAATTCCATAATTCTTTTTTCTTTTTTATTCATCTGTATTGTTTTCTTTCATTTAAAAGCAATAAAAATTTATTACAAACTTTAAATAATCTAGGCATTTAAAAAATGAAAGTTCCCTGAAATTTCAATACCAAAACTCAAAAACAAACCCTCTTTTCTACTATACATGTATTATTCATTGTAATGGCTGCATGATTTCCATTGTTCGAAAAACTACGATTTACTTAACCAAACATTTACTGATGGACATGTTGGCTGGTCCTCTTTTTACCATGACATGCCATGCTGCAGTGAGTATCCTTGTATGCAAATTTTTTTATTTTTTATTTTTTATGTTTTTTGCACTTTTAGAAGATAAATTACTCAGAGTCAAATGTTAACATGAAAGGATATGGACAAGATACTCACTGCTTGGTTCTAATCTTTTGAGACCAACATAGAGATTCTATAAGCTTTGTTAGTTCTCTAAACTCCTGCGTACTTTTTAGCCCCATTTCTCTGTTTTGTTTTGGTTGCTGTCTGCCAGCAGTCACCATCACAAGCAGTTGCTGCCAGGTGACTGTTCTCACCCACTTTCCCACATTCTTGTCTCATTTTGGCCCTTCTGTACTGGTCTCTTAAGTTCATGTCCTGCTTATCATTTATCACTTGATATTCATAACTGTGTCTGTTCTAGAATTGCACAATTAGAATGAAAAGACAGGAAATGGTGCTCTCAAAAGGATGATAGTAATCAAGTATGAGTCACTAGAACAATGAGCAAAAATTAAGAGCTCGGTTAATCGTTCTGGAGAGGCGAAGGTAAAGAAAGATTTACCTGTATACAGAGGCTAGTGATCACATGCTCATCTATACTGAAGATGAGGCTATGGAAGCTAAATGGATTTTAAGGATTGTCCAGTTCAAGAAATGTACTCAGTGCTGGTTAGTCATTTAAATAGTTAGTCTGTTTTACCAAGTAGCATTTCAAGAATTGCTTTGACAAATATTGAGTCCAAAGAAGAATATATTAGGTGAGGGAGACGCCTAGTACTTAGCGTATATCATGCTTGTCAAGCTTGCTAGGTATGCTTAGCATGGACAAGGAAAGACTTAAAGGTAAGAAGAACGTTTAGGTATTGATAGAATTTAACGTACTTTTCTATACTTGATGATAGCTCAATAATATTGCTTAACTTCACTGTATGTGATTCAGGAAATTGAAAAAAAGAGAGAACTTTAATACTCTTACTGGTGGAAATATGGAAGGAAGAAATGATTAGATGTTTTAATGTGTTTGTTACTAATATCTTCCAGTTATTTATAAATTAAATTAAATAATTACAGCAGTGCATGATGTTGGACAGTTAGTACATAAGTTTTATCAGCACATTTAAAAAGAGGTGATTTATGATAGTAATACTACTACTCTTATTCACAGTTTGTAATAGAATCATTCACATATGTAACCATATTTAACGTACATGACAAATTTCTGAGGTGGAGTTAATCTAATTTTTATAAATGAGAAACCCGAGGCCTAGAAAGTTTAAAATGTTCAAGGGATCTGTACTCTGCAATATTGAATAAAATTTTGTCTAAAATATTTTATAATTAAATGATACAAAACTTGAATTTCTAAAATTTTATGAAGATTAAAAATAATGCCTAAACAGGGGTATTTTTATTTTTGCTTTTGTTGTTTAATACTGATGAAAGTATATGTTTGAAGTATTCCACTGAACATAAGAGAATATGTTTAATCCTAATGTCTAGAAAATTATCATTATGTTTGATTGGAATGGGAGCATCTTGTGTTATTTTTATCTCAGTGTGACAAGAACAAATAAAGTAACAGAAATTAGTGTAGGAAAATTGATATATTTTATACTCTTCGGCGTTATTATTCCTAAAAATTATAGTAATTCTCACAGACATTGTATAATGTTTAAAATGTGAAAGTGTATTGCAAAATTGAATTAAATATCATTTTACCTTTTGAATGTATTTGATTGATTTCAGAAATTTGTTTCAAATAACATTATTTCAAGTTTATATGACCGCTAAAAATTTCAAATAATTAGGGCCAGAGAAAAAAATACAGGGAGAAGATTATCAAGAAAAGCAACAAGTATATTCTTTTTGTTTATGTAATAGTTTTGATATCACTTTAATTAAGTCCTTTTGATTTCCCATTGATTAGAATATCTCACATAACACTTTTAACCTGTGAGAGCAAGCTTTCTTTTTTTTTTTTTTTTTTTTTTACATTGTGATTTTTCCAGCCTATCTACCTAAATAAGTGTGGTAAACAGTGTAATTTTTCACTAGTTATGTGTATGTAGTTATCCATTATGCCTAACTATGATTGTTTTTTAAATTTTGTCTTAGCAATGTGTTATTCCTAGGGAAAATGTACATTGTAGAAAACTTGGAAAATTAAAAAAAAGGATAAAGTAGGTCATAAAATCACCTGTAACTCCAACCAATATCACTCAGAGAACTACCGCAAATCTTCCAACATATTTACATGTCTACTTGGGGAACAGCAATACTGGAGAATATGGTAGTCTAAATTGGCCAACAAATAGTTATAAATGGTTTTCAGAATAGTTTATTATTTAGCTAACCTGTCCATTGATCTTAAAAATTGTAATGACTTAGAGAGAGAGAATAAATATGAATGAATATGTATTCCGGGCATCACTGCCCCAAATTCCTGGAAATTCTGATTAATACATAGTAATTATTACCGTATTTCCCCCAAAAGTAAGACCTAGCCGGGCAATCAACTCTAATGTGTCTTTTGGAGCAAAAATTAATATAAGACCCGGTCTTATTTTACTATCTGGGTCTTATATAATATAATATAAGACCGGGTGTTATGTTAATTTTTGTTCCAAAAGATGCATTAGAGCTGATTGTCTGGCTAGGTCTTATTTTCAGGGAAACAGGGTATTGCAATTGTGATATACCTGAGATATAGTTTTAAGGTTAGTTTATTAGCTATGAGTCTTAAAATTTTCCTGCCTTTTTGATCTGATGTGTTACTCTTTCATTCAAGAGACATGGTCTCTGTCATCATGCTATGTAGATATCACAAATAAAATCATAAACTTTATTTTGTTATAATTATCGCACCAATAATAATAAGTCACTTGGTTTTCATAGTTGAAAACTATTATTGGCAGAACAGCTGTACAAAAATGTCTTTGAGCAAGAAGTGTGGGTAGCCATATCACTATGTAGTATATGCTAGAAAATAGGACAAATAAGATATAACTCTTTTCACTCTTATTTTTCCATTTAAACCAGAACACCAACAAGGGAGTTATGAGCCTAGGTTTGACTTACCTAAGAAATTATTTTTCTTCTTGCCAAATCAAATGGTGATAATTATGGAATATTGTTACAATCTAGTTTTGAAGGATCTCAGCACTGGTAGGGAAAATAAGTTGTTTTATTTCTTCCAATAATTGTCTCAACAATATCAATTACAGTTTTCCATATTGGTTAAGGACTCCCTCAACAATGCTATGGTCTAATATCAGTACTTTTCTGCCACCTTTGTTTATCAGAACCATCTCATTTTATTAATTGTTATGTACTCTTCGCTTTAAAACTTCAATCTCAAGCTTAATTCACTTCCTCTACCCTCAATTGGAGCTATCGTCTCAGCTACTTTCAGGAGAGAAGAGAGGTGGAAGGGCAGAAAGGTAGGGGAGTTGGAAAGTGGAGATGTGGGTCTCCTACCTTCTGAAAAATCAGAAGACCTTACAGGGTACCAGCCTCAAGGGAGCTGTGTCAAACATGCTGCTTGCCTTCTCATTGTGGAGGAAAGACCAAAAAGGACATTGTTCCTTGTTCCTCAGCTCTCAGAGGGCACTTCCTAGGACGGTCCCCTGGCATTCTCTTCCATTGGCAGCCGAAGTGTGGACCTGCAGGCAGGTTCTGTAGCTGAATGGGGAACTACATGCTATCCTCCCCTTCTCACGAATACCCCATATTTTAGAGCTCCCCTTCATTTGGCTTTGGGGAATGGAAAGAACCTCCTCCTGCCCTCCCAAGAGGTAGGGAAAATCCTGTCACTTTATGAGTAACTTTTGTGGAGGAGGGTCTGACCCTAATGTGAGGACTCACGGATTCCTTGGTATCTCCAAGCTAAGCCTGAGGTTACTTAGTATCTTTTATTTTCGGCTTTGGGCATATTTGGAATTTGAGAATACAAAATTAATTCCAGTCAACATCTGTTACCTTGCAGTAGAAAACAAAACCCTTAGGATCCACCCAAATTAGTTACTTCTAATTCAGTACTCTAATAATAAGCTTGTAACAGCAGGATGAAGTTGTTTACGAAATTTCCTTAGTAAATTTAGGCGTGGTAGGATGTACCCTCCTCAGGATAAACTACTGAGCTTTCCTGCTTTGCAGTGTATTCTCTCTTCCTTTAGGAGAGTATGGCACTCATAAACCTAGACACACACACACACACACACACACACACACACGCACACACACGCACACACACTAACCATTTAGGATATAGTGTTTATGTTCTGACCTGTGAGGGTGAGGATCCGTTAGTGTTGATACTTTTAGAAAAGTTAGAAGGAAAATTCCATTAAAAGAAAAATCATGGTAATTTCGAAGGCACTATAATTCAACATATTATCTAAAGCATTCAGACGTATGTTGTAAAAAACCTTTTTTTGAGATAATAGCATTAAAAAAGCTTTGTTAAAAACAATAAAAAAGGATTGTATTTGAAGATAAACTCTGTGATGAAAATGTTTGCTTCTTCTTACTGAACACACCATGTTTCTTTTATTCTAGTCCACACTAAACCTTTTGTAGAAAACAGTTTCTAGGGTTGATTCTTGGGGAAGAGCCAGTACAGTTATATTTCACCTTTGTCCTTGCTACCATTGCTAATTTCAGTCTTACCCTTAAAAAGGTGTCTTTAATAAGAAAACATGTCTTGAGTAAATAGTTTTTGTACTAACATCTGTAGGTCTTTGGTGGATGTTCGCAGTATATTGATTTAAAATTCTAGGTACAGCTGTTGAGAGTGATCAGCGTGCCCTGATATGAAGGAGAGTAATTTGTAATTCTTCTGAGGCAGGTATTGGCATCAGATAATTTTAACGCCAATCTGTGGTAAACATTCTTTGCTGGAGAATAGGTGCACCACTGCTCAACATCAGTACACTCAGTGAACTCTGATTCTTGGCCTTTTATTGATTGAGATGCTTTGTTTCTTTGTGAAAACAATCTTGTTATGCGAGAGTTAAGACTTTAATTAACCTTTAAAAAAGGCAGTTAATTTCTGGTAGGAAGTGATGCACAAGGAATGTGAAAGGTATATGATTTAGGAGAAAGACTGGAGCCAGCACACATAGTTCCTTACTCAAGAATTCAGCAAATTGAGGTTGTTTTGACTGTTAGTGATCTTTCCATTTCTACAAATTCTTTAAAATGAGGGGCTAAAGTGATAATGAGTGATGTTTTCCCAGGATCTCTGCAAGAAATCATTTCCAGTACCATGTGGTCTAGACAGGACATATACGAATCCTATGTAAATATAGTTTTCTTTTCATAAAATACAGGATTTCCCCAAGTCCTGGGATTGGGGAAAAATAATGTCTCATTACTTTAGCCAAATTCAATGTTAATAACAGCATTTAAGATATTAATTAAGAAATAAAGTGTACACAAATAACAGCCTATCACCAGCCCTCTCTTTGTTTTTTAATGTCGTCCAAGAGAAGAGGAATTGCAGTTTTTAGGAAATTTTGAACAGTATTAGAATAATACTATTAATTCACAGGAAAGATAAATTTTAAACGGGTCTTATCAAGCAGCCAATATGACGACTAAAACTATTAGGACTTCCACTTAGGTTGTAAAATAAAAGGACCCAGAGATCGTAAATTCTGCCATTGGCATATAGACCGTAGATTATAAGAGACTTCTAAATTTGCTAAGTTTTTCTCCCCATTGGTATAATTTTGATTCATTTATATATTATTTATGTTTTTTTGGAAAATACTGATTCTTTTCTCTAGCTGTATTTTGTGGAAATAACTTGAGTTTTGTATTTTAATATTTTAGGTATGATGTCGATTCAAAGAGCCCCAACTTGTCAAAACATGTAAGTTCATATTTTTATGTTTTTATTTATGATGATTACATAATGTAAATATAAATTACAAAGTCATGATTTATGATTCATAATGTTGACTTATTAAATATTAAAATTAACTGTCCACAACTTTCATGTAATAACTGTCATAGAAAATAAATAACACTTTAAAAGAACCCTAGAATAACATTTGGAGGAGCTTATTAAAAGAAAGATAACTTCGGTATGTGAAATGGGTTAGTCTTATTTATTTAACTTTTTTAAAGAAATTATGCCATTTCCCTGTAATATTTGAAGCTGGATCCAGTTAATAACGTTGAAATAGTCTATGTTTTGGGGAGGTGCCACTCGGAAAGAGTGGGAAACACAAGCAGCGTAATTTGCTATTCTGTTATCCTTGTAGTTCATTTCTTCAACAATATTTTCTAAGTACCTGCTTGTGCCAGGCCGCATGCCAGTGTCTGCGGGTACATTATGAGCAAGACAGACATAGATTCTGTCCTCAAGTCACTTACAGTCTCTTTTGTTCTTTTTGGGCCCTGAACTTCCCTCTTTTGTAAGGAGCTCTACTCACCAGGTAACAACCTTTACCTTGGGAGTTTACAGGTTCAGGAGCAGCAGCTGTGTCAGAGCTAGGCAGGTAAAGAGGTGGAGGTGGGCAGGGAGAGGTGGGAGTGAGAGTCTCTGGCTAAGCACTGGTACTCTGATCAGCTTGTTTATTGACCTGAGGGATTGGAATTAGGCCACACCTAGTAAGAAAGGCTGAATGAGGGTGAAAAGAGCATTCTGAAAGGGGCTTCACTAGGTGCCAAGTGAAATCTAAGTACATAGATGGAGACTTGGCAGCTGTGCCAGGGTTGAGAGGCCAGTTGGCCTAATTTTCATAATCAGAGGCTCAGGAGAGTGAGATTTTTCCTCTTTTCCATTGTTGTAGGTTAACTGGAAGATAATATAGATATGACATATGATTATACATGATATTTGCTTATATACGATATATGCATATTTTTACATATTATATATACATATATATATGTATATATATAATTTCCAGTGTAGTCTGGAGAGGGGGAATGTCATAATTTAGAGAAAAGAAGGGACATAAAAGGTAATCCCAAACTCAGAGACTGATTTAGAGAAACTGGAAGCCTGGGTGTGGTAGTAAAAATCATAATTTCCTCTCTTTTTTTCATTAAAGGGATAGTTATGATGTTTCTTTTTGTTATGAAGCACAGAGTGGAATCATTTAAAGAAAGATTCAAAGAACAGTTTGTTTGATTGACTTTTCCAGAAATTGAAAAAACAATGCTGTAATGAGGTTATTCCTTTCCATAAGTAAATTTCATTGTGGTTACCATGCCACCTTCCTGTTCCTCACAATAAGATTTATAGCATTGTGGCTGGACATTTAAAATTTCCATGGCTTTGTATAGGAACTTTTCCAAATTTCATTGGAAGAATCAGAAAAGAAATCACATTGTTTAGTTAAAATTTAGTTGCAAGAAAAGAAAATGCGTTCACTTATCTCACACGTAGGTGGTAAACTAGGGGGTATTAGGAACATCTCATGTGATGTATAACTTACATTTATGGGAAATGCAGCTAGAAACAGGCACAGGGTTGGAAGTGAGATAGCTATTCATTCTCTCTCTCTCCCTCTCTTCCCCTCTCTTTCTCCCTCCCTGGCTACATATTCTTCACACTACGACTTTTCTCTGAGCTTCTGCTTCTCTCTGTTTATCTATCATTGTGCACATAGGGAAAATGACCTCCCTAACCCTGACTAGACATAGACTTCCAAGTGCCCACTCTCCCTGAATGTAATTTTTGCATTTCTTGTTCAAACCGTCTTCAGAGGGCATGACAATTGGGCACTTAAGGATAGTTCCATGGGGTAGAATGTTTTGAGGTTGAGTGTGAAAGTAGTAACGTGGTTTTTACTAGCGTAGTTGCCTTGTGTTCAAGGCAGAGAGTAGTAGTGGGATAGGAAGTTACCTCAAACCTGATTAACTTTATCTTCCTTCAATAATCAGTAATGACTAAATATTACTATGCAAGCGATAGGTCTTTTTTAGAGTTGACTCATACTTTTATATTTTTAATTTAAATTTTTTTAAATTTTCTTATTTGTCAAATACAGTTGCCATATAATATTATATTATTTTTAAGTGTACAACGTAGTGATTAGACATTTATATACCTTATGAAGTGACCACCCTGATAAGGCTAGTATCCATCTGACACCATTACAATATTATTGACTGTATTCTCTGTGCTGTGCTTTACATCACTGACTATTTTTAAAACTGGCCATCTGTACTTCTTAATCCCTTTTACCTTTTCCACCCATCCGTCCAACCTCCCTCCCATCCAGCAACCATCAGTTTGCTCTCTGTATCTATGAGTTTGTTTCTGTTTTGTTTGTTCACTTGTGCTTTATATTCCACATATAAGTGAAATCATATGGTATTTGTTTCTCTGTCCAATTTATTTCACTTAGCACAATATTGTCTAGGTCCACCTATGTCACAAGTGGCAAGATTTCATTATTTTTTAAGGCCGAGTTATATTTCATTGTGTACATGTACCACATCTTCTTTATTCAGTCATCTATTGATGGGCACTTGGGTTGCTGCCATATCTTCACTATTATGAATAGTAATGCAGTGAACCTAGGGATTCTTTTCAAATTAGTGTTTTGGATTTCTTTGGATAAATACCCAGAAGTGGAATTTCTGAGTCATATAGTAGTTCTAATTTTAATTTTTTGGAGAACCTCCATACTATTTTCCATAGTGGCTGTGCCAGTTTACAACCCCACCAACAATACACAAGGGTTCTCTTTTTTCTACATCCTCACCTACACTTGTTATTTGTTGATTTATTGATGATAGCCATTCTGACAGGTGTGAGGTGATATCCCATTGTGGTTTTAATTTCAATTTCTCTAATGATTAATAATGTTGAACATTTTTTCATGTCTGTTGGCCGTCTGTATGTCCTCTTGGCAGAAATGTCTATTCAGGTCCTCTGCCCATTTTTTAATTGTATTGTATTGTATTGTTTGTTTGTTTATTTATTTTTGGTGTTAAGTTGTATGAATTCCTTCACATTAATGCCTTATCGGATGTATCATTGGCAACAACCATTACCTGGGGAGTTTACAGATTCAGGAGCGGCACAATACCTTCTCCCATTCTGTAGGTTGTCTTTTCGTTTGGTTGATGGTGTGATACATCTTGTAGAAGCCTTGAATGTACATATCTTTGCAAATATTTTTTTTTAAATACCTTTTTTTTGTTTCCAATAGTAAAAGTTTTATGTCTTCCTTATGATAAAAATTTTTATCTTGACTCTGCTTTGCCTTCATGAAGTCTTTGTTGCTATCTTCTCAGAACAGCCTGGGTTTCTAGCATAACTTCCTTTTCATACTCTATTCAACTGGCTTTACTATATTCTGGCTTTTGTTTCTGCTTAAACTCTTCTGACATAGAGCAGATCAAAATTCGGTGGTCTCTCTTCATTCTTTTCCTTACTTGACCTCCCCATTATTTTGGGCACAATTGACTATATTCTTGAAATACCGCCCTGACTTCCATGGAAACATTCCTTCATTTCCTAGATCTTTCTTTCCTCATTATCTATCATTTTTTAGTTTCTCTTTCTCCTTCTATTTCTTAACCTTAGTGTTTCTTAGTGTTTTATTTTCAATTTTCATCTCATCTCACTGTATAAGCTCTTCTCTGGAGAGTTCTACCATTTCCACGCCTTACTCTCAGGACTCCCAAGTGTCTATCCCTCTGTAACCTCAGCAATTCCAAGTTCCACCTGCTTGTTAGAGATTACCTAGTAGATATTCTGCAGAATACTAACACTCAAATGTACCTAAAATGTATAACCTTTTCCATCCCAATTTGGCTGTTCTGCCTGTATTATCTATCTTGAGAATTATCCTCAACACAGTATATTTAGTGGAATTGTTTAATGGAATTGCTTCTCATCTGGAATTGTTTCACATCTCCCTCCCTTTGTATTTCAGGATCAGTCTTCCTGTTTTTGTTAGAAACGAAAGCTGGCAGGTTGAAACTTGGATGTATTATCAACCTCTAAATTATTTATTTATTTGTTTGTTCCGTTCTTTGATTGATTGATTCATAGTAGTGGGGATGGACTTCAATGAAACTTCCATACAATTCTCCTGGTCCTTATTATGACAAAAACATTTCAAATTTCTGAAATAATTCCTTTAAAACTGATACATCTAGTTCTTGAACAACTGAGAGTAAAAATAAATAACAACACGTCTAATATTGGCTTATTTAACACCATAGCACAGTGGTCTAGAGACCTTTTGGAAAGGAACTGAGAATCAAATTGTGTTTAACTTAAAACACATTAAATTCATCTCTGTCAGACAGGTACTCTGAGATATTTCACCTAGGATATTCCACTCAGAGCTGGAGTGATACCTTTAGAGAACAGTTAACAGCTCCAACCCAGGGGAGGTTCTGAGTCAATCACTTTGGAACTCACGTTTCTTGTTAAGTCATCACTTCTTTATGAATCTTACCCCATTTCCTTGCTTTGGTAGAATCTAAGCACTAACTCTCTTAGGTGGAGTTGCTTAACATCTTCCTTCACTTGTATTTCACGGTCAGTCTTCCTTAACAACTTTCTCTCACACACCACATCTAGTGAGTTACCAAATCCTGTTCATTCCAGCAAAGATTTGTTTCTCTTCTGTCTTCTTTCTTTCTTGCTGTTACTGCCTTAGTTCTTAGTAAAATACTCCTACCTATAGTTCCCGTGGTTTATATTATCTCACATTTCAATGTATACTGTACATTACTCTCTGTTCTTTTTCTTAAATATATTTAGTAAGAATACAAATTAGTTAATAAGTGCCTGAATTTATAAGTGGATGAAGTATGTCAAAAGAGGAAGGAAATGTGTTTTGAATTGTTACAAGAATTGTTAGAGATAACTGCTTTGAATTTCTGTCAGAAATTAACAACAAAAGCCTTTATTTGAATACATCCAAGTACAGTTTTTAGGTAACAGAGCATATAACTCATTCAACCTAGAAGGAATTCAGGAGGTGTTTGGAAAATCAGAAGAGCCAATAAACAAGCTAGGTCTATTCCCTGAGGTTACAATTTTTAGAAGTGTGGTTGCCTGCCTGTCAGTTTTGCAAAGTGAAATAAAAACTGGAACCTTTTAGGAAAGACTGCTAAGTGCCTGGGCTTGCTGTCAAGTGAAGGCACTTATCTTTTCCAAAAGGAATTTGGTATCAAGAGAGACTCCTTGAGTTAGTGATAATAAAATCTTTTTTAAATTTTCATTTCTGATGATTTTGAAAGAAACCCCTTTCACGATGACTTTATTTAGTTTCCAGTACTTAAATATTTTAGGTCAAACTTTTAATTTTTTTGGTACTATTAGGCAACATAGAGATGCAGAGCTGTACCTTAGATTTCTGACATTGCAAATGAGTATGAGCGAAGTTAATAAAGTATCAGTGTAACTGGAATTGATTCTGTTGGTGGTGGAAAAGTTTTTAGTGGAGAAAAACATTATGCTCCAGGATGACTTGTGAAATCCAGGGACATGTTCCTTTAGAGGATTTATCCATTTTATCATTCTCTGAGGAAATTACTAAAGTGTTATCCCACAAGTCTGTTAGATACTGTGAACAAAATCTGACATTGTGAATTCCAGCCTTGTTCTCTAAGTTGCTGTTGAACCCACTCATCTTAATGCCATTAGCAGAACTACATGACATACTTTCATTTGCATAATTGCATCAGCCAAATCATTAATGAAAATATTAATAATAGGCCCATAATTGGTGTATCTTAGACTGTGCTTAGTGTTCTGGACCAGATGACATCGAAACTGTACTTCGTGTACTAAATTTTCATACCCATGAGGCAATCCAAAACGCATTTATCCACTTGGTTGATCTCAGAAGGTACCCACTAAAATTTTTGTTTGAGACTTGTTAATGGCTCTCTGCATTATTTTGGTTTCCAAACACCAGCCTTCAGTGAAAGCGAGTGTGTTCTTTAATATACTTTCTAAATATTAGGCTGGTGCAAAAGTAATTGCGGTTTTAAAGGTTAAAAACAATTGCAAAAACTACAATTACTTTTGCACCAACCTAATATTATATACATAAACTTCCACATGTAGATCAGTTGTCTTTAAAAAATGTATTTGAAAGTTAATTGGACCATGAAATGCATTTTCTCATAGGAATAGATTTGTAAGTGGAGCAGGATTCTTTCATTAGAATAAAAGCCAATTTACCTCATATAAAACTGAGCTGAATTTTAATGTATACTCATACAATCAGGCAAGCAATAAAAATGTGCCAAGCAGTGTTTTAGTAATGAGGAATATAGCAGTGAATAAGACAAACAATGCCCTGTCCTAAAACAGCTTACATTTTAAAGTTGAGTAGGTGGAGTGGGCAGATTTATGCAATAAAAATAAATGCAAATAAATGGTTAAGATAACTTCTTTATAGCACCGATATTAATAAGATATTGATACTGAGAGAGCGTGACTAATGAAGCCCATTAGCTAGAAGCTTAGGTTTCTTCCAACCAGGCAGTATCATTCTGTACCAGTTCTCACCCTGAGTATACTTATTAAAAAGAAGGAAGGAATTATTAAAAATGTAAGGGAAGAGCATTTCAGGCAAGAGGAACAGCAGTGAAGATACCTTGAGTTAGGAAAGAGTTTCAAATGTTGGTGTGTCTGAAAGATAGCTACCCTATATAGAATGTTGTGATGATGAAGAGAGTGGAATGAAATCGTTTGGAAAGGTGCAGAGGATTCAGATGGTGTGGAAATTTGTAGACCATGATTTAAAAAAGAGTTTGGATTTTTTTCCCCCCATGAATTTCACTGTAGGATGATGTGATCTTATGTACACATTTAAATAATGACTGGCAGCTGAAATGGAGAATGGGGTAAGGAAGCAAGACTAGAGTTAAGGACACTGTTGGAGGAGGTCATTGAGAGGACATGATTGACAGTTGACCGGCAAGCTGGACCCAGGCAATCAGAGGCTCCTAAACCCCTCCCCTATCCTTGAAATATATGTTCTGCCTATAGCTGGAGCCATTTCAAGAACACAGGCTTGATAGATTAATGAGTTATTAGACCGCCTGGACTGAATACATGACTGAACTAAGGCCTCTATATAAACTTAAGTTTCCAGAGTGTGGAGGTAGTGATTTTCTTGTTTTTAGGCCGCCCAAGATATGCCTGTGTATAAGTTCCTTTGCTTATCAAAATTGCCATCTACTAATCTAGAGTGGTCTGACTCTTTCTTCCGTCTCTTCTTGTCCTTTGTGTTAGGGAGCTAGTTTCATATTTCACCCAGGCAATTCCCGTTGTTGCGAACCAACAGAGACCAGTTATAAGACTGCTGTAATTTGGTTAGTTGACCAATATTTGGTGGATATAGCCCTTGAAGTGGTAAGAAATGGTTAGATATGGAATATATTTTTGTGATATGATGCCTAATGAGTTAGATGTCAGGTGTGAATATAAGAGAAATTAGAATGACTACGAGTAGTCAGTGGTGAGAGCAACTGGATAAATAGTGATACAGTATTTTTGCAATGGGGTACGTTGGGGAGGAAGAGATTGAGGTGATGGAAGTGAGGATAGAGAAATCAGTGGTCAGGGCACATTTATATTGTTTGAGAGACCCCAATAAGCATCCAACTGGAGATACTGACTAGGCCATGTCTGGAGACTGGAGATGTAGATTTGGGAACCATCAGTCTATAGAGTTGGAACTCAAAGTTAGATAATAAAAGAATAAATGGAGAAGAGAATAGGATACAGCCTTGGGGGTAGGTCAGCATTTAGAAATGTGGTGGAAGAAGATAGCTAGAATTACCATCTTAATAGTCTGTTCAGGCCATGTTACTTTCCAATTGAAACCCTCCAATGGCTTCCCTCCACACTTATGATAAAATTCACAGACTATCATGGGACCTTGCTTCTCTCCTCTCCTTCCATTCTCTTTTTTGCTGATTCTGCACTAGCCCCATTGGCCGTCTTGCTTTTCCTTAACACCCCAACAATAGTCTTGTCTCAGGGCCTTTGTTTTTGCTTTTTCTTTTGCTTGAAATGCTTTTGTCCGAAATATTCACATGACTCTGCCCTTCACATTGTTCAGAGTTCTACTAAATTGTCACCTACTGAGAGGCCTTGCCTGACTGCCTGGTGTAAAAGAGCTCCGCATGTTGTCCTCTGATGCTTTTTCAGTAATAACTTTCTTTTTCTATGTAATATGCTTTCCGGTCCTTATTAGATGATGAGAGCTAGCCTTATAAGCATATTCAGACTAAAGAATTTATAACTGATGCTCTCTATAAATGGATTATGCCTACATTTGCATTTATTTATTTATTTTTAACATTTGCATTTTTAGTAGGGCCTTGTAGAATCTATCTATACTTTGGCACAGAGATAGATACTTTGATGACAGTATCTTCAACATTCTTTAAGTTATATTAGGTGGGATTGTTTGTATATCAAACTGAGCCTTACTCTAGACTTAGTATTTAATAATATTGTTTGATAGTGTGATGTGATATTCCGTATTATTATTTAATAATGCTATAATGTATTTCATTTTATTTAATAATAATATTTAGTAAGTTTTCTAATTATTTGGCCTATCCATTGGCTCACCATGTTTAATAGTAGTGAGAATATTTACTTATTTTCTGTTAGCATGTTACATTTCTCATTTCTTTGCTGATGAGTACTAGTATTCTACAAAAAGTGATGTACCCTCAGGAGGTAAATATTTTATATCCATTTGTTATATTTGTGAATTGTATCATTTTATTTTTAAGTCTACATATTACATGGTTTGCAAGTGTTAAATATATATGTTGTGGATAATTTTTTAAAATTTGGTTAATTTAGATCAATAACCACATACTCATTGTTAAAAGCTTAATTTTCATTCAGTGTCTTATTTAACTGCCTTTATTTGGACTCTTAAAAAGAACAAAATATTTTTAAAATCAACAGTTGTGCTGATTGAAGAAATAAATTCAGCTTTAGAGTATAATTTTTAAATTGTATTTATCATTTAACTACTGATGTCTAAGTTTAGAACTTTTTATTAATCTCTTTATGGGAGGATTAGCATTTTTGGTTTGTAGATGAATATGTTCATTAAAAAGACAAAAACCTCGCTTGAAAAAAAGGCAATATTATAATAATGTTAAAATGTGACAAATTATTTTTACTAAAATATTGAATTCAATTGTTTCATGTTGAGTTTGCCTTATTCCAAAAATAACATATAGACGTGCAAGCAACACTTAAGATATTAGGAGTTATTATTGGAGCAAAAGAGCACTGTGTTCGATTATTAGAAACGATTGCCATATTAGTACATAGTGTGTGATATAGGTCCTACCTCAATCTTTATAGTTGATGTGATTATTATGGGTTAATTAAATGCAGAGGAAGTCAGCAATATTAGCAAGGATTTTCAACAATGGAATATTAGTAGATAGTGTCAATAATAATACAATACAAACTTTCCTTACCAATTTTTTTCCACATAGTTGAAATATTGTAAAAGCAAGAAATTTTGTATCACTTATTTTCTCTTGCTCTTACTGGCTTAGTGTGAATGTGCTTAGAATCAGTATAATGAACACAAGGTAGAAGCAATTAGTGGAGGCAAATCATGACTCTATCTTATCAAGAAATCGAATGATTAATTCCTGAACAGTTGACTACACCCAATTACTGTGCTGTACTAAAACTTTAGCTATCAATAAGCCTATTTAATATCTTTTAATTTAAATTATTTATTAGAGATATTTCAGATGCTCATCAATCATTTTAAAAACCAAGAAAGCCATTTAAAAATTATCTTTGTAGACCTTTTAGGAGATAGATGCCACACTGTTGAATACTTATGAAATTGTTTATTATGATGCTAATGAAAAACTATACGCATCGATGAGCTTTCTAATAGGATAGAAATCAGAAATTTTACTAACCATTAAAGCCTTTTGGTTTACCATTGTTTGGAAAACATCATTCTTTTCATATATATATTTATATGTATACTAGTTAACATGTAAGATAAGTTGGTGTATAAGACACATTCAGATTTTATAATGGCACACAAAATAAGCATTTTTATTGACCATGAGTGTAAAGTGGATTTGGAAAATAAATATATTATTTTATCTGATAATTATGGTATCTCCAGTACTTAAATCCAGTGGCAAGTGATAAGTTTCAAGTATATAACAATATACTTTTAACCCTAGGGAATTAGGGGAATAGAAGGGGTCATGTATTTATTAGATGCTTACCATGTTCCAAGCATCTGTTCTAAATACTTTGTGTGTATTACCTTACTATCTTATTGTCTGTCTGGGTTAGTCCTGACTGCTATTTACTGATTGCTTAAAATATGGAAAAGTCAATCTCCTAGATGATTAGCTTCTTTTTACATGAAGTATTAATAATACACCTTGCATTTTGTAAGGTTATTCTGAGTCTTGAAAATAAAGTCATCTACTTGTACGTTAATGAATTTTATAATGTTTTATATTTAACCCATTTTTAGGCATTTAATACAAGGTGTGATAAAAAAAATACAGTGAGTGTTTAAATTTAAAAAAAATATATTACAGTAAAAGACACATTGCCATTAATCTCCCTCAATATACTCCCCCTCACTTAGAACACACTTATCCCATTGTTTGTGCCACTTTCTGAAGCAGTTCTGGAAGTCCTCTTTCCTGAGTGTCTTTAGTTGCGCTGTCATGGCTGCCTTGATGTCCTGAATTGATTCAAAACATTTACCTTTCATGGTCATTTTGACTTTGGGGAAGAGCCAGAAGTCACACAGTGCCAGATCTGGTGAATAAGGTGGATGAGGACACACCCTAATGTTTTTATTTGACAGAAATTTCCGTATACCAGAAGCGATTTGTGACACGGAGCATTGTCACAATGGAGGATGATTTAAGGCACACTTTATTTATTTATTTATTTATTTATTTATTTATTTATTTATTTATTTATTTATATACTTAGATGTTTATCATTTGTATCCCTCACACTGTGTCAACCCCCCTCCCCCCGTCCACTATCCCTCTGACATATGGCACACTTTAAAACGCGCCTTCTCTCAACCATAGCTGACACTCGACTGCCTTTGCGGAGCAAGTTGAAACTTGTCACACATTGTTACTAAGGTTCGATGTGCCACTTCCCATATTGAAGACCTCTGCCTTTGTTGGATGGCACTTGGCAGCCGCATTCACCGTGTTTTTTTTTTTTTTTTTTTTTATCACACCTTGTAGATGTTAATATCAACTCATGCAGTAACTCACTAGACCCTCCAAGCAACTCTGTGATGAGAACCGATACATGTTAGGGATGAGGAAACTGAAAAGCTTAACTAATTGCCCACAGTCATAGGTGGTAGTGGTGGTACTGAAGAGACACCTGGCAGTGTGGCTCTGGACCCCGTTTGTAGCCACAACATCACAGGATCTCTCTATAGATAGCACTGTATTGTTAGCTACTGCTGCTCTGTGCTTTCACAGTTTGTCTCTCAGCCAAAAGCTTAGTAGTGTCAGAGACATCCAAAAGCAAGCCAATTGTGAATTCAAACCCTGGAACTTTTTTTTCATTTTCATTTAAAAAAGAAAAAAAAGTGCGATGTCCAAACACTCACAATAATAAGCCTGCTCTGTGATTGAAAGAACAAAATGCTATGCAAACTTAAGGGGGAAAGTCACATTGTTAAAATTAATGCTTATTGGTCTTATTTTACTTATTATTGGGAGTTAGAGAATTCAGTATTTCAGCAATGAAGATGATGCAAATATGATGTACAAAATATATAGTGTAAAGACACTTTGGCAACTTATGAGCTTTAATCCTTTTATCTATTTTAGGACTTTCTGGGACAAGTGTTTTGTACATTGGGGGAGATTGTTGGTTCACAGGGAAGTCGCCTGGAAAAACCAATAGTGTAAGTATTTTTTAATTCAGACAATGCAATGTTAACTATCTAGTTTTTATTTTGGCAGTGGAATTGATGAATATGTGGTTGTTCACCAAAACTGGGTTTTAAATTTTTATTTGAATTTTTTTCTTTCAGAAAATAATTTTGACATGTTTGTAAAGGATAGTTCATATTTCAGCTGTCATATGTTATGCTACATAATGTCCACAAAATGAAATGGACACATTTAAACAAAATGTGTTGCTTTCCTTTTGGTTATACTGTTAAGCCTCAAATTTAGTACTTTTTGGAAAAGAGAGTCTATGCCTTTGGGTCAGGGACTATATGTAGCATCCACCTTTTATATCACATATTTGATAAATGTGTTTTTGGTGACGGAGGTTTTAACAGTAATTTTTATTACAAAATTGGTCTGTAAAGAAGGCAATAAGTGTGTAAATGTTAAGAGATGACAATCACTATGAATATATCTTCCACCTTTACCTTCAATTACTGGGATTATGATTCATTTTTCTACCAGTTGCATGGGACAAGCCTATTTTCTCCAGTTCTAAATAAGGCAGAAAACTAATTGTAGACATTTTTCCTAATCCTTTCCTCTTTCCATCTTCCTTCTCCCCTTGCTAATCTTATTTGGACTTATTTAACTATTTATAAAAAATAAAAGATCGAGGAAGAATACTATGGCATATGCACAGCTAAATACAATGTGTAAAGGTTTGGGGAATTTTGAAGTCTATATCTTCACCAATCTTTTAAGAATCTTAACCTTACAAAATAAATGTCAAAACTCCACAAATCTCACCTTTGACATCAAGCACTTGAAATGGCCAACGCATCCTTCTTACATACCCTGTATACAATTAAACTTTATACTTAATGTGTTCAGTGCTATGCAAGAACTTCTTAGGATTATAAGACGTCTATGAATTCTAACTTCTTTTATTTAACTTGATTTTCTTAGACAATTATTACCAAGTGTTAGTTTGAAAACTTTTGCATATCAGCCACCTTGTAAACATTCTTCTCGGATGTAATTTGTTTTTACATATTATAAGATTTGGAAGCTTATGATTTAAATATATTTATGCTCACTTTAATATATAAGTAATATGTTATT
This sequence comes from Rhinolophus sinicus, assembly GCF_057876585.1. Lineage (NCBI taxonomy): Eukaryota > Metazoa > Chordata > Mammalia > Chiroptera > Rhinolophidae > Rhinolophus > Rhinolophus sinicus. Next base: position 44,625,110 of record NC_142501.1, on the reverse strand, counting down.
TATAAAGCAAATATGAACATTTTATTAAGTGTATATAATTCAGATAGCATTTTCTAGTCATGAAGATTCTTGGAAGATCACTAAATTTTGCTGAAAAAATATCAATAATATATACAATGCCACCTTAAAGATGCCTTCAATATTTTTTGACAGAAAACAGAAGCATTTAAAATATAGAAATTTTATTTCAGAGTAACAGAGTAGAGATTTTTATGGAACTTGCACTCATATTTTTAAATTGATCATTTTATTAGAAATTTTTATATGATATTTTCTCCATAAAAAGAACTCATAACTCTTAACTCTTACATTACATAGAATTTTTACCAGTGGAAAAATCATTGATATATTAGTCTTGAAACTTGTTAAAAAATTGACACTGTATTGATTGGGGTATGTGGTAAATAAATATCTATATTGTAAGATGTGGCCCTTGTTCAACTGATTCAACAATTCCCACTAGATAAGACTAAGAAAAACAAATTCATACTAAGGGATGGAAATACCTAGAGTAGTGATTGGCAGAATATGCAAATATTGGGACTATTTCTTGGCATTTGAGTCATGATCATTTTACATAATCAGAAAAGATGAGATACCCTTTAGATTTTTCTTAGTTCCTGCTGAGGATGGGGAAGCATAAATGAGGCAAAGCCTTAGAAACCTGTTCAGGTAACATGAAGCTACACACTGTATGTCATCTATAGGGTATTTTGTAATTTAGTAAAGTGTTGATATTATATCTATCTTGTTGAGAAAGGTAAATTGATTCAATTTTTAAAAGTATATGTTACTAATCTTTAATTCAGCCTTTGACCTTATTGGGCAATCTTCTCCGGCAAATAAACATTATGACAAGGGTTAAAAGGTGGGCTTATTGTTTGAGCAGTGGGAGGTTTTTTTATTTTTCTAAGTTTCGTTTGGCAAGCATTAGTACTAAATGGGTAATGAAATGTGGAACTTGAGTATAGCAAAGAAATTGGCTACAAAGAAAGAAACAAAGAACAAAACTATAAGAACTATAGAATGGTGTGGCCTATTACGAGGGAATTAAATTAGATACATGAGATAAAGAGACAGAGGAAAAGAGATGAGAGAGAGAATTAAAAGAGATGAGAGAGTAATAAAAAATAGAACAACAAAATGGAATGCAATTTACTTCCTAGTGGAAGGATATTTTGGATTTATTAACCAAACTTAAGTGCATGCAGTGATGCACTTAAGTGCTCTCACCTGAGCAGTTAGTCCAACCCAAATGAACACCAAATTGGAAAACAAAACAAAAGAACATTGTGTAGTCACTCAGCCTGTAGCTTAAGAAAATAATGACTTTTATTAAAAACTCTACCTATGAGAGAGGAATTCATCTAGAGGAAGGGGCACATGTGGATTAAAAAACCAAATCCACTGGGCTGAGCATGCTCTCTTGGGCTCTTGGGAGTTCAAGAGCTTTATGAAAAGATGCAGCTTCTGTTCAAATGTCATTTTACCCCCGAACCTCAACTCAGTGAAATGCAATCAAAACCATTCATTCTTTGTGTTTGGAAAAACATGGTTGATGGTTGAGGAAGAAAGTGAAATGCTCTTTGCATGGAAGCTTTATCTCACCATATCAAAGAAGCCCTTCAAAGCAGCTGCTTTCAGATTGCATCTGCATCCCTGCTAACCCCTGCTCAGTGACATCCTTTTCCATGTACTCAATTTTTCAGATCAATCTAATGGACAGATGGTGGGGAGAGATGGGAAGGTTGGAAGATATGAGATATTTCAATAGAGGAACGGAATAGTTTGGGAAGAAAAGATGGGGCCAGGATGAACATTGAGGATAATACAGGTCAGGGAAGTGTATTCTTCTCTGACAGGGAGTTTTATGACAAACACACCTTGTAAAGATTCCAGGTTATATATATAAATAATCCAGGTTATTCATATATATATATATATATATATGAAATTGGAGGACAATTAAGTTTGTAAACTCATCCTAGAAAAAGTGCTACGTACCTCAGTGCTGAATATCACTACAGTTACCCTCGAAGTACTCCCCTTGGGAAGCTATGCACCAACGCCAGTGCCTAGTCCACCCTTCAAAGCAATTTTGGAACTCTTTTTCTGGAATGGCCATCAGAGCTGACATTGTATTACCCTGATGTCTTGAATGTCTTCAAAATGTCTTCCTTTCAATATTTCCTTTATCTTTGGGTAAAGAAAGAAGTCATTGGGGGCCAGATCAGGTGAGTAGGGAGTGTGTTCCAATATAGCTATTTGTTTACTGGCTAAAAACTCCCTCACAGACAGTGCCGTGTGAGCTGGTGCATTGTTGTGATATAAAAACCATGAATTGTTGGCTAAAAGTTCAGGTCATTTTTGCCTTTTTCACGCAGCCTTTTCAGCACTTCCAAATAGTAAACTTGGTTAACTTGCCAGTTGGTTCAAATTCATAATGAATAATCCCTCTGATGTCAAAAAAGGTTAGTAACATCATTGCAACAAGTTCTCAAACTTAATTGTCAGGATAGATAGATAGATATAGATATAGATAGGAATTTATGAAAGCATGGCAGAAATGATGACGTTCACATTAAAGTAATAACATGTAGCTCTTACATCTGTATCTCATAGACCCTTTTAAGTGCCTCCTCTTCTCCCCCACCCTCCACCCGTCTCCTCCCTGTGAACCTACCCTGGCCAGGGCTTAGCTATCTATTAATAGTTAAAGATAACATTGTAGGGTGGTCACTAAACATCCTACTGTTTTTCGTGGTCTGTTCCTCATGGCTGGAGAGAGAAAGGTACTTTCCGACTTTAGTTATTACTTTTGACATCTTGTTCAGGAGTCAGGGGATTTTCCCTTTGTGAGTGGGTTTAGGCTTTGGAACTGCAGCCCAGGACATCTCCTGAGGCAGATAATCCACCTTCAATTAAAAAAATTGACTCATCTTGAATTTTGAAACTCTTCCTGTGTCCCAAATGTTATTTATCTTAAATAGCATTATCTGGGTGAATGAGTGTTTATTTACTAATTTGTTTTAGATTAGAGATTCATTTCCCAATTAGTTTCCCATTTATATTCTAAATTATTCATAATATTCCCTTGTTTTCTTCCCTTTAAATGGCCTCATTTAAATTATTTTCTGTTAAATATTCAGAAAAATTTCTTCTAGCTTCTTAATTGCAATTGAATTATAATATCTCCTCAGAGGTAGTCTTTCTTAAATGATGATAACTATAAAATTTGGAGATTTAAAACAGACATACTAGAGCTTTAAATTATTTATTATTAATCAACATTTTGAGAACTAATTATGTTCATTACAAAGGAAAAGTGGTTTCTGGTACATGGCCATATGCCCTATTAAATAATCAGAATTGTATTTCAGACTCATGTTTTTATTTTCTGCGTTTCAGTTATTTTGTCACTTTTAAAAGTAGATTTTTCTCAATTTTTTATGAAAATATAAAATTATTTGTTAATATTTTGTAGGAACTTAGGTGAATTTTTTTAAATTGATGTTCAAGAATTTTAGTTTACTTTTTAATAGAAACTCAAGATATTTGCAATTTCCAAAAATCTGTTCTGTTGGATTCAAGTTTTAAGGAAACACATTTCTCATATTTTAATTCCATCCTACACTTTGGTCTTTTTTCCTGAACCCTCCAAAAATGAGTCTTGTGCTACTTAATTTGTCTGCAACATTTACTGTGTCTTCCTATGACTCATTGGCTTCTCTCTTTAGATCGTCCCATTATTATCTGGCATTATACACACTCAGCAGTGTGTCTTCTCATGCTGTGAGATTGTATCCAATTTTCTGCGTGATGCTGTCAGAATTACACTTCTATCTTTAGGGATCTCAGTGATGGATTCAGAAAGTCTTCCAAAATGCGAGAATCAGTACCAAGTTTAAGAAAGATTGCCGTTTTCTACCCTGGGAAGAAAGCATTTATTATGTGCATCCAGTAATAGAACGGTTTATTCCTGTTACTCATCCAGGCATGAGCGGTTCCCTAGAAAAGCATGGGACAAGGAAGCAGGGACTGGTTGTGATCAGGTTGTGACTAGAAAGAAGATTCTTTCTCTGGGGAAGAGCTGGAATTTATAGATAACTGAACCAGCAGCTGTTTTGGCTTAGGGAAAAGATCATGTTCTTCCTAGGCTGGCTATGGCAGCATATGAAATAGGCAGTCAGTAGTGGGTAGAGGATAAAGGGAGGGATCCAAGAGGGATTAGTGCAGGGGTGTCAAAACTGCGGCCCGAGGGCCAACTGCGGTCCGCAATCCATTGTTAATTGGCCCGCAGCAAATTCCAAAAACATTTCGTTTGCTTAAATAAACCAGGTGAGGCAATATGTACTTCACCTCGAGTGAGTGGCCCAGCTGTTTGTGTATTTTACCGCATATGGCCCTTGGTTAAAAAACGTTGAAAAAAGTTTGGACACCCCTGGATTAGTGAGTATCCTGATAGGTGTTGAAGAATATGGGGACAGAGACTCAGAGGAAAATTGAAAGACCAGCTCGCCGTTGTCTGGAATCCCAGCTCTGACTCAGGATCCAAAGATAGAGCTGGATGTGTGTTGAAGTTCAAAGAGAGAAATGTGGCGAAAGGAACAAAACAGAAAGGAAGCTTGAGAATAATGCAGAAGGCTGAAGCAGAGGAATAGGGCTTGAGGAAGACTTGGAGCAGAGCCTTAAAAGGCGGACTTAAAGATCTGACTCAAATGTGGCCTCATTCCGAAAGCTATGTTGTGGCTGTGAGTGCTTGTAGAGATCAAGTGGCAGAGTGAGAAGGCAGAGGAGGAGACAGGGTAAGAGAATGGTTAGCCTTGAAGGTGAGAAACATCCAAATTTACAGCAAAGCACTGCATGTCTTTATTTTGCATCTTTTGCATGTGAAAATACAGTCAGTCAACTTTGGGGGGAAATTTAACCTTTAAAGTCCTTTTAACTTTATTAACTTCCCTGTGAATTAGACTGAGGTTATACTCTGGTTTATTTTATTGGCGAGGATATTGGACGAGGAATCAGTAGATGATGTTTTTAGTCTCATCTTCGCTACTAACTTTCTATGTAGTATTACAAAATTTGTACAACTACATCATATTTTTATATCTGTGGGCCACGTTTGCAATATGAAGGATTTTATCTAGAGATAAATAAATAACCATTGTAAAGGAGGTAATAGTACACGGCCTTTAGGGGCAGTCAGACCTAGGTTTCGTAATTAATGAGGTGTATAATTTTACCAAATTGCTTTAAATTCCTGAACTCCAGTTTCCTCATCTGAAACATGAATAATACACTTTTAAAAGGGTTGTTGTAAGAAATAGCAATACTTTATACAGGTAACCCCCATAGAATACGGCTGTTAGGTTCCTAAAAATGCCGTGTTATGTGAATCCATGTTGTATGAAACAAAGAACTAGCACAAAAAAAGGGGTTAGGTTCCAAAAATAAAAACAACAACAACATACTATTATATTTTTATAATTAAGATAAATATCTTTATTAAAGTAATTTTCACCTAAAGTATAACATATCAATATGTATTAAATAATGTTTTCTTCGTCATCTCTACTAAGCACCATTAACCGAGGACGTTGTCTTTTTGACAAGGTATCTTCATCATCTGAACTTAATACTCCACGAACAAAATGAATTTAAAATTCTAATAAATTTTAAAATTTTGCAATCAAATCTGATATGACATCCACGCTTGAATGAAAAATTTCAAATGAGATGTCTTTTGCTCTCAAAAGCTCTTATTTCGTTCCATGTTGTTCAGGGATTTCTCTAATTCTCAAACCATGTTAGAGTGAAACCGTGTTCTAGGATGCCGTGTTGTATGAGGGTTCCCCCCCCAGTCCTCGAACCAAGTTAGAGAGAAACCGTGTTGTAGAAGTGACATGTTATATGGGGGATACCTGTATAATACATTTGTGATGGAAAATACCAGAATTTAATCAACATCCAATGGTGGTTATCTTAATATATTTGTTATTTAATATATGCTATATCTTTTAGGAGAGACCTCTTAAATTGAATCACTTAATAATCCTCTCTCTTCCTCCTTCTCTCTTTCCCTCCCTTCCTTCCTTCCTGTCTTCTCTTGCTGTGTCTTTATTTTCCTTAGAGAAGTTGTTAGTTAGAAATTCAGCAAGCTTAGATAAAGGACAATTTAGAACTGAGTTTGATTGCATTTATATAAATTGTTAAGTATTGACCAAGTATAAAATATTAAAAATTGTCTTGTCTATTCTCAGTATAGAGCTGAACAATCACATTGGGGAAGTTATTGAAATTTCTGCTTTTCATTAGTTTGGGTTTTCTAAGATACTGCTATTATTTTGTTGGGAATGCCCTGAATTTCTAAAGCTTTGGACCCATGTTCAAATAATTGCAAAATGTAATCAAGAGTTCAATATCATTTAAAAATTATTTATATTCTTTGCTTTGCAAAGATCACATAGATGTGTATATATATATATATATATATATATATATATATATATATATATCAGTAATCTTCATACAACCCAACACATTAAAAATTAAAGCACTGATTGCGTCTTAGAGAGATATTAGAAGCTTCGTGGACCTAGAGTAAAGCATTTATCTACCTCTTTCATGTAGGAGAGCCTATATGAAAAATAGTGTATTCTTTAAAGGCTAAATGTAGAGAGAATTTTAGTACATTTCCTTATGTAACTTGGCCAAGATTATTAATTTCCTATATAATGGAAATTTAATAAATATTCAACGGGACTACTTTCTTATATTCATTTGTGGATCTGAGCTTATACTTTGGAAGGATCTGCAGGGATATAATTGTTTACCCTAAATAAGCAAACTGTATAAGCTTCAAGCTCCCACACTTCTCTGCTCTACTCAGAAATTTCAGTGGTTACAGCTAAAGGCATATAGATGGGCTCTTTTGGATAGAAAGGCCTATGAAGGATATGGCCAGTCATGAGAGAGATGGCTAAGACAAACACATTTTTCTCACAATAGCTCTTAATGTCATGCTCAGAGACAAACCCCAGAATAGTTGGTCTGTTTTTCTGACTTGGATGTGATATTTCCCTCTTCTTAAGATGCTGTATATAATGAACTCCTTTAGCCACTCCAGTTTAAGAAAAGAAAAAAAAAAACAGAAGGGAAAATCATTTTATATCGATGCTTACTATATAGACTATATTTAGTGACTGCATTTGTTTCCTTTTCTGTCACACACAACTTGAGTATAGGAGAAGTCTTAGGGATTCTTTTTATTAATTCATTTATTTAACAAATCTTTATTGTGAATACATTGTAGACCAGAAACTGTTAGGCACTAAGCATACAATTTTGAAAACAGAGTTGTTTCTGTCTTCGTGGAGTTTACCATCTAGTCATTAAATGAATAATCACAGAGATAAATAGTATTACATATTAGTATAAACTTTATGAAAATTAGAGTACATTCTTAGGCTAGCCTGTAAAGCCACTTTTAATATTTTGAATTTTATTATAAATGCAGGGGGAAATTCGTGATTTTTGTTCAAAGAAGTTCATTCACTTCTGTGTGGAGAACGGTTGTGGGCGGTTAACAGAAAGATCAGTTAAGTTAATTACTATTGAAATAATCTAGTTTGCAAGAAGCAAGTAGTTTGGACTAAGGAGATGAGAATAAATGAGCAGGTTAAAAATATAGTTTGAAGGTTGATTTCACAGGGCTTGGTGATAGGTTGATAGTCTTGGATGAAGAAGATTTCAAGGATGACTTTCAGATTTCTTGCACAAGTAACTGGGCTGATGGATGTCCCATATTCTGACAAAGGGAAGATCACCCGTTTCTGGGTTTGCCACAGCTGTACAGTAGGCTTTAGGAAGAGATGGGTCATTCTGTCCTTGTTTTGTAGATGCCGATGTACACCCAGAGTGTAAACATTTGCAAAACTTTTTTTGTTGTTGTTTGAATTTGCCTAATCTCATTGAGTTGGATTGAAAAAAATGGTAGAAAATCCTGATGGAAAGAAAAGACATCTGTGCTATTTTGGAGGATGGGTTCTAGTACCTGTCTTTACTGAATTCTTAGTTTCACTTAGTTCTTATATCAGCTAAGTTCCTAAAGGGTTGCCCTTTGCACAGATAATGTTTAGAAATCACATTGGGATAAAAACTTTCAGAAAAGCTAAAACATTCTCTATAGTACAATTTGTTGCTCTTCTTTCTCTCCTCTCTTGTGTATGGCTTAATTTGCTGATTCTGGGATTCAAAATGCAGGTGAGGAATATTCTATATTAAGCAACGATAACTATAGTTCTATAGTTAAGCAAACTAGTAGGTGAGGAGAGACCTTTATGAGCCAACCTTGCAATACGCATCTTGGTCTGATCTCCAGCCCACTGCTGGAATAAATGTTTAGTACAAACATCTGGGGATTGTGTGTGCTCCTGTAGTTACACTTAATTGGTTCTTTGTCATCAACGCAAGTGAAAGGAAGCAGCTGACTTGATTGAGTTCTTACCATGTATCTGTTGCTATTCTACCTGTTTTACACATAATAACTTCTTTAACCCTCATAGCACCATTGTGAGGTAGGTAGGTATTGTTATTGTCCCTATTCATATGTTTAACCATAACACTATATTGCTTTCATTAAATAAATACATTTATATACAGTTTTGAAATAAATTTAAAAACTTTTGTTTCATTTTAGTAATACAAAAGTATTTACTTAAAAGTCAAGAACATCTCTGGATGGTAAGAAGAGCTTTCAAGGGATACCCGTTCTGACTTAGTTCAGTTCAAGAACAAGGTTTCTTCTTATCTTACCCACACAGCTCTTCTGCAAGCATAGTCCACTGTTCCAGTTTTTCCTGAGCTAAACAGTGCTCATCTCTCCAGGAGTTTCTGCTTCTTGCATCCATCCTGGGTCATGAAGAAAGACTCAGCTTCTACGGGCTACTCCCTAGAATGTGCTCTGAGACTTCCCTGTGGTTACTGAGAAGACAACAATAACCCTAGAAGAGAGGGGAAGTGTGGCTTTTTAGTTCCCCCAGTCTCTATTCCAAGGGAACTGCAGCCACTCTTGCTGTGGTCAGCTAAGATGAAAGTACTCTTTTCCAGGGGTAGCATTACATTTTCTCAGAGCCAGCACAACCTAAATAGAAAGACAATTGGACAGAAATTAAAAAATAAATTTATGTCTAGCTTTGGGAAGAAGTAAATAAGTGTATTAAATCTCTCTCTCTCTCTCTTTCTCCCCTTTCCCTCCTTCCTGCCCTCCCTCCTTCATCTATCTGTCTGTCTGTCTGTCTGTCTGTCTGTCTGTCTGTGTCTGTCTTACCTATCTACGTACCTACCTACCTACCTACTATCTTGCTTTCTTCCTTCTTTCCTTTCTTCCTTCTTTTCTTCCTTCCCGTCCTTCCTCCCACCCTCCCTCCCTCCCTCCATTCCTTTCTTCCTCCCTCCCTCCCTCCTTCCTTCCTCCCTCTATCTATCATCTATCTATCTATCTATCTGTCTGTCTGTCTGTCTGTCTGTCTGTCTATCTATCTATCTCTATCATCATCTATCTATTTTCAAGAAAGCATTTACAGCTATTTAGCATTGGTTGGGCTATGGTGTCATTTTAGGTACAGGAAAATATTCATGGTGCAGCAGACTTCTCTGAGAATAAAATCTAGTAAGGGAAAAAAACCTCAACAACCTTTGCATCTCTCTGCTTTGATACCAGTATTAGTTGGACCCTCTCAGTAATCATGGAAATAGATCAATTGAATTTCAACTTTTTCTCAGTTTGAGTTAACTCTGATGAAAGATTCTAAACATGAAGAGCAATTGAGTCAAGTGGCATTTCCAGATACAGCTAAATTCCAACATATATTTTTAGTCAGTGTATTCATTTTTTTGAGTATATAAATATGCCATTTTCTAGCTAAGTGAATTGTTGTTAGCTTCTCTCAGCATTATAGTGAAGGTTCTTTCTCCCTTCCTTTTATATTATTTTATTTATTTTAAATTCTCTATCCTTTCTTAAGCAGGTCCACTGGAAAAAAATAATCAAAGGAATACACAGTAAATGTTCCTACTCTCTTTTTATTAATTCTTCTGTGAGCCCTGACACATGTGGGTTCCACAGCATGCTGGAGCAAAGCACCTGAACAACGTCGTAAAATTCAATCAAGAGGCTGAATACTTTCCCTGTCCCTTTCTTCATATAACAATTGTGAAAAGACTTAAAAATAAACTATTATGTCCTCTGTATTATAGAAACTGTTGTTATGTTTTGTAAACAGTAAGAATTCAATAAATGTTTATTCAGCTGAATTTTCCAGAATAACAGTCACATTTATATGGCTTTTCTCTTTTGTCAAGGACGCTAAATGACTCTCATGTATATTATAACGTGCTTCAGTTTCCCAGGATTTGGGAATTTTAAGACTATAGTATCACTACTACATATGCATTTTACTGCATTGCAAATACAAAGTATATTTTTGTAATATTAGCTACCTAATATTTCTGTAGATAGATGAATAGATCTAATTTATCACAAGCAAAGTAATTTCCTAGAAAGTTTTTTGACAAAAAAATATTTTTTCACATATTTGGTATTTAAGAGCTAGGATCACATCATTCTTGTCAAAAATTACTTTTAAAGAAAATCTCAGTTTCCAGAGATTATGACCAGTTTACTTTGTGTTTGTTAACTGAAAAACTAAATATCAAATCATTGTACTCATTATGCTTCTGTACCCTGATAATAACCATCTTGGTTTCCTTTAAATGTCAACATTTACATTCTAACTATAACACATTTAATTTAATTACAATGTTAAAAATTACAGGGTAACAGATTCTTCATGAGCCCAGTGTTTCAAATTTTAAACAAAAGTTGCAGTTTTCTGGCATATGACGTATATCCCCAGTGAATGTAGTGTTTCCTTTTGTAATAACTGATTTGGTAAAATCTTACAAATGACATTTAGTTAATATTTTAGACGTGAAACATTCTGCCTAGAAAAATGTATCAGATTTAAATTAAATGAACCATTAGTTTTGAAAAACTAATGGATCTTTTATTTTTGCCTTTGGAAATGACATAATTTCTTCAGATAATTAGATGTCCAAAAAAAAAGTAATATACTAAGTTTCTTTCCCCTCGAATGTTAGTGTTACAGTTTTCAATTATTTGGGCTATTTATGTGGTAACTCTGATGGCTACTAAGTGACTAACAGGTGGGTAGCTTATGCTACCAGTGTGGATGTTGCTGTCCAGTGTGGATACACTGGACAAAGAAGTGATTCACATCCTATGAAGGATGAAGCAGGACATGGGAGATTTTGTTACACTACTCCAACAGCATGCAATTTAACACTTATAAATCATTTATTTCTGGAATTTTCCATTTAATATTTTTGGACCATGGTTGACCTCAGGTAACTGAAACCATGGAAAGCAAAACTGCAGATGAGATGGTAGGGGACAATTGTAACTTTCTTCAAGCCCCCCATGACACACCCTTTCCTATTCTCCCAGCCTTTTACTTTTACAACCTTACCTTTTACTCTCAGAGAAAAGAGTACCATAAGTATTATTAATTGCTATATTAACATTCTGTCTTCCTTCCATACCCCATATACTCTATGATCCTGGGAGTTCATTCCTACACATATAATAAGGAGATATATAATAATTTTTATTGCATGATTGCTTACCTAGAAAAAACTGAAAGCTACAAAAATGTCTACTAACTTAATATTAAGTAAATTTGTTTGTAATTCTTAAAATGAATTACTGCACAATGATGAAAAATGAATAAACTATGGTAAAACCACAAAAAGGTACATCAACTTGAAATTTTCTTTGTGGTGTGTTTTGGTGAACAGAAATTCTCAAATTTAATGTCAAACTTTCAATCATTTCCTTTTTCATTTGTACTTTTTTTTAATCAATTGTTAAAGAAATTCTTCATTATTCTGAAGTGACATTTTCTTCTAAAGATGACCTTAATTGGTCGTTGTTATATTATTGATTGTTTGATTGATTGATTTGTTTATTTACTGTCTTCAGCATTGTAAGTGTACAGTTCCGTAGTGTTAAGTATATTCACATTGTTGTGAAACAGATCTCTAGAATTTTTTCATCTTGCAAAACTAAAACTCTATACCCATTAAACAACAACTTCTATTTTTTTCCTACTCCCAGCCACTGGTAATCACCATTCTACTTTCTGTTTCTATGAATTAGACTACTTTAGATATCGCATATAAGTGGAATTATATAGTATTTGTCTTTTTGTGATTGGTTTATTTCACTTAGCAAAATGTTCTCAGGGATCATTCATGTTGTAGCCAATGACAGGATTTCCTTCCTGTTTAGGAATGAATAATATTGTATGTGTACATCATATTTTGTTTCTTCCTTCATCTATTGAAGGACATTTGGATTGCTTCTGCCTCTTGACTTTTGAGAATAGTGCTACTATGAACGTGGGTATACAGATACCTCTTTGATACTTTGTTTATATTTCTTTTGGATATATAACCATAAGCAGGATTGCTGGATCATAGTAATAGTTAAAAGTAGCTCTTTAAAAGTAGTTCTACTTTTAATATTTTGAGCGAGCCTCCATACTGTTTTTCATAGTGGCTGTACCATTTTATAATCCCACCAACAGTACACAGAGGCTGCAGTTTCTCCACATCTTCACCAACACTTGTTAGTTTCTGTTTTCTTGATAGTGGCTATCCTATAGGTTTGAGGTGATATCTCACTGTGGTTTTGATTTGTATTTCTCTGATGATTAGTAATAATGTTGAGCATCTTTTTATATACTTTTTGGGCATTTTTATATTATCTTTGGAGAAATGTCTAATCAAGTCCTTTGTCCACTTTTAAATCAAGCTATATGATTGTTTTCCCATTGAGTTGTAGGGGTTCTTTACATATGTTAACTTTTATCAGATATTTTGGATAGTAACCCTTTATCAGATAGATGTTTTGCAAATACATCCTCCCATTCTATAGGTTGTTTTTGCACTCTGTTTATTATGTTCTATGAGGTACAAAACTGTGATGTCCCATTTTTGTTGTGATTTTGGTGTCATATTGAAGAAATCAGTCAAGACCAATATCATGAATCTTTCCTGCTATATTTCCTTCTATAAGTTTTATAGTTTCAAGTTTTACATTTAAGTCTTTAATCCACTTTGCATTGATTTTTATGTATGGTGTAACATAAAGATCCAACTTCATTCTTTTTTATGTGGATGGACACCTTTCTTCACACCATTTATTGAAGAGACTGTACTTTCCTCATTGAATAATTGGTATTCTTGAAGATCGTCTGACCATGTATATGAGGGCTTATTCATGGTACTCTGTTCTATTTCATAGGTTTATTTGATTGTCTTTATGTCAGTACCTCACCATTTCAATTAATGTAGCTCCTTTGTAATGTTTTGAAATCAGAATGTGTGAGTTCTCCAACTTTGTTCTTTTTCAAAATTGTTTTGCCAATTTCAAGTGCCTTGAGATTTTATATGAATTTTATGATTACTTTTTCTGTATATTTCTGCAAAAAAAAAAAAGCCACTGGGATTTTGATAGGGATTATGTTGAATCTGTAGATTGCCTTGGATAGTATGGACATCCTAACAATATGAAGTCTTTCAATCCTTGAACACAGGGTGTCTTTCCATATATGTGTGTCTTTAATTTTTTTTAGTAGTGCTTTATAGTTTTTAGTGTAAATGTCTTTCATCTCCTTGATTAAATTTATTCTTAAGTATTTTATTATTTTTACACTATTGTAAATGGAATTATTTTCTTAATTTCTGTTTTGGATTGTTCATTATTAATATATGGAAACACAACTGATTTTATTATGTTGATTTTGTGTCTTGTAACTTTGCTGAATTTATTAGTTCTAACATTTTTTTAAAATGTGGTATCTTTAGGGCTTTCTACATATAAGATTATATCAACAATTTTACACCTTTTTTTCAATTTAGATGTCTTTCATTTATTTTTTTCTTACCTAATTACTCTGGCTGAATTTCCCATATGTATTGAATAGAAGTAGCAAGGGTGGATATCTTGCCTTGTTCATGACCTTAGGGGAAATGCTTTCATTCTTTCATCATTGAGTATGAGGTTGGCTGTGGGCTTTTCATATATGGCTATTATAATGTTGAGGTAGTTTTCTTCTATTCTTAGTTTGTTGAGTGTTTTTATCATGAAAGGATATTGAATCTTGTCAAATACTTTTTCTGCACCAATTGAGATGATTACATGGTTTTTGTTATTCATTTTATTAATGTGTATTAAATTGATTTTAATATACTGAGCTATGCTTGCATTTCAGGAGTAAATCCACTTGGTCATGTGTATAATCCTTTCATGTGTTGTTGATTTCAGTTTACTAGTATTTTATTGAGGACTTTTGCATCAATATTCATCATAGATATTGGTCTATAGTTGTTTTAGTTGGTTTGTTTGTTTTTTCCTTTTGGTGTCCTTGTCTGATTTTGGTATCAAGGTAATGCTGGCTTCATAGAATAAACATGGAAATGTGCCCCCCACCTTTAAATTATTGGAAGAGTTTTAGAAAAATTTATGTTAATTCTTATTTAAATGTTTGGGAGAATTTTACAGTAAAAACATTTGGTCCTGGGCTTTTCTTTTTTGAGAGGTGTTTGATTACTGATTTAATCTACTATCAGTCTGTTTAGATTTTTTATTTCTTCTTGATTCAGTCTTGGTAGGTTGTGTGTTTCTAGGAACTTATCCATTTCTTCTAGGTTATCCAGTTTGTTAGCCTACATTTATTCATAATTTTCTCTTATAATCTTTTTTTATATTTGTGGCATTGATTGTAATATACCCTTTCATTTCTGCTTTTATTTATTTGAGTGTTCTCTTTTTTTTCCTTAATCTACCTAAGGATTTGTCAATTTTGTTGATCTTTTTAGAACACCAACTCAGTTATATTGACTTTTTTGTATTGTTTTTTTATTTTCTATTCCCTTTATCTCTGCTCTGTATTATTTCATTTTTTTGTGCTAGCTTTGCATTAGTTTGTTCTTTGTTGTTGTTGTTGTCGTTCTTTTAGGTATGACGCTAGGTTGTTGATTTGTAGTTCTTTTCTTTTTAAATATATGCATTTACAACTATAAACTCCCCCTCTTGGCTTTCACTGCTTTCATTGCATCTCATGTTTTGGTATTTTGTGTTTTCATTTTCATTCATTTCAAGGTATTTTCTAATTTCCCTTGTGACTTTTTCTTTAACCTATTGCTTATGTAAGAGCGTATTCTTTAATATCTACATATTTATGCATTTTCTAATTTTCGTTCACTGTTAATCTCTAATTTCATTTCAGTGTGACTGGAAATTATACTTTGTACAATTATACAAAGTATAATTTCCAGCTTCTTAAGTTTGTTTAGGCTTGTTTTATGGACTAACATGTTGTCTCTCCTGGAGATTGTTCCACGTGCCCTTGAGAAGAATGTATATTCTGTTGTTGCATGGGTGTGCTAGATATGTCTATTAAATCCAGTTAGTCTACAGTATTGTTCAAGTCCTCTGTTTCCTTATTGATATTCTGTCTAGTTGTTCTATCCATTATTGAAAGTGGAGTATTAAAGTTCCCTACTATTATTGTCTTATATTATTTTTTGTTAACAGACTGCTGGTCATTTGTTTAATACCATTTAGTTTATGTATTTTTGCGTACAAAAATGCTAGGCTAGTAGAATCTCTCAGGTGTTATTTTTATTATGCAATTCTAAGTATGCTGTCTTCTATTATTTCTTCTTTTAATAATGAGTTTTCAAAAATGTTTTAAAAATTGCCTTTTGTCATTAATCTCTAACTCAAAAAATTTTGGCCAGTAAATGTGACCTAATTTAGTAAATAGTCTGTGACCTAGTATGTGGTCACATTTTAGTAAATGTTCCATAAGTTAAAGCAAATTTGAAGAATGAGGAGAAATCACTGAGATGAAAAAGATTTCTTGAGTGGTTGGTAGGGTGAATATTCCAGGTGAAGTCAGGGAGAAATGAAACATTGCTATGGATTCAGGAAACTAAAAGAGTGTTACTATTGAAAAGTGGTAGAAAAGATGAAACTAGAGACTTGACGGTGGCTGAATTTTATGAAGATTATTAAGTCCCAATTAATAAGTTTGAAATTATTGTAGGATCTATATAGGGTCCCTGGAAGATGAAAGGCTTTGTGATTAGAATTCATGATCAGATCAGTCTGGTATCAGTGGAGAGGATAAGTTAAAAAGTACCAGCCTGAGACCAGTTAGAAACAAGAAAACTGCAGTAATGTAACCAAAAGTGTAAGGGATGAACTAAGGCAATTATAGAGGTAATGCAGAAGTAGTATGAGATACGGAAAAATATTTCAGTTAGGTAAAAAAAAAAAAAACAAAAACAAAAAACTTGGGGCCAGCGCAGGGGCTCAGGCGGTTGGAGCTCCGTGCTCCTAACTCCAAAGGCTGCCGGTTCGATTCCTACACGGGCCAGTGGGCTCTCAACCACAAGGTTGCCGGTTCAACTTCTCAAGTCCCGCAAGGGATGGTGGGCTCCGCCCTCTGCAACTAAGATTGAACAAGGCACCTTGAGCTGAGCTGCTGCTGAGCTCCCGGATGGCTCAGTTGGTTGGAGCACGGGCTCTCAACCACAAAGTTGCCAGTTCGATTCCTCGACTCCTGCAAGGGATGGTGGGCTCTGCCCCCTGCAACTAAGATTGAACGCGGCACCCTGAGCTGAGCAACTGGACCTGGAGCTGAGCTGCGCCCTCCACAACTAAGATTGAAAGGACAACAACTTGACTTGGAAAAAATCCTGGAAGTACACACTGTTCCCCACTAAAGTCCCGTTCCCCTTCCCCAATAATTTAAAAAAAAAAAAAAAAGTTACATGACCTGAACTTTAAAAAAAAAACCAAAAATACTGCAACAATCAACAAAAAGGAAAACAACCCAAATCAAACATAAACCAGCCATGCAGTCTCTCCAAAGACCTTTTATCCCTCACGTGCTCAATTTTGGAAAGGATTACTCTTCTTTAATAATTCTCTTCAGACATATCTTCAGCTGTTTTGGGCTTAAGTTCTATTGTTCTTTCTATATGTCACAAAACATTATAGAAGAATACAAGAACAGGAAACTTTAAAAAAAAATTTTTCAGACAGGTAACTTTCTGTTTTGATGTAGTTTCAATTGTAAGGAAAATTTACTACAGTAGTAGTAACAGAAACCCCTGTATGCCCTTTACCCAGGATGTTTACTTAAATAGATGTTAACTTTTTCCGATGTGCTTTATCATTTTCTCCCTCCACCTCTTTCCCTCTCAGGCACCTCCCTTATATTCTAGTTTTGTTTTCCTTTTTTTTCCGAACCACCTGAGAATAAGATGGAGACATTGTTGGAGACATTGTGTGCCCGTTTCCTTAAATATCTGAGTGTGTATTTCTTAATAAGGATGTTTTCTTACATAACCACAATATGATGATCAAAATTAGGAAATTCACAATGATACAGTGATGTTACCTAATCCTCACTCCATATTCAAATTTCAACAATGGTTCCTATAATGTCCTTTATCGCTATGTTTCCCCGTCAAAATTTTAATGAAGAATCATACATTGAATTTAGTTGTCCTGATTTTAGTCTCTTTTAATCTGAAATACTTCTTCAGCCTGTCTCTTTCTTTTCTTGCCTTATATTGTTTTTAAATAAACCTTTTAGAGTAGAATAGCTTTAGATTTACAGAAAAGTTGCAAATACAGTACAAAGAGTCCCTGTATATCTCTCACCCAGTTTCCCCTAACATTAACATCTTACATTACATGGCACATTTGTCACAACTAGGAATCCAACACTGATACATTACAACTAACTAAACTCCAGACTTTATTTGAATTTCACTTGTATTTCCACTAATGTCCTTTTTCTGTTTCAGAATTCAATTCAAGATACCACATTGCATTTAGTCATCCTGTCTCCCAATATTATTTTCTGTTCTGTTAACAATTTCTTAGTCTCTTTATGTTTTGGATGACCTTGACAATTTTGAGGAATACTACTCAGATGTTTTGTAGCATGTCCCTCAATTTGGGATTATCAGATATTTATCTCATGGTTAGACTGGAATTATGGGTTTGGAGGCAAAGGTGAAGTTTTTTCTTATTATGTCATATCAGGGGTACAAGACGTTAGCATGACTTATCACTGGTGATGTTCACCTTGATCATTGGCCAAGGTAGTGTTTACCAGGTTAAAATTGCTCAACTTAATGGTGTATTTATCATTTTGTAATATGGTCAATTCTTGCTTTATATATTTTGGAGCTATAATGTTAGATGCATGCAATATTGAGAATATGTCTTCCTAATTAATCGATCCTTTTGTCATTACACAATAACTATTTCTAGCAATCGTTTTTTAAATTCAAAATCTACATGTTTGCTATTTATGCAGGTTTTTATTAGGGTTTGTTTTCCCCATTAATATATCTTTCCATTCTTTTCTTTTGAATTTTCTAAATCCTTACATGTTGATGTCTATTGTAAATAGCTAATGGATTACATTTATTGTTTTATACAGAATGACAATGTTTGTGTTTAACCTGGAGCATTCAGTTCATTAACATGTACTTTCCATAATTATTCCTCTGGATTTATTTCTGTCACTGACTTAGTGCTTCTCATCTTCTATACCCTTTAACTACCCAAGTAGTAGAAATTAAGGCAGCAAGCCTAGTTAAGGTTTGAATTATGAGGAGACATTTTTTTTCTCTTTTATTCATCACCAAATTTTAAGGTTGGGATTTATTTTGTAAGCCTCTCAAAAGGGAATGTTTATATCGAATTCAGGCAATATAGTCATTGTGATCTAAGCTTTATGCTGTGGGTTGGTCATTTATTGAATTCCCCACCTTGTGAGTCTCCCCCCTCATTTTCTTGTCTCTCATCTTTATGCCCTAAGCAGCCCTGAAAAAGAAGCATAATGTGAAACTCTCCAGGGTTCACCTCTGGAGCTTGTCTTTTTCGCTTTCCATCTTCAACTTCTGACTGGTTCTTACTGTCTTACCAGGTTATCAGAGCACTTACAAAGACTTTTTGCAAATTTTATTCAGTATTTCAAACTATATTCAGGTATATGTTCAGTTAGAGTGTTTAGTTTGCCATAATGCTGAAAATATAAATCTTGTGATTCACAAATAGAAGAAAAAAAAGGTACAGCTGCATTAGAAAAACTAACTGAAAAATGATATACCATGCTTCCCTGAAAATAAGACCTAGCTGGATCATCAGCTCTAATGCGTCTTTTGGAGCAAAAATTAATATAAGACCCGGTCTTATTTTAATATAAGACCCAGTATAATGTAATGTAATATAATATAATACTGGGTCTTATATTAATTTTTGCTCCAAAAGACGCATTAGAGCTGATGGTCCGGCTAGGTCTTATTTTCAGAGAAACACAGTAATATTGTAAGAAAAACATGCAAGGATAAATTAATTCATCTGTTAGTTATAAAGACTCAGAGAAAATAGAAGATCTTGACATGCACAGTTAACCTAATGGGGAGTAAAGAGATAGAGGAAACAAGATTTTGTCATAGGTGGTTTCCTGCACAAGCTATGAAATGGCATTTTTAGCTCAAAACTGAGTGCTGCTCTCTAGAAGAAATTTCAGAACAGAAACAAGTTTTAGACTGAGTATAATTTACATTGATGTGTTTATAACTCAGAATATTTTAACTTTTCATTCTTTACCTTGTTACCAATCAAAATACTAAGACTCCACTTCCTCTATATATGGAGAACAGGGGGTTATGTATTGGTTGCATACATGCTGGCATAAATTATTGGGGATGAATTATATTCTTGAGGACAAAAGCACTCATTGGGCTCTAATTCCACAACTTGTAGTTCCCAGGACAAACAGAAGAGTTGAACTCTGATTTGTCATAGGGCTAAAAGAAGTGTGAAGTATTTCTTTAGAGCATTAGGATTACTCTTTGGAGGATTCCTATGGACTTGTCTCTATATTCCCTAACGTAAAGCAGGGACCCCATGTACACATCTTACATTTTCCTAGAGAACTCTGCTCTTAATGTCAGCTAGAAGCTATGTGAGCACATGTGTACCAGAGATGTGTAGAAAGAAAATTGAATGAGAGTTTCAATTTGCTTAATTTTGCTTATTTATTATATATTTTTCTTATATATTGACCACCTGCTATGCATAGGTATGTAATTCTATTGGTTTACAAGAGGTGTGTGTCATGAATTTTGCTCTTATATAGCTTATAATCAACTTGAAAAAAGAAAGGCTGAAACTATGTAATTTTAACAATTTTAGAATAATTAAATGTTAAACCTGTAAGTGCAATAGGATTACAGAGAAGGCTGAGCTTTGTGTGAGGTTGACTGAATGGGATGTTTCCTGAAACATGTGGAACTTCATCTGGGGGTATGAAGTGTTTGAGGCAGAATAGGGAAGAGTTACCACGCTGTGCTATGTCAGGCCATGGGGGCAGACACAAAGAATTAACTGCAGATAAGTAAGCATGTTGATGAAAGGAAAAAGAAATATTGAAAATCAAGAATAGGGATAGCTTGTAATCACATAATTAAAACCTTAAAAACCATAGGAGAAAATATTATTATACTATAGATATTATATGAATTACATATGGTAGACAATATGAAGCTATTGAAAATTCTTGCACCACAGACTAACATGTTGAAAGTGATCAAAGTTCAACTTCATCAGGAAATGTGGACCTATATGAAAAACTTAAGGTTGGAACTGGAAGTATATTTTGTTAGGAAATTGTCTACCTATTGGTAGTATTCTCTTTATTTGGTTATATAAAAAATATATATGTAATATTATAAATATAAGATATTAATGCATATAAATATAAGATATTAATGCATATAAATATATTTTTTGTTGTTTTAGAGGAATTCCAGGGAAGAAATGTGGAACAATCATACTTACAGCAGAGGAATTAAACTGTTGCAGGGTAAGTAAATATTTCTTTGGTTTAAATACTATTTCTAACACCTTTTTAAAAATGATATTTCTGAAACTATGCTTAAGTAATTAATTCTTGAGTAATTTTAGCAAAATATAATTAAAACTATGCTTTATATAATTCTATAATCCATAAAATATCACTTGAGATACATACCGTGTTACCCCGAAAATAAGACCTAGCCAATCAGCTCTAATGCGTCTTTTGGAGCAAAAATTAATATAAGACCTTAAATTATTATAATATAATAATATATTATATAAGACCCGGTGTATATTATAGTAAAATAAGACTGGGTATTATATTAGACTCGGTCTTATAGTAAAATAAGACCAGGTATTATATTATATTACATTACATTACATAATATTATATTATATAAGACCCGGTTTTATATTATAGTAAAATAAGACTGGGTCTTATATTAATTTTTGCTCCAAAAGACACATTAGAGCTGATTGTCCGGGTGCGTCTTATTTTCGGGGAAACATAGTAGTACTTTAACTAGAGAGACTATATTCCGTAGTCTAAACAGGATAAACAGGCATTTAATAGTCTTTTTAAAGAATATAAGTTATTAAAACAAAACCTAATGTCAGGATCATTTTGGGGGCATTGATATAAAGAATTGTCAATTGTACCAATCTGATCAGTTCTTGCAAAAATTTTGAAGATTGATGTGTGATCCTGCAGGAGTATATCTATAGACGTTTGACTTTCGCCCTTTTGCATAACATACTTGTTTTTCCATATTTCTAATTGAATTAATTCAGAATATGTATATACCCATCTTTTGTTTGTTAGCTTGGGATGTCCACATTTGAAAATAGGACCACTTCAACTAGGAAAAAGATGATAAAAAGTGCATAGTCAATATTTTTAGAAAACTGCTATTTCAGTTGTGATTTCCTGATGCAGCCATTGGTTCATGTTCAATGATGACTTCTTTGTTGTCAAGAAATGAGCTGATAGCTGACACTCCACACTGGAAGTAAGGATGGCTCTCTGAATCTGAAGTCAATACTGTCTGTTTAACATGGCCCAGTGGATCCCCAGGAATTATCTCTGGGGAAAAGAAGTTTACCCTAGGTTATATATCAGGACTCTTTACAATGTTTGCTCCTTGATTTTAGGAACAGAATCTCCCTAAAAGTACCAAAACTTAATAATTCTACATTGACTGCAGTTTTTATATAGAGAGCTATTATTTATTATCTGAATCTGTAACTTTAATCTCCAGGTTTTTTTTAAAGGTAATTATTATAGCTTTATATACATAATATATTTCCAAGGCAATGTGGCCAGAAAAACGATGGTATTACTTGCCAGCAAATGATGGAAACTGAATATTCCAATTGATTATATATCTTTGGGATTCTTGGGGTTGGGACAATGAGATAACAAAAGGAAAGTATAGTAACAGGCTTGTGGAGATAATTGAACAAGAATATTAGAATTTAAGCTGTTAAAAATGGATTCAGATTGAGGCATTTCTATTATTTTTCCTCCCATTGCCTTTATCCCTGCGGGCAGGTCACAGCCATATCAGTCACAGTTTTCTCATGTATAAAATGCCAGAACTTACTCCAGTATAATGTGGTTAAAGACCATCAGACTGAGTTGAGTTTTGGTTTTGCTAATAATGTGCACTTTGTCTTATCAAGTCACTTGATTGCTCCAAGTTTTATTTTCCATATTTGCAGGAGGGGAAAAAGCCAAACATGTAAACCAGTCACTAGAATGTTTTAAAAAATTCTTCCACCTCTGAAAATCAACTACCATAGCATTAAGCCTGAAAATATAATGTATACGAAAGCATTTTATGTGTACTGAAAATGCCTTACAAAAAACAGTACAATTATTTAAATGCAGAGCTAATCCATGCCATCCTATTTTTTTAGTTAAACTGGCCCAATGATTTCTTTTAATTATATCAACTAAGCATCTTTTATACTTCTTGTCTCTGAATTTGTTTATATGTATGAAAACTTGTTTTGTATAATGAGGGAGGAAAGAGAAAAAGAAGTTCAAGATCAGTCAGATACAATTTCTTTACCGTGACATCAACATGCTATTTTGTCAAAATCTTGATATTAAGATAATTTTGTATAAATATACCAATAAACTCATAATTAGTTTTATTTCAAAAGAGAACCAAGATACCAAAGACATATACTGAGTATGACCAGGCTGCATCTTATATATCTTCCACTTTCAATTCTGTTGTCTTACTTGGAAGAACAGGAAAATGAAGTGGAATCTGTTACTTAGTGATCTAGAGTCATTTTCACAACAAATTTCTACTACTAAAGCTTTAAGAACATCTGGAATTATCTTTCAATAAGAACATACATATTTCTCATACTTAGAAATTATAGATTTAATATTTTTAAAGTGTTATTTAAAATCAGAATCTAACATTGTCTTACCTATCCTATGCTCTGATTCTTAACTACAGCCTTATTGATTATTAGCACTATTGTTAATAGGTGAGAGCCTTGAAATAATACTTCACTACTATGCTAGTATACTAGAAGGAAGAAATGTATTCAAAGCAATGGTCATAATGACTTCAGAAGAGAGAATGCCTTTTAAATTTGCATTTTAGGGTACTTTAAAACTATTTAGAATTTTTAATGAAATAATGTTATTTCACATTTGACATCACACTAATTGACATCTTTTTTTACTTTAAAACACATTATCAGTTATTAATTTGAGAATAAACTTTGGAGTCAAGACACCTAAATTTCAGTCTTGTGTTTTTTACTATTCACCTGAGTGAAGAGTTATATTCTTGGAGCTTCTAAAATGCTGATATTCTTTTCTCTCTCTCTCTTTCTTTTTATTAAGTTTATTGGGGTGAAAATTGTTAGTAAAGTTACATAGATTTCAGGTGTACAATTCTGTATTACATCATCTATAAATCCCATTGTGTGTTCACCACCCAGAGTCAGTTCTCCTTCCATCACCATATATTTGATCCCTTTTAGCCTCATCTACCACCCTCCTCCCTTCTTACCCTCTGGTAACCACTAAACTATTGTCTGTTTCTACGAGTTTTTTTCTCATTTGTTTGTCTTGTTCTTTTGTTGTTTTTGGTTTATATACCACATATCAGTGAAATCACATGGTTCTCTGCTTTTTCTGTATGACTTATTTTGCTTAGCATTATAATCTCAAGATCCATCCATGTTGTCACAAATAGTCCTATTTCATCTTTTCTTACTGCCGAATAGTATTTCATTGTGTATATATACCACAACTTCTTTATCCATTCATCTATCGAAGGACATTTTGGTTGTTTGCATGTCTTGGTCACTGTAAGTAAAGCTGCAATGAACATTGGAGCACACGTGTCTTTATGGATAAATGTTTTCAGATTTTTTGGGTAGATACCCAAGAGAGGGATTGCTGGGTCATATGGTAATTCTATTCGTAATTTTTTGAGGAACCTCCAAAAATTTTTTGAGGAACCTCCACACTGCCTTCCATAACGGCTGCACCAGTCTGCATTCCCACCAACAGTGTATGAGGGTTCCTTTTTCTCCATAGCTTCTCCAACAGTTGTTACTATTTGTCTTGTTGATGATAGCCATTCTAACTGGAGTGAGGTGATATCTCATTGTGGTTTTTATTTGCATTTTTCTGATGATTAGTAATGTTGAGCATAAAATGCTGATATTCTTAATACTTCCCCAAGATGTTTACTCTGTCAAAAAAAAAAAAGCAGCGTTTGAGAGATGTATAAATCATAGCTTAAAAAGTACCTTGAAATTATCCACAAAGAATGTTTTTCATTCTGATTGATTTACCAGTGTTTATAAATTGTACCATGTGCTTGTCTCTGAGATGGATGTTTAGACTACAATGGTGAGGGGGGGAAGAAAAACAAGTCTAGTCTTTGTCTTTAATGAACACATAGTTTATGGGAAAGACAGATATTAATCAGATGATAACGTAAGTAAATATGTCATGATATGTACTAAGTAATCAAATATATTATAAAAAGTCAATGGAAAATCTAATTTACATTGGGGAGGGTGTCACGCAGGCCTCTTTGATAAAATGACATTTAAGCCAAACCCTAAGGAATGGTTTGCCAGCAAAAGGGTAAGAATTCCAGCAGAGTGCGCAGCTTGTGTAAGGTCCTAAGGAGTGACAGGAGTGTGTCTGGTGTTGGTGACAAGGGCCTGGGAGTGGGGAATGAGTAAGGTAAAACTGCCAGATGATGGTGGAAACGGCTGCTCCAAGCTGGTGTGGTATTGGGCTTTGTAGACCAGATTAAAGATTGTGTGTCTATCCAAAATGCAAGAGAAAGCCTTGAAGCATTTTAAGTTTTGAACAGCATCATTTCTTTTCTTAAAAACATTGCTCTGCCTGCTGAATGGAGAATGGAGTGGGTAGGTCCAACAGTGGAAGAGGGAGAAAGGAATTAATACCATTGTATGTGTCCAGGTGAGGGAAGAGGTTGGCTTGGACTAAGGTGGTGCCAGTGTAGCTGAAGTGGAAATGTGAGAAATGTTTCAGAAATCGAATGGTGCGACTTGGTGAAGGATTGAATGAAGGCTAAGGAAAAAGGAGAAACTGAGAATGGTTCCTTGATCACTTGGGAGGATGATGAGCCACTAATTGAGCTGGGAAAATTGTAGAAGAAGCAAGTTAGATCTGAACTTGTTGGAAGTTCCTGTGAAACATATGAGTGGACTGCTTCAATAGGAAGTTATTATATTGGTGTGGAGTATTGAAGAAAGTTTTTTAAATTCTCTCAGGTGGCATTAAGCATAAGAGACTAAAAAAAAATTTGCAATGATGCCTTTATAGTTCTAAAAATAAGTAAATGCTTGATTTTTTTCTCCAGAAATTAGATTTCTTTTGTGCTTGTTGCAGATGAAATTCCTGCTAAGTTACTAACCTGAGTAATTGCAAATATATTTTCCCTAATGTTATATAGTTTGGTGCATCGAAAGACATCTTTGTTTTGAATCAGTAATTTGTTTTGCAAGCTTTAAAGAAAATAATTTGAAAAATTGCAACTTGGTATAACACTTACCAGTGATCATACGAAAATTTATTTTTTTAATAATATATTTGATCTCTTGGAAGTTTAATTCACAATCCATTTATAATACACACATTTCATTTGTCTATTGTGCATTTTAAGTATATCAGAATTTTGGGGGAAATTTGTATTTTGGTCCAGCTGCTTTGGGAGACTATCTTGAAGGGGCTATTTTTTTTTTTTTCTGGGGCAAGAACAGTGTCCTTGTCCCATGTTCTTAGAAAACCACCCTGTCCCAAGGGCAGTTAATATATGTGAAGATGAAAGGACATTCAAAACAAACAAAACAACAGCCTTTCCTTTTCAATTTTGTCCTTGATTTTGTACTTGGATCATCCAGGGTGATTCTCTCACTGCTTTCTTAATGGACAATATATAAATTTTTGATCTTTAAACTTCAAATCTGAGAAGTGATCATGGGTGAGAAGCTTGAGGTGTCCATACTGTTCTTGACTCTGTTCTTCTTTTAATTTTTTTGAAATGTGTATTGTCACTATGCTGCTTAGAAGTGTAATGCCTGCTTTCTTATGAGTATTCCTCAGGCGGAAGTTATCACATCTATATTCTAAATAACACAGTAAAATGACACTCTACCAATGCTTTTGAAAATTAGAAATCTAGAGCTGTACAATTGTCTGAGGGCAGAGATATGTCTTCTTCATCTCCCTATTCCCGGATTGCAGCCTGAGTATTACTTGAGAAATGTTTGCTAAGTAAGTATAGGTATCCATGAGTGAAAACCAGATAGCATCATCTCTTGGATAGTGTTCTGGAATTACTGAAAGAAAATCATGAGAACTTTCGGTGGATGCTTAGTTAGTACTGCTAGACTCTAGAGAATAAAAAAAAAAAAAAGAAACAAAAAGAAGTGATGAATAAGAGAGCGCCGTTTTAGTCATTGTTAACATCTTCACCAAATAATATTTAAAACCGTGAACTCTTGATTTACTTTGAATTACTTTGACCCTCTATCTCTTTTCAAAATTATGAGCCTCTTGCAGGTAAAAATGGAAACCAAAAATAGTGATTTTTATTGTTAAAATTACTGTACATTATCTACCTTTAAACAAGCTTATCCTACCTAATTGAATAGTGTTTCACTTCCTTGTTTACCTTTAAGCTAAATCAGGTAGGTGATGTATGAGTGCTTGAGTATATAAATTGATAAAAATGATTGGTTTGGTATAGTGATTAACATACGAATATGTAATTTAAGTTACAGATAAAAATGAAGGTGCTTTGCTTTTCTTGAAGCTCTGTATAATAGGATTTATTTTTAAATGTGGTTATTGAGACATTGTAGTGCATTTGTGTGTAATTAAGAAGGAAACCCTCTGCCCCCTCTCTGATGGTAAACTATGTGGTCAGAATCTGGACCTGTCTTGTTCCTCATCTAATACATCAAATACATGTTATATACTTGGTAGATGCTCAATAAATATTTCCCCAGGAGCTAAAAAATGCCACTTAAGTTCTTAAAATGTGTACTTCGAGAGTAATGCTGAGCGAAACAAGTCAGACAGAAAAAGCAGAGAACCATGTGATTTCACTGATATGTGGTATATAAACCAAAAACAACAAAAGAACAAGACAAACAAATGAGAAACAGAAACTCATAGACACAGACAATAGTTTAGTGGTTGCCAGAGGGTAACGGGGGTTGGGGGTGGGAGATGAGGGTAAGGGGGATTGAATATATGGTGATGGAAGGAGAACTGACTCTGGGTGATGAACACACAATGGGATTTATAGATGATGTAATACAGAATTGTACACCTGAAATCTATGTAATTTTACTAACAATTGTCACCCCAATAAATTTAATAAAACAAAATAAAAAATAAATAAATAAATAAATAAATAAATAAAAAATGTGTACTTCACTAACTGAAAATGTGAATGTAGAATTTGTATTATAATATTGGGTACCTAGAGTCATCTAGCTTTTTAGGGAGGAAATGTTACAGATTTTTAAAAAGTTAGTTTTGTGACTAGAACAAAAACTGACAGAATCAATTCTTCAGTCGTACCGTCCTTTAAATAGCAGTTTTATGTTATCTGGGATTCTCGCTCTCTTGGTCATTTGCTTTAAAATGCCAAATTTGTTTTCTTGTCAAGTCTTGCTTGTGAGCTTCAGTTTCTAGTTATTTATAACCCAGACTTTGACCTATTTTATTAATGTTGTTTTCAGGATGCTGTTCTGATGCAATTTTGTGCTAACAAATTGGACAAGAAGGACTTCTTCGGAAAATCAGATCCTTTTCTTGTATTTTATCGAAGTAATGAAGATGGCAGGTAGATTTATATTTTATGCATTTTCACTCTATAGTGAGGATGGAATTGTTACTTTTCTCAGAGAAGCTCATTAAATTGATAAACAGAGTAAAACATTTTGGTATTTTAAAAATTGATGTGATTTTTAAATCTCAGTAACAATGCATAACTATAAGCATTTCGTATGTTTTGCTTGGTATTTAAAATAAATGATTATCAGCTTCATGGAAACATTTTCTCTTTACTTTTTATAAAAATATAATATTGTCTTAATAGTATGGAAGAATTACATTTTTGTGGAAATCTAATGTATTTTGTTATAGAATTGAACTCTAACCATTTTCTTGGAGAAGGATATGGACTATGTGGGTTGCTTTTTATACTACAGGTTTTGTTGTTGTTTTTTTCAATAATATTTAAGTCTAACATTCAATGCAATGTTTCATTACATTCTAGTAATTTGAATATTTTTACCAGTCATAATTAGACTGGTTATTGTCGTTTGAAAATGTATCCATAGGTTATAGAGTATAATTTAATACATATGACTCTACTACTAAATATATTGTTTTCTTTGATTCATGTTGTACTGTCAGCATTCTTGGGAAAAGTTTGGTGGTTAAAATTATGGGCTAAGGTTTTATTGCCTAGGTTTAAATCATGACCCGGCTACTTAATAGCTGTGGAACCATTGGCAAGTTTTTAAAGCCGTATGAGACTCAGTTTCCTCATCTGTAAAATGGACTAATAATCAGCTACCTCACAGGGTTGTTAAGAGTATTGCATGGGTTACTGCACAAAAAACATTTAGAAGCTTGCCTAACATATAAAATAATTTAAATGTTAGCTGCTTTTGTTGTTATTATTATAGTATAGTGTTTCATTTAGTGTTTTTCTTAATTATGCATAATAAAATATTAGCTAAAGCGAAAACATCATTTAGAGATTAAAAATGAGGGGAATAGAAGGGAAAAAATAATTTGTCACTACTGTCCCACTTATAAATAAAATTATACAACATGTTAACATTAAATAATAAGTGTATAAAATGTTACATGAAAATAAAACGTTTGCTATTTAAAGTGAATACACTGGGCAGCAGAAAATGATGCGTTACTTATTGTGGAATTTTGTTGATGCAGCTACTGGTCAACTCTTGGCTATTTTTGTTATGGTGTCATATTGTTGGATTTTGCATACTTGCCTTCTATTTTGATGGTTAAAATGTCAGAGTAGTATTTACATCTGAGCACTAATTTTACCCATGTGAAAAATATTGGATAGTGAAGAAAATAATTGTATTTGCCAGTCATTTCAAAGATAGAGAAAAACTAAAGAATGAGTTCAAAATATCTTGAATCACAATGTTCTTATGTCTCTTCCTGTCTAAACTACTTGTGTCTTAAATTTTCTATTTTTATTCTTCTAGTTTTCATTATTCATAAAGATTATTTGTACGATTATAGAATTTTAATCTGTCACATTTAATGCTACTGGTGAGAGTTACATTGCAGAAATTATTATGTTTGTATGAATGATATCAGCTTATTCATTAAATGGAATCAAATAATAAGAAAAAAGTACAACTAATCCAAAAATCTCAAATCATTTATAAACAACTATTGCTCAAATTTGATGAATCTCATTTCAGAAAATGTTCCACATATATTTACGTAAAACTAGTTCACCAGCCAAATCCATACATATGTACATATATATGCACATATATATTTATATTAATATATGAATGTTTTGTGTAAATGAGCAAAAATGCTTTTATTCATTTTTTATATATGTCTTTATGTTTGAATGCAAAGATTGTAGCCTTATTTTTAGCATTTATTTTAATATGGAGCTATTTCAAAAATTATTGTTGTCTAGTGTGTTTGAGGCTCATTTTAAAGGAAAAAGTAAAATTAATAAAAAATCTTAATAACATATGATTATAAATTTTTATTTTCTTGCTTTCACATTTATTTGGTAAGTTGACCTGTATTTATAGTTAGGTAATAATTTTCCTTTGGAATATCTGTTTATTGGTAAATAACTTCAATACATGTTATTTAATAATTTTTTTATAATACTATTTGTAATGCATTCATGCATACACATTATATTTATGTAACAGTACTCCTGAATGTTGGGAAGAGCTACATCAGACTCTCATCAGAATTTTCACTAGTTACACTAGCACTGGAATTTCTAGTGAGATTTTGCTGTCTATATCACATCTAATGCATTACAAGTGAGAATGATTAATAGAAGACAGATGACTACTTGGCTGAGAAATAGCTCACTAAGAAGATGAGTCACGGTCTTAAATGAAGTTCCAAGTGTCAAAGTAATTACTATTGTGGTGATACTAAGACTATAACAGAAGTTTTGATTTAACTATAAGCAAAGAAGCCAAAAAATCAGTATCCATATATCTATCTATCATCTGTCTGCCTGTCTGTCTGTCTGTCTATCTATCTATCTATCTATCTATCTATCTATCTATCTATCTATCTATCTACCCTGTTTCCCTGAAAATAAGACCTAGCCAGACAATCATCTCTAATGAGTCTTTTGGAACAAAAATTTATATAAGACCCAGTATTCTATTCTATTCTATTCTATTCTATTCTATTCTATTCTATTCTATTCTATTCTATTCTACTCTATTCTATTCAAGACCTGGTTTTATATTATAGTAAAATAAGACCACGTTTTATATTAATTTTTGCTCCAAAAGACACATTAGAGCTGATTGTCCGGCTAGGTCTCATTTTTGGGGAAACATGGTATCTATGAGTATCTGTCATCTAGTTATCATTATCTTTACCATGCAAAAAGACTTGATAAATAGTAGAATATGGTACAAGAAAGGAGGAGAAAGCACCTTTGTAGAGCTTTTCGAATGTATTGTATTATGAAGGAAGGCAGATTTCTTCCAAAATTCTATACATAATTTTGTCCCTGTGAGTTTTTCTTAACCATTTTTGTGTACTTTTGCCTTTTCCCTTTTCCGTTTTTTCCCTGCCTAGTTATCCCTTATTTCCTTGGCTTTTCTTCCCTCTGCTTTAGATGTCTCGAGTCTTCTCTATATTTTTTGAGTCTTCTCTCTCTTTTAATAGCTTTACCCCCTGGCCCCTAAATTGCTTAAGTAAGTAAACTCTGAGAACAATTGACCACAGAGCTCTTTCAATTTAGTAACATAAGTTTCTTTACATAGGTGAGGATACTACCAGGAAGGGGGTGGCATGATGCCCTAATTCTTGTAATGAATACTTGATCTCTCTATATTATATTTTTATTTATTTGCTAAATTAATAGAAACAAACCCTTCTTTCTTGAGAGGAGGCAAGTAGACTCAAAGGCTTTTCAAAATGAGAATATTTTCTTGTGGGGGGTTAGGTACAATATATTCACTATGGTGATTCTGTAGTATTCTCATGTTCATCACTGTTAGATCCCTGAATTTGGAATACTTCATGACTAAGGGCTTGATGAGGGGCTGTGTTTATGTATTGTTCTAACCAAGATCATTTTAAACATTTTATAACTCATGAACTGCTGCATAAATTCACATTAGGCAAGAACATTTCCAGGACCTGACTGACGTCTGAAGATGGAATGGTTTGGTGGAAACACCACTGGAATTTGAATCAGAAAACTGAGTTTAAGTCTCCATGGATTGTACTCCTTATTGTGTATTCTTGAATTGCTATCTTCCTTCCTTCTACGAAGTCTTTAGATATATAGCGCCAACAATTTAGATGAAGAACTACGTACCGAGTGGTCTCACTATAAATTCATGACGTGCATTTTAAATGGGACCTTGGAACTCCCCAGGCATCCTCCCAAAAACGTTAGCACTTCTGCCCTCTTCCTTCTTTGCAGATGACCATGTTTCTTGTATGGTACATAGGGCAATGGAAGCAACTGGAGAACTTCCTGATGACCTCATCTCATGATCTCATCGTAGCATCTGCCCTATGCTATAATACTGTGCTTTCCTGAGCGTTCCTGCACAATGACTACGTTCCCAAGGCCAATTCCTCCCTGGAGGCCCTGAATCCCATCCACTTTCATTTCCTTGAGGACATTGCTCCAGCCTGTCTCTCATGCATCACAAATTGTTTCCTATCTACCAGGTCTTTTCCTTTAGTATACAACCTTGCTGTTATTTCTTTTTTCTTGAAAAAATAATTAAAAAGTAACAACAACAAAAAACCCCAAACCCTTCACTTGACTAATTTTTCCCCTTGAGCTAACCCCAATTACTGTTTTTCTCTTTAAAGCTAAAATCCTCAAAAATGTTGTTGACACACTCTGCTTCGATTTCTCCTTTCTTTCTTAAACCCACTCCAACCAAGTTTTTGTCCCCATCACTCCAACAAAACTGTTCTTCTCAGGGTTACTGATGACGTTCCTATTTTGAGTGACCCTGGATATTTTTTTGCTGCATTGATATGTCATTGATATTTTTAGAGAATGGTTACAGAGCAGCTTTAGAATTTATTGAATGTGCAGAAGATCATTTTTAGCAAATTTAATTCAAAATATTTTTGCTTTATATTATAGTGAGCTAATCGTACAAGTTTCGGAACCATAAATCCTTTCCTATTAAATGATAGAGCAGCGCCATTGGGACTGGCAACATTTATTCTGCACAGAAAGAAAGATGACTAAAATAATATATCATAATTGAATCATGAAAATAACTGGAAACATTTATTTTTTTTTACAGTTTTACAATTTGTCATAAAACAGAAGTTGTCAAAAACACTCTAAATCCTGTATGGCAAGCATTCAAGATCTCAGTCAGAGCATTATGTAATGGCGATCATGACAGGTAAAATAAATGACAATTTTCCTGAGAACTTTGATTATTCACTATAGCTTTTGTATGCAATAATCCTAAATCGATTTTTAAAAAATCTAAAGTGGCTTCTTTACCAATGTAAATGCGTATTTACAAAACAATGAATGATTTATTTAGAATTGTTTAAATAACTGTCTTTTAAACCACAAAGAGGGATAAATTGGTGAATTAAAATTGGTTAAACTAACTGTTTTTCCAAGAACAAAAATGTGGAAAGTGCTAAAAATATATTGAATATTAGTTTAAGTTTTAACATATTATTCAAAAGTCATCCAAGAATTTTCATTGTCTCAAGTGTTTCATTTGATATTATCTTTCTAGGCTGCAATAAGTAAATATGTGAGATTTAAGACTAGTTATGTTGTTAACCCTGACAAACCCTTGAAAATTCTGACATCACTGTTCTTATGGTTGCTGAACCTTAAAAGTTCTGTAGATGTAGAACAGCGAGATTCTGGTGTTTTACAAGTACATGCAAGAGGTGGCCCTGAAGATCTTCCCATAATAAACCTGAATATTTCTTAATATCATTTTTTTTCTTTTTCTTATGTAAGTTGATTGTAAGGTTATAATATAAAAACCCCCACTCACCCCCTAAAAAAGCAAATGAATAGAAAGTAAAAACTCAATCTCTTTATTTTTATCTTGTTACTAGTATCTTAGAAAAATGGGAATTTATTAACTAATATCATAGAAGAACTATTGATTACCAATATGTCATTATATTTATTTTAAAATTTATGATATGCACTTTAGTTGGATTATAACTTAATTTAATTGGATTCATTCTTTCTCTAAGAAAGTGGTTCTCATAATGTTGTTTAGCTCACCTGGTTAACCATGTAGAAATTCAAGTTCTCAGTCCCCAACCCAGGCCTGCTGAACCAGGAACTCTGGGCATGAGGTCCAGCAATCTGTGTTTTGACAAGCCGTCCATGTAGTTCTGATCCATGCTGGGATGAGAAATCTGCTCTAACACAGTGGTTTGCCAGAGAAGTAGCTGCATGCCTCCTGTTTGAGAAGCTCTGTCAAATTACACATGCTTCTTTATATACTTTCCCCATGCCCTCCCTTTAAAGATTCAATACAGATTTTAAGATATAAATTGAATTATAGCCATACAATTAGCACAATCAACTTCAAAACACTTTTTAAAACCTTCCAGCATACACTATTTTATTTTTAAAAATTGCAACTTACTTTTAAATTATCAGTGAAATGTTCTTTTGGTCTTACTAAGTAACTTTACTCTATGTGTATGTTTTTCCCATGGACAGAACAATCAAAATAGAGGTATATGACTGGGATCGGGATGGGAGGTAAGACGTCTTTTCTTTATTCTTGCTCTTGAAACTTAATATGCTTTAAGAAACAAGTCTACTGAAATGACCATATATTTTAATTTTTATTTTCAGATTGCATATTTTGTCATATTTTCCCAAATATTACTGAAGTGTTTACATGAGATTTTAAGAATGAGTGTATTTTCTTCAACTTGGAGATTAAAATAGAGGTCGTCTTCATTTCCAGTAACATAGTAAAGATTTTCAATTTGAATCTGGTGATTTCTCATCTGTCCAACTTACAGATGTCTAGTTTTATAGCTGTAGGTATAATTTGATTCTCAAGTTTCTGTGTCTCACACTTTCTCCGAAGATTCCTTTAACTTAATATATCCCATATAATTGATAGGGGCACATCTGAGTCTCCCCCTCTCTCCCTTTAGGATGACGTACACCTCACAAAACAACAACAAAATAAACTCTAGAATTATGTCTGGTGATTGCCAACACAAATAGTTGTTCAGAGATCTGCAATCATGGTCTCCCTCTGCATTTCACAGCAGATGTTAAAGGCTAACACTGTAGCATAGGGAATATAGTCAATAATATTGTAGTAACTGTACACGAGTATGGTGCCACGTGGATACTAAACTAATCCAGGGATCACTTCATAAATTATATAAATATCTAACTACTATGCTGTACACCTGAAACTAATATAAAATGATATTGCATGTCAACTGTAATTGGCAAATAAAATTATTTACTTTTTGAGACATGAATTTTGAAACAATTGAAATATTTAAGTAGGAGATTTTTGTAAGCTCATGTCATTGGATCATCAAGTATTTGGGGGAAGGATTGGCAGTGGTGGATATGATGTTGATTAATTTTAAAATTTCACTTCAACATACCATCATTAACAGCACATTCACAAGAAGCCTGAGGAGTTCAAGAATGACTTATTATAAAAGGGATGAAACTGGGATGAAAAAATTGTTAGGGTGAACTTTAAACATTCCTTGGAAATGAATTATGATCAGTAGAATAATTAGAGGAATGCATTATAATTTTATAAGTAGTCTATTAACTTTTTCATGTTGGGGCAAAATGCTCTTTCTTTAATCCAAATTCTAGCTCTGTATTTTATATGAAAAAATTTAGTGAGTAATTCGGTATAATCCATGTTTACTAAAGCAGCCTTTTTCAATGTTAGCAAAATTATCAGTTTGTGGATAACATAAAAAGGAAAATTAAAATCATGGTTAAATAATTCTTGAAAACCTTTTCAACTAAGTAATATATATGAAATTTGAAAAGCATACCAGTCTTCAGTAAAAATGATGTATAAAAGCTATAAAATCCAGATATTAGTTTTATAATGCAATTTTAGTGTGGATTGTTATACAAGTTGATATTCCACTCCTGGTTATGTGTGGTATAATAACATAGGGTTGTTATACTTTTTACATGCACTTTTGTTTACATGGCATAATTTCCCAATGTAAATGTTCTTTCCTTAAATCAGAATGAATATATGACACTCATTATATGTCATGATACAGTGTAGTTAGTTATTAGTGAGACTGTTTCCTATCTTTATGTTTCTTTTCCTATCATTTTTAATTTTTGTGGTAAATCCTGTACATGTATCATTCTCATTAGAAAAGATTATTAGCTCAGTGGATTTTTTTTTTTTGACAGTCTAGACCAGCATTTCCAATAGAAATATAAGGTGAGTCATGTATGTAATTTTAAATTTGCTAGTGGCAACATTAAAAAGTGAAAATAAACCCATGAAATTAATGTAATATTTTATTTAATTCTATATTTCCAAAATGTTATCATTTTAATGTGGGATCAATATAAAAATTATTAATAAGAAATTTTACATTTTTTAGTACTAAATCTTTGAAATCTGGTGTGTATTTATTTTTCTTTAATTTTCATTCAGGAGTATTGGGGAACAGTGTGTTTTTCTAGAACCCATCAGCTCCAAGTCAAGTCGTTATTTTCAGTCTAGTTGTGGAGGGCGCAGTTCAACTCCAAGTCAAGTCATTTTCAATCTAGTTATGGAGGGTGCAGCTCACTGGCGCATGTGGGAATCGAACCGACAACTTTGGTGTTATGAGCACTGCACTCTAACCAATTGAGCCAATCGGCCACGCCTCTGGTGTGTATTTTATGCTTACCGCACATCTCAATTCAGACTAGCTACATTTCAAGTGCCCTCCGGCAACATACAGTTGCTGGCTACCATATTGGACATTTCCATGTAGACTTTAATGAAGTCTATAATATGCATCATAAGTAACTTCATAGCAGATGGAATGCTTTGCCTGCATGGAACAGAAATTTAGAATTGTTCCCTTATAAACTTTGGAAAAACTGTTCAGACTTCTGTATTATTTTGTGTATAAATTTAACCATAGGAAGCAATGAAATAATGTCGTCTTTCAATCGCGAGAAAATATTTCAGTCAAAAATTCCAGCAGAAAATGCTTGACAGTGTTACTTGTTTAAAATTACATTTTGTTTTACCAGCTGGAGTACTTCAGATAATTGAGGTGATGATATTCACAGATTAGGAGCCTCAGGTAGTGGTGTGTCTTGAGTCAAAATTCTGATGGTGTGTTAGACTCAGTCATCAACTTGAAATTTTTTCTGTAGTGAACGTCTCGTACATCTATGAGGCACACAGAAGTGTGGTAATGTCTTGATCAAGTAACTAGTTGGCATGAAATTAGGTACCTTGAGCTCATCTAGAATGGAAGAAATATAGTCATTTGTCCTTTTTTATTTAAAAACATTGATAATGGTCTGGGAGTTCAGAGGCATTGCTTGACCTTGGTATGAAAATCAGTATAAGTGTACTTAATTTTCTAGACATTAAACCACTGTACTTAAATCATTTCCATAAATTACACCATTTCTTCAAGGGATGTGAAAAAAGAATATTTAAACCTCATTTTAACAACTGAAAAGCTGAAGTGCTGAGAAGCTGACTAGTCTGGGTTGCAAAGCAATCAGTGGTGGTAACCTTGAAAAGCTTCAAATGCTTGAAGTTGTGTCAGCTGACTTTGTAGCTTAATTTAAAATTCAGGGAGCATTAATGGAAGAGCTCTGCATTAAAACCATGTGGCTCTAATGTGAGACTGATTGTAAATGGGCCACCAATTAGATCACTGTCTCCCGGAAAATGATGATTTGATGAAAAGGCTCATCAAGTGAACTCCCAGTCATAAAAATCCCAGCTCGTGAAGTCCACTGGAGAGTAAAAGTTTCGTCATTACTACTCTGCAGTTTATCAAATGTAGTCATTTTAAATGGGGATACTTATTATAAGTAAGTGTAAACTTCATTTATCTGTGAAATGCTGTATGGGTACTATCATTTTCTAGTATGTTACCATTGAAGATATTATTTGATAAATGAATTTGATGTTTTATTTCTGTGTCTATGCATCATCATGGTATGAAATAAGTGATTCTTGGTCTAGGGCTTCACTCAGGAACATACCTGTCAGTTGTCTAAGACATTGTAACTCATTTAGGAGGAGCATGTGTAAATCTTTTATACTTTTCTCATTTATTTTAAATATCCTCACGTATTCTAATTAATCTTGCCCTAACAATCAACCTCTATTTGCTTGCAGTTTATCTTGGATGTCCTAAGAGTATGTTCAATAGACAAGATTTAGCCTCTTTCCCTATTCCACTACCTGTCACTTCTTTGAGACAAAAAAATGATGATAAATGGAATTTTCACAAACTACATATTATTTACTGATACACTGTTTTTTCTTCCACCTATTAAAATTTTAGGTAATGTAGCTTGTTGGTTTTTGTTTTTTTTTGTCCCCTTTTTCTCTACAATCTATCATTCTTGTCCTCATGGAAGGATGATTAACTTATGTATATAACTGATACCTTATATGGTAATCAATTTTTTACTTCTGTGTGTTTTTATTTATTTATGATCCAATAGAAATTCTATTAATTTATTTTGGAAGAAATTGTTATTGAGCATTTATTATGTACTAAACAGTTTGCCAGGCGATGTGACTTAATGAAAAAACTCCATTCTTTATATGACAATATTTTCATTTTCCTTAGTATTTTTTTTTAATTAAAGTTTATTGGGGTGACAATTGTTAGTAAAGTTATATAAGTTTTAGGTGTACAGTTTTTAATACATCATTTATATATCATATTGTGTGTTCTCCTTTCATCACCATATATTTGATCCCTTTTACCCTCATCTACCTCCCCCAATACTATTCTGCCATAAGAAAAGATGATTTTTTTTTTGGCTCCTTCCACTCATCTGGAGTGGTTTTGGATTTTCTCAGACCTATATTTCAAGGAAAAAAGCTTTTTTCTCATTTTCAGTAAGATTTTAAAGAAAATTATATCAACATTTCACATTGGCCCTTTACTAAAAGATATTTACATGATAGATTTTTGGGAAGTGATATTGTATCCAGCTTCAACTGTGCAGTTTCAGTTTGCCCTGTGCTCTTCTGTCCCCATGCCCTTGCTTTGATACCCTCAATACTTTGAAAGCCCTTCTGTTTTCATTTTTGCCTGCTGGTTTTCTGTTCAGGCCCAATTTAAATGCCATCAATTGTCTGAAAACTTTCCTTAGACATCTAAATTTATTTAATCCTTTTCTCCTGTATGTTGGTGTGTGTGTGTGTTTACCATTTTGGAATGTTTATTAGTGTATCTAACACATTATGATTTATGTTGAAATTATTTGTTTCTGCTTTATCTTTCAATTTAAACTGTAAACTCCCTAAGGTTAAGAACAGTGTTTTATTATTTCTCCTGGAGTAGATTGTAGTGCCTTTAATATAGTAGCTTCTTGCTGTTTTATTTCAATGTTATAGAAAAGATTATTTGAAATAATTCTGTCATCTTTCTAATGAACTCTCAATTCTCTATCAATGCTTTTATATCTCCTCATTCTCACCCTTTACTTGAGATTATGAAATAATCTTGAAAAATATTAGAGCTTTTATTTCTCTAGTGAAATTTCAGGCAGTGAGTAATTAATTCAGCTGTCATTTTCTTAGTCTCTCTCTCTTTTTTTTTTTTACCATTTGCAGACATCTTAGATTTTATATTCATATATCTGTGATCTTCTTGTCATACAGATTAATTTTTCTGCTTTATCCCATGTTCAGATAGTGATGACTTTCACCAACTCAATAGCAGAATCATTAAACTCAAATCAACAAATACATTT
Organism: Rhinolophus sinicus; assembly: GCF_057876585.1. NCBI lineage: Eukaryota > Metazoa > Chordata > Mammalia > Chiroptera > Rhinolophidae > Rhinolophus > Rhinolophus sinicus. The sequence goes on along the minus strand of NC_142501.1, from coordinate 44,585,315 downwards.
ATAGTATAAATTTTTATATTTGATTACCTTTTTTAATTTCATTTGCCTCCTTTATAATGGGATCAGTCAAATTTGGAATATAAATTAATTTCTAATTTTAGTATAAGGTAACATTTGAGTCTTTAGGGATAGAAAGGACCTTTAGAGTTAACATTTTATTTTATAAAGAGGGGGCTGAGTCTATTTAATTATTTCTAATTTTGAATTAATCATCAACTTCATTAGCTCTGCCTTTCCTGTTGTGGGTTTTATTCCATTGTAAGTATCAGGGGTGATATTCGAAATGTTTATCACCATCAAAATAGATGAGAGCCAGACAATAAAAATACCGTCCTGGAAGCTTTTTTCTTTGCCAGGGTTAACCTTATAATTGCTGGATTGTGGGGTGACCTAGAGAGTTATTAATAGATTTTGACCCTGAATCATGAACCAGGGATATTTTAGCATGATCAGAGCTACAGGAAGATATCTGTAGAATGAACTGGAATCAGGGAGAGGCAGAAATGCAAAGTCTAGTTAGGAGGTGATGGAGGTTATTGAGACAGTAATTAAAACTTGCATTAGGTTGGGGGCAAAGGCAATAAAAATAAAACATTGCCATGAAAAGCAACTTAGGTACATTTTGAATATGCATAGAGCTTTGCAGTTTACAAAGTGCTTTCTCACAAATTTTCTCATTTGATCTTTTCAAGAGTCCTGTTAGGCATTCATGACTTAATAGCTTCCTGATTTTGTTAATGAATGAATTGAGGTAAGTTTCTTGCCCAAGATTGCCTACATGGTTTGTGAGCTTTTCAGTTCTTCACACCAAGTGAGGCTGGATATTAGGGCCAGTGTTAAAGAAATGGAATCTATGAGTTTGTAGCAGTTGAATGGTTTTAGTTGAAGATTGAAGTAAAACACAATTCTCAGTTTTGGAGTATAGCTGACAAAAAACATGTGCATCATTGATCCAAATAGAGGATTAGGAAGTTAATGGGGCATTGGGGAGTCAGTTTGTGAGGACCGAGGTGGACATGATGGACTTGGTTTTGGACTTAGTGAATTTAAAATTCTAATATTAACTTCTGGTTAGTTTTGATGAGGAGACTCTTAAATGTAAACCTAGTGGATGGTCTCAACCAGACAATAGTAGAACTTGTGATCACCTCATCCAGAGGAATGAAAACATTTCAGATCACATCAACCAACTTTTTTATGCCTTCTTGTACAACAAGACTTAACTCTTTCTAATAGATACAGGTGTTTTTAAGACCTGGCTAGGTTTTACCCTGCTTCTCTTTATTTCTTCCATGATTGCATTGCTAAAGACTCTGTCATTCACTGTGCTTGTTTTTCTCTTTCCCACTCCAATTCCTTTATATATATGTATATATATATAATATATGACAGTGGAGGTGTGTATCAGGCTATTAGAAAGAAGAGACCAGGGAATCAGAGAGTTGCTGGAGTATAAATTAAAGGTATAAATTGGAGAGACGTATTTGAAACAGAAGTATATTGATGGCTTAATGAGAATTTGGGGAGAAACTTGTGCAGAGATGGCCATAAAAGTCTTCCAGTTTAGAGAAACTTCTGGTTGTGAGTGATGAACACTTTGTGATAGTAATGGTGTGTGTCCTTTGTACAATAGGGTGATTTCTGGTAGCTAATTGTCCCCCACTATTTCCTCTGTTTCTCTAGACACCAGAACAATTTGAGATTTTGTGTTACAAACCTGTGTAGCTATATAGCATTTGTCTATCATATGTTAGTGTTTGAAATACACGTACAACTAAGCTTAGGAACATCTAAGCCTGGGAAATAAAAAACAGCTTATTAAATGTAGTAAGTGAGAAGCTCACTGCAAACATGATTCTGCCAAATACCTTTGCTTTATAATAATTTTAATATTACATTGAAATTGGCTAGTCAGAAAGAGAGAGATGGAGATGGAGAGAATGAGAATATAAATGAGAAAGAGAGATTAGTGTGGTGTGGTATTTTTGTTATATAAACTGCTCTTATGGAATAGTTTGATAATCCAATTTCATAATTATTCGTTATAAAAGTTTTAAATTTAATTTGATAATCCAAACAATTTTACACATTCTCTCTTAAGTCTCAAAAAAAAAAAAAATCCAAATAAGGAATATTATTATTGTTCTTTTTCCTTTTTAGATATGAAAAGTATGGCTCAGAATGTGGAAATTTGTCCATTTTACATGGCTGTTAACTAGTCATTGGCTTTCAAACCAAACGACTGTGTTTATTCCTCTGCCGTAACTGTCTTTCTAAGTGCTGCTTTAATCTCCCATCACCCTTTGTTTCTTAGGTAGGAAAAATGGAGCATGATATTCAGAAGTCCAGAATCTTCCCTTTGAAACATAAGTTCCTATCTTTAGCATTTGATGTTAACTATAGTAGACATAACCGGAGAGAATTAAAATAAGACAAAAATGTATTTTAGCCATTTATTCATGTTACAGTCAAATTATGCATAGAAAGGAAAATTTTGTAGTTGCTGATCTGGAGGAAAACTAAGACACATAGAATATTGTCACTACCAATGAAAATTTAGCTTTAGTAAATATTCAAATACATTAGAGAGCTGGTGCTATTTATTTTTTGAACTTTTTGACCTGATGACTGACACATTCCTCCCTGGTATGGGTAAGGGCTGAGCTCTCTAAATGCTATTTTTATGTCCTAAAGCTTGATTTGCTGCTTTCCTCCATCAAGCATTCCTACTCTGTTTTTGATATTTAAGTTTTGGTGTTCAACCGTAATATTCTTAGTTCTAGCTTGCATAGTTCTGGTTCTTGCAATTTCTAAATTGTGTCTATATATGCAAGTTGAAGAGGGAAAACAAAGCCTTCAAAATAGTTTTATTTGAAATATACAGGTAATTGTGTATTTGAATTATCTAAGTAATATACTTAATTATCCACTTCATTAGAAATGGAAGGCACAACTTTCTTGTGTGTGTACAATATTTCATAATATCTTAAATTATTTCTGCATTATAGTTTAAACCAGTTTATATAGTCCACTTTAAGATTTATGGTACTAAAATTTAGCAACATTTTAATTTTAAGCTAACACCACATAAAATTTACATCATTGGCATTGCACCGAATTAGACACCATCAAAGAATAACTGAGAATAAGCCATTCTTTTGCATTTTTCTTATTTATTCTCTGTGTGTATTTCAGCAGATTAAATGTAATCATTTGGCATTGAGGTCCTTATAGGAAGTCCTTGGTTACGTTTTTTGGACTAGTAAATATGGTCTTTAAAAAGAACTAGATTTTTTTCGGTTTCACAATTTCTCCTATGATTAAATATAACATTTCTAAGGATGTCAAAATAATCTGGAGTTTTGGATTTTCAGGCTAATTATACATATAGTTATAATACAAGTGACATGTGTTAATTACAATAATATATATTATGCTAAGTAGTGTTGCAGAATTATTGGCAACTTTTTCCTGAAACCAAATCTTCTAAATATTCAGATTGATACATTCTGGAAATAAAATATTATAAACATATCAAAGTCCATGAATATTCATAGATTGTGCTACTTAACTTGCTTGGTTTACTAGCATTATTTTATGATTATAACTCTAGGATAGCGATATAAACTTAACAAATATTTTGGCTTCCATATGTAATTTTGTGCAAAAGTAGAACTAAATAAACATATAAGTGAGACAAATTTCTGATATGCTATTTTCCCTACGATTTATGTTTAAAGTGAATTCACAATTGGAATGTTTATTTAGATCTATAGAAAAATATCCTATATTTAAATCTTCACACATTCTCAATGCCTATTTGAAATCATTACTATATAAACAGTTCCTTAGTGTTAGTTTTCCAAAAAGCATAGAATAAGATATTTAATATGTAGAGTTTACCATACGTACTTTAGATCACAGGTTAATATATTAGCATATATTAGAGCATAGTCTAAATGAACAGACAATGGAGCATATATATTATAAATTTACATTTTAACCTCTCATATTAATTTTAACATATATTGATATTAGGACAGCATTTATGGCCATTTTCTAAGAATCTTAATCAAATTTCTGGTGCGTTGTTCAAAACAACTCAAGTTAATCAGCTCAGCTTTTCTTTTCGAAGTGAATAGGAAAATATATTTTACGGTTTTGAAGGGTGAAAAAAATTTATTAGAAAGCCTAATGACTGACCAAAGTCATTGGAACCCAAAGGTGGAACCAATAGGCAGAAACCATTTTTGGGAGGGTTGTATGGGTATTTCTTTAATTTCCATTAGAAAGTTTTCAGTTTTTATAATGTGTTTAAGGACGAGTTTTCCACAATGTTTATTATTTAAAAAAATAAAAGTTTCTATGAATAGGTATTGTGTCATCTTAGCAGACTGGACGTTAACTTACTCAGTATATTTAATTCTTTGATTAATGTTTTAGATTTGTATCTATTGGGAACTTAGTACTTCTGAAATTTTGCTTCATAGTTTCTTGGAGCTTTATAGTTAAAGAACATATTAATTTGTTCAAGCTGTAATAACAACAACAAAAACTTTATAAGGTGCACTTTTTTTATATTTAATACTTTGAAGATATTTACAATATTAAAACCATTATCATAAAAGTAACACTCATCAAAACACATAAAGAATTATTAAAGCCTCTCAGAATACCTAAAAAGTTTGTTTCTCCATAAGCAGTGTAAGAAAATAATTTTTTCAAGAAGTGAAAAGAGTAATGATAACAGGAATTCAAAGCAAATCTTACAAATCTTGAATAGTGGTAAGTAGGTCTTTTATATTCATATAAAAATAAACACGCAACCCAGTGGCTGAAATTCTTTCAAATCTGAAAGTTCGGAGCTGCCAAATGAGAGCTACATCAACAATTATAACAAACCCTGTCAGCTCTAAATGAAATTTCACCAAAGTGGATGACCATTATTGAAATTTATAACATATACCTTTTTTTCACTAACAACGCCTTGTCTACAGCACAAAATACAATTAAATTTTGTGGATTACTTGGTTTTGTTTGAGATCAATATTTTAGATGACAGCTGGAATGACTGCTTTTCAGACTTGAATTATCTGAATATTTATACATATTAATTAAAAACTACAATAGCCGTAATTCACATAACTTTGTACTGGGTAGATAATCATTTTATTTTATCTTTTTGATTTGTAAGTCTATTAAATATAAACCTTGACAATGATCAAAGAAATCCCTCCAAAATGCGTTTCCTCCCCCCAATAGGTTTGAAAGAATTTCAATAGCAAATTTACTTTAATCTCCTCCTCTTTGTGATTTACCCTTTGCGGTTGATCCCTGTTGCCCTTTTTGGAGTCCCTCAGTCTGTCAGGAAGATAATGGACAGTATGGAGACCGGTGGCCAGAGAGAGCATGGAAACTGGTAGCCAGCTCCCCAAGCAAGGATGGCAAGGGAGCTAGAACACTTATGATGTCTGTTGGCAACTCTGGCATGACTATGGGAAGTGTCCTGACACACACAGTGAGAGGATATGCCAGAGGCAAAGAAGGGATTGTTTGCCATTGAAAAGACCCTAAACTTGTGTAGCAGTGGACTGTAGTGTACAACTTGCCAACCAACTTTTGCTACTTCAGGCTGGGAGTTGTGTGTTGTATAAGTGTGTGTGTGTGTGTGTGTGTGTGTGTGTGTGTGTGTGTGTGTGAGAGAGAGAGAGAGAGAGAGAGAGAGAGAGAGAGAGAGAGAGAGAGAGAGAAAGTTACTCTTGTCAGATCTTTTTGCCTTGCACTTTTTTACCAAAATGTGAACCTTGGTTTGAGAAGGGCAAGTATCCCGGTGTTCCAGGCTTAATCATTGTGAAAAGGCAAGACAAATTAAGATGATATTATTATCTCTCAATGACATACAGTGGTAATGAAGGCTGATGGAGAATAAACAAAGCTGGCAATATAATGTCAAATCTAGATATGTGAGTAGATACATTTATCTATGAACTCAGGCAACTTTAAGTGAAAAAAGTAAAATATAAATATACTAATATAATAACCTATACTTAGCACTAGCTGGGATACATACCAGTGAGTATGTAAATGAACAGTGAATAAAAGCATGTAATGCATAATTAATACCAATTTTTCTAAAAATATGAAGTGAATTCATCTTTATATGACTGAAGTTTTTTTAAAATTCATGAATAAGGTATCGTATTAAAGGTTATTAATATGTGGGAAAGGAAGTAATTACTTTTAATTGCATTTATTTGGCCGTAGACCAATGACACAGAAAGAACAAAAAGGGACAAGAATAGAGATTTAGTATCTCTTTTTTTTTTTAACTTTGATCCTTTGGCCAGCACTGAATTTATCATTATTTCATGCTACTGTTGTGTGATTCTTTTTTGTTGTTTTGCTTATTATAATAATACTAATTAATTCTCATTAGTTTGAAAAAAATAACACTCATTGGCTGAAGTATAAAAGTTTAGAAATAGGATACTGATTCACATAGATCTTTCTTTGTAGAGATTATTGTTCAAGCTAAACACTAGAATTCGATTAGTTTGGAATTACAAAGAAAAAAGTGACATGGATGGAATAAATATTTAAAAATCCATGAAGCTGGAGATTTTAACTGCAGACACAATCCCAGTTAACTTCCCAACATATAATCCTAGAAAAATAGCCAAAGATCTTATCTAGCTAAAGAAACTCCACCCTACCTGTCAATGGATTAAATTGCATTTGTGAAACTATTGCAAGGTAAAAGGTATTTAATATTAAGAATTTTTTACCTTAAATATGATATGTTTTTTATTTGATCAGGTAAAATTTAATTTGAATGAGGAGTTGACAATAGTTCGGTGCAATAAGCTTATTAAAGGCAATACAAAAGAATTAAAGGTAATTCATTGTATTTAAAAAGTTAAACTTTATGTATAGTTAAAATTTACATCGTGTCTAATAGATAGATACACATACAACTGAAATAATCTAGCATTATGAAAACACTTAAAAAGTATATTTATACCCTGTATTTTTATTTTAATTTGGAGTACCTATGTAGGCATACAATTTTGGCTTAAATGTGATAAATCATCTTATAGTACATTTTTTTATTATGGTATATGTCATTTACTATATCAGTGTAAACCAAATTAAAATATTGTCTTTATCTTAGAATATGTGATTTGTCTTTGTGTAGATACAATAAATCAGTGAAAATAAAGTTAAACAAAATTTAAATAATAGCTGAAATACATACTAAAATAGATGTTTATGTAGATGTAATATTCTAAGTTATTATAAAAATTTTTATATATCTATTTATACCCAGAAGGACAATAAGACTTACTATATTCATATACCTATATCATATATCTATATCTATAACTATGGTATGTTTATCTTTTAAAAATTCTATATTAGAAATGGAACAAAGGGCAGGTGTGAATAAGTCTGATAAAATTAGCCTATTTTTCCTCCTAAATTGTTAATATTTGAGAATGATTATATCTATTTCCCTCTTGAAGGACCAGAAGTATTATTGCAATCTACAGAGGGAGCAAAGAAAATGTAAACCTCTTGAAATTACTTAAAATTTCAACAAAGCTGGAGATAAATGATCACTTCTATATTGCATACGTTCATAAAGACCATATATATAATAATTTCTACCAGTAAAAACATAAACCAGACTTTATGAAGAAAAAAATTACTTTTTTCAGAATGTGTTTATAATCTATGTTTACTGGGGCAATTAAGAATCATAGTAGTTCTACAGATATAGATCTAGACCAGCTCATAATCGAGGAATGTTTAAAGGCCATATTTCTGGACTTTTTAAGGGAGACGAAATTCTCCATCATGATTTGTGGAAGTCACAAGGAAAAAAATGGATTTTGTTAAAATTTTAAAATGGGACATCTTTCTTTAAGAATCAGTGAATGCTGGTGTTACCTTGTTATAGAAAATTCTTAGATGCTGAAAAGTGTTAAAGGCTTTGACTGGAAGAAAAGCAAAGAAAATTAAGCCAGGGACAGCTAATATGTTGTTAACTGTTATCTGGACTTCTGAAGACTTTTCTGTGACAATCAGGGGAAATCACAAGTCCCGTGGTACATTTTACTTGTAATCATGGAATTAGTGGATTGGTTTCTAGTCACCTCCAAAAAAACCACTGCTGCTGTCCTGCAAATATAGGTTTCAACGGTAGAAATGTCTGCAACCTATGCATTGAATTAAGGTCACCGTAACTACACTTCAATGAAAAGCATCTGTCATTTTGTGACTGTTCAATCTCTTGCTAGTTTCTAAATTCTTGCTATGTCTGCTAGGACTGGAATAGATTAGACAATATAGAGGAACATGGGAAATCACACTGTTGAAGACAAATGGAGGAAACCATATCTGAGGCTGTTGTTCCCAAAGGAAAGATCATGCCAGTTTTTGTGCTGAAATCTTTTCTACATTCCAATCGAAGAATTGTCTTTAATATACAATTTGTTTACAAGTCCTCATTTGAGATACCCTTCAATGGACACCTGAAACAGGTCACACTGTGGTTTACTCCAAAGCAGAGGCATGCCTAATGAATTAAACTTTATTGTACCAGAGCAGTACAAGCCACATGTGTATGTGTAACTCCAAAATATCTCAAGACATCATGGATCAATTCATAAGACCATTATATCTTTACAAGTTATGTTGTTTAGAGCTTCTTTAAAACTACATAATAGTTTTTGGAGTCATATTCTTAATAATTAGAAAAATGCATTTTAATAGTGTCTTTTTAAAGGAGTTAAATGTCTTTCACAGAAAATATCAAATGAAATCTGGATTTATTTTTGAAACAGTGAGGAGGCACTGCCTCCAACTTTTAGGTAAAGTTATAAGACCCGGAAGTTGACAGGTTTACTCAAGGTCATGTCATGACAGAGAAAGGGGTGAGATGGATTCAGTACGTACTTGCCACTTCTGTGAAAAACTAGTTTAATGACAGTCAAGAAAATAAGTATCATCCATTGTACACAAGTCGTGGCCTGCAAGAACATCCCCTGGAACGCCGACCAAAGGCGTTTTGTGTGATTATGTGGGTGTATTTCTGTGGGAAAATAACCCTTGTCTTCATTACTCACAGAGTTGATATAAGGGGGTAGAGAGAGTAGCAGTGGTTAATATGATTGGCACTTGTGCCATTCTTTTCGACTGAATGTAATTGATGCGAAGCAAATTTGTTAATGTTACTGGTGGCAAGGAAAGGTCACTGCATGCCTGTGATATTAACTTGAGTATAGTCGCAACATTCAACAGTGCCCATTGTGTACCAGGCATTGAGGTAGGTGCTGAAAATACTGAGATGAATTATCACCTTTCTTAACTTCAGGTATGATCAATTCTGAGAGGTGAGATATATAAACGACAGGTATAATACAATACAAGAAGCGTAATAATAGACAGATCTTGGGGTTCTTTGAGAGCAAAGGGAAAGGCGTGAAGCAGGAAAATCTTCTTGGAGGACTTAATAGCTAAGCTGTAGAATAAAAGATAGGTTATGTAGGAGAAGGTGCCAAAAGTAGGGGAGGATGGACACATTTGTTAAATAGGGATTGCCGTACAGGTTTCAGATAGAAATATGAATACATGTAATACCCATTTTTTTCGACTGTTAATAGAACATAGAAATGATTGTAATACTATAAAGATTTTATTTAACAATTAAATCATTTTACTCAAGGCTTTTTGGAGCCAAAGTACTAGCTATAGTACCAATTTGCTTTAATGTCTTTTTAATTTTATTTCTTCAGATTTTCAGTTATACACACATACACACGCTATATAAAAGAGTCTGGGAAACAAATTGGAGATGTAAACAGACACAAATCAGATAAATAGACCTGGAGTAAATTTTAGTTTGTAAATGCAGTCAGAGAGCTTGAGACTTACAACATGGAATAATTATTTAGTTACAATTAAGTTAACAAGAAATAGCAAACCAGTATTATTGAATCACAAGGGAATTGTTGTGATTTATTGAAAGTCTTCATCATACTTCTCTGTATAGTAAAATTGTTTCAATATATATTATTGAAAATTATGAACAGATATAAATATTAAAGCAAATTAAATTTTCTTCCTTTTAATCTTAGTAAAATTAGGAATAATTGATGATAAGGAAAAAGATAATTATAAGACTAAATCAGTGAAAACCATGTTTAATACTTTCTTTAAAGTATTTATAATTTAATACATACTTTTTGAAGTAGAAAAGGTTACAAAGGAAACTATAAAAATTTCCAATATTCTAAGAGATCTATAACAAAATTGAGCTAAGAATGTATCCACTTATCCAACCAAAGTGTTCTGATTTATTCTGGAGACAAAGCACCTCATAGCTAGGGTTGGCTGTTTTATTGTTTTTTCCACTTATGTTTATGGCTTTTTAACAAATTCTCACCTCTTGATCATCCATTTCTCTGGATAGATACAATGATTTTTTTTTTTAATCTCACAGAAATATTGTCTTAGAGGCTGAAATGCAATATATAACTCAATACATTTTCTCTTCTACAACACAAGAATAGCATTTTATTTGTATGATATGAAAATTCAGCGTTTCATTCAAAATAACCACCTTGAACAAGATTCAGAATGGGGAGCAAGTTGTTTATTTATTTATTTATTTATTTATTTGTTTGTTTATTTATTTATTGATGATCTGTCTTATTCTTAAAAGGCTCCAAGGCAACTTATAGAAAGCATATAATAAGACATGATTAATTCAACTACATGAGGAAATTGAAGCAAAGGGGAAATAATGGTGAGCTATCCGAAAAGTTGGCCGAGAACAGTACATCATGAAGACATATGCTGCTATAAAATGGACCACAAATTTGGCCTTCAGCCCTCTAACAACTACTTAGAGGGGGAAGTGTCCATTTCATGATAAACACAGTCCTTTCAGAACAGGAAACACAAATAAGAACAGATTCCTAGCACTGAGACCAAAGAAAATTGTATTCCATTGTCCATCACTCAATTCTGTACAGTAACAAGTTTAACAAGAACAAAACAACCAAATATCAAAGAACTGCTTCTTAGAAAGTTCCACAATGACTTCAACATGGGGCAAGTCAGTGGGCAGTTTGGTAAACCTGACCATTTAGTGTTGGGTCCAGATTTGCCACTCATCCAGATTTGTCTTCAGATAGATGTAGTACTTGGTACTTGATGAAGTAATTGCATTTACTTGAAAACAGTGAATATTGCTTGTCTCTAGTTTTTGAATAGTGTTGAGTGGCAGGAATTTAGTGTTAACAGTAACAGCTGAACGTTGAATTTAAACAATTAACTAAATGGAAGTAGGATTTACACAATCAGGAAACTGCCAGTAGGGCTTACATGATCCAGGCGTTTTTTTTAAGGACTCTGTATTAGATTCCCACCATTAGTGTGGTGAGCTATGGTTGTATAAGTCTTGTCCATACTTATCAATATCAAAGCGTTATGTTTGAAGTTTTACAATAGAACCTTTATCTCAATGATTATTACTTGAGATCAGAAACACGCATAGCAATGGAGGAGGATAGATTCTAAATAGAATCTCCATAACTTAAGAGGTTTTAAGATCTTCAGGAAAAATATTACAAGTATTAGCTTTCACTTCAGAAGGTCAAATAGAATTATTTACAAGAAATGTGTAGCACTAAAGTACTGTTTTATAATTTTCCTCGTGTAACTTGAAGGAGTGAGTGCTAGGGGTTTGGGTTCATAAATACAAATATATTTATCACAGTCTTCAATCACCTGTTCCCTTCACCATTTTCATGTGTTTAGATCTATTCCTAAAAATTAAATCTAGATGAGGTTGAGGTGATATTGGTGTAAAGAGGAATGTCCTGTATAGAATAGTGTGATGCATGTACAAGATCATTGCAATAAGGAGAACTGGGAGGCTGGATATCTAAATGAGCTATATTTTAAATAATAAAAAAACAACTTCTTATTTCAAAAACTCTTAATAAAATTAAATGATGGCTAGTTTTTTCTTCCAAATCCCATCTTTAGAAATCAATATTTTGGTTGGCTAGACACAACTCCTTTGTGGCTTGTCATTGATCACCAGATCTATGGAAGGTTTGTGGATTTTAGTGATTCACAACTAAGCATTAAACCTGCATGGGGGTTTGCATATATGTGTATTTTATGGTCATGAACGCTTTCTGTTTGCAAAGCAAATGGGACAACCTTAAATACTATGATAAAAATAGCAGCAACATCCCTTATGTTTGTTATACTACTTTATCTCCTATAATCTTTTCTTCCTCTAACTCATTACATTTCACCATTGCACTGGACACCAGCATTTTACTCTTCTTTCTCCGCAGTGTGTGTTGAACCTCGTGTTAACCATTACGTTAGTAGTAGTGCAATACAAGTCCCCTGTACACTGTCAACGCCTAACATGTTTTACAGTTGCATACGTCAGCCTCAGTAATCACACTGATAAGCATTTTATAGTGAGAATTAACCCGTGCTTACTCAATCCTTATCCCTCCCCACCTAAACTGAGAAGACATCTTTAGAAGGCCTGCTTTCAGAGAAGGCAGTGAGGATTGCTTTAAAAAGGTGAAGAAATTCAGAATAACCATGTTGGTATTAGCAATGTACTTTTAAATGATCATTATTGAAAATAAAGCTTGGTGACTTATTTAACATGGGATACCCTTTAAAAAGAATGTCCAATTACATCCCGATCATAGGAAAGTTTGGTGACTTTATATATTTGTGACTATTGGTATGATTAATAATAAATTTTTGAGTGTCTTAAAGTTTCATCCTAATAGTCATTTGGATACTGTTGAAGATAAACTGGGACATATGAGTTATTAAAACTAATATATTTGTTTGAAATATTAATATTGGTGGGATAAATTATATATTATTTGAATACTAGCAAAATGTAATTTTTGAATATACATAACTTTGGATTAAAGAACAATGAAATTATGTATCAGTCTCTTTAAAAATATGTTATTTCATAACATAACAAGCATTTTTCATGTTTAAACTATACATTTCTAACAAACTTTAAAAAATAATTGACAAATGTGTAAAAACTAATACTATATATTTTTCCCCTTAATTTTAGTCATGATTTCATTGGAGAATTTACGACAAGTTATAGGGAACTTTCTAGAGGGCAATCACAATTCAACGTATATGAGGTAAGAGGAATGTTATTTGATTATTTCCCTCTGGTATAAGTATATTTATGTTTTAAAAGTATAGATTTTGCAAAGGATAATTGTCAAAAGTTAGCTAAGTACCAATATATGTAAGAGTCTTTAAATTTATTGAGTAGACTTGTTTCTGAGATTAAATGGTATTATTTCTCTTCAAGTCACCTGGTCTTTTAAATCTATTTTGAGAGATTTAAAATTCTTGCCTATGTAACTTTTTCTTATTTTTAAAAAATTCAACATGGATGCAAGCTTATTTTTCCCGAAGTTTCAGCCTTTATGTTTTGCCTTTCTACAAACCTCCTCCTCAACCTGTTTTTAACAAAAATAGAAAAATATAGATTTCAGTTGTGTCAACATGGTGTTATCAAATGAGGTGTGGCCTGCTTAGTGTGTTTGAGCTCCTTCACTGTTGTTTAGACGAACACTGAAGGAAGTGACAAGGCATGATTCAATGATTAAAGAAATCCAAGTTACTAAAGGAAATCACTAGTTATTTTGTCTTAAACCTACCTTGCCAGTTAACTACCAGATACGTGTTGAGCATATGGTATGTTTTAGCACTTTTAATCCTTGAGCTATGTTATCTGTTGTACATTCTTTATATTTTAAAAATTTAATATACAGGGAAAGCAAAGGAGAATACAAGTATATCTGTATTTAGTCAATAATGGTAACTCTTCCTGCCAGATTGGCACTAAATTGACCTCTTAAATGAAGAGTAGAGGAACCACCTTTCTCTACCACTTCTTACTGGGCTAAAGCAGTTGTATTCCATGCATTCATTAATTAACTTATAAATAACTATTTATTACATGGTGTCTATATACCCCAGGCTCTTGGGATATAGAGATAAATAAAAATTTCAGTGTCTAAGGGGAGAGACAAACACATGAAATATGTTTAGTGTATCTTGATAAGTGCCGTGTGTGTGTGTATATATTATATATATATATATATGTATATATATATATATATATATATATATATATATATATATATACATATATATATATATATATATATATATATATATATAATATATACTAGTATTATATTTAGCGGACTATGAGATATTGGTCGGGGGAGGATAAACTCAACCCAAGAAAGCTTCCCATGCAAGGACAAAGATGGACTAATGGATCAATTTTTCTATGTGGATCTTCTAAGGAAGGATATTAAGGCTCCAAAGAGGCAATGAATGTAGTATAACAGGCTGTACTTATATAGATGCCTGTTTTCCCTGTCTACCCTCAAAGCTGAGGAGGAATACCACATGCATACTGGTTCTTGTACTTAGGGCTCATCTACTGCCAGTCACCACATAACCCTCCATATGCAACCACGTTGAATTTCCCTAACTTTTCCAATGCCTTCTGCACTTTGGAACTCTCTTATCCAACAAAGCTAGTTTAATGACATTGGTGCCACATTTGCTGAGATGGCAAAGAAGCTTCATAACAATTATTACCTGTGTGGATATTTGTGCCATAATTTCAAATATAAATGTTTTCTTGTTACACATATTTTCAATAGAAGAGATCAGTCTGAAGAAAATCTGGGAGGCTGTTATGTATTATGTACAGGCAGTTCTAGGATTTTAGTGGACAGTTCTTGGTCCAATACATTGGAAACGTCCTTTGTTACACACATGCAAGGGATTGAATTTTGTTGAGACAACCATGGAAATTTTCAGCCATTAGTTCTTCCCCTGTTCTCTCTCCCTTCTTGTGGTACTCCCATTATGAATATGTTGTTATGCTTGATTGTGCTCCACAGGTCTTTCAGGCTCTGTTCATATTTTTTATTTTATTTTTGCTCCTAAAGCTATAAAACCTCAATTGGCTATTCTTTAAGATCACTAATTATTGCTTCTGACAGCTCAAATGTTCTATTAAACCCCTCGAGTAAATTTTTCATTTCAATTATTGTGCTTTTCAAGTTGATAATTTCTATTTGATTCTTTTTTATAATTTTGATGTACTTATTTTTTTTCTATTTCGTGAGACATTATTTCATACTTTAATTCTTTATACGTAGATTTCTTTAGTTATTTAAACATGCTTAACATAGCTGATTTAAAGACTTTTTCAAATAAATCCCATGTCTGTGAGTTCCCAGGGACAATTTCTATTGACTGCATTTTTCCTATGTATGAACCATACTTTATTGTTTCTATGCATGTCTTGTACCTTTTGTTATTGATGAATCTGGAAATTTTTAAAAATATGATTTAGTAACACTGGAGATCTGATCCCCCGCTTTCTCCAGGGTTTATTGTTGTTGCTATTTATTTAGTAACTTTCCTGGACTAATACTCTAAAGTCTTTTTTAATTGTTGTTGTGGTGGTGGGGCCCTTGAAGTCTTTGCCTGGTTAGGAAGTGGTCTGCACGTGATCTGACAGAGATTTGTGTATGTGTATCTTGATGCACTCCTTATGTGCTCCAACAGTGTACAATCCTGCCTTGGCTTTCACTTACTCGAGGTCAGTAAGAGATTAAGGATTAGGACATCCTCAGGTTTTCCCTGGCCAAGTGCCCAGACCTATTTGACCTTCTAGATTCCCAGGAATATGCCTGAGCTTTAAAAAACCCAAGCTGGTTTGGCAGGTGAATCTTCTGTCTGATTCCTGGGCTGACAGGATTACCTTTAGAATCGTAGTCATACTGAGTTGGAGCTGATTTGGAGGCTGTTGCTAGGCCAGCAGCGGGGACCCTAGTTAGCATGCTTGTTACCAGGAGCTCGGTCAGTATGGATTGTGTCCCCAGTGGATGAGACTGGCTCCAGTACCTTGGTCAGTAGGGTGGCATGGGGACAAGTTTCCACTTTAGGGTGCACAGGTGGGTCTTTAGTCACGTGGCCTGTTACTAGGTGTGCAGGAAGTTGTGGCTCCTGTCAGGTCCCTGGGAGGTTTCCTCCCTGAGTGGGCAGGTCTGGCCCTGGACCAGGCCTAAGAGGGCCAGTAACTGAGCCCCATCACCGTTCCAGGTTCCATAGCCAAGACTGAGGTCTGTAGACCTGGGTCTGGAGGCACAGGTGGGCATGTCTCCCACTAGGTCCCTGGGTGGGTGGATTGCTCTCTACCAAGGATGGAGGGGCTGGACCCAATATAGGGACATTTCAGGATCTCCTGAGGCACAGACATGAGTGTTTCCTGATGGGTCCATGTGCCAGCAGAATTGCTCGCAAACTGTGACTGAGTGGGGCTGGAACAAACAGGACCATGTCCCACTGAAACCCTGGCCCCACAGGACTGTTGGTGCACGGCAGCTGGGAGGGGCCTGGACCCTGGTATAGGGCCCTTTCAGGATCCCCAAGAGTGTCAATGGCAGTGTCTCCTGCTGCCCCCAGAGCCAGCAGGCGTTCAGTTTCCTTTTCAGTCTCTATGTATTTGCTCTCTGCTCCAGCCAACCTGGCCCAATTACTATTTCCTCTCCCTAGAATGTTGTATTTGTCTATTCCTTTTCGTTGGAGCCTTAGTTTAAATTAATAAATTATAGTTCAAATAATTCTTATTCATGAATTCTTTCTCTTTCCCTGTCAAAATGCTTCCTCTATATTTTGGATTGAGATAGGCACTTATGTGTTTTATTTATTCTATTAGATTGACAGGTCTTACTCATTTTTATATTCCCTATGTCCTCCACTGTCTTGTACGAGTAGGCGTACAATAATAGTTCCTCTTGGAATAAACAGTCACAATTTTAGTCTTATGTTCGCAAACCAGATCCTTACCAATTATGATGCAGCCTGGGTATCTGATAGAAATTACTCCCAGTATAAAGAAATAGAGTCAATAGAGCCCTTATATATTCACATATTTGTGTGACTTGCTACGTTAGTGTATTTAACCTACTACCAATTGTCTTTTGAATATACTTTCCTTTCACCACTTTTGCTTTTTCTACAGAGCAATTAATATTATTGAGACCTTTAGGTATTAAAGGTCTCTCTCACATCAAGAAGATGCAGATGCAATGAATAAAGTGATTGAGAACGTTATAGAAACAAGTTTTAAGACGCTGATCCCTAGAAACTTGCAGAGAAGGTTTGGTTAAATGACTGTGCAGGAGTCATGCTAAAGGAATTTGTAAATGAATAGATACATAAGAAGTTAAGGCAGTACGTTGAACCACATGTTTTTTAAAAATGTAGTGTAAAACCTAACACATTGTAATGGTTTTATCTCCTTTTTAAGGTGGTGAATCCCAAAAAGAAAGGAAAGAAGAAAAAATATATTAATTCAGGAACAGTAAGTCAAATTTCATGTTATTCATTAAGGATGTAAATAAATGAATAAAACATATGTAACATTTTTTTAATCTGAATAGAAGCAACTCAAGACTGAGCTATTTCACTTAGGAATTTAGTATGAAGGTATGTAAAATAGAAAAATAAACTTGCTATGGGAATGGTTGTAACGGAGGACAGCACCTTAGAGGAGCTTGTGACCCAGCTTCCTGCAGGTTGCTCCAGGGGTTGTAAGACCTCCGACCTTCCGAGGGACCTTCCGAGGGAAGCTGAAGTTTTGCTTCGAATTCTTCATTCACTGGGATCATTCAAGAAGACATGAAAAAGTTTAAGTGGTAGTACAAGATACTATACACTTTATAGGCTCCACTTAACTGTTATGACTCATTTTATAAGATGTGAGAGTACTTGTTTATACAACATTGAAATTTATAACTCTGTAGGAATGTTGGACTAAATCAGTACAGGAAGGTACAAAGATGAAAGTACCTTAAAATTGTGAAAAATCAAAATTATCCTATTTCGATTAAAAATATATATATATATATATATATATACTGAAGATTTTATCCTAAGATTAATTCTCCTTGGGAGAAGCAAAATCTAATTTCTCTCCAAGTTTCCTTTTACAGATCTCTATAAAGCAAGATACTTAAAATATTAGATGGCTTCATTACAGGACCAAGACAAAAACACACATTTCCTCTTATACAGCTTAACTCACTGATTTTGGTGTTTTCAGTTTTAACCATTTTCCAACTCCCTTTCATCTTTCCTTTTATCTAAAATGGGAAGGAACACAGTGTCCTTGCAGATAATTTTCATGCTGTTCCAAAGGAAGTAAACTGGTCATAGAAATGAGTTAGTTCGTTTTTTAGGCCCTTTTCCATCTGATAATTTTAAATGTAAGAACAATCGGTCCTGCTGATTTAAATAAAAAATAATATCCTTATTGATTTTTAAATGCTAGGAAATATGATTTTTCTCCCTAATAGTTAGAAAAAAGTCCATTTGGGATTGCAGTTAGGACTAGCAGGTAATTCTGCCTTTTTTTTTCTTTTATTTATTTATTTATTTTTCTTTCAGGTTACCTTACTCTCCTTCTTGGTAGAAACAGAAGTTTCATTCCTTGACTATATTAAAGGAGGGTAAGTCATCTCTGAAATTGTCTTATTGCTTCAGCATTTCTTGAAATGTGTGTCGCAAGTGCTGCCCCTAGGAAACAAGCAACTGATATGATATGATCACGTTTGTTATGTTGATACCACATCAATTGCACCTTTGTTTCAGACCTATTGAGATAAAATTATATCCAAGAGCTATTACTTTTGGGAAACATTGTAACTTTTCTTTGACCAAGAGAAAAAACTTTATTGTGTTAGTAATAATTGTAGATAAAGCTATTGTGTGCTTCCATAGAAAGTTTTCATTTGCTTAACACATGGGACTTTTTAGATGTACTTGATATTATTTTTAAAACAGAAGAAAAGCTTCAGGGCTTGTTGTAAATATATATTCTAGCTCCAGAATGTTAAAGACTGTATCTTGTCATGAAATCATAATGCCGACATAGATGGTGACTAGTCATTTAGTTGCCCCCTAAGCTTCCAGGCAGGAATACGTGTTATAAAAAAAACCTGGTTGTTGTAACCATTCTTAAAATTTTCCAGAGTCCAGACAGAGTCTGTCTAGTTAATATATTACGGATTCTTATACCCTGGTAAATAAGGAAGTTTTCCCAAGTTGTTGCTATTTTTAACCTTGGTGTACCCAGTTTTTACCTAACCAAGAATCCCCAGGTATTGCAATCATTCATTACCATACACTGTAAAATATCCACATTTTCTAATTTATTTGCTGTTGCCTTGTATTTACAATATATAAAAAATGGTGAAAGGCAAATTTGAATGTTTAGTAACTTCATGACAAATAATAGTAGTCAGAGAAAGAACTCATGTAAATCTCTTCAACAAATTTTTTCCCCCAATACTAATTTACTGATCAAATGCCATGAGGCAAAAAGAAGGGATGAGAGAATGAGGGGGCCAGAAGTACAAAGGTAGTTTTCAAAAAAAAACCCAAAAAACAAAAACAGAGAGCTTTCCCTGTTTGCTCTTAGTTGAGGAAACAACAAAATAAACAAAAATGATGCTTGCCTAAGTGGAGAAGTTTTGCTATATATGGACATATTGCAAGCTGCCACCTGGTTACACAGACTCAGAAGTTATGGTAGTTGTTTTAATAAAGTTAAAGGAAAACATACGGATTGCCAAATTTCTTTGGTATTCCAATATCTGTGCATATTCTTACCTCTAGAAGATGGAAAAATAGAAAGTTGAATTTATTATAAAAATACATTCTTGTATAAATAAACTTATTAGTAGCTGTAAATAATTGTCGACAAAAAATGATAGTAAGACTATGGATATCCTTTACATACGCTTTATAAACTTAAAAAAAGTGCTATATCTAGCTATAATTTTCCTGTTGAAATAATGATTTAAAGTTTTTAAATGTTAAAAAATTGTTTTGTTTGCTTTGTGAGCATGTGAAATGTGTATGTATGAATGAAATACCCAATATGTTTTGTCAGCAATGCAAACCTATAACATTTGTATGTGTCTATCAGTAAGCAACATTTTCAGAATCTGTTACCAATAGAACACTTTTATTGATTGTTCACATTCTCCTTTTGACGATCCTGAGGGCTAATGAGAACAAATGGGTTTCTATAGTACCTAGAGCAATGACAGTCTTGACTATATCACAATCACATTTTTCTGCTACGCACTTACAACCTCCAAGATGCTTTTTTTTTTTTGGCTTTCACATTTTCTACTTACATCACTGCCTATGTTGGAAGAACTGCTAGTGACCATTTTCTGCCAGAAATCTTTATATAAATGGAGCCTCAACCTATGAGGTACACTTTGTTCCAATCCTGACTTCTCATGACTTCTAAGAACCCATTTTTGATTTACCAATGGGGACTGGGGAAATAGTTTGAATTTCACTACATAATTAATCTAATTGGACTTATATTATAACCATATCTAAAAGAGATATTAAAATATTATTTACATATATTTTTATATGAAGATGTATGTAATAAATATATATCTTTTAATATATTGTCCCTTTAGATAATGAAATGCAAATCAGCAAACAAAATCATTATTGTAGTGTGTGTCTTTGTTCTTAAGGTCTTATTGTAACAACCAGGCAAAAAATTTAAATTCTGATTTTTATTAATGATATCATGAGGAGATCTGGCTTTATCATGACACACTCATGCTATATAATGGTAGGCAAATCATTTCATATATCTAATTTTCAGTTTCCTATAGTACACGAGGCTCTGTAGTTTTATAGTTCACCTGTAAAATGATGGTATTTAACTAGGTTTTCCAATTTTTTCATGGCCTTAATGATATATATTTTCCTTCACTCTTAAGTTAGTTTCTCTTGTTACAGAAGATTTACTCTAACTTATCAGCTTACTATACAATGTAATTTGTGTATAATAATAGCTAACATCTACTGACCACTTATTGTGTGTCAGCCCCTGAGCTAAGTGCCTCCTGGGAATTAATTCTACCTATCTCTCCATGTCCTCTTTTCCCTCTGCTCACCCACTTCCTCCTCCCTCTTTCTCTCATGAGCAATGTTCATATTGATAATTTTCTTTTATAAAAAATAATTAAAATGAAATTAATTTATTTGTACGGTTAACTTTCAGTCTTTTTATAACTAACATTTACCACCTAATTGCTGCCAGTCAAAAATACAATTTAATTTACATACCTTAAGGGAAAGTGATGTTTTGACATGTAGAATAGCTAAGAATTTATTATTAGATATTTATGAAGATTTAAACTTTATTTAACTTTGAGTCATGGGGATTGATCAGGACATTTACTTCATAGAATACCTGATGAAATCATAGTTGTAAGAAATGAAGAGTAGAATTACATGTTCCTGTCTTTCTTAAAAATCTCTATAGGTTTATAACAAATCATAGCACTTTTAAATGGAGAACACCAGGATGAAAACCTATGTGGAAATTTAACTACAAACATCTTTCTAAATATTACAGTAAATTATTTTTATTTTTCTTGATAAATTTTCTGTTGACTTTTTTTGTTTTTTGTGTTTACTTGTTTTAGACAAGCCTTTTGGGCTTTCTGCCCTTGCTTATTAAGAAACCTCAACCTCTAAGTGGATAAATGTACTGCAGTGATGGAAAATCATCTTAAAAGCAAACACATAATTACAGAAAATTTCTGAATAATAGTAAAATAGAATATAATGAGCTGCACTCACTTCAGATTAGAATTAATTATAATAATTGATAATTAATTATGTATAGTTTCAATAATGGCTATTGAGTCTCTTGTGAACAAAATCAGTCAGAATTCCTAGTCTCTTGCAACTAAAAAAATATGAAACTGTTAAACACCTCAATAATATTTAGTATTCTTCATACTACTTTTTTTGAAAACCACAGAATACTTTTATTAGTGTTCTGTTTTCAGGTTTTTGGTAAAATAAATATTATGTCTCCCAAATTTTAAACATAAGAATCTATACTTGTGTTTGACATTATAAACATAAAATGTGAAATGGTAAAAAGAAAAATTAAATGAAAATAACTTAGTATAAAGCTTGATCCCCTGTAATCATACGCTCTAGAGATAATCACTGTTAGGAATTTGTTTATTCTCAAGCACACGTTATTTTTATAACAGTGGGATTATACTGTGCAAATATTCTATAATGTGTATTTTGTTCATTAAATATATTGTGTATGTATTTACATGTCAGTACTTATATATCTACCTTGTTTTAATAGTTTTTAATTGTATGGATACACACACTTTAGTTTAAAAATTTCCTGCACACTTTAGTTGCATCCATTTTATTTTCCTATTATAAACAAGGCTGCAATGTAAACCCCTGGTGAATACCTTTTTGTGCACTTCATTAAGCATGTCTACAGTCAACAGCGTCACTTCCTAGAAATACTGTTGTTGGATAAAATGGTACACGTGTTTCACAGTGTGTTTGATTTTTCTAAATTGGGCTGCTGAAAGGGTAATAACAATTTACATTACTAACAGTTGTAATTGAAAGTTTACCATATCCTTACCCTTATCCTTACTGAATAGTGCTACTTACTCCTTTTTCATTTTTGCTAATTTAATAGATTAGTATTATAAGTTATCAGTTTTTTATCCATGAAACCTCTTTTTTATTAATTGTGATGTTCTTTGTAAAAGCTGATGTTTAACCAGCTGTGTCTTTGGAAACAGATTTCAGAACCCTTCTTTTTTTTCTTTCTTTTTTCTTTTTCTCTGCTTCTTTTTCCAAAAGTCCCAACAAAAAAGACTGAATATTTTCAAGTGAGGACAGAAGACAGAAAGGTAGCTGGCTGGCAGCTATATCCTTTAGTGCTGTCAACACTTTGGCTATACTTTCCCAATATTCACGTCTCTTGGTCTTTGACACTGCCCTTCTTCAGCATACCATCTAAAAAGACTCTTTTTAAGTTAGCCATCTGGCCTTGCCTTTTGTCCTGTAATCACACTGAAGAAGAACAGTAAAATAAACGCCTGTGACTACACTAAAGAAGAACAGTAAAATAAACTAATACTTTAGGCTGCAATCAATAAAGCAATCCAAAGTAGTGTTTTGGAGGTTATATTAACACATTTGAGGATCTGTGGAATTATCAATTTTAGCTTTTTTGAAGAAATGCTCCACCATATTTCCAAATAAGTATGATATGTCAGAGGCTATTAGAACAAAGTGTTGAGTTCAGTTTTGTTATTATAATAAATCATAGTAACTACTCACTTTTAACTTAAGAAACTAAGATATCAGCATTTGGTACTGGTATTTGTGGCTTGTTTTGTTGTTAACTTGGATTAACATAATTGTTGCTAATTTTGGTGATATCAGTTCAGTGACCTACTCACCATATGCTTTCTAGTTTAGGAGAAACTATTGTTGAGTTTTGCTTATGCTGAATCTTAACTGACAAGTAAAGCTAGAGGTCTTTTAAAAAGGTGAAAAATCATCATATAAAATATGAGTAACAATTAAATCAGTACGCTGGATAACTCTGGGCCATTTAAAATAAAGTTAGTTGAGGTTTTCCTGTATTCATCCTGTTTTCTACATTTATTTTATAAACCATTTTCCTTACACTGGATGTGTGAGAGCATGAGAATAAATAAAGGGGGCAAAACAGGTGACTGATGTGGAATATGTAGGACTAACAGTTTGTGATTAAATTCTTAGAAACAAACTCTTGAATTGCACTTTAAAATTTCATCTCCAGTTTTTCATCTCACAAAAAAGATAATAGAAAAGCAAATTATAAAAATGTTATTTGTTTTCGCATGAATCCAAATAGAAATGATGCAGAGTTAAGAAGGAACACATTTAAATACTAAACAAAACTTTTTCATAGTCCTTTAATATCTTCCCATTCAAAATAACTTCTCTGTAGGCCTAATTTTTCGTGTTGGATAGTCTAGGCTTCCATTACTTTAGTTGTTATTGAGGTAGATATTTACATGAAAATATAACCTTGATTGTGAACCTGTATTATTAGCTTGTTACTTTCATTCACTGTCTCAATAAAACACTGTTTAGTTGCAGTCGACTGGTTTATGGATTTTGGTACATACTGAGCGGATGAGACAGATGCATTCTAAATCAGCCAAGATCCAATTTTTATGCAAATATTCTGTGAAATAAAAATCTAATTTTTAGAACATTTTTTGTTTGCTTAAGCACTTCTATGCTTCTCCTGAAGCATAAGATACATTTTATGACTTGAGGTAGTAAAGAGTTTTATTTTCTAAATAGAAGAATAATATCCACAAAGGAAGTCTTACTGTAGAATACTAAAAACTGATTGCCACTTCTGGATTGTTGACCTTGGGGTCATTATTTTTAATCATAATCTGTATGTTTGTCCCAGTGCTTTTTTTTTCTCTTAATAAGAAATAATTTTAAATAATGAAAGTCTGATATAATTGGCAACTAAAGGTATTTATTTAGTAATCAATCTATGACATTGACTATCCCAATTGCCATTAATCAGGACAATGTCAGATTCATTTAAAATCATAGATTCTTCTGAAATCTAAGATACTTCTTTAGGGTAGCATCGTCATTATTAAAAAATTATTACTATTGGTGAAATGGAT
Source organism: Rhinolophus sinicus (assembly GCF_057876585.1). Classification (NCBI taxonomy): domain Eukaryota; kingdom Metazoa; phylum Chordata; class Mammalia; order Chiroptera; family Rhinolophidae; genus Rhinolophus; species Rhinolophus sinicus. The sequence continues at coordinate 44,560,611 of NC_142501.1, read as the reverse complement.
TTATTGACCTCTACATCTTTGTAGAATACATATTTCCATATTCCCAACAGCTCACACGATAAATATCTGAAGGCAGAATTATAAATTTCAATTTGGTTTTCTCTGCCCTTCAGTTCTCCATGTGTCTTAAGTTTTCATGAAACTGTTCACTCCACCACTAACAAACATAACCATGAAAAAATGTCTATAAAGGTTTCCACATCTCTGACTGGCAGATGAAGGGGGAAAACATATCACAAATTCTAGTGCACACTAAGTTTCTCTAAGCTCCAGAATTTCACATCAACACGAAACCCTAGTCTATGCTTTTTTCAGAAACTTGAGTATATTAGGAACTTGCAGGTCTACAGATTGCCATTTTCTTCCTCTGAAGAAAGCCCAAACTCTCATCCAACTGGTCCTAATGAGCTACACAAGTCCCTACCACTTATAATCAGTGGTAGCTCGTTTCCCTAGGTGTGATTTTAATTGTCCATTTGTATGATTTGTTTTCTCAAAGAGACTGGCCATTTTAAAATATTTTTAGAGAGCTGAACACAAAAGTAGCCACTGAATAAATATAGATTAATTAGAAAGCCATTTTAAGCCTGACTTTCTACCCTTTCCCCCAAATCCCTTAATGTAATGAAATATTATATATAAATAGGGCATTTAAACAAAGAGTGTGACAATTCAGTGAACTGGATTATAAACCCCTGTGTGTGTCTCTCTCAGACTTGATCACCTTGTGACCTTCCTCATTCCACACCTCATACAACAATTACCAAACAAAACAGATGGACCAGGCTTTCTGGGATAAGAAAAAAATGCTTTTGTGTCGTCTCTGCCAGAAATTACCGCAATTTAAGACTGTACCTAGGTTTGTAGTAACTTGGAGGGAAGGCAAGATCAAGATTAGAAGCATGAATTGCTTGTTTTCCTTACACTTTGAAAGAAAGGGAGCATGAGAGAAGGTAATAGGGGAGATGCCAAGTTCTGGGAAAGAAGCAAAGAGATAAATGTTTGGCACAAAGTCTATTGCCAAGATGTGGTTGCTGACAGCGAAGGCAGTACATGGTAGTGACCAAGAAGTTGAGTTCGGACCTTAACTGCCAAGTTCAAATCCTAGATCTGCCTCTTGTTAGCATAACCTGTTTCCTTTTCTAAGAAATAGGAATAAAAATAAGAATGCCTATCTCATAGAAGGTCTAGGTAGATTAAATGGCATATAGTTAACCCTCCGTGAATGCTACCTCTCATTTTTCTGAATAATTTGAATTTGTTTAAAGTTCCAATATGTCTTATCTCATTTGATGATCACAATATTGTTGGTGGTGATTGTCCTAATTATCAGAGACATGGAAAGAAAAAGATATATTCAGACTTACAAAGTCCATAAAAGTCATTTTTGAGGTTCAATACTTTTTGCAGGAATATCAGGACATTCCCGCCATTCCAGTCAGTCTCCACCCAAGCTCTTGACTCTGAATCCAAAACTTGTCTGAAATTAAAGATAAAAGGTTTATATCCCACTTAAAAGAAGTACAAAAAGTCCTGGTGGGGGGTTGGGGTAGGGAAGAGCTACCTACCTATTACAAGCTAATTTTAAGGGCTAAAGTGGGCTTATTAATACTGCTTATTTCAAAGGTGAGTTGAACATCATTAAGCCCTGCAATCAACAACCCCATAAGGATTTTTTTTTTCTTAAAAATACTTGAAGCAGTAAAATGATGCTATTAAATGTTTGCCTTAGTTATATAAAATTGGTGACATTATATTGGATATGTTGCCTCAGGGAATACATCTTGCCAGAACATGCAACACTATAAGGTTTTCTTTTTCCTAATCACATTTCTTATTTTAAAACTTAATACACACATCTAGGATTTTTTATAGTGCTTCTTGTTGTGGCACCCAGGTGTTTTGCTTTTATCATATCAATGGCGAGCTAAACCCTGCAGTGCTGAATGCGGACAAATCTAATAAAAATAAAACCATTCTGCCTTCTATAAATACATTCATATAGGACATTATCATATATAAACTAAATGAAACTAATCTAAAAAAGATTTAGAAAAGAAAGTGTTACAAAGATTAAGACTCATTAACATTGTTTTGGTTAATGCTTTAATTATGATTTTTGTACATGTAAAATGCATACCTGAAAAGTCGAGATATTTCCAGTTATCTCCTTTAAGAGTGTGATGTCATTGCCAGCTTATGTTATTTTTCAAATGAGTTTTTCAGAGCTAGGCATTTCAAAGTCAAAGGAAATTCACATATGTGTCGTCATCAGAACTAAAGCTAACTTAGCCAAAATATCGACAATCTGTTTTGTATCAGGCAGTTTCTTAATTGCGTTTCGTGATCAGAGTGTGCACATTTAGCCACGCTATCTTTAAAATAGTTTTTCTTTGGTGTGCAATTAAAAAGTTGGGGATTGGGGGAAGGAGAAACAGGTACATAAGAGTGCCTTACTATGGGTAGTTTGTGGTAGAGTGGGAGAATTTATTACTGTCATTGCTTAACATTGCTGGTGTATGGTGATGTTAGAATGTAAATTGAGTATTAGAAGATTACATTATTCTTTTTAAGTTCTCTACAGACAACTCCTACTGCCTACACTGGTTGGGGATTCTTTGCCCCACCATTGATAGATACACCACTGACTTTGCGTAAAATTCCCCAGGGCCAAGGGACCAGAGAAAGAAGCTGTCAACTCCATCATTATATCAAGAATTTATTAAGGGAACTGACAAATGAGGCACATCTTGGGCAGTGACAAGAAGATCTGGATACCCTTCATGCCTTCCACCCCTAGACTATGTGTTTATATCTCCTGAGCAGTGAGCATACGTTCTGGGAATGGGTGATCAAAGAGACCAAGTACCAGGAGGCTCTGTCGCCAGAGGGAGTTAAGAAATAGATAACATTGAGGGTGTCTTGCTCTGGAGGTAGAACTAATGGGAATCACATGATTAGCCCAGAGCTCTTGTATACATTCCAAATGGCAGAGGACAGTCAAGGATCCGGGTTCATTCAGGAGTCAAAATGGTGGATTAGCTTCAAGATAGAGTCACCTTTGTTCCGCTCAAACACTATTGTAAGAATTAATGAAAAAGAAATATTTGGTAATGTAAAGAGAGAACTGTCTCTTCTGACCCAGCAGAGGAAAGGATGAATATGAACGAGGAGACAGTGACAAGGATTTGTCATCAAGAGATTTGTTCTCCAGCATGTAGAATATTTGTTATGTGCAGATTCTTTGGGGTTTTATTTCTAATAATTAGAGGACTTCTTCAGAGTGGCTATTACCTATTTATTATATGAAATACCTGGGGCTCAGAGACTTGGCAATTTTTCAGAGGAGTCATAACAAGCTAGCCGGTTGTGACTCTGGGTCTCAAATTCCAATCAATGATTCAAAAGTTCATAGTATTTCTAGGAGGCATCTTCGGCACCTACCTTATTTTAAAAGGGATTCTGTTGGGTAGTGCTTGTATTTTTTGTTTGGGGGTGATATTTAGTTTTATTTATTTTGATTATGTCACTTAGGACATATTTTCTAAACTAGTGGTTTGAAAAAAGGTAGACCATTTTGCATACCTTCCTTAATGAGTTCTTGAACTCTAAAACCTTGTGAAGTTGTACTTTGGAAGATTCTGATTGTGTAAAGAAGAAAAAAACAAAAAACAAACCCTGAAATCTTCAAAGTTTGGAGAAAGCACAAAGGTTTGTTAATTTGTGAAAACTAGATTTAGTAAGGACCAACAATATTAACATAAATCATTGAATAATCACATCACTTTTTTCCAGTTTATTTTTTTTCTTACTTTTGGCATTTCATTGATCCTGCAAAAATCCAGAATGCCTGGAGGGATAGGAAGGAAAATAAGGCAGAGATCAAAGTTTACAATTACTTAATGGAGAGGGAAGTTTGAGGAAGTATCCATATAGTACCTTCTAAAAGGTTAAATCATTTGTGGTGTAGTTTAGGGTTGGGCATGTTGGGACCTTACCAGCTGGTATGAAGGAAAGGAAATAAGACATGGGAAGGTCAGGTTCTGAGAAATAACCTGAAACTCTGGTAGATCCAGAAATGAGTAGGCACTGCATACCTTGGTTGTCAAAGAAATATACTAAACTTAAGTCCTACAAAACTAGCATCAGTGACAGTGATAATAAACATGACAACTACTTACTGAGTGCCTACTGCAGGACAGGTACTTTTCTTGTCCTCACAACAACAATCGGAGGAAGGTTTTAGTATCCTTAATTTACTACGAATGAGGTACAGAGAGGTTAAATAGCTTTTTCAAGATTATATTGCAGGTAGGAGAAAGTAGTTATATTTGAATTTGCATTTGTGTATCTCAAAGCCTGCCCTTATTCTAGCAGATCTCAGTTGTCAAGGGCAATGCATCTTGTGAGTATTTTATGTGCATGGAAGCAGGGATTTTGAAGATATAGCAAAACTTGGAATCAGGCTGCTCTGTGTGTTGCCATTTAGGTAGTTGAACTACTTTTAAGAAAGAGGGAAGAGGTAAGACAGAAAAGGATTCAAGGTTTAGCCCATGGTGAGCTAGGGTTATGAAAGATTAGGCTAGATGACAGTGCCAGAGACATGTGTGCCAAGGTGCAGGGCAGGTTCTCGAACCAAAGTGTGAACTAGAGTGCATATCAGTGAGTCAAGGCAGAAGCATAGTCTTGGTACCAGCATGGCAAGAATGAGAGGAATATTAAGAGTGTATGGATATCTCAACTGCATGCATGTGTTCTAGATTCCAATAGTCTGTGGATCTGAATCTGCATTTGTCAAGATTAATTTAAAGAAAAATGGGGAGAGTTCATCTTTCACTCTGATAATGTTCAGTTTGTGCAACTGAACAGAATTTGAAATTGGGAAGAAAATAAAACAATCCTTCAACACACCCCCATCACAGTTGTTAGTTCTCAATAATTAATTCATAATGACAGCTGTAGAAAAGTTATCTAAGATGGTAATACTCTGTGTGTGGGGGGGCATACATATGAGTATGTGTAGTTTTCTTCGATGTGCACATATATACTTGTTTTCTATGGGTCTTTGCTGTGCTAGTTAAATCTTCCATCTTGACATCTGATTTATCTGTTATTCACTGCTTTTAGAAAGGTGGCAGAGTAAAATATGGACAGTTTCCAAGCATATATTTTAGCTGTACTAGGACACATGCATTGCGGAGTCTCATGAAATGTTACTACTAACTCATGAAATTTGGCATGCGTGCCTTTTTTATACTCTAGCATATAACATAAATATAGAATATAGCAAAACATAAAATGACAGCTGAACTAACACTTCCTAAGCAGAATATTTTGAGGACTTACATGTAATAGTTTTATGAATATTCTTCTGTCAGGAGTCATTTCGTGTGAATTCTGATATTTTACTTTGACACATGATTGCCTTTTCTTTTCTTTAACAGTAGGCTTCAAGAAATATTAAAGAATGAAAATGGATAAAAGGATTACTGATGAAGATGTTTTGTTTGGTTTACTTCTATGACACAAATCATTTATCAAAGTTTTCAAGAAATCTGACTTATAGACTAAAGTTATAGTATTGCTAGCAACTTTCTTTAACATTTTTATTAGTTAATATTTTCAAAATACATAGAATGTGACACTTGGTATACTAAGTAGATATTATACTATGAATGGAAACTCTTAGAAATCACGAGAATGAACAAGGTATTACCCATAGAAATTGAGCACTTGAGTTTTAGACTATGCTATCGATTATGAATTCAATGACAATCTGCTGTGCTGTTTTTGTCTTTTTTTTTTTTTTTTTGGTAGGAAGATGGAATTGTAAGGTCTGTGATTTCAAGGATAGTGTTTGGTTTGCTCTTGTTTTCTCTTTATCACTTAAACACAGTGCTTGACAATCAGAAGATGCTCAATAAATAATTGTTGAATTGTAGTTTTTTAAGTGAAAAAATCCAAATGGTGTGATTATAGGCTAAGGTACCATCACAACCATGGGTTGTTTTATGTAATATGTCATCGTATTTTCTGTCTGATTTGAATACTGTTGATTCAAACAGTAAAGGAATAAGATTCTTTCTGACATGCTGAATGAGGCAAAGAATTAATCAAATCTTGAAATCAATCTACCACCAGATGTGTATTCCAATACGTGGAAAGTGTTGTACAGGCACTGCTATAAAAGACAGTTGAATCAAGACAAGTTGTCTATTCCTACAACCTAAGGGAGATTGAACCAAAGACTCAACTCCTAAATTGATCTTTATAATGGGCTAAAATGTGTTCTTGAAGCTCAGTTATTTTCTATTCCCAAGGAGGTGTCATTTGAATAAAATAACATAAAGAAGCATTTATACTGCTAATTTCGTGATTTGTGTATTTATAACATACTTAATAGAATGACAAATTTGCTCACACATGAGGATATGTCCTGGCATCTTTATAATTAAGGATATTCATACAGTATAATTTTTAGATTTGCAACACAATAATCACTGTCTTTTATTGTGTTCTTATTATAGCCAGGCATTTACAAATATTTGACTGTAGAATAGAGTAGTATAGAGTTTATGAATATGGTCTTTGAGGTTAGATGTGAATTCAAATTCCAGTACTAGCATTTATTACTCTTGTAGAAAGTTATTACATTTTCTGAGCACAGATTTCTTTGTCTGTTAAAGGAGAATAATAGTATCTTCTTTTAAAAATTATTATAGGTTAATTGATATGCACTATGTAAAAACACACATATAATATATAATGTGTATGTACATAATGTGTATTATATACATATGCAGATGACAGATAGATAGATAGATAGATAGATAGATAGATAGATAGATAGATAGATTTTCTGTAGTTTTTTTGTCAGTCCTTGCTTCATTATTGTGTGCCAGGCACTTGCCCTCTAAGACTTTTGAAACTTGGCTAATGTCAGCAACTGGGTTGTTGGAATTCAAACCCAGTTCTTTCAGACTCAAAAGTTGTAACCTTTCTAATATACCGTCCTACCCTGTATTATAGTGACTTTTCTCACTAGCAGAATGACAAAGCAATGTACTAATGGTGACCATTCTTTTCAGTTTCTTGAAGGGATTTATTATGTCAAAATGTTCTCCCAAATGTCTTCCTATATTCTTTTTATAAAAAAAAAAAAATTAACTCATTTTTGTTCATACTGGTTATGAACCAAATTAACCTATATTCTTCTTAGTCTATAAACCTAATTTCTACTCTGAGAAAAAAATTACCTGATAGCTATAAAGAGAGTCTACTATATTAGATTTTATTAAATGTAAAGCACAAAAGATTCATTCCTTAGGGGGAAAAAATTGTGAGCTTATTTCAATACCTGAGTAGTATTTCAGTATTTTCAGGCTGAATTTTTAAAGGAAGATGGAAATATTACTATACTTAATACTAACAAAATTACAAGGGATCCTTTGCCATAGTACCCGTCATCATCATCATCACCATCACCACCACCCCCACCACCGCCATTTAAACCACAGTTCCAAACTTGAAGTGGTAAATCAACTGTGCAGTGTGTCAGAAGTAATTATTACTAAAAATAGTCTAAGTACACATATTTTCAAATGATTTACTTTTTAAAGTTATTTTTAAATTAGATGTGATTGCAGATAATCCCAGTAATCATATCATAGTCACTTATTTGTGTTTTAATGCCTTCTTTGGTGAGCAAGAGGCAGGATTACATAAAGAATCAGAGGTATAGCCAGAAGAGTGAATTTTTAATGTAAATGTCACCTGTTGGTTTTTATCAGAAAAAAAGAAGGAAAAAAAAACCCAGTGAAATTATTTTGGGTAATTACCATGTGCTGAAAATTAAAATATATAGAACCAATTTTATTGTATAAATATTTATATCTGTAGAAACACACACACACACACACACACACACACACACACACACACACACACACACACACAGAGGAATGCTTTGAATATTGAGGTATAGATCAGTACCTTTGAAGAAAACAGGAAAAAATCATGTGTTTTCAGGATTGTTGAAAATAGTTTAAGAAATGATATTATTAGAAATGACTTGAGTTATGCCACACTTTTAAGGACATAATAATTTCACATTGACTATAGAATAGTTTTAAAACAAATGAAGAATAAATGCTGACATTATTTCGTTACTAATGATTCCTATTTGCTTATATTGTAGAACGCAAATCAATTTCACAGTGGCTATTGATTTTACAGCATCGAATGGTGAGTATTATGACTATCTTCTAATAAAAATTATCAGCAATTAGGTGAAAAATAAATATTTATTTTTATGATGTTTAAATATTTTATTTCCACATTTTCGTACTTTTAAAGTGTTTCATATAAAATTCAGATAATGTTTCTTTTTAATATTATGAATTACTTCAGGTATACAAAAGACTATAGGAAATATAAGTGCCTAGTAGTCCTATTCAAATTTATTAAATATTGTAATATTGTCATTTTTGTTTCACATATTTTATAAAATAAAATTTTATATCTAGTTAATCCCATTGTGTGCCCCTACTCAATTTCTTCTACAATCTCTTCTTCTCCATACATAACTACAATTCTAAACTGTCTCTAATTATAATTCTCATTTTTGTGGTACTTCTGTGTGTCTTAATTTATATAACTGTAATTCAAGTACATGTACCTTATGCAACATGCTTCATTTTTACTCCATTATTTATTTTTAAGAATTATTCATGTTAATACATTTATATTTATATTGAATTAATTTGGAAGAACTGTTACATAATACCCTATGTACAGATATTCATAATTTGTATATCAAACATTTTAAGACAGAGGATATAGTGGACTTTTAATTTTATTTTGAAGTAACTTTGTTTCAAACAGGCCAATCATTTGAAATCAATTATGTATTGTAAGAATATAAATCTTATTATTTAATTTTACCAGAAGTTGCCATCAGTTTCTATTTATCTAGTTTGTTTCTTTTTTTCAAATTGCTTACTATTCTTTGGCTTTCCCATTATACTCCCTTTACTTCAAACATATCTCACATTCACTCACATTTCACAAAATAATAGAATTTTTGGTTAAGAAAGCATCTTAGAGATAACTTACTCAAACTGTCCTTTTACACATATGAGAAAACTCTGATCCAGAAAGTCTTTTTACTAATAAATACATCTTGGCTTCCTAGTACTGGAGTTAGGAATAGAGATGAGAAGACCAGACTCTAATTCAGCTCTCCTTTGACATATATTAAGTTTATTATCCAACATTATTAAAATCATTAAAATCGAGTTAATTATTTTTACTCACATGTTTTATTCAGTAAAATATGGAACATAAAAAAATAACACATAAAGGCCAGCTGGTTTAAAGTGCTAGCTTTTGTTTACTAATGAACATTAGTACAACTAGAAGATTGACTATTTAATAGTAAGACACAGACTACTGAAACTGACAAGAAGAAGTGAACAATCTGAATAAATATATGACAAGAGATTGAATTAATAATGATAATAATAATAATAATAAAACTACCCACAGAATTTATCTGGACCCAGGTCCAGATGGCTTCACTGTATATGGACATGGATATAAAAATTAAAAAAAATGTTTGCAAACTGAATCAAGCAACATAGAAAGAGAATTATACATCCTGACCAAGTAAAATTTATCTCAGGAATGCAAGGTTGGCTTAATATTGAAAAAAACAAATAATGTAACACACTATGTCAATAGAAGAAATGTAAAAACCACATGATCATCTCAATTGACTTAGAAAAAGTATTTAACAAAGTCTAATGTATTTTCATGATAAAAACACTTAACAATCTAGGAGTAGAAATTGACTTACTAATGAAGGGGAAAATACGAAATACCCATAGCTAACATTATACTTAAGGGTGAACAGCTGGATGTTTTTCTCCTTAAGATGAGGAATAGAACAAGAATGTCTGTTCTTGCCACTTCTATTCAACATAGTACTGGATGTTGTGGTCAGGGCAATCAGATGAGAAAAAGAAATAAAAGCTATCCAAATTGGAAAGGAAGAAATAAAATTATTTTTATTTGCAGATGACATAACCTTGTATGTAGATAATCCTAAGTAATTCACTAAAAATATCTTAGAACTAATAAATCAGCTCAGCGAGATTGAAGGATAGATTAATATATAAAATCAATTATTTTTGTATACATTTCCAATGAATGATCTGAAAATGAAATTAATAAAATAATTCCATTTACAATAGTATCAAAAGGAATAAAATCCTTAGGAATAAATTTAACAAAGTGAATCAAAACTTATACTCTAAAATTATATTCCAAAGGAAATTGTTGAAAGGTTAAAGATCCAAATAGGTGGAAAAACAAGCCATGTTTATAGATTGGAAAATTCAACATTGTTAAAATGGCAATATTTCCCAAAATGACTCACATATTCACTGCAATCTCATCAAAAGCTAAAAGGCATTTTTGAAGAAATGAATAACTGACCCAACAGTTCATATGGAATTTCAACAGACTCGAAAGAGGCAATGTAGACTTGGAAAAAATAGTAAAAATTGACATTTCCCGTATTTGAAACTTACTACAAAGCAACAGTAATCAAGGCAGTTGGTGCTGGCATGAAGATAGCTATAGAGATAAATGAAAATAGAATTGAGATTCTATAAATAAACCCGTGTATCTGTGGTTCACTGGTTTTGAGACAGGTACAAAGGCAATTCAATGGGGAAAGAATAGAGTTTTCAACAAATGGTGCTGGGACAACTGGATAGCCACATGCAATAGAATGAAGTTGGACCTTTACCTCATATCATATACAAGTTAATGCAAAATATGTCAAAGACATAAATGTAAGTGTTAAAATTATAAAACCATTAGAAGAAAACATAGGGATACATTTTTATGACCTTGGATTTGGCAATTGATAGTTAGATATGACACTAAAACATGAGCAGCAAAAGAAAAAAAATAGATAAATTGAATTTCATCAAAATTAAAACATCTTTTTGCTTCACAGAACACTATTAACAAAGTGAAAAGACAAACCCAGAATGAAAGAAAGTATTAGCAAATCATATCTCATAGGAGACTTGTACATAGAATGTATAAAGAACTCTTATAATTCAATAGAAAGACAAATGATGCAATTAAAAACAAGAATATACATTTCTCCAGAGATATACAAATGACCAATAACCACATGAAAGGTACTGGGCATACATAGAGATGAGGAAATGCAAATCAAAACCATAATGATATATTATTTCATACCCACTATGATGGCAATAATCAAAACTCAGGTAACAATCAATGTTGGCGAGGATGTGGAGAAATGGAACCTTCGTACACAGCTAGAGAGAATATAAAATGGTGCAGCCACTGGAAAACACTTTAGAAGTTCCTCAAGTTGTTACAGTTACCATATAACTGCAATTCCACTCCTAGATATATATATATATATATATATATATATATATATATATATATATATATATACATATATATGTATATATATATAGAGAGAGAGAAGAGAGATGAAACCATATTTCCACACAACAATGGTCTATGACTATTTATAGCAGCATAATAACAAAAATGTGGAAACAACCCAAATATCCATCAATTCATAAATAAATTTTTAAAATGTTGGTATATTCATACAACGGAATACTATTCAGCAATGAACAATAAAGAAATATGAAGTAGTGAAGCATGCTACATCACAAATAAACTTTGAAATCACTATGCCAAGTGAACGAAGTTGTCACAAAAGACCACATATTATGTGATTCTATTTATATAAAATGTCCAGAATAGCTAAATTAATAGAGACAAAAGGTCGATTAGTCATTGTAGGGCTGGACTGGATTGAGTGATAAGGGAATGATAGTGAATAAGTACAGGGTTTCTTCTTGAGGTGATACAAATGTTCTAAAATTGACTGTAGTGATAGTTATACATATTTGTGAATATACTTAAAACTATTGAATTATACAGTTTAAATTAAGGGTTAATTGTAAGTTAAATTAATTGTATCTCAATAATGCTTTTTTAAAAAAGTCCATCCAAGTATGATTTTTTGGCAAAGCACAGTGTACCTCTAAAAAGAAATCAGATATAAGATTGATAATATTCAAGTTTTAAAATATTGCAAAATCCTTAAGAGTTATAGCTAAGAGTAAGGACTATGGAATCTGTCTGCCTAAATTCATATTTCAAATTTTACCAAGTATTACTGTGTGATTTGGAGCAAGTTATTTAATCTAAAGAGCGGTTATAATAAAAGTACCCATAGGTTTGTTGAAAAAGGATTAATTGGGATAAGAAGTAAGGTGTTCAATACATGGTATATTCCATGCTATTATAATTCTTATTGTTATTAGTTGGGTCCAATGTTATCAACCTGATTTATGTTCATTCTTCATATATATTGTTGCAAATACAGAAGTGATACAAACGTGGTTCCAGATTCAAGGAACTGACCATTTGGCAATTTTTAACTGCCAGTTTGTGTGGTGCAGAACTCAAGAGCCGTAAGAGTGGGAGAGGACAGTGAGGCCTGGAATGAACAAGGAAGGTTGTCTGGTGTACGTGAGGCATAAGCTGAGGAAAAAGTAAATTTCAAGGACAGGGTGGTAACTAGAGAGGTAGGGATAGGAAGGTAGATGTCATTAGCGGTTCAGTGAAGAGACTGGTGTGGATGAAGATGTTAGAAAGAGAAAGGCAACATCTTTCAATGGGTAGGATTGGGCCCTGCTATGTCTGATAGGCTAGGATAGTTAGATGTGCTGGGGTATTAGTGGTATTTTAATTTTAACTTTAAGTTATGGTTTTCTTAGTGAAATAGAATTAATTGCTTTATTGCAACCATTGGGTAACAACTCTACTTATATTTGAGAGTTATGTTAAATAACCCTGTAGTCAAGTAATGGTATTGCTTATCTGTGGCTTCAGTGGACTTTTAACCAAGTGGCAAAATTCCTACTTTAGAAGAAAGTGTCAAAGAAAAATTGTACCAGATGAATTAAACAGGCAAGGAATAATTTATTCAGGACCATCGCTATAGAGATCAAAGCTATTGCAATAAGAGAGAAATGGAACCTAGCTCCTCCAAAACAAAAAAGGTGGGGGGGATTATAAGTGCTTCAGTAAACTCATAGAAAAGTACTGGGGGACATTATAGGGTAGGCTGGCCTGTGTGAATAGGCCACCTGTGCTTGCTGTTTAATAGTTATTGAAGTTAGACTCCTACCCTCCCACAGAGACTAGGCAATAGGGATGCTATCTTTCCAATGATGACATTTAAATGGGCTGGCTTCCAGGTCCTTGAGAAAGACATTCCTGAGTTATAAAAGATTTACATCTCAAAGGGGCAGAGAAAGAATTTACAATTACAAGTTATCTAAAGTAAATCCTCTAAGAAAAGGAGCTCCGCAGGAGAAACATGTCCAAAGTTTTGTCAAGCTGAGGGGAAGGAACATTAAGGCCATTTTGGTCAGAAGGCACATTTTTTAGAGATTTTGTCATGTGCAACCACCCCTTGAATGATGATAACCCTTTGGAATTATAAATGCATTTACACAATAAATTAGTTTTAGAACAAAAATGTTTTGGTTACAATTATATGTATTCTAAACCAAGGGGAGATCTCTATTTTGTTTCTCTCTGGATCTCAAGTGCTTATCATTATTATTTTTCCTTATCAGAACAGAACTATACCCTGAGGCTTTTCTTCAGGCAATGTTTTTAATGTAGACTTGAGCTCTATGTGTTATTACAAGTCCTATTTACCTTTCCATTTTCACTTAAGAAACTAAATGGACTTTCAGGCTGCCTTGTGCTGGTAATTAGGGCAACTCATTATGACTCAGTGTGTTTGAGTGGTAACACATATATTCTCTCTCAAATTCATCGCTATTCAAATGGAACATCCTACCTAAATATAAGCATATTGAAAATTCAGAAGCTTGTGGATGACCCAGACAATAATGACAGTAATAGTTAAACCTAACATTTCTGTGGTGATTTATTATTTTTAATCACTTCCACACACATAATCTCATTTTGTCTTCCCAATAAACACTGGTAGGATTTACTGCAGGCATTTTATAAATGTTGTCCTGCAAATGGCAAGACTCAACTGTGGGTCTTCTGTCTCCTAGTTTAATGTCTAGTTAGAAACTGAATAATTTTTTCAGATCTAGCTATTAAATTACAATGAATTTAAAAATCACCGTACTCTCCTTTTTTAAGTGATATTGGGATACTTCTCAAATGTTTAATTTATGTTTGTATGAACAATAATATAAGTGGAGCCGTGTTAAAATGGAGCCAGAGCTGTCATGCCAGAGGAACTACCTTACATGTCTCATGCTTCAAATCTTTGGAATGTTACAACAGGGCAAAGTAACCTTTAAACTGAGCCTAGGGCAACATGGTGTCCCAAAGAACTATTTATAAAGATAACAGGAAAGCAGTTAACTACTAGACTGATGACTCCCTGGACTGAACTTAAAAACAATGTTTAGAATTGATATCACTATGTTATGTTATCTGCACCAAAGGAAACACCTTCCTTTTGTTGTAATTGTTCCCCTTCCACTTTTTATAAATACCTATTGCCTTTTATTCTAATTGGAACGTTATTTAGACTTCTGCCCAAATTAATGATTCTCAAATAGCTATTCTTCTTTTCTTTTGTATATAATTGTTATAAATTGGTTTGAGCTAAACTGACAATATATGCTAGGGAGAAAGACCTCAAATGCTCCCTCGAATAGCTGTTCTTAACTGGTCTCAAATAGACTCTTGTTGCCTCTCACTTTGAAAGGACTTTTTATTTTCATGTTAACATTTGTGATATTTTTAGGAAGACCTCTTAATTACTCAAACCCATTTAATCAGTTGGGTCCTGATTATAGACCTAAGGATTCAAACTAAAGGCACATGATTTTTTTAAAATAAAGATTACAATAAAAGAAGATTAGCAAAAGTGCTTTTATACTTCTTCTGGATCTGAAATTCAAAAATAGCTTGTGGCACTGACAATGAGGAATAATTTCTGAAACATATCTGCCTATGCTTTGGCATAGCTTTGGGAAACATTCTCCGTGTCTGGTCTAATATGATGAATATTTCTGTGTTAATATCTGTAAATAAATGTTAAAAATTATCTGGTTCACTATGGATGTAGGCAGAAAAAAATGTACTTTTAAATGTTTCATTCTGAAATAGGTATCAAGAAAAATATTGTCAAAAATATATATATTTATCCTGATCATTCATGTTTGAAATATTTTTCTGTTATCAGGCAACCCTGCCCATCCCACTTCTCTCCACTACATAAATCCTTATCAACTGAATGCCTATGGTATGGCACTGAAAGCAGTGGGAGAAATCGTTCAAGATTATGACAGTGATAAAATGTTCCCAGCTCTAGGTTTTGGTGCAAAGCTACCTCCAGATGGAAGGATATCTCATGAGTTTGCATTGGTAAGAATACATCAAAAGGCTTTGATATTTTGAAAAAAAAGTTGGATTTTTAAATATTGGTTCACAATTTATGCTTTAGTCAATCATGTAGCAAGCTTTTGTGACTATAGACTCAGCTTAATTTTCTTAAATGATTGATTTAGGAGTGTGGCATTTATCGGGGGGAAAAAAGTTAAATAGATTAGCAGTAAATCTACCTAAAGTACATTTCATTTACAAATAGGGAGTCTTTATTCTGGTTATCTATTGCTTCATAACAAAACTCCCTAGAAGTTAGAGATGTAAACCTCACCATTCCATCATAGTCATGATTTGTGGGTCAGGAATTTGAGGAGAATACAATGGGGGATGCTTTCTTTGTGTGTGTGTGATGTCTGGGGCCTCACCTGGGATGGCTTGAATGGCTAGAGATGACTGGAATTGTTCAGCTGAAGCCATGTATCTGGGCTTGTTTCGGGCTGTCACTTGGAATCCCCTGTTCTCCATGTTGTGTCTCCTGGGCTAGCACGCCTCCTAAGATAGCATCTTTGCTATGTCTGATGCCTGAGCTGGGATGGCTAAAATAGCTGGGATGCTTGGACATCTCTCCCTCTTTCTACATATAACTTGTCCATGAGGTTATTATGGGCTTCATTACAGTTGGTCTCATGATAATAATTTCTTACATGACAGCCAGCTTCCCCAGAGTGAACATTACAAAAGGCTGGGGCAGAGGTTGTAGGGCTCTTTATATATATCATCACATCCTTGGAAGTCCCAGAACATTCCTTCTGCCACATTCTCTTGGTCAAGCAAGTTACTAAGGCCAGCCCAGTTTCAAGGTAGGGCAAGTAACTTTTACCACTCAGGGAGAGGCGGATCAAAAAATGTATAGATACTCTTAATCTACCGAAAGTGCATCTGATTTATAAATCTTCCCAATGACATCTCCTAAAATGGCATTTCAAATTTAAAGACCTAGCCGTGGCTGGAATTAAGGTTTGTAAATGTGAAGCAATACTTATGATTATAATGAATTAAAATTTCAATATAATGGAATAGAAATGGCTGGAATAAAAATGCTTCTCTAGTTAATATTTAATTTACATGGATCTACTTCCATATTGCATGATTGCAGATAAGCAATGGGCAGCAGTCTGTCTTCAAAAATAAACACACAGTTATTACTGACAGGTTCAGTCAGCCTTATTCTCATATGCACTCTCAAATAAATAATGGGAAAATCAATATAGGATGGTGAGCTACCATTTTGGAAAAAATGTAGGTTTTCCTAATAGAAGTGCCTCCCTAGCTTACCCCACATGTTGCAGCAAGGAAATAAAGTCTCCCATCAATATTTTTGTAGGTCTTTGTTGTTGTTTTTATTCTTATTACAAAAGCAATGCATAATCTTTATAGGAATTTTTAAGTTCTGCAAGCAAAATGGACAAAAGTAAATAATAATAATACAATTTATTAAGTAATTACTGAGTTTTGATCTAAGTATATTATACTCATTTTTTTACTTAATAAAATTCCTCATTTCATAAAATTCTTATGGGGTAGGTATATCTTGGCTGTCACATTGCATCATTCTAGCAAGTGCCATTCATATTGAATACAGTAAGTGTGCACCCAAGAATTATATAACTCAGCTCAGAGGCTCAGAGGTTGAACCAGGGTTCCAAAGGACAGGACTTGAACACAGATCAGGCTTATTTTAGAATCCATGCTCTTAACCAACTACTAATCACATTTTGTAAAAGTACCTATAATACAGCTACTCAGAAATGTGCTTTGTTAAATATATATATGTGTATATATATGTTTTTTTCCAGAAGCTTTTAAGCGATATTTCATTTTTCTTAAATGTATGTTTTTTAATATTTTAAGTATTTTAATATGTTTATTTCTGTACTTATCCTTGCTTTTCTATTTCATCACCCGCACAGTTTCTGAAAAGTTTGCTGGAGGGTTTAATTCTTTCTCCATGAAATAGTCCACATGGCACACTCCCAATGTCATGTGAAAATAAGTATCTGTTGGGGTTTTGTGTCTTAGAGAATTAAAGTCTCCCAGTAATTTATAAGATCATGAAAATCACTCATGTGATCCTAAGTCTGAAGTGCCTCCGGAAAAAGGTTACGAGCTATTTTAAGCCTAAGAAAATGAATAATTTTGTTAAACTAAATGAGGTTTATTAATTTTCCTTCCATAAGTTTTTTCTCACCCTTGTGTATGATTTTTTCCCTTTATCTCTCCATCTAATCCTCTTCTTTTCTGCTTTTTCTACCTCCATTTCATTCCTTGTAACCAAACCTATGCAAATATCTGCTGATAAAGAAGACTTTTTTCTTGTTTGCATCTTAAACTGTTCTTTGAACCCAACTCAAATCCTTATAGAGTCATACCCCTTTAATTTATGAAAAATAGTCTCCCAAATGGATAATGAAACCAACAATCATGATGTTGATGATGATGATAATGCTTCAACTTTAATATTACTTAATTGTTATAACACTTTAATTTTTTTGAAAGCACTTTTGTTTTTTTGAAAAACTTAGCTAGCAAAGGTTAAGTGGATCTTCAGTGAGACAGTATTTGACTTGATTTCAGCTGAAGTATTCTATATTTACCTCAACCTAAAAAACTGCAATATACATCCTGTAAGTGCCAAAAATAGCAAATACAAAAACTTCAGTCCCATGTCACTCTGCACTTAATGTTAGCAAACTTGCAGGTTTCCCTGGTAAGAATTTGTGATATGCATTCACAACCATTAATCTATTTATCAAATAATCTTCAGATGGCAAAGGAGGCCTTTGAAAAAAAAAATCCCTAGTTGGTGTTTTGGGTTAGCTCCAACCCTGAAATTGAGCTTTGGTGAATCTAAAGGATCTTAGGTAAACCCCAGCTTTTCATGTGAAATTTGTATAAGAACCAATGTAGTCAGAAAAGAACAGGGGTTGAGGAAGTGAGGGGGGAGGGAAAAGGAGGGGGAAGCAGGGGAGAGGAAGGGAGGGGAGGGGAGGGGAGGGGAGGGGAGGGGAGGGGAGGGGAGGGGAGGGGAGGGGAGGGGAAGGGAGGGGAGGGGAGGGGAGGGGAGACTTTCTAGTAGTGCCAGGCTAGCACTTTCGGTTGTGAAAAGGTTGAATCACTGCTCTTCTCTCATGATTCTTGATGACTCCTTACGGTGTTATAACTGAAAATATGTGCAGGGCTTTAGAGGAAGTATTTGTAATGGGCACGTGGCCAGTGACCCATAAAAGGCCTTCTGCATTGATCAGTAGAGAAATGCTATACCTGTCCAAGCGATTTCTCCTACTAAATAATGTAAAAGCACTTGCATGCTTTTCACTTATTTTGGCATTTATAGGAATCTATGCAATTTAATATTTATGTATCTGCTTTTTCTTTCCACTAGATGCTAACAGTGTAACAACCAAGGGTCCTTAACACACTGTATGCACAAAAGAGCAGTTTAGTAGATGTTTGTTTATTGAGTTAAGGGGAAAATTCTCTCAGCTTTCCCCCACAGTAAGCAATCAATCTCTGAGCAGCAACAGTTTCAAAGAGTAACTGCAATAACAGCCCCTGAGAGTTTCTCTTCAGTAGCATTTTGTCAGCATGTTAGCCCTGTTGAAAAATATTATAGGCTGTGGTAACAATAGACTATAGACTTGTTGCCCAGAACTGAATCTAACTTCCCAATTACAGTCCCTCGGGGAGCCAAGTGGAGGGATAGTGGGTGAAAGCTGGAGCCCTTCCCACTTAAGTCTGCCCAGTGGGATTATTGCTCATTTTGAATTCTGTTTTATATATTATTATGTGCTCCACAAATTGACATTCATTATATTAATAAATGGAAAATGTTGTGGACATATAAAATAGAGCATCCATTGCCATCTTCATTACTATGAAACAAAATTGAGTGCTCTTATTTTCAAAACGTCCTGTGTTTTTTGTGCTGGATCCACATACGAGTTTATATTACTTTGTTTTAAGAAGCAAAAACTAATTCCTGGCATGATTATTTTAAGAAATGAGTCTTTTAAAAGACTTAAAAAAAGATTTATAACTCATTACAACTTTGTTATTAAGAGGAAAAATCTCATTTTAATGGTTGTAAATTATTTAAAATAATCCTGATATAATGCAAAGCATGTACTTAGAAGAATGTATAATTTGATGTAATTAAGTATTCTTATCATCCAAGGCATATGAGAAAATCTTAGAGAAATTTATTATGGAATTAGGACTAATACAGAAATCAGTGCTTTAAATATTCCATAATGATGAATGGAACATCCAAAGATTATCTTTCTACTAAGAAAAATGAAATAAGTGAGAAAAATGGTGACCTTGTAATTTCAATTCCATAGAAATAGAGGAAATAGTTTTATAGAAATATAAACCCCAGCCAATTGTCTTAAAAAAGACAATCAAAAAGTAGCTTAGAATTATTCTGTTTGTAATTATTTCTTTAAGGCAGACATATAATACGTTTTTATGCCCAAAATCAATAATCATTTTTAATTTTAATTACCTTCATGCTTTTCAAAGGAAAAGAACACTGTAAAATTTTACTTAAAAGGAAAGTTAAATAGGTCAGCTCAGATTAATATCAAAACCCACCATTAATTGCTTTGTGCTAAATATTAAACTTGTACATTTTAATTTCAATCAATTGATGTAACCAATTTTATAATATAAAGAAGTCTTTTATTATTTTTATGTTTTTAAAAATTTACATGAGGGTTAATTAATAAAAAGTTGGAAGAAAAGAAGCAAACAAAAGAAAAAAGTGGGTATAAATTCTTCTCTCACAAATGGCAAAATTGAAGTTGTTGGTACCAGCTGGCTTAGTTTCCTAAGATCCACAGTCTTTCAAAATGTTTAGGATTTCATAACATGGTGGCATAGTGGTTGGTCTCTAGAGTTAGTCTGTATGGATTCAAATACTAGCCCTCTCACTGGTGTGACTTTTGGGTAAAATATCTAAGCTCTCAGTGCCTTAGTTCCTTCATCCGTAAAGTGGGGATAATAACAGTGTTTTATCTACTTTTTTAGAGTTGTTATAAAAAACTAATGTATATAAGTATTTTTAAATAAAGCTTGGTATTAGATGTTCAATTTTAGTTATAAATTAGCAGTTATTGTAATTGTTCACATAAAAACATACATGCTAAAATTATTGCTATGTTAAAGTATAGTTATTGTCCTTTCTGTTTTTAAATATATCTACAAATTTTATTTCTATCCCCTTCCCTTTGAGAGGTGGAGCCTAATTCCCCTTCCTTTGAGTACGGGCTATACCTAGTGACTCATTTCTAGCAAATAGATTAACACAGAAGTAATGGTATGCAACTTATGAGACCAGCTTATGAAGGCATTGGGACTTTTGCCTTGCTCTCTTTCTTGGATCGTTCATTCTGGTGAAGTTGATGGACATGTTGTGTGAACACCTAAGCAGCCCTATGGAGAGTCCTTGTTGGCCCTCTAGCAGTAGCTGCATAAGTGAGCCTTCTAGGAAGCAGATCTTCCAGCTCTGGTCAAGCTTTTAGATGGCAACATCTGTACTTGACTGAAAACTAATGAGAAATTCTGAGGGAGAACCACCTGGCTAAGCTGCTGCTGCATTCCTGACACCCCAAAAATGTGTGAAAAAATAAATGCTTAATGTTTTAAGCCACTGACTTTTGGGGTAATTTGCTACATAACAATAGATAACTAATACACTGCCTTATTTGTGAAATCTGGGCTAGGAGAATTCAAGCTAATAATAACAGAGCATTCAAGGTATGACAACGCTAGACCAGGTCTCCTAAGGGGAATTTCCCCCTTACCTCAACGGTGCCCTACTGGGTACTCTTTTTCAGAATACGAACTCCTTGGTGACAAGCTCCATTTCCCTTGAGCAAAATAGATGTATTTCTTTGATTCTTTCTACCTTGTCTTGATATTTCTCATACCAAATTCCATTCTCTCTGACCCTTTCTCCAGTTAGGGTTATCAAGTATGACCTGAAAATGTTCATGTGGCAGATATGTTACATTTTTTCTTCTGTAAGGTAAAAATTAAATGGATAACATTTTATTTTTAATTTTAATACATTGCTACAGAAACTTGGGAAATATAGAATAAAGAGTGAAATACAAGTCACCAATTACCATATTTTGCAGTGTATAATGTGCTCCTGTGTATAGTGTACACCCACGTTTTTGGTCCAGACTTTCAGGGGGGAAAAAAATCTTTCATTTTAATTCAAATTTTTATTTGTTTACATTTAGGTACTTGTTTTTTGTATTATAAAGGGATTTCTGCATTTATTTTTTAACCTATTATGGTACAAGAAATTTTATGTAATAATTACAAAGCACAAGAACAAATATAAGGAACAAGAAATGTTATGTACCAGTAATAAATTTATGATATTTATTCATCATAGAAGGCCAAGAACTCTTCATCATTGTAAGTTCAACAAAACAATTATCATTTTCCAGGGTATTATTTTGTATACGGATATCATTATTGATTTCTAGAGTTACACTTTTAACTTGTAAGCATAAATAAAAGAATTAAAAACATTTATGTAGATGCGGAATTAGTACTACCCATATATAATGCACATCCTTATTTTTTCCCTCACAAATTTGGGCAAAAAACAGCACATTATACACGGCAAAATATGGTACATAACCACCCAGAGTTAACCACTCAGTGTTTTATTTACTTTTTTTCAAGGTTTTTATGTGTTCATCTCTACATATAGAAAGACCTGTGTAAAATTAAGACACTATTTATTACAGAACGTTGTGATATTCAGCTTCTCAAGATTATATAGTATTTTCTCTTGCCCCATTTTTGAACAGTATCCATTTTAGTGATTGCACATTATATCACCACATCACAATCAATGTAATATATTGTAACCTATTGTTGACCACTTACATTATTTTTTTGCGATTACAAATATATAAATGAGTGTTCTTTCAAAAATTATTTATGAGTATCAGTGTTTATTATTCTTTTTCAATTGATTGTTATAGACACTATTAAGTTTTTACTGATTTTTGCCTGTAATGTTCTACAGAATGGGAACCCTCAAAACCCCTACTGTGATGGCATTGAAGGCGTCATGGAGGCTTATTATAGGAGTCTGAAATCTGTACAACTGTATGGGCCAACCAACTTTGCTCCTGTAATTAATCACGTAGCGAGGTAAGTGGAAATACACAACATATTTATTCTAGTGTACTGGACCATAGTAAAATCATTACATGATTGTTATCATGACCCCACAGATAACAGTTGTTTCCTTCTAACTTACCTCCAACAGAGTGAGGAAAAAGATATACAGTAGAAAGCATCTCCAATGAGCTATCATGATACTTGGCTAAAAATTTACATTGAAATCTCAAGTGAAGAAATATACACTGGGTTATGTTAGGACCTGCATTTGTTCAGCCAAAGAAAAAAATTTTTTTCTTTGAAAAGGCATCCACGAGAGCAATAACAAGATCAATCATGATCTGAACTGTGTAAATTATTCATGTCTAATATCATGTTTCATAGTAGCATAGAAGTAATAAGAAACTGAACTCCATGAAAATGACCAAAGCCATTCAGTGATATATATGGCACATTATTTTCATCCCTCTGAAATTAATATAATAGCAAATGTTACAAGTTCTCAGAGCTCTACCTGTATATAATACAGAGTTTTGAGATCAGAATATAATTGCTTATGATTCCAAGTACATGTTCTGGAAAAAAAATTTAATGTGAAAATCTATACATATTTGCTTATCATTTCTTCATTAGTGCATAAATTAATTAGACTTCACTTTCATAATTCCTAAAAAGTTTGACGTGACCCAATTGCTAATTCTATGAAAGCTTGCCTTATTTTTAGATAATCGAAAAATTATAGCTCTTATATTCTTCCTAATATTCAATCAGCACTTAAAAAATTACTACATTTGGATCAGTTTATCAATGCACAAAGGCAATATGAAACCTCAGTTCTCTGTTGGAAGGTTCTGGAAGTTTACCATGTCCCTATTGGACATCATGAGCAACTTAAATGTGTTCTACTTTCCATTATCTGGGACATAGACAAGATGCTAAAATACCCTGGCACCCAGGACTGACCCCAGTGGAACTCTCCTCTGAGATTCCACCTCAGGTTGATAATGATTTATCAATGACCATTCTCTGAGTGTGACCCTATAACGCAGGTTTTCAAACATTTTTATCCACAATCTGTACTAAGTTATAAATCTTACATCTCAACATTGGACACACACAAGTAAAAAAAAAAAAAGGTTATTTATGAAATAATATTTATTATCTCATATTTTCTCTTTATTTCCATGGTATCTTATTCTTTCCTATTTTTTTTTTAATGCAAGTCTTAACCCACAAAATTGATTTCAAAATCTACTAGTGGTTCATTACCTGTAATTTGAAAAACATAGCCTAGCTTATTGTATTAGCCTATATAAGTAATGTTATCTGCACTCTATTTTCCTTGTGTTTTTGATAGCTGTCAAATAAAGCACAATCAAAAAAATATTAATGCACAATAAATTATAGTCAACGCTCACTTTCACATACTACCATACAGTAGATCACTGTTTTCTATACAAAGATAAGAGGAAAATGATAGGACTTATTTTGTGTGAACTCATGCTGGTTATTATAGATATTCTCATCAGTGCTTACCAATTAATTTTGTATTTTTGTCCTGGTATATGTCTACTTTAAAAGTTAGACTTTTAGATAAACAATTTCTAGGTGCATTTCTGTATACCATTTAAAACTACAGGCTCCACATGGTTCTGTTACCATTTTTTATATTTTTTCCAGCATTTTAAAAATTCTCAAATATAGGGATAGTCGCCAGCTAAGATTTTCAGGATCTTTGAAAATAATCCGGGATGTAATAATTTCTTATTGTGGTTTTTTAATGAGAGAAAATAAGAAACCCAGTAAGATATTGCTTTTGGGGAATCATTTCTTCCTTCCAATACAATTTGAAGTTTCATATATCTAGCATTTCTTATTATGACTCTATATAAGAAATGTCTTTCTCTTTTATCTTTGAGAGTTTTGTTTTATTTTTAAGTTTTTATTCAGACAATTTCTGTCTGACCCAAAATTATCAAGTAAAAGACAAGTTACTACTTATTTCTAAGATGTTTGTACATTTGTCACTCTTAAATGTATTTCAACTGTACTTCACCATGCCTATCATACAGGAGGTAAGTACTCACCAAATGTCTAATAAATAAATTATGTGTGTGTTACAATAGTTGTCATTAAAAATTGTTTTTTGGAAAGTCAAAAGCAAATATTTTTTCCATACTTTCTTATTTGCTTGATTTTTGTTCCCTTTCAAAAAGTGAGTTTATTGGTAAAAACATAGTTATTTATAATACCTTTCTATAAGCATCTTGATAAATGCTAACTCTTACTCTTTTTGAAAAATAATAATTTTAAGTGCATGCTTATTTCTAGAACTAAAATCTATGTCATAAGACTATTGACTTTTGAGCTACTAATAATGAGATAACAACACAGTGAAATAGTCAAGACTCAAGGCATCAAGTTTGCAAAACTTGAAGGTTATTTTTGCTATTCTGGGGCTTTCCAATCCCCTGCCTCTAATTTTCTGCCTTCTCCGTCCTTGTTTCACAGAGTTGTCCAGGGAAGAGCATTTCAAATAATGTAAAAAAAAAAATCCTACTCAACAGCTATTGATGCCTTGTCACAAATTTAAGTTCAAACACTTTAGTATTCAAGAACTTCCAATCTCCAACTACCATTCGCCCATCCAACATCATTTTTCCTCCATGCTCTCCCAAATGTACTACAATTCAGTCATAGAGAATTGCTACTTCTGGTCTGTGATGTCATTCCATATATAGCTCTCACAGCACTCACTAATTTGATCCTACTCCATTGTTACATATAGATCTTTTCCAAATTGAAGAGAGGAAATGAGATTTAACCTCACAATACTTTATACTGAGAAATCCATACCTCTTTAATTGAATTTTCTGTATGCCATACATTATGAGTATATTTTAATAAATAAGGCTATAATAGGAAACTACTGATAATCCTTAGTCAATCTTAATGACCTGTGGGAAATATGATTGTGACTGATATTTGCTATATCAGTCAGGGTTCACAGGGGAAATGGAACCAATAGGATCTACATGTATAGATAGATATATAGATAAAGAGATTGATTTTAAAGGATTGGCTTATGCAGTGGTAGGTGCTGGCAAGTCATAAATTTATAGTGCAAGCTGGCAGTTTATAAACTCAGGCAGGGTTTGATATTGTTGCAGTCTTGAGTCAGAATTCTTTTTTCTCCAGGAAACTAGTTTTTGTTACGTCCGTCAGTTGATTAGGTGAGGCCCACCCACATTATCAAGGAATTTTGTTTCCTTAAAGTCATCTGATTGTAGATGTTAACCACATCGACAAAGTACCTTCATAGTAATACCTTGATTGGGGTTTAACTAAATAACTGGATCTTATAACCTAGACAACTTGACACATTAGACTAACCATCACATCTACCAAAAGAAATGTATTACCATTATGTTGTAAATTGAAAACAAATTTAAAATCAAAGAAATACTTCTAGTTCCTGCTGTATATGAGCGTAATAATATATTTAATGTCTATAGCACTATATTTAAACCTCATTAATTAATAACAGTAGGAAGAAAAATGTTAAGGAAATCATATGTTTGTAGATACGTCATTTGACTAAAATGGAGGTTTACTCATCCCTTGATTGATCTCAGTTTCCTCTTGGATATGGCAATTACTATTTTCACATTCCTGTTTAGGTCATTTTTTCCAAAGGTTTATTTTCATACCTCAATAATTTAAAATTATCTGTAATACATTTGTTGGTATATTTGACCAATTTATTACTTCACAAATAAACAAATATACCAATGAAAATATCAATTATCTTTTCAGTCTATCATGAAAATGTCACTATTTTTTTTTTGCTTGACTTAAATAATATTCACTGTTTCCCAACTGATAGTCCTTTTTTTTTCCTGTGTCTAACCAATTACTGGTTTTGAGGCTGTCACATTCTAGTTTTTAGAGGGATCTATCAATTTCTAATTATTGGCCAATTTTTTTCTTTTTTTTTTTTTCTGATACTGAGAAAGATCAGGATCCAGATAATCAGCTAAAGTTAATTTTCACTTTTCAGGATATAACATTTCTTTATTTTGGAATGTCCATAACTAATTTTCAAATTAATCTAAAGAATGTGTTGTATTTCTTTCATCTGTGTGATCAATAATAATAAAATCAAAATAACAGTCATTATTGAGCTCATAATCTATCTCAGGCAACATGTTTAGTGCTATAATGTAGATTATTTATTTTAATCTTCGTAACTCTAAGAGGTGACAAGAGTGTGTTATTCGCAATTTACTATTACAAAGTAGATATGTAGAGTGGCCATTTGCGGTGGAGCTAAAATTCCAAACAAAATAATCTGATTTCAGATTACTATGTAATAATGCCTTGCATACTTAAACCTTTTCATCTCTGCTACAGAGGTAAAGACACACAAAAGAAAGTGCAACAAAACAACCTGTTATGTGGACACAGTTGGTCACTTCATTATACTGCCAAAAGTAGTTTGGAAAACAACTTAGTAACATAAACATTGCTGTGTTACTTTGTATTGAACTGTTTAAACGTATCCCTTTATATAGCAAGAAGATTTAATTCATTGCGTATGTCAAAATTAAACTACTTAAACATTCTGAGTCAGTTAATTGTTTTGTTGCCCTCTCTAGTCCTGTGAACTAATGAGCGGAAAGAATATTCCACAAATCTGAGCCAACCATTTATGAGTTTCTAAAAAACAATCCCAGAAACCTATTTCACAAAGACTCCAAAGAAATGTGTTTTTTGAGCACCAAAACCCTGAGAAAGCTAACCTGTCTTTCAGATTTGTCAGAGTAATATTAAAATATAACTTACAGATTGCCTATATAGGTAAAAAGACTGTGGGCTTTCAATAATAAGAATTTTATTATGCAATTTATAAAAGGCTTCATCATTAGGTTCCTTTAAGAAGCAGGCTTATTTAATACATTTAAAATATAATTTGAATCTGTAAGTCTGTATATCAGTGCTACCTTTTTGAAGATTAGGATGTGATCAGCATCTAACTTTCTACTTTCTACATTTCTGTAGCATTTAAATTACTTTATCATGAATACATAATACTTTTAGTATAAAATATGATTTTGTTTGAAATTTAGATTAACTAGCAAAGTGAAACGGTATGTGAATGTGTAGAGTAAATACCAGAAGAACAATGAGTAGTTTAAAATGATTGATTTATGGTGCTGATGATGATAAAGACTAAAATGAATTGAATAGTTCTTATGTAGAGGGGAATTTATTTTCAAAGCAGTGTATCTAAGCAATAGTGAGAGCCACACATAAACTCATATATCTTTGTACAGCATTAATTTTCTTCAGTTAAGAAATATAAAGCATTAAAATAAGCACATATTTATTATAAAGTAAAATGCAAATTTCTATGAACTTTAAGATAAAACAACAAATTCAGAGAAATTCCTAGTTTACTATATGTGCTTCACACTCTAGCCCTAACTCTCTTGGTAATATGACTATATTCTCCACGTCTTTTGTGACTCAAAAGAAAACCAAAATGCAAATGAGTTAAATGCACCAATCAAAAGATATATAGTGGCTGAATGGTTAAAAATACAAGATCCAACTATATGCTGTCTATAAGACACTAAACTTAGATTTAAGGACCAACATAAGCTGAAAATGAAGGGATAAAAAGCTATTCCAGGCAAATGTTAACCAAAAGAGAGCAGGCAGGGGTGTCTATATTTATATCAGATAAAATAGAATTTAAGTCAAAAACTGTCACAAGAAACAAAGAAGGTCATTACATAATAAAAAGGTCAACTTATGTGATTGTGTGTGTGTGTGTGTCTGTGTGCGTGCGTGTACACGCATGCAAGGTATGATTAAACAATACGGTGAGTGTTTAAATAAAAAAAAAATATTACAGTAAAAAACACATTACCATTAATCTCCCTCAAAATCTTCCCCCTTACTTTGAACACACTTATCGTTCTTGCCACTCTCTGAAGCAGTTCTGGAAGTCCTCTTTCCTGAATGTCTTCAGCTGTGCTGTTGTCGCTGCCTCCATCCAGAATCATTTTGACTTTGGGGAAGAGCCAGAAGTCACACAGTGTCAGATTTGGTGAATAAGATGGATGAGGACACACTGGCATGTTTTTATTTGACAGAAACTGCCATATACCAGAAGTGATGTGTTACGTGGAGCATTGTCATGAGGGAGGATGATTTACAGCACACTTTAAAACACACCTTCTTTCAACCGTAGCTCACACCCGACTGATTGCATCAAACAAGTTGAAAATTGTCGCACACTGTTGCCAAGGTTCCTTGCACCACTTCGCATATTGAAGATCCCTGCCTTTCCGTTGGCTGGCACTTGGCAGCAGCATTCACCATATTTTGTGATCACAATGAAAGGTTTTGTGTCACAGATCACTTCTGGTACAGCAATTTCTGTCAAATAAAATATTACCATGTGCCTTCATCCACCTTATTCACTAGATCTGGCGATGTGTGACTTCTGGCTCTTCTCCAAGTCAAAATGTCCATGAAAGGTAAACATTTTGAATAGGTTTAGGATATCAAGGCAGCCACAACATCACAACTAAAGACATTCATGAAAAAGGACTTCCAGAACTGCTTCAGAAAGTGGCAAGAATGATGGGATAAGTGTGTTTGAAGGGAGGGAGAGTATTTTGAGGGGGATTAATGGCAATGTGTCTTTTACTATAATTATTTTTTTTAAATTTAAACACCACATTATTTGATAACACCTCATCAGATATTTATTTTATATATATATATATATATATATATAAAATTCAGCCTTAAAAAAAGGAGCACCTGCAACAACATGGATGAATCTGGAGAATGTTATGCTAGGTGAAATGACACAAAAAGAAAAAAACTGCATGATCTCAATTATATGTGGAATTTTTAAAAGTCGAATACATAGAAGCAGAGAGTAGAATGTTGGTTACCAAGGGTGGAAGAAGGGGAAATGGGGAGATATTGGTCAAAGGGTACAAAGTTATTTTATGTAGGATGAATAAGTCTAGAGAGCTAATGTATTGTATGATTACTGTGGTTAATATTATACTGAATATGGAAATTTGCTAAGAGTAAATTTCAGGTTCACTAATTACACACACACACAAACTACAGTAACTATGTGAGATGATATGTTAATAAGCTTGACTGCAATAAGCATATATATATGCCAAAAAAATGTATACAAGTGGACTCTTTGGTCAACGTTGCTCAAACAGTAGTTTGCTGTAATTAAAAGTGTCTGGATGCTGATGGTAACCACTTTGAGCACCTCATGTAATTTCAGAAGTCAAAAGGGACTTGTATTTACCTTTTGTTATCGGTATATATTATTACAATTTTAATACAGTTTTCCTTTATTAAAATATGTATACATTTTTGGCACCCTATATATGAATATATGAATATATTTCCTAAATATATATATATTCATGTATACTTTATATATTCATGTATACTTTATATATTCATGTATACTTTAAATAAATACATATATATTCATGTATACTTTAAATAAATACAACTTATTAAAAATAATAAAAAAATTTTAAAGGATCAATTCACAGAAAGATATAAGTATAAATATGTATGCACCTAAAATCAAAGCACCTAATTTATGTAAGCAAAAACTGACATATCTGAAGTGAGAAATAGACTGCAGTACAATATTAGAAAACTTCGATACCTTACTTTCACAATAGATAGATCATCCAGAAAATCAATAAGGAAACAGCAAAATTAAGCAACACTCTAGACCAGATGGGCCTAACAGACATTACAGAATATTCCACTCAACAGCAGGAGAATACACATTCTCTTTTCAAACACACATGGCATATTCTCTAGGTTAAATCACATGCTAGGTCACAAAATAAGTCTTAACAAATTTAAGAAGCTTGAAATCATTCCCATATATCTCTTCTGACCACAATAAAAACAAAACAAAGCAAAACAAAACAAAAAAACTACTAATCAAAAATAAAAGGAAATCAGGAATACTCACAAATAAATGGAAACTAACAACAAACTATCAGAAAAGAAAATAATCTCATTTACAATAACACCAAAAACAAAAACATACTTAGGAATAAACTTAAACAAGAAGGCAAAAGACTTTTACACTGAAAACTATAAAACAACAATGAGAGAAATTAAAGCAGAAACAAATAAATGAAAAGACATCCTGTCTTCATGTATTGCAAGAATTAATATTGTTGAAATGTCCATACTATGCAAAGTATTCTACAGATTCAATAAAATACTTATCTACATCCCAATGGCAATTTTTTTTTTTTTTTGCAGAAATAGGAAAAACAATCCTAAAATTTATATGAAATCACAAAAGATCCCGAATAGCCAAAGCAATCTTAAGCAAGAACAAAGCTTGAGGCATAACACTGCTTGATGTTTAAAATTTATTACAAAGCTACAGCAATCAAAACAGCAAGGTACTGACATAAAAAGTAAACATATAGATCAATGCGAGAGAAAATAGCTCAGAGAAAAACTTCTCATGTACAGTCAATTGACCTTTGACAAGGATAGCAAGAATATACCATGGAAAAGGGGTAAATTCTTCAATAAATGGCCCTGGGAAAACTGGATATCCACATGCAAAAGAGTGAAATTGATCTGTATCTTACAACCACTCACAAAAATTAACTCAAAATAGGTTAAAGACTTAAAACTAACACCTGAAACTGAAACTTTAATAAGAAAATAGAGTTAAAGCTTCTTAACGTTGGTCTTAGCAATACTTTATCAAGTTCGACACCAAAAACACAAGCATGCAATATAAATAGATGAGTGAGACTACAGCAAACTAAATTGTTTCCACACAGTAAAAGAAAACAACAAAATGAAAAAGCAACTTACGAAATGCAAGGAAATATTTATGAACCCTACAGCTGATGAGGTGTTAATTTCCTAAATATATAAGTAACTCCTACAGCTCAATAGCAAAGGACAACCCAAATTTAAAAATGGACAAAGGACTTGCACAGACATTTCTCCAAAGAAGACATACAGATGACGAACAGGTATACACAGAGATGCTCAACATTACTAATCAGGAAAATGCAAATCAAAACCACAATGAGCTATCATCTCTCACTTGTTAGGGTGGCTATTATCAAAAAGTCAAAAGATAAGTGTTAGTGGGGATGTGGAGAAAGTGGAACCCTTGTGCACTCTTGGTAGCAATGTAAATTGGTTCAGCCACTATGAAAAACAATATAGATTCCTCAAAAACTAAAACTAGAGCTACTGTGTGTCCCCGAAAATAAAGCCTAGCCGGACAATCAGCTCTAATGCGTCTTACAGTAAAATAAGACCAGGCCTTATCTAACATAATATAATATAAGACCATGTCTTATATTAATTTTTGCTCCAAAAGATGCTTTAGAGCTGATTGTCTGGCTAGGTCTTATTTTCAGGGAAACATGATATCAGCAATCCCACTTCTGAGTATATATATCTAAAACAATTGAAATCAGGATCTTGAAGAGATATCTGCAGCATTATTCACAACAGAAAAGATATGGTAACAACCCAAATATCCATCAACAAATGAAGGGGTAAATAAAAGATGGTGCATACATACAATGAGATATTATTCAGCCCTAAAAAAAGAAAGAAATCCTACCATTTGCAACAACATGGGTGGACCAGAAGATATCATGCTATGGGAAATAAGTCAGTCATAGAAAGGCAAATACTGCATGATTCCTCTTAGATGAGCATCTAAAATAGTCAAACATGTAGAAGTAGGCAATGGAATGGTAATTATCAGGGGTTGGGGAAAAGGGTTCCAGAGAGTAGTTGTTCATATAAAGTTGCATATGTACAAGATGAGTAAATTCTGGAGATCTGCTGTACAACATAGTGCCTATAGTTAAGAATAAAGTATTGTGCACTTAAAATTTGTTAAGAGGGTAGATTTCATTTAAAATGTTCTGCACACACACACACAAATACAAAGAAACTTTTGGAGGTTATGGATATATTTATTACCTTGATTGTTTTGATGGTAACACAAGTGTAGGCATTTGTTGAAACTTATCAAATTGTATCCATTAACTATGTGCAGTTTTCTGTATACCAATTATACCTTAATAAAGCTGGGAGAAAAAAGACATACTAACAACTGAGCTTTTCTCCATGGGTAACCAGAAGCACTGAAACAGAAATAAAAAGTAAAAGGAAGGAAGGAAGGAAGGAAGGAAGGAAGGAAGGAAGGAAGGAAGGAAGGAAGGAAGGAAGGAAGGAAGGAAATGAATGAATCAGTCCATTAAGCCACTTGAAGTTGTATTTATAAGACTGCACAATACTCAACTTTCCATATTGTTTTTTAATTTGGTAGACATTTTCCATTTTAAGAGCATCCTGTGGCAATAAAAGCATAAAAGCCATGCTGTTGTACTCATAGGAGCTCTTCTCACTACTATTTATAGCCTTCCATTAATCACATGAAATATAAAACCCTATGTTTCTGAAGCAAAGATACTAAGTGATACTTTTTAAAAAATAATGGGTAGTTAAAAATTTTAAAATGAGTTCCTGAGGGAGATTATCCAACTTCTTTTCTTAAGAAAAAATTAAGTGTAAAATAGAAGAGGCTTATATCTGCTTTGGATTGTTTTCTATTGATTGTGTTACCATCAAATTAATACAAAATGCTTAATGTCCAAGATCAACTGTTCAATATTGTGGGAGTATTTTTCACTATAAGTTGTGGAACCAATTGAACACTATCTTTACAGAGTGTGAACAGACCACATACTATAGTGTCTTTATCAACCTATAAAATTACCAGTCATTTTATTAGTAGCATGAGCAATTATTAATTTCTATAGTCTATTGCAAAGTTGTAAATATTTTTCTTGTTCACAAATGGTTGTTAATCCTGCTCTCCAAGAAATAAGTTTTGCCCTGATATATTGTTATTGGTCTGTCCCTGACCTGTTCAAACTTAATTCCTTATGTTCTTGCTCATTCCTAGATATGACCTGAATACTAGTTATATACTAGAGATCATAAAAGTTATACTTGTTGATAATAAAATCTAGACACCCAGAATATACATCATGATGGAAAAAAGAGATATAACAAAATATAACATATTCATAAAATTCCCCTCTAAATTACTGAGTATTATTTGGCAAGAATTTTGAGAAACTTCTTCAAGTACTAGAAATGTTATTATATAACCTAATTTTGTCTTTTTTGGATATAGTTCTCCTTTCCACCTTGTTGTGCGGGGCGGCCTGCAGGGCCTCTGGTCCCGCTCCCCACATAAGAACGCAGGGTATGGCTAGGCCAAGGAACACCCATGGAGCCATAGATAGGGGAGTCATACCACTATATTCTCACTGGTGGCCTAGCAAGACACAGCAGTAGTAGCCACATGATCCACAGTCCACCATTCACTTCTCTGCCTGCCAACCAACCAACCAATCAACGCAGCCCTGCAGTTACATCAGTAGCCAGTTGGCTAACCAGTTAAAGCTGATGGCCAACCAATCACAGTTGATGGTCATTCAGCACCCGAGCTAACACTCCTCCAGGTGAGGCCTAGAGCCTGGAAACCACTCTCTGGGGCTCTGTCCCCACACATCTTTTATCAATTTAACATGTCTTAGGAACTTGAACTATGGATGTGTCACAAGCTTTTCTGTTGCATTTTTTTATTCAGATGAAATTCACATAACGTAAAAGTAACCATTTTAAAGTGGTTGTTTTTAAAGTGTACAGTTCAGTGACTTTCGCAATGTTGTGTAACCATCGCCTCTGTCTAGTTCCAAAACAAGAAGCATTTATGATCATTGCTTATACTTACAGAACTGTATTATACATTGAGTACCATACATACAGTTGCTCTATACAAAAGTGTGTTATCTTGATTTTAAAGGTAAGAAAATAGAGTTCAGCTAGCTCAAGTAATTTACTGATTCATACACGTAATGTGTTGCTTAGCCAGGACGTTTCTTTTCAAAAGTTATATCCATTCCACTAAACATCCTCTCATCCAGCTCACCTTTTATTAATGAAATGACTTTTCTAAGACACCCAGGCATTACTCTGTCCCAGCATTACAGTGATGTTGCTGTTCTTCTAGTGTGCTCTTTCAGGAAAATGTTGTGTTTGAGAGTTTGCATGGTATAGGCTCCTAACGTATGTTTCAATATTTTCTGGAGATTAAAAAGTCTGTTGACTATTCCAAATGATACTTAGCAGTCATCACGTAGAGAGGAACTTTTATTTTCGGTGGTTTTCTTTACCTTTTTTGTTCCCTTTCAGATATGCTTCCTCTGTAAAGGATGGTTCCCAGTATTTTGTGCTCCTGATTGTGACAGATGGTGTGATCTCAGATATGGCTCAAACTAAGGAGTCTATAGTTAACGTAAGTAGGGGTCATTCACTCTTGGGCTCGCTAAATGACAGCATTGTGCTACTCCAGCTGAGACCAGAGTCTGTTCACTTGACAGTGAAACAAAATGCCCGTGCTTTTGGAACCAATTGTGTTCTTCACATTACCCAGACAACGCAGATACATTTGTACCGTTAATTTATGCGGACAAAGCTAAGGGTGTGGATAAGTGAGTTGTAACAAAATTATTTCCAAAATATAAAAATAAATAATAGCATTACCTTCATGTGCAAATGTAAAAAGGAGGAGGAGGAAAGGCTCACACACTTATTTGTTTATTTTTTAACTAGACACACTTGGATTGAATTTATACGGATTTCCGTTATATTCTGGTCAGTGATATTAGTGTTCAATTTAAAATATGGACTTAATAATTTAGGTTTAAACTAATAGGACATGATATACTGAGCAACAATTTTTCATAATTCAATGACCTTCATAGTGGAAGATGTGGTTGCTATAGTGTTCACTCTATCAGTTGTTGTATCTCACATTTTTACCAATAAAATATCTAAAGTGATGATATCATTTAAGTGGTACACATAATGGAAAAACATGCCATAACATCAAATAATCAGTATTCCTCACAAGCTCATGGATATTTAGTATATAAATTAATCATACTAATAATAACTTTCTGTAATTATCATTTGTAGTCTCTCATTTACTATGAAAATTGCTTTTCCTAATCTTGGGTATATATGAGGAAGAATAGGACACTACTATTTCACAAATTTGGTACCTTTTATTTCCTCATTAGCATATATGAAGAGAACGTGAAAAAAGAGACCAAAGGAGAGAGAATGTGAAAAAAGAGATCAAAGATACCCAAAGTCAGCTCAGGTAGACTTTGGCTGATAATAGCAAGCAAAAGCTGATGTTCAATACCTTTTATTTTTTATGCTACCCAAAGTTAGTCATTTCTGAAGAATGTCCCACTGAATTAACATATGTACAGAGTTCAGAAAGCTTAAGAGTGGAATCAAGTATATTATTCTGTTCTTTTTAAATATGTTCAAAACTATTTTAATGAACACCTGTGAAAAAATATCAAATAAAACAGGGTGTTAACTTTCTTCTTAATTCTTTTCTTAAGAACTCAGTTTCTTAATTGTGAACTAATTGTGTATTCTCTTTGAAGGCTTCAAAACTTCCAATGTCAATAATTATAGTAGGAGTTGGACCAGCAGAATTTGATGGTGAGTAATAAAATTTCAGTTGTATTCCATGAGAGTTTATTTATTCTGACTCATCATGATATTAAGTTTCTGTCACTCTTGTTAAAATATATGGATGTGAGTGTGCATGTGGATTTGTATATAATGTCCACATACATTTAGATATAAATGCAGATATCTCATGATGAAGTCTATTAAGGTGAACAAATTAAAAGATTGTCTTCTGAGTAGAACATTAGCTCTCTAGTATGGATTAATTCAGCATGTATCTTTCCATTTCATTAGCGATGGTTTGTACCTCAAAATAATACATTTCAAGACTTACAGAGTGATAAATTGAGTTTTTGTTCCCAAAGCAAAATACTCTCTGGGTTCACTAAAAACTTTCAAGGATATGCACTAGATTAATAAACCATTAGGTTGTGAATAGAAATATTAACACAAGCATAATGGATTTTCCAACCCCAGCTAGTTGATAGACATTAGCTTTATAAATATATAAATTCTGCATATGAAAGAGCAAAGTACAATGAAAATGGAATTGACCATGTTAGATTTAATGAGACGTTGTATAATTATGCTGAATTGACTTATTGGATAGTTTTCTGTTTGGGCTCAGGCCTTGTTCGAGTGCTAATTAAGTGACAGGTGCCTGTGTAACCAGTGATCTGGGTCAACTTCTTTAAGGATGGTCTGCTCTTAGTCATTTGGTGAATTCCTTTAAGAGAACTCGGTGCTAGACAGCACCAACATGTCTACATAACATTCACCTGGTTCAGGTGTTTTTATATTAACAATGACAATTTCTTTATCTTGGGACTTCGGAAATGAAAATAATTTTAGAATATTTGGAACAGCCTTTGGTATGTTACAGGTTAATTTAAGCATGTAGGTATCTACTTTTAGTATGAGTAGCTCATGCTGGGATGATGCTCATTTAACCACCAGTGCCTCCTCCATAAGCGTAGTATAGATCTGTCAGCCTCAGGTAAAGAACTACAGGCAAAATTATACTGTTGACCCAGGAAATTCTTTCCTTCAGTTCCATGCTTTGCTGGTAACCCTTTTCATTTTTATAATCTTCCATTTTCTAAAGC
This sequence comes from Rhinolophus sinicus, assembly GCF_057876585.1. Taxonomy (NCBI): domain Eukaryota; kingdom Metazoa; phylum Chordata; class Mammalia; order Chiroptera; family Rhinolophidae; genus Rhinolophus; species Rhinolophus sinicus. Next base: position 44,523,193 of record NC_142501.1, on the reverse strand, counting down.
AAAAGTTATTTAGCTCTGATGGCTGCTGCTTCTGCTAATATGTTCTCTGTCTCTGGATATTTGTATCTTGTTTGCATTGTACTTCAGGCATGAATTTGAGACACCTCACTGGAGTCAGGAAAGCTGAGATACATCTTTCTTCTTAATGCTTTGTGCACTTGACCATCTGCATTAATAAGTGACAAACTGAAATTCCCAAACTTCACCCATTGCTAGGTTTAAAATGACTCATGCTTTCTTCTTCAGCTACTAATTTGTTTTTTCCTCTCAAGGATACACCTCTGATTGGGTACATCTCAGGTCTCCCAGACTATTATGGAAGTCCACCATTAAGTGTATGAACTCAGTCACCTGTTCTTCAATAGTCCCACACATAATATTTATTATGGAGACACTGACCATTCCTGGCGTATATTTCTAGTCATATATTTCCATTCAGTGCAGCAGGCACAGCTATTTGGGTACTGCCCTCATCTAACTGCCACACCTATATATTTTGTTATTTTGTTCCCAGTGAATTGTTTATTAAGGTTTTGAGGTATGATAATTCATCATTTCCCTCTCTGATTTCCTGAGGAAACTGTAAAAAATGATATGCAGGAAACAGACAGAGACCAGAATATAAACTGTATTATTAGCAATGCAGAATTGGAGAATTTGGATTAACCTCTACACAGTCAGACTTCTCACTACTTCTCCCCCAAGATTAAATGACCTCAACCCTTATCTCCAGGCCTACTTCCATAAAGGGGCAGAGTCTTGCCTATTAAGTGTGCCACAGGGAGAAATTGCCTTCAGCCTGAGGAAAGGCTGCTCCAAAAAAGAGAGACTCAAGGTCAGTTTCTTCTAATCTTAGTAATCCTAGGAATCACTCCTTTTTCCATGTGGAAAAGTGAGTGACGATTGTAGACAAAGAAGGAAGTTGCCTTCCCAGTAGAATTCCCTCCTGGGAATTAGAATGAAACTTTCCTGTGGAGGACATATGAACAGGGAATTAGGGCTCTGCAGCCCCTAGTTTCTGCTTTCACCACGATGGAAGTTTAAACAGGATAGTGAATCTTCCAGGCCAGTTCTAGAAAAGTAGGCTATCCCACTAAGAGTCAATAGATGCATCTCGAAAGGATTTTCTTTTTCTTTCTTCTTAAAGCACATCAATGGCTAAGAAGGAAAGGACAGAATACTCATGTTTCATGTAGAAAAATCTCTGACTTACATTCAAATTACTACTCTCCTACCAGAAGAGTCTTTCTCTGGGCACTTCCAACTCTACCACAGAGTAAGTTTATATGCCCCACATATAAACTGACATAGGAAAAGACTGAAATAAAACTTGCAAATTTTATCAGTTAACCACCTAAATCCAACATCTACACATTTTTAATCAGAAGGGCATTATTTGCTTGGGCAAGAAAGATAATACTTGGCCATCCATTCTTGGAAAGTAGAGGAAATAGGAATAAACGCTCAGATGAATGAGTATTCCAGTTTCTTATTTCTGTTTTTGAATAAGCACAATTTACAACTTTATGTACATGTTTCTCCCAATGATTTTTTTTTTTTCACTCCTCTATAATGCACCTTCAGTAAAAGGAAAGATTTCTCAAGGCAGGATTTCTTTATCCTTGAAAGGCAAAAGGTCAAATTAAAGCAGCATCTGCTTTGATTCGCTTTAGGAGGAGAGAAATAGAAAGGGCTCTAACTTCACGGCGTTTCCCATGACTACAAAGTAGTATAGGTCTGTCTCAAATACACCTTTTTTCCAAGCAGAGGTACTGGTGGGAAACCAGGGCTTAGAACTTCAGGCTCCTTAGACCAGATAATCTGAAAACCTGAACGGTGAACGTTACTCTTCCACCACTTACATGCCATTTCTTTTCTCCTTGCTCTCAAAGTGTGTTCTCCAGTTCTTGCTACCTACAGCTTTTGAATCCAAAGGACATGCTGAAAAGTGGGAGATATTTTATAGGATCTCACGCTAATACGTTATTGCCCAAATAACTGTCATTTTCTTTCGTTAGCAAATTACATAATAAAGGAGAAGTTTCTGCTATTGCTGGCATGTCAACATCAATGTACATTTATGTCTCAAAGCAATGTGAAAATTTTGAAAACAAACCTAGACCAAAAAGAGGAATTAACTATTGAAAATGTTTGAGTATAATGCATTCTCTTATTTACATCCCTAATAAGTAGGGGAGAAAACATAGGTCTTTTGTATTTTGAATAAATTAATTACCTTATTATTGGTCATATACATATTTTACTAAATTGTGACATATATGGTATATCTAAGCAAATTGAGTGATGTCTCTCTATTAATTATGAGTACTACCAATGCTTCAGCCCAGACATTGACTCGTGAACATGTATAGAAAAGGAAATTTTAAAACAATGATTTTAACCCAAATGCATTATCCAAGCACTGAAGAAAAATAGCAAGGAAAGGTGAGGATTGTATTCTGACTGAGCAATATTTTTAGAGGGTTGAGGCAAACATTATAACTGCAAGTGGCTGTCTGGAGTCTAGTGAATGTCCTGTGTGTACAAAATGAATTATCAGTAATATAATTATACTTTAAGGACAAATTAGCATTCCTCATGTAATTAATTATTTAGAGAATTCTTACTGAAAACCTAATAAACACTGGAAAATGTTCTTAATTGCAGCATAACATTACTGTTTCACTGTGAACTGTCCCATTAGATTGCAGCATTCCCAGATACCAGCTGATATATGTAATGTTGAAATAATTTCTTAACCAACAAAAAAATCATACTTCAGAAAAAAAAAAATCATACTTTATCCAATTAGTATATGGACCGAGCAAATGCCTCTTTGTTTTTAAATCTATGTTATAAATTAGAAATTGGGCTATATGGACAGATAGCTTTGTTGTAGTTTCAATGAGAATAAAGTTCAGATTGTTATTGGAAATTCTATGATGATTAACACCACGTTTTTTAAATTAGAAAGAAAAATTAAAATTGAATAGATGAGTAGCACTTGCCCAAACAGTCATGTAAGCATTGAACCCAGAGTTGAGAACCCTTAGGATGGGGAGGTGTACCTAAAGTCTTTTGCACTGTGTTGTCTCTTCTCATCTTTCAAAGGGTCACAGGACATCTTGCCTTGCTTTCTTCATTTGTAAAACTTACCCTCAGTCAAATTTTGTAGGAGAAATGAGTGAGAAAATGAAGGGATTGATAGCTTTCTACCTTTACATATGATATATTGGTACTTCTGATATCTTGGTTTCCTTATTGCCTACATTGTTTTAGTGTATAACTAAAATGCACTGGAGAAATTATTCTATTTTATTTTCAAGCAATGATTGAGTTGGATGGAGATGATGTAAGAGTTTCTTCCAGAGGAAAATATGCTGAAAGGGACATTGTGCAGGTAAGAAATTTAATGAAAATGATTTATTTTGTTCATTGTGAAGAGCCCGTATCAATTCTGATTTGTAAATATACAACTTAAAGTGAAATTGAGAGTCTGGGTTCTGTTTAACCTACTTGGTTGATTCTCTGTGAGATGCATATTAAGTAACAGAGCCTAGAATAGACACGAATTCCTTTCCCCTGTACTTCAGGTTCACCATGAATAAAACAGAAATGTTAATCCATTTATTTTTATTACTATTTTATTGTTAGCTATTTTATTATTACCACAAAATGTCACTGACATTTTTAGTAAAATTAGAGGCTAAAAACATAACAGGCTTTTCAATGATGCTTATCTATTCATTATTTAGTCCTCAACAATGACTAAATGTATTTTAACACAGCTGATACATATTCAGAATAGGTAAATATAGTAGAAACAAACCAAACACTGTAGATGTTTTTATATTTCCCCTGTAGATGATGGTTGAAAAAATGGAGAAAAAGACCTTAAAACTATATATAAATGTATGAATTATATAAGCTATATATATAATCATATATAAATAACATATGATAATATATGACATATATAATAATAATGATATATATATGAGTCACAATTCTGTTCAAATAAAAAAATACTTAACTAAAGCCTGCTATTCTTGGAGTGAGTAGAAACAAAAAAATCAGTAATTAATATATTTAAAATTTATAATTGAAAGCAAGTAGTTAATTCAACTAAATTTGTGCATACTTTATAGTCTCCATATCTGTTAGGATGTCAGAAGGGAAAGGGCTGTGAAGTATACCTTCTTAATATAGGGAAGGGAAGAAGTTTTCAGTACCATTTAAGTACATGATCTAAAAGTTTTGGAGGAACAAACAATGGACTTCAATATTAACTCCTAAATAATAACCTATATATGTACGCATAATACAGTCATTAAGAGAATCTAATTTGGAATCCTATAGAGTTTGGTTCAAATTCTGGATTAGTCACTGATAACATGGACAGGGTTTCTATTATAAATTTCAGTGTGTTCTGGGATTGTTGTAAAGATTAAATGAGATAATGTATATAAAATACATTCCTGAAATAGAACTTAGTATAATGCAACAAAATGATTTAAAAAATTTGAGGGAGCATATACTAAAATAATTTGTAAATATGGTAATATAAAGATTAATGTTGATAAAGATTAAAAAGCATTGTTTTTATCAGTCAACAAAATTAAATTTTAAATTAGAAACATTTTTAAACTGTTTTTTCAAAGACAATTAAATAAGAGTTAAAGTTTTTAACTTAATGTTCTTGGTAGAGTAAACAGCAGATAAACACATGAATGATTAGGTTAAAAGCACCTGAGAAAAGGAACATGTAATTTGGTCATCTATATAAGAATCCCATAGTGTTTTGTTTTCCTAATTAAACATATAATATTCACCTGAACCTCATTAGCATAATTACAAATCCAAGTAATACACTTTATCTAAAAGCTCTCCATAATGTCTAGCTCAGTTTCCAAAAATTAAATTACGAAAGGGAAGTATGAATTTGAAGTCCTTTAGAATGTGCTATGTTGCTGTTGTAATGCATTTTTATAAAGTTACCAGAGGCTACCCCATATCTCATAGTATCATCTAAATGATGCTTACGGGAAACTTGGTATTCTTTTCTCCTTTAGGAGGTAGTGAAGATTGCTCACATCATTAAGGTTTTCTTTAAGAGGACTAATACGTTGTATTAGTGACAACCAGCAGTTGTTATTTTATTTGTAAAATAACATTTCCCTTGATCATAGAAGTATTTAGTCTCTCAGTGGATATGGTATATTGGACAAAATATTGAGATAGGATCCAGATCTATGAAAATATATCGGTGGCACTCTGATCTTGAACAAGTCAATAAATCTCTTTGAGCCTTTGTTTCATTACCTCTAAACTCTAAATTCTTTTATCTTTGCTCTCTCCATGATGTTTTGCATCTCGGAAGAAGTAACAGACATGAAAATATTTTTTATTTATCAGTATATTAGTATAATTGTATGTTTCTCTCTTTGACAGTCAGAATCCTTAAGAGTAGTCTACCGCCATAGTATGATACTGGAATGCACAAAGGTTTTAAAGACACCTGGGAATATAGCTAAACACCGAAGGGATTTTACTACATACAGTTGAACTGAAAGAACTGTGAGATCTTACATATACTGAACACGAAATTAAAATGTCCCCAGAAAATTAGTAGCCTCCTGAATGACAGTGACATCTTGATTTACATGCCTACTTTTAGTTAAGGAGATTTGATGCACCCTTTTCTAATTTCATGAAGAAGTCCCTGAATGGTGATTGATAGTTAAAAATAGTAAGCAAGGTAATACTTTACATATCTCAATGTATTGATGAAGAATTACCATCCTCTCTCTCATCTTGAATAAGATTTTAAAACATTCCATCATCACAGTTTTACAGCTCAACTATCCACTAAAATATTTTTTAATGAGTTATTTTCATGAATTGAAATATTCTTTAATATGTAGAATATTGGAGTTTTGAGGGCACACCAAGAATAACATTGTCAGTCTTCCCATCAGAAAAATATCTAAGCCATCATATTCAATGCTGTAAACAATGCTGGCTAAAATATTATCAGAAAATAGGGTCTATTTAGGCTCTCTTACCTTTTCACTACTTTTAATTTCTTACATGTTGAAGCTAATCAAGTTAATTCACGGCAAATGAAACCCCATGTTTCTTAAGTGGACAAAACCCCAAGCCTGCAAATAATAGTAGGCAGCTGAGTTTTCAGCAGAAAATTGGGAGTAGTAGCTGGGGTTTTCATTATTATGTCAAATCTTAAGTACCATCCAACTTCTTCATATAATAATAACATTTAATTACTTATTAAGTATGCAGGTAGGCTAAGAAAATAGCATTACTTCACTCAGTCAGTCCTTCATTGACTTTATGAGACAGGTACTTTTACTACCACATTTTTAAAAAGAAGAAATGAAGTTTAATTTCTCTTGTCTGTGGTCACATAGCCAGTAAGAAATGGAGCCACAATTTAACCTTAAAAATCTTAAAATGCTAGATTCTAAAATTCTTAACAAATATTCTGTGTAACTTTGATTCTAAAACCTAAATATAGCATTTAAGAGTCTCTAAGACCGACCGCAGTCTTCCTCTTTAGCTACACACACACACACACACACACACACACACACACACACTTTGTCTAGACAAATAGGACTATCTTTGCATCACACAATTCCACTGCTCTTGCTTCATTTTCCCTTGTCATTTTACTCAAATAGTTTTCCTCCTCATTGGGCTGATTAAGATCCTACATTTTGAAATTTCCCACTATACAGCCCCTTACAAAGCCCTCTCTCTGCACACTTGAACTAATTTCCACTTTTGTTCACTTTATTCACATATCACTTTACATCTTTCTAAAAATACTGGTTAGTTTTTTCCTTGTAGTAATTTATAAATAAGGAAATGGAGGCACAAGATGGGGTGTTAAACAACTTTTGCAAAGTTATTTGGGTCATAAATTGGTAGCTCCAACTTTCAAACAGAACTCTGATTTCAAAACCTGTGTTCTTTCTGTGGTAACACACGTACTCTCCCAAAAGGCAAAATTCTAACGACAATTACTAGGATCTATTCCCATTTTCATCTTACTGTCATGGTTAATGTATCAGAGTTGGATCAATTGGGCTCAAATAATGACTCTGATACTTATAACTATCTAATATTGGGTAAGTTAAGTAAACTCTGTAAGTTACAGTTTCCTCTTCTGTAATTTCAAAATATGGATAATGTGCTTATAAAAATTAAATATTGTAAACTATTGTACTAAATCCCTTAGCAGAAGGCTTCCTACTTCTGGTTGCTCAATAATTCATTAATATCAGTGTCCGTTATTATGATTAGTTAATATTTGGCATAGTCCAGTGGGAAAGCATTTTATGTAACTATTTTATAGTGGCTGTCCCTTGACATATGACACTGTAGTCAGCCTTATGTGTGATTGTATTCATTGCCTCAAGATTCAATCTCATATGACTATAGTATAAACAGTAAGCAGGATGAGATCCTGTGGTTGTTATTCTGAAACTTAAATGACTTATTTTCTTTGATCAATGTATATGTGTGTGTGTATATACAGAGGGTGCCAAAAAAATACAAGTGGACAGTCTGGTCATTGTTACTCAAGCAGTAGTTCACCATAATCAGAAGTGTCTGGACACTGATGATAACCACTTTGAGCTCCTCTTGTAATTGCAGAAGTCAAATGTGACTTGTATTCATCTTTTGTTACTGGTGTATATTGAGTATTAGAAATAATACAGTTTTTTCCTTTCTTAAAATGTGTATACATTTTTTTGGCACCATGTGTGTGTGTACACATATATGTGTATATATACATATACACATATATATACATATATGTATATACACATATATATATATATATATACTTTCTGTTTGTTTCCTTACTTGTGCTATGAATTGGCCATTGTATACAGTACAATGTCATTTCTCTTGTTGCATGCAGCTGCTGGCCAGGATATCATTTCCTTAAAAATTATATTTAAATCATATTTTCCATTAAAAAGTGACTAATAACCTTGAAGGCTCAGACTGGAAAATCACTAATGGAGCTCTGCACAGTAGAAAAAATCAAGTAAAATTGAGCAGAGCCGCAACTAAAAGCCCATTTGCCGAAACTGATTTAAACTTGTTTTCACAAATAGGCGAAGCCGCCTGGTAGAGCAGCCATGAGGGACATTTTCCTTGTGGTGGATGGATGCTAAAAGAAAGACGTAGAGTATCAAGGATATAGGATATTTCTGTGGAACAGAATGTATTTATTGGTATTCTTCACATGAATGTGATAAATTAGCACAAGGTGAAAATTGATTTATTCCTCTAACCTGAGCATTTTAAGGGTCCAGGTTAATTGGTGGTAATAGTCAATAATCAACTGTATTTACAGGTATGTGGGCGTTATTTTGAACAGCAGGTCCCCAAGTACAGTAATCAGAAATGATTGACTAAAAGGGACAATAAACAGAGTGGCCTGAAAGGTTGAGTGGAAAACTGGTTGTAGAAGGATATGAGCAATAGTTTAAGAAGAAAGAGGGCATTTTGTTTTTCTTGAAAACTTTAAGATTTGACATTAATAACAGGTAAAGGGAATGAAGAATCACTTGTTATTTCCGTATTTCACTTAGGAAGGTACGTCCTGACATGACTGAATCAATGAATGTTCCGTTGGAAAAGGTTTAGATAAATTAGGTTCATGAGTAGAAAGTTATCAACTTTTTTTTTTCCAACTCCAACACACATGGGGATGAAGTGTACTCCTGTTGATAACAGTAACTTGTTATGATAGTGATTTGTAACCTAGGGCAAAGTTCCTTAATACTCAAGGAGCATTTCTGTGCACCCACTTAACAAACCGAAGTGAAATGTGATACGTATTTCTCTCTAGCCCACTATTTACAAAATTATTTTTAGTTGAGTAGAACTGTGTATATTGTGAAAGCAATGATCTTGATTCTTAGTTTTGACATTCCAGAGAATCATAACAGTCTTAAAAATGAATTTTAATTTACTTCAATAAAAAATTTAACATATCTTATAGAATTTGCTGGAAAGGTGAAACAACAGGTGTTTTAAAATTACAAAAAGTCTGGCAATTATTATTTTAGATTACTCAATATTGATATTGTACTTATATTTGAAAGAGATAAATAGATAAGAATGTTCTTTGTATATAATGTTTGATATTTTGATATGAATGTAAAAAGGAAACTTACGAAGATAGTTTCATATTTATATTGAATATATAAATGTATAAATTGATAATAGTGATGATAACAACTATCACATGTAGTACATATTATGAGTTGAATACTGTTTTAACACGTTGCGTACGTATCACGAGAATCTTCACTAGGGATTTAAACCCTGCCGTACGCAACGTGTTAAGCACTTTTCATGTTAACGTATTTAATATAACAACCTAATGAAGAAGGTATTATTTTTGTCCTCATTTTATAGAAGAGGAAGCCAAAGCAAAGAGTGGAAAGTAATTTTTCCAAGATCATGTAGCTAAATAAGTAGCAAACCATCTTCTGAACATGGGAAGTCTCATTCCAAAGTTTGTGAGAATAAGTGGTACAAAGGTAAATTAGCTTAATGTCCCTGATGTAGATGAAAGGTAAAGAATCAAATAAAAATATAAAAAAGCAAAGCTGAGGTAAAGGAATGACTAGGCAGGTGAGATCTCCTTCTTCCCCATAGAAGTACCAACTATTTGCCAGAGGTGTCATTTTCCTGAAATGTAGGTATTAGCTACACATTTTGAAAAATACATTCTGTTTTTAAAAAATAGCTTAAAAAATAATTAGATGTATACTAACTGTACCAACATTACTAAGTATTAATTTTTAAAATATTAGGCCTTTTAAAATAAGGATGAAATAAATTATTGCTACAATTAGACATCTTATCTCATTAATCCTTAACTTTGTTAATTCTTATTTTCTCACTTTTCTAATTATTGTTTCACAGAGAAAATAAACATTAACCTCTTTGATTTTTGTATTAAAAATGCCAAGTCTTATCCATAGTTAGTTAATGTGACTGCATAAAAGTTCACATTCCCCTAGTTTTCTTCTCAGCTGAGATTATATTTGCTCTGTTAGTTTTTTCTTACCCTTACTTAACTACCTCTAGGAGTAAGAGAAAGATTTGTCACCTTTCTATGACACTTTTCTAAAAGCTGTGCTGAGTTTTCGTTCTGAGAAAGATAGGGTAAAAATATAGTCTTGCTTTGCCTGTAGTATGTCTTATTCTAAAAAGAAAGGAGTGATTTTCTACTCTTCCTTAAAAGGGACTGCTTTCACTGCATACAAGATATTATGCCTTCTATTTTATTTCTTAACATTTTAACTTGGTTTACCTATAACATTTTAACTCAGTTGACCATTTTGAAGCCTACTTCCTAATAACAGTTGTTTTCTGAAAGCAAATCTTGAGTAACTGCTTAAATCAAGAGTAAGTTTTTCAAAATAAATTTAAAATAGTTATGTTACTGTATGAGGTGGGAGCGTGCTTACTTTATGTATGGGGAAAAATGATTTATTTTAAAATTTAAAACATTATACTTCGAAATTGTTCAACATCCTAAAATGTCTTCCCTGTGCCTTTTCTTTAAGACCTAAAATTACTGTGTTCTCAAACTATCACAACATTCATTAACAGCTCCAATTTCCAAGTTGCTTTAAAAATCATCATATCTCTAAGGGGCAATTGAACTAATGTCCTCAAACAACACTGTGTTTATTAACTTAAGCAATCATTATAAATGAGAAGGGAATCAGGCAAACCATTGCCAGAGTATTTGGTGTTGAGCTGATAAGGGCTCTTACATAATTACTTGTATAAAGATAGAGCAATAATTTTTATACGGTGTAAAAATAAGAATGATGGTATTTCAGTATCAACACTGGGGCAAGATTCAATGTACTGAATATTTTAGGTTCCCACTGATATGAACTGTGTGAATTTTGTATGTCCATATGGTTTGATGTTGTGGTAATAATTAAAAATGCATGTATTTGGGAATCCTTAACAATATACACTGTTTTTCTCACCCTGCATTGGGTCATATTTCTGGATTGAAACCTGAATTAGATATGTACTAACTCCATTTGATAGGAAACTGAGCCGTGAAAATGTTCAATGCTGCATCCTGTTAGGAGTCAGCCTAGGTGGAGAACTCAAAACTGCCGAACACATGTGGCAACGTGGTGGGCCTATCAGGACCAGGAGATATGAGTTATGGAGTTAAAAACAGTTACATCCCTTTTTAGATAAAGTTCATATTAGAAAGTTTGGTCACTGTTATAGCTGTTTGTCACGAATCATGTATCTTTAAAATGCACAGTAATTATTTCTCATGTCACCATGACTCCAGGCTTCTCTCATACTGCTATAACCATTTACATGTGCTAATTCTTGTGTCTACTAAATAGCATACTAAAGTCTGTGAAATTTGTTCACCTCTGTTTTAGTTCGTGCCCTTCAGAGATTATATTGACAGAAGCGGAAACCACATACTGAGCATGGCTAGACTGGCTAAAGATGTTCTAGCTGAGATCCCAGAGCAGTTTCTCTCCTACATGAGGGCCCGAGGAATCAAGCCATCGCCTGCGCCTCCCCCGTACACCCCGCCGACACACGTGCTACAGACTCAGATATGACTGTGCTCTGAAATGTTAATGTTAAGTGCACGTCAGTTACAACTGCTGAGTCAAGCTTTGCTCCTGGTGCTCAGTCATGAACCAGGGAATGAGAAACTTTTCTCCGTTTGGTTTCAGCAGTACTGGTTAACATGCTTTCTGGATCCAAAATTAAGTCTCTTCCTAAACCAAAACTGTAAATATGAGTGTTGCATGAGCAACAGAAAAATTGTCTGAATGCTTGAAGCAAAATATGGGTGTCTTCTCTGAATCTTTACTTTTTTTTTTTTTTGACAAAAATGGCTAATTTTCATTGTATTGTTGGAAAAAAGCACAAACTATGTTTTTAACTCAAATACTGTCCTCGACTGCTTTGTGTATAAGAAAGCAGTCTCTCTGTATCAATGTTTACATGTTACTACTTTTTAAATTTCAATACTTTTATAACTGTTCTTAAGAATAAGAGTTTTGAATATTGAATCCTTTGTCTTCAAATTACAATAGCTATAATCACAAGAGCAATATCTCTTTGGATGGCTGTCTGGACAAATACAATTGCAAACAAGGGAAAGGAAAGATACTTTTGTATTTCTCAGTATGTGAACTGTCTTATGAATTTTCATCTGCTTAGTTCCTCTGCCTTGTTGGCCAAGTATGGTAGTTTAAGCTTAGCAGATGTGTATCCTGTAAGAACATGCATTTTTCATGGAGTTTGGGTTCTAAATTTAGACTGCAGTCACTTTATGTTTTGTAATGCCAAATAGAAATTTTTAAAAAAGTCAAAACATTGTGAACTGTAAGTGCACAGAAAATGCTTTGTGTAAAAAGTAGCATCTTTACATTATGCTATTTAGAAAGGCTAAAACCCAGAATATTTAACTATGAATCACGTAGCAGAAGTTTTAAACTTTTTATTCCATTATACCTTGTCTAGATATTTTAATTCAAAGGGATACTGGCTCTCTTGGATTCCTTATCACCTTTCCACATTGCCACACAGGGTGCACACCCCGGAGTTTTTTTTGTGAATTCCCAGTGACTTAGTGCACAATCCATTTGTGAAATAACCCACTCCTATATGCTAATCTGCCTGTCCACACTTAATTATAAAGAGTTTTTGCATGTACAGTTTTTACAAGAATTACAGTTTTGTGATGTGTCCAAATTAAAGCATTTCTTTAGAACAAATGGCCTTAAATTCTCACAGAATTCCTGGAAATGATTGTGAATTGCCTTCAAATAATAGAAAAGTGTATTTATTTATTTTTTTGTGTGTCAACAATGTAACTTCTTTATAATATTTTTTCTTACTTTTACTATTTACTACTTAGTTTATTTTTACTGTATGTTGTCTCTTTGTCCCAAGTTGACTTTTATAAGCATGAAACTATTTTACTGAAAAGAAAAATATATACATCCACATATCTTACAGTATAAATGTTATATAATTATGTAATACTAAATTGTCCATTTTTAAGTATGTATTAAAATCTTTAAAAGGGTAACTCTTGCTCTGTAAATTTTATGTATAATGACCTGGAGTCTGATTATTTCCTTTACTGATCTTAAATAATTATACGAGTACAGTTTATTAACCTACAGATTTTTTATTTATCTTCATCCATCCAAAATAACAAAAATAAATCAGATCAATATTCTTTCCTTCTTGTCAAACATCAGTTATTTTTCTTTGAACTGACCAGTGTATATGAAAGATATGCCCTTCTCATCTAAATAGCAGTGTGCTGAAACCTAGTGGGGGTAGATAGCTAAGAAGGAAACCATCTCAGTTACAAATCCATCCTTTGCATGGCTGACGATAATTATCAGAAACATATGTGATATTATTTCTATGTGTAAGATTAGAAACTACCTAATCTTGTCTCTTTATTACATAAATGGTGAAACCAAGATTGAAGGGTTTGAGTAATATCTAAGACTATGTAACTAGATCAGAGCTTGTTACCATTATGAAAATATTTGTCGTAACTACCTAATTTTTTATTGAGTTTCTGTTAGGGGCTGTGCAATGAAAAATTCCAGAGACAATTACTCACTATTGCTGTGCCCCTCACTCCACCTTTCCACCAAATATTCCTTCATTTGTTCTGCAGATACCTGAAAGTTACTTAACAATAGGCAAAGCCTTTCATTCCACAAAATATAGGAAAGTGCTGAGATGAAAGACGTGGAAATTTTAAGAATTAATAAGCACATTTTATAAACATACTGACTTTTTTTTTTTCTGAAAGGCTTTTCTACATTAGATCTTTTCATAAGATACCCCTTCCCTTTGATGAGGAAGTCTTGGTACAACAGGAGCGTACATGAGCACACTGGAAAGGGCTGCTTTGAAAATCCGAAGGGGAAAACGAAAGAACCAATAATGCAAGCTTGAGCTCTGTTTACCACTCTTTCCATAGATGGTCAGCCTAGCAATGTTCGCAACTCAGAATTCCAGTTTCACAACCAGAGTAAAGATCCACCAAATAGAAGTGTTTTTCCAATAAAGAGTAGGGTAAATGTGTCAAAATTATTTTTCTTTAAATTGCTGTGACTTCCCAGCAACTATTTTACTGTCTAGAAATATTTGTAATTAAATAAAATGTACTAATGTATAGTTAACAGAAGTCTTCAAACATAATATTTGTACTAAGAATTTTATCTAAAGACATAATAGTTCCGATTCCTATCACTGAATTTTGAACAGTTTTAGAGGAAACATCTTCAAACCTCATAAGGCTGGTGCTGTTGCTAACTTCAGACTTTATCAAAACACCCCTAACCCCATCATCTGCCATTGCTCTTACTTGCTGGGCTTTGGTGATGCCCTGAGGACCAAAATCTAACCGAAAGATGACCACTGAAGTCTTACCATGGAAAGGGCAAAAGCAGACTGACCTAAAGATTTATTCATTTAGTTTTAAAGCAATAGTGGCTGTGACATCATGATTTTCTCATCACAAAGTTATTCAGTAATTTAATTTTCATGAAACAGGCCTGCTGGGCATTCCTAATGTATTTAGATAAGCTGATTTCATACAGATAGGATTTGCTATTAGCCAAAGAGATTGATATCATTGACCTTACAAATTAGGAGGAAGAATAAAGGAAGGAATATGCTTTGGGTTGGCTTAAAAATAGTTCCTTTTGTGTCAACAATGTAACTTCTTTATACTATTTTTCTTACTTTTACTATTTACTACTTAGTTTATTTTTACTGTATGTTGTTCTCTTTGTCCCGAGTTGACTTTTATAAGCATGATCTTCCTCACCCTACAAAATAAGTTAATAGAAATTATAGCACTGATTCAGCAATTTTGACAGAGAACAACCAGTTTGATAACTCTTAAAATTTCTACAAGATAATTCTGACAGGAAACACTAAGTAAAACACCTAGCAACACTTTTTAAAAGAAAAAAAATCTCCATCTACTTAAAATTAACAAAATTGTTTTACTAGTTCATCACTTTCAACAATAGCAAAAGGCATATTCTATAATTTAGAGATGGGTAAATGCAACATGCACTTTAGATAATAATTCTGCACCAGAAGATTTAAAGAAAGTGGGGATGCTGATAACACAAAGCGACAATCACTAAAAATCCCTTTGTGTTCATCGAGAACAAACTTACATCACTAAATTATGGACCTAACAAAAAACATCTATGATATCAGTTTGCAAACCCTGAGTTAGGTTATCAAATGGCAGTCTAGAGATGAAGATGTAAGTACTCTTATTTTTTCATTTATGTTTTGAGGACATATAGTGGTTTTAAATCAATAATTTGACATCTAAATCCAAAGGATTATATACATGCTTGGTCTCTACTATAGGCTGGTTATAAAATTTCTAGAAGCTTCACCAGAAGAACATAATTCTTTAAGATATTGGAGTCAAAAGACCTGAGGTTCCATCTCAGCTGTCTGATTTTTACAAAATATTAACTTAGGGTAATATTTCCAGAGGTCCTTACAGCACTATCCTTCTGTGGTTCTCTCAATGATAAAAGTTATTTTAATTGGAGCACACCCTGAAGTTTGGCCCTTTAAGAACCTGAGGTGAGAGGTTTATTGAATGAACTTGATGTACTGAGCTGTCAAAGAGCCTTCTGAGAGATTGGTCAGAAAGTGAAAAGGCTCAGCTTCTTAGTTAAAAAGGCATGTCGTTAGCTGAGCCATTATTCCAAGTCAGCCACATATTTTCGGCTTTTTCTTGGCCTGAGAACCAGGAGGATGTGGGAAAGATGGGAGAAAAAGCTAGAATCCCCTTGCTCTGTGAATGTCTTTGAACTTCTTGGCATGTGCCCTCATGCCTGTATCTCTACTCTTATCCTCCTGTCACTTATTTTTAAAATTTTTTAAATGTTTTAAAATTTTTAAATTTAAAAACAAATTTTAGCTAACATATAATATTATATTAGTTTCAGGGGTACAACATAGTTATTCAACATTTATATACCTAAAGAAGTGATCACCATGATAAATCCAGCAGCCATCTGACCATATTATGCTATCACAATATTATTGACTATATTCCCCATCTGCATATTACATTCCCATGACTTACTTGTTTTATACCTCGAAATTTGGACCTCTTGTTCCCCTTCACCTCCCCTGCCTTTTTTAAATTATCAATTATAGTTGACATTCAATGCTATATTAATTTCAGGTGTACAGCATAGTGGTTAGACATTTATATAATTTAAGAAGTGATCCCCCTGATTAGGCTGGTACCCACCTGGCACTATACATAGTTATTACCATATTATTGACTATACGTCCTGTTTTACATCCCTGTGACTATTTTGTAGCTACCAATTTTTACTTTTTCGTCCCTTCACCTTTTTCACCCTGCCCCTCAACAAATCTAGTACCCATCTGACACCTTACATAGTTATCGCCCCGCCCCCCCTCGCCCCCCCCCCCGCCAACCCCAGTCTGACAACCATCAAAATTTTTTCTGTATCTATGAGTTTGTTTCTGTTTTGTTTGTTAATTTTATTCTTAGATTCCACATGTAGGTGAAATCACATTGCATCTGTCTTTCTCTGTCTGATATACTCCACTCAGCACAACACCCTCCAGTTCCATCTACGCTGCCGCAGATGGCAAGAACACATTCCCTTCCATGGCCAAGCAATATTCCATTCTATGTATGTACCACCTCCTCTTTATCCATTCTTCTATTGACAGACACCGAGGCTGCCTCCACATCTTGGCCATTGTAAGCAATGCTGCAATGAACATATGGATGCGCATGTCCCCTCAAAGTAGCGTTTTGGGTTTCTTCAGATAAACACCCTGAAGTAGGATTACTGGGTCCTTCTACGTCTCTTCTTATAGCTTTAGTTTTAAAGTCTGTTTTGTCTGGTGTAAGTATTGCTACCCCAGCTTTTTGTTTGTTTCATTTCAATTTTCATAAAATATCTTTTTCTATCCGTTTGCATTCTGTCCGTGTATGTCTTTCAACCTGAAGTGATTCTCTTGTAGGCAACATATTAAAGGTTTTGTTTCTTACCCATTCATCCCTCTTCTGTCTTTTGATTGGACCATTTAGTTCATTTACATTGCAAGTAATTGTTGATAGCTATGTAGCTATTGTCATTTTATTGTTTGTAATTTTGATTGTTTTTCCCTGTCTTGAAGAAATCTCTTGAACGTTCTTTGTAATACTGTTTGATGGTGATGAACTCTTTTAGCTTTTTCTCATATGGGACTGTTTATCTGTTCTTCAATTTTAAATGATAGCCTTGCTGGGTAGAGTAGTCTTCGTTGTAAGTCTTGCTTTACCTCACATTGACTATTTCCTGCTAATCCCTTCTGACCTGCAAAGTTTCTGTTGAGAAATTAATTGACAGTCTATGGGAGCTCCCTTATAAGTTATTAGTTACCTTTCTCTTGCTGCTTTTAGGATTCTCTCTTTGTCTTTCACCTTTGCCATTTTAATTATAATGTGTCTAGGTGTGGGACTCTTTGGGTTCATCCTGTTTGGGACTCTGAACTTCCTGGACTTGTATGTTTATTTCCTTTGCCAGGTTATGAAGTTTTCAGTCATTATTTCTTCAAATAGGTTCTAAATCTCTTGCTTTCTCTCTTCTCCTTCAGGTACCTCTATGATGTGAATGTTATGATGCTTGATGTTGTCCCAGAGGTCTTTTAAACTATCCTCATTTTTTTAAATTATTTTTTCTTTTTTGCTGTTCCAATTTGGTGTTTTCTACTACCTTGTCTTCCAAATCACTGATTCGATCCTCTGCTTCATCTAGTCTGCTGGTGGTGATTCCTTCTAGTGCATTCTTCATTTCAGCTATTGTATTCTTCACTTCTAACTTGTTTTTTTTTATCGTTTCTATGTTTGTTTGTTTGTTTTTTTGTTTGCTTTTTATGGTTGCATTCTCTTTGTTGAAGTTCTCATTAAGTTCCTTGAGCATGCTTATAACCATTGTTTTGAATTCTGTCTGGTAGATCGCTTGCTTCCATTTCATTTAGTTATTTTTCTGGATTTTTCTCCTATTCTTTCATTTGGAATGTATTTCTTATTTCCTCATTTTGGCTTCCTCTCTGTGTTTGTTTCAATGTATTAGGTAGATCTGCTATGTTTACCAGTCTTGTCCAGGTGGCCTTATGTAGTAGGTGTCCTTTGGGGCCCAGTGACAGAGTCTACCTGGACACTCGAGTCAGGTGCTCCAGGAGTGTCCCTAGTGTGGGTTGTGTGTACCCTCCTGTTATAGTTGAGCCTTAATTGGTATTGGCATGTCAGTGGGTAGGACTGACCCTCAGGATGACTGGCTGTGGGGTTTGGCCATGTCCACAGTTTATAGGCTGCTGTGTGTGAGGCTTACCCCACTGGAGAGTATTTACCCCAGTGGGGTCTCATAACTGTTGAGACCACCCTTTGTGTGTACCACTTGTGGGGCTAATTGGGTTGTACTCTGCTATTGTCTGAAGCCAACTTCCAAGTATGTTGGTCCTGGGACTTCTTGGGAGGGGCTATGGTACAGGTCCAAGTCAGCCACTGCCTGTGACTGGCCAGGGGCTACCTGGTTGGAGCTACACAGTGATCCACAGTTGTTCACTTCCTGTGCTAAACCTGGAGGCATGTGGGAGAGGCCATGGTGTGAACCAAGATTGGCTGCCACCAGTACCAGGTCTGGGATAACTGCAAAAGCAAGTACACCTGGAGGCCTGCCGCCACCTGCCAGTTCCCTTAAGTTTCAGCCACTGATAAAGCCTCTTGCAGTTTGTGCGTTGGGTAAGGAAAGGTCTCAGGGAGTCATTAAAGTGGAAAGAATTGTAGTCATCAGGTTAATGTAAATTCTTGTTTGGTGCCAATGCTGAGCCTGGAGTGACTCAGCAAAAGACTCAGAGCACACCAAGGCCAGTCACAACCCATCTGGGGCCCATGGACTCTGACAGTTCCAAAAAAGAGTGCAATGAGGGAGGGGCTGACTGCTCTCATTAAAAAGGGCCTCTGGCAGTGCACAGGTTGGGTGTGGCGGGGGGGGGGGGGGCTAGTGAGTCAGCAGGGCAGAGCAGCAGAGGTCAACAGGCCAATCAGATTTAAATTTGGCCTGTGGGGGCGGGTTCAACATAGGAAAGATGGCGCCTGCCTACCAGCTGCTCAGGAGAAGAATCCCTGCCTGGAAAACTGCTGACTGCTCTCCAGTCCTCCCACTGAAGCCACACTCCTCAGTCTGCCCCCTAATTATGTCTCCGAGGCACTATCCCTCCGCTGGAGCCCAAGGTGAGTGCTTGCGAACGAGTGAGTTTCCATGCGGGCGATTTTAGAGGATATCTGAGTTTTCTGCAGCCTTCTGTCCCACCCAAACTATCGGAATCTCAACTGTTTTTCACAGCCAGAAATTGTGGGGGCTCCCCTTCGCGGCACTAGTACTTCAGGCTGGGTAGCCTGGTGTGGAGGGCTGGGGTCCCTCCCTCCTCCAGGGGGAACCTTTGTAGCTGAGATGTCCCTTCTGATTCTCAACTGCTGCAGGGAGGTTTGGGGCCCATTCTGCGTCTCCGTCCCCTCTTCCAGTTTTGATGTGGCTTCTTTTTTATATTTTCAGTTATAGGACTTATGTTTGGCTAGACTTCAGATGGTTCTCCAGTTTGATTGTTCTATAATTTAGTTGTATTTTAATGTGTTTATGGAAGGATACAGGCACAGTGTTTATCTATTCTGCCATCTTGGATTTCCTTACTTATCACATTTTTAATAATTTGTTTGTTGTTTCTATATTAGTGATTCAATTGAATTATTGAAAGTGAATTGAATCAAATGACTGATCACTAAGAATGTACATTAATTAGTAACTTGGTATCTTAAGCCTGAGAGAGATCAGTAAAATCTTAAAACAATAGCAAACCATACTTTCCCCATATTTATTTATACCTCCTCTAAACCAAATCTGAATGGTTTAGAGAATGGTGAAGACAATGAGTAGAGATTAACAGCCTCTCTCTCTCTCTCCACCTGCTCACATACTAATTAGCAGTGCAATACAAAGACAGGCAGGCAGGCAGCAGGAGAGAAGAGATTAATGAAGATTTGACACATCTGATAGCCACAGGTCTTCACTCAGGATAGTCTGAGAAGTACGCACAAATGCCAGTATCTTATATTATTTCTACTCTGAAATTTCCTTTGACCAAGCATGCTAAATAAAACATATCTAAACTAAAAGCATGCTGGCCCACATTCTACCTTAAAAATGAAAGCAACAAGAATGTATAGTTTAGGTACTAGAAAAGTGTACTGTATTCCTACCTCTGCATTTTGTCTGTGTTTTGTGTATTTATAAGTGGAGTGTGTTTGTGTATGGGGGGGGGTGAATATATGCCTTCTGTGGGGACAGAGCCCCAGGAGTGCAGTTTCCAGGCTCTCGTCCTCACATGGAAAGGTGCTGGCTCAGCTAGTAAATGGCCATCAACTGTGATTGGATGGCCACCAGCTGTGGCTAGCTGGCCGTCAGCTGTAACCAGTGAGCCATTGGCCACTAATATAACTGCCGTGGCTACGCTAGCAGCAAAAAAATGGGGGCTAACAAGAAGATGGTGGCTGAGCCTGCAAGTGGTGCAGTGAGGGTTGCGAGTTGTGTGGCTCCTGTTTCCTGTTTCTCCAACCCAGCCACTAGCAAGAGTATAGTGGTATAACTCCCCCATCTATGACTCCGTGGGTGTTCTTTTTTGGCTTCACCATGTCCTGCGTTCTCTTGTGGGGAGCGGGAGCAGAGACCCCGCAGGCCTCCCTGCATGACACCTTCACTCATGTGTGTACCTGCAGATATGGGTAGGCAACACTAAATGTGGTGACGGTAAACAAGGACATGGGGTACAAAAGAAATGACAGAGCTTTACAAGCATTTACTGCCTTTCCTGGTACTGATT
Organism: Rhinolophus sinicus; assembly: GCF_057876585.1. NCBI lineage: Eukaryota > Metazoa > Chordata > Mammalia > Chiroptera > Rhinolophidae > Rhinolophus > Rhinolophus sinicus. The sequence goes on along the minus strand of NC_142501.1, from coordinate 44,502,154 downwards.
ATCTATCAGGGGAAGTATTCCTGGCCTGCACAGAGTGTGGCCAAGAACACAGAAGGTTAGAACTTTACAACTGCATTCATAATAGGACAGATTGACTTGCAAATCCTATTCTGCTAATATTATGATTTTTAATGTATTCTTGCATCCTCTGCTCAACAAGGGAGAAGAATTTAATGAATATGAATTTGGCTGTGGGGAAGAAATTTGGAGGACTGAAGTTATTAGTATGTATTGGTATTTTAGCTCAGAATTCCACCCACTAATTGATAAGACTGAATTCCATTTAACTTTCTAAGAAGGAATGAATAAATATTCAAAATCTTACCTGCATCCTCCATTAGATAATCTTATTTCCTACACCATAGCAATGACTTTGGTTTAGCATATAATGATTTACAAAGCACTCTCACATGTAACCTCTGTCTATACCTGTCAAAACTCAGCTCATCCACCAAGCCTCAGCTCAAATGCTGCTTTTCAACAAAACTTTCTGCATTCCCTAGAGTACAACTAGGAGTCAATGCCTCTTTTTCTCCAGCCTGTATATAGGTATTCTGCTCTGCCTCCCTATGGGCAGGCTATGTTTGTAGTGGGAAGTTTCTACTGCCATAACTCTGTGGAGATCAATCTGTCTACTTCTGAGAATCATTAACAGAAAGCCCATTTGCCTAAAGATATGAGTCACATTCTCCAATATGACCTTTGTCAGAGATAAAGGTAATGCTTTATCTCCCATCTACTTTACTCCTCTGTCCTATTTCTCATTGCTTCAGAGAAGAAGGGGGTAATTTATCCAGCCTCTCAAAGACCCCAACTGTCTCCCAATGAGTTAGTTCCCTGCCTGCAGTGTTACTCAATCTCCCGCAGGGCTCTGCACTGCAACTCCTGATTGTGGTTCCCCTTACATGGCAAGATAGAATACACAATTCTTATTTTATGTTCTCTGCTAGACAAGGACGAGGATACGTGTGATTTATTAGGGAGGTAATATTCCATAGTGGGAATTCATGTAACTACTGATATATTTAGGTTAATATCTACCATCTTAACTATTTTTTAAAATTTTCTCCGCTCATATTGTGTTTGTTGTTTTTCTCCTTACCTGACTTGCTTTGAGTTAGTCAAGTATTTTTTTATTTCATGATAAGCTTACCAATCTATTAGCCTCTGGTTCACATGTTCTTTTACTATTCTTTGATAAATCATTAATATGATGTATATTGGAGTCAAAAGACCTGAGCTTTCATCCCGGCTGTCTGATTTTGGTAAAATATCACTTAAATATTTAAACCTAATTTTTATCATCCATATATTGGGGTGATATTTCCAGAGGTCCTTGCAGCACTATCCTTTTGGGGTTCTCTTAATGATAAAAGTCATTTTAAATGGAGCACACCCTGAAGCATGGGTGATTATAATACATGTCCTGATTTATCAGATTCTAAAGATTTTAGTATGTATTTCATATCCCAGATAATTCCAGGATTCCAGATTTAACTCTGAACTTTTGTGATTTTGTTCTAATGTATTTTAATTCTACATATATGTTAAACTCCATAAGACACCGTGATTATTTTTGTATAGTTTATACTTACCCATGTATCTTTTCCATTTTTCTTCATTATTTCCTGTATTTCAGTATCACCATCTGAGATAATTTTCCTTTTACCTTAAGAACTCTATATGTTTCTTTTATTAAGAGTCTACTGGTGACAAATTCTCTCAATTTTTTTTTCTGGAAAGGTTTTTAATTTTGCATTCACTTTAATGATATTTCCTCTGTGCAAAATGTTTTAGGTTAACATTTATTTACTTTGTTCTGCACCTTAAAGTTGTCCTCCCATTGTCTCTTTACTTCCACTGTTAAGAAATCAACTCTCTAGGACTTATAGTTTATCCTTAAAGGTAATGTGCCTTCCTCTCCCCACAAAAATGTATCTTTTGTTTTTGTTTCTCAGCAATTTCACTATGACATTCATATTTAAGTGGCGTTTCCCTTGTATTTATTTTTATGTGGGTCCATGGAACTTCTTGAAATTATGGATTTTCATTTGATAGATTTTAAAAAATTATCAGTGGTTATCCTTTTAAAAAATTTTTCTGCGTAATTGCCTTGCTCTCCTTCTGGGATTTTAGTTACATGCCCTAGAAATTATTATACACTTCTAAAGTGTATTCCTTCCATTTTTCTCTGTACTTCAGCTTTATATTTTCTATTACTCTGTTTTCCATTTCATTAATCTTCTCTTGAGTCCAATCTCCTGTTAAACTTATCTATTAAATTCTGTTTTGATTATTGTACTATCTATTTCATTATATTTTTAAAACTTCAGTTCTTTAGTGGGCATTTTCCTCATCTTTTCTATTTTTGAGCATATTAATCACAGTTATTTTAAAATCTATGTCTGATAACATCAATATCTGGGATGTTGATGAATCTATTTACGTATTTTTCTTTTAGTCTCTTGTCCTGGTTTCTTGGTTTGCCTGCTAATTTTTTATTTAATACCGGAAACATATTAGGAAAAATTACAGAATTTCTAGAAAATGTGTTTGTTTCTCCATGGAGCATTCTCCTACTTTCTTACAGGTAGGTGGATGGTTCCTATTGAGTGGATCACCTTAATCTAATGAGGGGCTGAGCTGTTTCATGGCAGGAGGGCACACTGTGTTGGTCTGATCCTACCTCAGCTCTGCTCCACCCTGGCTCCTAGAGTGCAGCTTTTCAAGGCTTCTAAATAAAATTGTAGGGTATTTATCAGGTTCTGTCCTTTATGGATCTCTCCTTTGTAATTCTGAACTCTAAGGTTTTTTTGCGTAACTCAACGAGATTGCTTAAATTTTGGCTAGATTCTCTCTTTTTTAGCACCTGATCTAAGCATTTTGTCTTAATCGCTACCCACCCCCACAGCCCAAGCCAAAATTCAGCAAATACCCCAAATGAAAAAAATCAATGCAGAATGCTGAGCTGGACTAAACGAGCATCCCTTCTTTCGAAGACCTTGGACTCTAGGCTTCAGCTTTGACATCATTTCCTTTTGGGTTCTTTCCCTCATCCTCTAAGGTGGTTACTAACTGTGCGCTCTTATAGTAGCCTGGACTGAGACTAGCTGTCAAAGACACATGCTTGATTTCCAAAAAGTTTCTCCGCCTTTCCCCTCCCCGCCCTTTTTCTACGTGTGTGTGTGTGTGTGTGTGTGTGTGTGTGTGTAAGTATTGGTCTGTCACAAGCTCCTCAATCCTATTTAGAAATGGAAGCTCCTAGTATTATTAACGTGTCTGTATTTTCTACCATAATGGAAATTTTCTAAAGAGAAATAATATGCCCTTTTTATGAGGAGAGGAAGTAAAAAAAAAAAAAAACCTGGAGCAGTAAGAAAAGGAATTGACCAGCAGGCATCTATCTGATTTTAGAGGACTGTAGAGTCAAGGTTCCAAATTCATTCATTCAAATACGTATTAAGTTTCAGAGTGCTGTGTGATAGTGAAATATATAATAGCACAGGAAAAACTGAGGCCTTGCATAGGGGCAATGTCACCTGCAACGAGACAATATGAATGAGAATTCATTTGCATTATTTTCCTCCTTGGTTTATAACCAAACATGGAGCATTTCAAGATCTGCTTTCTATTCATCTGTCTAGCCTTTTAATTTTATCTCTCCCAGCTTTGCTACATGTGCTTCAGCCACACAGAACTAGTTGCTGTGTGTCAAAGGAGGTCTGGTCTCTTTTATTTGTAAGTCCATGCACATCCTCCACTCTTCTCCTAGTTATCTCTTCCTCTTCTTCAGGTCTCACTTCAGACGTCGTTTCCCTGAGGATCTTTCCCTGATCCTCTCAGACTGGACAGATGTCATCTGTGTACGCTCCTCCAGGGTCCAGTGCTCGGTATTCCTATGCAGAACTGTGTTTGGACAATAATACTTTCTCATTTACTGATCTGTTTTCCTCACCATACAGTGAGCTTCCTGGTGATGGGACTGCATCTCTATGTTGGTTATTTAGAGCCAGTACAGAGCCTGATACGTATTCAGTACTCAATAAATACACGTTAAACCAAACTGAATATCCAGTGAGTTGAATTACAAAAACAGTCGAGAACCATGTACATGCAATTTAACTTGAAGGAAAATTTTTAATTTCACCCATTATACTAACTTTTTCAGGAAAAACGTAAAGCTCATCAGAGTTTTCACACTGTTCTGATCCCTTTGTGATGTCATCTGTATTACCATTGACAGACTGTTTCTTTTTTCTCTCATATGATGGAAGTCATTCCTCCAGTCTCAATGTAAAGCAGCAAGCCAATAATAAGATATTATTTTTGCCACAAAATATCACAGGTTAAAAAAAAAAAAAAGCTCTGAGAGTCTCAAGGTATTTCCAGCAGTTGATGTTTCTTCACCCTCTGGTGAAAATAAACTATGAGATGAAGACTTGAGCCTACCAGCCACCAGTCAAACCCAGCTTCTTGACCTTGCATCTGCTCTACCTTACGCCTAAGGCTTCCCTCCACCCCTCATTTCTGTGGCAGCAAAATGAAAGACTAAATAACCATTTTAGTGATTCCAGTAAACACTTGTTTGCTCTTTGTCTGATACTGTTATTGTTTTGGTTATTGTTTCCTACATATATTTTTTTAAACTCCCCAAAAACCATCTTCCCAGAAGATCACAATATTCTCATTTCCGTTTAAAGTTTAAAATTGCAAAACCTAGAATCCATCAAATATTGGAAAACACTAATATGTAGATATGGTATATAGACCAATTTTTTGAGTAGAGATTCAGACAATATGCTCCAAAGGGAAAAAAGCAGAATTAGTTATAAAGGTACAAGAAAACATCTTTTGTATCAGTATGAGAATTTTTTTTAAAACAGACTTTCAACTACAGAGTGGCTGAACCTAATAGAAAGCAAATCTCTTATTGACCTACTTAATGGCAAGATGACCTCTAGGAGATGTCATAGAAAGTTTTTAGCAATACATTTTTATAATATAACCTTAAAACTTATCCAAGTAAAGTTGCTTTATTATTATTTCTCTCATCATGCTTCTAACATGATGCTTATATATATTTTATAAGTGTTTATATATGTACATATTTTAATATATATTATATAATATATCTTATGTACATTGATAAGCATGTTTAATATTATTATATACTAAGTGCAATGAAGAAAAACAAACTGAGCAATATGATAAAAAGTGTTTCAGTGCTAATTTGAGATTAAGCAGTCAGGAGGTCAACTGAAATCTGAAGACAAAGAATTAGCTCCAAGATGTAGGAGAAAAGACCATTTCATGAAGAGGAAACAGTTATCAAAAAGGCTTTAAGGAGGCAGTAATTTATAATGGTAGAAGTTCAGAAAGAGGGCCACTGTGGCAAGAGCCTTGTGAGCAAGGGCAGGGATGGTAGAGAATGAGGTGGAAAATAGAGCAGAGTCTCTAATTCCCCATGGGTTTCTGAGATTCATCTAACATGTTATGTTCAGGACAATTTGATGTCACAGTGTTCATAACTCTTCTTTGATCCTTCACCAAACCATGTCTCCTAGGTTCAACTTTATTCTTAGGTAAAGCCATCTCTCTGCAGGTAGTGTGGTTTCTTTTTTGCAGCCAACTAATAGGACTGTCATATGTCAAAGCTGCTCAGAGTCCTATTGTAGAGAAAATGAAATGCTCCCTTTCCTTTATTGTAACGTATTCTATTCTATTTTGCTACATTTCTTATGGTCTCAAAATCTGCTCTTTGGGTCCCTCTATATAAATAAAATTATCTCACTCAAAAAATATTTTGATAAACAAATATCTCTTTAGTGTCTAATATATACCAGGCAAAAAAAAACACTTAAATATGGGAGTGGAAGAATCAACACATTTCTAGTAACATACACCATTGGAGTCAGATTGGAGTCAGAAGCATGGGTCCCTCTGCTGACAACACATTGGTGCTTAATAAAAATGCTTCTTCCTTCAGAATAATTTCCTCAAGGAAATGCCATATTTCCTCTTGTAACTAGACTACAGTGGTTCAATCCACCCATTCACCAGATAGCCTCAGATTGTTTGAGCCCAGTGGTAGACCTGGCTTAGGCTTAATCTAATATTCCCTTACCTTATTCTAGTTATTAAAGGTCTCGAGCATGTTGATTTTACCAAATAATAAACTTAACATATCCGTGTTCTAAAACTGCATTGTGGTGACAGCTGCACAACTCTGTAAGTTTACTAAAATAAATGAATTTTACATTTATAAATGGTGAATTTTATGGTATATACATTATACTTCAACAGAACTGTTTTTTAAAAAGCCAGAAAAATAGTATTGCCTGCTATGATCGATTGCAGCCAACATTTTAAGAGGGAATACTCTAAAAAAATTTACCTCATTTTTAATCAAAAGTCTCAATTACTTTAAATAATATAAAACATAACTTGTTCTACAAATCATGCTTTGCCTAGTTTGCTGCGTATCTTCCTGACCACTTCCATAGCATTTTCGATGATGAACTTTTGGTTAATAAATCTCTGAAAGTCATAGCAGCTCTCCCAAACTCCCTCTTTAACCCATTGCTCTTGTAATGGGATAAGTGTGGCATGAATTCATTACATGTCTGCAAAAATAAGCATTCGCTAGGGTTTTTAGGCAGGACTTTGGCAAAGAGAATCATATGTTGACCTCTATTCAGTCAGTAGGAGTTAGGGAACAAGGCGAAATTCATAAGGAGACAGACAGTCATTTATTAGAACTTCAAAAATATGGTAAATAGCAAGTGTATTGGGATAAAAAGTTGGCTGGATTGGTCCTTGGCCCAAGTGAACATCCCTGATGATTGTTTTTCCTGTATTGGTACAATAGCTACTCCATGGAATTTCACAGTTCTTTTTAACTCTTTATTACTTTTTATTGGTTTCCTAAACAACTTATGTATATCCCTTTATTTTTAAGTTAACAGCAATGGACAAAAGAAAAATAAAGTCATAAAAGAAAAATGAAAAGATATGGGGATTTACACTTTTCATGTATTTCCCTGTTTGTTCTAATTCCCTTTCAGTCCATTTTTCCTGCTATACTTGTTGGAAATGTTTTCATAAAATTTTAAATTTCAGAATTTCCTTGAGTAAATCTATAGAATTGTTAGAGAGAATTATTTGAATAAGCATATGGCCTATAATGAAGGCACTTAGCATCATTTCGATATATAAGCTCCTCCATGATTATCAAAGAGTCTCATTATCTCTCAGTTGGATATTATATGAAACTAAAGCTGCACTGCTGTAGGTGTTTGTGTTGCAAGATAGCTATAGTAGAAAATTTGTGTTTGGAAGTGTTCCACACTGGCAATTAAATTTTAATGACCCACTAAAACCCCGATGCACCTTTAGTTATTTTTTTCCTCAGTGTCTGAGATTAAAAATAAGACCACAGGGCATTTGCTGGGGATTAAGATCTAATAGCAGTTCTGGCCAAATCAGCTTCAAACCATTTACTTCAGCTGCTTATTACACCTTAGGATGTAGTCCAAACACTGTTTTCCGTATATACACATACATATTTTACATTTTGCCTTTCCTTTGGTAAGACTCTTCTTTTTGAGCATAAATCTGCTCCACTGTCAGATGGTTCCTACTGATGCTTTGTGTACTCTTCACTTTAGTTAAGCTTTGTAATTCTTCAAATGTGACCTGCACATGTTATTATATTTGGGAGACATTTGCAAGCACAATTCTCCATATCCTCAAAACTGGCTGCTGCCAGTCCGTGTCTGAGCACCAACTTTCGTAACATCATATCCCCAACTGGATTATGTCACTTCTCTGCTTAAAATCTTGCAATAATTCCCCATACCTTTCAGGATAAAATCAAACCCTTTTGTTTGCCATACAGGCTTTTAATAACATGTCTGATTCCTGCCTGCTACTTCAGGCTCATTTCCCAGTATTGTCCTCACAAAACCTTTGGTTTCATCATTTGGAACGTTCTGCAGTTCGGTTGGAAATCATGCTTGTGAGCCGCCGATTTCTCACTTCAAATTTTTCACTTTTCTCACTCCCCAATTCTTTATCTAATTTACTGCCAGAACATAGCCTTTTTTTTCCCCTGCCCTTCTTCTGTTCATTCTTGATCACAGAATTTACTACATAGTGCCATTATCATGTAGTGGCTGTTCTCTACTAAGAAAACTGCTTTTTGAGAGAAAATAATTATTTGTCTTTAAACCCTAGATCCTAGCAGTGTTTCTTCATATTTGGTATTCAATGGATGTTTGTCAAATAAAAGAATGAATAAGGAATATTTGCTGTGCTTTACACAATTAATCAAACTAGTATAGTTTATCAGCCGTTTTAGGGAATGAAAATCTTGACAGTCATTCTAAAGTCTTAGAAAATAATTCTAATGGCATCAACTAAATTTGAATTTTTCATATGCTGTGTAGCTATAGCCATCCTTTCCTCAATAAAAAATAACTTAAATCTCCTTCCTCTCATTTCTCCCACTTTCTTATTAGGCTATAGAAAACTTCCGTCTTAGTTTTCAACCTAACATTCAAATTGTAGAATCCTTGAGTGAACTAGAAGTTGTTAAGTACTCATGTGTTGAACCAATACTTCATTTTATTTTTTATTGAAATACTGAAATAGGGTATTTTGAAGCATCAGTATATACAAAGTCAAGTCAGTTTTATCTGTACTTCAATACCTGATTGATGTAAATAAGTTATGGGATTCCCCAGGGACATCTTTAGTTTGAAATACATCATTAAACGGGAAGCTATTCATAAAAGCACTATCTCCAAAATTTGTCTTGTTCTCCTTGGATTTTTAATTGTCTTAGTCGCCACCACTTTTTCCTACACCCTATAACTCAGGTTGACTTGTTAAAAATCCATATTATTTATTTACCATACCCTAGCTCTGTTCTGAACTGCCGTCTCTATCCAGGAATGATGACTTAGTCAGAGAGGCAAGGGTCTAGGCTGAAGCTGCCCTGCTCATGCGTGTTCTTCCTTACGGATAAGGCCTAGCTGTGACTTTGGACTTGGAAAAATGCCAGTTCTTGCCATTGCCAAAATCAAGGAAATAACTACTATTAATAGGTCTGTAAACAGTAACGCACGTGTTCAATCCAGAAATCACTTTTAAACTTTTTTTCTCTTCTTCCATGTCTTGCCATTTAGTTCATCCTGTCTACGCTACATCTGAATATCTCTAAAATCTACCTACTCTCTCATTTTCCATTGCTACCACTCTGTATGAATCCACTGTCATCTCCGATGTGAATGACTAAAACAGCCATCTGACTTGCTTCCCTTCCTGCTGTGTCAATCGCTGTGAACCTCTCTCTACACTGCAGCCTGGGACCTTCACTCATCTGGTGTCATCGCTCTCCCTATCAATTCTATCAAGGGTTCCCTACTGCCCTTAGAAAAAAGTCTGCATTTTTTATCATGACCTATAGGTTTCAATTTACATGTTCAGCTTTATGTCTTACCCACCCTTCCTGTCCTCCCTAGTTCCTTTTCCAGAATACATGTACATACACACACACACCTCTCAACCTTTCAATTCCTTAAATGTGACACGTCTTTGTCTCCTCTCCCTTTGCCTGGCTACCCTTTATCTGTTATTATTTGCTTTTGGGAAACCACCCTGAACCGACAACCCCTTTTTGGTATTCCCCAACTCCCCTGTTGCGTTGTACTGTAATATTCTCTTTCTGTTTTTCACGACTGAGTCACAGGGCCCAGTCAGCACCTCATGCCACCTAGGTATTCAATAAGCCATGATGGAATTAAAAAACAAATGATTTTCTCCAAGCTTCAGAATTCATACAGGTTGTATGACTTGTGATAATGAGGCACACTTTATGTAGTATGCTGAATTTAATAGAATAATTAAATTCATGTCCTCTATAGTTACAAGGCACTGATATTTTCATCTGTACATCCGGAGGACTTACTCATAAATTCCTATGGAGGCAGCGATCACAAAGAGCTTTTGACATCTAACACCAATGAAAAGAATTCTGCTTTAAACATTTTAATTGAAAATTCAATGCGCGATGAGATTTTTTCCCCCACAAATATGCAGGCTCTGCTTCGGAAGGGTTTCAAGTATGATGATCTATATAAATAATGCCATGATCACAGAAGTCAATAATGCATGAAATTCTGGGATGACTTCAGAAGGTCCTGCTTCAGTACACCAGACAAAGGAAAATTAAAAAAGAAAAATATATGACATTTTCAATTTAAGGAAATAAAGATGATCCAACAAAGATGAACAAAAAGCCCCCTTGTAGGGACTGGAAGAGGATAATTTTGATACTCTCCCCTGTACTGCCCAGGACTCTGCCTCATGACTGGGAGTTACTCAGAAAATACCAATTGAACTGAAGGCCCTAGTACATTCAAAAGTGAATACTTTTTCTCAGGAAGCATTGTAATAAAATATTCCTTGCTCCTGGTTGTTCATGAAATACATTTCCCCAGAAAATTCTGCTTATTACTCCTAAAAATATCCTAATGAAATTTTACTCCTTTGATCTTGCCTGTCTGAGACTGTATAATCTATTCTAAAAAGATACATAATCTAAAATCACCACTGTGTAGGTATTAGTGCAAACAGCTTCATGTATGTTCTGTTTGCTCTGTTACCCATTTGCCCTGTTGGATGGGTTAAAAAGATTGATAAAGCATTACCCTTTTAACCCCACTGGATGGGTTGTTTCTTGCCTGCCTAATTTCTATAGCTTTTATTCCAAAGGCTACCATTTATTTACTTAACAAATATTTAATGAGAACCCACCATTTTCATGAAGCTGCACAATATGACAGTGATCCAGCAGTGAAGAGAAAAAATGAAAACATACTCCTGCTCTCAAGGAACTTCCTTCTTAGTGGGAATGACAGAGAATAATGAAGTTCATTACATTGGCCCCCGACTTGGTCCATTTCAAAATATCAGGTACACATTGTCATTATTGATTGGATAATTAGATTGTCACAATAAAAGAATCAACTAGATAATTAGGGTAAGGGGAGAATAAATTGAACTAACTTACCCAAACATACCCTTAACATCTTTTATTTGGGAGTTACAGATTTTTAACATTAAAGATGCTTACCTTTTTTTATTTTGTCAGTGTTAAACAGACCATTATATTTGTATTAGTATTTTAGCCAGAATTCTACATAGATTATTTTTCCTTTAAGTGAATAAAATCCGTAGAAATATTTATATGTCATCCATTTTACTGAGTATGAGGAGATTTATGTACATAAAGAGAAATAGTCCTTTTCAAAGCAGTACCAATCTCATAAACTCTATGATGGAATATTCAATTGTGAGACATTTTTTTCTTCTTTGCACAGGCTACTATCTGTGCCAAAGCAAGGATTAGGTAATTGCTATAAAAACACTCTTATCTTACTAAGCCCCTTGGGTGAATAAAAATAGGACAAATTCAACTCAGGTGAATGAAAAAAAAAATATATAGACTTCTAGTTTCTGATATTTTTATGTGTGGGAAGGGTACAAAACAGTATTTTGTGGCTAAGTTAATGCTATTTTCCTTCATCGCTGTAATAGGAGATAGAGTCTATCTGTCACTCGCAACTGTCTGTGAGAACTATTGAGAATTCAGCAGCCCCATGAGATACCCAAGTAGATGTAGAGAATCACGTGATTCCACATTCTCTGAGTAGGTGCAATAATAGTCTATATTATAATGAATGTAGAATTGCACCCTTCTTCTGGGATGTCCTTCTTCTTGTAGAATCTGAAAACATGCAGCCTGGGAAGGGGTTGGTATATTGAAAGAGATATGAAACTTTCCCAGTAGAACTCAATTCTGTGCATTCATTCATCCAAGCATGCATTCATTCAACGTGTATTTCTTGAATGTCCATGTAAGGAAATAAGTGTCAGTATAAGAAAACCTCCTAGATTCCCTAAAATAATCATCTAATAGAATACATTACATTGCATTATAAAATAGAGGGATGCTTCTCTTTCTTTGGGAATTGCTCCCTAACTTGCTGCCACGGTCACATTGACCTTAGGATTTCCTTACAACTAAATGCCAGGCCCTGTGAGTGCATTATAAAGAGAAATAATGTGTGGTCCCTATCCTCAAAGAGATTGTATTCCAGAGGAAGATAGAAAGAAGAGAACTGATCATTTTAAGAAAGTGTGGTATGTGTTATAAATGACTATTCACAGGAGAATTAACAGAGCACAGATTAATTATCTTTTAATTCAGGTGGGTCAAAAAGTCTTCCTATAAATGGAGGGACAATGAAGCTACTATTTAAAAATGTGTAGAAAGGAGTTAAGCAAGTGAGGAAGATAGCAGGAGGAAACAGATACAGGTATTCCAGGTAAAAAGATTAAAGGTACAAAGGCATAGAGGCATGAAATAGCACAGCATTCAGAGAAATACAATTCCTTAGGTATGTATAAAGAGTGTATTTCAGGAAAAAGGAGTAAGTTTAAAGAGGAAGATCAGAGAAAATTTACAGAGAAAGATCTTACCTCTTAGATTGAAGAATTTGAATTTTGTCTTAAAGAATTATGGGAGGGCTACCAAGGATTTTGAACAAAGGAGTAAAAGGATCAGGTTTTTATTTTAGATATTTGTCTCTGCTAACTGTGGAGAAGGTGAACTCAAATGGAATGAGCCTAGAGGCAGGGAGATTTCCACAGTCATTGCAGTCATCCAGACAAGAAATGATGAGTGACCAGCTGAAGGCATGATTGCTGGAAGTAATGATTGCTGGAAGTGAGAGACTACAACAGTTTTGAAAGCGATCAGGAAGGAATTTGTGACTGATGGAGTTTTGAGGTGAGTAAGGAGAAATATCAAATGAGTTTTGATTGAGGGAACTGGGTGCATGTTGATGCTTGGTATAAGAACAGAGAATAAGGGAGGTGGAGCAGTATTTCATTGCCAAGTTCGAAATACCTGTGGTATCTCCATGTGCGTATGTCTAATAGTCCATTCATATCAAACGTCTGAAACTGAGAAGAAAGTTCTGGGCTAGAGATGACTATACCAATTTTAAGGGTTTTCAGTGCTACCATTAGCCTCCTACGCTGTTGAAAAAGGTTATAAAATGTACAATTTAGCCAAACAAACAAATGTGGCACATATATTACCATTATTGTACAGTATCTCTAGACCTACTGAATCTAAATACAATGAATTAAGTTAAATTAAAAAGACATAATTTTTTAATCATAATTTTTTAATCACATTTTTAAAAATGTGAATATCTTTAAAACTTTTACACAGGACCACACTTTAATGCCATTTAATCACATTATAAAAGAATCTACACTCTAAGGCAAGATAGGACAAAGTATAAAAAATTACCGTTTTTCCTTCCTAATCATTTTATCATGCATAGGGGGGGCGCACTGTTTTACAATGACCTATTGGCTCTCTCAGACACAGATGACATTGTGTGCCATGCCAGGGAATTTAGATTTTTTAACCAGGTGATAAGTAGGTATTGAAATGTTTTATAAGGAAAATAACATTATAAGACTTAATATTATATAAAGCTTATGCTAACAGCACTGGGAATTATGAGAAAGAATGAGGAAAGATTGTGGTCAGGAGAGAAAGTTGAGAAGTTGTTTCAGTAATTCAGTTGAAAGTTTGGATCAGTTACTCACAGTAGGAGAACAGGGAAAAATTCCAAGAACTAGTAATAATAATACTATTAGTGGTAGAAAAAACTAGCAGTTATTGAGTACTTTTCATATACTAGGTAATTTTCTAATCCTTACATGTATTATTTTACATAATTCTCATAACCACCCTATGAAATAGATACTATATTTTCTCTTTTTATATATGAGGAAACAAGGGACTAAGTAACACAACTTATACAGCTAGTAAGTTATGGTGCTAGGATTCAAAATTAGACAGTGTGATTCTACAGTCCTTGAGCTGGACCATTATGCCTCAAAAGACTGCCAAAAAGAATAAATATTTGTGGATTTTTCTGAAGGCATGGGGCTTGTGCAGTTGTTATGAGTCATGAGGTGAAAATTAAAATTTCATCAAAACCAATCAGTTAGTGTCAATAACAACAAAGAGAAGGAAGAAGCAAAACAGTTATCTGTCTACATCTTTGAAAATCACTGGGTTTCTAACACCATGTATCCAGTGTCAATAGCACTTGACTAGGAGTTAGGAAACATATTAATTTCATCTCTGTCCTCACCCAGCTGAATGAGTAGACTATCATTTGAGTCTGGACTACAAATATACCAAATAAAAAAACTGGACTAAATTATTTTCAAAATCTCTTTCGGGTCTAAAATTTTGTAATTCTCAATGTCAGCCAAGAGGGTGCTACAAAGCAGCTATTGGTTTGGCCAAGGGGGAAGAAATCCTTGAATAAGGCTATTATCCCAGGCAAAGTCTTGGCAGTGACAATCGGCTTGGCAAATGTAGCTTGTGCTGAGCACTCAGGGTGAATACATCTGTTCTTGCCAAGAATTAATTGCTTCATTCTGTGGTCACCTTCCTCTCAGGCTCATGGATTAGTTTTCCTGGGCTGCAGTTATTAATGCAGAAATGAAATTTGAAAACCAGGGTCAGTCTCTACAAAACCATGCTTCATTGATGCAACTTACAAGCAGTTCCAAGGCCAAAGGGAATGGTCAGCCATGGGAAAGCATCTAAGGAAACTATCTGGACATTAAGCATTGAGCAATAGCAGAACTCAATGTTTCTTTGCTCCTCCTTGGAGATTTCAATTCCCCCACCCCTTTTTTAAAATTTAAGTAAAATAGAATATTTTAGATAGTTTTAAAGTGACCTGTTCATCACTCTCTTCTACCTCCAATTACTCAAGTGTCGTTCTTCGAGTGATTACTGCAGTTTCTTTCATAGAGTTTTACAAAATCTATTCCTCTACAAGCATCTATGGTATGCTTTCCCTCCACATTCATGCATTTGCTTATATTATGCATGTTTTTCTGGAATTTGCCTTCATTAATCAGTATATTGAATATTGTAACCACACACTGAGATAAACACTATTTGTTTATGACAGATATATCAATATATCTATATCTAGCTATATATCTATATCTATATCTATCTATATATCTATATATACATATATATATATATATATATATCTGCTCCTGAGTCATAATTTACTTTCCTGTACCATGTTTTCTTAACTGCTTGGCTATACTATAATGTAATAAACAATCTCTTATTGATGGGTATTTAGATTTATTTCAGATTTCTATTATAAATAATGCTGCAATGAAATTGATTTGCACACCCATGTTTGCATATCTAGGATAAATTCCTAGATGTGAAATTGTGGGGCTATTATTAATTTGAAGAGTTCTTTATATGTGGAGAGAAGTTGTGCTTTATCTACATGTATTTAAATTCTACTCCTATGTCATATTTGCCATACCTAGTAGACTCTAGAAGGTTTTGCATTTCAAATGTGATTTTCTTTGTGTTCGGTAGGTCCTATAAAATGTTCTATTTTCTATTTAACTTTGCTTTGGTGACTGTCTTTGGTGGCAATTGAGAGGAAAACAGCAAATCTGAGCATCTTAATCTTTTAAAAAATGCCATCCATAATCCTGTTTTGATTATTAATTTAGCTCCCAGTGATAGGAATTTTTTTTATGCTACAAAATTTAGGCACATTTGCAGAGAGAGCCTACTAAGCTGCCAAGACCAAAGGGTTAAACCTTTTATTAGCACAGTAAATGAGTATGAATCCAACATAGACTCTGCTTCACCTCTACAATTACCTGGTGTGCACTTTGGAAATAAAGAAGTGCGAATGCAATCAACATAATTATATGGCCAAGCTCTGAAGGAGAGATTTCAGAGTTAATGTAGACTAAGTATAAAATGACCTGGATCTACAAGAGAGGTGATTTTGATTAGTTACTTGAAAAAAGTAGTTAAGTAAATTTCAAATACTTCTGGAAAATAGTATATGTTACCATAAGGTCATTTTGATCTTAAACCAGAGACTGTCTAATAAAAGGATGCTTCTGAGTTTCAACCAGGACCCAGAGGTTGCATCGACAGTGCTATTCTACCAACTTTGGCATTTTCCCAATCAGCTCTAGATGCACCGTAACACTTAAATGAGAAACACAGTTTGGAGCTGACCCTTGAAATAGTATGGAGATTGATAGACCAGATAAAAGTGAAATAATGTCTAAGGAGAGTGGGCTCCAAAACCTGGAAGTAATAAAGAATTTTTAAAAATCTGTACATGAAGTGAATTACACTAAAAGAGTTGGAGACTCATAATCTATAACCAGAAGTTTCTGCATTGGATGATTTTTGTTTTTGTTAAAGCTTCTTCTATGGCATTCCATTTCTATGGCAGGGGATGGTTGGTGGTGGTTGTAGTGTCATGGGAACTTAGGTTGGGTACAGAAGTTAATAATATTTGGCTGGGACTGACTGATGGTATATGTATGTATGTATGTATGTGTGTGTGATTCAAGTATGAGGATTTGAAAGAGATGCCAGGAGGAGTCAAATAGAGGTCCAGATGACTGCTCCATGGAAGGGCTCTAAAAAAAAGGGAGACTCTGTATATAAACCATCAGAGGAAAGTGAGAAATCTAAATGAGATCAAAGATGGAAGTGGAGTGTTGGTGACGGAATATACATAATTTTCCTAAACCCCTTGGTGGCCAACATGCCTTTTTTATAAGGAAACATTAAAGACATTGACACTTACCTTGTGCTGGTCTTGAAACGTCTAATTTCTACTCTACCATTGTATCCAGCAACCCAAACTCTATCCATCCTTTATGGATTGGATTTAGTTATACATTCTTCAACAAAATCTTTTGTAATGACAGAAGTCAGTGATTCTCAATGATAGGTGAACAATATAATCAATGATGAGATTTTTGATGTTTGTTTTGGTTTTCATTCCAATGTTCATACCTGACCCCAGACAAATTGTATCAGTTGTCCGTAAGTGAGTACGGATTATTTTAGAGTAGACATATTTTTAGAATTTCCCCAAGTGCAGCCAGGATTAAAATTAGACCTCTCTGATCTCATACTTCTTTAAACCCCTATGACTAAGATATATTGTAGAACTAATCCTGAAATACCTTTTCCTAAAGTTTTCCCTAGTAATTACTATACAAATTTTTAAATTTTATTTCTTCCTTTTAGGGTGGTCTCCTTTCCCTTCAAAATTACATCTTTCTAGTATATCAAAGTTGGTCAGGATTTATCTCGCATGTGAGGACTTTTCTGAATAACCTGGGAGAACAGCCTGACATTCTTGGCAAGTCACTTAACCTGTCTGAGCTCTAGTGACCAAATTAAAAAATTACAAGACTGAGCTCTGCTTGGTTTGATCATATATATACCAAGGATTAAGCAGTGCGGTATTTCAGAACACTATAGGGACCTAATTAAACTTGAAAGTAAGCAGAAATAATATTTTCTGGGACTAACAGACAATCAAATCAGTTGGCCAATTGACAGCTGAAGGCAGTTTAGCTTTCCATTATCTGTGGGAGTAAAACTAGATCCATTAAATAGAAAGTAAGTTACATTATCTTCAACTTAAAACATATTAGAAGATCTCTCCATAAGTCACTGTGAGCGGAAAGAAAATACTATTAAGAACTTGGGTCTACTGTCAGTTTATGAAGAAAACTTTAATTGTAAAGATGATGGAATTGGTTTCCAATGAATGTCACTGATTTTTTTTTTCCTCAGGTAAATTAGCATTAGCAATCTAATTGTTCCCCTCTTTTAGCAACTTTTGTCTTAACTATTGTACATTATTCTTGATTTACGTATTGTGTTCTATGTTGTTTGTTTTATTTTATTTTAAAAATATTTTATTCTGCTTCTTCTGGAAGTGTTTAGTTATATTTCTATGTCTATTCAGTCTAATGGAAATAGACTGCTTCTGGGATGGAAGAGAATTCTGGAAGCTGTAAAGAGTGTTAGACTACCACCGATTTTATAAGCACCTCTAGCTTTTGTGGTATTACAAACACTTTGGGGGATTCTTTCCAACAAGCTTACCATAGTTTCAGGTCAGGGACCCTAATCACAGCTGCTACTCCTTTTCAGGACTGATAAAGCGAAGTGTTTCAGTATGTAGTATGTTACCATCCACTAGGCACCTCAAAATAGAAAGAATGCAACAGAAAATAGAGAAAATGTATGCTTCAATCATATTAATGTTTTTCTGAGGTCTCATTCTCACATACAGTGCCAGCAAAGGAATTTGGTTCTGGTTTCTTATAAAATTCTTTCATTTTCTGAGCTATTCATAACGTCAAAAAGAAACCAACAGACCTATTTCAAAAGCACAAACCCTTTTGCTATAGCTAAAACATTGCCACAGAGGAAATGTTGATACACTCACGTGTGTTAACTCTTTCCTTCGCTATTGTTCTTTACTTTCTAGAACTTTCAGCTTTTTAGTGTGTCTTTGTCATTATGTTATCTATATCCCTTGATTTTTTTTTCTACTGAACATGTGGGAAAATTATATAATGCAATATTTTTATAAGAAAACATTTATGAGAGAGAAACACTAGAAACAACAAAAATGAGGATTTAGTTGGATAAAATAGGACACATAAATGTAATTAAATAGTTTTAAGCCAGTAATAACAATAAGAGATCAATGACTACAAATATATCTATGTTAATTAAGTGGGTAAAAGAGGTTATCTATGCAAACTTTATTAATACTATTCTGCTATATACTGCTACAAAACTCCTTCAACAAATATTGTACTTCTATAGGAAAAATACTTAATTCCAAGAGAAAAATACATTGGAAAACACACAGCTAAACTCATCAGGAAGAAAAATGGGATTTTCTCATTGCTATAAATGAAGGGGAAACATAAAGACAGAACTTGAGGCTGTTACTGAAGTAGCTCAGAGGTATGGTGTTTGGGATGAAGTGGACAGATTGGCGTACTGCTGGTCCTGGTAGAACAGGATCTATGGTTTTGGCTTCACAAGGTGGTTAGCTGGAATCAAACCCTCTGCAAAGAAAAAAAGAATTGGATGTCACAATTGGCTACAATATCTCTGGAAATTGGTTTAGAAAATGCACAGATCCAGGGAGGCATCAGGAAATGTGCCAGTTACCAGATTCATAAATGGAAAAAAAGTAACCTTGAAGAAATGAAAATCCCAATTCCAAATCAGAAGTTGTGAGGTTTGAATGCTTACTACTCATGAGGTAGGAAACCAGAAGTTAATAAATTAACATTGGTCTCAGCAGAATCTACAGCCCACAATATATGAGACTCCCACAAAGAAAACCCACCCTTACTGAAGATGAGATTACAATTAAAAATTGAAACTATTAATTGCAGTGCAAAACAAGTCAGCAAAAGTGAAAATTCATATTTGAAAAACTAGAGATAAAAAAGGTCTAAACATCACTATCAGGTATTGACATTTAAAGTTATTAAAGAAATACAAGGAGGAATAAAACCCCCAATGGGAACAGTATGAAATTAAAAAGAACAAAAAACAAAAACAAAAAACGACACCTAAATCTGGGACAGAACCAAATGAAATCTCTAAGAATGACAAACATAATTATTAAAATTAAGAACACAGGGACATATTATATGGAACATTAAATTCAACTGGGTAGGGATAACAAATTGGAATATAGACTTAGCAGTTTATGCAGGATAAAGTAGGTTGTGGACATGAAACGTAGTGAATGAAAATCTAACATATAGTAATAAAAATTCTAGAATTAGTGATAAAGCGAAGGTTAAAATGATAATAGTCTAAGAGAAGATAATGGCTGATTATTTTCTAATTTTAAATGTTATAAGCTCAAAAAAAATGGGTAGGTGAAAATAGATCCATTCTCATGTATCTCCGCATGAAGGAGAAAAATCACATGATCATCTCAATTGATGCAGAAAAGCATTTGACAAAATCCAAAATCCTTTAATGATAAAAACACTCAACAAACTAGGGATGGAAAGAATTAACCTTAAAGTAATAAAAGCTATTTATGAAAAACCCACAGAGAACATCATACTCAATGGTAAAAGACTTTTTCTAAGTCAGGAACAAAGGGAGAATCGCTGCTTTCACCACTCAATCTCCTTACTAGTGATACGTATAATCAGATTTTCTGTTTCTTCATGAAGCAGTCTTGGTAGGCATTGTTTCTAGGAATTTCTCCATTTCATCTAGGTGATCCAATTTGTTAATGTGTAATTGTTCATAGTATTCTTTTATAATCCTTTTTATTTCTGTAGAATTAGTAGTAATGTCCTGACATTAATTTCTGATTTTAGCAATTTGGGTTTTCTCTCTTTTTCTTAGTCCATCTAGTTAAAGGTTTGTCAATTTGTTAATCTTTATACAGATCCAACTTTTGGTGTCATTCATTTTCACTATTGTTCTTTTACTCTCTATATTGCTTATCTCTTTTCTAATCTTTATTATTTCCTTCCTTTGTCTCGTTTTAGGTTTAGTTTATTCTTCTTTTTCCAGATCCTTTAGTTGTAAATTTAGGTTTTTGATGTGATATCTTTGTTTGTTTGTTTGTTTGTTTGTTTGTTTTTCTAATGTAGTTACAAATTTTTTCTTTAACACTGCTTTCACTGTGTCCCATAAGTTTTGGTATGTTATGTTTTCATTCATCTCTAAGTATTTTTTAATTTGTGATTTTTTTTCTTTGATCTATTAGTTGTTTAACACTATGTTGTTTAATTTCCACAAATTTGTAAATTTTCCTATTTTCCTTCTGTTATTGATTTCTAGATTCGTCCTTTTGTATTCAGATAACTCATTTTGTATGATATCTATTTTTAAATATATTGAAACTTAATTTGTATCCTAACACATGGTCTATACTGGAGACTGTCCCAGGTACACTTGAGAAGAATATGTATTCTGTTGTTGTTGGGTGGAGTGTTCTGTATATGTCTGTTACATTTAACCTGTTTTATTGTGTTGGTCATGTCTTTTATTTCCTTCCTATCTTCTTCTGTTTGTTCTGTCCATCATTTAGAGTGATGTGCTGAAGTCTCCAACTATCATTATAGACTTATTTCTCCCTTCAAACTGTCAATTTTTGTTTCTTACATTTTGATGGTCTGTTATTAGTTGTGTAAATATTTATAATTGTCATATCTTCTTGATGTATTGAACATTATATAATGTGTTTCTCTTATAAGCTTTTTTTCACTTAAAGTCTATTTTGTTTGATATTAGTATATTCACCCCTTCTTTCTTTTGGTTACTATTTAAATGAAATACCTTTTTCCATCATTTTACTTTCAATGTATTTGTCTCTTTGGACCTCAAGTGAGTCTCCTATAGACAGCACATAGTTGGATAATGTTTTATTAATTTATTCTGCCAATCTCTGTCTTATGATTAAATAGTTTAATTCATTTACATTTAAAGTAATTACATATGAGAAAGGACTTACCTCTGTCATTTTATTATTTGTTTGCTAAATGCCTTGTATTATTTTTGTCCCTCAATTCCTGCATTTCTCTCTTCTTTTGTGTTTAGTTTATTATTATTTCTTTTTTTTTTGTAGTGGAATGTTTTAATTCCTTTCTCATTTCCTTTCATGTATATTTTATAGCTGTTTTATTTGTGGTTACTATGGGGATTACATTTAACATGATAAACTAGGACACTAATTTGAATTTAAGCCAGCTTAACTTCCATAGCATGCAAAAACTTTACCTACACATCTCTAGCTCCAATCCCATTCAGTTATTAATGTCAAAAATGTACATCTTTATATATTTGTGTCCAAAACATAGACTATAAAAAATTTTAATGCATCAGTCTCACATAAAACAAAAAGACTTTTGTAGAAGACAAAAAGTGAAGATACAAACCAAATTTACAATAATACTAATTTTTAGACTAATAATTTTAAAGTGTATTTTTCTCTTAAATAATGAAGAAAACCAAAAGTAGAGTTACAAGCCAAAGTTACAATAATGCTCGCTGTTATAATTGTCCATGTATTTACCTTTATTGAGATTTTAATTTCTTCATACAGCTTTAAGTTTCTATTTTCCTTTCATTGCAACCTATAGTACTCCCTTTGGCATTTCTTGAAGGGCATGTCTAGGGGTAACAAACTCCTCATCTTTTGTTTATCTAAAAATGTCTTAATTTCTCTCTCACTTTTGAAGGACAATTTTACTGGATATAGGATTCTATTTAATATTGACTCACTATGCCAGGTTTTATAAATGCTGGGGTGAGTCAAGTTACAGCTGTATCTGTAGATCATGACATATGGACAAAGCCAGTCTCATCAATAACATGTTCCAATCAAAGAGCTGAGCCCGATTTTTTTTGGTCCCTAAATGAGTCAGAATTGTCAATTTGACTAAATGTTTGTAGAAATTCAAGAATCAGTAGTTTTCAGAGAGAGCATGAGCAGGGGCAGAAATCCTGAAACGAGGATTTTCAACATATTTACAAGTAAATTATGAGAACCCCTGGTGGTTTGTTTATAAAGCTGTCATCAGTTTGTAAACAAAGCAAGATCTAGAACTAGTCAAAGTTCAACCCGCCCCAAATATTCCTCTGCCCTTTTATTCTGACTTGGTGGGATACCCAACACATCGACCATTCAGAGTCAGAGTAAGCACAATAAAGGCAAACACTTTTCTTTAAACCTGAGGCATTTATTTTTAGTGATTATTTCCACCTGGCAGAACACAGTCTGTGAAAGAAATAAATCCTGCTGCTGCTAAGACCAGTTAGCTATGACACTTGTCAAAGGTCACAGAAGCACACGGAGAGATTTCTTTATTTCTTACTTTATTACAGAGGAATGTGGATCTCATATTCCTCAAAAGATGTTATTTAAAAAATTAAACTTTAATATTATGCAGCAGAATATATTCAGAAAATTTCTCTGTTTATAGAATCCAACACACACACACACACACACACACACACACACACACACACACACTCACTCACCTAGGCAAAAGCAAAGCATAAATTAAATGACATTTCCCTCTAATGTGACAAATCTATGTTGCATAAATTACCAGAGGGAAAATTCCAAATTTATGAATAACATAATGGGCTTTTATCTCTCTTTTTTCTCAGTCAGAACCTTCTCGTGAACAAAAGAGAGCTGAATGGTAATCCCTGTGAAAATAGGAAACCTTATAATTTTTCCAACCTGATTTGCAATTGGAAGGATTGCATGATAGGTAAAGGGGCAAGAAATTATTATACGAACCCCAAAGAAAATATTTTAATATACTCTAGGGAACCACAGAATTGCTTAATTATAATTTGTGGAAATGACTATAATACAAAAACCATAATCATCTGGTATTCTTCTTGTTCTGACAATGTAATAGAGAACTTATAAAGTGGGCATACACTTCATATTCAAACAAAATTGTATTATTCATTAATGTTGGTGAAAATAGCAATTATTTGCTGAGTATTTATTATAGCTCAGCACTTTGTATACCTTCTCTCTTGTTCTCACAGGACTGTGTAATGTATCATAATCAGCGTTTTCCAGTGAGGAAACTGAGGTTTCATCAATGTCATATAGCTAGTGTCATAACATATCAAGCAATGTTACATGCAGGAAGTAGAAAATATGTTAGGTATTTCAAGCAGAAAGCGACTCACTAGAGAGAACAAATGTGCTTACAAAATTGTTTGAAGGGTAGGAGAGATGCAAGTCTGGTGGCTTCTTAGGATTAAATTAAAAATTTGATAACTGGCTTGCTTCTGTATAAATTAGTAAGGAAAAGGGAGGGGGAAATATACTTGTGATTATGTACATAATACAAGAAATAAATTATGAGTAATTTATTATCCTTGATTCTGCAACTGAGCACTAAAGGAGATCAAACTACTGAAAATAGAGTACCCAATGTGACTTAGGTATGGAGTTACGTGAAGCTAAGCAACAACCATTCCATACACCGGGGACCATGAGGAGCTGTCTTATATCCATATGGACAAGAGAGTAGAGAGGTAGAGGAAGATAGACTCCCCTAGACCTGTTTGGAGAAGATATTCCTGGGTCTTGGTGTCAGTATAGTTGCCACATTTTATCAGGAATTGAGCCAAATGTATCCTCTATGCATGCTGGCGGGTCCAAAATCAAAGAATGATGGGCAGAATTCCATAAGCTCAGTTCTTCTCCAATTCTACAGGCTTTCTTCCTTTAGAGAGGAGTGAGTTAGAAAGAATGGTGGAAACATTCTTTCTGTTTAGTTCAAAGAGTGGAGGTCCCTACTTGGGAATACAAACTGAGGAATTAGTGCAGATGAGAGAATGACCCTTGTACATCAATAGTAAAAGCAAAATGTCATATGCAAATTTTTAAGATAATTTATCTTAAACTTTAGTGCTCAGTTAATATCAGTAATGCCATTAATAATCAGCTGAAGGGAAAATATGGAGACTGTATGAATTGGTAACTTTCCTGTATAATAAAGACAATTCAAATAGTTTTTTTAGGTGGTATAAACACCACAGAATGAATGTTATATGGTAAATTAATTATCAAGGCAAGATTGATCATTGTAGTCCATAAGAAATAACATTAAACTTTAAGAATCCAGATCTCTGTAAGATTTATTTTTACAAATACATTTGTTAAATGTGTTTATGATTATTTTTAAAAAGCACAGTAGGAATAGGTCTCTTTTCTAAAGATTTCTGTGGGGTTTAGATTTTTTATATCTCTGAAGTAACATTTAAAAAATCATTCTCAGTTCAGTTTATCCTAAGAATTTCTAAACATGTACACAAGTTGAAATTCTTCCTTTCACCATACCTGGATAATTAAACCCTTACCTTGAAAGAGCATTTCTCCTACCATCTTCCCCAGAGTATGCTGGCACACTTTTGGTTACTACAATTTTTTACTTGCTCCTTGGAATATCCTATCCCTATTCCCTGTGACATATATTCAAGGAACCAGGGCAACTTCTTGCCATTAGCTTCAATACCTTTAACACCTACATTGATAATACCTGTAACACCCTGGCTGAAGACTAAGATTAGTCATCTTCATTCTTTATCACTCAGATAGATCCTTTATGGCTTGGAATTATGACATCTGGGTGTCACAGTGTACTTATTATTTATTTTCAATGGACTAAATACGAGCAGAGGTATGATGGGGAAAGAAGCTTTCAGCTCTTTCTTGCTAATTTCAAGAAAAATAAAGTCATACTCTGAAACCATGATCTCTATCTCCAATTACTTGCATTTTCTTGCAAATAAAAAGAGATATGAAATTTATGGATAATAATGGAGATCAATCAATTTCTCTACACAGCTCAAAATAGGAAATATTGTAAATTGATGCCTCTCATCAAGGAACTGTTCTGGTACTGATGAGATATTCTTGTATTTCCCCGTCAGATTCATATGCACTGCTTTGGCTTTATCAAAAGTATTTATCTGACTAGTTCCAAGCACGCTATGCAGCAACAGAGAGACTATGGCTGTCACCACATGATTTCTAAGCTTTGCTGATTAATCCCACGTGCCAAGCAATGACAATACCCCTCATAGAGTTTCAATGTTTATACAGCCCTTATCTTCATTCTAAGCACCTTTCCTAGCTGTTGATAACAACAACAAAAAAATCGTAGAAAAGGACTAGCCAGAGAAAGTTGGAAGCAATGATGTCGTTTTAAAAAATTGATAAACAGATAGTTGGCTAACTTGATAACTAGATGGGTGTATTGGTAAGTAGATAATTAATTTGATACTTCATAGATGATAGGTAGGTAGATGATGGATGGATGGATGGATGGATGGATGGATGGATGGATGATAGATGATAGATACAGACATCTATTCATACGCATATATACATACATACACCTATATACATACATTAGAGATACTAGAGAAAATTTTACTCACTAAAATTTAAAGGAAGATATCATTATTTTTTTAAAAAAGATAAACTCCTTTAGGTGGATGGTAACATGGTCAAAGACTGAGTTAATTTTCCCCAAATATCCATTTCCCCTTCTTTTTTGATAATAGAACCCTCAGGTTTTAACTGGACTCATGGTTAACAAGAATAATTTCCCAGCTTCCCTTAAAGCTATTGTGTGAGCAGATGAAAAATGCTGCTAAATGGAATTAAGCAGAAGTGTTATGTGCAATTTTTGGGGAAAAATTCTTAAAGAGAGGTAGGAGAGGTCATTCCTTTCTTTTGTTGTTTTCTTCATTGTGCTGATTGAAATACAGATATCTGAAGTTTGAGGAGCCATCTTAAAACATAGAATGGAAACCATACATTAAAGATAATAGAGAAATATTATTGGGAAATTCAGTTACTATTACCATAGCATATTATACAAGCCTGGGACTAAAGTAAGATTTTTCTTATGAGAGAAGGAAATAAACTCATATCTTGTTTAAGATCCTGCTATTGTGGGTTCTCTGTTACAGGCAGCGTAATGAAAGCCTAATGAACATTATGGATTACTAAAAACATATTAAAATAGAAAAATGTGATCAATATACTGTCTTCTATGACTATGGATTTCTGACACTTAGGTATCCTTTTCTA
Organism: Rhinolophus sinicus; assembly: GCF_057876585.1. Taxonomy (NCBI): domain Eukaryota; kingdom Metazoa; phylum Chordata; class Mammalia; order Chiroptera; family Rhinolophidae; genus Rhinolophus; species Rhinolophus sinicus. Next base: position 44,475,536 of record NC_142501.1, on the reverse strand, counting down.
AAAGTGCACAGTGATAGCTATGGGTATGTAAGTTTTGAAGCAGAAGCCAAAAGGGCTTGAATTAATTTGCATAATAAAGAGGAGAGATATTTTAATTTTTGGAGGAAGTCAAGGAAGGAAGAAGAGTAAACAAAAAGATTGAGCAAAGAGGGAGAGAGAAAGTGAAAAAAACACACAAATAAATCCAAAGAAATAAAAAACAAATGAAAAAACAAACTCAAAATCATAAAGCCCATTTGCTGGGCAATTGAAAGAGATTTTGCAAAACAAAATTGCATAATGAAGACTTTTAATGTTTGTTTTGGCTCTGTTAGAAATCTTCTGTCATATTTTCCCTGCACAATCATTCTGGATATCTCACTAAGAATCTTTTGGGTTGAAACCATGATGATTAAGAACAAAAATGGAATATATATGTAAAGCTGTAATAGACAAGGATTTAGTTAGGTCACTAATATCTGAGATACTCTCCATTTTCTTTTTCTTTTTATACCACTCTTAAGAGTGGAACTAGATTTTCTATAATTTCTGTCCACATCACACATAAATAGTGAGTAGATAAGAGAAGAGGCCCAAAGACTAGGGGCTGTAAGCAATTAATGCAGGGAAGATGAGGAGAATCAGCAAAGGAGACAGAAGAGTTGTTGTCAGTCCCGTGTAAGGAGAACCAAGAGAAGTTTGTGTGCCAGATGCAAAGGGAACATGTTTTAGAAGAAAAGTGGTCAATGATGGGAAATGTTACTGATAAGGCAAATTACATGAAAACTGGAATTGACCTTATAATGTTAGGCATTGGATGTCATTGGAGACCCTCACAGGCATACTTTCAATGAACTGGTCGAGTAAATAGCTGGACTGGACAGCAAGAACGAATGAGAAAAGAGGAATGAACATAGACCATCCTGTGGAAGAATTTTGCTGCAATTGGGAGCATAGAAGTTTGGCTGTAGCTGGAAGGGATGCGGGATCAAGAGAACATTGGTTTTTGTAAGATATGACGAATGACTACATCTTTTAATGTTAATGACAATAATTGAATGGAGAAGGAAAGTGATGAGTTGGGAGAGAAAAATGAGGCTTTCAGCAATGACCTTGAGTTGGGATCCAATAACCAACCTGAAGACTTAGTCTTAGGAAGAGCATGGGTCATTGATACATAGTCACAGGAGGGAATACAAAGTATAAAGATATAGATGTAGATGGTTTAGACATGTTTGATGGTGGCAGCATGTAAAATAGCACTTACTATACTTGAATTTTTTTTCTTTCTGATTTTGTGGTTAAGGGCTATCCCTTCCATTAGATTTCAAGCTTTCTTTGGGCTCAGAAAATCCCAAATCAGTGTACCAAATGTATCACTGTATTTTCAGCATAAAGAATAATAGCCACTATTCAATAAATGCCCAATAATGGGTAAATGAATAAATAATGCCCTCCCCACACACACACACACCCACCCACTCACTCACCATTTAAATTGTATCATAGTTCTACCTGGTTAGGAAGTGAATATTAAGTTTTAAAAGTCATCATGCTAGTGAACAGAATGCTAGGAATTCTAAAATTCTAGGCTATTACAATTTCCTAAATCCCATAGAATATTCATTATATATGAGCAAGATAAAGCTTCCTGATTTCCTGCCATGTTTACATCCCTCTGTAAGAAAAAAAAAAAAAAAAATAGCCGCAAGTGCTTCCTTTTACATTTGTGCTACATGAAACCACTCCCTGGTCACAGTGGATTGCCTGGACCTCAAGGCAGACGACAAAAGCTCTTGAAATGAGCCACTATAACAGCTCTGCAAAAGCTGCATCTCTGTTGATGAAAAGAATGAATCTATATTGGATGTAATTACCAAGCACTCAGATTCTCTTCTTCTTGGAGCGCACGAATGAAAGCACAGAAAGAGGAAGGCAACAGTCAAAATACAGAGAAGGCACTAAGAAGAAAACATGAGGTAGATAGCGGTGTAGGTAGAGACCCCATACGTCATACAAGGATAGTTAATACTAAAATAGGGAGCAAGAGATGTCCTCTGGGTAGCTTGCTGGGTTTGGACAATTGGGACAGTCGTTACAGTAATCTGAATGATATTTCAGTGTTTTGTGACACCTGACTGTGCAACTCCTTAGACTGTTTCCTGTTCTCCTTCTTGCAATAACACCCTTTGAACTAAGTTAGTAAGAGTGTGACTCTGTTCATGCAGTCTCAAACGTACTAGTGCATATTATTTATATTGAATTGTGTTCTTCGCGGTACATTGTTTCTGGTGACATTATTAAGCTTTACATTTTTCTTATTAATATCCATACTAATATCAAATCATCAAGCTATAACGTTTGTGAAGCTAGGGCCAATGTCTGGTTAATTTGAAACATGGAGTATAATCGTGTAGCTGTATAATTATAGATTTACTAAATACTGTGGGTATTTTTAATTATTTAAAATATTTTTCTTGTATAAGTATTATTAAATGGACAGATTAGTATGAGTAATGCATTTCAACTTGAAAGTAACTATTATTTTAGTTAGAAAACAAATACTTAACAAAAATTTTATTTACCTATAAAATCATATTTCTAGCTCCTGACTGCTTATCAGAACATGTAGATTAACTGCCATAACATCTTCCTTTTTTCTTTGAAATATCCTGCTCTGTGTCCATCTACTTGAACTTTATCCAACCAAGATCAAACATGGACTGCTGTTTTGAGCTTTCATCTCCTGTAGAATAACTATATCATGACTCTTCCAACGAACTCTCTTTATGTCTACATTATAACTTGATTTTAATGATCTTTCTCAAATATGGGATTTTATTTCAATTTAATTATGAAGGCCTTATTAATCCTCTGTGGTTTCTTTCTAGACACTAGAACTCTTTTCACTCCTTTGATCTTTTCAAACACAATTGAATATAATAGAGTAGATCTTTAAACAAAAATTAATATTTGCAACATAATTTTTGATATTGATAATGATATTAATATCACTTCTGAGTCAAGAAGATGGCACATATAATTATGGCTGCTTGTGCCCAACTTAGCACTAGAAACATCTTGCAGGTCTATTTCTACTTCAGTTGAGTCAAGTGAAAACATTTCTACAATATTTTGTTGGGTTTACTTAAAAACATACTATGAAAATACTGAAAAATATTCTTTGGGAGTATATGTTTTAAAAGGACGTGACCAAGTTAAGAAAAACTGTTTGATAGGGATATTTCCTTTTACATATGAACGGAAGGAATACGGTAACTGTTAAACTTATACTTAAATGTGCAGACCTTGGCCAGAATGAATCTTTCCTAACATCACTGGTTATCTCATCTCTGGATTACCTTTAAGCCATATGCTGTTTATGAGTGAGGCTAAATATATTTTCATTACCAGGTGTGTGAGGCAGAATAATTCCCCCACAAAGAAATCCACATCCTAAACTGTGGAACCCATGAATATGTTAAGTTATATGGCAAAGGGGAATTAAGATTGCAGAGTAATTAAGGTTTCTAATTATGTAACCTTAAAATAGGGAGATGATCCTGGATTACTCAGGGTGGACCCAGTATAACACAAGGGTCCTTGAAAGTGGAGAAAGGAAGCAGAAGAGAGAGTCAAAAAAGAGATATGACAATGGAAGCAGGGTCAGAGAGTTGTTGTGTTGCTGGCCTTGAAGATGGAGAAGGGAGGCCATAAACCAAGGAATGTGGGTGGTTTTAAGAAGCTAGAAAAAAAAATAATAATAAGGAAATGGATTTTCCCTTGGAACTTCCAGAAGTAGTACAGCTCTGTCAAACTTTGATTTTAACCCAGTGAGGCCTATGTTGGACTTCTAACCTACAGAACTGTAAGATAATAAATTTGTGTTGTTTTAAGGCATTAAGTTTGTGGTAATTTGTTATGGCAATAAATAGGAAACTAATACACTGTGTACAGTAGTAAGATAGAATTTCTTTGTTATTAGAGTATTTCTGTAGTGTGTTGATTGGCTAGTTTCTTCTTACTGGGAGGAAATTTTGAGTACTGGGTTATTCAAATATTAAAGTTCAAAAAGAATTCAAGATTAGTATCAACAAAGGATGACCTTACCTGGAAATACAAAGAAACAAAAATATGATAAACTAATCACTGCAGTTTGGTAAGAACATACGGTTGCCATATGTATTTTCAGCATTCCCAATACACCAGTTTATATCACTTATACCAACTTCAGCTTTCTTGCATAGCTTTTGACTGCACAAATTGTTTTTCTGTTGTTGTTGTTTTTTCGCAGTAACCTCCATTATTTTGAGAGAAAATATTTATAATTTGAAGATTTCCATTGTCTATAAGGCTTTCTTCTTGAAGTTCAGGGTCTTGAGCTGATCTCAAGTTGGTCTTAATTTGGCTGTGGCTCTGCCTCCCTCAGCATCTTCTTATTCAAAGTCTCTTCTTGCAGGATTTTCATGAGATATAAGACCTCTTCTTTTCATTAACTCCTGGATTTTGTGTCGTAATTATCCTACTTACAATGGAAAATAAAGCCATTTTAAACTGTTAAATAACACAACAAACATTTATTTGCTACTATTTGTGAAGCATTGTACTACGTTATGAAGAAATAAGGGTAAATATGGCATGCTAAAGTCTGTTAAGAAAGCTCAAAATTTAATGATGGAGCATGCAAAATATTTTTTAAATTGTAGAAGTGGACTAATTGGGGCTTGCATAATGAAGTGTTATGAGAGAACAGAAAATGAAATACGAAGAATAAGTGACCATTTGGACCAAGGGAAGGGGCATTTGAGGCTGAAGAATGCACATATACAGTGGTATAGAGGCTTGTGAGAGCTTGGAAGATTTGAGGAATCATACATGGCAGTAAGGTATACAGTGGAAGTGGGGAACAGAAAACACCAGAAAGTATGCTGACTATCTTTATCTCTTTCTTAGCTTGAAAATCTTGTCAGGTAAGTCTCTCTATCAAATTCTATTAACCACAAATATTCCACCCCTATGTTTAAAGCTAGGTTGACTGGAGAGGTCTGAATAGCTCATGTTAATTTTCAGAAGGAAAGAAGTTTATCATCATGTTGAGACCGTTCTATTTGTGCATCTGATTTAATGATTGACTACTTTGTCAAAGAAATCACTTGGAAAGCTAATCTAGATTATTTAAAATGCAGGGATTCCTTACATGCCTGATTTTTAAAATCCTTCATAATCTAATCTCAGTCTCTTTAGCCTCATGTCTCCTTATTTTCAGCTTGTAGCCTTCATTCTTGGCATGTACATTTTATCCTACTCCAAAATCAAGCCATCATCATTTCTACTCAATTAGCTATGGAATATGAATTTTTAATTTGAATATTTACTACACAAAGCAAACAGTGCTTATCATATAGTAGGCTTTTCATAAGTACTTGAATGCTCAGTTAATCTGACATTCATGTTGCCACCAAAAGAAGTTATTGTTTTTCAATCATTATCTTTTAAAAATCTAAATTCCAAATTTAGAGAAAGCTTTGTAGAATTAATGCTAAAAATAATGAAATGTATTTTTGCTCAAGCTCATATGCAATGCAATGACTGCATCATCATTGCAACAACAACATTACTTTTTTCTAGTGACCCATTCACTTCCTGTTGGATAAAATCATTGAGAGGATGTGACCAGTTAACCTGTGAGCTGGACCTGGCCAGTTGGAGTCTCCTCACCCCCTCCTGTCCTTGGAATATGTGTTTCACTTTCTTTTTCTGCACTGTATCTTTCTATATAACATAAGTTGTTGATTAAAGCAGTGCTAGAATGAATCTGTTAGAAACATTTAGAATAACCGATAGCAGCCAAAGACTTGAACCAGAAACTACAACTTATAATCTCTAGGTCTAATGCTCTCTGCTCTGGACAGCCTCATTACAAATAAAATTCTAAGTCTTTGGTCTTAGAAATCCCAATTACTTACTTTTTTCTTTTTCTTAAAATACGGGTTAAAATATCCAATTAAATCCCTTGAAAATAATTTGATTTTTAAATTTTCCCAACACCTTGGGAAATTATAAAAGCCACATATAAGTACATATTTAAATAGGAATTCAACAGTTTACAATGTATTTCACATCCATTTTCTAACTTGAGGTAGTAGAGAAGGTATGTATTCTCATGCCCATTTTATACCTAAGGTAACCTAGACTCCAAGATGTTAAGGGGTGAACTCAGGATAAGCAGCCAGTCTTCTGTGTTTTCATCTATCACCTGATAGTACTTTCAGGATAACAATCACTTTGGAAATGAAAATAAATCGGCCACACCTCTTGCCTATAATGTGAGCTCCTTGCTGTCTATAAACTATGCGGCTATAGTACTTAAAGTCTCAAATGCATTTTTATCAAGGTTAACAGTGAGTTTTGGTTGGTATTGAAAAGTGTACTCTCCCTTCCATTACTTGCATTCTGGTACTGGTGGGATTTCTAATTTTTTTCTCATATGAACTGAAGACAAAACAAAAGCCAGCCTGACTGTGAGCTAACACGTAGATGGTTTCCTTGGTAACACATATGTGAAAGACTGCAAAATCTCCCCAATTTCCATTCCTACTTTCACAGAGGCTGTTCAGACTGCTAATATGGGTGTGTCTGTGTGACAGCAAGCCATTATGTGTGAGAGTAAGTGCTTATAAGAGACAGGGTGAGGGTGAGGGCAAAACAACGTTCCGTTAAAAGCAAGTATGTAAGAGAAATCAACTCTCAACACTAAGTGTGAAGGGAGGGGGAAACATGAAGCCAAGAGATCTTACTTTGAGTTTTTATAAATGTAATGAAAGGAACACTTAAATGACTATAACAATACATAAAAGAAAACTATGTTCTTTCTAAAATGTAGGTCACAACCCAAAGCTATGTATTTGTGCTCTATTATGTGTCACATTAAAGAGTGGTTATATTCTGGGGCTTACCCAGTAGTAAAATTACTCTTAAGAAGTTCATGAAACTTCCCACCCCCAACTATGCATTCAAAATCTCATACAGTGCTAATAATAGCTAATATTTCTTCATCATCACTATGTGTCAGGTATGTGCTGAGGGTTTTATGTGCATTATTTCAATTCATATCATAGTATATGTCACAATCATTCAGGATGAGCCATTTTTTAGACAGAATAACTGAGGATTAGAGAGGGTATGGAATGAGGCCAAGATCACCCAGCCAGGATATTAGGAGGCCACTGTTTGAACCCAAGTGTCTGACTCCACGCCACACTCTTAACCAGGAAGTAACATTACTGCCCCAAAGTTATGACTATGGTAACACCCACCAAAGAGGAACATGGTGTCCCTGAGGTCTGTCTGTGAGACCTTATCTGGTTCATTTTTTTCCTGGATATTCTCTAAGATCTTATTAAATATTTGAACAAATAAAACAGAACCTGATTTGTTATGATTGTGGAGTTATAACATTATAATTAAGCATGCTTTTGGTAAGCTAGAGAAGGTGGCAGACAAATGCAGTTCATCAGAAAGAGTACGAATAAATTATTGAGATATTTGAAAGGACAGAAGCACAAGGAAGAGTAGAACTCACATTATTTTTAACAATAAGAACAACAAAAAGATTCAGAGAGTCAGGTGGATCACATGCTGGAATGACTAGATCTGAGCTGGAAAGATGCTGTTTTGTTCTGATTTTGAGGACAAAAGTAGAGCTGGACACCCACCTAATTAGTTCTCTATTTGTAATTGGGTATATATGCATGTCTCCAATAACTTAGTGTAATTTTTCCTGGAAAAAAGAGGACAAACATGTATTCTATAAAATCACATGTTAAAAATAATCGAACTTATGAGGAAAAATGTGATTAGTCCGGCCACTCAAAATTTAAATAATCATAACAAGTGAGTTAACCAAAATAATAACTCCTAATGGAAATATTGGAATTTAAAATGATACTTAGTAACAATGATACTTTCAAATTCCTAACAAATACAAAAATACAATAGTAAACATAGCATTTTATTTGAAAAGTAAAATAAGTGAAAAAATAAGGGAAGGAAACTTGGTGGAAGGTTGTAGGAGAGAGGATTATTGAATGATAGAAATAAAGGTGAAAAGCAAAATGATTGTTGTTTGTTATATTTTTCCAGCTTTCTGTGTTTGGAATATTTCATAAATATTTAAAATTAAATATAAATTAAAAATTAAATATAAATAAAACAATTTTATATTGGGAGAATATAGGAAAATAAATGCATAACCCTTACCACAGATTTAATCAGCACACCTTTTGCAGTCAACTTTCTAGAGATGTTGCAAATTTATTCAAGCCATATTGTGTATTTTTAAAATGTAGCTCCTTTGTTTCTCTAAAACTTCTCTCATCTTTCTCATGAGACACTCCCACCTACTGGGTAGAAGTAAAACACACAAACACACACACACACACACACACACACACACACACACACAATTAGTCAAGTCAGTTTCGGAATTTAGTACAATCTAATGATTTAAATATACTGTCCGGTTTAATGTCCCTGCTCTGGATTCATTGTTCAGTCTGACGGAGAGCTCCCTTGTCTCTCTGCTCCCCTTTAGATGGTTCTGGACTGTGGAGGAAAGGAAAATATATGACATCAAGGTATTCAGAGGGTGCTTTGGTCCTGTGCTAATACTTAATTGAGTTCTTGCTGGCATCTTCTGAGCTACACTTGTCTTGATTGAATATCTGGTTATTTTCTTTGCATGGCTAGTACCAAAGTCTGTGTTTAAGAAAATTATGGTGCAGGTTTTTGTTTTAGCCAGGGCTCAGGAGATTACCCTGCTGACTCTCCCTCCTCTCTCTTCCTGTTGCCCTGGAGACATCTCTGAGTGTTCACCATAAACTTCACCCAGTCCTGGCCTGAGGTTTCAGTGCTATAGCCTCTGTGGATAGTGCTGTGACTCAACTACTGTGAACCCTGGCAGGCCAGAGGGCTCTTATTCAGCATGCAGACTTGCGGGGAACTGAGGAAGGATCAAACATGCAACAGAGACACTCCCTCTGCCTAAGTCTCTTAAAGTTGCCTCATGTCCACTGAGGACTACCTGGCACAGGGCTTTCCTCCCAAAATCCTACCCCTGAATCTAAGGGAAAGCACCCTGCCTTGGACATCTCCTTAACATACCAAACATGCCTCCACCTCTCCAAGCCAAAATCTGCAGAGGCTACGAGACCAAGGTTTCCCTGCCTCACTTTCCTAGCTTCTATTATCACATCACAAATCAGTTGACTAGAAATGTTGGGCTTGTTTTTTTTTTCCTTTCTCTCTTGTCAGGACTTCCCTCTACAGTATATCAAAACCTGCTCTCAGATAAGGAAATATTATTTGAGATGTATATTGAAAATATCTTATAGCTGTTTTATATTTTTGCTTCCATCTAAACCTTTGTTTGAAGAAAGGGTTATACAGTGGCACCTAGGTTTTCGAACGTCTCCGTTGACTAACATTTCGGTTTACGAATGCCATAAATTTTTTGGATTTATGGTATCATTAGATAGTAAAATTCATGCTAAATTTTCAGTTTTAGGGGTTGATTTTAAAGATCTGGAATGGATTAATCCATTTTGTGCTCCTTTTTGGGGGAAACCATGCCTCGGTTTTCGAATGTTTCAGATCTTGAGTGGTCTTCCGGAACGGATTATGTTCGAAAACCGAGGTACCACTGTATTTGCATTTGATATGGAGAGAAGTGAATAGAATTGGAAGTTTTGAGGGAGAGCAAACGAGAGCCAAATGGCTGATTTTAGCAACATAAATTAAGGAACATGGTAGCCTTGTGAAGATACAAATGAGTGATTCAGACAAGGGTAGTCTGTAGCTACAATTTATATTGACTCTGGGTAGTGAACACACAATGCAATATATTATGTATTATAGAATTGTACACTTTAAACCTATATAATTTTACTAACCAATATCACCCCAATAAATTTTGAAAAAGAATGTAAATCTTTTTAAAATTAAAAAAAATAATATATTGCAGAATGAAACATAAATGTGGTTAATACCAGGAAATATCATCTCCAAGGAGTCTCAGACATTGACATCCAGATAGAATCTTTGTGTTAGAGACTGGCTGACAATGACAGGTGAAGTAAAGAGAACACATGATAAAGATAGTGTAAAAAAGGTCCATGGTAAGAATGTTGTGGTAAAGACAGAAATATAATCAGCTGCATAAAATATAAAATTATTATATTCACTCTATTATTTATTAAAAATGAATGAACACTTAGGTAGGGCAGTCAAGTCCAAAACGTGGATTTCATTTTGTGAGCTCTTAGAAAACAATGTAAGAATGTTTGAAAAGAAAGGCAGATTCCTGTTTTATAATCAGGGTTTCTTTCCCTCTTAGCAGACAGGGATAACATGCTGCATTGGGAAGATAACAATGTTAATAGATGACAGAAAGAAAGCAGGACCTCTCTGTTCTCATTTTGTTTCTGCTTTTTTTTATTTTTATTTCTGACAAAGACATTAAAATAGAATGGAAAAAAAACAGCACAGAATTTAAAGAAGAGAACAAATATAATAAAACAGTAATTGAAATCAAAGTTAGCCAAGAAACTGAGAAGAAACCTGCTTTCAAGGAATTCAAATATCTGATTCCAATATATAATAAGCTAATTTGCTGAATGAATTTCCAAAAATGATTGTACAGAGTCACGGCAGCAAATCGGGAAATCACCAAGACTGAACAGGGTACCAGAAAGCTGTAAGCAAAGAGGCAAACTTATTGTCAAAGCCAAGAAAATGCTTGATATCATTGTAACAAAGCCACTATAAATGGATTACAAAAGTACTAGTGTGAACCTCCAGTTAGAATATGATGACAAAATGTCAGCATTTTATTTTTTTCTCCTGGGAGATTATTCATAAGCAACAAAGAGATGTGAAACAAAAATATGAAAATCTATTTTTTGGCAAAACTAGGAGTCAACTAAAACTCCAGGTTGGAGTTTTAGAATGGACCAGGAGAGCACAAAAAGAAAGTGGAGGAATAAAGACCCCTTTGGGAAGATTGGCAGTGGCTATAGATTTCAGGAAGAAACAATGAGACAGACTAAGGAGCATACACTGAAGTGGAAAACCCAAAACTATAGTATGTAACACCAAGACAAGGGTGACAGAGAGGAGTCTTTATATTAGGAAAAAAGTCTTCATGGCTACTTATCCTTGTTGGCTATGGATAAGGAAGGCTAAACAATTCTTATACAAACCATGGTCATAGGATGTGGCCCATTCCCTACATGAAACTTCTGAAAATAGCTGATCAAGGGAAAAAAAAAAAAAAAAAAAAACCCTCCTTAAATGAAGAATAATAAAGACAGGGGTGGGGATGGAGGAAGAACAGGAAAAAAAATGACAGATGAAAGACATTGTGGCAGCGGTTACTCCCAAATTTTGCTAATAGAAGAAGAGCTTGAAAAATCAAATGCATTAAGAACTACAGAATTTAAAAAAAAATCCTTGATTGTGTGAACAGGTCCCATACATTTATTACTATTGGAATATTCATAGTCTTTTGTGTTTTAATGGCATTTTGTGCTGGAATACATTTTAAAAATCACTTTGTTCGCTTTATAGATGAGAAAGCAGGATCTGACTTGATCACATTTACACATCAATTTAAGTTAAGGGTGGAACTTGGTCTATATGCCGACATAAGTTTCATATCTAGATGAATGTGTCTCCACAACACTGCGCTATTACTTTCGTCTTTCTACTGATCAAAGTTTTTACCTGGGTAGAATATAATGGAGCCAAAATAAGAAATAATTAATTTATTTGAGAGTAATAAATAATTAATTCCTTATTAATTTAACTTAATTCAATATATATTAAATCAGCACCAATTTTGTGACCTAAACGTTATGCTTAGCACTGTGGGGGATACATAGTTTTGCTTTTATTTTTCTTTCATCTTCAACAAGAAACTTGTAGCTTCTTGTTAAGAGATGGAATTTACAAAAACATTTAGAAAAAATAATACTACACTCTTTAATTTAAAAAAACTTGTTAAATCAATTTTTAGGTACTATGAAAGATTTTAAAAATTATTTTCTTGTGCAGCTTTAAAGACATACATATGCTAGGTCTTCAAGTTTTAATTTTTTTAGTTCAAATTTTTATTTTTCTGGGAACTGCCATCCCCGTCCCTTCTGTATCTGCACAGTTTATGGGAGCAGCCATTTTAAAAGGCAGTGTGTTCTCTGGCCAAATTCATTTGTCTAGCAATTGCCATCTAATCCATGCGTATCAAGCAGGTTTCTTTCCTAGAAATGTTGGTGTTGGTAATGAAAGGATTAAATTAGACCCATCTCTCTCGTGTTGGTAGAAGTTGGAGTTTGGAAACCCAAAGCTGAGCCAGGCTGTGTTTTCCAATGTGTAGAAGGAACAACAAAGAGGAAACTAAGACAGAAATACAGAGAGACGCAAAGAGAACCGATGAAGGAAAGACCTCAGCACTCAGGTCCCAGGTTCCAATTGTTCCAGAGGTTGGATCACAACAGGTTCACTCCCCTTCTCTTGGTTTGGTTGCTCAGTTGTTCCTTGGATGAAATACTTTCATCCCCAACATTCTGCCAATAAATCTTCCTTTACAATGAGGTTCTAAAATTCACAACAGGAAGAGTCCTAACTTATATAAAATAGGTACATTAAAAAAAAAAAGCTGGTCTAACACTTGTCACATACACAAGTAAAGACAGTGTATTAGTGTGGGAAGATTGCTGACCAGAAGTGAGGTCTATATCATGGTCTCAACTCTGCCTGACTAGGGGAGCTTTGATCCATCATTAACCTACCCAGTTGCCTCATCAATAGCATGAGAGAATTGGATGAGAGGCTTCTAAAATTTTCTTAGCGGAAAACTCTTCAAATGAAACCATAAGAATAAAACAATATATTAAACAGATAGAGGAGAAGGGAATGGGGCAGGGGACACAAATCCTCTCTATTACTTCAAAGGGCCCCATGCAGCAATTAGAACAAAGCACTAGGCAATGTCTAAGTCATTTCTAATATCCTATGATTTAAAGAATAAAACACATAAAAGATTTTAGAGAAGTTAAAACTATTGATTAAATTCAAAGAAAAAAAAGCAGAAGAAAAATTCTGGGTTGAAACTAGTCACTAATTATACTCAAAAGCTGCTTTTGAGAAGTGAGAGTTCCTGGGCAGATTCTCATGAAGCATCCACGTGGGAGTGATTCCCGTTTTTCATTGATGGCTGTTAGTCTTCCCTTTATAGTTCAGCTGACAATTTTCCCCATCCACCACCCGTAAAGAAAAAATTGCTAACAGCGTAGAATGAGACTATCTCGATGAAAATCAAGTGATTATTATTATGTCAATTCCCTGATCAAAACTGGGAAGGAATTCTGAGGATGAAAAACAGTTAAAGGGATAAAGAATACAACCCATGCTGAAAATCAACCTTTGAATCACGGTAGAAAAACCAATTGGTATTCTGCTGCTGATATTCACTAATCTTATTTTTCTGACTGTAAGTGAACATTGATTTTCTCCCACGAAGAGCTCCACATATGTTATTTTGAAAATTATATGCTGAAAATAGCTTGAGTTCTCATTTTGTAAAAGCAAACATCCTTTAGACTAAATAGGTCTGCAAGGCTCCCACCCTGTCAGATTAATTTCCCTACACGAGAGATGCTATATCTAATTTTATTCTGTGTGAAAGATAATCTATTCCTTACTTTTCAGTCAATTCTCCAAGTGCCTGAACATATTTGTTTCTATTCAGGTAGCCTGGAAACCTCAGTAGACTAGTGTGTTTCATGAGCTTTTAAGCTATCTATATCTCATTGTTGAACTGGAATAGTAGTAATACACTGTGTTTTCAATTTTTTCACCATCTTTTCTAACCAATATTACCAGTTTGTATGTTTCTTGTTAGCTATCCTGGAGGTAGGGGAAAGGTTTAATGACCCTTTCTCAGCAATACCCACAAGGCAGTGACAGTCCTTCTATAATAGATGGTAGAAAAAAAAGTGCTGCAAAAGGAGCTTGAGGGTAATGCCTAAGGTTAAACAGCAAAATCTTGGCGGGATTTAGGTCTTTAGTGTTTGCTTTTGAATTTCCACTTGATCATATATTTGAGTTTAAGTGAATTTTCAAAAAAAGTGAAACTGTTAGAATTTTGACACTCAAGACTGATTTTTTCCATGTTCTATATCATGGTTGATGGGACAAGAGTCTACCAGTTAAGTGAGTAAGTCAGTCACTGTTTATAACACTATTAAAAATCTCTGAGCTTGAAAATAAGTTTACTATGTAACTAGTTAGTAGGTAAATATAATATGCTCCTATTACATACATGTAATACAAGTAAATATATTTCTTTGATTTCTAAGCTGCACACATTTTTTTTCATGTTTCAAACATTTCCCAAATTGGGATGTCCTTAAGAGTGACGGTGTCATAAAGTGGTTGTTAGACAGTAATTCTGATGCATCGATGACTGAGTCCAGGTGGAGGGCATCAAAGTATTCATTGCAGATTCTTTGAACTTACCTGCATGTTTACATTGTTTCATAATAAATGCTCTTGAAAATTTTATTTAGTTAAATTGAATTAAATAAATCTTTTTAATTAAGATATCATTGGCCCAGAGAACAATGTTTTGAAAAATGTGGACATGAATCGCGCTCAGTCTAAATGTAGTTCATAAGATTTGGACTCTGTACAGGAATTTTAGAAATGCATTAACCAATTTTTTTGTTTATATGATATATAAGACATAATTTTAAAAGTCTAAAAGAGTGCTTTTAAAAAGCATAAAATAAGAATTCCAAGTGATTTTAAAAATATTGTGTCAAAGGTGATTTGGAAGTGGTTTATTTCTTAGTAGTACTGAAAAAGACGGTGAATTGTACAATCAAGCATGCCTTAAGTTTGATAAAATATGCTTCCGAATATTTCCAAAACTACGTGTCAGTAAACAATTTACTGCCTTAAGTTTTATATCCAAGTGTTAGATAAAGACACTAGCTATATTTAATAAAAGTCTATAACGTGCTAAGAACTCTACAGGTATCATTTTATTTACTCCTCAAAATAGAACCTATAAGTAGCATTTCCTCTATTTTATAGATAAGTCATATGAGATTCAGAGAGATTGGTGGCGTGCCAGTTCTGTGGCTAAGGAAGTAGTAGAGCCATAATTCAAAATCAGGCTTTTGTCTGAAGCACTATCCCTACTAAATAAAAGAGACTTTCCTGTGAGAGTAACAGAAAAAAAACCAAACCAAACCAAACCAAACAAACAAAAACCTAAAATTAAACAAACAACAAAATTGTCTTAAACTCCCACCCCCAACAATTCTATGTATTCTATGGATAAAATCTGAACCATCATCAAGAAAACTATGTGGGTAAATATAACTTTCAACTTTAAAAGTCACCTCTAGAACAGTAGGTAGTTTAAAAAAGTGAGCATATATTAGAATTATTTTCTGTGTGTTTTTAAAATACAGATTTTCCGAGTCTAATCCTTGTAGACTCTGACTCAGTATCTCTACAGAAGGGCCCCCGGGCATCTGTCTGTCTTAAAGTTTCCAAGGTAAATTTGGTACATGGTCAGGTTTGAAAACCTCTACTCTGGAGGGGAGAAATTACATGAATGTTAAGAGAGCCTGCGTTCGGATTCCAGCTCTACCATGTTATATAATTTATGAAGCTTTTGGCAAATTGCTATGTCTCTCTGTGTTTGGTGTATTCACCTCTAAAATGTGGCCAATAATAGTACACACCTGATAGGTAGTTGTGAGGATTAAACAAGAGCACAATGGGAAGTACACAATGATGAGAATGGCTGGGGACAAGAAGACTGGTTGGAACCACTTTAGAAGTTCATTGACGAAATAAAGAGAGCTCCGATGGCTGTGGATGTAAAGGCATGACAGGCGCATGGGTCAAGAGAAGTGTGCACTTATGTAAGAAAGAGTCGTTAAAGCCAAATTGATGAAATAGAAGTAGCAGGGTTTGACTTGAGAAATAGAGAGAGGAAAAATAAAAGATGACAGAAGTTTCTAACTTAGAACACTGGTAAAACATTTTTTTATTTTTAAAGAAGGGAGAAGGCTTAAACAGCCATAAAGATAGAAAGTTTATTTTGGAAGTTGTTAAGTTTGAGCTGCTGTAGACTTTCCAGTGGTTTTTCCCTCACATCTTCAGTACATTCTGATTAAAATGTTTCAACTAAAGTGAGGGAGGCTTTTATTCAGAATAAGAGTCAATGGGTGTAAATGAGACAGAAAGAAGTAATCTTTCACTCCTGTGGAGCCTCAAGCACTTTATCACATAGAGTAGAATTCTATACATCTCTATTATAATGATGCATTGAGGATAACAGGATGTCAGTTTGCAGTTTTGAAAAAACTGTAAAAGTTCCTTTTGCAGCAAAACACCATTTAAAATGATCTCATACCTCATCTAGTACTTTGTCACAGTTGGTATTCTACTTATGCAAAGAAGCTGGTTCCTGAAAATTCACAAGACTTTCTCAAGGTTATCTAGTCATGGAGAGAACTAAGCCTCACTACAAGTTCTTTTGTTTTTCTTTTTATATCTCTTCGGCTAGTGATTTTTCTACTTTGCTATGCTGCCTCCTTCAAGATGTAAAATAATTGGATAAAGAGGCATGACTGAGATGGTACAAAATATGCATTTAATGCTCAGCACTGGTAATGTCTGACTCTTGGCATCTGCCTCAAACACTCAGCATCAGTCTTATTCCAATAAAATGAGAATGTTTATTCAATCAATATTGACAAGAAACTTTGAAATTCTTCTTTAACGAGCTTTTTAATTAGAGATCCCCCTTTTTTCCTAGTGAATGACTAGCAAAACAAGAACAAAATAAAACAAAAATTATCAACTCATATCAAATGCACATTTGCCAGGTTTTGTTTCCTGACAGATGACCATTATTATTTGAAAGCATATGGGTATAAGTATTTGTTGGACACAGTCAAATCTCATCTCTCCCCCTCATTTTTCACCACCTTTATTATTTAAATCTCTTTTTTACATTTATCGTACAGGTTTTCTTGATGCTGTCTCCTTTTTCTTTAAGACTAATTTCCTGAATTATAAGGAAGAATTGGAGCATGAGGGCATATTTTTCACTTTCACAGGTCCATATAATTAATGCTTCTTAGTATTAAAGTTATTTTTGTGTTTAAAAAGATTTCTTTATTTCTTGTGGTGTAGTCAAGAAGATATTCTGAAACCATATCTTAGATCTTTTTGCCAACTGTGGAGTGATATATAAACATTTCAGTGCTTTCTTTAATAGCAATATTAACATCAGTACCTAAAAATGATTTTTAGCTATATCCTCTTCTTTAATATTCAGAACACTATGACAAAACATGAAGCAGAGCTATCATTATGAAATCTCATTTCTCAGTTCTAAGATTTAGCATTTTCTTAGTATACAAGGCAATTGAAACATGAAATGGAAGTAGAAGCCACATACACATTGAAATGGAGAAATTGCCTCAAACCAAAGAGAAGCAGATGGAAAGGTCCCAGAGGAGCTTTATCCTAAAGGGAGAGGTACAACCTGCCATTTCCACTTACTGTTTCAAAACTGCACGCTAACTAGGACAGACATTTTGCAAAAGCTTTGAAACAAAAATACCTATTTAAAAATTATTTTCACATCTTTTAACAGGTATTCTGTTTTTAAAATAGTACTAAATTTATTTATGATCAAGTGAAAAGTATTCAGTGTCTCCAGACATGTTAATGGTTATTGTTCTGATTTCTACAGATTTTTATCAAATATCTTTGGAAATCAGATAGGTGGGTAAAAAGAACATGCTTCAACATCTTTTGATACCTTTTGGGGTCAAGACTCTATAATTTATCCTCTATAGCTTCTGATCTGGTCTCTCCTTTATGTTTATAACCCCCTCTTCCCAAATATCTTTCCCCTTTTCCAGAGTGATCTTTTGAAAACAAAAAGGTTGTCATGGGCTTTTTCATGTCTTACTATTACAAATCATCATAAATTCATTCATTCAACTAATAGTCATTGAAGGCTTTCAACTGCTAATATCCATCTGGGTAATATAGAGGACTTAAAAGATTAGTAATTAGTAAAAGACCTAAAAAATACAGTGTTTTCTTTCAAAAGATACAATTTAGTGATAAAGCAAAGACAGCTACCTCTACATTGTGTAGTACTTCATTATTAAAAATGTCTTCTTTATCTTACTCAAGTTGATTGGTACAATCTCTGTGGTAAGGAGAACAACAGATACATTCATTCATTTATTCTCTCCATATATATTATTGAGCGCTCACAACGTGCCAGGAAGTGAAGTACGTTCTTAGGCTAGGAAAAAAGACATCCATATTCTTGAGTAGTTCAGAGTTCAGCTAAGAGAAAGAAAAGAGATAACAATGCTTGTTCTGTGTCATGGGCTCCATGGGGTGTGCAGCAACTTGTATGAACTTGGAGGACGAGGAACTAACCATTCCAGGCTCACGTGGGTTTGAATCCAGGCTCTACTCCTCAGCAATCGTGTGACTTTGATCAGGAAGCTTAACTGCCTTAAGCCTCGATTCCTCATTGGTAAAATGCATCTATTTCGTATAGCTATTCTGAGGACTAAATAAGGTAATGCAGGTACAGTGTGTGACACATCAATCAGTAACTAGCTCATTACAGCTCTAAGAACATGTCAATCTACTTGAAGTATTTCTCTCTTTCCCCAGCTCCATCTCTCCTTAAGTGTTTTGTCTCAGCACTCAAAATGTCAGACATTTTGCAAGTTGAACAGCAGCATGCAATGAACTGGAGAAAGAGAAACAGCGGAAAGCAGAGTCAAAAGAGCCTAGGGAACCATCAATCACAAAGCCATCTTGCCTTAAAGTGAAAAGTACAATTCCCTAAGATTCCGGCAATACCCATGACTGAACATCCTGCAAATCTTAGCAAAATAATAAATATGAAGAAGCCTTGTGTATTCAGTTGACTGAGACCAAATGAGAGGAAACCTCTGATTGAGAAGGAACAAAAACCAGGATCTCTTCCCTTTCAATTGACATCATTATTAATAAATATTTGTGAAGACCCAGTTAATTCTCAAAAGATCAGAACTGGTATGATTCAGCGTTGGTAGCTTGCTCGAAAGAAAGATTGTTCTTTAAAGCTTGCAAAGCCAGCAATCAATGAAGGTAAGAGTTGCAGGAGGCAGTGATGATGAGTAGAAGGGTCAATTTGTTCAGGTTTGTAGGGGATAAAATCTGATGCTAAAATTCCCAATGAAATTTTTTTAAAAAGCCACCAAGAAAGAACAAAAGAATATTAAAGCAGATTTTTTCAGTGTTCAGCCTGTCCAGCTTCTTAGAGAAAAAAATCAATTTTTAAGATTAGATTTGCAGAAATGAGTAATAGAAAAGAGGATAGAGGTCTCTTTTTTAAATGTCTGTGTCCTGTTTCTTCAAGTGTGTTCTAAGTTCCTGGAGGACAGCAACCACAAATGTCCTCTATTCTTCTGCAGTGCCTGGAATAAACCTGATAGAGTGGGGTTCAACAATAAGTCCTGCTTGGCTGGTATCTATACATAGAAGATAAGCAAAGCACAGAACACATTTATGATTTTAATAAGAACTTACTTTGACATGACTTTTTCCAGAGAAAAAGCATAAGGACAGAAAAAAGAAAAGCCATATCTTTTTATTTCATTTCACTTAGCATAGAGACTGGCCCCCAGTGAATACGTACTTAATGTTTGTGGAAGGTGTTAGTAAGAAAAACAACAGCATAGAGGTAAGTGGGCAAGTGATGCTGCATTTCTGTTGCCTTGATAAAAAGAAACATGGCTTCTCACTCCAGCAGGCATCCTGGTGGTGGCGGCAGCAGCAGCAGAGGTGCTGCCAGCAGCATTTTATTAAAATAGGACCAGCAATCTACAGATTACAAACCGTGACCTCCTGAATGGTGTGAGTCACCTCTTCTATCTCAGTGCTAGCAACCAGCTAGGCCCTTGACAACACATGGGGAATTGATTGAGCCATTTATGGTAGTTTTCCTGTTTTGTTTTGTTTGCTTTTTTTAATTTAATTTTTTAACATTTTTAAAATTAGTTTCAGGTGCACAAAACAATGTAATAGTTAGACATTTATCATTTATATCCCTCACATAGTGACAACCCCCCTCCCCCCATCCACTACCCCTCTGATGTCGCACCCAGCTATTGCATTTCCACTGTCTCTATTCCTAATGCTGTACACTGCTTCTTATAAATATATATATATATAAATAAATAAAATTGTAGTTGACATTCATTATTGTTCAGCTTCAGCTTCAGGTGTACAGTGCAGTGATCAGGTATCTACATCATCACTGAGGTGGTCTCCCTAATGAGACAAGTGTCCATCGGATACCCTACAACATTTTTACATTATTGATTACATTCCCCAAATTGACTTTCGTATCCCTGTGGCAATCTTGTGGTTACCGACTGTGCTTTCTAATCCCCTCACCTCCCCCCTTATTCCCTCCCCCACTCCCATCTAGCAACCCTCAGTTTTTCCTCTATGTCTCTGAGACTGTTTCTGATTAGTTCATTCATTTATTCTTTTCTTTAGATTCCACATATAAGTGAGATCATATGGTATTTGTCTTTCTCTCTCTGACTTATTTCACTTAACATAATGTTCTCTAGGTCCATCTATATTATTGCAAATGGTAAGATTTCATTCTTCTTTATGGCTGCATAATACTCCATTGTATAAATGTACCACAGTTTCTTAATCCAGTCGTCTACCAATGGGTATTTCGATGGGCAAGACGTTTCCATGTCTTGGCTATTGTGTATAGTGCTGCGATAAAAATAGGGTTGCATAAATTTTTTTGAATTAGAGTTTTGGATAGTTTTCCTGTTCTTATCTCTTCCTTATTTGCCCAGTTTCTCTATGTTTAGCTGGAATTATTCCATTATCCTAAACAAGTAATCAAACAAAAATTCCAATTTTATTTAGGTTATGTCTTTGTAAGTTTGTTGCCTACCCTTCCTGGTTATAATATGACCTTTGGAAAGGAAGTCCCTGTGCGATATGAAACATGGATCTACCATCTACTTAGAAAACCTCACATAGTAAAGGTCTTGAGGTTATGATGTGTTCATCCTGGATTCAAGGTGGGATGAGAGTGTCAGGAGGACCGTTGGAGAGATGTTACAAGCCAGAATCTAGTTACATGAGAAATCAAGTCTGTTCACAGAATTCATTCATTCAATCAATATTTATTGAGTTCTAACTGCGTGGCAATGTCCCGGATTTGTGCTAGGCACAGAAAGCCGTGATCTCTGCCCCCAGAGATGATAGACAATGAGCAAGTGATGTAATCATCTCAATGAATACTGTGGAGGTGTGTTACCATGGGGTCCTAACCTTGTTCAGGGAGGGAGGTCAGAGAATACTTCCTTAGGAAAAGCATATTTGTGCTGAAACCTGAAGCGTGAGTTGAGCTGCATTAGTGTGGGTCAAAGAAAGAATAATGAACCATAGTTAAGAATAGGGGGATGGTTTTAAAGGCAACATAGTGGGTCACATGGGTTGTCTTCTGCATTAGCTTGTGTGGATGGATATCTGAGACTTAAAGAACAATGTGCAAAACAAAACAAAACAAAAAACGGTAGTGGGGGCTACGGGGGCTAGTATAGAAATCTGTAATAGCTGGCAACTGTGCTCCAAAAGAGACAATGTCTATTGTTTCCACATTGAAATTATTATTATCTATGGCTTTGTAGCTAAGGGGCACAGTGCTATTTCTTTAGGATCCATAGACGGTGAAGATTAGTGAACAGAAGGGCTCGCCTTTGGTAAGCAAGTCAAACAAGGATAGGGAAATAGTCAAGATGATAGTGTGACGATTGTAAATAGAATGTCCATAGGTACTCCCAGAAAAAGCTGGGAGAAATGTGAAAACTGTTATGTGGAAGATTAGAGTGGATGGTATAAGTGAAATCCTGCATTATGATTCTTATAGTAAGTTTGTTGGCATAACTTAGACACACAGTTTTCCCTTATGACCTGTAGACTTTGGGTTTCAGCTTGTTTTCACTTGCCCTCACCTAAAAATGCCTCTGGAAACTGGTACACCACTGTTTTTTTAGGAGGTGAAATTAATTACAGATGGGTTAAATGAACTAACAGAAAATTCTCCTCTAATTACTAGTATTTGGTTTTGTTTGGGGGAATACTTAATCCCTAAACATTGTTGGGTAACATTAACTAATTTTTCCATTACTCTCCTTACCAGATCCCAGTACATGGTTGACACTTTTAGATACCATGTAGGTTTTGCTGCCCTCATAAATGTGGCCCTATAGTAATAAGGAAACACATTCAACAAGATGCTTTGTCTAAAGTGGTTGAGATAGTTTAGTAAGTAGGGAGTGTCCATAAAGCAATGCATTAAATCTGTTATGTTCTAATTGGGTTCTTGTTGTTTCAGTCATTATCATAAATATCATACTAATGAATATTCTAGACTTGGAAAGCCATAGAGCCAAGGAAATTTATGAGAAAAATAACAAAGTCATGATAGTCAAAAAGTCAAAAAATAACAAATAACAAAGGCACAAACAGATAGAATGCTGACAAAGTATTCTGGGCTTTATCTGAAATTTTTATTTGCCCTGTCACATAAAATAGAATGTATCACAGTTATTTCATTTACAGAAGGCCCAGATTACAGGTAAAGGTTTCATTTTAATGAATGCCATCATAATGTCCATTCCTATATATCTAGGTAATTTTTACATTTCACTGGAAGTCCATAATAAATATATCTAATTGATATGGGCTCAACAGCCACTTTTGAAGTGATAAATTTATTTAATATATATATTCACATTTCTGAATATTTTAAATCATCTTTAATAATATAATTATTCTCTATACCTGTATCAGAATACATATACTATGTGAAATGTTCTTTTTTTTTTAAAGATTTTATTGGGGAACAGTGTGTACTTGCAGGACTTTTTTCCAAGTCAAGTTGTTGTCCTTTCAATCTTAGTTGTGGAGGGCGCCATTTAGCTTCAAGTTGTTGTCCTTTCACTCTTAGTTGTGGAGGGTGCAGCTCAGCTCCAGGTCCAGTTGCCGTTACTAGTTGCAGGGGGCACAGCCCACCATCCCTTGCAGGAGTTGAGGAATTGGTTGAGAGACCGTGCTCCAACCAACTGAGCCATTTGGGAGCTCAGTGGCAGCTCAGCTCAAGGTGCTGTGTTCAATCTTAGTTGCAGGGGGCGGAGCCCACCATCCCTTGAGGGACTCGAGGAATTGAACTGGCAACCTTGTGGTTGAGAGCCCACTGGCCCATGTGGGAATCGAACCGGCAGCCTTCGGAGTTAGGAGCATGGAGCTCTAATCGCCTGAGCCACCGGGCCGGCCCCAAATGTTTTTCTGAACGTAGCAATTTTAAGGTTATTTTTTCTTTCAAGCATGGTAATTAAGTGGGGAAGGTTTTCAAAAATTATTTTTATTTTCTTACTTTGTTTGTCCTGGTAGCATTTATAAAATAAATAGCTTCACATTTGGAACTAAACCATGCAGTGATTGATACTGAATTGCTTCCATTCTATGGTGATCCACATGGTTCAAACATTGAATCCTCTTCATCGGTGAATTTCCTGTACCTAGCACAGAACAATTGCTAATGTTAGTTGAATAATTTCAACAAACGTGTAAGTTCACATCTTTCTATGAACAGTAAATTATTTGATGGTAGGAACTTAAAAATGATGATTTCTTTCTGAAGTACCATGTTGCAAGCTTGGCTTAGTTCAGACATGGCATCATTAGTAAAACAACTGTGTTTTGTCGTCACACAAAACTGACAACAGATTGTGATGTTATTTGTTTCATCAATCCAGAGCAGACATACTTTGCCAATATGAACCAAATGGTGTGTAAATCCTTGGAATACTATCAACACAACATTTGGAAGCAGACATTATTAACACCAGGGCTACGTAACCCCTTCCACTTTCCCAAGAAATCACTGTTTGAAAATGAACTGCACACCTAATTATTGCAGATACCTTCTTCTATGAATTATAGTTATAGACTCATTTTTATAAGTTGATATACCTTAATAACTTTTTTATTTCCTTCCAACAATCTCCAGTTTTGGTCGAATTTACTTCTAAATAATTGTTTCATACAATCATCATTTCCCAACTGGATCACCAGAGCTCTGGACTTCAAGATGATCCTTCTCTTATAGACACTCCATGTGTAGCCACTGACCTTTTAAAATCACAGGTATGATGTCGTCATCTACCTACTTAATACATTTTATTACCCCCTCTCCCTTTACTCTAAGAATCAATTCCAAACATGGCTTATAGCAATCTTCATGGCTTGGTTCCTATTTATAGATATTTTATTTATTTAAAAAAGTACACACACACACACACACACACACACACACACACACACACACACTAGTATAGTGCCAAAAAAAAGTATACACATTTTAAGAAAGGAAAACTGTATTAAAATTGTAATACTCAATATACACCGACAACAAAATGGAATGTAAGTCACGTTTGACTTCTGCAATTACAAGAGGTGCTCAAAGTGGTTAACATCAGCATCCAGACACTTCTGATTATAGTGAACTACTGCTTCAGCAACGTTGACCAAAGTGGCCACTTGTATACATTTTTTTGGCACCCCCAGTAAACTATGCTATGATTAATAAGACACTATTTGTCGTCTGGGAGCTTATACTCTTATTATATATATGGACAAACAACCAGGAAATTACAACAGAGTAGGATAAGTATTATGAGAAAAGTAAGTGAAGATAAGTATAAGGTGCTGTGAAAGCAGCAAAGGGAACCACCTTACGTAATAATGGGAATGTAATAAGAGGATTTCTGGAGGAGATTTTAAAGAATCAGTAGTGGTTCATTAAGCCCAAGGCAGGAGGAACATCGAATTACCAAGAAGATGAGGTGACACATGCAAACACTGTAGTGCAGAGAATGGCTGGCATGCTTGGTTTAGTCTTAGCTGTTTTCCTTTTGGCGTAAATTGCTCACCAGGAGCAAAGTACTCACAGGTATCAGGAGTTCTACTTTTTATGAGGTCAAGCTCTATCTTTGAGAGTATAGTTGGGGAGTCGGCTTAGGTGTGGATGTCTGTCAAATTCTGAGATTTGATATTAGGAAGTCATTTGGATGTAAACTATGTCCTCCAACTTGGTCTTTACTAAGGTTATGCTGCAACTTTCCATTTGCCTTATCCCTCAATTTTTTCAAAATCTAAGTAAAACGGACTTTCTCAGAGACCTCCAGTAAAGTCTAATTTTTAAAAAGCACTTATTCTGTGCCTAAGCTGCACTCTGGCTGAATCAAAGGCTCTTCTTCATAAAGCGACACATGAACAGACCCTGAATTTCCTATATCTTGTTATATATTTTGCTTCAGCAGAAGGCAAAAAATTTGGCTCATGGTGAAGACAAAAAAGGGTTTAATTCCATCTACTGCAGCTTCTACTGGCTGGCTTGGTAGCAGAGTCTATGCATGAACTTGTACTTCAATATTTGTGTGTGCCTGATACATGACCATTTGGCTGAGTTCTAACTCACTGCCTTGCCTGTTGACAATCCCCTGGCAGTTCTCAGACCTGGACCATTTCCATGTTTGCTCCAAACATTTGTTTCGAGTTCTTTCCTGGTCCTCTTGAGACTAACTTTTCATATATCTGCATTCCATCACTCCCACACACCTGGCATAGTAAAATTGGAGACATCAGCTGTTATGTTGCTTTTTATAAAAGACAGAATGGCAGAGAGGGAAATACCAGGGACTTTACCACCAAAAAAGTCTTGTTTGAATTATACCCAGTGTTTACTAGTTTCATGACCTTGCAGTAGTAATGGCAGAGCAGTAGTAATGGCAGC
The DNA here is from genome assembly GCF_057876585.1 of Rhinolophus sinicus. NCBI lineage: Eukaryota > Metazoa > Chordata > Mammalia > Chiroptera > Rhinolophidae > Rhinolophus > Rhinolophus sinicus. The sequence goes on along the minus strand of NC_142501.1, from coordinate 44,449,558 downwards.
AACAAATTACTGAGTGTCTGCTATGTGCTGGACATTTGCTAAGATATGTTACTTCTAATATCCGTCAACCAGATACACAAACCTTACAAGTAGGTATATCATCACTATTAGATGTGAGGAAGCCAAAGAGGCTATGAATGACACATGTAGTGTGCTTTAGCATAGTAAAAATGATTGCTTGTCTTGCCTTCCCATTTTAAATTTATTTTTATAATAGTTTTACATTTAAAAGGCTTAAAAATCATAATGGTAAAAAATGAATGCTCTAAGAAATCTTGGTCTCTTCCCTGTCCCCATTTATCTCATTCCCTATGATTCACTATACAAATTATTTTTTGTTTCTTATTTATCTTTAAACTATGTATTTATGCAAATATAAGCAAATATATATACATTCACACACATATTTTCCCCTTTTTTTAATGAAATGTGGTATAATGTTCTCTATAAAATATCACTGTCTTTCAGTCACTGAAGCCTAAAATCTTTGTGTCAACCTTGACTCCTCTTATCTCTAATTTCCAACATCTGATATTTTAAACGTTTAATCTTTAATAATCTTGTCTACCTTCAAAATGTAAATATTATGACCTCCCCTACTCTGGTCCAAACCACCATCATCTCTGCTCTGGATTGCTGCAATAATATCCTCCTCATTGGTCTCCACACTGTAGTGCCTGAACCTCCACCATCTAGTCTCATATTTGTCAGAATAAGTCTTTTAAATACTAAGTCAGATCATGTAATTCTGCCCCCGAACCAAAAAAAAAAAAAAAAAGGAAGTGACCCCATTTAACTCTGAGTAAAATCAAAATTTATTACGCTGACATGTCTGTTATCTATTACTCTGTAACAAACCCCCCCCAAAAAAAATAGTTAGTGGCTTAAAACAACAGCGATATATTTATTCATGATTCTCTAATTTGGACTGGGTTCAATTGGGAAGTTCTTCTGCTGGTTTTCCCTGGAGTCTCTCATCTGGCAGTTTCACTCGGAGTGTTGACTGTGATGCCTTGGTTCTTTTTCACGTGGGCTCTCCAGTAGGATCATCAGGACATCTTTACATGGCCTAGTTATTTTAATGTTTTCAGAAGAGCAAGTATGAAAGTGGCAAGGCCTCTTGAGGCTAAGATTTCGAACTCAGAAAACATCACTTTGCTACATTCTAATGCTCAAAGCAAGTCCAAAACTCCAACTTAGATTCAAGGTTGATAGAATACGCTTTATTTATTGATGGGAGGTTTCAATCTACCACAACTGGCCTATAAAACTTTCATGATCAGACCTCTGTTATCTCATCACTTTTTATTCTTCCCCACACTTGCTCTGCTATAGCCTCACTGCTAGTCTATTCATTAATCCTCGTGAAGACCAGGTAGTCTAGCTGAAGGGAGGTTTCCTCTGCATGGACCAAGGTCTGCACATGACTAATTCCCTCACTTCCATTAAATCTTTGCAGATATGTCCCCTACTTAACGAGATACACCCTTTAAAAATGTAATTTAAATTTGCAATCGAATTCTAGAAAGTTTATGAAAATGGAAAACAATGTAGCAGAACAAAGCTGGAGGCATCCATCAAAACTTATTATTAAGCTAATTAAAGGGACTGGTGTTGTATAGGAATGTGGAACTCAGAAACAGACCTACACACATATAATGACCTAAATTATGGTAAACTTGCTACTTCAGTTCAGTGGAGAAAGAAGGGACTCATTTAAAAATAGTGCTATTGAATATTCACATGGGAAAAAAATAAACATTGACCTGTTTTGCACACCATACCAAAAATTTAGTTTGAGATGGATCATACACACAAATATGAATGTAAGTCATACGACTTCCAGACGCAAAAGGAAAAAAGAGGAGAATATCTTCATGGCCTTAAAGCATGTAATTATTTCTTAAGCCATAGGCTGGGAAAATATATTTATAATACATGAATCCAACAAAATGACTTGTGGCAAGAATATATAAAGAACTCTTCCAAATCAATAAGGAATAGACAAAGCACTTGAATAAGCACTTCACAAAAGAAGATATCTAAATAACCAATAAGCATATAAAACAATTTTATATCATTAGTCATCAACAAAATGCCCATGGAAACCACATTGGGGTGCCACTATACCCCACCAGAATGGATACAATCTAAAGAATTGACAATAACAACATTTTAAAAGATGTACAATTTGGAACCCTCATATATTGTATGTGAGTGGCCATGTAGCCAATATAATAAATATTTATGTTCACCAAAAGCCCACATAGAATATTTACAGCAGCACTATTTGTAATCTAGCCATAATTGAGAAATGGATAAATTGTGGTGTCAATGGAATATTACATGTTGATGTAAAATAGGAAAACACTATTACTACACACAGCATGGAGGAAAGAATTCAGACACAAGAATAAAAACTGAATGATTCCAATTAAGTGAAGTTCAAAGCAGGCAAAATTAATCTATGACATTAGAGGTCAGAACAGTGATTACTTTGGGGGAATATTTTCTGCTGGGGGACACAAGGGATCATTCTGGGGTGCTGCAACCTCCCACTGCTGGTAGCCTTAGTGTGCTTCATCATTTCTCATTGGTTTCCCTTAACTCCTCTCCCACTTTTATAACTAGTCCCTTCATTCATTTATCTCTCCCCAATCCTTTTGAAGGAGCCAATTATTTCTGACAGAGATCTCACTGAGAGCACTGCCCTTGCCCACCCTAGACTGCTGTTAAGACTCTCCCAGCTGCCACTAAAATCTCCCCCTCCCCAAGGTCCTACTTTGCCTGGTCCGTTGCTCCATGGGTCTCTGCAGTAGCTTAGAAAGGGGGTATCCCCTCTCCCATGCTCAGTCAGTGAGAGTAGAGATTCCCTCTATAGGCATTTTTTTAGTTTTGTTTTTTTAAATTAAAACTCATTGGGGTGACAATGGTCAACAAAACTGCATAGGTTTCAAGTGTACAATTCTATAACAAATCTTCTATACATTGCATTATGTGTAGGCATTTTAAGGTCAGAGAGGTTTTGCTTAGTTGTAGCCGGAACATGTTCTTTTCCCATAGAACATTATTCCAAAAGTGGGTATTCAAAATCTTAGATTTGATTTTTTTTCATGGTAATTTGCTCTTCTTATATCTTTTTGAAGTTATAGGAAAATGCCATATAAATTATAATCTAATATTGCAACAGAGATCTTTGTTTGAATAGTTATAAGTGCACTCTTTTTCTTATTTACATTAAGCATTCCTATTTGCAATATTAACATAGTTTAATCATTCTCAATTTGCTACATTTTACATGCTTTTGTAAATTAGTTTTACAGTGGGATTGGGGATAAATAAGCAATGTATGAAATATCTTAGTGATATATATTGGACCCAATATGTTATAGAATTAAACTATATATCTACTATAGGCTATCAATATAATTTCTGATCTAGTTTTTATTATTATTATTATTAGAGAGATTATATGATCACTAACTGCCATTAAACAATAATTCAAAGATTTTTTTTCATGTGAGAAGCAATTCAGCTGGAAATCAATGCCAGCAATTTCATCGATCCTTGTGCCTTACGACTTCGGAGTCATATCTAAACTTACTACTTGTTTGGGTTGTTCGCTTTGTTGTCATGCCCAGAGACTCATGGGCCTCACACATTTTGGTTCTACTACTTTAGAACATGAATGATTGTCTTACCTTTTTGACATACTCCCCAAAGTGATTTTCTTGTACGTCATGTAGTCTACATTTTAAGGTAGACCGTACCAAGTATGTTATCAAAATATGTTGAAAATCCTTCTCGCTGCTCTCACATGAATCTGAAACAGGAAAACAATGACAGAAATACATTTATTTATACAGACCGATTAATCTCGGTTATGTTTTTTCTGTTTTACTTAATCTCCACCTACTGTTTTCCTTCTAATTCCTCCCCTTCCCCTTCCCCTCTTTCTCCTCCTTCTTCTTCTTCTCCTCCTTCTCTTTCTTCTTCTTCTTCTTCTTCTTCTTCTTCTTCTTCTTCTTCTTCTTCTTCTTCTTCTTCTTCTTCTTCTTCCTCTTCCTCTTCCTCCTCCTCCTCCTCCTCCTCTTCTCTTCTCCTTCCCCCTCCTCCTCTTCCCCCTTTTCCTTTTTCTATTTACTTATGCTTTTCACTTTCATGTTTCTGGTTTGTATTTCTATAAGCAAAAAAATTCTTATAGATTTATTTACTTTATTGGAACAATCTAGAAACTTCTAACTGGGAAAGAATTGCTGTAGTCCAATCGCCAACTCTTTCCCCAATTAATTTACCTATTTTATTTCTCACTATTGCAGGGGTTTGATAGGTGTCAGTCAGCTCTCTCTAATGGAAAATTAATTTGCCCTAATGTTTTTCATTTCAAAGGGATATTAGCATTTTAATGAAAAAACTCACATAGATGATACGCCAATGTAAAGGAATTAATCCTATAAATGGAGGTCTCAAGTTCTGTGGCAAATCAGCTGGGACATTTTTCTTTACATGACCTCCTTTCCCTAGCACTCCTCAAATCTAACAGGTTGCTCATGCTCAGTCTACAAGGATATTACCCATCTCTTTTCTTAGGTTAAGGATGCGTATAGATGCCAAACACGTTTTGATTGGAATACAGTCTAAGACATATTACCATGGTCAGTTATTTGCTATGCATAAGGCATATGTTAACTGTAATTTACTCACTAATAGATGGCAGTTACAAGATTTGGATTAGAAAACCTGATTCTGAACTCTGCCTGTAATACCTCTCAACACAGAAAATACTATCGCTAGTTCTTCTCAATTTATAATTTTTAATAGTTTTGCAGGTAATTTTTATATCAAAAGCTTTCTGATTGTCAAGAAGTCAACATGCTGTCTATTCCCAGTCAACAATTTAAATTGGTAATTAGAAAATTAGAGGTAAATAAGATTTCTGAAAATACATGTGTATACCTAGCTATCTGAAATTATTTCATTTACTACAACAATTTTTCTGCCACATAACTTTTAGCACATATTTATTTTAATTTGTGATATTCCTCTTATAGATTTAGGAAACTGAAGCCAAATAGTCTTTTGGGGGGTGGGGTGAGGAGTTGTCTCTATTTATGTTATAGAAGGAGGTTATATTTTCTATACTGATTATTTTCAAAGAAAGTATTATAATACACCATTTTCCAAGCCTTTAGTGTGTACGAAATATCTGTAATTCTGAATAAGCCAAAGAATACATTTATATTGTGTAAATGGTACAGTTGAAACCTCTGTGCACTGTACTCTGGAGCTCACGGAACAAAGAGCTCAATTTGGGCCAGAGGTGATTCTGAAGGACACACCAACCCCAGTGCATTTTACTAGAATGATTTTTACCTGACAGAGTAAGAGCTCTGTTGCAAGAAGTGAAAATACTAATTAATTCTTTTCAAGATTAGGAAAAGTACTGATGACTTGTTTGTTCAAATTGATTGAACTTAATATAGCTAAGATATTTTAAAGCCTTAGAAAGCTAACTTCATTTTAAAAATTATTGTACATATTATTTTTCTTTCCTGTTTCCTTAATGACTAAGAGCAGGAGAGATTAGACTAGAGAGATTTAGAAAAACAAGTTGTTATCACACTAAGAGGCACCATGTTTTTTCTGCACTTGTTCAGGTTTCTAGAAAATTAACTACAGCAATTTACTGAAGCCATAAGCACAGAATTTTTAACAAGAGCAACCATAAAGATGCACCTTAAAGCATGGGATAAAAGGGAAGACTAGTGAACACCTCAATTTATGCTAAAGATTTTCCTTTGTGAATAAAAATGTGTTGATTAATTAACTGACTATGTTGGACAAAAAGGTAATAGAACTGAGTGAGAGAATTGGGTGCAGAGATAACAGCTCAGAACAAATCCATCAAAAAGTCACACAACCATATAACCTGATAGTCACACATACCTATCACATGAGTTCAAATAGATATTGTTACTTAAGTCATTTATTTTCAACATTTTAAAGGATACATTTTAAAGCACATTTTTAAATCAACTGATACTAATACCTGGGATTTCTTACAATCAGATTCTGTTTGTTGTTGTTTTTTTAAGTTAAAAGGAAATGTTCACTGTAAAATAAATAAAACACATAAAATATAAAGTAAAAGTGACTGCTCACTATTTAGTAACTATCATAGAAACGCATTATAACATTTGAAATTGCTACAAGTATCGTTATCTAAGATGCCTGCTTGTTGAAATATGCATATAAAATATTCCAAAGAAATGAAGATGTAAGTAATTAAAACCAAAAAAAGTAGAAAATGGACTTTTGAATTATTTGCATATTGTTAAAGATATAGTATTACTCTAGCTGCTCAAGCAAACATGTATATTACCTAAATATTTTGTTGCAAAAATAGAAGACTTTTTACACTCTGGTGACTTCTACCTGAAATCCCTGTGCCATTTCTCTTCTCATTCAAATTTCTCCAAGCTTCTGATTTTCAATAAAACGTTCCAGTCACTCCTAAATTTTATCACTTTACCCCCCCTCCAGTAATCTCAATCTCAATCTCTCTCGTTCGCTCTCTCTCTCTCTCCCCCCCACACACTCCCTTTAAAAACACCTAACATCGTACCAGAAAAAGGACTTGGCACTTAAAAGGCACTCAATAAATATTTCCTGAATAAAAGCGAAAATACAGACAACACTTTCCCAAATGATCTTATACACAACTGAGAGCAACTCCACCTGCTGGGGCCAGGACAAATATTATTCCTTCCTTTTTATATTGGCTATGTGAGGCTCAGACAGCTACACCTCACCCTGGTCATACTAGAAACAGCAAAGCCTGGGCTGGAATATAGATTTTGCAAACCTAGTGTACTTCTCACTTCTCTCCTACTTGTCCTTCAAGGTGGATTATTCAAATCCTAAGGTTGCATGCAATTATCTATTTTTCAAGAAGGTAGGTAGTCTGAGAATGTTCATTATACTGCAGGGTTTTTAGGCAATAATTAAATAACTTAAAACATTGCTTTATATGAAAGAAAAATAGATATATGAAGGGGAAGAATTCAACGTTTCCATGGTTTCAAAAAGTGTACATGAAAGATTGAGTCTAAACAAGCACATCCCTTATAATGCTCTTTTCATCATTTGGACCAGAAGAGAACCTAGGAATTCCACACACAAAAAAATGCAAATACAAAAATAAGACCTAAAAAAGAAAATTACAATAATGAATCCTAACCACCTGACAGGGAATAATTTGGGTGTAGGGTACCTGAGAAAGAGGCCCACCACAGCAGAGGGAATCCCGAGGCAACTCTAAAGCCATAAAAGACAATAAGGGTCAATAAGCAACAAAAATAATAATAATGGAAATACAGTTTTATGTAAAATGGAGTTAGCATAGTAAAGCTTTCCTTATGTTAGCAGTGAGGCAGAGAAGGGGATGGCCCTTTTTGCTGTGTGCTTCACTCGCATGTTTACAAGAGGGGAGCTACGTTTTGACAAAATGTACACTGTATGTGGAATTCCCGTCACTCTCCATTTAAAATTCAAAATAATCCAAATGCACAGAAAAGGGAAATAGTTAAATAAACTACAGTGTACCTAATTTATGTAACATTCTAGGACTTTCAAATGAACCATTTTACATAAAAACAAAATAAAACAAAGCCATATATCTGGATATGCACATATACACAAGCTTAAGTGGATAAAGAAAATCAGGAAGTGAACAGATGAAACTGTTAAGTGATTACTTGGAAGCACAGTGGAGGGTGGAGAAAGATGAGGGGATGACAGATGTAGGAGGATTTTCCACAACTTATTACAAATACATATATTTCTGTACTGTCTGAATTTTTTGTTTTTATTGTGTACTACTCTTATGATTAAAAATAAAACAAGGCAAATTGTCCATCATGAGAGTGTTCTGTAATGAGTGATAAAAATGTTTGTGATAATATTAATAATAATTACATTGCTTATATTAGTAACATTATTATTATACATAATCATTATGTATTATTAGTCGCATTTGTTAAGATTTTTGTTTGTGCTGAGGCACTTTGCTAATGAATATACATGCATAATTGCATTTAATCTTCAAAACCACTCTGGTACTATTGATTGTCATCTTTTTTTTATCCATGAGGATATTATGGTTTAGAGAGCTTAAATAATTTGCCCAAGGTCCCACAAGTATGTGGCAGAACAGGGCATGAGTCACATGCCAAAATTATTTTTATTTTCCAAAATACTGCCTCCTAGGCTATTCTGGCTTTTTAAAGTTGATTGAGGACCAACCCCCTATCTTTAACAAAATTGTGTACTTACATATATACGAGCATTAAATAAATGTCACTTATGACTTGAAAAATGCGTAAGCAATTTCTACCCTACTTTGTTGGACATATTCTACACAAAATGAATAAATATAGATTTTTTTAAGAGACACAATTTTTCTCTATTCTAATAATGTGGTAACAAAAATCAATTAACAGTTATATCTACACAAGACTAAACTAAAGTTGGCTTTTTTTCTATGAAAGATCATATTTTCAACCTATAGTTTCAACAGTGGATTAAATGTACATGCTTTAGAATTACACTGAATTTTTTGGGTTTTCCTAGATAAATAATGAGACATAGAATTAATGCTTTAATTTTCCTAAACTATTTAGTTTGTCTGTTCTGTCTCATAATAACACTTTAGTAATAAAATTCATTCCAAACTGTTCATCTTACCCACACTTAGTTGCAATGTGTGATATTTGTTTTTTTCTCTTCTAAATATGTGCATTGCTTTAGAAAAGCAATAAAGAAATATTAAAAACATAAGTTAAGGCAAACACAAGTCTCTGGAGGATTTTCTAATATTAGATTTCAACGCATTTTAAATGAAGAACATGTTTCAGACTGAATAGAACCAAATAATGGAAAAGAAACAGCCAATTTCTATTCAACCAGTGGCCCCAAGTTCAGGTTCAAATATTGAGTCATCAATGAGACTTCTGATTACTGGATCCTTTTTTTCTTCTTCTTTTTCTTTTTTTTTTTTTTTTTTGGCCCCATGAATTTGCACAATAGAACCAGTAATTTTTTTCACAAGCATTAATTGAATGTGTTTTCCTTTCAAAACAGTGAGTTTGCAGAACTACAATGAATGCATATGTGTACATTGTTTTCTTGATATTGATGATTGGTTTGCACTGCATGGTCTGTTACTTGTTGAGCTCCATGAAAAATCTGTTGGTTGGATGGGATTAGGAGTTACACCTCTGGTGCTCGACCAGCACCCCGTAAACCAGTTACCAGAGATTTGCATGGGTGACTTTGGTCTCATTAACTGGAAACTAAAAACTTCCCAACAGCATGACTATCTTCATTAGGATCACCGTCTCCTTGGAAAGACGGGTGCTTTTTTCTCTTTTCCCTTTGCATTTTTTTCTTATATTTTTCTATCTCATCTAGGTGGATGGGAAATATATCTGATATAGTTCTCTTTAAATAAACACTTCCTTTAGTCTTCTCTGATAGAGTATCATTTCCCCAACTTTTTCTGAATTTATAAGACCCCCAAAAGAATATTACATCAAATTTGAGTTTGATGAACGAGCTGAATGTACTGAATTATGTATTGTGGGGGTTGAGGGAAAAAAAATCAGACTTCTCTTTTTTTATGCCTTCACTTCCCCATTTTTTGGAATAAAAGATCCAAAAATAAAAACAGATTAAAATTATACTTTATATTTTAAAAAGAGAGTTTAGAATTTTAAAGTAGGTGGTAGGGAGGAGAGAGAAAAGGAGATAACTTCAGGGACCTGAAACAATGATTGCTCATTACTTTGTATTGCATTTCTGTGTTGTAAGAGTATTTACCTACGAGCCAAAAGCCTGTTCAGCCATGTGTCAATATTGATACTTACTTCATATTGTTAATTCATTTCCAAGGTCTAGAGATAAGAGAATAGTATAAGAAGCAGGCTTATATGGGAACAAAAAAAAAATCAACAAATATTTTTTTGAAAATGTAATTTTCAAAAAATTTTAGGAATCCATTACTATTTGATTTTCTAGAATCTGTGTATAAATTGGCCAAAAGAATAACACGTTAAGTGTGTGTGCATGGGAGAGCTGCTTAGAGAATGCCTCTCAATCTGTGATCATGGTATGCAGACTAGTATGGGATCAAAATGGGTCAGTGCATCTGTCTTCTGCCCATATGTCACTAGAGCATCAACCTAGGTTGTGACTTGAGACAAGTCGAAGACAATTCAGTATGTTTTAAGGAATTTAAGGAAGGGGGCAGGGCTATCCATGAAATACTATGGTAATCACTGATGATTGCTATAGCCGGGTGATGGGCACATGGAGGTGTGTCAAACTATTCTCTCTACTTTGGTGTATATTTGAGATTTCTTAATATGTAAAGTCTCTCCTCAAAAAAATTAATAGGAAGTATCTATCTGGCTATTGGACTGAGAATACATTGGGAGATTGGAAGAAGGAAGTTCATGGATTATCATGGTCATTTACACATGCTACTGGTGGTGTTAATGGAAATTGGTTAGATTCTGGATATATTTTGAAAGAAGAATCAATAGCATGTGGGAATGTGGGTGTGAGAGAAAGAGTAGACAGGAGTTTGGGGTCTGAGTGGAAAAATGTAGTTGCCATTTAGTGAAAAGCACAGGAGAAGTTTTCAGATGTGAGAAAGATGTAGCGAAGCCTTGGACGTAGTGAGCTTGAGATGGTTATTGGACAATCAGGCAGGGAGTTGGCCATATGGGACCAAAGGCTGCACTATCTTTCAGATCAGCATTAAGAACAATGTTCTTAGGCTGAATCTGTTCATTATGCGACCCAAATCTTTATACAGATTGCCGTTTCCCTGCACGGGCAAGGTCTAGGAAATAATCAATGCCATGGTCTACACCTTTCCTTTATGCAGTTCTTGAGGAAATTAATGGACACTGAGCAATTTGGAAATACTTGCCTCAAGGTATTTTGACTACACTTTACTTTTATGAACAGAAAAAAGCATCAGAGAATTGCAGAATGTTAAATTAGTCAGGAAAGCCACATTTATTTCAAAATGTCCAAACACTGCAAATATCTTCATTCCATATCTAGACGTGCTCATATTTCTTAAAACTGATTTTGCAAGTACTACATTAAAACCTTTAAATTACATTTAGTAATAATTTTAAATAATATATTTGCTAATCGGAGTTGTGCCTCACTTTGACCACATTTAATCAAAAATCCAAATTTATTACATATTTTAATTATGAAATATTTACCAACTTCACAAATTCAGTATTCTTTGTTGTTGTAAAAATTAAAAAATAATATTAATATAATAGTATCAATAAAGAATGTTTGAAAAATACATCTTCCTAGTGAAATAGCTTCATCTGGGAAATTGATTTTATCTTTGCCCAATCACAGATTTTTTTTTCTTAGTTCCAATCATAGTATGATATGATTTTGTAACCCACCTGTTCTTCCAATAACATAAAATAAACATACTTACATAACCTTCTTAATCATTATTTTTGGTACAACATAACCTTGAGTAAAGTAAATATTGCATGAACAAGTTTTCTGTCAGATATTTCTGTTGTTTATCATTTTTCTCTAATATTAAAAACAATGCTATACACATGCATTCACATACACACACACACACATACACTCATGCAGAAAATTTTAAAAATTCCTTGAGATGATTTTCTTTAGCGTTTATTTTCCATACTGCAATTAACAGTTGTAAAACTGTTCTGAAATTATCAAATTATTTTCTAAAGTCATGATAATTTATATTTCTTATAGGAATGCCTGTGCACCAACTTGACTGTATTTTGCCAACTTTGGGTATATCCTTATTTTAGGAATTTTAGGTATTAACCCATTGTTTTAGTTGTATCTATATGCTTAATTGTGAAATACAAACTTTTATGATGATGATGATGTTTTTTCTTGATTTATCTCAGCAAGATTATCTATTGGAGCTTTAATGTTATTTCCTAATAACTTACATGCTCCCTTTATATTAACTTTTGTCTGTTTACAGTGATATTTTTCCAATTTACAATATTTTAAATTTAGCAAGAAATTATTTATTTTAACAAAGAAGTCATAGTTAGCTTTCTTAATCATGAGAAACATGGACCTACTGAAATAATATCTATATGTGTATATATGTGTGTGTGTGTGTGTGTATCTATATATCCACAACTTTACATATACCCAACAACTGTAAAAATGTGAAATATACACTCTACTAGATTATCTATTACATAAATTTAGCTCAACAATCAATTATTATGATAATGGCTGAAAGTGATGAACGCTTTTTAGGTGTAAATCTCTTTGATGTGGTAAAACTCATTTAATTCTCACAACAACCCTCTGAGTTAGGTATTATTATAACTAAAAATGTCAACGTCCATAGCCAGTCACTGAAGATAGGTCATTACACTTTGTGGATACGTAAGCACTTAAAGAATAATGAGACAGACAATACAAAAGTCATTTCCTCTAGAGGAAAATGTTAAAAGGACTTTTACTCTAGCTAGTCAATCTTTTGTACATAAAGAAAGGAAGCAGAACTTGAACTGCAGGAATCCTGTTCTTTTCTTGTTAGGTGTACTGGCCTTTGAGCAAGCACCACCCCTCGCCCCCATTTCAGTGTTTAACACAGTAATAGCTGTTTCTCCGGTGTCTTCATTTACTGATGCTTTACTTTGTCAGCAGTAGCTGATGGGCAGTTGGCAGAGATGTTAGATATACTCTAAATGAGAATCTTGGAAAGATTTTGAGGTCAGCCATTTGCCATATAAAATATTCTCATTGGGGCTCTTCATTTTCTGTTTATAAACAAAGCTCCCATGCAGATTGTTCTTACTTAACAATTCTCTTTCTCTGGCTTATCTGGAATGGAAAGTACTGACCTCAGAAATGACTGCCACTGAGCCCTGAAAGGAAAAGAAAGAGAAAATCAGATTTGGATCTCTTGATGTCACTGGGAGTGAATGTGAAATGCACATTTTTAACTAGGACTTTGGCAAACTTGTCAGATAGCAAACTCCTTTAAAATAAATAGCTCTCTAAAGCACAAACTAATTTACATAGATAAAATTGCTTAAGACCTATTTTGTTGGTAACATTTGCCAAATACTGTAATCCAGAGTCAGATGTTTATAAAATATATTCTTTGAGACTGAAGTTCATGCTATTCTGTTTCTTTCCTTTGGCTGAGAACATGTTGGATACTTTTGCAGTAAATAGAATTAATTATTATTGATCAAGTACCGTTGGCATATTCTGTGCTGTACACAACTTAATTGAGAAGATGCAGTTCTTGCCCTGGATACTTTCTATCCTGTTAGACAAAATGATGACACACTTTGTATGTATCTAGTCCCGATGGTATTTGTGTCCTACAGTGTGATGTAAGATTGTCATTTAATGTGGTTCACGACCATAGTTTCCTTTGCTAGATGATTGCTAGGTGGTGTTCTAGGGACATACGCTGTGTGGAGAGTATTGAAGGGTAAAACAACAGTGTCTGAGGTTCATACAAGAAGATACTGGGTCACAAGTGATGTAACCAAAAGTGGGTGAGAAAAACAACTTGCCAAAGTGAAAAGGAAACATCAAAGATTTGGAGCAAAGAGAAGGGTAGTTTACCCACAGGAGGATGAAGCAAGAAAAGTCAGGTTCAGAGGTTATTACTTAGTTTTAAGCAAAGTAAATGCCAAAATGTATGAGAATTTTGACAAGTTTTGACTTCGGCAGAATTTCAGATGAACTTGGTTGAGTACTGTATCCTGAAATGTGTACTTTACCTAAGAAACACTGAATATCCACATGTTTGTGATTTTCTTAAGTTCATTCACCTGCTTCATTTTCTACTTGATTACTTCTGCCCATTATGTAAAAATAGCTTCATTCAAAAATGCTAAGAATGTTACACAATTCTCATCATTTTATAATATTTCAATTTCCATGATGGAGATTGAAAATATATTGTTAAAATTTAATTGTTATTTTTATCAAAACAATGTGTGCTTAGTTAGAAATGCAAACAGCACTGTAAGTGCTGCAATGGAAATCAGAAGTCACACATTTCCATCACCAATGGCTACTCCCAAAGATGGTAAACAATAATTTTCACAAGTGCTAAAATCATAACTCATTCAGATATAACATGAACATATATCAAATATTTTATTTAACTCATTAATTAATGAGGAAACCAGTGTAAAAAAATTCCCAAACCAGACAAATACATAAGACCATCAGAAATAATTTGCATTACTACACGTTTTCTACACACTGCCTCTATCTCTACAGGGTGTATAATAGCTGAAAGACAATGAAGGGCACGACTGAATCTTACAGAATCCTATAGAATCTCAGAACTCAGAGGGATATGCTGTACACAATGCAATATTCACTACTGACATCACCTGGGGATTCTTTGGTCCATGTCAGAGTCTTTTATGATGTTCCCTTACAGAGATAACCACTTTAATCTGGTAGCTGTCCTACTATTTACCTCTGTTTTAAAATAGCATACTTGAACTGTTCATTCATAATTGCTCAAGTTTAGATACTAGTTTTTGACTTTCTATAGAAAATGGAAATTTAACTCTTGTACATCACTCCTCACATGTTTTTATTTGCCTATCCCAATCATTACATTAAAGATTTAATTCATTTTTTTTTTTTTTTTTTATATTTATGAGGACTGTGCAAGTCCTGTTTGTTGCTGAGTTAAGTAGTGGAATATAATGCATTTCCTTTCTTGTGCATTTTTTTTTTTTTTTCAGTTTACCTGTAGCTAATTGTTGCTGCTACTTCTCTTCCATTTTCTTCTTTATTTCCCCTTTCTCCTCCTCCTCCTCCTTTTTTCTCTGTCTTTTTGTTTAGCTTTCTTTAACTACTTTGGCTAAATCTTCCCAAACTTCCAATAGCTTATTATTTAGTTTTAATTTCTAATTTTCTACCCAGTTAAATTTGCCAGTTAATTTAAGGGTCTTCTTTCTATATTTCTCCTCCTTCCTTCTCCTCTATACCATTATACTTCTTTTATTATTTTATTTTTTAAAAGTCTGAATACATTCCTCTTGGAGGCCTCCATCTTCACAACAAATTTGGGCTGATGGCTTTTTAGGTTGCCATACCACTGTCATTCTGGCACTTCTCTTCACAGAATACCTAGGAATTTACTTTATCCTGTTTCCTCTGCTAGATCCTCCACTTCCGGAGGCCCATGACTTCTTCTCTATTCATTTATACCTTTGATTTCACAAAGCCCATCGTCCATTAACTTCCCAACAAAGGGTACATGGGAGGTAAAATTTTGAGACTCTGTACCTCTGACGACTATAATTAGTCTACCTTTATATTTGATTGCTAGTTTAGCTGAATGTAGATGTCTAGGTTTTGAAGTCATTTTCTTTAATAATTTTAAGGCATTGCTCTAGTATCTTCTAGATTACGATGTAATTGTCAGGATAGCTGGTTCTATTCTTATTCCTCGTCCTTTGTGTGACCTGAGTTTTCTGAAAACTTTTGAAAAATCTTCAATTTGTTTTAATATGTCTAACGTTGTACCTTGGAATAGGTCTTTTTCTCCTTCAATGTCAGAGCACATAGTGGATTCTTTTATTCTGGAAATAGACATCCTTTAGTTCTAGAAAATAAACTTGTATTATTTCTCTGATAATTTTCACCCTTCTGTTTTTATTCTTCTTACTTTTCAGAATTGCTGTTATTCAGATGAAGGATCTCATGGAAGATCCTCTAAGTTTCCTATCTTCTCTCTGCAATTTTATATGTGTTCCTCAACTTTATTTGCCAAATTTTATTGACTTTTAAAATTTTTGCCATAGTGATTTTAACACAAGAATTCTCTTCCTGTTTTTGTTCTGATTTTCTATATCATCTTCCTTTTTTCTTTTTATAAATACAATAGCATATCTATCAGATAATATTGGTTATAATATTGACTCTTTCTTCTGTTGTTTACGCTTTCTTTTTAGTTCTTTGGTTGTCACTGTTTTATCTATCTCTTTCATGTCAGAAGTTTTCCTCAAATGTCTGGTGGCCTCAGGCTGAATTTCATCATCAGGACTAAGGGATGATAATCCTGATGGAAGCACTGTGTGCATTGAACGAATTAATATTGTTTATGTTCCTTGAAGTCAGGGATGGTGTATTTTTTTCTAGAAATTCTACCACCTATGGGAGTGCTTGGTAAATGTTTGTCTCTAACATATAGAAAAGAGCTCTCTTTGGAGGAAAGAAAAAATAATAAAAAGGAAAATAGCAAAGGACATATGGGCTAAGGTAACTACCATGGTTTCTTTTTAGTAAAAAGAGAAAAGAACTTTAAAACATGGAGAAAATTGACCAAAATAAAATCTTAAATAAATCTTGCTATAAATCATGAAACTCCCGCATACCAAAAAAATATTATAAACAACTTTTTTCCTAGCATTTCCAGACTCCCTTTGAGTCATTTCTCATTTTGTGTGTAAGTCCTGCCATTGATCCCATTGCAATTGTGCAATACCCTTCTCTCTCCTCCCCAAAACTTTAGCTCATTAACAAAAAAGATTAATTATTTGTACTTTTGCATTTAACTTGTTCACGTATCTTATTAGGTTAGTTGTCATTTAAACTGTAATGTTTCTTCTGAAATAAAGGCTTAGCTTTTAGCTGAGGAATATAAAACTTTTAGGGGAGTAGTGAGACAAGCATTTGGAAGAGTACAGGACCCTTTCAGGTCCTTGAAACTATCCTATGTCATGCAGTACTTACTTTGCCTACATGTGACACTGATGATACATAGAGACATAAACTGTCCAAGGAGATCTCTGAGGCAGAAAGGAGCCATTCCTACCCATGTTGATAATGCACCTCAGAAGAAGAGGTCATTTTTAAAAAATGCTTTTTTAAATGCATTTTTTCTTTCTCAACATTAGATATCCATAAACTTCTTCTTTGAAAAAGATCATTTCAGAAAATGAATAACAAAATTAAGAAATACCATAAAAGACTGCAAATGAGCTGGTCCTTTAGCCCAGGTACTATAGAAATATAAATACTAAGCAGAATGGGATCTTAGAAAAGGAAGACAGTAAGGTGCGTCACCTATCCCTAAACCAACCAGAGAGAATAAAAAGATTTAGATATAATCTGACAGGGGAATAATTAGGAAAGTCAAAAGAAAAGTGGGTAGAACACATTTGCTCTGAAGATAACAAGCAAAATTTCTCAGGGAAATACTAAAACATCATGTCCTGGAAAAAGTACAAAATTATTCCGAAGAACATGTTTGAAATTGTACAATACGCAGTAATATTGTCTTGAAGATAAAATGAAAGAAAATGTATTCACTCATTTTCCTCTTATAGTTGTCATATGATATTGCAACTTGAGAATATAAAAGCTTGAGTGCTTTTTCTGAAATGGCCACTTCATCACTGTGCCTCTAGATGTTTCCCTTGGCCTCCCATTTCCACCATGTGAAGAATCAGAAGGGGAGGGGGAATGGAAGAAGGATGTGATAAGTGGGTTAAGGAAACCTAACTTGTTTGTTATATTTATCTTCAAGCATAATCCTTGGAGAGTTACATTCAAAACGGGAGAAATATGTCTTCTGCATATAGAATCCCACCAGGCTTGCCCTCTATTTCATTGTGAATACAAATCTGGGAGTGTTAACATGCAATTCCAAACAAATATTTCAACTGTAGAACTATTGGAAGCATTTATTTTTGTTGTTTTGTAGAAAGAAGTCCTGGGGGAGAAGTTTTGCAAAAGTCATTATGGAGAAATCTCAGTAGTATATTTATCACAATATTATCTATCAGAGCAATTAGCATCCTTTCACAGATCTCCTAGAACTTGCCTTCTGATCTCAATTTGCTCTTTCTTTACCAGACTTTATTCTAACTTCATAGATGCTTGAATCTTGTTTAGAAAGTAAGTCCCATTCTGACAAAAATTTCTTTTATCATTCTCCTGGAAAGAAGAAACTCTTTGGGTTGCCACTGGGGTGGTACCTATCTCTTGTTTTACATATTCTTTTGCGTATGTCTTTTAGTTATTCTGTTCATTCATCCTTTTAGCTGGGGGGAAGGCATGCAGCAGGGATGGTAGAGGGAGGGAAGTTTTATTGGTTGCATATTGGCTTAGCATCAGCTGCATTGTGTTAGATATCAATACAGGTCCCTGTCCAAATATTTTACAGAGGATCTATTAACACTTAAATTACACCAGCAGCAAGTATTTTCTCTACATTTGATATGACCACCATGCCATGATAAAAGCCAGAAAACTCTTAAGCGTACTGAAGATATACAAGGGCTAGAACGATGGAGCCCAGCATTATGAATACATTCTAGGAGTTTTGTGATGTCTTCTTATCACAGACTTAATTATTAATGGGAAAGAGAGAAGAATTAACCTGGATCTAAAAGCTGGGGATCCAGGAAATTATGTATTGAGAAAATGGCATGCTTTTGAAAGATGAGATATTTGCCAAGTAGAGTCTATTCTGGGCAAAGAAAATGGTGTTAGAACAGCAAGGAGGCATGAAAGAGCATGGCACACTGAGGGAAATGAGAGCAGTTGGATGAGGCTGGAAAGCAGAGTACAGGAGGCAGCTGGCAATAAAAGAGGCCGAGTAACTGAATGAGGGCTGGATCAGGCAGTTCTTCATAAGCTGGGTTACTGGTATGTTAAAACACTGAAATACTTTCAATTGACAAGCACATATATAATAAAATCACGTTATATATGTAATTATATATGTAACTATATTATATATGTAATTATAGAGTTTATAATATAGAATTAGCTCATTTAGAAAATAAATTGAAATTAATTTTTTTTAGTTTATATTGACTAGCAGTACTATAAGATTGTTAAATATTTTTAATATCCCTTGTGCTTAGGCAAACTAGGAGTAGGGTGGTTGAGCCACCACCATGTCAGCATTTTTCTCTTAAACACAGTAATATGTGTACCGGTAACCCCTCAAATCTTTATTTTGGAGTGTTTGTAAAGAAAAGCGATAATCGCCCACAAAACTGTCCCATCCCTGACCTGCTTCCTTAGGATAAGCGTGTCTAACTTTTTCTGTTCTTAAGTGATAGAATAACTACTCATCCAGAAAGAGGGTTTTTTTTTCATAGTTATTAAAATATGTAAAATGATTTCATGTCTGTATCTCAAAGAGCTAAAACCTCTCATTACATCATTTCTTAAGTAAATACAACATGAAAATAGGCACACAGAATTTTGTTGATCAAAATTTAGGGCTAATGGAAATCAATATGTGCCCTAATTTCAGAGTGAACTAACATTTCCTGAAGGTCTATTGTGGACCAGAAACTACATGAATCATTTTGCATTTGATATCTTATTTAATACTTGTAAATATCACATAATCTGAACTTTGTGTCACATAGAAAGATCATAAAACTTGTTCATTATGCAGTAAGCCTTTACTGGATTGTCAGTCTATCACCTAATTAATTTTTTTAAATTGTGCCAGCTTCCACCTCTATCCACATGGTCAAAGGATGTATCCACAATTGGTTATTGTAACTCCTCTTCCCAAGACGCTAATCCTGCTGGAGAACTAGACCCCTGCTCTCCCTCCTGCCACTTGTTTGCCCAGAACTGGACACTGTTCCACAGCTGCTACATGAATGGCAGGAGCCTGCCACATTTGGGCGATTTCCTCACATTATTACCTCTTCTCTTGAATTATGAAGAGAATTTGCTTCTGGGATTTCTCTCTTGACAGTCTCTGTTCACGCGATTGGACATGTTTTATGTTGATGATGGCAAAACAGCTCAGCTGAGGATCTTTTTTTATCACCCAGGTAGTTTTCCAGATCTAACCTGTGTAGCTGGGTTTCTTTCTTTTGATCTGTCCCATATCATCCACTTAATTTTTGCTTCTCCCAAGGCCCTCTTAGGTCACAGAAACTGACCTACAAGACTACATCACATTGAAACTCACTTGTCTCATCAAGCAGAAACTGCCACTTCTCAAAATCTATTGTTTTGCTTATCGTTTCTCACAACTAATGATCATTTTCATTGACAGTAAACTTCTTTCAAAATTGTTGATTTTTCACTTGCTTTTTAATGGACTAGTCTTCTTTTTCTGTGAGAAGTTCTGATGATACATTGGGGTTTGTTGGTTAACACATTCCCATCAGAGTTTGTTAACCTAGAAGAGGGTATTTGTTTTTGGATATGTGTGTGTGTGTGTGTGTGTGTGTGTGTGTGTGTGTGTGTGTACACTGTGCATATCACATGGTCCCTTTTTTACTTTAAGCTTCTAAAAGACAGCAGTTTTATGCATTAAATGATGCATCATTTATATGATGACCCCAACGCACAAGATTAGTATTCTTATCCTGGCTCTACCATTAGATTCCGTGTGTCTGTTAGTATGTCTCTTACCTTCCTTTGACATGAGTTTCCTTGTGTGTAAAACAAGTTGTTTTTCCTCCTAATTTTCTTCTAGCATAAAGTCCAATCCTTTACCATAAAATTGTTTCCCCAAAATATCTTTATGAGCACCATCAAACCAGAAGGCTTGAACACCAACTCATAACTCTGGTGGTTAAATATCAAGCCGTTCCTTTATTCACATGTTTCTTTTAAAAGTATCTCATTTTTGGAGCTCAGAGTCAGTTCCCCTTTTGTACCCTGTGGTTCAAGAACCATAGTGTTAGTTTTGCTGAGCTATGAAGCAAGTAACTCACAGGGTTTGGGTTAACTGATAAGCAATAAGTGAAGTTGTTGGTGTGGAAAAAAAAAAAGTTTCTCCTTGATTGCCTCATGTAAAATCCTCCTAAGAAAAAAAATTCAATCTCCAGACAGGCTGGTATAAAGAACTTTGGTCAAAACAAAAACACCTGCCTTGGAACCAGCTGAACAGATTGTGCAGTTCTTCTTTGTGACAGCTGTGAGAAAGAGGCTTGGAAACTGCTAATTCAATCAAGAAATGTTTAATGCAATTTGACAGATTTCCAATATAAATCGGGCTATGTCGCTATTTGGAAAAAGAAAAAAATACCAAGCACAGAAACTCATAGCTTAAGGAATAGCAGCGACATACTGAAATTTTTGCTGGAGCTCCTGATGAAGTGGAGAGTTAATAGATCTGGTCTCCATCCAAAGCAAATCTATAATGAATTGGAAGAAAATAATTAGGAAAGTATCTGGTGAAGAAAGCCAAGAACTTTCACTACATGGGGAGGCAATACTTTTGAGAAGCTCTAAGTTCAACTAAACAGTTAAGCCCACACTTTTCTTTGCTTCAGGATTCCAGGCCCCAAACCAAAGAGTAAATCTGTTTGGTTTAAGCAACATAAGATTATAAAACCACTGGAGAAGTCAACGACCCATGATCTGGGATGAAGGAAGAATCATAAGTAAATAAAAAAAATAGACCCCTTCTAGACCAATAAACAGTGTATCTCAGATTTGTAGGTAAAACAGTTGGGATTGAATTGTCTGTTTGGTTGATTAGCAAATAACTTCCCCTGAGAACTGCAAATCCAAAGGCCAAATGGGGAAAAGCAAATGAGGTGGGCTCAGTGTAGGAGTGGTAGGGGCTGAGGGGAACCTGCTAACACAGACCCTGCCTCACAGTGGCAGCCACTGCTTCATTCCAGCTGCCCATGATCAACATCTGCCCAGTGGGCTAGATCTTTCAACTTTTCAGGATAAATCAGGAACGCATAATTTCTATGAGAAACATTCAAATTTTAAATGTTGGTTTAAATTGAAAATGAAACAAAAACAGTTTTTGAGTCAAAGCAAGAACATCAGTGACCCTCTAGTTTGTGACTGTTCCAATCTGTGTGTTCTTCACAGACCTCCGTCAGGATAGAGAGACGTGGCTATTTGCAAAAGAATCTGCTTCTCATGGCTATTTGTAAAAGAACTTACTAGATTTGGAATTGGTGGGTCAAGAATTTGCATGTTTTAATACTTTTGTTGTATAGTGTCATAGTGCCTCAGAAACTGCACGCGTGTAACCGTTTATACTCCCACAAGCACCATATAAAGTAGCCACTCTCCATACTTTGAACAATACTGAATATAATTGGGCATGGATTTTGAAATGTATTAATTAACTTTAAAATTAAACACATCATTATTTTTTAATTATAAATATACTTTAAAAGAAAAATGACTGAAATACAGGAAACTAGATTAAGAAACACCTCTCACTTTTGCATATGGCTCTCT
Source organism: Rhinolophus sinicus (assembly GCF_057876585.1). Taxonomy (NCBI): domain Eukaryota; kingdom Metazoa; phylum Chordata; class Mammalia; order Chiroptera; family Rhinolophidae; genus Rhinolophus; species Rhinolophus sinicus. The sequence continues at coordinate 44,427,256 of NC_142501.1, read as the reverse complement.
TCTGACACCACCCACACATACACATATAAAATTTTATGAAAATGACATCATTTTGTAAATACTATTTTGTTACCTGCTTTTTTTTTCACTAAACAATATGTTAGAGAGTTATATCTATGTTAGAGCTGTTACTATGAATATAGACATACCTTATCATTTCCAGTGCGCTTCATAGAATTCTAGGAGGAATACCTTTATTCAAACAAAATACAAAATACAAAAATATTGCAGCTGTTTATTTAATTAGTCATTATTTATTAACATTAAGCTTGTTTGAAACATTTCACTATTAAAAACTACTCAACAATGAACATAATATACTATACATATTTAATCACTTGGCAATTATCTCTTCAGAATTATTTATTGAACCATGGTATGTACATATTTAAATTTTCATGACTATTACCAAATCACTTTTCAAAGGTTTATATCAACACTTATCAACAGGATAGGATATATTTACCACTGTGGTTTTGTATATTATTTTATACTTTATTAGTTGTAGTAATAGTAGTATCAATCAGATAGATGGAAAGTGAATAATAAATTTTGTATTTATTCCCTTTTCTCTATTAGTGAAGTTAGTTTTTTTAATAGAATATTAATATTATATTACCAATGGTTTGCCTAAGTGTCTTCTGGGCTCTTTTCTCTGTTGATTTATAAGACCCCTTTGCATATTAGAGTTATCAATTCTTTGTCAGATGTGCTACAAACATTATTTTCTCTCATTTTAGTATTTGTCTTACAATTTTATTAAAGGTAGTTTTTTGTTTGTTTTTGCCACAGGGAAGTTTAAGTCTTATTGATTTTATAATTGTCTATTAAGTTCCTGTGTTTTCTGACTTTTATGATATATTAAAAAGACCTTCCTCATCTAAATTCTATTTTAAAAACTCACATGCATTCTTTTCCTACAATTTTGGTTCTAATTTTTACATTTAAATCCACTGCTTTTTATACTTAAATTATGTTCCATTGACTATTTCATCTTTATCTCTTACAATACCACACTATTTTAATTTCTAAGACTTTACAGTATATTTTGAAAAAAAGGAAAGAAAGAACTAAAAAGATTGCCTTACTTCTTACAAGTCTATACTTCTGGACGAACTGTAGAAACACTTTGTCCAGTCAGAAAACAATTTCATTGGTATTTTCACTGAAATTTTATTGCATTTAAAGATTAATTCATAAAGCTCTATCTTTCTAGTGTTGATTTCCTTGTCAAGAATAAGTTGTATTTCTCTATTATAGAAATATTTTTGCCCCTTAATATATTTTAATAATTTTCTTCATAAGGCTTGAATGTTTTTGTATGTATTTGCTGAGTGAGTTGTTTTGCTGTTTTAAATGGCATGTTTTAGAATTTCCATTAAAATTTCCAATGTTATTTTTAACTAATAAAAAGTTACCTATATTTAAATATTAATTGTGATATCCAGTACCTTGTTAAACTATCCTAGTTTATTCAGCTGTTCAGTAATACCACACAATGTGCACATAATAATTATGCTCATTTAGTCTCATATTTTAAAACTTGTTTAAACTTTATGCTTGTATTTTTTTAGGAGAGAACTGTCCAGCATCTTGTTTTGAATCTTTAATTTAAATCACCCTTGCAGAAACTAAATTAGTTTCACAAACATATTCTTATTTGAGCCTAATTTAATTGACAGATGGTATAGTTAATTTAAACATACGAATGATTTCCAAACCTATGGAAAGGAATTTTAATCATATGTTGACTGCTCATATAAAAATTTTGTAACATTAATTATATTTATCACTCATGATTCATAATTAAGTCAGTAATTTAGAAAAAAAAAAGAGAAAGACACATACATTTACCTACTTACATACATATGTACATAAAGAGAGTTTCCCCTCAGATACTCAGTTTCTTAACAAATATTATTCAAATTGCTCTTCTTAGTCATGTAAGGATAAAATGATGAAATTATCTTTGTCTAATAAAAAGGAAGGAGGCAGCTGCCTCCCTATCCTTTCCTCCTTAGGGTGTAAACATGATAGGCCCAATGAGAAGCCTGAAATTGGGATTTTATAAAGGCTTTTCTGGTCTTTGGAACTGTAAACACATACTTCCAAATTTAATTTATGATTTTATCATGGCTTTTATAGGAAAAAAATAACAAGGTACACCTATTTATCTCTTAGAAGACAAGGATTTTTTTATTGTGCTTCTACTTTATTCTGTAAGTTTGTGTGCAATTCTGCCCAGAGTTTGTAGTCACTTTTATGCTGACTTCCATGCGTGTGAATCTGATAATACTTCCCCAATAATAAATTCTGTTCTTTCTGCTGTGTTTATAGGGAGAGTTTTTTTGTTAGCGATATTGTTTTATATTCCCAACAATTGAGAAGATATGAGTGCCGTGCCTTTAAAACAAACATCACATATATGAGTAATTTATGAAATCAGAATATCAGGTCAATGAATGTTATTTCACATTGTTCTAATAACATAACCAAATAAATATAATCAACTTTATTTTGGGGTACTCATTTTTCTTTGACAGGGACTCCTTATAATTTTATTAGTGTGTATATATGATCATATCTTTGTTTTAAATTTATCTTAAAAATGATAAACTTGGTCTGCCCGACTTTTTGTTCCAGAAAACATGATTAAAAGTTAATGCTGTGTTTTCCCACAATACTAATTCAGTACTTACAGAAGCCAAGGCAACATCATTATTGCTAAAATCCCATATTTTATCTTCTCAACAGAGTTCCTGTTGGCCCAGGAAAATGATTGAAACTTCCAAAGTAATGCCAAATTCAGATGCACCCCACGGATCACATCATAAAATTTTAATTGTATGGAGTAAACTAAATGCTTGGGAGCACTCCAAAAGAAACCAAAAATATTCAGGTGGGTTTAAAACAAATAAGAAAAATAGAATTACCGAAAGAATGATTAATGATTAAAAGAAGCTAACTCCGCTTTTTTGATCACTTTGGGCTCTGAGCTGTCATCTTGAGATGACAGCCCTTTGGAATGTCATCCTGTGGTGAATCTGATCGATTTAATAATGACAGCTGCAAATTTGGTCCGAGTAGCAATAGTTTCTAAATTCCATCTCACTAAGTGATATCGAGCAGAAACATGTTCCTTCTCTGGATATGTTTTTGTTGTTTGTTTTTTCTCTTTCCTTTTCTATTAGATTGGTGCAAAAGTAATTGTGGTTTTAAAGGTTAAAAGTAATTGCAAAAACAGCAATTAGTTTTGCACCAACCTAATAATAATAATAATAATTACTGAAAGCAAAAAATGAGTTTTAGAATGGAGCACTCTTTTAAGATACGAGAGTTAGATGTTTACAATTGAGGAAAAATAATTTCTTAAAATGGACCTAAATAGAATTAATTCATGTGTGATTTTGATTAGTTGATCACTCATGCCTCTCAAAGAAAAACATAAACTTTAAAATATGACATGTGTATATGATTAATGATGTGAATGTGTACCCTTCAATATTACTAGGAAATCAGAAAACTGCCAATTCAAATATATTGAGTAAAATTAGTATAAAATAAATTGAAATCCTGGAAATGACAATATGCACTGGCATATTGAAAGTGATGGAGAGGGTTTTAAATTAGAAAAGAGATACAGACTTTCATTTATGAAAAATACTAAAAGTCTTGGGGGAAAATATTATAGTTTTGTATTCTCGAATCACTGTCTAGAAATTGTCTTTACTGACTGGCTGGTACTAGGTTCCTTGTTTTCTTTATAAACAGCCCTACAGAAACTGGTGACCACAACTTTGTGAAAACACTTCTTAAAGTCATCCAATTACCTTTTGCTTTCTGATATTTTTCTCTATTGTTGGGGGAATGTTCTGAAAGAAAATTTTATACCTGCTAATGTGTGTATTTTGTCCCTTAGGCAGTATCTATTACAGAGAAAATGGCTAAGTTGTTATTTGACTTATAAATAAAATCCTTTAGGGTTTGTTGACCATAAACCGGATTTTCAGAGTCCGATCACCTATACCTTAATAAACTAGTGCTTTTGCAATCTTGCTGACTAATGGAAGTGCAAAATGGCAATAACAGGTCAACATAGAACATAGAGCACCGTCCCCCATCCGCCTACCCTACCACACACACAATAATACTTATATAACACTATTAGGCACTACTTTAAGCCCTTTTCTTAAAATAATTCATCTAATCCTGAAAACAACCTTGAGAGTTCCTTGCTAATCTTATCATCATCCCCACTTTACACACGAAGAAACTGAAGCTAGTAAGTAGCAGAACAGAAATGACACCCAAGTCCCTGCTTCCACACTCAGCATCAACCCAACAATCTACTGCCTCACCTCTAGGGAACTTTCCCTTTTTTCTTGGATTTGCATCTATATTGTGCCTTTGTCTCTCTGCGAGTAGCATATGTAATGGCCACCAAATCAACATTTGATAATAGTCTCCTCTATCCTTTACAAAATAATCAAACCTTTTTAAATAATTATTTTCAATATAGAAGCTGTTTATAGAGAACTTGTATTAATCTTTATGGTTAATTTCCACCTTTCTTTTGAAAGCTTCAAGATCTTTGTAGCTCAATCAAATGCCTCTGTCATTTATCTGGGAGCTTTCTGCAGCATAGACATTGAAGTAAGGCATTACAAAAATTATTTTCTATAACGTGATCCTATTGGTTTTACTTTCAAAATAGATCTACAACGCAAACATTTGTGACCGTTCCCACGGCCGTCTCCTGGTTCTAACCTCCATCATCTCACCTCAGATGTTCTAACTGCTTTTTAACTGGTTTCCCTGTGTCTGCCTTCACCTGCCTAGGGCATGTCCTCAACACACTAGCAGTGTTGTCTCCTTAAAAACATCAGCCTTATGGCGTCATCTCTTCTCTTGAAACCCTCCTATTGCTCACAAGTGTAGGTCTTTCCAGGGATTTTCATGGTCTTACGTAGTCTATCTTTAATTCTCTCACTGATTTTATCTCCTTTCATTGTTCTTTCTACTCACTCTGCTTTAGTCACATTGTGCTCTTTAATATTCTTATATATGATAGACATATTCCTGTTTTAGGGCCTCTGCACAGGCTAATCCCTCTATCTGGAACATTCTGTTGCCATATATGTACATGGCTAACACAGTTCTTCAAATTGTTCCTCACATGTATCTTCTTCATTCTGACTTCTCTGTTTAAATTTAATTCCCCCATTCCTGATCCTCAGCACTCCTGATTGTCCTCACCCTTATCTGCCCTTTTCCCATAGCAATAATCATCCTCTCTTTCTATTATGTTTAGTGACTATTGTCTATCCTTCCTCTTCTCAAACTAGAATATAAATTCCATGAGTGCTGGAATCTTTGTCCATTGTATTAACTTTTATAGAACAGCGCCTTGCACATATAACAGGTGATAAATCAATGTGTTGAAGGATAATAATAGAAAAATAGTTATATTTTACCAGTGCTTTCTTGTTCCTGGAAAAGTTCTAAGCATTTTAATTTTATTACTTCATGTAATCATCACAGCAAACCTACGAAAGGAGTGTTAATATTATTCTCAGTTTATAGATAACAAAACTGAGGCACAGATATTCACAAATGTTTACTAATGAATCCTTAAAACTAATGGAGTTTCTGCCTAGAATGTTGATCATAGGAACAAAGAAAGAAAAAGGAGAGATAAATACCATCCAAGTTTTTAAAGTTTCTGGGCCCTGGGTAAGAAACATTCATTTAATGAATCTATTTTGATTGATGATATATCATAATAATTTTTTAAATATTGAAAGTGAGCAATTACTATGTATACTCTAAAGAACAGCATTATTCTAAATCTAGATCGTCTGTTTTTTCCATACACTTGACCAAGGACTGTTTTAACCAGCTCCTTTCTGCTGACTGACATGAAGAAAAAGACACACATTATAAAGTAAAAAGGAAAATTTTGTGCTGTTTTATAAACATAGACTAGCTCAAGTGGCAGATGTAAATTTAATCTTTAATCTATTTTGTCAGTCGAAGAAGTTATGAACTATAGAAATAATAACAATATGATTATTTAAATAGCGTTTTTTCAGTTTACCAAGTACCTTCATATATGCTATCTAAATTTTGTAATTACAATAAGTCTGTGAGAAAGGTGTTGAAAACCTTATCACTCCCATTTTACAGAGAAGAAAACACAAGTTCAAAAAGCTTAAGTTGTTTTTCTAAGGCAGAATCAGGAATCAAAATCAGTGTGTTTTTTTTTTCACCAAACCAATCTCACAAGACTGTTAGAAAATATTCTGAAACATGTCATTGTTTTTCCTGCCAAAAGTTATAGGTGGTATAGCTTAAACTGATTGACTTTAGCATCCCAAAGCATAGCTACCAACAAATGTTTATTGAAAGAAAGAAGCTGGGAAGTAAGGATATACGCCTATAGAGAACACCTGGGGAGCTTAGGTACTGTCTCAGGGTTGGAGGTAATGGCACTGACGGTAATAGTGTATGTGGGAGGTAGGAGTGAAGATTTAATTGTTTTGTGTCAGGGTGTTTGGCTCTGTCTAAGGAATTTACTGACTAAGAACAGTCCCAATCTGTCATTCTGACTTTCTGCCAGGTGCTATTAGGCATGGGAAGTTCTGTTTCTTATTTGCATTTATAAATAGCACAAACCTCAAGAGAAACTGAGATTTCTGCTGCAGTCACGTAAGAAAATAGTGCTTGTGCAGCATCAGAGCTATTATTTCTGAAGACCTGGGAGAGGCTTCTTGTTCTTTGTTAAAAAAAAAAAAAAATTACATTTCTTCAGAATACTGAATGCATTCAAAATTTTAAATCCTCTCTATATATCTAAGATATCTTCAGCACATTGTCATCCACAGAGCATCACCAATGTAGTGTACCTCTGATCTTACACTTGCAAAGCTGTGGTATAAAATGGACTTCTGAAAGAAGAAATATATAATATTTTGATGATCAAGAGACAGGCAGCCTCATTACCCATATTGTGCACTGTGCATTTTTTCCATCCATTAGAACATCCCCTTGGTAAAAAAAAAATAGATCCATTTCATTTTGTATGCGTTGCTTTTTTAACATCTAATAAAAAGGGTTACTGAGGGACTTTTCTAGGCCCTTTCATTATAATGAAAGTCCCATTGAAAGAATCTTCAATTTTTATGGTGTATCATATGGTTTGGTTTGTTACATTCAAATTAAAGCCATTACAAGTAAGAGTTTACACAGTTAGTTGGGGGAAAAAGAGTAAGACTAAATGCCATAAGCTTCTACTTTCCCTGTGGAGTTGGTGGAAAAGGCGTATTATAGCAGGGTCCCCAGCTTTAATGCTAGCTCTTTTTGCCCATGAAGATGAGAGCGAGTGAAACCCCGCCTCCACCAGAATGAGAGGCAGGTCTTCCATAGCCTGACATCCGGAGGCAGGTTGAAAGCGCAGCAATTCAAGGAGTCCCTCTAATCGCTCCTCATCCCTCGCTTCTATGAGGATAACATGTCATATCAGAATGTACCAGTTGCTTTTTAGAAGCTCTGATTTCCCTAAAGCTGTGTCTCTATGGCTTCAAGTATAGGTCACCATCATTGTAATATACAGTCTGTGATCAGGCCTCAAAATATTCCCTACGTTGATTTTAAAAATATCACAGGCAACCTACTTTGTCTATTCCATCAAGAAAGCAGTGGGCCATTTTAGGGAGCTTACAGAATTGTGAATTGACTCAGTAGTGTAAACTTTCCAATATCAGAAGCTCACACTTCCCGAGTCCAGAACTTCTCATAAGTACTGGTGTGGGAAACTTGAAGTGTTATTTAGAGTTATGTGACCCCCTACATCTCTCTTTTCCCAAGTATTCAGAGAAAGCTCAGGCAAGTCCCACTCACTGCAATAAATAGAATTACACTGCATAGAACAGAGGTTCTTAACCTGGGATTCAAGGACATTTAGGAAAAATCCCTCAACGTGTTTCAAGAGGTCCCTGAGCCCCTGAAATTATACATGTATTTGCCAACATGCATTTTTGTGAGAAAATCTACAGCTTGAATTGAAATCTCAAAGGGGACTGTGACTCTAAAAATGTTAAAACCCCTGACTGCTGACTATTTCAAGCCATATGCATTTCTAATTTCTCACTCCAGAACATCAGGGATGAGAGAGTCAAGTATTAGTGAAGAATAAATTATCATACTGCCCTAGACATTTCCACTTATTTTTTTTCATCACTAAAAAAGATGAAGAATACAACACTACATCTGCCAAGACAGAGAAAAAAGGAAAGACACTTTGATTCACATATAAGAAAATGGCATGTCATTCAAGAAATGTAAATGTTTACTGTTCCTAGATAATACAAGCTTAAGTGAGTGAACAACAACAAAACACCAGTTTCTGTTCCTCCAAATGTATTATTTATCCAGGGAAAAAGAATGAGTGTTGTAAAACATTCGCTGCAAACATAATAGAGTATATGACTTAGGTTGGGCTGCCATAACAAAATACCATAGAATGGGTGGGTTAAAGAACAGAAATTCATTTTCTCACTGTTCTGGAGGCTAAATGTCTAAGATCAAGGTTCTGGTCTATTTGGTTTCTGATCAGGCCTCTCTTCTTGGCTTGCAGACAGCCCCCTTCTCACTGAGCCCTCACATGGCCGTTCCTCTGGCATCTCTTGTAAGGCCACCAATCCTATCAGAGCATGGCCCACTCATGCCTTCAATTAACCTTAACTACCTCCTAATATGTCCCATCTCCAAAAACGGCAACACTGGGGTTAAGGTTTCAACATATGAACTTTGGGGGTGATACAAAATTTAATCTGTAACTGATTTGTGATACAAAAATATATCTGGGGCAAGCAAAGCAAGCTATAAAAGCTAGAGAAAATTGTGTGGATGGGATGGTATCAGTTTGGGCTACTACAGGTGAGCTTATTTCAATATATTCTTTTTATTTTTAATTTATGGTTTTTCTTCTAGAAACTTTGGGTATGTTTGAAACATTTCTTTAATAGCAATTCCCATCAGTGTCCACAGAATACATTTAAAAAGAAATAATGCCTCACTTGTTAGATAGAATCCACATTTAAAGATTCAAATGTCTAATAATGTAGTTTGGCAGTGGAGGGAAAATATGTTAGTAATAATCTCCCCATATCTCCAAAAGGCGTGTGTGTGTGTGTGTGTGTGTGTGTGTGTGTATGTATGTGTATACATGCACACATGTATATAAGCATACAAATGCCATTTCATTTATATTAGCTTTTAGAAGGCAGCAACCTTGTGGTAGGCAACATTTTAATTTGCACCTAAATCACTTGGGATAACAATTTGTTCATTTATCCAATGTTCAAACTAGTAATCACTGAGCACTTACATTAGAAACAAAGAATAAAAGATGTAAATAGATTAAATACAGCATATCTCAGTGAGTACAATGATTGAAGTATGAACATCATGAGGAGAGGACATAGAAAATAGACCAAACACCTGTTGTGGAAAGCCTGGCAGAGGAGACGGCCCTTGAACTGAATCTGGCATGACGGGTAAGAAAGAGGAGGAACAGCTTATTTCAAATAGAACAGTATGAAAAGCAAAGCCACAGTCATGAAAGTCAGTCCTGGGTAGGACTATATATGCCTCCCAGTTGTATATGTACGCCCCTAATTTATATCCATATGAAAACAATAAAAAGGCTAAGATTTTGACCCTTCCATACTTCTAGTCTGTCAGTTAAATGAACTATCTATAAACCAGACTGCATAAGTTCAAATCATAGCCTTGTATTTAACCTCTCTGGGCCTATTTTTAATACTAATTAAAATGATGATTACAAATTGGAACATACTCTGCCTTATGAAGAAAGAGACTTGAGCAAAGACCTAAAATGGGTAGGTCATTAGAAGAACAGATATCTGATGGAAGAATGTTCCAGAAACAGGGAACACTAAGACCCGGTATTATATTATAGTAAAATAAGACCAGGTCTTATATTAATTTTTGCTCCAAAAGATGCATTAGAGCTGATTGTCCGGCTAGGTCTTATTTTCGGGGAAACACGGTGTATGTTATATTATATATGTATATATTACATATAATCTATCTATACATATGTATCTATATGTATGTGACCTACTCTCTACTCATAAGGTTATTGTGATGACAATGAAATGATTTAGCGCATGTAGAACCCTTAGAATAGTGCTTGGCATATAGCAAAGATCTAACAAATATTAGCTATTTCTATTCATGTTTGCCTTACTTTGCATATCTCTTTAGGGCCAAGTTAGTTATTTTCTTGTGGGACTTTGACTCATTAATAGCTTCTGGGTCAGACCAAAGTTACCATGTGACCTAGAAATCAGCTTGCTGAGTGGAAAAAACACTGTAAAACTTTTCTTTAGTAGATTTATTTTATGGCAAATCACTTGGAAAGAGCAAAAAATATCACATTCAGAAAGGAAATGCAAATGCCTAATAGATAATAGTTCATGGGATGCTTCATCTATAGAAACAGAGTGTCACTGTGTGATATTGTAATTTATAATAAATACATATTTGGTCTTTGTCCATGTTTCTGGCTCATAGTTCTGAAACCCTTGGAATTCCCTAAGTGTTGGGACTGATAAAGGTCTTCTGTTACATTTATGTGGTGACTTTTAGAAAGCAACCTAAGGATGGTAGAGGGTTGTTTATTGTGTCCTACCCCCATCCTGACTGCAGGGGAGGGGAGAGGGGAGAGGGACTGAAGGTTAAATCAATTGTTAGCCGCTAATGTTTTCATCAATCATGACAATGTAATGAAGCCTCTGTAAAAACCAAAAAAGGATCCGGTACTGAGAGTTTCCCAGCTGTAGAACACATGGAGACCTGAGGAGAATGGCATGCTTGGAGAGGGCCTGGAAGCTCTGTGCCTCTTCCCACATGCCTTTCCCTATGCATCTTTTTATCTGGCTGTTGTCCAGGAAAGAACTTTCAAAAATATAGAAAGCTTTGTAAGAATTTATTTGAGGCAAGTTTTCGAGGATGTGCCTGGAGGCTAAATCTCAACTGATTGGGAAATGCTCTGGAGAAGGGCAGTTTTGTGGCTTACTTTATACATTTAAAATCAAAGGAGACAAGGTAAGGAAGGTTACGTGAAATCTAGTGGTGGTAGAATAAGGAGGTAGGAGAAAGCAAAGCGGGTGAATCTCTAGGATTGGCTAGAAAATAAAATGGAGAGACACTTCTTTACACTGATCAGTACAGGATAGCTAACATTTACAGTAAGTAGGGATGGTATGCAGGGGACGAGAAAGCAGTGACAGCTTCTGGGGTCTAGTGCTCTGGTGCCAGTGGTTGTGCCTTGAGGGGTCTGGAAGAGAAAATTACTCTGATGTTTCAAAGGTATGTTATCTTAGATGCATAAGAAAAATGGATAGGGCTCACTTACGTGAAAAATTGATCTTTGCTTAAGGAAGCCTGGGACTAGACTGCCTGCCATGACCTGCCCAGTTAGGAATTCATGATTAGATCTCAGTCTACTATGTCACCCCTTTTCATCCACACTGTTAATTTATATCCTTTAATATGTATTGTAATAAGTCAGAAATCTAGTGAGTAAATAGGTTTTCCTGAGTTCCATGAACCATTATAGCAAATTAGTCAAATCCAAGAAGGAGGTTATAGGAACCTCTGATTTATAGCCAGTAAGTCAGAAGCACAGGTAACAACCTGGGCTTGCAACGCGTGTCTCAAACGAAGAGCTGTCTCGAGCCCTTTGCCTGTGGAATCTGATCTATCCCTGGGTAGATAGTGTCACAATTAATTCTCAGACATACTACTGGTGTCTGAGAATTGTTTGTTGGTGTGAGGGAGCCTACACACACACACAGACACACACACATTGGAATTGAGTTTAGGAACCCTTTCCCACTGTCATTATCACAAAGGATTAGGAGAGAATGTGGGGTTATACAGTTCAGAATGGCGGCTCTGACATGAGCCACAAGATTAAATTGGTACTGGAGAAAGTCTTGTAGCTTTTCACTTGAACAAGGAATTCAGAGAGTGACATGACATTAAGTCAAAAAATCAAAGTTTGAGAATCTAAATAAGCTGATCAAAATGTCAACTCCCAATCACAGACCACTAACATAACCATTGGGGATCTCACCCGTATCTTCGGAATACCCATATTTGTATTTAACACATAATTGTATTATTCATGTCAAGTGAAGCCATATTTTTCTTTTCCGTGCCTAAAGGCAGCTGTTTTAAAGTCTGACATGGTAATACTGTGAATAACTTGACAAAGTGATATAATTCTTGGAATTTCACAAATAGTGTTGACTAGAGAAATGCTATCTTGAAACTAGCAGAAACAAATCAGGGGCAGACTAGAATGCTTTCCTGAGGAATAGCCAGATCAAAGCTAGTGAGTGCTTTCTTTAAATTATATTAAATCAGAGTAAGAAATCGACTCCAATTTGAGCAATATGAAAAAGGAGTTGCAAACCAATAGCTAGCTAAAATTCTTCCCACAATAGAAATGAAACAGATTTATATTAAGTCACAGAAGAAGCTCCAAACACTCTAGTTTTTAAATGATCCATTAGCAGACCTCTCTCCTAAGCAACTTCTCCAGACTGTATATTATACTCTGAATCACATATTCTTCTCTTGACATTTTAGAATCATAACAGGGAGTAAATTAAAACTTGAACTACCTGCATAATAGATTTTTGTTCAGCTAATTAAAGATTACAGCTGGAGTTTTGACTTCTATTGACATGTTTAGGAAGAGAAAGAAAAATGATCCTTGACCAACATGTTGGAATTCCAGTTGGGGTAAAGTGGTTTTTCACAGGAGTAATGATTAATCTGAGATCAGAAGAGCTCTTAATGCTCTTGTATCTCTTTGGATTTGATAATTTTGTGTTTCAAAGCATTCAACTATGACAGAGTTTACAAATAGTGTGGCCTTGTAATACCTATGATAATCAGATTTTTTTTTAAAATTTATATTCCCAAAGGATTCAGCATACTGGTTTAAATAAGAAACCTGGATGACCCCAAGCACAAATAAATTCTACCCATCAATCTCATAAATAGAACTGTGAATGTATCTTTTTCTGCAGCCATAGGGGGGGAAAAGAGACATAAGGTTAACACAGGAATTTACTTTTCTCTTTCCTTCTTCCACCCACTCTTTTTGGTATCTAGATTTCAGTTTTATTTGTATAACTAATCAGATGGTAAAGAAAGTTAGAATACCAATCTAATTAATTCAAATATATTTGAATATCACACAAGTGATACCCCTGTGTGCTCTGCCTTTTGTGTCATCACACTGTGAAGGTTAAGTTGATTCCCTTTGCTGTAATCAAAAAGAACTCTATTGACCACTTTATTTTAATTAAAGCTCTTTGGGACTATTTTGGTGCCAGGGAAGATCTTACCCTTACTTTATAAGGAATATGATTAAAAAGTTGTCAGTCTTCAAAAGTCAAAGAGCATTGGAGCAGAAATGAATTGGTTGCTTTGGTTTTCTATTTAATTGAAGCATAAAAAAGATAAACTGTAGATAAGATATATACAACTGCTTGGTTCGCAAGATGCTAGGCATTCTTAGAGATGAATTGGGTTATATAAATGTAAGTTATTGTCACTGATTTTCTAAACAAATGAATAAAAAAATTTAGGGAAAAAATAGCGGCAATGAAAACGAGTGCATTCTAGCTAGTGTGCCCATAGATAAATGTTCTGTTGACTTTCTGGTGCTTCCCAGAAATTCAGCATTCCCACACAAAAGCCAACATCGTTGTCAGACTAACATGCTTATAATTGATGAACATTATTTATATTACTTTCTGTGGCCATTGCAGTTGCTCTTCTCTTAGATCAGCTATAATGCTTGCAGTTTTGTATGCTTTGAGGAGAGCTGTGAAAGTAAAAGCTTCTGGATTCCCCAACAGAGAAACATTTTAAAATATTTGTTTCTTCATGCTTATTTTAAAGAGCACAAAGAAATTTAAATATTTCCAGATAAGAAAAAGATCATGGAAAATTTTAAATCATGTTCGCTTAGAATATCAGCATTCAAACAAAATTAATGACAAGCAAAAGAAAATGATAAAGTATCATCATTCATTAAATTTAAATTAAGCAATGACTACATGTGTAGTTCTTAGGTGCAGCAAACACTGATGAGTTAGACAAGGTCCTGGCCCTCTAGAATATCATTTTGTTTTTTGAAGGAAATATGTTTAAGTTTTTAAAAAGGGGCAAGAATTAAAAATCGAACAGTGGCTTCAGTTTAAGGTTATTTGTTGTTTTGACTACAGCAGAGCCTATCACTCCAATTTTCTCATTACTGCTTTGCCACCAGAAGAGAAAAAACATTTAAGAAAAATGACTTGGAATCTGGAAGAGACAGAATAAGGAAACCCAGAATAAAGATCTCCTTTTAAACATGGGATTTGGTATTTTATGGTAAGTGGGTCAAAGACGTTGGATAAACAATTTCTGAGTCTTAATAAAACACTTTCCCTTTACCACAGACTTTAAATATACTGACTTCTTTGTATCTCTTTGTCCAGGAAAAAATGATGCTAGTTTCTGATTGAATAAAGCTATGTGATAAAGGTTTAAACTTATACATAAATTACTTGTTCTCTTGATACCAGAAAAAATGACACTGATAAATAGGGTAGGGACAACAAAAAATATGTAGAGGTCCCCCCTGAAGAGGGGTCCCCACCCCACATTAGACTCCCCAGCCTGAAGCACCGGTTCCAGAACCAGGAAGAGAGGCCCCCACAACATTTATCAGTGAAAATCAGTGAGGATTCCATCCATCCAAGTGACAGAAGGAAGCTGGAAACAAGTCATCGTCTTAAAAGGCTAGTGCACAGACTCTCTCACTCCCAGGCACTCACCCTGGGCTCTAGCAGAGGGACAGTGGCTTGGGAGGTGCCAGAGACATACAGAGAAAGACTGAGTTGTGGGCTTCAGAGTGACATCCGGAGGGAAAGTCACCATTGTCCCTGTGTCGAATGCTTCTCCCACATAGCTAATGGCCAGGTGCCATCTTTCACTTGTTGAACCCTTCCCCCCAACATGGCTAAATCTGAATCTTCATTGGCCTGGTGAACATTACTCACCCTGTCCTGGTGACACCCTGAGACCTCACTCCACCCAATTTTCACACCTCCGGAGCCTGTTTCAATGGTCTGCAGGCAGTCAGTGTTGGCCCACATGGGAGCCTCTCTTGAACAACTCTTGGAGGTCCACAGGCCCCAGGCAGGTGGCTTCTGGACTCACTTTTCTCTAAGAATTTTGTGGAATGACCCCAGGCTCAGCACTCATGCCAAATCTGAATCTGCATTAACCCAATGAACACCTCTTGCCCCACATTGATGACTTCCTGAGACCGTATTCCAACCAACTCCTGTACCACATGAGGCTCTTTCAGCAGCTGAGCCTTAGCAGGCCTTAGCAGGTAGCAGGTATTAGCAGGCCTCACAGTGCCCTGGGCCTTTTTTGAGCTTCCACAAGCCCAGTACTGGTGGCAGCCATCCTTGTTCACAGCATGGCCCTTTTGGCCCCTCCAACGCATCTTCAGGTCCAGCACAGGCCGTGACCAAACTCAGATTGCTTTGTGGCTCCTACCAGGTATCCCCAGGCCAGTCAAGGCAGTGGCAACTAAGAAAGAAGGGCGTGAAGGAAAACTACTACTCCTCCTCTCGCTACTATTACTACTATGACAACTACTACTCCTCCTAGCTAAAAATAATTGAGGGCTTCCTATCTTCTAAGTGTTTCACATATGTTATCCTGATTAATTCTTATCATAACCTTACTTGATAGGTTTTGTCATTCACTTAAGATATGTGGCAACTAAGGCACAGAGTTCATTAACTTGCCTTAGATTAGAGCCACTGAATGATGAAAGTAGGATTTCAGAAGTATGATGTCTGGCTTTATTCTTAACCTTATTTTGTTTAAATCTCTTGTAATCCGTTTTATTTTGGAACCAAATATTAACAAGTATCCATGGACAACTGGCCTATGAAAAGCCGAAAAAGAGGAAACCAATTTTTTCTCACAGTTTTTCTCTAGGACTAACCTACATATCATAAGGAAGGACATATGTTGGGTAGCCAGTGCAGATTGCTCATCTCTGGATTTCTAGGATATTGCTCAAAGCAAAGGCTAGTCGGTGTGTGGGCTTCTTTTCTGGTGCCAGATTCAAGGCAGGGAAGCTACACTCTTTCATCATTTCACTTTCAGCACTACAGACATTTTTCTCCAAAGCACATGCAATGGGGCTACCTGCCAGTATTTGATGGAGCTTCCTTTGATATTGGCATAGGGAGGTGAGACTCCTATGGTGAGTCTGTGAGAGTAAGCCATTTAATGAGAAGGCATTACTACATCTTAAGTTTTGTACTCCAATTTCCGAAGCCAGTGAAACCAATGTAATGGGTTCTATACTCTTCAGATTCTGGAAATTGACTGACTTTCCCAAACTCAATTGACCAATTTCCACAATCTCACCCAGTTAGTTTCAAAATTGTGATTATACTCAGTTTGGGAAAATCTCAAATCAGCGCTCTTTCATTAAACAATTTAAAAGATAACTGTTTCTGTCCTCCTGGGCACTTGGGATTAGATATTGAGCACGCACAAGGAAAGGAAATAATTCAAAGAGGAAATGATTGTGTAAGAAAACCTTTGTGGAGAAAGTGGCTTTTGAAGTGAGTATTGAAATGATAATGATGAGTTAGTAAAAGGAATAGGAAGAGCAGTATAGATGGTAAGGACATATATGTCCTTAAGAAAAGAAACAGGATTGACAACATAGCTGTAACAGTCAATTACAAACTACAGCTGGCTAGAGTAGAATAATTATGCTGGGGAAAATGCGGGAGAAAGTGAAACAAATATAGTGGGGGTTAGTAGGAACTTTGTGGCAGGCTGACTCTGTGCCAGGCTTCACTGAGTTATTTTTATTTTTGTCTTTTAAGATATACATTATTACCTAATTCCCAACCACCCAAAGAGGTAACTATGATCATTATATTTTATAAAGAAGGAAGAAAATACGGTGGGTCTAAAATACAAATCAAGACTAATTTCCCTTAACAATTGTAGTGTGATGGCTGCTATACCAGAGTCTTGATAAGAAAAAGAGCACCACAAGTTTGAAAAAATATTTGAAGTTTTCCTGTAAACGTACAAACTACTTAAAACTACTTTACTCCTAACTAATGCAAGAGTTAGAAGTATTTAATTGTCACTGAAGTAGTTATATATAGAAAAATCTCTGAAGTTTAGCACTTTATCTTTTCAGGTCACTTTAAAAAGTCTTTGCTTACTTAACTGCAAAGGAATCACATCACAAATTGATGAGAACTCGCTCCAAGGAAACAAGATCATAAATGTTTAAACAACAGTAAATCACACACTGATAGTTGAGCTTTCCACGTTTCTCTATTTGAAAAATATCAAAAAAGTAGTACCTCAGAACCTGAGTGCTGGAATTGGTCACATTAAGTCCTGAGATTTTTTTTTAGTTCCAAATACATTTTTTGCAACACAAGTTTATGGGGAAATTGCAATGCTTTAATGAAAAGAATATAGCAAAAGAACTGAGAGCATGCTTCAGAATTAGAGAAAGTGAGCTTGAATTTTGACACTGACACTAGTAGCTATAATATTAGGCAGTTTTGTTCTCAAACATCACTTAATTTATCAGTATCTACTTCATTGCTGTAGGTACAAATCAAATAAAATATACATGATTACATACCGCCTGGAAAATAGTAAGCCATGGATTAATTGCAGTTATTATTATTGGACAAGCGAACTAAGACATAAAAGAAATTAGCACAGAGGAATCTGCTTTAGCACATGGCAGCCTGGTGTGTCTTCTACAGAAGTATTCTAGAAAGTTCAATCTCATTGGCCTACTACACAAAGATCTTCACGAGCGGATCAGTATAGCACGGGGGAAAAAAGAGCATGAGTCCTGGAATCCTTTTGCTTGACTCAAATCCTGTCTATATGATTTTGAGTAATCGATTTACCATCTTTGTGCCTCAGTTTTCTCATATGTAAAATTAAATAGCAACAGTCTCTATGTTTGACAGTTGTAAGGATTAAATGAAGTATTAAGTGCAAAGCCCTTGGCTCAATGCCTTGGATACAGCAAGCATTGAATACATGCAATCTATAACGTAAGCTAGCTGGTCCTGTCTCCTTTGTCATTTCATCTCCTGCCACACTGATGCAGACATCTTTGGCCTGCTCAAACCAACCACTGCAGTTCCCAGAACATTCCTGTTATTCTATGCTTCCTTTCCTCCATATGTATTGTTATCACTGCCTAGGATTCCCTCTGTACTCCCTCTTCCTCCCTCTTACTGTTTTTAAAACCTCCAGTCAAATGTGCTTCCATGAAGCAGTTTCCCTGATTTAGATCTAATCTCCTTCTTTCTTCCATATACATTTGCTGTGTTTGTACAATTGGCCTGTAGTACTTGTTACCCAGCTCTGCAACCATGGCTTTACTTTTCAGCCTTTCTCCCTACAACTTGTACTCCCTGAGAGAAAAGTCTTACATTTATCCACAGCCAAGCATGGTACTGGCTTTTCATAGACTACTAATAAATGAAGTGAAATAAATGAATAAATAAATAATGGCTGACTTGCTCAAAAGTTACAGTAGTAAACTTCATCCAAAATTAGTCTCCCGCATTTAGGGACAAAATAGCAAATAGGTTAATTAAGAGTATGGCCTTAGAAGCTTGATAACAGAATTCAAATTCCTGGCTTGCCATTCCCAGCTGTGTGGCTTTGAGGGAGTTAAAGTCTCTGTGCCTCAGTTTCCTCATGTGTAAAATGAAGATACTAAGGCAGTGATAGGAGTTAGGGAAATAATTCCTGTAAAGTACCTTGGAATAGTACCTGATACATAAAAAACTATTTTATAAATGTTAGCTATTCAGTAGGGACTGCATATCCTAGAATATAAAGCAAAAAATTGACACCACTATCTAAACAGGCTTGAGAACAGTTTGGTGTTCAGTGTAAAAACAGTGGCATCTGTTACATGGAAGTTAAATATAGCCCTCAGTTTCCTGGCCACAGGACCAAAGACAGTCTAGAGATACCTACTATCACCCAGTTAAATGATGGCATGAGTACTCTGTACGTGATACGAAACTGGTTTGAGAGGTTTTCATTTAAACACTTTCTTGCTAAACATTCAGTATGTGCTATCGCTTACTTTTTGCTCCCCTCAGGTAATGTTCTGATTAGTTCTCTCTTGCTGCAGAATTCTTAAAGATAGTTTGTTTACTTACCTCTCTTGTCATATGGAAATAAGGGGACTTCTTAATACTATGCTGACATTCTATCAAGTCCTCTGAAATGGGTAAAATGTTTACTCTGTATGTAGAGCCACTAG
Organism: Rhinolophus sinicus; assembly: GCF_057876585.1. Classification (NCBI taxonomy): domain Eukaryota; kingdom Metazoa; phylum Chordata; class Mammalia; order Chiroptera; family Rhinolophidae; genus Rhinolophus; species Rhinolophus sinicus. Next base: position 44,407,791 of record NC_142501.1, on the reverse strand, counting down.
TAAAAACAGAATGAAAAAATGCTAGATTCTTGCTCTGTATTCACCAGAAATAGTCCTCAGTGCCTGAGAGGTTGGGAAAAATGACTCATGATTCATTTCAAAAGAAAAAAAAAACTATGACACACAATCCTATGGATCTCAATATGTCTTATTCCCTAGAAAAAAATCAATAAAAATGAAAGATCAGATGAAAATTTCATCCCAGATCATTTTAATAAAGAGGATGGTGAGTTTTATCACTATCATCTATTACTTCTTTTTAAATCAAAGAAGTTTGTACTAATAAGATAGACAATATAAATTCACATGAATACCAGAAATTTAGACAAATAAACAAACATATAAAATACCTAAATTAAACAGAAAATTCATAGAATACGCAATTAAAGCAATAAGGTCCTGGGGTATAATTACAGAGACTGAACCTCACACAACTTCTCTGAACAGTGATTTCCTCACCATTAAAAAAGGATAAAAACATCAACCCTATCTAGTTTGCATAGTTATCAGAGAGAAAAAATAATAGATTCAAAAGTCATTGAAATGCTACCCATCTGCAGTCTGGGTTTGATATTCCCAGCATCGCAAATCAATGGAGAAAAATTATATTTTATAGAACACAGCGTATCTTGACTCTAAATCTCACTGCTCTGTGCACTCACTCACTTTGATAAAGAGAAATGTCAATACTGTCCTGTAATTATTTCCCTCCAATATTCCCAGATCTGAGGATTCCCAGATGTGTTTATATATGTAACAGAATAGTCTCTATCCTCTATCAGTTTAAGAGTCCCAGATAAGGACACTAACCCATGAGAAATCGCTGGGGGTGGGTGTGGGAAGCAGATACAGGGTGAGCGGGAGTGGTATCTCATGTAAGATCAGAGCCACAGCTGGCCTGCTGTAGTTGTCCTCCTCTTCTGCTGTTATCGGGTGCTCAGCTGCCCACCCACTACCTATTTCCTCTACTAATCCAGGGACATGCTTCTTGGTACTCGTAATCTCCTTATTTATTCAGGATCTCTGGGTTCTTATATGGTCTAGGATTTCCGTTTGGTGACTTAGTGGAGATGGAGTTTTCCCAGCAGAGTTCTGCAGTTCCAGCCCAATGATGACCCCAGCCATTCTTCAATGTCAGGCCATATCCACCCTCCTTCCTGAATCACAGAGACCCTCCACAGCAGGTAGGCTGAAGAATGGTAGGGAGCAGAGCTGATCTGTTTGATCAAGAACAACCTGGCAACATACTGTCTGAATCAGGTTTCTCCACATCCTGGTCATGGTGCTCTGTCTGGCCCACGCCATCATCACTCTTGTTCATTCAGAGTGACTGTTTCTCTTCTCATGGATCCAAGTCCCATCATATGAATGAGGTTCAAGTTCTTTCTCTCTTGGGCCCACAGAGATCACAGGAGTTGTTGTTTGTAGCCAAGCACATATTCCAACATTGAAAACAAAATGTGCGATGCATTCTCAGAGAGGAGGCTGCTCTGCTCCGGGCATACAGAGGGCATCAAAGGGATGGTGGGGGCCTACCAGAGTCTTTATTCAGCCCAAATACTGCGTTATATATGTTGATGAATATTATTTTTATAATAAGAAGTCATGAGTGACTCTAAGTTCCTTAGTGTACCTATGACCTATCCTGGCAGTACAGCTCTCCCTTCTTCCTTTCATCTTGTGAAGTTATTTATTTTCATTACACAGCTCCTACTTATTGTCAAATATCAGAGTAACATACCTTCACTCCCCAAAACCTTCCAGCCAGAAAACTGGAGATCAAGTGAGAAAACAGCAAACCATCTTTAGCTTTCAGTTCCAAAGAGAGGTTAGATTGTTAACTTAAAATAAAATAAAATAAAAAAGACACAGCTACCAACCTGAAGTTCAAAGTGGCATTAATAGTAAATGTTAGTACTAGTTTGTAAGATGCAAACTAAAAGTTGGTCTCAGGCATTTAAAAATCTAATGCAATTTAATTTTACAGTAACGATCCTATCAAGATAGGAAATGAAATTACTTTGATTTGAAAAGTCATGATGGGAATAGGCACTTATTACAAGTCATAAAAGATGGGAATATCTAATTCCAATTTTGACACTAAGATCCATTTAGATATGGCACTCCTTAATAATCTCATCACTTAAATCTGAAGAAGAGTTACTGCTTACCCTGTACTTGAAGCAATTTTAGATTCAGACAGGCATGGGGGTTTGATAATGGCAAGATATATTCAAAGAATAAGTCATTCTCCACTCATATCATCTATAGCTGGTGGCTCTGAAGAAATAGCTTCTAATAAAATGTAACAAAAGAGAACACAGAAACTCTTTTCTCTTAGTCAGCCTTGGTACTTTGAATTACTGGCTTCTTAGCCTTAAAATATTTTCCCAAGGAACTATAGCCATCAACATTGATTCGTTTCCGAATTCTGAATGAATAGTTCTGGTTGGGCTATTGATTTTCTTTGGTTCTTCCATGCACAAAAGGAAACAAAAAACAGGTGATGTATACAGTTTTTAAATGGAGAAGGTAGATGTGAGAGGTAGCCAATTACTCTGAGAAGAAGGAAAAACTTGTGTCTCCTTATCAATACACAATCTAAATGAAAGTTCATCCTCATCACTCTACCATACTTCCTCACACATTCTCATTTTATTGTCTTCAAAACACTTAGACCTATCCAAAATTATACTGATATTTGTTTACTTATCAACTTCTCTCTCTGCTCATTTGAAAATTTGATACTTGATCACCATGGGCTTTTAATTTTTGTCATCATTATTTCTCCTGTTAATAATACCCAGAGTAGAATCTCAAAACTATAATACCAAATGAATGAACAAATAACAAATCTATGTTTAATGTGTTTAAGAGAAAAATTATGTCATCAATATTTGCAAATAAACTCAATCCTACACTCAAAGAAGATAATGCTTTTGGATACTGACTGTAAAGATGTCTTTCAAACTAATACATTGGTTCATAACTCATTGACCAACTGGAAACTACTTATATTTCCATTAAATTTTATAGTATGTAAGTATAGTTAATTAAATTTTACAGTATCATCTTGATAAAATGTTATGCTTTTAAAGTATCCAGATAAAGCCTTACACAGCTAAATGGAAACATTTACATATATTGTTAAATGAAATAATTATAATGAAAAATGTTTGCCTATGCTGTAAAATTATAGGAGTGGAAAGAAAGAAAATCAAATGAAAAAGGCTGTCTTTGCTAAGATGGTGGTGCTCAGGAAGGCTTCCTATTTTTATTTTTTAACTTGTTGTTTTTGTAACAATGCTTATTTATGTTTTTAAAAAATGGGTGTTAGAAAATTCTTGGGACCTGTCCCAGGCTGATTCAGCATTTCCATTGGCCATATGTCTAGTATTGTCTAAAACCTTCTAAATATTGACTCCTTTCTTATATGTTGCCCTAAACAAGATAGTGGTTGCCTCCCATTTTGGTTGACCAACAACTGACATTTATTTACCCTCAGTGTATTTATCACACAGTGATTAACTCCATCACTGCCTCTTTCTATTGATATCTCCCTCCCAATTTTTTCTTCTTTTTATTTCAAGAATAGCTATCACAAACATTTTCTCCTTAAAATCAGCATGGAAATTATATATGTGTTGGTTTACGTGTGTGAAGGTTGGATAACAAGGTGAAATGTGAAGAAACACCTGTCCACAGAAATAAAGCAACCCATATATTTTTTTCTCCAAGAGCTGTTATCAATTTCAACACACACACACACACACACACACACACACACACACATACATACACACACACACATTCTTTTAAAAATCAAAGATTCATAAAAATGAAGAGGTTTTTCTAGTAATGATAAGAACTCTGAATACTCCACATATGGCATTACCTTATCGAAAACAATCCTTTTTCCACACATTACTTCCTCTTACAAAACAGCCGGAGGAGAGAAGTAAAGCATGCACTAATTAGTTTAAAATGATTTTACTAAATATGTCCATAGGTTCTGTAATTTTCCTGTTCTCTCTACCCTTTTCCACAGAATTTCTTTTTTCTTGTAGATGTTGTATGAATACATTCCTCTAGTACTGACATCTTATTTGTTCTTTAAAACAAGGTTAGTCAGCACATGCTGCAATGTATTTCCATGAAATTTTGCATTGAGTAGATTTGAAATAAGTGAGCCTGACTTTATGTAGCATTTGATTTGCACTCTCAAGAAATCTTGTTATAATTAATAGCACTATGGATAATTTATCTTTAAGATGGTTTTAGTTGAAATATTAATGCTGTTGACTGAAAAGTCAAAGATTAATTATTTTGACTGCAATTATTTATCTGAGATGATTGAAAAGACTCTCAGATCTTTGGTGTACTTTTGTAAAGAACTACAAATGAAGATGGGAAGAATTTGCATTCACAGGGTTGCCCATTAGTTTAATTATTGTTTATTGTTTTCTGAGAGGAAAATAGTTGACATTCGTAATTTCCAAAAGGAAAACTGAAATACAAAAGAATACACTTTGGAGAAGGTCATACTTTGAGTAAATCATGGCATTCGGAGATTTTCCATAGGCTGTCAGCTTCCTGCAGGTAAGAACTATGCTGACCTACTAAAATTTTAACACCTCATATATGGTCATGCATATCCTAGATTTCCTAGAATGCCATTTACGATCATAGTAATGCTTGCTTCCTGGAACTATGTTGCTGAATCAGTTTTGCCATACTCTCCTTAAATTTCCTCAGCCTCCTTCTTTTCCTCTATGCTTCTGGTAGGTAACATTAAATATCCCCAGTTGTACCATGGACTGGGTTGAATGATGACCCCCAAAACATATGTCCACGTCCTAATATCCGGACATGGACATACGAATGTTACCTTATTTGGAAAAAAGGGTCATTGCAGATGTAAATAAATTAAAGATCTTCAGAAGAGACCACCTTGGATTACTGGGGTGGGCCCTCATACTACAGAGAATGTTAAAAGAGACAGAAGAGGAGAAGACGCAAACAGAAGAGAAGACCATGTGAAGATGGAGGCAGAGATTGGAGCGATGTTGTCATAAACGAAGGAGAGACCAGAGGGTAGAGAGGCAAGGAAGGATATACTTCTCTAGGGACTTCTGAGGGAGTGTGTCTCTATCGATACCTTGGTTTCGGACGTCTGACCTCCAGAACTGTGAAAGAATAAATTTCTGTTGTAAATCACTCAGTTTATGGTAAGTGGTTGCAATAGCCCTAGGCCACTAATAGAAGCCACAATGATAAGTGGTGGAGAGCAGACTTTGCGGAGTTCAAATAGGGACTATTTTCAGCTGTATGAATTTAATGCAGGCAATACTCCAAGAAAGAACAAATGAGTATATGTAGCAATGTAACGAAGACCTACATTTTGATAAATTGATCGGTAAACAGGAATAGATGCTCAGACCACTTATTCAGTTGGGTAGTCTCTTCAATAGCTGCTTAAATACTAAAAGGATACTTAGTGTATTCAAATATTTTCTCCTGCCTCAGGTTTCTATGTAGAGGGATACATATAATAACTATGGTGCCCAGAAGTTCTCTTTTTGAACTGTGGGGATGGAAAAATTTTCTCTTCTACACTTTTAGGCTCTGTGGCTGAAGCTAAATCGACATAAAACAGATTAACGGGGGGGGGGAACAATTTTAATTATGTACATATGCATGGAAACCTCCAAAAGATATGAGACTCAAATCAAAGACAGCTGGACAGCTGTATTTAGAGTTATATACAATCCTGAGCTAAGTGGAGGAAAGGGATAGGAGTTTGGGGGAAAGAGAAGGTGGTTTTCCATGGGAAGGTGCAAGGAGAAAATGTTTATTAAACAAAGGTTGCCTGCCATGCAGATAAGACTCTCAGGTGAAAAAGTTATCTCTGGTACTTTCTAGCCCCTTTTCTAAAGAAATTTCCTTTATAAATGTAGATTGGGGAAATGTATATTTTCTTTTATGCAGTTAAGAGGTAGGTAAAGAGTTTTCCTTAGTTTGTTGGGTCTTGTTTGCTTTCTCCTCAAAATAATCTTTATGCCAAAGTAGCACATTTTAGGGTGATATTTGTGAATCCCTTCACTACTGAAAAAATAAACACACTCAAATTTGCCCTGCAGTGGGAAGCTTCAGGGTTAGTCTTAGGTAAAAAAGCTGGAGACCAAAAATGTATCCTTTACCGTGTAAAATGTGTATGACTCAGGTTGTGTCACTTAATGTTATGCCTAGAAAAAGGCATAGAAATAGGTATCTGTATATTTTGGAATATAAAACCCAAAATAATTCTGAAAATAAACTGCTTTCTTATTTATAGGAAGCTTTCTCCTCTATAGGAAGCATTTATTTATTTTTACTGTAACCATGACCTTTATTTACAAAATAATAAACCCTTAACTAGCCATTCTAATGGAGGAAGTTAGTATATATATAGCCCAAGCCCATGGCTGATCAAAGAAGGCATTGGCAATTTTTATTTTTATTTTTATTTTTTGGCAAGAATAATGGGCATAATGGTTGCATCTCTGAGAAACAAGTGAGACCAGCTGTATCTGTTTAAGCTTGATTAAAATCTCTCCAAACATTAACTTCAACTGGAGTCCAGAGGCATTTCCCCTAAGGATTCTTTGGCTATGATTTTCTTGCTCTGGTCATTTGATTAGGAAACTCAATTTCCAACATTTTGGGTCTCCCCTGCTGTGAACCCCAATGCTGAGAGTACAGCTGCACAGGACACCTGCTAATCATTTGCTATTATATCTGCTGTTCATCAGTTCCTTCCATGTTGTAGTCTTTGCCACTGGAGTTTGGACTCATTTTTTATTCCTTATTTTACTATGTTCTTATAGCTTACTTCTGCAAAAAATTAAGTTATTGCCTATTTTACTTTTTATTTTTAAATAGCCAGGAGTACACTCACACACAAAGGAGATGTGTATCAGGACCGCCCACTCCTTAAGCCCTGGGAGTTGCATACATTTTCCCCTCAACTCTACTGGCGCTTTCAGAGCCCTCTGCAAGATTTCCCGATGCCATTCCTAGCAAAGCCCTTAAGGAAAAGCTGACAACATTACTGGAAAAAACAAATGAACCAGATAATTGAGAAGAACCACACACCAAATTTCCCCTCAGGATAACAAGTTCAGCTCGAGTAATAGTTCAGCTGCATTACTGGATGGATATTAATTCCTTATGGCTCAAACAATTTGGCCTCTGGAAAAGGAAATGAATAATTTGAAATAATGATTTCAAATCTATACAACTGTACCGACCCTACCAGGTGTGGCAGAAACATAGAGATTTGTCAATGACTAATGTAGTGCCTCATTATAAATATTTCAACACCTCCAACGAACCTCCAAGGTGCCACGCAGCCTCGGTCACCACCAAGTTACTGCAATTCCCCTTGCACATGTTCTGCCCAGGTATATTCAGACGGCTTGCCTTCAGGTCCAGGTTGTCTCAATCTTTTTTATTAAGAGCAAAGGAGATTTCTGGCACTGGGATTATGATTTATATAGGTTTTAGAGAAAATAAGTACTAGAAAGAGTCCTCTATTGATTAGTTACTTCGACATACAAAGAACAGGAACCACATTAATCAACTAAGACTTGATTAGAGCTTATATCCTTCCAATAAGGGAGTAACTTCCTCATCTTCTAATAATAAACTTATCTTTCAAAAAGAAATAATCTGATTGTATGGGTACAGTTTTAGGAAGACTTTTTGTATCTCTCTTCTCATTTCTACAATAATTAGAAGGCTTCTATGAGCATGTTGAATCCTTGTAAAGCTTACCAGGCTAGTGTATAGTATTTGGCTATTATTCGGTTAAACCATGTAAAATTATCTCATTTAGGTAAAAAAATATTAAAATACTGACAATTTCACATCGTTATTTCTTGTCAAATAAACTACATTCCTCCTCCTTTATCCAATGGCCTAAAATACTGCGTTCTCTGCTTATTTGTAAAATCTGGATAGGTCAGGATTCTTTTAACAAGATTTTTATGCGTCAGATCCCACCTCCACAAAAGACCCTTAAATTCTGCAGTTTCCAAACACAATATACAGCAAAGCTCCACATTGATATGCTACATAAGTTTAATATGTACATAGTTGACCTAACAACTAGTGAAAGAAAATCCCAGCCTGCCATTGTCTCTGATATGCTCTATGTTGAGAATTATAGGGAATAAATCAAACACTGATGAATAACTTTAGTTGTTCCTTTTAAGTTTAATTTTTGTTGTTTTGTTATTGCTGGATATTTTTGTTCGTTATGGTAGGATTTCTTTAGAGTATACTTCTCAATTATTTGTTAATTATTTGTTAATACCTAAGACCAGTTGTAGCACATGAAATTCAATTATTTCTTAACTTTGTTGAAGTATTATATGCATATTGAAAAATGTATATCTAATTGCATAGCTCAATACATTGTCAGGATTTTAACATATCCATGTATTCAGCACCCAGATTAAGAAACAGAATATTACCAGCATCTCCAAAAGAACTTTCCTGTCACCACCTTCAGGTGTAACCTGCGTGTAATCTGCATCCTGACTTCAAATAGCATAGATGGTTTTGCATATGGATGTACATTGTATAAATGGAATGATACACTATGTACTGTGTCAGGCTTCTTTTGCTCAACATTCTATTTGTAAGATTTGTTTATACTTTTATGTGTAGCTTTCATTTGTTCAGTAATGTTGCTATATAGTGTTCTTTTATGTAAATATACATAATTTGCTTATTTATTCTACTGTTTAAGGGCAGTTAGGTAGTTTCCTCTTCTAGGTGTATATCCAACAGGAATTATCACCACTGTGATAATTCCTGTTGAATATACACCTAGAAGTGGAATAGGTAGCTCATAGAGCATGTGAATTTGCAGCTTTAATAGATACTTCCAAAGTTTTCCAAAATTTTGGCCAATTTACATTCCTACAAACAGTGTACTTGAGTTACAGTATCTCCGTATAGCTTGTAATATATAAAAAATTTCTATAGTCTTTGTTTAATCCATTCCAATAAGTATGTAATGGTATCTCGTTTAAGACTTATAATTATACTAATTATAAGTCCATTTTTATACGGTTATTGGCCATTTAAATGCTCTCTTGTTTTTCTTTGGTCAGAAAACTCCTTTATTTCATTTTCATTTTTAAGAATACTTTCACTGTGTATAGAATTCTGAATTGTCATTTATTTTCCTTCATCATCACTGTAAAGAAGTCATTCCACTTTCTTCCATTGTTACTGCTGAAAAGTCAAGTGTTAGTTGACTTTGAAGGCAATGTGTCTTTTCTTCTCTGTCTGCCTTTAAGATTTTTGGTTTGTCTTTGAATTTCAAAAGTTTAACTGATAGGTCTAGATATGATTTTCTTTGCCTTTTTTATAATAGAGATTACGTATGCTGCAAGAGTAGGTTAAGTCTGTAGGTTATATAAAAGTTGAAAAATTATCAGCCACTATTTTAATAAAACTTCTGCCACAGTCTCATTCTGTGATTCCAATTACATGTAAATAAGGTTTAGGAGGATTTTCCACATGTCACTTACACTATATGATTTTCCATTCCATTTACATTATGTGTTTTAGTGTGGGTATTTTCTATTGATATGTCACAAATCCTATCTTCTCCAGCTCCACTGCTATTAAACACATTTACTTAGTTCTTAATTTTAGGATTTATATTTTTCCTTTCTAGAATATCCATTTGATTATCTTCTATAGATTTCAATTTGCTGGTAAAATTTTCTTAATTTAATTATAATAGATCAATTTTTTTTTTTTTGGTTGGTGTTGTGTATGCTGTATTTTAAAAGTATTTTTCCGGGCCGGCCCAGTGGCTCAGGCGGTTAGAGCTCCATGCTTCTAACTCCGAAGGCTGCCGGTTCGATTCCCACATGGGCCAGTGGGCTCTCAACCACAAGGTTGCCAGTTCCTCTACTCCCACAAGGATGGTGGGCTCCGCCCCCTGCAACTAAGACTGATCAAAGACAACAACTTGAAGCTGAATGGCACCCTCCACAACTAGGATTGAAAGGACAACAACTTGACTTGGAAAAAAAAAAAAGTCCTGGAAGTACACACTGTTCCCCAATAAAGTCCTGTTCCCCTTCCCCAATAAAATCTTAGAAAAAGAAAAAAAAGTATTTTTCCTACTCCAGTGCCATGAAAATAAGAGAATGATTTTATTAATTGAAATTTCATTGAGATATTTATAGATTCATCACATGTATTTATGAGAAACAATCAAAGTGATCTCCTGTACACTTCTCTCAATTCTTCCCCAATGGTAACATATTGTATAATATCACAAACACTATAGTATCACAAGTAGGATATTGATATTGATACAATGTACCAGTTGATATAATTCACTGATCTTATTCAAATTTCTCCAGTTTTACTAATACTCATTTGTGTGCATATGGATGTATATTACAGTTCTATGCAATTTTAGTTCTATACAGTTTTAGCACCTGAGTAGATTCATACATTCATCACCAAAGTCAAGATACTGAGTAATCTCATAACCACAGAATCCCTTGTGTTGCATTTTGCCTACCTCCCTTTCATCCCTTACACTATAAAAAGTTATTTCATATGAGTGAGTCTGCTTCTTTTGTTTGTTTTCTTTTGGATATTGGCCATATCATGCTGCCTATTCTCACAGCTCATAATTTTTTATTACATGCCAGTCAGACATTGTGCATAAAACAAGTGTGAAGGCTCCAACTTAACAATTATGGAATTATAGAGAAATGTGGGATTTTCTCACTTACAAAAAGCTGACATCCTTGAATGATAAGATTAGTACAGGATGATACATAAGCCACAGCAGGGCTGATACCAGAACCTAGAATGTCTATCTAGAAACTCAGTGAAGTGCTGTTGCAATGTCATGTCTCTGGTAACAAATTCCTTTTTGGAGGATTTCCAAGAGATCCATCTATATTTAAAAGATATTTCGACATAAGAAAATTCTAGTTCAACAAAGATCTTAAGCAATGCTTCAGCATTTAACATATTTGGCCAGAAAAATCTAGATATCTGAAGTATATTAGTTCTCTAACAATTCTTTTTATAAATCAACAAAACCCATTTCCCATAAATAAAAGTAAGCATGTTCTACTTCAGCCTAGGCTAATGCAGAAAATCATCTGGGCTCTTATTAAGAAGGTCCTTGAAAGAGTTGAGAAGGGACTCAGATTATAACCCAAGGATTTACTACAGTGTCAAGTTATTACATTACACTGTTTGACCACTGAGAAATGTAGTCCTCATTAGTCCTTAAGCCCTGATCATGTTTTGTTTTGTTTTCTTTCTTTCTTTTTCCTTTTTTAACCAGGAATGTCAAGAGATTCATTTGTGATGGCATTGAAACCCTCATCTGTAACTGAGAGCACTGGTGTTTTTCTTTTACAAATGAGGAACAAGGGACATTTTCTTTGCTCTCCTCTTGAAATAAATAGTGATTTAGGGACAGCTGAGGAGACCAGAATTCAGAAGTCTGCCTAATGGGTGATTTGTTTCCAGTGTTTGGCGCAATGAAACAATCGCAATGACTGCAGTTCTCCCAGTATAGACCTTTTAGTTCTTGTGCAATAATGATGTGGGCATGCATTAGGTATCTTTGCCAGCTGATGTCTTAGTTGGCACTCCTACCTTGCTATCATTGTAATGAACAGAACAGCCATTAGCAGCTCCGCTTCCTCCTGACAAGCCCAGAGAAGGGAGAGAAACACAAACTAAAACTCTTACAGATGTCACCACAACAAAATGAATGGAGTAAGGGTGGGGGAAAGCATAAATCTACAGTAAAGAAAAAAAGGTCAAAAACATTTCATGTTTGCAAATAATAGGTGTTTAATGAGGGGACGGAAACAAAGTTAATTTCAATAAGATTTTTTCGTAGGAGAAACAAACATATTTTTTTAAGTTTAGATTTCCTGTGTTTTGTGAGATGGATATTTTAGCAACTTCTACTCAATTGTACCATGGGAAGCATCCTTTAAGAAAGCATTCTCTCTTTCATCAATAAGTATTCCCTGAGTTTAGAGCCCAAATGAGAGGAATATGTACCAATTTTAAAGTAATTAAGAAATCTGCAGAAAAATCTTTCAATTTTCAGAATTTTATATAAAAAATATGTTAAACGTCTTCAAGTTTTATTTTCAGGATTTTAAGCCAAAGTCAAGTATTCTGCTAGCCAATGAAATTTCCCTTTTTTCCCCTTTCTCCTCAATAGTGTTGGTATGTTTTCTATTAATTTAGCCACTCCTTTTCCTTTTATATATTATTTTGCATACATTGACAATCAATAAGTGAATCAATCATCATCAAATATTTATTGACAGGCATTGAATGATAGGGAAAAATATGGACTTTTGAGTCAAAGTCCTGGGTTTGAGTCCTACCCTACCATCATCTGCTTGCGTGTTTTCAGGCACTTAATCCCTTTCAAGTTCCTCATCTGTAAAATGGTGAAGATGAGGAAGAAGTTCTGCTTCTTATGGTTATTGTGAAAATTATATAGAACGTAACAAGATGTTTAAAATATATACTTAAATTATTAAGATCTGTGGTGCGTATTATAAATTATAAGGTACTTCCAATGGTTAATTTTACATGTCAGCATGGTTAGGCTATGGTGCCCAGTTGTTTGGTTAGACACTAACCTAGATGTTGCTGTGTAGGTATATTGTATATAACATTTACAATCAGTAGACTTTTAGTAAAGCAGGTCACCCTCCATAATGTCAGTGGGCCTCGTCCAATCAGTTGAAGGCCTTAAGAACACAAACTGAGGACATAAAGGAATTCTATCTCAAGACTGTAGCATAAACATCATGCCTGATTTTCTAGTCTGCTGACCAGTCGTACAGTTATTGGACTCAGAAGTGCCACATGAACTCTTATCTGAATTGTCAGCCTGACCTATAAGTTTTGGACCCAGCAAACCTTACAATCATGTCAGCAAATTATCTTTTTTCTTTCTCTCTCTCTCTCTCTCTCTCTCTCTCTCTCTCTCTCTCTCTCTCTCCATATATATATATATATATATATATATATATATATATATATATATATATATGTATATGTATATGTATATGTATATGTATATATGTATATGTATATGTATAGATATATATCTCATATATACATATATATATGGCTTTTGAGGTTCAGCAACCTTAATACTTAATTCCTCCTATACACGGAGTACGTGAGAAAGTTTAATAAGTGTTTGTGGAAACTAGGTGGTTTACCTAAACCTAGAGACTGATGCCTGCTTCTCATCTGAAGATTCCAGAAGTAAGCAACTTTTCACAATAGTCCACATAACCAGGATGATAAAGGACTCTAGTGCAGAATACCTGAGGACCATGGACAGTTGGCCCTTGGAGAAGGTGCAAAAACCACTCCTGTGGTTACACATGCAGGAGAAAGGGGATTAGAAGGAAGGAATTCACAGGGCTGGCAAGATGGATGACAGGTTGTATTAGTCAAGGTTCTCCAGAGAACAGAACAGAAACAGTGGAAGGTAATATATTCATTGGGGAGAGACGGAGAGAGAGAGAGAGAGAGAGAGAGAGAGAGAGAGAGAGAGAGAGAGAGAGAGAGAGAGAGAGAGAGAGAGAGATTTGGAAAAATTGGCTCACAAAGCCTACAGAAGATAAGATGAGATGGCTTGCACCAGCTCAAGCAGTAAGGCAAGAGATAATAGGCTGAGTCCTTCTTCCTCCACAAATTCTCAAAAGATTGGATGATGCCCACCCTTATTGGAGAAGGCCATCTACTTTACTGAGTCCACTGATTCAAATGCTAATCTCATCTGGAAACACCCTCAAAGACACACCCAGAAATAATATTTAATCTGGGCACCTGGGTTACAGTAAATTTGACACATAAAACACCATTACTAAGTCATAGGAAAAGATACCATTATTAGTAATGAGAGAGGAGAGGATTTGGTGCTGCTGTTAGGACTAAAGGCTAGTGTACTTCGTTGAGAGATTCTTCATTCATCAAGACTGCCAGTTGAACTGAGCACTGCCCTAAATAATCAACACATAGTCACAAAGATCACCAGAACCACACAGAGACAGAATAAACTAGGGAAGACCAATACCATCTCCTAGCAGCACTGTGACTAGCTCACATCAGAAGATATGTCTCACTCCTGATCTCATCCTGGCTCCATCCACTAAAGGAACTAATCCTTGAAAAGGGAGTAGGGAGGCAATATCTTCTTGCTCCCCATCTTCTCCATGCAAGCAGCCAGTATCACAACTTTAACTAGGGATTCAGGAAGAATTATCAGTTTTTAAGAGGACTGGTACATTTCAATACTGAGAAGGGACTGGACATTTTAGATCCTATTCATGATGTTTATATTTTCAACAAAATAGAGTTGAAATCAAGTTTTGGAAAAAACTAAACCAATTTTGCATTTCTATTCTAAGAATTCTTAATAAACTATACAAGGTAAAAGACGAAATATATATTAGGCTAAATAGGACCTCGTCCTCATCCCCTCATCCATATATGCTCCTTTCCAGTTTACATAGTACCTTTAATTATATCATTGCACATGTAAGAATCCCATGAAATGTTATTTCTCTCTCTCTCTCTCTCTCTCTCTCTCTCTCTCTCTCTCTCTCTCTCTCTCTCTTTTTTTTTTTAAGATGGGGAACTTCAGTTTCAGAATGATTAAGTGACTTGCCCCAGGTCCCAAAGTTGCAGAGCTAGGACTATACCTGGTGTAATGACTAATCTGGTCTAAGCACAAGCGTTTTTCTGCTGAACAAGGTTTTACAGGTTAATCATCTCACAACCATCCTCTAAAATAATGGTGTGTATTGTTGAAAAGGACCAGTCCTCCCCACATTCTGCAGGACATTTGCCAGACGCCCAGAGTAACCGTGACACTACTTGTTGCCTACCACAAGGGCACAGTAAGAATGATCAGCATCTTTCATAACAACAGCTTTTCAGGAAACCTGTATGTTGAATGCTTCATATGCATTATCTCATCTAACCACACTAACATACTAATGCCAAATTGCTGGATACATTAGTTTTTCCTTGATCTAACCTTCCTGTTTCCTCTCTGTCATCCACAATCAAACACCTCAGCTACATAATAGGAGATGAGTGTATGTGTTTTGAATATATTCATGAAGAATTAATGAAATAATAGCTACAAAATTGACAAGCAGAATATATTGACTTTTCACCCTACCATTTAATCTATCAAGTGAGCCTCTACTTTTAAGTACTCAGCAAATATTTGACGAAAGAATTTATAAATGAGCCATGAATTACAAAGAGAAATCTATCCTATTTTAAGGATTGCCCAAAGGAAATCTCTATCGTTTTCATTTTCAATATCAGAAGATCATATATTTTTTAAGTTGGTTTTATCCTCTTCTACTAATCTTAGTACAGCAATTTCCCCTACCCCCTTTTTCAAAGTTTCACTTTTCATAGTTTCAATTACCTGTGGTCAACAGTGGTCTAAAATGCTAAATGCAAAGTTTCAGAAATAAACAATTCATAAGTTTTAAATGGTGCACCATTCTGAGTAACATGATGAAATCTCACACTGTCCCACTCTGTCCCGCTCAGGATGTGCTTCATATCTTTGTCCAGCATCTCTACACTGTATAAGCTTCCCCACCATTAGTCACTTAGTACCCACCTCCATTATCAGATTGACTATTGTGATGTTACAGTGCTTGTATTCAAGTAACCGTTATTTTACTTAATAATAGCTCCATAGCACAAAAACAGTGATGCTGGCAATTTGAATAAGCCCAAGAGAAGCTATAAAGTACTTCCTTAGCAGAACAGGTGAGTACAGTACAAGAAGATATTTTGAGAGACCACATTCACATAACTTTTATTACAGTATATTGTTATAGTTGTTCTATTTTCCTATTGTTGCTAATTTCTTACTGTGTCTAATGTATAAATTAAACTTTATCATAGGTATGTATGTATAAGGAAAAACATTATATATATATATATATGGTTCGTTACTACCCTCAGTTTCAGACATCCACTGGAGGTCTTGGAACATATCCCTTTCAGATAAAGGGGAATTACTATAGTTAAGATTTTAAATAACGCAATCATTAAAGTCACCAAAGTCACCATAACTTATTATATGATAACATATTCTTCCTCTGGGCAAGTGAACATTTTATTGAAAAATAAAATATTATTCTTAGGGGATTGAATTCAACACACTCTTGTACTAGTTTTTGTTAATCAAAAAGTTCTTCCCTATGTAAGACATAGTGTGTCTTCGGTGATTTAAGTTATTTAATTTTGTTGCTCTTTGTTAAAATGAAGACTTTCTTTTTTCTCTAATTCAGACCAAACTATTTTTAACTTAGGCTAGGTTCAACTTCAAGGAATAGAAATTTAACTCTGGCTTATATAATGAGGAAATTTATTATTTTATGAAATAGGCAGTCCAGAGGGAAGACAGGATTCAAGCTTGGATGATTTGGTTTTAGTTTTTCCTGAGGTGGGTCTCTCCCTCTGAATTGCTAGCTACAGCCCAGACTTAAACTTAAATCAAGATTTCCTTCTGACAATCAGAATGACAGCCACAAACTACCATGGATACAATGTCTATGATGCTCTGCTATGCCTTTGCCACTCTGACTTCCACTCACTCTGTCCTCCTCCCCCACTCTGTTCCAGGTACACTGTTCTTTACTCCATGCCTTTGCTTAGAGCTTTACTCTAACTGGTTCATCTGCCTAGAACATTCTATCCTCACATCGCATATCCACTTGGCTATTTCTTTCTCATCCTTAAAGTTTGCACAAGTCTCACAGATTTATTTTGATTATTTTCTTTAATTAGGCAACCTACTCCTGAGCACCCTCAATCCCACTTTCCTTTTCTTTTGTTTCACATGGTATACATCACCTTCGAAATTATATCGTTCATTTATTTATTATAACAAATGATTATTGTCTGTCTCTTCTGATAGAATATAAACACCAGGGCAAGATTGATTGATTATATCCCAAGCCCCTAAACCCCTAGAATAGTTCTTAGGAAATAATAGGTACTTAATTAAATATTATATGAAATTGTTGAATGAATTAAAATAAAATGGCTGCCTGTAGTCTATAGGCTTCCATGTTTATACACAGGAAGAAAGAGAACTGGCTTCTCCTGTTCTGAAGAGAATAACAAAGCTTTTTAGAACAAGGAAGCTTCAATCTCAGAAAGGCCAAACAGAACTCTTATGGATCTCATTGGCAAAAAGTTAGATCACATGCTCTTTCCTGAACCACTACCATCAACAAAAGTGAGATTACTAAGAATGCTTTAAGTTTAGTAGAACCCACTTCTCCAGTTTGGGGGTGGTACAAAATTAAAGTTTTCTAGGAAAAAGAAGAAAATCAATAGCAGTGAGTTAACCAGCTGTGTCCACTCTGCTTCCCATAGTAATACTTAATAATTCTCCCTTTCTTCTTATTTATGTTATAGTCCCACAGACAATAAACAGACATGGAAGACTTTATTCAATACTTTTGCAATAATGGAGAGAGACTGAACTCAACTACTGAAGCAAAAAGCTGGATTGTTTTTAAGCACTGGAGTGAGAGAGTAAAAACTATTAGAGAACATTTAGTGGGGTGATTGGTCACTGTGATGTGGACATCTATGTTTGCTAATTATTGCTCAATAACCACATGCATTCAGTTGTTGAGTCCTCTTAATTTTATCCTCTTTAGCTACAATTAGGTATCTTTAGTCTGATTTCTTCTTGCCATACATCATGCCTGGTTTCCTGAGACTCCAAACTAATCTTCTATACTTGCTTATTCTCCCACTCTAAAAACAATTACAACTTACTGCAAAAATGATCTACTAAAGCACAAACCTCTTTATATCAATTTCTACATAAAATCCTTCAATGGATATCCTCAGGATATCATTAGATCTGCCCAACATGTCCTATGAGGATCTTACAAATCAAACTATACCTTCTATTGTATTGTTCTTTTCCAAATTATTGGAGAGTGAATGTTACTTTTAGGTTTACGTTTAATTCCAGCTTCTTCAGGAAGTCTTTCCAGACTCCTATAACATGTGTCATTATTATAACAATGATCATTATCTGTCTTCCGTCATGTTTCCTATGTAATTGTTTGACTTTTTCCTGGGCTGTGAACTCCTATAAGGTAGGATTCCCTCACCACCCTGTTTTTCTTAATCTCCACACTCTTTTGCCTCCAGGCTAATAATATATGTTTGTAAAAATGAATAAAAGTTAATTTTGACATCACACTACATCCCATACAAATACATATAGTTAATAAGCGGTAGAGCTGGGATTTAAACCCATGAAGACTGCCTCCAGAAAATGTATTTGTAATCCAAATGTGTATGATTCAGGAGTGAAAAAGACATGGAATAAAGTATAGGCTGACATATAGTGTGACTGAGTAATCAGCTTTTGTTATTGGGTCCGTTTGTTACTGAAACATAACTTAGCCTAAACTCATTGATACAACGTTTAGGTTTCAGTTTTTTTTTTTTCTAGTTAGTTAGTCAGTTAGTTAGTTAGTTAGTTTCAAGGGGGGTTTGGTTTTGTGTAAGTCATAAACTCTTAGTGCATTGTTATAAAATTGAGCTTACAATTCATTCCATTAATGTATTTGTTTTATAAATGATAAAAGAGGATGTTCTCATACACTAGTTTTTATCTCTTTTATTTAGAATGAAAAATAAAAGAAAGCAGCAAATCATGGTAAGGCTCTATCTTTGTTTGGTTAAAAGGGTGTTTCTACTCTTAAGAAATTTCCAGGGCAACCTACTTACCAAGTGTCTGACTTTAGTGCTTTATAACTAGCTAATGGACTCAAAACTATAAGTGGTTCACTGGGGGAAACTATTTTATATATGTGAGGGTTCTAAAGTTATGTCAGAAAGTTACACCTTTACTCTTGGACTGGCATTGAACTTGAAATTTTGCCTTCTCCAAAGTCCAAGAAGAGCTGACCTGAGTCAGAAAGGTAATTGCCATAGAATGTGCTAAAAGAGAATAGCCTCTTCAGCTTTTATCTGTGAGTTCACTGGTGCTGACTAATTCTCTTCTGCTAATTGCTGCCAAAAAGAAACGCTCATGTTCTTCTGCCAACCTGAGCAAGGCTGACATATTTCTTGGCTCCGGCTCACAGTAGCCTCTGTAACAAAGTTTATTGATCTCCCTTGAAATGAATCTGACATAGAAATATATGGTTTACAGGTAGGTGTTTATACTCCTGCTCCTGGCATTCACCATTTCTGTGGCAATATATTTTTTTCCCCTGCACATTCTAGCATTTTTCTCTTTAATCTAATAAATAATGTCTACTTTCAGTATTTCTGGAACTATGCTGGTTCAAGATCCACCAAATCCTCCTCCCTCTTGTTTTGAGGTGCTCTGACCTTTTATGTAGAAAGGGTGAGGTTACATCATATGCTCATTTTACCTAATACTACTTATTTTCACATTGAAAAAAAAAAAAGCTCTTCTACAACTTTTAGACCCCCAAGATCATGTCCTCAGATCTAATTTTGTTTTTTTTTAATACTGAACTTCACCATGAGGTCTCTGAGTTCAAATAGCACATTACTGCTCTCCTGCCATTTAATTCATTTTTATACTGTTTCGACAAACATCACAAAACAACCTGGAAAACACTCTTCTTGCTCTTGAGACATCATCCTTGCTTGCACCTCAACTTCTGAATCAAAGCAGGTGTGAAAAGCATAAAGCAGGTCAATTTGCACAGATGGTATGGAGGTCAAGTGAAAAATATTACATTTCCCTGAGTTGACAGTTGTGGGTAGCGTAAAAACACCAGTTATAATACCTTGTTAATAATCAGTTCTGTATCATTTATGTGTACTCAGTAACTCTCCATTAACATTGTATTTTAGAAATCTAATAATGAGAAATGATGCATTACACAACTCTGGAACTTCTCATAATGACCCAGTGAATACTAGCCAGGGACAGTTGGCTAAAGAGACTATTTAAAAGGATAAAAATAGTAGACCTAATTCAATGAGTTCTGTGAAAGCATATTGTACATTTTTTCATTATCAAACAGCACTGCATTAATTATTAAGCCAGGATTCTTAAGGGAGCTGCCAAACTGATGTATTGAGTTGCCAATAAAAAAAATAAGCCATTTATAATTAATTGTCCCTAAAGCAATCCTGTTAAAATCAACACATTTTCTTGGATTTATTAAAAGAGTTTATATAAAGCCTACCAATGTTTTCATTTGGTAATAATCTACAAAAACTCTACACAAAACACATTTTGCTAGAAATATGACTCAAAAATAGATAGTACAAAATTACTGAAATTGAACAAAAAATATCACATTCAAGAACTCCATCAGACCTTCCTAGAATCAACTAAAATTTACATACCTATATTAGATTCTTCCTATTTTTTTTTATGCACTTTCAGGTCACATACTCTGAACAGCAATGCCTTTTTGGCTCATCATCCCATGCGTGCAGTGAAGCATCTCAAAATTTCTTCCATTTCAGTGCTATATTAAGCTCTAAAATCTACTTTTGGAAGCCATCTATGTATATTCTTGTTAGAATAGGCACTTGCCCTTCACCATGAATTATTCACCATGGGGAATGGAGGGAAATATATCTCATCAAATTTAAGTGGAATTTAAACTAGTACAAAATCATTTTGGGCATGAAAGCAATCTTGGATTTCTATCTGGTATGATAAGGGACAATCATATCACACATCCAGGAACTAGAATGCACAGAGGAAACCTGAAGTACAAAATACTTTTACCGTCAACTATGGATATACTTGCCATTTGAAAATTGGTACTTTTACTGGCTAGTTCATGCATCAATCCACAGCCTTAAAGAAAATCTCATTACCCCATCATGACACTATTCATCCAACTGTATACAGACCTAGAGATTTTGTAGCATGTTCACAAATCCTGATAAAAATTAAAATGCAATACATACTAAAGTCTTACATAGTGCATTCTTGGTGTCTGTTGCTTCTTATTTAGCCTTGCCCATGGAAGTGTATTAAGGGTTTAAGACTATAATGGAAGACAAGCACTTTATTCAGAAGTGCTTTAATACCAGTTTCTTGAGAGAGAGGCATCACTGATGCCTTCTGGTATCACTTCTTCATAGAAGAGTTGGGAATATTTAGTAAGCCTACCTAATGTCAGATCCAAAATAATACTCTTAAAGTCAGGGTAAATAGCAAACTTCTCAAATAGTCCCACTCAACTGTTATTTTTTTGCATTTGAATAGCCTCTGAGAGCACAACAGAATGGAATGAAAATGGATATATTAGCTGGGCAGATGTAAGTTTTCACCTTAACCCCACATCTTATTAGCTGTATGATTTGGGATATACTGTTTGGTCTCTCTGAGTCAGTTTCTTATTCTGAAAAAATTAAGTCAAACCTTTTCAGGTATGTACGTATGTATGTACGTATGTATGTATGTAGATAGCAATAGCTTCAAGAATTGTATTTTACAAAAAGACTTGCTAAATATTAATAATGGCACAGGTGGTAGTTACTATTGTGTTATTGTATCCCATTTTAGAAAGAAGGAAACCAAATTCAGAGGATAAGAACTTCCCATAAATCAATGAGCTCACTGAAGCCATGATCTATATACAGTGCTTTCACAATTTACCTGTATTCTATGTGTAACTTCTCATGCAAACAAATTTAAATGCCTTTGTTTTGAAGTACGCATGGAGATTAAGACCATTGGATCTAAATCCCAAGGGCCATAACACAAAAACTGACAATCTTTGGAGCCAGGTAATAGTACTATTTCCACCAAATGAAACTATGTAGTCACATAAGAGGACCTATGGGATTGAGAATTTCTTGTCATGGTGTGTCAATTATGCAAGATTGTAATTTAAACACAAAGGAAAAAGAGACTAAAAGAGGTTTCACAGACAGATGCAGTGGTAGTCTGTAAATAACTTGTGCTTTCATTGTTTGTGGACCTTCCTCATACTGGTTCTTTGCACAAAATCATATTTTATCTTTAAAACAACCTTATGATTTGTATAAAATTACCCCATTTTAGAGATGAGCAAACCTAGACTTGAAGGTAACTTTCCCACAGTTAGAGAGTTGTCAGTAACAGAACCAGGCTATTTTCACTAAGCCATAAAGTACTAGATAAGAACTATAATTTATTTCAGCCCAGAACTAGGTACCATCTTCTCCAGTAGAACCAGGGGCTTGCTTTTAGAAGAGCACAACACTTGTTATACATTTTTTGAGCCACTTTCATTACGTACCAAGAAAATCTCTACTCACTTTGAACTCATCTTCAATCATATTTATGGTTCTGGCCATGGGTTTATCTAATTATTCTTGAATCTAGTTTTATTTATATATTTTCTCAATGTTTGCACATTCCAGAATTTTACTACCACTACGAAAAGAAGTGTTTTATCTTTGGTTCTAAAAACTATTTCAAGGTGCTAGTATAGAGGTAAGAGTGGCAACTATAACCAGAAAAAAAATAAAATAAAATTCAGGAGATATGGGTTCTTTCCAGGACATAGTCCTATTATGTATGTAAGAATTAACTAGACCATTTTTAAATTAGAGTCCATGGAGATCTATTTGTCTATGGAAGGATACTAGCTAGAAGGTTTGCAATCCTCCTGACATTATCGGAAAATTTATTTGTACATTTACATATGTGCAGTTTTTGTTGTTGTTGTTGGTTGTTTTTGGAGGGCCAAAACTCAATGATATTCTCAAAAGGACACAATCCTTTATTCACTGAATTAACACATTTTTATTAAACACCAAATATGGGCCATGTAATGTGCTAGTTCTAGACTTATGATGGTGACTTTTAAGAACTACAAGAGTCTGAGATTTTAACCTATTTGCAAGCACACAAGTTAACTTGCCACAGATTCATGGATGCTGACAGAAGGCATAAAACTCTTGGGTCAGAGAAAAAAGGCAGTTTATTACTTACAACAGTAACGTTAGCTAACGTATAAGCATTTGTGTTAGTTCCCTAAGCCCAATTTCCCCCTGGGTTCTGTATACACACAGTAGAGTGTTTTACAGGAGAGGGTCCCTGAGATTAGGCCACTCAAAATGTTTCAGAATGGGCAGTGATCATGGCTGACCTACACTCTAAATCAGGGGTGTCCAAACTTTTTTCAACGTTTTTCACCAAGGGCCGTATGCGGTAAAATACACAAATAGCCGGGCCACTCTCTCGAGGTGAAGTATGTATTGCCTCACCTGGTTTATTTAAGTAAACTAAATATATTTTTGGAATTTGCTGCAGGCCAATTAACAATGGATCATGGGCCGCAGTTGGCCCATGGGCCGCAGTTTGGACACCTCTGCTCTAAATGAAGACATTTCTATACTGTACTGGACACTAAGCTTGCCTGTCTGGTAGACACCCTCTCTATTTTCCAAGGCTTATGTGCTCTGTAAACATCCTGAAAAAGATAGTCAGAAGCAAAGATAGTCAGTGTTTCTGCCATCAAGATGTTCAGAATTTTGAGAAACTTATGGAAATTTGTCTCCCAAGAGTGACCAAAAAAAAAGTATATGTTTCCCTCATGGACTTTCTTTGTCTGGCTTTGTAAACAAACATAAAACCAAATATATACAATTGACTCTTGAACAACATGGGTTTGAACTGTCTGGGTCCACTTATATGCTGATATTTTTTTCCAATATGTACAGTACTATAAATTTATGTTCTGTTCCTTATTTTTCTAAATGACATTTTCGTTTCTCTAACTTACTTTGTTGTAAGAATATAATATATAATGCATATAACATACAAAATATATGTTAATGGACTGTTCATGTTATTGGTAGGGCTTCCGGTCGACAGTAGGCTATTAGCAGTTAAGTTTGGGGGAAGTCAAAAGTTATACATGGATTTTTGACGATGCAGGGGTTTGGTGCCCCTAGCCTCCACATTGCTCAAGGATCAACTGTAATTATAAATTGTGGTCAGAACTGAGAAAGAAAAAGAACAGCGTGCTATTAGAAAGAGAAGCTTATGAGAGGGCTCACAAAAGGCCTATCTGAGACAGAGACTTTTAACCTGAGATGTGAAACAGAAGTTAGGCAAAGAGAGAGAAATTTAGAACATGTTTAAAGATTTAGACTTCAGAGAATTCACGGATTATTAAAATTGCCAGTACAGACAGAATACGTGAGACAGGGGGTAAAGGTGGGAGATATGGTCGCATGGATAGATCACTGTGTTCAAAGAGCAATAAGAAAGCCACGAAAGGGGTTTAATTGAGGAGTCTAGTCATCCAATTTACACGTTAAAAGATGGCTATGTTATATGTGGGATGCACAGGAGGAGAAAATGATGGAAGAAAGAAATCAGATAGGAAGCTGCTAGATGATAGTTCTTTGGCAAGGATGATGGCAGTAGAGATGGAGACAGTAATGTTCAGGGCTGTCTTCCTGTTTGAACCTCCTGTTTTCAGGCTTTTTAAAAGGGTTGAGCCTATTTTCACTTTTCCATTTCCTTCCCAATTTTGCAGTTTACTACTGAACAGAAGTAGTACACTAAGAGAGAGACCAAGTCACACTAATAGTGAGATCTGCAATGGCAGGATTGTTAGAATGTTGCTATAAACCCCGTTGTTGACAAATATCCCCAGGTTAAATCCAATTTGTGTAGATTTTTGACTTCCTGATGGCCAACACTAAGTATTTTACATCTTTATGTCCCATTAAGTAAAAGAATTAATACATTAATAAATGTATGAATGAAGGCATGAAAGATCTATGCAAGTTTTATTTTCTTGTTGTGAAAACTCCAAAGAAACAGGATGGGTCCCCACTCCCAAATTTGGTACAGATATCAAGATTGATGACACTACAACTCACATCATGAGTGTTTGAAAAGATTTACTCTTCACATAATAAAAATTTCTGGGCAGTCCTCCCAAACTGGTCTAACAATGTCTTGAGAGAACAGGAAAGAGAGACTGGCTTGGGGTTTTTATAAGGTTAAGGGATGGGACTGGAGTGAAGGTTCTTATGAACCTCCTCCTGGCACCAAAAGAAGAAACACTGGGACCGGTCCGACATGGAGCAGAAAAGGAAGAGGGAAGGGTGAGACTTCAAAGCGATCAGCAGTCAAATATCAAAAAATGGAGTTGGACTCTTCATTACACTTATTTGCTAGACTGAAACTTGAAAGAAAGCAGGAAGGTGATGTGTGTTTATTGGGGAATAGGAGTGTTCACTAACTATAAATATAATGTAGACTTTTTTGATATTAAACAAAGTTTACATTGAGATCAAATACCTCTCAGTGCCTTCACAATAACCACCTTTCATAACAAAGCTCATCTTGCTAGCTAGAAATTAGTTTATTAATAACAAAATTATACTCATTGATACCTACAATAAGATTATATTTGTTTTCAATAAGGGGCCCTTAATACATGTTGTTCTCTTTAGCAGGCACTAAGAAAGATTGGCAGAACTTTTAATATAGGCACCAGCTCATTATACTCAGGAAATTCAGAAAGGGGTTAAAATATATCTATATCTATATCTATATCTATATCTATATCTATATCTATATCTATATCTATATCTATATCTATATCTATATCTATATCTATCTAGTGATAACTCTTTTCCAAATCTTAATATCAAAGCAGGCACATTTAAATAGTTCACCATTTTCTGGGCAGTAAACAGGTTTGGCAAGACTGGAATAAATTGAATGTGCCTATCATAATCAACTTAATAAAAGGAAAGAAATGGGGAAAATGCTCAGAAAGAAGACAATGTATAAAATGTTGGAGGAAATTTTTTTTAAAAATATGTATAGAAATGGAACATATGCTCAATTAAAGCCTGAAATTGAAAACAAAATAATTGGATGGAACACTTTCTTTAGCACATTTACATATCTGAAAAATAAGATCTCCAATTTTTTTTCCAGTATAAGAATGTAACGGTCATTTATATCCTTACAGCATTGGGACCATCACAACCTATAATTTTTCAGGAACTGATTTCTAGTTTGGAGGCTACCCACTCCCATGACTTCTCTCTCTCTTCCCTTTTGCTTCCTGCCTTTGGGCTGCTTCCTTTCTCATTAGCATTTATTCAAGTAGCAAGTGTCTAAAAATGGAATAATAATGGAAATGAAATTCAAATGAGTCTGTTGGCTACCTCCTGAACTTATCAGCTAATAGGATTAATTAGGGTAGAGGTAGTTACACCTATCTGCTAAAATGATTTCACTTGCTATTAAGCCAGGAAAAAACATGGAGGAATCTTAAGTGCCTATTACTAACCAAAGAAACCAATCTAAAAAGGCTGTATATTGCTTTGATTCTAAGTACAATTAACCCTTGAAAAACAGAAGTTTGAACTGTGTGGTCCACTTATACATGGATTTTTTTTCAATAAACACCTGTACTGTTTTTGATCCGCAGTTGGGAGTCCCCAGATACAGAAGGCCAACTCTGCGCATTGATAAACACCACTTTATATAGGGAACCTGAGCATCCTCCTTGAATTTTGGTATCCGCAGGGGTTCCTGGAACCAATCCCCCATGGATACTGAGAGACAACTAAGTTTTTTGGGAGTCGAAAGTTAGACATGGATTTTCAACTGCACAGGGGTCGGCATCTCTCACCCCATGTTGTTTAAGTGTCAACTGTGTATGACATTCTGGAAAAGGCAAAACTATGGAGACAGTAATAAGATCAGTGGTTGCAAGAGGCTGGGGAAAGGGAGGGATGCCTAAGTAGAGCACAGAGGATTTGGGGGCAGTGAAAGTACTTTGCAAGATATTGTAATGATGGGTACACCTCAGTATACATTTGTCCTAACCCATAGAATACACAATACCAAGAGTAAACCTTAAGGTAACTATGAATATTGGGTGATTATGATGTGCTATTGTAGGTTCATCAATTGTAGCAAATGTGCTCCTCTGGTGGGGAAGTTTGACAGTGAGGGAGGCTATGAATGTAGGGTGTGTGCGTTAAATATACAGGAAATCTCTGTACCTTCTTCTCAAATTTGCTGTGACTCTAATACTACTCTAAAAAAATAAAGCATATTTTTAGGAAGGAAAGTAGGAAGGAAGGAAGGAAGGAAGGAAGGAAGGAAGGAAGGAAGGAAGGAAGGAAGGAAGGAAGGAAGGAAGGAAAGAAGGAAGGAAAAGAAAGAAAGAAAGAGAGAGGGAGAGGGAGAGGGAGAGGGAGAGGGAGAGGGAGAGAAAGAAACAAAGAGAGAAAGAAAGAAAGGGAAAGGAAAGGGGAAGGGAAGGAAAGGGGAAGGGAAGGAAAGGAGGAACGAAGGCAGGGAGAAAGGAAGAAAAACTAATGTTATAAAAAATTGCTACTTGTCAAGATTTTGTACTTAAATTTGATATTGTTTGAATATTTTTGATTGAGAAGATAGTGGGGTGTCTAAGAGTTGGAGAATCCCATGAGGTAAAAGAGTAGGTATGGCCAAAGTAAAGTGGGAGAACCAGCGAGAGTGAAGTTGGTGACCAAAAGCTGAATTATAGTTTAATATTTTAAAAGTGACCCTCATTGGTATGTCCATAGAACTGGGTAGTGGAAATGAAAAGAACATAAAAAATTACCTGAATTCTAGAGGTAAAAATCCATAGAAACCAGAGTATTTTGGATAAGTTGACTAGGTGGCTATTGACTCAGGATGATAGGACTTCCCTTGGTATTTGAATTTTTTTTTTCACTTAAAGTGAAATTAATCATAAAACGTAAATAAATGAATAGCCAAATATTATTTGTTTCTCATCAATTTCCTCTATTTTTGTTTTCAGGAACAAAGGGGTAGAAAGAATTATTTTTCAAGGCAAACACAATCCCTTATTCTTGGCCCATGGAAAAAATACAACAAACATCTGGGATTTCTAATCTCATCCATAAGAAGCTACTTTCCACTTACATCTTCTCTATATCATCAGGTATCGCCTCAGTAGTACTTTTTCTAGTATTCCAAATCCTTAATGTAATCCTCAAGGGGATATTTTCTAGACCAGCTTTATGATTGCAATGCCTATATAGTCACTATTTGTACTTTATTAACTTTTAAATTTCATTCAAAATTAGAGAAAATGCCATTTTTATTTATGTGAAGTATTGCTCATTGACTCACTTTTCATCTGGCAATTGCATCCAAATTTTTAAAATGTATTACCTCATATTACTCTCTCATGCCAAAGATCTGTTTAGACATATTTTTCTCACATTCTCTGTACAGAGGTTGAGAGCAGGCTTGTCACTGATATTTTCTGTCCTTTTCATGGAGTTTGCCATATCCCTTGCTGCCATTTCAGCATTATTAATAGTGAGCTCTAGCCCTTGAAAGAGGTCAGGTTCAATACTCACAAATGTTTTGATTGCATTTCATTTTCATATTGGATCTCTACCTGTCAAAAAACCCATCCTTTTTCCAAGAGCTAGATCGAATTCCACCAATTAATTTAACCCTTTGCACTTTTCCATTGTCCCACATATTCTCCCTTTGTTATGAGCTACTCTCTTTGTTTGGGCCTCTCTTAATTATTGGATCATTTATTCAATAAATATTTACCACCTCCTACTTGCCAAACAGTTGTTACACACTAAGGGTATAAAGAGAAAGTGACACAGACTCTCCCCTCAAAGAGGTCTTAGTTTACTAGGAAAGACCAATATGTAAACAAGTACTCACAACACATTTTAAATATAGTTATTAAACACATCATTGTATTATAATTATTTATATAACTGCATCATTTCTCCCAAGGGATTATAAGCTCTGAGGGAAGGGGTTCTGCCTATTCATTTGGCACCTGAGAGTAGTTAGTACCGTTTCCGGCCAATTGTAGATATTCAGTAAATGTTGAAGATTCAATTCTATCCTTAATTAAGTTGAATTCATGAATGTATTAAAATACAGAGCAGCTTTTCTAACATGTTTACCTTAGAAGCATATTTTTTCTATTATTATGACTCTGTGACTGTACTCATTGTAGGAATATCCAGAATGCAGAGTGCACTGTCCCTATTTCTTCAGCAAACCTAGTCTGTAGCTCATTACCTTCAGTACTTTGACCCGAGCTACAGGTTCCATTGATGGGCTTCACTCTCACCTAGGCCGCAAAGTGCAGGTCATTTTCAGGCCTGATATCCTAGTTCCCCCAAACCTTCTACCAGTGGATCACTAGACCTCTGATTCTATGACAGCTCCAATGATGGGAAACGCAATTGTTACCTATCTGCTTCCATTCTCCCCCATACAGTTTAATCCATTAGAGCTGCCAAGGAGCCCTGTATCTTTGATAACTAAAGTAATTTCCTGTGTATAGCAATTCAACGAAAAAATGAATTATAAGGCAGTCCTTTACATTTCTAGACACTTCTAATGGTTATTCAAGGTATTAAAATTAGAAAGTAAGAATATACATTAAGTGGTATTTAACTAGCTTTATTATAAAAGTAAAATCTGCACACAATAAAAATTAAAATGTTACAAAAACATACCAAATGACTGCTACAGGGGACCTTTTCTCACTCTTGGCCTATATGAGGAGAGATTTCCTCTATGAGCAAATTCTAATTCTATTTTCTTCTTTATTCACTCTGCTTCTAAAAAATATCATAGTGGTAATTTTGGTAATATTGATAAATTATTGTCTTGGTAAATTTGACAAGAATGAATAGGCATGCTTGACTTACGTCTACCCTCCTTTTCCCTCTTTGGATCTTTCTATCCTCAAGGCACGGCCTGTCCACTGTTCTTTTAGGGTGGTTGCTCCTACAGGTGATAATAAATTGGGATGGGGAAGATATTCTTCTATTGGTAAACCAGCCTCTTTCTGAGATTCTGGTAGCAGATCTATTTGAGTCTCACACTCTGCAGCTTACTCCATACTGACCTAAATCTGGATGAAAATGAGTTTTTTTCTCATTCATTATTATTCTGTTTCTCAAATTGCTAATGGTTTTGGTGGAGAAGAAGAAATCTGCTGCTACTTATTAGAAATCACTTAGGAGACGCTCAACAAAGATAATAACCCACCCAATCCCAAACATTAGTTCTATTTCTGAGTTAAGGGTTAACACGTATTTGTGTTACATTTCAGAAAATAAATAAATATGTACACTACATTTATATTTGTACTTCTTTTTATACAAGTACGATCTATAGGGTCACATTATCTATTCTGTTCATCATTATGATTTTATACTGAATATTATATCTTGGAGAGCTTACCATGTCAGTTCATATAAATCTACTCTAATTTTTTAATAGGTACATATTATGTCATTGTTGTATAATAGGCTCCAATTAATTGACCCACGAGATAAAATCATGTACTCAATTGCTTTCATGAAACATTTTCAGTTGTTACAATCTAAATCATAATCTGAGATATTTTGCCACAGCAATGCCTGACATGGTTTTATAAATTTATCCATCCCAGCAATTGGCGGCATGTCACGCAAGAAAACCCTTTCCTATGCTGCTTCTTTTTTCTTATCTTTTTGCATGTAGCAATTTATCTCCTCCAATTATTTCTTCCAAATACTCCCTTTAATCTCTCAAACCTTTTCTGCAGCTGTAAAAATATTATCACTAGAAAGATTCCCTCGTCAAACTATTTTAATCCCACTCTTCACAGTATCAGAATAAAGAAAAGTCTCTTTATGGATAAGATCTAGATCATATGCATCTTTGTATTTCTTATCACAGAGAGAAGAACATAATAGGTGTTCATTTTCTTCAGAAAGAATGTCCAAATTGCTCAACAGAGTGTTTCCCTACCACCTCTTTGTACTTCCAAGACAACTGCTAATATTGGCAATATTAAAATTGATATTTGGTGGTTGCCAGAGGGTAAGGGGGGTGGGGGGTGGGGGGTGAGAGATGAGGGTAAGGGGGATCGAATATATGGTGATGGAAGGAGAACTGACTCTGGGTGATGAACACACAATGGGATTTATAGATGATGTAATACAGAATTGTTCACCTGAAATCTATGTAATTTTACTAACAATTGTCACCCCAATAAATTTAATAAAATAAATTGATAGAAGCGTTAATGAGCCCGATACAATTGTCCTTTATTAATCACAAGATCTAAGTACATTTGAAAAAAATTGTGCATAAATCTGGGAGGTATACACAGCCTACCCATCTCTACCATCAAATGCTTTATATACACAGTGCTATTTTTTAATATCCGTGTTATGCCCAAGGGAATCTTTCATCTAGAATTGGGACTAAGGATTTAATAACTTCATTCTTTAGTCTGTATAATTTTTGAGTAAGGGAATTCTGTAAGGAGATTTTGAAACTATAAAAAAAAGTGTGTACAAATAAGCAATAATAATAGACATTTTTAGTGCCATTTTATAATTTTATTTAATCCTCACTCCCACCCTTAAGTGTTTTATATTAATACCCACTCTATGCGATTGATGTTATTAGTCCTCTGTTACAAAAGAAGAAACTATATCTTAGAGATGTTATTGATGCAATAGCAAGTGGCAAAATTAAGATCTGCATCAAGGTTCATCTCTCTTAAAACCCATATTATTTGGATGGGGAGGAAAAAGGTGAGAGACATGTTAAAAAATGTTTTTAAATATTTAAAGATGTGTTCAAAGAGCTCCAAATCTAAAAAAAAAAAAAAAGAAGCACATAAAATTAAAAGTTCCTAGAATTTATGTGAAATTCTATTTGGGGTCCAGCAAAGCACTTCATACAAATAAGCCTTTAATAAAGGTTTGAGGCTTCTTCTATATAAGCCTAAATTGTTTTCAGCAGCAAAAATTAAATGTTATCAGCGTTTATCCAAGAGGAGATTATCAATCAACACATTTAAAAAACAATTCTGGGGTACAGTAACGTGTAAAGAACTTTAAATAAAATCCTGTATGTGGAAAAAGTTCTTTACTCAAAGAATTTAAAACAGATCAGAAGGATAAAGCTGTACCTTTAGATAGATTTCTGTTGTCCAACTGATATGGGATAGAAACTTAGAAGAGGCTGTGGTCATATGAAAATCTTTCACAGAAGAGATGGGTTTTGAATTGAACAGCAGAAAAAGCATATGCAAAGGCGCGTGGTACGACTGGGAGAACACATGTTTATAGAAGATTTGAACAGAGCAGAGAGCACGTTCTTAATGAGAGTAACAGAAAAGGGATGAAGAAGTTGGTGTACATTTTTATGCCAGTTAAGATTCTCTCTGTTGCCCAGCAGACAGCTTCAGTTTTTTCGTTCTCAATTGTCCTTGATTGATTACCAAACAATTTAAAATAAATTTTTTTATCAGTTGAAGCCAAATACCAGAAAGTTAGCTAAGCTATAAAAACCCATTCAAAACCTAACCATAACTGACTTCAGGATTTTATACTATACTGTATTATTCATTCACCTTCTTCCCTCCATTATGTAGATTTTGGAGATCTGCCGTCATATTAAAAATAAAATAAATAAATAAATAAGCAAACAAACAAATAAATGAAAATATTTCCCAAAAAAACCCAATTAGCTCTTTTCCAACAGCACCACTGTATTTTAATATCAGTTATCAAGCATCTCTCTCTCTCTCTCTCTCTCTCTCTCTCTCTCTCTCTCTCTCTCCTTGTAAAGCATTTGGTTGCAAAGTACTTTCTCTATGGTTTCCTATGTTGCATTAATTAGGAACAATGCTCAGTCTCAGCCCAGGAGAGCCTGAGATATTCAAGGCTCGCTACCCAGAAGCAAACTCAGAGGTATCATTGTACCCAGCGGGTCTCAAAACAGGCCAAACAGAACTCAGGAGCCAGAGGCACAACTCCTGCCTTGGTTTTCTCTGTTAATGGGGGCTACATAGGTGGGCACTGGGTGGTGAGTGTGGGGGTGGGAGTAGCAAACAAAACCACTACAAAAAAACTATTTATCTTTGTGGAGAGAAAGTTTTACTTGAGATTTCTGCTTATCTTCCTTAGCACAGGAAACCAGGCCAGGTTTACCAGGGAATGACTCACAAGAGTGACATGGTATACCCACCTGATCTCACAAATTTCAGAGGTCCAGGTGGGTACTCTGAATCACCAGTGTGTATAGTCAGCAGCATGTTCAGGGGCTATATGGCCCCATGCCTCACATTCCTTTATTCCAGTGACATTTATTAACTTAAGCCTTTGAAATGTTCTCAGTCTCCAGCCCCCAAATCAAAGACTCCTCTTGGTGTCAATGTCAAAGTACATTTTGGAATTGGAGAATCATGAACTTCTGCCCTTTCTTGCTTCTTTTCCCAGCATACAAAATTTAAAAGTGTCACCCTATGAGGCATTCAACATTGTTGCTGTCAAAATAAATGTTGTATAATTCCTTTTCAGGATTATTCATTGAAGTGACATTTCGTTCTATTCCTTTTTCTTTCAGAAATGATAAAAGAGTGTGGCATGGAGACTCACAATATACAGCATACATTGAAATATACATTTATTGATCTATTCTATTAAATGCTGACAGACTCATTGCACAAACAGACAATGGCCAGGCTATATGACAACAGAATTCTGACCCACAAGCTCTGCAGCAGCCTGTTCAGAAAGCCAAACACTACGTCTGCAGCAACCAGTCCAAAACAGTTAGGATTTGGTCAGTAACTGCCATCTTTCCTCATTTTTGCTCTTACTTCCAACTCAGAACTAACCAGAGAAAACCAAATATGCTTCCCCAATCGATTATGTAAGACACCACACTTCCAGTTAGCTTTCTAACCTCATTAAAACAACCTCCACCTAGTGAACACTTGAAAACTTCCTTTTGCTAACTGTAAAGTTTTTCTACTCCCCGGTCTGCCTTTGCGTCTGCACCAAATTCAAGTGATGGTAGCTGACTCACCTGCTATATTAAACTCTGAGTCAATAGCTTCTGTGTTTTCTCATTTGAGTTATCCTTGTTTACGTCCATAATGCTCTTCACTCAAGGCCCTGATCAGCCCAACATATGGTCAAACAACCCTGTAGTTATCTTAAAACATACATTAGGTTTTGAAAAATGACTTCCAGGAACCAAAACAACACCAGTCTTGTCCATCTATTCTAGAAATAGTTAGACCAAAGGAGAAATAGTAGCTAAGACATATCATTATCTCTCTGACTTGTGCTATTGGTTTCTACTTGAATTTTTAATATTAGATGTTTATTTTGGGTTATACCAAAAGAAACTAACTACAACAAAACAAAAATTTTAAAATTCACCTTTTAGAAATCAAAGTCAGTATGTATGTCAGGGGCTATGGTTCAATGGCAGTGTATAGCTTCTTCTTGAATACCTGTAATTCTATATTGCCAGTATTTCAATTAGACTGCAATAAGGTATGTTTCATTAAAGGTTTGCTTATCCCTTGTTCTATGTTATTCCCTGATGTGGCATCTTCTGTCATTGGTATTGTCCTACTTATAAAATAACTAGCGTCCACAACACAACTCTCACATTTTATTAACAAATCATGTGTATTCTCTTCTCAGCAGGAACTGTACTCAAAAAAATTTTAGTGTAGTTAGATTTTGTGTTCTGGCACTCGCAATATCCTCTTCTTGTGTCTTTTAACCCTTCCCTGTCTTCATGCTTTCTTTACTTCCTATTTGAAAACCTGCTCGTAAATGATCTGATAATTAAACGATATTAACGTATGTATGACTGAAAAGACTGATTATACTGGACTTCAGTATGCTGTTGTATTTGACAGGAAATAAAATACCTTTAGGGTCTCTGTCTTATGTGTTTAGTAAGCACTCAATAAATATATTTTGAGTCTGTATATGAATTAATACAACAATGTGCATAAATATCTAATTATTGAAACTTTCAGGCTTTCATTGAATGGAAGGAAGAGTTTCTAGGGCCCCATAAATAGTATTATGTAATCTTCAAATTTATTAAGGGATAAAATCAGGTAAATTCTTATTCAAAAGACTCTTCTGTAACTTGTCCTTTTATTTACTAACGAGTTTGTAAATATTAGAAGTTCCCCTCATTATTTTTCCCCATTTAACATTTTTTTTCTTTTTATTAGTTTCAAGTGTACAAAACAATGTACTAGATATTTACACCCCTCCCAAAGTGATAAACCCCTCTCCCCCAGTCTATTACCCCTCCGATATCCTATATAACTGTTACAATTCCATTGACTGCATTCCCTATGCTGTACTCCACATCCTGTGACTCTATACAGAGGGTGCCAAAAAATGTATACACATTTTAGGAAAAGAAAACTGTATTAAAATTTTAATTCTCAATATATACTGATAACAAAAGATGAATACAAGTCACATTTGACTTCTGCAATTACAAGAGGAGCTCAAAGTGGTTACCATCAGCGTCCAGACACTTCTGATTACAGCAAACTAATGCTTGAGCAACACTGCCCAAAGTGTCCACTTGTATACATTTTTTTGGCACCCCCAGTATATTTAATTATAGTTCACATTCAATATTATTCAGCTTCAAGTGTACAGCACAGTGGTCAGGCATCTACACAGTACATAAAGTGGTCTCCCTAAAAAGACACGTGCCCATCTGACACCCTACACAATCTTTACCATGTTATTGATTATATTCCCCAAACTGTATTTCATATCCCCATGGCTATATTATGGCTACTAATTTGTACTTTCTAATTCCTTTACCTTCTCCACCATCCCCACTTCTTCCCATCTAACAACGCTCAGTTTTTTTTTTTCCTTATATCTCTGTGTCTATTTCTGTTTTGTTTGTTCACTTATTCTGTTCTTTAAATTCCACATATAAGTGAAGAGTGAAATATTACTATTTGCAGTGACATGGATGGACCTAGAGAATATTATGCTAAGTGAAATAAGTCAGAAGGAGAAAGACAAATACCATATGATCTCACTTAAATGTGGAACCTAAAGAAGTTCCCCTCATTTTTCAGATGATTATATCTATGGTAGTTCTTGATTAGTAATGTTAATGAAAAGAACAAATGGTTAAGAATAAATGGTAAATTAATTTAAAATATTTATATCAGGATTTCAGGTGTTTGCCAGGGTATTTTTCAATGGAAATAAAATCTATCAAACTTAAAACTGTAAGTGTTTGAAAAAATTTAACCATGCCTTTAAGATTTTACTGTCTATGTGTATTGCCCAGTGTCAGGGGATATACTTAACTGTATCCATTATCTTTTCCAGAAATGCACTGTATCACCTCTGAGATGAGTGTAATGAATTGATGGAAAAAACAGACCTGAGATCTTTCTTTCTCCTTGCCAATTCAGGGAAATGATTGTATTACCCTGAGAGCGACTTATATTTATTCAGCTACTAAATGAAATAGGCTAATTGACTTTGAGTAGAAATTGAAAAACATTTTTTGAACAATAATGTACTCAAGAATCATAAAATTATAGGACTCCATACTTGGAAGCATTTGGAGATAATCAAATAAAGACCCTTCATTTTAAGATAAAGGAATTAATGGATAATTGAGAATTGACTGGACATTGAAAACTATCTGAGAGATAAGACAGAGAAAGCCATAGGTGAATACTTCTGAAGCAGTGGTTAGCCTATTGGAAAATTTCCCAGTGTCCTAGAAGCCTCAAAAATTTGGGCTGTCTCTTTCAGTGCTAAGTGAATACACAAAAGAATTCTCACTTGCCATCTCTTTTAACTGTGTCCAGATTTGACCCAAGGATAAGAGAAGTGGTCATTTTCCCTTTGGGTTGTGACACAATGATTTTGATGGTAAAGAAAATGTGGGGGCATTTGAAATTTTTTGCAAACATGCATCAAGGATACAGAAGACTTGCTTGGAAATAAGCTAATGAAAATATATTAGTATTTACACTTTTTAAAATTCAGATGTAATTGACATATAACATTATATTCATTTCAGGTATACAACACTATGATTAGGTATTTGTATATATTATGTAGTGATCATCACAATAAGTCTAGTTAACCTCTGTTACTATACATATATACAAAATTTTTTTTCAAGATCTACTCTGTTAGCAACTTTCAAATATACAATATGGCAATATTACTTATAGGAACTGCGTTGTACATTACAGCCACACGACTTACTTATTTTATAACTAAAGTTTGTACATTTTACCCCCTTCACCATTTACACACACACACACACACACACACACACACACACACACACACTCACTCCCTGCCTCTGGCAATGACCAATCTGTTCTCTGTATCTTGCTTAGCATAATGCTCTCAAGATCCATCAATGTTGTTGCAAATGGCAAAGCCTCCCTCTTTCATTATTTTTTAATTATATGAATGTATGTATTCTCATATCTTCTTTATCCATTCATCCATTGCTGGAAACTTAGATCGTTTCCATATCTTGGCTATTGTGAATAATGCTGCAATAAACATGGGAGTGCAGATATCTCTTTGAGATATTGGTTTTTTTTCCCAATTTTGGATATATAGCCAGAAGTGGGATTGCTGAACCATATGGTAGTTCTATTTTTAATTTTTGAGGCTCCTGCATAATGTTTTTCATAATGGCAGTACCAGTTTACATTCCCTTTAACAGTGTACACAGATTTCCTTCTCACCACACCATCCCCAGCATTTGTCTCTTATCGTTTTTTGATAACAGCCATTCTAACAGGTGTGAAGTGGTATCTCATTGTGTTTTTGATTTGCATTTCCCTGACAATTATATTGATTACCTTTTCACATACTTGTTGACCATCTGTATGTTTTATTTGGAGAAATGTCTAGTCAGATCCTCTGCTCACTTTTTAATCAGGACTGTTTCTATTTGCACAACTTTTTTATATACTGAGACAAAGTAATGAACTCTCTTAACTCCATTTTCAATGTAAAAGGGAGAGAATGGATGTAACAAAAAGGTCCTGTCAACATCAAAGAGACAAAAGAAGGAAATGTGAGCTTCTGATAATAATAACTAGACAAATTTAGGCCCAGTGCCCAGTCCTAGAGGACAGGGCATTCAAATCTATTTATTGAATGAAACAAGTGGTTAAAACAGTTGTATTCCCTTAATAAAAAATATTTTGCACTCCTTCAAAATGAATATTATGGAAATTTCTATAGAGTGATGTTAGCTTTTCCATAATGATTAAATGGTAAGAGTATGTCTCCTAAGAAGCTCTCCCAAGGAAGTTATATCAAATAACATTTTTGAGAAGGCAGAAAAAAGAAGGAAAAAAAGGAGACAGAGTTCACTTCAAAATAAGTAGAAAAATTCTTTAATCCTTAATACTCTAGAAGTAGATAAATTCCTAAAGGGAAGAGGAGAGTTACAGGGTAGGATGGAAGGGGTATGTATATATTTTATCTTAAAAAGACAAGAGAGAATACATGTTGAAAATCTATTTCCTGAAAACTTATCTTGGGTAATGTGCTATATATTTCTGTATCATTATGGAATTCTCCAAAATACCAAATTCAAATATAATAACTTGATAGGAAGAGAAGGTAACTAAACTGAACTTGGACTCAGGAGTAAAATTCAAAAGAGAAAAAAATTTAATAGAAACTCATTGGAAATCACCAGAATGCTGTTCAAAACTTAGCTCCTTTGAGTCCAGGTAAATGGAACACATTACAGGCTACTTGAAAAAAAAGAAAAATCAAGTTCTATGGTTTCTTTTATACTTTTATGCACAAAGTGAACTTTAAAAATAACATTCTTATTCTTCTGTGAAGTAGCAATATTTAACCTCTCTTTTTTCTCCACAGTCTTAAAACATGGACCTTGGAGCTGGAAACAAAAAAGTTAGTTTTATAAGCCAGTGTTCCAATGTGCTCAGAGACATCTAAGAAATGTAATTTTTTAGGGCTGTTTGTCTAGGACTGAGGGATCTGGAGCTAAAGATTGAGGTTGGATTGGCCTGATTTTCCATGTGCAAGATGCCTTGAGTAGCCCAGAGGGGGCCTGTGGGAACCCAGGAGAAGACACTCACATTATGGGAAATCTGTCCCTCATACCCAAGTGTCCACCGTGAGCATGGCCTACTTTAGGGCACGGTCTTGGCCAAATGATCCACCCAGCCCTGGGGGGTGCCGTTAGTATTGATGACAGACCAGTTAGATAAATTTAGAAAATCCAGGTTAGCACACCAGCTACATGGTTCAGACTTTCACAAAGATTCTGCCTTCCTGAGAAAGTTTCTTCACCCTTCTCTAATAAAAGAGGATAATACTACAAAGGGATTTCACCTATTGAACTGTAAAAGTATTAAGATCCTTAGATGTAAAAATTTTCACCATTTTTTTAAAAAATGGAAAGAGAAATTCACAAGCTCAAAACTACTTCAAATGATTTTATAGGTAGGAAACAAAGAAAGAAAGCGTATCTAGGTATGATCTCATTGTTATCCATAATGAAATGTAGGAGTTGATATGAAGAAGTTCAGGAAGGGATAATAGCTAAGTATGGCAGCATTTAAGTCAAGCTTTATAATAGAAATATTGAATAAAAGAACATTGAGTTTACTGCTAAATATTCTAGGCAGAGAGAATGGCATGTAAAAAATCATTATAGAGAATAAGTCCATGGTATGGTTAGAAAGCTATAAGTTATTTGATATAGAGAATGAGTTGTAAGGAGAGCTTACAGTAAGAATAAAAGCAAGGTTTGATCCAATAGTACCTTAATATCACGGATACAAAAAAAATGTATACAAGTGCACACTTTGGTCAACATTGCTCAAGCAGTAGTTCAACGTAATCAGAAGTTTCTGAACACTGATGGTAACCACTTTGAGCACCTCTTGTAATTGCAGAAGTCAAACATGATTTGCATTCATCTTTTGTTATCGGTATATATTATTACAATTTTAATAGTTTTTTCCTTTCTTAAAATGTGTATACATTTTTTTGGCACTGTATATCAAGGTAATATGAATGGATTTGGTCCTGGACAGGGTGGGGGGGGGGAAGGGGGGGAAGCAAGTCTTTGGAGGTTTCTAAAGAGAGCGGGATTATAACATATGAATTTTAGAAAAATCATCAAGTGATAGATTAAAAGAAAATGAGACTGAAAATGGGAGATTAGTTGAGAGACTTTGCAATAAATATGGGTGTGCGATTATAAAACCTTGAATTAAGAAAATAGTAGAGAGATAAAGGAAAGGTGATAGATATGAAAAATGATAACATAATACATAGGATTTTAATTAATTGGTTTTAAGAGGTAAAAAGAAAATAAGAAAACGAGAGTGACTCAATTTTCTTGCTTGAAACTAGGTAGATAGTCATACTTGAGGAAGATGTTGAGTTTCATTATGAAAATGAAAAATTCAGTCTCTGTTTATATAGAGATATTTAGTAGGTACTCAGATATATGAACTAAGGGGGGGAAATATCTGTGCTGGAGACTTAGAATTGACAATCATTATCACATTTGTACTTGAGAAAAGTGATGGAATGAATGAAATTATCCAGTGAAAAGATGTAAACTGAGAAGAAGCCATATCCATAGAGGACGAGAAAGAGGAGATAATGAAAGTAATTAGATGGAATAAAGAAAAACTAGGAGAAAACAATGTATCAAATGCTACCTATAGGTCAAATAAGATGAAGTTGAAATTTTTTTTTTTATTGGTATCAAGAAGTAGAAATTGGCAAGAGCAGTTGCATCAGAAATTGTAGAGGGCTGAAGTATGAAGTGAGGAAGTTGATATGGTAACTGTAAGCTTCTCTACCAAAAATGAAATACGGTGTAGTATGAAATCAGGGAGTTGAAAACATCAGCTCTGGAGGCAGCTTGCCTATGTTGGAGCTTGGCTGTCTTGCCTATGTTTGGAACTATTTTAACTGGCTCTATGACTTCGAGCAAGTTATATAACTATGCTGTGCCTCAGTCTCCTCATCTGTAAAAAGCAATATCCTAAGTACCTAATTAAGAGCATTAAATGGACTCATACATATAAAATATTTAGATGCTGGCCTATAGTAACTACTCAATAATCATTAGAGATGTTATTACTATTAAGTAACTTGGTTGAAAAGTGTAGAAGGGTTCAAGGTGATAGAAAGAATAAAATAGAAAAGCAATGTTTTGGCTTTTTAGCTGTTTTTCAGGTACGTTTCGGTGGTTGTTGCTTAAGTTGGGAGAAACTTGATGCAAAGGAAAGTATTCAGTAGGGAGCAAGAGGGTGGAGATAGATAAACAATACACTTAATGAGGAAATTTAAGTTGGTGAAAGGGGATGGGATCCAGAGCTAAGTTGAAAAGGTTATCTTGAAAAAAATAGAAATCATATCTTTGCGTTGAGATGGGGAGGAGGGAGAGATGAACGAAAATTGAAAAAATATGTTTGAATACAGATATATGGGAAACAAACTTCCTCTCATGTGGCTGCCTCTATTGTCTATAGTGCATGGGTAAAACCAGGACCAAGAAGGGGCCACAGTAGGCAGAAGACTTTTAAAATTTACTTGCAATTGTTGAGAACAAAAATTATCAGAGCATTTGTTGCCAGA
This sequence comes from Rhinolophus sinicus, assembly GCF_057876585.1. Taxonomy (NCBI): domain Eukaryota; kingdom Metazoa; phylum Chordata; class Mammalia; order Chiroptera; family Rhinolophidae; genus Rhinolophus; species Rhinolophus sinicus. Next base: position 44,366,187 of record NC_142501.1, on the reverse strand, counting down.
TGAAAAGCATGGCTTAGCTAAGCACTTTGATCTTCTTTCTCCCTCTCTGGGAAAAGAGGAAGAAGGGAAGAAGGGAGAAAGGGGGAGAGAGAGAGATTTTTAGAAAATTTGTTTCTATAATTTTTAGGGCAACTTCATGTATCAAATGTACTGACCCATATGCATATGACAGCTATTTTCTGGTTGATGAAAGCCTCTCGGTAAATGCTTCTCTGCCTTCATTTCAGAAAATTTGCATGTGTTCTCTAAGCTTTATTTAATCATTGTTATACTCTGCCCCAAAGCTATCTAATTTTGGTCTTTTTGCTCCTGATTACCTATCTTCTCCAGCACAGATATTTAAATCTTGTTTTTATTTTCCTAGTCCCTTATAGAATATCTGTCCTTTTTGCTGCTTTGCTTATAGATGTTCTTCTGTAGTCAACCAGTAAGTATTTTAGTTATGTTTGAAGGAGACTTTGGTCTCCATTTATTATTCTGTACAAAATTTGTTGTCTTCAGGGAAAGTGTAAGGTTTTCATTATAAGGTTATATACATTTAGATGCAATTTCTAGAAAAGAAGAAAGCTTGAGGCAGTACAATATACAGAAATGCTTCAATCAGTCTGGTTACCTTACTGAGTTGTACTACATGTATCTACAGCTAACTCAGTAAATTCTTTGAAATATAGTATGTTATTTTTTGTCTGCCAATATACCTTGAAAGATATCTCAGGCAATTATCGTTAGAAGGCTAGAAAATCCCTGTGAAGAGCTTTGCATTCAAGGCAAGAAACAACATTTAAACAACGTATTTTGATATTAACTTCATAGTGGCAGTTAAGGAAGGTATAAAAGAAATATAAGATTATAATTCTTGGGGCTGGCCCGGTGGCTCAGGCAGTTAGAGCTCCATGCTCCTAACTCCGAAGGCTGCCGGTTTGATTCCCACATGGGCCAGTGGGCTCTCAACCACAAGGTTGCCAGTTCGACTCCCGCAAGGGATGGTGGGCTGTGCCCCCTGCAACTAGCAATGGCAACTGGACCTGGAGCTGAGCTGCGCCCTCCACAACTAAGACTGAAAGGACAACAACTGGAAGCTGAATGGCACCTTCACAACTAAGATTGAAGGGACAACAACTTGACTTGGAAAAAAGACCTGGAAGTACACACTGTTCCCCAATAAAGTCCTGTTCCCCTTCCCCAATAAAATCTTAAAAAAAAAAAAAAATTATAACTCTTGTCTTCATATAACAATCGAAAGGGAAAAGAGAATAGACTACAAAAATAACTTCTTTATATAAAGACATACATAGAAGACATTTCGGAGACTATGAAACATCTTTTGAGGTGCCCCCAAAGTAGTGGTTAGAATTATTTCCTAAGGAGGTGAAGTTTGAATAAGGTAACAACAGAAGAAGAAAGAAGAATGGACAGAGAATGATAAAGACAAAGAAGCAAGAATAATAAGTAAAAGCGAGAGAATAGATTTGCTTTATTGTATGCTGTAGTAGGTGGTATGATGACTCAAGAAAATAAAGTAAGAATGGTTAAGAGGCTCAAATGTCTGTACCAGGCAATGGAAACCCACTGTTTTCTTTTTCTTTTTTTCCTTAAAGTTTATTGGGGTGACAATTGGTACTAAAGTTACATAGATTTCAGGTGTATAATTCTGTATTGCATCATCCATAAATCACATTGTGTGTTCACCACCCAGAGTCAGTTCTCCTCCCATCACCATATATTTGATCCCCTTTACCCTCATCTCCTGCCCCCCTCCCCCTTACCCTCTGGTAACCACTAAACTGTTGTCTGTGTCTATGAGTTTTTGTTTGTTCCACTGTTATTTTCTAGCATAGGGATATGAATGATCAAAACAGAAATTCAAGGGAAATCATTCTAACTTTAAGCATAGAATACATTGAAAGGATAAGTTAGAAGTTAAGAAAGTGAAACACTAGGTGGTGGATATTATTAGATTGGTGCAAAAGTAATTGCAGTTTTTGCAATTATTTTTAACCCTTTAAACCCAATTACTTTTGCACCAACCTAATAAATGGCTGTCACAAATGTAAGGCAACTATTAGGACTGTGCTTGAAAAATGACGGAAAAAGAAATGGAGAGCATTATATCTGATATGTGTAGAAGAAGGATGGACAGGACTGACTAATGAATGAAATAGGGTGACAGAAGTTAAGGAAGTCCATTCAGTCATTTCTTCCTTCCTTCATTCAATCACTGCTTTCTTCATTTATCCAACCATTAATTAAATACAAAATTTTAGCTTACTACAAAGAGCAAATGATTAGATTAAGAGACAAAGATCGAATACTGGCTCCCGATTACTTATAAGTGTCTTTAAAATAGCTTCATCTGAAGCTTGGTTTCTTCATCTACACTATGAGAATCAAATTACATGTTTGTAGTAATCAAAGTCCTTTTACATATAATGGAGATGTACTCATTCAACATATATAAACCTTGGTTTCCATGTAGATAAGATTTGTGAAAAAATATTATGAAAAGTATGAAGTTACAAATAAAGTTATTGTATATTATTCTTGTTATATCATTGCATACTTTGCGCATGGCATGACAGTAAGTGCTGAAGGGAAACTGTGGGTCAGGTAAAATGTGTTTCCTGCCCTCAAGAGACCCAGGAAAAATGCACATTAAAATAATTAACAGTGCAAATCAATATCTGATTAAGGGCAGAAAAGACGATAAAGACAATATATGCTTAAGTTTTGTGGTCTGTGGTCCTTGGAAAGGCCATTGGAGGAGTTGGACTTGAATAGAGATTACAGTTCAGGTAACACCCCCCCCCCCTTTAAAAAAGACATACTATTACATTTTTATCATTAAGAGAAATGTCTGTATTAAAGCAATTTTCACCAAAAGTATAACATATTAATATGTATTAAATAATGCTTTCTTCGTCATCACTACTAAGCTCTTGTTACATTCCGTGTTGTTCAGGGATTTCCCTAATTTCTCTGCGCTTGAAAGCTCTTATTACACACCATGCTGTTTGGGGATTTCTCTAATTCTCAAACTGTGTTAGAGCAAAACCGTGTTATAGAAATGCCGTGTGATACGGGGGTTACCTGTATAGATAGAATTTAGTTCGGTAGACACATTGCAGAAGACGATGACCTTGAAGATCTTTCCTAAATGCCTTCAGGGGTGGAGCTTGTTTACCTTTTCTAAAAATTTCATTTCAGATCTAATCAAACACTCTATATTTACACGATCCTGGAAAGTGTAACAGAAACTATCATGAGGTGGGACTCAGACCAAATATATTTGTAGCTTGTCAAAGATTTAAATCAGAAGAGGGATAAGGTCTGCTGGTCACCCAAGTTAAAGTCATTAACTGATACCATCTTATACTAGTCCTGACAGAATCATAAAGAAAAGCCTTTATGAGAAATGGAGTGCTAAATTCCCAACAGAAATGTCACAATGGATTTTTCTAGCCTGAGGTAAAGTGCATTTTATATCAGAAAACACTGGTGAGGACATGGTCTCATCATAAAAGTTTCACTGCAAGAAAATTAGTGTTCATCTTTTAAGAACGATTTCAAAAAAACGCTAACTGACTCAGTTAAAACAAGTTCTCTATTTACATGAATAGCATTGTTATCCAATGTACCCTTTGAAAATGATGTTAGCACTCACCACAGGAGCTCAGTCTTACTGCATTGCTGAACAACAACTTCCCCTGTCATTCATCTGACAACTTGGCAGGAAAACTTTAAGATTAAACTTAACTGTTTTCCATTTGAAAAGAAATTAGGGGACCAGTAAATTGTTCTCTGTTCTCTACTGAGTTATTATTATAGTACGGAGCTAGCTATTTTTTCTCTGTTGATACTGCACGGAGAGTATTTCTTCTTATGAAATCATGACTCACATTTAATATTTTAAAGTATGTTTTGTTTAAAAATGCAGAAAAATTTACTTAAAATAAGTCTTTTGTGATACAGTTCAAGTGCACAGTGAATAATAAGATCTTTCTTATCTAATAATAATAAGCACAAATTTATTTGGTATTTACTACATGCTGTGTACTACGTTAGGCACATTATTTTCATTATTTCAGGTTTCTGCCTAAATATCACCTTATCAGAGAGTTCTACCCTACCCATGTTAACTCCCCTACTCATAATTCTTGATCCCCTTACCTGTCTTAGTTTATTTATGACATTTTTACCAATTTATATATATATATATATATATATATATATATATATATATATATATATAATAAATAAATGTTAAATTACTTATCATCTGTCGACTCCGTCTAGAACTACCCTGTCTCATGGGTTACCACTAACCACCTATGAATATTTTTTTCTACACATTCTTCTAATTATAAAAGTAGTTAGGTATATCACATCACAGAATATTAGATGGATAGATGCATGGTAGATGAAAGTTAGTTTCATTGCATAAACATGGGTAATTATAATCATGGTTTCAGTGTCTGGGTATGCCAAATAGTTTTGTACTTCATAACATTTATAAAGTGTATTTTAACCCTAGAGTTACGTCATAAAATTGTACCATTGACAGAAAACAAAAGGAACATCAGCCAGATCATTTTATAAGAGGCAACAGTAATTGCCTTTTACTACATGAAGAACTTCTAAAATTCACATTTTTGCCAACATTGTAAGCATAGTCTATTCATTGTATTCATATTAATAATACAATTATGTATTATGATGAGGAGGAGCTTCTCTTTTCTGGATAAATTTCCTTACATGATGTCTTATTTGGGGGGACATTTGACTTTAGTAAGAATTACTTGAATGGTAATATGGAACTAGTTCTAAAAGGACTCTGTAACTATCACCTCATTTGTGTCTAGTTAAGTAACAGATATCAGGAGTTGTCAATTTGTCTTAATTGATCCACAAAATCCACATATTTAATATTTAAGCTATTTCTCCTGTTCTCAAACTTTATTTTCAATTTTATTCACACATGTTCTCTTGAAAGAAACACAGTATACGCTCCTCATCTATTAATATTTAGACTATGAAAGGTAACAGAGACCACTTGAAACTGGCAAACCTTCCGTGACAGCATAGCCTGCTCTCACTGTTCCCACCATGACTGTAGACAAGACCTTGCAGTCAAAGCTGCTAGCAGCTATAGGCTTGTGAACAGTGACTCTCACTCACATGAACACAGAGAGAAAATGTCACCAAATATGCGGGACCAGGAAAAGGAACTAGCCAACCAAAACACTAATATTGGAGAAAGAGTACAAGAACAAACAAAAAAGAAGTTAAATGAAGTATAACAGATCTAATGAGGTTTTGAGTTAATATTAAATTCATGAAAAAGAAATAACTAAAGAAATTAAAAATATGATTTCAAAAGTCTCATTAGTTGTCCTTAATCATAAATATGGATATAGTTAAAGAAAAAATAGTAGCTACAAATGAACATCAATGTTTTTCCCAGTATGAGGTACAAATCTATAAATTGATAGTGTAAAACAAAATGTGATAAGCACGGAGGAAAAAATCAGAAGTTCCAAAATCCATCTGAAAGCATATACCCAGAATATATAAAGTATTCATTCAAATCAATAAAAGGCAACCGAAAAAAAAAAAAATGGACAAAGGTTATGAGTAAGCGATTCACAGAAAAAGAAATAAGAAACATATAAAATTGTTCAATTATACTCATAATCATGGAAAACAAATAAAATAAAATGAGTAAAAATATGAATAATATTCATATTGATAAAGTATGGGAAAAGATATAAACCCATGTCATATTTGTGGGACTATGGAGAGTAAAGGCCTTTGCAATAATTTCAGCAAAATTTAAATACACATATATTTTTCCATCTGGAGTTCCATTCCTTGTTATCTAAAAAAAAATCCATTATTTCTGTGCACTAAAATTCTTGTACATCTAAAAGGTTCACTCTAGTACTTTTGTAACTGAAAAAAAAAAACTGAAATAACCCAAAGACTGAATAAGAAAATGGTTAAATTCTAGACATGCATACTATAAAATACACAGCAGCTATTTAAAATATAAGGTATTGAAGCTATATCTGTGATACAAAAATACCTCTAATATATTATAAAAAGTGAAAAAAGCAAGTCATAAAACAACTAATATAGTATGATACCACTTATGTAATAAAACAACAATCATATATAAATAAATATGTCCACATATGAAAATGTATTTTAAACAATTTTAGGGATGCACAAATAATTCACAGCAGTTACTTCAGGGAAGGATAGTAACTTGGGGTTTGTGGGTTAGAGGCTGAAGGAGAACGTTAACATTCAACTCTATTTATATCTCTATTTTTAATGTTTTAGGATAATCACACACACACACATATATGTACACCAGAGATGCCAAAAACATGTATACACATGACTTGTATCCATTTTTTGTTATCGGTATATACATATATAAAATAATACAGAATATATATATATATATATATATATATATATATATATATATATATATATATATAATAGAGATTTCTTCAAACAATATAGTGCTCTGATAGTGGTTAAATTAGGCAGCTTATCCTTCTGCCAGGATAGAATCACAGCCCGTGACTTATTTTCTACTGTTTGATTCAATCCATTTTGAAATGTCACTACTTGCGTCCCTTGTCACATTGCTCAAGCTGTACAACTGACCTTTCTGTGACTAGTTAGCTCAGTTAGACTACAGTGCTAAAAACATAGGATTGATTTAATATTTGAATATACAGTTAGATTTTAGCTCTGTTCCCAGAAAATAGACTGTGCTGTTAAGTTCTACATCCTTTAAATATGGGATCAACCTATATTATATTACCATCATGTGCCACTGGTCTCAGGAAAAACAAACAAACACTTTAAAGGCCATGGCTGATTAATAGAATCTATCACTTAAGGGATTTAATCAATATTAGAGAGCAGGTGCTGAATTCTGGGTATACAAAAGGGATATATATGGCTCTTACCCTCATAGTTTAGAGTTAAGACACAATAATCATGTGCAAAATTATAGTAAAGTGTGCTATAAACAATAGCATGAAACACACAGTATAATCTACACGTACAAACAGTCTAAGAGGTCAGGGAAGGCTTCCCAGGGAAAGTCACATTTAAGGTGACACATGAAGAATGAGTGAGAGTTAGGTGAAGAGTTGGGGGATGTCTATGCATCTCACAGAGTAACCAGTTTCTACGAAAAGTCAGTAACGACACTTAGGTCTTTTTAATATTGCCCCATGTGTCCAACTGTCTTAGTCCATTTGGTTTGCTACAGCAAAATACCATAGACTGGCTCATAAACCACAGACATTTATTTCTCACAGTTCTGGAGGCTGGGAAGTCCAAGATCAAGGCACAGGAGATTACATGTCTGGTTCACCCCTTCCTGGTTCACAGACTGCACCTTTTTGCAGTAACCGCACATGGCAGAAGGAGTGAGGGATGTCTCTGGAGTCTCTTTCACGAGGAAACTAATCTTACTAACAAGGGCTCTGGTTTCATGGCCTGGTCATCTCCCAAAAGCCTCACTTTCAAATACCATCACTTGGGAGATTAAATTTCAACTTATGAATTTGGGGTGAGGACACAAATATTGAGTCTATAGCACCAAACATTACACTGCCAGCAAATTACTATAGTAAGGGCAATTTAGTGATAATTTATATCATAAACTTTATTAAAAGGCTGCAAATAGTAATGCATAATTGTTGAAATATGAACTATCAGGAATTGTACTAGTATAATAATTTGAGAAAGACTTCCAGAAGGAGAAAGAGATCCTTGAATACTGGCTTCTCACTAAATATTGGTAATTGCTGGAGTATGTGGGCAGTGGGAGAAGGGATTGTCAAAGAAAGACACAATACAAGGTTTTTGGTTTCGTTTTCCTTCAGAGTTGTTTCATTTCATTGTCTTAGTCTCAGAAATGATATTCCTCTACTTTTCCAATTGGAAACTCCTATTGATTTTTTCAAGATTGAGCCCTTGCTGTGTGGATCTTTCTTTCACTCAAGGTAATACTGTTCTCGTACAGTGCTTTACCCATATGACTCCATACTTGTTACATGTTTACACGTCCACAGTTTCTGCCAGATCATGAGCTCTGTGACATCAGAATCTACACCTTATCTACGTTTCAATCCTCAGTACCAATATGGCACCTGGCAAGTAGTGAATCTATGAAGAAGAAAAGCAATTATATTTCAAACTTATATTACTTGGGAATTACTTTAATCAGTCATATCTAGAAGCCATAAAACCATGCTAGGTATCTTGCCACTGCCATTGGGACTTCTGCAGTCACCCAAGGCAGTCTTGCTGAGGTATCTGCCTCGTATCTTCTAAAAAATGAGTCATGATAACCTTCTAACTTTAAAAATATCAGTGCTTGTTTTGTAACACATGGCTTAGTCTAATACTGCAGGCCTCTGCCATGCCTTTGAAACTCTGACAAAGTTATATTCAATATATTCTTTGAATTCCTCTAGCTGCCTGATTCACCAGTTCATCTCTGAAGACAGAAAATAATGTCCTTGCTATGATCTCTGAAAGGTTATTAAAACAGTCATGTTTTATGACCTAGTCTTTCTTTTTCAGGCACCCCTGCTGCCAAAAACAAAGCAAACACACACAAAAAATGGTTAAATTGTGTATCCCATTTCGTCCTGTATTTTTCCAGAGGGGAATGATGGATATTAGTGGTTTGGAGATAGAAGGCAGTTAGGTTTTGACCAAGCACATCGTAACAGTAGCGCTGGCTTCCCGGTCACGACTCCTAGTGACTCAAATGTGCTGCTACTCTAGTAGTATTTTTGGTCTTTGAGGTCTAAACTGTAACTTGCATGCTTGAACTGTAAACAAATGAATAGCTCTCTATTCCATCAATTTTATAATCGTTAATTGAAAATAAATGCTTTTCTAATCAATGATTTATAATTATAGACATATATTAGAAATAATACAAATTCAACTATAGAAGATTATTTAAAATACAAGATGCCATGTTAAAGAATACTGTTCACTCATTTAAAATGAGGATGTGTATTTCTGATCTGTGGCTAGAAATATGCATCATAAAAATGACATAACTATTAAATGATGAGGTAGATAATTCCTATATGTCACATTGCATTTAATGTATTGTTTTCTAATACAAAGACTACATGTGTGCATTATAAATGTAGAAAGATACTAAAATAATAAAGAAAAATCTCCAAAGATACAATTGGGTTAGAGACATATATATGAATTTTATAAACATAAAATAGTAAAATCTAACATTTATGGCGCTTTATTACATGTGACTAGCTTTTCTAAACAATTTACAAGTATTAATTTAATTCTCACAACAAACCTGAGATGGGAGCTATTAAATTTCCTCTTATACAGAAGAGCAAGCTAAGGCATGGAAAGACAAAGCAAATTGCTTCGAGTTAAGATTTGAAACGAGAAAATTTTGTTCTAGAACCTGAACTCTTAACAATGACCCTATGTTGCTCCACTGGTAACTAAAATGATGAGAGTTCATTAAATCACTCAAGGATCCCAGGCAGTGGACCGAATTAAAAACCTTAGGAAAACATTGCTAAAACATAAGCAGAGACGATGTAACCCACAACAAATCAACAACAACAACAACGAAAACCTATTTAAGAAATATGAAGAAAATTAGATGGTGCGAAGTCTATGAATCCAGGGCAAAAGGGATTTTTCAGGAAGAGAAGAGTTAATGTGGCCTATGCTGCTAAAAAGTCAAGATTGGGATGGAATTGACCATTGCCCATTTCTTGATTGGTAGGGCTTTATGTTCATTTTTTGTTGGAGGAATGAGGAGAGAAGTTGGGCTGTTTTAGTTTGAGCAATAAATAAGAGAAGCCCTAAAGAACAGCTACACCAATAGCAGTGTATACACTTATGTTTTCCAGAACTTATTGTTATACAAGTAATCATTATTGTTCTTATTTTTAATCTTTATAAATATAATAGGTGAAGCGTAGTATCACATTTTAAACTTCATTTCTCAGATTACTAGAGTGGTTACACATCTTTTCAAATAATTTATTGATTATTTGTGTTTCTTTTTTCCAAACTTTCTAGTCTTATATGTTATCTTGTCCTAGATGTGGTGTTCATTCTTTCACTTTTATGATCTTTCATATATGAAAAAGAATAAAACATTATAATAAAACACAATAATAAGGCATTATTAAATATGTCACACATATTTTAGGTATTTTTTATAATTTGTAATTTGTTTTTTATTTTTTTCTATAACTTTCATTTGTTGTTTTTATTTACAATTAACTCTTGGTGGTGCCAGGGTAGATTCTTACAGAAATCTCTCATGTGGGGTCTAAATTTATCCTTATGTTGGAACGTAAAAGCTTTTCCTAGTTTTGGGAATCGAGAATATTAAATTATAATAATTTTTTTCTAGGTAATGTTTGCCAAAGAGCATTGTTATCTATGTTAACTTTGTTGCATGTTTGCATTGAGCAAAATATGCAAATGTCATGCCTTTGTTTAGATCTGTTTTGAGAGAGGATTTGTTTAGAAAGAGGATTTGTTTACTTTCTAATAGGATTGCCTAGACAGGAACTTTGCATAATATACGGGGATTAATCCCTGTGAAAGATATGAGTGGATTTTTTATCACCACAGCCTCTGCCTTCCCACTCTATGAACTGTCTAAGAAAGAAATTAAGACAACCTCTTCAGTTGCATGAGAAGCAGTTTAGCTATTGGCTGCTGCCTGTACTGACATATGCATGCTTACACTCATAACACAGACCCACATGGCACACAACACCTCCCTTGAGCTGTCACTCCAAATATGAGTAAGAAATAAGTATGCAGAAAATTTAATTTCTCTACATTCAAGCAAATAGCGAAGGTAATGTAGGAATGTCTAATATCATTTTGGTTTTTAAATGAACAGAGATTAGTGGACATGTTAAACGCTGACCAGTTGATGTCGCTTGTAGTTATGAAAAGTCTATTTAACTGTAATTAAAATGTGATGGAACCCAAAGAGTAAAGACATCATTATCTGGGACAGAGTCAAACTTACAAACTTACGGGAAAAACATCTATACCGGGCAGAGATATATTTGGTAAGTTTTTATAGACACTAGTCTTCCATTTTTTTATTTGTCAGATAATAAAAAGAGCTCCAATTTATATAGCACTTATTATATACCAAGCATCATTCTAAGTGTGTTATATATCAACTAATTTGATTCTCAAAACACTTTGTGAAGTAGGCAATATTGTTGTCCTCATCTTAAAGATAGAAAAAGTGAGGCAGAGATAAAAGTTCCCACCTGACGTCACAGTAAATTTACAAATGTTTTCCATCATAGTATTTTTTATGATATTATTTTAAGAGTCTCTTACTACCAGATTTTATGCATAATCACCCCTGTTTCCTGTAGATCTTTTTTTCCCCTTCATTATTACATGTAACTCTTCTTTCACCTAGAATTTATTCTCAGATGGTGTAAGTATCAACAGTATTTCATTAATTCTAAGATACACACTTTTCACATTTTAACATCTCTGAAAGCAGAATCCCTCTTACAACCAAGGAAGTCTTACCATCACTATCAGTCAAGCCACATTCCTTGCCTGATTCTGTCTGATAAGATTCAACATCATACTTGTCAACATCATACTTGAGAACGGGTGTTAGAGGCATAGAAGAAAACACCAAAAGTAATAGTTAGAACATGTTGTTAAGAAATGCCATATTATTGAAGTTTTAAATTGAACTGGGGATACACTATATGAAAATAACATAGATATGGATAACCCGGAGTGAAAAAGTGCGTTGGAAGAGCTGCAGTTTGGGAAGAAGTTTTATTTTTATCTTAACTGATTTATTGTATTTATCCTTACATTTATAAACAAAAGTGGTATATGATTAAAGTCTATATGTAAGTAAGTCTAAAATAATTCAAAAATATAGAGAAGGAATCAGCAAACTTTTTTAAAAAGCTATAGCTAGTAAATGTTTTAGGCTTCATGGGACAGATAGGCTCTATCACAAATTTTAATATTGCCATTGTAGCGTAAAAGCAGTCATTGACAATATGTAAATAAAAGGACATGGCTGCGTTCAATAAAACTTTACTCGTATTTATAAAAATAGGTAGTGGGCTAAGCTTGCCCTCGTAACAAGAGTAAAAAGTCTATGTAATAAGAAAGCACTTTGTTTTAATTTATCTGCTTCTTTTTTCTCTTAGCAGTATATAAAATAATGGTGTATCCTACAATGTTGACTTGTTTTAATTAGTTTTTTAAATTTAATTAATAAATTGATAATTACCATTTATTTAAATAATTTACTCACTTGAAATGTCATCTTTATCAAAATCAGCATGTAAACTCTCTTATATTCTAGTATTTCTCTAAGGGATTTCCAGTTTCACCCATTGATATAATTCTCTGTTCTTATCACAGGAATACATTTAAAATATTACAATATTATAATATTTTTTATTATTTTTAGTGTCCCTTAATTTCTTCCTGATAGAAATTACTTTTATATCATCATCAATATATTCTTTCCAATGAATTTTAAAACACTTTGTTTAAAGTTGTAAAGCAAGTTATGAGAATCATGTTTAGTATTACATTAAACTAATCAAATTAATGAAAAGCATTAAAATATTGTGGTCAGACTTTCTTCCCAGGAAATCAAGTCTTTTTAACATTCTAGTAAAATTTTATTCTTTATTCAAATATGTCCTACATATTTCTTGTGAATCAATTCCTAGGTAGTTAACATTTGGCGAATCATAAAGAATGGAATATTTTGTATTCTATTGTTTTCTAACTCACTTCAGTTGCTAGATAAGATAGTTACTGATTTTTGTACAGTTTTTAATCAGCATCTTTATCTTAATTTTTCTAATGATTTATTTAATTGGTTCTCCTTAGTTTCCTAGAAATACTATTGCATTACAAGCCAAGCTATAGTTATTTTCTTTCCTTCTTTTCTCTTTCCTTCTCTTTCCTTCTCTTTCCTTCTCTTTCCTTCTCTTTCCTTCTCTTTCCTTCTCTTTCCTTCTCTTTCCTTCTTTTTCTTTCTCTCTCTCTCTCTCTCTCTCTCTCTCTCTCTCTCTCTTTCTTCTTTCTTTTCTTTCCCTCCCTCCCTCCCTCCCCCCTCCCTCCCTCCCTCCCTCTTCTTTTCTTTTCTTCTTTCCTTCCTTCTTTCCTTCATTCCTTCATCTTTCTCTCTCCCCCCCTCATTCTTTTTATTAAGATATATTTGACATACAACATTGTGTATGTTTAAGGTGTACAACATATTGATTTGATACATTTATATTGCAATATGATTACCATTGTAGCTTTAGCTAACATCACTATAGCATCATATAATAATCATTTCCTCTAGTGTTTGGAACAATTAAGATCTAATGTCTAAAGAAGTTTAATGTTTATAATACAATTTTGTTGCCTACAATCACTGTATGTGCATTAGGTGTTCAGCAATTATTTATCTACTGGTTTATCTATTTATATATTGGTTGTTAGTTAAAAACTTTTCTCCCATTCCCCTTACCCATCAGGCCCTGGTAACCACAATTTTACAATTTTCATATTTCACATATAAGAGATATCACATAGTATTTGTATTTGTTTGGCTGACTCATTTAGAATAATGTCCTCAAGGTCCATCCATGTTGTTGCAATTGGCAAATTTTTTCTCATTTTATGTGTGTGTGTGTGACATCTTCTTTATCCATTCATTCATTGATGGACACTTAGGTTTTCTCCATATCTTAGCTATCGTGAATAATGCTGCAATAAATATGGGAGTGCATATGTCTCTTCAGTAACCTGCTTTCATTTCCTTTGTGTATACACACAGAAGTGGAATGGCTGGGTCATATTTATTGCAGCATTATTCACAATAGCTAAGATATGGAGAAAACCTAAGTGTCCATCAATGAAGGAATGGCTGGATAGTTTTATTATTAATTTTGGGGGGAGCTCCACACTGTTCTCCATAGTGACTGAGCTAGTTTACATTCCCACCAAAAGTGTATGAGGGTTCCGTTTTCTCCATATTCTTGCTAACACTTGTCATTTTTTGTCTTCGTGCAGATCGTCATTTTAACAGGTGTGAGGTGATATTTTGTTCTTGTATTAATTTGCATTTTTCTGATGATCACTGATGTTAAGGTCCTTTTTATTTGACTATTGACTATTTGAATACCTTCTTTGGAAAATGTCTATTTAGGTCTATTGCACATTTCTTACTCAGATTATTTGCCTTTTTGCTATTGAGCTGTATGAGTTCTATTTATATTTTGGATTTTAACTCCTTCTCAGATATGTGTTTTGCAAATATTTTCTCCCATTCAATAGGTTGTGTTTTCATTTTGTTGATTTTTTTAATTTTTCCTTGTTGGGTGCAACTGGAGCCCATACTCAGCATTTGGGTGTGGCTGCAGATTTGGTCCCCTGTACTGGTAAGATCGTAGAACAAACCCCCTGGCTAGTATGGCTTGTTGGCTGGGATTCCAAATCAGGCAGAACTGCCAAGTGAGCTCGCTGGCCAAATGGGTCCGCTAGTCAGCTCTACAGATAGGCAGATCCAGTGGGTGGGATCTCTGCTTGGGCACCACTGCAAGCAGGAATGAAGCTGGTCAAGATATGAGCCTTTACTGTAAACCCCACTCCTCTTCTCTGGCTCTATCTGATCCTCAGTGATTGAGCACCACAGATTCCCCCAACGATCCTCATGGCACAAGTCCTGAGTGGTCATCCTAGGAAGCATCTTGCAATGTTGAATAATCTGGATGTCCATCTTGGGCTTTCATTTTTCCACAGGAGAAAAAGTAGGTTCCCGGGGCGGGTAAGGAGATGCTCTTGGTTCAGTGCTGTGCTGACCTGGGGGCAGGGATGATGTAGTCAGAGTTTAGCTGCTCTTCTTACCCTTCTAATGCAATCCTTATTTGTCTCTGTGGTCCAGGGAGGTACTTCAGCCTTACTCCTACGTGCTGGGATTTTCACAATGTTGTCTGGTCTATAAATAGTTGCTACTTGGTCTTCTTGTGATGGGGACTAAACTAGGAAATGAATTTAGTCACCATCTTGATGACATCGCTCCACTCTCTTTTCATTTTCTTAATGGTGTCTTTTGAAGCTCAAGTTTTTAAATTTGATGATGTCCAAATTTTCTATATTTTTCCTTTTGTTGCTTGTACTTTTGATGTCATAGCTAAGCAACCATTGCCTAATCCAGGGTCTCAAAGATTTATGCCTTTTTTTTCCTGTAAGAGTTGAACAGTTTTAGCTCCTATGTTTAGGTCTTTGATTCATTTTGGATTAATTTTGCAAATAATGTAAAGTACGGTTTCAACTTCTTTCATTAGCATGTGACTCTCCAGTTGTCTTAGCACAAGTTTTTTTTAAAGACTTTTCTTTCTCCATTAAATGGTCTTGATACCGTTCTCAAATCAAGTGATCAAAAATGTGAAGGTATATTTCTGAACACTAAGTTCTATTTCATTGATCTGTATGTCTCTCCTCATGCCAACACCACACCCTTTTTTTCATGAATGTATAACCCAGAAATTCAGAAAAATTATTACCCTCCCCCTCAAGGCGATCCTCAAATAATAGCGATGGGACTAAGTGCTTCTACCTGTTAACACAGGGCAGATGATCGCACCATCTTCATTCTGTAGCTTTGTAATAAGTGTTGAAATTAGAAAGTATGAACCTTTTAAATTTTTTCTTCTTCTCAAGATTGTTTTGGCTCTTCCAGACCCCTTGAATTTTCATATGAATTTTAGGATCAGCTTGCCAATTCATTCAAAGAATTCACATGGGATTTTTATACGGATTGTGTTTACTCATAGTTTTATTACATGGTCCTAAATAGCATATTTAACCTACTTAACATACTTTGTTTTGAAGTATAGTTACTTATGTTATTGTGGTTATTGTGTTGTCCCCCTTACTAGATTATAAGCCCCACAATAACAGAGGCTGTCTCTTATTCTTTGATTTCCTGCAAAGTCTTTAAAAATCTTTGCAAATAGCAGATACTTAAAATTATTTAACCTGTAGAAATCTTCAAATGTCTACTTAACAAGATATTTTAGGTCCTCTCAAAAGTGGATTTGTATAGATCGATAGCTGATTTGATCAATTATTGTCAAACAAGGGCATGACCAATTTGTTTTTGTGATAGGTGTGCTATAGACTTGAAAAATGTCATTATTTATGCTCTGTATCTATGCTTATAAATTTCACTTTGAGTATAAGTTTGTTCAAAGAGCTATTTTATTTTAGTTATTTAACTGCTTTTTTACTTTCTGGCTAAATTCGCTACCAAAAAAAGGCAACACACATATTACTTTTTTTTTTTTGTCAGGAATTCTGAGCAAATTTAGTAAATGAGTACTATCCTTATTTTTATATAGTTTTAAAATAGAAACATGCAGGCTCTTGGGTATTGGTTGTGATTCACGGACTATTCATACACAGCAGGAAAATAATAGTTACTCTGTGCATGCAATATCTTTGGCTAAGGAAGGAAGAAAATGCAGCTATGTGTAGTAATTCTCTGGCCAAAAATAAATGGGTATCACTTTTAGTTTTTAATTGCCACATCTGTTTTTTCCCATTAGTCATGGCATTAACACAATGGGAAATGACTTAATGGCCAGCAGATATAATATGAATTATTTTCAGCTCACAAAATATTGCCAAGAGACTTCCATACATGGAGTAAACGTCCATAGAGTTTTTCAGACTGTAACTAATGCTGATTCATGCACACCATGGTTAATACTAAATTACTTGGCATGTCTCTAATTAAAACTACCACAGTGGTGTTTCTAGTCAAAAACACCCACATTGATCCATGTGAAGACACTTTTGCCAAGTTTTTTATTATTGGACGGCAATAGAGATCCAGCTGGAATGGAGACCTTTATCTGTTCCTCTGACACTGAAAATGCCACACATTTTCTCTGAAATCAACATATGCTCGACTAGCTATCCATTGCAGTAATGTACGCAATTTCATAATTTTTTTTAAACTTTTACATCCTGAACCGCTTACTAAAGACTATTTTTTGTTAGGTTAGACAATTCCTTTTAATGTGCATAACTGCATATTTTCTGAAGTCCGTTTATCCACAAATCTCATTCTGTTGTTTTATATGGGTGTGTTTCAGCTATTTGAAAGTAAAATATTATTTATAAGGGAATAGATAAGCCCACAGGTGTGGCTAAATACACAATGTAATTCAAGTTGTAAGCAATATTCGTTAAGTAAATTAGTCATTGAACACTTCTTGACTTCTTGATGTGAAGAGGACATTATTTTGATTATAGCATTCACCATTTATTGCCATTGATTAGTATAGTCTACGTTTCTCACTAATCGTATCAATATCCTTCTCAGCAAGCCCCAGTTTTGTGAATATTCTCCAGTTCTCTTTCCTTTCAGATATTTCCTCATTGTCTAGTCAGTCATATTAGTTAATTTCACCTAGTCACTTTACTTAGATTTACTACACACGTGCAATTAAAAAACAGTAATTCTGTGGGCCAATAATAGTTCCTCCCAATTGCAGTGTGGCCTTAGACAAATGGGCATCTCACTGAGCATCCACACTCTCGTTATTAAATTGGGGATAACAACAGCTTACCTCACAAAATTTTGAGATTTAAACGAAATTATGTAATTACAAGCATTTTTGCATGCAATTAATATTACTTTTAACTTTCTTTCTTTTATCAGTTGTTATTAGATCTCAAGTTCTGCTTGAAAATAGTCTATTAATTACTACCCAGGATTTCATTTTATTTTAAGTTCAAAGTATAGGTGTTTGAGCCACTGAAATGCCAGTTTTGGCCTATGGACGATCCTTAAGCAGCACTACAAAATTTTACTATATTTGCAAAAGCATACCATCTCTTCCAACTCAAAATTTGACCTTATTTGCCTCTTAGACTACATGAAACTTGGGGATGTTTATTCACCATAACAAAGATAATAGTGAACTAATGGATAATACCCGAGTGCTGATTTAATTTACAATGAAAAAAAAAATTGTCAAGGAGAACAGATACGCATTTCTCTGACCATCATATTCTTTCTCTGTAGGAAGCTGCATGGAATGTCAAATTATAATCAAAAGATTGCTTAGTGATCCTGGAATCAGAGCAGAGGTTGCTGGTGCTCTGATTGCAGTGCTTAATAGCCTCGGGTTTTGATAAGAAGATGTGCTCATTTCCACAAATCCAACTGCCTCCTAAACAGAACAGGTGTGTTCCCGTATCAAGGAGTGATGGTGCTGCCATGTAGCACAGTTTTAGCAAGTACGGCTTACAGGATGGTCTATGTAAATGGTGCCCCTTGGAGTTATGCTACAGTGGTCATGATGGAAACATTTTTCCCTAAATGGTATTTTAATATGCACTGCCATTCTATTTTTCTTTGACAGTGATTGTTAATGCTTCCATAGATGACCAACTCCCTTCATCACAGGCCCATCATTTTTCAGGTTTTGTGTTACATCGCCTTTGTTCATGTATTAACTTTGTCATGTTCCTGTCAGAAAAGCAACCTCCTAAACCCTTAAAATTATTTTTACAGCAAAGTATTTTATTTAATATGGCATTGATTACTTTTTAAATTTTTGCTAAGAGTTGAATGGGGCCTCCAAAAGAAATAGTGCCAAGGTCATAATGGTCTTAAAACATCCTTGCACTCAACAATTTCAATCTCCCTTTGCCAAATCCACTTAAACTGACTGTCAAGAAAAAGACAGAAAGTGGTTTTTGTCTTAAGAGGAATGAAGGGCTAGTTGTTAGATACTACTCTATATTTTCCCTTATTTTGCTACTGATTCTGTAGTCAACTGAAAATGAGAAGCACTGTATTCTCTTCCCTGCCACCTTATAGGTTGGTTATGCATGTTAATAACTTTGAAAACCCCTGCAGTAAATAAACCTTCTTGCTTTTGTTTAAATATAGGGTTTTTCAAACTTTCATACTTATGATTTTTTTTATAAGATCTGTTAATATCCTTTACCACACACTTGATAACCGGGACCTATTTTCCACGCATTTCTAGAGTGAATATAACTGACATTAAAGGAGAGGAAATAATAGATTTCCTCTACTTTGTTCAACAGAAACAAATCATTATCTGTCGTTAATATATGATACGTCTTAACTTAAAAGGAGACTGAGACACCCCACTCCCCACTTCCCACCCCCCATGCTCTGTAGGGCATTTGGGCCTTACAGTTCTGTATGTTCCGCTTAATCTCAGCAGAGACGGGTATTCTATGAAGCCTCTGGCAGAGCTACAATACTGGATGCTAGAAGTGTAAGGTTGCATCTCTTATCACATCACACCAAAAATCAATCCACCAGGAATCCACCTGATGGTAGGCATCTCCTATTGATTTTCTCTCCACAGTGGAGATCCTGTGGTTGGCACTAAATAACCAAGAACTGATGAATTTGAATTTCTTCTTTCCCAGGTCTGTCTGTCTGTCTGTCTGTCTGTCTGTCTGTCTGTCTCTCTCTCTCTCTCTCTCTCTCTCTCTCTCTCTCTCTCTCTCATCTATCTCTATCATCTCTATCTCTGTCTCTCTACACCACTCTAACGGGATGACAAATTTGTTTTTAAATTGAAGTGAAAAGTATTATGACAAGAAAATTTTAATATATTCCTGTTACACATGTGTATGGAGCATATAAAATGTATTATATAAGTTGGATTGAGGTTTGCAAAACAAGTTGTTTACTAGTAGGGACAGGACTATGGCCACACACGAGACTGATAAGAGTGAAGTAAAAAACATGTTTTTGTGTGAAACTGAGCATAACAAAATTGAGTGATAAACACATTTACCAAATAACTCTGGTTATCATCTAAGAGGTAAAATAAACTCCTGGCAAACAACTTCTGGTCATCACCAAAAAAGTAAACAAGTGCAAGGAAAAGAGGATAAAAGCAGAACTCCAGAGCAATGCTGTGAGCAGTCTGACTGGGGGCCCAGCTAAGACCCTCCGCGAGGCTCTGAGCCAAACACTATCTGACAGGATCCTCTGTGAGGTGCAAGCCGCAATATTCTGGGACTCTCCGAAGTTCTCCTTGCAAGACCAGCTTGCCTCAGACCCATCGTGGGCCCAGTCATCTCCCCCAGACCAGGAACCTTCACCACCTCAATTGACTCTGGGACTTCGTTCATTATTAAATTCTATTCTATTCTGTATAACCTTCTGTGTTTACCAGAGCATTGGCCTCTAGAAGGACATTGGCTCCCAAATAAAGCTGTGTTACTCTATCTGAACCTGTGTGCCAGGACTTTGCTCCCCACTTGTGTTACGAGTACCACTTAGGGACGTAGGGCCCTGCCAAGGGGTTAATGTCCCCTTGACTTTCAGGAAGAGACTGAAGTGTGGCAACTGCCTTACAGGCGCTCTCAACATGTTCACAGATTTTTCTGCTAGGAGAGTCTCATCTCTTTAGGAATTTTATGTCACTTTAAATAAAAAATAGTCCCAGAATATTTTGACAGGGTTTTTCTACTTGAATGCATCCACTCAAAGGTTTCATTAATTTGTTTACCATGACACGTTCTATAACTTTCAGGTTTCCAGTTTAACAATCCCAAGTATCTCATGGTATTCATTTGCCTAATTAACCAGTCTATTTCTTTTTCTGAAAATACAATGCAATTCCCACCTTTTGTAGCACAGGCTAAAAAAAAGATTTTCTTTTTTCTTTTCAGTCCTTCACTTTCCAGCATGGGGGAAAGATCAAGGAGAAAGAACACAGCTATCATCTTAGAGATGTACTGCTTCAGAATGCACAGAGAAATTTTAAAATGAAAGGACCTCCGGAGAAGGAACCATGGATCTCTCACTGCCTAAGTGAATCTGAATGCTACACCCCTGTATATAAAAAGAGCATCCCTTAATATTATGTAGACATCAAGCCTTTCAACTTTCTCTCCCTGTTCTTTAGTCAGCATAAGAGTCCCTTGCATTGTAGTATAATGATAATTGAAGTCATTTTTTTACTAGGTGCAATAGAGCCTTCTAGCTGTTAAGGGAATTTGTAAAGTGATGTAACATGGTCTTTAAGAAGACCTCCTAAAAGATGAAAGTAAAGTCTTTGACAATTACAAATAATGAAATTCTCTAAATCAGAATTACAGAAGCAGAGCTAAGCATCAAAACATCCCAAGAATTACCCTTTGCAAATTGAGATGATTGCTTGTTTTTTTTGTGTGTGTTTTTTTTGTTTGTTTTTTCAGATGTGGAGCTATCATTGCTCCACAAAGCACTTGACACTTAATAGCTCCTGAGAGTTAGTGGCTCAGATGATGAGAGACAAGAGTCATGCGCATGGGATCCACCTGAGGTTGGGCTACATGTCTCTTTCATGGTCCTGTAATATTCATTGAATTTGATTGCTGACCTTACCTAACTGCTCTATAATGTTTGTGTTGTGTCCATCTCCCTGAGTAGAATGTTTCCTCACTTAATCAACTATAAAGTTTTGCCACTAGCCCTACTGAAACAAAAGAGGCGGCACTACTTTTCTCTTTTATTTTCCTTCCAGGACTTTGCTGGATTGTTCATTCAAATCTGATTTAAGGTCATGGAGCTTGGGAAGACTTTGACAGAATGAATATTTATTGAGACACTACCAAGCAGCCAGTGCTTTATGTGTTATCCCATTTAATCCTTCCATGAAGATTTAAACAATGGAAGGCTCATTTGATGGATTATGAAACAGAGAAGCTCAAGTAGGTAACACTGGCAGAACTGGGATCTGAGTCAAATTTGTTTAACTCTAAAAGCTACCCAGTTTACTGTGCTGTAAACTTTAGAAATAATTTCTCTTATTTTATACATAAAAGAATTGAGGATTAGAGATACTTATGAGCTGACTAAAGCCAGATGACTGATTAATGTTGTTCATTACTAAAATTCTGATTTCTAGACTAACAGCACAATAGGATTTCCACCGAAAACGACATATGAACACTTCCCAGTGTGTCTACATGCTGTGTCTCACATGCTGTCATGGTGCCTTATAATAGGGCCTGAAGACTGAAATTGTATGACTGAGATCTGACTTTTGTGTGTGTGTGTGTGTGTGGTAGAGGAGGTGATGATAGTGGTAGTGATAATATTGTTGATGTTGTTAGTAGTGGGGAGGGAGAGGATGAGAGGTAGTCATTCTTCCTCATACCTCTCAGGGTAGCTCCTTCTTTCCTAAGAGTTAAGATTTTCTTTCATCTTCACCTTGGTTAGCAGACCTCCCAATGGGACTTTGCTATTGGTAGTCATTTCCAAGATATAGTGCTTGACATATTTGTTTATTTGTGAGTGAGTATATATGTTCTTTAAGGGTATAAAGAAAATTCTGCAGATAAGAAAGGTTTTGGGGGAAAGGGAGTGAGACTATATAAGGAAGGAAAAAGCATAAGCATGAGAACCACGAGTCTAAGTTACATTGTTCTACAATGAAATAAGTCAAGATTTAAAGTTAAAATCATCTAACACCAATCATGTATAGTTTCATGCTTTATGGTGTTTCATTAAACAAAACTCAACAGATGACAAGTTTAGCTAAATCTATTATTTGAAATGCTAATGGTTTTGATTTTCTCTATTCAAAGTGGTACTCTTAATCAGCAGAGAAAATTCGTTTTGTTCCTATAGAGAGTAGGCAGAAAGCTTACTGCAGTTCCTCTTGTCATACAAAGCTAGATAAAATTATTCTTTTAAAATGGAAAGACCTGTCACTTCTCTCTGGCCTCAGTTTTCTAACTATAGCATGAAACTGCAAAGTAAAATGATGCTTGTGGCTCATTTTTGCTTAAAAATTTTATAGCTTTAAATACAATATTTTTAAAATGTAAGGAATATGGCAACATAGAAGTTAAGATTGTAGCTTTGGAGTCTGACAGTCCCAGTTCTCACCCCTTCCTGGCTGAGGGAATTTAAGGAGTTATATCTTAGTTTAGAGTTATAATAATTGCAATACTATTTAGGAAATTGCTCAAAGTAGGAAATTTATTGTTAACCTATATTCCTTAAATTCACCTTCACCATCCAATCTACCCTTAAATCTTAGCACTTGTATGTTAAAAATACATCCTGAATCCATTTTATGTTTGTTTCTAAGAGATGCCATAGCAAATTACTAAGGACTGGGTGACTTAAACAAGAAATATTTATTTTCTCATAGTGCTGGTGGCTAGAAGTATAAGCTTAAGGTGTCAGCAGGGTTAGTTTTGTTCTGAAGTTTCTCTCTTTGGTTTACAGATGCAGCCTACTTTAGTTGTTTTCATCTGGTCTTTCTTCCATGCCTCTGAGTCTTAGGGTTAGTTTTGTTCTGAAGTTTCTCTCTTTGGTTTACAGATGCAGCCTACTTTAGTTGTTTTCATCTGGTCTTTCTTCCATGCCTCTGAGTCTTACTCTCCTCTTCTTATAACAACATCATTTTCATTGAATTAGGACCCACCCAGATTATTTCATTTTAACTTAATTACCTCTTTAAAGGCCCTACCTCCAAATATAGTCACAGTCTGAGGTACTGGAAGTTCAAATTTCAACATACAAATTTTGGTGAGACATATATAACACATCCATTTCTCTCCACATCCACTGATGCCATCTCAGACTAAACTGCCATTGTCTCTCAGTGTACTACTGCAATACATTTCTAGCACATCATCTTATAGCTGCTTTGATTTAGTCTCCACATAGTAGCCAGAGGGATATTTTTAAAAACCTGCATATCAGATCACGTCAACTACCTTGCTAAGGTTCCATCAGCACAGAAAAAGTTAAATTATTTAAAAAGATCTAAATAATATAGCAAGTATTGTTTTTTAAAAATCTTAAATGCTTATCAAAATGCTTCAGTATTTATTCTAAATAATTTAAGATGCAAAAAGTATCTTGTATGATGAATTAGAGGTTTGGAGAAATGAAGTCATCCACTTTTAGCTCCAATGAACATTTATACAAGGCTCTTCACTGTGAAAGCAGTTCATAATCTCATTCCAAAATATCTATAGGAAATTATGTACCATAACCTCATTCATCTTCTTTTTTTTATTTATCTATTCTCTTTCTGCTGTCATTCCTAAGAGAGTGGCTTCTAAATATCCCTTGCTAGTCTTTCTGTCTTTCCAGAGCTCCTATATGCCACCACAGAGATGCACCTGGTCTAACAACAAACCTATTACCATTTTTGCCTCCAAGATTTGTTACTCCCCCAACTTTCCCATTTTTTCAGTGGTGCTACCTGGAATCAGTTGATTCATTCTCACCAATTTGTTAATGATGTCTAATTACCAAATACTACTGAAATTTATATTTACTTTTAGCTTCTCTCACATTACTTTCTTCTCATTCCAACCATAGTCATTTTCCATGTTAGTTAACTTACAAACGTTTTTTGTTAGGAAAAAAAGTTTTACTGAATACACATAAGTTAGTGAGTAGCTGGAGCAGTAATTTTCTCCCAATTAAAACAACAACAACAACAACCGAAAAAAAACACCACAAGTATTGGGGGTAAATGTATAGGTGATCTAGGAAAACTATCATCAGATTTCTAACTTTTATCATAGCATTTTCAAATAAACAATCATGCAGAAAATTGCTATAATATTGGCAACATGGAGTAAGATTATGGGCAAAGGAAGAAACTAATATGACTTTGATCAACCAAGAGGATGTTTCTGAAGATTCCCAAGTAATACTTCCAGCAATCTCTTTTTAATAGGCAGAGTATGTGTCTTTTGGTGCTCTGGCACCAAAGCATCCTTTTGGTAACTATGGAGCCTACAAATGTTGAATGAGGAAAACAGTCAGAATAGAATCAGTATCCTCTGAAAGTGTGGACCTTTACAAAGTGATATCACTCCAACTCTGTGCAATGCTGTTTTAACTACTTAGCATGTGTCCGAGTGTTAAGCACGCCAAGCACTGAATTCTGAAGATACAATATCTCAATTGATTCAAACGTCACTGGATTGGAACTTACCTGGATTTTTTTTTTTTTTTTATTAAAATTGAATTTAGACATAGATGCTTCTTCCCCCCCACCCCATACACACACACCACAGAATAGAAAACCTGATGAAGTTAGTGTCTGGCATCAGCTATGATTTTAAGAAACATTGTCTTGCAAGATTTTTGACAGAGCTTTTATTAGTGTCTGCCCATTTGTAGACAATATGTATGTAAGGGAGTACTTGCTTAGAAGACTCCAGTTGTGATAAATTGGATGGGAAATAAGTTAAGTAAAAATTATGGCAAAAAATTATGACAAGAAAAATAACTAACATTTCTATTTGGGCTTAATTTATCAAAATGTGAGACAGGGAACTTAAAGGTGAAAATGTAGGGAAAAGGGAGAGAGGTGATCCAAGATGGTGGATTAGGTAAATGCTATGCCTACTGCCTGCCAGGATCACATCAAAATTATAACTGAATTATAAACAATCAACCTCAAGAATCATCTAAAGACCAGATGAACAGAAACCGTATAACTAAGGACATGAAGAAGAGGCCACAGCAAGACTAGTAGGAGGGGTGGAGACATGAAATGGGCTGACCCCAAACCCACAGATTTAACCCTGGGAGGGACACCTTGGTGGAGTCCGCCCCTAAAGAGAGAGGAGTCCCAGCTCGACACCAGGCTCCCCAGCCAAGAGGTCCTGTGCTGGGAAGAGGAATCCCCACAATATCTGGCAGTGAAAATCAGCGAGGACTCTGTCTGTCTGACCCGGTAAGATGGAAAGTGGCTAGAAACCCAGACGTCCTCTTAAACGGCCCACACACAGACGCACTCACATGCACTCACCTGGGCTCCAGCGGAGAGGCATTGGGAGAGGCAGCAATGCGAGAGGTGCCTGAGACCTGCGGGGAAAGAATGAGTTGTGTGGCTGCGGGAAGAGGCCTCTGTCCTGTGTGGAGCCTGCCTCATGAGTAGCCTACAGGAGGGCACCATCTTTTCTATGTTGAATCAGCCCCTAGAGCCAAATCTGAGACCACATTGGTCTAGTTAAAGCCGCACACGTGTGCACCACTCTGATGATGCCTTAGGTCCTTGCCACCACCCCCTACAGCTACATACCATGATTCCCCGAAAATAAGACCTCGCTGGACAATCAGCTCTAATGCATCTTTTGGGGCAAAAATTAATATAAGACCCGGTCTTATTTTACAATAAGACCAGGTATATAATATAATATAATATAATAAATATAATACTGAGTCTTATATTAATTTTTGCTCCAAAAGATGCATTACAGATGCTTGTCCGGCTAGGTCTTATTTTCAGGGAAACACGGTAGTACTGCGTCGCCCCAGGCACTCACAGTTCCTGGGTGGCTGGTCCCGCCCCCTCAAGCTGTGGAAGCCTTTTACAACAGTGGAAGGCCCATAATGGTCTGGGGAACTTTAGGTGATCAACAGTCAGACACAACTCGTGCTATAGCCTCTCTTGGGCAGCTTGCCGGTGTCTGCGGGACTAAGGTGAGTGGTGGTTGGTTACAGTGTGCTCAGGGCATTTTGCAAAGTGGACAAGGGCCCAGCACTGTTTGCCGGAACTGAATCTGCATTGACTTTGTGAAACCCACCAGCTGTGCCTCCTGACTCCCTCAGCTACTTGCTGCACTGCCAGGAACACTCTCAATATGGCATTAACCAGCCTGCCCCATACACCCGAGGAGGCTCTTTAACAGCTGAGCCTTACGGGCAGCTGGCAGGGGCACCTGGCCTAGGGGCACCCGGGGACTTTTGCTAAGCTGCCTGTCATGCAGGATCTCTGGTCCCGCTCCCCGCATAAGAGCGCAGGATATGGTGAGGCCAAAAAGGAAAAACAACGGAGCCACAGACAGGGGAGTCATACCACTATATTCTCGATGCTGGCTGGTCGAGACACAAAAGCAAAGATCCGCCAGTACCCCAATGGTGTCTTCCTGCACCCCAGTCTCGCTGGCGGCTGGGCGAGACACAGGAAGTAGGAGCCACATGATCCCCAATCCGCCGTCCGCTTCTCTGCCAACCAACCCCTTGCTAACTGCAATCTGCGCTTGCTAGCTCAGCCACAGCAGTTATATTAGTGGCTAATGGCTAACTGGTTACAGCTGATGGTCAACTAGTCACAGCTGATGGCCATCTACTACCTGAGCCAGCACCTTTCCACGTGAGGCTGAGACCTGGAAACGGCTCTCTGGGGCTCTGTCCCCACACTGCCCCAGGCCCGATACTAGTGGCAGCTGGCCTCACTTCACTGCGAGGCCACCCAACAGGCCTCCAGGTTCAGCACAGGCAACAGCCAACCACATATAGCTTTGTGGCTCCTACCAGGTAGTCCCAGGTGAAGCCTTGCAGGTGTGAGGAACTTCACATTCAATGACTACTAGGAAGGATGGCACGAGCTATGATCTGGATGCCTGTGAGCCTTTTCAGCCATACACACGGGGGGACAACAATGATGTGGCAAAACTTCAGCTTTGTGTAACCCCTTCTTGAAAGCAATTTCCCATAGCAGCAGTTCACTTCTTTTAGCCTCTGATAGTAGCAAAGAACTCCCAAGCATCCTCACAGATCAACTTTCCTCACCTGGCCTTTCTAGTTCTTTAGGTATCAACAGCACCATAGACCAGAACATCTTCATTCTTTAAGGAAACAGATGAACATAAAGGGATCTGTTATTATTTACTAATGTTTTCGCACATACACTTTATAATCTGAGAGTTTGGAGCTCAAATGCACTTTATGAATGCTGGGTAAATGAAAAAATGAGCACTTTTGAGGCGAGTTTCTGTTTCACTTAATATTTCCCTAAGCTCTTCTTTTCTTCCTGACAATTTTTTAAAAGATACTTTTTATTTACTTATTTATTCATTGAATAGGTAATAATTCACAGGACCAGTGATCAGAATGATATAAAAGCCATCTATTAAGAAGTTTGCCCCTGAGCGGCCACTTGGCTCAGTGGTTAGAGCATAGTGCTCATAACATCAAGGTCGCTGGTTCGATTCCTACATGGGCCAGTGAACTGCGCCCTCCACAACTAGATTGAAAACAAGGACTTGACCTAGCGCTTGTGGGTCCTAGAAAAACACACTGTTCCCCAATACTCCCCAATAAAAATTAAAAAAAAAAAGTTTGCTCCTGTCTATCCAGTTTATCCTCTGCCCTCTATAGACAACCAGGCATTAATTTCTTCTGTATCTACTCAGTGTTTCTTTGTGTATATCCAAACAGTTACCTGTGAGAGCATGTGTTTTCTTATCTCTATGCTTTCTTAAAGAAAAAGTCACAAAATAAATACATACTTGTACCCCTTGTCCCCAAACTTTTCTAATAGTGTCTGCCATTTAGGCACTTTGTAATGTTATGGTCACATGTTCCCATTTATAGTAAGCAGAAAAGCCAAGTCTGATTCACTGAAACGTTAGTGCCCTCCTAAGAAGGAAATTAAATCCTATGTCACAATTTTAATTTTAAAGTAATTCTGGTGCTGTGGCACAGCTCTGACCCTAAGCAATAATCTCATCTCACTGTCTTGGAACATTCTGTTGGCATTTGATGTCCTTAATATCCCAAAGAAGTCATCACATAAAAGTACTTAAAAAAAAAAAATTGTTGAATTCAATTAAATTTAAAAAGAAATTTGATTACTTTGCTCTTGTTTTTCTTTTACTTCAATGTTTTAAATGAGAGGATAAGGAAAGTAGCTTAGATCTTAAAACTAAATAATAAACAGCTGGGGAGAAAACAGAAGATAAAAATGAATGTCTGTTTTTTTCATCTCTCCATCCATCCATTCATTCAACAAGAATTATTGAGTTCCTGCTATACTCAAAAACTGATTGCAGGCCCTGGGGATACGAAAAACCAAGTTGACACCAGTTTGATGCCGATATTCCAGTCTCTGGCACATTCTATCACTCCAAAACAGGCACAATGAATGCTCATCTAGATTATTGCTATGCCTGCTATCTCATCTCCTTGCTTCTACTCACCCACCCTTTAGCCTATATTCAAAATAGCAGCCAGAATTGTTCTGTTGAAATCATAGGTCAGATCAGGGTTCTCAGGCTCAAAAACCCTCTAACAATTTCTCATCCCCTTTGAGTAAAGGCCAAAGTCCTTACAATACCAGTAGGCCTACAGACTTAGCTCCCTTACTTGTTAGTGAAACCATCTAATAATAAATTAAAATATAATATATTGTTAGCAAAGGCTATAAAAATTAAACAGAGTAATAAGTGGCAGCATTTGTCTTTTCACTGAGAAATATTAAGTACTTAGTATGTACAGACAGATGATTGTTGCTATTTCTTTAGACTCCAGGTATGAGAACAGTTATCATTAAACACTAAACATAGGCATTGGCTTAAATAACAATAGATTCCCTTTAACAAGGGCATTCAAATATTTAAGGGAAATGGGTAGGAATACATACTTTCCCTATGTTTGCAGTACTGTTGTCCTGTCTAGCTATTATCCAGTAAGAGACTAAGCTGGAAAACACAGAAGAAAAAGATCATTGAAAATAATAGATCTAGACAAGACTGAATTAAAGATATTTGAGTCTTTCCTTTGGAATTTCTCAGAGTTCAGAGACAGTCTCAATATTTATAAAATTATGAAATACTGTTTTATTCTACAAACCCATGAAAAGATTCCAACTATACCTTTCTCATCACACCCAAAGGAGGGATCAAAAAGGAGCTTGGCTTCATTTGTTTCCAAATACGGAGCCAGATATTAAATGCCAGAGATAATTTTCAATCAATTGATGACTTTGAGATTCTCATTATTTATATCTTTCCATGTAACCTTTGGTAGGACAGATTATACTGCTAGAGTTTCCAAATAGTATACTAAAACAAAAACAAAACAAAAACAAAACTACTTTCAACTCCCTGAAGGCAAGTAGTTCATTCACCAAAATGTATTCCAAACCCTTACTACGAATGCTGTACTTATACTTGAGACACTCAATAGTATCTATTGAATGAATCAATCAAAAAAATGGACAAATATAAATCTCTGTTGTACATTTCTTAATAGGAAGAAAATGAAGAATGGGGACTATCTAGGATATTTTCCTGTGTTTAAAACAGGAACTGCTCTTTCTTTGAAATTCCTTACTGTTACATGTGTTTGTGCTTTAGATCCAATAAAATAATATGGATAGTAGAAAAAGCAAGATAATTCTGAGCTCATATCATGGCATCTTGCATAGCAGCTGAGTGAGTGAACTTGCATATGTTACTTCTGTGTTTCTTCGTCATCTATAAAATTAGGCTACTACTACTTGCTTCACAAAAACCTAGTAAAGATTAAAGACAATAGCATGTGGATAGAACTCAGAACTTTTGCCTTTGCTGTTCTCTCTTATGAGAATATTCTTCTTACGCTTTCCTTCTTAATATTCAAGATTCGACACAAATATTTCCTTTTCAGAAATGCCTCTATGTATTTCAAGGCTCTCCTTCCTTACCCCCTCTATCACATCACTCTTTCAAAATTTTCTTCATAGCACTTACTATTTATTATCTGAAATTATCTTATTTCCTTGAGTATGATTTGCCTCTTCTATTAGAATGGAACCTTCTTGAAACCAGGGATCTTGTCTACTCTGTTCCCTGCTCTTGTCTCCTGCCCTGAAATTAAATGCATTGAATGAATGAATGATAATTACTAGTCCACATAATTCCTAAAGTGTTAGTTTTTTTCCCCTCTTCCTGAGGGTAAAGCCAATATTTAACATGGCTCAGAGTATGTAGCATGTGATCAATAAATAATTTGGGAGAACACAGGAAGAATTTCTGTACTGTGAAAACCTCTAGAAACCCTCTAAAAACAAGTCCTTTGGTATCTTGTGTTAACTTTGATTTGCACAAACCTATATGTGTGGCTATTTTAGTTCACACACAAAAAAAATGTTTTCTTCTGAATGTGAACTGTGGGGACAGAGTCAGGAGTGCAGTTTCCAGGCTTTCAGCCTCACGCGGAAAGGTGAGTAAATGGCCATCAACTGCGATTGGATGGCCATCAGCTGTGGCTAGTTGGCCGTCAGCTGTAACCACTGAGCCATTGGCCACGAATATAACTGCTGTGGCTACGCTAGCAGAAAAATGGGGGCTAGCAAGAAGATGGTGGCTGAGCTAGCAAGCGCAGATTGCAAGAGGCGGATGCCACCAGCAAGAATATAGTGGTATGACTCTCCCATCTTTGGCTCCATGGGTGTTCCTTTTTGGCCTCACCACATCCTGCATTCTTGTGTGGGGAGTGGGAGCTGAGACCCCGCAGGCTGCCCTGCACGACATGAACCTATCTGGTATTCCCAATACAATCTCTGTATAAAGTTGGATAATAAGGTCTCTGGAGGTTACAGACAAGTAATGATTCACCTCAGCCAAAAATTCACCTCAAAATGATCAGTCTGCTTCTTTATCTTTGTTTATGGTGTCTTAAGAGCAATGACCAGTTTCTAAAGGGCTTTTCTTTTCCCTTTTGCTAAGGACAGTGGTGAAGAAAGAAAAAAAGAAAAAGAAAAAGAATTGCTCTTGGGCTTGATGAAACCGCCTAAGAGGTGAGTGAAACCTACATACCTCTTTCCAGCCTCTTCACCGACAATATGAGTTTTCAAAATAAGTAACTTGGGATGTTCTGTGGGACTCAAATAAAATAAAGAAGCTATATATCAGTTGAAAAGAATCAAAGTTAAAAAGTAGTTGACAGAAATATTCTTTGTTTATGGAAAATTTGCTTCCTCCACAAGACCACATTTTCAAAAGGTACAGAATTCTATTGCTCTATAATTCAAAGAATTATTCCTACAATAAGCAACTTTGATTTATAAATTAATACAAGTCATTTCACTGCTTATGAATGTTTTATTTCTATCCAGTAGTATAAAGTAGTTGTGCTATTGCTTCATAAAATTACAGTTAAATAAATATATTTTATAAAGTTGATAATTAGTGCCTACATAAAAAAACAAGAAATAATGCGAAGCTCAAACAGGGCTAATCATAATAAAGGTGAAGTTTTTGTGACAGGTCTTTGCTTTATATGATCATTTATCTCCAGTCAAAATTATATTTAATCCTTTCATTCCCCAGCTGTCCAGGTAAACCTGAGATTAAGTTTTTTCAACTCTAAGAGTTCTGAATTGCATATTGCTAAAAACAAAAAAAAAACAAAACAACAAAAAAAAAAACTTGGAAATATATTTCAAATTCAGACTTTTAAAAGAGGATCCATTACTGTTTATAGAGAACGATTTTAGAAAATGAATTGTCATTTCCTGGGAGGGGTCTGTGTAGAAATTCGGGAAACATTTGACCACTATTTGCTCAATACATCCAAACCATGGCAGACTGACTAGCACATCACCCCTGGAGCAGCCTTCCCCATACTGAATCATGGCTCTGCCATTTACTACAGCTGTGCACCTTTGGAGAAGTTACTTAAGCTTTTTGTTCTTCAATTTCTTCACCTGTAAAATGCACATAATATAGAATTATACCTACTTCATATGATTGTCTCCTATAGTTCCTGTGAGGATTAAATTAGTTAATCATGGAGAGCTCATAGAAAAGTATCTGGCATGCAGTAAAATTCAATAATTTGTATTTAATGATGATAATAAGCTTTTCCAGCTCTGGAGCCAGAGTAATCAAATGTAATGGATGAAAGAAATCTCAGTCCAAATACTTCCTTCCTCTGTGATTGCTAAGCTGAATGTTGCTGCTGGTCATTCTTCCTGACAGTGGAGAAATCTGGCTGCAACAGGAGAAAATAAGTCAACAGGCAAAGAGAAACAAGCAAGAAACAGCAATGGGGGTGCTGGGAATTTGGAGGGCTAGTTGTAACTGACATTCTTGGAAGAGTTCAGATTATTACAACTCTTTGATCTCCCAATAAATTGCTTTTTGTTTTATTTTGTTTTCGCTTCAGTTTCAGTTGTTTTTCTGTATCTTACAAATAATAGGTTCTTACTGGGTCCAGGGACTAAGTTAATGACACGGGAGGAAGCAGGCAGAAAGACTCACTCCTGTTAGAGTTGTCAGCCTCAGGCATCAGTCGAGCTCCAGAGTCTACTTCCACCAGGCCTTTTGCTGAAGATGCTTTGACCCTGGCTTCAGCATTTAATGAGCTCAGAAAAGTGAGATAGGAAAAGAAGGAACCACAGGAAAATAATAGGTAGTCTGTGGTTCTATGATACAGAAACAACACTTTTTTTTCTTTTTTTTCGTAATGTGTAACTTCAAAATTCTGAAAATAATTCCAAGGAAAGGGACTCCAAAGTATTTAGAACACAGATGTATCATTTCAATAAAGGTAGACTCCGCAAGGAGGCTATTTTATATATATATACACCACATATATATACACACACATATATATATATACACACACACATATATACATATATATGCATATATATGTGTATATATATATTATATAAAACATTACATATATATGACGTTACATATACACATATAACATTACACACATACACATATATGAAACACTACATATATATATGTAAACATTATCTGTTTACTAAGAAGGTCAGTGTGTAATGAATCATTTTTAAAAATCCCAAGAGGAGGGGTGGATGGGTGGCTCAGTTGGTTAGAACGCAGCCTTTCCACCACAAGGTTGCCTGCAGATTCAATTCCTCGACTCCCACAAGGGATAGTGGGCTGCACCCCCTGCAACCAAGATTGAAAGGACAACTTGACTTGGAAAAGTCCCAGAAGCACACACTGTTCACCAATAAAGTCCTGTTCCCCTTCCCCAATAAAATCGTGTAAAAAAAAAAAAAATATCCCAAGAGGAGGCCGAGCAGAGCCGTGCATGGTCACCTTTGTAGCAGCCGAACCCCTCCGCACCCCCACCCACACCCATACCCACACCCTGCACAGCGCTAGCCGGTTGCCCTGGGATTTAACACTACAGGCTAGAGGCCTAAAAATGAAAACAGCAGCAGAAAGGAAGAGGAGTGGTCTATCTCTTACCCTGGATAAAGTCCTACAAAAGTGGCCTAGAACCAAGGACACTCCTTCTGCTAATGTGGACATGTGCATTTCTCTCATCATTTGTGTGCTCCAATAGGACCCTACTAAAAGAGGCCTGCAGACCCAGGAACGGCATCTTTTCCTGGTCAATGATCTGTTTGTTGTGGCCAAAATCATTTAAAGCAACTTTCAGAGAAAAAAAATGAAATGAAATGAAGTGGTGTGGCCAGCAGGCGGTGTGGATGAAGTGGGAGAAGGCCCCAGTGGTGCCATGAAACCCTCTGTCCTGGGCTGGCCTACAGTGAACTTTGTGGCCACTTCCTGTCCGCCAGAACAGAAAGACAAATGGCTCTCTCTCCTCCAGAGATACAGCAATCTAGAGAAGAAGAAGGACTATCTGAAGAGCATTCCCCTCAGAATCTTCACCAAAGGCACTGGGAATTGTGCCTATTCTAACACCGTAACAGGAACGAATTCAGATACAGCAAATGAAGTTATCCACATGTCACTACCAAAGTTAGGGATGACTGCCTCTGAGCGAGATTACCAGTTCTGGCTCAGTTCTGGCAAAGAGGCACTGTATCTACTTATTGGGCATGAATCTCCATATGGAAGTAAAAAGAGCCACCTTCAAGACACTGAACTCCTGCCATTGGTATCAAAGGGCCCCATCAGCCCTTCCAACCTCCAAGAGCCCTTCCTCATGGATCAGCAGCTCGGAAAGATGCAGCACCAATTAATCCTGAAGCCCGGCCGCCTGGTGGCGGCCCAGCAACTGAGTGACTCGGATCTGAAGATATTTAAAAGGATAAGAACTATCATCAACTGGCCCTTTCGGTGGGTTTTAGCACTCACTTGGATCACTTGCCCATGTCACCAACATCTCCTCTGCCAGGACAGCTCTTTGGAGTGTTTGCCATATATTTGTGCGAACAACAATCTACCCAAACCTATATTGGATATGCTTAGCTTTCTTAGTCAAAAAGGATCCCTCACCAAAGGCATGTTCAGACAGTCAGCCAATGGAAACACCTGCAGAGAGCTGAAAGAAACTGAATTCTCGAGTTGAAGTACACCTAGACTGTGAGTCTATTTGTGTGGCAGCATCTGTCTTAAAAGACTTTCTACGAAATATTCCAGGAAGTATTTTTTCATCAGATTTCATGATCAATGGGTCTGTGTAATGGATCAAGGAAATGATGAAGAGAAAAATAATTACAATTCAAAGGCTGTTAGACCAACTTCTGAGAGCCAATGTTATTCTCCTAAGGTATCTTTTTGGAGCATTATAGTGCATTGAGCAACATTCCTCATCCAATCAGATGACTGCATTTAATTTAGCAATGTGTACCACTCCAAGCATTCTTTGGCCTCCTACTTCCTCCAGCCGAGAATTAGAAAACAAATTGACAAAAAAGTTTTCTCTGTTTATTCAATTTCTGATGGAAAATTCCTGTAGAATATTTGGAGGAGAAATCACTTCCCTTTTGGGAGAGGATTCAGTGAGATGTAATACTAGAGAGAATGCCTCAGATTCCTCTTGCTTCCAGATGAATGATTCTTCCTATGACAGCTTGGAAAATGAGCTGAGTGAGGGTGTTTATGCTCCATGTAGTGACTTGGTAAGTAAACTTGGTCATGGACTTTTGTCTTTTATTTCTTTTTTTATCATTTGCAAAGTGTGAATTTTATTTGGATCTGATTTAAACAAATCATCTAGAAGAGGATATTTATGAACACTGACTGGATATATGATGTGAAAAAGTTATTGTTATCTGCTGTAAGTAATAATAGTACTGTGGTTTTTAATTTGTTTTGTTTTTTGTTTTTTTTTAAGAGTTTGTGTTACCTAGAGATACATACTGAAATATTTAATGACATGATATGATGTCTGGAGTTTGCTTTAAGAAAATAAAGTATAGATGGGGTGTGTTGGGGGTCCAGAATGTAGCAATATTAAGTATGCATTGATAATTATTGGAACTGGGTGAGGGATAAATGAGTTATTTCATTCTCCATAGTTTTGTGAATGAGTGAAATTTTCTATTAGCAAGAAGTAAACAAAACAAAACAAAACAAAACACCCAGAGGTTGGATGAGATAGGGTTTAACAGCCATTAACTGAGGAGGACACTGGGGCTTTGCCTGGCTGTAAGGACAATATAGGGCCTCAGGGTGGTGAGCTAAAGCTAGAGGGACTCTAGGCTATGGGTAGAGAATGGCAAGTTCTAGAACTAGAAGAGTAAGACAGGCCCTATGCCCTTCCCTGGCGAGCCACAGCTAGAATACCACCTTCCATTCTGTGGCTTGTTTTATGACCAGAGAAGACATACCAGGAAAAGGAAATGCTGGCCTACGGGCAGAAGGCCTGTGTGGAAGGGAACTGTCTTGAAAGCTTTGAAAACTGATTATGCAGAGCTGCAGAGTTAAATCTGGACCAGTGGGAGCAAGTTAAAGGAAGCCAATTTTGTCTCAACAGTAGAAACAACTTTGACTTAAAACTTCAAGGAATGGTAACAGCTCTCTTCCTATTTCAGGAAGGTTCAAGGTAATGGCTTGCCTTTCCAGCCACAAGTCTTTGTTACCCGCATTGGACTAACTCACTGTATCTAAAACATGTCTGCTTTCCCTATGTTAAGCTGCTTTTGCAGGCTTGCTCAGCCTTCCTCCTTCTGTCTGTGATGCCATCGAGCCCTCTGTACTCTATCTCCTCCTCTCCCCTCCAGGGCCCAACACCCAGTCCTGTGTGCTCCTCTCCCTTCCCAACACCCATGTCTAATCCACAGTGTTTCTCGTTCCAACGTCCCAACTGGCTTGCGCAGCCTCTCAACTCACCGCCTCCAATTTGATCTGCATTCTGCTACAAAAGAAGACATCGTTAAACAGTGCTCATATGGTGTTCCCAGGACTGGTGAATTTTCCGCGATTTAAATCCCGGGAGATCTAGCTAAAGACTGTAGGCTGTGTTTCCTGCAGGTTGTGGGGGCTATCAGGATGCTGCAGCAAGAGGAGGTCCAAGAGATGGCCTGGGAAAAAGGTTATAGTATTTCCATTTTGTAGATGAGGAAACAAGCTCAGAGAGGTTTACATGACTTACCTAAGATACTATGTGCTGTAAGTGGCAGAGCCAGTATTTGAACCTAGATGCTCAGTTTTGCCTGATTTCTGTATGTTGTCATCTCATGTACTCCTAGCCCCATGACAGGCTGACTTGTTCATTCCCTGACCTGCAATTCTTCCTGGGCCTTCATGAATCTGAAGGCTTTCCTTTCCTCCTTGAATGATTTTGCATCCCTGTCATTTACTGAGAGATGGGACAATGTTGGATTACTGCTGGAACCAAGTAAACACACGCTTTCTGACCAATGACTTAACCGAGAGAGTGATGGAGGAGGTGCTGCAAAGAAGGCTGATCTTGTTCTCTCCTACCGTCTGCCTATTTTCCAACCTGGGAAGCTCGTAACCGGGAACACCTGGAAGGAGCACCTGGTGACTCAGGCTCTGGAGAACAGAGTCGTTCTTTACTCACCTCACACAGCCTATGACGCTGTACCCGAGCAAGTCAACAGTTCATTGGCTAAAGGGCTTGGAGTTTGCACCTCAAGGCCCATACATCCTTCCAAAGTGCCCAACCTCTTGATGGAGGGAACACATGGAGTAGAATTTAATGTTAACCACACCCAAGACCTGGACAAAGTCACATCTACAGTGAAAGGCATTTCAGATGTTTCTGTCTCTTCTTTTTCTGCTCAGATTGATGATGAAGGACAAACACGATCAGTCTGAATCGTAGTCAGCAGGCTTTGATTCGGGTGGTGGCTTTTCTTTCCCGGAACAAACAACTTGATCAGAAGAACTGAAATTCTGTCACTGGAGAAGGCTCTGCTTCTACATACTGGAATGGGATGGTGATGTACACTGGATGAATCTGTCTCCTTGGCACCCATGATCGAGTGAATCAAAAGGCACCTGAAACTATCTCATGTTCGCCCTACTCTTGGGGTAGGGAGGACCTTAGCGTTCCAAGTTAAAGCTGTAGCCTTGTGTATTGGTTCTGGGAGCAGTGTGCTGGGGGGAGCAGAGGCCGACCTTTACCTCACAGGTGAGATCCCATCTTGATATTCTGGATGCAACTTCTCAAGGAATAAATGTCATCCTCTGTGAACATAACATAAAGCTAAAAGTTATTTCTGATAAGTCAAAGCCCACACTCTTCAACTGGGCATCTATAACTCTCCCCAGGCTGGTGCCAAATGCCTCTTGAGCCTGAAGTCATGGCCTCCCCAGACCACCCTGACCC
Organism: Rhinolophus sinicus; assembly: GCF_057876585.1. Lineage (NCBI taxonomy): Eukaryota > Metazoa > Chordata > Mammalia > Chiroptera > Rhinolophidae > Rhinolophus > Rhinolophus sinicus. The sequence goes on along the minus strand of NC_142501.1, from coordinate 44,327,786 downwards.
CTTCAGAACTCTTATTCCCCACCTGCTCTCACCCTGCAGCATGGCTGACAGAGGCCCCCACAAAGCAGATGGTGCATCATGGCACCCTCAAGGTCCTGGCCGCTGTATACTGTCAATCACCTGCAGACCCAGATATGGTTGGTGACAGAGGTCTCTGTCTTAACCTTCAGTGACTATGAACTTCACCAGGCTAAGGTGGGAGGTCTTTTAACCCTGAGCCACTTTGACTTAGACTGTTCTAAACATGAAGACATTCAAATGGACGGCCTATGGCATCCAAGCTGGTGACTGTTGCAGTATCATACAGAAAGGCCACAGTGCAGGACCATGCCAGGGCCCCAGGTGGCATGAGCACACCCCATTACCTGTCCACAGCTGCCTCAGATGCTCCAAAAAGCCTGAGATGACACTGACGCTGCATGGAGCCCAGTACCGACTACCTAGATTCAAAGCTTTCCTGTCTCAGGGAGTTTTACCAGAGAAAGCTATGCAAGTCCCACTGTGATACAATTCTCTCACAAAAGGTGAGGACTATCTGAAGCAGAATCAACCCCTAGAGGAAGAGGGCAAGACGTGTTTTAAGCAGAGTTTAGTCCAAGCACTGATATCAAGAAAAATCCCACTAATAAAAATGTTGAGAAGAAAAGCTTGTCTGGTAATAAAGGAAATCATGGGAAACTTTTCCCTGAATCCAAGCCAGTGGCCATTTCTGTGGCATGTCACAGTCCCATGTCCTCACATGGTCATCCCAGGAAGCAGCCCTTTGACTCAGGTACATCAGGCTACTCCCTGCCACACACAGACGAGGCCGTCGAGAGCTCCAGGAGGCACCGTTGCTGCCCAGAGCCCAGAACAGATGACCAGCGCTGCAGCCTGAGCTACCTCAGGTGGGACGGGGATTATTCAAAGAAGCAACAAAGATTCAGCTGTGAAGCCGGCTACTTGCATGGAGAAGAGGGTTATCTCAAGGGGCACAAGTCTTTGCAAATGGAGGGGCAGAAGCTTATTAATCAGAATTTGGTCCTGGGGATTGAGGTGGGCAAAAGCAGTGCCACAAACCCAAACACTGAGAAGTTTTCACCCTCAAGATTAAACATTTGCCCCGGGATGAGCTATTCCAGCATGTCCTCCCCCAGGCACTTACCCATCTGACTCATCAGGGAGCTCCCAACACACTGCTTTTTTTCAGATTTTTGAACACTCCGTGTTTATACCCTCTGAAACTTTCTGTCCAATAGATTGTACTTTTCAGGCTCAAAGAAAACAGGAAGAACTTTCTTCCAACTTTTATAGTTCCAGCCTCATTTCTGGAATGTCTGGTCCCTCATCTGGGCAGGCCAGAGGCTACCAGTCTTATACAAAAAAAAAAAAAAAAAAAGAAGGACACCATAAAGTGGCATTCACAAATGCCCTCTGTAACCCCAATACGTGGTTGAGAAATGGTGTGGCCAGTTTGAAAAATGGGTCCCTCCAAAACAAGGCAAGGGCACCCAAACCAGAGGAAAAGAAAATCAGTTCCCTGAAAGGACCCACGGAGCCACCCCCACTCGCTTCCGGTGTTGCAGAAGCCAACTCACTGCAAGAGAAACAAAAAGACATGCCCCAAGGGCAACGGAAGGACTTGGATCTCTGCACACAGCGCAGTGGCATGGCTTTTATCCCAGCCAAAACTCAGAGAAGCACTGCAGCTCTCCCTTCAGCCTAGTGGAAGACAGACTCAAGCTTTGTACGAAGTCACATGAGGAAGGAGAAAACAGTGGGCAGTACTCTCCCGGTACTCTGCCTCATGTGACATCCTCACCCAGCCCTTTGACTGTGGATCACATGTCCGGCCCAGACTCAGGGCCTACAGTAGTGTGTGATGTTGGGGACAGACATGCACCCAAAGACGTTTAACCACAATAAGAACCTGATGTCTCCAAGAACAGAAACTGGGCTAATCATGACGTAAAGACAAGAATTATTATGACTCCTTTGTATAAAATATCTGGGATGGGTAGCATGAAGGTAATCATCGCTAATATTTAGGACAACAAAAGGATTCTCTTTGTTGAGACCATTTGGCAAACAGTTTAGACTAAAACATTTCATCACTTAAGTGTTTGGGAGGCTTTTCCTTATGTAGAGCCTGGGACTGGTCCTGTCGTATGTTTTTAGAGGATTAGAGGCAGGGAATTAGACAAATCACCTTCTGTAGATAAAACATGACTTACATAAAATTAGTATTCTGAGAAGGCCAGGACATCATAAGTGAAGAATAAGGACTGTGGAGAGGGGAGAAGGGCGAAGAGAAACCATTTACATTTCATGGAATGTTTTTAATAAGCAGACAAGAAAAATGTCACTAATCAAAGCATTAGAAAGAAAAGCATGCCCGGTAACGAAAAAAATCATGTGAAGCATTTCTCTGAAGCCAAGCCAATGGCCATTTCTGTTACTTCTTACAGTCACATTCCCTCACAGGATCATTCCAGGAACCAGCCCATGGACTGGAAAAAAGCCATAGAGTGATTCAAGAGCCATGAGTACCATGATATCGTTTTTGTGGGTTGTGTTGGTTGATTTGTTTTTCTATGAGTGTTGCATTGCTCTGCAAAGGTTCCAGAAAACAGAGCTGTGAAGGAAAAAAAGGAAATGGTTGCTCATCTCAGTGTCCTTTCCAAAGGTACCTGTGCTAGGAACCTTCTCCAGAGATGCAAATTTTCCCATTAGAAGGAGACCATCTGCCAGCATTTGCTACCTGAATATGGAGGAAGATTGCAACTGTCCTTCTCTATTAAACAAATGCTATTGCCAACATGTGATCCAAGCCTGGCTCCTCTTTGCCAAAATGGTTTTCTGCAGACCTGCCTCTTACAGTAGTCAGGCAGAAAAGATTATTGATAAATCATCATTTTTTCTGATTATCAATTGGCAGTGGCGAGAGCAATTTAGAGGTTCCCAGGTTGTAGAGTGGAACACCCCCCAAAGTCACTGGCAGGCCTTCTTCTCAGTCATTGGCTTTGGATTTCCTTATCTCCCAAGGTTTTTAACGTAGTTTTGTTCCAAAGCATTCTTGGTTTACAGATGGTTTTTACCTCCATTAATTTATTTCATATCCATGGACATGTCTCCTCTCTCTTGCCTGAAAAATTGTACTGGTACATCTCCTGGATTAACTCCATGGATTATTAGGCCTTGCCAGCCCATATGAAGGGGTAGAATCAGGAATGAATGTGCATCTTCCTTCATTTTAACTACTTACAAGAAGTTGCTTAGAACCCATCGGGCCTCTCTAGTCCACCATCAGCTGGACTTCTCTCCCACAAACTAGCTTATTTCAAATTATTGATCTGAGCCACCAGGAAACTTTCATGTCAAATATCTTTCCCTGTTGTTCTAAAGGTTACATTTCTCAGTTATAGAAAAGAATAATGTTTTCTGTAAGATATAAGAAGTCCTTTCAGTATTAACCGTATAACCTACCCACCTCTAGGGCACATGGCCCTGTTTGCCCTAAGCAGTCTATTTAGCTTTTAGAACTCTGAGTCCAAAGAACTCCTTCATGACACTGGCCATCTCAGTCACAGATGTGAAGTAGATTTCCCCTTGTAACCAACCACTCCTATAAAGTGTCCATATGCATCTTTTTGGTATAATATGTAAAGGCAACAGGGATTCCCCTTACCTTTTGGGCAATCCTACTGTCAGAACTGCAAGATATCAATGAAGGTCTTATGGCTTGGAGTGTCTTTCTGGAAGAAATTTCTTCTCTACTTAACAAAGTAGTAATTCTAGCCTTTTCTCTCTCTCTCTCTCTCTCTCTCTCTCTCTCTCTCTCTCTCTCTCCATATTGATGAGTAGAAAATCACCCACCCAATTTGAAGCACAGAAGAAAATAGATGCTGAGGTTCTTAAATAACCATTCCTACTCTATGTTTCCTTGGGTCTCCTGTAATACTTAATGGAAGTAGTTTGTTAATATTGCTGTAAAGTATTATATTGTATGATTTGAAAGCAGAGTGCATGCCATTTTATTATACTCTGTTAATCTATAATATATTAGACTGCTGCTTTATCTAAAATGCTTTGAGTTTGTATACTATGTTTTGACAAATTTTACTATCATCTGTTATGTAATAAATCTGTATTTTTGTACGTGCAGAAACTGCTGCTAACTTTTAAAGTTGTTTGGTTTTCAAGGCACTGGTTTTCAATGGGTATATATGAACTCCATGCTTTCTATTAAATCAAATACCATTCTGCATAGAAGAAAGAAAGAGAGAAAGAGAAGAAAGGGAGAAAGAAAGAAGGAAAAAAAATCTAAAGAGGAAAATCAGTGTTTTGGTGAAAGTTGCAATCTACTCTTTTAGAAAAAGTTTAAGACTTTTTGTTGATATTATTACTTTTTATATAATTGAAGGATTTAGAATCACATAATTCAAGGTTACATAGTACCATCTGAGCCATATGTCTAAAAATGTCTGAGTTTTTGGTCTATGAACCAAAAAATAGTACATAAATTGATAATGAAAAAATTAGAATAAGTAAGTTTTAGTGGTCTGGATAGAAGATCAAACCAGCCACAACATTCCCTTAAGCCAAAGCCTAATCCACAGCTAGGACCTAACTCTCTCCAATTCTCTGAAGGCTGAGAGAGGTGCAGAAGCTGCAGAAGAAAAGCGTGAAGCTAGCACAGGTTGGTTAATGAGGTTTAAGGAAAGAAACTGTCTTCATAACACAAATGTGCAAAGTGAACAGCAAGTCCTGATGTAGAAGCTGCAGTAAGTTATCCAGAAGGTGTAGCTAAGGTAATTAATAAAGATAGCTAGACTAAACAACAGATTGTCAATGTAAATGAAACAGCCTGATATTGGCAGAAGACGTCATCTAGGACTCGTGCAGCTGGAGAGGAGAAGGTAATGCCTGACTTCAAAGCTTCAAAGGACAGGCTGACTCTCTCATTAGGGGCTAATGCATCTGGTGACTTTTAAGTTATCATTCTGAAAAGTCTAGGACCCTTAAGAATTAAGCTAAATATCTCTACCTGTGCTCTCTAAATGGAACAACAAAGCTTCGATGACAGCACATCTGTTAACAACATAGTTAAGCCCACTGTAGAGAAAAAGATTCCTTTCAAAATATCACTGTTCATTGACAATGCAACTAGTCACCCAGAGCTCTGATGAGATTCATGTTGTTTTCATGCCTGCTAACAACATCCCTTCTGTAGCCCATGGATCAAGGAGTAATTTCAACTTTTAAGTCTTACTATTTAAGAAATGCATTTTGTAAGGCTATAGCTGCCTTAGATAGTGATTCGCTGATGTATCTGGGCAAACTAAATTGAAAACCTGAAAAGGATTCACTATTTTAGATGCCAGTAAGAATATTCATGATTCATGGGAAGAGGTCAAAATACAAATATTAAAGGGAATTTGGAAGAAGTTAATTTCAACCCTCATTTTTGACTTTGAGAGGTTTAAGATTTCAGTGGAGGAAGTAACTGCAGATGAGGTGAAAATAGCAAAAGAACTAGAATTACAAGTGGAGTGTGAAGATGTGACTGAAATGCTACAATCTCATGAAAAAAACAACAACTTTACTGGATGAGGAGTTGCTTCTTACAGATGAGCAAAGAATGGTTTCTTGAGGTGGAAATCTACTCCTGGTGAAGATGCTGTGAAGATTGTTGAAATGACAACAAAGGATTTAGAACATTGCATAAAATTAGTTGATAATGGGGCAGCAGGGTTTGAGGATTGACTCTAATATTGACAGAAGTTCCACTGTAGGTAAAATGCTCTCAATCAGCATCACATGCTACAGAGAAATCATTCATGAAAGGAAGAGTCAATCAATGTGGCAAATTTCATTGTTGTCTTAGTGTAAGAAACTGCCACAGCCGCCCCACCTGCAGCAACCACCACCCCGATCAGTCAGCAGCATCAGCATTAAGGCAAGACCCTCCACCAACAAAAAAATTACAACTCACTGAAGGCTCAGATGATGGTTAGAATATTTTTAGCAATATTTTTAAATTAAGGTATGTACATTGCTTTTCTATGCAAAGTGCTATTACATACTTAATAGACTACAGTATAGTTAAACCTAACTTTTGTATGCATTAGGAAACTAAAAACTTTGTGTGACTCACCTTATTGCAATATTTGTTTTATTGTGATGGTCTGGAACTGAAGCCACAATATCTCAATTTATATTGCTTGTATATAAATCAGTTCTGCAAAACTCCTTCTGTGATTGATTTTCAAAGTGACCATAAAATCTTTCCTTACCATCATCCAAGCTGTTTGGTAGTAAGTACCCTTCCCTAGTGACTCTAGCTTGGCTCTGTGATATGCTTTGTCCAATAAAACAGTAGCAAAAATAAAACAAGCAGAAACTTGATAATTGCTTTTGTATTGTGGCTTGCCTTCTCTTGCTGCTCTTGGGAGTCCTGACAATGTCAGCTTGTGAAGGAGCCCAAGTTAGCCTGCTGAAGACATATGGCCCAGTCTTCCTGACCACCCCAATCAACAGCTAGCTACCTTCCTTGTCAAAATAATTTAACTAAACTTGTGAGTCTAGCTGAGACCAGCAGAAAAATCACCCATGTGAGCCCAGTACACGTTGCTAACCCACCAGAATAATAAGCTAAATAAATTGTTGCTTGAACTATTATGACTTTATTGATATTCACTTTGGGATTATGACTTTATTGATATTCATTTTACGCTATGATCTATAAGAATAAAAAGGGTATTATGAATATAAAATTCCTCAGTAAGAATTATAACTTCCTATTATAACACATCATGTGTAAGTTAAATCATTGCAACTTAAATCACATTTTCCAGAAAGCACAAGAACTTTCTCATTAAGAATTATTTATTTTAATTGGCAAAGTGGGCAACATAAATGAAAAATTGCACACCCAAAGATGAGCAAGTTGACTGTATTGTTAAAATTTATTTTAGTCAGAACACGACTATGGGAAGATAGTATCAAATAACCTTAAATATTTATGTGGCTAAAAAGCATCCCTTCCTCAACATCAGTAAAAATAACAGCAACAAATCACATTAGCATTTAAGCAATATAAGACTATTATGTAAACAAATGAGAACAAAATTAATGCTATATTGTTATAATTATTAGACATGCTTTGATTTGTAAAGAGAAAAATTTAGGGATGATGGCCACTACTTAAGAAGTATCAACGTAACTTCAAAAAAAAAAGGTATCAATGTAACATCAAATATGTAAGATTCAAACTAAACCCCAAGGACTCAGAGCTCTAACATATCTTCAGAGAGCAGCTGTGGAACTGGCTAGCTAAAGAATTTATCAATGTAATTGCAACACAAAGAATATTGTTTTAAATGAGAATGGCAAAAGAGAAATGAGCTGCAAATACAACTCCTGATGTTGCAAAGAGCAATGCCTGTTTATCTTTAGCCTTAATTTCCTTTATATAAACCAGTATCTTCACTTTCCTATATATAGTTACATGCAAAAATATTTTAATTTTAAATAGTACCAAACATTTCCCAGTGCTGTGTCAAATGTTTCATATCACTGTGAGTCATCAAACTGATACAGTAACTAATTCCAATTATCAAAAATGTAAACTAGAGAATTTTATTTTTATAGCTAATATGAATATATATACAAACACAATTTCTAAGTAAATGTTTAGAATATTACTTATTTATAAATAAATGTTAAATGTTTCTAAAAAATACATACATATTTCTAAACAAGTATTTCAACACATTTATATAAAAGAAGTATTCTAGGCATTAATAATATAAATATTGCTACACATTGAATTTGTTAGAGGAAATGATATGTTATTTTCATTTTAAACTAGAGAAGCATTCTACTAGAAAAATATATTGGCCTCCGAGCATTAAGGTAATTTAATCTCAGATAAAAGAACAAGAAATGAAATTTCCATAGACTGTTGCTAGTTTTAAATTTGACTAGAGTTCTATATTTGAAGACTATAGTTTGGCATTCTTGTTCTAGTGTGGCATTCTTAGACATCTAGGTACTCATATTCCTTCAAACAGTCAAAAACTATTGCATATTTGCTGTTTATGTGCCTGACGTTTGTGAATACAACAGACACAATCCTTGACTATAAGACGTTATAGTCTAGTAAGAAATACAGATAAGGAAGCTGGCAATTTCCATGGTGTGTTGGTGGCTATAAGTGTGGGAAAAATGCTTGATTATGAGGAGAATGATGTCATGGAAGTCTTCCTGAATATGTACCCTTATATGTTTGTTATCTTCTCATTTATTAAACTATATACATTTTTATAGCAAATGAAGAGTTTCAAGTAATTAGCAAGTAACTATTGATTGATCCAGTAATTATGTTTTTATGAAAATTTAGAAAATAAAATTACACATACATATCTAAAATTTATTATGTTAAAAGTGTTTCTTTTTGTTATTGTAAAAGGTGGTATATTCCTATATTGGATGATTCCATGGATGCTCTTATGAGAGCTCTAAGAGGACTGATTCTGAATAAAATTGGTAAAACATGTGACATGTTTGTAATATAAACAACACTACGCTGTTGGCCATAACTGATTGCACCAACGATTGGTATCCAAGTCAAAGGAGAATATTTATGGATTATATTGAGTGAGTTCTAGTATGGCTCAGAATAAAAGCCTGCCTACTGTGTGCGTTGAGAGTGGAAGCAGAGGTGAACTGATCTAGCTGGAACTTCATGGCTTTTGGTGTGGGAAAAGAGATTAAAGACCAAAGAGAAGGTATACATTTTGAACTTAGGTTTTATCTCCAGTGACACTGAGCTGGTGTCTCACTCTCCTTGAGGCTTGCTATACATTCCAGTCCTATAAGCATTGGGACCCATAGTGACAGACAATGTAGAGGGAGAGACAATATCCTCAACTAATTCATGTTTCTTTGTCTATTCTCAATGACTTCCCTTATCTCTTCCTTGAATCATAAAAAGCCCAAATAATGTAATTCTATTAGGTAATCCCATGTTTCCCCAAAAATAAGACCTAGCTGGACAATCAGCTCTAATGCATCTTTTGGAGCAAAAATTAATATAAGACCCAGTATTTTATATTATATTATTATATTATATTATATTATATTATATTATATTATATTATATTATATTATATTATATTATATATTATAGACCGGGTCTTATATTGTAGTAAAATAAGACTGGGTCTTATATTAATTTTTGCTCCAAAAGACACATTAGAGATGATGGTTGGGTTAGGTCTTCTTTTCTGGGAAACACAGTCCTATATGGAAAAACTAACATAAGGAAAGAGCCACTATAACATCAAACATTATAAAACACCCATAAATAGTCTATCAACTTTCTAGCTACACAGAATTCAAACACATCAAAAGTTCATGGCAAGTCATATAATATATAATTGATAACCTTTCGCAGATGCAGAAACTGCCAAATTGCTTTTATTTTAGCTAAAATGACTAAAAAATTTACTTCCTATGTCACACACATAGCATTACAAATATAATTACTTTGCTTTCTTTCCTTACCAAGTAACCCGCTTGATAGCACAGCTATCAGAGAATGGCTAGATAGAAGGGAATGGACAGATAGGAGGAAAACAAGAATTTCCCATCACCTGAAGCTTTTTGGAAATGTGTGTGTGTGTGTGTGTGTGTGTGTGTGTGTATTATATATATAATGTATATCATATATATAATATATATCCACATGAATTAAAACTGCTTTTATAAATTCTAGGTTTGACTGGGATTCCAACTGGGGAAAAAAGTACATATTCTTAATAATGGAATGTAGTTGTAATTATGACTGAAGTTTCCACTGGTCACAGGTTTTTAAAATGCTCAGTGACAAAAATAAGCAAATATATTTGCTCAAAGCTAAACACGTCCAAAGAATGTCTTTCAAAAGACCATGAAAAAAATCATTAGTATTTGTGACATTATGAGGGTAAATAAAATGTTATAAAACGCCTGTCAAACTAACAACTGGAAAAGATGTCCAAGACTGCCACCTTGAGAGAAAATTAGGATAATGCATTTTGAAAACAAAATTAGCTAACAGGGTTAAAAGTTGCCCAGCACAGTTATCCTCACTAAAGAATTAACATCACTCTGCATTTTTGTGGTGCAAGCAGAGTGATCAGCATGGTCTTTCAATCCACATCATATTATATTTCTCTTTATTTTTATATCCGTACTCTGTACACATTCCATAAGAAATGAGCCTCCTGAATGAAATAGTTTCATGAAGAGTCTGAGAGTCATCGACAGAGGGAGAAATATTTCCTCTCCCGGCTACCCTTCTTCTTGGGCCTGTCTTCAGTCTTGCTATTTCACTTTCTTCCTTCTTTTCATAGCAATGTTCGTAACGTTCTCATGTTTATCATCTCCAGTGGTACCTGCACTTACCTAGACAGGCGGGTTAGGGGTGGCGGTGGTTGGAGGGTTGGAAGAAACACACACAGATTTTCTCATAAGGTACTAAAATGCTAATGCCTGATTAACCCTTAAGGAGTTACTTTTCCCGACATTTCAAAAGGGAGAAAATCCTATGACCAAGACACAGACTTGGAGGCGGGTTATTTAAAACTACTCTTTTTGATCAGGAAGGTCTCCCCTTCCTGTGGCTCTCCCTAGCCCAGGGCCTCCTTACACTTCTGAAACTGCAATATACTTGGTCATCAGTCACAAGACTAAACACGTACAGAGGCATCACTTTGAGTTAACATTCCAAGTCAGGCCAGGTTTCTTCATCTAAATTTGGTTCTCTCACCATATTTTTAGAGACTGACAGGTTGTAAAATAAAGTATTAAAATGATATATAACGGCACCGAGAAAGACTAGGATGGTACCTCCTTCCTCTCAAGAAACGTTTCTCCTGAGACTACATCTTTCTGGCTTAGAAACCTTTCAGTATAAATGTTTTTGGGTAGCCCCCCAAACTCTTATTAGGAATACCCTTCTCCCTGGTACCTGCAACAACAGGATTTATGGGGGGTGGGCAATGCCCTTCGTCTCTATAATGGGAACCTGGCTATCCTCTCAAATAATAGCTATTTTTCTCCAACCCCTTATCACAGGGTCTGTGTGTGGGATGTGTTCTCCTTGTTCCTCATTGCATGTAGCAGAACTATTTTTTTAAACCTATTTTCTACCTAAAAAATAACCTCAGCTCCTTTGAAGCACAGGCTGAGTATACACCTTTAGAGGCCAGTAGAGTGCCCTGCTTAAAAGGACAGGTTCGGGAGCCACACTTTCTAAGCTTGCAAATGGCTTCAGTTCCCTGTACCTCACTTTCCTTGTCAATAGGAATAACAGTATTTGACTTATAGTTATGATGGGGCTCAAATAAACTAATCCATATTTAAGACAGCCTAGTGCCTAGCATACAGCAAGTATTCCATAAATACTGACCACTGTTATTGTCACCTTCTGCTTAAGTGTATGATAGTTTTACTGTGATTTTTCTGCTCTTACCCCTTTATTCTGTCTGGAATTTTCCCAGTGTCTTCACAAATCTCCATCAAGTATACTCTCAGATGCCAATTTTCCTATGAAATATTTATTTGTCCCTTCAGCAAGAGATCATCTCTATTTCCATGTAAACCCCTAGCTCTATACTCCTCCTCAGTGGTCATACTATACTTTTCATTAATTAGCCCCCAATTAGGTGAGTTCCTGTTGCCTGAAGGTCACAGTCATTTTTGTTTCACAGTCATTTTCACATAAAGGCCCCTCAAATAATCATATTTAATTACAAATATTATGATTTACTATATTAGGGGACTATATTAGAAGTCAATATTCCAAAAACTTACTGGCCCCACATAAATAATTTTCAGGACTCTGCTTTTTAGTTTTCCAAAGCAAACAACCCCAACTTGCTGATACATAAATAGAAAATGACAACTATAATCAAAACAGGTAATGGCAGAGCAACTTTAATCATATTAACTCTTCTGCAGATTGACAAATTTAAAGGAAAAATATATATAGATAGATAGATATTTGAAGGTACTGAAGAGCAAACTAAAACAGGCCGGAACTAGACAGGACTTGATCATTGAAAGATCTCACCGGGTGAGACCCATGTTTATGTGACTTTTCCCCTGAAGACACACCCTAGTCAGATAACTGCAATATCTTTGGTTTGAGGTGTGAGAAAATGGAGTTTAGGATCTCAGAATGGCTATAAATTAAGAAGGAAAATCTCAGAAAGGAGGGTCAGAGGAGCAAGCCCCAAACCTGTGTACATGTCCTTGGCTGACCAGAGCTGTAGCACAGTGGAAAGCAAGAGCTGAAAGTCTGAAATCACAAAGCAGGAATCTCTTCCCTTTACAAGGGATCAAAATTTGGGGTTTGAGTCTTGGCAAATTAAAGGTTATTTGCAAACCACTTTAGGCTTTCTACAGACCTGGACTAACAATGAAACTCAAGCTTCCACAAGTCCAAAACGATCAGCCAGTAATTTGACGGCCTTCCACTATTATGAGAATAAAACAGTCAATCCAGGCTAGTGATGGACACTTAAAAGTATTATTCAGTTCTATTATTTTAAGACTAATACAGCGTAGGATTTGTGGGTGGTAGACAGGGAAAAATAGCTACTAGTAGAATGGGTGAAAGAGCTACTAGTACCCAGTTCAGTATAAGAGAATGCGCTAAGTAGACACGGTAAATTATAAAACACAAATTTATTTACAAACAAAATGAAACCATATTTGAACAAACTTCAATAAAGAAAAAGTATTTTATTCTTATAAAGGTTTACTTAAAAATCAATTCTAAATGACATGAACACACAATTTTAGAAGTTAAATAAACCTCTCCATTTTCCAGAACAGTATCTAACAAAATATAAAACTTAAAAGCATCGAGAACATGTATTTTTAAAGATTAAGCTTTTCCAGTCAAAATTTTAAAAAATTCCAAAGTATGGCATGTTTACGTGGCAATTTGCTTTCAAATAGGAGTCTCTTTGGAGAAACTTAAATATTAATTTCCAAACAACTATGCTGCCCCGTTTGGTAGCTAGGATCATTCTTATTAAAACAATGGTCTTTATTTCAGTGTAAATTAATATAGTTAAAAACGCCAATCCTGAGTTTTTTTCTCCCTTATTTTCATATGGACACACACCTATTATTTTGAGACACCATCACAAAAACAGAAATGGAAGACACCATGGCAAATGGAAGATTATCTGCCTCTGGAAGAGCCAAAATTAGTGTGGGCTTCATTTTCCTGACCTATACAAATAGAGTATAACCGTTCTGCGTGATCATTTTGCTTTCTAAAATGTTACCAATTTGAAGGAAGACTTTGTGTCCCTCTTCCCGCCCCCTACCAAACTGATAGTTAACATGGATTTCAGAGTCGGCCTGCTTAGGTTTGAATCCCTCCTCAGCCAGTTATTTTGTAATCTCGGGCAAAATACCTAATCTCTCTATGCTCAGAATCCTTATGTGTAGAGTGGAGATATTAATAACAGTACTGATCCCACAGGGTGGTTATGAGGCATAAATAGTACGAGTAAGTCACTCAAAACAGTGGCCACTACCATGTATGAGTTTTCAAATGTGTCATCGTCATCACTCAGTGTTTGTGGCAAAAGATCTTGACTATGCCGTAAAGAATGTCATAAGGGAAGATATATTAGGTAAAATCACCTGGTATGATTACAAAACACAGAAATGATTTAACATTTACCTTAGCTTCATACAATTCAGAAAACATTTGGAATAACATTGTAATAAATAGACATGGCTGCTATGAATTATTTGGTGCTTCAAATCTTAAACCATAAAAAACGTTGAAACTAGGAAGTTTACACTTGGAAATGTACCACAATATTGCCACCTAGTGGATATTGCATTGAGAACAATTTTGTAGCTAGTGCTAACCCTCCTTACCTTCAGGGGGAAAACTTTTTCAAAAGATGATGTATTATAGAATTGTACACTTGAATCCTATACAATTTTACTAACCAATGTACCCCCAATAAATGTAATAAAAAAGAAGCATAGTCTCTTCACTGCTGTAAAAGGGATTAAACATAGGAAACTACATTAGCAGCACTCTTAAACACTGTACCTAAAAACACGTTCTGCTAAGTTGCGTATCTCAAATTTGTTTCTAAAACAAGGTAACAAGAATTAAAGTACAGTTTTTGTTCAGAATTTAAACTATATGGAAAATAGCATGCAAGTCACCAGATACTTCACCATGGCTTACCGATTAATGCCAAAAATGTTAGCTGTAACAAACATAAATTTCAAATTACAAGGTTGTGAGGCATCTTAAAAAGCCGTTTACTATATCTACTTGCTAGCTGAATCTCTTCTGAAGCATCCCTAATAAACAGAAATCTTGCCTCCAGTGAGCAAGCACACTAACTTTTCTCTGGGTCCATTGCTCTGCAGAATGAAAATGAGAAAATGTATGCTTTTCACGTGTTGGAATCTGCTGGCCCTTGATTTATACTTCAGGGAATATAGAGTATTCCAATCCTTCTTCCAAATTATTCTTCAATTATGTGATCTTATCAAGTGATAGGATCTCTGCTTCTCCAAGGTAACACCCTGTGTATCTTTTAGCCATTTCTCTTGCAACACAATTATAAACACTCACCATTCATGCTTCTTTAAAGTTTCTCATATTTCTAAAAATGACTATATACATCCAATACAAAAAAATAATATGCCATGAATCATCCAGCTAATGCAGAGTAAAGACAGATTAATATCTCATTCTCCATATCTTACTTCTTTTAATGAAAAACTTTCACCGTTGAGGCATTGCAGTCAAAAACCAATCCATGATCTTAGGTGAACAGAGTTGAATTCGGGCAAGTTACTTTGACTTTGTTTCTCCAGTAGTCCAAACAGAAATCAACATCTGCCTCATGGGAACATGAGTTGGATCAAAAAGTGACCATAATTATAAATCAGCCAGTAAAACACCTAGAGCATTATTATAGGTGCTCAATAAATGATAATTATTATTACTTTTCCTCCTTTTCCTCATTTTGCATGTGTCGTACATACATATACGTGGTTTAACTGAACTGATGTAAGTTTCAATTAGTGTAAAACATCAATACACTGTTTAATATTCTTCTTGTCTGAAAAATACCGTATCTCTTTTGGTCTGATAGTGATGCACTGACTTCAAATTAACATTCAATTCATCAAATGCTCTTTTTTAAAAAAGGACAATATAAAGATATTATTGGATTACTTAACTGTGACAAATTTTTTTACCCTAGAAATAATTTCCAAATATTAAAAATTAATGTTGGATTCCTGGATACATGTTAAAAAAATATAACCTCAATCTGTCCATTTTTATTATAATTTTCTCAGCTATACAAGTTTTAGTATACTGAAAATGTTTGTATTGCTGTCAAAATTTAAATATATAAAAAGTACCCTAAATAAGATAATTAAGTTATCCTTAAAGTAGTAAAATATAGCCTAACTAAAACAATGCAAAATATTTGTAATTAGTTGAAATCTCTTTTCTCCTTTAAAGTCTAATAATCATCAGTTCTATTATAATTTAATGGCTGAAATTCATTTTTATTTTAAATAAACAGCAATGACTTTGAAATCACACCATATTATAAAAACATATATTTACAAGTAAATAAAGTAGAAGTATTAAACACTATGGTAAATAAAAAAATTAAAACTAGGTCAGAAAATTTAGGCAGCAAAAGTTTAGGATGGCTCTCATTATGAAACATGATTTATTTCCTAAAATTAGCTAACAGTTATATAGTATTTTTTCTAGGATATTCACTTCTTTCTATACTAAAAACTTCATTCAGCATACATTTACTCAATATTTATTATGTAACTTATTTATGAACTTTACGGATATACAGCAGCGGCTGAATTCTTTTTGAAATAAGGCTGTACACGTGCCAAGCACTGACCAGAATTAGGACAGATACTCTTCTCATTTTTCAAATGAAAACCAAAGATTAAATTATTTGCCTTATTGATTCCAAAGCCACAAATATAGAAATCCTAACTCTCATGTTCAATGCTTTTTCTACAAGCCCATGGTTCCTAAGTCATGTTTAAATTTCCATTAGAAAAAAATTTTTTCATATTATTTGCATACTTCTTTCTTGTTTTATTTTTTAATGAAATTCTAGTTGCTTCAAAGACAATAAATGCTCTCTAACCTAATGAATATGAATGTATTTCTCTATATGAACATTTTAATTAAAAGTGAGTCTAATATAATAGTCTACTATTTAGGGGGTATAAATAAAAATTGAGGATCTCTTTTCTTCTCTCATGTCTTTAATTGTAAATAAAAAAAAATGTAAAGTGGCAGTTAAGCTCTCAAACTAGAAATATACTACACTAAGCTATTTAATTAGAAATCCATTGCATTAAGCTATTTCTATAAGGTGCTTTATGATAGACTAAGCGCATTTCAGAATAACTCTAAGGAGGAAGAGGACAGAGAGCTAACATTTCTTTTGCCAAAATCACATGCTATGTTTAACGTCAGGAACACTGTTTTTCCAAATAATTAAATTACACAGTCAGATACATTAGAAAAGATTTCTGAGTATCCACTAATAGAAGGTATAAATAATATGGAAGGAAAAACACAGCACACCGGAACCTTACGAATGCTATATAAAGATAGTACTCTATATAATTTCATGTAACAGAAAAAGTTCAAAAAGATTTAAACATATTATGGGCTAAATTTTTTGACATTAATATAATCCTACTTACATACTTTAATAATAGTAATTGCAAAGCTCCATAGACTTTCTAGCTTATCAACACTTTTATAATCACCTTTTAATCAAGAAATTCAATTAAGTCTAATTTTTTAAAACTTCAGGTTAAAAATATTTATTTGGTAACTCTTGAAAAATGTTCAACACACAACAATAACAGGGTATTTCCAAAAGCAATGCCCCATAGCACCTTTTAATTCACAGCATTCTTTTCTAAAACGTTACGTTACGTACTTTATAGAAAACACGTAAGATTAACTTGTTTTCTCTGAACGCAGATTTTCTCCGAAATATCTCTTAGGGACTCAACACTGAAAAATTAACTGGAACAGCGATTCCTCCCATCTATAGGGTGGAATAGGTTCTTCACTTTTGCCAGACTAGAGAGGAAACGTCGTTTCGTCTTAGAAATATTCCTGAAAGCCTTTCCATATAGTATCAGAAAAGAAAGCTGTTTTTCCTAAATCACACATTTTTTGTTGTTGTTGCAATTTTGACTTCCTGGAACTCAGATTCCCATTATAAATAATGATTTCTTTGAGTACGCTGTCTTGTCTAAAAAAAGTTTGGGCAAAAAACATTTGTCCTCCGATCACTGTAGACACAGTGATTAACTACAGTCAATCTACTTTCTCAGTACTGTTCAGAGTACAACAAAGACTGCTCAAGACTATACTTGTAGTGTTTATCTGCACAAAATTTTCTATTTGCAAACACAGAATACTTTCCAAATCCACTCATTATTTAAAACCCAGAGAAAGCATTATCCAACATTTAAGACAATTTGTTCACACATCTATTTTAAAAAGTTTACAAACATAAAATGAAATTAAAAGATGAATTCTGGTCACAGCTGTAAATTTACACGTCCAAGTTAACATGTTCAACTACTTTTCTGTAATGGAATAAAAACCCAATGAATGTACTCAAAATAGACACAGCATCCAAAAACCAACACACAAAAATCCTATCCGAGCGACTGCTTCCTAATCTATAAAATAAGATTATCAAATGATTTCTAAACTTCCTTTCAATTCTCTTTTTGTACTAGGTTGGTACAAAAGTAATTGCGGTTTATGCAATTTTTTTAACCTTTTAAATCACACTTACTTTTGCACCAACCTAATATAATGGAATCAAATAGCAGTTACATTTAGTTTTATATGTGACCTCAAAAATCACTTGTGTCTAACCTCTCAGTAAGGATAAAATATCCCAGCAATTATTTCCTCCAACTTTTATGAGATTTATCCTAAAATCTCCTTTGGTAATGTAAGTGGGTTGAAAAGAGTCCCAGAAAAAGATGTCTATTTGGAACTTATAAATGGGATTTTATTTGGAAAAAGGGTCTTTGTAGACATAATTAACTTCACCATGAGACCATCCTGGATTAGGGTGGGCCCTAAATTCAATGATACTGTCTTCTAAGATAAAGAAGACAGAGGGGAAAGCCATGTGAAGACAAGGGCAGAGACACTGGAGTGATGACGCATCTATAAACCAAGAAACATCATGATTGCAGACAGCCACCAGAAACTAGGAGAGGCATGGAACTGATTCTCCCTCAGAGCCTCCACAAATAACTAAGCCTGTTCACACCTTAATTTTAAATTTATGGCCCCCAGAACTGTGAGAGAATTTTTTTTTTAAGCCACCATGTTTGTGGTAACTTATTATGGCAGCCAAAGAAAATACAGTAATGTATTTCAAAAAGAAAATCCCTTTTGAAAGGTATATCAACACAATTTATCTTTGGCTGTATTTCATATTAGGAATTAGTGAAAGAGCTTCATTTCTAGATTTCTAGATTTTTAACAAAAGTCAACAGTCCTAGACAGACATAGATGAGCCTTTAATTTACAACACTTACTTGTATCTACGTGAGTCTATTTTGCCTTATGATTAAAATTAAATTTACTGCAATGTCAAGCAACTGTTCAATCAAGAATTATGACCTGATGACCCAGCAATCCCTCTCCTGTGAATATACCCCCAAAATCTGAAAACACTTATCCGTAAAGATATATGTACTCCGATGTTCATTGCTTTATTTACAGTGACCAAGACATTGAACCAACCAAGTGTCCTTCGATAGATAATTGGATAAAGAAGATGCGGTATATATACATAATAGAATACTACTCTGCCATAAGATGAAACACTGCCATTTGCGACCACAAGGATGGATCTTGAGATTACTATGCTAAGTGATATGTCAGGCAGAAAAAGTCAAGAACCATATGACTTAACTCATATGTGGGACATAAAACTGAAGGCAACAAAGGAACAAGACAAAGAAACAAAAACTCATAGACATAGACAACAGTTTAGTGGTTACCAGAGGGTAAGGGGAAAGGAGGGATGGTAGAAGAGGGTAAAGGGGGTCAAATATATGGTGATGGAAGGAGAACTGACTCTGGGTGGTGAGCAAACAATGTGATATATAGATGATGTATTACAGGATTGTAGAATTTAAACCTATGTAATTTTACTAACCAGTCACCTCAATAAATTTAATTAAAAAAATTATTACCTGATCATTTGTAAATATTTTTCAAACATTTTGTCTGCTATTGCTTTCTGAAGAGAATAAATAAGTTCCAGTATCAATAAAGCATGCCCAATTTTCTGAAACTTGTATCTACAAAAAATTTCCAAGCTTTTTGAGTGGCCCGCAGTAACAAAGAGATATCATGGAATAACTGTAAACAATTTTATTTTCCCATTATTACTCAGCCTTATGGAGCAAATCTTAAACTTTTCTAAGTTCTTTACCACTTAACTTCCTTAGATTTCTTAGGTAATTTAAAACACATATATCTAATGTTTAAAATTTAAAAATCTGATGTGATCTGAGGATCACCACTGTGCCTTTGAAACGAAAGTCCACAATTTTCACCTGTTCAGCTGTTCATTGTGGAAACAGTCTAAATAATAAGTCTATTTTTAGAGTTCAAGATATCCGTGATATTACCACATAAACCTCTGAATGTCGTGACTATTTGGCCACTGAAAAGTCTTGTTCAGAAAGATATAAAAAGTTAGGAAATTAACAAATGCATAGCAACTCAGTTCACAAACAAGTCTGGATGTGGGTGGCAGAGGTATGTTAAGTCTGTAAATAACATAAGGTAAAATGAAGTAACGAAATTCTAGTAGTTTCTGAGGTACTGTAACAGTAAATAAGCATATGAAAAACATTAAGTTCCAGAAAATTGACTTTGATTTCAATGAGTCAGCTATACTCCAACCAGCAAATATATAGACTGGAACTAACAAATATTTCACAATTTCGTATCTTTGAAAAACTCTTTTCCACACATAGAATGTGTAGTGTCTATTATCTGCTAGCAAGTATTTATGAGCATAAGTGAATTTCCAAACTAAAAATACAGAGACTAAGGTAATCACAAAAAACTGAATTCTACGTTTCCAAACTAAGTAAAGAAAAGCTTTAATTTTGCTAGGAGACAGTAGGTGAGGAAAGGAAAAAAAGAGAGTGAAAGAGCAAAAGTAGAACAACTGAGGAAAATGCAGACAGGCTTCGTGACTGCTCCGATCACCAACAACAATCCCACCATTAACTACCACAAACAAACAAAACAGAAACATCAGAAGGATGTACGGCCAAGTCAAAAGGAAAAGCATACTCAAGTTCTTAAAGGACATGGAATAAGCCAAAAGAAACTGAAGAATTTTCCTGAATTCTGAAAATGGTCCTTTAATAGGGGGAAGCCTCTCTTCCTTTTTCTTTTGTAGTTCAGTTTTCCAAGCTTCAGTCAACTTTTGTGCAATGACATTTCCTGCGCAGAACACAGCCCAGACAATATTTGTTTGACGAAACATGAAGCCACAAAATCCAAGCAAGGCTGACGTTTTATGATTTCCATAAAGACACATCAAATAGGCAAAAAGAGTAAAAAACATGGATCCTGCTTCTGTATAATAAAGGAAGTTAAAAAAATAAAGTGTGGGAAATACTGCTAAGGTTAATGTTGACAAGATTCTCTGGATACTTGAGCCAGCCTAGGACAAAGAGAAAATACAGTAAAATAATTTTCACAATAAAACAAATATGCTCTTTCTTTTGAGCTAATAAGGAGATTAAAAAACAAAAAAACTATCTGAATCTTATTTAAATAAAATTACTCAATATTAAGCATTTCTGGCTTTGCAAAAACACAATACACATTTATAAGAACACTCGGGCATGTTTTAGTTACACCTAACAGTTTGGAAGCCAATAAAACAATAAACGCGGGTGTCAAAACTTCTATGACCTAAAATACTTTGAATCATTCAACAAATCGTTAAGAAGTTACTGTGTACAAGACACTGAACTAAATTCTATGCAGAACATGGAAATGAGTGGGGCACATTGTAAGGGATCCCATTTCTCTGAGCTTAAGTCTTAGAGCCTTTAATAGGCATTCACTTAGCCATCATCGCAACTTTCTTTTAAGGATATTCCTGCAAAACTGCACCAGAGAATGTAAATATGTACATAGCACATATACTGCTCTACCCAATGATCTTACTATTCAATGATGAAATTACAAGGATTTCCTTGAAAATACTGGGCCCAGTCTAAGTATCTTTTCTTAGCCTTTCTGACATGCCATTTCAGAATTTGAAAGTATTCTCATCTCCTCGAATTGAAGCTTCCCTTTCATCTAAATCATCAAATTAAACCAGGCCATTGTCTTGATTAAAATTAAGGGCTGTCCATCACCTATTTTAGACTTCGAAATCCTTTCCATGACATTTAAGGAGACTGATGACTTTATCCCTACCTACTTCTCCAGTCTCATATGCCTGTACTCTTATAATCCTCTAATTTCACACACCAGTTTCCTGCATCACTCAATGACTTTCTACTTTTGCTCATGCTTACCCTGCCAGGATTCATTCCACACCCTATGGCCTTATCTGTTCATCAAGATTCAGCTCAGGTACCATCTTCTCTGTGAAGCCCTACCCAATGCCATTCATACCTCTCCCTCCCAGTCACGCTGCAATAAGGTTTCTGCTCCTTCTGTGTACACACATAGTGTCTAATACCTATCACCTCCCATAATGTACACTATTGGTATCATCTGTTTAAGTTAAAAATAAATATTACAGTTAATATTTATTGAGTCCTTACTAGTGTATCAGGAACTATTCTAAACACCTTCTATTCAACCTCCTTTACTTTCCTAACAGTCTATATTATTCCCATTTAACAGATGAAAACATGGAGCCACTACAGGATAAGCTGCCTAAAGTAATATAATTAGTAAGTGGATAGAATTCATACCCAGGCAATTAACCTGCAGGGCCTGCATTCTTAACTCACATAAAAATTCCTCAGGAAGTCTGTTTCCCCTAATGAAGATACAACTTTTGTAAGAAAAGGATTGCCTCATTTACCTGCATAGTTTCAGTGCTTAGCACATGGAATAAGCTCAGTAACTACTAACTGAATTGGTTTGATTCATGCTCATTGATTTTAGAATTTTCATAAATAAAGTTATTCAAGTGTTTAAATTATAAATTTCTTCTAAAATGGGACTGGGGGACCTGCTTTAACTTTACAAAATACACACAAATACTGAATGTTAAAGACATTTCCCACCAAATGTCATAAACCAATTCCTAATAATTGTGGACCTGACTGCATATAAATTTATAATAAATTATTTTGAAAACATACCTTGTTTCTGGGTTGTACCTTGCGAAAAAGCAAATATAGTAAATAGAAGTTGCCAACACTGAAGAGAAGATTTACAAATCTGAGCATTCCAATGGAGCAGACAATATGTTCAGACCATCCAAAGATCCAACTGGCAGGTTTGACCACTCCAACTGACAGCAGGTATAGGCCAGGTAACGTAGTAATCATGGGGTCCCACTTAAAAATGAAAAGCCGACAATGAAGCAAAAGCAAGAGGACTGACACAAAGATACCAAGTTCAAAAACATCTTCACAACAATCAGGCATTTTAGAAGTTATTCTGTGAAATAATTAAGTCCTCAGCAGATCAGATGTCGCCTATAAAGAACAGTTTTGCTTTTATTATTCCCCTGCACCTGTTTTCTTATTGTTAAGGCATCACCAACCAGTAGACAACTTAAAATTAGTTTCTACTCTTCAGAAAGACCTACTCTTTAGAAAGGCTGAATTTTGGTGATTAAACTCCACTTTTTAAAAGTGTGGAAACATCAGCGGGAACGGTGATCAGTTTGGAGAGAAAGACGTGTTTAGATTAAACCACAGGCTCCATGACAGCTAACAGGTACTGAGCCAGGAATTGTGCTAAACCTTCTGCACCATGCCCTACAGTGGATGTTACTGCTACTGTCGTTTTCAGATGAGTACCCAGAAACTCAGAAATTTACAAGGTCACATAACTAGTAAGTAAGCTTCAAAATTTAAAATCAGGTCTTTCTCTAACTAGACTCTGTATTTCTAACCATTACTCTATATTGCCTCCCCAGAAAAAGAATAACAATATATCTACAATAAATCCGTAGTGTCAGTGATAGGTTCTACTACTACCCCGTTTCCCTGAAAATAAGATCCAGCCAGCCAATCAGCTCGAATGCGTTTTCTGGAGCAAAACTTAATATAAGGCCCGGTCTTACATTATATTATATTATATAAGATCTGGTCTTATAGTAAAATAAGACAGAGTCTTATATTAATTTTTGCTCCAAAAAACGCATTAGAGCTTATTGTCCGGCTAGGTCTTATTTTCGGGGAAACACAGTATAAGGAAAATAACATATAACAAAAACCAATTTTACAATAGGCTAATTGCTATAAACAAGAGTAAAGTTCCTAAGGCATCTCATCAAGGTTATAAGGAAAGTACACTGAACAAAGAAGTTATTGCAGGGCCTGCTGTACTTGACTTTTGTATCCGTATCTATGTGTATGTAGTCAATTACATATACAAACATGATGCCACTTCACTAGTTAGCAGTTTATCCAGTTAACCAAAGGGTCCTAAAAATACCAGGGATGGAATTAACGTAACTTGTCACTTCTTGACGGCTGACGATACCTTCTCCCCATCCTGTCCCACCCCGAAAATGCATAGTGAGGTACCTGACAGTTGAGCTAAAGGGAAGAAGACCAGTGTCTCATACTGGGATTGGGGAAGAAAAACTGAGACACCTATCATCATCAGTTGCCAAGAAGAGAGCCGGTAATTCAGGTCCCCATTAATCTCCCAGAGCAGTTCTTTCTAGGAGACAGATCTGCTGTTTATTCATTCATTTTACACAAATATTTCACAGATCTCAGAGACAGGAACACAAGAGTACCCAGTTCCCTTCAGGTTTGAGGCGGAGAGGGTGGCAAAGAGGGAGCTGAGGATAAGGGTAGGAGAAGCTGACCAGCGTTGGTGCTGCCCTCCTCGGCCTGTCCTGGGGCGGGAACAGGGTGGGGACCCCACCTGCGAGAGGGAGAAATGGCCCTCACAGTAGCGCTGTGCCTGCGGCAGGTGGAAGATCTCGTCCATGTAGGGCTCTCGAAGCGCCCGGCTGAAGGCGGAGAAGAGGAGGCAGGACACTAAAAAGGTACAGCTCAGGGCAGCCGAGAAGTAGTAACCCTCCAGCTGCGCCATTCCTGTCCCCATTGCCACAGCCCAAGAGCCCAGTCTTTGCAAATCTGAGCCGCGTTCTCGACCCTGGAAAGTCGAGCTTGAAACTCGGGCTCGAAATGGGCGCGCAAGGCGGGACTGGCCGGACGGGACTGAACATAGCCGGAAGGCAAAGGATGCTGGGAGAGAGAGGACCCGGAGCTTCCGGAAGGATCGAGTTACTGTTTCCGGAGTGACGAATTTAGGTAACGGACCGGGCTGTTGCCTGTCAGTCACGTTGCACCGGGCTTACTGAGTGGTCAGAGATGCCAGGAGGGTCCGGTAGAGCGAGAGATGCGCGGCTGAAGGCTTTGAAGAAAGCAGCTGCTTAGCTTGCAAGTCAGTAGGCTTTTCTCCTGCTCCTTCCCAGCTCTCACCAGGAGGTGGCGTAGTTTCCCCACGTTTGCAATCGCCAAATTCAAAATGTGCATATTACCCACCGCCCCGTACTTATTTTTGTATTCTCTCGAGTGATCTGAATCACTAAAACCAGAAATTCCAAGGCATTTGATTTCATCAACTCTGGAGAGTGGGAGGGGAGCGTCGGTTGTGGAAGCTAATCTGAAGGTCCTTCACTGCTTAATGAACTACACTAATTAGAGGACTTTTTAGGTTAAAAGAGAAGTCTTTCAAAATGTCCATACTCTCAAAAGGATCTAACTGCCCGATCACAGTACTCTATGGGAATTAAGGAAAGCAATTATTTTAGAATTTGGGGTATTTTAGGTAAGGAATGCTTTTCTGTACCTGTGAATTTGATTGTTTTCGTTAATCTCTCTATTGAAGCATCATTCTATTTCTCCTACTAAATCATAAGCATAAGCATCCTAATGGGTGGCATTTGTATCACTTATATTTGTTGTGCCCCAAATGTCTTTCGCATATTAAGCACATAGATCTGTAGACTTTTACTGGTTATGTAGACTTCACACATTTCTTGTATTAGGGCTTGGGGGCGGGAGGTGAGAAAAAGTACTTGAAGAATGCTGAAGGTAAATTATGTCTGGGAATTTTGCCTTAAGAATTGTTGGCAATATTTCATAGAAAAATGATCTCTTGGGTAACCTCACTCAGGTTGTGTTTGTCAGGAGTACATCAGAAAGGAGTCGGGATTTGTTTAGAGTTGCAAACCTCAGCTCTTTCTCTGCATCAAAGCTAATTGACTCTCTCAATTTAGGCAAGTTTGTCAAATAAAACTGCCTCCCTATTCAATCTCTGTTCTTTCCTCATCAATAAGAGGGGTAAAAGGTGAATAAGAGGTAGGATGGAAATTTACTTAAACCCCTGGAATAAAATCATGTCAGGATCCTACTTTGATGTGATGTTTAGCTTTGTTTTCCCTATTATCTCCCATTTTATTATTGAGTACATGCTGTACTTATTTATTTCAGATCAGGACCCAGTCTTCAAGAGCTTGATAGGATCTATGGATAAATGGCTCTAGATCCTATGACTTGCTCAGTTGTGATATACTTATTGTAGGGGAGGAAAAATATCTTTTTCCTTTACCCTTCTAAATTCTCAACTGGGACCTCTGTAACAAAGACAGATCAACAAGGGAAAAGTATACAAGTTTACTTAATATAAGTTTTATGTGACATAGAAGCCTTCATAAGGAGGTAAAGACCTGAAGAAACAATTAAACCTGAGCTTTTTAACGCTAGGTTTGATGAAGAGTGGAAATTTGTAGAAGGATATGATAAGACAGAAGGGTGAGGTAAGGGTTGTAAACTGGAAGACACTTAGCAAGGCCTGTTTATTGAGATTCCTCTGTGTCCCTTTGATTTGGAAATAAGGATTCTTCTTTCTCTTGGGCATAGATAGAGCACCTCCCGCATGAAGGCCTTATGACCTACTTCAGGCAAGATCAGAAAATCCTTCATGCACATGCCATTTCTCAAATTCCTTCAGTTTGAAATATTCAACGTGCTAAGGTGCTGTATTTTGGGCTAGCATGTCCTGAACACCCCATCAATATCCTTCAGCCTACTGACCTTCCCTAGCATTAGTGGGCATTTTTTGATAGTTGTGAAACAAGGCCAGACATCTCTACTACACATTTATCCATAATTGCCACCAAGAGCTTACCTTGAACATCTGAACCCTATGTATCCCACAACCCATTTAAGGTAATTGGAAAATTTCAAGGAAATATGGGGTTTTAGAATTACTAGGGATCTTCATGAATAATCTACTTGATTTCATTTCTCAGAAGAAGCTGAAGTTGAAATAAAAGTGTTTTACCTGAAATCACATAGGAAATTAGTGGCAGAGCTATGGGTAGAAATTAGACTGAGAGGAATACAATAACTCCATAGCCTTATGGTTTAAAATAATCTTCAGTTTATACTTAACTGAATATTTCATTAGTTCCATAACCTTATATTATCATTCCACTCCTTTATGTTTTCATTCACCAAATTGAAAATACAGGTTTCATTTTTTAAAATGTCCACATTGCAGACTAATTGAATCAAAATCTACTGAGGACCTTTGTAAAAAAAAAAAAAGAAAAAAAAATTAGATTCCAGAGAACCATCAAAAACCATTGAATAATAATCTTCAGATTTGGAAATCATCAGTAGAAAATATATTACCTTTGAATGCTAAAATACCCTGTAAAGACAGGGGATTGTAATGGTGGCATTGAATCTCCTATTTTGAGATTTGTATCTCTTATATAATTTGCTTTAACAAGTATAATTTAGCTTGGGACTTTTTGAAAGCTTTTGTTTCTCTGCTTCCTTTCCATCAGGCCTTAAGGATTCTGCTTCCTATATACATTTACTATGCATACCAGTTTCAATGGTTCTGTTTACTTCTGCCCAAGGCTGACCGTGTGACTTGGGAGAGGTTTTGCATCTGCGTGGGATCCACTCCAGGCTCCAACTTAAATCTACATAACATATGCAAAGTTTTCGATAACCAGCTTAACTGCACCTTCCCCACCCCCAACTACAGGCCATAGAAATTTGCATCCTGATTAGAAAATATAAAACTTGAGACCAAAGACTGGATGCAGTAGTTTCCAGCAGACTGTGCCCAGCTGACCCTTCTCTTACTTTAATAAATCTTCCTTTTATATTTCTACCTGATTCGTGAATGCTTTCACAGCCCATGAGTGATCAGACACAACATACCCTATGGGCTAAAAAGAGGTCTTCACAGAATACTCCACTAGTTTGTGGGTGAATGACTTTTATTATCTACAAATTGATGAGGTTGTTATCACTTTTCCACAGCGGGATTACCATATCTTCAATAACCTGTAAATGCTTTTCCAAGGTCTGCCACTAAATAAAGACCTCAAAATAAAATAGCTACCTCTAGGAATAATGAAATAAATTATAATGTATTAGGCCTATATTTTAAAACTGGACCACTGTTAATATTCATCTTATATTCTCCATTAAGGATTTCAACCCAATTTTCCATAGATGTTTATTTTGTGAAAAAGGTTTATTACTGGGATTGAGATAGAAAAAAACCACAGGCAGTCAGGGACATGGCTGCGGTGGAGGGGATTAAGGCGGAGACCATAACACAGCCAGAGGAAATAACTTTAATAGCTAACAAAGCCATTCAAGCTGCAGAGCCCGCTAAAACTATCAGCTCAGGTGTAGAGGGGGATGGGCCAATCAGCTTGTGATTAACAATTTCAAACTGCAGTGGACGTGCACAGTCTGAAGAGATAAGGTCAATCAAGTAGTCCCACACCTGGCGAGGAACAGCCCATCCCAGATAAAACCCCCAGGCTCCTGTGAGCACATGCCCCTGCTCTTGAGCCTTGCCTTTGCTCAGGACCCGCTCCAAACCCTTTGGAGTGTACTTTCTCTTCTAATAATGGCCTTGAGCCACTGCTTTTTGCTCAGGCCCACTTTTACCTCTTTGAAGTGTACTTTTTCTTCTGATAAACTGCTTTTTCACTACTTTGCCTTGGTTCAATCTCGTTCAATTCTTTGCTCGAGACGCCAAGAACCTGGACATGGCGCAGAGCAGGGCCCACTCTTCGGTAACAGGAAGGGCAATTCCATCATCATTGGACATCAGTTAACTTCTTTATTTTGTGCTGTCTACTTGAATTATGATATAAGAAGTTATGGCAAAAATGGTCGATTTCTGTTGGAGTTCTAAGGATGGGTAGTGTGCACAAAAATAAGTCTTTGTGGGTTTAAGGCATTCAGTTTTGCATTTATTACTGCTATAGAACTTAGCCCATCTTGATCAATTCTGACATTCCTGATTTGATGACCTCACATACCAATGTGTATATAAAACTCGGTGTGAAACACTCATTCCCAAACAGTGAGTTTCCCCAAAGTTTGCATTCTTATAACTGTGGGGCTAAAAAAAAAAAAAAAAAAAATGAATGCTTTTCCTCCCAGCTTCTAAGTTCTTCTAGCTGGGCCAATAATCAAATTAACAGACAGATTAACAGGAGAAAATAAAAATTTTAATACCAGCACATGGGGAATTCACATAGGCATGAAAATTCCAAAGACAGTGAGGCAACATTGAGTCTATAAGACATTTTTGGACAGAGGAGAAAAGGGGAGGATTGGGATATTAGATTTCAGAAGTGAGAAGGAGTGATTTATGGGTAGCTGAGGAAAAGCAGAACAGATGTGACAGGAAAATTCCTGCTGGGCACCTCACAGACAATGGGCCACATGGGGTATCTAGCTAACAGGCTTGGGTCTTCCTGACTAATGCTGGAGTGAAGATTCTTAAGGTGATTACGCAAGGCTCCCTTCCTAAAGCAGGTTTTTCTGTCTGAATCTCTTGGGCAGGAAAGGGCGGGGGCTCAAAGGTTTCTTTCTGAGTTGTTTCTTAATAACCAGCTTAAAATTAATATCCCAAAAGAAGGCTTCAGGGGTGCAAAATTTTGGTTACATTTATAACCGAGGGGTTTGTGTACTTCTCACTTCGAAGTCCAGGTACCATCCTTCCTCTTATAACGCCCCCTTTTACTTACTGCTGAACCAAAACACCACTTGTTAACATACTGATGGTTTACTTAGTTCTAGGTGACATTTAGTTCTAGCTACAGCAGGATACTGCATCTTGGGCCAAAATGCAACTCGAGCCTTGAGGTCAATCTCAACATATCAATGGAAAAATAAATCCAAGTAAAGTTTAAAATTAATCAATGAATTAATCAATTAGTTAAAAAGAAATCTCACAATTTTGGTACAAAAGCATTAGCAAATATTTTAGATCTTTACTGAAAATATCTTGGAGATACCCTGCAAGGTGACCACTATTCCTGGTTTGCTGGAAACTTTCCATTTATAGCCTTGCAAGTTCCAGGAAATCGCTTATTTTCAGACAAACAAGGATGGTTGACCATCTGGAAAGTTATAGCATGCAACTCGAAGCAAAACTTCCAAAATATCCTTTATAATAGTGGTTCTGAAAAGTGTGGTTTCTGGACCAGCAGCATTACCTTTACCTAGGAACCTGTTAGAAATGCAAGTTACTAAGCTTGTCTTACTGAAACAGACGCTCTGGGGCTAAAGCCAAGCAATCTGTGTTTTAACACGCATTAAATAATCAGTGTATGATTTTCTTAAATTCCCAGGTGCAGCTGATGCGTGTTGAAGTTCGAGAACACCTCAGCCCTCTACAGTGCCTTTATTTTTCTGGCCACCCATGTTGCTTTGTCTCCTCTCTGAAATCTTTTCTTTGTATTTTTTCATCTTTTCTTCCTCACGGAGAGGTATCTGGCTTCTTCAATTTTCCCTCTCCAGGCTTTACCCTACAGAAAAACACTAAGTTTAACACCAAGCAACAGAGAGACTCCTTCCTCCTCAGCAGGTGGAGGGGAGAAATTTAAATACTTACAATTTAATGTTTTTCTAGTATCACGTGTTTATATTCAGACATATCTAAATTTTTTTTAAAAAATCATTATGTGGGGAGCAACTGTGCTTTTGGAAATAAATGAGTAGCTGGAACAATAGTCCTACAGTTATTGCTGCCAGTTAAATGAGAAACAGTCCAGGGGAAAAAAATACTTCACAGAGGCCTTTGCCCTTACACTATATAAAATTTAAGAGAATCAAAAATTGATTATTAAATTAATTGGGCTATTATATTGATGAATTTGCAGTACCATTAAGTCAACCAAAGTGAAAAGTTAGAAAAGAAGATATTGGCAATTTATAACTTTACATTTTTAATACATAGTAATATGATGTTACTAATTTAAAAATTTCAGAGTTTGGACTGAGATTTATGATGCAATTGTTATTACCTAAGCAACGCTTCTCCAAGGGAATGTGAAATATTGAAGAGGGTTTCGGTTTGCTCAATTTCCTTTCGGTGTAAGAGGCAAAAGGAAGATATAGGACACCCCTGGATTGATGACTTGGGGCCCTGCACCAGTTGAAAGTTGAGCATACATTCAATATATTACTCCTTAATTACTTCTCTGGTGCTAATTTAGTGAGAACAGAGATCATTTGAATTTGCATTAATAACATTTCAATGCAAAAACCCTCATTTAGATTTTATTTTCATCAGGCAAAGGAGAGACATTGTAGGGGTAGTTCCTGTTCTGTGGTCCGTTTTCCTTTCAGGTTTCCTTCTGTCCTTGTTTTGTTTTGTATTGCTTTTCTGAATGAGACTACAAACGATACTGAAGGATTTACAAGTATTTAATACAACGAAGTGGAATATTACATTGTTTATTACCGTCTCCTAATTTCAGTTTCCGTAACAACCAAGTTTTGATGACTGATAGATAATGCATCTGTGCTAAAATATTTGCGATAGAGCTGCGTTACTCAGGAAGTGGTTTTTCAAAAACTTATTTCCACTAGAGGGTGCTGACAACTTCAGCAGGTTAACTTTGTTAACCTCTCCTAAATTGATTTCAGGTTTATTTTAGCCCTGTTTATTGATCAGCACTCAAATATCTGCTTAACAAGACTGCCACTCAGGATGTCTGTGTTTGTAGTTTTATAATAAAAGTTCATTATTTTCAATACTAACATAATAATTAATTACTATTACTTTTTGTAAGAAGATGTCTTATAATAGTCATATCATCATGCAAGAAATGTTGGGGGCAGGTGAGAGACTAGAAAGAGCCTGACAGAGATGCAGGTTTGCAGAAGCTGATTGGCTGACACTGGGCGTGGGAGAGGGGAGGGGCAAACAGAAAAACATGGCACACATTTCTGGACCCTTCAATCAAATAATGTGAAAGCCTTAGTCATCTGGGAAAGGTGTGATGATGTTTCCACCCCAAGACCCAAGCAAAGGCCCATTGATTCTGGGGGAGGGAGAAAAGTAAAAACCTTCTGTCCTTGATAGAGGGGCAAGAAGGCTTTTAGACCTAGTGTCCTGGACCAGTTCAAAGCAGAGGTTTGCTGCCACTAGAGAAGAGGCAGGAAACTCTTCCTCACTCTAGAGCTGCCATAAACACAAGGCAGGGTTTGACTACTATAGCGGGAGGAACTGAAAGAATGTGAAAGCCCACCTCTAAGGGCCTTCTTAACACAAGATGGACCAGGAGCACTGAAACTACCTTCTCACCTCCCACTCTGAGCCTGGCACTGAGTGGCAAGCAACGTCCTTCTGTAATGGGGCAAAAGCATGGAGAGAGAAGCCTCTGAGGTGCAGGCTGGCAAGGACTGCTGAAAGTTGAGCGTGGAGTAAGTACACTGAGAGAAAAACCTTCTGCATTCATGGTCCAACACATAGTACAAGGTAAACGCAGACCTCTGCTAGAATTTAATGTCTATGGTGCACCTGAGTGTGTGTGTATCTATGTGTGTATGTATCTTGGCTATACAACCTAAGCACGCATTTCTATAGAGTATATACCTAGGACAGTAATTGCTTTCTCATGAATCTTTGCATTTTCTAGTTTAAATATTGAAAAGGGTTTTCCAAAGTAGGTGTAACAATTTACAGTTCTTTAAGCAGTGTATCAGTGCATTTCTTATTTCATATTTTTGTCATACTTGGTATTATCAGTTTTTTATTTTATCCACTCTGATGCATTTGTAATGGTATCTTATTGTAGCTTTAATTTGTATATACCTGATGACCAATGAAGGTAAGTGTGTTTCCATATGTTTTTTGGTCATTTGAATATTCTAATTTATGAAGCTTTTATTCAAGTCAATTTCCATTTTTTTCCCATTAAGCTGTCTGTCTTATATTTCTTGATTTATAGAAGTTCTTACTATATTCCTGATATGAACCTTTTGCTGTTTGCACGTTTTGAAAAATGTCTTTTCCCATTCCTGTGACTTGTGGAAAAAAATTGTGAACAGTTCTAAATTGATGGATTCAGATTTATCAGTCTTTATTGTAAATTCTGTTTATGAGGTTTCCATATACTCTGTCAGGAAGATACTTTTCTATAGTATTTTATGGAATCTCATAGTTTCCCTTCAAATTTAGATCCACAATCTACCTCCAATGAATTCTAGTACATCATGTGATATATAAATTTAGTTAATTGTTTTTCATAAAAATAAACAATTGTCCTAGCAATATTTTTTAAAGACCATTTTATTGACACTTCTCTGCAGTAACCCTTATGTCAGATCAAGAAATAAAGGGTCCATATTTGCAAGAAATCAAGGGTCCATATCTGTTTCTAATTCCATTGCTGTATTTTTCTGTCCTTGTTACGACATCGCACTGTTTTTACTGTATCTGTAAAATAAATTTGGTAAGTGGTAGAGCATATCTTTCCATTATATTCTTCTTCTTTGAAAGTATCTTGAATATTCTTGGATACTGCATATTCATTTATATTTTATTAATTTTCACAAGAAAGCCAGTTACTATTTTAATTAGTATTGTATTGAATGTATACAATTATTTGGGGGGGGGAAGAATTGAAATTTTTACCATACAAAGTATTTCAGTTACCCTTTTTGTTTCTGACATTGGTTATTGGTCATTCCTCTTTTCTTTTTAGTGCATTAGTCAGGGTCTTATACTTAAACAATTCCTTAAATTTAAATAAATATTCTGATAGACCTCCACTTGGAGGATGTGGGAAGAATAATGTATTATAAGTGGGTGATGCAAAAAACTTTATCTTTATATTTCATCATATGGAGTCATTTGAGAATGTATAATATTGAAAAAAATCAAGAAATTATAATATAAGCATATTATTTCAACTTATTGAGATAAATGTCAGAAAGAACAGCTTGAAGAATTGAAGATTGTTAAATTAGGGAATCAGGAATCAAAGATTGGTAAAGGTTGAGCCCATTTTTAAGAAAAAACTATAATTTCTTTTATTTTGAAAAACACTTTATACTATATGTATTAAATAAAAAATGTGGTCTATTGACTGCTGGTGCCCATCCAGAACGCCATATGATTTGTTTATAACCAGATAACTACAGAAATTAAAATAAGCTTTCAGAAACTTTTATGGTGATACGATAGAGTAATTTTATGTCTGTGGAGTTTAGTACTGAGACAAACTGGGCTTAAATTTTATGTTTTTCCTTTCATTTTTCTTTTCTAGTAATTCATTTTTATTATATTTTATAAAATTATTAATCCATAATGGTTTGGATTTTTTTTTAAAAAAGAATTGGTCCTTTACCATATGTAATTTGAGAAACTCTATTGCCTTGTGATAAAAGCAAATTTAACTCAAAAACCAAAAACCTATGTACTATATTCAGAAGATGCATAAGGTGACTTTATTTTTAACTTGGTAACTTAAGAAATTTAATAAATACACAGGCATACTGCTTCCATTTGGCTAACATCATGAATATAATGTTCAACACTCGATCTAAAATTTTCTCTTTCTTTTATTTTTGAGAACTCAGTGCTCTGTGAATGAAAGATTATTTATCAAGCTAGCCTAAACTAATTTGGCCTTTTGGTGAGTGGCAGAATATTTTTCACTCATGAATATGGGTACTCTGCAACTGGAGGGAGAGGCCGGTGAGGGTTCTAGTTCTCTACCACTGCAAGCTCATTTTCACATGGTCCTTTGCATAAAAGCAAAACCTGTCCCAATGCCTCAGAAAATGGATATCTGTTAGCTCTAATGAGGAAGAAGCAGCCATAAAGTCTGTTTGTAGGTCGAAGGAGTTCCTCCCCTCTGCTGTTTGATAGGTACCCTGGCCAGTGCTCTCAGGCACGTCTCATTCTCAAGTGGATGTGTAGTATTTTTTAGTACAATTGGCAAGCCTTGTAATCAGCTCTTGAAGCAGGATTAGGGTTTTTGTTGTTGTTATTTTTTGTTTTTGTATTTTTTGAAGTGGAGAGAGAAACTGCATTATTATTTCTGGACCTCTAATGCAGTGTGTCATGCAGGGTCTCAGCTCCCCCTCCCCACATAAGAACGCAGGATATGGTGAGGCTGAAAAGGAACACCCATGGAGCCATGGATAGGGGATTCATACCACTATATTCTCTCTGGCAGCTGGGTTGGGGACACAGGATGTAGGACCCACACGATCTGCAATCCACCCTCGCTTCTCTGCCTGCCAACCTCACTTGCTAACTGCAATCCGTACTTGCCAGCCACCATCCTCTGCTAGCGTAGCCACGGCAGTTATATTAGTGGCCAATGGCTCACTGGTTACAGTTGACGGCCAACTAGCCACAGCTGATGGCCATCCAATCACAGTTGATGGCCATTTACTACCCGAGCCAGCACCTTTCCATGTGAGGCTGAGAGCCTGGAAACTGCACTCCTGGCTCTGTCCCCACAAGTGGGTCCTGTTATCCAGTCCCAACTATTCAGTCAACTTAAAGAGCATAATGCTGGCAATCAAAAACTGCTTCATAAAACTTATGTTAATTACTAGAACTTAGAATGCCTATACAGATAGACTCTTTTAAAAAAATAAATTGGTTTTATTGAGATATAATTTATACACAATAAAATTCACTTCTTTTACATGTACAGTTCTACACATAATTCTTCATGAGCATAAGGGCAAATCTGTCAGTCTCTTTATGATCTAATTGGCCAAACTTGAATGGTTGAATCAAAGATAATTAATATGCTAAGTGGTTGATGAAAATATTTTTATTTAATTTAACCTATTCATAAACATTATTTCTCAATCTGATATAAAAATAACAGTTTTACTAAAATAGCTATGGTTTCCTTAATGTAGAATGTTCATTTACCACAAATACATTTGCGCCAATTGTTTGCACTAACTGCTTGCATAGCTTTGTAACCAGCTTACATTCAATGCCACTGACCTAAGCAAGAAGCTCTGGAAATATGAAAATTTCTGTGGAAGGGTATTAGTTTTCCAACCTGGTTAGAATTTCACTATGAACTGTCTTTGTGTGTGTGTGTGTGTGAGAGAGAGAGAGAGATATGTCTTTCATAAGTATAAGGCCAAGGTTGACATACTTTTTCTGGAAAGATATAGATAGTAAATAATTTCAGCGTTGTGGGTTGTATGGTCTCCGTTGCAACTACATAACTCTGCTGTTGTAGTATGAAAGGAGTTATAGACAATACATAAGCAAAAAAAACATGGCTGTTTTCCAATAAAAAATTATTTACAAAAATGAGTGGTAGACAGGACTTGCCTAATGGATTATAGTTTGCCAATCCCTGGTATAAGCAATCATTGATAAACCTAATAGTTTCCAACTTACTATTAGCTTGTATTAAGATGTCAAAAAAATTATAGAAGATATTTTAATAATAAATAGATTCAGTGCAGCATTCAAAAGCCTACATATCTTGGTATTATAGCAACTAAAATTAGCTACTATTTATAACCTGGGATAACGTAAATACATATATACCTCCCTGTATCCCAGTCAGACCTCTGTAACTGTGCTACCTTAGTGTAGTGGATCTAATGGGAGATAGTTTAAGGGCACCAATAATTCATCAATTCGTTAAATCTTCAACTACACTTCTGCATCAGAGAAGCTTCTCTAGGTCACTAAATCTCTGGATATTTTTTTACTGAGGAAGAGAGGGCTATTGCCTGTAAAGAATAGGGATTTTGAAGACCTCTTCCTGGCTCATTTATCTGTGGGAATAACCTCCATTGAGGACTACATACCTGCTAAAGAGCACATTAACCAGCGTTGGGAAAATGCTAAACCCTTCCCAGCTGGTGCTGTCCAGCTCATGTTTCAAAAGCTGATATAGCATAAAAATAAACTTGCAGGTGAAGCAGGTTCTGCAGGTCAGGAGGATGTGCAAGAATTTTTTTTTCTTTTTCTTTAATACTGGTTAAGTGTTATGCAGGAGAAGGTTATGTGGAAGAGCTGGTTTTCAAAGATGGTGAGGCTTATTTTACAAGGATTTTGCCAAACAAACCTATATCACTCAAATGGCATTTGGTTGACAAAAGTGTTGTGACGAAAGGCTTGCAGGTCCCCTTGGAGAAATAATATTTGCTAATTCAGTGTTTGCGGTGACTATGGAGAACATAACTACCCTGAATATTGAGAATCAACTGTACGAGTATATCTCATTCAAATAGAAGCATTCAAAGCCACTGCGCATTTAGGTTCTGGTCTTTTCCTTCTGCCATGAGAATTTCAGGTCTTGAAAAGGGAGTGTTTCTGAAGCCTGGGTTCTGGAATGGGAAACCACATAGAGTCACAGCGGCCAAGCCACAGCTGTCTACATGTAACATTAATGAGAAATAATTGGTGTTTGAAGTTGTTACTGCTGTAAAGGTACCTAATATAGTGCATTTAGCATGTTGCTAAAGTGATCAGTGAAAAATTAATTGTTATGTAAACACTAGATAGCCAGTAACATGCTTTATGCCTTACACAGTGTGAAACACACACTAGTCCTCAATAATTATTGAATGAGTGAATAAATGGATGAGTGAATAAATAAAAGAGAGTGGAGAGATGTCATAGGATATAATGTCACTTACATTTCTTTGGGAAGGAGGTAAGTAGTTCAAGTCATTTGGGCTCTCTGCTCCTCCCTGTTCAACAGGCAGCTGCATCTTCTTGTGCAGTGCAAGCCAAGTCCCTGAGACATGCTGGTGAAGGTTGGAGTAAACATATTTGGCTGCACTAGGCACCTGGTCACCAGGACTGCTTTTCATTCTGGCAAAGTGGATAATTGTTGCTATCAATGACCACTTCATTGACCTTAACTTCATGATCTACATGTTCCAGTATGATTCCACTCATGGCAAGTTTGGTGGCACAGTTGAGGCTGAGAATTGGAAGCCTGTCATCACTGGAAAGCCCACCTCCATCTTCCAGGAGAAGGGCCCACCATCATCAAATGAGGTGACGCTGGTGTTGAATATGTTGATGAGCCCACTGGTGTGCTCACTATCTTGGAGAAGGCTGGGGCTCACTTGAAGGGTAGAAGCAAAGGGTCATCATCTCTGCCCCTTTTGCAGTTGCCCCCATACCCCCATGTTTCTGATGGATGTGAACCATGAGAAGAATGACAACTCCCTCAAGACTGTCAGCAATGCCTCCTACACCACTAACTGTTTGGCCATCTTGGTCAAGGTCATCTGTGATAACTTTCGCATTGTGGAGGAACTCATGACCACAGTCCATGCCATTACTGCCACCCAGAAGACTGTGGTGACCCCTCTGGGAAGCTGTGGCATGATAGCCATGGGGCTGCCCAGAACACCATCGCTGCTTCTACTGGTGCTGCCAAGGCTGTGAGCAAGATCATCCCTGAGCTGAATAGGAAGCTCACTGGGGTGACCCTCTGTGTCCCCACCCTCAATGTGTCAGTCATGGATCTGATCTGCTGTCTGGAGAAAGCTGCCAAATATAATGACATCAAAAAGGTGGTAAAGCAGCCATTGGAGGGCCACCTAAAAGCCCTTCAATGCTAGGGCTGGCATTGCCCTTAATGACCACTTTTTCAAACTCATTTTCTGGCATGACAATGAATTCGTCTGCCAGAACAGGGTTAAGGACCTCATGGTCCACGTGGCCTCCAAGGAATAAGAGCCTCCTGAACCACCTGCCCCAGCAAAAGCAAGGGAGGAAGAGAGAGAGGCCTTCAACTGCTGGGGAGTCTTTGCCCCAACTTGATCTCCCACCACACTAAGAATTTTTCATCCTTGACTCAGTTTCCATCCCAGACCCTGGGGAAGAAGGGGAGGGACTTAGGGAGCCCTACCTTATCATATACCATCAATAAAGTACATTGTACCCAGTCAAAAAAATAAATAAATAAAGTTATCATGGACTATTTGGGGAGATGGGAATAGACTGGGTCCTAGGAAATATCACGAAGTCATTTGCCCAAGAAACTGTAACTAATTCAGTCCAGAAAATAGAGTTTGGTGAAGCTTGAGTAATGAGTCTTGTGCTTGACATTCTCTCAGTAAATATTTAATAAATATCTGTTGATTTCAATGCCATTTAAAAAAAACATTTCATGAAAAATGTATGCTGTCTTATTAAAACAAGGAAATAAACTAGAATCCAGGGATACTCCATCAAAGGTTATAATATTTTTTTGATTAGAAAATGAGTGATTAAAAAATTCCATGTGACTAAATCAAGATCACAGCAACAGAAATTTACTTCATTCATTTCTTTGAATAAATTTTAGCTTTAATTATTTATGACACTTTTAAGCATACTCACAAATTTATTGACTTCTTTGGAAAGTATAATTAAATCTCTGCTTTGGGAGATACTAATATCATTAATGTGTAAAGATAAATCTGAAAGCACATAGTGAAAATGGAAGCACTAATAGCTTAGTCCAAATGACTGCCTTTCTCTCCTAGCAACTTTAAATACTATGTGTATATAATGAGTTATTTACACCCAAACGTTAAAGGTGATATAAAATCAGTTGCCTTAGCACTACTACCATTTTCTCTTTTTCAGTATTACAAGCAGATAGTATGTTAATTATTTCACACATGATATTTTGAAGAATAGTAGAATAGTAGCATGACATTGTTATTTATGTCTTAGAAGACTTTTCTAGATGCTATAAGTTGTTCCAAGCCTAAAATAACTTGTCAGTCCAAACTGGACCAATTACTATTATTATAAGGAGACCATATAACAGCATTTTGGTCTTTTTAAAATTTTTCCTAAGTTTTGGATTGACTTGCTAATAAAGAAAATTCTGAAACATCACAATATTTGCTTTCTAAATCAATGAAGTATAAAACACTGAGTCCAAGATTTAACTGTTTATTGCTCTAGGAAGTCCACTTGCTGCATTTGGTTAAAAGCAACAAAACAAAAAAAAACAAAAAGAGAGTTTCATGTGAATCTTTGATGCATAGTCATTCAATAAATTAGTTGATTGATGTATTGATATCAATCAATGTGCCCATTCAGATATATTAACTATAAAAGATTAAAAAAAAAATTATTTGACGTATTTTAGAGAAAGTTGATGCACGTGAAAAATACTCATAAACCGGAGTCATTTATTTCTAGTGGTAGAGAAAGCTTCCCAAAGATGCTCAGGCTTAAAATAAAGAACAATATCATTTAACTAGATGTCAAAAAAAAAAAAAAAAAAAAAAAGTGAGAGAAGAGGGAGAGCATTCCATTTGGAGATAGTGGCATGTGACAAAGTAAGGAGGTATGAAAACATGAAAGGTTTGAAGAAGTTCATTCAAATTCCATTTTCAGAAGAAAAGTATAGAGTAGAGAAATATAAATATACAGCCAGTCATTTGCTTTAATGTATCACTTTGTGCAAGGACATCAACATTACTTCAGATGCTAAGATAAGTGAGACATACCAGCTTTTTGAGTCATTGCTTCTCGAAATTTATATACTCCATGTTTTATTGTCTACGCTTGCCTTACTGATCTTTCAAGGTAATTCCCACAAACCTGTGTCTGGCTGAGGCTGATGTGAATAAGAGAAATATAGCTATTTCTTATATACTTTTTAGAAATGCTTGCATCCTAAAGAAGAAAAGTTGAATCTTTTAAAGGATGAGGACTGAGATTACTTCTAAGTCAACACTTTATTCTTTTTTGAATGTAAATCTGTGCTAATGGAAAAATGCTAATGGAAAAACATAATTTTCCAGCATGAATTAAATTATTGTGCTCTATATTTCCTGCTGGAGAGAGTAGGTTCCTGGCAATATGATGTTACATTTGCATTTTGATAGCATACAGTTTTAGGCTGTTCCCTTCAAATTCAGAGAAATACTAATATATTACATTAGAGTATTCTCAAGGGAAACATATGTATTCCATTATATTTCACCAAGCACATTCATAGGACTTCCAATAAAATCTGTAAATTTTATAAATCAAAGAGTCAAGTAATGAAATACCTTATTTTCCATGAGTAGGATACATGCATCTATTTAATCATTGATAAGCTTATTTCATTTTTCCAGCAAAGACATCAGTCATCTATCAGACTTGTTTCTACTTCAGGAGGATTTTTAAATGTCAGCATATAAGGCTTGTGATAAAATAACACGTGGAATGTTTAGACTGTTGTCAATATAGTCTTAGGAATAAAAGCTTTTAAAAAATCATGAATTTACAACACAAACAATATGGGGATAATTTTTCAAATTACTTAATGATTTCATTGTGTAAAATTAAATCTACTACAACAAAAATGGTTTGACCCCTTTATATTGCAGATACCCTGGTTTAAGTAGAGACGGATTAAATTGATACAATTCCAATTTGTATATAACTTTGCAGAAACATTGATTCAGTGAGGATAGAAGATACATAAAGACATCAGTGTAAATAAACCTTGATACTGACCTAGAGTCCATGAAGTTTGTTATTGTGACAGTGCCCATTCAGTAAGAATAGTAAATAAAAATAAACTTAACCTAATAATTGATGCTCATTAGTCATAGCATACCAATAATTAAAATTTGACTTGCTTTCAAATTTACACAGTGATTTCTTGTATTGTCCCTTTGAACAATAATGTGAGGTGCAATGTCACAAGTAAGAGTGGAGTTTGGAGAAGTTAACTCAGCTACACAAAAGGAAAGACTTTCTAACTCCAAGTTTAGCATTAGTATTGATAATAAACAGTGCTAAAATAATGAGCTATATGAAAAGTATTTATTTTAAATATATCAATATAATGTTTGCTAAACAAAAGGTATATGTCCAATCTTCTATCCCTAGTATGTTAGCCCCATCACAAAACTTCTTAGTTTTATAACATAAGTTATATAGACAGCTTTCTTTTTAAATCAGTGATTCAACCTTTCAACAAATACTTATTAAGCACTAAAACTAGGGGAAAAGCAATGAAAAAGATAGGAATAATTATTTTATTCATGGCCTATCATCTACTGTTGTGCCTCTTACTGTCTACCATCGTGGCTTTTAATCCCTGAAGTTTCATGAATGTCTTCTATCAGTACACACAGAGTTCTCTATAAAATTTTTAAATATTGAGGTTTTTATTTTAACTATAATATGAAAAGATAAATATAAGAATATTCTAAATCAGTGCTGTCCAACAACTTTCTATGATGAAAATGTTTGATTTTATGCTGTCCAATATGGCAGCCACTAGAAATGTGTGGCTATTAAGTATTGAAATGGGACTAGTATGACTGATGAATTGAGACTTTTATTTAAAATGATTTAAATTACAATTTAAATATTCACATGTGGCTAGCGGCTACAATACTGCAAAGTGTAGTTTAAGATGCTCTCAGAATTTTAATACTGCCATTTAAACTAAGCACTTCTGTTTGTTTTTATGTTTATAATCAGTCCTGACCATGTGAAACCCAAATGATAATATGGTCTCCCATACTATTAATGAAGGTTTCCAAATAGTTTAAATATTGGAAGATGGTGGGAATTTTCAGGCATCACGAAACTAAAGAAAATAGGAATGCCTTACTGAAAAGGTCCAATGCATAGTAGCAAGTATGCAATTCAGGTTATAAGCAGCGATTTATTTCTATCAAAATAGCATTAGCTTCCAAATTAAATTAGTATCAATAACTGAATTATATAAACTTTTCATATTGATTATTTAATTTGTAAATTTGCTTTGTATATTTGTACAAGAGCTATAAACAAAATGAGTTTATCTAGTTTTATGATGCACATATTTAAATAACAATGTAATTTAGACATTTTATCAATACTAAAGAAACCATTTTTTGCCTTTAAAAGGTATCATTAATCACTGAAATCTTAGAAATACTAGTCTAGAAATTATATGTAGTCACTATGTCAAACATTATCTACCAGCCTTATGTGTGTTGCCTATTTCTTTCCCACAGCCACCCTATGAGGTAGTTACGTTCAACTATGTCACAATTTTATAGCTTTGGAAGTAAAAGCTTAACTTGAGCAACGTACTTGAAATCTTATAGTTAACAAATGATGGATCCAACATTTAAATGTATATAACTTTTTCTCCAGAATAGCACACCCCGGTGTGCTAGGCAGAATCATGGTTCTAACACGGATGTCCACTTCCTAATCCCTGAATCCTGTGACTATGTTACCTTTCATGGATAAAGGTACTTTGCGGATGTAATTAAATTAGGGATTTTTCAATGGGGATATTATCCTGGACTATACGGTAGGCTGGATGTAATCACAAGGGTCCTTATAAAATGGAGAGAGGAAGATCATAGTGAGAGAAGGAAATGTGATGATGGAAGGAGAGGTTAGAGTGACGTGAGAAAGAGACAACAGACAAATGCAGGTAGACTCTAGAAACTGGAAAGGTAAAGGAAAGGGATTCTTTCCAAAAGACCCCAGAAGGAATGAAATCCTGCTGATACCTTGATTTTAGCCCAGTGAAACCCATCTAAGACTTCAGACCTTCAAAACTGTAAGATAATACATTTATGTTGTTTTAAGCCATTAAGTTTTACAATAATTTGTTGCAGTAACATTAGGAAATGAATACAACCAGCTTATTCACACAATTAAGATCACAGCATCCTTACAAGGTAGTTTGGGGTCCATTTTTATGTCCCTCAGCCCAATCTCTTCCTTCCAGTTCAAATGCAATAAAGGAGAATTCCATTCAACCACACCTAGAGAATTTCTGATAACTGTATTCTTCCCCATCTCATTGCAATTCCAGTAATGTTTGATGGCCAATTAATTAGCAGGTCATTAATTAATATTCAATTAATAGATTGCATATACTCTTGAAAGCATTTAACTTAATCACCCCCTAATCTGGCTCAATACACACTTAAGTTTCTATCAGAAAACAGAAAAAAAAAAAAAAAGAAAAGAAAAAAGAAATGGACACATTTGTTCTATAAATGTGTTGGAAAACCAAGATGTAAAAAGGAGTGCTCTCAGAAATATCCACTGATGATGTTACTCTATCTACTATGCTAACACTGGAAATTCTTGTCACTTTTCACAAATGAATCGACTCTATTTTGCAAAACTGAAATTACACAGTGGTAGGGTAGAAAGTGGAAGAAACTAAAGAGAAGGGGTAGGTTACTGTATTTTGATAATTATGCTCTGTAAAAGAAAAACAAAACAACAAAAAACTGTGGATCAAAGATACTATATCCAGCAAAGCCGTCTCAGAAATGAAGGAAAGATAAAGACTTTCTTAGACAAACAAAAGCAGAGGAAGTTTAGCAACACTAGATCTGCCCTATAAGAAATGTTAAAGGGAGTTCTTCAAGTTGAAATAAAAGTAACACTAATTAACACGAAAACATATGAAAGTATAAACTCACTGGTAAATGTAAGTATACAGTCAAATTCAGAATACACTAAAATTACAGTGGTGGTGTGCAAATCACTGATACTCTAGTAAAAAGGTTAAAAGACAAAAGTATTAAATTAACTATAGATACAATAATTTGTTAATGGGTATACATTATAAAAAGATGCAAATTATGATATCGATAATGTAAAATAGGGG
Source organism: Rhinolophus sinicus (assembly GCF_057876585.1). Classification (NCBI taxonomy): domain Eukaryota; kingdom Metazoa; phylum Chordata; class Mammalia; order Chiroptera; family Rhinolophidae; genus Rhinolophus; species Rhinolophus sinicus. Next base: position 44,283,531 of record NC_142501.1, on the reverse strand, counting down.
AAATAAAAGTGTGGAATTTTTATATTCTATTGAAGTTATTATCAGCTTAATACAGGATGCTAAAGCTATGTTTTATGTAAGCCCAGTGGAAGCCACAGAAAAAACCTCTAGTAATTACAGAAAAGATAAAGAATAAGGGGTGAAACAAACCACTACAAAGTATCATCAAATTACAAAGGAAGACAGCAACAGAGGAGGAGAGGCACACACACACAAAAATATCCAAAAAACAAAGCACTACAAAACACTCAGAAAACAATTAAAGCAACGGCAACGGTAAGTCCTTACCTTTATTTTAAATGTAAATGGTTAAATTTTCCAGTCAGAAAACAGAGAGTGACTAAAGGGATTAAAAAAAACCCAAAAAACAAAACAAAAAAAGAACCAACAATATGCTTCCTAGAGGAAGCATACAGTATGATACTGGCATAAAAACAGATACACAACCAGTAGAACAGAATTGAGAGACCAGAAATAAAGTCACACATCTATGGTCAACTGATTTTTGACAAGGCTACCAAGAACACACAGTGGAGAAAGGATAGTCTCTTTAATAAATGGTGTTGGGAAAACTAGATAACCACACACAGAAGAATGAAATTGAACCCTTATCTAACACCATCTACAAAAACAAATTCAAAATGTATTAAAGACTAAAATGTAATACCAGAAACTGGAAAACTACTAGAAGAAAACTCAGAGAAAAGCTTCTTGACATTGGTCTAGGCAATGATTTTTTGGATATAACCCCAAAAGCACAAGCAACAAAACCAAATATGGACAAATGAGATTGCATCAAACTAAAAAGATTCTGCAAGGCAAAGGAAAAAAAAGCAAAAAACTACAGAATAGGAGAAAATATTTGCAAACCATTTATCAAACAAGGGGTTAATATCCAAGATACATAAGTAACTCAAACAACTTTATAGCAAAAAAATAAATAAATAAAATAACCTGATTAAAAAATTGGCTAAGGACCTAAATAGATATTTCTCAAAAAGAGACATCCAAATGGCCAACAGGTACATGAAAAGGTGCACAACATAACTAATCATCAGGGAAAAGCAAATCAAAACTACACTAAGATACCCCCTCACACCTATCAGAATGGTTTTTATCAAAAAAAGGAAAGATAACAAGTGTTAGTGAGGATGTGGAGACAAGGGAACCCTTATACACTGTTGGTGGGAATGTAAAATTGTGTAGCAGCTATGGATAGCAGTATGGAGATTCCACAAAAAAATTAAAATATTAGGTTGGCACATAGATAACTGTGGTTTTTGCAATTATTTTAACCTTTTAAACTGCAATTACTTTTGCACCAACGTAATAGAACTATTGTATGATTCAGCAATTCCACTTCTGGAATTCCAAAGCAATTTCCACAGAAATAAAACTAGTATCTCAAGCAGATATCTGCACCTCCATGTTTCTGCACCATTATTTACAATACCAAGGTATAGAAACAACCTAAGTGTCCATTGATAGATAAATGGATAAACAATATGTCATATACTCATGATATATCATTGCATAAATGAGGTCTGACAATTACATCCGTGAACTCATCCTAGAAAAAGTGCTATATACCTCATTGCTGAATATCACTATGGTCACCTTCGAAATACTCCCCTTGGGAAGCTATGCATTGACGCCAGCACCTAGTCCACCCTTCAAAGCAATTTTGGAATTCTTTTTCTGGAATGGCCATCAGAGCTGTCATTGCATTACCCTTGATGTCCTGAATGTCATCAAAATGTCTTCCTTTCAATATTTTCTTTATCTTCAGGTAAAGAAAGAAGTCATTGGGGGCCAGATCAGGTGAGTAGGGAGGGTGTTCCAATAATTATTTATTTATTTATTTATTGGCTAAAAACTCCCTCATAGACAGTGCCGTGTGAGCTGGTGCATTGTTGTGATGCAAGAGCTATGAATTGTTGGCTAAAAGTTCAGATTGTTTTTGTCTTTTTCACGCAGGCTTTTCAGCACTTCCAAATAGTAAAGTTGGTTAATTGTCTGTCCAGTTGGTACAAATTCATAATGAGTAATCCATCTGATATCAAAAAAGGTTAGCAACATCGTTGCAACAAGTTTGCGAACTTAATTGTCAGACTTTGTGTGTTTGTGTGTGTGTGTTTGTGTGTGTGTGTGTGTACAAAAACACATTGTACACCTTAAATATATACAATAAAATTATTTGTACCTCTTATAGATTGCTGGAGAATTTAAATGTTGACATAAGTACCACAGGTAATGATTAATTATGTATATGAAATGGTTGATGAAATAAAATAAGATTTAATACCAAAAATATGCTCTGTGCATCAAATTTGTTAATCTGTGTTTTGTTGAGAGATGGGGAGTGGCACCTTCTTCATACTGTACACTTTTAGTTCAGCAAATGATGCAATCACTCTGCATGTCTCATGATGGTGCTCTTTCCTATTTTTTTCAGGACCAGGGGAGAAAAAGATTGACAACTGCTTTTTCATAGGTTATAAGTTTTAATTTCTCTCTAAGATATAGTTTTTAAGAACAGAAAATAAAGAAATCTGGATTTATTGTGTATATATATATATATATATATATATATATATATATACAAAAAAACAAACAAATTTTACTATATTTGAATATATTCAAACATATTAGGGAAATAATAATATAACTTATATTTATAAAAGTCCCTAATTTACAAAGCTGAAGAGTATGAGATTTTGGTCTTTACATAAAACCTGCGAAGATGGGTCTAGCAGCTACAGATTACCATTTTACACCTGAAAAAAAATCTGGGTCTAAGAGGGGTAAAGTCATGCAAATGGTGAAGTGGTAAACCTATGCCTTGAACCCAGTTCCTGGCATTTTCTTCACCAAGATGGCTGTTTTGCTTTATTGGTGAGCGAGTGAGTAAATGAGGTAAGTGATCCTAACAGCCAGGAACTTAGCATCATCCGTCTGGAGAAACAGCTGATTTCATTATAGGACTGACTTTAGGTAGGATATTAGGGAAGGTTAGGGAAGGAAACTGTGTTTATTGTGCTGGGACTTAAAGGCCATAGATATAAATATTAATTTAGCAAATTGGTCAGTTCATTCCTTAGGTTTTTATCTCCATAATTTAAAAATATCTCGTATTTGAACATTCTTATATATAACTTGTAACTGGCAATTTATGTGTATATTTTGGTGTCCTTCCTGGGTATTGGTGATGGATGTTTGTCTATGTAATGCTTGGTGATAGGTGCTAGCCAGTTGTATATTATCTGATTTAATCTTCAAAACAACACTGAGGTTCACATTATGTTCCCACTAGAATGCATGACTCCGAGACCGAATGCTCTGCCCAGCTTTATACAATGAGGAATGGCTCTCTAGCAGGCATTCTGTCCATCATGGAAGTGAGTTACTGACTGTCCTTGACGGCAGATCTCTGCTAGTCAAGTAAACGCAGATCACTTGAAAGCGGTTTCCTCTCTTTTCTTTTAAAGGTCTCCTTCCTAGTGATTTCTTGTGACTGACGTGAGGGATCCCTCCATGTGATAACAAGTGGTAATAACAGAGTGTTTTAAAGAAGAGCTGCCAAAGTTATAGGGAAACCTTTGACCAGAGCCATAACAGTAGAAAAAGGAAAGAAGTTTGGTGACTCCAGTAGAGATGACTCCACAGTCAGCCAATGAGGAAGGAAGTCACTAGAAACAAGACAGTGTGCCAAGGTTGACTGCCTTGAGCAATACTGACTTAGGGAGATTAGAAAACAGTTTTCTTCCTGATCAAGGTACACATTACAGCCCAACTCTCTTAACGGTGGCATTGACAGGAGACTGAGGAAATCCATTTTCTGAGATAGAATGTTCCAGACACGTTGGGAGGCATCTCATTTACTTGATATGTTTTAATTCCCAAAAATAATGTGCATAGATTCTTATTTCTGTGCATTGCTTGACAGTAAAGGTTACAGTCACATTAAGTGAAGCGTAAGTTGTTTGTTTTGTTTTCTGATATATTCTGATCATATAGAACAGCTTCTGGCACATGTTATGCTCTAGTTAAGTATTTGTTGAGTGAATGAATCAATAAATCACTGTATGTGGCAGCCCTTCAATATCACAGACTTAGCAGTGCATTTGTTTAGCACATGAACATAGCACCTACTTTTAGCACAAATCAGAAAGCTTTTAGAAACAATCTAATCTAACCTCCTCATTTTATAAATGAAAATGAGGTCTAGAGAAAAAAACAGGTTTAACCAAGGTTACACAGAAGCCAGAAACGTAGGCAAAAATAGAAAAAAAAAGAATTCTCAGTTTCCAACTCGGTTTTCTTTCTGTCTTCCATCCTTCCTTCCCTCCTTCTCTTCCCTCCCTCCCTCCCTCCCTCCCTCCCTCCCTCCCTCCCTCCCTCCCTCCCTTCCTTCCATCTTACCTATGACATAATGGGCAACATCTATAAATTAAAGATTTCTAGAAAAGAAGCAGAAACTAGTACCTGTATAAATATTTAAAACTCAAACCACTCTCAGGTTGTAATTTTCTTCTCCTAAAGCTTAGACTCAATGACTACTAATGTCCCTTCTGTCTCTATACTTCTTCATGTAAATGCTACATCTTATATAACATTATATGGGGATGACTTGAGATTATACATATTTGTGCTCTTTGTAATCGAGTAGAACGATGTTGATGGTCTTGATTTCTGAAATGAAATTGGGATTTACAGAAGGTAAAGAGACATGTAAAGACTGCACTTTTGCAGTACACAACTTTCTACTGGAGACTGAGCACTCACTTCTTTGTCTCAGAAATAGTCAGATGCTGTTGAATAGAGCTGTAGGCTATACTTACATATTCCTGCATTGTACTTAGAATGTTTGCCTGATGTTATTTACTTTTTAAAAATTAGTTTCAGGTGTACAAAACAACATAATGATTAGACATTTATACCCCTCACAAAGTGATAAACCCCCTAATCTACTACCCCTCTGACATCGTATATAGTTGTTACAATACTATTGACTATATTCCCTACTGTGTACTTCACATCCCGTGTGTGTGTGTGTGTGTGTGTGTGTGTGTATGTGTGTGTGTGTGTGTGTATAATTATAGTTGACATTCAATGTTATTCTACTTCAGCTTCAGGTGTACAGCACAGCGGTCAGGCATCTACACAGTCGACTAAGTGATGCCCCGATGTTATTTGGACCCAGTCTACTGAGTGGAAGGTGACTACCTTCCCAGAGAATGCTAACAAGTATTTTTGTTATGTTATTTACAATATACACTCAGGTTGATTGCAAAATTCCATTAAATCATACATTTTCGGAGCTAGTATAGCTTAATGGCTGAAACTGTAGGTTTTGGACCTGACAAATCTCGGCTTGAATCCCACCTCCAGCACTTCTTCAGCATATATAGGTAAAAATGGAGACAATCACATGAACTTCTGGAGTTTGTTATAGTTTTACTTTTTAAAACTTATTGGGGTGGCATTGGTTAATAAAATGATATAAGTTTCAAGTGTGCATTTCTATAATACATCATCTATACATTGCATTGTGTGTTCACCCCCCAAAGTCAAATCTCCATCCATCACCATATGTTTGAGTCCTTTTACTCTCTTCTACGTCTACCCTTCCCTGCTTACCCTCTGGTAACCACTAAACTGTTGTCTGTTTCTATGAGTTTTTGTTTCATAACCAAAATGTAAGATGTGTAAAAATGAGCTAACGGATGGACTCTTGATCAGGGTGTTTTGCTGCTTCCTTCTACTCTGTCTCCTATCTCGCTATAATTAACTTTCATCTGCTTTTTCTCCATTGTCCTTACTTTCTCTTCACAACACTCTCATGCCTTGTTGGCTTGTTTTCCTTGCTCTCTGCTCAGATTCTTCTTTTTATTTTTATTCACCACTAGTCTCAAAGTCTTTCTCTTCATGCTGTTTACAATGGCTTTCTGATGGTTACTTTCTCTGTTGTTTCCTCAGATATTTATCCTGTTTGCCTGTGATACTTGAACTATTTCTTTATACTGATGTAGGTGCATTTTTTCTTTTCCTTTACTTTAGAAATACTCCTTTTTTTTTTCTTTTTTTCTTGAGATGGTAAGGAGAGGTAAAGGAAAAGACTAACTTAAAAGATGTCCTCTACAAGACAATGAAAAATATCCATGGCTATGAAGTGCTTCTACTTTCTTTCATTTCAAGATATCCCCCATTTACATCAACTCACCCACAATAAAATTCATTGCAGTATTTGGTTGAGTTTTTTGAACACTACTGCAGAAACATCCACTTAGACATTTCAGGTCTGCGTAGTATTATCAGTAAATGTACAGCTAGCTGGACTCTTTCTATCAAAACTCCTTCTTACTCTCAGTTTCTTGTAATGTCAGTAGTATGTACAAACCTGGTCCTTGTAGCTACAAATAGCAACCACCTCCAATTTCCAGCTCTTCCTTTATAAACAGCAACAACAGAGAAGAAAGAGAACCCACTAAAAGCATCTTGATTTTCTAGAACAACTCTGTTCTTCTAACCATTAAAACATATTGTCCATGTTTTCTTATTCCAATACATAAACATGTTCTTTCTTCCTCAGACTGCCTCCCTCATTCACCAGCTGCATTAGATAGTCAATGTTAATTGATGATTCTAAAATAAAATTGTCTCTATTAAAGCAATGTCAGAAACGAGGAGTCATAAATATGGAAAGAGTATAGCTCTCGAATTTAGAAATGCAGATTGTAGTGTTAACTGTTACTAACTAGATGTGATCTGGGCAAATTATTTAGTCCCCTGGGTCTTGGTTTCCTTTTTATAGCATAAAGTATCTTGCATAACTATTAGTAAACATTCTTACAGATAATAATGATATAAAACTTGATTGATATAATAATTTATTTAACTTCACAAAGTGCCATACATGGATTATTTGAATTATTTCATTTCATCCTCTTAAGAACCCAGTACAGTAAGCACTCTTACGATTATCCATGTTTTATTAATGCAGAAATTAAAACTCAGAGATTATGTAATTTTCCAAATGTCATAATTGTCAATGTATGTCAGAGCTGTGTTTCAGATCAAACTGTTTGACTCTAAAATCTTTGTATTCTATTCTCACACTCTGAGCATGATGAAGGGCTACCTCCTTTTGGCCACCCAACATTGTATAATAGTGCTTACGAAAATGTCACCTAAAAATAAAATAATGTATGTATATAGTAGAATGCTAATTATATGAACAATAGGCAGAGGTATTCAGGAAATTCATCAGTTTTCCTTTTATTCCTAGTTCCTGTGAGTCATTGCTCTGCCTGTGAAATAAGATGCCTTCAGCTGAAAAGCTATCTTTGTAGAAAAGCACCACCAACCGTGAGCAATTGTGACAATATGGTCTTTCCTGTCAGGTAGTGCTTTAGGATTAGAGACACAGGGCCTGGCCATTGTTAAGTATCAGGAAGTCCAGCTGCCACACTTCTTTTCCTTAAACATTTAACTATGCACACTGTTACTCACTGAAAGCCAATTAGTACTTGCAACCTGAAGAGTCCTCTTTGCAGAACAAATTTCTAACCGGATAATTGGTCAAAAGAACACAATGTTATTCCTAAATTTTATGCTGCTTGCTTTGACTAAGGAAGGTAAATGAATAACTACTATTAACAGCAAATTATTTTTTCCTTTAACATATCTTAAGCTTTATAATCCAAGAATCTCCAAGAAATTGATACTGTAACATTATTTTTCCAAAACAATATCCATTCTTCTATTGTCAGTTGTATGATAAAGAAAGAACGCTTCTTAGTACATAAATTTCCTGGCGAAAGAAGATCTGCACATGTGGGTGAGGGGAATGGAGAATTAGAGAAAGGAAAAAGTAACTCTTGAAGATAGAGGTGGAGAGTGACTAAGAATAGAACAGAAAAGCCCAAAGTGGATAGTGATTCATTACCAAAAACGTCAGCAGAATAGTGAATAATGACTGACTGGTTTAGGAACTATAAAGTTTTTTAGGTTATAATTTGGGCCTAAAAAACAAATAAAGATCTTAGAATTCTTTATTACTGGAGATTGGTGGCTCAGTTGGAAGTAAAATATACCATAATGCCTTTTGTCCAGACAAAGCAAACAAAGTGACTAGAGACAGGAAATGATTTATCAATTGGAAAAGGAACAGTAAAACTAAATTACCTTCAACTCTAATACTTCTAAAGAGCCCAGTAAACTAAGCGTCAATTAGAAAACACTAGCTATTCCTCCAAAGATGTATGATGCTAATTTGAATAACCTTAGATCTTGTTGCTCAAATACATTAATGGTTAATTCTTCCCTAGTCTTTAAAGTGCTCCTTATATTCTACATACCCGGGGAAGACCTCAATGATCATAAGAGAGGGTAATGTGACTCTTATCTCTTGCATTTTTGAAGTTTGTCATATTTTTATCCCCGGGGGTAAAATATTCTGTTGATTCCTTATACTTCCCTAAAGGAGTAAGTCTATGCAACTATGCAGAATTCAATGTAACTGGAAGGTTTGGTTCCCCCGCTCCCATTCACCTTACACTTATTAATGTAGTACCATAGTCAAAAAGTTCTAGGAGGAATGGCTGTAGGAAGCAAGAATAGTCAAATCTTTTTATTCTATTTTGTAATTTTTACTGTTGTTGTCTATGTTTTGTATAGAATGTTCTTTTCATGGTGTTCAGCAGCTAATAATTACTTGCATGAGCAGCTCATGAATATTCTAATGTGATGTGGATGATTTCCTGATATTTTAGGACTCCTGCCTAATGACTCAGACAGTAAAAGTCATTAGTGACTAAGTTAGTGAATCAGATGGTAGATTCAAATCAGATGCTCTTCAGGGTGACATATCAAACATAATTTTCTTGTTTGTTAGAAAGCATTGACTCAAAGTAAAAAGAAATAAAGATATATACACAATTTGCCTTGTTGATTTCTTTGAGTAATCTGGGGAATCTTCAGGGTAGCTACAGAGACAAAGTTGTAGGGTGCTTTTGGATGATCATCTTATAAATTCAAGCATCTTACATTTTCATTCTGAACAGCAGCTGGCTGCTCTTTTATTCAATAAATATTTATTGAGTACCATTGTATACCACACAATGTACCATGTTTTGGGGTTACAGCATTTATCAAGACAAAACCCAAATTCTCATGGCATGTGTAGTCAAATAGAAGAAAGAGAAAATAAATAAAAATAAGCAAGAAAAATATTAACCAATTGTAAGTGCTGTATAGATAGTTGAAATAGGGTGATAGACAGTGATTTGGAGGCTACTTGAGAATAAGATAGGAAATGCCTCTTGGAGGAGGTGACATTTAAGCTAAGATCAAAAAGGCACGCAGACCCCGGAGTACAAAGATTAGGGAGCAATAGTTTCTGATCAGAGAAAACAGGTAGCAGCCTGTTGTCTCTGGTTAAAAACTAAGACTCTAAAGAGAAAGCAAATTGTATATAGTAGATAGTAGAACAGTATGATTAGAAAATCTGATAGACAGGGAAATCAAAGGAGGTAGACAGAGACTTGAGCATAACCTTCTTTTTAGTGAGAGTAAGAAAACGATCAGCCTTCTGGAGCTCAGCACTCAACATGAACATGTTCATTGGATTTCTTCTCTTTCTTACACCATGACTCAGATTGCAGAAGTTGGAGTGGGATTTAGCTGAATAGCCTTGAAGGTGTGTTGTCATGTAGAATGGCATTATGGACTAAATGACACCCTCCCCAAATTCATATGTTGAAGTTCTGACCCCCAACACCTCAGAATGTGACTATTTAGAAATAGGTCCTTTAAAGAGGTAATTAAGGTAAAATGAAGCCATTATGGGGGAATCTTAATCCAACACGACTGGTATCCTTATAAGAAGAGGTGATTAGGACACAACAGGTACATGAGAAAGACCATGTGAAGATGCAGGAAGAAGGAGACCATCTACACCAGGCCTGGGAAGAAATCAACCCTGCTGACACCTTGATCTTGGACTTTTAGCCTCCAGTACTGTGAGAAAATAAATTTTTGTTGTTTAACCCCCCTAATCTTTGTCACTTTGTTATGTCAGCCCTAGCAAGCTAATATCCTATGTCACACACAGGATAACTGAGTAAGGAAAGTGCAGCCAAAGGGTACATCACAAATTGGAAGCTTGGAATTCCTTCACTCCCTTTTTTTAAATCTAAGAATGTTCTCTTTCTAGAACATGCACCTGTACCCCTCAAGATCTCCTGGAATGTCAATCATATTTATATGGTGTTTTATTCTTCTTGCCTATCCGTAATAGTGTTGCAAGGGGAGTCATATATAAGACCAGTTGGTACATGGTTATTATATTTCTCATATTTTGCTATCAACCTAATATGTTTAATAAAGATTTTTTCTCTTTGCTTTATACTAAAATGTTTGAAACTATGGCTCAAATGGTCTGATTTACATTTAGGCTACATAGGGAATTCAATCTGAGGAACAGGGAACTCAAAATAGCTAGATAAACATCTTTCAGTACAGTAAGAGAGATCTGTGAATGCTGAGAGACACATCACATGAACTAAGTCTCAATGTACAGAAAAAAAGAAATAGTGATTTAAAATATTATACAAAATATGAGATAACAATCCCATGGACAGACATTCTGAATTATAAGCGTTGATTTTTCTGTCAATCTACTTTTAGGATAGGCAAAGGATTTTGTCTACTGAAAGTGAATGATATGCCTGGCAATGCATAGATAATTATACTCTATTTTCTATTTGCTTGTAAATATCAGTGCCTCATATAACATCACAGATATTACATTTTATCTAGATCTTTGCAAATATTACATAGCCCTGCTTTCCTGTGTCTTTTATTTAACAATTTGATCTATTTTTCTCCAAAATTTCTTCTTCAGGAGGGTATGACCCTCTATGCCGTGAGGATAGTGGAGTTTACATTGAATTGTACTATGACTGTGACCACAACAGATAATTGTGTATTGGGCTAGGGTTGTGTAGGATAGTATAAAAAGGGCCAGATGGAGGAATAGTGGACAAAATACAAGGGCAGCGTAGAAAGAGCATCGTACAATTCGATATGGTTTTGTACCCATGAATTTCTTTACTCTCAAATTTTAATAATTTGTCTTCATACTAATTCTATACAAGAATTCTCAAAAGGACCAGAGTTAAGTACTATGACATTTTCCTTAATTAATGCTGAGATATGAGAAATTTAAAATCCTTTTGTCATTACTACGTTTTTTTTCTCTTAGATTCTGGGAGTCTAAGAAGGGTCAGCCCAAGAAATTGTCAATAAAGCACTTGGAGTTGACAAGCCAGTGTAAACAGTTCTCTTGGACATAGCTGGTTAATTAACATCTCAGTAGGCTTCAGTAAAAAGGTCTAAGCGACTTCCTTGTAACAGAACGACTGGGATCAATTATAACCTGGTAGGTTCTGAGTTTGAAGAGAGACACACAAAAACCTTTGGTTTCAATTTAATTTGACTTTTCTAGATATAAACAAGAAGAACTAGTTTCAAAACAGTCTTTTACAGAAAAGAAAAAGTCTAATGGAGGTATTTTCTAAACTCAGGATATATTAAAATCAGTGAAGCTACACTGAAATAACAATTACAAAATACTTAATTGAACTTTTTTTTATGTGCTTCATGATCAAATTTCATTTTCAGTCTAGTTTCTCCATGATATATCTTAAGCTTTTTGTTTTCAAAAACAAGATAGCTTTATGAAATATAATTGACATAGAATAAGCTGAATGTACATGAAAGGTATAATTTGATAAGTTTGGACATGTCATATGACCCATATAACCATCACCACAATCAAGATAATGAACATATCCCTCACCCTCCAAATGTTTTCTGGTGCAGCTCTAAAATCTCTCTCTCCCTCCTTTACTTGCCTTTCCCTGAATTAGTCCTTCAACTTTGTTTAGCCTCAATGCTAAAAGCAGCTTAATGATGCAAAAGTGTACTGGTGGGAAATGCACTTTGGTCCTGTTTATAGTATTTGTGTGTCTGGGTACTTTAACCAAGTAATTGAATAGCTCTGTGACTTAGTCTCCCGAACTTTTGAATAAGGGAATTGAGTTAAAGTAATTAAATCTTTTCCTTCAGATAAAATGTTTCTCTGCTTCTCTGAGTCCAATATGGCCAAGGATGAAATGCCATCTGATCAGTGAAATTATCAGGAGTAAGTCTTTTAGGAGGGGAAGATATTTTTGGAAGGAATGTCTTGCTTCATCACTTTTTCAGTGAGCTCATGTTTATGTCCTACCATTCTACCCATCTACATGACTGGAACTGCCTGCCAAAATAAATCTTTCTTAAAGTGAGGGATAGAGTTTATAATGAACTAGAGAAGAGTTTGTCCAAGATTTCTACTCAAGGACTTTAAAAATGAGATTTCTTTCATTGCAAAAAATAGAATGAATATAGTGTCAAAGGAGAATATTTCAGGAATATTTCCTATTTCTCTGAAATTGATTTAATTTGAGCAGTAACAAGTATGTAATTAAAGAAGTCTGTGCCTTATCATGTTTGATATAAAGTTAATGAGTCTTTTACAACTCTGGTGATTTATTTAAAGGTTAACTCTGGAGTTATTATTATTATTATTATTTTTATTATTATTAAGTATCATTGTTAAGATTAAAGTTGTGGAAGTAAACTCTAGGTATTGAATGTTCAACTCAAAAAACCTTGTTATGAGAATATGTCAACTTTGACATATTCTCAATTAAATGGACAGTACATTAAGGGAGAGGTATCATAAAGGTAGACCCATTGAGTCAGTGAATTCTATCTGGATGACTGTCTATTGTAACCTTAAATTAGAAATGCAAGCAGCAATTCAATCACTGTTCTATTTAAAGACTTTCTTGTTTAAAAAACACCAATTTTGATTCAGCGTGAACTTCTAAAGTTACTGTGACATTGTTCGTAGTTACATTTTTAAAATAAAATTAACATGTTTAGGGTTGAACTAATGATTTTACTTTTGACAGAAAGAAAAAAAATGTTATTCATAGCAAGACAGCGTTAAATTATAAACAACCATTTGCATAAGAGGTAATTCATCAAACTGTATTATATTCAATTGGCATTATCTTATGTTAAGAATGGATGGTTTGCAATAAGACACAATGTTCCAGGCTAAGAAGTTGGTTTATTAAATGGGCAAGCCCAACCCAAGCCCCTGGAATTTCTGTTTATTTTCCATTGCTCTAGTTCTATCCCTCACTGCTAGGCCACCAAGTGACACTGTTAGTCACTTTCCTAAATAAAACACCTTATTGCAATAGAAACTACATTAGTTTCAACCATTAAAGTGAAGCAAAAATATTGCTTAAGAGTCTGTTTCAGAATCATATTTTAATTTTCTTTGTTTGGGTGTTTGTTAAAATGAAGAGTCAATTGTCTACCCAACCACTGAAGTTGTCAGGTAGTGTTTCATCAATTTCCGTTTTCACCTTCCAGTCACTTTCACATAATAACTTCTTACTATTACTTCTATTCCCATTAGAAAGCAATAATAAACACATTTTAAAAAATGATTTAGGCACATGAAAATCAGAAATTGATTCTAAAAGCGGATTTTTTTCAAATGTAAAATACATATATCCACCATCACCTCCCTAAAAATCCTCTGTGCTCAGGCGATTCTTCCCTCTCTCACCCTTAACTCTTGAGAACAACTAATCCTTTCACTGTCTCCATAGTTTTGCCTTTAACAGAATATTATATAGTTGGAATCATAAAGTATAAAGCCTTTTTGGATTGGCTTCTTTCACTTTGTAATATGAACTTAAATTTCCTTCATGTCTTTTTATGGCTTGATAGCTCATTTCTTTCTAATTCTGAATAATATTCCATTCTCTGGATGTACCAAAGTTTATTTATCCATTCACCCACTAGAGGACATCTTGGTTGATTCCAAGTTTGGGCAATTTTGACTAAAGCTACTACAAATATCTGTGTGCAACTTTTTGTGTGGGTATACATTTTCAATTCTTTTGGGTAAATACCAAGAAGCATGGTTGCTGGATTATATGGTAAGAATATGTTTAGTTTTGTAAGAAACTGCCAAACTATCTTCCAAGTATCTGTACCATTTTACATTCCAACCAGCAATGAATCAGAGTTCCTCTTGCTCTACATCCTTGCCAGCATTTGGTGTCGTCAATGTTTTGGATTCTCACCATTCTGTAGGTGTGTGGTGGTATCTCATTATTGTTTTAATTTTGAATTTTCTAATGACATGATATTGAATATATTTCCATATTTTTATTTGCAATATGCATCTCTTCTTTGGTGAGGTTTCTGTTCATGTGATTGACCCAGTTTTTAATGGAATTGTTTGTTTTCTTATTCTTGAGTTTTAGGAGTTTTTGTATAATAGTTCTTTATCAGATATGTATTTTGCAAACATTTTTTCCAAGTCTTTGGCTTGATTTCTCATTTTCTTGAAAATTTGTCATATTTTGATCCTAAAGTAATAGACTTGCACCAGTAGAAATATTGACTACATTGTTGAGAAATGTCATTCAGGAAATTCACTTGGCATCATGGAACTAACCTTATTGATATTTTCATGATGATATCTTTATTGTAAAATTCATTTTTAATTTAAAAATGATTGCTTTTAAAGTCTTTGAACCTATCATTGGTCAATGTATTTAGTGTGAAAACACAAAATCTTATTTTGCTATTTCTTGGCAATCAGCTTTAACAATCTATGTTTAATGGTTGTAATTTTTAATGTCATAATTTGCACTCTTTCACTGCTTCCTATTTGCAGTCTTGATTCAGTCTTGAATCAAGATAAAGAGGGACGTTATTTACTAACAATTCTCTGAAGCTATAATTATTATTGTGTTGGATTTCAGATACAACTTTTCTTACTCTCTCAACCAAACCATTATTGCTGTCCATGTTCATACGGCCGATGTTTCATAAAGTAGCTCTTCTAAGCTACATTATAAATGTCAAGGTCACTGTTAATCGTCTTAGTCAGCTCAGACTGCCATAATGTAGTACCGTAGACTGGGTGGCTTAAACAACAGACAGGTTTTTCTCACAGTTCTGGAGGCTGGGTGTTTGAATTCCAGGTGCCAACAAGGTCAGATTATGGTGAGAGCTCCATTCCTGTCTTGCAGATGGCTGCCTTTTTATTGTGTCCTCACATGGTGGAGACAGAGAACCACTGTCTCTCTCTCTCTTCTTCTTCTTATAAGGTCACAATCTAGCAGAGTAGGGCCCCACCCTTATGACCTCATTTAACATTCATTATCCTCAAAAACCTTATCTCCACATAGAGTTATAATGGGGTTTAGGGCTTCAACATAATAATTTTGTGGGGGACACAATTCAATTTATAGCATTAATCAAAAGAAAATGTCTTACATTTTGGCATGGGCATAGGTTTTTATATAAACAACAAAGTGCTTGAGGGCTCCCTTCTCATATACATCAAGGACTGACTCATACTCCAAGCTCAACACATTTATTAAATTGTAAATCTAGTGCACACATGTGTAAGTAGGTGCTTTCCACATTGCACGTCTCAGATATTCTGGCACAACAAAGAATGACTTCTATTAAAGCAATTTTTCAAAATGCTTGATCTACTTTTCTCTGAGCACATTGTCTTTAAGTCTTTTGTCTGGTTTGACATGCTTCTCAACATTAATACTAATTTTTGCAATGAGAACTGAAATGTTGAATGATGTCCTGTAGTTTAGGCTCTTTTCTGTGTTTAGTGACACATTTTATCAACTTTATAATGAAAATAACTACTTTGTGCTTATTGTGAAAAAAATAAGCTTATTAGGTCACTGTACAGTATTTGGAAATGTCATGAAGCTTCACGGGCCTTATGCCATTATTCAGCTACAAACAATATACAGGGAACTAGGGGTAAATGTGTCAGGAATTCAGTGACATTCAAATTATGGTTGTTTATAATGGTACTTCCTCTTTATCATTTCATTTTAGTTCTTTATAGAAAATTATCAAATTATAAATTCATTTGTCCTTTGACATCCAGTTACAGATCAGAATTTTACAATTATGGTGAAATTGTGTACATTTTTGCATGTATGATGTCTGGCTTATAGCATTTTACAGTTTTCATTTTAAAGCTTTACATATATGTGTGAAAAATGGAAAATTTCATATGCATAATAAGTAATACGTAAAATTAATTTCATTTTCAATAAAACATGTTCTACTTGTATTTAATTCATAATCTAGAAACGAGGATATAACATAACTCAATAAAACTAGCTAAAGTTCAAATATAACAAATCTAAAAATTTACATTAAAATATTGTGGAAATATTAGGTAAGACAGAGCACACCTGATAAAATTTATGTTGCCATGACCAACAGACTGACACAATCCTTGTAGTTCATGCACATCTTTAAAAATGTGATTATGTTTTTAGATAAGAATCTAAATGCTTTATTGAAAATGAAATTACCTTTATATTTTAAAGTTGTTACATTTGTATAAACAAAATGCTTTTATCACCTATTTGACTGAAACTATCAAACCACTTGCTGATCTGTGGAGAACTAGCAGTACTAACTGCGTGTCAATCACTTTCACATAGAGTGTTAAAAATTATCGGTCAAGTAGGTTTGTAGGTGAGTTGGAGAAGATCTATAAGAAGATGGTATTTTGAAGATATGGAAAACATAAGCCACATTACTCAAATTCTGCCATTTCTGAGTTCAAGAAAAGGCAATTTAAGAGGTTGTGAGACAAAGGTAACAATGTACAAGGATTTGATTTCTCAAGCCTATTGTTTTGGAAACTTAAGCTACTTCCTGAAAAAAATGTGGATTGAAAGAGAAAATATTGAAATATAAGAACTAGAAAAATGAAACAGCTATAGAGTGGAGTCATGATATAAAATATTGGTATATTGGGGACAAAAGGAGCAGATAATAGCATTTAGTTGCCAAAATAGAATTTGGAGTATAAAAATAAGTGTGAAGACAACAACATGAATGAAAAATATTTAAGCTAGAATCAATCATTAGATATCATTTCACATTGCAATATTAACCATTAGAGGCGTAGGTCTAAACTAAGTTCGCATACCTCAGTTATGTAACATGATATTTTTACATAGCTGATTGGGGAGCCAGTTGCTTTAGCAGAACACGACCTCCATCAACACTTTCTCCAGTTTGTTTAATTAGCAAATAATTATATCTTATATGATGTAATCTCAAAGCAAGTTTATTTTGTTTCCCACTTGACTCATTTGGGCTAGTAATTTCCTTGCTTCTAAGTAAAAGTTTAGGCAAGCATCGTGACTTTTATGGCTTTATGGGTCCTAAAACCCTGTCTCAATTTAAGAATTAGAATATGACGTCTTGTGATTGTCTAATCTTTGAGGCCTTTCCTCTTTTCCAGCTCAGGCCTCCTGGAGGTGAGAATTCTAGATGTTAAACCTGAATTGCCACTGTCATATAGTCTTTCTTTTACCTTTGGGAGTCTTTCTTCTGAAGTTCCCTTCACCTGGATGAATGCATTTCTTTTCTCCTCATCCTTTAGACAAGTGGAAATACACTTCAGCCTTTCTCTGCTGAGGTCTTGGTGCTCTCTGTTGGCCAGGACCTAAGGCAACATCTAGCTATGTCTCTTATGGTGGTCCTCATCTAGTTCCCAGAGAACATTTATGTCCCAGAAAACGCTTATGTTTCAGAAAACACTTGTGACAAGCTCTGGTTTTGCAGCCTGTCCAATTAAGTCACCTCTCCTTTAGCTTATCTATCAGACTCTTGTCGGCCATTCTTTTGTCATTTAGATTTTTTTATGAGGACCAAGACATTAGTCTACTCAGCTCCCAAATGCAGGGGATACATGTAAGGTTTACTGGTCATTATGGTAATTGTATTCTCCTGGCTTCTATTATTTAGAGACCCATCATCTTCATGGATGTTACCTTTTTCTTCATACTTCTAAGATCCACAGAGCAGAGAGTTTATTCCATTTCCTGGGTCCTTGCTAGGATGTTGAGTCCCTTGTCCTGAGAAAGTGCCCACAAATCAATAAATTCTGATGTATCCAATATATTCTGGCCTCCCTTGATAAAGTACCTTCAAAATCCAAGGCCAGGAGTGTTTATCAATTCTTGGTAGATGCTAGCTAATTCTTGCAATTCTTCAGGTGTATATTTCATTTCCTCCCTTATCAGGCTTAGTATATCTCTAGCCAGGTTTTGCTGGGGTTTAATGTTATTAGTGTGGCAGCCAGAAGAGGATGTGGGAATAGCTCCTGAGTGGGCAGCACCTGTTGTCTTGTGGGAAAAAGGCTTCTGCAATATCTCCTAGCACAGTGGAAGTGCTAGCTGTTACTAGGGAAAAGTGAGATACTTCTGCAAGCTTAGAGGGCCCAGGGGAGTTTCAGTGTCAACATCCTTTAGATATCCATCCAGATATACCTGTTCCATGTTCCAATATCCCAGATTTTCCTGACCAGGGATCTGAACTTTGCACATAAGAGACCTGACTTAGCAAGCATTCAAACCTCTCAGAAACTCTAGAACTCTAACAATTAGTTTTTCTGCCCGCTCCTCAAGCGTCTCTTCTTCCACTGTAAGAGATACTCTGGCTTTCATATTTAGCCACAAAACTGCTTGTTTAAAGCCTTCAATCATTATCCCTCTGCAATGAGTCAATACAACTTAACAATAACCATCCAACTTGGCTATGTTTGTAGGAAATGTCCCCCCAACATTTTTCAAGATTAGAGTCATTACACTTACTGCAGTATTCTCCTCCATTGGGACATTTTCCCAGCTCATTACTGGTCATTAAAGCTTTAGCAATTGAACAACCACATTGTGCCAGGGACTATCCCTGCCCCACTTACCAACCAGGACAGAAGTAACTTCACCTGCCAGGCAGTAGATGAGTCAGTCTCACCACCTGATACCATACTATTGCCATTAAGTTAGTTTGGGTTCTCCAAGAAACAGATGCCAAGATAGGATTGACGTGGAAGGAATTCATTAAGAGAGATGCCTGGGAGATGATGTGGGGAGGGAATCAGAGAAGGCTGGGAGAGCTTTGAAACTGCAATGAAAACCTGACCCCTACTGAGGAAGAGAGGAAGGAAGGTAAGTTGGAAGGGTTCTAGACTGCAGTGCCATCTGAGGAGGGTTCAGCAAGGCTGCTGGGGAATTCTCAAGTCGAAGGTAGCCATCAGAGGAGTTTCATATCTACCAGGAATGAGGCTAGCTGTAGTATCCTCACCATGCTCAGCCTTCGCCTAGGAGTCACACGATGGATTGCAGCATGCAGCAGGTGGGGCCCTTAGTTTTGCTCCTGAAGTTAGAGGTTGCAGTGTTCATGCTCATGACTTCCACACTACGCTGGGATGAAGAGACGGAAGCCTCAGCCTTTTGCGTCACCTTGGCAATGGGCAAATTAAGACTTCTCAGACACCAAAAATCCTCTTCATAAATGTTCTCTTAACCACCACCCCCACCCACCCCTGCCCACAAATAGTTTATATCCTTAATATCTATGATGGAGTTATTTTACTATTTCCCTTTATCAGCTTTAAAACCTCAATATCGTGGTATCATTTTGAAAATTTATATTTTGCCTTTATGCCCTGATTGAAATGGAGACAAAAAGAGCACCGTTGTAACAGGCTGTGAGGTTTTCATGGATTAATATGGAAAAAGGCTGGTTGGTTACTGGGTGAAAGGATTTCATTTTGGTGGTAGGAGGGAAGTAAAATGGGATGGATAAGAAACTATGGAGTCTCCGCAATCCAGGACTGGTCATATGGTTGGAGGAAATAAGTATTTTCTTTTTTAAATGAGAGAATTGGTGAAATTCTTGGCAAGTAATAATGTCTAGAATATGAGCTCGTAAGAGTGTCCAGAGAGATTGTGAACCCCTGGGTACAATATGGGTCCAAGTGGCAAGGCATGGCTCATACTTAGGGAGGAGGCTATTCTACCTACCTCTGGGTGGGAATGACAAATGTGTTGGGAGCACACATGGAAAATCTCCCTTAGGATGGCGAAAGCTCTTTGTCATCATGGGCAATGACAGTGGTTAAGCTTGTCAAGTGCTTTACAGTGTAGAAATGGGATTCTAGGTGATGCATTGCATTGACTGTATCCAATAAATAATTTTGAGGTTCAGTTTTAGGTATTCCCAGAAATAACTAAGCTGAATTTCTCATGAGACTAATTTCTGATAGTCAAAATATTGAGGCTTGTAGTGTGTCAGTCAGTTTTGCGTAAAACAGGAATCACTCTATATATTCTGATTATGAAGGACTTTAATACAGGAAATTAAAGGTTTATGCAATCACTGCTGGCTGTCAGGTGAAGGCTGGGCCAACTTCTAGAGGCTACCACATTCCTTGGCTTGTGGCCCCGTGACTTAATCTTCAAAGCCAGTTATAGTGGGTCAAGTCTCTCTCACACTTTGAATCTCTCCTCTGTTTTATCTTTCTGACTCAGGCAGGCAAAGCCTCTCTACCTCAAAGGACTCAAGTGATCAGGTTAAGCCCATCAGGATAAACAAGCATAAGACGTCAAGGTCCAGTTACCTCAACACAGCTACAAAGTCCTTTTTGCATGGAATGCAATACATTCACACTTCCTGGAGATTACCGTGTTTCCCTGAAAATAAGACCAGGCCTTATATTAATTTTTGCTCCAAAAGACGCATTAGGGCTTATGTTCAGGGGATGTCATACTGAAAAATCATGCTAGGGCTTATTTCCCGGTGAGGTCTTATTTTCAGGGAAACATCTTTGAGTGACCATCTTTAGTGCTGATCACACTACGAAAATAGCTTTTAAAGAAAAAAGGATAACGAAGGTAATAATTAAATTTAAATGTTCAGATTGTTAATATTAACTGTAAATACCTTTCATTATGTGAAGTTAAAATATTTACTCTTAATGATAAGAAATTCAACATTCTAAAAAGGGCTGTCTTTGAGTTCTGCGATTTGTGAAAATGTAATGCAAGCTAATTGAGTTTTTTGTTTTTTTCCAAAAATGATCCTCAGAGGAGAGAACCTCAGAAACATGTTTCTACTCTTTTTATTAGAAAACATGAATTCCAAGTAAAAATTATAAGTACTTAATTGATATAATACTTACATTGGTGCAATACTTTGTGTTTCAGAAATCATTTTATCTTAAATAGACCATCTTGCTGGTCTGGAACTAATTGAAATAAAATAGAAGAGTGACAACTTGCCTAAAACAATGATTATTAAGATGTTCTTTCCAATGCTTGATATCTTGAGAAGGAATGTACACCTAATTACATTGAACTTTTACGTTAAAATCTTTCCTTGAGGTTTTGGCTGTATTGGCTCTTGAGTTGAGTATGTGTCTAGAAAGCCCTCCACTGACATTCTTTAAGGGTAACATAAAGCTATTCTTTCCAAAGTCTGGACAGAGAGAGATGTAGTGCAGAGTGAAGGACGTGGACTTAGATGGAAAAATGTCCAGAAATCTGAGAATCTGACGTAGAAGCCTACAGAGTTTTACCCTAATGCAGATTGAGAATGGGGTCAAGGTCTCTTGACCTTCTCTATGTGGGAGGCAGTATAGGTTCTTTCTCAGATGAGGCCGTAAAATAGCCCAGTGCTGAATCTTAGACAATGTGAGTGAGTGTATAAGTTTATGGGGAGAATGAGTGGAAGAGGACGGTCCATTGGAGCACATGTGAGGGAGATGAAGTGGATCATGGTTAAGGAGAAAAGATAAGGGAAATATGATGATTAACTACAAGAGAATATGGAGCCTGGAGGAAAGAATGTGGGGCCCACAGAGGCCCCCATGGTGTTAGTTGTGTCCTGCTCTCTTTGAATGTGTACCTGTACAGAAAAGAGGCTTGTTTTAAGTTTACATTTTTGAAAATGATAAAAATACCTTCAAAATATGTCTGCATATATTCAGTAACTAAATAATAAGTATGGTTCCTGAAATGAAGGATAGATATAGGCCTTTGGGTGCTGAAGAGGTCATTTCTGGAAGCACATTAGAGTGATGACCAATATGAGCAACACCGTTTAGGTGATGGGTACTTCAACATATGATTTGAAATCTTTGTACAAATCCTGACTGTTAGTAAATGGAAACTCTGAGGAGTAAAGCAATATTATGAGTAGTATTATATGTAGGCTCTGGTATTAGATTGTCTGGGTTTGAATTCCGCCTCTTCCCATTACTTCCTACGTGGCATAGCGTGAGTTCTTCAATCTCTCCCTATGTCAGTGTTTTGATCTATACAACGAAGATTATAATAGTCCCTAGCTCAGGGTTCTTATGAAAATGAAATCACATTGTACATGTAAAATGGTTAGCACATTGTCTGGCACAGAATAAGTACTATATAAATCTTAGCTACTGGTATTATTATTATTATTATTATTAATTAGAGAAAGAGGATAAATGGAGGAAAGTCACGATGTGACTGGCTCACGGTGTGACTGGCAGGGAGCCCCGTCTCTTTCAATTGGAGCTTCCCTTAATGACATTTGGGTTGAAATGTTTCATGTCCTCTTTTCTACTGCTGTTGGGATAAAATCCTCATTCTATAATAAGATGTTTAGGTTTACTTTTTTTTTTTTTTTAAGATTTTATTGGGGAAGGGGAACAGGACTTTATTGGGGAACAATGGTCAAATTGTTGTCCTTTCAATCTTAGTTGTGGAGGGTTCTGTTCAGCTTCAAGTTGTTGTTCTTTCAGTCATCCGGGAGCTCAGCGGCAGCTCAGCTCAAGGTGCCGTGTTCAATTTTAGTTGCAGGGGGCAGAGCCCACCATCCCTTGCGGGACTCGAGGAATTGAACTGGCAACCTTGTGGTTGAGAGCCCACTGGCCCATGTGGGAATCGAACCGGCAGCCTTCGGAGTTAGGAGCACGGAGCTCTAACCGCCTGAGCCACCGGGCCGGCCCCGTTTAGGTTTACTTTTAATGAGGCTTCAACAATCCCCTTCACTCATCACATACTTTAACTACTCTGGTCTACTTGATAATTCTTAAACATAAAGTTCACATCTCTGTATCTTTGGTCATTTTTTCCCTTTGTTGGAATATTCTGTCCTGTCCCTTTATATATCTGGAAAACTGTTACCTATCTTGTAAGGCATAGCTGTCTTAGAAGTTGTTTGGATGCAGTCATGGAGTCTCCCTTATGCTAGACAGTCTGGAAACTGTGAATGTAATGGGAGGACACACAGGCTATCAAAAAGAACCTCAGGGCAAGAAGTGCAGCCGAGTCTCAGGAGGACTGGAGTTAGAAATTGGAAATGGCCCAGAATCAAAACTCTTTTCCTCTCTCTCTCCCTCTCTGAAGCTACATGCCATTTCCTCTCTTCCCTATGAAATGTGCTTCATACTTTTCTGTCTCAGAGATTGGGCTCTATTTTCTTTAATGTGCATGGTGGAAAATAGCTACCACAGGTTACATGCCCTTTCAGTTTAACGGATAACATAATAGGCTAAAATGTCTATTTCCCACTTACAAATTTCTTGGAAAGACAGACCAATTACTTTAGCTTGGTCCAGGGTTCTACTCCTATAGGACCAACGCTGCTATATAGGAGAGGCAGGGCTCTTTACTCAAACATGTCTTCAGGGGCCCTGCATTAATCTTCTCTTAAAGCATATTCAGACTCCTGCTAAGTAGGACTCATTACTCCCCTTTGTGATCCCGTGGAGCTTATCAGATGATAACGTTGTCAATTATGCAGCACACACATAAATATCCTCATTAGAGTGTGAACTCCTCAAAGATTAGTGGGTTGTCTAATTTATCATATTTCCAGTTCTTAGTAGTGGTATAGCCCTTAAAGAGCTCCGTATAATAGGGGAAAACCAAGAACAATACAAATTTCAATACAAGGAAATACTTGATATAAGAGACCAGCATTATAGGAGTTCAGGGGACTAGAGATCATTGTTAATAGGAAGTGATGGAGCAGTTTTCATGGAGACAGCAATTGACTTGTAACTTGAAAAATATGTAGATTGTGTGTGCCAGGTATATAGTTGAGAGGAAGGCATTTCTAGCCTTGAGAAAAACATGAGTGAAATTGTGAAAGTAGGAAAATAGTTAAGATGTGCACATGGAAATGTAAACTGAAATTCAGTAAAATTTTGTGGTTATTTAGGATCTGTAGAAGGAATGAATGCGAGATGAGGTGAAAAATACAATTAACATAAATTTTAAAAGCTTGCACTAAAATAAAAACATTTTGTTGGGTTTTTTTGCAGCGTATTTTACAAGAAGAAACTCAAGTAAAAAGATACATTAAAATGGTTGCTTCTGGAATGGGAGACAAGCATAAAAGTACAGTATGAGGATAAAAGGAAATACATATGTAGTTAGGAAGTTAAAGTTGTATTACTTTGTTTTCCTTTTTGCCTAGAACATATTTTATAACATCCTCTTTATAGGAAAAATTCACTAATAAATAGCATTCAATGAATTGTCAGATCAAAGATTTGTATTTTAGTCTCATCTGTGTGGAAATAAAGACCATCCAAATGAGAACAAAGTCTATTTATTTTGAGCTCGTTGTATCAAGAGAGTCAGCTACTGTAACTTGAGTTTAGCAGTGACTCAAAGGCAGATAGAGGGAAGCTTTACAGTGAAACAACAGGGAAGGCTTCAGGTCTGCCCTGACTTGAGGGTGTTGGTTATGGGTAATGTGTTGGTTAACAGCATCATATTAACTGGAGGTGGAGCATCTTATTAGATTGGTTTGTAGAACATATTTGATCTTCTCTCCGTGGCCCTAAACTGGAATCAAGGGCAAAAAATTGGGGAGGCTGCCAGTTATTAATCAAGTCCTGGTTTTTTGGGCTGCTTGTTACAAGGATTATTATTTGGTTTTTGGACTATTTGCTAGACACAGTAGTCTGACTTGCCACAAATCTGACCTGTAGATAGCAGGTTAACTTTCTGGGCTGGTTACTACAGATTGTGGATCAGAGTTCTGTTTTTATATGTGGTCTGGCCATTGTCCATTTGCAGTCTCTCATTGGCAAGAATAATACTACGTGCTTGCATATTCCGTCTCTCCTTTGCAAGGATAATATTAAATCCGTGAGGATAATACTAAATGCAAAATAGTTCTTTTTTTCTATACAGGTACATTATCAAACACTACAACAGCTCTCAGTTATTAAAAACATGTTGAACAAATTCAATATGCATATAGTTATAAATGAGAAAAACAAAAACACTTTACATACTATCCCCAAATATTCCTAGGCCTAAAAATTTATGGGCATAATAGTATCACGCTGGTAGTAACAATGCTTATTTAATTGGTTTTTGTTCTCATACTCTTCTAAAGTAATTTTGTTGTTGTTGTCCTGGTGTTTTAATGTTAGATAAATTACTTAGAAGCTCCTGCTTGGTGCCATTTTTAACTCTCCGTCTTCCCCTCCCCAAAAACGCAAGGCCATTTTTTAAATTGTTTTAAGTTTTCCTTGCTTGGTTCTTTCTCTCTTTTCACAGGAAACTCTTTGTTTCCTATCTTTAAAAGATTTCTAAAAGGTCTTTCTCTTTATTTAGTTGGTTATACCCAGGCAAGTATGTATCCCATTTCATTCTGAAGTTGGAACCTGCACTGTATATATAAATAAAACATATATGATGAAGTCAGTGTGACTGAAATGGAATTATTTTGCTTTTGTCACTGGATAATCATCCAGTAAGTGTGCTCACCTGGCCTGTGCAACATTTGATGCTTTTGACAACTCTCTTTCTTGAAGCATTTTGACTTTGATTTCCAGAATAACATATCCTTTTGGCTTTCTTCTTAGGTGTCTGTTTCATTTCATCATCCTGAACAGATTACCCAGTTTTTGTTCTTTCCTATGTCATCTGTGGTTTTCAAGGTTCTGTTTCTCAGAAGTCTTCGCCTCCTTAATCCACACTCCCTAATAGATCTATTCACTACTGAGAGTATCGATTATTTATTTGCCAATCCCAAACATGTATCTCTTATAGGTTACAAACCTGTATCCACATTGGATGTACTTCTTTGAGGTTGGAGTAATGTACTAATTGTCTTTTATTTTTTTGGTTTTCACGTGGGAAAGGGAAGACTTAAGGATTCATGTGGAGATGAACATAAAACACTGACTTTTAGATTAGAGCTTTCTGGTAATTTCTAAACTAAAAAATGTAGC
The DNA here is from genome assembly GCF_057876585.1 of Rhinolophus sinicus. Classification (NCBI taxonomy): domain Eukaryota; kingdom Metazoa; phylum Chordata; class Mammalia; order Chiroptera; family Rhinolophidae; genus Rhinolophus; species Rhinolophus sinicus. The sequence goes on along the minus strand of NC_142501.1, from coordinate 44,257,310 downwards.
AAAGCTCCCATTCATTTTTTCATTCTCCTACCAACCTTACTTCACACACACACACACACACACACACACACACACACACACCACACACACACACAACTTTCTGCCTTCAGGGTACAATGGAAAACTGTGACCTGTCTTATATTCAGTGATTCAGAGAAGTAGAGAGAAAAGAGAGAAATCTTTACTAAATTCTGATTTTTTTAAATCCCACTCTATTATTTTAACCAAATAGATGTCAAACCCTCTCTGACTTGGCAAACAGATAAGTAAGTTGTTTCTTCACACAAAGGGCAGATGTTTGAGGAAGGTGAAGTGAGTTGACAGAATAGTATTTCTCTGATACTAACCTATCTCTCAGGGAAATACAAGAAAGAATTAGGTTTCTACCAGCAGTCTCCAATTGGATGTTCTAAAGAAACTTCAAATTTAACACACAACACCATAACCTTTCATTTACTGTCTCACCTCAGCCTGCTTCTCCTCTTGGTTTCACTGACTCAGTGAACACCAACCCCTTCCAGTTATGTAACTGAAAATGGAGGAAAGACAGAAATATGCCATTCATGTTTTTCCTACATATTTTCCAAGAAGTATTAAAGTATTAAAAATAGAAAGGGAAAAATGTACATTCTTCTTGACAACAATATCCCTTTTACAACTAATCTTCTACTTTTCATAATGCTGGTGGAACTTTGTGGCTGTCATCAATCACTTGATGGGATTAGTCATAAATTTGCATTGTGGTATCTGATACCTGTGCCTCTAAATCCTATAATCTTATTCCTGGCTTGCTATTTTTCAGAATTTCATTTTCCCAGCTGACCTATAATAACCTCTTCATAGCGAATAGTTTACAATATACAGGAATGCTCAAAGGAATGTGTAGAATGCGTACATTCCTTTGAACCTCGTGAAATAGATGGGTGATATCACAAGGAAGAGAATATTTGTAAGCCTGAGTCCTACTTTAAATGCCAGCTTCCTGTTGCAGACCAAATATGAAAATAGTTACTCTAAAAGTTAGTATGACCTCTTTATACATATAAAAGAATCATGTTCTCTAGGAATTATAATTCTTAGAATTGCAAAGAACACAACAACACATTTCACAGAAATGCACTAGATTTTGTCGCTTATTTTCCTTCTTATCCTGGATGAAAATGTATTTCAAAATTTACTCCTGTAAAGTACATGCTCTTAATATTTGATTTTGTGCATATACAGAAGATGGTTTAGACTTTTCTCATCAAAATCATTTTCTTTAAAATGTCTGAATTATTATAAATTAAGAATAATAATACCTGTAATAGGTTGGGCCTTTTTCTAATAGTACTACTGAAAATGTGTGATTATAAAATAGTACCAATATATAAGGTCTCACATTTTTTGTTTGCTACAGGAATGACTTTTTTCCCCCACTACTTTGTTTTGAATGTAAGGGACTGAGAACCAAAGAATCTTTGTAGTGATAGTAGCTACCATATACTATGTGCCAGACATTGTGCTATGTACTTCATCCATAAGTTCATTTAACTCTATGCAGTAATAGGTACTACAGGTGTATAGTTCTTATCCTGAAATCTTTGGGTCCAGGTGTGTTTTGAAAATTAGAGATTTTCAAGTTTCACAAAGATAATAGACTGTATATACTGTAGACTATGTAATACCTACAGATGGGTCCAGGTAGCACTCCGTAATCAAACACATTAACATTTCAATAGAGAAATTTGTAGATGTTCACATTGCATGGGAAGATACGACCATAAATAACCCATATCAGCTCAGATTTGTCCTTGTTGCCAGGTGAGTTTGCTCCAAACTTAAACCTTGAAAAGCTTGGATTTTGTAATTGTGCATAAGGGATTGGTGACTCATATTCTTACCTGCATTATCCTGATGAAGAAATTGAGGTATAGAGTTATTTTATAGTTTGCCCAAAATCTTATTGAAAAGCTAGAAATTGCACTCAGGCAGTTCTGCTTCAGAATCTTTTAAACGTGTGATCTACCACCATCCTTTGAAGCTAGATAATAAAGAGAAGACAATTTCCCTTCCTCAGCAGTGCAAGAAGTTTGTCATTGTGTCCCTACAGATGAATTCGCCTAATACTATGTAATTCACTACCTTGAAAGAACCCATTGTTCTTTCTAATATGGAAATGAGATCTAACTTCTCCATAACCTCCATTTACTGTTTGTCGTTTTACCTTGAGAAGCAACAGATGATAAAGCCACTCCTACACAACAGTATTTCAAATATTTAAGGATGGTTCTTACCATTTTCCTTTATTTTTCCCTTTGTTTCTTTAAATACTCCTAATTCATTAATACATTACCATCTTTCCATTTCCATATAACAAGTCTAAATGTCCTCCTGACAAGTACCCTGTTTTTATTAATGTCCCTTTAAAAGGTAAATTGACAAGAAGAGAAGTGAGTAATCTGACCTGGCTTTTAAAGTAGAGTACAATGGATATTTATTCCTCTGATAAGAACACCATTCTCATATTGTTGAAAACTAACTAATGTGTTAATTTTTGTACTATCTGTATTCTGCTATTGACATATTACATCTGTGGTTAACTAATACCTGTATAACTTTATTACTTTAGTTGCAAACAAGCATAATTATCCTCATTTACTTAAGCATTGACTTATGCTTGCAAACAAGCATAATTATCCTCATTTGAACTTTTTAAAAACCCAAATCCAGTATTATATATTCATTGTAGTCATATTTAACAGTTTTCAACTCTGCCAGGATAATTTAGATTTAGAATCTGTTATCTATTAGATATCCTTTTGGCTTTATGGCATGTAGATATCTGTTTAGTATCTTATCAGAGATTCCATCTTTGATCACACTTTATAAACTTGCACCCTCTCACCTTCACATTCTACTACCTTAAAAAAATTATCATTTGACATTCTATATACATGATCAATTCTATATGCAGTTTGCTTACTTATTTGTTCTCTGTCTTTCTGAAATGAAAAGGGAGAACAGTCTTTGTTTTGTTCACTGATACACCCCTAAGCCCTATGACAATTCTTGACACTTGTACATATTGAATAGATATTGTAACTAAATTGAATGTTAGGGTGCATTTAATATTTTCATCAGAGCATTGATGAAAAACTGTTATACAGCAGATGGCCAAAGATCGAATCTTATAAGCAGATCACTGAATATCTCGTTAAGTTTGGTACACAGCCATTAATAAACAACTTCAGTGTTTGGCATCATTTTAAATCAAAACACCTATAACATTTTTAATTTCTATTTTGTTGTAGTGATGATATATTTCTTTCTGACCTTTCCCTAATCAACGAAGAAAGTAATTCTATCTAAATAAAAGTATTTTACTACAAATTACTTTGAATAAGAAACAGTGCTTCTTGAAGGTCACTTCATTTTTCTCATACTAACAAACAAATCATTTATAAAATAGTTGATTCTATAATTTTACCCAAATCAACACCACTCTGTCATTTCTAGTAGTTACTTCTTCCTTGCTTTTAGAAATTGGAAAATTTGCCAGTCACCATCTGCAGTTCTTCTCTTAACATACGTGATTTTTTTTAAACTATAAATGTTCCCAGATGGTATGTAAATGTTCTTTTTCCAGTCTGTTACAAAATTAACCAAGATCCAGATACTTGAACACATTCAAACTGTCTGGTCCTTCTCGTTATATTATTACCTGTAATGAACTGATGTTGCTTTTTCCCATTGTTTCTTTTCTCTTTCCAATTCTAAGCCTATTCAAATCTAGAGAAGGCACATTTGGGAATGTGTCTTTTTCTGTAACCTGTTAATACTATGTCAGCCTCATCAATCAATAGCTCACCCCTTCTTCTTCATTGACTTTTACATACTAACGATAATAATAACTAACATTTAAGAAGATTTACTTGTGTCATGTATTTTTTATATTAATTCTTACTTAATCCATAAAACGATCCCAAGAGATTGGTATTCCTATTATCCTTATTCTCAGAAGTAGGGAATGTTGCAACATATTCAATTCACACAGATCAATGGGGGCCAGGACAATGGCTGCCATTAGGAAGTTAATGATAGAACCAGTATTCAATTAACTGGCTCTTAATTAGCTGATCCAAGTTCTGATCACTGGACCAGTCAAAACCCCATTATTACCAGTTCTGTAGTCTAGTTTGGCAGTCAACCTAATTTCACTTTATTTCACAAGATAAACTGTAATAAACATAGCAACAGAGTGAAAAGAATTTGCTTTTGTGGAAGACAGACATATTTGCTATTAACTGGTTTTGTATTTTAATCTAGTCAATAAAAACATAAAGTGTCCTTCTTTAATGGTAGCTACTGGAAGCATTTGAAAAAATAAACAAACAAACAAAAACGGACATCATTCATCATAACCTTCTATTAAAAAATAAACCAAAGCCTTTCTTCTCAAGAAATTTGCATTTAAGTTTAAAAGGGTAAGTGTAAAAAGCCTTTGCTAAATGCAAAGTCACATTTGGTGACATGATGAGAACTGATTAAATGCATTTTCTACCTCAAATGTCCTTAGAACATTTAGCGTTTTTATTCCCTTGATTTGAAGTTTTCAGGGTATAGGCTCCTTTTCTCTTTTCTGATCTTTTCAAATCATATTGGTAAGATTTATTGAAAAAAAAATCAGAAAGTTAATCCGGTTAATAGACTACCCTACTACAAGAAAGCCTATTTACATGTGTGTTTTCTCTAAGGCAAAAACCTAAATGGTAGAGTAAGAGGACCTATCACGAGAACAAAGGACTGACCCATAGATACGACCAACCTTACCTAGAAGTAATGTAAATTCATGGGTTCATGAAATATTTTGAGGTCAAACAAAAGCTTTCTCCCCATAAAAATTGTATTAATTCTGGTCTATCAGTGCTTGAGTTATTAATTTCTGATTCTTAAGGAATTTTGTGCCTTAGAAAGCAACACTGTGACATGAGAGGTAGCCCCTTAGAACTTTTATACCTTAGTGGAGAATGGTTGATCAGCTATCAGAGAATAGCATCTTAGAAAAAACACAGGCATCTTACCAAAGAAGGGTAGTTTTAATGGGCCTGCAAACATCTTTAACTGCTGCAGGGAGGGCAGGGGGCATGGGGGCGGGGGGAATATTAGGGATATATTTTTCTAGGTTAATTTCTTTATCTGTCAGGGAACTTTCTCATTGAAAGGACTGTGTTTGCTCCTGCACACATTATTAACACTCAGTAATTAATATTCATGTTATTTATAAGTAGATTTTCTTGTCAATTGGTTACTATTACCATTTAATAAAGAGAATGGAAAGTAGAGACTGTTGGGTTTGGACAAAATTTCTCAAATTTGAGCTTTTTTTTTCTGCTTCATAATCCACTTTGAGATGCAGTTGTCTCAGTTAGTACTTAGTTTTACATTAGGCTTCAAGCCTAGCCTAAGTTAAGACTAATTTAATTTATTCCTTTTGTGTAAGGAAAACTACTTTTCTTGATTTTCCTTTCTGGACAACAGAATCTTGGTTAGAAAGTTGGTTAGAGTTTATTTAGCTAAAACCAATAAGAAAGGTTTTGATAACTGGGGACTTTATTAAGACAGTAAAAGGCATATTTAATTATGACTAAATCTATGTTATTTTATAGTTAACTATAATCATATACAACAAACTACTTTATTATCATGTGTTTTCTGATATTAATGGTAACTTCTCTTCCTTAGAAACTGTGAAGCTTCTTTGCCAAGGAGTGGCTAAAGTATGTCTACTCTGATCCAGTTTTAATTTTCCTTTTCCTTTTTTTTAAACATCCACGTTCTGCTTTTTCTTTTACTGTGTTTCCCCGAAAATAAAACCAGGTCTTATTTTAAGTTTTGCTCCAAAAGACACATTAGGGCTTATGTTCAGGGGATGTCCTCCTGAAAAATCATGCTAGGGCTTATTTTCTGGTTAGGTCTTATTTTCGGAGAAACAGGGTATATGCGATTTACTCTAATCACCTTCCTGTGGTATTAGAGATAATCACTTCTTTGTTATTATCAATTTAAAAGTTATCATTCTCTTTCCCTGAAATTGCTCAAAGGTTTAAATGTAAAATTTGAAACAGAATTTCACAAACTGGATTTGTTTTTAAAATAAATCTTTTCCCCCTTTACTATAAAAGGGGTACATATTTATTATAAACATTTTGATAAAGAGAAGGCAATCAGACATTAGTCTACTATACTGTATATATCTTTCAGATTATTAATGCATCTTCTTGTACATAAAAACTTAAAGCGACTGTACATTCTGTTCTGTACCCTTTGTTTTTCACTGATTATATCATGAGTCTCTTTCTGTTTCAATAAACATACTTCCATGACATGTTGAATGGGCATTTTGAAACTCATTTAAATAACACTATTTTTTAACATAATTTACTTTCATTTTTTCCTATTATAAATAACTGTGGTAATTATCTTTGCAATTAAATATTTGGGCACATACTTAATGACTTCCTAGAAATGGATTTGCTGGATGAAAAGAAAAACACATTTTAAGGCTTTTCATAGGCATTGCTCTATTGTCCGCTATAGTTTAAAACATCACTGCAATTGTCTATTTTTGGATCTGTGAAAGTTTTTAATCAAAGTATTCTGATCAGAGCTGGTAGTTTTCTCTTGCATGGCAGTGTGGGGAGTTTCATAAGCTCCTATCTTTCTGGCTGGAAACAGTAAAAATTTATTTAAAATAATACCCTCTGAGTAGAGCAAGGACTCTGTTAATACAGGAAGCCACAACACAGAGAATGTGCTGTTAAACACTTCACAATAATTTATGTGGGCAAAGTCTGTGCAATTCAGAATTCAGTTCATGACCCACATTCCCATAACTTCTTTAGTATCTGGAGGTACAGGAGGCTTCCAGTCTTCCGGTCATTTTCAAAAGGTCCCACTTGACTGAGTTTCTCAATCTCATATTTTACTTCTAAGGTGCTCTGTTTTCTCTGCTCCACAAAGATCCAAATGTGGAACTCACCCCACTTTGCTCCTATTTAAATATGTAATCACCTATTTACTTTTTCGGCAGACATTTACTGAGTACCTAATATGTGGCAACACTGATTCTAGGTGCTAGGAATATGGCAGTTAACAAAAAAGGATAAGAAACCCCTGCTGAGTTGGAGCTTACATCCCAGTGGGGAAAGATAGATAATATAACAGAAAATAAGTAAAACATATCATGTATCAGGTACTGATAAGGATTATGTATTAGTGTTCCAGGGCTGTCATAACAAATTACACAAATCTGGTAGTTTAAAACAACAGACATTTATTCTCTCATAGTTTTGGAGGCCAGAAGTCCAAAATCAAGGCTCCCTCGGAAGTCTCTAAGGGAGAAGCGTGGCTTCTTCCAGCTTCTGCTGGCTCCAGACATTCATCACTTTGTGGCAGCATAACTCCAGTCTCTGCCTCCCTCTTCACATCATCTACTCCTAGTTCTGTGTCTCAAATCTCCTTCTGCCTTTCTTTTATAAGGACAACAGACATTGAATTAGGGCTCCTCTTAAATCCAGGATCATATCATCTCAGCATCCTTAACTAATTACATCGGCAAGTCCCTTTGCCCAAAGAAGATCATATTCACAGGTTTCAGACAGACTTACCTTTTGGAGGCTAACGTTTAACTCACTACAGGAGGCAGGGAAAGAGTGTGAGTATATGGAGGGATCAATTTTAAATGGAATGAGAGGCCTCAATGAGAAGATAACTTTTGTTTAACAAACTGAAAGAGATAAACAGCAAATCATGTGGATGGATATCTTTGCATGAGCATTCCTCACAGAGGGAACAGCAAGAGAAAATACCCAGAAGCTAGAGGGTTTCTGGTATGTTTAAAAGCAAGGAGGCCTGTAACTTCATCGTCTCTCTATTGAAGATTCCCAGATACTGAAATGATGATGATAACAAATACCTATATATTGTTCCTCTTTTAATTGGCAGTATATTCCAATTGTCTCTATCTTGTACGTCAAATCATATCTCAGCATCATTTGCGTGCCCAAAGCCTGAACAATAGACCATCTTCTCTAGATCTCATTTTTTTTCTCCTCACCTTTTTTTGGCAAACAACTGAGTACTAGAGATTTGTTTCTCTGCTGATGTGAGTTATGGTTTTAACCAACAGTAATTTAGTTTTAAATATAAATTTTTCTTTATGTTTAAATACTGAAAAATATTAAAAATGCATTTTCTGAACTTCCCCTGTTTTCATGTCATCACCTTGCATTTTTGCAGCTTGATTCCTCAGCTTCTCAAATCCTAGTGTTCTTTAAGACATGCTTTCTTGATTTCAGATCTCTTCCAATTCCCTTGACTTATTTTGTATACAACCCAGTATGCCACCCAGCCTCTGCCATCACCATTGCTGCATTCAATCCCCCACTTCTTGTCATGTGTATTTATTTGAATCCCATTGTCATTTCACCTATGCTCCCCAGTTACTCTTGATTACAGCTTTGACCTACTCTTTTTCCCTATTTTACAGGGCCATATTACTTTCTGTGGTGCCATGGGAATTTAGAAAAAAGAATATTGTTCGGTTTCTCACCTGAAATCTCTTTAGACTGAACCTACTTCCCTCCTTCCCCAAAGTCAACCAGTCCTCTACTAGGAGATATATACAAACAGTAGGTTTTGAGCACTTACAGTTCACATATCTTTGACTTTGGTATTCAGAGACTGTCTTGGTAAACGCATTTTTTTTTTTTTTTTGTATCCCAAGTTCACAGTGACTGAGATTCTGCCTCATTCCTTTTGTTTCCACTAACCATGTTTTCTGCCTGCTATCTCATATATGCCTAGTAGCTTTCACCTCAAATAGCCTCATTCTCCATTCCTGATGACCTTATCCTGCTGCTATAATTCTTTGATAATGATTAGCTAGCCTCCTAGAGGGACCTATGCTGATTTCCTACCACCTGGACTTTTGGTCATTATGTGCCCTATTTCTACTTGAATAGGCCGCTTGATTTTTCATCTCCGTCCAGATCTCTTGTATTACCATTCCCGGAGGCCTTTGTTTCTGGTTTCCTTAGATTCATCCCTAGGATAACACAACCCCCTCCTTGCTGACGTGTTTCGAATCCCCCTCTCCTTTCATTCTCTGATGTATCTATTCAGTATCCAGTTCTTAGTGCAGATATCTACTAAATTTCTATATTTCATCTTTGTTTCTTCAATATTTCTTGCTTAACTGACAGCATGAACACTCCATTCTTCAGACTCCTAAAAGGCCATTTCTCTTAAAGTCTTTTATGGTTTTGTTTGTTTTTGAGTAGTGAATCAAGAACATTCCTATTCACGGAGCAATCTAGCAAGACAATTCACTTTATGACTGTCTACAAATTCCAACTGATTCTTCAGAGTAATGGTGTTGTTTTGACTTGAATGAATGAAATATTATTCACTTCAAAAGCTTCTAAAACCATTTGTTTACAGTTACTTAAAAGACTGATTATAATCTTGGACTATGAATATGCTTATTCTTCAGAGATTTTCCTTTAGGGTAGTTGTTCTGTGTTACCTCTGGGTATTCTTGTGATTGGAATTACACTGAAAATAGTACTGTGGAGTATATACTTTCTTTTGTAAGCTGAGCTGATAGCTCTCAGTTTTACCAAAGGCAACAAATACTGAAAGCCACAACATCCTTTAAATCTATTGCATTAATAGGAAAATAATTATCGGATGAATAGATGTCTCAGTTTTTCATACAATTGCTATATTTGCTAAAAAACATAAGTGAATAAATAGCAAAAATGAAAATTCAATTAGGTTTAGTAGTCTTTAGTGGTAATGTTATAAAAGCCCATAAGATAGTATTTTATTTAGGTTTGGATGCAAGTAACAGAAACCCCAAATAAAAGTGGCTTAGACATGATAAAAGTTTATTTCTCTCTCTGAATTTAGATAATTGAAAAAGTCTGAATTTAGATAATTCAAGACTGTTATGGTGGTCTAAGGCTAACTGGGTACCCAGACTACTTCCAGATTTCCTTGGTGGTACAGACTTCGTCATAAAGTTTCAACATAGAGAGAGCTCTAAGAATTACATCCCTGTTCTAAGAAGCATCAGGATAAAGAAACTTGGGTGACCAGGTACACACTCCCCTTCTGTTAGTTACATGGTCCCGACATTTTATACGCCATTTTGATTTACATTCTCTTAGGGAAAACTTATTCATGTGATCACCACATCTATTTTCAAAGGAGGCTAAGAAATGACTCTATTCTGGTTAGCCATGTACCTAGGAACAGCCCTCAGTCTATGATATAGCTGAAATGATTTTATTAATATATTCTATATGAATATAAATTGTATTGAGATGCAGTTCACTAAGACACTGATACCTAAACCTTTTTTCCAAACAAATATGAAATCCAACAAATGAAATAGAGAATTCTGAACTGATTAAAATGGTGGGTGCAAGAATGCCTTTGTCACTCACGTGCCCCAACTCCCATAAACCCACTCTCACAAAAGAGCCTGAGGCTGCTAGGGCTTCACAGATCAGCACCGCGTTATAGAGTCAAGCAATCCTCCTACCCCCTTTTTTATAATGAGCAAATGGTCACAATACTATTATATCTCTGGTTCATGAAGCAATTGTTAATTCAGGTTCATCAAATTCCTATTCTGAGAAATTTCACTGTGACTTAGGTTTGAAATTTAAAAAAGATTTTGCAATTAAAGGATAACCAGGTATTTTTCAAACGTTGGAAAATGTGTCCTTATTTTATCCTTAAAATAAGCTCACAAGCATGCTAGGTAAATGAGGTGTTTTTGAGCCCAATTTCAAATTTTCAAATGCAATAAAGAAAGCCTTGCTTTTTATGATTTTTTATGAGAAATTTTATCATAAGAAAAAGACTAATTCTATGTTATTGCTTTGATCTATGAGTATATCAACAGAGAATCATAGTTTTAGAATCGCTTGTTGGGAGGGGACCTTAAGGGTCAGTCAAGTCCAATAACCAATAACCAATGTTTAAATATATTCTAATGGGGTCCAAGTCATTAATGAACTCCTCCAGGAATAGAACTTGATTTAAAGAACATATACATTATCACTAATGATGTGATTTTGCTTTTTCTGTTTTATCATTATTTTTTTAACGACCACAATTATTATTATTATTATTATTATTATTATTATTATTTACTTAAAAACAGGTATAGGTAAGACTTGAAGATAAAGAAAATATTAGGTTACCAACCCTGCTTATATTTGATTGTTAAAAAAGTGGCTAAATGATCGTTTCATGATCTTAGTCACGGCCTGGGGAAAAATTACATAGGGATACATTTAGTTTTGGCCTGATGTAGTCACATGGAAGGTGGACTAGAACTTGGATTTTTACAGATCTCTAGGAACGTCTCCAGATAATTTGGGAAAATGCATTGCAAACTCATTATAAACACTTTAGTTTGGGGACTCCTTTTCAGTTAGTCTACTAGGAAATTTTCTAGCAAATGAATTATCTGAACAGTGATATGACTAGGGTGGTAGAACAGAAAACTGAATTTCTAACACTGGACCAACCTGAGAAAGATAAAGTTTGCATTAGTTTCCTATTGCTGCTCTAACAAACTACCACCGTAAACTTGGTGGTTTAAAACAACACACTTTTATTTTCTTAAAGTTCTGAGGTCAGGAGTTCAAAATCAGTTTCTCTGGGCTGAAGTCAAGGCATCAGCAGGGTAATGTTCCCTCTGGAGGCTCTAAGGGGATATTCATTTCTAGAGACCACTCACTTTCCTTGTGTTTTGCCTTCCTCCATCCTCAAAGTCAGAAAGATCAGATAGAGTTTTTATCACATTATATTACTTTCACCTCCTTCTTCTTTCATGTGTAAAGACCTTATGTTTGCATTGTGACCATCTGGGTAATATAGGATAACCTCCCTTTTATAAGTTCATCTGATTAGCAAACTTAATTCCATGTGCAACTTTTAGTCCCTTTGCAATTTCCCAATAATCTTAGTCACAGGTTCCAAGGATTAGGATGTGACATCTTTTGGGGGCCATTATTCTGCTTACCACATAGGTTTTTTAGGTAATGTATTAGTTTTCCAGGACTGCCATAACAAAGTACCACCAACTGAGTGGCATAAACAGCAGAAATTTATTTTCTCGCAGTTCAGGAGGCCAAAAGTCCAAAATCAAAGTGTCTACAGGGTTGGTTCCTTGTAAGGATTATGAGGGAAGGATTTGTACCAGGCCTCTCTCTTTGGCTTTTAGAGGCCATTTTCTTTATGCATCTTTTCACATTGTCTTCCTTCTATGCACATCTTTGTGTCAAATTTCCCCTTTTTATAAAGATACCAGTCATATTGGATTAGGGACCATCTTATCGACCTCATTTTAACTTGATTCCTTCTGTAAAGACTCTATCTCAAAATAAATCACATTCTGGGGTACTGAGGTTAGGATTTCAATACATGAATTCTGAGGGTAAATAATTCAACCCATAACTGGCAATTTTTTTAAAAACCTGCCCAAAATTTTTACAAAGTTCTTAATCAAAGTTCTTAAGCTGAGATTGTTAAGAAAGGAATATTGTATTTTTCAGATCAGATTTACTCAAGTAATGAAGTAGAGAAAGTATTGTTATATTCTCAATACTTCTCCTCAGCCAACATAAAACACATTTTCTACTCACCTGTCCCTATAACTTAACGACAACAACAACAAAATAGTCAACAACATGGAACCATAAAGTCAAATTAAAATCTCTCCATTTCAGAGTATTTATGAAATATTAGCAATAAAAAATCTAGATGGCAAAATTAACTGTTACAATTACTAAAATATATGAATTCTAAAATTTAATAGAAATGTTTTCTACATAGTTAAAGGCCTCAAGTCTGTTCTGAAATGTTAATTGCTCTCATTAGTAATGTCTTCCTGAAAAATGGTAGTGTTTATGCCCTCACAACATATTAGCATCTGCTTTCTTTCTTTTTTCCAGCCCTCAAGGAAAAGAAAATTGTGTTAAACTCTTTCCCCCTGTCTGAGAATTGATCAGTCACTTTCAATGGACAGCCTATGCGATGCACAGTCAAATATTATGTTTTATGGGCATGAAAACATTGTAAAAGAGCAACAAAATATGTCTCCTGCCCTGGAAAAATCAGTCAAAGCAGTGCCATAATTTGAAGAAACTGAAAGGAATAATCCTTTACATCAGCACAATATAGTGGCCTGATCGCTCTTAAGGAAAAGAGAAATGGATTATATGAAATGTGGCAAACACAACTGAAGTATGATAAAAACAGAAATTAGCTTTTTGTTTGCAAGAGTGAATATGTAACACTTTCATAAAATAGAAGTTAAAACATAGTTATGAGTCCAGTCTTAGTGATGTATCTACTATTCCCCTATTACATTATGCTAGCCCCATGATGCTTATGTGAAAAGATACTACGGATAATGCCTGCAATCTGGGTTTTTACTAATGAATGGACATCCAACACATAGCCTCTCTAACATTTCTTTCAGTTAAAACAAAAATGTTTTCCTAATTAGCTGATATAAACAAACCTTAGTCCAGGAGTGTAAAAGTCAGACCTTCAAGAAGAGTTGTGCAACTAACTTCTAAAAGTTAGGTTATCAGATCTAGAACAACTATTATTTATAAAGAAAGCTGAAAGTAATGAATTAAACATTTGAATTGTTCAAGCTTAGTTTTATGAATATCCTGCAACAGGATACGCTGGGTGAACATCAGTACGGATAAATGCACTTACCTGGAGTTGGAGTTGTGTCCAACATCCACATAACAAATGGATTCCAATTTCTCACAATAGGTAATGTAAGATTCATATGTGTGGTACGCATATGTTAACTGACACACTAACACACTAACACACTAACAAAGTCAGACATCGCTGTTATAAGACAATACCGCCAGCTAATTTTGGCTAACCTTACTAAAATGGACTTATATTTTCAAAGCAGAAATAACTTGTTTTTATGCCCTTGATTTAGCACCATAAAAATGATTCTAGTTTTTCTTTTTTTTCCGGAAAGGATTCTTTGATCCTGGTCATGGGCATTTTGTTTGCCACTCTTACCAGACATTTAACAATTACATTTATAAAGTTGACAAGAGGCTTTTAGAAACTGGCTGAGAGTCTATGATTGAGAAATTTACTTCCTTTTTCTTGCTGCTGTGTTTTCTTTATAATAAGATATTTGTTCCTTGTAAATAACTTCCTTAACTGTGGTGTACCCCAGGGAGTCTGTGTAGTCACTGTTACCCAGCTGGCCTTGTTAAGATGCTGGGGCTCTAGTGTCAGGCAATATTCAGGCCAGCCAGGGCCCCATTGTCCCCTCTTTTCACAGCTGCTTGCCATGGCTAGAAATACAAGGCCACAGTGATTATTTCTCAAAAGGTAGGTGCTGGGTGCTGGGAAGGCATTTTTAGTGATAGTGAAAGGAAGTTAAATTAATAAAGATACACCTAAAGAAAAACAGAATTGAATGTGAAAGGCCAAGAGCAACTTTATTTATAAAATAAATAAGACCTCTCTGTTGTTTTGTGTTTTCTTTATTTTTCTGGTCCCTGTCAGGATTTCATAGTTCCTTCTCCTGTTCTCTGAAGAGGAAACAAATCCCAAGTCATTCTTTTCTATAAAACACTGCCCCATCTGTAACCACAAACACTCAGTAAGACACTTGTGGCTACAATGAGAATTTTCTATAGCTATTTGAGATATACAATAAAGAGAAACAGCCTGTCACCTGGGGTCATAATCCTAATCCTAGGAGAACGCATGTGGATGGGTCCAACTGCTTCCTCCACCCCAGAGCAGGTTCAGCCAAGAGCCTCTCCACTTAGTCAGGGGAAATTGTGCCAGTTCTCGTGAATTCTGTGGAAATTACAAGGGTCCTTCTTGTGAGGACTCAAGGACCATGGTCTCCTTTTCCTCGTCAAAAGAGAGTTGAAGTCATGTATGAAATAATATAACACATTCTCCAAATTATGCTTGTAAAAATATATACAACCCTAAGCTAACTCCAGGATTACAAAAGGTTTTAAAGGGGCCTTTGAAAGGTGTACATAGCCAGCAAAAGTGGCAAAATCTGGCCATCAGTTACTTTCCCATTGAATGGACAGAGAAGCATATTGTTTATCATCTGTAATTATTTTCTATATTGCATTTGTCCTGAGGAAAAAGCCTTTTAAAGCAGAACAGAATGCTCTGGCATATATTTAAATGGTTTCTTTTCCCCTCTCCCCGCCAGAAGCAGAACAGGATTTTCTCTCATTGTCACTGTGAGGGCCTGGTATGGCTCCTGGAGGTAGAACTCACAAAAGTGAGGCACCTTCTCTGACTGGGACTCCCTAGAGATTTCGATTCTCTACACTGGGTCCTCAGGAATTTGACAATTTACAGTTCAGGTTTTCCTGCCCCAGCACTGGTTCCCACAGAGGTTTCTGTTCCAGTAAGTTGGGATTTTCTGTACCTACTTGTCCCCCAATTTTTGAGGCTGCAGATGTCCGTGTGACCTCATTTTTCTGACAGGTCGAAGAAGAGTTGTTAATTTTTTCAATTTGTTCAGCTTGTTACTTGTTCGAATGGAGTGGTTACTTATAAGACTGGAAACTAGAAGCCTGTTGATTCTTAAGTTCAACATCTGTTGTAAGGTAGAGTGATAGAATTTTCACTCCCTTCCCTGCCCAACTGGCTTCAGTTGAAAAGATTCGTGTCAATAGAAAATACACTTTTCTCATCTTTTTCCAAACAAGTTTGTGGACAGCATCATTATTTGGCAAATGATTCTGACAGGGACTTTTGAGTGAATTGAATATTTCACTATAATAAAGAAGATCCGAATATTGACTCTCCATTTAAAAACCTGGGAAGGCGAATCTAATCAGCTCAAGTGATTTTATGCCCTTTGACTTTGCAAAGGCAATATCAGAACTAACTCAAGAGGGCATTAAATATAGTTAAGTGTCAGCAAGTTCCTTATTTCACATTCTTAACTAATTTTCAATTACTTTACCATCTCTCTGCTATAATGACTACAGTGTCACATTATGATGTCATTATTGTGTAAGGGTTGTTTCTACTCCAAAGTATGTTCTTTCCACCTTGATTTTTACAACTAAAAACAGTGGGATTGAGACAAAGGATCCTGATTTCACCAGGAGTAGTCCACCTGTAGCATTCCTCCCTTGGCATTCCCATTTCTCTCCTTATTTCTGAGGTTAATAGGGGTAACATCTCAATGCCAGTATAAGTCTATTATCAGCAGACCCCCCAATGGTATCATTCTCTGTGGTCTTGGAGTCTAAATGTCTCTTAGAAGAATATGAGAGTAAGTTTTCTAGCAACCATAAGTAAAATATCCATTATTGTAGAATTTACACAAATATAAATCTCAGAATTTTCCACACTGGCAGAAAGAATAATGCCTGGAATCAGTTCAGACACCTTGGATCCTAGGCTAAGTCCCAAAGGAGGACTTATTCTAAAGAAATATATGTGTCTTCGGAATCCAAGGGAAGAGACAAAAGTAACTGGAACTGAAGAAGGAACTAGAAGAAATTAAAGAGCTATTCATCGGTGCTTATATTTTTAAAGTCTGCATCATCCCTCTTCCTGTAGGCTGCTTTTCTCTGCTTTCCCAGCCACCCTGCCGAGACTGCCTGGCAGTTGTTGCAGTTGGAGGGTGATAATTAATCATACCCACACCCCCATGGGTTGGTTCTGAGCAAGTTTAGAGATGTAGGAATCAGACAGATGAAGATAAAAATATCAGCCTTATTCTTAGTAAGAGTGGATTGCACAATGTAGGTTGGAATTAAGGCCAAATGTGTCTCTGTGACCTTGATAGTTTTTAAGTATACAGGACATTGTGGCATGTCCCTGATCATTGTCTGATATTTTTTTAAGAATCAGATTATGATTTGTTTGGTGAAGAATATCATTGACGTAAGGCTATGTCCTTCTCAATACATCATCTAAGGGGGGCTATGATGTCAGTTCTCACAATGTTGATGCATTAACTTTGATTTCTTGGTGAAAACGATTACCGCCAGACTTCTCTATTGTAAGTTTACTATTTTTCTCCTTTTTATGAATAAATTATATGTGTGGAGATACTTTGAGGTGATGCAAGTTTCCTGTGTATAATCAAATTTTCACTCACTAGTTTTATCATCCATTGATGATTTTCCAACTTCACTGTGTATTAAATATTTATTAATATTCATTCTACTGTAAGGAACAGCTTTCCCATTCCCCCTAGTTATTTATCTATTTACCTTGTTTATATATATACATATGTGTTAACTAATTAACTCTTATTTTATAAAACAGGTTCCAATTTTTGCTGTTATTATTTATTTTTATGCTCAAATTCTTCAAGATCTGGACCAGTATGAATCCCTTTCAGCTGGTTCCTGTGTCCCTTTATTATGGTCTTATCGCACGTGCGTGTGTGTGTGTGTGTGTGTGTGTGCATTTCTTCATTTTCTGCTGTAACAGATTGTTCTAGGCTCAATTTGTATTTCCCTGCCTCAGTCCTTTAAATAGCCCTGGTTCCTTTCAGAAACTAAATGGTATTTAGGTATGCTCATTGCAATTAGTATGTCATTGCTTCTAGATAGAGCTAAGAAAAATATAAATATAGAGAGGTGTATTTCTACATATTTCTATAAATGATAAAAGTCTATATTCATACATTAAAAATCATGAGTATGTGTTGATAGAATTCCAATCCAAATCCACAGAATTTAGTATTCCAGTATTTGCTCTTTCTGTATTTGTATAGACTACCACTGTGAACAATAAACCTTAAACTAGAGTCCCATATTGATTGCCAGTTCTTTTTTGTGTGTGTGGTAATATTTATACACAGTGAACGGCACATATCTTATGTATCCAATTTGATAGGTTTTGACAAATGAACACACTTATGTAACCCATATCCTATCAAGATATAGAAATTTCTCACCCTAAAAAAGTTCCCTCATTTCCCTTTGTGATTTTCTTCACCATATATTATTAATTTGTTCTGGAACCTCATATAGATGATATTATACTTTGTACTCTTTGTGTCTGGCTTCTTTCTGTTCAATGTGTCTATGACATTTATCCATGTGTTTGTGTGTATTAGTACAGCAGTTCATTCATTTTTATGGCTATTAATATTCCATTGCATGAATATACCATATTTTAAAAATCCTATCTCCAACATTTGGGTAGTTTTTTATAAAGTTGATATAACCTATATGCTTTCATTTCCTTGGGTGTATACTTAGTAGAAGAGGAATTGCTGAGTCATAGGCTATAGATGTTTATCTTTATTAGAAATTGCCAAACTATTTTCCAAAATTGTTTTACCATTTTACACTCCTACTGGGAATGTATGAGAGTTCCAGTTGTTCTACGTCATCACTACTTGATATTGTCAGTATTTCAATTTTTGCTCATCTAGTGTGTGTTAGGGTATTTCACTGTGGGCTTAATTTTTATTTCCCTGGTGATTGAGGATGTTGAGTATTGTTATGCATTTACTAACTTATATTCATATATATTCTTTTGTGAACTAACTATTCAATTCTTTAGCTCTTTTTGAAAACTGTTTTCCGTTATTACATATGTCCTAAATATAAATCCGTTGTCAGATTTATGTAGTGTAAATGTTTTCTCTCAATCCATGATTTGCCTATTCATTTTCTTAATGGTGTCTTTTGATAGGCAAATGTTTGTAATTTTAACAGGTCTAATTATTTATTGCTTTTATTTTATGGTTACTGTTTTCTGTGTCATGTCCAAAAGCATTTGCTTATACCCAAATTATAAACATAATTTCCTACATTTTATTATAGAAGCATTATATATTTAGCTTCTATGTTTAGACCTGTAACTCATCTAGAATTAATGTTTATATATACTGTGAGGTAAGGACTGGGCATAATTTTTATTCCATATGGATAGATGTTCCTGCAGCATTTGCTGAAAGATTTTAATTTCTCCTCATTGAATCATTTTGGGGCCTTTGTCAAAAATCAATTGATCACATATGTGCAGGTCTATTTCTGGACTATTTATTTTGTTCCTTCGATCTGTTAACCTATGTCAATATCATACTGTCTTGATTAGTGAAGCTTTACAGTGATTCTTAAAGTCAGGTAGTATAAATTCTCCAATTATATTCTTTTAAAGAATTGTTTTGGCTATTCTAGGTCCATTCGATTTCAGTAAAATAATTTTAGAAATAGCTTGTCCATGTCTGTATTTTAAAATGTCTCTGGCTTTATATTTGGAGTTGCAATGAATATATAAATCAATTTGGGGAGAACTGATATCTTAAAAATATTTATCTAACCCATGAAAATGGTATAACTCTTCATTTGTCTTTTTAAGAATTTCTGCAGATTTGCTAGGGTGGCCACTGCCCTAAAATATTTTTTGGTAAAATTGAATTTATCTGCAGGCATGCTAATTGGCCACTTTAATTCACTAACACACTGTCAGCACCACTGTTAGAGGCCGGCACTGGAATTTGGAAAATAAATTATTGGATACTAGATAAGTAAAAAATGTCCCAGGTGTGTACGCCACAGGATTGCATCTGTTAATTATACAAATAACTTCAGTTTTAAACAAATTGATTTCTAGTCCTGTAGATTTCCAATGCAAATATTCTAAAGGCATTTGGACAAACATAACCTAAGAGAAAGAAAGAAAGCTAGATATACAGAGCATGTTGGGCTGATTCTCTCTCTCTCTCTCTCTCTCTCTCTCTCTCTCTTACTTCCCTCATGTTTCTCCTTCCCTTTGTGTGTGCGTGAGTGCGTGCGTGCATGCGTGCGTGTGTGTGTATGTCTGTCGTGTGTACAGAAAGAAGATATTCAAAGATCAAAACTCTGTAACACAGTGAGTCAAATAAATATTGAACCATGCAGGGGACCACTGGTGCAGCCAGCTGCTCTGGTTCCTGCCAGGTTACACTCAATAGACACATTCTCATACATCTAATTCCAAGGCAGCTTTAAGAATTAATGTGGAATGTGGAATATGCTTCTTCATGTTTGCAGTCATAAATTCATATGGAATATAAAAAATGTTTTAGTAAAGCAAAAATTATACCTTGATCCAATACATAAACATAAAATATATTTTAAAATTTCACCTCAGTGTTTCATTTCCAGATATTCAGCTCTATGTAAAATAACTTGATTGCTAAGCAGTTGTTGCTTCCTAATTCTCAATGTAGGAAGCAGAATAATTCATTCCTCCTTATTCACAAATAGAAACACCATCATGAGGGTCCTTTTTCCAGACCTCTACAACTTTACAAATAGAAAGATTCATACTTTCTAAGGATAGTTTCTTGTAGGTTCTAGAAGAATCTCCTTGTTCTGGAATTCTGATTTAGTGTGTTGGACAGGCCAAATCTGGGACTATAGCCAAAAGCCAATTTTTCAGATCTGCCAAAAAATTACATAGACAGATTTAAAAATTAAAATAATCTCATGTGGTTAAATATTAGGTTGAATTATATAAAATTGCCATTTTCTAGATAAAAATTAACAAATATTGACAATTTCATATATAGCTGAACACAAATTCATCATAGTTGAACACAAGAAAATACCAGCTTTTGGCTCTCAAACTAGATTCCAATGCTCAGACATTCTAATTCAATAGGGATGGGATGGTACATGGACATTTATATTTTAAGATGTTTTCAGACAGTTGATAAATGTTTCAATGTTTGGAGACCACTGATTTGTGCCACCATTTGGTTCCAGTTTGATTTCCCATTGTTTATGCACAATTATTTATTATTTCATGTGCCTAATAAGAACTTTTGGTAAACAAAATTAAAACAAAATAAAATTTTTCTGGGGATTTCTATTATCATCTTCCCTTTTTTGTCTAACAAGAAGCTGCATTTCATTACCTTTGCTGTTGTTAGCTTATGCAAAGGTTTTTTTCTGACATTTTTCTTGGAAGAAGAGGTGAAACAGGTGGAAATCGTGGCACAGAGAGCTAATATGCTCTGCTCTTCTGGCATCAATGAAATGAAGGTGAGAACCTGTTGGCAGACAATGAGAAACTCAAAACGTGGACCCACACATCCACCAGCCAGAAACCTATCTTAAGATTAGAAGAGTTGTACTCACACAACCATGTCCCAACTTTTTCAGCAAGATTCACTTGTGACTTGCTGTGATTAAAACTCATTTTGGAATGCGCAGAAATGTATATTGAGTTAATTACTCAGAGGGAGAGGAAAGAGAAAAGAAGAGGGAAAGCATATATTATTGTTATGCATATTAACAAAACAAGATGTACATGAAAAAGAATGTATCGAGGGAGTAAAAGAAAGTAAATTGCTTTGACCTTTTGTCACCAAATCATAGATGAATAGTGTCGACCTTTTAGGGAAAGGCCAATGGAAAGTCACATCTATCACATGTCTGTGACATCAGTCTAGGTTCTAAGTATGTTTAATCTTCCTGATATACCTTGAAGACTTAGGTGTTATTCCTTTTCTGCAGGCGGAGAATCTGAAACTCAGAGGTATTCAATTACCTGTCCAAATTGCATAGCTCTAAATGACAGAGCTGCAGTGTGAACTGAGAAGCGGTGATTCAGTCAATGCTTAAATACTGTCAACTTCGAACCATATAATTCCTGGTTACCCAAGCAATTGAAAAAGGAACTTGGTTTGTATCATGTTTGTGATAAGCCAAGTCAGAAACTTAGAATGAATATTTAGGCTTCTTTCTGATTGCTTCCTTACAGAAAAATTATATCCTCAGTTAATTTTTACAGGAGTATGAGAATGCATTAGATAAATTTGACTTGAGACTTGCCATTTCAGATCACAAGTAGCAGTCAAATTTTCTTAAAGCTTACATCTCTGTGGTAGAGATTGCTGGCTTTCCACCAAAATCCACTATCCTCTTCTTTCAGGGTCCATCCATAGCCAGCCTACACTTACTAGCTGCCCTTGAATTTAGGTGAAATTGAAATTCTAGCCAGTGGAATCTGAGATGACAAGGTGTGTGTTCTCCAGGGAAAGACTTATAAAAACCAACAAACCAAACCAAACCAAACCAAACCAAACCAGCCAAACAAAAAGCCCTCCAAGCCCTGTTTCCTCTGCGGCCAGTAAACGAGATGATGATGAGGTTCTAGGCGGTGACTGTGTCAGAAGAACAAAGAGTCTGGGTCTCTGAATCCCTGACCACGAACATTTTCTTTGAAATCCTCTCTATGGGAGAAGTAAAATTCTATTGCATTTGAACCATTGCACATTCTTGGGGCAATTTGTTGTACAACTTTTACTAACAAAATATTACAGGTGTGGAATTATACAACAAAAAACCAAAAATATTAGATTTGGATTGGGTCTTCCCTACCCCGGCAGGTGAATTTTCTTCTCTGAGTCTAGTTCCTTCCATAGAACAGAAAGAATAATTTTCAATTCATAGAATTGTTGTAAGGATTAAATTAAATAATAAATATAAAACTGCTTTGTAAATTATAATCACTAAGTAAATGTGTATGTAACTTGAAGCATATAATTTTCAGTGTGTTTTTCTTTTGATCTACATTGACTTTTTCTAGTCTTCAGGAAAACAGTCCTTTCTTTTTTTATAACAGCTTCATTAAGATATAATTTATGTACCATAAAATTCATGCATTTTAAATGTACAATTCAATGAATTTTAATATATTTATAGTGTTTTACAAACACCACCATAATCTAATTTTAAAATATTTTCATCACCCTAAAAAGAAATCTTATACTCATTTACAGTCACTCCCCATTCCCATTCTCAGCCCTAAACAATTACTAATCTGCTTTCTATATAGATTTGCCATTTTGTTGATATTTCACATAAATGGAATCATACAATTTGTATCCTTTTAGTCTGACTTCTTCCATAAAGAATAATATTTTAGAAGTTTATTTGTGTTGTAGCATGTATGGATACTTTCTTCCTCTTTATTGGCAAATAGTATTCTAGCCTATAGAGATACCAAATATTGTTTATCCATTGATCAGTTGATGAACATTTGAGTTGTTTCTAATTTTTAGCTATTTTTAATGATAGTACAAATATCTCTATGTATTTGTGTGGGCCTATATTTTCATTTCTCTTGGATATATACCTAGGAATGGAATCCCTGGCCCATATGTATTAATAACTCTATATATAACATTTTGTGAATCTGTCAAATTGTTTTCCAAAGTAGCTGCATCCGTTACTTTTCTACCCACAATGTATGAGTTCCAATTTCTCTATATCCTTGTCAATAATTATCTTTTTGATTATAGCCATCCTAGCAGGTGAGAAGTAATATCTCATTATCATTTTGGTTTTCATTTTCTGGATGGTAAATAATGTTGGGAATCTTCTCATGTGCTTATTGGCCATTTGTATATCTTCTTTGGAGGGGTGTCTATTCAAATCCTTTGTTCATTTTTAAATTGGTTTATTTGCCTTGTCTAAATTCATCTTTTGCATGTGGATAGCCAATTGTTCTAGAACCAATTTTTGAAAACCCTATTTCATTTTTTTCCCATTAAACTTTCTTGGCACCTTGGTTACAAATTAATTGACCACAATTTGAAAGCTAACTTCTGGGCTTTCAATTCTATTTCATTGATCTCTATGTCTATTGTTATGCCAGAACCACACTGTCTTGGTTCTTACATTTTTTAGTAAGCTTCAATATTCAGAACTATGAGTTCTTCCACTTTATTCCTCTTTTTCAATATTGATTAGTCTATTTTGGGTTCCCCAATTTCCACATATTTTTTAAGGTTATCTTGTCAATTTCTGTTAAAAGGCCAGCTGGATTTTTATAATGATTGTGTTTAATCTGTAGACCAATTTAGGTAATATTGCCACCTTAAAAATATTAAATGCTCCAATCCATGAACATAGGATATCTTTCAATTTATTTAATCTTTAATTTCTTTTGATTATGTTTTACAGTTTTCAATAAGCATGCCTTGTACTTCTTTCATTAAATTTACTTCTAAGTATTTCATTCTTCTTGATGCTATTGTGAATGGAATTGTTATTCTATTTTTGCATTTTCATTGCTAGTAAGTGTCCTTTAATTTTGATCTATGTTGACATTTTTCAGATACCCAATATTGGTTTTATTCTCTCTTTCGTCTCTCTCTCTCTCTCTCTCTCTCTCTCTCTCTCTCTCTCTCTCTCTCTGCAAGTTAATTATGCATGGCATTTGTTAACATAGTATGTGGAAAGCCACATACGTGTTTCCCAACAGTCTGAACTCATGATTAGGGCATATTCTTATTTCAGCACAGCAAAAGGTAAATTGTTTTGCCTGGCATAAGAAAGACAATAGCTATATGTTAAATAATTATTTTTGAATGATGCTAAATAACTCCTAATCTAATTTATACTGGCAAGCACACATGCTAAAAGGGGGCTTATTACATGGCTAAGAGATCAGAGGCATTTAAGTTTTTTGCTTTTAGTTACTATGCATGAGTATAAAATATAAAAAGTAATTTTTAAGAAGTTATTAAGGGAGAAGTGCCCTATTCTGGACACTTCTAAAAAGAGCATCTCCTTGGTGGTGGGGAGGATGATGAGAACAGTAATCTTATTTGGGAAGATTTCCTCCTATTGTTTCCTTCCTGTGAATGGAGTTCAATTGTTGTAAGCGAGGGTTTCTCATTCACTCTTTTTCATTTCTCATTGTTTTAATAATCTATGGATAAGAAATTCTGCTTATAGGAGGTTCCCTCAGAAATGTCAACAATACTACTACTGCTGCTGCTGCTGCTACTACGATCTAATATTTATCAAATACTCCTTACATGAAAAGCATCACTTTAAATGTTACAAATTTAATAAGCTATTTATAATAGCTCTATTTCATAAGGATTGTTACCTATCGTACACATGAAAAAAAACAAATTGAAGCACAGAGAGGTTATGTAACTTGGTCACAGTAACAGGGCTAATAAATACAGAGCCAGGATATAAGCCCAAGCAGTTTAACTCCAAAAACTGTGCCTTTAACTGCTGCTTTAGCCTCCTTAATGTGTAATTTTGATTCTCATTTTGTCAATAAGGAAATGGAGGCTCAGAGAAATGAAGTAATTTGCCCAAGTGTGCATAGGAAAGAAGTGGTTGGCGTTAACAATGAAGCAAATACCTCCCACTCAACCTCCTGACTGCTGATAGGTATTGGTCTTGAGGTTCTGAGCGCAGAACAAACAATGGGGGCAGTAAACTCTCCAAGGTGATTAACAAAGGTAATGCAGAGAAGGAAACTAATGTTCAGAGGGCTTCTGTGCAGGTTCACCCAGCTGGGAGATTGCTGAGTGAGGATTCTCACCCCAAGCACTGATCCTACTTCTGAGGTCTCCATACTCTAATTTCACATTCTTGAAGAGTATTCTTTAGGATAAAAGACTAGTTTAAATGAAGTTTTGTTTTTTGCATTTGTGGGTAAGAAGAATGAGAAACATATTCAGAAATGATTCATTTTTAGGTTCATATTTGGAGTTTGTTTCTGATTTTGAGAATGATTAGACAACTGCTTTAGTTCCCGCAGAGTGTTTAAAGATGCTCAACTAAGAAATGCATTGAGTTTGTTTACAGACATGTGCCCCTAGACCAGGGAAATGAAGAAAGAAGATGCTTGATAATTGGCATTGCTTACTACCGATTATTAAGAAGTGGTCAGCTGTTCTTCTACTTAAACTATTTGTGTTTATTGACAAAAACAAATAAACATTTTCTGCTTTGGAAATCATCAAGAAATTGAAATGCCACAGAAAAAAAGATGACAAGGAAGGCATTATTCAAGTGAATATTTTCTTTTCTAAAATGTGATGTGTTTGTGGATGTGAAGGTAAAAATATATGACAGCAAATGTGTAATTCTAAATGAAGTGCAATTCAAACAAAATTCTATAGAATGATTGCTGTAGATTTGATAAAAGACCCATAGCTATTTTTAAGAAAGTAAATGTTATTTGTGTTTCCAAACTTTTATCTGTTGTTTGACAGACATTGAAATGTTTCTTTCCCAGGTAGAAAATGTTTAAGAAGGTTGAATATCATCCTTTTTTTTTTTTTTTTAGAGCCACAATATGCTGTGGCTTCTCCTTTTTCTTCTCTATAGCTATAAACTTCTGACTGGCATGGCCTTTCCCAATCATTATTTTGAAAAAATACATCTAAGTCAAGGGAACATTTCATTTTTGGAAAAGCCTGGCTTATTACTCTGATCAGCAGGGGCTACTTACGTTTCGTTAAGGTAATGAAAGAACAGTATTTTTCCTGAAATTAGATTTTAGAACACCTTTTCTGATGTTGTTGTGTTCTTTATTATGTCTGGTGGTTATACAATCGTTATTTTCAAGGAGCTCAATGCAGTTTACGAACATTTTATTACCCCTCCCACAGTTTTGGTATTGAATTATAAATGGTGTGCCATGAAAAAAATTGAAGTTATAAGAACAGCTGTTTCCTTCTAAGGATCAACTATATCATATTCCATTTTCATTTCCTTGATTAAAAAAGGGAGTCATTCACACTCCCAATATAGTTTCAACCTCTGTGCTAAGTCTGTCCTCAAACAATCCACTAGTGTGTAAACAAAAGAGTATCATTCAGATGTACACTCATCCACATTAAGTCACCTTATAGTTAATTGTTTTCTTCCTTAAATTATGAGGTTCTTGTGGGAAAATGTGATATCTTGCGTGTCATATTTTGGGTGGGTGGGTGTGTGTGGGGGAGATCACTTGGTAGATTAAAAGGGGCTGCATACTTTAGGTGGAAACTTCTGCTGTTTTATGGCATTTTAAATTTAACTTTGTAAATTAAACCCTATTTAAATATCACTTGACCAAATTTAAAACGAAAGTAAGCCTTTGTTATAGTAATCATTGCAGTAGTACGTGATTACAGTATCTAGTATTTTACTGAGTATGATATTTATGTAAGAGTATGTAAAAGGCATAACATAAATTGTTCAGCAAAAAAGTTTTGAATACATTTGAAAGAACTGACTTCAACTACCAAGTGACATAAGAATAATTGATAAAATTGTGTACAATAAAGGAAAAATTAAGACCAAATTGCACATGTTTTAACACATGGAAAGTATACATATAAAATGAAGAGCCTAAATGGTGTAGAAGTATAGAAGTGACTCAGGAAGTCTTCTGTTAGATCTAGGTGACAGGATGATGGGTGGGACTGATTGCATGTGGAAAACATAAAGCCTTTTTATTTATTCATTTATTTGACTTACGAACATCTACTCTCTATCAGCCTGCTATTAGATGCTAGGAATAGAATATTAAACAACAACAAAAATCCCTCCTCTGAACTATGGTGTGTTGCTGAATACAGGCATGCAAACAAGAAATTATATGTTGTTATAAGTGCTGCTATGGGAATAAGAAGGAAGGTCACTTAGTCCAGAAAGTTCAGAGAACTCTTTAGAAATATCCTTTGGTCTATGATATTAAGACTGGTTTGTAGACCTCAAGAGGAGTACAGGTGTTGTGGGGCGGGGGGAGGTAAATTAGATACAAAGCAACCAACGAGAGAGCCATCGCTACTGTTGAGGCAATTGAGGAAGATTCTCTGATGTATAGCAGGAATGGTAATACTAAGAACCACAAAGAATCTAATAAGACAAAGAAATAGCCTATTAACTGGCACAATGAATATTGATAACAACAGTAAATATCACTGAAAAACAAAAAGCTCAGTTCTCTCTCACCATAGAACACAGAGGGCAGAGAATTATAAACTCAACTTCTGAAAATTGTGAGGAGAAATGATGCATTCTTTAAATACAAACAAACAGACTCTATTATGTGCAGGCACTGTCTCTGTTTCTGAGAATAAAAATGCTGCATCAAACACATTTCCAAACCTTCATAATCTCTTCACCGACGAAGTACATATGAAAAGAAACATCTCTCGTAAAATAAATAGCCTGAAAAAATTATGTTCAGAAAAATCACTGTAAGAAAACAGTCTGAGGGGATGGTCAGGTATAGCTACCAAGAGGTCTTCATTCCTATTGGTACTTAAAGGATGAACAGTCCCTCAGACATAAATGTACTCAAACATGAGGCAGGCACGAGGGGGAGCGTTGGTGGGTGGGTGATGAGAATCGCTTTCCAGGAGTCCTCAGAATTACAGAGTGGGATTCTGAAGTAATAGCTAGATATTTCTTTATCTCCTTTATCATTCATAGTTTATATTTCATTGGTCACATTAGGGGCCACTGAATTAGGTTTGATAATATCAGTAAACACTTTTATACCAGTATTCTGATGTAATTCAGTTAAAATTTTTTGGTTACTCATGTTTTTAAGTATCAAATACATACAATGAGGTACATATAGATCATTAGTGTATTGCTTGATGATGTTTTACATATGTGTATACCTTTGAAACAGTCACCCACATTCAGATAGAGAAAATGATCATCACCCAGAAGATTTCCTCTTCCCACTCTGCAGTCAATACCTCTCCTGCCCACCACATAGGAGGTCTATCACTGCAGTCATTTTTGCCAATGTTTGAACTCCATATAAACGGAATCAGACAGTATTGACTCTCTAGGGTCTGATTTGTTTCACTTAACATTTGCAAGATTCATCTATGGCTTTATGTGTATTTCCTGTTTTGTAATTGTCCCTAATGGGAATATGGCATACTTTTATCTATCCATTCTCCTGTTGGACATTTAAGCTATTTTTGAAAAATGTTGCTATAAACCCTTATACATGTCTTCTTTGTCATTTGCTTTCAAATACTTCAGCATAGACATTGTGATATTTTATGTGTATTAATTAGTGTCAGGCTATCTACATGCTAGGTGTTGTCATTTGCTGTACTCAGGGATTCACATTGCAGCAATTGTCCCTTGTCCTTTAATCAGAGGAGCTCCATTTTAGATGTAGCTACTTGTGAAGTACATGTACTACTTCATTATTTCTTTTGCTATTGTTTCTAGTCACACACTGTGCAATTCAATTTTTGGTACAGCGATTCACTGCTGAAATTAGTGGCTTTCCAATTAGCATAGTAGATGTTGGAAATGGGATCTCATTGTTGAAATCAGTGATAATAAAGATAAGAAGATTAGCTAAACCATTTTAGATGCACCTGCCACATCAATTTAACAGGCTATATGCATCTAGCAAGCCCTACAACTTGTGCACTTGAGAGGGGTGCTTGTGATTTGATTATTAAAGAATGCTTATTTTCTGTGGTAGATTGTCTAAGATGGCCACCATCAGCTCCTTCTCTCCCCAGGAATACATGCTCCTCCTCACATCAAAAGAAGCTTAATTTCTATCCATTTAAGTCTATACTGTCTTGAGCAACTTACTTTGACCAGTAAATGTATTCCAAGAGATGTTTTGAGAATTCCAACAGTGGGTCATAAAAAATTATGTGGCTTCTCTCCAAATATCTTGGAACTCACACATTTTGCCTCTGCATCTGGGAACTTAGCCTCTATACTGAAGAGAGACCACATGTGAACTCTCCAGTTCAAAGCCCAGCTGAGCTCCCAACTGGCAGGCAGCATCCATACTGACAGCTGTGTTGGTGAACCATCTTGTGCTCAGCTGAGTGAAACCTTCAGGTAAGTCCAACCCCAGCCACCATTTGAGGACAACTGCATGAGATCCCAAGCAATAGCCTCACAGCCGAGTCCAGTCAACCCGTACAATCATGAGAAATAAATCGTTGTTTTGAGCTACCGGAAAAAAAAAAAATGCTTGGTTCACCTACCAAGCATTGGGGATCTTGGTTGGCTGATGATAATTATAACCCATCTCTAGGGCAATGGAATTCTGCATTTGGAATATCATTGTACCTACCTCATATAAATGATTCATGCAAGATCAGTTCAGTACCTGGAAGAAAAAAAGAGAGAGAGAGAGAGATGGGAATTATCAAATTGACAGAACAGGTTATGTAAACTATTTTCTTCCTCCTCCTAAAAAATATGTATTCAAAAAATGTTGGTATGTGGTAAAATTTGGTCTGTGATTTGCTTTCCTTATAAGATGCTAGTATCATTGTGAGTGAACAGCTAATACTACCTTCCTCTACTGATTGATGACAACCCTTATTCAACAAAAGCTCTTTACAATTGTGCATGACCAATTTGGTCTAGGCAGTAGCGTACACTGGATTATTGACCCAATTCTTCACTCTTTCCTGTATATGCTCTCTACTGGCCCTTTGGTCTATAATTTTGCAGTTTCACCAGTTTGATCCCCAATACTTGACTTTGAATTTGCCACGTATTTGATTTAGCAACTGAAATGTTGGAAGACCTTAGGAAAGCATGAGCTTTAAGATGCCAGCCCCATGAAAAGGAACATGGCCCAGCTAGCCCACTGGTCCCAAGAGGATGAGTAAAGAAAAGCAGAACCCCCTCAGTAACATCATCCTGAAGCAAAACTTCCCCAGATGACCCCTACATCTATGATTGTGAATGATTATAAGTAACTCAGTTTTATTCTTACTCACTTTATGGGTTCAGGATTATTGAGGTATAACATTGTTGCAGTAAGTAAAATTCACTCTTTTGAAGTATAGCTTTATGAATTTTGAAAAAATATATACACATACAGTCACATAATCACCATTACAATAAAGATCTAGAACATTTCTATCACCACAAAAAATTCCCTCGTGCCCCTTTTATACAGTCACCTCCCTTCACCTACAGTCCACGACAGCCAGAGATTTGATTTCTGTCCCTTATAATTTTGACTTTTCCAAATTGTCATATAAATGGAATTATGCATATCATGGCTTCTATCACTTAGCATGATGGATTTGAGACTAATGCCTGTCATTGCATTTATCAGTAGATTGTTCTGGATTTCTGAGTAGTATTCCATTGTATGTATTTAACAGTTTGTTTTTCCATTTAATAGTTGATAGACATTTAGCTTATTTTCATTTTTGGAACGTTAAGAATAAGCTACTTATAAATATTTACATGCATGTTCCTGTGTGGACATACAATTTTATTTCTTTTGAATAAAGACCTAGTACAGAATTGCTGAGTTGTTTGTTCAGTATATGTTTAACTTTATAAGAAACTCCGAAACTGATTTCCAAAGTGACTGTACCATTTTACATTCTACTAACAGTGTATGAGGTTTCCAGTTGCGTCAGCAGCTCTTGGTACTTTCAGGTTTGAGTTTTTCTTTTTTCTTTTTTGGTTGTTCATGTTTTGATTTATTTAGGCATTGCTACAGGTGTGAAGAGGTATGTAACTGTGGTTTTGATTTGGATTTCCCTAATGACTAATTGATGTTGAGCTTCTTTTCATGTATTGATTTCCCCTCTGTGTTTAACTATTTAATATTCTTTGGTAAAGTATGTGTTAAAATCTTTTGCCTATTTTCAATTGGTTATTATTATTATTATTAATTATTCAATGTGAGCTCTTTATAGATTCAGATAAATGTTTTGCAAATATAGGTCAAAAAAAAAATAGGCAAGAAGAGGCCACCTTAAAAAACAACAGCCCAATCATAATAACTGGTTGACAATTAAGGCCTCAGAATACACAAACATGTGGGAGCCAACAACTGGCTTCACTCTTTGGGTCACCTCAAGAAAAGGGATCTGTGGCATGAAGGAAGCGTCCAATTTCATCCCCTTCCTTAGCTGTTATTCGGCTTTAAAAACTTTATCAGTGCAGAACGGCACGGCACACTTAACTGCAGATGACCATAAGGTTGAGTTGGATATACATGTTAAATGACACTTAGCAACAGCTCTCTTGTCAGCTATTGCTTCCAAGAGATGGCTTTCTCGAACATCAATTTTCCCCGTTGCTTAGCAACACTGCTTATTTTGCTAGCTAGGTACCTGTGATGGATATTGACCTGAACAGAAACACATCCTTGAACAACACAGGACATAAAGGAGGAGACTTTGTTTTGTTTTCCTAGCTTGGCTCCAGGGCTAGCACATGGCCCTCACTGATATTAACATACAAATTGAGATAGTAAGATACAAATTAATGATATTAAGATACAAATTAATCATCTTGTTTCACTTTTGATAACATGTTTTATATATATGAATGCTGATTATTTTGCTCCAGCAGCTGCATGACAACATTTAAATTTCTTATGAAGAATCTCTCTGTGGCTTTCCTCAAACTGGTTTTCAAACAGGAAACTATTCTATTATTTAAAGTATGTTGAAACAGTTTGGCTTTACTGAAGAACTCCTCTTATGACAATCAAAATATTAGTAAAGAGTGTCATAGAATTGTGAGTGTCTATACACTTGAGAAATTGAACATAGTAACTACTTGAAATGATATGACATATTTAATACTATTTTGGAAAAATGTAATGCTATGCGCTGCTGGCTGTGTACTCTGTAGTCATTCTTTTTAATCCCCAGGATTTCTTCCTTGCTGGCTTATTAGAGCAGCTAAAAATATTGGATGATCACCTTTCTAGCTTCCACTGAAGAAGGACATGAGAATGTGACTCAGTCCTACACTGGGAGCTGAGGGAGAAGTCTGACTCAGTCTCTGGGGAAGAATTTCTTCCTTAATAAAACAAGCACAGGAGGAAAACTCCCTCTGCCCTTGAACATTATCAATCCATACCCTTCCAGAGAATGTGGCAACCGTCTTGTAACTATAAAGTAATGAGCCTAAGAAGTCACTGATAATAAAGAATAGTTTCAGTGATTCCAAGAGTTCAGAGACTTCATTCATCTGATAAGCATGAGATAATATCTGAAAAGTGGGTGACTCCCTGAGTCAAAATGGGATTATAGTTGTATAGTCTGAGAAAAAGAAAGGGGCATGGGTCCTGCTGGTAGCAGTTTTCATTGGATCAGTTGAAGATTATACTGTTGTTGTTTTTTTTTCATGCCTCTTGCTGGTGATCATTGGTGAAATCCAAGAGTGAAGAATGATTTTAAGAGCTGTTTTTATATTTTTATATGCCTTGAGCTTTGTCTGTTATTTAAGATTTGGGGGAGAGAGGGAACAAAAATAATGAGAGAGAGAGAGAGAGAGAGAGAGAGAGAGAGAGAGAGAGAGAGAGAGAGAGAGAGAGAGAGAGAGAGAGATTGAGAGAGAGAGGAGAAAAGAAAAGTGAAAAAAAGAGACAAGGGAAACGGGTTGCTTTATTATGGCTGTTTTAATCTTTTTACGAGACCAAGCCAATGCGCCCAAGATGGCAGGGCAGGGACACGGGTCCTCATGACATTGCTGAGCAACTGGAACCAGGAACAGCCTTAAAAGGATGCATCTAATTAGATCCACTGAGGACAATCTCCCTATCTGAAAGACGAAATGATTTGGGATATTAATTTCATCCACAAAATCCCTTCACAGCAGCAACTAGATTCCTGTTTGATTGAAAAAGTAGGAGAAGATGAATGTATGCCAGGGTGAATGTATGCCAGGGTGAATGTATGCCAGGGTGAATGTATGCCAGGGTGAAGGAATCTTGGGTATCACCTTATAACTCTGTTTACTATAGAAAGCAGTAAACTTTTACAAGAAATTTCAGTATACTGTATAGCAAGCTACCTTTTCCAGATTTTAGCTTTTCTAGTGCTTGTAAAATAAAGGCTACATAATTTAATTTTGCCATGTCCTCATTTAACATGGCGATTTGAGCTTCTTCTTAGCTACTTATTTAGACTACTGACCTGGAAGTTAATAGGAGCTGTCTGCCAGTTCCACGCTGGAGGCATTTGAAGAAACAAGCTAATTTGAACTTTACTTTTTATATCCTCCTGGAAACAGGAGAAAAATCTCGGAGTCTAGCATCCAAAAGAAGATGCTCCCATAAAAATCTGGAGTCCCAGAGATCCCATTATGTAAGGGAAAATCAATAATAAATACCTCTCCACCCACATCCCTGCTCATGAATAAAGTACTGCTGGGTAAATCAAACCTCTTGAACCTTATGCTTATACTTAGCAGAGGAGGAACAAAAACTGCTGAAAATATGAAACATAAATCAATCCTCACGTGAATTTGCAGCACAGATTCTCTTACTGATGTGATCCAAAACTAAAGTTGAAATTTTAGAGTAGGCTGGAAGTTACTTTGATCATGGTCTTGCTAGGAGAAAAATCTACTGGTCTCTACAGGAAGCCACCTTTATTTCAGAACCTCAAAAATTTCCCAAGGACCAATGTGAAGGGGCCTACTGAGTCATCTTTGTCTTGTGTGGGTAAATCAAAGGCGGAATAGCATTGAAGTTCAACCTCAGGAAGTAAATTCTTCTTCCCCTTGAACAAACAATGGTGATTAGGTGTGATTTCAATTCACTTTACATCATGACTCACAATGATTAACTAAATGAAGAAAGAAACAACAAAAAAACTCCTTCTCTAGCAAGGAATATTAGTAATAAATAGGAAAAATATGATGGACTTAACTCTCAGACATGCAACACACATGTGCTATACAAACTTTACGTATTAAGGATTTGCCATCTACAAATTGAAGTATCTGCTGACAAACAAGTTGCTTCCCTTTCCTCTCCCCTTCCCTCATTACTCCCTGGGAGCTGGAATTGATACATAGTGGTGACAAGTCAGTTTTCAGCATATGGATGAGGCTGACAAGCTAGGAGATGGTGAAGCTTTAAAGAGAGAAGGACCCTGGGTCGCAGATGGTCTTATGGGGCAGAGCTTTCATAGCTCCCTGGACTGCTTACCGCTAAGAATTTTACCAGAGAGAGAAAAAAGTCTTTCATTCTATTTAAATCAATGGAATTTGGTTTCAATTAAAACAACAGAGCCAATATCCTAGCTAATATACAAATTGTCTATTTATATTAACTTTTTTATATCTATGAACCACTCTTGAGCCATTAATATAGCATATGCATTGAGAATATAACACACAATTATAAGAAAAGGATCAAATTTAACAAAACACTACAGAGCAGGCAAGTATTCATGCAAATCATATACGAAGGGTTTCCATAAAAGGAATTATTAATATCACATATTTTATTTAACTTTGTAAAATGTACGTGAACACAGTTGCTACAGTAATTGGTTTTTTTTTTTCTTTTGAAAACTGCAACTCTCTGCCAAACACTTGAATGATGAAACCACTTGACTGATGCACTAGCAATGATTTGAGGTCCACACTTTGATAAACACTGGTATAGGGTTTTAAAGTTAGATTTATGTTTGTGAATTCCAACGCACAAACAATTTATTTGTACTTAGATAATGATGATTAGTAAACGTTCAAGGCAATGATAACATTTAGAAGCACTGAGCAAACATGTATCTGATAAAGTAAAGAACATACTGGACAATTTCTTTAAAATTTTTCATAATTACTGAAGCTACAAACTGCCATCTGACAGCCATCTGACAACCAAATGTACAGTGTAGATATTTATCTTCAGACAACAGTCTTTAAAATTTTGAATTTGAATGTCTTCAGATGGCATCATAGTCTCTCATTCTGCTAGTACTTCTCTACTTCCTATGCCCAGCTTGGGTTCTCCACGATGTATGTTACCACTCAGGCCCTTAAAGTCAGAATCCAGATCCGTCGTCTCTACTATGTGCATACATTATGTGTGAGTGTCAAAGTCTGGGAAATATTAATGAGAGAGAGAGAGAGAGAGAGAGAGAAAGAGAGAGAGAGAGAGAGAGAGGAGAAAGAGAGAGAGAGAGAGAGAGAGAGAGAGAGAGAAGAGAAAGAGAGAGAGGGAGGGAGGGTGGGAGGGAGAGGGAGAAAGAGAGAGAGAGAAAGAGAACATGAGAGCAGAAATCACAGAACTGTCCACACCTGGCAACCACCACACCTTGGAGGAAAATGTTTACATTTTCAGTTATTTTCATGTTTAAAGCAGTTGCAAAAGTTCTGCATTGCCTCAAAACAATATGGTTGTTGCTGTTTCTTATTTCGTCTCAGATGTAGAGAAAGCAAGTTGGTACAATATGAGTATAAATCAGAGCACACGGCAGTGGCGTTCTGTGGATATGGGCACTATCTAATTTCCTTTAATTCTTCATCTTGGTGTCCAGTGAGCGCAGGGAGAACCTGGTATTTTAGAATACCCTGTTCCGGTAAGACAGAACATTGCAAGTTTCAGTAAAGCATAACAATACTTTTTGCTGTGGGAGCATCGTGACAGGCAAAGCTGGTGTGTGTTCAGGACTGATAATTTTTTAGATTTCTAGTGGTATAATCTAAAATGCATCAGACATGCAAGGAATCAACAGGATCCATTACCAAGATTACAGAAAGTGCAACTTGCCTCATCAATGTACTTAAAGAACTAATCTTCTATCCAGCCTTTTGCACCACATGCGATGGCATGGCCAAAGGACTACCCAAAGATATGCATAAATAGGTGGGGCTTTGGTCTCAATGCCTAATAACTGAAGCTATTACTCCTCCTCTGCTCTTGTATAAATAATCTTACTCCTTTCAAGTGTAGGTCATTCAGTCATACTTCCTGTATCCTTCAAGATTGCTGTCATGTAGGACCCCACCCCCAAAGCCATATGCATGTATTCATCAGTGACTGTAGCACCTTGGTTCACACTGTCCATTTCTGTTCTGAAATTCTATCAGTAGCTCAGCAGTTAATCATCCATCCACACTCTAGGTTCATAGTGTTGTGACTGCAAAGCATTAGCCTCCACTCTACCATAATAATACTCACAGCCACACTTACGCTCATAGCCACACTCCAGACCTCTGACCACTAACACCTATTATATCTTTGAAAAGTGAAAAACTAACCTTCTACTTAGAGTCATACAATTTCCTTACTCCAATTTTAACCCCAGCAAGGCCTGTGATTTGAACTCCTCTACTGCCTCTCAATAGGGTAGATCCCTGTCCTTTATTCTGTCTAGACTGGACCACACAGCCCATCACTCCAGCCAGTACAGTGCCAGTCCCGAGGGCCCTTGCCTCCTAGCTAAAGCCCAACTGACAAGGCCGCCTCCATCCTCCCCACCCAGGCTTTCAAACAATACTGGAGGAGGATCCCACATCCATCAAGACTGGAAACAATGCAAGTAAACTCTTTCCCATTTAAGGTCAGCTTCGCCTTTAGTGTTGCTTGACAATACATTTCTTTGTCCCTAAGAAGTTGCTTCTGGCGTTGCTTGGGACAAATGTTTCAGATATTCATCATTCTCTGCAACTCCCTAATTCCAACACACTGCCTCTCCAATGTATCCAAAATGAATACATATTTATTATTCTATAGTTACAAAACTAGTCTATAAAGGAATATTTAAGCATGTGATATTTTCTCAGAGGTCCTTGGTGTCAGCAAAGATGCAGTTTCCATAAAGAAGTACTTTTGAATGTCGATGGGGAGTTAACTATGATATCCCTCATCTGAAATTTCCCAGAGAAGACTAACCCGTTTAGACCTTTTCTGTATTAAAGATGCAGTTACATCCTTACTCCAGAGAACCACTTGTTTATCAAAGCAGCCCAGTGATCTACCAGACCAAGTAGCTTGCAGTTAATAATGTATTGTTGTGTTGGTTTGCCTTCTATTAATTATTTCTTATATATTCAGTGTGTAAAAAGTGAGCCAATTTTCATCTATCTTGTTAATAACCACAGTGCATAGGTACTCAGAATGAAGGATAACAAAATTAATCATACTCCCTTCCTTGTTTGGGATCTAGTTTTGTGGCAAGAAAGAGAGACTTATTAAGCAACCTTAAATAAAAGCGAATTTTTCTTTTTATTGGACACAGGCATATCTCGATGGACTCAATTGTAGGAAGCTTAGCCAGACATCAGGGGAAGTAAATTAATCAAATGAAAAGTCCCTCTGACACTTTCTTCTTCCCTGGGAGCTACTTATTATCTCATCTCTGTTAATGTCTGCTTCTGCTCCTAAGAAACAAAGTGAGATGTATAACAATAACATTTCAATAAATGAACATAAAGTAGCAATAGTCATTTTTCAAGAACAGAAATAAATGGGGAAAAAAAAGACTAGAACGGTTGTTTATAGTAGTGCGAAGATTAGGCGTGAAGAATGGAGATGGGAAAAAATCAACAATCAGGCAAGAGGAAACTTTCCCTACCCAAAAATTACATGTGCCATAAACCAAGGAGTATAATGAACTCAATTCTCTGTAATTGATGTCCAAAAACCAAATGAACAAAAGTAGGAAGACAAAGGATAGAAGTATGACATATACTTTGCAAAACTATTTTCAAGACGTCTGTAGAACATAATGCTTAGAAGCTTGCTATGAAGTTTCCAGGGTGCATTTATGTGATCTCTTTTCTCCATTCTTTTTCTTTCTCAGATGGAAAGATAGTTTCTAAGCCTTCTAGCTAACCCATTTTATTCTTAGCTAATTCCTTTGCCTTTTGCTCTTTCTCTCCCTCAGTTATGAGTTCTAGTAAAACCCTCTAGTAATTATAGAAAAGGTAAGGCCTTGGGATTCACTGAAATACCATAGAGGAAATAGGACTTTCCAAGCGATGTGAGATGCGGATTGTGAATTTTACTTATGATATCAAAGAACAGGTGACTTCAGTTGACATTTAAGTAATACTTGTAGCACATAAGTGTAGCATGTGCTGTAGCATATACCGTATAACCTATAATTACATTAAATACAGTGAGTACTTTTCAGTCACAGCTTAGTAAATGTGGCTAACCTATATCTGAATGGTTTTTGACAAAGTGTGGGTAAATACTTGTATTTTCATTTTTAGAATGGAAAAATTAATTACAAATACTGTAACTGAGTCATTCGTTACTGAATTAAAAAATCATATTCCATTTTTCTGCTCAGATCTTCATCTTTAATGTTCTCTCTTTTCTCCTTAGTTAGTCAAGCTAAAGGTTGGTCTTTTAAAAAATCTTTTCAAAATGTTAGCACTCAGTTTTGTTGATATGTTCTATTTTTTTTAAGTCTCTACTTCACTTACATTTGCTCTAATTTTTATTGTTTCCTTATTTCTGATAAATTTGGGCTTAGTTTGTTCTTTTCTAGCTTCTTAAAAGGTAAAGTTAGATTGTTTATTTGAAATTCTTCTTTTTTTCTTAAGGTAGGCTTTTATCACTATAAACTTCCCTTTTAGAACTGCCTTTGCTGCATCCCATAAGTTTTGTTATATTTCCATCTTTGTTCATCTCAAGATATTTTTTATTTCCCTTTTTGTTTCTCCTCAATCCATTGGTTGTTCAGAAATGTGTTGTTTAATTTCCACATGCTTGTGAATTGTCCAATTTTCCTCCTGTTATTGATTTTTAGTTTCATACCATTTTTGTTGGAAAAGATAGTTTGTATTTCAATCTTCTTAAATTGATTAAGTCTTGTTTCATGATGTAACATATGATCTATTCTGGTGAATGTTCCACATGCATTTGAGAAGAATGTATATCCTGTTGCTGTTGGATAGATGTTCTTTATATGTCTGTTAGATCTATCTGGGCTATAGCATTCTTCACGTCTTCTGTTGCCTTGTTGATTTTCTATTTTCTATGGATGATCTATTCACTTTTGAAAGTGGGGTAATAAAGTCCCCTATTATTGCTATCTATGCTTTCAGATCTGTTAGTATTTTCTTTATATATTTAGGGACCCCAATGTTGAGTGCACAAATATTTATATTTTTTATATTCTGTTGAATTGACCTCTTTATCATTATATAATGACCTTCTTTGACTCTTGTGACAGTTTTGACTTAGTTTTTTTTTGTCTGATACAAAAAGATCCACTTTTCTCCTTTGGTTACCATTTACAAGGAATATCTCTTTCCAACCCTTTACTTTCAGCCTATGTGTGGTCTGAAAGCTGAGGTGAGTCTCTTGTACGCAGCATATAGCTGGTTCTTGCTGTTTTAAATCCTCTCAGCACTCTATATCTTTTGATTAAATAATACAATCCATGTGTATTTAAAGTAATTATTGATAGGTGAGGATTTATTATTGTCATTTTGTTAACTGTCTTTTCACTGTTCTGTAGTTTCTTTGTTTCTTTCTTCCTCTCTTGCTGTACTTTTGGTGATCTGATGATTTTTCTGCAGTGGTATGCTTTGATTTCTCTCTTTTTATATTTTGTGTATCTTCTACAAGTTTTTCTTTTATGTTTACTGTGAGACTTATATAAAACATCTTGTAGTTAATAACATTCAATTTCAAGCTAACAGCTGAGCTTTGATCACATACAAAAATTATACTTTTACTTCTCCTCATATACATTCTTTATGTTATCATTGTCACAATTTACATGTTTTATGTTGTCTATCGATTAAAATTTATTGCAGTTATGTACTTTTGTCTTTTCATTTTTAAAATATAGTTGAAATTGATTTATGCAACACCATTATAGTATTAGAGTATTCTGATATAATATTGGTTATACCTCTGGGGAGCCTACATTAATGCAAGTGGAAATGCCCAGAATAAAAGTGGTTACTTACGCCTGTGTAATACAGGGAGCATGATAACATGTCAACAAGAGGCTATAATATATGCAAAGTTTCCCAGAGTGATGAACTGAAAGGAGGCCAGTGTGACTGAAGTTTGGTATATGGACTAGAAAGTGAACAAAGGTCAGATAAGCCATGCAGATGACAAGGCATGATAAGGAATTTTAATTTGCTGTGATCGAACAATGTTTTAGCTGAGAAATAACTTATAGAGTGTGCTAAAAGTAACTAGACAAGGATAAGTCAGTTAAAGAGGATATCAAAGTACAATAATCGGTAATATTAGTGGTAAAGAAAAGGGAAGAAAAAGAGGTAGTAAAGGATTTGAAAGTTAATCTTTTTCTAGCCTTTTATGCAGGTGTCCACTTTTGTTCTGTCATCTTGTGTGGAAGCTGTCCTCTTTACAGTTATCAGTTCCTAGAGAATTCCTAGGAATCTTCAGTTTGAGGTCTCTCAGTGGAATAAACATCTATTAGTCAGGAGAAAGTGATGTATTTCTTTTTATTTGGAAACAATGAATCCAAGATCATCACTTTCGAATTTTACTGCTGTTTGTTGTTAACATAAGTTCATTTCCTTTGTTTCTCAATAGTAGTATTTATATGATACCTTTTCCAGAGCATGAAAACTCTAGCTTTCTGGTCATGCAAAGGTTGGTCAAGTGAGTGTTTGGAAATATCAGCTTGTACCTGTCATATAATTGCCCTGAAGTAATTGGTCTTAGCCATTTGTAATAGAGCAGAGTTTAAGAATGGAAGAAATATTTCCAAACAGAGGGCTGTCTGTTATTAACTCATAAGGATATAATCTGTGGGTCCCAGAGGCTAGTTGTTATTCACATCTGGGACAATGGCAATACTTTATGTCATGGAAGTTGAAGGGTTTCTGAGAGTTTTGCTAATACTAGTTATAGAATTTTATTATTTCTGTTCACTTTTCCCCCTGAAGTTTATGATGAAAAGGACGTCATTCCTGAGTAAAAGGTAAAGATTTAGAGATTTCTTTTAATATCAGTGTCAGTGAACTGTGTACGCTGTTACTAAACAAAACCAAGTGGTAAAAACATCAGCTGTAACATAAGGGCATGAGCAAGTAATTTGGAAGGGTTGGAAATTGTAGTCAGAGAGTGGGACACTTAATTCAGGATTTTGATTATAGCCCAGTTTCTCATGTTGAAAAGCTCTAGGATATGCTCATATGCAGAGCAGACGCTGAGACAGGCTAGATGCAAGGAACTGAAAGGCCCAAGGATCAGATGGCTGAGCTAAAGGTTCTGCTTGGTCATCTGGATCTTATTTTTTTACGTGAATTAATTGATACTTGAAAGTAAATTTTTGAATATTTGAAAGTTTTACTTTACAGATTGTCTTCTATTATGTTATCAAATATCCTTTTTTTGTGTGTGGAGAACTTTGAACTAAAAATGTTATGAGATATCTATAATAGGATTATAGTGTTGACATTATGAATCCAATTATAAGAACTAAAAAGAACAATGAACATGGTCAAATTGCCTAAAAGAGAGTAATTGGAGTTAGGTGTCAGCTACCTTTTAATTAAGCTCACTCACACACTCAACATGTTTTAAAAAAACAATTCTTTGTAGAATAATAAGCAAAAATAGGCAGATTTATTTATTTATTTATTTATTTATTTATTTATTTATCTATTTATTTATGTATTTATTGCTGCTATTCTTCAGTATGTACTACCTGTTATTGGGCTGAAAAGCACCTATATTCTAAATACGTTGTAGTTTGAATGAACATTTCTGAACTTGGAGGATCTGGGCAGTAAAGGAAATATTCCTGGCCAATCACTGCAAGCCTATAAAGATATAGGGAAGTTTTGCTCCTTTTATATTGAAAGGTACTTGCTGGCACATATGCTTAAGGCGGCTTTTGAGAGTCTTTTATTTGAAACTAAATTTTTTTGTGAGTGAAACCTACGGTCCTGTGAATACATTCTACACATTAATCTAATTAACATCTCAATCAGTACCGTGGTTGCCTAGACTTGTACTGACTAATAAGGGTCATGGCCATAACTTTAGTCTGAAGCAAACCAATGGCTCTGTAAGAATGTGCATGGATGTGCCCCAAGCTCTTTTTCTCGCGCCTTCTCTTCTTCCACTCCTTTCCAGCTTTGAAGCCTAAGCGGTCAGGACAAACCTCTAATGACACCTAAGGACAGGCTCTTTTAAAGGCAAAGACCGAAAACTTGAATTTCAGGTCAATCCCCATATGGCTGCCTTTAAAGTTCATCTGAATTAACATTCAGTGATATTTTTGTCAGCTGTGACTGCAAGCAACATCATTACAGTGGAATAGTAATGCAAATAACTCTGCATAACTCCATTAAATGCCACATTGTTCCATAGTGGAAGTGACATTTCATTATTTTGCAAACATCAAATGCATTACGGCAATCATTGCCAGTTATATTTTAGGCACATTAATATTTGTGGCAGATGTGATAACTTCAGGAAGAGTAAAGAGAATAAAGATGACTGATAGGGGCATAATAGATACCAGATATGCTTATGAGACCCAATAAAAACGAGCCATGAATAGAGTGTATAATTATCAGTGACCTTCTTCGCCCTACCGACAGAGTCAGTGAACCCATCATACTGGCATCTAGAAATACATCCTGATTCCCTTAATTGCCTAAGAGACACTGTGGGTTGCCTTTTGTGGTATCCTTTGGATTTCCTTGGGTACTTAAAAAAAAAAAAAGAATTCTTGCACGAAACATTGACCAAAGCTGTTGGATTTTAAAATAGA
The DNA here is from genome assembly GCF_057876585.1 of Rhinolophus sinicus. Classification (NCBI taxonomy): domain Eukaryota; kingdom Metazoa; phylum Chordata; class Mammalia; order Chiroptera; family Rhinolophidae; genus Rhinolophus; species Rhinolophus sinicus. The sequence goes on along the minus strand of NC_142501.1, from coordinate 44,213,992 downwards.
ATTGTCAAAACAGAATATTTGAAACCAAAAGAAAAAAATGTAAATGACACTATAAAGGTGAAAAAAACAACAAGATAAATAAAAGAAAGATTTAAGAATGTTGTCATTCAGCAAGGAGGGAAAGGGCCAGATAGTCTTGATACTGCATTCAATAAGGGAAGTTGGACTTAATCATTCCTAGTCCTAATAACCAGAGAGATAACTGGTTATTAGGATTAGGAATGATTTTTACTGGTTATTAGGATTAGGAATATTATATACAAGCAAAGTTTAAGAAATAACTTTTCCAAGACCCATAGCCTAGAAAATATACAGCAAACATGGATATTTATTGAGGGAAGAAATAGGAATCATAAATTGATTTTGGATCCAGAAATTATATGCACCAATGAAAGTGATCCTTCAATTCAGTCCAATTGTAGTGTATACTAGGATTCTGCCACTTTCTTTATTACTTAGTTGTATAACTGTACATGAACTTCATTTCTCTAGCATGCATTCTGCTTTAATCCAAGCTAGCTTTGTTTAGCCTGATAGAATTATAACTCACTTGCATTCTTTCTCCCAGATTTTCCTACCTGTACATATATTGTATGTCTACTACTTTTAATCATTAAGCCTTTAGGACATTAGATTCTGGTCAGCTCACTGGTCAAATTCACTTAAGAATAAAGCTTTAGGTCTATCAATCATGACCAAGATACAATAACCAAACCTCAAACTAGAATAAAGTTTTCGGCAAACAAAGATAGCACCTTGGCCTCAGTTATGTTTCAGCTCCAGACTCACGAAAGTAGAACAGCCCCACGGACTACACCCCTGGGAACCAGTCCGAACAATGCCATGATTGACACCAGAACCTGAAGCTATGATCAATTGCTCACTGCCTTAGCCCCCACCAATCAGTAGAGCCCACGACCCCAACTCCCATAGGAACCATGATTAATGATTTTCCCCTTATATAACCTAGCTAGTGGAGGCCCTGGGGGAGCCAGGTTTTTGAGATCATTAGCTCACCTATGTCTCTGGGCTTGGGATTTCCTTGGGTACTTAAACTCTTTAAATAAACCTTTACTCTTTTTGCTACAAACTTCTGCTCGTATTTTCTTTTGGCTTGAAGGCACACAGCAAGTGGACCCCTTTGAGTCTGCAGTAACAATTGCAAATGTGTAGTGTAATTTCAGGAGCAGGTGAAGAGGTTTTAGATATGGTTTTCTATTTCACTATATGAGAGAATTATTTAGCAGGGAAGAAATAGTTCAGGTGAAAGCCTGCATGAAAGAGTCTTAGGAGGTAGAGAGATCTCAAATTTGCTGAGTACTTTGCAACTGGAAGAGAGTGATGAAGAGGAGAAAGCATAAAGGAATACCTCCTTACTGTTGCTGCACAGAAAGCATGAGGTGAAGTCTGCCAGGATGGAATTGATGTCTCATCAAAAAAAGACCACTGAATTATAATAAGAATACATGGGAGTTCACAGGTTCAAGAACTGTTGATAAGAGATCAAAAATGAAAACATTAATTTGATAATTAATTAATTAATAAAATTGAAAATATGTTTATTCTTTACTTTAATATTTTCACATATTCCAGCAATTCCACTTCTGGCATTTATCCTAAAGAGTGAAAACAGAATCTTGAAAAGATATTTGCACTCCCATTTTATTAAAGCATTATTCATAATAACCAAGAGAAAGGAGCAATCTAAATATCTGCTGATGGATAAATGGATAAAGAACATGTGGTGCACATACAATGAAATATTATTTAGCCTTAGAAAAGAAAAGAATCCTGTCAGAAGTTATAGCATAGATGAACCTTGAGGACATTATGATAAGTGAAATAAACCAGACACCACAGGACAAATATTACATGATCACATCTAATATGAAGTGTCTAGGGAAGTCAAATTCATAAAAACATAAAGCATGAGGGTGGTTACCAGAGGATCAGGGTGGGAGAAAATGGGGAGTTGCTGTCTGATGGGTGATGAAAAAGGTCAAGAGATCTTCTGTACAGCAAAGTGCATATAGTTAACAACACTGTACTGTACAATTAAACATTTGTTAAGAGGGCACATTTCATTTACGTGTTTTTTCACCATAATAAAAAATTATTAACAACTAAAACTTTAAATATTTACTCATTCGTTCATTCATTAAACATCTAATTTTAGCATTTGCTGTGCCAACTCTAACAATGCAGCTAACTAGAAATAAGGCAACTCTTTCTCCTATGGTATCGAACAGAGTTCCTATTTCACACATGTTTGAGGGGATCCTGACATAAAACACACTGTTTTGGCCAGTACGTGAGCTAGGTGGGGATATGCATAATGTAACATCATTTTAATTTAAACTGCTAAGCAGTAGAGAGAAAGTGATCAATCTGATTGTAGCTGAAAATGGAAAGGTGAAAGCAAAGTAACTAAATGGACTAGCAGGAGGGCTGCCTCAGGAGTGAGCCTTGGTCAAATTACAAATCCCTTGAGGCGCAGTTGGTCTTATCCACATAGCATGACTCTAAGACTCTTTTTTTTTTTTTTTTTAATTTATTGGGTTGACAATAGTTAGTAAAATTACATAGATTTCAGGTGTACAATTCTGTATTATATCATCTATAAATCCTATTGTGTGTTCACCACCCAAAGTCAGTTCTCCTTCCATCACCATATATTTGATCCCCGCTACCCTCATCTCCCACCCCCCACCTCCCTTACCCCCTGGTAACCCCTAAACTATTGTCTGTGTCTATGAGTTTTTGTTTCTCATTTGTTTGCCTTGTTCTTTTGTTATTTTTGGTTTATATACCACATATCAGTGAAATCACATGGTTCTCTGCTTTTTCTGTCTGACTTATTTCGCTTAGCATTAAACAACCAAAATGTCCTTGGATAGATGAATGGATAAAGAAGTTGTGGTATATATACACAATGGAATACTATTCGGCAGTAAGAAAAGATGATAAAGGAACATTTGTGACAACATGGATGGATCTTGAGACTCTAAGACTCTTAATTGTAAACTGCAGGCAAGGAGTAGAAGAAAGTGCCTCTGGCAAGCAAAGATGGTTACTATCAGGAGGATAGCAGAGTAGGATAATGTCAAACACTATAAAAGATCTGTGATTTTTACGCTCTTTGCAAGCTAACGTGTTAGCCAGCCACAGTTTCATAGGTGCTGACAGAAAATGCAAGACCTTTAGGTCAGAGACAAAGGACTTTATTATAGCACAGCAGGCAGCTTGAGCTTTATGTTTTCATCTGTTCCATTTGTCACCAGTTCCTATGAGGGGATATGCAGAGCAGCCCAGGTAGACAATGTACACACAGTGGGTTTATGTCACAACCTGGAAATCCCAAGATTGGGAATCCAAATCTTTCATAAATCTGGCCTCCTTCAGAGGGACAGACTACCTGTATCATACTGGACAATAAACAAACTTGCCTCTGCTCCTGAGGGAGAAACTATCTTTGTCTTCCATGTCTGTTAGTTATATGAATAGCCTTAAAAAGAGAGCTTGGAGGAAAGACGTGTGGCCTCTAGTACCAAACCTCTGCCCCTGCAGAGCTATGAGGGACCAGTGAAGAACTATCGTTCAACGGGTAAGAGCACATTTAAGTTAGGATGGGTCATTCCAGGGAAGATTCCAGACTATGAAAGAGTGCAACAGGGTTGGCAGAAGCATTTAGTCTGAAATTCAAGACTCTAATTAGAGCAGTTAACTAAAGTTCAAACCAAGAACCAAGGAAAAAAATCTTGTCCAGTAAGGTGCTCACGTAAGGTTAGACTAGACAGATGTAGCAAACGCTCACAAAGCAAGTCAGGCTCAGGTGCTCCTCTTGTGAGAGGGCAAAGAGTTTCTAAACACTTCTAGATCTTCTAGACCTCAGGAGCTCGGTAGCTATGGCTGCAGGTATCAGGGCTTCACAGTGTAGTGTGACCTGGGGGCCCATACTGGCCTGAGGACTTTTCGCAACTAGAGGCATAGGATATGTAGGAGTTCAGAACAGTTCACCCCAAGATGTGCCTCAGTGGTATGCAGATTACTTTGAGCTAAAGGCAACCTTAGCCTCAGGCTCAAGGAAACTTCTGCCCCTCCCTTTAACTACCTAGGAGAATTTGAATTAGAGGCCTTGCCCATAAGAGATTATCATAGATATCTTCTTTTCACCTATCTATAGGGCAGGGCAAAATTCTATTTACTAAAGGTCTGCTCTTCTTTTCATCCTACAACTGACCCTTGAAGCCCCCAAGGTGCATTGCCTCATCCCTAGCTCAGGATGTCTTATGTACTTAAATCCCCCTTTCTATCTCTGAACCTCTGCTGTATGTGGGGTCTCTGACTCTCTCATGCATGTGAACTTCCCAAACACATGTATGTGTTAAATTTAGTTATTTTCTCTTGCTAATCTGTCTCATGTCTATTTTATTATTAGACCAGCCAGGAGAACCTTGAGGTTCAGGAAAGCGTGTTCCTTCCCGACAGATACATACATCGAAGAGTCAACAAGGACATGTTTATGTTTCTGCCAGTTATAGCTAACCAATGTGATGTTCTTAGTGTGGACAATAAGAGGGATTCTATGGAAAGTATTAGGTTGGTACAAAAGTAATTGCGGTTTTTGCAATTATTTTTAACCTTTTAAACTGCAATTACTTCTGCACCAACATAATAACTTCACAGGGTGATCTCATATAAATTCCTAACTGGGCAGGTCATGGTATGTCATTCTGCCCCAGACACATAACTTTCTAGTAAAAGGTTTATCTTTGCCTTAAGCAAGCCCTGTCCATTGTTTCTGTGCATCTAGGTTAACACCTTTGAAATAAGGGCAACCACCCTCAAGAGAGATCATAATCTTGTTACCTATCCTGTAATCCAATCCCTGCCTTACTTTCTTTCACCTCCACATAATCTTCCTTAGTTCCCTCCTTAATTTCAAATGCATAAAAGAAGCTGCAAAATGGTTCTCCACAGCATTTGAGATCTTGCTCCCTGGCATAGGCCATCAGTTTGGCTCTTACAAAAATTCTCTATAGGTTTGGATGTTTCTTACATAAGCTTGTACTTACAGCTATAAAACACTTAAAATTATTTCCACTACGTTCCCTCACTCATTCTTCACTCTCAATTGAATATTTTACATTAATCATTTAATAAAGATTTCTTGTACTTTTGTATTATCTCTCCAACTAGGTTGTAAGAAATTGGTGGGCATGAGTGCAACCTTCCAAGCACAGTGCCAAGTACACAGTGTGTTCCTAAACAATGCTTGTTGGCTCACTTTTTCGTATAGACTCCGAGAACAAAAAGAAGGAAGTCCCTTTTGTCTGGGCCACGCGAGGACAATCTAAGGGAGTTGTGGCGTTGTATCAACCTGTGAGTTTTCTTTTGCCTGAACATTACACTCGTTAGAGTACTACTTTTATGCTACAGAAGTAAAATATATGGACAAAAACAAAGTCAAATTTCAAATCCAGAGTGCCTGAATTATTCTCATATGCTTTGAAGCATATTGTACATTTCTCAGAAAATGATCAGAAAAATAATGAGGACTCTAACTGAGCAAATAATACCACCATTTGGTTTGGGTCTCTGAGGCAAAGCGTACTTGGTATGCAACACGAGTTTTCCCTTTTCTGACCCTTTGGTAAGAGAGGTCAGGGGCTTCACAGTTTCAGTTTTACACAGACACAGCCTCCAGTGCTGTCTGTGAAGGTTAGAAAAAGTCACTCTTCCCCCAGTGAGGAGAATGAAACCCACTATCAACAACATGCAAGGTGATAAGTGGCATTAAAACAAAGAGCTCAATATATATATTTTTTTAACATAAATAGTCTTGCTTATTCAGTAACTGTACTTACAAAAAGACAAAATGTTGAAAAAGAATGACACCAAGAACAAGTGTTGTACCTAATTTCAAGGATCTCACTATCTACTAGGGGGCAACAGAAATTAACCAACTATTCACACAAACGTAAAATTACAACTGTGGGAATTACTTCAAAGGATATAGCTGTAGTGCTATGAGAATTTTGATGAGGGATTTGACTGAATCAAAAGACAGAAGAATCCTGGAGAGCTTGCCTTAGACAGTAACCCTCGAGCTAGCTTTGGAAGAAGGAGTAGATATTTACTGAGCAAAGTGATGATGGCCTAACAAATCCTAGGGAACAGCCCTGTGCCAGGGCCTGTGATGGGAGTGAACAAGCCAATTAGGAGGGACTAAAGGGCATGAGCAGGCAGGACGAAGATTGTATCACAGCACTGGCGAAAAAGGCTTTGCATGGTCACTGTAACCTATAATAAGGGCTTTTGTATTTACTCTAAGATTGATGGGTAGCCTTTGAAGGATTGTAAATACGTAGGAGAATATCAAATTTGTCTTTCAAGAAGGGTAATTTTAGCTACAGTGTGGAGAATTTATTAGAAGAAGTTGGAATAGAAGCAGGAAGACTAATCAGATGTCCTTTTTAAATATTTAAAGTCCTTACAGGTTTAGCAGCCAAGAATATCTGATATTCTTTATCAGCAACAAAAAAACTGTAGTTCTGAATTCTCCCTCCTCTTATCCTTTCTCCGTATCCTGAGAGCTTGCCAGGTGCTTAACTCTGATAACTTGTTCGTCTCATAAGAACACTGACAAGGAAAGAATTGTAACTCCACAGTATCTAAAACTTAGGGCCAAACATGTCTTGGGACGGAGTTTTGGGAATTTTAGAAAAGTAATACAAGAGGCTATACAGTATCTAATGTCGTAATACCTCCAGTGGGGTCTGGAGCAGAACCCCCTAACAAAACACATTACTAGTTCTACAGCTATGTGTCGGTGTATTAACATTATGTGGCACAGGTAAGGATTATAGTCTCACATCAGTTCAGGTCAGATTTTGTTGATGAATGGGTTCATGTAAGTTTATTTTTCAATAACTTAGTTAGAAAATGCTTCTCTTCTCTAGAATATTTAACAGTAGGATTTTGGAGAATGATGGCAATGGTGTGCAGATTCTTTTTTTTTTTAATAGATAAAAAATTGAGACTAAAGATATCAGATTAAGTAACCTACCTAGATACAGATGGCAGACAGAACTTCAATTTAACGTATTTGACTTTAAATCCTTACCACATAGTTTTAACCATATGAAATGGGCATCTTAATTTTTTTCAAGTAAAAGGAATGTGAATGGGTGACTAAAGGTAGAACTAGAGTTAAGTCCAGAAGCACAGTATTACTTACATCAATATCACATTCACGTGATGAGTCCCAAATAGCAATGCTCAATCAAATTTATATATATAACAGTCAGAACTCAGCCCTTGAATATAAAAACTTGGCTTCTATAAAACAAATCTAATTTGATCTTTTAAGCTAAATAAGAGAGTAAGTCAAAAACTATAATGAAGAAATATTGCAAGTAGATATTTTGAAAGACATTGAATAATTGGCAGATATGACTCAATAGCTTATCAGAAATTCTGATGAACAATTTTTCTTAATATGTCACACACGTAGTCTTTTCACATGCTTTTATATGTGATTATATATGTGTGTGTGTACATACATACACATATATGTATATATAAAATATGTCTGTGTTTATTTGTATAGATCATATAAATATACTCCATTTGATCTTTATAACTCTAGATTTCATGTGTTCCATTTGATTTTTACAACAAGTCTCTGAGAAAGTCAGATCCGAACTGCTCTATTATTCTACAGACAACTATAAATTGCAATTGAAGAAGATTTTAGATTTCCTCAAAGACTCTCACTCTAGTAAGTAGAGGAGCTGGTAGTAGACAGGACTGCCTCAATTAGCCTAGATTTTGTATAAGTTCTTGTTCTGTAATGTAAATTCCTTTTTATTTTTTTATTTTTTATTTTTTCAACACTTTTAAAATTAGTTTCAGGTTCACAAAACAATGTAATAGTCAGACATTAATCATTTATATCCCTCACACAGTGACAACCCCCCCCCATCCACTACCCCTCTGACATCGCACACAGCCATTACATTTCCACTGTCTCTATTCCTAATGCTGTACTCCGCTTCTTGTAAATATATATATAGATATAGATATAGATATAGATATAGATATAGATATATAGATATATAGATATATCTAGCTATCTAGCTATCTCTATCTCTATCTCTATCTCTATATCATCTATCTATCTATCTATCTATCTATCTATCTATCTATCTATAATTGTAGTTGACATTCATTATTGTTCAGCTTCAGCTTCAGGTGTACAGTGCAGTGATCAGGCATCTACATCATCCCTGAGGTGTTCTCCCTAATGAGACAAGTGTCCATCAGATACCCTACAAAATCTTTATGACATTATTGATTACATTCCCCAAACTGACTTTCGCATCCCCGTGGCAATCTTGTGGTTACTGACTGTGCTTTTAAATCCCCTCACCTTCCCCCTTATCCACCCCCATCTAGCAATCCACAGTTTTTCCTCTGTCTCTGAGACTGTTTCTGATTTGTTCATTCATTTATTCTTTTCTTTAAATTCCACATATAAGTGAGATCATACGGTATTTGTCTTTCTCTCTCTAACTTATTTCACTTAACCTAATGTTCTCTAGGTCCATCTGTATTGTTGCAAATGGTAAGATTTCCTTCTTCCTTATGGCTGCATAGTACTCCATTGTATAAATGTACCACAGTTTCTTAATCCAGTCGTCTACTGATGGGCATTTCGGTTGTTTCCATGTCTTGGCTATTGTGTATAGCACTGCATTAAACATAGGGGTGCATAAGTTTTTTTGAATTAGGGTTTTCAAATTTTTGAGATACCTCCACATGTTTTCCATATTGGCTGCACCAATCTGCAATCCCACCAACAGTACATGAGGGTTCCCTTTTCTCCACATCTTCGCCAGCACTTGTTGTTTGTTGATTTATTGATGACAGCCATTTTGACTGGGGTGAGGTGGTATCTCATTGTGGTTTTTATTTGCATTTCTCTAATGATAAATGAAGTTGAGCATATTTTCATGTCTCTTTGCCATCTGTATGTCCTTTTTAGAAAAATGTCTCTTCATGTCCTCTGCCCATTTTTTAAATGGGTTGTTTGTTTTTTGGGAGTTGAGTTGAGTGAGTTTGTTATAAATTTGGGATAGTAACCTCTTATCGGACATATCATTGGCAAATATCTTCTCCTATTCAGTAGGATCCCTTTTTGTTTTATTGATGGTTGCCTTTGTGGTGAAAAAACTTTCTAGTTTGATGCAATCCCACATGTTTATTTTTTTTCTTACTTCCCTTACCCAAGGGGATATACCAGTAAAAGTCTTACTCCGGGTAATGTCTATAAGTTTCTTCCTATATTTTCTTCTAGGAATTTTATGGTTTCAGATCTTATATTTAAGTCTTTAATCCATTTTGAATTTATTCTTGTATATGGTGTAAGGAGGTGGTCCAGTTTCATTTTTTTTGCATGTGTCTGTCCAGGTTTCCCAGCACCATTTATTGAATAGACTGTCTTTACCCCATAGTAAGTTCTTGCTTCCATTGTTGTAGATTAAATGACCATATAGGCATGGATTTATTTCTGGGCTCTCTATTCTATTCCATTGATCTATGTGTCTGTTTTTATGTCACTACTTTGCTGTTTTGATTATGGTAGCCTGGTTGTATGATTTGATGTCAGGTATCGTTATACTTCCCACTTTCTTCTTATTTCTCAAGATTGCCAAGACTATCTGGGGTCTTTCATGGTTCCATAAAAATTTTAGGATTATATGTTCTAGTTCTGTGAAAAATGTCCTTGGTAGTTTGATAGTAATTGTGTTGAATCTACATATTGCCTTAGGCAGTATGGACATTTTACCTGTATTAATTCTTCCTATCCATGAACATGATATGTGTTTCCATCTATTTGTATCTTCTTTAATTTCTCTCTTCAGTGTCTTATAATTTTCTGAGTACAGATCTTTTACTTCTTTGGTTAAATTTATTCCCAGGTATTTTATAGTCTTGAAGCAATTGTAAATGGGATTGTTTACTTAATTTCTCCTTCTGATGTTTTATTATTGGTATATACAAATGCAACTGATTTCTGAATATTAATTTTGTATCCCGCTACTCTACTAAATTCATTTATCAGTTCTAATAGCTTTCTGGTGGAGTCTGTAAATTCTTTTTTGACTCCTGAAGTGGAGGGATGAAAACCCAAAAGTTGTTTATTTTAGCTAGAGCTTTAGTGATTTCTTCTAAGGATGCGTAGCTGTGAATATGGTCTTTCATACATACCATCTTATGGTTCCTGCCTGCAGTTGCTTATTGTAACAGTTTCTTTCTTTATGGGTCACTCATGGTCTTGCTTCTTTTGCTCATTTATACCATTACTTTGTCTTCCCGGTAAGTCAAAAAAACAATTTATTATTTAACTTCATAGACACTTATGCAAATAATATGTCTGAAAGGTTTGCCATTTGTCTCAACTTTGTGAGTGAAGAAATGATTTTCTTTTTCTGTTTTGTTTTGTTTTGTCTTCTTGGGGAAAGAAGAGTGGAGGTGAGTTCAGTTGTGTTAGACAGAAGTATCTCTAAAACGATGGGGGGAAAAGGTGTATATATAAAATATAGAAGGTTCTTTCTCATGGTCTTCTTCCAGTGGCAAAGTCTGAACGAAGTGATTTTGTATAAACTGGGCCAATCTGTTTTTGTTTCTTATGTAATGTTAAATTTGGAATGGAGAGACCTAATGTGCAGTGAAGAATTAACCCAAAGAGAGGTCTGGCCTTTGCATTTTGCTACTGGGAGGTGATCTCTAGGCCCCCAGAATGTTCTGCATGATGGGAGTGTCTTTGTTTGCCTGGAAGGTTTGGCCACAGACAGCCTAACAATGTGATTTATGATGGGGGCCTTGGGCTTTATGGTATCGGTTCTGCCTTTGGAAGAGACTGGAAATGAAAGATATAAGCCTGACCTCCAGAAGGGACTAGAGACTAATGGCTAGCCATATGGAAAGTATGTGATCAAACGCCAACAAAGATGCTGGACACCAAAGGCTTTGGTCAGCTTCCACTGGTTAATAGTACTCCATGCATATTGTCACATCATGGTTGGAAGGAGTTAATGCCATCCATAAAAAAACATGAAGAGGATGCTAGACAGAAGTTCCATGTTTGGACTCCACTGGATTCTCGATTTTCAATCCTTATTTTAATGTTGTTACACCGGTATTCTTATTTTTATGGGGCTATCAATCGTTAGCAATTTTTGGAAGCTGGGCCAAATTCCATTTAGGAACTTTAACATTTGGCTGATCTTTTAAATCAAGAAGAAAATGCTTAATAAGTCACTAGGCAAAATTCTATGCCTAAAATTATTCTAATTTTCTCACTGTCAAATGAGTTCCTCTCCCTAGATATTTCAAAGACCTTAACTTTGCTCATTGCAAGGACAATTTAAAGTTTCACATACTCTGTAAGATTTATTTCTGTCCCTCTAGCAAAAGTTTTCACCTTTCTCCTTTTTTAATTAAACCCCTTCCCTTGCAGTTCAGAGGTTATTTAATCATTATTTAAGTCCACGATTTCACCTAATATGCTGGCATGTCATGATTTACCTAATCAATTTTATTCATTAAATCAGTATTTACTAACCACCTATTAAGCAATTATAGCAAACTTGAAAACTCTAGACAAAAAAAAAAAAAAATCAAGGTGTAAAAATGTAACATGCTTTATTTTCCTATCTGAATAGAATGTTTACCTCAGGGTTTGATGCCCCTTGATGGCTGAAATCCTTAACCTAATTCATTATTTTTAAAAAACCAAAACTTTTAGTTCTTTTTAAAAAACAGAATCCTCAGGCATTTAGGATGAGGCAAAATTTTCCTATTTATATTTATTTATTCTAATTTGTAATGTAATATTTTATACATACCAAAGAATATGTAAGTTATAAAGCTAATAATTAAAGGTATCCTTAAATAATTTAACACCTAGGCTATTGCATCGTCCTGGACACTCCTTCCCCATACCTTGCCTTGGCAGCACCTCCAAGATAACCACAATCTGGACGTTTTTATTTTTAAACATTCATGTTTTATCCAGCTATGATTTTATAACATATTATGTATACTTAAACTACATATTGCTTTTTGTGATTGTTATTGAGCTTTACACAGATGACATCGTATTTTATGCAGTCTTCTATAACTTACTATTTTTAGTCAATACTCTGGTTCGAAGTCATCTATTCTCCAAAAAGGAAAACTCCAGTCAAAATAATTTCACCAGCTAATTATCAAAAATATTTAAAAAGATATGACATCCATCTTCCAGAACATAAATTTAAAAAACTGTCATCTAATGAGGCCAACTTAATTGTGACACCAAAAACAGAAAATGACATTAGAGAAAGGACAATTACAGGCAAATTTTACCAAAAACATGGATTTTTAAAATTCCTAAACAAAATATGACAAAACAAAATTGATACACATATACTAAAGGTATTTTCTTTGATAACATTTTCAAGGGCACAGAAAAATTGGGTTGCTCTCCCATATCACTTCAAGGGTATGAAAGACTTGATGAGGCTGCTTTCTATACAGCTGTTCCCCTTGGGATGGAAACTTCTTCAAGGCTCCTACTCCCAGGGTCTCAGACTAAAAGCTGAGCAAAGGTACTTTGTATTCTCAGATGTGCACACATTTCTAGCGATGCTACCATGGCCTCTCTATCAGGACCTGGCACAGAGATCCCTAGATCCTACCAGCATTTCATTGCCTTGGCATAACCCCAACTCTTCCTTTATACCTCAGAGAATGTCTTCTACTTATGGACTGAAGAGTGTACATTCTTCCAAATTTTCCTCTCTTGCCCTTAAGCTTAAAAATCAAGAGGAGTCTGGTGTCTTGATTTTCTGGTTCTACTGTGAAAAATTCTCCAAAGCCAGGATACTTCTGGTCTAGCAGTTCAAACTGAGTTGTAGTTCTGGGATGGACAAAGTGGGCAGCAGTTTATGGAAGTAAATAGGGAGTGTTTTATAAAAGAAATAAATAAGAGAGGTTGATTTTTGCTTTGTGCAATGTTCTGCCATTTATGGAGAGTGCAGCTGTAGGTGGAATATGCAGCTGTGTAGGAGAGCCTGTTCGCTCAATAGCTGGTCTATTTGCCTTCTGAGTCTATAACAAAACATGCTGCTGCTCTTAGGGGAGGTGCTGTCTGCTACACTCTATCTCCTCTGTGAGGAAGGAGGAATGGATCCTAAGAACAACCAATGACAATAGCAGACATAGCAGGTCTTTAAATAACTCTCTTCCTTTCTTCACTCACAGAACAAAAAAACAATCCTGAAAAAAACAGAGGAGAGAAAAATAAGAGTGGAGCAGAGCCAATGCTAAGATGTGGGCCCAAACATGGATTTCTTTTCTCCTCCTGGATACTCTAGAGTATTTACTTAACATATCCCCCAGCTTTTAAGCAACCATATTCTCTCTTTGGACACTTGAGCACCAGAAACTCTAGTTGTGAGGTTTCTGCTCTTAGACTTCTTCCCGGAAGAAAATTGCTGTGGGAGTGGTGCCCAACTCAAATCCCTTCTGTGAAGACATTAGGAACTTCTGTAGAGAACGTTTGTAGGCTCTTAACAGACCCTGTATGCTCTCTATTGTGATTTTAGATGTGCTGGGAAGTTCAATTGCCAGATGAGAGTCTCAGTCTGATTGGAATAAACTGGATTATTCTATGACAAGGTGTTTTTTTTTGTTTTGTTTTTTTCCTTTTAGGGAAGCAAATTCAGTAAGTTTAAAGATCATTTACAGCTTAATTTGAATTAGTGCTCTGCATTTAAGTATAAATAGAACACTACCTTTGAGAAATTAACCATTAAGATTTCATTCATTTAAGACTTATTTCGATGAGATTCTTATTCAAATTAAAAGTGTAAAAATGTTGCCCAAGGTTTCATTAATACGTGTTTTATTTCATTTTATTTTTTTTGTTCAGCACCAGACAAGAGCCTGAGACAATACAGTCAATTCTGTGTGTATTCATTGAGTATTATTTGGCTCATAGTATTCTCAATGAAAAACAGAATCAAAATATTAATAAGAGGGAGAAGCAGCAACAGCTATGACCTATAAATGTTGATGATAAATGGTTGAAAGTTTTAGAGCATTGGATTTTTCCAAATTATGTCAGGTCTATATGCATCATTAAATAAGCAGTCTAAAGATAATAAGCTAAAGCTTGGCTGTGGTTTTAGAACACATAAAGAAGGTGAGAAGACATCTAGAAATCTTTAAATCCTCCTGGAATTAGAGTTAAGAGTAAAAGAGATTTATCCCATTTAATTTTTAAAAATCCTAATTACAACCCTTTATTATTTTAACCCATGTTTGAAAAATAGTAACATAACTTTAAGATATTTTTGTGTATGAAGATCTTTACTAATACTGTAAAATACACTAGAGCTCTCTCTCTTCCTGTTCTTCTTTCTTTGCCCCCACCCCTCCCTTCTCTTCCTTCCCCTTCCTTCCCCTTCCTTTCTGAATAATTCATTCCTAAAATCATTATGGGGGACACAGCAAGGCTGATGTCTGCATGATTGGAAGAGAGGGAGGAGAGCCAAGTTGCCCAGAGCAGAATGTCTGAGCCCAACTGTCTATAACAAGGCCATGAGGAAGACATGGCCTAGGAGAGTTCCCCAATAGAGGTGTCCAATCCTTAGAGGCAAGCAAAGCCCAAGGAGAGTTCCTAGAATGTGTGCATAGGAGGGCTGCTCAGAATGATGTATCAGCGCCCAAAGTATTGAGGGTGTTCACAAATGGTGTGTTAGAGTTCTAGTCTCCCTAGTGGGATGATATGGTGTCGCTGTGACATGGGTGGCCTGGTGAGTCTCAGCCCAAGTGGAGAGAGTAGGGTATTCAAGGCTGGGGGGGGTGGGGGTGGTAGATAGGATGTCAGAATTCAAGTAGGGTGAAGAGGAACAGCCTATTAAAAGTCTGAGTGGGTTCATAAGGGCACCTCTTTAAAGAAACCGCTTTCATGGGGAATCAGATAAACTAAACGTAGTGGGCAGGATATCTGTGCAGCCTGGAACGGGGTGGTGGAGCCTCAGCAGGGTATGGAGAGAATCCATGCATGAGGGTACAGGATGTCAGACTCTAAACACAGTGAGGAAAGGGTCTGCACGCTAGTGTTCCGGCAGAGATGTTGAAACCTAAATGGGATAAGGAGGGTATCTGCATGGAGGAAGGGCTGATAACGAAGATGGGAGATGGGTTACCTACAAGGGAATAAGTATTATAAACAATATAGAAGCCAGAGTTTGCACTGTAAATAAAGAGAATTCAAATAGATAAAGGGAGAAAAACAGAATGAACCCTGTAGTGGGGAGTTGTAATGGAAGGAATCAGTATAAATTCATGGTTTTCATAAACATTGGTGACTGTAGAAATCAATATAAATGTAAACGTGTCTATTCATATATATATTCCCATATAAGTACATACTTATATTTCCTAGCTTTGTCTATTGAAATGGCCTAGGAGAGGTGACACCTCATAAATAGCAATGAGCACACCAAGCACCCAGATCTTGGTTCCTGTACAGCATTCTTCACTCAAAGGAAGGAAAACTCCTTAAAGAAATGACAAATGCCAGAACTGAGGCAGACAACGTACAAGCTGAACCAGGAATATCTGTCTCAGACCACAGAGAAGTGCTGAAAGAATTATGGTGCTATGTCAAATGGAAAGACAAGCTAGCTTGATTTGTGTCTCTCTACCTAAACCAAGGGTAATTTTAGCATCAAAATATATGATGACAGTAACACATTATAACTCACTGGATAATATAGGAAATCTAAGGCCATATATTTTTTAATAAATAGTAAATGGGAAGTTTGATGAAGAACAGGATAGTTACTCAGTTTCAAAATAATTGCTTACAAAAGAACTTAATTTCAAAGGAAAAAAGAGTAACTGTAAGTGGAGAAGGCTGGTAAACAGCACCTTATCACGAATGACCAAAATGAACATCATTAATACTGGGACAGAATTAAAATTATATGCACCTGACAGAATGCAATGAGATGAGCATAACATCACTTCTGTGATAGTCCTGCCAAAGATGAATATCCTGAATCTAATAACGAAAAGACATCATACACACCCAAATTAAGGGACATTCTACAAAACTATTGTCAAATCATTTATAAAAGGATCCAAGTCAAAAAACTCAAGGAAAGAATAAAGAACTGCTTCAGATTGAAGGAGATTAAAGGGACATGTTGAGTAAATTGAATGCTTGATTCTGAACTGGAACTTATGCCAATAAAAACATATTATGGGGACAATTGGAGAAACATGAATTGAGTCTGATGATTAGATGGTAAAAATGTATCAAGTTTATTTCCTGATTTCAAGGGTTCTATTATCGTAATACAGAATAATGTTATTTGTAGGAAATACCACAAATTCGAAAGTAATAAGGGCATTATACATGAAACTTTTAAATGGTTAGGGAAAAATATTCTTTGCAGTGTACTTGCATTTTCCTCTGTAAGAAAGTGATTATTTCAAAACACAAAAATATTTTGAATGGTTGCTCTATGGATTGCAATATATATCTATTTAACATACGAGAGTCTACTTAGATTTACTATTGTATTATTTCACATCAAATGTACAAATGTGGTTATATAGTGCCAATTATATATATATATTCTACTTTTGGATGGATGGATGGATGGATATATATGTATTATATACCTTACATGACAATTATCTGTCAGAATAAAATGCTAGGAGTTACTTCCCTTGAGATTGGTATGTTTTCTGCTCATGAACAATAAAATCATGAAAACCATAATTTTTAACTTCTTCATTGAGGTCATCAGGAGGGCATAATCATATTTTCAAATAAAATTTAGCAATTACATAAGCTGTTTCATGATGTAAGTTTTCTAATTTCTATAGACAGGGCTCATTTTGTGTGCAAATATTATGTGGAAAGAGGTAAGATGTGGATTTATTAATTCATTAAATATGTTGAGATCTCATTGCTGCCAGAAAATCCATTTGCTTCAACTCAGCCATTCAGCACCTTTCCCCTTCTCCACTCTGGCGTTCTAGAATGTCTCTAACACCATCTGCCCTCCGAGTCTAAACAGATGGCTTGCCTCCTCTCCTACAAATAAAAGCCATAAACAAAATGTCTCTACAAATAAAAGCCATAAACAAAATCCCCCACAGGGTGACATCCAATTTACCTCTGACCTTCTCTATATTTTTGCCCAATCTTTTAAATTATAATACTCATCCCAGTATCCATATGTTTTTGGTTTTTTTTAATTGAAGTGTAACTAACATACATACAGAAAAGAGTAGAAGTCATGCCTGTACAGCTCAATAAGTTTGCACAAGATGAAGTCTCTTTTACAACCAGCACAACATGACCAGCATTTCAAATACCTCCCTTATGTTCCATTCCAGTTACTACACCAGTTACTGTCAAAGGTAATCCCTATCCTGACTTCCAATGGCATAGATTTTTAATTTTGTTCGCTTTTTAACTTTATACAAATGGACTCACACAGCACATACTCTTGTGTTTATCTTCTTTTGCTCTACAGGCCCAGAGGTATTTAGATCCCAGATCTTTCTGTTCCATTGGAGCCTTGATGAATCAATATTCTCTTTTCTTTCTATCACATATGGTTATTCTCTGTTGACTCCCTTTCCCTTACCCTTAAAGTTACTACTTTTTCTCATGTCCTCATTGTCAAATTTCATGAAGAAAGAGTCTTCTTCTTTGCCTATTTGACCATTAGCAAACTACCTTTTAGTGACAGTCTCCAATTTTTCTGAAAATCTTCTTGCTAAGTTTACTTGGGACTTTCTATTTGTCAAATTGTTACAAGATCAATTGATTTCTTTATGGTATTTCACACTATAGGATAGTACCCACTTCTTGAAAATTCCCCCTAAATGAAAGCCATTTTCTCAAAATTTTTCCTCTTTCTGATTTTTCACGTTTTCTTTAAATACTTATACTTTATAAGTTGCTGTTTTAAATTTTTTTTTGTCTTTTCACTTTTCATTTACAGCCTCATCATTGCAATCTCATCCATGCTATTGCCTTTGTGCAGTAGAAATCTTATTTTTATGTGTAGTAGAGATGCAAATTTTGGTCCCATTACAATTCAGATACACAGAAAAATGTAGCTCCTTTATTTTGATTCTAATTTGGTCTTTTTGTAAACCCCAACTAGCTGACCAGGAGGAAGCAGAAATAACACTTAAAAGTATCTTCTTTCCTCTTCTTCTCACCCTGAAATGACACCCTGGTACACACGATGGTGGTATAACACCTAGTCAAACTTGTGGCTGAGAGCATAGAGATCTCTATCTTATTAGGTATGCACTAGTTAGCATCTATGTCTTTCTAAGTCAGTGTCTTTTTATCTGACTGATTGAGAACTGCCCTGCTAGCCTATAATGCTACCATTTGCAGTTGATAAGAAAATGGAGCATTCTGCCAGCTAAGCTAATGGTCCTGGGGTACATTGCTCATTGTTCCCTTTGTTGGAGCACATTCCTACAGGTCTCACTGCTGGCTGACCTTTGAGTATCATCATGCATTCTGGCCAGATGATCCTCTCTGTGAGGGTCACCACATTCCACATTATCTCAAAACTTTGAACTCCTTGGCAGAAGTTAAGCCTAACCTTAGTTTTCCTTGTGGGAGGAAGGTTTAGGAGTGTTACTCTCTCCTTCTGACCATACTTCTTTGCCCTATGAACTAGGCTGAGCATCCTTCTATGGGTGTGATGTCTCCCACCCAGTGGGCTGCTCCGCTCTTAGGGATCAAACAAGAAATGGGGACAAAGTACTCCCTCTACCCATACTTTTCTCTGTAATTTACCTAACATTCTTCTGACCCTGGATATAAAATTATAGGGTGACAGATTTTGTTCTTTCAGTATTTTAAAAATATTGTTCCCATTATCTTTTCACTTTTATTATTTTTAATGAGAAATCAGCTGCTGTCCTAATATTTGCTTTTGTACGTGTGTCTTTTTTCATGTGGCAGCTGTATGATTTTCATTTTTATCACTGGTTTTAAACAATTTGACTATCACATTACTTGGTGTGTTTTTCTTCACATTTCTTTTGCTTGGAGCTCTTTGAGCTCCTTGGGTTTGTGGGTTTATAATTTTTTTCAGTATTTTTTCTGTGGTCCTAGTCCTACAGGGACTTCAATTACACATAGTATATTGTCGTGTGTACGTGTTTGTGTGTAAGTAAATGCATAACTGTTAATTGATTCAACTCTCAATCACTCTTTATAAGATAGATACTATTTGTACCCTCATTTTTAAAATAGTAAAACTAAGGTGCAGAGAAATTTAATTATTTGTCCACACCGAGTAAGCTGCAGAGCTAGGATTCAGACTTAAGTAGTTCAGCTATATAGTTGTTGCTCGTAAACAGATTGCTAAACTATCTTGAAGCAAGTTCATGTGATTTTAAGTTCAACAAGTGTACATAACTGATGTGAAATTCTGGTCATAAACCAACCAAGTACATAGCATCATACCACTGTTGCTGCTTATTTTGTAGCTATAAAAAATACTCATTAATTGAGCAATAACACTTCAAGGCCTAGAAGACCACTTTATTAGTTTTTTGGTTTATTCCTCCATTGTCTCTTTTTGCAAATATGAACAAATACATAACTTTATTTTTTATTACCACCCCCTCTCTTTTACAAAAGTAGGTAGGCAATATGTACAGGGTGGAACCTTGTTTTCTTAAATAAAGTATATATGGAGTACTTTTTTCAGTTTGTTGATATCTTCCTGACTCATTTTCCAGATGCATAGTTCTCCAATGTTGAGCTGTACTATATGGCTCATTCAGACTCCTATTGGGGAATATGTGGGTTGTTTCAATCCTGTCACAAAGAATAACCTTGTGTATTTGCCAATTTGTATTGGTTTTCTTTTTCTTGCTTTTCTTTTTTCTTCTTCTCCCCCTTCCCCATCCTCCTCTTTCTCTTACTCCTTCTCCTCCTTTTCTTCTCTCTCTCTCATACTTACAAGTAAAATTGCATAGTCAAGGAGTAAATGCACGAGTATATTTTCTATGTTTCACCAAATTCCACTTCATAGGAATTGTGCCATATTCCATTCCTACAAGCATTGCATTAGAGTGTTTGTTTGACCAACAGGGTAGGTGTCAACCAGTTACACTCAAGAATATGATATGTTGAGAAATAGCATCTGAATATAGTTTTTCCTTTTTTTCCTTTTTTATTTCCTTTTAAGATCATTAGTAAGGCTTTTAGACATTCTTTTATATTATAGACGTTTTTTTCATATAAGTTGCAGACATAATTTTTGCTTTGCATTTATTGTTACACACTCTTAAGGTGCTTTTTGCCACAAACTTTTTCAAAAATTATTTAGAGTTCAGTGTAACAAAGTAGGTTATCAACCTTATTTCCACATATATTTAAAATATAATAACAATGCATATCTCATAGAATAATCATGAAGATTAAGTGAGTTAATGAAGAAATTACTCAAAACACTGTCTGGTACGTAGTGTTAAAAATGTTAGTTATTACCTTATTAAATGAAGGATAAATTTTCCTTAGAATAAGTAAACATTTTTCTTCTTGATAAATTCAAAAAGGAATGTTTTATGTGGGATTTACAATGGGCATATGGAATGAAAAATAATTTTGTTCATTTCTTTGAAAAGCAATAGGGTGCGATGGTTCAAGAGTGGACTTGAGAGTATACAGTGCTCGGTTTGTATTCCAATGAAAATACGTCTGTGTGATCTTGGGCAAATTATCATCAGTCTCAGTTTTTCCTCTGTAAAATACGTGTAATAGTGGTACCTACTTTAGGAAATAGTGGGAGGTAACTGTCGTAGTATTTGGCATCGTAGGCACTTGATAAATAGTAAATACTATGAAATTTAATTTACTAAAGGTGATTCTCTGGCTAGAAGGATAAGAAATAGTTTTGTACCTAACTTTATATCACAGTAGAATTTTAAACACCTCAAATATAAATAGCATGATTAAAAGTTTGGTAAAAGATAATGTTTATGTGTGTTTATATGTACATAGATTCTCTATTTAAATGAGAAAACTTGGGGGGAAATATGCACAACTTCTGACAGCACTTATCTCTGCACTATCAGAATAGAAGGAAATAGAAAGAATTTTAATGACTTTTCAAGGTTTTACAAGCCTCTTGATTCCCAAATACTTTAGCACTTATTTTGTGTGAACATTTTACAAATGATGCATTTCAAATTTTCCAAGAAATTTATCAGAGAACACTCCTCGTTTTCTGGATGGACAGTAACTAACATTTGTGTCGTCATGATATGAGTATTTATAAAGTTCACATAATTTCCATGATTATAGCAGATCTAGTAGTTTTAGAATTAGAATAATAAATGATGTTCTAAAAAAAATACTCAGCAGTATCTCCAGTACCTAGAACACAGTATGTGCTTAAGAAAACATGCAGAGGGAAAGGGGGAAAAGAGAAGGAGAAGAAAAAGGTGGAGCGAGGGAGAGGGTGAGAAGTAGAGAAAGAAAAAGGAGAGGAATCATTTGCCTCCTTAGCTTCATTGCTCAATCCGAATTAAAACTGGATTTCTCTTGCAAATTTAGAGGCTAGACTTCATTCATTCATTCATTCAATACATTATTTAACTGTCTACTTTTTGTTAGGCACTGAGCTTGGTTCTGGTGTATAAAGATGTTTCCACACACCCAGTGTCTAAGTAGCTTCTACTCTTATTAAGTTATAAATAAATCAACACCCTATAATAAAGGAACAAGTGATAAATTATCACAAAGTGGGACATAAGCTTATGTAAGTAAGGCTAAAAAAATGAAAAATAATTTTTTGATAAAACTCACACACAGTATATTTATATGATAAAGAAAATATAAAAAGTAATATATATTTGAGAAAGACACTGAGTTGCATTTTATCTGTTGCATTCAAAGTGTCTTTATGTAGGACATCAAGAGAAGATGCCCATTATATGTTACAAACAGGAGTTTGAAGGTCAAGGGAAGATACAAATAGGACATGAAGATGCAGAGGAATAACTTTCCCAGAGGAAATGTGGACGATTTCTTTACCTTTCTCCTACTCTTATGGGTGTAACTAAATATAAAATTAATGCATTTGTGAAAAGATTCCAAGAGGTGTTTTTTTTTAATATAGAAACTCTGAATTATGTAACAAAAAGCGTAAGGCTTATTTGTTTTAAACTGAATTTATAATATTTCTGCACTACATAGAGCTAGGTCACAAAGGTCAAATCTAATGAAAAGTGACAGCTTTGGAGCATAAGCAACAATTTCTTAATAAGAATTGGTTGCTTAGCGAAGGGTATCCCTATGAGATACACAGACTATTCAGCCCTCTCCTTTACATTAGGAAGAGTTTCCGGTCAAAATGTCACTGGTATATGCTAGAGAGAGCACAAATGAACACACGTTCCTTAGCTTTTTATAAAACATTTCCTGGATTTGTTAGAAGTCCAATTAAATAACTTCACACTAATGAAAACATTGATGCAAAATCATTTTCAATAATTACATAAGCTCCAGGGAACATCTAACCAATTGACACCTATTATGTGTATGCTTTGGGTCTAGTTCTAATAAGTGCCGCTGCATCAAAAGGAGCCTAAGCCAGTTGCTGCTCTCGTGAATCTGCTATCTAACTGGAGAGAGAAGCTTGATGAACTGGCCTGATAATTAAGAATATAATAGTAACAAACCAGCAGTTTCATAACATCAGCAATTAAAGGTATTTATTAGAGCCCCGTGTATTATAGCCAATAAGCACAAAAGGAGACAGATAACCATGACATCACGACACAAGAACCCTGCTATTCCCAAGGTGCTGTTCTGAGCACTGGGGATATAGCCATGAATAAGGCCAACGTGGTCCCTGCCCAGAAGGAGCTTGTATTTTAATGGGACAAAGACATTGCACAACTACTTACATATTCATGTGTTTATTATCGGATTAAGTTCTGTGAAGAAGGAATACACTACCACCAGGAAAACACCTATAGCTGAACAAACTGGGTTGATTACTTATTGCAGCAAAGGAGAAGGCATGCCATGGGGAACCTTAGGGCTTCTCAGTAAGAGGGTGGCAGCAAGGACCTATTAAAGAAATTGGCTTTGGTTGGGTCGTTTTGAGGATGGTCTAAGAAAGCTCAGCTTCTCTCCAGATTGGCTACTTTCAGAAAGTGGGGACAAGTCTATGATAATGTTCTCGAGAGCATATTAGAACAAGGCTAATGTAATTGGTAAAGAAACAATGGCCAGCTACATTAGCTGGGGAGGGGAGTGTTCGGTATTTTGCGAGTTACATTGTGACTTTGTTTTTGTCTGTGCTTAGAAAAAGATATGAAGTGTTTTTTGTTTTGTTGTTGTTGGTTTTTCCCCTCACTTTATCGTGGCCTCAGAGTGACTTTGTCTGATGTTGGTGTCCTGTGAGATTGTTTATGTCCAACAGGGGAATGACTTGGCCAGGTGGTGAGTGCCAGGCTAGTTTCTAACAATATTACAGCCAAAGTGTAATTGTCAGAACAGTTCTCAGATACTAGGGATTTTTTTTCTCTTTCTCAAGAAGAAAACAAGATTTTCATTAGAAGTGAATGATTTCTTAGTGATATTGCAGTACTTATGCAGGCAGGTAAACATGTAAGCTTGAGGTTTAGATGAAGAAAAGATGTGAGCTGCAGGAAGAAATTCAGGAATTATTGTATATACGTGGTAGTTGAAGCTAGAAGACCCCTAGGGAGAAAGTTTAGAGTGTGGTTAATCTAAGATTTCAAGAACTTCAACCTTGAAAGACTGGATATGGGAAAGAAAGTCAGCAAAGCAACTGAAAAATTGCAGCAAAAGACATTTGAATAAAAGAAAAGTATCGTTATGGAAGTCTAGTGAAAATAGTGACTCTAGAAGAGTGGTCAACACTGTTCAATGCTTCTGAAAGGTCAGCTAAGAAAAAGAATAAAACATTACTTAGTTACAGACACTGATGTCATAGCTGACCTTAGCAAGGGATGAGATATTTAAATAATGGCAATGGTAAGGAGATTGGAGTGGATCGAAGTGCAGTGATTAGAGCGGGAGGAATGTAGAAAGGTGAAAAGGTTAATCTTAGAGAAAAGAGAAATTTGAGAATTTTAAAATGCTAACAGGAAACATCCAGATATAAGAGAACTAAAGGATAATAACTTCTATAAAATTGTGAGAAAATGGGAGGGAAGAAAGTGTGAGGATACCGTTGTTTTATTATAAGGATTAAGGGAAGTGAGGGTAAGTGTGGGTATTAGTGCTGTGTGCTGGCCTGGAATATTGAAGGAGTTCCATTCTGAAACCTCTAGTTTTTCAGTGAAATAGGAAGAGGAGAAAAGGATGGATGGAGAGATGTTCAAATTTTAGAGAGAATAAAAAATGAGATGATTTTACTGGTTTTATGTTGCTTTCAGCCTAATATCTTAAATGTTTCATATAACATATAACATATTTTGTTATATTTGCCAAATATATTTTTAATAAAAATCTTTTTAAAAATTCTTTAAAAAAGGTAACAGTTTTCTCATAGCAGAGACTGCTGGTCCTTTTTTCATTTACTCTCCACATAATCTTCATAGCCACCCCAGTTCCGAGAAAATCCATTGAATTAATTCCATAGGTATCCATCAAGTGTCTGCGTAAGGCTTTGGAGTTGGCTAGTAAGACATTCTACATTCCTCAGGAACGTTTTATTCTAGTTCAAGCTTTCTCAGCCTGGACCCCTAGAAAGTACATGGATGGACATTATGGTTTCATAAATGTCTTGTATGAAAGTAGAATTTGATACATGGGTTGGATTTATTTGGAGTGGAGGGTAGAGGGGATGGGTCAAGAAAAGGAGATGACAGAATGGAGAGAATATGGGATTTTAGGAAGCTTCATTTCTAACTATAGGCAAGATCAAGTTATCAAAAGCCCCATACTACTCTTACTGGTTGATAAAGGAACATTTGCTGAATGTAAAACATGAAAAAATATGCAATGTACTAAGGATATAGACAGCATTGACCTCAAGATGTTTTCATTCCAACCGGGAAATAGATGAGTTACAACACACTGTACTGAATGTTAGGAGAGATTTTCTGCAGAAGCATATAGGCGGGGCGCTTTACGGTGACTAGTCATAAAATGCTCCCTGCCATGGGATTAATCAGAAATAAGTCTCTGACAAATACAATTTACACAAAAGGTGAGAGGTGAGGAATATAAAGAAAGTGAAAATATTTTAGACAGAAAAAAAGAAAAACTTGTGTGAAAGCAACTTATTGAGAATATGGAGTGCCAGTAGTGGAGTTCCTCGGAGTGAGGACGTGTGGAGGCAAAAGATGAGGGAATTGAGGAAGGCCTGGAGTACAGTATCAAGAAGCCCCAATTTTATCTGGAAAATCCAGGTTACTGTTAGATATTCATTGTCTCATCAGTGGACTTCTGATTGCGCTTCCATTTTTATCTTAATTGATTCGTTATTTCAGTTTAAAAACAAAAATCAGACAAACCTGCTTTTGTCAACATTGAGCAGATATTTTACTGCAATAACTTAATAAGGTCTTCATTAATAGCCCACTCTGTCTATGCTGAACTCTAGGATGTGAAAAACTGCATGAAACACACTGTTGGCCTTAAGTCTTAGAAAGAATTAAGTAATCCCCATGAAAGTCTACCCTGAAGGACTGATGGAAGAGTCAGGGGAACTGGATTCTGAGCTCAACTGTAGGCCTAACTGTACAGATGACCCTAAGGGGTCACTTACTATCTCTGTGTTCCAGTTTGGCTATCAATAAAATTAAGGAATTCAATAAAAGTGGCAATCCCTAGAATTCTGGTTTTCACAGACTTGTCCTTCCAAAAGAGAGGCAAGTCAACTGGAAATATTCATATTGTTGACAACTATTTTTATTTCACATAAATGGAAAAATAAACAATCAAAGAAAACAGCAACAAATAAGTTATAATATCTACAACCACTATCTTCTAAAGGAAAGGATAATATAACACCCAAAATATTAATAAAATTAGTTTTATTGAAGAAGTCACTCGACCAGCCTTATTTTTCCCAGTTTGTCATGCATAGATGAAACTTGGTCTTGCACAGGCATCAGCTGGGTTATGCAGATTTGGGAATCCCTGTCTTACCCCATCCAGGTTGCCCATCAGCATCACTTGGAGAGCTTTATAAACAAAAATTCCCGTGCCCAACCCTACTCCAGACAATAAAATTGCCTTTCTGGAGGTCAGGCTCGGGTGTCTTTTTTCTTTCTCCCCAAATGATTCCAATATGTAGCCAGAGTTGAGAAAACACTATTCTTAACACCACTAAGGTCCTTCAAGATGTAAGATTCTCTATCATTTAACTTATTTCAATATTTGAAAGTCACACATCAGGAATTTTCTCTCCATGTGAAACCTTAGCAGAATTATTTTCATTGATTTACTTAATCTCTGTTTATGGATTAGGAAATTAAAACTTTTGGTTTCTAAACAAGTTTGACAAAAATATTTATTATAATTTAAGATTTATATATTAAATCACAGTTCTTAAGTTTTCATAAGATTCCAAATTGTTTCTACTTGATTAATAGCCTTGCCAAGAGCTCTCTTTGAAAAGTTGTAATTTATTTTATTTAAATAATTTTGGCTGGTAAACACCTCATCCCACATTCAAAGTTAATTACTATCATAATGAGTCTGAAGTTGGAGGAACAAGTTCAAGTCAGTATATAAATATTAATTTTCTTTCCTAATTCATATTGTTTAAAGTAACATCATAGGTGAGAGAATGTCATTTTTCTGTATTGAATAAGTTAGATAGCCATATATATTTCGAAGCCAGGATGCTTGTTTTTGAGTAAGACAGATGCTCTGTTTTCTGCATGTAGGAGGTTTAGGGATTTATAGGACAATTTTAATTAATGGGCTCCCTCAAGCATAAAATAAGTGCATTTGTCTTGTAGTGTAATATAACATCATGAGTCCAAGGATTATACTACGCTAATACCTAGTTCTCTTTAAAGAAAACACTGTTCTATGGGAAAACTACTTTTTCTAAATGTGTGGAGTACATAGAAAAATGTACATTGGCAAAATTACTTGATAGCTCTCAAATGCCTACAATTATCAGGGAGAAAAAGGGAAAAGTTATTTTGACTGTGTTTACAATTGAAATTAAATCTAAATGTATGCCTCTAATTTTCTTGAGGTTAAATTTTTCTATTGTTCAGCTTTCAAAGTTTTAAAATAATTGGTTTATAAGTTTTATCAGTGTTTATGCTTCAATCTTATTTACACAGCAATCTGAAATTTAAAAATCAACATTAAAGCAATAATTTTTTGCTCAAAAGTTTATGCCTCCTCTTTAAGACATCTACAATTTAAGAGAATGAAAAGACAAAGGAATTCTACCAGGTTAGTGCAAAAGTAATTGCAGTTTTTGCAATTGTTTTTAACCTTTTAAACTACAACTACTTTTGCACCAACCTAATACTTTGCCTTAGCTTGTAAGCCCCACAAGTGGCAAGAACCTGCAAGTATTGATCTACTTATTTATTACATTTATAAACAAGTAAGCAAATACGCCTTGGCTATTATACCAAATCACAACTAGTCAGCTTAATCTTTTGGTCCAGGGAGAAAGGAAGTCCAAGAAAAATTAATAGGCCCATATTTTTAATCTGTGATACTCAAACTTTTACGGCTATGATTCACAGACATATATTTTACTTCATGACTCATTACACAGAGATGTACATAGTATATAAGTGCACCGAACAAAAATTTAAAGCTATGGTATTTTCTATTCTGTTCTAATCTATTTTTTTAAATGACATTTAATTCACTAAATTAATTTTATTACCTACTAGCAAGTTGCCACCTCAGTTTGAAAAACACTGCTTTAAACTTTATTTTAAGTTATGCACTTAAAATATGCACTTCTTGACTAAGATTTAATCTGCCATTAGAAACATGCAAGCAAACTACATGTTAAACTGTAAAACTAATAAACTGTAAAATTAATGCAAAATATACATTTTTTAACATTTTTTTATAATTGTCATATAATAACATCTGCGTAGAGTTTAGTACCACAAGCCTGTTTCTCGTTTAATGAATGAACACATTTTCTTTTTTTAAAACGTATTTTCTTTAACAGAATAAGAGATCTTTATAAGCCATGAGTATAATGCTTTCCTGTCTTTTTTCTCCCCCTGGGTCTCTAGAAAGACTAGAGGTATTTTGTGATGAACTGTAGCCATTTGTTTTAGCCTATATTCCCAGTAATTCTGCCTAACTTCCTCTCCAGCAGGTTATTCAGTCATTATTTTAATTTAGTATAAGTGATTTCAAACATGATTGAAGAAAAGTCCATTTATAAAAATAAAGGAATAAACAGGACACATTTTAAAATTTGTTCTCAGACCTTCACTGATTGCCATAGCTTGGATAAACTCTTAGATATATTCACAGTAGGACTACAGAAACATAGTATTTAACCAACTTTTCAAGCAGTGTATTCAATATTATCGTCTTAATCTGTGCATGTTTCCACAACTATAACTGAACGAAATTTTGGGAGATAAAACTCATCAATCACTAATTCCCACAAAACTCATAAAGCCAAGAAATAGCTAATATTTTATATTTAGGTGTATTTTATGTAGAGGATTTTTTACATGTCGTAAAATGGGCTTTAATGTCTCCTTCTCACAAGATATTATTGCTTAAGCTGGACCTGGCGCACAGCTCCTAAGACTGGCTTCCCATGAGAAATGGCACTGGCATGGCTCCTGGCTCCTGTGTAGCTGGAACTGCCCTAGGCACTCAGCTCAGTGCAAACTCTAGGGTCCAAATACCTGCACCTGCTACATTTCAAGAACGTGGGAGTTTGAGATGCTGCGTTTGCCAAGTACACTAGACACTGCTCTGTCCCTACATGCTGACTAACCCTTACATCCGCAATGCTGCTCTTCCCAAGGAACAGTCTGCCTTTGAGGTGCCGAAGTCTCCCACCATCACAGACTTCAATCCTCTGTTGTGTTTCATATTTCCTTATTACATCTTGGAAGCGTGACCCATGCTATCATGACTTCCCTTGTCCAGGGGACTCTTGGAAGTCTCACCTTCCACATAGCTTTCTAGCTGATAGCCCCCTTCTAAGCCCACTACAGGAGGGTGATTGTAAAGGACTGCATACAGGAACGAAGACAGAAAGTTTATCTTCTTTCTATACCTGGTCAGTTTTTGTCTTACCGCTTTATCTTTCTTTCATTAACACACATATCTACATGCACACAAATATCTGGGCGGATTCTCTTATCTGAAGACTATGGAAACATTTTCTAATTTTGTGAAACTATCTCTTTCATTGAGTAATGTTCAAACAGCAGCTTGGTCTCGGCCTTTGCAGATGTCTTCCTATTACCGGGCTTCCAACCATTATCTCTTTCAGGCTTCTTGCAGTTTCTTGAGCTTTGCTTTCAGTTCTGTTTTTGGTCTGCTAATTTTGGAACCTAAGGGCATTGATGGTTAACCTCTGGCCAGGGTTTCTGAGTTTCAGGATGCTCCTTTGTCAGCTGGAGGAACTCAGCACAAACTCTGACTTTGACCTTGGCTACACCTGTGGCCTGAGACCAGGATATATTGTCAGTGTGTTATGTTTACCATCCAGAGCATCATGAGCCCCAACTGACTGGAGAATACTCCTAGGGCATGTGCATCATTCACTCATTTAATATTGAATCCTTTCTATTTAGGCTCTTAGCAGCCTAAAGAAACAAAGGTCCCTGGCCACCTTTTGCAAATGTTTATTTCTCAAGAAATAAATTCAAAAGAGTTATTTAAGAAGCATTTAATTCTAAATAAGATAGAAGGAAGATGACAACAAAATAGCTAGTTGAGCTACAAAATGTCAAATGTGAAAAATGGCATCATTTTCCTTTTTTCTTCACTTATGTAATGTCTCTAAATTCTTGTAATTCACCTTTCTTCATACTTATGCCCATCCTCTACAGACCTACCATCACAGCCTTAATTCATTCTCTAGTCACCTGATGGCCAGCCTTCCTAATTTGTGTTACCCATCTTTCTAATCTACAAATCACACTAATTCTAAATAGAGATTTCTATGATTTATCACTCTGCCCTCATAAATGCATGGATGAAGTATCAAAGAGGGAATGTAGAAAGGAAGATTCATATCATCAGTGACGACAAGGCCTGTATCCCCTTCCCTTTGTGGCTCCTGAGAATTGGTTGGCACTGGATATCATGACCCAGCTTGTCATAAAGCTCCAGGAGGTACTACTCATACATAATAACTCAGACTTGGGATAGTGCACATGGACAAGGCAGGGGAAAAAGCGCATCTGAGAAAATGGATCTCTTCCTGTGATTATGGATGATTTTTTTTGCCATAAAATTGTTGGTGAAAGTTTGGACTGAGAGAGTATTGAAACAAAAACTTAAAGACAAATCTAAGAATATCAGATTGACCATTTTCCCTTCAATACTGAAATTCAATTTTTCAAAAATGTCTCATAACCTTCAACAAAGAGAATTCATCTATATTTGCATGGTCCAGTAGGTCACGCAGAAGAAGAAAATGTGACAGGATCAATGTGGGAAAGGAGACTTTTCTCACCTCATATATTCACTGCTATAGCAGAATGTGGTATCAGTCCATTCTAGAGGTTAACTAGAGTGAGAGTGGTGAACAACAAGATGTGACACGAAAGAGCTGAGATGAGGCTGATGGGGGGAAAATGAAGCAGATCATATAGGGAGAATTCTGTAGACAGTAAAGGCTCAAAAGAAAAACACTTTGCTCAGCTCTGGAGGCTTCTTTCCTTCAAAATGGAAGGGAGGGGATAATGGCATCTTAGGTTACACTATCAAAATAAAAAGAACACATAGATTTTGTCCTAGTTATTTCATATATAAGAATTTGTTTTATTTATATATGTACTTGTGTAACAAAATAAATACATATATAATCACAGATGTTTGTTGCAGTATTTCTTGGTGTGAGGAACTCTGGATATTAAAATATTGGGTAACTAACTTAAAAATACATCTACACAGAAAAGGATAAAATTGAGCAGAACAAAGCAATTCTGCAGGAGGAAAAAATGCTATGAAGGGTTCAATCATTCTTTGAAAATGCTATGAAATGTAAATTTTGAATTTATTTCATTAGTCTGAAATATTAGAAACCTCCTATGAACAATTATTGGGCCTATACTATATCCCTCCTCCCCCAGGTTAATAACTTTTCACAAAAGTGTAACAATAATCTTTTTATTTTATTAGAGTGGATAATTTATTTAAATTCCAGTTTCCTCTGATAGATTGTGAGACCTTGATAACCTCTATAGATCCACTAGACATAGCCCAATATCTGTCACATAATGACTAAAAATAATTATGGGATTAATTATTGACTCAAAGGATGTAATTTGTCAAAATGTGTAAATAGATTAAATTCTCTCTCTTGACTCCTTTTTAAAGAGTGAAAAACTTTCAGGTCTTCTCGTACTTCCCCATTGACAGCTGCACATATTGAAAGGAGAGCAGTGTCATTTTGTCCTGCCAGTTTTATAAAAAATAACAAAACACTACAAAAAAAAAGAACTGTCAACCCAGTACCTTACAGTTTCAATCTCTTTTCAAATAAGGAAATAAAATAATGTCACAACCATAGGTAAGAAGTAATGAATTTTAAATTTGAGATTGTATATTTATCATTGAGATAAACACATACACACCTTACTGAAACTATTTTAACATACTGAAATTCTAGCTCAATTTAGAATCCACTGCTCAAGTCACTGAACCTGTGACAGTTTCTCTTTCTATTATACATGTCTCTTCTCATGTGGCTGAAAATCAATAAAAGAATCATTCAGTTTTTTTCTAGCGATGGAAAACAATCTTTCAATTGTCTTTCTTAAAAGTGTTTCAGGAAATAAGGAGATTAAATATTAAGGTCTAATATTTTCCAAATTTTATGCCTTTTATTTTTCTTTCCTTGGTATACTAGCTAAGACTCCAGGATAAGGTTGAATCTATGTAATAATATGAAGGACAGCTTTGTCTTTTCCTATTCTCCAAGGGAAATTTATAAAATTTTTATCTTTAAGCATAAAGTTTGCGATAGATTTTCTGTGTGTGTGCATGTATATAAAATTATGTGCTACTGTATGGAGCATCTAAAATAATATACATACAAAGATTTAGAATTAATTAGAAAATATGGAAAGGTCTAGACACAACATCAATATATGTAACCAATTCTATGCCTGTATACTTATACCAAATAGAAAACGAATGCATACTCAGACTAAAAATTCACCCTAACTCCTGATATACATATCATACTTATACATAATGTACTATAATTGCAGAACAGCAAAACCAATGCCCCCCAAAAAAGCCCTCAAAGCTATCCAACAATAAAAAATAAAACAGACTGCCTACAAAAGAATAAATGGCTTCACCTCAGGATATTAAAGAACTATACTCCTTTAATAAACTCTCCAAACCCAGAAGAACAATACATAGTGAAAACAAAAGACTAATGATGTTTAATGAGTTATAAATATGTTACCAAATCTAAAAAATCATACTGATTTCAGGAGTTGAAAAACAAGGATTACCAAAGGGTTAGATGCTAACATGGAAAACGGAAAGTCTAAATTAAAATGCACAGAGTTGCAAACTAAATTACTGTGATAAGAAGCCTGGACAGGGCGGAAACACGGATTGATTACAAAGGACACACAAGGGAACTTGTGAGGCTGAGGAAATGTTTGCTATCTTGATTGTGGTGATGGTGTCACAAGAGCAGATAGTGTCAAAAGTCACCAAACTGTACTATTAAAATATATGCAGTTTACTATAAGCCATTTATAGCTCAATAAAGTTGTAACGACATTAAAAACAAAATCCATAAAACTATTGAAGAAATGCCTCCTATTGTAAAATTAGGGATAAACCTACTTTGTGTGGCTGGAGTTGAAGTGTTCCATCCTACAATAATACTCAGAGGTTTGAGCCCATCACTGCAGGAACTTCTATCATTTCCACTATTCAATTTTTTTCTTGATAGTGTATAGATTTATAGAAACAGTGCTAAAATATAAAGCTTCCAGGGCTTCTAGACTTTGAATATATATTGTTGTTGTTGTTGTTGTTGTTGTTTAGACTAAAGGGAGCCAGAGAAAGTGTGTATGTTTTTCAGTCTGTAGGCACAGGAGAGGTATCAGAAATTTGAAAATTCTTTGTCTCATCTAAGTCTCTCAGATAGTACTTTTTCTGCAACATATTTTGTGAACTCTCTTCTCAGCCTAACAAGTGCTCTTTCAGATTCTTGGTAAGGAGCATTTAAAATATAACTATAATTGAATAACAAAATTATATATCAGCAGGTTGTATGTGGTTCCCAGGAAGATGATGTTATTATCAATGATTATAAGTATAGAAAATGACAAGAAGAAGAAATGGAAATGAAATAAATTACAGT
Source organism: Rhinolophus sinicus (assembly GCF_057876585.1). Classification (NCBI taxonomy): domain Eukaryota; kingdom Metazoa; phylum Chordata; class Mammalia; order Chiroptera; family Rhinolophidae; genus Rhinolophus; species Rhinolophus sinicus. The sequence continues at coordinate 44,180,351 of NC_142501.1, read as the reverse complement.
ACTTTGGTCTGTTGGACTGTGTCCTGCTTTGTGCTTTTTATAAATAGCTGAAGACACATCAGAACAGATGGCATTGAAAAATGGGTTTACGGGCTGGATATTTTGGAAATGCACAAATCTTTGGAGTGTGCATGACTGTGTGAAAGGAGCATGCGTATATAGGTACTTCTGCGAGTGCTGAACTATCCGATAAGACAAGGAGGAGTTCATCTAGTTGTACCCCCGAGAAGTACATGGTATATAATTTTAACCCTACTGAAAGAACCAGAGTATATTCCAAAACTTTTGGAACATCACTCATTATTTATATGTGCAGAATCTACATTTTCTAAACAAGTATACAACTTCTACCAGATTTAGTCTGTCTATTTTGGTTTGGTTTTTATTAGAATTCATCTTCATCTCTCAGAAATGCTCCCCAAATAATTAAATTTTAAAAATAGAGGTAGAAAAGTTAAGGGCCATTACTTTGGAACGTTTGGGGTTTTTTTTTGTTTGTTTGTATTTTTTTTGTTGTTGTTGTTGTACATGCTTAACTGCAGTGAACACAGAAACGGGGGAGAGGTGGTCCACTCCACTCCCATCAACAACGTACCCTTTTATTGGTTCTACAGAATATTCCAATTCAGCACTGGGATATATCTGTAGCCTTAGAAAGTTTGTGGAACATCTTTACTACATGGGATATAAACTACATGTGTTGTCAAACATTAAGTGACAATTCTACATGTGCAGTAATTGTTTAAAATAATTACTTTTGCTCAAGGTACAAAATCAAGAAATACAATGAGTATCTTCCCAAGGAAAGATTAATCATCATTATACCCAAGTACACTCCAAAACTTTTCATAAAATACACATAATATTTTCCTAAAGAAAGCCTAATAATAATTGTCCTTTTTGCAGTAGAGGTATTCCTTGCCCTGCCTAATTCTTGGGGTTCTTATAAGGCTCAGATAAACTAATATATTTAAAAGTGTTTAGCAGAAAGTTTATCTAAATTATCATTTTGCATTTCATGATTTAGGTAAGGATTAATTCAGAGATTAAACTGTACCTTGCAACTACTACCTGCTAAATATAACAAGCCCGAACACTTCAGAAATGGTCATTTAGCATCTGTTGGTATACTCCAGTGCTTCAGTAGAAGTCGTATGCTGCAAATAGATGCTAAAAAGTTCTGGAGCATAAATTTATCAAGATTTTTGGCAAGATTGAAAATATTCCTACATTCCAAGCTTGTACAGGAAAGCTTAGCAGGCATGCTTTGTTATTTAACTGCTTCCATTAACTTCCATAAAAACAGAAAAACATTGCTTCTCTTTTAATACAATAATATTGCATCAGTGGGCTCCTGTGTTTACTCTGTATGTGTTTCAGTAATCTTGTTTTACTTCTAAATCCATAATAATTATGTGCTAATTCCTTCTGGTTGCTTGAGGAGCAGCCTTTAGAGATTCAAATGTTGCTATAATGATTTTGGATACACATATTGCATGCATCAAAATTGGTGTATTCATTGATATCACAATCATAATAATAGTAATGAATTCCTCTTTCTTTTCCTGTTTTTCCCCCTCATTTATATGCTGACATATTGATTAAGCCATTTTGTTAATCATCAGGAAATGTTCTGTATTTGGATTGAGGTAATCGATATGACCATATTTTTAGATGAATTGACTAGATATTTTGGCATCCTTCAGTATGCCATGATTCATGCTGATAGTCCTATTTATTTAAAGAGAAACAGTCAAGGAAGTGCCACTGACAGACTCAAAGACAACACTATAAATGCAATATTTCTTGAATTCCCTAAGGAGCACATGTCTTCAACAGTAAGAGAACTATATAAAATTAGTGACATTTCCCTCTCACTGTTGTTCAGATGGATCCCCAGAGCCCAATCTGTTTGCTTCTTCATTTTCTGTGGCATGCTGTCAAGATCCAGTACATAATAGGACCCATAAGAAAGAGAATATTAAGATAGCCCAAATCTATTTAGAACTATCATTGTTACTGGGTATTAGTGACTGTCACTGATTCAGAGGTGAGTTGGGGTTTCAAACCTCCCTGATAATGTACATATGAGTATAGGAAGAAGGTAGAAATGTCTTTATATTCAATGACCCAGATCTACTCCTCAAATGTTATCAAAATAATAACATTTCAAACCATATATATCCACCACATAAATTCCACAAATATCCAGATATATGCTAAGATAAAATGTCGCCTACTTCTTGCTACACTATATAGTCCATTCATTCTTAACGAATACCAATAGAAACACATGAAAGATATCATTAAATTCTGCCCCCAATGATCTTCTTTACCCACCCCCACCCGATCTTCATTCTACTTTTCAGCTCCCAATCAACAGTGCTTATTTCTAGCCTAGTTCTACCCGACTTAGTTTTTCATTTGAGGATAGCCTTTGTCCTAAAACTAATGGGAAGCAGAGGATTGGAATATGAACAATGCTGTCGAGTAAATGATGCTCCTAACTAGTCATGACTGCTCTCATAATGGGACTGTCCCCTCCCTCATCTAGAAAGATCCAAATATTGACCTGGTTCTTGTCATACGCTTAAATACCATCCTATCCCTTGCCTTTAAATCTCATCCAACTGATTCAGGACTAGTCTGCTGATATACATCAGATCAAACCCAGGGCAAGCCTGTAGGGAGATGGGAAATCTGAGAATATTCTGGCCATGTTTCTGTTTCTATCCTTATTGTCTGTCATCATCATCCTGGGAACCCAGACTCTGAGCTTTGTTTTGCTCTGTTCTTTTTGTGTGTGTTTTTTCTTACATTGAAACTCTATTTTATAGGAAAGCGATGATTTGATGAGTTATTTTGCTTAATTGTCCTGCCATATATCTTAGTACCAAAGTACTGTGCCATTTTTTAAAGTTATGCTGTAAAAGAGTTAGGCTAAAAAGTATTAGGTTAAAATGAACAGGGATATGCAAAAGACTACCTATTTTTTAAAATCTCATTTCTATGAAATATCCACAAAAAGGAAATCTATACAAACAGAAAGTAGATCAGTGTTTTATTAGGTCTGTGGATTGACTACAAACAGTTACAAAGGAAATTTTAGGGATAATAGAAATATTTTTAAATTGGATTGTTATAATGATTGCGTAACTCTCTACATTCACTAAAAGTAATAACTTAAAATGGGTACTTTTGTTTTTTATTCAAAGGATGAATTGCTAATGGTGAAATTTCAGGGACAAAAAAAAAATGGCTAACTTGAGGCATGGAAATGATACCTCAATAAAGCTATAAAATAAATAAACATCCAGCAACAAATAGGTTATTGAGAAGCCGAAAGAAAACAAGATCATTAATTGTTGAAGCTGGTTGATACCTAATGGGAACTGATCTTAATACTTAGTATTTATATGCTTTTCACCCTTAAATGTGAGGAAAAGAAAGGTAAAATTAGGAGATTATAATCACAGCAAAGAATATAATCTGGATACTTTTAACCCTTATTTGTTTGCTAATATGCTTTATATAGACTTGATATTAAGGATAATTTTCAAGTAATCTCTTTTTGTTCCCCTCATTTTCATGGTAGGTTATTAGTGTCTACTTCTAATCAAATTTCAGGACTTTTCTATTCCTAGTCTCACCAGTTGATCCCTCCCTCCATTTAGTTCCTCAGTGTCTGTTTTGTATGTTATTCTTTGGTCTGACACCAAATAGCACTCTTGAATTTAAGTTGGCTTTGGCTGCACATGAGCATGGAAGCTTACAATGAACGTGTCTGTCAGCTTTTAATGTTGCTATTATGCTTATGCTACCCAAAGATCCAAGGAAAAAAATGTAGGATTCATAGGGAAACATAGAAAACACTCTAATGTATAGTTTTTGTTTCAAAATATAGACAATTCAAATTTTGACATACTGACAAGATAGGCCTTATTCAAATATAATTTGGAAACTATAGTGACATTTTTAGTCTTAACCGCATATATTTTATGAGTGAAAAAAATCATTGAAAGTTTGTATGATAGAATTATAGACTGAAGTAGATGAGTAGCTTCAGTTACTTTACACTCACTACCTTTGAACAAATGGTTTTTGCTTTTTATCTGTCATTACTAGTTGTTCTTAGACAGAGTTCTGATCTCCCATTAGCTGCTTCAGAAACTCTTTTCACTCATTCAAATGTCCCCAGGAATACTAGTATATACATTTCTATAGCTACTCCTCTCCTGGTTGATTTTTACAAACTTCTTTCTTTCTATAGGTAGGTGCTGATAAAGGCACACTGAGAAGAACAGGCAGTTGGTTGGAACAAAATTCAATAATTAGATGATGGGTAGGAGCATTAAATAATTTTTAATAAAAACTTACCCCTATGCTTTTCGTTTTATTTTATTTTTTCACTTACCTGGTTTAATGCTAAATTAGTGATTTAGAGATCTTTCAGTCTTTAAAAACATAAATTTATCTTTTAGTAGTCTTTATAAATGAACACAATGGCAAATAAGCATTTAAACAGTTTAAAGATACACAATAAAAGTAAAATATTCCTCCCACTCTAGATCTCCAGTCTTATCTTCCAGAAGCAATGACTCTTAACTGGCTCATTTATATATTTGCAAAAAAATAAAAATATTCTGTTATATGTTTAATAATGGATTTTGAAGCTCTTTTATATCAGAACATTCAAGTCGACATATTTCTTTGAAAAGTTGCATCCATTTACATAGAAGTAACAATGAGTTTTTTTAAACCAGTAGTTTCTTATTATGGGTAGCTACGTTCCACTTTTCTTTCTTTCTTTCCTTTTTAATTTTATTTTATTTTATTTATTTATTTGCTATTACAACAATATTTTGTGCCTTTGTTGAATTCTATACCTAATGTAATTTTGCCCTCCAAATACTATATACATTTATACTGCACTCCTGTCAGTAGAGTATAATTTCTCAAACCCTTAACAGTGCTAAGAAATATGACATTTAAATTTTATGTTTAAATTTAATGATGTATTTAAGACTTTAGTGATATTTTTCTTCAGGCAGAGAGCACCAATTTTTCTTTCAATTACTAGGTGAAGCTTTGTCTGTTTTAAGAAAGTCATACCAGAACTTCTGCTTCTGTCTTGACTGGAGAGGTTCATGGCAGACCAGAGCTGCCTCTGAGAACAATTAGAAAAGTCAGATAAAATACAGAAATCATCATTTTAGGGTAACTGATAGTTGATGAGATAATGAGGTGTGAAAAGGCAAAGACTCCAGAGAGGAAAGAAGCTGAGAATGTGGAGAGAACTCCTCAGCCACTTTCACTCCGGGACATTTGCTGATTCTGGGCATTAGCAGCACATGGAGAATCCATAATTTGTGTGTCTTTTAAGAAACCAGGGCAGCTTTTTTTCAGAAATTGGGGAGATCCCAAGCACGTGGCCCATTGTCCTTTCAGGAAATTTGATGATTCTGGCCCTGCACAGGATGGGAAACTAAAATACTAGACAGAAAGCTTTTGAAAACCAGAGCACAATATCCAACCATCTCACAAGCTAAAGACCAGAGTTCAAGACCAGCTGAGGAGGGGTACTAGAGAATACACAAGGATCTGAGCTGAGAAATCCAAAGGGCCAGGGGTGAACCAGAGGCAGACTGCACTACTACACAGCAATGGCACAGTGGTATTTTTACAAGGACCATATTTATACTTAAAATTTGATTTTCTTTCATTATATTCATTTATTTTTTTGTTGACTGATTTTTAATTTTCGATGGAGGTATGGCATACATAAAGAACAATTCAAAAATGTTAAGTTTATGTCTTTCAACACATGGTACTGGAACAACTGGATTAAAAAATTAATCTAGATTTATATTTTGTACCATCTACACAATTTAACTTCAGATGATCAATGACCTAAAAATGTAAAACACAAAACTATAAAACTTCTGGAAGAAAACCTTTGTGAGTTAGGCAAAGATTTCTAAGATTTGACAACAGCACAATCTGTAAAAGAACAAATTAACAAACAGGATTTAGTTAAAATTAAAAACTACTGTTCTTCAAAAGACACCATGAAAAGAATAAAAAGACAAGTAACAACTGTGAGAAAATATTTGCAAAGTATATATCGGATAAAGATTTGTATCCGTAATACATAACTCTCGAAACTCAACAATAAACTAAACAAACAACCCAATTTTTAAATGTGGGCAAGAGATCTAAACAGATGTTTCACCAAAGAAGATATAGGGATGCTAAAAAAGCACATGAATAGATGCTCAATATCATTAGCCATCAGACAAATGAAAATTAAAACCACAATGATACCACTACATACCTATTAAGATGGCTAATATTAAAAAAAGTTTATAATACCAAGTATTGACAAAGTCATGGAGGTACTGAAAATCTCATACACTGCTGGTAGGAATGTAAAATGGTACAACCACTGTGCACACAGTTTAGCAATATCTTAAACTAAATGCATCAAAAATGTAATGTATCTGGTTTTTTTATTATAGTTTTTTTTTGCCTATCCACTTTTATTATTATTATTATTATTATTATTATTATTATTTGTCTATTTATTTTCAACTGGAGTCACTTGCTTTACAAACATATTTTAATTGTTCAAATATTTGTTTTATTTTGTTTAAATCCAATCATGATGTTTTATTTAACAGGGTACTTTTACTTTATTTACATTTATTGAATTGATAGATATATTTAGTCTTGTCTCTGTCATCTTATTTAATGCTACATTTTTACTTTTAATATTCTTTTAATTTTTAATGCTTAATTCACTGTATGGTTTAAAGTATCTTTGTTATTTCGTGTGTCTGGCTTTCTTTTAGAAATTAAGTGTTCCTATAATCTGCTTTTGATATTATGAGTTCTTCCATTATAACTTTACTTAATTAGATTACAATTTGATTTTTTTTTTTTTTAGATTTAAATAGAATCTGTGTCCTCCCATATCCCACTCTGAGAGATAAGAAAAATAGAATTTATAAACTTTTTACAGACTCCTATTCTCATACTCTACATTGCAATTTTGCTACCTATAGTACATTATTAGTTCTACACTATCGTTATTCTGTTCAATCATATTTTTCCAGTTATTTCCCCTTAGTTTTATATTTCAAAAGACTCTGTAGTCACCACCAGTCCTTTACAAAGATTTCTTCATTTATATATTTGTCATTACAACTTCATCATTAGGCAGTTTTTCAAGAGGAAGCTATGCATATTATTGTCCTTTATTTCTTTTCTATTTGAAAATAACAGTGTGTTGTCATTTTTTGAGCCATCTGTTTACAGGAGAATGTAAAGGGTAAAGGTTGGGGACATGTACCCTGGAAGTAGGCAGACTGGGTTCAGCGGTCATAAATCACTTCTCAAATTTTATACTGCATATATTGCCCTGACTAAACGTCTTTACTCTTGATGACTAGGAGGCTGCTGAGTTGCAAGGAAGATCTTTGTATTCCAGTGTCTTCTGTGAGGTGATCTAGCCCTTATTTATCTTCATTCACTAAGATCAGCAGATACAGAGATCCCCGAAAAGGTGTCAAATCATATCTTTCCTTATTCTCTCGTCCCTCCACTCAATTGTGCTTTAGTTCTGAGTCACATACTTGGCCTTTTCAATGTATCACCAACTTGTGAGCATCCTACATGCAGCTCGATTGCTTACTGGGGCATGTTGCTTTCATGTCCTCTCAATAGTTGGTCTGAATGTTATTTCTCAGAATGAGTATTAAAGTTGTAGCTGTTTTCCAATTTCATTGGAAATTGAGTAGTCTATATGGGTCATTCTTTTTGTAGTGTTCATTTGGTTTCAGAAGGGAGAAACATAGAAATGGCTTTAATTTTCCATTTTTATTTGGAAGTCTCCAGATTGTTTCTTAACTGAGTTATACAACAAAAAGATAGTTGCTTGGGAGCAATTTAATCACACACTTCATATAAACTAGTAACTGAATTATCTTTAGAATTAAGTTAAACATTATAACTGAAAGCACAACATACCAATTTCAGTTTAGCTTTAATAACTTGAGCCTTTTAATACAGGGTAAGTGTTAAGACCCAAGAAAACAAGGTCAGCTTCTCTCAGTTCAGCTTTCTTGATTCATTTTCAATCCACTAAAAGATTCAGCTTTCATTCTTTTGTGTGTTTCAAAAGACTCGGAGATTATGCACTTTCAGTAAATCAGTGTCCAATCCAAGGGTCAAGAACAATATGCCTGTAAGGACCAGTGAGAAACTGTAAATTTGAAGTGGAGGAGGTCTGGAGAGGAAGAAGGCAGGCTGTGATAAACAAGAGCCACAAACCACAGCTAAATGAGATGGCTGCGTTCAGCTCCACCCGATTGCTGCTAGGTGAGGAATGCAGCACATGGTTTCTGGATTTCCATTTTGTTCCAGTGAACATGAAAATGTGATGGGACTCTGACAATTTTTAAATGTTGGCTTAAGGAATGACATCAGCAACATTGTTGAATAGAGTAGCCCTCATCATATCTGCCCCTGCTCCATCAACAACAATTTAGCCTCCATCCACTGACAAAAGTGCTGTGGGAGCTGTGTTACCCAGCACCCTATGCCAAGAGACCTGGGAGGAGTCCTGCCCACCTGTGCGTTGAGACATACCGACCTCAGTTCTGGTTGTGTGCCCTGCAGTGGCCTTTAAACCAGGTCTAGCCCCTCTTGGTTGCAGTTGGGGTGCTCCTGGAGAACAATGCCTTTGACAATTACCCACAGACAATAGAGCCTTTATTAAAGTCCAGGTTTTCAGCAAAAAAGTTCCATCACACCACAGAATAAAAATTATGATTCTTAGATGCATTTGAGAGAATTAAAGGAACAGTTTGTCTTTATCTCCATAAGCCCTTCGCCAAGGTGATACAACTCAGTGCCAAGAGAGATCTTCTCAGCCCATGATTTCTCCCATGGGGGAAAGTGACAGCATGTGTGTTAGCACCTGGTTTCCCCAGCTCTGCAGAATACTGCCAAAGAGGCCTATTTCTCTATCACCTATCTGGAATACTGAATCATGAGCTACATGACTGATGGCAGGAAGAGGCAGAGAGAAAGACAGATAGGACTGTTGGAGGGCAATAAAGGGATCTGGATCCTACTAACTGCATCACAGACTCCATCAGATGCCTTGCCCACAGATCCCCTCCAACTTGCCCATGGGTACCCCAGCACAGTGCAACTCACCCACACACTCCTCTCAACATCTAGCCAGTTTTCTGTGCATGTTACTGATGGTGGCAAGAGTGAGCTTTGACAGATGTCTAGTGAGCATGTGCAGAACGCGGGCCTAAATCTTCAGGTCAGGGGTAGGCCAAAAATGAACTTTAGCTCTATCCTTGGGAAAGCAAAAGGGAAGCTTTCAGTACTCACCCTGGTGCATTGCAGAATCAAGAGAAGTTATTCAAGCTCAAGAACTCTGCCACAATAGGGAGCAAGAAGCATGGAGTAGGTGTGTCCATAGAAGGTCTGAGAAAGGCTCAGATTCACCAGCAGAGCTGATGGAAGGTATTTATCTCCCAAGATCAGTTAGTAAAGACTAGTGGATGTGACTGCTACTTCAAATGCAAAGATAACAATGTGATGCTTCAAGAAACATGAAAAATCAAGGAAACATGACACCACTAAAGGATCAAAATAATCTTCCTGTAACCAATTCTAAAGACATAGAGATCTGTAATTTATTTGATAAAGAATTTAAAATAGCTGTTTTAAGGAAGCTCAGTGGACAACAGGAGAACATAGAAAGTCAATCAACAAATAAGGAAAACAAATAAAATGAGATTCAAAATAGGTCATAAAAAAGAAACAAGCAGAAATTATGGAGCTGAAGAATACAATAAATTAAGTGGAAAAAAAGCAATAGAGAGCATCAATAACAGAATAAATCAAGCAAAAGAAAGTTACCTGTGAGCTAGAAAACAGGAACTTTGAGATTATCCAGTCAGAGGGGAAGAAAAATAAAAAACAGTGAATAATGCCTATGGGACTTACGGAATACCATTAAAAAATATGAAAAATATTAGAGTTCCAGAAAAAAAGAGGAAGAGAAAGTTTATTTAAAGAAATAATGGCCAATAGCATCCCAAATCTAGGGAGCAAGTTCATGAAGCTCATAGATCACAAAAATAAACTCAACTTAAAGAGATCTTCTCTAAAACCCATTATAATAAACTGTCAAAAATCAAACACCAAGACAGAATACTAAAAGGAGCAAAAGAAAAGAAGCATGTAACTTACAGGAACCCTCACAAGGCTATCAAGTGGAATGATATAGTCAAAGCACTGACAAAAAAATTAAAAAAAAAAAAAAAAAGCAAGCAAGCAAACAAAAAAACACTGCCAACCCAAAATACTCTATCTGGCAAAGTTGTCCTTTAGAAATGAAGGAGCGATAAAGAACTTCCCAGAAAAACAGAAGCCAAGGAAGTTCATCACTACTTGATCAGCCTTAGAAGAAATGCTGAAATAAGTTCTTCAAGCTGAAATGAATGGATGATAATTAAAAACATGAAACATATAAAAATATACAACACACTGGTAAATGTAAGTATATAGTTTCAGAACACCCTAATACTGTAACATGGTGGTATGTTAACCCCTTAACACAAGTATAAAGGTAAAAGACAAGAGTATTAAAAATAACTATAGCTACAATAATTTGTTAATGAATACACAATGTAAAAATAGGTAAATTGTGACATCAAAACTGTAAAACGGCGGGGGAGAAAAAGGGTAGAGTTTATGTGATCAAAGTTAAGTTGTTATCAGCATAACACAGACTTCTACACCTCTAAGCTTATGTAAGCATCATGGTAGCTACAAAGCAAAGCTATACATTAGCAACAAAAGTGAAAGAGAATAGAATCAAAGCATACAACTATGGAGACTCATCAGTTCACAATGGAAGGAGGCAAGAGAGGAAGAAAAGAAAGGGAAACAAACACTCAGAAAACAATGACATTAGTAAACACAAATTTAACAGAATGAAAGAAATAACAAATATTTGAGCAAAAATAAATAAAACAGAAGCCAATTAACAATCAAAATGATCAACAAAGCTGGAATTTTGAAAAGACAAACAAAATTCACAAGCCTTTAGCTAGACTAAAAAATTTGAGGTATCAAAAGTATAAAAAAAGATATCCAAAATTAGCATGACTCTAGAACACAGATATAAGTACTAATGATACTTTGATATATTTTCTTCAACATCTTTCCTCCGCATAGGACTGTGTTTCTGTAGAATATGTGTATATATACAAAATTTTCTATAAAGTGCAATTCTTCCATTTATAATTTTAAAAAGATCCCTAGTTAAATTAGCACCATTCTTTTTAAGTACCTATCCCATTGAATCTATTACCTTTAATAGGTGTTGTTTTTTTTTACCAGATAATAGATTTTTCCATATTATTTCAGCACAAATTGCACAAACCAAATATTTGCCTTTGTATTATCTGCCCAGTATCCAGAAAAAAATAAAAACATTTATTTTTGTTTGTTTATTGGAGAAGGGACCACAGATAAGAGCAACTCAGTCTTGGGCAACTTAAGTGAATTTCTTCCATTAGTGGAAATTCCAAGTTTTCGGATTTAACTTTAGCCTGTAGAAAGTCCTACCTCCACTTTAATACTTCTTATCACATTTTATTTCCCAACCAAAAGCTATTTTCTAATAGAATTGTTATGAAGTACTCTTTTTCTTTTGTCAGATTTTAATCATCTGGTATTAAATGTTGCTGTTATATAATTAGAGAATAAATTGGTGGTTCTAAAGAGAAAAATCAGCATTCAGTACTCTTAATTTCAAGTAAGTACCACAAGTGTATTATTTTCTAATTAATAATCATATTTGTTTAGGTCTGTAAAAGCTTAGATTGCCATATATATTTTTCAGTAAGAATGTTGTTATATAAAATAATTTAGCAAAAATTACTGTACATTAATTTTATTTAGAATTGCTGCTTAACACAGTGTGTTATCTTTCATTCAAAGAACCTTTAAATCAGCCGCAATTATTCACAATAAGTGAACAAAAGATAATAGCCCTTTTGCTATTTTGACTTCTTTAAAAAAATATGTTATAGCAAATAAAACTCTTCAGTGTGCACACAATAAAGAGAAGTACAAAAAATTTGGAGTGTCTATGCCTTTGTATTGAAGATGGTCATAAACCCACAAACTAGTTCTATTTCATCCAACATAAAATACAATTTGAGAATAATAACATAATTCCATAATCATGATATAAAACTGTTAGTATGCTACTTCTCTGAAAGGATCATTGCTTATTTCGTTTCTTTCTCCTGCTTTTACTTTTAAAAAATTGTGTACCTAGAAGCATCCTTCAGCAAATTCTTTAATATGCAAAACTTTTTGGCATCTGCTACCTGAACCTTTGGCTCTGTCACACCACTTCCTTTAGCCTTTCTTCATCTCCATTTCTGACTCCCACACTCTGTGAATACCTTTTGCCTTTACACTAAATTGCAGAGTGATGTCATTTTTTTTCGTTTCTTTACAAAACATGTTCTTTAAACGTGAGACTGGGAATCTCTGCAATATAGATTTTTAACGGTAGCCAGTGATAAGAATTACTGGAGTGACAGAATCAAATGTTTATAGAAGCCAAAGCAGATGTCTTTTAAAAGAGTGAAGTGGCCCAGTAAGATCAAAATGACAATGGAGAGACATGGCCAAAGAGGTAAAAAAAAATTTTTTTTTTTTAAATGGGAGATGGGAGGGAATGCAGAATCTGATAAAATAGTATAGTAAAAAATTAGCTACTTCACAACTAAGAGATGTTTAATACCATCTGTTCAAAGTCAGAAAATAAAATGTTGAAAAGGGATAAAAAAAATTGAGTAATGATGAAACTTTTACAAAGGCCAGGGGAAACATGATGAACTGGTGTTATGATGTAAGTAATCTACTTTAAAGTACTTCAGTGTGGAGACTGTCATTAAAATGTGAGTTACTTTCAATTTCCACCATAGGGACAGCAGTTGCCCTAATTAGGAATTCACACTCTAGGGAGTGTTGCTATCTTTCTTTTTCCTTTTTCTTTTATTATTAGTTTCAGGTGTACAAACCAACATCATGATTAGACATTTATACACCTCACTAAGTGATAACCCAGCAAGTCTACTATTACCCCTCTGACACCATACATAGGTATTACAGTACCACTGACTATATTCCATATGCTGTACTTTATATCCTGTGACTACATATTTTTTTAATTATAGTTGAAATTCAGTATTTTATATTAGTTTCAGGTATACAGCAGTGTTTAGGCATTTATATAATTTATGAAGTGATCCCCCTGATAAGTCTAGAACCCGTCTGACACTATACATAGTTTTTACAATATTATTGACCATATTCCCCATACTGTATTTTATATCTCTGTGACAATTTTGTAACTACCAATGTGTACTTCCTAATCCTTTCACCTTTCTCACTCATCCTTCCAAATCCTCTCCTATTTAGCAACCAACAGTTTGTTTTCTGTATCTACCATGTTTCCCCGAAAATAAGACCTAGCTGGACAATCAGCACTAATGCGTCTTTTGGAGCAAAAATTAATATAAGACCTGATCTTATTTTACTATGAGACCGGATCTTATATAATATAAGACCAGGTCTTATATTAATTTTTACTCCAAAAGATGCATTAGAGCTGATTGTCCGAATAGGTCTTATTTTCGGGGAAACATGGTATGAGACTATTTCTGTGAAGTTTGTTCATTTATTCTGTTCTTTAGATTCCATATATAAGTGACATTATATCGTATCTGTCTTTCTCAGTGTGATTTATTTCACTTAGCGTAATACCCTTTAGGTTCATCCATGTTGTTGCAAATGGAAAGATTTCATTCTTTTTTATGACAGAGTAATAGTACATTTTATATATGTACTGCAATTTTTTATGCAGAGGTTGATTGATGGGTATTTTGGTTCTTTGCATGTCTTGGCTATTGTGAAAAGTACTGCAGTAAACATCAGGGTGCATATATCTTTTCAAATTAGTGTTTTGGATTTCTCTGGATAAATATCCAGGAGAAGAATTGTTGGGTCATAAGGTAGTTCCATTTTTAATTTTTTTGAGAACTCTCCATACTGTTTTCAATAGTGGCTGCACCAGTTTGCAATCCCACCATCAGTACACAGTGGTTCCCTTTTCTCCACATCCTCCCCAACATGTTGTTTGTTGATTTACTGACAATGGCCATTCTGACAGGAGTGAGGTGGTATCTCATTGTGGTTTTTATTTGCATTTCTCTGACAAGCAGATCATATTTTCATATATCTATCAGCCATCTGTATGTCCTCTTTGGAAAAATGTCTACTCAGGTCCTCTGCCCATTTCTTAACTAGATTGTTTGTGCTTTTGGTGTTGAATTGTATGAGTTTTTTAAAAAGATTTTGAATATTAACACCTTTTCAGATGTATGATTGGTGAATAATTTCTTCCATTCAGTAGGATGTCTTTTTATTTTATTGATGGTTCCTTTACTGTCAAATAACTTTCCTTTACTGAACAAGTAGGATTATTTGTTCTAGTTCTCTAAATAATGCCATTAGTTCTAGTAGATTTCTGGTTCTAGTAATTTGATGTAGTCTCATTTGCTTATTTTATTTTTTTATTTCCTTTGCCCGAGGATATATATCAATAAAAGCATTACCAATGATAATGTCTGAGAGTTTACTTCCTAAATTTTCTTGTAGGAGTTTTATGGCTTCAGGTCTTACCTTTAAGTCTTTAATCCATTTTGAGTTTATTTTTATATATGGCGAAAGAAAGTGGTCCAGTTTCATTTTTTGCATGTATCTGTCCAGTTTTCCCAGCACCATTTATTAAATAGATTGTCTTTACCCCAGTGTAAATTCTTGCTTCCTTTGGCATAGATTAAATGACCATATAGGCATGGATTTATTTCTGGGCTCTTTATTCTGTTCCATTGATCTATGTGTCTGTTTATGTCAATATCATGCCATTTTGATTACTATGGCCTTGTAATATAATTTGATATCATGTAACATGATACCTCCAGCTTTGTTCTTCTTTCTCAGAATTGCCGTGGCTATTTGGGGTCTTTTATGGTTCCATATAATTTTAGGATTATTTGTTCTAGTTCTGTAAATAATGCCACTAGTATTTTGATAAGGACTATATTGAATCTATAGATTGCTTTGGGTAATATGAACATTTTAACTATATTAATTCTTCCTATCCATGAGCATGGTATATGTTTCCATTTATTTGTATCTTCTTTAATTTCTCTCTTCAGGGTCTTATAAGTTCATGAGTACAGGTATTTTGCTTTCTGAGTTAAATTTATTTCTAGGTATTTTAATTATTTTTTTGTGATGGAATTGTAAATGAGATTGTTTTCTTAATTACTCTGATTGTTTGTTATTGGTATATACAAATGTAACCGATTTCTGAATATTTACTTTGTTTCCTGCTACTTTACTAAATTCATTTATTAGTTCTAGTAGTTTTTTGGTGGGATCTTTGGGGTTCTCTATATGCTCGTATAGTACTATGCCATCTGAAAATAATGACAGTTTTACTTCTTCCTTTCCATATTGGATGCCTTTTTTTTTTCTTATCTGATTGCTGTGGCTAGAACTTCCAGTACTATGTTGAATAAAAGTGGTGAAAGTGGAAATCCTTGTCTTATTCCTGATCTTAAGGAGAATATTTTTAGCTTTTCCCCATTAAGTATGATATTAGCTGTGGGTTTGTCATATATGGCCTTTATTATTTTGAGATATGTTCCCAGGGAACATATAAATGGATGCTGGATTTTGTCAAACACTTTTTCTGCATCTATTGATATAATCATATGATTTTTATTTTTCATTTTGTTTATGTGGTTTACCATGTTAAGTGATATGCAAACTTTGAACCAACCTTGCATACTAGGAATAAATCTCACTTAATCATGGTGTATAATCTTTTTAATGTGTTACTGAATTTGGTTTGCTAATATTTTGTTGAGGATTTTTGCATCTATGTTCATCAGGGATATCAACCCATAGTTTTCTTTTTTTGTAATGTCTGTGTCTGGTTTTGGAATCAGGGTAATGGTGGCCTCTTATAATGAGCTTGAGCTTTCCCTCTTGAATTTTTGGAATAGTTTGAGAACAATAGGTGTGAATTCTTTTTTGAATGTTTGGTAAAATTCACTTTTGAAGCCGTCTGCTCTAGGACTTTTGTTTGTTGGGAGCTTGTTGATTACAGATTCAATTTCATTAGTAGTAATTGGTCAGTTCAGATTTTCTATTTCTTCTTGATTCATCTTTGAAAGACTCTATGCTTCTAGGAATTCATCCATTTCTTCCAGATTGTCCAATTTGTTGGCATATAGTTGCTCATAGTATTTTCTTAATTTTTTTTATCTCTATGGTGTCTGCTGTCACTTCTCCTCTTTCATTTCTGATTTTGTTAATTTGGGTACTCTCTGTTTTTTTTCTTGATGAGTCTGATTAAAATTTTGTCAATTTTGTTTATCTTTCAAAGAACCAGCTCTTGGTTTCACTGATCTTTTTTATTGTTTTTTTAGACTCTATTTCATTCATTTCCAGTCTGATCTTTATTAGTTCCTTCCTTGTTCTCACTTTGGGGTTTGCTGCTCTTTCTCCAGTTTCCTTAGGTATAAAGTTAGACTGTTTATTTGAGATTTTCTTGTTTCTTTAGGTAGGCCTGAATTGCTATAAATTTCCCTCTTAACATACTGTGTCCCATAGATATGGGGTCATTGTATTTTTATTTTTGTTTGTCTCAGGTATCTTTTGATTTCTTCCTTGATCTCATTGTTGACATTTTCATTATTTAGTTATCTAGACTCCATGTGTTTGTGTGTTTTTCATGTTTTATTTTTTTTATTTTTTGTACTTGATTTCTAGTTTCGTATCATTGTGGTCACAGAAGACACTTGATACAATTTCAATCTTTTAAAATTTATTGAGACTCGTTTTGTGGTCTAATATGCGGTCTATCTTGGAAAATACTCTATGTCCACTTGAAAGAATGTATATTCTATTGCTTTGGAGTGAGGTACTCTAAAATTATCAATTAAGTCCATCTAGTCTAGTGTGTCATTTAAGGCCACTGGTTTCCTTGTAGATTTTCTGTCTGGAAGATCTGTCCATTGGTGTCAGTGGGGTGTTAAAGTCCCCTACTATGATTGTGTTACTGTTGATCTCTGCCTTTGTATTGATCAAGTATTGATCTCTGGTCAATACTTGTTTTATATGTTTAGGTGCTCCTATGTTGGGTACATAGATGTTTACTAGGGTTATGTGCTCTTGTTGGATTGATCCCTTTATCATCATGTAATGTCCTTCTTTGTCTCTGATTGTAGTCTTCATTTTAAAGTCTATTTTGTCTCCCATAAGTATCATTACCCCAGCTTTTTTTGTCATTCCCATTTGTGTAAAATATTTTCCATCCCTTTACTTTCAGTGCTTTCTAACTAACTGTTCTTTGGATCTCAAATAAACACTTTTTGTTTCTCACTTTGGTCTTTTATTTTTAGGTTAGCACAGCTTAAATGCAAGGCTTTCCAAGGACGGAAAGCCATGGTAGACAACATGATGGAGAATTTGGTCCTCATTCAATTTATTGCAAGAGTCAGTATCTTCTTTTTGCTAGCTTGCTAACAAATGCCTACAGAGTTTATGCTGAGGCCTTTTGTCCATTAAAGCTGGTAGTGAAAATATAAGAGAGAATAAGAAAAAGGAGGAAGGATGAGGAAGGAGAAAGGAAAAGAGAGGAGAGTTCTTAACAGTTATATATTTCCTAACTGAATTAGGCTAGCCCACAAAAACTGGTTTGCAAAATTAAGAGCACAACAGACATGAATTTACAATCCTGGACATGGCAGAATGTTCCATACTGACAAAAGGATCAATAAACTTCTCATATGTTTCATGACAGGTGATGGTTTTAGAGGCCCCTGCTGAGGTTAGGTTCTTACTCTCCTACAGAAACTTGGAAATAGGGGTGCTATCTTTCTTGATTACATATGGAAGAGAGATCTCCCAAGTCTTTGGAAAGGCATTCCTGGATCTTAAAGTTAGTAAGAGGTTTTCAGCCTTTAAAAACACTTGTATATATTTAAAAGAGACAGAGGAAGAATTTAAACTTATAAGTTTTCTCAAGTAAAAGCTCTCAGAAAAGGGAGCAGGTTTCTTCCTTATTTTTGTACAGGGGGATAAAGCACCTTATTTTTACTTGTATTGGCCCTAGCACATCTCGATAATTCTCAAGCACACTAAAATTTGAGAATGACTGATCTATGCCATTGTTGAAATTCTTTGTTTTATATCTAGTAATAAATTTTGTATGTATGGGGACAATCTCTGTAATTTTGAGGTTGTTTGAAACAATCAGACAATAGCTTGTTAAACGATAATTTAAAAAACAACAACAGGTAAGACTAGGACTCTTATACAGATACAAAAATTCATACATTTTAAAGATTTTATTCTGATCCTTAATCATGAAAAAACCAGACAGATGTTATAATTAGTTCAAAAGAAAATCCTAAAACAAACATGTTTATAGATTAGGCATACATAACAAGTATTTTTTTCCAAAAAGGGAGGAAAGGCAATTAAACCTCTATAAGATAGGACAAAATTTGCATGTAAATAGACAAGAATTATCTGTCATTCCTGTCAGTTACTATCTTAGCCCATTACGACTGCTATAACAAAAATACCAGAACAAAAATGTATTTACAACAAAATTTTATTGTTGTAAAATTTTAACAAAACAACAAAAATTTATTTTTCATAGTTCCAGAGTCTAGGAAGTCTGCATCAAATCACCCGTTACCTAGACTGCCATATTTTCTTTGTGACTTCATATGGCAGAAGAGGCATGGGCACTTTCTTAGGCTGCTTTTATAAGGGTATTAATCCTATTCATGAGGGCTCTGCTCTCATTACCTGATCACTTCTTAAGGGCCATATCTCCTAATACCATCACTTTAGGGGGTTAGATTTTAACATATAAATTTGGGTAGAGGGATACAAACATTCAAAGCATAGCAGCTACCTACAATGCACAAACGTGCCAAATACCTCAAAGCCAATGAAAGACTTGATTCAGATAATCTGGAGGGGTGTCCTCCAGTGATAAATAATTGAAATATAATTTTTTAAATAAGATTAGTGATTTAATTTGAAATTTTTAATTGATTCAAGACATATTTTAATTTGTAAGGTATTAGATAATTTGATTGTTGGTATGCAGTAGTTGAGTATTTAAGACAAGCTGATTTGTATCATTGATAAATTTAATTTATTAGATTGGCAAGAATTGTTCTGAGAGCTTTAATGATCTTTCAATTCTACACACATCTTACAACTCTCAGAGCTGGAGTTATAATAGAATCCCCTTCCACATTACTATTCTGGTCCTCCAAATTATGCATAAAAAGTAGAATGGTACTCTGTTTTTTTTCTCACCTTCTAAAGGAGTGAGTTGGAGGATGAACACAAATTAGATACAGAACCCTTAATAGTCTAAACATGTTTCCCAGTCTTTGTGCTCCTACAATGTATATGATTTTTCTGCCATAAACCAATACCAGTTATACTATTATTTATGTAAAATCATGTCACATATATTGCGATTTATGAAGTTTAACTTAGTATTAAAATAACTCATTTTAAAATTTTATATTTTTCCTAAGCAGTGATGTCTTTAATATCGTGGATTCACTATATTTATTTTTTTCTAAAATTATTTTAAAATATATGAATATTATAAGCATAAATAATTGTTAATAGACTGCCTGCAATTATCTTATATAGCACTGCATGTGTACATTACTCATTCTGAAAAACACTGAGTTAGAGGAAGAGGGAAGGTCTTCCGCTGAGTAAAAATACATTTGAAAGAGCAGAGAGATTTCACATAGTTGTCAGGTCCAGGATCATTTCTTTTCAGTTCCACTTTAAATTAAGTATGGGATGTAAAAACGTTATAGCTCTAATGACTCCTGAAATTGAACAACCAACATGTAAAAACATTATCAAAATGAATTAATGTATCTGAATGCACTTTATAAACTGCAAAATACAAACAAAAAAATTTAGAACACTGAAAAGCTTCAGAACTTCACAGCAAGTCCTGACATGGCTATGAGATAAGTAAAGACTTCTACAACTTTTAAATTATTAAGGAAGAATATATAATTTTTTAAAGTTTAGGTAAAGTGAGGAGATAAGAAGTCCCCAAATTGGTTTTATCTAACGCATGCTTTGAATTAATGTCTTACTCGTATGTCTTGACTCTTTGAATATACACTTGATTGATAGTCACAAATATAATCCATTAAGAATTGTAGCTCTTTTCTAAAATGTATCAGTGTTGGGCTATGTCTCTCACTTCACTTGTGATGTGTTTGTCAATCACAAGGTCTATGAGTTAATGATGTCCCATTACCTTACTGTAGTCATAGGCTCAGGATTACTCCTCTACATTCATGGCGTAAGCCTGGAAAATTCATTTATAATTCATAGCTGGCATTTTCCTGAAGAGTAAATAGGAAGAAGACATTATAAATGTTGCCCTATTAGTTAAGATGTTTCCAGTAGTTAAGATTCTTTGCCTAAGAAATTTGCTTTGCATAAAACCATAAAATTTTAAGATTTTATTGTTTTAAATTTCAAATATCAAATATTGAGCCAACTAGCTAAGATTGAAAATATTAATGGAATTAGATATTGTCCCACTGGAAACCTTGAAATAATGATGTATGCTAAAATTTTGCCTACACTCATCCACTTTATGCAAAATGGTGGGATCTTGAATTGATAAGGGCGAAACAGAATAATGAAACAGTGAGAGTGAAAGAGAATGTTTTGTGAAGTAGGTAGTCCTAAGGAAAGTAGTATTATGACTACATAAATTTGATGTCAAAAGAAACAACTCTAAATGTTTGAAAACTTAAGCACTTATTTTCAAACTCAGTTTTGCATTACCACCAAAAATTTCAGATTCCTTTACTTTTTGGATGGAATTTCTGGCTTTTCTGCTTCCATCCCTCTCTTGGGAATCCTTGCTCTGATTTATAGACTTTTCTCCTGTGATATTTCTCATTATTGATTCCTCATTCTATTACTTACCTAGAATTCAATTTCCACAAAATGGTCAATCTCCAGAGATAGTACAAGTTGATAGTTCACTGCTTTCCTAGTAAAATGGACACTGTAGTTTCATTTAGGTAGGACTTGCCCTCCATCACCATAGATATTATATAACCAAGTATATGATTCAAAATTAAAACCATAACTCCTGCTAAAATTCCCTTAATTTCTGTGAGTCTATTTCCATATAGAGAGAATTGCTTAACTGCATATTTAAAAAACAAAAAGATAACCAAGAAACCTTTTAGCTTAGTAAAAACAAATTTTTTTGTTGGTTAGATGGTCATTATATATAACTATTTATGCACTGTTCCATTGATACATTACACAACATATTTCATTACTTTTGCTACATGATTATGTTGGGGAACTATAAATGAGGCAAAATTTATAGTATAATTAATGTTTATAATATCCCAAATCATTAAAATAATTTCTCTGATTTATTTGTATGAATTATTTCTATTTTCATGTTAATCCATATTAAATTTAAATAGAAAGAGTGTAATTCAGTAAACTGCTGAGTGTAAGTATACCTATGACTTAGTGGGATTTCATACCACTTGGAATTAGAGTGTGTTTATTCATTATTTTTATCAGATGCCTAAGGCTAAAGTAAAATCCTTTCTGTGAAACTAAATTAACATTAAAGTTACTTCAGAAAAAATGGAAAATAACAATAATATAAGTTGTTTAAATAACAGTCAAAGAGCAGAGCTAAATGGAATAATTCTCTGATAACTTATGAAATAAATTAACCTATGGATATGGCACCCACAGTTTCTGAACACAAATATCAGGGTATGTAGTTACTTTAAGCTATAAGATGAAATATTAGAAGCTACAATTTTTAGGAGACTCTGATGTGCCTGACGTTGAACTAAGCTCATTTCCAAAGTTATCCCTTTCAATTGCTATTTTAACATGATTCCAATTGCTAGTACTCCTCTTTTACAATTTGCTGAAAATCTCAGAACCAGGGACAAAAGTTGGTTTATTTGACTGAAATCCATCTGAACCCACTTTCCATGCTATATTTTCCTCTCCAAACCATGTTTAGAAGAGAGATTTTATTTGGACCCACTATTATAATTCCTGGGATATTTCTTTTTTCTTTGATGGTATACAAGCCCCCAAATCTTTTGCTTTATTTTTAAAATTCAATTTATTTAATCTGAAAAATAACCAAAGACAGTTCACCCATTTCTCCCATACCCCCCCCCCCCACCTCTGGCAACCACCAATTTTCAGTTTTGTTTTTTTCAGATTCCATGTATAAATAAAATTATGTGGTATTTGTCTTTCTCTATCTGACTTATTTCACTTAGCATCATAGCCTTGGGGTTCATGTATTTGTCACAAATAACAAGATTTCATTTGTTTTTATGGCTGAATGATAATCCATTATATCACAATTTCTTTATCCATTCATTCATCAATGGATACTTAGGTTGTTTCCATATCTGGATATTGTAAATAATGCTGCAATAAACAGAGGGGTTCATACATCTTTTTAAATTAATATTCTTGTTTTGTTTGGATAAATACCCAGAGGTGGGATTGTTGGATCATATGACAGTTCTATTTTTTATATTTTGAGAAACCGCCACACTGTTTTCCATAGTGGCTGCACAATTTATACTCCCACCAACTGTGCACAAGGGTTCCCTTTTCTTCACATCCTCACCAACACTTGTTATTGATAGTATTTTTTTATAATAACCATCCTAACAGGTGTGAGGTGATACCTCATTGTGGTTTTGACTTGCATTTCCCAGATACTTATGATGTTGAACATCTTTTCATGTACCTGTTGGCCATCTGTTTTCTTTGGAAAATGTACATTCAGATCTTCTGCCCATTTTTTAATTGGTTCGGATTTTGCTGTTGAATTGTATGAGTTCTTTATATATTGTGGATATTAACCCCTTATCAGATAAATGATATGAAAATATTTTCTATCATGCAGTAGGTTGCCTTTTCATTTTGTTGATGGTTTCCTTTTTCTGTGTAGAAGCTCTATGATTTGATATAGCCCCACTTGTTTATTTTTGCTTTTGTTGTTTTTGATTTTGGTGTCAGATTAAAAAAATCATTGCCAAGGCCTGTATCAAGGAGTTTACAGCCTGTTTTCTTCTAGGTGTTTTATGGTTTCAAGTCTTAGTTCAAGTCTTTAATACATTTTGAGTTACACTTGTTTATGCTATAACGGTCCAGTTTCATTCTTGAGCTTGTGACTGTCCAATTTTCCCAATACCATTTATTGAAGAGATTGTCCTTTTCCCATTGTATATCCTTGCTTGCTTTGTTGTAAATTAATTGACCATATGTACATGAGTTTATTTCTGGGCTCTCTATTCTGTTCCATTGATTTATGTGTCTGTTTTTATGGCAATACCATATTGTTGTAACTACCACAGCTTTGCAATATGTTTGAAATCAGGAAGCATGATGACTCCAGCTTTGTTTTTCTTTCTCAACATAGCTTTGGCTATTCAGGGTCTTTTATAGTTCTATACAAATTTTAGGATTTTTTTGTTCTATTTCTGTGAAAAATGTCATTAGAATTTTGATAGAGATTGCACTGAATTTGTAGACCTCTTTGAGAAGTATGGACACTTTAACAATATTCATTCTTCTAATGCATATTTTGGAGTATCTTTCCATTTATTTGTATCTTTTCAATTTCATTCATGAGTGTCTTGTAATTTTCAATATACAGTTCTTTCATCTCCTTGGTTAAATTTATTCCTAGGTATTTTATTATTTTTAATGCATTTATAAATGGAATTGTTTTCTTACATGTTCCTTCTGATAATTCATTATCAGTGTATAGAAATGCAACAGATTTTTGTGTATTGATTTTGTATTCTGCAACTTTACTGAACTGGTTCATTTGTTCTAACAGTTTTTGGTGCAACTAGGATATTTCAGCTCTGCATGTTTAGAACTTTTATATCAAAACTCTGTCAGATAAAATCATTGTCACTGTAAAAGAAATTATTCAACTAATAATTAAAGACCATATATACTGAGCATGGTCTGTTTCAGAAACACTATTTCTCACCTTCTCAATAAACATTCGCGATAGACATAATTGTCCCAGTTTTACAGGTAAACAGCTAAGACAGAGAAATTCATTAAATTACATAAGGCCACCAAACTCCTCAGTGACTCAGTAAAATTGGAATCCAACCCTCTTAATGCTGAAGCTTAAGTGACTAACGCTGTATCATTTTCCCTTGTTGCAATTAACACTCTTTACTACCAAAAGTTCTACCTTGCTGTAATTGTACTAAGGCTAATGAAGTGACTTCAGTGAACTAAAAGTGAATTATTAATCTAGAGCAGACTGAGACTGGCAGATTTCCATACCTTGACCAGCACGCTAGTTTCTATGTTATTTACACTTACTCTTGCCTTTTCAGTTGTTTTATTTGAAAGACTTTGTGATGATTCGTGCCATGGGTCTTAAAAATCCTTAGTTCCAATATGTTTAAAAAATATTCTTTAATTTAAATATATTTTAATTAAGAGTATTTTAAAATCATCAGTGCTCTTCTTTAGTAAATGCCATAGTCATATAGTTTAATGTAAAATATATGAGTAGTAAATTTATTCTGTTACTTTCTTCTACATTCTCTCTACCCTATTTTATCATTAATAGTCATTAAACTATGCTCTCTCAGGATATGGACAATATATACTATAATCTGGATGATTCAATATGCAGACTTAATCACTTTCCTAACCCTTTATTGCTATACATTAATCTGAACTGTCATATTATCTATCAAATCTAATTCACTCACAGAGAATCTGAGTATTTAATATAGTCACTAGTCACCTTCACTGTGCACAAACCAATCTATACATTTTAAATGACACACATTATTCAAAGGACTTTATACTCTTTCTGTTGCTCTATAACAAATTACCACAAATATAGTGACCTAAAAGAACATACATTTGTTATCTTAGTTTCTGTAGATCAGAAGTCCAAGTACAGCATGGGTGGATTCTCTGCTCAGAGTCTCACAAGGCTGAAACTGAGGTGTTAGCTAAAATGTATTCTCATCTGGAGTTTGGGAGTCATCTAACAACCTCATTTAGGTTGTTGACAGATCTCAATTTCATGCAGTTGTAGGATCGAGGTCCTCATTTTCTTGATGGCTGTTGGTCAGGGTATTTCTTAGTTCCATGTGGGCCTTTAACAACATGGCATATTGCTCCCTAATTAAAAGCCATCTGGAGAATTTCTTCAAATTTGCTGGAGGCAGATTTATATAATCTAATATAATCACGAAAGTGACCATACTTTCATATTCACAAGTTCTACCTACACTCAAGGGGAAAGGATAATACAGAGTGTACACTAGGAGACAGGAATCTTGGAGGCCGTCTTAGAATGTCTGGGCCAAACCAGAAACTGGCTGGCTAGTCAGGAAACATTTAAGATTTTTTATATGTAGTAGATACTGTGTTAGGTCTTGAATTACAGTCATAAACAATATAAGATCTTTGACACAGAGAAACATTTAGCTGGACAGTGGAGTATTCCAATGTGATTGAAAGGATTTTAAGAAACTGGTAAAAGTGCTATAGAAACATAGTGAGAAAAGTCATTTAACTTCTTGACTTTGTTTAAATGATATATGTTCTTTTGTCTGACTTCTCTTGCTTAACGTAATGTTTTTGAGACTCATTATGCGTTATATGTTTTAGCAGTTGGTTCTTCTACAGTGCTGGGTAGTTGCTATATGACCATACCATAATTTTGTGTCCATTCTCCTATTGATAAAAAATGAGTTATTTTGAGCTGTTGGCTATTGTGAATGAAACTGCTATAAACATCTCTATGTATATTTTTGTTTGTTTTGTTTGACATGTATTTTCATATCTCTTGGGTAAATACCTGAGAGTGAAATTGCTCTATCATAGCTCACTAAACTAGATATAGATAAAAAAGGTTATAATTCCACTTATTGTGAAGATTTTAAGGAATATTATTATTCCTAGAGAGTGAAGACACACTGGCTTTCTATTTTTCTCCCTCTTTCTATCTACCTGATTTTGCTTCCTTTTATTTTTATAATTATCATTCAAAGAAAACTATAATACCCCTAATTTATGTGCAGATACTGTGGTGTTTCTATATTAGTTTATTGAAAGTCAAATCATCAAAAGAACCAAGAAACAAATAGCTTGAATGTCCAAATGAGGCTAATTAGTGTGCCTAACTAGAGTAGTAGGAAATCAAATTAGTGTGTTTTTAGCTGCATAGTTTCCTTTTTTAGTTTCTAAACAAGTATTTCTTAAACTTTACAGCACTAAACAACTCTAAGTGGCCTCTGTTGATTTTTAAGGCGTGTTTTATGGTTATTAGGCTGAAATCTTTGAGCATTTATATTCTATTTAAAGAAACTGATGATATATTATTTCTGGCATTAATAGCTACCACATACAGGCTACAATACCTTGCATTATTAGGACCAAAAAGATGCCTCTTCTCTAGGGAAAAGTATTTACTGAGTGACTGAGTAAAACACCAAACAAGTAAAAAGCATGCTACCCCAATATTGAAATAATTTTGGAAATAGGAATATTGAGAAAAGTACTGCTAGTTAGAATATTTCAAAATTAAAATATTTATTCAAAATATCCCAAATTTCTTACCCACAATCAAAAGTCCTAAGTTATTTGAGAAACCATATGATTTACTATTAAAAAGATTTCTAAAATATCATTGTTTCTACTCTCTACTAAAGCTGAATTCACAAGGGTATTTGAATAGAGATATATAGAATAGTAGCTATAAATATTTCTGGCTCATGAGTCACATCGCAGGGAGAGAAAATTGTACCACTGCTATTTTTTCTTTGCTTATTGTTTTAGAGGAAAAACTATCTCCCCCACACTAGTTAATTTTGAATGAGTCTCAAATTTCACAGCTAGGCAAGTGTGAGCCTTATTCTTTAATCATAAATTTAAAAAAAGAAAAATGATGAAAATATGAATAGATAATATAGTTAAACAAAGAAAGCTAATATGAAAACATAATAGAAAAACCATGAAATATTATTGACTCCTCGAAAATAAATGAATGCAAAAGAGAAAGAAGAGAAAAAAAAATAGGAGACACCTTTATAATATTGAATTCACATACTTAAAATTCAAGAGCAGATTGCATTAATAAACCAAGGGCAGTTAATAGTAAAAAGAAGAAGGTAAAATATAAAAACCAAAAGACAATTATGTAGATGAAAGTTTTGATTTTAGTAATAAACATCTCAATGGAGTATGTAAAACAGACCTATATAGCAGAAAACCGATTTAGTAAAGGAGCACACTGTAAGTTTCTCAGAGAATAAATAAAGAGAAAAAGTAAATGAAATATAGTCTTACAAGAATCTATTTGCAATAGGAATTGTAGGGAGAGAGAGAGCAAGAGAGCTCATGAAGGATAAATAATACATAAATTCACTGAGATAATTATTCAAGAAACACATATATTCTGCTTCAATACGTGTTACACACTGTAAATAAAATGATGATCAAAAAATCCATGTCTACTGTCTTTATGAAACTTAATGACTACTGAGAGAAAAAGACATTGATTTAATAATAATGCAAAAGAAGGTACAAGCTTAATCTGTAGTCAGTGCTATAAAAAATTCATACGTGGTACAATGGTGGCATGTCATAGGGACTCACGAAGATTGGAGGGTAGGGCTAGGAATTTCCCCTGCTATTTGAAGGGTCTTCATTAGTAGGGTTTTCTAGGTGAGGAGTAGTGAAGGGTAGAGTGGGCAGAGAGTAAGTGTCACAGGCAGAGGTAAGGGCAGAGCGATACCTGAACTAAAGAAAGGTTTGGGTTGCAAATAAGAAAGATTCAATGAGACCCAGGGAAAATTCATTAAAACAAACTAAAACCAGGAAATATGTTTGACTATAGTAGAAAATGAAGAAGGGCTACCAAAAGCAGTTTCTATTAAAAAAATACCAACATTCTGCTGGTCTCAGATGTCGTCACACTTCCATATTTAGTGAGATAATGGTGTAATATTTGCAAACATTTGAGGGAGAAAACACTGTAATCTGAGCTCTAATTTATGTTACTCCTTATTCAATTCATTGTCTCTTCACCAGAAGTCACCACACTCCTGAATCATATTTTCTAATATTTCTCTTGGGTTTCTTTGTGTTTTACTTGCCACATCGTGATGAACCTCTCTAATTAACATATTTTTTTTCCCTGGATTTTGGACTTTATAGAAAGTAGTAATAACATGTCATATAGTTTCTTTTGAACTTTTAAAATTTTGTTTCAAAATTAATCTGTGTTCATAGGTGTAGCTATACTTTATACATTTATTATATATGTAACTATTTAACAAGTTATTGACCTCTTTTCCTGACAATATACATCTGAGCTGTTTTCACTTTAGAGTTACAAGCAAAGCCACTACGACTGTTCTTGTACATGGATGGCAGTGCACAAGTCTAAGAACTTCACAGTATCATAGTTGATGCTGAGCAAGTGTTACTCCATTCAGTTTTCAATTAAAGATGAAGATGCTTTTGCTAAAATTGAAATAACATCTCATGTCTGTGTTTCCTGGAGTTTTGCCTGTGTTACAGTTTTTAGAATATATTGTCTTGCATTATGGTTCTTAACATTATGTAATTTATGCAACAATATTATAAGCAACTTGTTAGAAAAATGTTTCTTTTTTGTTTCCCATAGTGCAGTATCTTGCATCGTATATTGCACAGCACTCAAAATTTCTTGAAATAAACTGAACATCTAAAAATGCATTTGCTATTTTAAGATTAATCATTTTTAGCTTGAAACTGTTTGCTTTCCTACCAGAGACTGAAGAGCTGGCTATGTTGCTTTTTATTTTTTTTCTCTGACTTTAATGTACTGCTTTGGACTCTAAGTTTCTCTGCCTAAGGAATCAATTTCAGAGGACCCTTTCGCCAGACTCAACATTATTGTTAGTACAGATCTGTTGGATTCATTGAATACACTGTTTCAGAGGCTTGGGGGAAATGTAATTTGAGATTCTGTTTTAACACCCATATTTAACGTAGCACATAATTTGTAGGACATCTTACTTTCAGCCAGATTCATTACTCTGCCCTTTTCTTGAGCATCAAGAAGTTTTCTTCTTCCAATTTCTATTCAAATTGTAAACCTGCACTGTCCTAAGAGAAAATATAGTCCAGGCTTTTACTTTCTACATGGATTTAAGGGGTTTTACTGGGTATTTGTATCACTATGAGAACCAAGAAAAGAAATCCAATAGACTGCTTCCATACTCAGGGATAATTCTTAGATAGATTTGTGATCCTTGTCTGAAAAGATTATGGGACCTCCAGGGTCATCTGAGAATACTCCATCTGCATAATCCTATGGAAGCTTTCCCAATTCTTTGAGCCATCAAAGTATTCTGTTTTAATATCAATTTTCTTAACAGTAAAGTAAAAATTTATGTGAAAACGCTGTGGTTTTTAAATTATATCACTTCGCCTCAGATTTGTCTATGTGAGACCTTGCTAGTTAAATTAACAAAATATTTAATCAATTTGCCATTATTTTGCCTAAAATAAAAATACAGGATAGCAAAAGAAAGATGACTCTTAAAAATATTTCCTATTGCTTCAATTTACAAATAAAATTCAAAGAGACAGAGGTAAAATTATAGCTAGCTTATGGCTGAATTAGGGCTATAAGATTACCCTTTACTCAGTGTTTTCCCCTGGAAAATAATTTCATCCTTGCCTCCCTTTTCCAATCAGCCAAACAACACACACACCACCACCACCACTATTGTCTCAGACTTAATTCCAAACAATGTATTCAATGAAATAATTTTGGCTTGAATACTTGGGTACCCAATGGTCAACTTTCCAGTAAGGAATAAAGACTTTCAGATTGCTTATAATTTGTTCTGCCCTATATAAATTGCACAGAAAGTTAGTCACTATATTAAGTTTTTACAGATTTATAGATTGGTAAGATAAATGTCAGTCATAAGCACATAAAATATGAATAAAGGATAAGAGTCTAAGAATTGCATTGCATTTTGTTTGCTTCAAGTTGAGCATATTTAAACATGCTCTTTTTCTTATCCAAATGCCCAGAGTTATTTTGGGTGCCTTTATCTGCACATTCCAACAGCTCCCTTAACGCAGCACAGAAATATTTAGCACTACGTGATGATTTTCTCAGATAGTCTATTATAATAGACTATACCAATCTATTACTATTGAGTGATCATGTTACTATAAATCAGTTTTCCTGGTTAGATTGCAGGTTACTGATGTAGTTAAGTGTTTGTAATTTAGCTGTAATATGTGAACACTTTACCTTGACATTTCCAAAAGGGAGATTGTGGAGTAGTGATCATCGTTAAACAGAGCTCATGAATAAAATGATTGTGGATTTCAAAGAAGCCAGCTTTTCTGAAAACATACATAATATGACTTCAATTCTGAATCTCTTATGGCACTTATTGAAAAAGTATTTTTCTTTCCAGTTGAAGAAAATTCATCGATATTAAAAAAACATTTCTGTTCTGTTTTGTTGTTTTATTTAGGGAAGGACAATCAAAATTAGGTGGTCATCATTGAGATGGATGCCAGTAATCCAGTTTCACTTGCTTTAAATAATGTCTTTGCAAGGGGTGATCAGCCCTGTCACCTTGTTGAACCCTAATGGCCTCTATAAGGCAGCTGACAAAACATGATTGGAAGCTCTAGCAGAGCAGTTCCTGAGCTTACTGTAAAGAAGGCTGTGCATTTTATCCTAGGTGGCATAAAGAATAAAATCCATTTCTCCCAGAGGTTGCTCTTCTGCCTTCTTTCCCCACAAGTCTTACACATCTTGCTAAGTGATAAGCAAGGGTTGCATCCGAAGGGGAGAACATAGCACCAAGAATAGAGGAAAAGCCACTGCTGCTAATATTTTCCTTAGGTCTGGTCCCATTGATAAGGGGCTCTGGGAAATTCTCTAAAAAGCCAGAGTCTCTATGAATGCACATCAGTTCTCACTGAGCTCAAACTGTGTAACATGAAAACAAATGGGATATGAACCATCAGACAAATTGCCTTTCAGATGAGTGCAATTTTTAAACGGGAGGCAGCTGTGTGCTGTCAGCCACAGCACTCTCACTCGCTGGGGGAATGAGAGTTTAAGATCTGATGTGGGGTATCTAGGTGGTGCATCACAGCACCCACCACGCTCATTGGTCTGAAATTCCCTAAAAACTCTTTTCGTCTATTCCAAAACGACAGATCCACCAAACAAACACAAACTCATATGACAGTTGAAAGGCACTGTCTTTAGTTATCTCTTGCCGTTTAACAACCTACTCCAAAACTTAGAAGCTCAAAAGAATGAAAATTTACTTCACTGATTCTGTAGGTCATTAGTGTCACCAGTTGTGACATACTTTGATGCCTCTGGCTCAAGTTCACTCATGAAATTACAGTCAGGCAGCTGGCCAAGGCTTTGATTTCATCTGAAGGCTCAAGTGGTGGAGGACACCATTCCAGGCTCACATGGCTTTGGGCAGGATTCAGTTCCTCCCAGGTTGTTGGACTGAGGCCTTCCTCAGTTCCCTGCCGTGTGGGCCTTGTAGTAGGCTGAATTGTGTACCTCCCCCCCCCCAAAAAAAAATAATGTTAAAGCCCTAGCGCCCAATACTTCAGATTGTAATTGTATTTGGAGAGAGGGCTTTAAAGGGGTGACTAAGTTAAAATCAGGTTTGTTATGGTGGGTCCTAATCCAACATGAGTGGTGTTCTCATAAGAAGAGGAACTATAAACACAGAAATGAGACCCCAGGGGACAACCATGTGAGGAAACGGCAAGGAGGCAGCTATCTGCAAGCCAAAGAGAGAGGCCTCAGGGAGAACCACCCCTGCTGGTATCTTGACTTTGATTTATGAGAAAATTAATTTCTGTTGTTTAAACCAGTCAGTCTACGGTATTGTGTTATGGCAGCCATAGCAAACAAGTACAGTCCTCTGCATAGGGCAGCTCACAAGATGGCAGCTGGCTTCCTTCCCTCAGAGTGAGAAAGCAAGAAAGTATGTCCAAAATGACAGCCACAGTCTTTTTGTAACCTAATCTCAGAAGTAAGACCTTAGCACTTCTGTTACATCTTATTTCCTGGGAGTCAATAAATCCAGCTCAAACTCAAATGGAGGGGATGGTTTGAGGGGATGAAAACCATGAAGTAGGAATCATTATTAGGGGCCATGTTAGAGGTTCCCTGCCAGAGACACTTACATAGCATCTACAGTAAATTAGGTAACCTAATTTAGATAAAGAGACAGAAAATATAGAGAATATTATATAACGAACAGATTGTACAGGAGCTAGGCGAAACAACCTTTATGAATGTCTAGGTAGGGTTTAAACTGGAAGAGAAATTCTAAATACAGGACAGCTGTAACTAGTTTTATCAATGGTGCTACAGAAACAGAAATTTCGTAGATTGCTAGCAATCATCATAGTTGCTAGAAGGGGTAAATCCAGTTATTTTGTTTTCGGTATTGTTTTTGTTTTTGACCACCTGCATCTACTATCTTGTCTTATAAGCAAGAATAAAAAGTCGAAGGCATTTTAATTAGGTGAGTGTCATCAGTTGCCCTTGTACTTCTGTTTTACATTTAGTAGTTTTTTCCCCTCCATACCTTGCCAGTTTTTGTGCTTGGCTTAGTAACACCTCTTCAGGAGTAAAGTTTGTGGTCAATGATTATGTGACAGTACCAACTATTGTCCTAAATACATATACAAATTAAGGGTTACAGAGTGGGCATTTCTAAAGCAGAACATCCCTGTAAAACAAAAAAAAAAACTGAATTAGCCGGAACATTATTTTTGGTGTATATTCTTGCCTCAGGACCATTATTAGTTTACCAGGACCTATCTCCAAAAATTCACCTCAAGAAAAAAATAAGGTAGACTTGGTCATGAGCAAACACTAGTTAAATATGTGTTATTGAAAGTAAGGAAGAGGTGCTGAGAACACCAGTCTTTCTTTTAGGGAATAAAAAGAAAGTCCACATATTTTAAGAGACAAAAAGGCTATCAGAGGCATTTTTATAATTATTTCTTTCTATGGCAATTTTAACAAGATAAAGGGGAAGAAAGTTGTGTTGGAAAATTTTAGAAAAGACCGTAATTTTGGGTCCAGGCACCACATTTTTTTAAGTCACTAGAGCAAATCCCTAAATTTAAATTCTGAACCACTTGGTCATTAAAAATATGCTCACAAAAAAAGTAATTACACTCTTGAAATGGGGCATATTTGGAATTCAGCCTCTGAGATTTAAAATTGACATCGGGGAGTTTAAAGCCTCATTACCAAAGCATCCCAAGCTGTTTCACCTTCCACCTCCATCCTTTCCCGTACCATCTAAGAAGCATAATAATTAAGAGTATGTAGCCTGGAGCCTGACTGGAGTATGGAGACTGGCTGAATCTGAATCCTAACTTTATCTTTTACTAGCTGTAAGGTATTTCTGAGACTCAATTTCTGCATTAGGGGAATAATAATGGTAATTATAAGTATTCATGAGCGATACAGGAGTACTTACTTTTGATTACTCTGTCTGAAATGCCCGTTAGTCTCAGCTTTTCAAATGCATTTTCCTCCTTTAAGAGGAAAATGTTTCCCCTTCTAGACTTATCTCTGATAAGTCTTCCAAACTCCTTCTTCTGGGCTTTTATGCCAATTTCATTTTATCTTTATTTGTGACCTTCACACTTTCATCGTGACTTTTTTTTTCTTTTTCTTTTTCTTTTTCCCCCCTTTTTCCTTTCACTCTCCGCTTGACCTGAGTGGTTTAAGAGTATTTATTGGCCGTGACTTTTTCCTTTGGTCAGATATGGTAAGGGCTCAACAAACGTTTATGAGTAAACGAATGGCCACTCAGACATTGCTATGACATCTTGTTGAGTCAGTGGATGTCAGTGTAGAGTAAGTTATGTGAACTAGCATCTTTGGGTGGAAGATTAAGAAAAACATCTTATTCTAAAAAATAACTCCAATCAATATACTCTATACAAAACAAAAGCTATGGATCACTAATGTTTTGGCATGATGGGACATTTTGAACAGGGAGTATGTTTAAAATTTATGATGCTCATGCTATGAACATCACTTACAAAAATGTTTTCATAAGGGTTCATTGTGGTTTGTCAGATAGCCATCTGCATTTTGCATTTCAAGCCACTTATTGGAGTAGGATACCATGGATCCAGATGAAAATAGCATAACTTAAGAAAGTCAATGATTAAAAATTCTTGAAAACTAGTATTTAAGGGACTAATCAAAGAAATTATTCAGCCTCTATATTTAGCCACAACCAGCATTTAGCATCATAGCTCTTGCTATCCACCCTCTGAAAGAGCAATACCCATGCAATCATATCCTAGTTCAAATAAATTATTGCTCTGTGATTCCACATCTTTCATCTGAATATCAAAATGTCAAACCTTTACTTTCTAACGTGACCTTTAATGACACGTTTTCTAATTAACTTTGCACTTGTGTATTACTATCAAGTCTTCAGTACTTGGTTTGAAATCCTAAGTAATTAGCACTTATCCAAGTCAGCATTATTTCACAATGTAAACAAGATCCTCATTTGAATGAAAGATTTTAAACTTTAAAAATAATGTAATTTAATTATCTGGAAGTGCTTTTGTTAAAGTATTGGAAGTATCAGTATATATCACATTATGAATATTCAACTTTCACTTGTTAATGTACCTAAAACACTTTTTAGTCGCTAATATGAAAAAAATTGTGATATTATGTATGTCACGTAATTGGATATTATGTATGTTCATGTAATTGGATATCAAAAGATGTGGGGTATAATTAAGCTCAGTACATAGAAATAAGAATTAACTCTTCAAACTTACTGCTGATGTTCTTATGTTTATAGGCCCCTCAGTGGGGCTTACAAGAGAAAACTGGAGTGAACTCACAAAAAACCTAAACTCTTAAAGCTCACATCTCAAATTAGGATTCATTCCTATTTCTCAATTTCCTCACCACTTATCCTCACTTTTAATTCATGACAGAATATTGCCCCTGCCATCTGTAAATTATAACTAAAACTATCTCTTTCTTTCTTCACTGCCACCATCATAGACTATCATCTTTTGACTGATTACTACTGGCTATCACTTCCTAACAGGTAACACTAATGCTTCCTCTCTTCTATATATTTTCTATGGTAAATATATTTTGACATTCAGTCAAATGTCTCATCAGGCACTTTTCAAATATTCTAAAACCGGTACTAACATTCCATAGTTTAGAGGAATACTGCTGGAATCAGTGTGTGGGCACCTGAGATCCTCACTTGACTTCTCTCTTCCCTCCTTAGATCAATAGGTAACTAAGGCCACAAGGATGAAGCTGTATAAAGGCTTCATCTCAGTCCCAAACCAATGTCATTATATATTTATTTTTTTCATTTGATGGAGAAAAAATATAGACAGAATTAAAAAGACAAATAGACAAATCTTCGCTTATTGGAAACTTTAACAAAGCTCTTTCAGAGAAAACAAGGAAACAGATATAAAAATCAGTAAACAAAGTTTTTTTTAGCACACTTTAACCAAATTAATCTAATTTATTCTAACAACTGAAGAATACATAATTTTTCATGTTCATGTGGAGTATTTACCAAGGTTGTCTATTATCACCATATGTATTGAAAGTCCTAAATAGTGCAATAAGGCAAAAAAAGGAAAAATGGAAATTATAAAGATTCGAAAGGAAGAGTAATGATTTTACATCTTAAAAACCAAATGAATCTTTAAACATGCTACTTGGAGTAATAGTATTGCAAGATCATAGAACAGAATATCAATGTACAAAATTTAATTATATTTTTATATAACAGAAAAAATCAAATAGAAAAGAAAAACTTCAAAATATGAAATTTACAATAGTATAAAAAAGCTACAATCCTATAGCCAAGAATCCTATGGCTATAATCATATAGTTAAGAATAAATCTAGCAAAAATATGCAATACCCTGTTTCCCTGAAAATAAGACCTAGCCGGACGATCAGCTCTAATGCATCTTTTGAAGCAAAAATTAATATAAGACCCGGTGTTATATTATTATATTAAATTATGTTATATTATATTATACTGTTCTATATTATACTGTATTATATTATATTATATTATATAAGGCCTGGTCTTATAGTAAAATAAGACCGGACCTTATATTAATTTTTGCTCCAAAAGTCACAGTATAGCTGATTGTCCAGCTAGGTCTTATTTTCAGGGAAACACAGTACTTTCTTCTGCATTTAAAGCTATAAAGCATTGAAGAAAGAATTTCTAAAAGACTTAAATAAATTGAGAAATATATTGTGCACATGGATTCGGAGATTCAGTAAAGTTATACTTTCAATCTTCCCAAGTTGATGTATAGATTCAAGGTAATTCTACTTAAAAATCCAAGTTGGATGTTATTTTATTATTCTGTTAATTTGTTTAGCTTTTAAATTAAATATGTATTATTTATCTGTTTGTTTATAAAATTGTCATGCTGATACTAAAATATATATGGAAATACTCAAGTTGAGAAAATCTTGAGGAACAAGTTGGAGAATCATGTTATCAAATACCAAAACTTACTATAAAGTTTCAGTCATTAAGCCACTGTGATATTGTTGTAACATTATTATAACACAATGAACCAGAATAGTGTTGAAAAAGACCAATACATATACATTTTCCCGCTTTATAGCAACATGCCACTACAATTCAGTGAGGAAAAGAAGTTTTAAGTTAATGGTGCAGAACAATTGGATAACCATATGGAAAAAAAATGATCCTGGACCCCTCATCATACCATCCATAAAAGTTAACTCAAGAGGATGATATACTTAAATGCAAATGGTAAATACTAAACTTCTAGAAAGAAGCATAAGAATACATCTTCACAAACATGAAGTAGTCAAAGAGGATATAAGATACACTAACCATAAAAGAAAAGACTAGTAGACTACTCTTCAGAAATCAAGGTAGCAAAAAGACTGAGAAGCAACAAAGTGAGAGAAGAGATTCACAACATAAAGCAACCCAATTAAATGGCAGAAAACTTTTTCATGAAAAACTACCAAAATGGCTGGTCATGATATAAAGATATGGTAAACAACATTAGTCATCAGAAAAAATGCAAATTAAGCTATAATGTGACACCACTACATATCCATCAGAATTGCTAAATTAAAAAGACATGATATCAAGTGTTGACAAAGAATTGGAGCAATTGGCAGTCTTTGCCAATAGGAGTGCAGAATGGGTTAACCAGTATTGTAAACCTGTTGAAATTATCTACAACTAAACATACACAGGTCCTCTACTCAGCAATTACGCTGCTGAATATACACTCCCCAAAGTGTGTAATTACCGTGTCTCCCCAAAAATAAGACCTAGCCAGACAATCAGTTCTAATGTGTCTTTTGGAGTAAAAATTAATATAAGACCCGGTCTTATTTAACTATAAGACCGGGTCTTATATTAATTTTTGCTCCAAGAGATGCATTAGAGCTGATTGTCTGGCTATGTCTTATTTTCGGGGAAACATGGTATGTTGACTAAAAGGCATGGTCAATAATGTTCATAACAGCTTTGTTTGTAATGGCCTCATAAGAGAATAAACCCAAGTTCCCCTCAACATAGAATGGGTAAATAAATTATAGAAGAATAGTCATACAGTGGAATATCACACAGTAATAAAAAGAATAAACTGCTATGCACAACACTCTAAGAGAATGAACTCATCAACACTGCTGCTCTCACAGTTTTTATATCCCACATATGAATGAAATCATATGGCTCTTAACTTTTTCCATCTGACTTATTTCACTTAGCATGATATTCTCAAGATGTTTAATTAAAATAGGTCTGACTCTCAGACGTAAAGTTTAGTGAAAAGCTTCAAACATAAAGGAGTGCATGTTGTATGATTCCATTTATATAAAATTCAAAATAGGCAAAATTAATCTTCAATGAAAGAAATAAGAATAATAATTATGCTTGCTAACTGGTTTGGGGGAATAGCACAACGAAGCCTTCCAAGTAATGGAATTTTCGCTATCATGATAGAATACATTTTATAGATAAAAAATATATTTAGTATAACTCCATGTAACTTACATTTCAATGGAATATCACTAAAAACAAAAATCTGGGCACATAACTGGCATGCCAACTTTCCCCTTTTTGCTTATTTGCTTTACTAAAGGATGTCTTTTGTATCCTCACTCATTCTTTGGATGTTATCTCTCTTCCATCTTCAAAGTACACTCAAAACTCAATTTCACTTTCTTTTTTATATATCAAAGTGTTTGTGACTAAAAATTTTCCTACCTTGTTGTCAAGTTCATGAGGCGTTTTCAAGGGAGTTCACAATTTCAGTCTAAATTTGTTTAGTTACACATTTCAGTGTTTTTTGCTTATCGTCTCATTTCTCCCTATAACTCCTGCTGTTAATACTAGAATCTGTTTTCATTACACACAGTCTATGCCAGGTACACAGTGAGCACTCAACTAATCTGTGTTGATAATAAATGGAGAAATAAAGGATCCTTCAATACTGGGAAGAAACCAAGCCAGTCCTCTGCCTTATGACTTGCTTTCTTCAAGGCTAGAGCAATGACACTTAGAGCTTTTCGACAACTGGGAACAGCTCCCCCAATTAATTTGTGTCAAAATATTCTTTTTGCAACAGGCTATTATATTTATAGTGACATAGATATAGGTGATCTTACAAAGGCAAAAAACCTTGTTACTTTAATGTTAAATGAACTGTTTTCCTTAGATAACATGTATTGAATGAATCTCAGCAGAACCCTTTTCAAGCTTTGACAAAGTCAAGTGTAAGCATAATTAAGATTGTCGAGTCCTATCCACAGAGATTCTGATTTAGAAATTCTTAGATGAGGCTCCGTGATCAACATTTTTAATAAGTAACACACTCATTCAGAGAATAATTTTGAGTGACTGTCATTAATATTTTACATATAGCTGTGAACAAAACAGATCAAAATCATTACGTTTGCAGAGATTACAATTCAGTGAGAGATTCTGGGATAAGCGTTTATGGTTTTTAACAGCAGTCTTTAATATTTCCAAGATTTCCAAACGTTGTTTTATGTTAGGCTCTTTAATATCTCACTGTATTTGGTGTGACATTTTGATAAGGAAATATTTTGAGGCAGTATAACCTGTAATGGTGATAATACAATAACTCCATATCTATATGTTACATCCTAATTTTCTCTTTAATTATCAATGCCAAATACCAAGTCTGTATCCTTTTTGATTACAGAATTGGTTCATTGGATATTAATCAGATATACGATGATATAAACATAGCATAGGCTTTCAAATCTATTTATGAAAGAGCATTTAAAACTCTCAACTATAACACCATAATTTTTAAAATGAAGTGATGGACACTGATATCAATTAGAGAAGAACACTCAAATTTGCCTTAACATCAGTATATTAAAGAGAGGAATGTTTTTTCAGTTCTGAGCACCTACGTGACGCTCTTCCTTCCCATCGTCCCCCCATCCTCTCTCTGCAGAAAAAGACTTGTTATACAAGGTGTAGAATTTTAGCAAGTGTTAATGCACCATTAGTCATATCAGGCTCAACAGCTGGAAATGGAACATAGGTTTTGATACATAAGCATCTCATCCCACAAAAATACACTCTTTTAGGCAGAAGGTACTCTCCACAACAGGGATGGTACTCTCCACAACAGGCAAACTGCTCCCAATCCAAGAAACTAGATAGTTGGTCCAAGCAGATATGCCAGAGTAAAGTGAAGGTATACACTATTTGAAATGTTTTTTAAAATTAATTTTATTAAATTTATTGGCGTGACATTAGTTAATAAGATTATAGAGGGTTCAAGTATATACTTCTTTAATACACTATGTGTATACTGGATTGTGTGTTCACCACCCAAAGTCATCTTCTGTCATCATATATTTGACCCCCTTTACCTTCTTCTACCTCCCCCCAACCCCCTTCGTCTCTGGTAACCACCAGACTGTTGTCTGTGTCTAAGAGTTTGGTTGGTTTGTCTTGTTTGCTTATTCATTACTTTCTGTTTTATATCCACATATGAATGAAATCATATGGTTCTTAACTTTTTTTCATCTGACTTATTGCACTTAGCATGATATTCTCAAGATGTCTAATTAAAACACAACCACAGTAACTGTCAGTATTTTTAGTTACAATCACCAGAAGCTGTTTCTAGGCTGATTGAAACAAAAGAAAATTTGGGAAGCTGGCAAAACAGACTTGAGGCTAATGTTCCAGGTACAACAAATGACCCAAACAACTGTGTAGCACCATTTTTATAAAGAAACCAGTGCCATTATTGCTGAGCATAGACATTGTGGTTTTCACAGCTGTTGCCTTTCTGCCAGGAGCTCAAGTCTGCATTCGTTCTGCCTCTGTGCCACCAAATCCTGAGAGTGACTCTGATGAGGGTAGATTTAATTGACACTCTGTGACATTCCTTGACTTAGCTGCAAGGGAGCCTGGGAAATAACTTGGCACTTTCAGCTTCAAAGGAGGAGACTGTATTTGTTCCATACCAAGACTTATAAAAACAAGCAATTCCTTAATTGTGAGTTCAGATGATGGACAAACTGAATGATAAAGGATAATTACAGCCTCACGTTGCTTGCTTATTTATTTATTTAATTTTCCAATTTGGAGAAATGTGCTATGAGAACTCTGAGAACTTTACTATAAAGACAAAGACTCAAAACACTTAAAAAAATTCTAGAAGACATTAATGTTTTCTTTCAGACACAAGAGAGTTGTGTCACCGAATGCAGTGATCTTGAGTTACATCTGAACAGAACGAAACGTGACCACTGAAATGCAATTCTTTCTGCAACATAAACATGAATAATTCAGGTGATTATATATTTGAAATAGGGAAGAAATATTTTCAGCAGGTTCTGATACTGCTTTAATGTTTTTCCAGTGGCAATTGTTAGTTTTATAAGAATTCTCTTCGAATGGAAGCCACGCCGCTTCAGTCTTTCAATTTCTTAAGCAGCAGTACAAATTTTAAATAATTAAAAAATCATATTACACCTCCTCTAATAGATTTAAACTTACCCCTGGCTAAAGGAAAATTAAAGTCAGAGACTGAAATCTCAAACTTTTAGGTGTATACCATTGCCTGAGTTAAAAGAAAGAAAAGAAAAAAATGAAAGAAAAATACAGATTCTGCAGCCAAAGGTGTGGGTGGAGACTGGGATTTGCATCTCTAACAAGCTCCCAGGTGATGCCAGACCACACTTTGAATAAAAAGAGCTTCACACTTTTGTTAGCAATGGTTAATGAAAAATCCTGGGCACCTCTTGTCACAGGTGCTTTGAGACAGTCATTCCTATCTAATTAAATTTGGATAACAACTTGGGGTTTTCCGAAAAATGGCTTTGAAAAAAACTGAGACTAGAAATCTCAATTTCTGTTGAGGTAAATGTCCCTTTCTGTTCAATTTACACTTATTTTGTATCTTGTGACCATGAAAAGATCATGACTGGCATGTTGATAGTTCTTTTGAACTTATGTTCTGTACGACACAATAGTAAACTTGAGCAGGTAATTGTTTCTACCATGGTACAATTTTGTACATTAGCTGTATTTTAGTCACATCATAACTCAGTAAATCATTTTCCAGAGGAAAACTGAACATCGATATAATTTTTAGGAGGGAAAAAAAATTTACTCAATATTATCACCGTCAGGCCTCAGAGAAAATTGAGAAAAGTACTTGAACCTTCTTAGCATATGAGTAT
This sequence comes from Rhinolophus sinicus, assembly GCF_057876585.1. Classification (NCBI taxonomy): domain Eukaryota; kingdom Metazoa; phylum Chordata; class Mammalia; order Chiroptera; family Rhinolophidae; genus Rhinolophus; species Rhinolophus sinicus. The sequence continues at coordinate 44,138,240 of NC_142501.1, read as the reverse complement.
GAATTTACGTCACTCATTTTCCAGAGCCTTTTCAGAATACTCTCCATGAAGTCAGAGATAGTGGGTTCTAATTTACAGAACAAAGGTTGTCTCCCAAAAGTTGGGATCTGAAATTATGCTTCCCATCCCACTTATCTAATGTAATTAAAACATATTTTTTCCAAAATGGAGATTAGAAGAACATGACAATCTGATTCTGAACTGACTTCATTTGTGCTACAAAATAATGATAAAAACACAAAATAGCATTTCTTGTCAGTTCCGCTGTCATGGACTTCAATTATGTTATTATTATTTAACAGTAGTTTTAAACAATACACTGACATTTTTTTTATGGGTGTGTGTCATGCAGGGTGTCATGCGGGGTCTCTGGTCCCACTCCCCACACAAGAACACAGGATATGGTGAGGCCAAAAAGGAACACCAACATAGCCATAGATAGGGGAGTCACACCACTATATTCTTGCTGGCGGCTGGGTTGGAGACACAGGAATCAGGATCCACACGATCTGCAACCTGCCGTCGGCTTCTCTGCCAACCAACTAACCCCACTTGCTAACTGCACTCCGCCCTGCTAACTGCAATCCATGCTTGCTAGCTCAGCCACCATCCACTGCTAGCATAGCCACAGCAGTTATATTAGTGGTCAGTGGCTCACTGGTTACAGCAGACAGCCAAATAGCCACAGCTGATGGCCATCCGATCACAGTTGATGGCCATTTACTACCCAAGCCAGCACCTTTCCGCGTGAGGCGGAGAGCCTGGAAACTGCACTTCTGGCTCTGTCCCCACAGTTTGTATAACCCATATTCTCTAACTAAAGGCCATTAAAGTAATTTGATAATTATTATTTTATTATATACTCTAAATTGGAAAAATATTATGATAGAAATTCATTGATTAGAAACGAAAGGTTCACATCTAAAATATTGAATTTTGAGAGAAGAAATGATAAACCAGATTTCTACAGAAGATACTGGTTTAACATCAGAAAACAGAATAACTAAAACAAGTTCAAAAATGAAAGAAATGTAATTTTCATTGGATACCTAGTAATTGCTAAATATTCTGAGAACTTTATATATATAGCATCATATAAGCTTTATAACAATTCTACAGTGGTTATTTTGTGCCTTCTTTTGTCGATGAGGAAATAAGGCTCTGAGTGGCTATTTAACCTGCTGGACATAAAATTTTTATGTGGCATAATTGAGACGCACACAAAAGTCAGCCAGACTCCAAATGCTGTGCTTTTTGCAAACCAATGAAACTGAATTTGAAACCTCACTCTAGAGTAGATTGTAGAGAATAACCATTTCTTGTGTGTAGAAGTACCCAAGTCTCCGTTTTACAGCTGAAATAAACAATACGGTTTGCCTTTGCTAGTACTTTGTGTTCTCCACTTGTCACTCATTCAGGCTAAATGTACTCCTAATTCGCTTCACTGCTTCTATTTTTGCCCTCTGTCTACTGTGCATCAGCTAAATTTTTCATCTTTATAATGTCAAATGTGACAGGTTTAGTATGCTCTTTATAACACAAACTCGTCAGCGAAAGATGTACCAATAGGCCAATACAAAATAGGTAAATAGTTTTAAGATGAATAATTTCTGGGGATCTAATGTACAGCATGATGCCTAAAGTCAGTAATACTGTATTATATACTTGAAATTTGTTAAAAGAGCAGACCTTAATTGTTTTCACCCCACACACATACACAAATACACATGCACACAAAGAAAACTATGAGAGCTAATCAATGCATTAATGAACTTGATTTTGGTAATCATTTCACAGTGTATACATATATAAAATCATCACGTTGTGCACCTTAAATACAAGGTCGGACAATTAAGTTCGTGCACTCATCCTAGAAAAAGTGCTACATACCCCATTGCTGAACATCACTAAGGTTACCTTTGAAGTACTCCCCTTGGGAAGCTATGCACTGACGCCAGCACCTAGTCCACCTTTCAAAGCAATTTTGGAAATCTTTTTCTGGAATGGCCATCAGAGCTGTTTGTTTTGAAAGGTTAATACAATTAATATATTTAAGGTTAATACAATTAATATATCAACAGACTGCTAAAAATAAAACGGAAAAAAAAAGGAGATCAAAGACACAGGAGAGAAAAGACACAAATGTATTAATAACATGCTGAGAACTTAGTAAGGAACTAAAAAATGTTAGTTGATGAAAAACTTCCCCAAGACACAAGATGCCAGAAACTATACATATGAAAACAATAACTTGCTTCATGTTGAACTACTTCTTGGTATCACCTTCACTTAGTTTAATGAAAGAAATTTCAAATGATATACAAAGCTTTATCCAGCATATTCAGACTGAGTCATGTTAGAAGTTTGATTCATTTTAAAAAATGAATTACAGTGACCCAGCCCTTAAAGCCTAATTTTCAACTTCCACAACTGCCATTATCCCAAGAGGCAGAGAATGTAACATATAACTTTATTGTAATTCAAAGGACTTCATAAAGTTATTTCCTCAAATGATAGCTCTTTCGTGATGTTTATCACTTTTTCTTATGTTCACTAAGTTTCTGAATGGAAAAAAACCAGAAAGCTTCTTTTTGAAGAAAGTACTGAAAGAAAGAAATCTACATTTCTTCAAAGAATCAAGTTAAAATATTAACATTGTATTTTTTCTGATTTAAAAAAATAAATCTTTTTATCCTGTATCTTTTATTTATAAAAGTAATGAAAATAAAATGAGAACTTGTTTATTCTTGGGTATTCTGACTTTTAAATTTTTAATTAATTAAAAAACACAGCTATAAATTTTCATTTATAAAGATACATCACATCTATTAAAATATTGTGCCAAGCACTATGGAGAGCAGATGACTATTAAACTGGTAATAGTAAAATATATAGTCACATAAGATATTATATTTACTCCAATAATATTCATCCAAAGTTAGAAAATTCTTACAGAGCTTTCCAGGACTATTAATTAACGAAGAATATCTAAGAGGTTTTTGCATATAACAGACACTCTATGAATTTTTGTTGCATTAAATTGAAGAAAATTTTGGCAAGCAAGATTACTTATTTTCTTTTCTTCCTTTACTCAAATCCTGATTTATATCTGTAATTTAACATTTCTAAGTATACTTCAAGTTTTTACGACTACAGCTTCATCTTTAAAATTCAGTTTGGGGCTTGTGAAATAGGTGAAGAGGATTAAGAAGTACAAACTTCCAGTTAAAAAATAAATAAGTCATGGGGATATAATGTACAGCATGGGAAATATAGTCAATATATTGTAATAACTATATATGGTGACAGATGTTAACTAGACTTATTGTGTGGATAATTTCTTAATGTATATAAATATCAAATCACTATGATGTATACCTGAAACTAATAGAATATTGTATGCCAATTATATTTCAATAAAAATTAAAAATAATAAAATTCAGTATATTTCTATAAACTTCACTAAACCATATTTCTACAAAATATGGCATGGGTTCAAATTTAGGGTCTTTTATCTGCCAATTGCCACCTAGAGTAGTTACCAACCTCTCTAAATCTTCATATTCTCATCCATAAAATGGGGATTATTCTCAAAGGATGGAACATTAAGTAATATATTAGTAAAAATGTTTTGTGCATAAGAAAGTGATATATATTTTAGCTAAACTCAATTTGGATAACATGTCTTATACTATGTGCAATTATTTTTTAAGCATTCTTTATGATATAGCCTGGAAGGATTACATCTTTTTCAAACTAACAAAATACTCTGGAAATTAACTTAAAAATAATGGTGTAGATCAATTATTTCACACTCACTGCTTCATTGTTTGATAGAGCACATGTTTTAGCAAATGATTTAGATTGCATAGGCCGTATGCCAATGAATGATTCTTTTAGAGCATTTGTTTTGTTTAAGAGTTCATCTACTTTTACTTTTTAAAAATTTATTGGGGTGACATTAGTTCATTTACGTTTGAAACAAAGTGAAAAGACCATGACTATGGCTTTGTGTACAAAGTTTAAAGCCGACATAAGGAGGGAAAAAAGCAACAGTTATTTAACACTTACTATGTCAGGTACTTTTCTAAACATTTCACTAGGATTATTTCTCTGGTCTATATCATGAGAAATGTATCACCACATCAAAGATGAGGAAACTGAGGCTCAGAGAGATTAAATCATGTGGCCAAGATGCACATTTAGTAATTAGTAGAAAAAGATAGGAAAAAGAATCTGGTTTCTAGTGTATTATTTAATATTTTAAAGCTCCTCAAATATCAGTTCTTAACACTTTCTTGAAAATAAATCCATTTTAAACAAGACAGCTCTACATTTAAGCTAAACATAATTTTAAGAACTTTTGTTAATATTGAGTATAAAAACTGAATTTCCAGGTCTATTTTTATACCCATAATCTATTTGATTGTTAGGCCATAAATATACCCAAACAGATTCTCCAGGCAGAAAATCAATATGGAAACAGTGGCTTTAAATGACACATTAGACCAGTTGGGTTTAACCAATGTTTTTAGAACATGTCACCCTAAAGCAGCAGAATATACATTCTTCTCAAGTGCACATGGAACATTTTCCAAGATAGACCCCATGCTAGGCCACAAAACAAGTCTGAATAAATTTAAGAAGATTGAAATATATCAAGCGTCTTCTCTAACCACAGTGATATGAAACTAGAAATTAACTACAAAAAGAAAGCCAGAAAACACACAAATGCATGGAGGCTGAATAACATGCTATTAAATAATGAATGAGTCAACAACACGATCAAGGAAGACATCAAAAGATACCTCAAGACAAATGAAAATGAAAACACAATGACCCAAAATCTGTGGGATGCATCAAAAGCAGTCCTAAGAAGGAAATTCATAGCAATGCAGGCCTACCTAAAGAAACAAGAAAAATCACTAATCAACAGTTTATCTTCACACTTAAGGGATCTGGAAAAAGAACAGCAAAATAAGTCCAAAGGGAGTACAAGGAAGGAGATAATAAAGATCCAAGTGGAAATAAATGAAATAGAGACCAAAAAAATCAATACAAAAGAGCAATGAAACCAAGAGCTGTTTTATTTTTTCAAAGATAAACAAAATCGACAAACTTTCAGCCAGCCTTATCAAGAAAAAGAGAAACAGTACCCACATTAATAAAATCAGAAATGAAAGAGAAGTGACAACAGACACCACAGAAATACAAAAAAAAAAAAAAAAAAAAATTAAGAAAATACTATGAGCAACTATACACCAACAAATTAGACAATCTGGAAGAAATGGATAAATTTCTAGAAGCACAGAATCTTCCAAGGCTGAATCAAGAAGAAACAGAAAATGTGAACAGACTGATTACCACCAATGAAATTGAATCAGTAATCAACAAGCTCCCAACAAACAAAAGCCCTGGACCAGATGGCTTCACAGGTAAATTTTACCAAACATTCAAAAAAGAATTATCACCTATTCTCCTCAAACTATGCCAAAAAATCCAGAGAGAAGGAAATCTCCCAAGCTCATTTTATGAAGCCACTATCACCCTGATCCCAAAACCAGACAAAAACATTACACAAAAAAAAGAAAGAAAGAAAGAAAAAAAACTATAGGCCAATATTCCTAATGAATGTAGATGCAACAATCCTCAACAAAATATTAGCAAACCTAATTCAGCAATACATTAAAAAGATCATAACGTAATACACCACATTAACAAAATGAAAAATAAAAATCATATGGTCATATCAATAGATGCAGAAAAAGCATTTGACAAAATCCAGCAGCGATTTATGATAATAACTCTTAGCAAAGTGGGAATATAGGAATCATATCTTAACGAAATAAAGGCCATATATGATAAACCCACAGCTAACATCATACTCAATGGGGAAAAACTAAAAGCATTCCCCTTAAGATCAGGAACAAGACAAGGTTGCCCACTGTCACCTTTTAGTCAACATAGTTCTGGAAGTTCTAGCCACAGCAATCAAAGAAGAAAAAGAAACAAAGGGCATTCAAATTGGAAAGGAGAGAGTAAAACTGTTATCATATGCAGATGACATGATACTATATATAGACAACCCCAATGACTCCACCAAAAAACCATTAGAACTGATAAATGAATTTAGTAAAGTGGCAGGATACAAAATTAACACTCAGAAATCAGTTGCATTTGTATATACCAATAAAGCAAACTATCAGAAGGAGAACTTAAGAAAACAATCCCATTTACAGTTACTTCAAAAACAATAAAATACTTAGGAATAAATTTCCCCAAGGGAGTAAAAGACCTGTACTCAGAAAGCTTTAAGACACTGAAGAGAGAAATTAAAGAAGATACAAATAGACGGAAACACATACCATGCTCATGGATAGGAAGAATTAATATAGTTAAAATACCCACATTACCTAAGACAATATAAAGATTCAATGCAATCCCTATCAAATTGCCAATGACATTTTTCACAGAACTTGAACATATAACCCTAAAATTCATAAGGAATCATAAAAGACCCTGCACAGCCACAATAATCTTGAGAAATAAGAACGAAGTGGGAGATATCACACTACTTGACATCAAATCACACCATAAGGTCATAGTAATCAAAACAGCATGGTACTGGCATAAAAACAGACACATAAATCAATGAAACAGAATAAAGAGCCCAGAAATAAATCCATACCTATATGGTCATTTAATCTATGACAATGGAAGCAAGAATTTACATTGGGGTAAAGTCAGTCTATTTAATAAGTGGTGCTAGGAAAACTGGACAGACACATGCAAAAAAAGGAAGCTGACCACCTCCTTACACCATATACGAGAATAAATGCAAAATAGATTAAAGACTTAAATATAAGACCTGAACCATAAAACTCCTAGAAGAAAATATAAGAAATAAATTGGCGGACATTACCCTTAGTAATATTTTCACTCCTATATCCCCTCGGGCAAGGGAAGCAAAAGAAAAAAATAAACACATGGGATTACATCAAACTAAGAAGTTTTTTCACAGAAAAGGAAACCATCAATAAGACAAAATAACGTCCTACTGAATGGGAGAAGATATTTGACAATGATACATCTGATAAGAGGTTAATAAACAAAATTTATTAAAAAACTCATACAACTTAACACCAAAAATCAAACAACCCAATTAGAAAATGGGCAGAGGACATGAAGAGATATTTCTCTAAAGAAAACATGCAGGTGGCCAACAGACATGAAAAAATGCTCAACATCACTAATCATTAGAGAAATGCAAATAAAAACCACAATGAGATACCACCTCATTCCGATCAGAATGAGTAAATCAACAAACAAGTTCTGGCAAAGATGTAAAGAAAAGGGAACTCTCATGCACTGCTGGTGGGATTGCAGATTGGTGCAGCCACTATGGGAATCAGTATAGAGGTATCTCAAAAAATTGAAAATGGAACTACCTTATGACCCAGCAATTCTACTCTTGGATATCTATCTGAAGAAATACAAAATACTTATTTGAAAAAATATATGCACCCCTATATTTATTACAGTGCTATTCACAATAGCCAAGACATGGAAACATCCAAAATGCCCATCAATAGACCTCTGGATAAAGAAATTGTGGTATATATATACAATGGAGTATTACTCAGCCATAAAAAAGAATGAAATCTTACCATTTGCAACCACATGGATGGACCTAGAGAACATTATGCTAAGGGAAGTAAGTCAAAGGTGTTAAAAAGTACAAATGAATAGTCACAATATTGCCACAGGGATATGAAAGACAGTTTGGGGAATATAATCAATAATGTTGTAAAGATTTTGTAGGGTATCCAATGGATGCTTGTCTTACTAGGGACACCACTTCATGGATGATGTAGGTGTCTGACCACTGTGCTGTACACCTGAAGCTGAAGCTGAATAATATTGAATGTCAACAGTAAACATGTATGTGTGTGTGTGTGTGTGTGTGTGTGTGTGTGTGTGTGTATGTTCACAGAATGTGGAGTACAGCATAGGAAATAGAATCAATGGAACTGTAATAGCTATATTCGATGTCAGAGGGGTAGCAGATTGGGGGAGTGGGGTTATCACTTTGTGAGGGGTATAAATATCTATTACACTGTTTTGTACACCCGAAACTAATTGTATCTATCTATCTATCCATCCATCCATCCATCCAAACACCTATTAAAACAAGGACGTATTTAAATAAGATCATTAAAATATTATGACTAATTAAGCAATACATCATAAATGGTAACCATTACCACATCATCCCACAAACCATTCTAGAACACTACACATTTGACTCTGAATTCTCTTAATAATGTATTGTTCTTTTTCCCAGGCTTAATTTCACGTTTAGAATAGAATTTAAAGATCTTACCCTGACCTACAAGGTTGCACATGACCTGTCCCCTAGCAATCCCTTGGCCTCATCCCCGCCTCTCTTCCTCCTGAGCTTGCTGTCCCCAATACAAACAGCAGCTTTCCTCACAGGGTCTTTGCAGGGCATCTACCTCTGCCTGGAGCTTGATTACCCCAGATAGTCACAAGCTCCCATTCTCACCTCACTGCGGGCTGGTTCACGAGGGACCTCCTGGGAGAGACTTTCTTTGATGTTGACTACTGGGTCTGTAGTAACACTTCCATCTCTATCCCTTTACTCTGTTTGCTTGTATTTATTTGTTTGTTTGTTTAACTTCATCCTGTTGTCATTAGAGAATACATTTATTTCTCTGTCTCCTAGTAGCTTAAGATCTTCATGAGAGCAGGGTCTTTATCTTTTTTCATTCACCGCTGCTTTTGCATGGCCTAGAGCAGTGGTTTCTTAGGAAGTATTTATTGAAGTCAGAAACATATTTATTTGTTAATGGCTTTTGACAAAGGCCATTCACAATAGCCTCTGACAAAAGCCATCAATTTTATTAACAGATGGTTTATGATAATAGAGATAATAAATCAAGATTCTTTTTTGAAAGGTTTTGTGTAACTGTGTATGTTTTGGTCATTGGCAGACTATACACCATGGCGTAAGAGCTACAATGTAGAAGAATAAACACCAGACCAGGAATTAAGAGACTGGTTCTGAAACTATATATGTTTGTGACCTTAGGTAAGTCAATTCACCTTTCTCGATGCAGTAGTCTCAATGCTATCAACACTCTAATTTAAAGAGATAAAAAACATGAGCAACTTCACATATTATGAAATGAGTCTGGTTTATAATCCAAGTGTGTCCATCTCTGAAGTTCATTATATTTTCTCAATAGCCTTTCTTCCACATTAAAACTGAAGAGGAAAACTGACATTTATCTGATTATTTTTAATCTGTGAAAATCGATCTAATGGTTTTTGTAATAGTCAATCACCCAGGTATTTATTTCACAGGTAAATGTTTGGATAATTTCCAGTATTTATTTCCATTTGTTTTGTAGATCCAAGTGACAGAGTAATACTAATTGCAGAGAAAAAAATGCTGGTATAAAATGCTTGACCAGAAAAGAAAACTTTAAAAACTGTCAAATTGAAAGATCCATTTTAATTCACATTATGAAAGAAAATTAACTAGAGCACCATTAAACGTAAGCTTTCATTCACAATTCTGTGTCATGAGAATAGCCCAAAGAAGGGTTCTGTCTTAAGGAAGACGGGAAGCTTTTTATATTTATAAAGCTTTAAGAAGATAAATCAAAGTTCAGCTCTTTCTGGAATAGTAGTCAAAAAGTAATTGGAGAAGACAGGAATAGTTTTTGTAGTTTAGTAAAGTGTTGATTGAGCAATTTAGATTAATCAAGAAGGGGAGGTGAGAAACAGAAGCAGGAACTAGTATGACATGGGAGGACCAGAGTAGATAATTTACAGTCCTTCAAGGTCTCTCATAATCCCTCTTTTTGGTCAAGGCGGATGCTGAGTCTTTCGTTTGACTATAACTGTGTATTGCTGTCAGATCTATACTATTTTTAGACTCAGAGTCTTGCTGACTGCCATAAGTGTTTCTTATAACATTTGTCTTCGTAGTTGAATTTCAATCTTTTGTCAAGTAAGTAGTTACATGGAAATATTTAAGACTCTAGACAGAATACAGCAAACAAATGTGGAGGCAAAACGTATTAACAGGAGAATCATCAGAAAGCCTTGGACAATATCTCTTAGCTGAGTCCTGCTGCTTGTGGGATTAGCCAGGAAACAAATTCCATCCCACTCAGAGTTTGTAGAGATGAGGTGTGGTTTAATATAAATAGGCTTGTGTGATACTTTTTTTTAATATATTCCTGATTTACCCAGAGTAATAAGATTTGGGGAAGAATCTTGAAAATCTCATTTTAGCAATTAGAAACAAAGAAAGGAAACGATAGCCAGGAAAAGATAGTAAAAGAAGACAAGAAGGGAGTGTTAGTGGTTCCGGGCATTTGGGACTCTCGACCTGTTAGGTGTGTGTGGAAACCATCCATGTTTAGTAACTGCTGCTTGATCTGAGGTTCTTGGGAAAGATGCCCCTCTTCTGATATTGAATGCTCTTGTTCTATCCTTTAAGATCTCCTATGGGCATGGAAGCCCAGGAGGTGGAGATATTATATCTTTTTAAATATGACATGTGAATAAGACGGTCAATTCCCTGGAGTCTTGTTGCTATTTGTGATTGACAGCACCTGATAAGGTACTTTCTAATGAGGTTCAAGCGCAACTTTTAATGGAGTAACTTCAGTTAACCTGGGTTACTAACGAAAGGTTATACAGTTATTCCTGTGGTTTATCCCAGGGAAAAGCTATTTAATAATAAGTTGGAGTATCTTGTATTAAACTCCTACACTATTTGGGCGTAGAGAGCAATAGAAATGGCAGAATAGAGAATTCATGGTGAAAGCACCAGAGAATTTACTTTGCTGGTGCAGTGGGACCTAATAGCCACAAAAGCTAAGGGAAAACACTCTGGCCGTAGCAACTGAAATTTCTTGGATGGTTTTACAAGTTTGTTTTAAAATGCCATTTATTTGTGCTATTTTCCTTGAGGAGGTAGCAGGGGAAGTAAAGTTTCTGGGTGACGTACAGGGCTTCACAGAGTTACTTAATTATTCATCTAATGAAATGGATACCTCTATCATTTAGCAAATGTTTAGGGTTTCCCTAAGTGAGAAGTACAAAGCCTAAAAGTTTCTTTTTTGTTCAAGAGCAGTTGCTTTATGTCAAGAAAAGGTTTCTCGCCAACCAAAACACACACACACACACACACACACACACACACACACACTCATACACACCGTACAATATTAATAATATATTCAAAGTCACGCGAAGGTTAACTAAATAAAATCTGTTTGTTGATATTCTGAAAAGCCTAACGGTTTGGCTCATGTCCATGTCCCACCTCTGTATTTTTCCTAGGATTGTGTGATTAACAGATGGGATATCACCAGAGACATCCTTTACAATTTTATTAAAATTTTCCCATTCAGCATCTCAGGACACACTGAAGGAAATGAATTGTTATTGTCTTCCAATCCAGTTGCCAAGTTGTCTGCAGAATTATTGTTCTTCTTGGAAACATAAAATGTATGAGAGTGACCATTACATCACTTTGCATCAAAATTAAGCAATTTCATTAACAATGTTGACAATCTGATAGGCAATCAGGGAGGAAGCAATGACATCAAAGTGAGAAGTAGAAAGAAATCTGGAGAGTGTCGCATCACCAAAATCAGGGGAGAGGAAGGATCGGATAAGAGAGGTATGGTCTTTAAAAACCACTGCTGCAAAGAAGCAATTGGCTCTATTAACTAAAATGTCCTTGTGATTTTCAAACAGTAATCAAACCGGGGTGCGAGGGCAGAAATTAGACTACAGGAGGTTAAGGATATTAACTGTGATTAGAAACTGAGGAATGTATGTTTGTAAAGTGCTCTTTCAAGATTTGGGAGAGGACAGAGGGTGAAATCGTAGGGACATAGAAAGGGAGACTATTTTAGAGATTTGGTACTTGAGCCAAGGGACAGACCAGAGAGAATGGGAATGAGAAAGAGCAGACTGAACGCAAGGATCTGTGAATAGTTAAGTTCTGCAAATACAATTAAACAATTAATTTCTCTTTAAAATATATTTTGGAAGTAAGTACATATAAACATATGTTTTGAACAAAACATTCATTTAGTTATTCTATGCTCTCGTTTGTCCTTGTTTGTATGTTGAATGTTCTTAATTTTAGCACTTCTATGTTTCTACAATATACTGTCATCCCTGAATAAATTATATTTTCAACTAACTGCATTTTGGGGAAGATACTGACCTATTCAGCATGTACCACCACCTTAAAAGAGGAACTTTTTAAAGACTTGTGTGTTAATAAAGCTCTAAAATATTTTAGTTGCTGACATACTAAGTAGTATTATTTGATATTCAGAAAGTCAATAATCATTCCCCTAAGCCTACGAGTACAAATAAAAACCACTTTGGATAAAAAGTGCAGCACAATTCAACTAGGCCTCTACTATACGTTTTCTGCATAATAGCATAAATCTGACTATTAAAGCATCTAGTTTGATTCTATAATTGTTTCCAATTAATTTATTGCTTGATATGTATGAGAACATTTTCCATTCTCACAGATAATTATGAGTTTGATTAATGAAGACACACTTTTACTTACAATTATCAATAAAATGGAATGCCCAAAACAGGAGAGAGGCATCAATAAAATGTAAGTTATATGAAATTTTGTGATAGTCAAACAGTGTAGTACAACAGTACACTAATTGATTCATTTCTTAGCATCTTTCAGAAATCATGTGAACCTTTGTTTCGGACAAAGCCATGCTCAAATATCTCCATGGGAAGCAAATTAAACACCTAGATGGATGCATTCTCTCTAAGTCATGAAAGAGCAAACCATGACCTCCCTTACTGCTTTCCTACTCACGACACAAGAACACTTTGCGTCACACAATAAATGTGTGCTTGACAAGTCTTTTGCAAATTCAATCCCATTTTAAATAAATGTGTACAGTTTGCTGTGTCAAGTTTGCCATCACTGTACCATTTTGCAATAAATTCCATAGCCACTTTCTAATCTGTTCATATTGCTATTGAAGTTAATCTAGATTTTCACAAGCTTCTATTAAAAATTGCGTATTACAACTTTCACTACTCTTGTGAACCAATATAAAAATGTCAAAGAGCTACATATATATACATATATATACATAATCTATATTACTGTATTTCTTTTTACATATATATGTGCATACATACATGTGTATACTGATATGCATTATATATATCTTGCTAATTTAGTGCTGATAATAGGATAACAGACTCCTTTGTGCTCAAAATACATACTGGTTGATGGATTGGCATAAGAAGATGAGTGACTGGCCTTCTGTGCCGTTAACTCTTTGGGATAAAGTACGCTAGTCTCTTCAATGCTGAAACAGAGATAAAGCCCTGGGGAACAAATCTAGATGCCCCAAACAAATGAATCCAACTAAACATTGCTTAACGATAGTTCTGCTTGCATGTAATAAATACTTTTGGGTGAAGAAAATCTTCCTACTAGACTTAGGAGAAGTTTTCCTTGTTTTGAAATTGGCTTATTGAACAAACTGAACTCTGCAAAACACAATCAGCATAAAACTTATGTTTTTAATTTCCCACATCTGTTTTCAAATATGTTATGGCAATCTCTATTTCTTATTTCTGGATGATATTGCCTCCAGATCCATATCTTTTTTTTTTTTTTTTTAATTATTTTCACATATTAGAACCATTATATTTTCAGGTATTAAAAAGTCAAGTCCAGTTGAAATCATAACTTCAATGTCTTAGACTGTTCAAAAATTTTCCACAACCCCTTGCGTCAAGTTAACTCTTGCTTGTTTCTCAGATCTCAGCTTAGTCATCTTTGAGGCAGGAAGACTTCCTTGGCCTTTCTAATCAGATCATATCAAAAGAAAACTCAGAGACTAATATGCATATTAATAAAAATATTTTTACTTGTTGTGCTTCCAAGAGAGTCCAAGCTTTGGAAGAACTGGACTTTATATATAAATAACATGACAAGTATTTAGAGGAAAAAGTTTTAGCTTGTTAGTGATTCTCATTGTTTCCGAAAGGTCAATTTCCTTACATAATTATCGCATCTGCAAGGGTCAATATGTCTGTAGATATTAATAATGAAAATGACATTGATGAAGCTGTTTTTATTAGAAAGTGAGGAACTTACTGCAAAGGGAACCAAGGCTTCATTTATTTTGGGGACTATTAGACAGGGGCGTGTGTGTATGTGTGCGTGTCTGTGTGTATATGTGTATGGTTTATTTCAAGATACACTCTTTTCTTACTGTAATCTGTGATATTCACGGTTAGTCGTAATGGTGGTAAAGGAAAAGGTCAGTTTTGCTTTCTTGATCTTAGCTCTCACCAATATACACTCTCCTTTGACTATCTGTTTCTTCATAGCACAGCTATTTGTATACATTCCCTTGGGTGATTCTTTAATTAATGGTTATTCCAAGCTCTCTGAGGCCAGGAACAATATCTAGTTTGTTCAGCACTGTATTACAGTGTCCGGTAGGCTATACACATCCATACAGGCATACACACATACATCTGCTTTGTTCCAGTATTAGAAAACGGAAATGTATGCCAGAATAAAACAAGATTATATAAGTTTCGAGTGTACAATTCTATAACACACCATCCCACCAGCAATGAATGAGAGTTCCTGTTGCTCCACATCCTCACCAGCATTTGGTGTTGTCAGTGTTCCAGATTTCAGATATTCTAGTATGTCAGTGTTCCAGATTTCAGATATTCTAGTATGTCAGTGTTCCAGATTTCAGATATTCTAGTATGTCAGTGTTCCAGATTTCAGATATTCTAGTATGTCAGTGTTCCAGATTTCAGATATTCTAGTATGTAGTGGTATCTCTTTGTGGTTTTGACTTGTATTTCCCTGATAACATATGATGTGGCGTATCATAAATATTTTCTAGTTGCTGAAAATAATATGCTAAGAAAATTAAATTTGTGGAGCTATAAAAAGCAGAACTTTGTTAAAATGGATTATATAATATTATATTTTATTTAAAACCATTGCATTTTGTGTATTTTTCCTCTTCCCCTCATTTTAAACATCATTTGAAGACATCTATACAAAAATAAAATAAAAATGAGAAGGAAAACACATACAAGAAAGCTTACTACAAGAACTTTCTCAATTCATGGACTCATGTTGCAATACTGTTTATATACGAAAGAAAGGTCATGTCCCATCACATTTTTATCTTAGCTGACAAGCTGTAAAGTATCCCTTAAAAAGGAAAAAAAAAAGTAGAAATGTCAAATTATCTTCTCAACCACTTGAATAGGTAACAGTACACTTAGTGGTGAAATTCTGTCCTGAAATGATGAAAAGATTACTCTGTGAATAATGTACAAGTCTCATTCCTACCAACCTGCTTTACTTAGAAATTTTATAGGATTGCATACATATTTAATAATAGTATAATATATCATAGGGAAATTGAATGACCTTTAAGAAACTCAAAGTGAACATTTCACAAAAGAACAATACACCACCAAAAGTCAGGGTTTCAGATATGTAATATCACATATTTATTTTTGTAACATGTTTAGCATGAGTTTTTATATAAAAGGAAGTAGTCTTTTGACTAAAGGGTTTGCAAGCCTGGTCAGTGAGTCTTGGGCATAAGAATCTGTTGTTACTGAAGAAAAAAACTTGTAGATGACTTAAAATTTCTTGCACTGATAAACACAAGCTCATGTGGCTGATATTCTTTGATAACCTATCTTCTCAGAAAGCACAGGAAGACAAGCGCTTCTCAAACCTCTCCCTGCCCGCTACCTGCCACTGCCCCCCACGTAGTGCTGTTGGGAGGCTGGAAGACTGAAGAGCGGTTTTGCTACTCCTTGCTCCCTGCAAGTCCCAAATTCTTTCTCTGATCACTGTGTGCAGGGCTTCTGTGATCAGAGACCAAACGTAATATTTGTGAAATTCAACACAACTTGTATTAGTGAAAATCTATAATGAGTCAGGAAAATCTACAATGAGCCAGGGACTAGGAATAGAGTTTCTCTGAAAAATTTTAATACTGTAGTTTAGAAATAACTATGCCACTGTCTAAACATCTGCAAGATGAATGTGATAAGAGTGCTAATAAACACATATTTCCAAATTGTTTTAATATGAGGAAAATCTCTATCTACTTAGCCCTGACTTTCGCAAGAACATTTTAAGACTTTTGTAGGCCCTGGGTACTCACTCTCCATTTTTGGAAGCCCCAATTCAAATCATATCAAACTTGTTAAAAATGTTACCACATCCCACTAAACTTTTGCTAGGCCTCTGGAAACTTGTGCTTTTGGCACTGTACCCATATAGCTCAGTGAACACAGCAACCAACTTAGAGGAGAATGAGAAAGCTACATATAGAAAAGAATAGCTGAGCCAATATTTAAAAAATGCATACATTTTTGTAGAGCTTGGAGAAGATGTAGGTACAATTAGGAAAATAGGGGCAGCACTTGCAAAGACCTGGAAGCAAGATAAAGCTAGTGCTGAGTATAGGAAGAGTGGTGGGGGCTCTAAAAATTGGAAGGTTATCAGATGAGTACCGAAGGTCTTTAATTTATCTTGTGATTGATGAGACATCATTAAAATAATTCTTGGTAAACAGAGAAAAGATATAAAAATCTTTTTTTTATTAGAAGGTCCACTCAGGACCAATGAGGAAAGTTATAACTGGGATGTGGCACAAGACTGGAGATAGGGAGTCCAGTGACATGAAAGAAATACTGTCCTAAAGACCCTTAGTCCTTGGAATCCAAAGTACCATTGTTGGAACCAGTTGCGGTTTGTAAGTCTGGCTCGAAGGAGGCAGTAGAGCATTCCCTATAGGATCCTGGGAAGGGAAAAGGTGTCTGGGTTGTGCTTAACACCGCTGAGAACTGGTGCAGACAGATCCTCCTTTCCATTGCTCCTAGAAACCCACCTCGTACAGTGAACAAACGCCATCTGATCATTGCCCTGAAGACCACAAAATCCCACTGTCTCTTCTTAATGAAACAATTCTACTTTTTCTCTGCAACTATGTTTGAAGTGAAACTTTCCTCCCTGCTGTTTCCCAAAACCAGTAAAAAGAAAAGCCCATAGGACTGATTTTCAACAGCGAACGATTCTGGTGTCGGGGGAAGTATCCCCCTGAGGTACAACTGTGTCTCTCGGCTACCTGAGATTGCAGCCTTTACAGTTTGTTCTGATTAGCTTGTGCCCATGTAAAATGCATGTGGGGTGCTTCGGAATTCAAACTGCAGGAGCAATCAGCATTTCTCATCAAGACAGCTCCCTAGCCTGGGCTTCCTACCGCGGTCACCTGCAGCTTGCTGACTTATCCCTATTCTGCAGTCAAAGCATGTGAAGCTAAAGATCACTGGCTTGAAAGTCAGCCTTGGATTTGAGTTCTGACGTTGACATTAACCAAGTGGGTCAACTATGCTTTTTAGGCCACAGTTTTCTCTTCTACAAAATAGCAAGAAAATAGGTCAAATGATGTCCAAGATTCCCTTTACCTGGTTTATTGTTATAGTGGGAACCTTTTTCTTGATACTGAACCTAACAGGCACACTCATTGAAAAAAAGCATATACATTGGAGAGGTCACTTATAGAAAGAAAATAGTATATAAATTTATGTGTTTAACAATAACTAGATTGTGTTTCTTTAAAATTCTGAGGATAGGTTTCTTGCTTTTAAAATTCTAGTTCTCTCCCAAGAGATGTTCAAATGGTTTGTATTTTATTAGACATAGCTCTAATTCTTGCCCTGTATATTAATACTACTTATTAGCTATCCTTGCTGACATAGCTGAGAGGAAATACCTCCTTTTACCTCTTTTTCCCCCCCCACTTTTCAGTGCTATAAGCTTATGCTCAGCTACACAAATAATGACCTTGACGGTAGCTGTGCTTCTGGTTGTCCAACAACTGGGAAAGAAGTCCAAAGAAATTCAAGTAATGTGGCTTTCAGACCCATCTATTTTGCCTTCTATCCAAATTCATCTAATTTTGCTTATAAGAAATTTAAAAACATTCCCTTAAGTAATATTTTAAATAAATTTGGTAGTTCATTCACTATGCTAATTTGTGATACAAGACAAGGGGTTTTGTCTTGGTGATACTGTCCACAAAACAGGATCCATTTCACATCTACTTTCAATTCATCATCTTATAGTACAGGTCAGAACAATCATTCAGAGGGGAAAATGTCTCCAAATAAACTACAAAACAGAGAGAGTAAGTCAGAACAAATGTTTAGATTTTATATCAACTTGCTGTACAAACCATATTTAGAAGCTTGAAAACAACTGAAGAAGATACTTGATATCAGTTAGTTACAAAAACACCTTCATTTAACTTTGCTCTTGCTTGAAACTGATATTTTAAGTGGTCAGTTTTTACATTTTCAAATATAATTGCACAATAATACAACTGCTGGAGGTATACCTTTTACACTTTCCATATCCACCCCGTGAGAATTTTGTTTCTGAAGAGTTGAAGGAATTTATTCACTTTGCCTAAAAGCAGGTAGGAGGGAGGTTGGAAGGCTGCCTCTGGGACCTGTCACATATTGCAAGAGTCACCATAAATACACTCCATTCCACCTCAATCTTCCTCTTGCCAATCATCAGTGTCTTCTTCAACTTTGCTGCTTCTTACCCTGGCTTTGAGATCTACTTTGTCATATTAATGTATAAATGTTTGACTTACTCTATTCCAGATGTGAATGAACCTGATGCCTGCAGGCAACATGGCTAAGATTGCAGAAAATGGAGCATAAGATGGGATGTACAGCAGCAATGATGACACACAGATAGAGCCAAGGACCAATATATTAAGGTATGCTTTCTAAGGAGGAAGAGTCCTTAGCTACTTGGTACCTACAGGACCCGAGCTTATATTGAATGATTCTGAAAGCTAAAAGTCTTACCAAAGAAGGTAACATTTTTTTTCACCATTGAATTCAATGATTAAATGAACAAAAAGCAGAGTGAAGGAGAACTTTTAAGGCATTTTAAGAGGATAATGGGGAGAAACATGAGGGATATGTGAGAAGCTGTAGAAAGACTTTGTGCAAATAGATGTATACACAGGAATTTTACAACATGCTGATGCCTGTAATAATATATGCTATCTTATTTTAGCTCCTCAAGAGACTCCAGCAAATACTATTTCTTTGAATGAGAACAGATGTGAAATAGCCTTTACTGTGTTAAATACATTTTATCAGGTTTTAGTGTTTCCAGTGGCCATTCACGTTATGCTATTGAAGTAGAGTTGTGGTTTTCTTCTGTAGGACAAAATAAAGTTCATATGTAAAAATGGAAACACTACTTCAAATTTTTTGGCACTTGGACACAAAAAACTAATTAAGAATGAGCAGTAGAAGTAAGAAATGCCTTCTATTTCAGTGTAAGCCAATCAACAAGATATAAACTATGGCAGATAAACATGTTGAGGATTTTTTAAAAGTAGTAGAAGAGAAAGAAAAGGAAAAGCAAGAGAAAAAATAAGAATTCTAAAGACAAATATAAATGTACACATATATTTAAATATTTTAAAAACTAATGAACATCCCAATGCCCATGTTACCAGCAAAAATAAGGAAGTCCATTTAGATTTTCATAAAATATAAAAGTGGATTGTTATCAAAACCAAAAAATGAAACAACTGGATCAGGAAGAAACCATTAATGAGCAATAATATAATTGAAATTGAGAGAAAAGCAAAAAGTAAAGTGTGTATCATTTTAAGTTAAAGGTTAATTAGCTCATAACATGACTTCAGGAAATAAAACTCAACTTTCCCCATAACACACAATTAAATAAGAAACATTATTTTCTGGGTTTTATGTTTTCGTGTCCAAAGTAGAATGGATAATGGCTAAGTTAATTGGCATTTATGTCATCAGGAACAACTGGAAAATAAAATAGTTTTATTTTAAGTTGTCACATATGCCAAGGTATGGCAACTTTTCCATTTTGGTTTTAAACATACATAAAGGGAAAGTTGAACTGAGTGTGTGTGTGTGTGTGTGTGTAATTCTAAATTCTGGATAAAGTCAAAGAACCTCATAAAAATATCAAATGAAGGCTATTTCAATCAAAGAAAATAGAATCGCAGAAGCCCCATGACTGGAATGTACTTGGCATGTTCTATGAATGAAAAGGAGGCAAGTGTGGGTACATAATAGCAGATAAAGTGAAATACAATGGTAGAAATTGAGGACGGTAGATACCCAGAGCCTTGTAGGTAGACCATGATAAGGTTTTTAGAGTTTATCCTTAATATCATGGGGAATGATTTGGATTATTCTGAACAACTCACTGATGCTATCACCTTTAGATGTTATGGCATCAACATTTTCACTAAGAGATAGAATCCTGTAGAAAATATCAGTGACAGTCCACATTATTAACTATATAATGTACAAAGTCCAGAGTCAATATATGACCCTGAGACATCCTTGGAAAAACAAGTCACTTTACCTTAAGTACAATTCTTGTACCCAAGGGGTTAGGGATAGAAGGTATTTTGTTGTTGTTACTCTTACTGTTAATTTTTTCTATCAATAAAAAGTGTGCTTCAACTCCAAATTCTGCAGTCTATACGTGTAATACATATCTCATTCATTCATTCATTTATTCATTCACTCATTCACTCATCCAACTATTCAAAATTCTGAAAGGTAAAAGTCTTACCAAAGAAGACTTTTGGCCCTGTGCCAGATGCTGTGCTAGGCACTGGATATATAATACCAATCAAAACAAGCTCCCTGTCTGATTCCAGTAAACTAGTTTAGTGGTGGCCCTTAAATTCTGGGAACCATTTGCAAGCTTCACAGAGGTCAACATCTGCCACCATCTAATCGGAGACAAAACATTTACCAACTCAGCTTTATAACTCACTTTTGTATCAATGCATTTTTAAGACTCATTCTGAGTATCATGATTATTCTAATAGTGTATGTTTTTAATGAACAGTACAATCACATCTTCAGATATCAGAGTAAAATGTTACACATGGAAAAATGCTAAACTCAATGAAAATAAAAATTACATCATAGCTGCAAGATTTTCTACTCAAAAATGAAGGTTTGAGAAATAGAATATATGATGTATCCATAGCAGATCAACCTACATTTGAATTGCTAACTTGTTTTATTAAGAAACGCATTTTGATAAATTAGGAGGGGGTTTATTCAGGTGGGCTTTCTATTATCAGAAGTCCTGTCCTGTGCAGTGTCTCCTCCCTCAGGAGTTATGTAGAAATAGGCCATGTCATTTTATTCCCTTACTATCATTGCTTATATCACTATTTATTTTTAACAGGTTTACTAGAGTTATTGATATACAATAAACTGAAAATACTTAAGATGTACAAATTGATAATTTTTGACATCTATGTAGATTATTAAACCATCAACATAATCCAGCTAATAAAGATATCCTCCACAGACTGCCCCCAGACATTTCCTTATTCTACTACATAATCCCTACTTTCTGTCCAATTCTGTCCCTGCTCTCATGTGGAAACCACTGTTCTGCCTTCTGCATGTAGATCAGTTTTCATTTTCTAGAAATTCACATGAATAGAATCACAATCACAGAGTATATACTCATTTTTGTCTGGCTCATTTTATTCAGTATAATTATTTTGAGATTTACTCATGTTCTGCATATCAAGAGTTCATTCCTGTTTATTTCTGAGTCATATTTCAGTTTATAGACATTTCACAATTTGTTTATTCGTTCACCCTCTACGTATTTCTTTAGCTGTATCCTCCATTTTGTGGTGGTTGTGTTTTTATTTTTATTCAGTTCAGATTATTTTTAATTACTTTTAATTTATTCTTTGGCCTGTGTATTATTTAGAAGTATATTATTCAATTTTCAAATATTTTGGGATATTCCAGATATCTTTCTGTTATTGATTTCAAATTTAATTTCATTGTGATAAGACAGCATACATTGTATGACTTGAATCCCTTTAAATTTATTGAGACTTCTTTCATGGCTCACATATGGTCTATGATGGAAAACGTTCTGTGTGAACTTGAAAAGAATGTACATTCTGCTGTCGTCAAGTGAAAGATTTTGTAACTGTCAACTAGGCAATTTGCTTGCTGTGCTATTAATGTCTTCAATATCCTTACTGATTTTTTTTTTTGTCTACTTAGTCTATCAATTGAGGATATGTTTATTTCCTTTACAGTTCTACCTGCTTCTGTTCCATGTGTTATATGAAGCTCTGGTTTTGTATGCACAAACATTTAATACTGATATATTTTCCTGACAGATGGACTCATCATTATGAAATGATGCTTTATATTTCTGGTAAAATCCTTCATTCTGAAATCTACTTTTGATATAGACATGATAGTTTTCTTTTGGTTAGTGTTAGCATGTTACACCCATTTCCATCAGTTTACTTTTCATCTGTGTCTCTATGTCATTAAATTCATTTCTCATGGGTAGCATATGGGTCTTACATTTTTATCCATGACATAAACCTCTTTCTTTTAATGTAATTGTTGACATGGTTAGGTTTAAAACTACCATCTTTCTGTTTGTTTTCTTTTTATCCCATCTGTATTTTGTTCTCTTTGAGCAACTTAATAATGATGTGCCTTCATGTAGTTTTTTTCATGTTTCTTCATGCCTGCTTTTTTGCTTTTGAGTTTCTTGAATCTTTGAGTTTATAGGTTTTTCTTCTGCCTTTACTCAAATTTTGGGGAAATGGCCACTATTTCTTCAAGTAATTTTTTTTTTTCCTTCCTTTCTTCTTCTCTCCTTTTGGTCTTCAATTACATGATTGTTCACCTGCTTGAAATTGCCCTACCTTTCATTGATGCTCTGCTCATTCTGTCTTCAAGTTCACCAATATATTCTTCTGCAATACACCAATAATCCTATATGGCCTAATCTTCATCTCAGTGACTGTGCTTTTCATCTCTAGAGTCTGACTTAGATTTAAAAAAAATATTTTCAACATTTCTACTTAGCTTCTTGAACATATGGAATAGTTATACTAACTGTTCTAGTGTCCTACTAACTCTATCATCTATATCATTTCTCTGTTGATTTTACTTGAATAATTTTTCTCTTGACTATGGATTGCATATTTTGCTTATTTTTATGGCTTACACATTTTTATTGGATGCTAGGCATTGTGATTTACCTTGTTGGGCACTGGATATTTTTGTAAATATAAATATTCTTGAACTTTATTTTGGATGTGGTGGTTATTGGGAGCATTTTCACTCATTTAGAACTAGATTTAAGGATTTTTAGGCAGTACCAGAGCAGCAATAAGTCTATAGCTAATTTTACTACACTGCTGAAACAAAATCCTTTTGGTTACTCTAACCAATACCCCATGATTTATAAAGTTTTCCTCTCTGGCTAGTAGAACAGAAACGAATTCCAGCCCTGTGTATGATTCAGAACTGTTCCCTGTAATCCTTTTAAGTGATTCTCTTCCCAGCTTCAGATACCGTATTTCCCCGAAAATAAGACCTAGCTGGATAAGTAGCTCTAATGCATTGTTTGAAGCAAAAATTAATATAAGACCTGGTCTTACATTATAGTGAAATAAGACCTGGTATTACATTACATTACATTACATTACATTACATTACATTACATTACATTACATTAATTACATTACATTGCATTATACCTGGCCTTATATTAATATAACACCAGGTCTTATATTAATTTTTACTCCAGAAAATGCAGTAGAGCTGATTGTCCAGCTAGGTTTTATTTGCGGGGAAACATGGTAGTTTCCTTAAATGTATTCTTTGGTCAATATCCAGTTGAATATTAAAAGAGGACCTTCTGCAAATCTCTGGAGTTCTTTTTCTGTGTAGTTTTCTCATCTCTGCTACTCTCGACTTGGTTTTTCCTGATTCTTAGCAATATCTTCTTGACTCAGGAGGATCAATAGGTTTGCTTGGGTGTCCTCTCCATTCTGAGTCCTAGAAACTATCCAGGCAGCAACCTGGAGCAACTGTAGGGCTCACATTGCTTGTTTCCTGTCTCTCTGGGTCATGTTCCCTCATTGTCTATGGCCACTGTCTTGAAAATTATTGTTGCATATGTTTTGTGAAGATTTTTAGTTGTTTCAGGTGAGAAAGTAAAAGTTAATCTGATCCCTCTTGCTTCATTTTTATCATAAGCAGAAATTCAAACATGCTATTTTTAATAAATAGGATATGGGAGGTTTAAATATCTATGTTATTATATAGAAGAAATCAAAATAACTGCTTTTGTCTGAAATAACTGGCAAACAATGACTAATCCATGAAATTGGATTTTAACAAAAAATAATAAATGATAATGACTTGCAATTCCTTCAACAACTGAAATCATGAACTGAAAAGGCACATTATATTATACTTCTCTTTAAAGTCCATTCAAATATTTTTCTCTTTCTTTAATATTCTATTATCAATGAACCCGGGAATTGGATAATCATAATTCATTTCATTTTAAAAAATTTTATATGTGACTTTGAAAATGTTATTATATATGTTAAATATTTCCTCTACGTGTGGAACTTCTTTATGGGCCCCAAGATGACATGTGGGTTTAGCTGCTTTCCTGATGTGTATCTTCATTGTTTGGTTTAAGTATTTGAAGTGTTAGCTGCTGAAAATTACCAAAAGAACTGCTAGACTCTTGTTGCCTGGTAACAGGTATTGGTAGGACAGAAAGTATAGGTTCTTTCTCTTCAGATATCTTACTTTGGAGAGATAAAGCTCCCTTGCAAGCAAAAAAAAAAATTATAAAGTTATTGGGGGAACATAACATAATTATATACATCAGTAGAGTGTTTTTTCATGTATAACATCCATAAATTATGAATAAATGTTGTGTCCGTGTGCATAAGCACCATTTAAAGAAAGGAAAAGTAAAGCTATCTTGTCCTTGAGGAACTTAAACTCTAACATAAAGTTTGCGAAATCCTAGAATAATATCCTTGTGAAGATGTTTTCATTTTGTTTTTAATTATAGTTGCCATTTAAAATTGGTTCTTTATTTTTACTATAGATTTTCATATTTGTTCAAAAATAAATGATACATAAATATCCCTGCCTTTAAAACTAAATTGTCTGAATGTATATCAGCCAGAACAAAAGAATAGTGAAAAAAACACACACAGTGATTCAATTTATTAGAATACTGAGGCTAAATCTTTCCAAATTTTGTCTCCAAAGCACTTATCCCTTATTAAGTCATCCCCATTTGATCTGCACAGACACAGAAGTGTATCTATACCTATATCTATAGCTATAACTATATCTATATCTATATATCCATAGTAAAAGTTATACTGAATCATTTAGACAATCTCATTTACCACTACTAAATAAATTAGTAACTGTGAATCACAAAGCCCCAGCGGGCTTTTGTCCTGATTTCAAGATCCTCATAAACATCTGCCTCCTTAACATTTGTACTTGGGTGTCTCAAAGTCAAATCATACCCTATATAGTCAAAATCAAATATATGGTATGGTCCTTAAACCTAATCTTATCAAATAATAATCACAAATTCCATCCATCTGTTCTACATAGCAGCCAGTGAGCTGAGAGTCATTTTTTTTAACTCTGTCCTTCAACCTCCAAATACAATTCATATCACCATGTCATCAAATTGACTTTAGCAATATCTGCTATTTATCTTCATTTCCACTTGCTCATGTTATCTTAGTTTATGCTATCACCATCCCTATTTCCTCAAGTATATTCTTCATCTCCTCCAAATCTGTCCTCCACACTTTAGTCAGAGCAATCTTTCCAAAATAAAATCTAATCATGTATGTAGGCCCACACACATCACATGATTAAAACAATTCAGCTTCCATTGATGGTAGGATTAAAGACAAAGTGCTTGCCATGGTCTGCAAAGCCTGGCTAAAACCCTGCTTCTGATATTCTTAGACTTATGCTTAAACCACACTGAACTTCCCTTAATTTCTTAAACTGATCTCGTTTCATAGACCTTTGAACGTGCTCTTCCATCTGTCCATCACCTTCTTTCCAATGACTAATCTCCCCGTCATGTAATTAATTTTAATTCCTACTTATCCTCAGACCTCAGTTCAATGATCATTTCTTCAGGAAAGCATTCCTTTCACCCCAATGTTAGTCTAGGTCTTGGTATTATGCTTTTTCTTTTCTTTTTTTCACAGCAACTTGCACTTTTTCTTCACTGCACTATCACAGTAGTGAATTTTATAATTATTTGTGTTATTATTTAGGTTCCCTTTCTTCCCAAATGAGCATGCAAGCTCTAAGGGGAAAGAGATTATGCAGACAGTGGGAATGAAAGGCAGCCCAGCAGCAACTGACATGGACTGATGACTGAGGACCAGAAGGAATGAAGGAACATCAGTGGATGCCTCTAGGCTCCATGGAACAGTTGGGCCCCCCAGGCCCCCATCCATGGCTCAGCACTACTGAGGGAACTGGCAAGAAAGTCCTTAATTGACTGAGATTACGTTTCTGTAGCCTAGTGAAATTGGCTTCTGAAGAGAAATTATGTTGATTTATGGAAACAGTTGAGAGAGAGAAAGATTTCTTGCAAACCTTAATTTATGAAGTCTGAAATTTACCTCTTTTGTTCCTTCATTACAAACAATAATAAAAACAGCAACAATAAAAATTTCAATCATTCAAGATACAAAGAAAATATAAAGCAACATTCAAAATCTTATATTTCTTCTCCTTCTACGCCTTTGTCAGTCTTTTCTTTCTAAATCCCAGAGGAGAGGAGCAGGAAAATGGTAGTCTCTTTAGTCATGAAAACTCACTAGAGTTGGCAAATAATGCTCTATCATCTTATAATTGGAATTTCACTGATTCCTAGTTAGGGAAATGGCAAATGCAGACATTCAGCTCTGATTTTCTCTCATGCCATTTATTGAGGTCCCTGCTGCATTTAGTTATGTAAATACTGTTATTGAAAAGTCTGTTGAGGATCATGGCTGTGTTTTCATAAATGCAAACACAATATCTTTATCCTGACAAATGTCCTCAGAGTATTACAATTTGTTCCTTGTTGGTGTTTTTATTTAGGTAAAACAAAATTAAAGGGAGGGAGTGGAAAAGGAATCTTTGAAAAACATCAATTTCAGAGTAATTTTACATCAAAGAAAAAATATGTAAATAAATTCAGAATTGTTCCCAGATATAAATCTACTGGATACAGGTGAGGTTCACTGAGGTCATTTTTTTCTGCCTGTGATACTTTAGAAAAGGACACTTGCTTTCTAAATATTCCCACTGCCATTACATTTTGCCTATTAAATTATAGGGAAAATTGTACCTGCTTTTTTCAGATCAGTTTTGATAACTCGTATTTTAGGTATGGCTATTCTTAGCATTCATTAGTTTAATAAATATTTATAGAACATTATTCTGTATCAGACATTGGGCTACCTCCTGAGACTACAATGGTGAAAGAATAAAGCTCAGAACAAAAGGAATGATTACATAAAGGTAAAGTTATATATCTTACACATCTGTTTTACTGGCCTGCAATTTTTATCTCCTATAAAATAGGTGTGAATTTGAGATCGCAAAGAACTCTTTTGCTTCTATGTCTGCCACATGAACTGATTAAAACTCCAGACTCAAGCCAAGTGATGTTTAAGGAACAGCTAAAAACTGTGGGGGGGAAATGGTGTACAGAGATGACAAGAAGCTTTAAAAATTATTGATGATTTCAGACATATCAGTAGACTGATAGGAGACTGACTTTAAAAGGGTAATGCAGAATAGTATCCATTCCCCCAAGCAAATCTCCATGGCCTTGTAAGAGCTTGAGGGCTAGATTTACATTCTAATTCCCACGAAAACAGCTTAAAAGGGAACATGGAAGGTAAATTTAAGGTATGTGTCTTGGACTTCAAATTTCTAAAAAGAAACTCGCCTTACGCTTAAAAAGAAATAAGTAATTACAATGGTTGTAATTAGCTCTAGTAGTCAAAGCAGAGGAAATCCTTGACAATCGTTAAATTGGCCCAACTCTGATCTGTCAAAAAGATGATGACCTGAGCTCTTCTGAGCTTGCAGGAGGAGGCTATTTTCTATAGTGAAACAAGAAAAAGCTCTGCCAACCCTGGAACTATAATGTTCTAGTTTAGCCTCTCAGAGTATGAAGGTGCAAAACAGTTTTATTTTGGCTTTGCTTATCATGAAGTGATGAAGTTGAACATTACGTGTTAGGTTATATGTGCAAAGAGAACTTATATCTAGTCAAGACGAATGAAGTTAAGAGAGGTTTGGAATGTTTTTAGCAACCAGAAAGGGGACCAAGAATAAAACTATGCAGTTATAAAACCCTTAAAGTCCTGTTTTCCCCTTTCCTAGATGTTACATAATAATTTTGCATAGAAAGAAGTCATGGCAAGCGTTTACAATAGGAAAGAGTCATCATGTACTGTCCTTAAGCAAAGACACTTATTCAAATACACATAAAACTATAGTTTTGTTCAGGGCTACCTGCAGTTTATCTCAGTGCAAGTTAATGCTCCCTGATCCTGAGGTCCAGGGAAAGGGATGGAAAGAAAGGTGTGAATGAAGCTTTTTTGGGAGAAATGAAAACTTACCTACTATCTACCTTTACTTGTCGAACTACAAGTTGTCCACCAAATCCTTTTCCTTCTTTATACATTTAGCTGACCAGGTTACATTTCCAGCCTCTCTTTCAGCTATCTCTAGTCACTTAAGATTTTTTCAGTAGCATGCGAGTTAAATGGCATGTATAAAACTTCTTCATTAGCTTACGAGCAAATTGTTGCCCATAATTCTTTTCTAGTTCCCTTTCCCCTGAGCTAGAACACAGATGAACCTATAACCTAGCTTTAATCAGCATGGCAAGAGAATATAAAGGATGATACACAGTAAGGAGAAAGGTGCCTGAATCTGTGAATGACCCTTTGGAGAGAGCAAAACCCTGATCCCCCAAAAGCTGAAAATTCCACCTGAAACAATGACAGGAGAGAAAAATTAACTTCTATCATTTTTAAGCTACTATATTGTGAAGGGGTATTTGTTTGAGCTGCTTAATGTTTACCTTAACTAATTCATTTATATATCTGGCCTTTGGCAGACTAGGAAGTTAACTGTTTATTCAGTCATGTACTTCTTTCTGTCATGAGTTTTACATTATTGGACAGAGACCTAGGATGCTTACTCTTGCAATAGAGGGGGAGGGCACAGATGACACTTATGGTTTGTTATTGGTTGTTGTTGCTGCTTTTGTCTGTGAGGACAACAGATTTACTAGTATACGAGTATTAGTTCAGTTATTGTTACTCCACTCCAAGCCTATCTTCTTATATTCTACTTTTTCTTGCTGGCTCTCTCTTTTGCCAGCTGGTTACATGTTAAGTCCTCGCGGAGGAGTCATTTAGAAGATTGAGAAGCGAGGGGAGGGGTCAGACATTGATCTGTCCTTTTTCTGTTTGACTTTCTGTTATTGTTAGTATCATCCTAGCACTTCTTTTTTTTTTTTCCATTTGGCAGTATCTGTTTGTTCCATTGGCACCTGCTTCATCTAGTATGCAGTTTTCCCACAATTGCCACTAAATTCACCACTCCCCAATCAGAAAGCTGGTACCCCCTCTTCAGAGGTCAGGTCCCAACCCAATTGTATCTTTCTTCTAAGCTCAGAGATACTACCACCAGCTGAGGAACAGCTTCTCCTCAGAGGTATGGATTTCAGCAACTTTCTTCTAAGTATCTAAGTAATAATAATTCCCACCCATTCCTTTTTTCCACAGCCATAAAAGGAATTAATTCCTTTCTGTAGCTACTAATTTCATAATATTTTAGTTCTCACTCTTTGCCTTTACAATTATCGAATAGTTGATTAACAATTCATCATATGAAATTCTCTGTTAAAATAACTGATATGATTTCTGTCTCCTGATTATAGCCTATCTGATACAACTAAGAAGAGAATGGAGACATTATAACATGATTTTCCCTTTTAGTTCCTCTTCCAATTCAGTAATTTAATGTAAACAACAATTATTGACTCAGAAAATAGATTTTATAGCAGAAATCAGAGAAGAATAAATAAGCAGCATTTACGGGACAAATAGATATATACAACATATTATGATGAATACCTTATGAGTAATAGTTAAACAGCTAGTAGTCAAAACTACCTACAGAAGTAAAACGGGGTCATCAACTCAAATGCCTACACAGTTCAGGCAGTTAAGGTAAATGATGAAGCAGACTGGGTGTAAAAGAAATTAAACAGTAGAAGAATAAATGGAAGTTGACACACATCAGGGAGCCAATAGAAAAATAGAAGTAACTATGAATAACTGGATAATGTCAACCCATCAAAAGGCAAAAATAACTGCCTGTATCTGGGCAATTATTACCATGTAAGACCCATGACCTATTGATCCCAAAACTTTGGATATAGTCTTTTGAAAAAAGAAAAAACAAAACAAACAAAAAGAAACCCAAATTTTGAATTTTTACTTGAAATCTTATTACGTGTATATGTCACTCATTCACCTTTTGGGAAAGCACTCTGAGGGCCAGACAAAACATGACTTGAGGCTTGATCTGACCTCTAGGTATTAATGGCTTGTGATTAATGGACAAGACATTTTGGATTTGTACAAGCTGATATGTCTGAAATGGAGATTTTTGCGAATTACCTAAGGGTAGGTCAAAACCAGAAAGTTTCTTGGGAAACTTGGGTAGGCATTTTAGGTAGAGAAAATTTAGGAAGAGTCAGAGAGCTTCCTATAGGAAAGTAAAGTGGCTTTTATATCCCCTGAAAATAAGCCAAGTTACTAACTCAAGTAACAAGTGACTAAAGATTTAAGAGAGTTTCACAAATTTTTTGAAACCTGGTGTGGCAGGAAATAGCAGAATCATTTGTATAAAAGCTAATTTAAGAATCTGAGGGAAACTCAGAAAATTGAATTGACCTTTATATAATGAATAATGAAACAATAAACAATATGGACAAAAGGCTAAACACAGGACAGGAATGAAGATATACATATTACTGGATGCCAGGATAGAGGCTGACAACACCAAGATCTAAAAGCCTTCCACACATGACAACTTGGTCACATAAGACCCCAGAAATTCAGATGCTTCTGTTGAAGACAGGTCTCTGAATTGACAGAAATTAAATTTTTGCCACCTTTCAG
Organism: Rhinolophus sinicus; assembly: GCF_057876585.1. NCBI lineage: Eukaryota > Metazoa > Chordata > Mammalia > Chiroptera > Rhinolophidae > Rhinolophus > Rhinolophus sinicus. The sequence goes on along the minus strand of NC_142501.1, from coordinate 44,106,972 downwards.
AATGCTAACTGTTAAAAACTCAATGGAGTTCGAAAACTAAAAATAATTGTAATATTGCATGAATTTGCCTTTTGAGATTCATGTCTACAACAAAATGATTAAAGTAAAAACTTGGCTTTCCAAATTTGCACTGAAAATAAGTAAGATATATTTTTAGAAGATTTTTATGCTGCTGACATTCAAATTTATATTTCTAGCCTGACCTCTCCCGTGGGCTCTAGATTCTTATTTTTTTCTTTAAAATGTATGTTTATTGCTTAGTTCTTAGTTATTATTGGAAAACTAGTTCAGGTACACACAGAAACACATACACAAGACTAATAATTATGAGAGTTTATTGAAATCTTATGAAGTACAGATCCTCTAAACATTGGCTTTGCAGATAAAATTTTTTTCTCTTTATTGAATTTATTGGGATGACATTGGTTAGAGAATTATATAGGTTTCAAGTGTACATTTCTATATCATCTATATATTGCATTGTGTGTTCACCACCCAGATTCTTCGTTCTAATTACCTTATTTGACATCTTGATTTATTTGTCAAATAGCTAATCCCTACATACCAAAACCAAACTCTTCATTCTGCAACCTCTCCCAAACATATCCCTCCCTCAGTCCCTTCTCCTTCAGGAGTGGGACAACCATGAATTAGTTGGTCAAGTCAAACACCTAAGAGACATCCTTTATGCTCTCCTTTTCTCCCATGTAATCCTCACCAATTCAGTACGACGGAGATTACTATGGATTTTACCTCTTACTATGTCTTGTATCTGTTCATTTCCCTCCATCTCTACTATGACCATCCTAATTCAATCTTCATGACCTCTTGATCAGACCATTGCATCAGCCTCATAACCAGTAGCAGGCTGAGCCAGCCTATACCAACTCATGAGAACCAATTAAATTTTCAGGAGTTTTGCGAGCCAATATGTATCATGTTAGCAGCTTAAAATTGGCCATGATTCGAAGTATTTATACCATGAAAATTGGCAAACAAATCAGGGTGTTTCCTCCCCTCCAGAGAGCAAGTTATTAAACATTTACCAATACATCACTGCTCCTGTTTCCAAATTTGTACTCCTACAATCCGTTGACCTCACAGCAGCCTATGTAGTCTTTTAAACAAATCAAACATGTCTTGTCTGCTCTGGTTAAAATATTCTGTTTCCCCTTGGATCTACAAACATTCAAAATTTTAACCAAGGCTTAAGAAACTCTACATGATCTATTTGCTCCCTACTCCTCTGACTCCAACTCCTGCCACACCCTGCCTCGTTTCCTACACCTCAGACATGCTGGCCTTTGTCTTGTCTGGAACATCAGACTGCCTCTGATTTGGGGTCCGTATACTTGCTGTTCTCCTTCCTGGAATGGGCTTCACTTATATCTTTATATGGTTGGTTCCTTCTTGCCATTCAGGTTTTAGTTAAAATGTCTTTTATTCAGCAAGGAGTCTCTGAAGTGCCCAATCTATCTCCGCCTGAATCATGCTTTATCACACTTCTCTGATTTTTTTTTCTTCATAACCTTTACCACCACTCGAAATTACCTTATTTATTTGCTTACTATTTGTCTCTCTCACTAGAATATATTTTCTAGGAGAGCAGGTGACTGTTTTTTTCACTGCTCTCTCCTCAGCACATACCAAATGATTGGCAGTCAACAATATTTTTGAACATAATAAAAATATTGTATTCTTACCCAGAATTCTGCTATTGATCAAAAGTTGTTTTTATTGTTTTGGTTTTTGTTGTTCTTGTGTTTATAACCCCATTAAGCCTTAATTTGGGAAAATCAAACATTGTAATTAACAATGTTTTTTCTCTGAAGTACAAAAATTCACTGAAGATTACTCTTTCAGTAAAATTCTAAATTCTAGAAAATCAGAGAATTCCCATCCTAAATCCCTCCACAAATCCAACATAGGATTAAAGGCTGATAGAAGCATTGAAACATGAACTTAGAATTTTGTTACTTTGGACTATAATTTATCTATTTATATTTCTGTGGTTGCATTAGACCTAACTTCCTTCAGGGCAGGGGTCACGATTTTAAGCATTTTGTATTCCTAATACTGATCCAATGCCTCCGCAATGTAGGGTTCCACACATGTTTGTGAAATTAAGTTGTCTTTGATGATTAGAGATGCTTGTAGGATTTATTGGAGGTAGAAATAAGAGAGCAGTTTGCCTTATTTTGGAAATGAATCTACAACTGAGAAGCAGAACAAATAATGTATAAAATCAAAAGAGGAATGATTTGTGTTGTTAAGAAATAGCTACATTATACTAACTGAATGTGTATTTATGACAAATGAGATGGAAAATCTGAATTTATGAAAGTCATTTCTAGAGGTTATTCTAATTTTTCTCGAATCAGAGTCCTAAAATCATAATCAATTATAAAAGATGATCACAAAAATGTCTTCCTAGGTGGTGGGATTGACAGGAGGACCCTGTCGTTCGCAGAGTGTTGATATGCTATCTGAGGCTAAACACTGGAGCTGAGCTGGAGGATACAGGAGGTAGGTAGGCTTAGTGTTTCATAGAGAGAAAGACAAAAAGAAAGATATTGGAAACATGGTGTCTGAGGAGGGACTGGTGAAAGTTCCAGGGATAATTTTTAGTTGTTTGCGATACAATATGAGATAAAAACCCTGCCCTTCAGCAATTCTTTAGAATCTTCAATACATTCCTATTTGCTCATTAATGCTTTTGAGACAGTAGTTTCTTTAGAGAGGGTAATATCTAGGTTTTATTACTCTAAAGGGATTCAGTAACTGGAAATATTTTTCTTTACCTAAAGCCCCTATTCTGAAAAAATAAATCTCTATTTTTCAGTTCCCTTTGTAGAAAGTTGCCTGTTTAAAGAGCATACATCGTTTCCCATTGCTCTTAGAATAAAGATCAAAATCCTTAATAGAGCCTATTAAATCCTCACTAATCTGGCCCATCATTATCTCTGAAAGCTGATGTTCCCCTCATTTCTCCACCTGCTGTCTTTCTGACATACTGGCCTTTAAAATCCTTCTAATATTTCCATGTTACTTCTTGTCACATTGGTCTTTACTACACAATTTCTTCTTCCTGGAATACTCTTTCCTCTACCTTTCTCCTTCATTTATTTGCCCTCTATTTATCTTTAAATGTCAGCTGAGGGAAGTCTTTCCTGACCCCACAGTCAAGAGCAGCTTTGTCATATAATGATGTTTATCTCTTTCAGAGCAGGTGCCTCTGTTTTTAATTGTCTTTTTATTAGTATGACAATTAGCTTGAGATCTGACTACCCTAGGCTGTAAACTTCTTGAGAGTGACCTTGTCAGTTTGGAATCGTTTTCTTTCATCACTTGGTTCACCTAGTTAAGTGACTGGCATGCAGCCGGTGTTCAACATCAAATGCCTAATTCTTCTTCTACCTTCTTGACCTCTCAATTTTTGTCTCTTTAGTAAGTTCATTTTCCTCTCTCTGATCATTAAATGTTTTAGCTTCTCAAGGTTTGGTCCTAGGCCCTCTTCTCTTTCCTTACTCTTTCTAAGATGATTTCATTCAATTTAATGGATTCAATTACCACCTGTACAAAGATCACACTCAAAAGGATCGGTCTCATCGAACCAATCCTCTTCTGTAAACTCCAAATCCATTTTTACAACAACTGTCTCATCTTCCCAAATGAATAGTATAAAGATAAATCAAATTTAACATGTCTAATACTGACCTCATGACTTTTCCACTATAAATCTATTATTTCTCCAAGATTCCACCTAATTGTACTAGCTAAAAACATGGTAGCTATGCTTATAGAAATAACTGCAAATATCTTTAGTTCTCTCTTGATTGAAATTATAGTTGATAACAGAGGTCTAAGAATGGAATAGAGATTGTTGACACAATTGCTTGACACAAAGGCTAGCCGTTGTCATCAACTTAGCTGGATAAGGAAGATCAGTAAATATTTATGTGTCAGTTGCAGTTCTTATTGATAGGTAGGTGTTTTTAATACTTGATACAAATCATGCCTGTCGTGTGTATGACATCTGACAATTAAGTTCACAAACTCATCCTAGAAAAAGTGCTACATACCTCATTGCTGCATATCACTATGGTCACCTGCGAAGCACTCCCCTTGGGAAGCTATGCACTGATGCCAGCGCCTAGTCCACCCTTCAAAGCAATTTTGGAACTCTTTGCTGGAGTGGCCATCAGAGCTGTCTTCATACTACCCTTGATGTCCTGAATGTCATCAAAATGCCTTCCTTTCAATATTTCCTTTATCTTTGGTAAAGAAAAAAAGTCATTGGGGGCCAGATCAGGTGAGTAGGGAGGGTGTTCCAATACGGTTATTTGTTTACTGGCTAAAAATTGCCTCACGGACAGTGCTGTGTGAACTGGTGCATTGTCGTGATGGAAGAACCATGAATTGTTGGTGAAAAGTTCAGATCATTTTCATCTAACTTTTTCACACAGCTTTTTCAGAACTTCCAAATAGCAAACTTGGTTAACTGTTTGTCTAGTTGGTACTAATTCATAATGAATAATCCCTCTGATATCAAAAAAAGGTAGCAACATCATTGCAACAAGTTCGCGAACTTGTCAGAACTTTGTATTATACATCTCTTGATATTTGTCAGTTTACAAGATCGCTTCTGGGACTTCCATATAAATATTAAAGGTGGGTTAACTATAATCTACAGGCATATATATATATATATATATATATATATATATATATATATATATATACACACACACACACACACACACACACACACATACATACATACTCAGGTAATTTTATAGGTAGGTTAGGACAAGCACAATTACCCTCAATTTCTCTGAATAAACCATTAGATTACTAAAAATAGTCACTTACCCAAGATGAATATTTGTAATAGATGAATTACATGGTTTTATTTAATTTACAACTTGGGTTCCTCTTAGGAGAAAGTGGGTGGGAATACCTACCCCCTTTTATCTCTCACCCCACCAAAAGAATGAGATCATTGTAATTGATCAGATTACTCAAAGAGACAAGAGAGATGACAAGCAGGAAAAGATTGCAGTTCAGAGACGTGTGGGTCTCTTGGCCACATTTCACCTCGTCCTCTACTGCAAAGTGGAAAAAGGAAGGCTTATGCACATGTTTAGGTATATTTCCTGCCCTTTTCAATAAATCAAGAGGAATAAGTCCACATGGTTACAAATTCGTGAGCTCTTGGACTTTCATTTATTTAGATTATTGTGCTTTGAGAAAAGAGGTATGTTCTGCCCGTTCTCAGGTCCATGTAAGTGCCACAGAGTTCTTGTTAGTCATCATTACAAAGTTTGCCCTGTCTTGTGGGGGGAAAAAAAAAAAAAAAAATATATATATATATATATATATATATATATATATATATATATATATATATATACACACACATATATAAAATATTTATATATATAAAATTTATACATTATATATACATATATTATATATATATATATATGAAATTGAAAAACCTCAAAAGTATCAAAAATAAATTGTAATTGTGATCATGGTTGTTTCAAAGATTCTCAACATTTTCTAGGCTTTCATATAAGAGCACCCTAGGGGATCAGATTAAAATTAATCAAAGCCTTTGCAAAGCTTACTGTTCTACGCGTACAAGGAGAAGCAGGCTCCAACATTAATTCACAGGCTTCTAGGAGTTTGGTGGGAGGGAATGGAGCGCAATATAGCTAGGTCAGCCTCCTGACATTATTCTGTGGCAGAGAGGGAGCAGGGGTTCTCTGTGTGGATCCTTCGCAGGGTGGGCCCATTAGTGCTAGCAAAAATGAACATGGCTGGTGTAAGGTAGCACATGAAAAACAGAAACTACAAAAATGTTCACAGATCTGAATGGGAACCATTTAAAAGGACTCCCTTATCTGAATGCTCATTTGATCCTAATTATCACTCACTTGGTTTACCTCCTACTTCACATATCATTCCTTATCTGGATTATCCTCTGCTGGATTGTCCTCTTCTCCCTAAATTTATAATTTGGAGTAAGCCAGAGCTCTGTGTTTGATTTTTTTTTTTTTCTCTTATCTATCTGTGCTGACTTCATTCAGTCTCATAGATTTAAATGCCATCTATTTTGAATCTCCAGCCCAGAACTCTCCCCAACATTTGAGATTTGTTTACTAAATTGCCTACTGGAGTCTCCACCTGGATGTCTAACTATATCTCAAATTCAGCAAAATCAAAGTTAAACTCCTGATGTACCCCCCTACCCCTGCTTCTCTGACCCAACCTGGCCTCTCACATCCTCCTCCATCACTAATGATGTCACTCCATCCTTCCATTTCTTCAAGTCAAAATTTTTGAGTCCGCTTTTTCTTATGGCCTACATCCAATATGCTGGAAAATCCTGTTTGACTTCTTTTAAAAATATATTTAGAGTCTGATTATCAGTTTTCTATAATTTCTATTACTACTGCCCTTCTCTGATCTACTGTCATTTCTCATTTGAAAGATTCCAATAGGCCTGCTAATAGAACTTCTTGCTCATATGCCCAACTCTACTAAGGCAAGTCAGAGCATAGCAAAGGGTATGTAGTTCCGATTACAGCAGTCAAATCATGTCTTTTTTCTCTCAAAGCTCTCTAATGGCTCCTCATACAATGGTCTTCTAAGATCTACACGAGATGTCTCCTCTTCACCTCTCTGACATTATCTCTCCCTCACTTCACCTCTCTAACCAATCTCCCCTTATTTTTTCTTCTCCAGCCATAGGGCCCTCTTTGCTGTTGCTCAAATATTGAAGCAAACACCCACTGTACAGCTTTGTATGTTTCCTCTGACTTGAACATTCTTCCCCCAGATATCCACTTAGCTAACTCTTTACATCTTTCTCAGATGTACCTTTTCCAATGAGATATACAATGATCCCGCTGAAAAGAGTAGGCCACCACCACTAGCCCACCACTCCTGCTCATTCACAATAAGTCCCTCTCATGCTGCTTTAGTTTTCTTCCCATAGGATTTACCATTTACCCATTACTAGCATTCACTACATTTCATTTTTTAATGCCTACTCCTGTTCTCATAATAGAATATAAGCTCAATGAAGGAAAAGTTCTCTCTTTTTCTGTAGTTGATATTTTCCAAACACACAAAATAAAGCTTGACTCAGAGAAGGTGCTCAATAAATATTACTAAATTGAAATATTACATACTTATATAAACTATTTAGATTCAGTTGTACCACTTAATGCTTAATTCTCTCCTAGACTGTATTCTCAATAAAGGCAAGGATTATGCCTGACTTGTTCACCACCAACCCCTCGTACTAAGTATACTACTTGGCATAGAGTAGGCATTCAGAAAACATTTGTGTATGAGTGATCACAAAATATAGCAATGATAAACCCTTTATAAATTACTCAAAAACTATACATAGAAAAGGTCTACATGCATTTTAATCGTGACTGAGTTTGGATTCTGAATTTTCTCATCATATTATTCCCCAAAGGGTCATAAAAGCAGTCAGCTGTTATGTCTGCCCCATAGCTTATACGTTAGTCAATCATCTACCGCTCAATCCATCAGCCAACATTATTGAGGACTTTGAGCAGACCTTGTTAACTTTTAGAGTCCTTGGTCTTGATTCATGCAAATATTCAAAAGACTGATCCTTGCACCTAATGACTATATCATTCATTTAGTAATTAACCTGGACCATTTTTATAATAATTCTAATAATCTTCTCTTCTTTTTGTTGTAATCCAATTCATGGTGTTTTTCCTTATGTGTTCAAGTATTTCTCACATTTCTTTCTAATCAATTCACAGATGGCTTGAGATCAGGACCTACATCATATTACTCTGAATCTTAATTATTTAATATTTTCATTCCTTGTATTAAGAATGCATAGTCATAAGTTCAGATGTAACTTAGATGTCTAAAATTCCTAACCCAAGCTGATCCTAAATATCCTGAAAAACAAATTATGTCACTACCAGAGTTACCAAATATTCCAATTACCTCAGAGGGACCCAGGAAAGAAGTAGATAAAATTGGTCTAAGTACTATTACCAGAGTTTTGAAACATCCCACGAGTAGAGTTAAAAACAAAATTCAACCAAATAAATTTGAAAACCTAATTGGTTCTATTAAGTGATTCATGAATTGGGCAGCATCCTATGTAGGAAACATTTCCAAAAACCTCAGTATAGAGGGATAGCCTTGGATAAGTCTAGAATGAGAAAAGGTTACATGTACACAGGACAAAGGAAACAAAAGTCTGACAAAAATACCTGTGGTTTCAGGAAAATACAACAATTAGGCAAAAACAAGGGGTTCTGAGTGGGCCTTAACCATGCGAGCTCAGCAATTATCTTGAAAAATTGAGTTTCAAATGTTAGAACTCTGAGGATATTCTTCTAAAGTGTTCTGTTTTAAATTCAAATCTCTAAGAATGCCTTCCAATAAAGCTCAAATTCATTAACAAAAAAGGGGTATAAAGATGTTTGTAAAATTCAGCAATGAGCACCTCTCTCTCTCTCTCTCTCTTTCTCTCTCTCTCTCTCTCTCTCTCTCTCTCTCTCTCTCTCTCTCTCTCTCTCTCTCTCTCTCTCTCTCTTCCCAGATAAACTAAGAAGAAATGCTAGCTCTGACAGAAAACTGAAGACTTGAAGGGATATTAGATGGAAGACTCACTTTAAAACACCTGAATTTCTTGCCCATTACCGCTGATCCAATCTGAAGTAATAATTTAAGGGTGAAAAACTGTCTCATTATCTGTAACTTTTCATCAAATTATTCTTAAAGATACTATAATTATTTTTATTATATACTTTCTAAATTAATGTTTGAGTACCACCAAGAAAAGGGTGGTATTTCAGAGTGAAATTTTATTGAATTTGTTCATCAAACCTGTGTGATACAAATAATAGAATGTTCTCTTCTTCCAAGTCTGAAATAGTATGAATGAGTCATTTTTGAATCAGTTTTCTTTCTTGTTCCAGAAAAGAACAACTTTTCCACAGCATAGGTACAGAAAAAGGACTAGAAAAAACTTCAGAGTAGGCTTGCTACGTGATTCTAAATGTTCCATAACATTTAAGAATGGCAATACCTACCCTTCCCTTCTTCCAGGTCATTACCTAGGCCTAAACTAATATAAGGTCTAACAGCTATATATTGGAAAGGTTATATAGCTAAAGAGATAACAATACTGTTTGCCAGGAGGGGGAGAGCGTGGTGGAAATGACATTGTTGTTTTCGAAAATAAATTTTATTCCAGAGAAGTAAATGGTGTCCCACACAGGAATAAGCATTTTTACTATACAAAACCTCTTACTTTCTATCTTATTTCCAGATGATATACACACCTACTTCAAGTACAGACTTTTCATACATAGGCCCTTATACATTATGATAGTTTTATTGCTAACTTAAGAAAATCACAAACCCATTTGGTTGAATTATAAAAGGCATCTATTATAACAAGGAATTCTTCGTTCCTTCATAAAAATAACAATACATTCAAGTTAGTTTTCCATTTTGAAGCAGTTGGTAAAACAGAGGACAATTTACACAGACACAGATTCAACCATCTTCACAAGACAAGTAGTTATTCATTCACCTGTGTCACAATTGCCCATAATTATAGACTAATCACAATTATATTACTAGCTTAAGTTGGTAGGGCTTCAATACCCATGAAAGTCACTTACTAAAGACCCAAATTAACATGAAAGCAATCTGGAAAAGGGTAAGTCATGAAATTACTACCAATACATTTTCATAAAATGTATCGAATCACCTAATGGATCATCTTACAATAGTAGCTTGAGAAAATAAACTGGTGAGTTTTTCTTGAGAGAATCAGGTCAGGTCAAAATACGCCCAATGATTAGTCTGAAAAGACAAGGTCAGTTGTGGCAACACTAGAGTGGAGCCTTGTTCAATCAGGACGTAACATGAAGGCACTTGGATATAAAGTACTAGACAGAGAAGACATCAAAACAAGAGAATATCTCCAACAGGTGATGGAAACATACGCAGTGTGATAAGAAAATACGGTGAATGTTTAAATTTAAAAAAATTATTACAGTAAAAGACACATTGCCATTAACCCCCCTGGAAACATTCCCCCTCACATCAAACACATTTATCCCATAGTTCTTGCCACTTTCTGAAGCAGTTCTGAAAGTCCTCTTTCATGAATATCTTTAGTTGTGCTGTCATGGCTGCCTTAATGTCCTGTATCGATTCAAAACATTTACCTTTCATGGTCATTTTGATTTTGAGGAAGAGCCAGAAGTCACACAATGTGAGATCCAGAGAATAAGGTGGATGAGGACACATCATGATGGTTTTTTTTTTTATTATTATTATTAGTTTCTATTTGACAGAAATTGCCGTACCTGAAGCCATGTGTCACATGGAGCCTTTTCATTGTGGTCACAAAATACAGTAAATACTTTTGTTGAGTGCTATCTAACGGAACAGCAGGGATCTTCAATACAGAAAGCAGCAAGTTGCACCTTAGTAACAGTGTGTGACAAGTTTCAACTTGTTTGGTAAGTCAGTAGAGTGTGAGCTACAGCTGAGAGAAGGTATGTTTTAAAGTGTGCTGCAATCATCCTCTATCATGACAACACTCCGTGTCATACATTGCGTCTGATACAGCAATTTCTGTCAAATAAAAAAATTGTGATGTGTCTTCATCCACCTTATTCACCGGATCTGGCACCCTATGACTTCTGGCTCTTCCCCAAAATCAAAATGATTCAGGACATCGAGGCAGCCATGATAGCGCAACTAAAGACACTCATGAAAGAAGACTTCCAGAACTGCTTCAGAAAGTGGCAAAAAAATGAAATAAGTGTGTTCAAAGCGAGGTAGAGTATTTTGAGGGGGATTAATGGTAATGTGTCTTTTACTGTAATAATTTTTTTTTAATTTAAACACTCACCATATTGTTTGATCAAACCTTGTAGCTGAGATATATTCCACTTAGTTTTACTCAGCATTTTTATAGCATCTCAGAATTTATAATGTGCTCTTACATATACTGTATGTTCACAGCCATATTATAAGAAATATAGGCAACATCATCACCCTAGATAGGGGAGGCCATCATTACAAATTATTAATGAAGAAATTAAAGTTCAAAGAGTTTTCTGTCTTTAACTTACTCATTTATTACAAAATCATTTTATGAGCACATTGGTACTGTAATGGGCTTTGAGAATAATGTACTCAGCAAGATAGATATGATTTCTTATCTAATGGAAATGACATTCTAGTGGAAGATTCTGATAATAAGTAGACAAATATGATTATTCACAATTGCAATAACTTATATAGAAACCGAACAATATGTCGTAGCAAATAACATTGAATATGGTTGTGAGGAAAACCTCTTTAAAGAGATGATATACCACTGAAACCTGAAGGTTGACAAATCATTAACCACTCAAACTATGGGAGAATATTGTTACAGGAAGGTGGGGAAGAATATTAAAGCTCTATGACAAAAAAAGAGGTTAGGTAATTGGAAACTATGGAGTCATGGAGGCAAAATGCAGGCCAATTTTAACTATGGCTTTCAGCTTTATTATATTTTAATTTTGCCTGTAGCCAACTCTGAAGCAAATGAAATATAATCCAGAAATCTCCCAATGGGGAGATGACAAGAGGTCTTACTTATACTTGGAGGTCACCAGTGGTTACCATGGGTTATGTTAATAATCAGTTTCTGACCTAAGTAGCCATTAAAGTGGCTAAACTATTTTATTAAAAATGCCACAATCATATTTTATAGTCAAAGGGCTTCAGTTAATGCAATTTTTCTGGAACAAGGAAAGTAAAATAGCACAGTAATCAAGAGCATACTCCTTGAAGACGGAGACCATGATTTGAATACCAGCTCTGTTACTGGCTATATAACCTGAGCTTTAGCTTTATTTTCCATAAAAAAGATCTATACTGCTATCACACAGGATTGACATAGGGATTAAATGAGGGAAGGGATGTAATGCACCTTAATATAGAACTTTGTAAGAGAAAAAGTTTCTGTCTTATCTAACATGAATTCTTTCTTTTTCATTGAATGTGTCTGGTCCTCTCCTAACTTTCCTAGACCTATCTTGCCCCAACATGGCTGCTTTTGAGAAATAATTTTTTTCTTATTCTCAGTCTTTGGATATGAACTTGTTTAGTTTAACATTTTTTATCTGTTCTACACAGAACCACATAGGGATTGGGCTGGTTAGGTAGCTGCCTGAAGAATCAATTCTAACTACTCTTTATCCTAGGCAGTACATAGCTTCATCAAGTTTATTATCAGATGAAAATTTATGTTTTGATACTATTTTAGATAAGGAATTTTGAAGAGTGTCCTTGTTGAGACTGCATCATAAGCAAAATATGTCGTTATCACTGTCAAGGTTTGTATATATAATGTATTAAAAATTTTAAAGGCAGTTTGAATAAATTTAGTAGCAAAGAAGGAATTCTAAATTTGTGTGATGAAATAAAAAATGAGAAATTGGAAAACACAACAAGTAGGATTCTGTGTTGTGCTGCATTCAGTAGATTTTCTTTTAATTTAGTGAGCCATAGTATTTCTCAGATTTGGTCATATTTAACATTCCAAATAAGATATTAGATATCACTAAATAAGTTCAAGATTATATGAAAAACACTAAAAACTTTCTATAATAGCTCTCACCAAATAAACAGTGATACTATAGAAACCAAATTTATAAGTCTCAGAAAGAAGGTTTGTAGCCCATAAACTATAATTCATATATACTTTCAAACACATAAAATCAAGTTTATCAGTGCTTATACCATGTCTAAAGTTGTTTCGCCATTTGTACAATGAAGAGCCTAGCACTATTCAAAAATGCTATGCAATACAGTTTATTATACAAATTATGTTAACTTTGAACTTTAGTTCCTTAAGACACAACAGGTCACCTAGCATCTGTTTTGTTTTCCATATTGGTAAAGCTAATTTTATAATATAAAATCTCTAATCACTTTGCAATGTGTAGAGACTTTCAGTGGTACATGGCATGAAGCACTTAAATAATAATACCTTTGATCTACTGTTAGGGGTGGGGGAAGGTTTGTTTAATGATGTTACATAGGAAATGTTTTGGTGTCCCTATTTCTGCTCAATCAGAAAAGAGTCTTAGTACTAAAAAGAGTACCATAAAACACTTCTTTTATCACCACACAGGTGTAGAAATCAACATACAAACACAGCATCCAGAGTACTCAGATTAAAACAAAGAGTTGGGCACAGTCATTCCAAGAAAATAGCTAAAGCAGACTATACGCATTTTGCAAAACATTGTAGAAGGTTTTCTTCTCTGGATAGAGACTTGTAATTACCCTGTATGTCTAATCATTTGATCCTCCTTTAAACCAACACTATTTACATACACATATTTCATTTATTATGTAGATGGAGGGGGAGTAAATTTCTATTGACAAAAAAATTATGCTTAATGTTCAAAATAAGAACTGACATGAATGTTATATAATATTTTGTCTTGTTTGAATTTGTCCTCAAGATTTTAGAGTTACAGTATATTCATGAATAAAGAGATTTCATCATTCAAAATTCATCAACATCTCTAGATATTTTCTTTACCTCTATTCCTATAATGCTTGTTCATTATTCATGGGTTGGGCAAATACCATCCGTGTTGTGGTATAAATAGAATATATTGGACTGACTGTCTTCAGAAAGTCTGTCCAAACACCATAAATAGAGTCAATTATTCATACTGAATTAGGAAGAACCTTAAGATCTACCTGCTGGCCAGAAGGTCCTAATGGAGACGCTGTCAATAATTATTTAAAAAAAAAAAAAAAAGAAACAAACGAAAAAAAAAAAACCTCTTTCTAGGGGCATCGTGTGTACCCTTGGGACTTACCTTCTTGTGTGGAAACCAGGCATTAACTTGTCTTCCTCTCAAAAACACTGTGACCTGCACCTTAGGAGAGGTCATAAGAAACATTCAAGTGTTTAAGAAAACACTGTCAGTTAATTACGTAACCCTCAGATGACTGTGGAAATCTCTCAAAAATGAGCTACCATTTAGTTAATTGGAGGAGCTACCTGGAGGGATAATAGACTTGTTATGTATACAAACTGTGTGGGCAGTTATCACTATAGTGTGGTCACCTAATTAGAAAAGGTGGTATGAAATTTATTCCTGACTTTAGCTAAATAATCCGTGATACTACCTTAGTCCTGGAAGCCATCAGGTCAGGCTTGTAATGGATAGATAGATGCAGATCAAGGCAGGGACTGTGCAATTTCTAATACCCTCTTCTGTACCTGGATTAATGCCTTGGGCCAACTAGAAGGTCAATACAGAAGCTGAAGGAGAAGTATACCCAACTTTCTAAAATAGGTTCTAATGGTTTGTGAGTTGTGTTCTACTAATTGGATCTGGGACCTGGAACACATTGTTGAACTCAACACAGAAAGTCAACATCTCCTGTTTGGAGTCCTGTTTTTAGTTGCCTTAATTAAATGCTTTAGGAGACTAATTAACAGATTGGTCCCAGCCTCTGTTGGATTATTCATAGTCACCAACATTCTTGGTAAATTTCCGAAAAGCCAAGATAGTGTAGAAAAGAAGCATGCATATAATTGGGAAACAATTCTCTGTTTGTCTCTTCCATTGCTGCATATCTTGCTACTGATGTACTGTCTCTCCTTTTTTCTTGGACAATCTTTTCAAGGATGCTTCTATCATGAAGAGCCTTAGAAGATAATGCTACTACCTTACACAGCAAAGGACAGGCTTGCATACAGCCTTGGAAGATAGCGATAGTGTCTCTCTCTAGAGCAAAGAGCAGTCATGCTTACTCTCTAGTATAATAAATATAATATTTCCCTCTGGGGTAAAATGATAGGCCTCCTTACTGCCCATTATAAAAGATTTGGTTTTCCCCAGCTTGGAGTCACTCTTCTGTATCATAACTCACTGTTTGTCCAGCATCCACCTAGGTCCATGTATGTCGATCCAACAAAACTTGGTGATATGAGGAACTGATAAAAAATATGTTAATACTCATATTGACCATTGTGTCATAGTAATAAACTCCTTTCCCTCTGATCCAAGAGTCTCCTATCTTCTGCCAACATTCATGGAAGTGTGGCAGGTCAATGTCTTAGCATGGATGTAAGGCAATATATCAGACACTTCACAGTTCTTGATGTTCAGTAGAGGCAATACTCAAAAAAGAAGGGAGGTATCATTCTATAGAACATAATTTATTTTGTATCTAATATAGAAATCTTACTGAAGCATTTCTTTTTCCATTTCGTTTATAAACCCAGTTTGCAAAATCTATTTCAAACATCTGCTATTCTGCTGGTTATTGCCTTAATTATCATAATAAAAATGTGATATGTACTCACCATGCATATGAGAATTCTATTTTTAATAATTTGAGGATTTTGCTTTTACAGTAACATAATAAACTTGCTAAGGATAGGCTCCATGACTCCTACTTCCTCTCTACCTCCCCAACATACTTTGCAAAAGCTGATATTTCATAATTAAATTTTTAGATAAATGAAAGACATTTTATATTTCACCTGGATTTCTTTATAATGTCCTAAGTCTTCCCAAAGAAATCTGACAAGTTTTGAACCACAGAATAAATTTATATAGCTATAAAACATCAAGAACATGGAAAGGAACAGAAAAAGAGATCCAGACAGCTTATAGATTTATTGTTATTATTCTCCAAATGGATTAAAGAATGACTACTGTATGAGAGAAAATTAAGCTTTGTGACATAACTAGCTGGAATTAGAGATTTAACTACTGGTTATTAACCATTTTCATATAATTCTAATTTTTCTGGGAGTTGAAATCTTGACCTTGTTTTTATATAGCCAATGTTGTTTTTTTACAGTAAAGCTAACCAAATTCCAAAATATATAAGCTGGATAATAAAATATTGTTTTAAGTATATCTAATGTTTTATGAAGATTATAGATCATATTATAATTGGATATGTATTGCACTGAAGCACATCATAGAAGAAATTGTACTTTCTTATATACATATATATATTTCTAAATATAGGAATACACACACACACACACACACACATAATTTGCAAAAAGAGAAAAGTGTGCATGATTCTGTTCTTCCTTTATATTAAAAGCCCATAGTCATTCCATTTGTATATCACAGGATTTCAGTATTCCAGTATTACTCTCAATCCATTTGAGAAGACCACACTAAAATTCAGTATGCAGACAAGCAAACATGCTATGTTCTTTTAAACCTAATTATCCAAGTCTTCATTAATATAAGTACAATAGCACAAAGGAAGCAGCAGTATTCAATTAAAATAATTATGAGACCTACAGCTCCCCCTAAAAGAGCACAAATAATTATATTTACAGGTTTTCTGTCCCCGTTAAAATAAATGTCTGTGTAGTAAATCTGAAAGTCATAATACAAGTTGCACAAAGCTAAAATAATTCTAGGCATAATATCCAACCAGCTCTGATGCAAGTAGTTTTGAAGTTCTATCTATTTTGGAACATTTCTTGGCAGTGATGGCTTGGTGGCCATCGGTATTTCAATAGCAAGTCTAGGAGATTGTCTTTGCACAGCAGTCTAAGCAACATTGGAAAAAGTCAGACTTACCCATTGAAGAGTTGGAGTAGGGCTGATTGAGAAAGTGGAACTCTCTCACTGGAAGCCACGTGTTGTGGCCCACTATTCTTTTTTGCTTCTTTTTTCTGGGACCACCGTTGGAGAACCTAAAAGCAGTTGATGTAAAAATGGATTTCACTGGGTCGAATGATCTTCTCAGAAAGATTTGTTTTCCAATTCAGCTTATGCCTTAATTAATAATATACCTGACTCTCCTCTCCATTAGTTTTCATAAAGTAGGGTAAAAGGTTTTAGGTGGGAATAGAACAAAGAAAAAATAAAGCAAATCTGACTAAAACAAGGTCTTCTCTTTACCTATCACCGCACTTTTGTTTTTAACATTTTTAATAAGAGTTACTGTTGCCATTTCTTATGTGGTTCTCCTCACGCTCCTTGAATGCCATGCATCATCCATTTCATTTCATTTATAAAGAATTTTTGTTGCTCTTTCCTACCTATAAAACTATATCCGGTGTCTATAATTGTAAAGTCAGCTGAATAATTTTTAATGAGAATTCTAATTCTAAATTCTAACAATCTGTTTTTTTTACAAATGAGTTCGTTGTGGTTTTTTTTTTAATGAATTTGACCACCATATAACTGAAATGTGGTAGGCAATTTTCACAATTCACTGACTTTTCTGTGAAAAGTTCCCAGATAAGTGTACAATTTCCTTGTTTAAAAATTTTTATTCCCTAGATAATTGACAGAGGATTCAACATAAAATTTTGCCACCATTTGCTCTATAGAAATCACTCTGTACCTATACTGTAGGTATACAATTAGAAGTAGTCTAGTATATAACAAGTATAAGGATTAGAATGATGATAACCTAAAAACAAATTTCCAAATCAAAATAAGGGGGAAGACGTGAACAGTCATACTGTTCATGTTGTTATAAGGTGTAGAGGTTAGATAAGAGTTAAAGATGTAGTTAGAGAGATCTGCATTAATTTCCCTGCTTTATGTTTTCCTAGCTAGCTTACTTTTGACAAATTACTTATCTTCACAAAACCTGTTTCTTGATCTGTAAAATGGGCATAATACTAGCACCTCTCTCATCAGGTGGTGACAAAAATTGGTTACTTACTAACGTTAAGTAACTAAGTAGAAGAACAGGTACTAATACTTTGATCTCACTTAAACTTAAAGCTCAATGTCTTTTTTTCCTATTATAATAAATAATTAACTGTACTTTTATATTCATAATAAAAGTAATTATTAAATTAATTAAAATAAGAATTATGACTATTAATGTCTATTGATGTCATATAAACTCTAGTGTCACAATTAAAGCATGTTAGGAATTTTCATTATTCTTCAATTTTTAGGCAGACATCTGATGACTTAAGAGCTATCACAAAGCAGACCTTGCTCCTTGGTCCTAGGATCAAGTATGTAGGTAAAGGCAAGGACAAAGAAATTACACCTATGTCTCTAGAAGTGAAGAGGTACTGAGTTTTAAAAGTTATAGGGTTCTAGAAATGCAACTTGCATAGGTAACTTCAATAAATAGGGTTTTCAGAAAATAAGTTCGTTTTAATAGAATGTGTTTTGTGTTCTTTAATCAAAAGAGATTGCCTAAATACCTGAAACTAATAAATAAAAAAATTTAAAAAAGAGATTGCCTAAAATATTAGAAAACGGCTGTGAAAGTCATGCATGTTATAAATTAAAAAATCTATGTAGAAATTTAGATAAGTACCAAATAAAATTTTAATACTCTTTGAATCAAAATTTGCTCTGGAGATGCTCCTGAAAATTTTCCATGAAAGGAAACAATTTATTAATCACTCACAATATTCTGGGCATTTTCCATTCATTAGTTTATTTAGTATTCACAGCAACCACAAAGGCTTGTGTTATTTTCTTCAAGTTTTCAGATAAGAAATGTAGTAATTTGGGAATTGTTACACATCTGGTAAGGGTCAGAATCAGGTTTTTCATCCAATTCAATCTTACTTTCAAGTCCCTGCTCTTTCCACTTTACCAAGTTTTCAAAAACAAACAAAGAAACAAACAAAAAAAAGTCCTTTGAGATACAAGTTGATGCAACTCTGAGAATACATTAAGCATACTAACAACAAAAGCCTCTGTCTTCTGAGGAATGCTTCAAATAGAAGGATACCTAAGAGGAAAATTACATTTCAGTAAAGCATAATATATTCTCTCTGAATTTTCTTATCAATTTTCAACTTTCGGTCTGAAAACACAGACATTTTAAGTACAAAACAAGGTTGTCTTTGATAGTCAAATGGCATGTATGTGTGTGTTATGTTCTGTTGGCAACTATATGAGTAAGTGACATCCACAGTGTCCTGTCCTTAACAGCCCTGCTCAGCTCCTGCAGACTCATGCCTATGGCTTCTTTTATGGAGACAATCCATCTCACATGTGGTCTTCCTCTTGTGCTGCTGCCTTCCATTTTTTTCCAGCGTGACTGTCTTTTCCAAAGAACCCTGCCTTCTCAGGATGTGCTCGAAGTAGAACAGCTTCAGGGTTGTCACTTTTGCCTCAAGCAATGTTTCAGGCTTAATTTGCTCTAGGATCCACTTATTTGTCTTTCCAGTGGTTCAGGGTATCCATAGAGCTCTCCTCCAACACCGTATTCCAAATAATCGATTTTGTTCTATCAGCATCTTCACTGTCCAACTTTCACCTCCATCTGTAGTAATTAGGAATACAAAAGTGTGGATGATCTTAGCCTTAGTCTCTAATGACACATCTTTCTTCACAATGACCTTTCTTAATTCTTCCATTGCTGCCCTTCTGAGTCTCACCCTTCTCTTGATTTCTTGGCAAAGGAAAATATAATAAAGAATTAACATGTAACTCAGCTACAAGACTAGCATGTGTGTGCTATTTTTTTATATGACAATGTTAAAATAGTCTTTAAATTTATATTTGACATGTGCAAGTAAGCAAACAATTTACTGGCTCTAGTTTTTCCAATTAAAAGCCAAACTTACTCACCTACTCTACAATTTCCCTTGTTTGCCACTACAGATCAGAGAAAATGGGTCCTCTTTAGGCTCTCTCTTCTGATCATAACTCCCTTGCTATTGTTAAGGGCTGATTCTTTAAATGAAATATAAATTCCTATTATACTACAGCATTTCACATAAAGGACATTAACGACCCCTCTCTCACACATGGTTAAAATGTAATTATTCCTAACTCCTTTGGTGAACTAAATTAACTCCATTGGTTAACTACAATTCACGTCTAATTCATCCTTGCAGGCTCCTCAGGATGCCATGCAGCATAGAATCAGTCACTCCATGGGGGCATTACTGAGGTTTGTATTTTCATGATGATGGTAGGTTATATGCAGCATCTTCCCTGATTATTCTTCTAAGGCATCACAAAATCTGACATATTCTGAGGGATGTAATTTTGAGGTCTCAGTCAGTTACTTATCCAGGTCCAGAGTTCTTTTGTGTAAAGAATCTTGCTCTTGCCTACATTACAAGAAGCCACACTGCTTTATGCAGGTGAAATCCATCAGAAGACATGGTCTAAGCTGCCCAGTGGTTATTATTGAAGAATCAGCACTGCCCAGGGTCATGTGGCTCCCACAATATTACAATGATTCCTAAATCAGCAACATGGGGTATAAACAACCAGAAAATGAGATCTTGTGTCTGCTTTGCAATGCCTAACAAAAGGTACCTAAATAATAATAATAATAATAATAATAATACTTAGGAATAAAAGTTAGGAATGCTGTATTTCCAAAATGAGTTGATTCTCAGCCCCATCTGGCAAGCTTTTAAAAAGGCAGATTCCTGGGCTTCACTCACCATCTACACATCAGACCCTCCCTGTGATGGACTAGGAATCTCTTCTTTTTAATGTTTTCCAGGCGATGCTGAGATCAGTCAAGCCCTTTGGGAACCCTGGTGGATATTATTCTCTAGGTATAATAAGCTCCAGATTGAGTTTGTCTTTGTACTGGAAACAGAATGGCCTTCCTCTTCACAGCAGCCCCTTTTCTGTCATGTCATATCTTTGACTAATCAAATTATCCTTTGGGGGTGGCAAACTCTGCTCCCCCTCAGTAGCTTGCTATCATTTAGAGAAAAACTAATCTGCTTCATTGCCACTCAAGATAGTAAACAAACTCAACTATTTGCATAGCATGCAATTGAATGCGTCTTTCATCATTATTTTTAAATATCACATTTCCATTAAAGTAGAAAGAAATTAGATTTTTCTATAATAAACTATGAAATGCATAAGAAATATAATATAAACAGTATAAATGATGTAGAAAAATATTCAAATGTCTATTGGAAGCCCCAGTGGTTTACAATCTAAACACTACTAATTATAAATTTATAACTAATGTATTATTAATTTTGGTGTTATTTAAATTATTTCTCAACAAATATTAAAGATAATCTAAACTGACTAAATTTCATTTAAAATATGGGTTAATTATACAACTGTATGACCAATATAAAGGCTTCAAGTTAATATAAGCCTGACAGTCATTCCAGACTGCACTTGGAGTTTTTTTTGTTTTGTTTTTGACACTGCAGAGGCTCAAACATCTGTACTTAGCACTAAACATGGAACTGCAAAAGGAAAGGCATTCAACATCGGCAGAAAGTGGACCCAAAGAGAAAATTTTCCAAAACTGAAAACTACTCACATTTTTAATTTTTATTTTAATTCTGTGACAAAAAAAGAAAAAAAAAGTAAACCCCTTATAGCCTCATTTTATGGCCTATTCACCATTTCCAGAACACTCTGTTTGTGCCTTATTTCTGAAGGGTATTCCCTTTTGAAGCATGCCCCACTCTAATGTCTCATCTTGCTTTATCTGATGAATTTCATTTGTCATCACTTTGGGCTCTAGTTAGTGTTTCATGCAGGATCCATGTTTAAATGTGAAAGAGTAGAAAAATCAAATTAAAGAAAATAATATCAAGGAAATTAAATAATCATCGACATTAAGGCTGGAGCATCTATTAGGTAACAAGCTGTGTCCTTACTAAAATAGTATTGGTTCTGACTATATAAACTTACATTGCAAAAGGCTAGTGAATATAGCTCCAGTATAAACAAAATTCAATAAAAAATTATCCCTGTTAAAAAAATCCTGAAAATTATGATATAATAGAGCAAATCCTTTTTAGTCATTGTCTAATGACAACCTTTATCATGTAGAGAGAGTCTAGAATTCCTATTATATTAACATAAAGGTTCAGCTGCTCTTCTCTGATAACTCATGGAATCACCGGTCTTCGAACTACAAGGAATCATCTAGTTCAATCTGAGAATTGCAATCATATGTGTTTATTAAACATTTAAATATGGGCATTATTTATATATTTAAATTGTTCCCATCATACTGCCTGAGATTTGACATCATTTATTATAGCATTTCACAAAACAGAGGTCTGTCAAACTTTAAATCATGTTTTTTTTAATATTCATCATTCCAGATTACTTGCATTCAAAGGATATTTAACTTTTCTTTTACTACTCTTTTTAGATAGGGCATACTAAAAAAAATAGTAATAATAATATACAGTTTCTCCACTCTTAACCATATAACAACAGGTCATAAATTATTCTGAACTCGTTAGCAGATTAGACAAACACTGGCTCAAAACCAAAGAGTATTCTTAAAACATACAAAGAAACACATGAAAACTTGACCCCCAAAACAACCAAATCAAATAATCTCTTCCTTGCCATCCATCTCTTCTACAATATAACACAATTTTTAAAAATCATGTATATGGGGGTTGGCTAGGTAGAAAAGAGGCATGACAGTTTGAAAAAAAGTCAGTATTATTTTCTCAATTTATTTTTTAATATTTTAAATCAATATGTTTTAGAAAATCAAATCTAAAATTGTACTAAAGTATATATTATGACTATCTGGAGTACATCCCAGAAATGCAGGTTGGTTTAATATTCAAATTAATTGATATAATTCACCATATAAACAAACTAAAAAAGAACACATAAATGGCTGAAGAATCAAAACTCCATTTCTGCATAGTCCAAACTTCATTTCTAATATACACTCTTAGTAAACTTGAAATAGAAGGAAACTTTCTATACCGGATAAAAGGCATCTACAAAAAATCTGCAGCTAACACCATATTTTATGATGGAAAACCAAGTGCATGCCTTCTATGTTAGGAGCAAGGCAGGATGACTCATCTCACCACTTCTATTTAACATTATACTAAAGATTCTAGACAGTGCAATAAATAGTAACATGAAATGAAAGACATCAACATAGGAAAGTAAGGAATAAAACCATCTTTATTTGTTCTAGATATGATTATCTAGGTAGAAAGTCCTTCAGAATCTACAAAAAGCTACTAGGACCTGTACGTGAGTTTAGTAGGTTTGCAGTCAATAGTATATGGAGGGGAAGGGGCGGAGATTGGTATTTCTACGTACCTGCAATAAAGAATGAAAATTTGCAACTAGTGAAAAAAATATTTCTAATATCATAAATACATGAAATATTTAGCAAATTTAATGGAAAAAGGTGCAAGACCTGTACACTGAAAACTACAAACTACTGCTGAGAAAAATTAAACAAAGCTTAGTAAATGGAGAGATATAACCACATTCATGGATCAGAGGACTCAATATTGTTTAGATTGTTAGTTATCTCCAAATTTTTCTACAGATTCGGTATAATCTAAATGGAAATCTAATGGGCCTATATATTTTTTAATTGACATACTAATTCTATAATGTCTATGATAATACAAAGTACGTAGAATAGCTAAAAATTTTTTTAAATAATAATTTTGAAGAGCTTATATTACCTAATTTCAAGAATTATAAACTTCAGTAACACATATAGTGTAGCATTAGTGTGAAAGTAAAGAAACACATAATTGGAACAAAATAAAGATTTTAAAAATATACCCTCACATAAATGATCAACTTATTTTGAACAAAGTACAAAGGCAATTCAATGGTGAAAGGATAATCTTTTCAACAAATGATGTAGAACAACTGGATTTCTACATGTAAAAAATGAATCTCTATCCATTTCAAATACTATATTAATAAAAATGGGCCATAGGCCTAAATGTAAAATCTAAAAGAATAAAACTTCTAGAAAAATAGACAAGGAATCTTTGTGACCTTGTATTAGTAAAACTTTTCTTAAATATGAGAAAAGCGAAACTATACAAGAATTAATGAATTGTACTTCATCAAAACAAAGCACCTTAATCTTCAAATCACAGTTAAGAGAATGAAAATAAAAGACAAAGACTCAGACAACATAATTGTAAGCTATATTGATGAAGAACTTGCATCTAATGTGTGTGTGTGTGTACACACACACACACACTAAATATAAAACATTCAAAATGCAATTATAAGAAAGCAAATAACCCAATAAAAACAAACAAAAAAAGCCAACATATTTGAACCAATACTTCACCAAAGAAGACGCACAAATAGTAAACAACCACATACACAATACTCAACATGATTAGTCATTAGGGAAATGGAAATTAAAACCACAATGAGATACCACTGCACATCTATTTGAATGGCTAAAATGGGAAAGACTGACTATAGCGTATCTTGGCAAAGAGGTGGAGTAACTTATTCACTGCTCGTGGAAATGTGAAATGGCATAGAAAATTTAGAAAATAATGCCATTTTCTTAAAATTTAAACATACATTATTTCACTCTTAGATACTTACCTAAGAGGATTGATAGTAGAGTACCTATACACAAAAACACTTCAATATGAATATTTATAACAGTATTATACCAGCCCAAACTACCCAAACACCCATCAAGAGAAGAATGGATCAACAAATGTTGATATACACATCATCTTAGTTCAGGCTGCTATAACAAAATACCATAGACTAGGAGGCTTATTAACAACAGTACTTTATTCCTCACAGTTCTGGAGGCTGGGAGTCTGAGATCAGATTGCCAGCATGGTCAAGTTCTGGTGAATGGCCTCTTCTGGGTTGCAGACTGCCATCTTCTCATTGTGTGGTGGAACGCAGAGAGGGGAAGCAAGTTCCCTCCTGACTATTATAAAACCATTAATCCCATTCATGAGGGCTCTACCCTCATGGTCTCATCTAATCCTAATAACCTCTCAAAGTCCCCACATCCTAATACCATCAAATAAGAGGGGATGGGGGATAGTGTGTCAATATATGAATTTGGGGACAAAAGGGGCACACAAACATTCAGTCTCTAGCACTCATATGCTGGAATATTATTCGGCAATAAAAGGAACAAATTATTGATACACACAACAACATGGATGAATTTCTAAATAATTACACTAAGTGAAAGAACCCAGACAACCAGAATACATATTGCATGACTCTATGTAATAAAACTATAAAATGCAAACTAATCCATAGTGACTAAAAGTAGATCCATGTTTGCCTGGGGTTGGGATGAGAGGATGCATGATAGAGGAAAAGACAGAGGAATACAAAGGAATTTTGGGAGGCAACAGACATGCTCACGATGTTCACATGTTCATTGTGATAATTTCATAGGTGTATACATATGTTAAAACATAAAATTGAACATTTAAATATGGCAGTTTATTGTATGTCATTTGTGCCTCAATGAAACTGTTTAAAGACCACTAAGTATAATAAATAAACTGTATTGGTCTATTCTAATAAAAATACAAAATCAGGGTGCTTTCTGTAGAAAATTATAAACAACTATTAAAATATAGATGTTGCAAAGGTAATATTAAAAAAATTGTAATACATGGTAGGCCTAGCCTTCTCATTAGCCAAACTAAAGATATAATTCAGTCACTCTTTAATTAATATTTTAGGTGAAAAAAGAGACTAAAGAGATGAGACAGAAACAATATTTTTGGTCTTCCGTAGGGAGTGGGAATGAAAATGATAATCAGGGAAAGAGATAGGTTGAGCAAAGCAACTGAAATAAATTGGGACATGTTAAGACTTTAACACACGTCATTACAGGCCCTTAAAATTGCAAATCCAGGGCAGTAATTTAGGTAATCAAGAGTGTTAAGAACTGAAAATAGATTGTGCATGTGTGTGTGTGTAGCCCTTTGTTTAATTAACAGCTTCTACCTTCACATATCCACCCATTGGCTCAGACACAATTTTGTGGAAACTTGGCATTTTCTTTTATACTAATCAGACTCAGATACATTGTGCAAACTTAAAAGCCAGAATTTGACATCAGAATTGTTTCGTATGTCTGTAAAAGTCCTAAACTTTCCCCTGGCATATACACTTCATAGAAACTACTCAAATTTTAGCACATACCTATAATTTATATCTTGCTGATTTCCAAAATGAACCAGAGACAACTCACTCTAAAAGATATGACTTTAATTGAATAAATTGGAAAAAAAGAATAAAGAAATATTGCTAGATTGAATTATTGAATATAAAATTCACCTGTTTTACAAAAATTTAAGATAATTTTATACTCTTTACATAATGAAAGTAAATATCAAATTTAAAGAGAGATATTTTATCAATACAAATTTCTAAAATAGTTCATCACCTGTGACAGGGCTTTTTACAAGTGGTACTGATTCTGTTGATAACTATTTTTATAGCAATGGTTTTATGGGATATAAGTTTCTAAACTACATCTCTTTTAAGAGCCTGAAACCTAGTTGGAACACGTATTCTTCCAAAAGGATTTTGTTGAGCACTTGGTAAACACTGCCTATCTTGCTTCTTATTAATGAAAGGACTCATGAAATGACTAGGACAATTATATGCCCTGATTTTTCTCAGGACAGTCCCAATTTCTGCCTGTTACCCCTGCTTACTGATTAATAGCAACCTTTCACTTTCAAGAGTATGTCAGGTAGGGTGATAAATTTTATGGTTACCCTGTAAATGGCTTACTTGTAAGATTTGGTGGCAAGTGTCCTCAGACACATAGAAATGTAATAGATCCACAGTCCTTACAATTGTTAAATATTAGGCTCTTTAAAAAATTGAGGTTATTTTCTCTTAATTGATAACAATCAAGTAGATTTGAAAAATATTAATCTGAACTAAACAGCCATGTGAAAGATACTAGAAAATCCAAATTACGTTATTTGTATATCTTTTAGGGAAGTACTTTTTCTCTGTCAGTTCTTTTCCTTGCTCCTGGCAACACCACTGTTCTTTAAAACATGTCATTGTTATATGCAAATGCCCTTGTATTTAAATATATAAATATTGTTCTGGCACAGTGCCGACTGATAAGAATGTTGGCTAATGTTTTCTATGTTGAAATTCATTCAGAAAAAAACTGAGAATAAATGTGCACTTTTTGACATGTTAAGGCTATCATTTCATTGCCTCATTTGGAGTTTTAATTTTAGCGGCTAACAAAACTGTAAGTCAGAATCACAGTGAGAGAGAGGTAATTGATGCTCTGCCACAGGACAGGAAGTTCATGTTGCACAGTAGGAAGGCTGCTGGCAACAGAAGACAGCAGGAGGTGCAGACTTCTCCCATCTATCAAAACTTATCAGGTCTGCAAACGGTGCAACTGAGTTTGCTGACCTGACCTTTATATTTCTGTGTGTGTAAGTAAAAAGACAAATATACTAGTTCCTCTTCTGAAACTTCAGTTGCATAAGGACACAATTTTGATTTTCCACAAATGCAGTCTACCTACATATTATTGTTTCAAAGCATTCTTTGATTTCCTGGTTTAAGACACGTCGCTGGTCAAATATTGAAGTGTTTCCCTATGTATGTATGGGCCCATGTTCTGATGTAGCACCAGGGTTCTGGCTGCAGAGGTAAGATACGAGTTTTACTCAGGACTACTATTGCTAGAATGGCCAAAGGAGGCCAAGAAAGAGAGCTGGGGTGAATGCCAGGGCCAAATATTATTTGAAGCTTCTAAGAGAAAAGAGTGCCCGAGAGAGAAAAATAAATAAGAACTAAAATCACTGCATAAAGTCAGTCAAATATAGTTAAGGGTAAAAAAAATAGGAGCAATTGGTGGGCATTAAAGTCCAATTTTTATGCAACTGGAAATGACTTTTGATGACCCTAAAATGCTGAGTAGGGTCCCATACTAAAGGCAACAAAAATTGTTTTTCAACATAATGAGATTTATTAAGCACCCAGCTGTTTGAATTAAACCATATATGATAATTCAGTCTGTTTAATAAGGAAAATTAGCTGTTTTGCTTTTCTTTTTTTGCTACATTACACACATGAAAGACATATAGTCCTTTTCCACCTACTGTAACCAGGACCTATTCTAAAACAGCAATCATTATCTATTGAATATCTATAATGTGCTAGGCACCGTTCCAAGCAATGGTGATAAAGAAAAAAAAAGAAAGAAAAAACACAGCTGTTATGAAGCATATGTTGTAGGGAAAAAGATAGACAATATGCAAGGTAAATAAGGAAAATATACACATACTAGATAATGATGATCATCAAGAGAAAAATATAAACCCGGAAAAGGGATGGGCACTGACATTTTAGACTGGGTAAGGAAGGCCTCCTTGGAAATGTGACATATGAGTAAAGACACAAGGAATTGAGAGACAGAGTTTTGTGGATATCTGAGAAAAGAATACTCCAGCTTGAGGTCACTGATGGTTCCAATGCCCCAGGTAAAAAATGCTTGACCTATGAGAAGCACAAATGCGTTAAAAACAAGAACAGGAAAAGAGGGCAGAGTGGTAACAGGATGAGACTGTGTGAGAGATTATAAAGAGACTTGCAAGGTAAAGAAATGATCTGGCTTTTCTTCTGAGTCACATGAATAGCAATTACACTGTTTTAAAGAGGGGGGGGCATGTGATACTGACTTACATTGTAATAGAATCTCTCAGGCTTCTCTAAGGATGGAAGAAGGAAGTGGGGAAAGAGTGGAAACAAAGAAACCAGTGAGGAGCCCATTATAAAACCAAAGCAAGAGTTGAAAATGGCTTGAACTAGGATGATATCAGAGGAGGTGGTAAGAAGTTACCAACGTCAGGATATAATTTAAAGAACACCTGAATTTGCTGATGTGAATGAGTGTAAGAGAAACAGAGGAGTTAAGATAAATCCATGGTTTCTGGCCTGAAAGATAGAATTTCCATTCAATTGGATTGGGAAAACTTGTAGAAATAGAAATTTTTTTAACATAACCAAATAAGAGTTTTATGAAGCTGTTTGTTAAATTTAAGTTTTCATTTTTCCCTAAAACAAAAAGAAAAGTAAAATAATATCCTTCACCTCAAAAACGAGAGATGATTCATATCATCAACCAATGGCAAAATGATACTGGGGTGAGTAATTGTATTGTAGTGAACTACAAAAGTTGGAGAAAATGATAACATTTGAATTAAAAATAGAATTATTTATTGTCCAATTTGCTAAGTTTTCACTTCCAGGAAAATTATTTGAAACAAAACTTTTTCTTCAATGGCTGTACAGATTTTTCCTTGATTCTAGATTTAGAACTTCTGCTTCCAGAAAAATATGAAACACAAACCTGACTATGTACATCTCTGCCTACACATGACCTCCAAGATTCTCATGTACAAGATGCCCAGGTTCCTTAGGATGACATTTGAAGCTATGACCTGGTCTCTGTCTAATTTGGATTATTAGTCTCTAGACTAATTTACTTCAATCCCTGCCTCACTCCTTTGAGAAAACAGGGCATGTTTTCTTGTCTTCATGCCTTTATGCACCAACTGCCTTCTCTCTACCACCTTTATCTAGTTAAAGCTAACTCTTTCCAAATACTACTCATGAATTAGCTACTTTCAGCGGCCTTTCCCCATCCCACATATCAGGCTAAACGTCTTCCTCTGGGCTACCAAATCTATACACAGAGAAAAGACATGAAGCTGGTCAAGGGTCAAAACGCCCATGTCCCAAGGCCTAAATTTTTCTCTTAATTTCAGCTGGGACCTCAGGTGAGTACTCATTTAACCCTCTTAAGTTTCAGTGTCCTCATTTGTATTTCAGGAATAAAAATAGGAGCCACTTCATGGAGTTAAAAAGAAAGAATGAGAGGGAGCCTCAGAGTTGCTACTATTATTATTATTATTGTAATTAATAGTATCCATTGTGCCACTCTGAGGTCCCATAGAAATGAACATTTATTAGGTTTTCAATAAACAGTTGTTGACTGGAACTGTTCTCTTTTGCATATCTAACATTATTTTTAGTTGGAACGCAAGAAACGACGTCAAATAGTAGATGCTGTAAAACTAAAAAGTTAGAGTTATGTAGATTCTTGTCAAGATTTAATTTTCTTCAGTTATTATCTTCAGTTATACATTATCTTCAGTTATATATCTATTCAATATATTTACATATTTTCATTTAATTTGTCTTGAGTAATAAATTTTAGAGGTAGATAACTGAAATTTATTATCGTTAGAATATTATGCTTCTCTAGTATAATTAAGCTGTAAAATCTGTCATGTCTACAGGAAAATCAATTTGTCTTAAATCTTTAAAAGTTATGTTTTCATTTTATGTAATCAAGAAGAAAAATTAAGAGTAAGTGTCTAAATTCACTTTATTTGCAAACAAAAATGGATCCAAAACTGAGATTTTACTCAGCTATTTTCTGCTAACAGCTTTGAGCAGCTCATCTCAAAATTCCTCTCATCTTTTTATTCAACACCAGCTTCATTCCAATGCTGTCCTAGTCACTTCCCCTTCTTATGCCACCAACTCCAGCCCACTCCTACCCTCATCACTCTCAGGAGACGGTTTCCTTCCATGCTTACCAGAAGAAATAAATACCATAATATTCCCTCAACTTCCTGCCCGACTTTGACATTTCCAGATAGTCTTACTGGGGGCTGAAGTAACTGTCTTCCTTAAGCTGACCCTGTTCCCCACCTCTGAAGAATTTCTCATCAGTTGCCCTTTTCTTTCTTCTGCATCTTTAATCTTTCTCATTACAATTTCTTAAGTTCCATCTACAAAACTGTTCAAGGTCTCATCGGCCTTAAATAACTTTCCTTTAATCTTTTTTCCTTTTCCAGCTCCAGCCCCATTTCTCTCTGTTCATTTTTCTACAATATTTTTTTTTAAAGATAAACCTACATTTATTCTGTTTGTATTTTTAAACTCTCACTCATTTCTGAATCTTACTACACACGTGGTTTCTACTTTCATACTAAAATTATTTGTCTCGTCACCATGGCATCCTAATTTGCAACTGCTACTTATAATTGTTTCTCTTCATCACATGTCTATTTCACCTCTCTGTAATATCTATTTATTTTTGGTTGCGACTTCTTCCGAAATTCTATTTCCTTATTTTCCATGACACTGCGCTTTTCATCCACTCTTTTTCAGTCTCTTCTACTCTCTAAATACTAATGTTACTAAGTATCTGTTCCTAAATTCTTTCCTGTCTAAGATCTACCCTAAGCCACATCATGACTTTAAATTCTATCTATTCACCAAATACTTTTAAATCTGTAGCCCCAATTCTCTTTTCTTTTCTCCAGATTAGAATTTTCTTGTGAGCTACAGATCCACATTCCCAAGTACCTACCATGTTTCCCCGAAAATAAGACCTAGCCGGACAATCAGCTCTAACGCATCTTTTGGAGGAAAAATTAATGTAAGACCTGGTATTATATTATTATATTACATTACATTATATTATTATACTATATAAGACCCGGTCTTATTTTCTTATAAGAAAATAAGACCGGGTCTTATACTAATTTTTGCTCCAAAACACACATTAGAGCTGATTGTCCAGCTAGATCTTATTTTCAGGGAAGCACGGTAGTAGGCCTCTCTAGATGGACGTTTTGCATGCATTATAAACTTAAAATTTTTTAAATAAAATTACCTCCTTCCAAACCAGCCTCTTTTCCAGAGTTTCTTAGCTCTGCTAAGGGAACCACCATCCTACCAATCCACAGTAGTTAAAATTCTGAAAGCCACGTTAGATCTTTCTTTTTCTGCCTTCTAATCTATCTGTTCAACAATTTTTGTGGATTCTCTCTGTATATGATATATATGCATATGTGTATGCATGTGTATGTATTCTACCTAATTAGAATTATTCATAGAATCATAGAATTTAATAACTTATCTGAATATAGGATCACTGTACAAAAATATATTTGTTTTTAATACAGAGGTAAGTACAGCTAGAAAAATAACTTGAAATATAATATGCCTATAAATAGCACAAGAATTGTTTAAATCTTTATAGATTAAAATATAATTTTGAAAATTTTAAGTCCTAAATAAATGGACGTTTTTATTAGGCTCATGAACAGAAAAATGATATCATACAGATATAAGCTCCTTGAGGTAAAATACTTATTCATCTTGTATTATCTATAACATATAGTTGAGTGCATGGCACCTAGTTGCTACTCTATAAATGTCTATTGAGTGAAGTGGGTGGGTTTTAGAATGTCTTAAAAATTAGCTAATCAATGGATATAAAATTTTATTTCTGCAAGATTAATAAGTGCTAGAGATCTGCTGTACAACATGTGTCTATAATCAACAATACTGGATTGTACATTTAAGTTTTATTAAAAGGATAAATCTTCTGTTAAGTGTTCTTACCACTGTACAAATGCATATCAGAGTGAAGATGAGATAAGAAGGCACATAACATAAATTCACTTGTCTAGCATGCTCTCAGTAATTTTCCCCACAGTTTAAACCTAAACTATCTTTAATTTCTTTTTTATCTAAAGTTATGCCACGATTTGAACAAAAAAGGACAAAGAGAAAGTAAAAGGAAAAAGTCAGGACAGAGCTTTCACTTGAGCAAGACAAAGGTCAGCTGTCTGGTAAGCCCGTAGGAACAATGCAGCAAGAACTTGGGAGAGGTTAGGAAGGACTCACAGCTAGAATGGAATTTGGCAATGGGCCCACTTCTTTATTGAGGCAGCTGTGCCTTTATGTGTCCTCCTGGTGGCTAGCTTAATTTGATCCTGCAAACATACAGAGACAAGAATAGTCCTTAACATTGCATTCTACTAATAACCATTTCTCAAACACAGGTCTCAGAGAACCAACACCATATCTCCTACACTTATGTTGTGCTCAGCCAATAAGACAGAGAAGTGACCACAGAATAAAGAATTTTTCTTCTTTTGGAGGCAGGTGAAATTAGAAGGGTTTCTCCTGTAGGCCGAATGATGAATGAGGAATCATCATCACTACCAGGGGAGGAGTGGTGCTAGTAAGGGCAGGAGGTAAAGATGATTCTTCTTTAAATTCCTGAATACATTTTTTCTTCTCTGATTTGATGACGATAACCCAATTCACTTGAAAAGAAAGTTTAATAGGTGAAGAAATGAAAAACCCTGCTCCTCCTTTGACACAACTGAAATAAAGTTCTAATAAAAGAATGTGTAATAAAACAATTCCCAGTAATACAAACTATTTTTAGACTTCTTTTCCATTTTCCTCCACACCTGAAATTTTGCAAATTACCAATAACACTTGGTTTGAGAGTCCTATTAAAGGAACATGGAACATTAGCTATAAAAATAAGTATAAGCCCATTTGTGCAGAGCTTAAAAGAAAATTGCAATGGTCTTACTAAGAATCGGAAGATAATCTTAATGAGAATGAGCCAGCAGACCTAAAAAGAAAATGTGAAATGCTTCTTGCTCTTTTTCATCTCATTTCAGCTTGATATTTTTTCTGTGTTCCTCTGTGTTTTGAAGACTACTCAAAGTTTATGAGCTCTAGGAAAATTTTCAGTTTTCTGTATATTGAGCTGGGGAAGAAGAAAAGAATGATAGAGATGGGAAGAAGAAAAGAATGATAGAGATGGGAAGAAGTGAAAACTTTTTCCCCAGGCATATGCATATTCTTTTGAAGATGTTGACATGGCTGTCTGTGCAGGGGAAATTATAAAAAGGTCAAAGACTTATTTTCTATAAGCTTAAGATATAACCTTACTCTAGAAATAACCTTGGCTTATTTCTAATATAACTCAATCACAGGCCAAGTTAAATTTTTTAAAGCAACAACAGCATTACCTGGGTTGCATATTATTGCACTTTTAATTACATAGGGTTTTGTTTAGTTTTTGGTTTGGGTTTTTGCCACCAAGTATAGGAAACAAAGGATATAGCTAATTCTAAGTCTGTTACTGACTTATCACTGGTTTTTGTTCTGTTATTTAAGAACAAAAGCTAAGAACATGCCTTAGTTTCCACATTTATTAAAGTGAAAAAAATAAATTTCATTTTCTTGTACAAGAATATTGTCAAAGCATTTAAAATGCCTTGCATCAAATAAAATACCTGAGTAAATAGGAAAATGAACATAAATAATACTGCTAACAATTATTCAGACTCAATGTCATTTAAAAACAGGACTTATTTGAGGGAGGAAAATTGTAATTGAACCTAGCTGATGTTAGAAGGGTCAAAATTGCCAGGATATCATCTTGCTTGACCCAAGAACTTCCAATGCAATTGTGAATTTTAAGCATTATCTTCATTCCACGAGACCAATATTACCTTAAGATTAAAACTAGACAAGGACGTCACAGGAAAAGAAAACTAAAGATCAATACCTGTCATGAACATAGATCCAAAATTCCTCAAGATATTAGCAAATTTAATCCAACAATCTATAAAAAGAATTATATACCATGACCAGCTGGGATTTATTCAAGGTATACAAGACTGGCTCAGTATTCAAAAACAAATTAATGTAATCCATCATATCAACAGACTAAAAAAAAAAAAAAAAAAAAGAAAACATGATCACATCAATAGATACAGAAAAATCCTTTGACTAAATCCAATAGACATTCATGATAAAAATTCTCAGTGACTTAGGAATAGAAACAAACTTTCTCAATTTGGTAAAGCATATCTACAAAAAACATACAGCTAACGTCATACATAATGGTGAGAAACTCAAAGGTTTCCCACAAGATCAAAAACAAGGAAATGATGTCCCTTCTCACCACTCCTTTTCAACATTGTACTAGAAATCCTTGCTAATGAAATGAAGCACGAAAAGGAAATGAAAGGTATACAGATTGGGACGAGATGATCATGTCATCAGAGATGACATGAACATTTCTACAAAAAGTCTGAAAGAGCTGACAAAAAAAATCTCCTAAAACTAATAAGTGATTAGAGTAAGGTTGCGGGATGCAAGGTTAATATACAAAACTCAATTGCTTTCCTATATACTAACAATGAACAAATGGATTTTGAAACTAAAAACACAATAGTATTTAGGTTAGCACCCCCAAAATGAAACACTTAGGCATAAATCTAACAAAAAACACATATAAGATATATATGAGGAAAACTATAAAACTCTGATGAATAAAATCAAAGAACTAAATAAATGGCGAAATATTGCATGTTCATGAATAGGAAGACTCAATATTGTCAAGATGTCATTTGTTCCCAACTTAATCTACAGATTCGATGCAATGTCAATAAAAACCCCAGCAATTTACTTTACCAATATCAACAAACTGATTATAAAGCTTATATGAAAAGGCAAGAGACCGAGAATATAGTGTGTGTGTGTGTGTGTGTGTGTGTGTGTGTATTCATAGAAAACTAAAGTGAGAGGATTGACACTATCCAACTTTAAGACTTAAAATAAATCCATAATAATCAAGACAGTCTGGAATTGGGCGGAAAAAGATAAATAAATTAATGGAAAAAAATAGAGAGCCCATAAATATAGACTCTAACATATAGTCAATGGATCTTTGACAAAGAGGCAAAGACAATATAATGGAGCGAAGACAGTTTTTTCAATAAATGGTGCTGGAACAACTATACATCCACATGCAAAAATAAATAAATAAATAAGTCTAGAACAGATCTTGACATCCTTCACAAAAATCAACTCAAATGGATCACAGACCTAAATATAAAACACAAAACTATGAAATTCCTAGATGATGACAGGAGAAAGCCTAGATAACCTATCCAATTTTTTTTAGATACAACACCAAAGACATGATTTATAAAATAAATAATTGATAAGTTGGACTTTATTAAAATTAAAAAATTCTTCTCTTTGAAAGACATTATCAAGAGAATTAGAACACAAGCCACAGACTGGGAGAAAATATTTGCAAAAATACATCTGGTGAAAGACTGTTACCCAAAATATACAAAGAACTATTAAAACTAAAACAATAAGAAAACAAACAACCCAATTATAAAATGGGCCAAAGACCTTAGCAGACACCGCACAAAAGAAGATGCAGTGATGGAAAATTAGCATATAAAAAAATGCTCCAAATCTTATGTCATCAGGGAAATGAAACAACAGTGAGACACCACCATATACCTCTATTAAAATGCCCCAAATCTGAAATACTGACAACATTGAATGATGATGAGGATGTGGAGCAACAGGAATTCTTAAACATGACTGGTGGGGATGCAAACAGTACTGCATCCAAAATGGTACATTTGGAAGACAGTATGGTGTTTTCTTACAAAATAAACATTCTTTTACCATCAGATCCAGCAACTGTGCTCCTTGGTATTTACTCGAGACATTGAAAGCTTATGTCCATTCAAAACCCAGCACAAAGATGTTTATAGCAGCTTTATTCATAATTGCTAAAACTTGGAAGCAACCAAGATGTCCTTCAGTGGGTGAATAAATAAATTGTGGTACATCTAAACAATGACGTATTACTCAGCACTAAGAAGAATGAGCTATCAAGCCATGAAAAGACATGGAGGAATCTTAAATACACTTCATTAAGTGAAAGAAGCCAATCTGAAAAGGCTACATACTGCATGAGTCCAACTACGTAATATTCTGGAAAGGGCAAAACTGTGGAATCAATAAAAAGACCAGTAGTTGCAAGAGTTAGGAGAGATGAACAGGCAAAGGTCAGAGGATTTTAGGACAGTAAAAGTACTGTGTATGATACTATAATGATGGCTGTGTACGACTATCATCATACATTTGTCCAAACTCATATAATGTACACCACCAGGAAAGAACCCTAAGTGAACCCAAAACTATGGGTTTTGAGTGACTGTGATGTGTCAATTCAGGTGCATCCATGGGAAGAAAAAAGGAAAGAAAAAAAGAAATGTACCACTCTGGAGAGTGACATTAATAATGGAGGAGGCCATGCATGTGAGGGCAGGGGACACATGGGAAATCTCTCTCCCTCCCTCTAGATTTTGTTGTAAACCTAAAACAACTCTAAAAAATAGTCATTAAAAAAAACGTTGATGCTTTATTTCCATGGTATCGTAAAGTACCAGAAAACATTTTCAGACTTATTAGATTATGATTATGATTTTTTTCTATTTTGTAATTGTTAATTTTGGGTTGGTATTGGCTAGCACTTCAATTCTTTTTTACCTGCTTCGCTCTGACTCTTCTATTTGCTCTCCAGACAGCAATTTGTTCCCATGGAGTAGAATAAGAAATATGTGAGCAGCCTGGCTTAATATTATGTTTTGCTCTTTTGATGGCAGTACATCCATTATACGAAGCAAAAATAACACTTAAAACTTGCTGCTGCATACTTTTTCCAGCTGTACATTTTGCATAAATTGGATCATTTCTTCAATAAGGAAATTTTTCTGTTTGAATTTAAAATATAGAACAAACTTTGATTTAATTAAATGTGTAACTCATCATTCTGCATTTGTAAATGCCCACCTTTGTAAACACTGAAAGCATCAAAGATGTTTTTTCCCTGCTGAAAGGAAAAATGTAATAAATTGTGAAATGTACACAGATGTTACAACATAAATAAAAATTAGAATTCAAGAATCATTTCAATAGAATCCTGAAAGTGGGTAAGAAACTACACTAAAATTTCTAGTATAAATTATTGTTTCACAAGATCACTAATTCTTACCTCCCGTACAAACTGATACAAAAATTTAAATAAAATAACCAAACAGTTTGCTTTTGTTTAAAATATGTTTATTAGCAAGGTAAGAAATTCACAATACTTAGTATTCTAATTTTGGTTATTTTTTATAATCATGCATTTTGTCTTAATTTGAAGCTGAAGCCTTCAAAAGAACTTTAGTCTCAATGTTATAGTTACTATGTAACTAATTTTATAAATAGTTACTGCCATGTTTCCCCGAAAATAAGACTGGGTCTTATATTAACTTTTGCTCCAAAAGATGCATTAGGGCGTATTTTCAGAGGATATCTTATTTTTTTTATATACAACAATCTACATTTGTTCAAATACAGTCATGTCATCTTCTTCTGGAACATTGTCATAACATACTTAAA
Source organism: Rhinolophus sinicus (assembly GCF_057876585.1). NCBI lineage: Eukaryota > Metazoa > Chordata > Mammalia > Chiroptera > Rhinolophidae > Rhinolophus > Rhinolophus sinicus. The sequence continues at coordinate 44,069,059 of NC_142501.1, read as the reverse complement.
TGTGTCTGTCTGGCTGACGATCTTACCTGGGGCTTATTTTCGGGGTAGGTCTTATTTTCGGGGAAACATGGTATGTAACTATTATAACTGCATTACTAAAGTGAAAAAGATACCTCTTTATTGAATATTCGAGAAAGTTTGTTATTAAAGCCATTAGAAGTCTTGCTATCTCTATTAACTGTAATGACATAAAGGATCTTTATATTTATCATCTGGCTTATGGCAGAAACACAGCGAGAACACTTCCATAGCATGCATATTTTTAACTCTTTTTTTATTAGTTTCAGATATACAAAACTATGTAATATTTAGACATTTCACCCCTCACAAAGTGATAACCCCTCTCCCCCAATCTATTGCCCCTCTGACATATCATGCATATTTTAACGAACTCGTACAGAACCAAACAAACTGTCAGTTTCTGAAGCCTGGAAAATCCATTTATTACGTGTAAGAAGTAGAAAGACTTAATTTATTAAAGAGCTGTTCAGTTTTTATCATATCTAGATACCTAATCCATTTAAATAAGCTACATTGTTACTCTATTTATGATAGGGTACTTGTATCGTACTATGAATGAACAAAATAGGTACTTTGAAGACTGCAACAGAAACATAAGTTGCCACAAATTCATTACAGTGTAAAATATTGACTTAAAAAATGTTGATAACTTTATCAGTTGTCCCTTTATAATTGTCTTATTTTAAAACTTTTCCATGTGTTGATTTCTTTATTCCATTAGATCATTTTGCTCCATGATATGTTCCAGGGCCCTCTGATGAAAACTAAGATGAAGTTGCTATTTATTTACTATACAATGTTAAAAACTGTTTGGAATAAAATAAATTATAATTCCTATAGGTAACTGATTATTCCAAGGTCTTGTTGTATGGGTAATAACACAGATAATATTGGTGCCTTAAGGAGTTTCATTAGGATGGAGGTGAAAATCATCACATAAGAAGTATTTGTATCTATCTAATATACATGTTTTACTTATTTATTCCATTATCTTTCTCTCCAAAGGAATTTGGTTTCTTTGTTACTATGTATTATTATTGATGTGCACAAAATTTTCAACTATGTACACTTTTCATAAAATACACAACTACAAGTTACCTTTAAATTATCTTGCTTATAGGGATTTGTTCTCTTAAGTTCTTGTAGTTTTAGTGCCTATTTTCTGAATCTATTAGTATAAATGTCTATTTTTAATGCATTGCTTTTTTAAATAGTTCTATACTGAGTATTTTTATTTTAGTGGTTATTTAAAAATAAACTCTGATGTTCCATCTTGAAAATACACATGTGCCTTATTTAGTTCTGCATCTAACTAGAATATATCTCTAATATCTTATGCTATGAGTATAAAGCAAGGACCCTATTCATGAATATCTGCATACCCACCACAGAGGGATCTTGGGATAAGGGTAACTTTTCCAAAGTTAAACATCTCTTACAAATGATATCATAATACAGTAGTATGATGGATACTGTTATCCATTCCCTTAAAAAGGTAATTCTATATTGTTTTGAGTAGCTATTATGGATATCAATCATTGTTTTCAGGCATATTGTATTTGTGCTGGACATAGGCAAGGAAGGCAGAAAATGTACTGATCACATTTGAATGATCCAACTATTCCCTATATGAATCCTAAATAGCCGTGTATAGAAAAGAAATAGTAATTGTCATTGAAGTTTCCCATATGGAAAATATACATAAACTTCTTTTGATGCATTTAATATAACATTTAAATGTGATGTCTAGATTAGAATATTTAAAACATTGTCAAATTATTTCCCTGAATTCTAGTCTTAAAAACAGTATTCTTACTGTAGTCCATCTCATAAACAATCTCTTATTCTTTTAAAAGCATAACAATAAACAATGTTTTTATTTTTTTATTTTCAGAAACCACTTTTACCTCTTGGTCACATACCATAATAAGATATACTAGATGTTACAAGTTACAATCAGGTTCCAAGGTAAACTGTGGTCTTCTGAATTTTATCTACTTCCATAAATATAGATGTAGATATAGATATATAGATAATATAGATATAGGTAATATATAGAGACAGAGATAGGTAGAGATATAGATGAGAGAAAGAGAGAGAGAAAATTTCCCAATTATTCTAGTAGCAATTTAGTGTATCTAAGGACAAATGTTAATACCTTTCCATTTTGCATTTAATATATGACTATTAGAGCCATATCACTGAAATAATTAAGAAAAAATTTAGGTGCAGTTTGATCCAGCCAGGAAAATAGACATTTATATATTTCTACTACAGGATTTCAATATAGAAAATTGGTTACTTAAGTTTGGGAGCGTTGAAAGAACAAAACGGAGATGCTAAGATAACTCAGAGATAATAACTGTAGAAATTGGCTACCACCCCAAAACTGGTGGAATAAAAGATTGGGGTTCTCAGAAATTAGGAGCTTGGAGGTGAGGTTTTGTGTAATAGGTGCTCATGTTTTTTTAAGGAGAGAGCTGTCTTCGGTCCTACTACATAGGTAGTACCTTGACAGCGTGAAGGAGTATTCTCTGACTTGTGAGGAAGGGGTAGTGGCATCAACAAGTTTATGCTGGTGTCCTTGAGGGGACAAAATGAGAATGGTTCTGGAATCGCACAAAAGAGGCTGAAAACTGGAGCCAACTGCCCCTCCTGGGTGAATGCTGCTGCTCCTTTGATGATGAAGGAAGATCAAAAACAGGAGGAAAGACATTCTCTGGGACTGCTATCTGGTAGTATTATATAATTATTCTTAATCTTAGCCGCTCATTAGAATCACTTAATTTAAAAAACCCAGATACCCAGTCCTCACTTGTAGACAATGAAATCTGAATTTGTGGACGTGGAAATTAGGCACTAATATTCTTTAAAGTTCCCCACATGTATTCTAGTGTGCAGCCAAGGTTGAGAACCACTGCCCTCATGCCTCTTATTGTCAGAGGCCCTCTAGCAAATGAAGTAATATAGTTTGCAGTTCCTGCTCCAGAACCGTTGTCACGCAGCAGCCTACCCATCTGTGCCCTCGTACCTGCCCCAAAAGAAAGGACAGTCCATGACACTGATCCCTTTCATGGACTTTGCTTCACCTTTGTTTCCCTGTTTGACCCCAAGGGATGGCTGGTTAGTCAATGATGGGTAAGATTCCTCAAGGAAGGAAAATCTAAGCCAGGCACAGTCACATGGGGGCCATCTGGAAAACTCATGGGGTTGACAGAGGTGGGCACAGACCCGATCTTTCCCCGGCTAAGGAGAGCTTCTGCCTCTGTGGCTACATTCCTTCCCACATCCTGCTTGGGAAGAGATTCAATGATGTGATAATATCAGCTCTCTATCTATTCATATGCATAAAGTTTTGTCCCTTGGGGAGGTACATACATCCTGAGACTTACCGTGCCGGCTGCTTGCAGGTAAGGGTGATTTATTTGAATCAGTTTCCTAGTATAATGTGTGAGATTCACAGACCTTGAGATTAACAAGCTTTACTTCCTTTACTTCCCCATTTGTTAATCAATAAAAGCTATGTGTTGGCCCGATCTGGGGCTCAGTCCTTGAGGCTGGAGTCCCTTGGCCCCACTTGCACGCTATTCTTGGCTACTATATTTCTTAACCCTGCACCACCCTTCTCGCTTCCACAACTCTTGTTGCGCTGGACGCGACACAAAACCATAGAAAAGAGTATAAAAAGGTGGATGTGGAGTAGAGAGATAATAGTTAACTAATCAGCAAAAATGTGAACATTTCTTGGCAATTAAGGCCAAAAAATTTGCAGAAATGGTATACAAGAAATTATTTATAATGTGTTTAACATATTGTACAGTATCTGTCAGAATGACTCAATTTAAAACTCATCTGGTCCAGACTATATGATTTGTAAATTCATTTATTACATAATGAGTCAAACTTCTATAATATAGTTAATAAATATGTTCAAATTATAGAAGAGTAGGAAAAAGTCTTTAAGATATAATAAATGTGATTGTACTACCTTGATTATCTTAATTCCCATCACATATTTCTGAAATCAAACAAGCTTTCATACAAATGAACCATTTTAAATCTAAAATATTAGCCCCTTTCATAATGAAAGAGAATGTAGATCACTTAAAAAATTTTAAATGACGTTATTGCTTCCCAATAGATTTGTGTACTGAATAAAGAACCTGACCCACATCACAAGTCCTTGGACATAAATTACCATGCTGCCTTTAGTGAGATATGCTCGAAATTCTACACACACTGAATTAGAGACAGTCAAAAAGATATAAGTACACACACATGATTTGATTTGACTTCCTTAGCTGAATGTATTAATAAATCTTAAACGGTAATGTATTATTCTGAACTGAGGCTGATCTGCTAAGAATCTAGATAACCAGAGACTCAGTAAGATAGTTGGAGTTGGAACTTGCAAACCTCTTAACTTAATATCAGATTATTTGATCTCATTGACTTGGATGTATAAGCCATAGAAGCTGATGCTATTAAACATAAAATGTTATTTGTAGCTTTCATTGCTTGGAGCCTCTGTGTATACACTGAAAGAAAAGTCCCTCTGATAGTTGAACTGCATCTGTAGTCTTTCTGGTGTAAAGCATCTACTACTCAAGATGATTCACCAGGAATTATCTGCATCACTGGAAATTAAAATGAATGAACAAATTGGCATTCTACATTACACATGAAAAGTCTCATAATTTTGGTTAAGGTGAATGATTTGGTCATCCAACATCAAGACTCTAGATTGAAAGCCCATCATATCTTTCCCTAAAGATTCCTGAACCCGCTGCCTGCCTCTGTATTCTAACACCTTTACTTATAAAATGAATTGTTTTAAACTTTGATTAACACTTTTTAAGGCTATCTGTCTGGTATCCTCACATATCATTTTCTTATCTCCTTATTCGGTTATAAATGACCAAAAGTCAGATCTCTCTTGTAAAAATTTGTAACATAGATGGGATTACAGAACAAGGGGTCTCAAAGATTTCAAACATCCAAACCCGTCTCCTCCACATTCTCATTTTATGAAGGAAGTTCTGATGTCATGTGTTGTGGTAGATCTTGAATGCAGGTCTTTAATTCTACTGATCACTTACCAAAGTGAATGCATCTCCCACCAGGTGATCAATATATCGTTGTTGAGGAAATGAGTGAAGACATGAATAAAGATATTAAAGAAATAATGGATGAGTAAATTATAACATCTTAAATTCACACAAATATAGAAGTTCAGTTCTCATAGAGACAAGATTTGTTGAACGAGCTCCTGAATGTCATCACTCATGACCCTGTCAGCAATTCCTATTTAATCAAATGTCACCTTTAAAATACATAACACAGATTACTCAATCTGAATACCAAAGCGATCTTGCCAGTTTCAGATAAGGCAATAAATCTTGAGGTTGATACAACATAATTATACTTTGGACTTCAGTAATCTTGGACTTTGCCTGCCTCCTTGTTAGCCTGAGAAAATCTACTGCATGTGTCAAGAACACAAGAAATCATGTTGTTTCCACTTAAAAGATATCATACACTTATTCTTTGATGTATCATTAAAATAATGACAATACTAATGTTTGAGGGTCCAAGATGATGGATTAGGTGAATGCTATGCCCGCTGCATCCCAGGATCACCAAAATTACAAATAAATTATAGAACAATCAACATCAAGAATCATCTGAAGACTAGCTGAACACATCCCCTATAACTAAGGCTATAGAGAAAAGACCAGTAGAAGCAGGGGAGACACAAAACAGGCTGACCTCTAACCTACAGACAGTGGTGGGACACCAGGAGGGACACCTCAATGGCAGAGGTCTCTCTCTCTGGAAGAGGAAGGGGTCACAGACCCATACCAGGCTCCCCAGCACAGGGGTCTTGTGCCAGGAAGAAGAATTTGCACAACACCTGGCAGTAAAAATCAGTGAAGACTCTGTCTGCCCATCCCAGTGAGATGGAGGGCAGCTGGAAACCCAAACACCCTCTGAAACGGCCAGCACACAGCTTCATTTGCTTCCAAACATTCACCTGGTCTCCAGTGGATGGGCAGTAACTCAAGAGGTACCAGAGATATACAGGGAAAGATAGAGTTGTGAGGCTTCAGAGCGAGGGCTAGAAAGAGAGCAGCCATTATCTTTGTGTGGAGCCTGCCTCACATATAGCCTACAGGAGGGCACCATCTTTTCTATGTTGAACCCTCCCCCAAAGGGCCAAACCTGAGACCACATCGGTCTAGTAAAATCCATGCATGTGCACCACCTGGATGACACCCTGGGTCCCTGCCTGCCCAGCACAGCGAGTACTGTATCATCCAGGTCACTCTTGGCTACTGAGCGGCCAACAGCACCCTACAAGCTGTGGAAGCTATTTACAGTAGCAGACTGCCGACAGCAGCTTGGGGAACTTTTGGGGATGGCCAGGCAGTGAGATGAGTCACAACTTCTGCCATAGCCTCTCTTGGGAAGCTGTCAGGAACCTGCAGGCCTGGAGTGAGTAGGGACTGGCTGCAGTGTTCCCAGGGTGTTTTTGTGAAGTGGTCATGGGTCAGCACTGTTGTAAGAACTGAAATTGCATTAATTTTGTAAAAACCACCACCCACACCACCCTATAGCTCCCTGGAACCTCACCCTGCCCAGCTAGTTCTGCATCACCAAAGTCACTCTCAACACCAGGTCAACCAATCTGGCCCACACACCTAAAATAGACCCTTTCAACAGCTCAGGCTTATGTGCAGCCAACAGGTAGCAATAGGCCTAAAGGTCCCTGGGCCTTTTGCAAATATGCCCCAAGCCCAATACTGGTGGGAACCAGCATTGGTTCAAAGTGAGGCCACTCTCACACACCTCAAGGTCCAGTATAAGCAGCAGCCAACCACATGAGCTTTCTGCCTCATATCAGGTAACCACAGGCCAGTCACAAGAGAGGCTGAAATTGGCCTGCATGGGAGCACTTCCCAAAAGACACCAGAAACAGCACACCCTGAGGCCAGCTTCAGAGCACTATCTGATTAGCCACACAAGCAACACACCCAGAGGGTGGACTTTACAGGCACAAGAGCCCACAAGGGCAAACCCCACTCAAAGGGGTCAGCCCCCACACAGCAGCTCATACACTGTGGGCCAAGCCAACCCTCACAGTCAATCAGCCTGGAAGTCAATCCCGCCACTGATGCACTGAAAGAAATCTAGGCTCAACTATTAACAGGAGAATACACATAAGGGACACTCCTAGAACAGATGCACAGGAGATCAGGGAGAATGCACCATTGGGCTATGCAGGACACATACTACATAAGGCCACTCAGCAAAGACTGAGAGGCATAGGAGATCTACCTAATACATAGAAGCAAACACAGAGTGACAGCCAGAATGGGGAAAGAAAGAAACATGTCCCAAATAAAACAATAGGAGAAACCTCTGTCTCTGGTAGGTTGTTTGTCTCCATTTTGTTTAGCTCTATTTCCAGAGTTTAAAACACTGATTATAAGAATGCTTAAGGAACTTAGTGAGCATTTCAACAAAGAGATAGTAAACATAAAGGAGGACATAGACACCATAAAAAAGAACCAGTCAGAAATAAATAAAATAACAGAAATGAAGACTATATTGGAAGGAATCAATAGCAGATTAGATGAATCAGTGATTTGACAGACAAGGTAGTAAAAAATATCCAATAAGAACAGCAAAAAGGAAAAAAGAATAAAAAAAAACAAAGATAGTTTAAGGAACCTTTGGGACAACATCAAATACAACAACATTCGCATCATAGGAGTACCAGAAGGAGAAGAGAGGGAGCAAGGGATTAAGAACCTATTTGAAGAAATAATGACTGAAAATGTCCCTAAACTGGCAACGGATATAGACATATAAGTCCAGGAAGCTCAGAGAGTCCCAATCAAGATGAACCCAAACAGGCCCACACCAAGACACATCACAATTAAAATGGCAAAGGTTAAAGACAAAGAGAGAATCCTAAAAGCAGCAGGAGAAAGACAACTAGTTACTCACAAGTCACATCATTCAAAATTGAATCAAAAAAAAAAACCATACTAAGGAATAAATTTAACTAAGGAAGTGAAAGACCTGTACTCAAAAAATTGTAAGACATTGAAGAGACAAATTGAAGAAGATACAAATAAATGAAAACATATACCATGCCTGTGAATAGGAAAAATGAATATAGTTAAAATGTTCATATGACCCAAAGCAATGTAGTGATTCAGTGCAATTCCTATCAAAATACTAATGGCATTTTGCACAGAGCTAGAACAAATAATCCTAAAATTTCTACAGAACCATAAAAGACCATGTATAGACACAACAATCCTGAGAAAGAATAAAGCTGAAGATATCATTCTACTGATATCAAACTATATTACATGTTATAGTAATCAAAACAGCATGGTATTGGCATAAAAACAGACACATAAATCAAGGGAACAGAATAGACAGTCCAGAAATAAATGCATGCCTTACAGGTAGGTATGGAGAAAAAGGCATTTGCCAGATACACAGCTGAATTCCAGTTACTGGGGATGTGTTAATTTGCTCAGGCAAATTAACCACATCTGGTATAACAGCTGCAATTGGAGTCACTACATGGTTAAGTTTACAATAATCAATTGTCATTCTCCAAGATTCACCTGTCTTTTGCACAGGCCAAATAAAAGAGTTGAATGGGGAAGTGGTAGGAATCACCACTCCTACATCTTTCAAGTCCTTGATGGTGGCATTAATATCTGTAATCCTTTCGGGGATGAAGCATTGCTTTATATGTATCATTTTCCTGGGTAGAGACAGTTCTAATGGCTTCCACTTGGCCTTTCCCACCATAATGGCCTGCACTGTATAGGTCAGGAAATCAATCTGTGGGATTTCTGCCAACTTCTAAGTACATCTATTCTAATTATGCATTCTGGAACTGGGGAAATAACCACAAAATAGATTCAGGGACCTACTGTCCCCACTGTGAGATAAACCTGAGCTAAAACTCCATTGATCACCTGACCTCCATAAGCCCCTACACTGACTGGAGGGTAACAAAGTCACTTTGGGTCTTCCAGAATCAGTGTCAGTTTAGAGCCAGTGTCCAGTAGTTGTTGAAAGGTTTGATTTCCTCTTCCCCAAAGTACAGTTACCCTGATAAAAGGCCATAGGTCACTGGGGAAGGCTGGGAGAATGATTAACAGTGTAAATCTTTGGTAGTATACCTGAGTATATATTCCTCAAGGGAACCTGGCCTTGCCTTTATTAAAGGGTTTTGGGGTATGTAAACTCGCTCAAGTCAGGGAATTAAATCAAGGCCTACGACTCTCTGTTTTTATGATTTGAGTTAGACTTTTGTTCACTTGACCTAGTAGTTTTCTGCTTACACAGATCCAGTAAGAATTTTAAGCTTACCATCTATTTCACTTCTAGGAACACCATGATTAAATAGTCAATACCATAAGTCTATAAGATACAAGAGTCAGAAAAATTTGATTACTTCTTTGTCTCCGCTGTTCATTACAATAACCACACCCACCTTGTCTTTGGCCATTAGTTGGTCCTTGCCACCCCAGGATCCACTTACTCCCATTGGGGTTAGATTTTCCAGTTGAGTGGCTATGGTTCCCACTCTCAGTTCTGGCCTACAGAGAAGAGTGATCATGTTGCTCTTCAAGAATGCTGGAAATCCCTTCACAAATTTATTTCTCAAAGTTTTGGTGAACGGTATATGTTCTACGTGCAGACCATCCCAGTGTAGGTGAGTAGGTCAGACATAACAAATCCACTCTAACATTCCAATCTCCATAAACGTCTGCATCTTTTTCTCTACATTCAACCAAAGGAGGCCAGGCATTTTCACTTTGCTCACAGTGAGACATCTTTTGGTCCATGTTTTAGCGGACCAAACAAATAAATTGTTAGATCCCTTTCTAACTCCCCAAGATGCAACATTAAATGCAAAATCTCTGGTTCGGGAGCCCATATCATTAAATTAAGCCTGATGCCACTTTATGTTCTTTCCACCATTATCTCATACCCTTAGTACCCATTCACACACATGTTCCCTGGATTTGTCTGCATAAATCAGAAAACAAAAGTAGTTCTTTTGAAAGAAAGTGGACCTTCCTATGAATCACATTTTGTACCTCACCTTTAGGGGCCTGTTAGGACTTGAATCTAGATGAAGGTTTAGAAGCAAAGAGAGGTAGTAGAGATGAGCATTGAGAAGAATTAGCATAATCTTACATGAGAACTGCCTCAGGGGGGCCATTACTATTTCCTCAGGCTGTGCAAGATTAATCCTCTCAAATGGAGGTGGAAAGGCTAATTATCACTGTGGGTGGGGAAGATGCTATCAGTGGAAATGGAAAGACAACTTCCACTAGGGCTGGAAAGGCCACCTTAGCTGGGAATAAGGTGGCCAATTCCAGTGGGGTCGGGAAGGCTATTTTTACTGGTAAAAAAGACTCATCTGAATTTAGGGGATCAATGTCCTGAGCTTTGTCAAGGTCTTCTCACACATCCTCATCCCAACTTACAGGATCCCAATCTTTTCCAATCAATCAATGTAGACACCCCGTGACGCTAAAAGTTCAACTTGCATTGTAATTAGCCCAGTTGCAGAACGAGGTTCTGCATTTGATTTTCAGCAATTTTAGTCCTGTGGCTACATCTTCAGATTACTCAAATTTGAAGCATTCCCCTTAGAGGGATCAGGTGCAATTCATTCATTCATACATTTAACAAGTTTTTTTTTTATGTGTGTGAGTTTTTACCATGTACCAGGCCCTATTCTAGGTGGCGGTAATAGAGAAGTCAACTAAAAAATGTACTCGCCTTTGTGATACTAATATTATAATGAAGGGACCGAGATGTTAAGCAACAAATATATTTATAAAATTATCACAGAGTCATAAATGTGGTGAAGAATGAAAATCAGAATACCAGGATCAAAGGTAATTGAAATTAAGGGGGAAGTAGGCTATTTAAGACAGGATGTTTAGATAATACCTCTTTCACGAAGGTGCATTGGAATGGAATTATAAGGAGAACACCATGTGAAGATAAGGAGCAGTATACAGTGCCAGGCAAGAAGGCAGGGGCTCAGAACCACATTCCTTGTCTTTATTTGGGACCAGGAGCACAAAGAATGGTAATCTATGGCAGAGAGGAGTGAAAAAGGCAGTTCACCACAAAGCAAAAACAGCACAGTACAATACATTCTATTTTGGAAAGCCTAACAGGTTAAGGGAGGTAGTACATCTTTCCCTAAGGAGCACAAGATCTGAGCTAACAGGCTGGAGAACTTTGTGAGTTCTCTCTGTAAGAAGACAGAAAGACAAAGGCAGAGCAATTAGAGCAGAGGCCACCAGAAGCAAGATGACAAATCTAAAGAAAATGTACATTTCCTTACATAGTTTGGAAAAGGTGTATCTCTTCTACATGGCCATATTTCCCTGAGGATAGGATCTTTCCTGTTTATTTCTGATGTGGTCATCTGCTTTCTCCTTCTGTTGTCCCCCCAAAACAGGACCTATGAATGATTATGGAGAAAAACTGCTTATTAATATCTACACAAGATATTCATGAAGTGGGAGACATTTAGGTAAAGGCTACGGAATGGCACTCAGAGGTTATTTGAAAGACAGATATACCCCGGAGAGAGGAACTGTAGGGGCCATGATGGCCATACCAACACAGTGCGTATCAGAGGCAATTTTAAATACCTGAAGATTTTTTTTGAACCACTCGAGATGATCACAGTAGCTCCAGAAACCTTTGCGCGAAGTATAACCTTTGTGTAAGTTTCACTTTTAACTAAGATTTGTATATTTTCCAGACTCATCAATGAGGAAGGAAAGAGCAATCATACAACTGGTAAGAGCTAGGATATACAGCACACCAGGCTCGAAATTGGTGGTAGCAAAAATAATTAACAGATAATGTCAATGCACTGAAGTGTTGTCACAAGATAATGGTCTCCTGCTGCTACATAAATGTTGAAGCAAAGCACGTTTTTCAAAAACAAACATCAAAATTGAGACAGGAATTTTTATCACATAAAATAATAACCTTTAAACAACATTCTACTGCAATAATTTATTTGATACATTATATGTTGCCCTAAAAAATGCTAGAAAAAGTAATTATTTTATAATACGAATGTTATAATTGTGTCCTAACAATTATTTGTTGTTATATTCAATGTTATAGTTATTCAACTTGATCATAATCTGGCTTTTGTTTTTAACAATTTAAAAATATTTATTTGAGTGCATGTAATCTAATGGCAGACCATGCCCTTTATTATCAATAAGCATGTCTCATTGACAATGTTTTTAAATTCATTGTTATATATTTATCTAATACTTTCAATTGAACATTATAGTTTAATATGTCTATTTTAAAAAAAGAACTAACTTATACTTTTTTCCTAAGGAACATATCTTTTCAACTCCCAAATGATTAGAGGTAATATCACAAACCCGATGACAACTAAATAATTGCATAATGATTATTGCATGCCACTTGAATTAATACTGGAGGCTATTATCAAAGTTAGAGACCTTTGTGTATTATAACAGAGAACTTTGTGTATTATAACATTTCACCTGAACTTAAAAATAATAAACTTGGAAATAACTTTGTGCCAGTTATCAATTTACTGTTTCTCAGCTGAAGACCCTCTTTTATTTTTTGCAATAATGGACATAATAATGTAAACCTTTCTCCTTTGCCAGTTGGCACGATGTTAAGTGTTCTTAGTGTAGAGTGCTGGAGGGACCCAGCAGGAGGAAGGCTGTTTTCGTCTTGCTTTCAGGGAGCTCCTCTTAGTAAACTCTTGCAATGTGCTGCAGTCAGCAGCATTTCTCCTTGGATAGCTTCCCCAGAAGGCAACTTCCCAGTTCATCACCTTTGCAGGAGCATTACCAGTCAGTTCCACAGCACAGGGCCTCAGCGGACATTCCCCCCATCCTATGGGCCACTGCCACACCCTCTCTAATAAAGTCTGAGTCTCAGCTTTGGGAGGCAGGTTCTTGCATATTTGTTCGTTTCTTGGGTGTTCTGTGTCAGCCAAAAAGGTAGGTGCTCCCTCTTATATCTGTTGTTCTTGTATTCTGTAGAGTTCTCTTTTCCCATCAGTAGGTAATCAATTATAATTAATAAATCTTTATATTAAACATTCACTGTTAAATTACCCTGTGGTTTCTATCTCGAATAAACCCTGACTAGTACAACTTTCAGTTTCATCCCTGGGTTTTGTTTTTTGTTTTTTTAAAGTTCAGAATATAGTGAATTATTCACTTATTTTCTTACGGAGGTGATATTTATTTAATATAAAATTAACCACTTAAAAGTGTATAATTCAGTTCATTTAATACATTCACAATGTTGTTCAACCACTACCTATCTCTATCTAGTTCCAAGACACCTTCATCTCACTAAGTGGTCACTCTCCATTTCCCCTTTGCCTCAGCCCTTGAAAATCACCAATCTGCATTCTGTCTTTATAGGTCTACATAATCTAACATTTCATCTACATTTCATCTAAGTGGAAACATATGATGTAACCTTTTGTGTCTGGCTTCAGTCATATAATAAATGTTTTCAAGCTTCACTCATATCATAGCATGTATCAGTACTTAATTTCTTTTCTTTTTTTTTTAACTTATCACCAACTGATGCATCGGATAAGCCTGGGTGTTTATTACCTGTCTCCCCACAACTGAAATGAGAATGCCCCATGAGGGTAGGGACTCTGTTTTATTCACTGCTGCCTCCCTAGGATATCAAACAATGTCTGGTCATAGCAGTCCTTAAGTCGGGATTTGTCCATAGATTGACGAAATGAATAAAGAAATCAATTCTGACAGCTGCTTTAATTACCCAATGCTTTTGATTCAGAGCTTTACAAAAGCAGGAAAATTTAGTGTGAATATTCATGTGTCCATAGATTTGGTGCTGGATATGCTTGTTTTATTCTCTCCACTAAAGGACTGCTATTAAAATACAACTATGCCTTGTTTAACCAGAGGTATCCATGAGCAACAAGAATTAAATTATGAGTCACCATCAGATGACATACTAAAACAGATTATCCCACCACAAATAGTTTTTCTGTTTTTATAATTATAAAATATAGTAAAAAACACAAGCTAGATTTATTAAATTTTAAAACTAAGGTATGTACTGTTATGAAACAGTTTTCCAAGACATATTTTTGTGAAAAACAACAACAACAACAAGATGAAGAATAGTGTTCACGATGTGCTTTTATCCTAGTGGAAAATAATATGATGGTTATTGACAGCTTACTATGTGCCAGGCACTGTATTATATATGCTAGATGAATTATCTCATTTAATTATTTCAACAACACCATGTCCTAAGTACTATACCTCCAATTTTTTTCCAATTATATATCTTGTTTTTGTTTGTTTTTCTTTTTCTTCTTTTTTTTATTGACCCCCTTTATCATTTCTCCACCACCCTGCCTCTGGTAACCACCAATCTGTTCTCTGTATCTATGAGCACATATTTTGTTTGTTTTTTTTAGATTCCACATATAAGAGAGATTATATGGTATATGCATTTCTCTGACTTATTTTACATAGCATAATTCCCTCAAGGTCAATCCATGTTGTCACAAATGGCAAGATTTCATTCCTTTTATGGTTGAATAATATTATATATATATATAATTTTATTATATATAAATTTTATTATATATTTAAATAAAATATTATTTTATTTAAATTAAATATAATATTATTATAAAATATTATTTATCTATTTCTCCATCAAAGGGCACTTTGGTTGTTTCCATATCTTTACTTTTGTAAATAGTGCTGCAATAAATATGGAGTACATATATCTTTTCTTTTAAGTTAAATCGTATTTGTTTTTATTTATATATAGCTATCCATGAATTATAAAGAAGAAGGATATTAGAATGTAACTTGGATAGATGTATGCATGCTATGATTAAGAATAAAATAATCTTCCTATATATTACGGTTAGTGAGAACGTTAACAGTACAACAGGGTATTATGATTATTTAAAAATATGTGAACTATTTAATTTGTGGTTTAGAAATAACTGTACATAGTGTTATAAGTTGAAAATAATTCAGAAGAATAACTAATACCAAATATACACCTGTGTATACAAATTCAAAAACGGCTGCATTCAGTAAAGTCAATCAGTTGTATTAAAAATGACACCAATCCAAAATGTAAAAAGGGACATTTTAAGATTTGCTTGCTGCATTAAATCGATAGTTTAATACACAAAATTTCCTTTTAACTATCGTTTAGACAGAAGCATGCAAATAGTCTTAGGATCTACTTAGAGTCTTCCCCAAATCCACTATGGCTACCAATCCCCTTTTCAGGAGCTACGCGGGGATTTGGGTAGCAGCCTCCTTCTCTTTATCAGGTCGGTTTGCACCAATTTCTGCAAGTGTTCAGCTGAATCATGCCCATTCATCATTTTAGGGGACAGCATTCTGCTCTCCCTCATCGTATATAACAATCTTTCCTTCAGAATCACCCATAGCAATCTCTTTTCCAGAATGGTTCCATCTTATGCAAATAAGGGCAGGATTGCCCTCCACGGAAATTCTGGTAGTTGGTACCGCTGTGTCATTATTGAGATTCCACAAATCTAGCCTCCCCATGCCATCCACACAGGCAAACCGGGCTAGGTGGGTGAGTGACCATATAACATCATAAACATAGTATGAATTCTCTTCAAAGAAGTATAAAGGCTTGCTATTCTTAGCTGTCCCAAGTTTTACAGTCCAGTCAAATGATGCAGTGACAAAAAGATGGGAGAAGTCTACTGCTCCAACAGCTGCATGACAATGGATGCCAGTGATTGGTCCTTGATGACCCTCAAACATCTCACCGACTCCAGCTTTGCTGCCTTGGCAGAATGCTGTGTACACAGAACCTTCTTCACTCCCAACAACAAAGTTTTTGACATCTCCAACAGGGAAGGACATAGATGTCACAGCTACTGCCTTTGTTTATGAATCAATCCCATGCTATCCTGTGGATGGGAAAGCATGTATAGATTCCATGAACAATTTTTTTATCAGTACAGATGCTAATCAAATTGTGCGCATTTTGTGTTCCAACAACATTTACACAATATACAGGATGTGTGAGCACAGCAACTGACAGTGGAGTTCTTCTCACTGTGGTTCTTTCAGTGCTACGCTCATCCTAGGGCACCATTTAGCCTGAATCTGTACCACAACAAAAAAAAAAACAGATTTGGATGCAATTTTGCAAACGTAGCAATCATCACAGCTGACATGCAGCGAAACACATACACTGGGGCAGTTTTTTTGTATTTCATATTCCATATAAGGGCCACATCATCAGGCTCATAGGGAGCATCTTCACTGTTAGTATAGGAAGACACAAGTAACTCTGGATACTGAGATGACCAATTCAAACAACTAACAACCCAATGCTTTCACCAATATTCATCAAAAAATTGTTGGTTTAATGACAGTTTAGCACTGGCTTGAATATCTCATTTTTTGTCTTCCAAATCTCTTCCACTGTAGTCAAAGAAGATGTCAATCTGCTCAGAAAGAACTCTTTCTACAATTCTTGTAGAAAGGTCAAAGAAACTTAAAAAAATTTTTCTCGGAGTGCAAGACTATTGCTTTTCTTCTTCAGTCAGTTCATGAGGGGGCGCTTTACTATCATTGTCCTCATCTTTCTTTTTAAAGATTTCTCTTCTTCACTTTCAACAGGTGGTTTAGGAGTCACTAAATCTTCTCAGACTGGAGAGGACATCTTTGTGTTGACCATAACTGGAGTCTGAGTTTACTTTGTACGAGCTCTGACAATTTAGTTCATGAACTTGTTCCAAGGATGTTGCTAATCTTTATTAGAGGGATTAGTCATCATGAATTTGTACCAACTGGACAAACAGTTAACCAAGTTGACTATTTGCAAGTGCTAAACAGACTGCATGAAAAAGTTAGACAACCTGAAATTTCGCCAACAATTCATGGCTCTTGCATCATGACAATGCACCAGCTCACACAGTACTGTCTGTGAGGGAGTTTTTAGTCAGTAAACAAATAACTGTATTGGAACACCCTCCCTACTCATCTGATCTGGTCCATAATTACTTCTCTCTTTACTTGAAGATCAAGGAAGTATTGAAAGGAAGACATTTTTATGACATTCAGGACATCAAGGGTAATACAACAACAGCTCTGATAGCCATTCCAGAAAGAGTTCCAAAATCACTTTGAAAGGTGGACTAGGCACTGGCATTGGTGCATAGCTTCCCAAGGGGAGTACTTGGAAGGTGACCATACTGATATTCAGCAATGAGATACGTAGCACTTTTTCTAGGATGAGTTCGTGAACTTAATTTTTAGACCTCGTATGTCACGATTTCTCGAGGAGGAGGAAAGTCAACTTGTGTCATTTTAGCCATTCCAAGTTTAATATATCCTTGTCTGGATCCCACTGAACCATCTACAGAATCTTGGCTTCCAACTTCACTTGCAGTGCTCACAGATTTGGAGGATGGAGACCTAGTAGGAGGAGAGACAATGGGGGATTCTGGAATTAGTCCCATGCTTTAAAGCAATGCTTCAGTTTCTCTCTCTCTCTTTTTTTTCAAGATCCGATTCTTCTTGCACAGGAGAGCAACTGCTTCCTTCTTCTAATCAGTTTCCTTTTCTTTTTTTTTATCCCTTTCTTCTTCTATCTTCTTTTCCTATCTGACTTGGGCCAACTGCTGCTTCTTTTGTTCCAACTCTGCCTTTAATTCACTTTTGTCCAACATGTTTGTGACCTGTCAGGTGGTGGGATGGGAAAGAGTCCTCCTGCCTGCAAGTGCCAGGTAATGTCCTTTCCTTCACTCTCAATGCCAACTATCGCCACCACTAGCTCCATGACTTCCTGAAGCACCTATATTTTCTAGTTAGTGTTTTCATTTTCTTCAGATAAACACCCAGAAGTAGAATTGTTAGATTGGTAGTTCTATGCCTAATTTTTCAGGAACTTCCTTACTGTTTCCTCTAGTGGCAGCACCAGTAACACTCCCACCAACAGTGCACCAGGGCTCCCATTTTCTACATCCTTGCCAGCACATGTTTTTTTCTTTTTGACAACAGCCATTGTAACAGGTATGAGATGATACCTCATTGCAGTTTGGATTTGCATTACCCCAGTGATTAGTGATGTTAAGCATCTTTTCATGTACCCGATGGCCATCTGTAAGTCTTCTTTAGAAAAATGTCTGCTCGGATCTTCTGCCCGTTTTCTAATTGGTTGCTTCTTTGCTATTGAGTTGTACAAAGTTCTTTATATAATTTGGATATTAGTCCCTTATCAGATATATGATTTGCCAGTATTTTCTCACATTAAGTAGGTTGCCTCTTTATTTTGTTGATGGTTTCCTTTGTTATGCAGAAGCCTTTTAGTTTGATGTAGTCCCACTCATTTATTTTTGCTTTTGTTGTGATTGCTTTTGGTGTCACATTTAAAAATCATTGCCAAGACATACGTCAAGCAGCTTACCACCTAGGTTTTCTTCTAGGAGTTTTACGGTTTCAGGTTTTACATTCAAGTCTTTAAACCATTTTGAGTTAAATTTTGTGTAGGATGTAAGACAGTGGTACAGTTTCACTCCTTTGCGTGTATCTGTCTAGTTTTCCCAACACCATTAATTGAAGAGGCTAGTTTTTATTATAAATGAATGTCGAATTTTTTCAAATGTTTTTTCTGCATCTTGAGATGATCATATGATTTTTTTGCCCTACATTCTATTAATGTGGTGTGTCACACTGACTGAGTTGTAGATGTTGAACAATCCTTGTAACCCTGGAATAAATTCCAATTAATCATTTTAATGTAGTGTTAAATTTAGTTTGCTAATACTTTATTGAGGATTTTTGCAACTATGTTTATCAGGGATATTGGCCTGTAATTTTCTTGTGGTGTCCTTTCTTGTTTTGGTATCAGGACAATGCTGGCCTCATGAGTATGGGAGAGTTCTCTGCTCATCTATTTTTTTGAAGAATTTGAGAAAGAGTGATACTAATTTTTCTTTGACTGTTTGGTAGAACTCACTAGTGAAGCCATCTGATCTTGGACTTTTGTTTGTTGGGAGGTATTTAATTACTGATTCAATTTTTTTTTACTACTAATTGGTCTGTTCTGATTTTCTATTTCATCATGGTTCAGCCGTGGTAGTTTGCATGTTTCTAGGAATTCATGTATCTTTTAAATTGTTCAATTTGTTGGTATATAATTGTTCATAGGAGTTTCTTATGATCCTTCATATTTCCATGATGTCAGGTGAACATTCTTTCATTTCTGATTTTAGTTGAGTCCTCTCTCTAATTGTTTTATGCATTTATCTTTCAAATCATATGTGAAAACAGGAAGTGTTACAAACAAAACATACAATAATTCTGGCTTTATATTTATTTACATAGTTACCTTTACTGGAGTTCTTTACTTCTGTGTAAGCCTTCAAGTTACTGTCTATTATCTTTTCACTATACCATAAAGGACTCACTTTAATATTTCTCGTAGGACAAATATACAGCTTTTGTTTCTCTATGAATGTCTTAATTATTCTTTCATTTTTGAAGAACAGTTTCATCAGATACAAAATTTTGGGTTGATAACATTTTTCTTTCAGCACCCTAAACATGTCATCCCACTGTTTTCTGGCTTGTATAATTTCTAATGGGAAATCAGTTATTAATCTTACTGAGAATCACTTGTTAATCTTACTGAGAATCACTTGTAGGTAATGAATCATTTCTCTGTTGCTACTTTCAAGATTCTCTCTTTGTCTTTAGACAGTTTATTACAATGTGTCTCAATGTGAATCTCTTTGACTTTATTTTATTGGAGTTCAATGAACGTCTTGGATTTGTAGATTCATGTATTTCATCAAATTTGTCAGGTTTTTCAGCCATTATTTCTTCACATTTTCTTTCTTCCTTTTTAACTTGCTTTTCCTTTCTAGGGCTGCCATAATGCTATATTAATTGTAGTGGGCCAGCGGGCCAGCCGCCACAATTAATACAATTAATAGTTCCTAAAAAGTTCCTTAGGACCTCTTCACTTTATTTCACTTTTCTTTTTCTGCTACTCACAGTGGATAATATCAATTGTTCTATCTTTGAGTTTATAAGTTTTTTTTTTTCTGCCTACTCAAATATACAGTGTATCCCTATTAGTGAACCTTGCATTTTATCTATTATATTTTTTTCACCAAAACTTCTATTTGGTTCCTTTTTATAATTTCTATGCCCTTATTGATATTGTGTATTTCCTGAGACATCAGTCTCCTGATTTCATTTAGTTCTTTGTCAATGGTTTGCTCTTTGAGCAAATTTAAGACAGTTGATTTTAAGTTTTGTCTAGTAAGTCCAATGCCTGGGTCTTTTCAGTTATGGTATCTGTCCTTTATTTATTTTCTCCCCTCTGTGGATGGGCCAGACTTTTCTGAAGTATTTATTTATTTATTTATTTATTTATTTATTTATTTATTTATTATGCCTCATATTAAAAACTTGACATTTTGAATATTGCCATGTGGGAACTCAGGAAATCAGATTCTTCTTTCTCTCAATGTTTGCTATTTTAGCAAAATTGCTTTCCTTGTTTTATGTAGTCACTGAGTTCTCTGGTTCATTATCTCTGCATTCAGCCATTGACCTGACAGAAATTTCCTTAAATGCTGAAATTTAGCAGTCTTTTCCTTCATTAAGCACTTTCCTGATTGTTATTAGTTTTTCATTAGATTCTAGAGTTTTTCAGAAAAAGTTTATTCTGTCAGTTTTTGTCAGTTTAATAGTAATTGTTTCAGTGGAGTGAGTTCCCTACTCTGCCATTTTCTATGCTGTCATTCTTGAAGTGTATTTTTTAAATGTTTTATACAAAAAAAAGTGAGACAAACTATTAAGACAGAATTCGTGAATTACAAATGGAATTATATTATTTACCCTCATAAATTACTTATGGAACATATTTCCTAAAGAATCTAGATGATCAATAAGCTTTACTAAAACTTTAAGTACCATAAAATAATCAAATTATTTTCCACATATACCCTTTACACAACAAACATGTTTTCTGAAAATCTATGCAGAAGAATTTAAAAGTAGTAAAACTTCTTGAGCAGGTATCTTTTAAAGGGATCTTGTTCTAGCTATTATAGTACATTTCAATGAAATTCAAATATATGGTATTATATAAACATTCAAGAAAATTGTAATTATACAAAAATTGCAAGATAACTTTTAAAGGACTTACCATCTTTCAATATAACCATGTCTAGAAGTTTTCAACTGATTAGACTAATGTTGGATATATTAAAATTTTCAGGCTATCAGTGATTATAAATATCTAAATTCTCCTCTAAAGCATCATGCTGCTCCCTATAATATGTGAGAAACCCATCTGCGGAAGAGTGATGCTGCACTGCACAGACTAGCAAACCAGATAATTCTTTTTCCTTTATGTTTTATTTCAATTCAAATGAGAAATAAGCTCAAGAAGAGATCTTATTTTGTAATAAATTTTTCCAATCTTAATTCCATTTTTGTTTGTTGTGCTATTCAAATGTGAATTAGAAAATTGCACATATATAACAACCACAATTTTGTCCATTTACCAACATTCATGTTACAAAAAAAATAAGAGATATGTTGCCCATGTTTGAATTTTATTATCCACACAAAATGAAAAAAACAATGAAAAGTAATTATAAACACATTTAAAATGAGAACATTCAGAATGGGTGTTTTTTTTTTTTTTTTCAATTTGATGGCTCTGCACAATTGATTTCTGATGTTCTTCCAGAATTCAGATAATGGAAAATAAGCCATTTATATTTGTTCTCAAAGGGCTTTTTTTTTTCCCCTCCAAGGAAGCAAGCAAACAAATTAACTCAAGGAAACAATTTAGGCTAAGCCATTTGTAAACTAAATATACATGAATGTAAAAATCAATTTAAAAATAGACTCACCAAACCAGAACTAATATATGCCAGGGATTTACAAAGTCCTTAAGCAAAACAAGAAGCCAGAATTAAAGAACCTGTTCCTGTAAGCTTGAGAGGGTGGAGTTAAACAGGAAGTCCAAAATTAAAGTGGTGGCAAGAGTGAACCTAAAATATATGATTAGGAATACATGTGTGGAATGGCTTACAAAGGGGGAGCAGGATAGACAATCAATCAATTCAATTAACTGATACAAATTTTAAAGTCTCTTTTTTCTTACCTCTGTATTTTTACATCCTGGCCATGAATTGAAAGCTACTGTGGCACTTTGTAAAAATGCAGGTTTCTGGAATCGACCCTTGGATAATCTGATTCATAGGTCTGTGGTATGATCTACATGTTAGTATTTTAGAAAGCCCTGAAGATATTCTGGTGAATGTCCAAGGGTACATACCACTAATTCATATTTGGACGTTTAATGTTAATACACACAACTTTATATATCTGTACCCATTTTGTTAGGCAAAATTATAATCTCGATTTTCTTTTAGGACTCCACATGGTAATAGACGCATGAATTTAAATAATTTATTTCATGAGCTAGTTTAATTTTTATTTAATGATCAAATAAAAATCAAACTGGGACATTTTATAGCCCTATAGAATAGTAGAAGCAACTCTTCAGGCCCTAAAATTCAGGAACTACTCAATGTAAACTATGAAGTTTGCCTGCCCCAACCTCAGAGTCATTGCCTAGAAAGTCAAATAAAACTTGAAGTGCATATAATTCACTTCCTCCTATTTCTGATATGGAAGCAGAAATGTCTGCTATGTCCTTTCTCATGGCTTGCCCTGGCCTCTCAGTACAATGTCATTTCAAGCACCAGGACCTTTGCCCCTCCTAAAACAAATGAGGGTATAAATATGACAGAAAAAATGAGTTTTTACTCTATAAACAGATTGACGGTAGCCACTCTGGGGACAGAAGGGAAATCTTAATTATAGAAAGTATGAAAGAGCAGCAGGGCAATGGTGAAGTAAAAGTCATTCTCTGAGTAGATTGCGACAGTGACTCTTAAGCTTGCTCACCCAAGAAAACAGATTTCCAAAGAAAGGCTACAAGTATCTATCACTCTAGAAGACTGAACAAGTGTTCATGCAGTAGAAAGGTCACATGTTTTAAGAGTCTGAATAAACAGCATTTATATTCCAGCCCCAGTATTTCCTACGTGGGTAACTTTAGGCAAGCAGCATAACCTCTCTGTGCCTCTATTTCTAATTCTATAACCTGATGATAAATATATTGCAGCACTGTAGTGAGAATAAGAGGTTGTGTGGATGGGTGTGTGTGTGTGTGTGGGGGGGTGTGCATGCGTGTACACACACACACACACACACACACACACACGATATATCTGTTTTCCTGAACTGGCCAAATAGGCAAATGTGGTTATGGTAGGAATCACCACCCCTGAATTTTTCAAGTCCTCAATGGTGGCACTAAGTTCTGTGATTTCTCCAAAAATGGAATATTGCTTTTGCTTTACTATTTTCTTAGGTAGAAGCCGTTCTAGTGGCTTCCACTTGGCGCTTCTTACCATAATAGCCCTCACTCCACAGATCAGGAAAATACTATGGGGATTCTACAAGCTGCTGAGTACTTCTACCCCAATTATACATTCCAGAACTAGGGAAATTACCACAAGATAGGTTAAAGGACTTGCTGTGAGACAGACCTGAGTTACAATGCAGTTGATCACCTGATCTTCACAAGCCCCTGCTCTGACTGGTAGAACATGGTAACATTTTGCATCTCCTAGAAGTAATCAGTCCAGTAATCCTCTAAAAGTCTGATTATTTCCTTTTCCCCAATGCGTAGTCACCCCAGTGAAAGTCTATAGGTTCCTATGAGAAAGGCTGGGATAAAGTAACAGAAAAAATTGGGGGCAGTGTAGTGAGGTCCTTCCTCACTACAGAGTACCCAGCCAGCTCCCTTTTCCTTCAAGGAGTCTGGGTGGATAAATTCACTCAAATCTGGGAGAGCCATGACTGTTATGAGGATTCAAGTTAATTTCCGGTTCACTCAACATAGAACTCTTCCATTTATACGTATCAATTTAGAATTGAGTGCTGTTCATCTATGTCTTTTCTAGGTACATTGTGACCAACTAGCCAACACTACAGGCCTCTGGGAGTCGTCAGACTATTACGATGACTAATTTGACTCTGCCGTTTATTACAGTAACCATGTTCATCTTGTCTTTAGTGATTAAGTGCCATCACTTGGCCCCTGCTACCCCAGGATCCAATTATTTCCATTGTATTTAGGGATCCCAGTTCAACAGAAGCAGTTCCCACTCTAAATTCTGACCTACTAAGAATAACAAACAGGAGCTCTATAAGGACGCTGAAGCTCTTCTCACAATTGTTTTGTCACAGTCATGGTGAAAGGAGTGTTCTCCCACTTCCCTGGGAGGCTGAGCAGGTCTTACATGATAACCTGCCCTAATATTTTGATCTCCCTAAGATTTTGGATACTTTCCCTTTACAGTACAACAAGGCAGTTCTGGCATTTCAATCTCATTTAGTGTATGCCATATTTTGGTCCGTATTTCAACCAATTAAATAAATGAACTGTTAAAAGAGTCCTTTCTAACCCCTTAACCTAAAACACAAACTCCAGAACTCTGTTTTGTTGGCCCTTATCAATAAATTTGACCTGATCTAACTTTATGTTCCTTCTACCATTATCCCACACACTTAATAGACATTTCCACACATATTCCCCAGATTTCTACCCATCTAAATGGAAAACATCATGTAGTTCTTTTTGTGGGTCACACTTTGTACCTTACCTTTCAGGTATTAAGCATGCAAAAATAATTGCAGTTTTTGCAATTATTTTTAACCTTTTAAACCCCAATTATTTTTGCACCAACCTAATAGTTATAGGTCTAGAAACAAAGGCATGATGAGGTATGTCCTGAGAAGAATCAGTGATGTCTCACCAGGCAACTACATCATGAGAGGTCATTACAGATTATGCAGGCAAAGCACAGCAAATACCTTCAGACAAGGGTGGATGGGACGCTTCTACTAGAAAAGAAGACTCAGCAGAATTTAGACACTCGATGTACTGACCTTCATTGAGATCTTCCCATATGTCCCCATTCCAATTTCCAGGATTCTATTCCTTCCCAGTCAATTCCTTCACTTTAATAGAGAACAGCTGCAAAATTTGGAATTTTGCATTTGTGTTGTAATCCAACCAACGGTAATGAAATATGAGTTCACATGGAGATAGAATGGGTTTGGTTTTCAGAAATCTCAACTCCATGACTACAGGAATTAAATCTCAAGGCAGACACTGAAGTTTTCAGATCATTTATGCAGAACTGAGCTGGGAATTTGAAATCCTGAGCTCATCCGTTTTCTTTCTCACTTTCCCCAGTACAGTTAGGAACAATTATTCAATTTCATTATACTCCTTAGCTTGACTAAAATGTTCTAAGTTACCAAATGCAAGGTTACCCAGAACCTTGCCATTTGTAAGTATCTGATTTGCAGTATCCAATAGCAATGTTTTGTATTTTTCTATAGCCATGATCATGCCATAGATTACCAGTCTTCGCTTTACAAAACAAGGTGCTTTGAATTCATTGACAGTTTCTGAGATCTATCTGTAATCACACAATATTCAGGTGTATATTTCAGGGTAACAATTATTCTATGTACTCAGAATACTTGAGTTAAAAACAATTCAGAAGTATATTTTTTTATTTTAAATTCCTAGGAAATTCATTGTGTGCTTTCATTTGTTATTAACTCTGCTAAGAGTTATGCATGTGAATCCACGGAAGCATAGACTCCTTAATTATCAGACATTGATCTGGTGTTGTATTTTGAATACCAGGCTGGCACTTGTTCCAACTTAAAATAATCAGTGAGCTGAAAAATTTCTAAAGACACTTAAATCTAAAGTAGAATTTGTTTTCCTCAATAATGCCAATGGTAATGAAATATGAGCTCACATGGAGATAGAATTTTCATATAATATGTTCATGATGTT
Organism: Rhinolophus sinicus; assembly: GCF_057876585.1. NCBI lineage: Eukaryota > Metazoa > Chordata > Mammalia > Chiroptera > Rhinolophidae > Rhinolophus > Rhinolophus sinicus. Next base: position 44,042,971 of record NC_142501.1, on the reverse strand, counting down.
CCTTGCATCTAATTTAAGTGAGATTAGACTTATCTAAGATTTGTTTCGATGAAGGATAATGAAACGCAGTTCAAAACAAAGCATTTAAGAAAGACATGCATGGATGTTCTTATGATCACGATGGAGAGATAGATGTGAGGTCTATGAAAGTTTAAGGGAGATTGGAAGGCTGCCACCACTTATCGAATTCCTGTAAAATGTAAAGCACTAGGATATGAGCTTTACATACGTTATCTCATTTAATCTTCAGCCCATAAATAAAGTGTTACAATCCTCAGTTTACAGAAAATGACTGAGGTGTTGGAAAGGTTATTGCATAAGAATACTTATAGAGGAAGTAGCAGTAGGGATTTAAACCTACAATGTCTAGGGGGCCCAAACTCTTAATTACTAAACTATAATACCTTGTTACAAAAATTGTAATCTTATAAGAAGCCCCTTTGTAAACTTTAGATTGATTTCAAACATTATTACTATTATCATTACTATTATTATATACATAGGTTTTTACATTAAATAATACATGATTAGTGTTGAAAATTTGGATAATACATATACGAGGTCAGACAATTAAGTTCATGAACTCATCCTAGAAAAAGTGCCACATACCTCATTGCTGATATCACTACGGTCACCTTTGAAGTACTCCCCTTGGGAAGTTATGCATGGACACTAGCACCTAGTCCACACCGCAAAGCAATTTTGGAACTGTTTTTCTGGAATGGCCATCAGAGCTGTTGTAGTATTACCCTTGATGTCCTGAATGTCATCAAAATGTCTTCCTTTCAATATTTTTGTGATCTTCAAGTAAAGAAAGAAGTCATTGGGAGCCAGATCAGATGAATAGGGAGGGTGTTCCAATACAGTTATTTGTTTACTGGCTAAAAACTCCCTCATAGACAGTGCCGTGTGAGCTGGTACATTGTTGTGATGAAAGAGCCATGAATTGTTGGTGAAAAGTTCAGGTCATTTCAGTCTAACTTTTTTGAGCAACCTTTTCAGCACTTTCAAATAGTCAATTTGATTAACTGTTTGTCCAGTTGGCGCAAATTCTTGATGAATAATCCCTCTGATATCAAAAAAGGTTAGCAACATCATGGCAACAAGTTCACAAACTTAATTGTCAGATCTTTGCATATGGTTACAGGATGTAAATAAAGTACTGCATAGGGAGTATAGTCAAAAGTATTATAATAGCCATGTATGGTTTCGGATGAGTAGTGGACTTGGGTTTAATCACCTTGTGAGGTGTGTAAATGTCTGATCATTATCTTGTTTTGCACACCTGAAACTAATACAAAGTACATAACGAAAAATGAAATCACTTAAAAACATCAATTGTCCGTAAATGTAAAGTTTTATTTCTGCACTCTGAATTTTATTCCATTGATCTGTATGTCTAGCCTTATACCAGTACCTCTGTCTGAATTACTGTAGAGGTTTGTAGTAAGTTTAAAAATGGGAAGTGTGTGTCTTCCAACTTTCTTCTTCTTTTCCAAGATTATTTTGGTTATTCTGAGTGCCTTACACTTCCATATGAATTTTAGGATCATTCCATCAATTTCTGCAAAAAAAGCAGCTGGGGTTTTTATATGAATGGCATTGTATCTGCAGATTATTATTTTTTTATAATGAACTCGGGACACTTCATTAATTAAGGTCTTTAAATTCAGCAATGTTTTGTACTTTTCTAGTCTTGCACTTTCTTCATTAACTTTATTCTTAAGTATTTTACTCTTTTTTTGCTGTTAAAAATGAAACTGTTTACTTAATTTCTTTTTGGATTGTTCATTGCTAGTGTACAGTAATACAGATTTTAAATATTGGTCTTGTAAACTGCAATCTTGCTGAACTTGTATTTTAGCTGTAACTGTTTTGATATGGATTCCTTAGAATTTTCAAAATTATGTCCTCTGCAAAGATTATTTTACTTCTTCCTTTCCAATATGGGTATCTTTTGTTTCATTTTCTTGCCTAATTTCCCCAGCTAGAACTTCCAGTACAATGTTGAATAGAAATTGCAAGAGTGGGGATCCTTATCATTTCCTGTTCTCAAGAGGAAAGCTTTCAGTCTTTCACCATTATGTATGATGTTAGTGGGGTTTTTCATAGATGCCCCTTATCAGGATGAGGAAGTCCAGTTCTATTCCTACTTTGTGGAATGTTTTTATCATGAATTTTTTTTGTACGAATATCTATTTGTTCTTACAGTCAAGACTTAGCAGCCAGTATTCAAGATTGATAAATAAAATATTTAATCAAATTACACTATTATGATTTAACTTTTTTGTTTTGTTTTGTTTTAAATGCTGTTATCCTGAAGTTCTCTGGTTTTCTTGATAGCATCTGAATTGACTTTGAGGTCAATTCCAGAAAAAGCAATCACCAAAATATTTTTTGTTAATGTAGCATTATGAAAACTAGTGGTAATCCTAAAAAAACAACTACTCAGAAAAAAAACATACTCCTTATTTTAGAGGCACATTCTATGTCCTAGTACTTACTCATTAATGTTTGGAGCCAAGATTACAAATGCTTCTGCAGAAAACTTATTCATAAATTAAAATGGAAATATTGTGAGAATAGTAATCATTTTCAGACAGTCGTTTATCATATTAAGCCAAAGCTGACTTCCTGGAACTTATACCATTTAACTTACTTCTGCTCTCAAGAGTAGAACACAACTTAATTGTCTCTTCTGATGGGAAAAGTATACTTGATATTAGGAGATTGGTTCTAGGCTAGTTTTCTTGCAAGAACAGAACTTGGAATTTAAAAGTTGCAGAAATTTACGTACTGTATATTTTCTCATGTATAAATTGTATGAATATTTGTTCAATGAATGAATAAATTGTAATCACAGTGGTTTACAAAGCATTTGATCAATGCATCCATCTTCCCTGAAACTTTCCAAAATAAACCAGTAATTGTTTAAATTTTGGGGTATTTAAAAATTGGCATAGCACATCTAAGCTCCTATTTCAAATTTGTCAGACCCAGATAAAACCTTCCTACAAGATATTAAACAGTTTCATTTAGTAACTAAAAAGCTAAATAGTTGTTTTATTCCTACTCTGTGCCCATCATTGTTCTCAGTTCTGGAGATGTAGTGGGTGAAAAAGTCAGAGTTTGTACTGTAGTATGGGAAGACAGATTGTAAACAGATAAAAAAGCAAGAGGTGCAAATTTCCAGGTGTAAAATAAGTTATGGGGATGTAATGCACAGTACAGGGAATATAGTCAATAATACTGCAATAACTTTGTATGGTGACAGATGGTAACTAGACTTACCATGGGGATAACTTTGTAATGTATATAAATATGATGTATATTTGAAATAGGATATTGTATGTTAATCATACATCAATTTTAAAAATACATTTTTCCAAAGAGGGGCTAGAACCTCCCCAATGAGTAGAAATCAGAGAACATTGTCTCAAGAAGAATTTTAGAAAGGTTAATTGTGTGCTGTGTGAGGTTATTCATCATTCTCCTCTTGAGAAAGGTATACAGTTACTTTTCAAAGACTGTGTGAGTCTCAACTGTTTTACTTAAAAATGAGATGTCAGTTTGAGTGAAGCCTTGGCACAGAGTAATAAGAATGAACTGTAAAAGCCCCACCTTGCTTTCCCCCACCTCCATGTAATCTTCCTTATGTTCCCTCTTTAATTTTAAATGCACAAAAGAAACTGCAAGAAAGACAACCAAGATGGCACCATAGGTAAATGCTGTGCTTACCTTTTCTCACAACCACATCGAAATTACAACTAATCTACAAAACAACCATTATTTAGAATTGCCTAAAATCAAGCTGAACTGAAGCCTTTCAACTACAGATGTATAGAAGCCACCTCCTGACTGATAGGAAGGGCAGAGACACAGCACGGGATGTGGGCTTGTTCCACAACTATGTGTGACCATTAAAGACCGGGAGGGCTATTTCGGCTATGGGAGTCCCCCCATCTCCTAAAGGAGTGAGAGATCCCAGCACCACCTCAGCCCAGGGTTCCAGTGCTGGGGAAAGAAGTCCCCATAATTTTTGGTTGTGAAAACCAGTGGAGATTGTGTAATGAGTGAGACAGTACGGCTGCACTGCCAGGTGCTCCTCTCAAAGTGACAGTGTGTGGACTTACCCACCAATGGAATCACTTGTTCTGAGCTCCAGCACTGGGGCAGCAGCTGGAAAGGTGGCAGGGATAAATGATGGGGTATTGAGTTGTCTGGCTTGGGATGGGGGCTGGAGAGGTGGCCTTCTCCTGAACAGAAGAGCTCGTGAAGGCCATTATTTCTTTGTTGAGCTCTCCTCCTTCCCATCGCGCTAACACAGGTGACTGCCATTTCTGAGTCTCTGCTGTTCATTTGCCCGGCCCTGGCGATTTAAGACCTGGCACTGCCCAACTTTTGGGCACACCCAGGCTGCTTTCTGTGGCCTCTTGCTTTGGCTCAAGCTGCACTTTCCTAGGGTCTCTCAAAGGTTCGTGGAACCCAGACAAGCAGCATCTAGCTTGAGCAGCTCTAAGCTGGCATTAGTGGCAGCCAGCCTTGGTTCGCGGCTTTGCCTCTCAAAGGCACTTCCAAGCACAGCACAGGTGGCAGACATCTGTGGATTTCTTCTTGGCTCCTGCCAGGTGCCCCCAGGTGGGGCACGGGCTATAGCTGAAGTAGACCTACAGCAGATCCCCTCAAAGGTGATCCTGGGGCTGGCGCCCCCATTGGACAGCTTCAAAATGAGCTGGAGCATCACCTAGCCATCTCCAAATATGACACATCCACGGGGCAGATTGGGCAGGCACCAGAGTCCTGCTGCGGCAGATCCTGCTATGTAGGGTCAGCCTCTGCACAACAACCCTTCCACTGTAGTCAAGGCCAGTTCTCACAACCAGTGAGCCCAAGGGTCAGTCCCTCACACTGATGTGCAATTACCAACCAAGGACCAATTAGAAGAGGAGGGCACACACAACTCACACAAGAGACGCACTTGGAGCACATGGCTCAGGTGACCAGAAAGAGTGAGCTACTGAAGCCACTGAACCCCACAGCACACCTTATATAGTAGGTGTCTACTACATAAGGCTACTCTGCTAAGACCAGAAGACATAGCAGCCCTACCTAATACATAGAACAAACACGGAGGCAGCCAAAATGGGGAGACAAAGAAACATGTCCCAAATGAAAGAACAGAACAAAGCTCCAGAAAAAGAACTAAGTGAAACGGAGATAAGCAATCTATCAGATGCAGAGTTCCAAACACTGGTTATAAAAATGCTCAATGATCTCATAAAAATGGAGATGGAAACCATGAAAAAGAACCAGTCAGAAATAAAGGATACAATAATGGAAACAAAGAATATGTTACAGGGAATCAACAGTAGATCAGATGAAGCAGAGGATCCAACTAGTGATGTAGAAGATAATGTAGCAGAAAACACACAGCCAGAACAGCAAAAAGAAAAAAGAATCCAAAAAATTGAGGAGAGTTTAAGGGGCCTCCAGGACAATATCAAGCATATCAACATTCACATTATAGGGGTACCAGAAGGAGAAGAGAGAGCAATAAATTGATCTAGTATGGGGAATATAATCAACAATGTTGTAAAGATCATGTACGGTGCCAAACGGGCACGGACTTATCAGGGGGATCACGTCATAGACTGTGTAGATGCCTGACCAACGTGCTATATACCTGAAGAGCTGAAGTAGAATAATAATAAATGTCAACTATAACTAAATATATAGGTATATATAGTCACGGGATGTGGAGTACAACATAGGGAAGATAGTCGATGGTATTATAACAGCTGTATAAGATGTCAGAGGGGTAGTAGCTTGGGGGTGGGTTATCACTTTATGAGGGGTTTAAATGTCTAACTATTCATTGCTTTGTAAACCTGAAACTAATGAAAAATTCATTAAAAAAAAGAATGAATTGTAATGGGTTTACATATCAAATAATCCTAATCCAAAGCTTGGTGGTGATGATTTGTATTTGCATAGTGTTTGATACGTTTTTTTGAGCATTTCCATATTCATGGCCTCTTTTGAGCCTCAGGGCAATCCTCTGAAAGTAAAACACAATATTATTCTTACATTAGAAAAGAAAAACTAGGTTCACAGAATTTGAGTCAGTTATATATCACACAGCTCCAAAACGATGGAACTTAGACCAGAGGTTTCCTACCTAACTTGACTAACACACTCAATTTTTCATTTTAGATTGGTTATTTGAATTGATCAGGTATGAATGTTGGGGAACTTACTTCTGATGTAAATTCTTAGGAATACTTTTTGGTTTTAAAGAGGCCTTGTGGAACATTGGTTCTCAAGTGTGGTCCCTGGACCAGCAGCATTGTCACCTGGGAAACTGTCAGAAATGCAAATTCTCAGACCCTACTTCTGACCTATTGAATTAGAAACTCTGGAAGTTGGGCCCAAAATTTATATTTTTACAAGCGCTCCAGGTAATTCTGATGCATGATAAGGTTTGAGATCACCAATTTAAAAGATAAGTAATGGCTACCCCATATTCCTTGTTTTATTATTAAAAATAAATGATTTAAACTTTTTAAAACTTCATTTATATACATACACATTATATAGAGAAAAATTTACAAATATGTCTAAATATGACCATATCATTCATGATTTTTTAGTGCAGTCTTTGAAAAATGTACTCAAAATAATGGCAAGAATTTAAAAGTAGGAACATCGTTTTTGTAAGCAGGGGATGCAAAGAAAATGATATTGTTACATATTTCTGATGGAAACACAAATTGAATGTGATTTCATATAGTAGAGTTCTCTTCCTTGGAAATCTAGATCATATAAATGAAATTATAAGTATGTAAATAAATATTACAAGGTTTACTACAAAATGCACTATGCACTAGTACAACTTGTGCTACTAAATGACAGAGGGATCCATAGTGGTGAGTAATAAAAATGAAGTGAATTCCCATGAGTAGAGAAACAGTTGGATAAATTATGGCGTATCATCACACTGAAAAATTTATGGCCATTTAAAATAACTAATTAAAGGTACCTAGTTGAACTGGAAGGATTTCAGTTGGGTAAGAACTGCACCTTTTTGGGAAACAGACAAGACAGATCAACACCGATTTATTCATACACACATCTATCCATATGCTGCTTTAATTATATGAGAGAGGAGAAGAATATAACAAGATGCATGCAAAGTTTTTAAGAGGCATAACTAGTGGGGACAGGGATTGGTTGATAATGTAAATGGGGAAGTAGGTAAAGGGCATGCTTTTATCATCATATGCTTTTATCAATTATAGCTGCCTGGCTGAAGAGCCTTTTAATCTTGTTCTCCCTACTGTACGAGCACCTCATGAGGTTAGAAGAGAAGCAACAGCACACCGCAATACTTAAGAACCTAAATTCTACAAATAAGGCCTTAGTCCAAATCCAGGCTCTACTACCCATGGCTATATGGCCTAAGAAAGACTACTGCAGCCCTCTGTAGCTCAGTTTTCCAACCTGTAAAATGAGAAAATAATAGTACCTGTATCACAAGTCCATTGTGAGAATTAAGTGGGTTAATATACGTAAAAAGCTTAGAACCATGCCTGTCACTGTTCTAAATGAGTTAATATCTGAGTTACTATAACAATTAGCTTGCAAAGTACTTAGTTTTATATAGTAAATATAAATTATCATTATTAAATCATATGCATAAAATATATAACAGACCTGACACAAAGCAAGTGCTCAAAAGTTAATATCTGTTCCTAAGATACAAATGACCATCTTCTGCCTTCTTGAAGGACATATTCCACTACTATCACACACTCTTCCTTCTAACCCATCTTTTCCCAATTTCCCTAGGAATAGAACAGTTTCTACCAGTTTCTACCATATCCTACTATTTCTGAAACAAGCAAGTAAAGGCTTTTATTGCTGACAACTAGAAGAAAAAAGACAAGGTTGAAAAGTGACACATATTATTCATTCAGCAAATATTTATTGAGTGACTATTACTGCTGACACAGTGCAAGACACATGGAAAAGAGCAGTGATAAGAAAGAAAGGTTCTCCACTTACCAGAGTTTATTATCAAATTAGTTATTTGACTTAAATTACATGTGCTACAAAAGAGAAATGGAGAATGAAAAGAAAGCACAGTCAAAGAATTTAGAAAAGAACAAAGAAAATAGGCAGACGCCAGGTAGAGCAGGGCTTTTACAAGCCACTTTCAACGTATTTGATGTATCTAAATCTCAATGGGAAGGCACTGGGAATGATGCAATCAGAATTGCCTTTTAAACAGTTATGTACGATGGATTGGAGACATGCTTGTGTTCCTGTCCCTTCTGAAATGACAACAGACCAATAAAAAGGCAAAAGGAATAGGAGAGGACCCAGGAGATGATGACAAAAGGCCAAAAGATGTCAGTAGGTTTATAAGATAGAAGCAGGTGAAGGAGCAGAAACGGCCTTGCTGAGCAGAGGGCGCTTAAACCTCTAGAGGGAGACAGCAATAAGAAGTGACAGCTTCACCTCACAGAACCTCAGGAAAAAAAAAAAAGAAAAAAAGAAATGGAGGTAACTTGTACTGATTCTGTAGAAGATGGGGGTGGGGGGAGGGTGAGAGGCTAAAATAGGGGAATTGGTGCACTTCTTAAGGTATCTTTAGGCTCAAGTTGCCACCCACATAACTCTTTGGTCAGGTGATTACCCTTCCCCAGACTCGCAAATAAAAGTTTTTAGCTTGAAGATATTAAACCAGAAAGGCTTCAATCCAAGACATCAAAATTACAAGAGGGAATAATGAAGCCCCAGTTTGAAAATGGAGGGTTAAGTAAAAGCCGATTTTAATTATTACCCCCACATCCCTAATGAAAGATTAGATATTACCTTCTAATATGTGGGGGTGCTCCAATTCAAAATACCCTGACTTACCCCTCAGTTAAGCCCTTTGGTTATAAGCCTTACTAATGCACTTGGGATGTCAGCTCCATATTGTAGTGCTCTGAAATATAAATGGAGAGCACTTATATTTAGTCATTTATATCAGCAGACCCCTGAGATAATTCTACAACATGAAGAACAACAACTAAACAAAAAAAATTAAAAAGGAAGTTAATCAGAAAAAAGACACAAGACAGAATCAGAGAGGGGAGAGTTAAAAGTACATTATTAATATGGTTAGAGAAATAAGTACAGACCGTGTATCCATAAAATAAAAAAATCAGTAAACAAAAAAGTATGCATATCTTAAAACTATAATAGCTAATAGCTGAAATTGTAGTAACTTAATAGAAGATTCAAAAGGGAAAGTCAAGGAAATCTCCCCAAAATTAGAGTACAAAGAATAGGGAGTGGTAGAGATGGAAATAGAAGAAAAATGAAAACTTGCACTCGAAAATCCAGAAATAAATGAGTTCTGGTGAGGGGACTACACACACACGGACAGACACACACACACACACACACACACACACACACACACACACAAATAGGCAGAGAATTATTGAAGTAATAAATCAACAGAATTTCTCAAAACTGAAGAACTCAAAACTTAGTCTGTTTGAAAGACTCACTGAGTACCTATCAGGATAAATGAACAAAGTGAACACAATGGAAAGAGAGAGCACCAAACCTTCAGAGTGATGAATCAGGTTGATTAAAAGGATCTGGAGTCAGAATAGAACTGTACTTCTCAATAGCAATACCCACTCATGCAAACTAGAAGTCTGGTCATCATCATCACCAGTTGGGAGTGGTGATGCCATTCTCTGAATCAAGAAATATAGGAAGTATGTACAAGAAGTTAGAATTACAATTGGGCTCTTATGAATCTGAGCTACTGTGTTTCCCCGAAAATAAGACCTAATTGGAAAATAAGCCTTAGCATGCATGATTTTTCAAGATGACATGCCCTGAACATAAACCCTAATGCGTCTTTTGGAACAAAAATTGATATAAGACCTGGTCTTATTTTGGGGAAAACACAGTAGCTGTAGAACACAGAAATGGAAGGTAGGGATTTTTTAAGTTATAATTTAATATTTGTCACTGATCTTCATTAGGGTAAAGCTCAGATGTTCTGAGATGTCCTCATTTACCCCCCACCCTCTTAGTTCCTGTCTTGGAGGTCAAGTAATAGTTGAATTTGTAATGATTCCCAAATTCCCCTTCCTTTAAGGAGATTTCTATCAAAGGAGATAACTCTTTCCGCTCCAAATTTTGAAAGGGCCATGGGAAGGGGAGAAAGAAAGAATTGGAAGAGCACTGAGCAAATGGAGAAATGAGTGTTGAACATTCAATGAAAATTACCACTCCAGAGGCTAGCTGAGCTAACACAGGAACTATCTCAGGTCTTCACCTCCAAACCAGTTCTTCCTCTACTTAGTGCAGAGGTCACTCAGAAGCAAGCTGCGAAGGTGACCCTTAAGGCCTGTATTTGTTGACTATCAATGTCTCATAGTATAGCACTTTGCACAGCATATGGTGCGCAGTAGATATGTCAAACCTGCTCTCCCCTCTTTTACTATTTTAGAAACTCCTTCAGAGTGTGGGTGGGGAAGTATATGCAAATCTGTATTGTGTGGTTTTCTTGTTAGGCTCTTGTTAGTTGAAATAGATGGCAAAATTGTTTTTTGAAGATTGTGGATTGGAATTCTTGTCATCTTACCCGTCAACATCGAAAAAATTACATTGACTATAGTTTCTACTTTTCCCAAAACTGCTACCAGAGCTGTTAATAAGTGAGAAGAAAAACTGGTTTGATTCACCTGCTAATGAGCTGTGAGACGGTCTAAAGCACAAAAAACATCATTATGGTATTAATTTTAGATGAAAGCAAAAATATTTCCGACAAATGAATTCATACAAATCAATATACACGTGAAATTAACTCTGATCGTTGCAGAAACAGTAGTAAGAGTAGCAACAGGCCAGGCACAAATACCAGAAGGATATTTTCAGAATGTTTTTACTTAATATTTACCGAAATCAAACATAAGAGGGTCATTAAACAGACCTGCTGCATTACTCCACTTAAGCAATTACCACTTGTAAGTAGAAAGAAGACAAAGTACTCATTTGGCCCTCCCACGCAACAGTTTGTTCATACAGTAAATATGAAAGCACAGCATTGCATTGCAGGTTGTTTTACGTAGGTGGGTCTGTCTGTCTAGGTCATGGAGGCGTGGAGGGCAAGGACCACTGCAAAGGGCCTTATTAAGGTGTGTTACGTCTCTTCAAACATACAGTAGATATGTAATATTTTTTAAATGACAGTGAAATTATTTCTTTAGTCAATCTGTCCTAAAAACCACCCAAATTGATGTGCAGAAACACAAAAGCAAATAAAGCTTGCACATTTTAGTTTGTCTTAATTCGTGATAAAAAATAGTCCTAGTTATTGTCCTATGAATCAGGTCAAAATGCTTCAATTAATGAATGCTTACCTACTGGGATGCTATGCCTAATATTTATAGCAAGCTTTACCATCGTGTCCTTACAGAGTAATTTATCATCAACTGTCAAGCAGTTTAAAATAAGCCGACCTATTCTACTAGTAAAAATATGCTAACAAGTTCAGGATATTTCATTTCAGAAATGAATCCTCATCTACTAAAGGTTAAATCAATCCTCAGGTTATAATACAGCACCACACTCTGCCTGAAAACAATTTAAAAAGAATGTAAACGCATTTACTGTAACCTGTGGCACATGTTTACTAACATTTTGCAGCTTTAGCTCCCTTAATGATTTGCACCTGTTTGCAATGCATCTGTTTGTAAGAACAGGTGAATTCAAGCCCCTCATTTTACAAATGAAGATCTGCAAGCAAGGTCTTCAAGGTTAAGCAGAGGTGTGTGAATTTGAATTTAACCCTCCTGTCCATTAAACCCATGCCTTATCTTTCCAGTATTTAAACCACCTGTAAAAGGGATAAAGGGAGTCAAGTTGTGCATTCTCAGTTGCCAATCATGGATTAATCAACAGAATCCCGACTAGTAATCCAAATAACAGATTTTGTTTTATCGCCTAAGAAGGTTAAAAAAATAAAAAATAAATCAAAGGCAATAAATTTAAAATCTGCCCATTCACAGTATTTATGCATAAAGAAAATCTGAACTGTATGAAAGTAAATGTACTTTATAGTGAATTTCATTACTAGTAATAAAAAGACCTCTAGGGTTAAACAGTCTATCTAAATCATCATCGTTAGAAATCATTTTTAAAATGATTTCCAAGGACGTCTGTCTTCCTCCTATGGACGTCTGGTTTGAGTATGGATCTCTATTTTTTTTTAATTTAACTTTTTCAGTGTCTTCAGACAGATTGACTTTTCAGAAAAGTAGAAGTGGACAGAGCAAAGAGAGGAGCACGCGTCTGTAATAAAGTTGAAGGGACACGGGACAAGGGGGTTGGGGTGAAGGGAGACTGAGTCTGAGAAAAGTACAGAGAAAACCGAGATTTCTCCTCCACGCTGCATGCCAAGAAGAGCATCCCGGGGCTCAGTGGGGGGACTCAGCCGAGGCGCCGGGCCGCCCCCCCCCCCTCGGGTGTCAGCCCCCTCCCCAGCTGACTGCAGTGGAGGGGGCTGGAGCTGCGCGGTCCGCCGCGGGTCGTCCGGGCCCGCGCCGGGTTGCGATTGGACGCGCCACCCCCAGGCACCTGCCAGAAACACAAACGCGCCGGGAACTTGCGGGGGGCGGGGGGTGGCGGCGTTCCTGCGAGTCGAGGGCTTTGGCTTCTTTCCGTCTCCCCCCTCCCCTCCGCACTCCAAGCCCGGGCTCTCTTTGCAGCTCGCCTCGGCTCGCTCGCGCGGCCGGGAGTTGGCGCAAACCTCGCCGCCGCCGCCGCCTCGCGCGAGTTCCCGCCCCAGCCTCTCCGCTTTCCTCTGCTCCCTCCGCTCCCGCCATGGGGCCAACTTGGGGCTCCTAAGAGTTGCTACCTCTCAGCAGCGCGCTCTCTGGCCAAAGTCCCCGCGGGCGGGATATGGCTTAGGGCGCAAGAGGGGCCAGCCTAGAGGTAACGAAAAGGGGAGAGAAGTCGGCCAACTGAGGGCAAAAAGGCCAAACGATGAGTTTCCACAAGGAGGACGGAGTGAGCAGCCTGTGCCAGAAGGCTCTGCACATTGTTACCGAGCTGTGCTTCGCGGGCCAGGTGGAGTGGGAGAAGTGCTCGGGCATCTTCCCTCCGGACAGGGGCAGCCAGGGCGGAGGCAGCACAGGTAACCGGGAAAGGGCACCGCGCGCGCCCCGCGGGGACCCCGCGCCCCCCTTCTCGCTCCCGTGTCCTGCGCCTCCCGCGCGGCGCTGGGGCATCTTTGGGACAACGCGCCTGCCTACCTCGCTCCTTCTTTCCACTCAGCAGCTGGCGACTTCGAGCGCGGGCCGTTCAGCTTTTGTCTCATCTCCATCCGCCCGGCTCCTTCCACTTCTCCGGTCTGCTCTTTGCCCGCCAGCGCCGTCTCGCTCCCTCACCCCCTCGCCGCTCTCTCCCACGCCTGGCGTCTCCCTCCCGGAGTGGAACGGCGAGCGCGGGCGGCGGCGCCGAGACCGCTAGTCCGGCGCTGCCTGCAGGGTCCGCTTGCCTGAGGGACTCCGACTGCTCTAGCTCTTCCCGTGGGTCGCGGGTCGCGGAAGGGGCCGGGCGGGACAGTCCGTGCTTGAACGCAAAGAATCGCTTTGCAAATGGGGCTGCTTTGGCTTCCGAAAGCAGCAAAAATCCCGGAACGGGTAATCCGCAGCTGCGACCTGTTAAGTACTTGACAGTTTCCAAAGCCCTTTAATGTATATGATTTTCTAGGGCTTCATGACAAAGTTGGCAAAACAGCAGGGATTACTATTGATTGCCCATTAGGAGACAGCTAAGGCTCAGGACACATATAGAGTAAGTAGAAAAGAGGGAAAACCCTTTCCACACACGCTCTCATATACACCCCAACATAGGAAACTTGGGAAGAAATGGGGTGGGATAGAGAAGGATATCGATCGTCAGAAACCTGGAGGTGGTAAGGAATCTCAGGTGACAGATTTTTTTCAAGAGGGAGGGAGGGACCGTATGTTTTGGTCACGCGTGAGGGCAGAGGTTTTAACGACCTGCGCCATGGTTTGTGCAGCCTGTTATGCTAGTCTCACGGGAGAGATGACACGTTTATGGGCCGCGTGGTTTCAAGAGCCCCTTGTGAGGGTCACTTGTTGCTTTGGGAGATAAACAAACACTGGTGTCAGGATTTTCAGCGTCAGGCTGGAAAGTTGTCATTCCTTCTGCAGGGTCTTGTTTGTTCCCCTTTGCTTTGCTGTCGTTTTAGTCTCCTGCCGGTCTTGGCGGGTTGAGGGTAGCCAGGGCAACAAGAGCTGGACCGCTAAACCCAGGGGAGCTGACTGTAAGAGCCCTGCGAGCTGGGAAGGAGGTGAAGAGGGCTCATAGAGTGACCCTCCATCACCACTAAAAACAAAGGGTGAGGGAATGGAGGTGAGAATAGATTTGGTGTAGCTTTTACATACCATTATTTGTATGGAATATCTGCAGGGTTTTCTAATTCTCTGATCATGGCAACAGGAACCAAGAGAGGCTTCAGTCTGCTCTTGGCAGAACCTGAAGAGATGCTGCTGCTTGGACCCTGGAGCAGAATGATACATAATTGGTGCTATCCACGTGCTGGGAACTTAGATATTTTGTGTATAACCACAACAGCCTTTTCCATTTGTTCAGTAGGTATTAAATTCCTGGGAATGTATGAAACTCAGCTATTACTAGAAGCAACGGGGTGAACGAGGTGTATATGCATCCCATGTATATGGTTGCTGAGCATAAGATAATCGTAGTGTGTGTGATCTTGAAGTCCTCTGTGGTGACATTGGATAAAGTCTTCTGAAATGTGTTAGTGAGTCACATGCTAAAGACTCAGAGAAGGGGTACAATGGAAGGAATGAGAGTATTTAAAGACCTGCTTTTGGTCATTTAACAGTTGATGCTGTGGAGAAAAATATTAATTCCCCACCCCTTTGTGATCCTACACTAAATGGTTTCTCAGATTGGCTGGTAATGAGGAAAATTTGTGAAAGTTAGAAACCAAACAGTACTAGCTTCTAAATCTTTGTAAATGCACAACTCTGTTAGCTTAAGGTAAAACACAGTATTGTATGAACTATAGAAAGGGTTCTGAGCTTGCCCTAAACACTAATTCCTTTTGTCATCCTAATTCCTTTTGGACTTTCCCTTGGGAACAAAAAGGGCGTGGGTGGAATTAGTCTAAAATAAATACGTGGATATTCTTCTCCCCTTAAGGGAAAATATATACTATTCAAATGGAGTATTTGATTGAATATATATGAATATATATTGAATGGCTATCCCTAGAAAAGACCCTCTACTAGGTTGTATAGGAGATACAAGGTGCACAAGATTGCATTACATTTCCCATTTGTAAATCTATGCAATAGAAGTAAAAGACTTTAATCAGCAAATAAACTCCCAATATCATGATATATCTATGAAGTAGATTCAAAGATTATTTACCAAAACTTTAATTATATGAATTAGCCACCCAGCTTCACATTGTGCTTTAAAGTAGATTTTTTTATAACTTATATACTCATGCCCCTTATTATGGGTCCCAAAATACCACTTTTGGTAGGTGATTCTTCTACTCACTGTTTAATAAGGAACACATTATCAGTCGGGGGACATTAACATTGAGTGGTACAGTGGTTGTTTACTCTGAATGTTAATCAGCATTGCCCAGATGGTGGTAGTTACTCTATGGCTGCAGTGACAATTGAAAGCTTCCAGATTGTGTATATTTTTAGATTTCTTCACGTAGGGGAGGGGGAGAGAAATTCAGGTAATCCAGATGGAAGTCATTGTACATTAAAGAAGTTATGAATCACAGCTGTAAATAAGATATTCTCCTACTAGTTTTTTAAATGCCAATAAAGAACAAGCTTCACCATCCTCTTTACCAAAACCGCAGTAGCAGAAGCAGCATCAGTGATATGGACATTGAGAATCTACCAATCAAGTTGATCAATTCCATATTTCAGTAAACTTTTTGAAGACTTAGACTACAGCTGCCAACACCAGTTAATTTACTCTTTTCGAATAGTTTATTACAGACATTATCGATGTCAACATCACTAGTATACTAGAAGTTTCATCCTGTGTAATTTTTAGAAAGTCAGATTTTTGCAATCTTTTTACCACTGATTCTCCCCTTCAAGTAAGTATGTCACCCACTAAATTCAGCTTAATGCACAATATGATTTAATACTAGAATGCTTAGGAAAAATACAAAACAATATATTGGTTTCAAATGTTATTTTTCAGATATACTGTGACTAAATATACAGAATAGTTTTGAACTGGAGTTGGGTTCATTTCCAGTCAGTCTTTAATTGCTGCTCCATATCCAAATGCTTATGAGGTTTTAGGAAACCACATGGTTTGAAAAGCATCTCTCTTAAATCATAGCTTATCAAAACGAAACCCTCTTAAGCTCACAGTCACATCACAATTGTAGAGACCTAAGCTTAATTTAAAAATTTTAAATAGACATTTAACTCATCAGTGTTTTAATTTTGCATTTTTACACTTTTAATTTGGGACTAAAAATTTTTAAATAAAAGTTTAAACATGTTTTCTAAATTCATACATGTGTGAATTTCTCAATGTGGGGATGAGTAGGTAGATAGCAAAGAATTTTATTGAAGTTACTTGACTACTCAGAAAAGAGCTGGCTAAGTAAAATTTAAAACTTACATCATGATTTTCCTGTGATTAAGGCAGTTTTAAATCTATCATAAGGGCTTAAAATGAGTAAGCCCTCATAGGTTTTTTCTTCAAACACAAAACAATGATTCATAGGTTTTTTCAACAAACACAAAGCAATGATTATTTATAATTTTTATATCAATATACTGCTGAGTTTTGCACATTCTAATGATCGTATAAAGAATTACAACTTAGAAACATAGTGGAAATTTTTATTTGAGACTTGTAGGTTTGGAAAAGAGTAACTGAACCACACACAGTGAATTCAGAGCTATAGACCCATATGAAGGATGCATGAGAGGGTTTTGTCCTTCCTCCACTTTGCCACTCCCTTGAAAAATGGCCGGCTTCTACTATTTCTAGTCTCATTTTTACTTGATTGTCAATACATGTTGTGCTTGGTTTCATGTTCTCTAAAGGGAAATGGATGGCTGTCTTCAAAGGCCAGACAGGTCTCAGCAAGCACTTATTTTTCTTAATTCTGAAACATCAGTATTTTGGCAGTATTGCCAGGATATTTTACTTTAACTTAACGTTTTTTTTTCTTGTGACAAATTAAGATATTTCCTCAGTGAATCTCTGAAACCTGATTCTTATAAGAGTGATTTTATGTGCAAAGTATATAGCTATGCACTTTATTCAAATCACATTTTCTTTAAAATCTAATTATCGTTGTAATTTTGTTTTATGGAAAAAATTAGCCATTATTTGGGATACATCTGCATTCATTACAAGCTTTTTATTGTACAAAATTCTGACAGAAGACAAATATTACCATAAATGTTTAATAGAATTTCCAATGCCAATTAAAATGATCTATACTTGAAATGCAATTGTGTTCTTCCTTCCTGATCTACACTTTATTCTACTAATGATGTGCACATGAAGTCAATAGAATGTAAGCTTTTTGAGGGCAGTGGTGTGTTTGCTGTTTTATCCTCCTTGCCTAGAAAAATCTGTGGCTCTTAATATAATCTCAATAAATATTTGTTGAATGAATGAAAGAATGAATAATTGAATTAATGAATTTATCCTCAAGAAGCCTCATTTTCCTTATTTATAAAATGATGTATGCTATTTAATAATCTCCAAATCCCTTCTGAAAATAAATTGTATATATTTGTATCTTTGTGTGTCCAGTGTCTAATACAGTATCCTATGTAGATAAGCATCAAAATATTTAGTTTATGATAATGGCAGAAATTAGAGCACTTGAGGCATTTAAAATCCAAACTATAATGAACAGCATACTCATAAAAAAGCATTTAATACCCTGGCTAAATTTGTGTTGCATAATAAATGTATTGAATTTATTGAAGTTCTAGAGAAGAGGAAACGTCTGTTTAGTATATCCACTTACAATAGTAAAAGGAAAGCCTGTTAGTTTGCTTAAATAGAAAGTAGCTTGGACAAAAATGTCATTCAAATTGCTATTAGTCATTCCAATTAAAACTAGAATCACTATTTTGCACTAGTGAAAACTAAGGCAGGAAAAGCTAGCAACTTCTCCTCAAATCACAACTAGTTAGTGATGGAGGTAGCACAATAACTCCTTAGATTCTAAGTTCAGCAAAGAGTAGAAATAGGAAGAGATCCTGGGGGCATTCTTGGTGTTATAGGGCACTGGAGCAATGTTTGTAAAGATAGGCTCTCAACTGTTTTTATACTGTTGGCTGTAATTAATGGCATATAGGAAGGTATCAATAAGATTTCTCAGTGTATAATTATGACCCAAACCTCAAACTTTCTTTTTATTAGTTTTGCTGTCATCTAAATACAAGACACAATGTTTTTACTTTTTCTTACTTGAGTATATGCATGCATATGCACTTAAAATGCCCACAGCTAAGTTTTTACTCATACTATTGGCCAAATATAATTCATTTATTTCAACAGTAAAATCATGTAAAATGTTTTAGTGTGTTTTAAATACATAATTTTGAGCTTATATAATTATAAATATAGCTCCTTTTATATGTTCATTTACAAGCTTATAATGAAAGTAGATATTAAATTACCAGTTAAATTGTTTTTGTTAATTTTTAATTAGAAAATAATCAATTAAAATATCATTTGTTTTACTTTCCAGCCATATTTTGGCTATCTACATTAACTAATTAACAGTCCATATTATTAGTGAAATTCAGTACTGTGAATATTGGAGACAAAATATTACAGTGGAAAAGAGCTGAGAGTCATCTGTTCAAAGATTCCAAAGTATGTATGATTAGTATGAATGTATCAAAGAAAATTAGACCTCCTGATAGGGAGTGTTATTGTTAAAGGTCAGTATATTATTTTGCTTGTTTCTAATTATACAATACTAATTTCCTTTGTTGGTGGCATACTCAAAAATGATCATTGCTTATCTTCTTTTGCTTATTTAATTTTTCAATTACGGGTTTTAATTATTTTTCTTTTCCAATTACAGTTAACATCCAATATTATATTAGTTTCATTATATTAGCATAGTGGTTAGATGTTTATGTAACTCACGAGATGCTCCCCCCAGTGTATAATATCCTTTATGGAATTTACTATGGTGGCCTCAGAGCTAGAAGGGTAGAATCATCCTGGGATGGTTAGGGTGGGGGTGGGGTGGAGTGGAGGAACTGATATTAATAACTTTTGTTTCATTCAGGTGTATCCTGAGATGTGTTATGATCTACTGTCTAACATTCCATTATTGAGTAGAGAATATTACAGTTAATTTTTAAAATCTTGTAAATGTCAGTTTGTTCATGTGGCAGAATTATTTTAATCAAACAACTAGGACTATTGTTTTCCATGTTCATTGTTCCCTTACTTCTATTTCAATCGTCATAGATTTACAGGAATAGTGGGTAAAAATATTAAAAAGCTTATTATTTCTGATATGTTTCAGTATGAGTTGTTAATGTATCTGAAAGGTGGTTTTAGCATTGTGCTTTTATTCAGCAAATATTTATTGAGCACTTACTATGTGAAAGCCGCTGTTCCAGATATTAAACCATACTGGTGCCATTAATTAAATCTGCATAGTTGTTCAAGTTAACCTAAATGTAGAATTAATAGACAATCACAGATTATAAATTATTTACTCAGTAATGAGCATATGTAAAGATTATAAAAATAAATTGGGGTATTTGAATACCATATTGGGTACCATATTTTATACCACATTTGATTGAACCTATGATGCTATTGAATATAAGATGCACCAATATCTTATATAGTACCAAAAAAGAAAAAATAATGTTGCCAATTAAAGACATGACACTTTCTTATTGCATAGAATTTTTATTTTATACGTATGGAGAGACCTCTGTTAAAATTTAACTAGACATAGACTTTAAAAATCATATATCACTCTTGTATAAATATAAAAAGGAAAGCATAATAAATAAATGGGTTAAAGTAGTTTTAAAATTAAGATTCTGAGTCTTCTGAATGGCCTTTTGATTCAGCGTTGATGATGCCTTTGTTATTCCACTGAGTGTTGAACTCTGTGCCATCAAGAGTGCTGTCAAGAATGTTAATGATAGATTGTTTTGCTTAAAAGAATTTATAAAAGATGTAAAGGCCATTGGTGCTATACTCTAAAGATACCTGCACAATTATTTGGAATGTGGGCAGTGTTGCCAAACTCATATGACACACTACCTTTCCTCACCCAATCCCAACAAAAGCTTGGCTTATAGGGTTAAGGTTGTGCTTCACTGTTTTCTCCAGTATTTTCATCCAGGCCACTAAGACTCATTCTTTGACTTTCAGGGATGATGCTTTTCCTTTAGCGCATACACATACAGAGAAAACTGTGACACCATTGCTCCCTTGTTCTTAGTGAGTGTACTAAGCCACTGATACTAAGATACATTCTGATTTCAGAAAATGAAAGTGTTTAAAAATATGGATTTTATACTCAATTAAATGTAGTAGTCATGTTTTTGGCTTTTTTTTACCATTGAAATTCTCAAGAAAGACAAAAGTCAATAAAATGGAAATGATCAGAAGCATTGTTGCAGGGATACTTACAATTGAATGATTATGTGTTTGATTTGTAGATGAGGAAGAGACTGCTAGTTGTTTCCCAGTACTCACGGTTCCCTTCTATCTTACAGTAATAGAATCCTTTCTTTTTAAATGGCAAGTGACATAATTAATTAAAAAATTAAAGAAAGTTTAAAAGGACAGCTTTTCTCAGCCTTCCTGTGGTTATGACTAAGGTCTTTACATCAGAATGTTAGCAGATGGTATGTACCACTTCTAAGTTGTGCCCTTACAATGAAGGGACATTCCCTCACCTTCCCTTGTCCCTTGTTATTCTTCCTCCATCCAGCTGCCTGGAATTTGGACCTGGAAGCTTGCCATCTTGGACTTTAAGGAGAAGACAAAACCCTTCGAATAGCAAAGCAAAAATATAGAAGAAACCAAACGCTTTGAAACTAATGTATCTGCCCTGGCTTGCTTATGCTGGGACAGCTACATGAGAGAGAAACAAACTTCTATGTTGTTTAAGTCACTATTAATTAGATCCCTTGTTATAGAAATCAGAATAATGCCTATTAATAATAATAATAATACCATATGAATACTATAAATAAGTTAACCTCAAAGATAATTCCAAATTTTCATCTTAGAGGCAGCTTACCTGAGCTTTTTTGAATATAAGTTGCTGATTTAAATTTTATTCCTGTTCTTTCTTTATAAAATGATGCTATGTGCATGGTCTGTGTTCAGGCAACAGTGGGGAACAACCAAAGAAACAAAGGGCTTGGAATATCCATGAAATAAATTATAATTCTTGATTAATTATGAGAAATTGCATTTTTGTTCATTTTGAAAATTAACTAGAACTTTAAAATGAAAAAAATATGATACAGAAAGACATAGATAAGAGTATCAACTAAGGCGGTGGTAATTGGGAATTGAAAGCACGCCAATTGGTCTGCACTATTCTTTCTGTGTGATAATAGCCATCTGCATGGGTAGTCGGTAATTACACCTCACAGTTTTCACAAGCCACAGTGACTAGAACCATTCAAATGTTATTATAATCTGGTTTTACAGACATTAGCAAAGTTCTGCTTTACGAAAAGTTTCTGACGAGTTGGCATTTTTTGGCTTACTCTTTCCTGATCAGAGTGTTTTTTTCTCAGTTTTTCAGAACTGTCACTTTATTTTGAGATATTAAAACATGGTAAAAGAGTAAGATCTTTATAGAGAAAAACTGAGTCAGAGATATACAGTCAGACAGATAAATAGTGGTAGAACAATGGTTATGCATATGTATGTAATCACACCAGAGTGTGAGCAATTTTAAACCTGATTATCTTGGAGCCTAATCTAATTTCTGTAAATTTCATTAACTCTTAGTCTAATCAAAATATAATAGGCTGCATGCTATGTGCTGTATTGCTATGTAATGGATTGCTTTTAATTATCCAAAGACATTGAAAATTTTGGTTAGAGAGATCTCACTCATCCATTTTGCCCATTGCAACGGGTAAATTCCAGTCCATATGGAAAAGGCAAGCCATTCATATTTATCAGCCTGGCTTCCCCATGGTTCGCATCTTTCTTCCAATGATCTTCTTTTCTTCTCTACCTTACCTCTTTACTTTTATGATCATGCCCAAACACTTGTTATTATGCTGCACAATGCTATCTTAGAATTATAAATTCAGACATCTCAACCCTCAACCTAAAGCTCTGATGCTTTCATCTTTCTTGTGTAGAAACTCCAAAGCATTCACCTGTCTTCTCTGTGAATTCCCTCTCAGTAAATATGGCATCATATTTATGATGCATCCTTCCTCATTGCAATTACTTTCTGTTCTGAGGTTTATCACATTCTCCTGGGGAGAGAGGGACCTCACTGATGGGCAAATCTCTTTCAGTTCCTACCCCAAAGCAGGCTGACTGATATCACTCTATTATAGTATTGAATTTCAAAAGAACTCTCAATTCTGACAAGACATCCTATGTTTACCTATCAATTTTCTTCTCTACAGTTCCCCAACTCCCACTTTGGATAGAAAAGACTACTTGTAAACGAGAATTTACTTGACTTCTTACCCAAAGACCAATAAACTCACCAGATTCCAAAACCATCCTCTTTTTCTTACAAAGGAAAAAATGATCTAATCCTTTCACCTTGCCCATCCGTTGTTACCTTTTAAGGGCCTTCACTATTAATTACTCACTCTGCTTAACTTTCTATTGCTTCTTGTCTAATCATTTCTTCCCATACATTTTAAAACATATTTAAGTATTACACATCTTAATAAAAACACCTTCATCAACTCCTTGTGCTACTCTAGTTATTACTCCTGCTCCCCTCCTTTCCTAAATCCGGTTTCCTGAAGGAATTATCTACTTTTAATAGAATTCACTTCCTTACTCCCATTCATTAACTAAACTGCATTAATCTAGTTAAAAGTTTCACTTAGTCTCATCGAATTCACTGAAGATCTACTTCTTAGAGTCTATTTGTCAACCCTTGGTTTTTAAAAAAAATTTTTTTTTTAGTTACTGTTGACATTCAATATTGTTTTATATTAGTTTCAAGTATAGAGTGTAGTGGTTGGACATTTATATAATTTATGCAGTGATCCCCCTGATTAGTCCAGTACCCACCTGGCACTGTACACAGTTATTGCAACATTATTGACTATATTCTCTATGCTGTACATCCCTGAGACTATTTTGTAACTACCAATTTGTATTTCTTAATCCCTTCATCTTTTACACCTAACCCCTCCCCTCTGGCAACCATCAGTTTGTTCTCTGTATCCAAAACACTGATTTGAAAAGATGTATACATCCCTATGTTCACTGCAGCACTATTTACAATAGCCAAGATATGGAAGCAACCCAAGTGGCCATCAATAGATGATTGCATAAAGATGTGCTACATATGTACAATGGAATATTACTCGGCCATAAAAAAGAATGAAATCTTACATTTGCAACAACATGGATGGACGTAGAGCAGGGGTGTCCAAACTTTTTTCAGCGTTTTTCACCAAGGGCCATATGTGGTAAAACACACAAACAGCCGGGCCACTCACTCGAGGTGAAGTACGTATCGCCTCACCTGGTTTATTTAAGTAAACTAAATATATTTTTGGAATTTGCTGGGGGCCAATTGAAAATGGATCGCGGGCCGCAGTTTGGACACCCCTGACCTAGAGGGTATTATGCTAAGTGACATAAGTCAGATTGAGAAAGTCAACCCTTAACTTTTTATAATATTGACCACTTCTTAAAATATTCTCCTCCAAATTTCTTGAAAAACACATTGACCTGACTTTTAAAAATACTTTTCCTTTTTCTCTGTCTTTTATGCATGCAGGCTCTTTGTTGTTTAAAGTTCATAGTTCTTTACATTCAGAGGGTGCCAAAAAAATGCAAAAAAAAAAATGTATACACATTTTTAAGAAAGGAAAAAACTATTAAAATTATAATACTTAGTATATACCAATAATAAAAGATGAATACAAGTCACATTTGACTTATGCAACTACAAGAGATGCTCAAAATCGTTACCATCAGTGTCCAGACACTTCTGATTACGGTGAACTACTGCCTGAGCAACATTGACCACAGTGTCCACTTGTATACATTTTTTGGCACTCCTTGTATTGTTGTACATGAATATTTTAAGAAGTGGTCAATAGTATAAAAAGTTAAGGGTTGACTTTCTCAATCTGACTTATGTCGCTTAGCATAATAGCATAATTGGTGTACACTCCCGGGATTGGTGCACTCCCAGGATTCTGTGGAGAAGCCTTTATCTTCTCTTTCATGGATTCAGATTCCACTTTAAGGAAGTCCTTCAATTTTATCTTGAGTCGCAGTCATGTGTGACCAACAATTTACTCAAAATTTCTACTTGCATGACCACAAGTACTGTAGACTCAGTACGGCCCAAACTGAAATCATGATCTTATTTTATCATCGTGTTTGTCTCCCAAAGTGTCAGATTCTTGTCCTTCAGTCTTCACACTCCTTCACTACAGCTTTGACTTCCCAACTATCTCCAAAATCTGTTCTTTTTCCCATTTCAGAAACCCTCTTTTGGAGTGAGTATAATCTCTCATGTGGGTAATTTATAATCTGTTAACAAGTTTTTCCTCCTCTAGCATGGCTTCCACTCAGATCTTCTCCCTAGCCAGAGTGTTATTTCTGAAAAGGGTATCTGACCATTTCAATATCTGACTTAAAAATGCTTTGGGGACTACTTATTTTTTTCTTTGAACTAAGTCCAAATTCGTAACATTCTTCATGTTATGGTTAAAAATGTTGAATCAAAATCATAAAAGAATCATTTAAAACAGGGGTGTCCAAACTGCAGCCCGCGGGCCAACTGCAACCTGCAATCCATTTTCAATTGGCCCGCAGCAAATTCCAAAAAATATATTTAGTTTACTTAAATAAACCAGGTGAGGCGATACGTACTTCACCTCGAGTGAGTGGCCCGGCTCTTTGTGTATTTTACCGCATATGGCCCTTGGTGAAAAACGTTGAAAAAAGTTTGGACACCCCTGATTTAAAACATTTTGATGACTTCATAAATTCCTCCAGGTCCTCCCTTTATCTTTTGATGGATTCTTTTTTATTTTGTTAAACAAATTTTGTTGAAAACAATTCTCATAAATATTGAGTATTAAACAGTTGATTTTGTTTTCTAATATTTTTAATGATTAATAATTGCAAGTAATGTAAAAATATATAAAATATAAAGAGCTTGTTTTTATAATTTTATTTTTATTTTTCAGGATACAATTTTAATGATTCCTTCTTTCTTTTGTTGCTCTTGCTTTATGTTTCTAATGGAAGGGTGTGCAAGATAGGAATAATCATGGAATTTTGGCCCACTCCTATCCCTAGGAAGTGACTTACCTGTTTCCCCCTTCTTTGAGGTATACGCTTCATAACCTCAGGAAACAAATACTCTACTCCATGTAGTAATTTTACAGGATCGAGGCCTCATGGAGAACACCTGCGGTGTCCAGCCAGGCGCATGACTATATTGGCAAGTCCAGTTAATTCAAGGTGACATATTAACAAGTTCACATTCTGATAGACCTAAGCTGATAGTCCCTTAGTATTTCAATTGTTGCCTGCTTGAATA
Source organism: Rhinolophus sinicus (assembly GCF_057876585.1). Classification (NCBI taxonomy): domain Eukaryota; kingdom Metazoa; phylum Chordata; class Mammalia; order Chiroptera; family Rhinolophidae; genus Rhinolophus; species Rhinolophus sinicus. The sequence continues at coordinate 44,017,098 of NC_142501.1, read as the reverse complement.
CCATGTCTAGCTCTCAGTTATTCTGAGCACAAATGGGTAGGAAAATGGAATGTTACTTATTAGCTTCCTAAATATTCATATTTACTTAGAAATGTTGGTCTCCATTATACACTAATGCATTCTTTTCAGTGCCAGATATCCTGAAAAGATGACTCTCCTCTTCTTACTACTCTGTGACTCAATGTTCAATCCGTACCCAATCCATACCTTTGCCTCTTTTCCCAATTGGCATTCCTGTTTGAGAAAAATAGAGTTAATCATGATACCAACCCATTGTTGCACTTCTTATGCAGATAACAATGTTAAATACTTCATACACATTTCCTCATTTAAACTTCACAACATTCTTGTTAAATAAATATAAACATCCCTCTTTTACTGAGGCTCTTAAAGCCTAAATAGTGTGCCCAAAGTCACATAGTAGTGGAGCTGACATTTTAATCCAGGTCTAAAGTGTTCCACAGTAGAAGCTGTGTTATTACTACCTTCCTAGTAAGAGGATTTCTGCATATTCCCTCCAGATCACTCAGCTTTTAGTCACCCAGCCACCTGAAAACCACAGACATTTGAGTGCCTTTTTAGATAAGTCTCAAAATATGTATTCAGTGGCTTCATAAACAAACATTTTTTACTATATGATATATACTACACACTAAAAATAAAAAGGTGAATAAATTTGGTTTTTGCTCTGAAGGATCTTGGAGGAGAGTATTGGTAGGATGAGAACATGTGGAGAAGCAAAATAACTACAGATCCATAACTCCTTATCAACAATTATAAAACCTCAAAATCCTAAAAACAACATTATTTTGTAAATTATGACAATTTGGCATTAACACCGTACCTAAGTTGGCATTAAGCTACATACAGTTTTCAGTGATCCTACTCAATGTAAATCATACATTTTATTACAGATATGTTAATGTGTTTGGTTATTGAATGTTATCCCAGATAATGTGTACTATATTACTTTTCTAATATCCAAAAGAAAATAATAATTTTTGAAACACATCATGTACCAAAAGTGTGGGATAAAGGATTATATGTCAATTAATTATTATAAGACGAGGGTTACAGTGGTGGGTGCGCTTTAAAAGCCCATTAGAAATACATATTTCTAATATATTCAGAAATAGAAGAGGCAGAGAGAGCTTTATGGAAGAGGTACTATTGTATCTGATTATTGAAGGATGAATACAAATTTGCCAGGCAACCAAACAGAAGGAGAAAATGCACTGGCGCTACATGAAACAGGCTGAGCAAAATCATGAGCGTATTGGTGTGGTCAGAGTAAGGAGTATAGGTAAGAGAGTAGCAGAAGAATGAACCTGGATCAATAGTCAGGGGTCAAATCCCAAAGATGCTGTGGAATGCCATGCAAAGTTTGGATTTGCCCCCAGATGGCTAAGAGGTGACCTGGGAGGATGTTAGGCTAAGAGAGCTACCATGGTGACCAGGGCATGATTTGGTTTCTACCTATTACCCTGTGACTGATAGCATAACCTTTCAGTTTCAGAACTAACTTGGTTTGGGCGAAATATTTTATGGTCCCCTAAATGATAGAACCAGATATTGATTTTAGAAAGAAAATTGTCAACAGAAGTGAAGATGGAACTAAGGTCAGAGATTTTTTTCCTCAGGGCTTTGTCCTAAAGTGAAAACAACCTTATGAATGCCAAAGCCTATCACTTAGGAACAGTGACATAAGAATTTCATAAATTTTTTGTGGCTGGCATATAGAAAGTAATGTAATGCCTGACCTTCATTAGTAAGAAGGGAGGAATTTTCAGTTATAGACTGAAAACTATTTCCCTCCTTTCTCCTCCCCCACATTGTCCTGCAGTTTTTTTATATCTTGGTTTTTATCTCCAACTGGGTAGAAGTTAAACTGTTGAAGAAGTTAGTTGACTTGGAATATTCAAAAAAATATAATGTAAATGGAGCTGAAAGTACTGAAGATTATGAAGCCACAATTGTATTTATTCCTCCATTTTAAAATCATAATAATCGGAAAACACTAATTTTACACTTTTCACCCTTTTCTTTAAGTTATGGTGCTCATGAAAAATAAAAAGTAAAAATGAACTGCAAAGTATAAAATATGATCACACATTTCTTACCAATGGAATATAAATGGGAAATATATTCAATGGTTTTTTTTGTTTGTTTTTTAGTAAGCAACTGAAAAGTGAAGGAAAATATTAATGTCTCTGTATCACAGCATGTCAAAATTAATTTTTATCCTTATAACTAGCAATAAAAACTTGGAATTATTTCAATTTCTGAATGGATTTCCATTAGCTACAAATTGGGAGTTTAAACAAAACCATTTTATCTTACCAATCAGGGAACTGTAAATTAAAACAAGGTATCATTTCCCCCCTCAAATTAGTGAAAAGCAAAGTACAACAATATTTCTCAGAGATTGTAGGAATTGGCAAACTCATGTGATGTCTTCATTACAGCCACTGGGGTACATTTTGGAAATATCTAGCAAAACTTTAACCTATGATCTTGCCATTCTTTTCCTAGAAATGGACCTTAGAGAAACATTCACAAATATGCACAAGGAAAAGGTATAAGGATGCTTGTTGTAACTATGTCGTAATAGCAAAACATTGAGCATAATCTAAATATCCATCATGATGAAGAGTTATGGAGTACTATGTGACATGAAGTTAGACCTCAGGTATTGATGAATAAAAAAGTAAAATAAATCGATACATTGTTAACTGAAGTCTATATTCAAATTTCCTTAGTTTTTAACTAATATCTTTTTTTCTATTCCAGGATTCCATCTAGGATAACACATTGCATTTAGTTGTCATTTCTTCTTAGTCTCTTCTTGGCTGTGACAGTTTCTCATATTTCATTTAATTTATTTTTTATGACCTTGACATTTTTGAAGAGTACTGGTCAAGTATTTTGTAGAATGCCCTTCTACTGAAATTTGTCTTATATTTTTCTCATGATTAAACTCGGGTTATGGGTTTGGGGGAGGAAGACCACAGAGGTAAAATATCATTTCCGTTACATCAGATCAATGGTACATACTATCAATATGATTCATCCCTCTTGATGTTCACCTTGATCATCTGGCTGAGGTTTCTCAACTGCAAAGTTATCCCTTTTGTATCTTTTCCCATACTGTATTCTTTGGGAGAAAATTATTCTGTGTAGCCAACCCTTAATGAGTAGGGACCTATGCCCCACCTCCTGGAGGGCAAAGTAGCTACGTAAATTGTTTGAAATTCTTTTACATGAGAGATTTGTCGCTTCTCTCCCGTTTATTTATTTACTCAGTCTTATTAATTTTTCACTATATTCCTTTGACTCTAATCTAAATATCATTTTTCATAATGAGTATATTACATAACAAATATAATGAGTATATAGTAATTTTGTGATTGTTTTGAAATAAGAATGTTTTAGAGCTACTTAGATAACAAATCACTAATTTTGGACTTTGGAAATTAGGAGCATGCAAGGTTATGAGAATGGAGTTTGAAAATACAGCTAACAGTGCACACATTCTATATTAGTAATATGTTATTCTCATTTAAACTATAAAAAAATGTTTTACACAAATATTTAATATCATTCCCTGCTCAGAGAGTGAGAATGTTGCATCTTTAGATCAAAGAGAAGCAAACAGAAGCCTCTTCTGTGTATGCAGTTTCTGAGTTTCTTAAGCGTCATGACTTTGTGGCAGGTTGCAAGTTGCCAGCCTTCACTTTGCAAACTCTTGGGACCCTTGTAGTGTCCTTAGAAATAATATGCGTATATCACACTTTTCCTGTATACAACCAGAAACTTTTCTTGGGATGGGATTTTTCAAATATCTCCTTTGAGAATTTCCTGACATAATTGCTAACTGTTCCTCCCTATGAAGCTAACTTAAAATTAAAATTTTGAAACTAAATGAGGAAGCTGTTATTATTATAATATAAAATTATCTGACCATTTCTGCTCTTTTATGTATGTTGTCAGTGAATAAATATTTTTTTTACATTGTAATTTCTTCCAGATATTTCGGTCAGCTTGTTAGCAGTCGTTGTCAGCTTTTGTGGCCTGGCCTTGTTGGTGGTCTCACTTTTTGTCTTCTGGAAGTTGTGCTGGCCTTGCTGGAAGAGCAAACCTGTGACTTCCAACATCAGTACTCTTCCACAGAGCGCTTCAAGTGCTCCAACTGAAGTTTTTGAGACTGAAGAGAAAAAAGAGGTGAAAGAAAATGGAAAGCCAGCACTAAAAGCTATTGAGCCTGCAATAAAAATCAGCCACACTTCCCCTGATATCCCAGCAGAAGTCCAAACGGCTTTAAAAGAACATTTAATTAAGCATGCACGTGTGCAAAGACAAACTACTGAGCCTACATCTTCATCCCGGTAAGGAAAGATCAAATATATAAAGTTGTGTGTGTGTGTGTGTGTGTGTGTGTGTGTGTGTGTGTCTGTGTGTGTGTGTTGTGATTTCATAAGAGAAAAAACTGAGGTGGGAAAAAAGAAAAGACAAACAGGAGAAATGAGAAAGATACAAGAAACAAATAAATAAGGACGGAATGGGTCAGACAGATTATTATTTATTGACTCTTTCTCTTGAAATATCATTAACTGATAGCTGCTGCTTATACTCTTTCAATTTAGTATAATTCAACCAATAAATATCGAGAAAACAGACATATCATTAAATCATCTAGAAGTTCACCATCAAAACCTGTTAACAGAGATTGATGTTTAGTCTACAATTGTTTAGCACCGACACCATAAGCATGGAACTGCTGGAAAATTCTGTTGCTTCTTTGAACTCACATAGAACAACTTCTTATTCTGGGCAACGTATGATAACAGAGCTTTGGTGAATGCCATGCGTGCACCAAATAGTATACATGAAAGGAAGATACTTTTTAACTCAACGTGGAAAAATCAGCAAAGTTTGCTTGAATGAAAATAATTTGCCATAGTGTATTTCTAACTGTGTTAACTGTAAAGGAAAAAGAGAATCTTGTTAAGAGTCATTTTTTTTGTTTCTGCTAAGTATGGTCTTCAATCCTTATAATGAACAACAACATGATAGTAGCAGTTTTTCTTTGGTTCCCAAAAGTTGCAACTAGTTTTACCCTAGGGCAGGGTGAAATCAATGGTATTGGGTCCTAAATTGCTAATTAACTGACTTCCTAATCTTACCTTTCTACCTCTCTAAATTGAAAGTGCATCCATGCTTTCTGACATGACATGCTTTTGTGGGTATAGACTTCTGTCAAATTGAGAAACTGTGCATGGGTTGTGTTTGCTACTAGGATTGAAAGAATATTCAATGCATCTTTGATAAAATAAAAAAGGACTGTATCCATCAATAAGTTCTCTTCTTCCTGAAATAAATTCCAGAGGTATAAGTAAAAGTAATTATTATTTGGCAGGATAATGAACCTGGGGATAAGGAAGGAAGATGGATGGGGGTATCTTTTCCATGTTATACTTTTCTATGCTATTTAAGTTTTATAATCAAAGTATGCCTCATATTGAGTTATTATTTTGACAAGTTTTCCTGAGTAGTGGCATTTAGGGTGATTTTTAAATGTTTTATAATTTTTATGTAATGTGATCTAATATATATGTTAAGTTTATTTATTATGGATATTTAACTGTAAAATAAGTATCCCATGTGCCACTTTTTTAATGCCTACAGGTAAAAACATTTTGAAATGATCTCAGGTGGTTACCTTACTATCACTACTATCATCTCTGCAAACCGTGGCCACATCTTACATTTAATAAAGCCTTAAGACACTTAGAAATTTCAGGGCAAAAATGTTCAGTTAATCTAAAAACATTTTTAAAATGTTAACAACAGTTATGAGTGTATATGAGCTCTTTATTCTTCAGAATTATTTAACTCTTTTAGTTGGTAATTATACCCTATGTAAGGACTTTCAATTAATGAAGACAAATTGAGGTAAGCTATGAAAATAGCTTGGCTTTCTCTGCACAAGTGTTTTTCTGGAAACCACAGAAAAGCAAAATACTGTCTCCAAAGTATTATCTGTTGAATGTAAAGAGACATCTTATCTGATTATCCTTAGCTAGGGGAGAATGAAAGAATACATACTGAAAATACATGTGTGAAGCCTTGGGCGTGGATGCAGAATTGGTTTCTAGAAATAATATATAGTAGGAATGAAGGCACATCATTCAAGCTCTGGATTTCTCAGTAATTATCTGAACTTGAATAAATCAGAAAAAAAAATTTGTCTCAGTCTTAAAAAACATAAAAATTGGATTGTATATATCTTATATTTTCTAAGATAAAAAGTAGAACACAAATTTATAGTTTTGCTAGCACTTTGATATCATTTCCTCTGCCTCTTTGAATTTTCTTGTTTATATGAGAGACTGGGAAAAAAAGAAAATAAATATTACTTCTGAGGGTTTGTAATTTACTCATTATGCCAGGCACTCTTCCTGCAAATCCTGCACCAACCTGCATAAAGTAATTATTATTAATTATCCCCATTACTTGTGAGTTAACTGAAGGCCAGAGACATTAAAAAATTCACCCAAAGTCATGCAGCTGGCAAGAGTTAAAATCAAATTTATCTAGATTGATGAAAAACATTTTAAGCATTAAAGCCAAGGGGATATAGTTTTTCGCAACAAAAGATGTTAGTTATAAGTCTGCTGAGGACAGGTAGTTTAGAGGATGGAGAATGGGGACATCCTTCTGCTCATTCCACTCAGAAATACGGAATTATATATTGGTATCATGATTGACTAGCGTCATGATGTTAATCTTTTTGGCCTTCGGATAAATTCTTTGCAGAAAACGATTATTCCTAGTTCTCAAAAACCATAATCTACATTAATTACTTCATCATACTAGAAACTGCCTTTATAGGAAGAGGAAGAGGAAATTGCTGAGTTCATTATGCAGTCCACTTGGACACAGAGATCAAGGGTACATTATTATACATCAGCTTATTCTGCTAAAATGCTAACTTTCACTGACATGTAGCAAAATCAAAGCACACACACACATTACACAATAAATTTAATTTTAATGCTTGGTTTCCTCACCTTATTGGGATATCCAAGCTCTAGTCTATTGTTGAGACTCCCCTTTATTTGGCTTAGGCAATAGATGGCAAACATACTTTTTAAAGTTTTATTTGTCTCTGTACTTAAATAACCTCCTGATTGGTCCAGAAGTTCCCAGCATTGCTGGGAAGTGCCATATTTTTTTAAGTTCTCATCTACCTTTCCAAATACCTGGCCTTTTGGTCCCATCAGCCTGCCAGGCAACCAAACGACCCAGCAGGCATCTGTGTATTTCTTCATTATTGACATTCTTCTAGCATCCATCTTATTCAGTGATATTTACTTCTGGGAATAGTCAGTGTATTCTGCACACTGTTTCCTCTCTGCAAACTCTGAGTAGCTGGAAAAATTTGACAACATAATTCAAAGATAAAACACAATATTAACTTCGATATGAAGAAATACAAGAGCAAACTGTGTAGTGGAGAATGCAGAATTCAGAGAATAGAAAAATTATTTCCAGTTGAAGCATGGAAAAGGGCCATTAAGTTTGGCTAAAGGACACTAGAAATTCACATAAATGGCAGTTGTGAGGGAGTATACATCCCAGATGGAAACATTTTATGTGAAAAAACATAAAACAGAAAACCTTGCTAAGAAAGCAGCAGGTTAGTTACCTTAATCAGAATATAAAGTTCAGTGGAAGAATAATAAAAGATAAAGTCAGCTGGAATTAAAGTATGAGGAGGCCATAAAATCATGGCCAGGATGTTCAAGGTCTGTCCTGTCAAAATTTTTTGCAGCAGAAGAGTCCCTTGGATAAAGAGCTATGTTATAGGAAAATTAATTTGGCAAATGTTGATAGGACAGACTGTAGAAGATGACATCTATTTTGTAACTAATATAATAAGTCAGGCATAATAAAAATCAGGACGTAGCAAACAACAACAAAAAGAGACAGAAACCTGAGAAAAGCTGTAAAGGAACAACAGGTCTCTTATGAAAAATATTAAATGACACTTCAGTCTTTCCAAGTCTAGTCCAAACCTTTTAAAAGCCTGACATTCAACCCATTAGAACCTAATGATACCAAGCTATCATTGCAGTGTTTTGGAGGCTCCACATAACTCACACATATAGTTCTACATTGCTTTCTTAGGCAAAAAACCTGGCAAATTCACTTCTGTATTGCTCTTGAAACCTAGACAAGGCACTATAAGAACTCAGGCTGTATCTGTTTAATAATAATAATAATAATAATAATAATAATAATAATAATAATAATAATAGGAGGAGGAGGAGGAGGAAAGCAACAGATGAATTTGATGACTTCATCTTATCTATTCAAATGGATCTTTCATGGTTGCCAATTAGAAGGGTAGTTGGTCTTTTTATCACCCTCTTGTAGACCTCGACAGTCTACCTGTGCTTTTTGCTCATGTTGCTTCCTTTGTCTAGAATGATGACCTCTTTTTTATGTACTACAAGATCGTTAAGGAAAATGTATCTGGGAATCTACTTTTTCTGCCCAATTATAAGCTATTGTCCTTTATCATTTGAAACCACAGTTACAGTCTAGCAATTAATTACTTATTGTCTTCATATTAAGCTATAGCTGTTTGCCAAACTAGACGTTAAGTTCTCAAAGAATAAGGTTGTGTAACCTAATTTCCATCACTGCATAGGTGCATAATAAGCATCAAGTGAATGCTTTTGATTGATTGATGTCGCTTTACTTCACTTTGCTCCTTTAAAAGCAGTATCAGGTGGTGAGATAAATTGTGCTCATATTATAAAGAGGTTAATGATGGTATACTCCCAGCCATGAGTATGAGGACCAATTTTCTGAGCATTCATTAGTGGTGTAAAGATGAGGTGAATAGTAAGTGGCAAAATAATTTGTTGAGGATGAGGAATTACATAGGTTAGCCAATGTTTGCAAGGATTCTAAGTACCTACTGAAAATAATTAGGAAACCTAATGGTAGCTCCAATGGAACATGAACAAAAGCAGGAAAATGTACGTGGAAAGAAATCATTGACTCATATGTGCTGATAGATTTAAAATTAGTTTTGGTTGATTAGAAAAGTAATTCTTAAAATCATCATACACAATGTCAGAAAGAACTTTCTTTTTTTTTTCTCTTTTTTTTAATTTATTTTTTAAATTTATTGGGGTGACAATTGTTAGTAAAATTACATAGATTTCAGGTGTGTACAATTCTGTATTACATCATCTATAAATCCCAATTTGTGTTCACCACCCAGAGTCAGTTCTCCTTCCATCACCATATATTTGATCCCCCTTACCCTCATCTCCCACCCCCCAACCCCCTTACCCTCTGGTAAGCAGTAAACTATTGTCTGTGTCTATGAGTCTGTTCAGAAAGAACTTTCAATGTACACTTCTAAAAAATAAGTGAAGAATTATGTAAAACTGGATTGCGTAGTTTTCTTTAAGAGATTTTTTTTTAATTAAATTTCTCTAAAACGATAGATAGCAAAAATTGCAATTATCCATTCCAGGACACTGTAAGAAACGGAAAACAGGATTGAACATCAAGTGAGAGTTTAAAAGGTGTATGTATAGTTAACTAGGATATCAAGAAGCAGTACTTGTCCAGAACAATGGGAGGACCTGAGATCTATGTCCTTGAAATAAAATTTCATGAATCATGCTGGGCAAGTGGTTGAGGTAGTTAAATAATCCCCTTTCTGAAACATATGCAGTTGTGTACGCACTAACTTCTTTTCTAAAGTGAGATGATTCTTTGAACCAAAATCAGAGACAGAACCTTACAAAATAGATACAAACTTGGAAAGTTTGTTTTCTGGCACTGATAAATATTATCTCTTCTTTGAAAGCACTAATTATAAATTGATCGGGTCCTCCTTCTTCATGCTTGGGAAGTTTGATTCTGTTAGTCACAGGAATCTTTGGGTAAATTATTTTTGTACAAACTTTGGGAGGCATTTCCTGAGTCCTAGCATATGTTATTATGAAATTCATGAAAAGATGAATAATACTGACTCTGCCATTATGAAGGCCATTATAGTTTAGTAAAAGGGTTGGGGAATGGAAGACTATCTGAAAACAAGGAATTTCAATACACTATTTGCAGTATGCTCAAGATGTGGAGGTACAAAAGAAGGGTCACCCAGAGTGGTAGGTGAATTCACCTGGAGGACTAAAACATTTTCTCCAAAAGCTAGCTAAGCCCACTGGGAGGTTGGCTCATGATAGCTAGCAGCGTTCTTCCAAGTAAGGGAAGGCCTAAATGACATACTGAGCATAGAAATTTAGAGTTAGAATACATAATTAAGGTAAAAAGAACTTCTAGACGTCTAGTAATACTAAATAGAATGTTCTTGGATTTATTATTTTGACAAGTTGTTCAGAATTTTTATATATATATATATATATATATATATATATATATATATATATATATGGCTTCACTTTGTATTACTTCTTGTAATATAAAATATGTTCTCAGCACTTTATTTGTAGATCAAAAACTACCATATAATATTCTCCAACCTGATTACATTGGAGCATTCCTTTAAATATATATTATATCAAAGGCAATTGCTTATCATCTGTTAGGATTTTTTACACTTTTTTTTTTAACATGGAGAAAGGTCATGGGGCAAGTATTTTCAGGGTAAATGAACATTTGTTTCATTAAATGCTATTAAGTGACAAGTTGCCTATAAATTATTTGAACAGAATAGAGATAAGTTACTTAAATGAATTTTAACCATCCTATTACATAATTGAGAAGAAAACAGTTTTCCTCCAAACAGCTTTTACTATTATTGGATTGTTAATGATATGGCTAAATTTTTCAGGGGAAAATATTCAATTAATTTATTCAACCATATTCATTGAACACTTGTTATATGCCAGGCATTTTTCTCAACATTTGGTACACATTAGGGAACAAAACTCTCAAAAATCCCCACCACATTCTTGTAGGAAAGAACCAGACAAAATAACCAAGTAAATAACGTGATGTATTAGAAAGTAATACATTCTATAGAAAATAATAGTGCAAAATAAATAGATTCGTAGGTCTAAATGAGGGGGACAGTGTTGCAATTTTAAATGTGATAAGATAGAATTTGCTGAGAAGGTGACATTTGAGCAAAAACGTGAAGAAATAGGTGGGTGGCCACGAAGGGTTCTGGGGAGAGCTTTCTGTGCAGAGGAGACAGCCAGTGCAAAGGCCCTGAAGCTAGAACCTGCCGTTTGTGTTTCAACTGCAGCAAGGAGGCCAGTGTGGCTATAGCGGACAAAGCAGCATGGAGAATGCTAGGAGGAAACTCAGACAGGTAGCAGGGCCTAAGCTGTTTTATGTTTACTCTGAATAACGTGGAGAGCCACTGGAGGGTTTTTAATCAGAAGAGTGGCATGAGTTGACTTATGTTTTGAAAAGATAACTCTCTTGTTTTGAAAATAGCCTTAGAAGGAGGCCTAAGCATTGAAGCAGAAAAACCTCTAAGAGGCTGTAGTCCAGGCCAGACGTGATAGTGGTTCAGACCAAGGAGATGGTAGTTAAAGATGGTGAGAACTGGATGATTCAGGATATAGCTTGAAGGTAGGACAAACAGAATATCCTGACAGATTAGCTGTGGCATATGAGTAAAAAGTGAGGAGACAGGAGGACTCCAAGGCTTTGGCTTGAGCCTCTGGAAAGATCAAGTTGCGATAGACCAGACTGTGAATGGGGTGATCTTGAGGGGCAAGAATGGGAAGGCTGGACCTGTTGAGTTTAAAGATCCTATTATACATCGAAATGGAGAAGTCGAGGAGGCAACTGGATAATGACTGGAATTCTGGAGAGAATCTGTGATACTTACATAAATTTAGGGTCTACATATAGGTGGTGTCCAGAGCCAGGAGATGATATCATCAAAGAAGTGAGTGTGGATAAGAAAGAGAAAACCAGAGCTGAATCCCTGAGGTTCTCTAGTATTAAGACAACAGGAACAGCATAGTGGACTAAGAAGTAGAGACTAGTAAAGTAGGAGGAAAGCCAGGAAGGAATAACCTGGAAGCCAAGTGAAGAGAGTATGTGAACAACCAAGAGAGACTCTAATAAGACCAGGTGGGATGAGGACTGTGGATTTACCTGTGAGTTTAGCAATGTCAGGGAGACTTGTTGACATTCTCAAGAGCAGTGATACTGGAGTTGGGCATGTGAAAAGCTAATTAGAGGCAGTTTAACTAGAATGGGAGGAGATAAATTGGACAGTGAAAATACCGTCCTCAACTCTAAAGGAGTTTGCTGCAGATGTTTTAGAGAAACAGCAGTTCAGAGAGAGAAAGTGGACTAAAGAGAAGTTCCTTTAAGATAGGAGAAATAAGAATATGCTGTTATGCTGATGGCAATGATCCAACAGAGGGAGAATGAATGCAGGAATCAGAGAGGAGCATGCTTGAAGGTTACATGAGAGAAAATGGGACTTAGTGTACAAGTGGAGGGGCTGGCCTTAGGTAGAAGCATGGGTGGTTAATTTAGTATCAAATGGAAGGCAAAAGATAGGGGTACAGATGCTGATCGGTGGGATGAGGAGGTACTGAGAGTCTGTGGAAGTTTTCTGCTCTTTGCTTCAATTGTTTCAGTGAAGCGGGAAGTAAGGTCATTAACTGAGACTGGGAATGAGGAAGAAGATGATAGAGGTTTGAAAACGGGTGAGAAGGAGTGAAATTGTCTTCTTGAATTTAGGAGATTGAAAGGGAAAATGGATTGCTGTGTAGCATTAGGGCCTACATGAGGAATGTGGTCTTGAATTTGAAGTGAAACAGTGAGAGTTGTTTTATGTTTTTTTCTCCGGTCGTATTCACTTGCTCATGTGTAAGTGCAGCCATGATGGAGAGTTGAATTCAACCAGTGCTGTGGTTTTGCCCTGGAACTAAGAAAGAGAGAGCAACAAGGGAATTGGGGATGTGTGTGTGTGTGACAGTGGCTTTAATAATTAATCACTGGACTGAAACTGGGTAGAGAGGGAAAAATTATATTAAGGCATTGGTGATTATGAAACGGTGATAAAAGTCTGTGGAGGTTCTAGTGAGTTAAAGTATAAGAGGATCTGAGCTAGAAAGCTAAGACCTGTTGATCAGAGAGGGGCATGCGGTGACTATATCTAGCTAGCTACTCTTAGATGTTCAGATAAAATGGCAAGATTTTCCTTCTCCATCTGAAAGAGTACTGAATGGTGCTTTTCTAGATTTGAGGGGTAAGAATGGGATCAGTAATAATCAAATGAGCTGTACTTTGATTGGCTGGATAGTTGTGTGAGACTAAATAGCCACTTATCACTGTCTTTCCAAAAGAGAAACAGAAGAAAAAGGAAAGCAAGAAGAAAAAGATCTGTGTTGTCATGGTAATAGTTTAACATTGTAATAATTAAAGCCTCTCTTAACTGACTAGCTGAACTGTAACTTAAAATATGCACTATTTACCCTATAATTAGGGCACTTGCTTACTAGAACAAAAACGTTACTACTCTGATTCCTGTTAGAAGGGGCTTTACAGCTGCACAATTATATTCAGGGACATAAGAAAAAAATTATTGATTTTTAGGGAGAGGATAGAAGATTAAAATTTCATTATATTGAAAAGCATGAGTGAGTGTGAAGTTATGGAATGAACTTATAAAAAGTGAGGAATTAACTTTTGGAGGTTTTTTGCTCACAAAAATTAAAAATAATGTTGCATAAGTGAAAGTCATTTGGGTAGAAATATTAGATTATTTAATAAAATATTATAAATCTCTTAGGAACATTGAATATATAAACTGGACCCTTTTAACAATTCACAACAATATGTACTACCTGTATTCCTTTTTTAATTCATCGTATTTTCATAAATGCTCTCTGATAGTTCCCGGACCCTAATTTAGCCCCTAATCCTGTATATCTGGGAAAGATTAACGGTCAAAATACATTTCATAGCATGCTTGATGCGTTTAAATGGGATTAACCTAAAGAAACATCACTTCAAGCTTTAATGAAGCTAGAGAGGTGAGAGAGATGTATTATTCATCATTTAATGGTGTTTATTAATGATGATTATTTTCAGTATTTTTATTGTAGGTAATTTTTTCACCTCCTTTTAAGAGGAACAATGTTTATTGATGAAAGATGGGAAATGGTTAAAACACCAATTCTATTTCAAAAACAAAAGCCAGTTAAGGACTTATATATATATGTATATATTCACTTAGATACAGTAACTAAAGTATTGTGTCTTAAATTCAGTATAGTTTTAATTAGGAGTTAATTCCCTCATCTGAGATAAAGTAGTCCTAGTGTGTTTTTTTACATAGCAATAATTTTTTTATTATTATTAGCTTAATTTTTTAAATATACTACAGAATAAATTACCTTACAAATTCCACTTTGCTACTTAGTATTTTCAAAACTTATTATTTCTTATCAAATAAGGACTGCAAAAACTATAAACTTGATAAGAATTTTGTACATGTCTCATCATAATTTTATCTACAAATTAAACATCTTTGCTCCCTTTCAATTAATGGTAACTTCAAAGAAGTTTAAAATATCTCTCTCTAAAAAAAAATCTCCAGCTATTTTAACCAAGTAAACTTTGCATCTTAGTGGATTAAATTATTATAATATATGTTATGTTTAAGTGGAAAAACATACATAAAATCATTTATTATTTTATGGTTACTTAGAATGACTAATTTTTGGAATAAATTAATCAAATGGGATAACCATCACTATGACGTTACAACATGGTGGTTGAGATTATAGCCGCTAGACCCAGACTGCTTTAATCCAATTGGTCAAATTTAAATTTTAGCACCTGCCTACCCATGTAACTTTAAATTAGTTACTTACCTCTTGTGCCTGAGTGTCGTCATTTGTAAAATGAGGAACATAATGGTAAGTACCACATAGGGTTACAGGAGGATCAAGTGAGTTGAAGAATTTACGTCTGTACGTGCCACATAACTAAGCACTCAATATATTAGCCCTTATTGGCAAAATCTGAAGAGTAAGGTCACACTTTAATTTTTTATTCTGAAAATTTTACAGTGTATATGTCCTTCCTTTTTCCTGTCTTTTATTATTCTCCTTTATTTCGTCCCATATTCTCATTGGATATAATTATCTCCCATTCTAAATACTGGAATATCATATTTTTCCTTAAGCTTTCTTCTTTATTCTATGTAATTCTCAAGACAGGACCCTGAAGCCCTCTCTTTTGGACACTGGGGCTAAGCAGAAGGCTGAGGAAGAGATCATCCAAAACTCCTGCAGTGTATTTTCACCTGTCACACTCTTCCATCACTTTGCCAGTCTCAACCATTATCTTAGTTTGTGATATATGTCATGTGCTGAATTGTAGTTCCTTTTTTTTTTCTAATTAAAATTTATTGGGCAAATATATGGTAATGTAAGGAGAACTGGCTCTGGGTGGTGAAAACATAATGTGAGCTATAGAAGATGTATTACAGAATTGTACGCCCGAAGCCGGTGTAACTTTACTAACAATGGTCACCCCAGTAAACTTTAATTTTTTTAAAAAGCCTATATAAATATGAAACATTTATTGGGGTGACAATTGTTAGTAAAATTACATAGGTTTCAAGTAACAATTCTGTAACACATCATCTATATATCACATTGTGTGCTCACCACCCAGAGTCATTTCTCCTTCCATCACCATATATTTTACCCCTTTTACCCTCTTCTACTTTCCCTACTTTCTTCTACTTTGTTTCTTTATTTGTTTGTCTTGTTCCTTTCTTGCATTCAGTTTTATATCCCACATATGAGTGATGTCACATGGTTCTCGACTTTTTCTGTCTGACTTATTTCACTTAGCATGATATTCTCAAGATCCATCCATGCTGTATCAAACGGCACTATTTCATTTTTTCTTATGGCAGAGTAGTATTCTATTGTGTATATGAATATATACCACATCTTCCTTGTCCAATCATCTATAGAAGAACATTTTGCTTGTTTCCATGTCTTGGCCATAGTAAATAAGGCTGCAATGAACATCGGAGCACATATATCTGTACAGATAAATGCTTTCTGATTTTGGGGTATATACCCAAGAGAGGGATTACTGGGTCATATGGTTATTTTATTCTTAATTTTTTGAAGAAGCTCCACACTGCCTTCCATAGCAGCTGCACCAATCTGCATTCCCACCAACAGTGTATGAGGGTTCCTTTTTCTCCACAGCCTCTCCAACACTTGTTACTATTTGTCTTGTTGATGATAGCCATTCTGAATGGGGTGAGGTGATATCTCATTGTGGTTTTTATTTGCATTTCTCTGATGATTAGTGATGTTGAGCATTTTTTCATATGTCTATTTGCCATTTGTATGTCCTCTTTGGAGAAATGTTTCTTCAGGTCTTCTGCCCATTTTTTAATTGGATTGTTTGTTTTTTGTTGTTGAGTTGTATGAGTTCCTTATATATTTTGGATATTAGCCCCTTATCGCAGGCGCTGTCTCTTTATTTTGTCGATGATTTCTTTTTCTGTGCAGAAGCTTTTTAGTTTGATATAGTCCCGTTCATTGATTTTAGCTTTTACTTCCTTTGTCTTTGAGATCAAATTCATACAATCCTCTTTGAACCCAAGGTCCATAAGTTTAGCACCTATGTTTTCTTCAATGCAGCTTATTGTTTCAGGTTTTATATTTAGGTCTTTGATGCATTTTGAGTTAATTTTGGTACATGGTGACAGATAGCAGTCTAGTTCCATGCTTTTGCATGTGGCTTTCCAATTATCCCAGCACCATTTATTGAAGAGGCTTTCTATGGTTCCTTTTAAAAAACTTTTTGAGAAGTCTATAAATAATACAGTAACAGGCAAAGAGTTGCTGGTTCTTACACAGCTCATTTTGGTTTGTCTTCTTTATTTGTATAAAAGGTGACTATAGAGCGGTTGAATTAGTTTCAGTACAACTCTAAGCTTTTTTATGGTGCTTAAATAGTTCAGTATTTCAGTCCATTTATAGAAAATAAGTTAATTAAATGTAAGAGAGTGGACTTGGAACTCCTCAGATTATTATTCTGATTTTAACCAATTTTATTTTATTAATATACATAATAATGATGTCATGAATATTTAGACCAATAAAATTATCAAATCACCATAGACTGATAGAAAATCATAGAAATTAAGTGTTAGAAACCACTTAGACAGACATCTAGCATCTCACCTGACACAGAAATCTTTTCCTTCAACATCTAATCTTTGTTTTTACACTTCCTGTTTGAGGAAGTTCATTACTGAGCCATTTTGGACAGCTCTAGATATTTTTAAACATTATCTTATATCAAGCTGAAGTCTGCCTACGTATAACTTCATAAAGTCTTATTAATTCTGTCATGATAGTCCTTCATTTATTAGGAAACAGCTAGCATTAATCCCATCTTTACTCTGCCTCTGCTTCTTTTTGTCCTTTCAATGTTTAACATTCTCAGCTCCCCTACCTACTTCTCAGTAGTATCCCGGCTACATATCTCACTTCTTAATCAGTGTCATCAGTATTAGTGCTATCAAAGAAGCAGACCTGATGAACTAGATAACAGAAGTGAGTAAGGATTTTGAAGTAAGTGCTGGATAGATATTAAGTGTAAGAAAGCTGAAAAAGGAAAGTCAGCTGTGGGCTCCTCTAGAAAGTGAAGTATAAGGTGATGAGGATCTGGACTGAGTAGCAGTGCACATTGGAACTGAATGGACAATTACATGAGGTGTCTCAAAGCAAACATCAACTGGATGTAGTAGTTGAGTAAATCTCATGGACAAAGGAAAAGTGATTCAAAGCATCCTGCAGGTTTCCTAGCATGAATGACTGATAAAAATGTTAGTGCTGTTGTCGGAGATTGTGGAAGAGAGAACTAGTTTGGAAGCAAAAGGGAGAAAATAATGAGTTAGCTTGAGATGGGGGCAAAATTAAGACTTCCATTTTCAAATCTCCTTTGCAGATATGAAGATATGGGACTAGGAGTTTTTGTAGCTGAGATATATCTAGATAACGGTCAGATTTAAGATAGCAATTGTAGCCCAAGAACTGACCATTAGTCTGATGGAGAGATCAAAGAGAGAAAAGAAGACCTGGGACTAAGCCTTGAGGATTCAAATAAGTTGACACATATCATGTCAGAAATTATGGAGGATGTATTAAGAGAAGTAGATCTTAATGTAAATCACATTTACAAAATGCTAGGAAGCTTACATAGCTAATGTTCTACAACTGTTGAGTGGATGAATAGTAACAGTGACTATAGGAAAGCCAGTTTGAATTTTGGAAACTTTATTATATTGGTCCCAAATTCTAAAATTTTACATTTTTTTTTTTATTCTTAGAATTTCTGGAGCCTATTCCAGGGTGAAAAAAGGAAAATGTGCTTATTTGGGCTGTCACAACTATATGTTCCTTTTTAAAGTAAATATTCACTTAGTTATCTTAAATGTTAGAAATAATTAACATGTTAAAAGAATATGTGGACTTACATTTTTTATTTTAATGCTGTAGTCAATAAAACATGAAATTCATGAGACATAAATATCCAAATGAAAAGAAACCAGCATCTATATGATTTGCCTATATAATACTTACCTTTACATATACCCAGATGATTGATGATTCACAGTATTTTGTGGAATGTTGAATTTTGCTGGTAATTGTTATTATTTACAATTGTATTTAATTAGTGCTTATGATTGAGTACAAAATTTCAAAAGCTCATAAATATTTACATTTGTGTGTTTCTGTAATTTTAGGAGATTGTCCTTTGAATATTGCATCTTCAGTTTTTCAAAAGTAACTCTTTCAGTGTGTGTGTGTGCGTGTGTGTGTGTGTGTGTGTGTGTGTGTGTGTTGATACAGATATAATGCTTTTATTATCCTTGGAGCGGGGGATAGTTTATATGCTAACGTTTAATATTGTCACCAATAGTCTACCTAAATGATCTTGTGTATATGTGTGTATACAGCCACAATTCCTTCAGGAGACACCTACCAAGGCAAATGCAGGTTTCCAGTGTTGATTTTAGCATGGGCACAGAACCCATTGTACAAAGAGGAGAAACGACAACCAGCATTGGGAGGATAAAACCAGAGCTCTACAAACAGAAATCAGTTGACTCTGAGGGCAACAGGAAAGAAGATGTCAAAACCTGTGGAAAGCTTAACTTTACCCTCCAGTATGATTATGAAAACGAACTTCTAGTTGTTAAAATTATCAAAGCCTTAGATCTTCCTGCTAAAGACTTCACAGGAACTTCCGATCCTTATGTGAAGATGTATCTTCTTCCAGATAGGAAAAAGAAATATCAGACCCGCGTGCACAGAAAGACTTTAAATCCTCTATTTGATGAAACTTTTCATTTTCCTGTAGCATATGATCAACTAAGCAACCGAAAACTACATTTCAGTGTATATGACTTTGACAGATTTTCTAGACATGACATGATTGGCGAAGTGATTGTTGATAATTTGTTTGAAGTCTCTGATCTCTCCAGGGAAGCTACAGTATGGAAAGATATTCATTGTGCTACCACAGTAAGTAATAGTTACACCAATATATTGCTTTTTATTTGATTTGCAGTCAAAAACTAAAACTAAGTATTACCCAGCTTATTGGAATAAGTTTACAAAATTACTGAAATTTATGTGCTAAGAACCTATAAAGGTAGGATTTGATTACATACATAATAATAATTCAGGCGCCTCACAGAATATATATAAACAGCTCTTGTAAATTACCAAAAGTAGTAGGTCTTTTCTCTTGTAAAATATTTATTTATCACCTATTTTTAGCACTCAATTACCTCATAGTTAATACTTACTTTAATTATTTTAAATGACTTTGTTCCTCAGATCAAACCTAAAATGTACTTTGATGCTATTTCAAAAAATCCTTAGTTTGGTCTAAAAGAGCCCATTCCTTCAGAAGCTTTTGTGGAATAGATATGATTACAGTATTTGAAATGCTGAATGATTGAGAAATGACTGTTTACTTAGAACTCTTGTTTGTATTGCAAAATGCTTCTTCTGATTATAAAATAATAGCTTTAATATTGAAAATTTGGACAAAAAACAGCATAAATTAAAATACAATGCTACCAATTATATATATTTATATATACCGTGTTTCCCTGAAAATAGACCTACCCCGAAAATAAGCCCCAGTTAAGATCTCAGCCAGGCAGATGCATTTAGTACGTGATGATGATGTTCCAGAAGAA
Source organism: Rhinolophus sinicus (assembly GCF_057876585.1). Lineage (NCBI taxonomy): Eukaryota > Metazoa > Chordata > Mammalia > Chiroptera > Rhinolophidae > Rhinolophus > Rhinolophus sinicus. The sequence goes on along the minus strand of NC_142501.1, from coordinate 43,996,814 downwards.
GATGACATGACTGTATTTGAATAAATGTAGACTGTTGTACATGAAAAAAATAAGACATGCCCTGAAAATAAGCCCTAATGGAGCAAAAACTAACATAAGACCCGGTCTTATTTTCGGGGAAACACGGTATGCATATTGCTTTCTAATTTTTCTCTATGCATTTTTTAAATTATTAAGATGAAATTTAGTTAAAAATTTTTCACACTGATTTACTTTCGTGCTATATTTGTTTTAGTGTATGACATATGCATAAACATAGTATTCATTTATCCAACCATTTTCTTATTGTTGGACATTTGAGTTAGGCATAAATTTTGTTATGCTAAAAATTGTTGTGTTCTTTTTTGCATAAATCTGTTTTTTTTTCTTTGAGATTATTTGTCCAGAATAGAATTATAGAAGTAGAATTAGAGAACTGGCCCCTTAGGTGAGATTGCTGAATTGTTTTGATTTGTTGATTTTTAAACGGAGGCATTTAATTTTTACCCCCGTGTTGTATTTATGTATTTATCATCTTTTGTCTAAGTTTTGTCATAATGTATAAGCTTAAAATGTGGAAGTTATGAATAGAGAAAAAGGATTATATTTAAAAATAGGAAAATTATACTTTTTTTCTTAAAATTTATTGGGGTGACAATGGTTAGTAAAATTACAGAGATTTCAAGTGTACAATTCTGTAATACATCACCTATGTATCACATTGTGTACTCACAACCCAGAGTCAGTTCTCCTTCCATCACCATATATTTGATCCCTTTTACCCTCATCTACCATCTCCCTCCCCCCTTACCTTCTGATAACCACTAAACTGTTGTCTGTGTCTATGAGTTTTTGTTTATTTGTTTGCTTTGTTCCTTTGTTGCTTTCAGTTTTATATCCCATATATCAGTGAAGTCATATGGTTCTCAACTTTTTCTGTCTGATTTATTTTGCTTAGCATAATAATGACAGGATCCATCCATGTTATCCCATATGGCACTATTTCATCTTTTCTTATGGCAGAGTAGTATTCCGTTGTGTATATATATATCACATCTTCTTTATCCAATCATCTACCGAAGGACACTTTGGTGGTTTCCATGTCTTGGACACCGTAAATACTCATAAAGCTGCAATGAACATCAGAGCACATATATCTTTATAGATAAATGTTTTCAGATTTTTGGGATATATACCCAGGAGAGGGATTGCTGGGTCCATATGATAATTCTATTCTTAATTTTTTGAGAAATCTCTGCACAGCCTCTCCAACACTTGTTATTACATGTCTTGTTGATGATAGCCATTCTAACTGGTGTGAGGTCATATCTCATTGTGGTTTTTATTTGCATTTCTCTGGTGATTAGTGACGTTGAACATCTTTTCATATATCTATTGGCCATCTGTATGTCCTCTTTGGAGAAATGTCTATTCAGGTCCTCTGCCCATTTTTTAATTGGATTGTTTGTTTTTCTGTTGTTGAGCTGTATGATTTCCTTATATATTTTGGATTTTAGCCCGTTATCAGAGGTGTTGTTTGCAAATATCTTCTCGCATTTGGTTGGTTGCCTCTTTGTTTTGTTGATGGTTTCTTTTGCTGTACAAAAGCTTTTTAGTTTGATATAATCCCATTCCTTTATTTTAACTTTTACTTTCCTTGCCTTTGAGATCCTCTTTGAACCCGCTATGGAAAGAAAATTACTTTTTAATTAAAAGTAATTCCTTTTGTATTTTCTCCCCATATCAACATTTTACTAATTACAATCAGTATTTGAGGTCATTATATTTTCGCTATAAATTATATGGATAAATTAATTTTACAATTTATTGTGCCATTACATCATCATAACATTTTCAGTTGTTGGGTTTTTATTTTCTGGTCCTCATTGCTATATGTATTATGGAACAAAGAAGAAATTTTGAAACTGAAATATATTTCAAAGATATTAAGGCTTTTTTGATTCCATATTGTTTTTTACCTTATTACTGATATTCCCACAGGGGGAAAAGTGGTGAGCAGTGGTTTTTACTGTTTTTAAAAACATGACACCTTCTAGACTTCTACAAATGCAGATAATTGTTAGATTATTTCTCTTGATTCCTCAATCTTGTATTATTTCCTTTAGTCATTCAACAAATATTTGCTGAGTGCCTACTATGTGTTTGGCATGCTCTAATTACTAGAGATGCAAAAAATTTCATGAAGCGTGTTCTATTCGTATATTTAGGTTCAAAGGTAAGTAATCCCCAAATGACGTCTAAAAATTAGTGTAAACTTCTTAGAGATTGACAGTGATTTTTATTATTTGTTTGTTTTTCTTTTTACATTTGTAAATTTTTGGTCCGTTTTTAAAAAGTAGGAATTATTTATGGAAACTTCAATGTTTGACTGCTAATAAAACATTTGTTTGGGGGTAAATATTAATAAATTCTTTAATTGTATTTTTAACTATCCCATATTCCTGATATATTAATTTTCTATATCTGCTGTAAAAACTACCACAAATTTAGTGTCTTAAAACAACACAGATTTATCATTTTACAGTTCTGTAGGTTAGAAGTCTAACATGGGTCTTTTTTTTAAATTAAAGTTTATTGGGGTGACAATGGTTAGTAAAGTTACATAGGTTTCAGGTGATTAATTCTGTAATACATCATCTACATCTCACATTGTGTGTTCACCACCCAGATTCAGTTCTTCCATCACCATATGTTTGATCCCTATTACCCTCATCTACCACTCCCGTCCCTGCTTAGCCTCTGGTAACCACTAAACTATTGTCTGTGTCTATGAGTTTTTGTTTCTTCATTTGTTAGCCTTGTTACTTTGTTGTTTTCAGTTTTATATCCCACGTATCAGTGAAATCATATGATTCTTATTGGACTAAAATCAAGCTATTGGCAGGACTGCATTTCTTTTGGGAGCCTTTAGGGGAGATCGATTTCCTTGTATTTTCCTGCTTCTAGAGGCCAGTAGCATTCCTTGGTTTAGAGTAGGCTGGTGTTTGTAATAAAGGATAATCTCCCCATTTCAAGGTTTATAATCTTAATCACATCTGCAGAGTTCCTTTTACCATGTATGTAACATATTCAGATTCTAGGAATCAGCACATGGCCATCTTTGGGGGTGACTTTATTCTGCATACCACGCCTTTAAACATTTTCATTTTAGTGTTCTGGATATAAAAAGAAGTAGGCAGATAATAAAATGTATTATTACATTATTCTAGTCAAATGACATTTCTCTTTAACTGGGATATTGAGCCACACACTGTTCTAGGTACTGCTTATGGCTTTTTCTTATTGGAAGGATAGTAATGAAACCTAAATGTTTTGGCTATCGGACCAAAGTTCACAATATACACCAGTATCATCTTTGTGGTTAGTGTAATATTTAATTAAAATCTTTCTTTAGTTTTTAAAAATCATTAAGCAACTTTATATTTTCAGATTAATAAAAAAAACTGATGTGGGTTGAAATTTGCTTCAGAAACTTTTTTTTCTTACACATCTTTAACTTTATTAATTTCATACAGAAATTATACAGTTTTCTACAAAGAAGTTTGAAAAAAGGAAAGAAATAGAAAGAAATATATTCATATGCCCTCACTCATTCAAGTCCTCTAGAGACCTGCAAAGGTGATGAATTATGTGGGCATAGATACAAAAAAAAAAAAAAATATGTAACAGATAAAACATATATTTCAATCAAGTATTAGCTATCTTTATATTAGGGGACACTGATGAAAAGTATAGGTAAATAACTACCTAGTTAAGCACAGGTCTTGAAAAATCATTATTGTAATTTAAGGTTCTTACTTGAGATAATCATATATGAGTTTTTAAAGAGTGCCTTTGTATAATTGCAGTTCTCCAATTTAAATAATCCAAAGCTTAGTTAAAAAAATATTTTGTCATTGATTTGAAAAGAAATAGTTAATAGTATCTTTATTTTTTATTTAATTAAATTTATTGGGGTAATATTAGTTAAGAACATTATATACTTTTCAGGTGTTCAATTCTATAATACATTATCTTTATATTGCATTGTGTGTTTACCCCCCAAAGTCTAGTCTTCTTCTGTCATCATATATTTGACTCCCTTTACCTTCTTCATCCTCCCCCCAACCCCTTTTCCTCTGGTAACCATTATATTATGGTCTATATTGTAACATATTTTTAATTTTTAATGAATCTCCTTAGTATCATTAAGTTGTGCTTTACTGTCATATCAGTGTAAATGCCACAGACCTCTTTTTCTTTCTTCAAGCCAGTGGTATCTTATTATTGTTGAAAATGGAACTCTATGGAAGTGAGAGTTGCTGATTTTTTGTGATTGTTGTTTTTAATTATTTTATGTGTCTCTTTCCAACAAATTTTCATCATGGAGTCTTTGTCGCATTTTTTTTCCTTACTTCCAAAGGCTTGTACAAGGCCTCTTCAAAAAAATCTTGCTGGGCCAGTTTATTAAATGAAATCGTTTTTCTGCAGTATTCAATCGAAATAATTTCAGTTTGATAACATGAATATATACTGAGAATCTTCTGTATACAAAGTGGAAACAATGGCTAGTAAAATACAACGTTTAGTCAAGAACTTTAGTCTAATGGAAAAAAACAAGTAAACAAAGAAATATTTTCCAACGTATAAATAGTACTACACAATCTTTTCCTGATAACCTCAAGAAGTGTGGTCTTGTCTGCAAACATACACACAGACACACAAACATGCTTTTTGGTACAGATTGTAGCTCAGATGAAAATGGTATTTAAGATCACCCTTGGATGACAACAGAACTCTGAAAAAAAGGAGGTGAATGTTCCTCGAAGAGAAAACACGTGAGGAAAAGGAAATAAATTAAGAGTAGAATGTTTTCAGAGGAAAAAAGTAGACTCGTAAGTGGGAATATGGGATGAACAAGGAACTAAAGGGAACACAAAGTAGAATGTTATATTTATACTACAATCAGGAAGACCTTTAGTAACATTAGGGTTTGTATTTATTTTGTTTTTATCAGGAGAGTGAAACCACTGGAGCCATTATCTTGTATGGCAACTGGGTGTATATAGTGGGTAGGAGTGGGAGGTTGTGAAATACAGGGGGCCAGGTAAGAGTCTTAACACAGCAGTCTAGATGAGATGAAATAATGTCTGATTGAGGCTAGTAACATTGGAAATGGAAAGAAGCAAATATATGCTAATGCAAGCGTTGTCTGCTGCAATTATTTAAACATTCTGCAAGTATACACCTTATGTCTGCCATTTGCCCCTCAGCTTCTGGAAGACAGAAAGCATCTTGTGCCTCTCTTGCCTTCCTCACAGCAAATATGAACGCTTAGGGGTTAATCAATAAGTATTTTTTGAATAAATTAACTTAGCAAATTTTTATAGAAGGCCAAGTGTAAGAATTTAAATACAAATCTACCACCATCAGAGGAGAAAAAAACACAATGCAATGATGTACCTATTGTCTACAAATTAATAAACATGTTTGGTATCATTTGCTAACATTAACTACTTTCTGTAGACAAAAAAATTAAGAAATTATTTAGTGTATGGTACAAATTCATATGTAACATAAACCAGGAATATTTTTAATTGTCAAAAATCCTATCAGGTTGAAACAAGAGCCACATATTAGATATTCATAATTTCATTACTAATAAATTATTTCTGTACAAAAAGGATTGATATTCTTATCAGGAATTAGCGGGCTTTTTTTTTTAATTTGAGATTGAATGAGAAAGGAAATAATAAAGGTGTGTCTTTAGTCTGTGGAAAACAATTTTCACTTTAGGAATCATCCCACTATGTATCACAAATGTGTCAAGCCAATCACCTATTGCTTTAATGTAGAAATAGCTCCAACATAGGGGAAAATCACACTGAAGAGCAGTGTGTACCCTATGCCACTGTTTCTGTTATGGGAAGGAGAAATATACATTCACATACTGTTATATATACAAAAAAGTCTATCACACAAAGCATTTAATAATAGTAGTTGCCTATTGGCAAAAAATGGTAGAAAATGTATGAATATGGAAAAGGAATAATTTGCACCATATTGCTTTATACGCATCTTATTTTTCAACTATGTGAGTACTCAAATTTTTAATCTTTTTCAAAAAGTCAATCATTATACAGACTAATATATTTTGAATATTTAAACATAATTTTCTCATACACACTCAAGAGCCATTGAAAGTATAGGGAAAGTATAGTAGATACGGAAAAGTTTTCCCTTTTTTGAACAGAACCAACTTCAGTTTGCATATTTATTTATTTACCCACCTAGTCAATGAACACTTTTTCAGCTCTGTGTTTTAGACACTTAGAAATTTTCACAAGAATGGAAAATGTGTTTGTATAACCACACTGAGCGGTTTTACAGTTATAAAGTGCTTGAATCTGTTATCGTCTAAGGAACTGTCTCGTATTGTTTGAAAGAGTAGACCTTGATATGACAAATACAAAAAAATTGTTGTATTCATTGTGCCAGCTATTCAGAGTACTAGATGTACTAACTGAACTTTGGTTTGAAGTACTATATTTTATTACACATGACGAAAATTTCTTTAAATATTTAAAAAATATTTTTAATTTGTCTTCTTATTTCTAGTGATATATTTTTAATTTTTCCTCCAGTCATCCTGGATCTCCCCCAGGATCAGAATAATACTATAGATTGTTTTGCATTTAGCTATCAATGAATTCTCTTCTAAAGTTTGTTAACTATGGAGTAATGTGTTAGCCAATAACATTTTAAAGTGTGGCAAAATTCCAACCTCCATCCTAAGGAAAAAAGTGTGGTGGAAGGCAGGGCAGTGGGGTGTAAAGCTTTTTGGTCGGAGGCTGTCTCCCTTAGATCTCCCAGGTACAGCAGGCGCTACTGTAGCAAAGGCCTGCAAATTGGGACAATGAACCCACATCTGCTCCTCTGTGAAGATTCCTAATTTTCTATTTCATCTCTGCAGTAAACTTGGCCCTGGAGTGTCACAGATATCCCATATGCTAATGAACCACCATTAATGGATTATTAACTCAAATGATGCAAATAAATTCCATGAACCTATCTATAAGGTTTTTCAGTCATTTGCAAGAATTGATAGGAAGTAACTATATTGTAATATAAAATTAAAGTTAAGTGTAAAATAATAGAGCTTATCATAGACTATCACAAAATTATGAGAGTTCCCAAAGCTTGATTCTTCTTGACCTTAACACCTGCTTAACTCAGGCAGACTGTTAAAAGGAACTTGATCTCATAAATTTGGTATTCAATAAATCACCAGTTTATTATCTTACTTTTAAAATTAAATCATATCTGCATACATTTAGAAGACAAGGCATTGGTGTCTGTTCAGTCTATTTTGACTACCTTTGCATTTCACATGGACTATTGCAGGTAAATTGGGTTTAACTTTAAATAGCCCCCATCAATGATTACATTAGACTTTTAGTATCTGTTTAAACAGTCGATTCCTGTTCTGTTTCACAACACAAAAAATTCAAAGTTAATGCACATCTAAACTTAAATTTGTGCCAATACCAGTAAAATCTCTGGCTACTGTATGGAGAATAGACTTTGGGGTGCAAGGGTGAAACCATGTGAACCAATTTAAGGTAGACTGTAGAATAGTGAAGCCAACTTTATCCAGTCTAAGTGTCTACATATAGCAATACTGAGAGGGCTTCCTTTAATTGGGGATTTTGTAAAGGTATTTAAAAGCATCAAACACTCTAAGGAGAGCTGTATACAGTTTATTACACCGGTTTCTACATCCCATCTATAAATAATGATTAAAGTTTGAGAATAACACTCCAGTTCCTTTCACCAAGAAGCTTAAGATAGCTCTTAACCAGTATGATAAAGCGAAGAGTTCATAACAAATTTGTATCCTCTTCTTACGTCTAAAATTGCACTTGTCCCAGTGACTATATTGGGCTCTCCCCTCTTTGCTTTAGGCTCCTTATTACACAGGTAATTATGAGATTTGCTTTGTGAAGTCCAGGAAAGGCTGTTTTAAGGCCTCAGATCTGTCTCTACAACCTGAGCACTTTATGACTCCTGGTAGCTAAGTCTACCGTTGTGTCAGATAGAATAAGAGCTAAACCATTTTGGCAGGCAGAGATATGTCCCGCCTGCATTGGGAGCTGAAAATGGTTCTCCCACTGAGCAGAAACACAGCACTATTAAATAGCATCCCTGGCGATAGCAGCTCTGGGTTGTGACTGTTAATCACTTAATGCTAAGACGGGGTTTGCAATTACCCCATCTCTAACCTGCCATGTTCTCTGCCCTTTTCTGCCCTGACTTCAGCAACATTTCACCTGGACTTTGTACTGTGGCCAACCAAGCACAGTTCTTAATATCATGTGCTTAATACAAAGTGCATTTCTTCTTTCTCGCAGAAATACAAGCGAGTCCTCCTCAAGGGCACCTGGTGAGCATTTTCTGTCTTCAAGTGGAGATGGCAGGAAAAACTCAATAATGAAAACTGTGATATAAAAATGCAGGAATCTAACTAGGTTTTGTAATAGAGCCCTCTTGCCTGTGCCTGCCCTCACCCTCATTGAACACGATGAAATCTGATTTAATCAGAATACTGGGAGAAGGAGAAAAAGCAGGAAGTGCTGTGCAAAAATTGTGGTTCTTATTTCTCATTTGTTTGTCTTGTTCTTTTGTTGTTTTTGGTTTATATGTCACATATCAGTGAAATCATATGGTTCTTGAAAAGAAAAAGAAGGCAGTGGGTTAGAATCTGGAGGTTATAACGTTAATTATATTTTCTAATTTGTATTAGCTTCCTCCCTGTTCTCATTTGCCTCCCAGAGTCACTAGACTGCTTGTGCTGGCAGGTTGGAGGACACGACCATATGTGCAAAAAAAAAGAAAAAGCAATTTATACACCTTAGGAATACACTTGATTCTGAAATCCAATGTACTATAGAATTATAGCAAACATTATCTCAGATCACACTAGACTAGAGGAATCTATAGAGAAATAAAGTTCAATAAAACTGATAGATAAATATCCCCTAACTTGAGCTCCCCAAACCCTAAGTATATCTTTCAATGACTCAAAACTATTATGAGTATTAGTTTATTGTCCTCTTAGGGCCACCGTAATGGACATGTTCTTGCACAGTTCTGGGGGTTCCACCCACAAAGCCCACAGCACCTGTTAACAGTGTTGCTATTTGCTCACTTGTTCCCTCCTTCCTTAGTAATAATTAATCGTCACTCCTTCAAACAGATGTTCTTGCTGCCACTGAAGTCATGACCAAACCTGATGCTTTTATGATTTATTCATTCATTTATTCATTCAATAAACTTTTTATTAAGCATCAACTTTATGATTGTCACTGGCCCCAGAAAAAATTGTTTTAAACAAGGAAAAAATAGTGTTTTGTAGTGTTTTGTTTTTGTTTTGAGCATCTACTGTGTCAGGCTGCAAACTGGACCCATGACATACATTATGTTTTTGTATTATCCCTTTAAAAATGAAATGCATCCCCTCTAGGAAATTGTTATTAGCCATGGAAATGGATATCACCCTGACTGCACAGAATCAGGGTTAATCTAAGTAAGTATTCCTGAGGAGTCATTAGAATAAGGTCAGTGTGTTGCTGTTTAAATAATCCTGTGGCATTGCCAGAGCCAGTGGTCTCTCTTTGACCTTCTGGTCATTGTTGGAAACTCCAAGCCTCATTATGTGCATTTCTCTCTGTTTTTAATTCCCTTCACCTTTACTCATTCTTCAAGGTTCAGATTAAATGTCACGCACCTCTGAAGTCCTCCTAGGTTTTCATGGGAAGAATGTTCATAGAAAGAATTTTCATCTCTGTTCCTATAATTAAAACCTAAGAATCTCTCTAAAAGCATTTATAACACTGAATCAAAAACAAAATAAGTATGTTTTTTAAAATTCTGCATAGCTATGCTTTTCTTCCAACTTGTTCCCTAAAAAATTAATTGTGTGATGTTCTGAGAGGTTAAGTGACTTGTCTAAAATCACATATAAACCCTATGAGGAGAAAAATTTTGTATGGTTGTCAGTGTACCCCCACTAACTAGAAGAGTGCCTGGCATTTTGGATGCTCTCAATAAACATGAGCCTGTTAATGAATAAATGAATGTTTAGAGATCGTCAAGGCTTTGATATATAGCTAGAGAGCAGAATTTTGGAGTTGTGGGAACATTACAAGAAATTTGTAAGATGGATGTAGAAAAAAACTTAGGACTCAGTTTGTTACGGACCACATGTGTCATGTGTAGGAGTGTGGACTGTATTTTAGGCCTAGTGTGTCCAACATATATCAGAGAGTCAAAAACAATCGCCTTGAGGTTTTTAGCAGAGTCAGGAGACAATATAAATGATAATGCTCACTCATTATCCTATTTAGTCTTTCCTCATGATTCTCCAACCAGATCAACCCTGATGTTCTCTGCCTTAAGAATTGCATCTTTCCTAAATCTAGCACATTGTCTGGAAATTTAACTGATAGTCATTTTTTATGGCCATTTGTTCTTGAACTTGAAATCAAATTATTAGCACCAGTTGATTCTTTGCGGTCTTTCCAATGAGGCTCCACCAGCTCTACAGCAAATAAGGCCTAAAAGGGCCTGTCTATATATTCCCAAACATGTCTGAACTGTATATACTAATTAGTCTTCATCTTGCCAGTGTTTACAATTATAAACTTTTAGAACTAAAAATAAATTAGTCCATCTCTTTGAACACCCTCATGTTACACCAAAGAAACTGAGGTCAAGTGGAGTTAAGTGGATTGCTCAAGGTTAAATTCCACGATTTTCGTCTATGAATGGGAGGTATGAGTCAGAGAAATAAAAATTTTACGATAATGTGAATCCAGTAGATCCATTCCGGGACTGCATTTCACTGTAGCTTCATTTTGTGAGCAGGTGGGTGAAGGACTAGTAACTTAATGAAGACGCTCATTTGAACTAGTAACACATTGTTTAACAGTGTGTGGAAAACCATCAGTTTTCTTAATAACCAGGAAATGTGTAAGGCAAGCTGTGTTTAGGATACCAAGTGAAAGGCAAGCTGTATTTAGGGTGTTAAATGGATGTGATGACTGCTGTCACTATGGCAACCAGTTGTTTGTTTAAAGGCTTTTTTTCAGTAAGTCTTAATATTTTTACTTTCTAATATATCACTGAATTCAAACCTTTCTTCAGCTAACACCTCCCCATGCCTGTTTACGTTAATGGCCTCTCCTGTCTTTCTCCATCCTCATCTAGCCTTCTCAAAATAATGTTTTTCAAATACTATTTTTATAACTGTCATTATCAATCATACTATTCACATACAACATTATTCCTCTTCTTCCCCATGAAATCCCATCTCTTTAATCCTTCAAACCCCACTGTAATGATTGTTTCCCTCCCAGGTATGCTTCCTTAGGTTATTTCATCCATGGTTATCAAGGCTTTAACATGCCTCCTTTTCATCCCTTACACGCATTTGCTGTAGCTTGAGCTTACAGTTAGTCCTAAAATGGAATGTGCAGTGCAACTATTTGTATATCAATTTATCTTTCAAATGACTTTTATTTTTATTTTGGAGAGACAGTGCATGGAGAAAATTTTGTAACTGTGACTATTATTCATGAGGTTGACTATAGCCAATTTTCATAAAATGATCTCTATCTTCCCAACTGTCCTGTGGAGCCAGGATGGATAAAATCAAATGTACAGTCCTGACCCAACCTCAGTGTTAGGCTTTTCTTATCAGTCCTTTTTCCAAGTACAGAGTTAAGAGATTGTCACTGTGAATATATTAGCGTGTATGAGAATGAAATAAAGACCTTCTTACCTGAAATAAATTTTGTAGAACACTATATCCTAGACATTATATCCAGTTGTCAAATGATTATTTGCCCAAAGATGTAAGAGTTTTTCAGAGGTTAATTTGGGAAGCTCATGCTTATGTAAAATTGTAGTAAATGGGATTGCCCACAAATAAAATTTTCAAAACCTCAAAGTCTTTCTAATTTTAAGCTAAAATTACCACTTCAAACATTTTAAGGATTTTGGATAAGAATAACTCTAAATAATAACGTATACTTCTCTACCTTCTTAAACAGGACATATAGGATATTTTCCTTAGCTTAAGGAAAATAAGCTAAACTAAGCTTAAGCTAAGCTATTTTTTCTTAGCTTAACGACTCAGTCATCTTTTTTACTATGAATGAGTGTTCAAGTGTGTAAAAAAAATGTTTTAAGTTACTGAGGCATTTTTAGTGTTAATTCTCCTTGGTACAAAATGATCTAGGTTGCTATTCATTTTAGTATATTTGCTTCTCTATATGTACATATATATGTAGGTATTGTGATGTGTTTTTGCAGCTATCATTTATTGCTACCTTCACTAAACCTCCTGCTATTAGTTTCCCCATTTCTACATTTCAAGTGTGTTTTGACCTGATGGAGGCTGATATACCAAGTAAACATTCTTGTTAGAATTTTGTCTAAAATAATAGTAAATGGGTATTGAGTAAGAAATGATGTAGTCTTCTTAGAATTTTACTGCATAACTTAGGTATATTTACACTGGATGTTCAGAAACCTTTCAACTTATTTCCTGGTTCTTTGCTGTGCACTAGGGAGTTCCGATTGTTGAAACTGAGTATGGTTTTATAAACTGCAGTGGTCTGGGGCAGACTGAGAAGAGGTGGCAGTTAAAACTTAACCAGCTCTCTGGAGTTGGGCCGTCAACACGGAGACACACTCGGTGGTGGGTACTGTGGCTCAGTACACTTACTGTAGCCAAAATCTAGAGTTCTGCTGTTACATCTGTTACAGGACCTTTTTTAAGGTCACACAGATGTTTACTTTCATTAAGTTCATTTCTCATGATTATCCCTTAGATTGCTTCCAGATTTAAAAAATTGAAGAATATTGGTATTTACCTTAGAGAATACTCTGCCCTTTTCAGTATGTAGTAGATTTAGTTCTTTCACGTCCATACTTCCTGAAGGAAAAATTTAGTCTAATGAAGAATCAATTTTTGTGCATTTATTACAGATGCATACTACACATTAGTTTTTACCACCCACTTTGATCCAGTTTTCTTAAAATGTTTGACTACATGGAATTTAAATATTTAAGTAGATTTCTTACTACTGCAGTAGGCAAAAAGTCACCAGCTTGTAATACACAGCTGCTTAGAGATGTCACCTAATCATGCTCTTTGTTTTCAATTTATTTGGCCTAGTACTTTGGTCAACTCCTCACTTTAGCCTCTTTATATTTACCGATAACTATTAATAACTGATAGTCAAAATTATGTAGTACCTGCACCCATCGAAAAGATATTTGAGAGATGGGACCAAACTCGGCAAACTCTTTGTTCCAGCCAGTAGGCATGCAGTATATATAGAGAAGTATAAAAATTACTCCCACAAATTATCTAATGTATGAAAGTAAAACCATGTCAGTCGGACATGTGAAAATATATTTTATTTGCTAATCCTTTTAGATGTCTCTATTTGTGTACTTTATTTCTGTTTGCATGTGGTGCATTTTCTGTTGGATCCTAAGCATTTCATCTCTGAGATCACGTCTCCTATTTCTTTCCTAAGTTCTCCATCACCACCCCCACCATGTTTCTTGGTGGAACTTGGTATCTTGCTCTACATTCACAAAGGGATCCCTTAACTTTCACCAGCTGACAACAAAATATGTCTATGTCTACTCTAATTGATTTCCTGGAAGGAGAAATACCCAATGAGGGAATGAGGAATGGCTGCCAGACAGAAAACTTAAGCCCATTGACTGAACCTAAAGAAACACTTGGAAAAAGAGATAGGAGAAACAAGGAAAGAATCATCAGATAAAAGTAGAATTCAGACTTATTTTCTTAGCCCTTTACAGACTTTTTTCTTTTCGACTGAGATCATCAAGGGCAGAATCATACCATGTCTATCATAGTGTTTACAGCACCTACCAGTGGGCCCAGCAAGTGATACTCAGTACTTGCTTGGTGGTGAAAAGAATGAATCATTGGCAGAAGGTTGTACTCTTTCTGTTTTTTCCTCAGGTCTCTCCTGTTGGATCTTGCTTACTATTTTGTGTCTGCAGCAATCAAACAGCCCAGAGGAGACCCAGTTGGATATATCTTTCTTATAAAATATTTATTTTTTACTAATTTTCTCGAAAAATAATAATTGCTTCCCTTGATTAATTTTTTTCCATTTATCCAGTTCTTACTGAGCACCTGATATGTGTAAGGCACTGCTCCGTGTGATAGCAATACGGCAATGAATAAAACAGCGTCCCTTATCATGTGCCAGACACTGTTAAATACCTTGGGCTTTGTTTACAGTATCTTATTTAATGATTAAAACCCCTGTGGAGAGGGTATTTTCCTCAACTTGGAAATGAAGTTTCACAGATTCAAAGCTTAATTAAATTTCCTGGGATCTCACAGCTAGGAAGTAGAAAATAGGAACAAACCAAAGTTTAACTGATTCAAAGTTTATGCTCTTAATTACTAGGCTCTATTACTTCTAGACCATGACTAAAGAAATAGAATTACATAAAACTGAATGTGAGCTCTAAGAATATGTCCAATAAATATTAATAGCCTGTCATGAAGAAATTTTAGGAACTTCATTCTTTGACTTGAATACATAGCAACTTATTTCCCCCCACATTAAATCTATTATGAATTGTCTTTCCAGGAATGGTTTGATTAAATCTGTACACAACTTTTTTTTTTTAATTAAAGTTTATTGGGGTGACAATTGTTAGTAAAGTTACATATTGAGAAGCATCCTAAATGTGCATTTTTCACTCTTCATTTCATTTGTCCGTCATCTATGCAGCCATTGACAGCAAATATATCTATATCAGCATATTGTGGACATTTCTACCTTATAAGTGAAACAAAGCAGATCGGTTTTTATCCACATTAATTCATAGTCTTTCCATTCCTAAAAAAGAAAAATGCACTGAGAGCCAGCTATGCACCAGACACTTCAGTAGAATGTAAAAATAAGACAGACAAGAACCCTGATTTTCTAGACCTTATGTATGGGAATCAGGGAAACAAACTAACAAAAGAACTTAAAGGGTAATTTTTGATGATGATAAGTGCTACGAAAAGAATGTAAAGGATCTGTGTGAGTGGGGGTGAGTGTAGGATAGGATGGGGGAAGGCCTCATTGAAGAGATGCTGTTTGAGCTGAGTCCTACATGGTGAGGACTCAGCCATGTAAAGATATAAAATAAAAAAATAAGAAAAAGAGGTCAAAGGCAGGAACAAACTTCATTTGTATGAATAAGAGGAATAAAAAAGGCTTTTGTGTTTGCTTCAGAGAGAGCTGAGCAGGAGAGGCAAGATACAAAGTTAGAGAGATAGGTAAGGTCCAGATCACACGGGGACTTACATGTACAGCCTTGTAATGCATGGTCCAAACTAAGATGTATTTAACAGTGGAAGGGGATGTTCTGAATAATTACACCAGAACAAAAGGTATAAACCCGGAATTTTCCAGATACACCAGGATTTATAGTTGCCCCCACTTATGTCCCAGGGTAAAGGGTTTGAATTTTATTCCAGTACAGTTGTGAGCCCTTCGATGATTTTGAGCAAGAGGGTGAAATAATTTGATTTGTATTTCATAAATGATCACTTTGGTTGCTGGTGAAGATCAACTTCTGAGATAAGAGATCAATTTTAGAAACTAAGGTAGTAATAATCCTGACAAGAGGGGATAGTGGCTTGAATGATAGTAACCTAGAAACTTTGTTTTGTGACCTAGAAACAAAGTCACCGGTTTGGAATATATTTTGTAGATAGTGCAGACAAAACATGGTTTGAATGTGGTGAGGAAAAGAGAAGAATAAAAGTGACTGCTAAGTTTTTGGCTCCTGCCTCTGGGTGAATTATGACGCCATTTGCTGAGTTTGGAAAGACTGACAGAAGAATTGGTTTTCAAAGATGATGGGGAATGAGTGGAATCAGCAGTCTGATTTTGACGGCATGAAGTTTTAGATTCCTATTAGAAATACAAGTGGAGATGTCAATTAAGCAGCTGGCATATACGTACTCTCCTTTCTTCCTCTGTTTAAAACAGCTTTCTTGCAATGTTATCTGCCTCCTTAATAAAATAATTTAAAATGGCATTCAAATATTCTATTAAAGTGATTTTTCTCTCAACATCTTCAATTATATTTTGTTTTCACTGTCTGGTGTTTGAAATGACTAACAATATCAATTGCCTTTCTAGGAAAGTATAGACCTGGGTGAAATCATGTTTTCCCTTTGTTATTTGCCAACTGCTGGACGTATGACATTGACAGTCATCAAGTGCAGAAATCTGAAGGCCATGGACATTACCGGAGCATCAGGTATGCACACAGTCGGCTGGTGGGTCAAGAGTATATCCCCAAATAAAAT
The DNA here is from genome assembly GCF_057876585.1 of Rhinolophus sinicus. Taxonomy (NCBI): domain Eukaryota; kingdom Metazoa; phylum Chordata; class Mammalia; order Chiroptera; family Rhinolophidae; genus Rhinolophus; species Rhinolophus sinicus. The sequence continues at coordinate 43,980,403 of NC_142501.1, read as the reverse complement.
ATTCCATGTACCCCAAATTATATATAGCGATTGAATTGTTGAGTTCATTTGTCTATTTTAGGGTAATAAAAATAAAAGTAGAAAAAGAGATTACCAATCAAAGTTCTCCAAATCACCTCTTTTAGTTACATTATCATTGCGAACTTTTTAAAAGGTATTATTAAATAGATTGACTTTGAACTGGGTTTTTATTTTTATTTTTTCTCTACTGATTTAGCTCTTTCTTAAAAGTCCATAATTTACCATCTACTTCCCTACTTCTACTTAGTCACTTACTTATAAAGGAAGATTTTTGGCCTTTAAGCCATTCACTGCAAACTCGCTGTATGCGTAAGGACCATATTAAGCCATATTTAGACTGAATTTATTTTCCTCACCTGATCTGCAGAGAAATAACCAGGTTCCAACACCATTTGTATTCTTACCACCTTTCTAAGTACAAATCTGGCGACACTAGGGACTGAAAGAAATAAAAGTAAGTGAATGTCTCTTGAAGTTTCTTAAAGACATTCTTGAAGGAAATTTCTCTTGTGCTAACTTTTATAAAGTGGTAAAGCCACATCATGTTTTTTTATCACTTAATTTAAATCACTAGTTCTGGAGGATTATTTATAACTGAATATGTGAAGTTGGGCATTGCTCTGTGAAAGAAAAAATGATAAGAGCAGAGTAGGGAGGAAGGTCAGTAAGCATTTGTTGAATAAAACAGAAATAAGAAATAGTAGTGGAGATATAGTAAAAGGTGGCATGGGGGTAATCCATAACTTTGTGGGTAAGAACAACAACAAAATTAATAAACTAAATTTGCATTACAAAAAGAATGAAGGAACTCCAAGTTCTGGTGTAGATAGAGCTCCAGAATTTACTAAATGAACAAAAGAGGGAGGTGCAAAAATAAATATGGCTATCACATTCCTTTCTGTGTAAGAATGGGAATTTTTAATGCTGATATTTGCATTAAGATATACTAGAGTGATACACAAAAACTAAGCAGGGAGAGGTATGGAGACAAATGAGAGAGAGACTTCTCCTTGGACAGCTTTCTCTATCATCTTGAACCTTGAACTATGTCGATTTACCAATTTGTTTAAATTTGCAATACATACTTATATATATGTATATGTGTCTGTGTATATATGCACACATATATATGTAAATTCATATACATGTATGTATATATACATATATATGTTACATATATACATATATATTACATATACATATATATATGTATATATGTAAATTCCACATTTATTTTTAAACAACCCAAGAAAAAGTCTTGGGTCCATAAATGTTGAAGAAATATAGATAAACAGTGTGCTCTGTAAATTATTGTTTAGTCTACTCTTTCTACCATATATCAAACAGGATCAAATTTTTTTGAGTTCCACCCACATTTTTTTTAAATTAAATTTATTGGGATGACATTGGTTAGTAACATTATATAGTTTCAAGTGTACAGTTCTCTAATACATCCTCTGTATATTTCATTGTGTGTTCACCACCCAGAGACAAGCAAGCAGCCCCAAAGTTGTAATTAAGTAAAAGATTGCTTCTTATTTATATGAAGCTTTTCATGAGAGGACTGCGTGCTTTGAGAACACCACCTCATTAATTCTCACAAAAAGCTTGTGAATCAGCTAAGCAGCCAGTAAATTATCCTTGTCTCAAGTAGAATAGAGAAATATCGTCAGAGACCTGATGGGGTCATCAAAGGATAAACCAGACCTCGTTCCTGTTTTTAATGAGAGGCCTAGGCCTGGGGGCTCATACACAAAAGTGCATCACAAAAACGAGTTTCTTCCTTAGAACATACTTCCTATTATTTTGAAAAAGTTAAAAATAAATAGAATATAGCCATTAAACAATGCCCTTTCACCCTGTTTTCTTCTACATAATCTATTTCTAGCCATAAAATATGTTTTTGCCCTTTGGTGGAAATGCTTATGTAATATGTAGATAGATCTTTCTAGAGCTCAAAAAAATATTCATTTGCCCAAATAAATTAACATTGCCATCATTTTGCGCTATTCTAAGGAAATAAAATTGATTACTACATTGATGGAAAGAGAGAAACAGTGGTGATGGTGCTACAGTTGGAAGGTGACCAGAATGCAAAAAAAAAAAGAAAAAGAAAAAAGAATGAAGATAGAGCAGAAACTGACAGTTTTAACCATCTAGCATGCTCACCCCAGTGCCAACATTTCCTCCCAAAGCCATGCCTCCTTTTTATAGAAAAAAAGTAAGGCTTTTAAAAGAAACTTTTGTATAATACCTTGTATTTTCTATAGTATTATAACAGTTGTTAAGGTGGCAGGAGTAAAAAGGTAGAGATCAGTCAGCTGGAGCAGAACTTGTTAACAATTATTTGATCCCTTTGGCCCATAAAAATATAGCCCAATTAAATTTTTCTCTTTCCATTTGGCATCATATAGTCAATGTCATAATAAGAATCTTCTTTGTAGCCATCTTTAAGCCAAATATTGCCTTTCCTGTTGTATACTGTTGAACATTTAATAATGATTTGTGTTGATCATTTCTTCAATCTGAGCTCCTTATCAAGTACCAACTTTATAATTGTAAAATGAAACCTCTGATTTTAGTATCTTTTCCAACGATTGAAGAAAAATTAATATAGTTTTTGCTTTCTAATTTCTACTCATTATGATTACATATACTTGTCTAGATATAATGTTGCTCTTTCACCAGTCTTAGTATTCTTATTCTAAATCATTTTGAGGGAAATAAACTTTAATACCATTATTCTTACTTGTTAGGGTTACATTCCCTAAAAATCACTTCTAACAAAATGTGTCTTCAAATAGCTGCGGCAAAAAGACACATAGCTCTGGACTGGCTCCTGATAAACTAGTGAGTTTTCTCCATTGTATTAAAAATAATTATATCAAATGAATTATTTTCTAGTTCATTCAAGAGAAATGTTTCCATTTAAAATAAGAAGTCTTAGAGAGTCTGTTGCCCCCAAATAAATTATCTGAATTTAAACTGGTAATACCGAAGGGTTTCATATACCACTTTTCTTACTTAGTAACAATTAACTACAGTCTTATTTATGCTTTGTACCTTTCCTTTTATTTTAATAAAATTACGTTCCCACTCCTAGATCCTTATGTCAAAGTGTCTCTGATGTGTGAGGGTCGAAGATTAAAAAAGAGGAAAACAACTACAAAGAAAAACACTCTAAACCCGGTGTACAATGAGGCCATTATTTTCGACATCCCTCCAGAGAATGTGGAGCAGGTCAGCCTGTCCATCGCAGTCATGGATTACGATCGGTATGTGCTTCTCTCTACTCACTGAAGATCAGCCACGTTTAGTCATATGCAGACTCAATTCAGGTTTTCAGGTTATTAATTGCCACAGTAGTTTTAATATAAATTGGAAGAGGGAAAAATTATTCATTCAAAATTCATTTTTTCCATGTTATAATATTTCTTTTTTTTCCTTCTTCTCCAAAAGAAGTCATTCTTAAGTTGAGAACAGAGCACACTGGGGCTGGTGAAAGAATGGGTGCAGAAGCAGTGTGAGATACATTACAGAAAGCACTCTTGTGAAGCCTTTTCAGAGGAACAACAAAAATCACAATCAATGGAGTTTCTCAACTGGGCTGATGTATGAATATAATGATTCTTATCAGAGCTCTATTATTAACTAGCTGTGTGAAAGAGAAAGCTATGTAATCTCTTGGGGATTCACTTTTTTTGTAGCACATTAGCATAATACGGAACTGTGGACAGCGAGTATTAAGAGTAAAAGGTGAGTAGTGACCGGAGGAATACAGCCTTGATGGTTTCACATCAGTCTTAAAACATGGCTTTGTGGATAGCTCTTCCAGCTCACACACTTGGAGTCACTTCTCCTTTCATGAAATAAATTGCAAACTCCCAGGTGCAGCAGCTCTAAAGGTTCTCCCTGAGGCAGCTTCTACATTTACCCTCCCACCTGCCCCTTGTCTGAAGTATCTCCCTGCTCTGCGTATCTCACCCCAACCAGGCTTTACAGCCCTGCTCAAGTTACTACTTCTGTGTGCTCCCCAGCTAACCAACCTCTTCTTCCTCTGAATTCCTGTCCCACTACAATTGCATATCTCTTCTTTGGTCCTTGCTATATACTTCTTTTTATTGTTTTGCTTTTTATATTTATAAACCTTTTGGAAAAGAATGCTGTATATTTAACCTACAAAGTTTCAGCACATAGACAATGCCTTACCACATTTATTTTGTTCTAATGATATCAGAAGTGCTACAGAACACACACATACAAATATTCAAAAAGAGTATCCATTTTAATATTTGAAAAGTGCCATGAAAATGGTAGAACCAGGATCCTATAACCGGGAGAAATTAATAGGCTATGCCCTCTGGCTCAGCTAGTAAAATGAAGCACTGAGAAATAAAATGATCTGTACCATCTTTTTGAAATCAGTTTATATCACAGGTTACAAAACAAAGCTATCATTAGAGAGAGAGAGAGAGAGACAGAGAGAGAGAGAGAGAAAGAGATTGAATTGAATTAGTTGAAATTTTAAACTCTAAACATTTTGTAATGTTTTCATTGGAAGCCCTTGTTCTGCTTGACCAAATAATGACTTCTATCGATTTCCCACAGCAGTGATGGCAGGTAGATTCAATTGAGCAATTGTCACCCAAACAATTTCAGGGAAATGGATCCTGACAATATATAACACAGAAAGATAAAAAGCACTTCTTTCTAAAATTGTGCTTGTTTGGGAAACTTCATATTGAGGAAAACGGTACTAACTATACATAGCTATATCAGTGGTAGGAAGAAAGGAATGAAATTTCCTAAGATCATCTCAAAGCCCTCTTAGCGATGTCTATCAAAAGAACCCTGAGAAAAGCCTTTAAATTACATTCCATTCTTGAGAAGCAACTTACCACTTGCACACTTGAATTAACTGTCTTGATTCAAATCCTGCCCGTGCCTCTTACTAAGTGGGTAAAGGCAGGCAGGTCCCCAGACTTCTGCGTGTTTCGTTTCTGTATCCGTAAAATGAGATGACGGTAATGATACTCGTGGTCATGGTGTGATTGAGTGAGTCAATACATTTCAATTACTTAGAACAGCGTCTGGCACATAATAAGGTCTCAAAAATATTGACTATCGTTATTTGGATTTGTTGCTGTGAAAACAGGACATGAATAGAAAATAGGAAGGTTGTTTAGTCTGCTCTGGTGCTATGCAATAATAAATTAAACACTGTGGTACTGAACATAGCCCTGCCCTGTTTAATTGTAGTACAAGCATAACATTCACTGATATATCATTTAAAGTCAACTAAATATGGTCATTTATACAAGAAAGTGAGTATTGAGCTCTTGGCGAGAAATCTAAGCATCATCATAAAACATTAAACCTTGTGGAAAGAATAAAATTTGATTTACATCATTTAAACTTAATAGGATTCCTTCCAAGAAAGAAACTCATCATATAGGTAAGGGCCAGGTGGCATTGCTCATTCACACTATTTTTATTACTGTGAAATGTGCTCAAGTTACAGAGCACCAAAATGGATTGTGTGTGCTCATTTTATAAATTCATCTTTGAATGCTGATCCTGTTTAGTAAATTTAACTTTACTTAAGATTTTTCATTTGACCCGAAGTAGTTTAATCTACAAAATCATCTGGAACCTGTCACAAAATCTTGGGTTTTAATCATATGCTTAAAATTCTGCTACGATGTATGAAAGCCCATTTATCTTTGAATGTTGGGGTGAAAATATGATATTCTTTGAATCATAGGGTAGGACACAATGAGGTCATAGGAGTGTGCAGAACAGGACTGGATGCCAAGGGTCTTGGGCGAGACCACTGGAATGAAATGCTGGCCTATCACCGAAAACCCATAACACATTGGCACCCCTTGCTGGAGGTAAGCGCTGTGGTTTCTTGACACCTACTCTCTTTTATTATCTCTTTTGTTTAGATATTATTCATCTTCCAATTCCTTTTTGACATTGTATGTATTCACGTTTCTTTCTTTTTAAATACACGTTGCACTTGCTTTTGTCCCACAGACCCTATCATCCAGTATTCAATGTTTTGTGTGCCTTGTTGGATTTTAAAAAGCACTATATTTTCTGGGTTTGATATTTGTTTGGACAGTAGACCCATAAAACTGCAAGTCTATTGTTTTCTTGGTAGAGCCTGAAAACTTACATCAATGAGTGGTGAAATGATCGAGTAAATTCATTACTCTCTGGAAACTGAATGTTGGCGCGCCTTTGTGAAAACGGCCACCTCACCTAAACTTCCCCAGAATCTCTAAATAGAGGTACTGACAGTCAACTTCGTGGCTAAGAATCCTGATGGAAACTGGTATTGCTTCCTCTTGTTAATATAACTATTAATATTAGTTATAATCGGAGCTGACAATGTGCCACACTCAGTGCTAAGAATTTAATCAGCATTTTAGTTAGTTTTACTCTATGAGTTTATTACTATTACAGAGTAATAGCAGAACTTAGAGACGTTAAGTAACTTGCCTGTATAACAAGTACCTGTACAACTCATCTATGTAAGGGGACAGATATATCTTTGCCAACTCTGGTCAGGAAGTAAAAGCGCTCACTGATTTCTTAAAATATTGAGGAATCAATGCCTGAGTTCAAAGCCTAGCTTTGCTGTATGCTGCATATTGGTTCTAAGTTCTGCTATTACTCTGTTATGGTAGTAAACTCATAGAGTAAAACTAACTAAAATGCTGAATAGTAAGTTCTTAGCACTGAGTGTGGCACAATGTCAGCTCCGATTTTAACTAACATTAATAGTTATATTAACCAGAAGAGGAAGCAATACCAGTTTCCCTCAGGATTCTTAGCCGTGAAGTTAACTGTCATTCTACTCGATACACTGAATGCTACTAGACAGAATGACTTTCTCTGCCAAAGACAGTTGCTGGAGCATCTTGAAAGAGTCACAAAGTAAGTCATTGATTAGCTGGGAGGTAATGCAGGTTGACAGAGGATTTGTGGTAGATGATGGAATTTATGCAACTCAGTAAAAAGAATAGTTATGATAACCACATAGTAAGTGAATGATACGTTGCCATCTTATCTGCAGAATCTCCAGACAAAGATTCTGCTTCCTATTCAGGCACTAGGCACTGGGTTGCATGAGAGATGCAGTACAGTGTGATTTACCACTAAATGGCAGTGGGCCCAGGTTCTGATCTCAGCTTTGTCACAAAAAATGTGACCTTGGATGTGTTACTCAGGACATTATAGGGAAAATTTGTTGAATATGGTATGAACATTGCATGCTCAGGCAACATCATGGATATCTGCTTACATATACATATATTAGTGTTTCAAATCTTTACCTCACTTCTTCATTTAATATAAGTCATAAACGTCATGCACACACACACACACACAAATGCACATCCACACAGCACTTTCCCCTAGAGTGCTTCAGAAGCATAGACAAGTGTATTCTCTAAATAGCTCAATGAGTCTTGGGACCGTTGTATTTCATTTCAGGAGTATGTTGTGTAAAATATAAAGTATACTCTACTGCTTCTTATACAGTTACTATTAAAAGGTAGCAACAATTACCCACTTCATTATTTTTTTTTACACTAGATCATATATTATGAAATTATTGTCTTTCAGTTACCTGGCCGGGCAAGCAGTTTTGATAGTCAAGGATCCTGTCCATCTCCCAAACAACCTTCCACACCATAATGCCTCCAAAATACGACCTTTACAGTAAGGACATGGGACCATTTGCTCATTGGATCAGAACAAAAATTGCTTTGATTTTCTCATTTAAATTGTATCCTCATAATGAACAAACTTGATGTGCAATTTTTCTTTTACTTTTTTATCTGTTTATTAACTTTGGACATCTTCATATATTTTACTTGAATACAAATAGTCCTTCCTCCATAAGGTATTTTATTCTTCATGTCATATGCCTATTAGCACAAAGAGTGTTTTATTAAGTTGTAATTCTTTGCATAAACAAAGAAATACATTTTTTAAAAAGAATCCATACTTATCTAAAATTATATATAGTTTATGCTACTGTTGTATAAAGTAGCACATGTCACATATGTATGGTTTTGATTTTGTTACAACTATGTTCTTTTCTAGTTATGCACATATTTACATATAAACTTTAATGGAAATTTTGAACTTAATTTGCACAGCATTACATCCTTGTGCAATCAAATTAATGTAACTTATATGATAATACATTCTTTCATTCTCAGCAAATTATTTTCTTGATAATGTTTGGCTCTGCTAAACTCAAAACGTCTCTCAAGATTGTGTAAAACATACAGGTAAAGCTATAATTTAAAGTAATATTTGAATATAAATTTAAGAAGTAATATTTAGTAGCTGGAAAATGGAGGTTGAGCCATTTGGACTGCCACTTTATATTGTCTTAATGTTACATTACTTCACACATTTGTTGCATTGTTTAACTGATATTTTCAAAATTCTAATAATCTTAAACTCAAAATGTAGCATTAGTATTTCCAAATGAATAGAATTAGAAGCCGTTCATTTTTTTCAGTGTTCGTAAGGTTCTCAAGTACTGTGATATGTATATTTTGTGACATGAAACTATCATGTAGATCTTGTATTTCTGATAGACCATACTAACAGACACCAAAGGTACAATAACTGTCTGCTCATTGTCGTTTAGGTTGTATACAATAATGGTGACTTTTACCCCAATCTGAAGCTAATTATTAAAATTGGGTATTTTCTTAAAGAAAGGATGACTTACTTTTCAGCAAATTATATGATATACCATAAATAATATAATTTCAACATTTAATGAAAATAAACAAATAATTCTAACAGTCCCGACCCACAGTCCTTTCATGAAAAGCATTTGGCTTCATAAGGATCAAGGATCAGACCACTAGTGGTAAAAACTATGCAAATGTTTTTACATGACAGGTCAACTTTTTACTGTCTTATTTCTGGGACCTACTGGAAAGTATCTATACTGAATAACTTCAACCTTACTTTTGAGATTTGTTTTGTGGATAGTGCATATGTCAAGCTTATCCCAGGATAGGAGGTTAAAAGAACAAAACAATACAAAACAAATCTGAACTTAAAATATATAAACACATTCATCAGAATGAGAAATTTTTTTTAGCAATTATAAAATTTTAATCTTAGTAATATCCCATGTTTCTAAATATTAAAACAATAAAAAGTTTTAAGAGCCTTGAAATTTTGCTTGTTGGCATATCTCATAATGACATTACTGTCAGTTAAGATGTATTTTACACATTTAATATTTTAAAGGCAAATACAATTCCCTAAAATTTTTCAAATGCTTGTTAACATCCTAATGAAAACGAGTATTCCTTACTAAATTTTCTAACTGAAAATAATAGAAGAAACCTATTTGAAAATACCTGGCTACCTTACCAAGAATGAAAGAACCACTTGCTGTGGACAGAATGATTGAAGATGACACTTCCATTTTGGAATTCTTTATTTTACTGGGAAATAACAGTTATCAGATGGGAAGATAAAAGTTATCCTCTTAATAAAATGACATTTTCAGAGATAATTGTTTTACTAGTAGATATGGCTGCAGTTTACAATTAATTAGTGAATGTATTTCCTAAGTGAATGTAATAATTATTTTCATCTGAAAATGTGGTTTCGGGACTTTATATTCATAATTAGGAGCTCATGATTTTCTTTGCCTCCTACGGAGAAAACGCCAATGTTTGTGATGAAAAAAATGCAACCAGCCAACCAGGAGACTTTAATATGGGGATCATAAATTAAAATAAGTTTTTAAAATAATTTTTAAAAAATGTTTCCTAGGGATTAGAATAAATTCATCATGCCAGAATATTTATTAATTCTGTGAGAGAGATTAAGGAGAGAAAATTCACAAGTCATCTGTCATGCAATACATGAGAGGTTTGCCCTCATATTGATGAAGCATGATCATTTAAAATGATAGTTCATATTATAAAAATGTAATCCTACCACTTTTAATACAACAATCCTCACGCTACATAGCCACACACTCATAAATATAACTTATCCTCTTTCTACTTGCTATTGAAGATAGAATATGTTTTATTTCGATATTTAAAATAAGGTTTGATGTTACAGATTTCCTCCATTAATTTGTGTGGGCACCACATTTTAATGACAGCAGCTTAGGTATATAATGAATACCTAATTTCAGGGATTTATTCAGGGACTTGCCAAACATAAGTCTAGGAAAAAAGGAGCAAATGTTGATTCATTAGCATAACAACCAATGTTCTTTTCCAGGTTATTTACATATTTATTTTTTATTTATTTATTTATCTATTTATTTACTTTACCTCATTCACTAAGTAACCAGGAGAATGAGGAAATTGAATATGAAAAGAATATTCGTGTTTGTGCAGTATATAATCTCACAAAAATCTGAACAGTTGATGCTTTCTGTACACTGGTTTCTTAATATGTTTCTTGACAATTTTAATTTTCTTTGTCAGGCCAGTCCTGTTTCTGGTACTTTATTTCACATGTAAAACTTCTGATATTCATATGTTCACAATTCAGTAAAAATATCATTAGAACTAGTGCCAGGGAACAAGAGATGGGAACTTAGAGCCAAGCACCCACTTTCTTATGCAGTTTTGGGGAGTGTGTACGTGTTCTAGTTACTGCAGGGAGATCACAACTGATCAATACTGACTCAGGTTTTAGATAAAAGCAAATATATTTGAACCTATTTGGTTGTGATATTTAACTGACATTTTCACCTGTGTTTATTCTCCGGTAATGTTTATTATTTTAAAATTTTGCAGACTCAGTAAAGAACTATCAATCTCTTAAGGCTTTGATTTAATGATTGTTTCAAAAATGAAAGAGCCAAACTTCCACTCCTTTTTGAACTTTTATTATCCATAAAACAAAATATAACTTATTTCAGAACGAGTTATCAACAGAGCCAAAGATATTACAAATAAAGGGACCGACAATCTTAACTTTGAACAGATGGTCATTTCTTTACCTCTTTAAAAAGAGTATTTGATATTATCTCACAACATATATTCATGGAATGGAGTTCCATCTGATGTTTTTATTTGTTACCTTAGTTGTGATTATGACTGATTAAAACATGATATTTAAGAAAAAAAATTAGGGTTGATAAGGATTTAAGAAAGTCATTCAACCTCTATTGATTGTAATGAAAATGTGGAGATCTGTTTTCTTCAAAACTTGTTCTTGAAGCAACTCTGGTTGTTCCAAGGTACTTTAATTGAGCTGAACTTTTATAGTTTTTAGCCTAAGAATTTATTGCTGCCAATAAGAAATAATACAAAAAGCACAGAAAGTAAAATAATTTAAAGTAAGAATCTACTTAACTAAATGGTAAACAGATGTGTTAAAGCATATGGAAATAGAGATACTTGAATGCAAAACCAAAAACAACTTTGTATTTTAACTTTCAGTGGAAAGTAAATCCTCTAACATTGTTCAAAAAACCCATGACACAGCATTTTAATAGTTACTCAGTCACATGGCTCAGGATATGATTCATCTGAACCTAAGATCCATTATTTAAAAGAATGTAGTGAGTTTGTATTTTACATGGGAAACAGAGCTAATTAAACTAAATGCTGTTTTCAATATGTTATTCAGTGATACTCTTTAAAGTAAGGATTTTCTATTTCATTAAAAGACTTTTCCTATATTTACTCAATCTTATGTTAGAGTTATTGGTAATTTAATAAAAGATGCATTGGTTATACTTGTGATCTGCCATTAACAGTTCACCAAAAAGATGTGTATTTGAACAGTGGCATTTAATTTTCGTTGCAGGTGTTTTCTCATCAAAGTAAAAAATTATTTTCATTTTTGCCCTGTTCATCATAAAGATAGGTAGCCAAGGTTTGACTTAATGGGACGACAATATCATGCTATAGCAACTTAAAAAAGAAATCACTAAACTAAGGTATGAGGTGGGACTTAAAGATTTATTAAATGCCAACATCTTGAATACTCGAAATGGTGATTGAAAAAATAAGTAGAAGATATTCAAGAGAAAAGATAGACTTCTTCGTGCCTGAAATGATTTAAATACATGCCTACAAGGAGGAATTGATTAAAATAATCCTATTTTTATCTATACTGAGACACAGGAAGTGATTTACTATTAGATCTAGAGATGCAAATAGTATTTATATGGAAATGTTTTAATCTCAAACTGACAATTACTTCTAAGCTCACCTGGGTCATGAGAACCCTCTCTAAAGAGCAAACTATTCCTGATCTTATCATGAAAGGGTAAAAATAGGCTATTTTCTTTGGAAATTTTGTTGCGATTTCATCAGCTATGCACAGAATCCCTATTTTCTGTCTAGGGTGGTGGATTTCAATTATTCAATTTCATGTTTTCCCTCAAAAACAATTTATTGGATAATAATGCATATTATAGAAATGAGTTAAAATTATTAAGAGAAGTCTCAATATTGGAAGGTTAATGCATTGAATTTTTGTTTTTCTTACCTCTTTCAAAATTGTTTTTTATTTTTCCAATCTGAACATCAATACAGGAAATTATGTTTGACTATGATTTTCCTGTAGAATGAAGTTTGTGAACCAGAAAAACCCTATAAACCCTAAGGCTATGTACAAACTGGCTATAAAATTATTCTCTATGAAAATTGCATGGTTTATTCTATTTATATAGATCGTTTTGTGGGTTTTATTATATTTTTTTTGTTTTTTTAAAGACCCTCTAAGCTTCTCATTTAAAAAAACACAGTAATCCTCAGTGTGACTAGCTTCATAAATTCTATTACTGTAGAAGAAAGAAACAGATAGACAAACTTTAATATGCAAAATATTTGGGTTTTTTATAAGCAAAAAGTCCAGCCCAAGTTCATGTCATTTGCTTTAACTTTTTATTGACCCTTCAAACTGAGAGACGTGATTGGGTTCATCTTCAAAATATGGATAAGTTATGAAACACAATGAAATGAAACATTCATTTCAGAATGAAGATTGAAGAAGTCAAAATAGTATTGTCTCACATTGTAAATGTGATGATTTCACTAATGAATAGTCCAAGATTACATATTATTCTAAACTGACAGCAACCATAAAAATTCTTCATTTCATACATGACATTGAATAATTTAGATCCATCGTATTTGATCTTGCTTTGTAACCTTCAATGTTCATTAGGTGACTTTTTAAGTGAACTTTGTGATGTAATATGTAGCCATTGTTTAATCAATATCTTTGACTTCCATATTATAGAACAGAAATTTTAAAATCTTTTGAAATTCGTGTTTCTGGCTTTTGTACATGGTAATGAGCCATTTGTGAAACTTGACAGCATATAATTGTATTACTGAGAACAAATGTTTTGCAACCACCTTTAAAGGATGTTACACATTTCAGTATTTTTACAATGTCTTCTTTAGAAAGTGTGAACATATTTGTCAGGTTCAGATGAATTATGTAACAATGAAACCTCAAAACTGTTATGAAGTGTACAGTTTATGATTACTTTTGTAAAAGAAAATGGAAAAGCACTTGAAATATAATTTTACTGTTTCATATGTATTTTGAAAAATAAATAAAGTGATTATAAATTATTTTTGTCTTTGAAGAAAATACCTTTTTCAGATTTGATTTTGAGACCTCTATGTTGCTAAGTGTTTCTTTAATACTCATTATTTTTGGCACTCATTAGACAATAGTATAATTCATTTATCAATATTTCAATAATTCAAGCGACTACATATATCTTAAAAACCTCATTTAATACGTGCCATTTTTTCACAAAATTATTAATTTAAAGTCCTGGATTGTTTCTATTAAGGGGTAAACAACCATTAGTCAAGTGTTAAAAGAGGCAAATACCACTTACAAATATTAGCTACATTTGTTTCATCTTCCAAAATTCCCTATAAATGCCTTAGCAGGTGATCCAGTAGTTGGAGTATACTAGCAATTTTGTTTGTTTCTGTTTTGCCTCTGATTTTCAAAAATATTTTCGTAAGGCATATTTATAGCAACTAGTTTCAGGCAGTCGACAAAGCACTGACTCAAAGAAATCATAATCGTTGATAAACCAGATAGAGGTTCTGTACCTAGAGCCATTGTTTTCAAAGAAATATAACTCATAAGAAGAAGCAAGTAAGTAAGTTTGTGGAGAGTGTAGGATAACGAAGAGTCAGTGATCAGACTTGTCTGTCCTTGCTGAAGTCCTTGTTTCCAAAAAGTATAAGGAGCCTGGCTGAAATCTAAGTTTCTTCTGAAAACAAATGACCAGTTGTTAGTTAGTATTGCTAAATATTTCCCCAGGGAGTATTTATATTTATTTTTTTAGGAAGTGTATATATTTATACTCACACTGATTTAAAATGTATATTCCCAATAACAATGTATGGCTTTCCAAATTACAGTAGTCAATACTTGGAATTATTATTTGACTTTTTGCCAATTTGAACATGACAAAAAGGTATCTCATCAATGTTTAAATTATTTTTTCTAGTGGTATTCATCATTTCTCATATATATTGACTGAGAATTTGGATTTCACTGTTTAAGATTTTTCCCATTCTTCTGTTGGAATTGTCTTCCTTATTGATTTTTTTTATTATATTAAGGTTTTTATTCTATTTTTCTTTTAATGCAGACAGATTCTTCATATGACCACATCTCAAACAGATCTCCATTCTGCACAGCAGAAGGCATACTATTAGGTTATAATCTTAAAGACAACTTATAAAATATATATGAATGAAAAAATGTATATAGAGAGAAAAATTGTGAGAAATAAAAGCAATGTGTGATTAAAAGTTAATCAATTCTTGAAAAGTATGAGTTGTTATCTTGACAATTTTCTAGATAATTTTGGGCTGTCACCACTGGTGTATCTGAAAGAATTTGGAAGCATCCAATTCATGGATGTCATTATTTATGCTATTGTTTAAAATTCCTTTTTGTGCTAGATTTGAACAGTTTTAACTCTATTTACTCTTAGAAAGTAATCTAGAACAAAGGTGAGTTATATCCATTAACGTTTACAGAGAATAAAACCAAAAATCTGAAGTAACCACAAATAGGACTCTTCATACTTTTGATGTATTGTAAACCCACTTTTCCTCCAAATGAAAAAATCATCCAAAGTTCCAAATATGAGTATGATTTCTGAGTGCATTTAGTGAGTCTAATTATTTAGCGTGTGTGTATTTTTATGAGCAAGTTTTTGTTTGTTTGTTTATAAATTTCAGGACATACATGACTGAAAATTTTACCTTAAATGGGAGTCAGAGATGGGAACTCAAGCCAGAGAGTAAAGGAACTAATAGGTAAGAATCATATTGAGAATACAAGACACAAACAGGTCAACAGATTACACAACTGGAGGCATTGATCACATGGTGGCCTATGTAAATGATGCCTTCAGGAGCTCACAAATCTAACCACCTTACATTAGTGAATAACAAGAGAGAAGCAGTGCTGAAAGCTACAGAGTTACCTTAACCGGAAGTTGTAATTGAAAACTAGAGTCAGAATTGAAAGATTTTTTTTTTTAATTGGACATATTGCCTAAAACATACAGAACATGTACTATGCACCAAGCACTGTGCTCATAACCTACCTTATCCCTAATCTGTACAAAATCCCTGTGATTTATGACTATTTTCAAATGAAGAAATTGAGGCTCAGCTCAATTAAGTGGATATACTTGTACACGTAGTTAATGGTAGAGTACAGCTTTGAACATGGTTAACTCATTCCAAAATCTGGGCTTTTATTCTCTACATGTCATGAAATATGAAAATTAATATCTATACAACTTTAAAATATTTTCACATACGCTGTTTTTTAATTTTTACCACAAGCCATGTGGGTTTTATCACTCCCATTTTACAGAGATTGTGACTGTGGTTAAAAGAAAGTCCAGGGTCATGTAGAAGCTGACAGGATGGGGCCGCAAATCTAGGTCTTTAGCCCTCAAACTACATTCACAATTTATTATCTGATGCTTTTTCAGTAGAACACACTAAGTATGCTATGAAACAAAGAAGCACTCATTGGCTTTTGTGCTTTCGATAAATCACCAAGGTGAAAGATTTATAAACTTCGTTGACCTTTACTTTACTCATCAATAAATTGAGATCAGTTGTATCTGCCTGATCTAGCAATTAATCAATATATGTGTCATTTATATAACACGTAAACAACTATGCAAACAGTACTTACTAGTTGTGTGTCCAACATCATTCCCATCATTAACGGATATTAATGTTAATCCATGGATAGGATAAATATTTTTAAGAGCCATAAGACAGGTATACGTGCAGATCAAGTTGCTAAGAAGAAGGGAGGTAAGCTACTAGATTGATCCTGACCTAACAAAAAAAGGAGCAAAGGGGAAGAGATGGAACATGGTGCATTGGCTCAAGTCCTATAGACTCCTGCTAACCATATCTCCTTTTTAAATTGTTTTTCCATTGCCACTATTCCAGTTCAGGCCATGAAACCTCTTGTCTGCATTTTATAAATCTTGCTAATTTATTTAAAAACCTCCAGATTCCCATAGAAGTCACTTTCTACTTAGGCTATTTCCATACCTTGGCTATTGTAAATAGTGCTGCAATGATCATAGAGGTGCAAATATCTCTTCGAATTAGTGTTTTGGATTTCTTCAGATAAATACCCAAAAGTGGAATGCTGGGCCATATGGTAGTTCTATTTTTAACTTTTTGAGGAACCTTCATACTGTTTGTCATAGTGGCTGCTCCAGTTCATATTCCCACCAACAGGCCTCCCTTTTTCCACATCCTGCCAACACTTGTTATTTTTTGTCTTTTTAGTAATAGCGGTTCTGACAGATGTGAGGTGATATCTCATTGTGGTTTTGATTTCCATCTCCCTGATGATTAGTGATGTTGAGCATCTTTTCATGTGCCTTTTGGGACCTGTGTATGTTCTTCAGAAAACTGTTTAATGAAAGTATCTTTTGTTTTGTTGATCTTTTTGGGGGGAATTTTTATATATCAGTTTCAACATAAAACAATGAGACAGCTGCATTGTTTTGCAAAATTAGGGAAAGGAGAATTCGAACTTCACAGGAGGTAAGTGGTAGACTGAAGCCAAGAAGCCTGAGAATTATAGGGAGAGGTGTCAAAAGAGAAACTTCTGGTGACAGTGAAGCCTAGAAGGGGCATCAGAGAACAGACGTGTCTGATGAGATCTTAAGATTCCTTCGTGACCCCCTTAACGTTCTTCTTTCTATAAAGCCTTCGTGGTTCACACTGACATTTGTGTGAGCAGATCCCTTAGGGGACATGTAAAGGTGCTGAGTTCCATTTTCCAGGGTGGTGCTCAGGGGAGGAGAGAGTGCACACAGCAGTACAGGGCAGGAGAGGTTGAATAGTCTCAACTGCCCTCTCAGTTACATTTTGATGCATAAAAAGAAATTTCAAAGTAGGTAAAACTGTGACTGTTTCAGAACAATGTGTTTTGGTATGATTAGTTGTATCTTTCTATGTCTTTTAATACATTTCCAATATAGGGAGCCCATTTTACTATCAATGCCAATGATTTTCTAACGAGGAAAAACAAAAAACAAATCCTTTAGTCGTTAGTTTATTAAATAAATAGCTACCAAACAGCTACTCTGTCAGTCATTCTTGAGACGTAAAATTTATCAGTGATCAAAAATACAAAAATAATCAAAATCTGTGATTTCATGGTGATTAAATTCTAGTCAGAGTCAGACAATAAACTATACATAGTAAATAGATAAAATATGTGTGGCAGAATCTGACAATGGTATTAAGTAAAGAACACATTAAAAAGAATCATGGGTGCTGGGAAGGGTGGGATGTACTTTTAAGTAGGTTGGTAAAATAAAAGATTAAATAGGGTAAGCCATTGGGAATCAGATTTAAGTAAACACTTGAAGAGGGAAGGAATTAAACATGAAGCTATCTAGAGAGGAAAATGTCCCGGGCAGAGGGAATAGCCAGTGAAAGACCATAAGATGAAGCAACCTTAGATGTTCAAAGGAAACAAGCTGGACATTGGGCTACAATGGTGTGCGTGAGGAGGAGAGCAGCCAGACACACGATCAGAATCTAAGTGGAGACAGATCATGTAGGACTTTGTCGGCTACTGTAAGGACTTTGGCTTCCTTCTGAGTCAGGAACCCATTATGGAGGTTTTAGAAGATGAGACAAAATCCAATTGTTTCACCAACAATCAGCCCAGGACTGTGTCAGGCATTGACTCTATTATAGGGAGGCAGAGAGACCAGCGAAAACACTATAGCAGCAATCTAGGTGAAGGATAATGGCCATTCACAGCAGGGTAATAGCAGTTAGAGATGGAGATAATCGTTTGGTTTTTCATTCATTTGAAAGTTCAAATCAAGGTTTCCTGGCAGATTCAAAAATAACTAAAAGTATGTTGGCCTAAACAGCCGGAAGAACTAAGCTGCCTACAGCTGAAATGGGAAAGCATATAGAAAGAGTAGATTTGGAAGCAGAAGGACCGGAGGTCAGTTTTGGACAAGTTGAAGTTTGGAATATCATGTAGCTGTCGAGGAGGCAGTTGTATATCAGTCCAAACGGATGGTATAAATTTGAAAATCAACTGCATATAATTGAAATTTAAATCCATGGTATCGTGACGGAAGTGAGTATAGATACAAGAGTAAAAGAAGGGACTGAGCCCCAAAGAATTCCAACAATAAAAGGCACGGATCAAATGTAGAAAGTGGTAAAGGAGACTAAAAAGGAGCAGCAGGGATTGTGCAGGAAAGTCAGGAGCGTGCAGATTTCTGCAAGTCAGGTGAAGAAAGAATATTAAGGAGAAGGATGTCAACAGCTGAGTCAAATGTTACAGAAAGATCAAGTAAGATAAGGACTGAGAATTGGCCAATGGATTTAGTAACATAAACGTGACTTGTAACATGGACGTGACTTGTGACCTAAATAAGCACAGCATCAATGGAAGGGTAGGACCAACATCTGGCTGGGAGTGTGAAATCAGAAGATTAAGAGATATATTTGAGGTGAGGAATTTGTGACAGTGAACACGAGAACTATAAAGCAGAGCAGAAGAACGGAACTGTATTTGGTAGGGAAAGTTGGGTCAAGAGAAGTTTCACTTTTTTTAAAAAGATGGGAAAAATAACATCATGCTTGTGTATTGTTGGGAATAGCCATGTAAACAGAGAAAACATAATACTATAATGTG
Organism: Rhinolophus sinicus; assembly: GCF_057876585.1. NCBI lineage: Eukaryota > Metazoa > Chordata > Mammalia > Chiroptera > Rhinolophidae > Rhinolophus > Rhinolophus sinicus. Next base: position 43,961,143 of record NC_142501.1, on the reverse strand, counting down.
AGAGAGGGAGGTAGAATTTCTGGAGAAGAGTCGTTACTCGAGTGAGAGCACCTTAGGTCTAATGTGCCCGTGGAAGGACCGACGTGAATCAGGTGCTCTGGCAGTTTATGCATCAACGTGTTGTCAGAGCTTTTAGGTACAGGTGTTGGTACGTTGGGAAATGTGGTGGTGGAAGCTGGGGAAGTTCTCCTTTGAATGCTTCAACGTTCTTGGTGAAGGAAGCAAGGTTGTCAGCTGAGAGGGAAGGCTGCAAGGGAAGTTATTCAAAGTCTGCGAGATGAAGAGGTAAGAAAATCTTCCAGGAGAGTGGAGGGTGGGCAGCCTAGAGAAATGTGCTATCATTGCTGGGCAGAATTAATCTACTTTGAGGTTTGTGGCCCTGAATTTAAAGGAGGAACAGTCAGTGTGGTTGTGTTTTTTCTCCAGTCATGCTCACTTTCCGTGGTACTGTCGTGCGGGGCGGCCTGCGGGGTGTCTGCTCCCGCTCCCCACATAGGAACGCAAGATATGGCTAAGCCAAAAAGGAACACCCACGGAGCCATAGGTAGGGGAGTCATACCACTATGGTCTCACTGGGGGCTGGGTTCACACGACGTGAAACCTTGCTGTCCGCTTTGCTGCCAACCGACCGACTCCATTTGTGAACTGCAATTGGAGCTTGCTAGCTCAGCCCCCATCTTCTTGCTAGCCCCCATTTTCTGCTAGCACAGCCACAGCAGTTATATTAGTGGCAAATGGCTCACTGGTTACAGCTGACAGCCAACTAGATACAGCTGATGGCCATCCAACCACAGCAGATGGCCATTTTCTACCTGAGCCAGCACCTTTCTATGTGAGGCCGAGAGCCTGGAAACCGCACTCCTGGCTCTGTCCCCACAGGTACAAACACAAAATTTTGATGGAATAGGATGAATAGAGTGAGTTGGAAAATATAGGACATAGTGATTCAAGAGAAGATGCATCAAATTGAGAAAAGAGAGGGGTTGCTCTTATGTGTGTCTTCTATGAGGAAAGAAAATCATACCACTGTAAGTCACCATAAAGGTTAAATAATTGCAGTTTCTCAATGTAGTAAACAGGCTGATTTAAAATCATTCATTTTTTCCCCCCATGGATGCTATTGAGAATCTATATGACTGAACCAAGTGGACCCAGACCCTACCATTATGGAGCTTAAATTGAGGCTAGGAAAGGTATTTTAATCAGTAATTCTAATTGAGACATAAAATTTTTATACTGTGTAACAGGAAGATCTAACCTGTTGGTGCTTGATCAATGGAGACTTCATTGGAAGAAAGGATATTTTAGTTGAGACATGAAGGTGTAAGATGGGCTGTGATGGGAAACTGAGAAAACTGCCTGTGCAAAGGCACTGAGTACAGTAGAAGAAATAAAGGATGCTGATTATGGGTGGAAGAAAAAGACTAGCAGAGTGAGGGGCAGGACAGGACGAGGCTGGAGAGATCTCTCGGTAGAACCCGCCTCATGCAGTAGTATGACTACTAATCATTTGGACTTTCTCATAGAGGAATGGGATGCCTAGACAGGAGAGTGTCAGCTTTACAGATTTTTAAGTCTTGAGAAAATTGGAGGTGTGCAAGAGCGAAACAGAGATAGAGAACAGTGTGGGGCTCATCTTTTGATGGAGGAGGGAAGGTTCAGAAATATTTTCCACATACTCAGTTTGAGGTAACTGAAACATCTAAATGTCTATGTCAAGTAGTCCAAATCATTTGCTGACAGTAAGAAGGAAGTAAAGTTTTTAAGGATAGAGAGGAAAATTCTGAAACAGTTACACAAAGAAAGCTATATGAATGTTGATGCTGAAGGGCTAAAGCATAAAAATAAAATAATTATGCCACAACACAAGCGACCTTGAGGGTATTATGTTAAGTGAAGTAAGTCAGACAAAGAAAGACAAATACTGAATCACTTACATGTGGAATCTTAAAAGCCAAACTCCTAGGAACTGAATAGAATGGTGGTTTCCAGGGGCTTGGGGTGGGGAAAATGGCGAGAATGTTGGTAAAAAAAAAAAAAAAAAAACACACACAAAAAAAAAAATACAAACAAACTTCCAGTTATAAGATGAATAAGTTCCAGAAATCTAATGTACAACATGGTGACTGTCACTAACAATATGTATGCTATACTAGAAACTTGCTATGAAAGTAGAGCCTTAACGTTGTTACCATAACTGTAACAACAAAATGGTAATTATGTGAGGTAAAGAATGTGTTAACTAACCTTATTGTGGTAAACATTTCATAATATATACTTGTATCAAATTATCACATTGTATACCTTAAACTTATACATTATATGTTAATTATATCTCAAATCAGGGGAAAAACCAATTATGTTCATAGGCTATATAAGCTGAAGAAAAATATAAGAGGTTGTGGCCTTCTACCGTGGAATGTCTGAATTTGGGATTTTGAGGTGCAATAGTTTGGGGTGGCAAAGGTATGAGATGCACACATGAAAGTGAGAATGTCAGGTGGATGGAAGGACACCATTTCAGGCAGGTGGTTAAGGTGCTAATAGCCTAAGTGTCTCGTATGCTCTGACCCAGAGATGAGTGGAGTATGCGCAGGTGAGCAACCACTGCTTGAGAGATGCCTCAGGAGGAGGTTAGGTTAAGGCAAAAATGCGGAAGGCACTGGGGCTATGCAAGAGTTTGCTCATGGTGGGTCAGGAATAGCAAACAGCACAATGCGAGGGTTAGGGGACTGTAAATGGGGTGAGAGGCTGGATCAGTGGGGGATGCCCCAGGGCATTGTGAGAATGTGAACTTGGGGGTAGTTGAAAGACTAGCGTGTCTGAGGACCACAGGAATGACAAACAGCAGATTTCACTTCAGAAGTTCCTGGAGGGTGGTGGGCTCTCAGCTTCCCAGCATTGCTGAAGTCTGGGAAAGATGCCGGTGTTTTGTGATGGGGAGGGGACAAGCTTTCTTGATCTCTTTGAGTGACAGCTATGGGAAGCTCCTAGTGAATATTTCTTTTATTAAACTGCATTATCCAATATGTCAATTGTGCTTTAATTCTCCAAAAAAAAGGTAACCTTTTCCAAAAAAAGAAAAATTAATAGCTTTTAGTGAGGGTTGGGAGCATGAGTCACTTCATCCCCAAGGACCACCTCCATGCCCTGTGGGCTGATCTAGAAAGCAAGCTCCCTAATGAAAAGTATGTATTTTCGTTTTCTGCCGCTTGATGACACTTAACTTTGGATAAAGTGGTATGTCCTTCTACCATAAATGGAGACTCTTCAGCTGAGGTATCATACAGTTTCAATTAACTGATTCTCTTATTCTAAGGTGTTTTTGATAAAAGTTAATTTATACCACCCATTTTGGCTAAGTGAATCATTGCATACTCTTGTAAGTTGTGTCTATATCATGAAAGCAATGACTAAAGCACTTCAAAGTCTCTTTACATAATGTAATTTGTTCACCCTGGGTAAGAAAAGTCTCATGAGTTCAGGCTATTTGTTAACTGCCGAGTGTATGGAGGGTGCCACACGCAGGCTCTATTCTAAGCTTCTCAAAGGAAGCAGCACCAAAAGAAAGTTTCAACCAAATATTTATTACTTGAGTTGCTGCCCTGAATCTCTCCCTTATTTGTACCTTACAGAATAGTTTGGGACAAATTAGGAATTAAAAAAAATAAAGTGGTTTTCCTTTAAGCTCTCCTTTTGTGAACCAAAAGTGTTAAACAGACCCACACGAGACAAATGACACTTCGTCTTGACTTCTCATTCCCCAGAATTCAAAACTCATCCCAAACTATAAGTATTCCTTCCATTAATTGAAAGAAAGACTGAGCCCTCCAAAACCTGAAAAGGCACCACAACCAACACTTTAAATGACTATGAACCTTCCTTTGCTTTCTGAATTTGGTAATCCCATTTCTTCTCGTAGGAAAGCTAATAAAATTAGTAATCCTAATGGACATTGAGCACTTACAAGGAATCATTTATCAGTAGCTGGCTGTGTATGTTCTTGGTAATGGCATTTACAATTTTAGTTTACTAACAGATGAAGAAACTAAGTCATGGAACCTTGCAATAGCTTCTCCTGATATCACTCAATTTAGAAATAATAGGGCAAGATTTTTATTCCAGAAACCTAACTCCAAAGTCTTGTGTCTTGAAAATTACACTCTTCCACCTTAAGGTGGCTGAAAGAGGGGGTGGATTGAAATGGCAGTCAGTTACCTTTCCTCCCAGAGTATTTTTTGTTTTTGTTGTTCTGTTGCTTCTCAATTTTTTTCTATGTTTAAGGCAGTGCTTCTAACCCCTAGCAGACAAAATATTTTTTATCACAAAAGTTTTATAATACTTCCTTTCATATTCTGAAATGAAATTCATAACGTTCAATAAAGGATTAACTCAGCAGACCTGGGTTGTCCAAACACTGTACATTTCAAATGAAAGTTGGCCCTTGACCAGCTCCTGGAAGGAAACCTCTGAGTCCTGGGGATATCGTGCCTGAAAGGAATGTCTTTGTTTACCTGTGGCTTTGGGCCACAGCAGATCATTTCTGCTAACAAAGTGATTTATGATGGAGGTGTGGGCCATACAGTATCAATTTGATCTTGGTAGAGCTATAGACTGAGTAAGGTCAGCCACATGGGCATTCCATAACAATGTGTCTGACTCCCAATAAAAACCCTGGATGCCATGGTTTAAGGGAGCTTTCCTGGTTGGCAATACTTCATACATGTTGTCACATATTGTGGCTGGGAGAATTAGGTACTGTCCATGGGACTCCACTGGGAGATGACAGCTGAGAGCTTGTGCCTGATCTCTCTGGACTCCGCCCTATCCATACAAGATGTTTAGTATATGTAAAAGAACACATGAAAAGGAAGTTTTGTGTAATTCAAGAACAGATAGTTAAACATGGAATTGTTTGGGCCTGACTCTAATGTATAATGTAGTCACATGCTTGGACTTAGGCCTCACGCCAACTGGTAGCCTTTATCATTGGAAGCATGATTTTTCTAAATGGTTAACAACTCTTGGCAAATTTCCAAAGTATAATCTTTCCTCAATAGCACTGTTCCTGGAAAATTAAATATAGTTCAAACAATGCAAAAAATACTTTGTGCTTATGTATAAAATGGGTAATTTCTAGGTTCAAATAATTATGAGTAGATTTTTATCCACCTGGATGTTCTGTGGATCAATTAAAATTCATGCAGGATGCTGGACAATTCTTTTATGTGAAGGCTGCCCTGAACAGTCAGAACAATAACATCATTGGTCCTTTCTCCTTAAATGAGACAGGACTGTGACACCCAAAAACTCCACTCTGGGAGTGGTGTCATTTTTGTTGATAACTACCAATCTAATGACATTGCTTCTTTCTCCATGGATTAAGTCTGTGTGACATTTCTAAATTCGCTCCGTTGGTCACTAGTTCCTTGAATCCCTTCTTAAGGAATTAGGAAGTGGGGCTTATAGCTGTTTACATGCATACACACATACAGCTAGTGGCATAACGGGCATGGCAGGATAGTATTTTTCGATGTTTACCAATGTCGTTACTTTTTCTTCCTCTTTGGAGTTGATTTTTTCCACCTCTTTCTTCTCCCACTCTCAACAGTCAAAGCAGGCAGATTTTGCCTGATCATCTTCTCAGGGGAAAAACATAACAGAGGAGTTTCTTGCTGGCTTTTTTGTTTTAGAAGCCAATCCTCACTGGATCTTGGGGATGACTTTGTCCAATTGAGGCAGAGCTTTCTTCCACTTCAACTCCTGTGAGACTAGAACAAGTTTTTAGACTGGATGGTGGGGGACTGAGCCAGAGTGAGAAGGCCTGATATGAATGAATCATATAGACAGGAAAGAGGGATTTTAAAGCAAAGGATCACTCTCAGAGAGCGTTTTATTCAAAGACCTAGCAGCTGTAGGAAAGCTGACCTTCCCCAGTTACACTGCAGGGAGCACTTCTCACCACCCATTCCCAGGGGTTAAGCTCCCTACTGATTACAGTACTTCCCTTGGACCACAGCCAACTCTAAACTGAGTGCAACCTACAAGGAGTGATATCTGCCAATGTTGTAATGCTGCTTGGACCTTTACCGATATATTCCAACTACTACTGACTCACATGAATCTCCTGGCAATATCCCAAGACAAAAGAAGGGGTGGATGTTAGATTTGTAATGGAACTGAATTTAGGGAAAGTCACTGTAACTGTTTTTGGGTGGGGATGCACCTCAAGATCTTCCTAAGCTGACAGATGACCTAACTCCTATCCATTACACTAGCAAAACTGGAGCCAAATCAAGTGTAGTGTCACCTCAACTTACATACAAATGAAGATACTCATCTCTTTCTCCATATAGGAGAGAAAGTGGTTTGGCTACTCAAGTATGAGATTTTCTTTGTTACTGTGGTGTGAGGAGGCAAGGGGTACAGGAAGAAGTGGTGGTTGGGTTTTTATGTTTTGATTTTGTATTTGTTGTTTTAGTTTGGCTTTGCAAGCATACAGATGTTGATGGCAGATTACTCAGCTCATTTCTAAAGATCCGGGTGCTCTGTAAGTTCTTCCCTGAATGTGTAAGACTGTGCAAAATTGAGCTCCTGTTGACAACTGAGCCATTATCTTATAAATGACAGTAGACTGGGTATGGGCAGATATGGCTGTTTGTTCTGTTTAGTCCAGTTTGCCCCCCTCACTTCCCTTCACCCCTCCCTGTTGCTCCCTTCTCCTCTTTCACAGTCTGCTTCTTTGAGAATTTTCTTACATTCTAAGTACAAGATTAGAAGTGGGTGTTGTGAGTCTTGTTTCAGATGAAACATGTTCTGATGTAACTTTGACAGTAGAGACCTACCCTGAACACAGCACTATGGGTCTGACAAGGTCCTCAAAGTCCCCACATCAGACATAAGGGGCCTATGTTGAGTGAACCACTTGCACAGAGCCTACTTACTGCCCAATACCACATGAAAAAATTCTGAAATCAACTAGTTAAGTATGACATTGGGCAACTGGATCACATGGTGTTAACAGAACAAGATTGGAATAACTTAATATGTATTGAGGTAACACTCAATAATATGTTTTCATTTTAAAATTCTTTTTTATGTTTTCTTTAATTTTTACTTTTATATATTTTTTAATTTTTCAATTATAGTTGATATACAGTATTATATTAGTTTCAGGTGTACAGCATATTGATTAGACACTTACATAACTTACAAAATTATCACCCAATAAGTCTACTACCCATTTGACCATACATAGTTATTACTCATATAATATTATTAACTATATTCCCTATGCTGTATTTTATAACTCATGATTTGTACTTCTTAATCCCTTCACTTATTTTATGCCCCCTCCAATCCTCCTCCCATGCAGAAACCACCAATTTGTTCTCTGTATGTATTTATCCAAAGAAATCCAAAAACACTAATTCAAAAAGATACATGCATCCCTATGTTTGTTGCCTCATTATTTACAATAGCCAAGATAATGGAAGCAACTTAAGTGTCCATCGATAGGCGAATGGATAAAGAAGATGTGGTATATGTATAAGAGGGAATATTACTCAGCCATATAAAAAAAGAATGAAATCTTGCCATTTGTGATAACATAGATGGACCTAGAGGGTATTATGCTTAGTGAAATAAGTCAGACAAAAACAAATACCATATGGTTACACTTATATTTGGAATCTAAAAAATAAAATAAAATAACAAACTAACCAGAAACAATTTTAGAATTCTTTTAAAACTTGGTCATATCAGCCTGTCTAATGAAATGATAATATCACATTAAGGAAAACAAACATGATTCTTGTAGGCATATCAACACTTAAGAGCTAGCAAGCTTAGCTGGTGGCTCCCATGCTGCTGGTATCCCACCCCAAGTGACTGATTTCAGGTTAGTACTGTATTCTCTTTGCTTTTCAGCCTCATGGCTCACACAAGGTAGACCCAGGGAATACTGGACTTAATAATCATGTGTGCATGCTCATGAAAAGTTTTTGGTTTGAGGCTTTGTTTCGAGGAGGAAGGCAGATGGTGGTGTTTTTAAACTTAATGCTTACCCAGCAGGCATAAGCAAAAGTGTGTGATGTAATGGAGGAGAAACCTCCCAGCTCCTTCTAGGATGCTTTCCCAGGTTAAAACTCCAAGGTATGCCTGCTGAGTACTATATAGGAAATAGAAAAGGGCTTCAACCACAAATCTCCAGGCAATGCCTCAATCCTCTCTTCTTAACTACTATTTGCCCCCTTTGCGCCTCTCCTGGATATTTCTTCCCATCATGGGTACTACAACCAGGTCAGCCAAGCATACTGTTTCTTTACTGGCCTACAAGGTGTATTAGTCAGCTCAGGCTGCCATAACAAAACACCACAGACTGGGTGGCTTAAGCGACAGACATTTATTTTCTTACAGTGCTGAAAGATGGAAGTCCAAGATTAAGGTGCCAACAAGGTTACTTTCTGATTAGTCTTCTTTTCTGGGTTTGCAGATGGCCACCTTCTTGCTTTGTCCTTAAATGGCCTTTCCTTTGTGGACACCCAGAGAGAGATTTGTGGTGTCTCTTCCTCTTCTTATAAAGCCACTACTCCTATTGGCTTGATGCCCTGCCTCATGACTTCATTTAATCTTAGTTACTTCCTTAGAGGCCCTATCTCTAAATACAGCCACACTGGGGATTAAGGCTTCAATATATGGATTTGGGTGGGGGACACAACATAACACTCAGTCCATAACACTAAGTATTGGGTTAAAGGAGGGAGCTGATAACCCATATTCATCTCATCGTACAGTCTCTTTCCCTTATTCTCTCTGTCTCTATGTATGTCTCTGTCTCTCTTTAACTGCATTCTCTTTGTACCTTTCCATTTCTGTTTTTGATTTCTTTCTCCTCTGCACTATAGCATCAGGGAGGATCTGTAAGTACTGAATCTTGGTAAAAAGAGGACAAATTCCAAGCTGAGTAGAGTCTGAAACCATTTTTCCTGACTGTCCAGAAGTCACTGAATCTTTAATATTTCTACATGATAGTAAAAATCCCTTCCTCTTTGCAGCTCCTTGAAATCCGATGCCTGCTATATGCATATCACATCAGTATCCAGTGTTAACTCTTGTCTGTGACATATTTTATCATATTGTGTTGTTGTTTTTCTCCAACATAAAAATATGTTTCATATTCTAGCACCTGAGAAAAATCTTGGCCACAGGTCCAACTGTATTTTATTATCTGGCTCAGAACATTTTGTCTTTCATCTCTGAATCACAAAGTGACCTTAGCAGTTAACCTCCCATTATTGAAATAAAATCTAAATAACTTCCAGAGCTATGGCTGTGTCTAAACACATGTGGCAAAATTGAACAACACTGAACTTGTTCTAATTCAGTTGGTATAAACCACCTCATCAAGCCTGTCCATTCCTATCAACAGCAAGAAACCTCAAAATCCTATAGTTCTAAAGAAAATACATATTGTGGAGAGTAGGTCCAAAGAAATCTTGAGGTTAGACAAAAATTTACAGCCCCAGAGGGAAGGAGGTTACACACCCTTTGATGGAAACTGACCTCTACCATGGCCTCTCCTTTTCCTTCCTCACCCATCCAATAATTTAACTCTCACATTTCCTTTAAGGGCAATAAAAATCCCACACCCCTCACTTAATGTTCCCTTAAGAGTCCAACATGCAGATTTTTTTTTTTAAATCTCTCAGCTTTTATGCTATAAAACCAGAACTTGATGACATGTATAATGGATTGCTCTTCTTACTTGTTTCCTTGTCAAGAATATAAAAGTTGCAGCAACAAAAGACATGTGTTTCTTTATAGTAAACAATATAGAACTAGGCACATATTAGGATTACAAGAAATGTTTTTTGCTTTGATTATATGGTCAATTCTTAGTTCACTTAAGAATCCTCCTCCAAATTCCTAATTGCACACGCAAAAAAAAATCCTTGGTTTATTAAAAAATAATAATTCTGAGGAACATGATCATATTTGCACAATCAATAAACCATAGAGGGACAGGAAACAGTATAATATAGGAGCAAATTTTTCATAGAGTATATTCGTATTTTAATTGTCTCAATGGTTGTATTTTCTATTTGGTCCTGAAAATAAAAATCTTAATGAAAATAATCATGCTGTATATGTCAAAAATATTATTTTATTATTATAAATACAAATTGTCAAACCTGACTCTCGCTATGCAGCTTATTACCATTACTCTATATCTCCTGGAGAGAATTAATGAAAGGGTGCTCCTTAGAATTTATAATGGTGAATTTCTGCAACAACAACAAAAAATTGTTGTGCTGTATTTTTTGCCTCCAGAGAATATTCAGTGTTCTCTCTAGCAAATAATTTAGATGTAAGAAACCATGAAATTTTAATCACAGAAATAACCCTCTCAGCTTGATAGTCAGCAAGCACTATTGCAGGGAATAAAGATTTGCTAAAACCAGAAATCAAAGGTAATCAGTAATAAAGTGAGGGAATATAGTTTGAAATAGGATACCACTGGTGTTTGGTCTGATTTTAGATCAGATCTCCTATGGAACTTGTACTGGACAATGCTATGAATATAAGTAAGGATAGTAATGACATTTCTGTGGACCTAAGAAAACTAGGAATGAGAGGGTAAGTCAATAAGAGGTGAGATGACTATGAAGTCATTCACCAAGAGAACCATAATCGAAATAAGGACACCTGAAAACTTCAACACTGTATTTCTAAATGAGACTCAACAATGAAAGTGAATCATATAAATGCAATGGTATCTAGTATTTTTCATTTGGGGTTATTTGTAAGAGAAATTCAAATCGTGGTATAGTGACTGAAAACTTGAAACAAAGTAGACCAATGTGGAAAACCAATCTTTCTTATATATGTGGCTACATGTCCAAATAAGGATAGAGTAAGCTGAAAATTAATATAAATTGAGTAAAAACCAAGATGTAGAACAATGATGGGGAAGGTAATTGATGGAGAGTCCCAAAAGATGGACAGACAGCCAAAAAGAGGCCTGATTGACTGTGGATACTAGGTTCTCCAGTCTCAGATCAGCAAATCACATCACTACAGCTGGAAGACACCAGGTTATAGTGGAAGCAGCAACGGATGACTCGGTATTGAGTGGATATGCAACTAGCATAGGTTCCTAAGTTTCTATTGTCTTGGACTGTGCTCTATAATTAAATATGGAGTATGTCTACACCTGCAGAGGCACTTGAGTAGTCTCAGATTCAGGACTTAGAAAAATGTAAAGGTGAGAATTTCAAGAGCTATTGCATCCTCTGAAAAGTCAAGTTGGCTAGGTTTCTTTAAAAAAAATAACTTTGATATTTGAGAATTATAGAATGCAAAATGCCAGTGAAAGCAGGGAAATAAAGCACTAGCTATTATAATCTCAGAGTCCATTGTCTTAAAATAATTTTAGTTTCATATTAAAACCTATTTGGTAATCACACTATTCATGTAACTAACATAGTAATCATACCTATCAATAAATATGCTTCCAATTAGATTGTCTTGACACAAAGTTTACTGTGATAGGTTTTTAAACCTATCACAGTCAAAAGTAATCATGAGAGAAGATTATTAGAAATAGGACTATATGACACTGTTGATTTGTATTTTAGTAAAATTAAATCAGAATTCAATTAGAGTGAATTATACTCTTCTTCAATACTTTGGCACTCTCAGTTTACTTTACACCTAGAGTGAAAATAATTCCTATAATGTCTTCCAATAATATAATTTTCTCTCGCAACTGAAGGCAGAAGTTACAAAGTAACAAAAAAAGACTCAACTTGTGGTACATATTTATTTATCCTATTATCTTTGTGAAAATTACTGCTAGTTAGCCAGACACTGCTTCGGTGCTAGGAATGTAGCAGTAAGAAGATACACAAAGTTGCTGTGGTTAGAGAGTTTATATACATGTCTGAGGTAGAGAGAAAGGCAATAAAAATTAAAAATAAAAGATAATGCCAGATTGTGATATATGTCAGATAAAAATAAATAAGGTGATTGATATGAATAAGAGTAAATGAGTGGACCTACTTTGAAAAAGAACAAAAAAAGACGTTTCAAAAGATGGCACATTTAAGAGATGAGACAAGAACAAATCCAGAGACAGTTAAGATGAAAGCAGACAGACAGCAAAAGGCAATCAATCCCCTAGGCAACAAAGCAACTGATGCACTGGAGGAATCTGAAGAAAACTTGCACTCTGGAATCTATGTCCTTCCAGGGCAAATTATTACTTTGAAATAGCCCTGTTCTCCACCTTTCAGAATGGGCTGCTTCCAAACCTTTAAGGCAGACATCCAAAACCTGCAGGAGACCTACAGGTGTGCCTGCAGCAAAGTAAATGGGATAGAGTAATGAGATTCTAATAGAGCTACGATGAGGGAGGGTGAGGAGCAGTGAGAACAACCAAATGAGGAGTGTAGACATTACTCAGTTGCAACAGAAATGTAAAGGAGTATTAATCAAGATCATGACATGAAGCCATTTGTATTTTTGATCAAGCACAATGGCATCTGTGTTTCTTCCTTACCTCTAATGGTCCTGCTCTTAGGAAATAGCCAATCCAGTAGGAGTCAGATGGAAGCATTGCCAGTTGAAACAATGTAAGCTCCAAGAGTTGGCCCTGACCTCATGTGTGGATACTGTGCCTAAGCGAGAGCCCTGCCTCCTCCATCACAACTAGGGCTGAAAGGATCGCAAATTCCACATAAGCCGTGCTGAGTTCTCAGAGGTTTGTAAAATTAAGGTATCGCAATGATTCTTGAGAAATTCAGTTAGTCAATCAGTCATTTTTCAACAAAATATCACCGCACAGTAGGGGACAGGCAAAGGAGCCACAGTGCAAACCCTCTGGGTTCTATGTGTTCTTTGAGGGCAATTATCACCTTGACATGGCCCTTTTCTCCAACTCCTGAAACAGGCTGCTTCCAAGCCTTTAATGAAGATGTCAAAAACTCAAATGCCTACCAGAGCCAGAAAAGAACACAAATGATTGAAACAGGTGTGGTCGGAACCAATTCATATACCCTATCTAAAGAGGTCAGCAGCTACTTAACTATAGCAGATGGTTGACTTATAAACCCATATTTTAAAAAGAATCTCCCATATTTTAAAGAGAAGCCAAAATCTCTATGTTAATAAAAAATTCTTTAAATCATTATAAGGGTCAAAATTTTAGTAAGAAAAAAGACATTGCACTCTTGTAGCTTGGATCTGACCTGTCAGTAACAAGACTGCAAATTTTCCCTGTAGTTTCCTTTGAAAGCTCACACCAATTTAAACCTGTCCAGACCTCATACTGTTTCCTAAACCACCAGCAGGGTCTACTAAGATTTAGACAAACTTTTCAGAAGATCCAGTAAACAATAATTGGTGGACCCAGGAATATTAACATCAAGCATTTTTCTTGAAGACTGCAGTATGCATAAGAAAGGAAAAATAAAAGACAATGAAACAGAGTCAAAATTAGAACTGAAATGCAAAAGGAAGTGGGGGAATAAGCAACAAGATCATGGAAAGTAGAAACCTGAAACTGAAAAATATACAATTGAAATTAATACTTGGGAAATGCAGGGAGAATGAACTCAACAATATCCTACTGGCTCATGTAGGAGAGAGAGAAGAATGAAGTGGATCTAGAATTTCCATCGACACAGTGATTTCATATGTGAAACTGAAAAGCAGGCCCATGAAATATAATGGAGGGTGCTGAGGGGAGGGTGTGGCAGGTAAGACAAAGTGAAGATAGTGGTAAGAATAGCTAAATGAGAGTATGTGTCTGCTAGAAGGACTTGAGATTTGAAGGACACAGTTGTCGATGCTGTACTAGGGGAAAAAAATTGTGAACCAGTTTCATAGTCCACTCTTGCAAGTAGCACATTTGAAAAAAAAAAAAAAATGAACATGAGGGCTTACACTCTTGCAAATTATGATTGCAGGAGCAGTAAGGAAGGAGCTCACAGGTGTGTGGGCCCTGTATGTAGTTCTGTAGTAAAAACCAGGAGCACAGCTGTGTGAGAAAAGACATAACTCTGAAGAGAACAATAGCAGCTGCCTTATTCTGAATCCCCCCACACCTTAAAAACTCACAAAATCAAGGGAGTAAATAAAATCTCTTGATTTCCTGTTCTAACAAAATACACATTAAAATATCTAGGAGTAAATGGCCATGATATATGCAACTTGCCCTTAAATTTTTCAGAAGAGAGAAACTTTCCAATTTTGCAAATGTCATCATTTATTCATGCATTCTTTGTTCATTTACTCAACAAGCGTCATTGGTTATATATGCTTTATTCAATGTTACCTCTCTAAATAGATTGCCTACTATTTGATATGTGCTTAATAGATGTAATACACATAAAACGTATATTATTATATTCAAATCTACGGAAGTCCAGCTCCATAAAATATTCAGAATATTGCTGGCCTTTGTTGCACTTCACTTGAAAATGTGTTGGAATTACTTTCCACCTTAGACAGTAAAACTTTTCTAAGTCCAAGTGTCACTTTAAATAGCAGCTACTCACATCTCTTAAATCATTCCTATTTGCAAAATTTAACAAAGCCCCTTTCTTCTTACTTCCCCTTTCCTCCATTTGACCAACCGCTGGCAATCTCAGATCCTCTAAATTTCTTTTTGCTGTTTCCTGTATCAGTGATCATCTGATCCCCTGTCTCTTCCAGTGTCCCTACTCCTATACCCAGCACTTTTAGGGTCTTGTAAGCGCAACGAAGACATTTAACTGACCAAACTACAAGGCATTCTTCCTCCTTAGAAACCTGGGAAGTTTGGGGAGGAGGTGGAAGTGAAAAGGAAAGGGAAAGACAGCAACTATACATTTTTCCTTTCTTCCTGTCACACAGATACATGTGGAATAAATTTAAAAAAACAAAACAAAAACTCTCCTGCTCTTTCTTCAAAATGAGATAAAGAGAGTTTCTTGTCTTGAGAAACTCTCAATCTGGTATCCAATCCAAAAAAATCAAAACAAAAACAAAAACCTGATTCATGGGGTGACTCGGTACATCCTCAGACAGTGGTGGTTTATGACTGGGATCCCTGTGTGTTTATTAACAGTATGCCCTTCACTCTCAGTTGCCTCAATTTGGATGAGAAGTTATGTTTGCCCTATCTGTCAGGAAAGTTGAGTGAGGTCTAAATTTAATATGAGAGAAGTTCCTTTCCAAAGAGAGAGGCAGCCTCTCTCAGGATCTCATAACAACTAGATTTTCACTGGAGAAATTCTTCAAGGGAGATGTCTGCTAACCTCAGGCTTCTACTATTGAAAGAAGCTTTCTTTAAACTGTAATATTAGTTAGGGTGCTTGGGGAAACTGTATACACCCTAATATGTTCAAACGCCAGAATCCCCCGTTATTCTGAGTTTAGAGCTATTGGGTGCTGAGGGTGTTTTAGGCCGGGCCGTTCTTGACCCTCAGGAGACTAGCTAGACTTTGGATGAGAGAGACAACGAATGACAAGATTTCAGTCCTGATCCTGTCCAACTTCAAGGGCTAATTTTGATAATTCCAATGATATCTAATTGTTATCTTAATAGAATGGTCAAACAAATCAATGGTCAGTTCTGAAATTAAGTAAGTCTTCACAGATATCTACAAATTGGTACAGAGTGAGTATTTTTAAAGCAGAGGTTCTAAATGGGGGGGGGAGGCATACTCTATATGTGTGAACCCACTTTATTTTTGTAAGATTTTAATTAAATTATAGCTAATATACAATGTTGTTAGTTTCAGGTGTACATCATAGTCAACAGTACCCACTTGGCACTGTACAGAGTTATTACCCCATTATTGATTATATTCTCTATACTAAAGAAGTGATAAGATGGTTGCATGGGAAGTCCAACAACCATCTGACCCTGTACCATGCTATCAACAATATTGACTATATTTTCTACACTGTACATTACATCCCCAAGACTTATTTGTTTTATACCTGGAACTTTGAACTCTTATTCTTTTTTTTATCTTCCCCCCTTTTTAAAATTTTTCAATTAAAGTTGACATTCAGTATTATTTTATATTAGTTTCAGGTGTACAGCATAGTGGTTAGACATTTACATAATTAGGAATTGATACTTCTGTACCCACCTGGCACTATACATAGATATTACCATATTATTGATTATAGGCTCTATACTTTATATCCCCATGACTATTTTGTAACTACCAGTTTGTATTTCTTAATCCCTTCCCCTTTTTTCACCCTGCCCCCAAAACCTGTCCCATCTATCACCTTGATAAATCTAGTACCGATCTGACACCATATATAGTTATTACAGTATTATTGACTGTATTCCTTATGCTACATCCTACATCCCCATGACTATTGTGCAACAGACACTTTGTGCTTCTTAATCCCTTCCTCTCTTTTACCCACCTCCAACCCCCTCCCATCTGGCAACCATCAAAATGGTCTCTGTATCTATGAGTTTGTTTCTATCTTGTTTATTTTGTTCTTTAGATTCCACTTATAAATGAAATCATGACATTTGTTTTTCGCTGTCTGACTTATAGCATGATACCCTCTAGGTCCATCCATGTTGTCATAGATGGCAAGATTTCATTCTTTTTCACGGCTGAGTAAAATTCCATTGTATATATGTACCACCGCTTCTATATCCATTCATCCATTCAGGGGCACCCAGTTTGCCTTCGTATCTTGGCTGTTGTAAATAACGCTTGAATGAGCATATGGATGTGCACGTCCCCTCAAAGTAGCATTTTTTGTTTCTTTGGGTAAGAACCCAGAAGTGGGATTACTGCGTCCTTCTTTGTCTCTTGTTATAGTCTTTGTTTTAAAATCTATTTTGTCTGGTATAAGTATTGCTACCCCAGCTTTTGGTTTGTTTTTTTGTTTCCATTTTCATGAAATATCTTTTTCCATCCTTTTACTTTCAGTCTGTGTATGTCTTTTGATCTGAAGTGAGTCTCTTGAAGGCAGCATGTATATGTATCTTGTTTTCTTATCTATTCAGCCCCTCTATCTTTTGATTGGTGCATTTAACCCATTTTCATTGAAATTAATTGTTGATAGGTATGTAGTTATTGTCATTTCATTATTCATATATTTTATTTTTTTTCATCTTAAAGAAGTCCTAACATTTCTTGTAATACTAGTTTGGTGGTAATGAATTCCTTTAGCTTTTTCTTGTCTGGGAAGTTCTTTATCTGTTCTTCGATTCTAAATGATAGCTTTGCTGGGTGAAGCATGTTCATTGTAGGTCCTTGTTTTTCTTCACGTTGACCAATCTCTTCTGCTCTGCAAAGTTTCTGTTGAGACTCAGCTGATAGTCTTATGGAAGCTCCCTTGTATTTAGGTAACTAACTGCTTTTCTCTCTCACTGCTTTTAAGATTCTCTCTTTGTCTTTAACCTTTGGCATTTTAATTATGTTGTGTCTTGGTGTCGGCCTCTTGGGTTCTTCTTGTTTGGGACTCTCTGTGCTTCCCGGCCTTGAGTATCTATTAGGTTGGTGCAAAAGTAATTGCAGTTTTTGCAATGATTTTTAACCTTTTAAACTGCAATTACTTTTGCACTAACCTAATATTTCCATCACCAGGTTAGGGAAGTGTTCCATTAATAAACAGCAACTACTTTCAAATAAAAAGTAAAAGGCACATAATAAGGTACCATCAAGGAGTTGTGGGATAACAAAATGAAGTCTTACCCTGAAAGAATTTACAATTTCCTGGCAGGGACAAACGTCCTCCCAGTGCTAATGCTAAGTAGAATATCCTAGGAGTTTATTAGAAACACAAAGTGCTAGACAAACATTTTAAAAGCTTCTGTTATTTGCCAGAGTCTGTGTATGACTCTGGCATATTCCTTAGCTCATTTCAAGAAAGGGGACATTAATTCTGAGTGAAAATTACGGAGGTTTGATGGTTATCTGCAGACCAACTGGAACAGATTGAGCAAAAGTAAGAGTTTATAATTCTGGACACTTAGCCAGTTTTGACAGAGCCTTTCTTTTGCTCTCCAGCACCTAGGTATCTCTTGATAATGTGATTGCACAGTTTGAGTGGGCAGTAACCATCACCAAGTACACAAATTACGGGAAGGAGATCAGGAAAATTATGGTAAACTATTTTGATGGGAGGAACCATAATTAATGCTTCTTTGGATGCTAATATAGAAGAGATGATGATAAAATATGGCATGCTTAATAAATACCTTATTGCTAGATTCAGTTAGAAGGGTTTTTTGTTTGTTTGTTTGTTTGTTTGTTTGTTTTAATTGCTTTCCCTTGGCAAACTTTTCATAAACAAAAAATTCTCAGAAATTTAGAAGGAATTTTAAATAGATCTAATCTCTGTCTGGATTATGACCATATATTGCTATAAAATATCTAAAAGAGATTTTCTATGCTCACACATAATGGAGAATAATAGGACCACTACCTCCTCAGAAAGACTATAGGATCGAAAGAAGCATTAATTATGGTTCCTGCCATCAAAATAGTTTAAGACAGATTAGTAAACCATGTGAAAACATATAATGCCAAGATGAATAATATAGATAAATCCTTTTGAAACTTAAGGAAGAAATCATTGTGAGTTGAAATGTATTATCTGGAAATAATAATGTCCTGATGTACTAAAGAGTTTAATTTGAATTAGTAGAGATGCCTTTGAAATAAAAAAGACCACTCTAAGGGTTAACCAAATGCAAGTACTGGAGCTTAAAAGCACAGGTGAAGTAAAGAACATGGCTCAATCCCTAGATAATGGGAGAAAGGATATAAGAAAGCTGGTCCAAAAAATGTGCTGGGGGTGCAGAAAAGATCTCTTTGTCACCTGTCAGCTTCCCAACTTGCTTCTAAGTTAACCACGAGCGCTGAGAATATGACATTGGTCCAGAGAACAAGTGGAACCAGACAAAAAGGGGGTTTGACCCTAATGGTGCCCCAGAACATTCTGGTTTGCAGCCTGCTTATCAGCAGGACAGAAGACATCCACCTTGCTCAGATTTCAGAGTGTGTGCAGGACCAGATGCAGAAAGTGAGAGATGATATAAGCAGCTTTCAAGGCTAAATCCAGACTAGAAGCTTATAACATTAGGGGGAAAGATGACATCTAATGGGCTTGCAACTGCTCACTTTTTGTGAAACTATCTAGATGTAGTCAGAATGCATGCTGGGTGCTTCAGTTCACCTACATGCAGACCACCCGTTATCAAGAATAATTCTGAAACGAAACATGAAAAAGGATGAAATGCCCTGTATTATTAGTCAGGGTTGTGCAGAACAATAGAACCGATCAAATGATATGTAAAGAGAATTGTTATAAGGAATTGGCTCATGTGATTATGGAGGCTGGCAAGTCCTGAGATCTACAGTGTGAGTCGGCAAGCTGGAGACTCAGGAGAGTCATGGTGTGGTTCTAATCCAAAAGCCACTAGGCTAGAGACCCAAGAAGACCCAATGTTTTAGTTTAAGTATGACGGCAAAAAGCCCTCATGTCCCCGTTTGGAGGCCATCGGGGAGGAAAGAATCTCTCTTACTCAGGAGAGGCTCAGCCTTGTTTTTTTCTGTTTAGGCTTTCAACTGAGTGGATGAGGCCCACCACATTAGGAAGGTGCTTCAATCTGCCTTCCTCAGTCTACCAACTTAAATGTTAATTTCATCCAAACATAGTCACAGAAACACCCAGAATCTTTGACCAAGTATCTGGTCACCCGGTAGTCCAGCCAAATTGAGGCATAAAATTAGCCATCACATGCCCCTTTTCCAAAGCCTCCCACAGCAAAATTGCCTTTAAAAAGTTTTTAAATATTTCAGACTCATGGCCTTTAAATTTTAAGATGATCTTTTATAAAAGAAGAGAAGCTACATATTTTAATTACTTTGCTGATACATTTCTAAAATAAGACATTGCACATATTTATTCAAATTGAGTCAATCAGAAGCTGACAAAACAAGGTGAGCAATGGCATGTCATCCAGAATATTACAAAAACTTAAAAATAAGACCAAGTTTTACTGAAGACAGACTTTTTTTGATAGACTGATTTTATTCTCTTTTTTGTGAGATCTGTTTTATCCTCCAAGTATTCCACAGAAATTTTATATTCATTAAGAAACTATGACTTAAAGTAAAGGAGCTTTTGTAGGACATGAGGTATATAGACCTGGTATCTTTCTCAGATAATAAAAATGGTTAACATCTCCACTGGAAAAAAAAAATTACAACCTTTGTTGGTCTCTGAGCCTATAAAGGTACTACTATGGAAGCATGAGAAACAGTTAACCTGCCAATAAAAGTGGCTGCTTTAAGAACCCAGAGACTTCAACTAAAATTCAGTCTTCTGGTGCCTCTCCACACACCTCAAGGTACATGAGACTTAAGAGGGATGTCACTCAAATCCTCAAATCTTCACTCTCTCTAAAGCAGTATTCATTATAGTATTAATTTTGAGATGTTTATATTTCCATTAAATTCAGACGTAAAAGTCTAAGACTGTAGACTATGTGAAGTGAGTAAGCTCTATATTACAGCTGTTTACAATGACTAATATCTCACTGCCCATCACCTAACTATTATATGTCAGATATGCTAAATGCTTCCTTGGATCTGTCATACAAATGTGCCCTGCTTAAAAGCCATCTTTAGTCAAATACCATGTGCACATGTGTTCTTTCTCTCTTAGCTTTTGAAAACTTAATTGCAACACTGTCAAAGAGATCACAGCAAAAAATCTATTCATTTCTCATCATTCTCATTCAAATCTGTCTTGCAGTAGTGTACTTGAATTTGTTAAGTAGGAGAAAGATTATGTAAAATATATATTTTTATAGTATGAATGAGTAATCTGTGTAACACTTTTTACTAAATAAGAGCACTGAGTGGACAGAACAGAATATTCAAACTCTCATAAATACTGAGGCTATTTTAATGATTAACAAAATACCTATTATTAAGTCAGAGGGCAACATATACCCCTCCACAAAATGGGTTCTGAATTGGTATATATTTCTTTTCCATTTACCTCTCAAAAATATTTTTCTTTTGAATGTAACTTCTAACAGAAATCCAGTTATTTAAAGTTAATTGTAGTTATATTATGAAACACATTAAACACTAGATAACTTCTAGTCACACAGAGATTCTTTGACCTCCTTGCACTTACAATTATTTTATTATCTCTTCTTCAAATAGATCACTAGGAAGAAATAGTAGTGCTTAAGTTAAGTTGAACCACTTTTGCAGCTGTGGGAAGAGATTGTAACTACAGTAGTCTCCCTTTATCTGTGGTTTGGATTTCTGCAGTTTCAGGTACCCAGTCAACTATGGCCTGAAAATATTAAGTGAAAAATAACAGAAATAAACAATTCATAAGATTTAAATTGTGCTCAGTTCTGAGTAGCATGACGAATTCTCTCAAGGTAATGCTCTGTTCCTCCCGGGATGTGAATCATCCTTTTGTCCAGTGGTTCCACACTGTAGATGTTTCCCGCCCTTTAGTCACTAAGCAGCCATCTTGCTTATCAGATTGACTGTTGTGGTATTCTGGGGCTGGTATTCAAGTAACTCTTATTTTACTTAATAATGGTCCCAAAGCACAAAAGTAGTGATGCTGGCAATTCAGATGTGCCAAAGAGAAGCTATACAAAAGGTGACAGTTTTCCGATCAAAAAGGAAAGAAGAGTCATATGCCGAGGTTGCTGAGATCTATGGTAAGAGCAAAACTTCTATCCCTAAAATTGTGAAGAAGGAAAAAAAAATCATGCTAGTTTGCTTTCGCCTCCAACTGCAAAAGTTATTGTATAAGTGCTTCGTTAAGATGGAAAAGGCATTAATTTATTGGTGGATGACATGAATAGAAAATGTGTTCCAATTGATGGCACTATGTTACACCAGGAAACATTGAGCCTATACAAAGACTTTACCAAGTGAGTCCCTGAAATGAGTGACATCAAGCCATTTACTGCAAGCAAGGGGTAGTTACACAGATTCAGGAATAGTTTTGGCATTTTAATATCTCACATCATCACAAGAAGAAGAAAGGTGAGTATAGTAATACAATTGGATATTTTGAGGGAGAGAGAGAGAATATTCTCATAACTTTAACTGCAGTATGTTGTTACAATTGTTCTATTTTATTATTGTTGTTATCTCTTACTTTTCCTAACTTATAAATTTTAACATAAGTATGTATGTATAGGAAAAAACATAGGCTAGATGAGATGCACTGTATGCAGTTGCAGGTATCCACTGGGGGTCCTGGTATATATCCCCTGTGGATAAGGGGGAATTACTGTAATGGCAAAAATAAGGGATTATGTATCTAAGTGATAAGTCTACCCAAAACAGTGATTAAGCAGATAGAATAGTCTTTTGTTTCCCATATCAAGATCTTATTTAATAGACAATATCATCTACAGACCATGTCACCTTAAACTACTTTAGTCAGAGATTGGAAATAGAATAAAAATGACAGCAATATTATCTATCAGTGAGAATGAGGTTTAGCAACATGTAAGAGAAGTAACAGAATTCATCAGTAATACTGGCTAAACGTGGGATTATTTTTCTCTTATTTAAAAGAAGTCCTGAAACAGAGTCTAGGACTACTATTGTTGTTTCTTGGTCATTAGCTTTTATGTTTCTATTCAACCATCCTAAGTGTATGACTTTCATCTTCATTGTTTCCTCATGTTCCAACATAGATGTTGGAGCGTGGTTACTACTTAAGTATTCCAGGAAGGAAGCAGCAGGAAAGGAGGCAAGAAAGGGAAAAGATCACTCAATATAGTCTTAATAATTTCTACATTTTTGGAATTTATAAATTTTTGTGTGTTCTATAATTTTAAATCACTTTATAAAATATTTATAATTATTCCATTGCCACTTGGAAAGGGTTATAGTCTCTATAAATTATAAATTTTATACTTTATAGATTTCAAATAAATCTTATCATTTAGCTCCTTTATTTTTATAATTATTTTTATTGCCTTATTTTTAAAGCTTGAAAAAACATTCTATATAATTACATTTCTGAAAATAGATCTCTATATCTTCAACAATTTTTCTTTCATGTATTATAGAGTGTGATTCTATTCAGTGACCATTGATTCATCATCCTTTCTGTGGCATATTTAACCTTTTTATATCTCCTTTTTCTTATCTATAGAATAATGATATCAATATCTATTTCATAGAGATGTAATAAAAATGACATAATACTGGGGGTGCCAAAAAAATGTATACAAGTGGACACTTTGGTCAATGTTGCTCAAGCAGTAGTTCGCCATAATCAGAAGTGTCTGGACGCTGATGGTAACCACTTTGATCACCTCTTGTAATTGGAGAAGTCAAATGTGACTTGTATTCATGTTTTGTTATAGGTATATACTGAGTATTACAATTTTAATACAGTTTTTCTTTCTTAAAATGTGTATATTTTTTTTGGCACCCTCTGTATATGTGAAATATTTAGCAGATTGCTTGTCACATATTAAGTGCCAAATTAGAGTTACCCATCATTTCCATCATAAATAAACAGTAAACAAGTAAAATATGGCATAATTTTAAGCAATTATGGGATGTAATTAAAAGAACTTAGACCTTCTTGTTAAAAATATTCTTCTTCAAGTAGGCAAATGGCAGTAACATTGGCTCCAAAGAGTAGAAAATTAAAGAAAATACAAGCATTCGAAAGGCATAGATTTTGGGCTTTTCTGTTTATTGATACATCTTCAGTGCCTGAAACAGTGCCTGCCACATTATAGGCATTTAGTAAATATCAAATAAACAAACACTGTATACCTGTTCGTATGGCTGTAAACCACATCTGGTATCATAATAAAATTAATTCTGTTTATCAATTTTTAACCTCTAAAGTCAACCTGTGAACAACGCACTAAGCCTTGGTTTGGGTTGCAGAGCAGAATATAAACATTGGTATCCTTTGCAACATAAAAGTGAAGGGATTAGAAAGTGCAAATTAGTAAATACAATATAGTCAATACAATATGAAATACAGTATGGGGAGTATAATCAACAATGTTGTGAAGATTATGTAGGATGCCATACGTGCACTGGACTCATCAAGGGGATCACTTCATAGGCTGTGTAGATGCTTGACCACTAGGCTGTACACCTGAAGTTGAAGTAGAATAATATTATATGTCAACTATAATTAAATATACATATATATACACATATGTTTATATACATATACTATATATATAGTATATATGTATATAGATAGTATGTGTGTGTGTATATATATATATATATATATATAGTCACAGGAGGTGGTTGTAGGATAAGGAAGAC
Source organism: Rhinolophus sinicus (assembly GCF_057876585.1). NCBI lineage: Eukaryota > Metazoa > Chordata > Mammalia > Chiroptera > Rhinolophidae > Rhinolophus > Rhinolophus sinicus. The sequence goes on along the minus strand of NC_142501.1, from coordinate 43,936,808 downwards.
AGTCAATGGTATTGTAACAGTTATATAAAGATGTCAGAGGGGTAGTAGCTTGAGGGAGGCAGGTTATCACTTTGTGAGGGGTGTAAATGTCTAACTATTATGTTGCTTTGTACACCTGAAACTAAAAAAAAAAAAAAAGAAAACTGAAAGTATAGCTGACAGAAGGTAGGAATTAAAAACAGAGGAAGAAGATTTCATGAAGCACAGACTTAATAATTCTCTTTAAGTTGAAGCAAGATATTGGGAAATGATTAAAAACATAGTAGGGGCACATTTGTTACTTACAAGTACAAAGGTAGCCAAAAGAAGAACCCAAACTATAATATAACAAACATTTGAGTAAGAGAAAGGGAGATCACATAGGTGACATAAATTTTCCTCTTCATAGCAGGGAATTAGTAGGGATTGTCTAGAGTTGATAAATAAATACATATGAGCGTATTATTTCAACTTAGCACTTAGGGCTATTATATGACAAGTGTACAGGAGTCCACTGTCATGCTTCCATTTTGTGAAGACAATCGATTTTACAGATAAGACCATGTGGCAAGAAACTAAGTTCTCCTGCTGGCAGTCAGCATGACTTGCCAGGCGTATGAGTGGCCCTAAATGGATGAAAGTGTATTCTCTAAACCTAGCCAAACCTTCAGATGATTGGCGCACTGACCAATATTTTGGCTGCTACCTCATGAGAGACCCCAAGGTAGAATAGCCACTCCCAAATTCCTGATCAACAGGAACTACCCATAGTTGTTTTAAGTTTTCAGGTAATTTGCTATGCAACAATAGAAAATTAATACAGATTTTGGTACCTAGAAATAGGGTCCTGCTATAAGAAAACTTAAAACGTAGAAGTGGCTTTGGAATCAGGTACCGAATGAAAGATGGAAAAACTTTGAGGAAAGAGCTAGTGAAAGACTGAAAATCTTTGAAGAATCTCTTAAAACATGCCTGATAGACTTTGTGGCGGCTATGGGTAAGGGCTTAAAGGAATGTGAGGAAAATATTATTGGAAATACGCGATAAAAAGATTTTGGCTATGGCAAAAATTTTAGGAACATCATCATTTTCTGTAATGTGAAAGGTAGAAAATGTGCCCAAATGTATGGGGTGATCTAGCTAAGTAGATTTCCAGGAAGAGTGTTGAAGGCGTCATCTGGTTTCTTTTTGCTTCTTATAGTGAGATGTCAGAGAAGAGACTAAAATAAAGGAAGGGCTGTTAAAGAAGCAAGGACTTGCTTATGAAATTTCCCAGCCTTTCTAGGTGACAAATGATGAAAAAATTTTAAAATGACTTCCAGGCAGAGATCAAAACCAGGACACTGCCAGGAAAATTTGGCCTAAAGGTGAAGCCTGGCCTTCAGTAATTTGCGATATAAGCAAAAAATTAATTGTTGTGGTCAGCCACTGAAATGTGAGGGTTTTAATAGTTAATGCAGAATAGCCTGGACTATTCTGATCAATACAATGAGCAAAGCCAGCAAAGCAGATTAGAATGGATAGACTGTATCTGAGGGTTTCTAACAGGCAGTGTGTCAGAGGTATCTTCGGGCCAAAATTCTCATATCTACTTCTCCTCCCTAACCCCACCTTTAAATAATTTCTTTTTTGTGTGACTGGTCCATAGTGAACAGAATAACAAGGAATGGGTATCAAGCTAAATGAAGAAAGAAGTAATTGGACACTAGAGTCGTATTGCATTGTACTACTTCAGTTCTTGAAATGGCTTTACAATACATAGGCATGTGCCTAACGGTTAAAAGAAGCTAAGTACAAATCTCAGCTTAGTTGTTAGACAATTTATTTCACCTCTCTGTGGCTCAAAGAAATTGTATATACCTCCTGAGCTTGTTGTAAGATTTAAACCCATTTATAATAAAAAGTGCTAAGAACAGAACCTGTTAAGCTAGAGATTAAAGTTTCTCTATATACAAAGTCTCAAAGATAGCAGTTTAGTGACAAAGAACATATTACAGATAGATCCTAGATGTTTGAATCCTGGCTCTACCATGTATCTATTTTGTGACCTTGCATTTAACTTTTCTATCCCTCAATTTCCTCATTTGTAAAATGGGTATAATACGAGTTTTTAGCTCATAGGTGTATTGGAAGAATTGAGTTAATATTTGTGTATTAAATGGGTTAATTTGTTATTAAATAAGTCAGTTTATAATTGAGTTAATATTTATGAGCCAGTGCCTCACTTATCGTAACTATTATAAAACTAATTTTTAAATAAATTCAAAATCAATGTGTAAGTAAGTCCTCGTGGAGAATACAGATTTTCATAGTTATTGTAGCTCCTGTTTTTACCTCTTTATATGTTTTTTGGGGGCTTGACAATAAGGCATATTGAAGAATTCTGGATTCTTTTTCCCTGTAATTCCTATTAGGTTATCTCAATTTTTTAAATCTTCTATTGAAGTATATATCAATAGAAGTTAAATACTTCTCTTGTTAGTCACCTGGAAGTTTTTGACATATCGTTGATAGGCACCTGAGTGATACAGGTTTTTATGACACATTAATCAGTCACTTCAGCTTTGAAAAGTTCTGTGTTCTATTCTGAGAGATTTGGCAATTTCTTCTGTCTTTAAATTACTTGGCTTGTGACAAGTAATCTTCTGTACACAATGTAACTTTACATTTCAAAGCTGCATCACAATGCAGTCTTTTCAAAGACATTTTAAGCAAGAATTAGAAATCCAGAATTAACTTAAAATGCAATCGCCTGTGGAGTGATCAATGTAAGTGTCTCTACCTAAGTGACAATCAAAGGAACCTCTATAAAAAACTGAGTTCTCACAGGCAAAGGCAATGAAAACTTACTCCTTGACGTGGTGGCCAGAATCTTCTTTTGACATTCGAAGACACATCCCAATTTCAGAAAGACGATAAACAAAAATGTGCAATTTGGAAGAGAGGACAGTAGAACAAATCATTAAATACCTTGAAGAGATTCTGTGCAACTTATTTTACATATTTTATCTTTACTCCTCATAATCTGATAGACTGTTATTGTTATTTTTCTCTTTATTCAGATGACAAAGTATAACCTCAAAAAATTTTAAGTAGCCCAAAGTCACACAGTGATAGACATATACCTAAAATATGACAGAAGTGGTAGTTTAAGCCAGGAATGTCAAAACATAAAATCTGTGCTTATTTCATCATGTTACCCTGCCTATCAAAGTAACATGTGCTATTATAGAGATGATTAATTCATTAAATAAAATCTAATTTTCCATTAACTTAATTGGCACACCATAATTTTAAAGAGAATATCAAAAGCAGAAGCACTTTGGTGATCTAAACATAAACATTTCCCCCACCTCCTCCTTTGATCCATTTTCCTTAAGTTCTCATGGAAATCACATATTTTTGGTCTATTTTACATATTGCTGTACCTTGGTTGCTCATGATTTGGGCTACTTTTGTCTACCCCTATGAAAACATTCCTGAATGAAATCTTGTTAATTTTTCATATCCTCACTTTCCCCTTGCTAAGGTATCATTATTAATTGTTAATTTTGTTTCATTTTTGTTTTCATCTCAACATTTTTAAAGTTTTATATTTTGCCATATTTTAATTGTACACAGAAGTTGTCCTAGGCTATCATTAAAGATGTGTCCATGGGAATTTTACTGAGTCTTTCTTGATCTGCTGTCTATTTTCATAAACTTAAACCTCTCTAAAAAATTATTCTTTTGTTCCTTGGTTTTGCTGTTTTTGTCTCAATCTCTTCACCTTTAGTTTTTTTAGTCTAGAACTTAATTAATTGAGCTTGTACTAAAGAATATCAATTTTTGCTCTTTAAACTTTGTTTTACCCTTTTCCTTGAGAATTCTCCTCATTTGACATTTTTAAGTCTATCATTTTCTGACCTGTTAAAAAGAAAATAAGAAACAAGAAAAATCCCAACTAAATAACCTCCTGTTACACCTTAAAGAACTAGAAAAAGAAGAACAAATGAAACCCAAGGTCAGCAGAAGAAAGGCAATAACAAAAATCAGAGCAGAACTAAATGAAATAGAGAACAAAAAGACAATAGAAAAAATTAATGTGACAAAGAGCTGGTTCTTTGAAAAGATTAACAAAATTGACAAACCCTTGGCTAGACTCACTAAGATAAAAAGAAAGAAGACACTAATTAACAAAATCAGAAATGAAAAAGGGGAAGTTATCATGGATACCACAGAAATACAAAGGATCATCTGAGAATACTTTGAAGGACTATATGCCACCAAATTCAATAACTTAGAAGAAATGGACAAATTCTTAGAAACATATAGCCTTCCAAGGCTGAACCATGAAGAACTGGAAAATCTAAACAGACCAATCACCAGTAACAAAATTGTATCAGTCATCCAAAACCTTCCCAAAAGCAAAAGTCCAGGACCCAATGGCTTCACTAGTGAATTCTACCAAACCTTCAAAGAGGATCTAATACCAACCCTGCTCAAACTCTTCCAAAAAATTGAAGAAGAGATAGTGCTCCCTAACTCATTTTATGAAGCCAACATTATCTTGATACCAAAACCTGGTAAGGACAACACAAAAAAAGAAAACCACAGACCAATATCTCTGATGAATACAGATGCAAAAATCCTAAACAAAATTCTAGCAAATCGAATACAACAGTGCATTAAAAAGATTATTCATCACGACCAAGTGGGGTTCATCCCCGGGGCACAAGGATGGTTCAACATACGCAAATCCATCAATGTGATACATCAGATAAACAAAATAAAGGACAAAAATCATATGATTATATCAATTGATGCAGAAAAAGCATTTGACAAGATACAACATCCATTTATGATTAAAACACTTAATAAAATAGGTGTAGAAGGAAAATACCTTCACATAATAAAGGCTATATGTGACAAGCCCTCAGCTAATCTCATAATTAATGGTGAAAAACTGAAGCCCTTTGTTCTACGTTCAGGAACATGACAGGGCTGTCCCCTATCACCTCTGCTTTTCAACATAGTGTTGGAAGTCCTTGCCAGAGCAATCAGGCAAGAGAAAGAAATAAAAGCCATCCAAATTGGGAATGAAGAAGTTAAATTATCACTCTTTGCAGATGACATGATGCTATATATAGAAAACCCTAAAGACTCCACCAAAAAGCTATTAGAAACAATCAACGAATACGGTAAAATTGCCAGCTACAAAATCAATGTACAAAAGTCCATTGCATTCCTATATATTAACAATGAAATCTCAGAAAAAGAAATACAAAAAACAATTCCTTTTGCAATGGGAGGGAAAATAAGTGCATCCCCACCAGGATGACACTGCCGGAGCTTACTGCAAAGACACACAAGAGCCTACAACCTACGATTCAAATATCAAGTGTATAGTTCTTTTGCATGGTGCCATACAAGTATAAAAGAAATATGACTATTTGACATCTGGCTTGCTGTGATGACAGGGAAGGACATTTCCTCCATCCTATTTGACAAAATATCAGGTCCCAAAGAATGAAGAAAAGACATTGAGGTATTTAGAAGACAGAATCCCATTAAGGAATATTTTATGCTTAGTGCCAAGGTGGTGTTGGTGGCTGGGAGGAAGGGAGTCTAGAAAGTATATAGTTAAGTAAGGGCAAGAGGTTCTAAATCTCTTCTAATGCAAAAGGGAGAGATATTGGTAATTAAATGATAACTTAAATCACAAGAACAGCAAACTACTGAACCACTAAGCAAGAATGAGAACGTCCTTGCTTTCAGCTTTCCACTATGCCAGTTCTATGTTTCACTCCTTCCCCTGAGACTAGCAAGTGTCTTATTGGATAAAGGCCCGTAGTGAGATGCCTGTCCAGCTTCTTGTATTCCTCATTTCTTTCAACTCAGCTCTCCTTCCCTTTCAAAATTTATATTAATAAATACAATGACCCATTCTCTCTGTCATGTTTCAGCTTTCTGTGTGGGTAATGCTAATCCTGGGAACTAGACCTACATTTTATTCCCAATCTGAAGGTACTACCATGTTTCCCTGAAAATAAGACCAGATCTTATATTAATGTTTGCTCCAAAAGACGCACTAGGGCTTATTGTCAGGGGAACGTCATCCTGAAAAATCATGCTAGGGCTAATTTTCCAGTTAGGTCTTATTTTGGGGGAAACACGGTATAAACCTATGCTCAAACCTGACATTCTGTCCTCTGGTTGACACAAAGATCCCATATTTGAATAGACTAGAAGCCCTCTGAAACACTCTCATAATGTCATAGACTCAGCTGCCTCATACTATATTGTCTTCATTAGCGTCTTCAAAACTTGTTTTCTTTCCTGAGCTCATCTGTAGTATTTAGGTTGTAAAGATACTATTGTAAATCAATTCCTATTGACCAAAATATGAGGTTTCCAAAAGGGATGAAATTGACAATTGAATATGTAATTATATATGGGGAAAATCTTAAATATGCATCATCCAAAAATATTTAAACTATATAAAAAGAAGATCTTATGAAAATTATATAGGACATTAAAGGATAGGACAGTGCTTCTGATATAAACAATTTTCTCAATTTTCAGTAAAACAATGTATCAAACAATGTGATCAAATATCCAGAACAAAATCATAATATCTGACATCTACTTTTCTGTGATTATGTTAGCAAATGGTATTTATTGCTCTGAAATTCTTATGACTGTACTCTCATTTATTCTGAGTCCTTTCAAATTAATTATTTAATCGAGAGAAAAATTTGGTATAAAATGAAAACAGTATAAGGCATACCCTGAAAACCACATCTTTTTCTGAAAACATATCCAGACTCTCATTTTCACCTCCCAGAGTCAATAACTATAACCAAATTTTTTATGTAAATATACAAAAATGTCTTTTGCAAATACATATGCCCAGTACTGTCCTGATTATCTGTCAGAGATTTATTCATCAGATACTTGTAGCAACCAATGGGTACATATTCTTTTATTTTTTTAAAAAATCATACTCACTTTTCAGATAAGGAAATTGAGGTATGGAAAAATTAAATAACTTGTTGAGAGTCCCACATTTTAAAGTAGTGGAACTATAATTCTACCACAGAAAGCCCAGTTCCAGATAACACGCACTGAAACACAATGTTCTGTCTCTCTGCAGCCCTTGTCATTCATGTTGAGTACCGTTATGCACATCTCTTCATTTTACATTCAACAAATGCAACAAGTAAGAAACCAAGTTAATTTTGCACCTTTATATGACAATGCTGGCATATGTTTTTCTTCTTTTTTTTTTTTAATTTATTGGGGTGACAATTGTTAGTAAAATTACATAGATTTCAGGTGTACAATTCTGTATTACATCATCTATAAATCCCATTGTGTGTTCACCACCCAGAGTCAGTTCTCCTTCCATCACCATATATTTGATCCCGTTACCCTCATCTCCCACCCCCGTTTTTCAAAACCTATTCTCTGAGTCTGCAGAAGTATGCTTGGAATGCAAGAAATATTTTGCATGTGAGGTTAGACATTAAGTCTTTTATAAAGTTATACTCTATGAATATGCCTTATTTTAGTGAGAGAATATAATATTGGAATTTAGTTCCTTTCTCAGCTAGCTCTCAATTATACTTTTATCATATACCTGTAAGGGTACTGCTCCTAAATGCAATCAAGGATCTCACTAGAAAACAAAGAGTAGCAGTATTATCATCTGTAAACAGAAAATTTATAATATTGGCCTTAACAAGAAAAAAAAAAGATAGGATAGGAAAAAGGAGGGATTTATTACAATATCACTACACTAATATTCTCTTGTTTTGTAATGGAATGCAGGTATAAAGTCACAAGGAATATGCATAGAACTACAAATAATTTAAATCTGAGAGAGTAACAGAATGGGATTTTCCTGTGAATAATGATAAAATGCTACAGATACAATCGGGGCATATAAAGTCACTTTGATAGCAAAGAATATGGAAATGATGATGATGGTTAAATAAAGCTGAAAACAATAGAAAGGGTCATCAGAAGGAAGTGCAGACTTCCCAGGCCCCAGGTACTCACAGGGTGGTAGATCTTTAAATGTTAACACTGGTGTAGAGTGACAGAGCTACGATTCCTCCAAGTGCAAGAGTTCATCTTGCCATTCTCACAGTGTTTCCTATTCTCCTACCTGCTCCCATGCTAAATATTCCACAAAACTCCCCCAACTTCATCAAGACTCCAAAACCATGTCTGCCTACTACCAGGTACAGTTTTCTGGTGAAGAATAAATCTACAAATTTCTTGAACTGTTACTGTTTGGGTGAAGTGAGTGTCAGTTTCCAGGCATAATATCCTTCCACAGTTCAGAATTCAGACTTTACTAAAATCTATTTCTAATCTCTCCTTAAGCTAAAATTCCATATTCCCATAGTAACAATTCAGCAGAAAGAACATAACTTACATATCACATAAATTCAAACAAAAATACTGAACTACCCTGGGTGGACAGAGTTGACTCCTTCTTGAAACTAATCTGCCAGTTGAACTGAGTGAATGAGCCCAGACCTTCCCCCTTCTCCTGGGTAGACTCTGGAATGTGTACCGAGATTTTGGGCAAGTCGTGGAGTTTCCATCACTCCTTCCACTGGGTCAAGGAGCCCAAGTTGTTATCTATCCTTTAGCTCACTCTGGCACCAGAGCCTGCCAGTATCTGGCCTCTTGATGTCCTGCAGATGACCCACACACTCCTTTCCCAGCACATAGGTCCATTTCTAAGGAAGGATAAAAGAGAGTGGTCTAGAAGGTGAAAGATATGGAGAACTTACTGCCCTGCAGCTGCCCATTTCTGTAGGTCAGCTTCCTACTAAACTAAACTGACAAGCTGTACTTCTCTGCCTCCTTTTTCAGCTTCTTGGTGGCTTCGGCCATTTGGGGGCAGCTTTGCACACACGGCCCTTTCACCGAACATACCCAAGGAGGAGGGGACTACGTCAGCCAAACAAAGCCAAGCATATCACCTTCCTTTAGCAATTTAATAATTTTAAGACCTTGTGGGACATCCCTCACCAATGTACTTAAATGCTCAGGTTTGGCTTTGTTGGGAGAAGATTCTCCATGACATTTTTGCACGTTTTGTATGAGCTTTTGTTCAGCAGTATCTTGTAATGATGATTAGATTGCAAACAGATGTGGAAGATAGAGATCATGTCTGCCTCTGGGGTAGAGGACAGATTTGTTTCCTGATGGAGATAATTAAAAAAATGTCTCCCTCCGGGGGAAAGCTGGGTGGGTTTGTTAGCAACCCCTTGAAAGGATTAGGGTTTCCTAATCTCAGGGTTCCTCGGCTGTGGCTCAAACACGTTGTTTATGCAGCATCCACCTGGGCCTGCCTCTGCATTGCCCCCATAGGACTCAGTGTGTAAGGGGAACTGATGCAAACACGTAAATCATGATGCCTGCTGTGCCGTGAGTAATTAAGTCCAGACTCCTGGGTCTCTGACCCAGGGGACTGTGCCTTCTGACAGCATATGGGAAACCATGGCATGCAAATGGGTAAAATCTCAGAGCCTTCAGTTTCTGACCAGCTTTTCTCTAATACAATTAATATTTGTCTTCTTTAAATATCATCTTACAGACAAAACAAGGTCTAGTTTAATCACTGTTTTCTTTTTGATATTCAATATGTCACTACTTATGTTTAGCAGTTTTTCCTTACACTTGCATTTTTATCCCTTCACATAGTACCCAGTCATGATGAAAGCATTCTTGTTTTTGACAATAAGATGTTGAAGGCTTATGATGAATATTCCTATCCTAAATATAGAATCATCTGTTCCCTAAAAAGCTCTCGTTCTATTTAAAGAAGAGTATCAAAGACAAAAATCTGGACTCCAAAGTAGTCATGATGATGTTGTGGCATACCTATCTATATTTAGGATAGGAATATTCATCACTTTTTTTGTCCAAAGCTTATTAATTCACACTTGTTAAATTTCTTTTTACCTTGCTTTGAAATGAGAGTTTATTCAATCAATTTTTTCTCCTCCCACTAGCATTGATGCTGCATATTGTCATGTCATACCATGTATTCAAATACAATGTGGCCCCCTCCACCTCCTTAGAATTTTTTCTTTTCCTTTTCCTTTAAGGTCTTCGGATTGACTTCAAAAGTGCACAGATCCAGATAACACCTCATAGTGGTATCTACAAGAGTTACAGAAACCCCTAACTTCTCTCTGTCCTCCAGAATTCTGTTTCAAGCAATAGAGAGTCCTTTGCTATAATATAAAAAGGCAAAAGGAACTCAATGTTTTTAAAATCCTTTTCAGAAGTAGAGGAGCTGATTCTAGGATGGGTTTCCAGGAATAACTACTTGAACAACATCACTGAACAGTTGTCGAGGGAAATGCTTTTCAAGAATAGTAGGAAGCTGAGGAAATCGGAAAGCATTCTTTCTGACTTCACAAACACACTACCTTAGCTGTGATCTGGAGAGCGGGAAGTCACTGCCGGGACTGTTTTCTGATAGAAGATGTGCCCTTAACTAAAATAAAGAAATCAGGGTAGTCATTGTCATAGCTGATGTCTCTAGAACAGCAGCACATACTCAAACTGCAGCGGACACCTGCAGTGACACAGCCTCCCTGCATAATACATTATACAATTCCAAATTCAGTCCTTGCACAAAGGCATCTAACTGGCACAAACTAAACCACATCCAAAAACAGAGCTATAAGAAAACCTTAGTGGGAAAGTGTAGATTTCAGCCTTTTCTTTTTCAACTTATTTTATCTTTTTAAGATTTTATTAAAATATAGCTAACATACAACATTATATTAGTTTCAGGTATACACCATAGTTTTTGAACATTTATATACCTAAAGAAGTGATCACCCTACTAATAAGTCCAGCAACCATCTGACACTGTATTATTGACAGCATTATTGACTATATTCCCTATGCTGAACGTTACATCCCATGATGTATTTGTTTTATGCCTGGAAATTTGGACCTCTTACCCCCATTCACCTTTCCCCCCTTTTTAAATTTTTCAGCTACAGTTGACATTTAGTATTATTTTATACTAATTTCAGGCCTACAGCATAGCGGTTAGACATTTATATAATTTATGAAGTGATCCCCCTGACTAGTCTAGTATTCATCTGGCACTATACATAGTTATTATCATATTATTGACTATATTTCCTGTGCGTTACATCCCCATGACTATTTTGTAACTACCAATTTGTATTTGTAAACCCTTTAGCTTTTTCACCCTGCCCCCCAACCCTCTTCCATCTATCACCCCAACAAATCTAGTACCCATCTGACACCATACATAGTTATTACAATATTAATGACTATATTCTTTATGCTATACTCTACATCCCCATGACTACTGTGTAACAACCTTTTGTGCTTTTTTAAAATTAGTTTTAGATGTATAAAACAACATAATGATTAGACATTTATACCCCTCGCAAAGTGGTAACCCCCTTCCCAGTCTACTACCCCTCTGACATCATATATAGGGTGCCAGATGGGTACGGGACTTATTGGTGGGATCACATCAATTTGTACTTCTTAATCCCTTCCCCTTTTTCACTCACCCCCAAACACCTCCCATTTTGCAACCATCAATATATTCTATGAGTTTGTTTCTGTTTTATTTGGGTTTTTTCTTCTTTAGATTCTATATATAAGTGAAATCACATTGCATTTGTCTTTCTCTATCTGACACTCCACTCAGCACAGTGCCCTCCAGGTCCATCCAAACTGCCACAGATGGCAAGAACACATTCCCTTCCATGGCCAAGCAACATTCTATTGTATATATGTATCACCTGCTCTTATCCATTCTTCTATCATCAGACATCCCAGCTGCCTTCACATCTTGGCCACTGTAAACGATGCTGTAATGAACATATGGATTCATATGTCCCCTCAAAGTAGCATTTGGGTTTCTTCAGATAAATTCCCTGAAGTGGGATTACTGGTCCCTCTTTGTTTCTTGTTATAGCCTTTGTTTTAAAGTCTACTTTGTCTGGTATAAGTATTGCTACCCCAGTTTTTTGTTTTGTTTTGTTTTCTTGTTTCCATTTTCATAAAACAAATTTTTCCATCCCTTTGCTTTCTGTACATGTGTGTCTTTCAATCTGAAGTGACTCTTGTGGGCATCATATGTAAGGGTTTTGTTTTCTTATCCATTCAGCCCCCCTATATCTTTCAAGTGGAGCATTTAATCCGTTTACATTGAAAGTAATTGTTGATAGATATGTAGCTATTGCCATTTTACTATTCATAATTTTGATTTTTTTCCCCCATCTTAAAGAAGTCCCTCTAACATTCCTTGTAAAACTAGTTTGGTGATGAACTTCTTTAGCTTTTTCTTGTCTGGGAAGCTCTTTATCTGACCTTCAATTTTAAATGATAGCTTTTCAGGGTAGAGTAATCTTGGTTGCAGGTCCTTGCTTTTTCTTACGTTGAATTTTTTGTACCAATCCCTCTGGCCTGCAAAGTTTCTGCTCAGATATCAGCTGACAATCTTTTAGAAGCTCCCTTGTAAGTTGCTAGTTGCCTTTCTTTTGTTGCTTTTAGGATTCTCTCTTTGTCTTTAACCTTTGCCATTCTAATTATAATGTGTCTTGGTGTGGGCCTGTTTGGGTTCATCGTGTTTGGGACTCTCTGCACTTTCTGGGCTTGTATGTCTATTTCCCTTGCCAGGTTAGGAAAGGTTTCATTCATGATTTCTTCAAATAAGTTCTCAACCCCTTGCTTTCTCTCTTCTCCCTCTGGTACCCCTTTGATGCGAATGTTGTTATGCTTGATGTTATTCCAGAGGTCTCTTAATCTATCCTCATTTTGGGGGATTCCTTTTTTTTTCCTTTTGCTGTTCTAATTGGGTGTTTTCTGCTACCTACTCTTTCAAATTGCTGATTTGATCCTCTGCTTCATCTAGTCTGCTAGCGATTCCTTCTAGTGCAATTTCCAGTTCAATTATTGTATCCTTGACTTCTGACTGGTACTTTTTTAATGTTTTCTATGTCCTTTTTTATGCTTACTATCTCTTTGTTGAAGTTGTCACTAAATTCCTTGAGCATCCTTAACCTGTTTTTTGAAATCTATATATGATTGGTTGCTTACCTCTGTTCAGTTTACTTCTGTTTCTAGAGTTTTCTCCCCTTTCATTTGGGATGTATTTCTTTGTTTCTTCATTTTGGCTGCCTCTCTGTGTTTGTTTCTATGTATTAGGTATGTCTACTATGTCTCCCAGTCTTGGCTGGGTGGCCTTTGTAGTAAGTGCCCTGAGATTGCACTGGCACAATCTTCCTCCTCACCTGTACCTGTTCTTGGTGCTCCAGGGGTGTCCTTTGTGCAGGTTGTGTGTGCCCTCCTGTTATAGTTGAGCCTTGATTGTTATTGGCATGGCAGCAAGTGGGATTGACATTGAGACTGATTGGCTATGTGGTTTAGCCATATCCACAGTTTACTGGCTGCGAGGTGGGGGCTCACCCCACTGAGTGAGAGGCACCCCAGCAGGCTCTGGTGTCTGTTGAGACCGCCCTTTGTGTGTGCCACTTGTGGGGCTAATTGGGTGGTGCTCTGCTGTGGTCTGAAGCCAACCTCCAAGTATGTTGGTTCTTGGGCCGCTTGTGAGGGGTTTTGGTGCAGGCTCAGGAGACCCACTGCCTGTGACTGGCCAGGGGCTACCTGGTAAGAGATACAAAGTGATCTTCATTTGTTCGCTGCCTGTGCTAATCTTGGAGGCATGTGAGAGAGGCCACACTGAGAACTGAGGAGGTTTGCCACCAGTACTGGGTATGTGGTAGCTCCTCAAAAAGTCAGGATGCCTCGAGGCCTGCTGCCACCGCCAGCTCCCTTCATGCTCAGCCCCTGATAAAGCCTCGTGTGGTACACAAGTTGGTTGAGTCTGGGTCTCAGGGAATCACTAGAGTGGGAAGTGTTGCAGTTACCAAATTAATGTAGACACTGGTTTGGTGCCAGTGCTGATCCTGGAACTGCTCAGAAAAAGTCTCAGCGCACACTGAGGTCAGCTGCCTCCCACCTGGGTCCTGTGGACGCTGATAGTTTTTTAAGAAAGACTGCAATATGAATGGGTGGGGCTGGATGCTCAAGGAGAAAGTGCCTCTGGCACTGGGGGAATGAGTAGACCAGGTTCCCAGTAAGTCAGCAAGGTGGAGCAGCAGAGCTCACCAACCAATCAGATTCAGATTTGACCTGTGGAGAAGGGCTCAATGCAGGAAAGATGGTGTGCAGCTGCACAAGAGAAGAATCCCACAGTGGGAAAATGGTGACTGTCCTCCAGCCCTCTCTCTGAAGCCACACACCTCAGTCTGAACCCCATATGCCTCTGACACTCCCCAAGTCCCTGTGCCAGATCCCAAGGTGACTACTCATGAGTGAGAGTCTGTGTGCAAGCTTCTTAAGAGAATGTCTGGGTTTCCTGCAGCCTAACATCCCACCTGGATGGTCAGAATCCCCATTGTTTTTCAAAGCCAATTATTGTGAGGGCTCCTCTTCCCAGCACCAGTACTCTGGGTTGGGGAGGCCAGTGTGGGGCTGGGGTCTCTCACTTCTCCAGGGGGAACCTCTGTGGCTGAGATATCCCTCCCAGTTCTCAACTACCACATGGAGGTTTGAGAGGCATTTTACGTCTCCAACCCTCCTACCAGTCTCAAAGTGGCTTCTTCTCTACATCCTTAGTTATAAAACTTTTGTTCAGCCAGACTTCAGATGGTTCTTCATGTTGATTGTTCTACAATTTGTTGTAATTTTAATGTGTTCACGGAAGGAAGCAGGCACAGTATTTATCTACTCCACCATGGATCTCTCAGCCTTTTAATATGTAAAAAAAAAAAAAGTACAAAAGAATGCAGTTGGGAAGATGTTGAGTGAATCACTCTATGATATCCACCATGATCCACCCTTCTGTAAACATCAATATGTATCTTCTTTCCCTTAAACTACCCTTCATGCATCCCCACCCTCTGCCCCAACCGCCATTGTTCCATTTTTTTCCAGCCACACTAGCCTCCTCATAGTTCCTTTAATATGTCAGGCACACTCCACTTCAGGGACTTGGTTCTTCCCCTGCCTGGAATGCCTCTCTGGGTATTGGCTTTCTCTTTGCCTCATATCCTTCAGTATATGGTACTTCAAATGTCCCCAAATCAGTGAGGTCTTTCCTAATCAACTTACTTAAATTGCATCCTCCTCAACCTTCCTCCTCTGGAGTTCTCTGTCCACCTTTTCTATTCTATGTAGCACCCAGCATCATTCTAGCACACTATACATTTTCTTTATGGTGTTTATTATTGTCACTTCCTGCTAAGATATAGAGCCATGAGTGTATAAATTATATTTTGTTAACTGTGATACGTACAGTGCCTAGACTGTGTCTTCCATATAGTAAGTGGTCAATATAAAAATTAACAAATTAGTGAATAAGGGGAAAACAAGAACCTACCCTCATAAAACATAATTCATCAACTATCCCTTATATAAATAAAAATGCCATTATCCACTTCTCATTTGGGGTAATCTTATGAGTCACCATACCCTTCTCTGGGAGTTCTTTGCTTTTCTATTCAATCACGATTTTATCTTGACATATTTTGAGCAATAAACTAAATAATAAAATTAATGCCACTAATATATCTAAATAATAAAATTAATGCCACCAATATATCTTATATGAAATACGGGGAAAGATAATGAAAAAAAAGGTAACTGGTTAATATTAATAAATACATAGTAAATCAAAGAGAAAATATAGATATAAAGTCTTTGTTTCTGCAACTGGACACAGATTGTAATTTAATATTCCTTTTCACCTCAGCTGGCACTTTGGAAAATTAAGGTTTGTTCTTTGATAAAAATTCTACCCTCCATTCCTGAGGTGTTTGAATCTTAAAAGTCCTGCTTCCATGTGGTCGCTGTACCTTTCATTACATTTTACCACTAAAGCATTTCTAAGTTCTGAGCGGATTCTCCTGTGTTTCAGACATACACGTCTATGCTCTTTATGTAGTAGCAACCCTATATTTCCTAAATAATCAGGATAAATCATCCCATCAATAGCTTATCTCTATATTTTTTATATTGGGTTCGTGCAAAAGGAGGCCAAAACAAACAAGTGGCAATCTCAACTTTCCAGTTGAGTGGAATCTCTGTTGTTTCCTCTGGTGAAAGCATTATTCCCTTAGGAATTAAGACCCCTCATGCAAAAGAGTGTTGTACACATAATTTTTCAAGTGAGTAATTTGTATAATAGTGAAAGGTGCCACTTGCACTTTTTCTCTTTGTTTCTCAGAGCCATCTATTATGGTTTTAGAAGAATAAGTACCATATTTGTCTTAATTCAGAGAACATGTCATACTTCTGGAAGACAAGATTTTTTTAACTTTGCAAGGCACTTTTTCAATAGATTTAGTATTTTCAATAGGCTAATCCACCATTTTCTAAAACTATGTTTGGTACATGGTAAGATGAATTAATATTATGGAAATCAGTTCATATCTCTCTTTTATTTTACAATTTCAAATTCAGTCCTTGCACAAATGCATCTGATTTGCACAAGCTAAACCACATTAAAAAAACAGAGTTATATTTGACATACGATATGATTCTACTTCAGCTGCAGTTGTACAGTGCATTGGTCATGCATCTACACAGTAAAAAGTGATCCCCTTGATAAGTCTAGTACCCATCTGGCACCTTACATAATCTTTACAACATTGTTGATTCTCCATTCTGTATTTCATATCCTCATGCCTATATTGTTATATTGTGTCTACTAATTCACTCTTTCTAATCCCTTCACCTTCTTCCCCAACCTCTCCCCTCTCCCATCTGAAAACCAACAGGTTTTTTTTTCTATATCTCTGAGTCTATTTCTGTTTTGTTATATATATAGTCATGGGAGGTGGAGTACAGCATAAGGAAGATAGTCAGTGGTATATGTAACAGCTATCTAAGATGTCAGGGGGTAGTATCTTGGGGGAGGGAGGTTATCACTTTGTGAAGGGTATAAATGTCTCACTATTATGTTACTTTGTAAACCTGAAACTAATGAATATTTGAAAAAAAACAGAGCTGTAAGGAAACCTTATTGCCACGGGGATATGAAAGACTGTTTGGGAAATATACTCAATAATGCTGTAAAGATTGTGTAGGGTATGTAATGGACACTCGTCTTGTTAGGAAGACCACTTCATGGACAGTGTAGATTCCTGACCACTGCCATGTACACCTGAAGCCAAGGCTGAATAATAACAAATGTCAACTATAATTTTATATATATATAAATATACATATATATATATATAATATTATAGTCATATATATAGTCACAGTATGTGGAGTGCAGCATAAGAAATAGAGTCAGTGGAACGGTAACAGCTATATACAATGTCAGAGGGGTAGTAGATTGGGGGAGGGAGGTTATCACTTTGTGAGAGGTATAAATGTCTATTACATTGTTTTGCACACCTGAAACTAATTAAAAATAATAAAATAAGTAAAACCTTAGTGGGAAGGTGCATATTTCAGCCTTTTCATATGCAAAATGTGGAAAAGAGTGCAATTAGAAAGATGTCGAGTGAATCACTCTGTGGTATCCACCATGGTCCAGCCTTCTGGAAACATCAACATTTATCATTCTTCCCACTAACTTTGAACAACAGCAGTAAATCATTCCTTAAAATCCTCTGTCACTCTCCCTCCAGTTTAATTCTGAAAATATTAGAGTGACTAACAAGTGGCAATCTGACTCATTATTTTTTGATGATCTCCTTAAGACAGCAATAAGATTGTGTAGGACACCATCATGGTGAATAAAGCATTCAGTCAGTTCCATAATGATGTTGCTGGGGACAAGAAGGGAAAGCAAACCTGATTTAAGAGTATCTTTCTCCATGACATGACCATAGAAAATTTTGTTTGGAATCTCAGGTGTATGAGAAGTGGCAGTGCAGGAAAAATGAATGTGAACAGATTTATCATGTACCTTATTTGTACTTCCAGGACCATCTTAAACCCAATCTAATTTGTACTACTACTACTTAGTGATAGAAATTTGTTGGCATACCTAATTCTGTAACCTGATCAAGCATATAAAATTCAGTTACTTTCAGAAAACTCATGTCAGATGGTCATTTGGTATTCTCTATCAAGTATTCAAAGCAAGCCAAATCTGATTAATAAAAGAAAAATAGTTATTTGCCAAAGAGGTCATGGCTTTGCTTTAAAACTTTAAAAGGGCTATCCAGTGATTCTCATATAGAAGTTTGTTAGAAACCCCATACAGCATCCCAATTAGTCAGAGACACTTTGAGTACCACTGGATGTGCTGGCTCTTCAAAGCCAAGAGACCGAAATGAATTTTTATGGGATGTATCTCACATCCTCTAACATGTACGTATTTTGACAAGTGTCTGGGTTCTCACAATTTCCTATTGAGTCCTATAAGTATGATGCTATCAATGTAGTGAACCAGGGTGATTCCCTGTTGCATAGTGATGATTGTATTCCCTCATGATTGAAGTATGCCATAGAGCCAGAGTTGATTGTAACCTGAATCAAGATAGTACAGGTATATTGCTGTCCCTGCCTGGTGAAAGCTTGCTGCTCTGAAATTCTCAATTAATTGGTAGAGAAGAAAAATGACATACTTCAATAGCTGCATATCAAGTACCAGAGTCTGTGCTTATTTGCTCCAGTCACAAGACCACATCTGGAATAGCAGCTATAATTGGAGTTACCAGAATGAGCCACTGGACAGGCCAAGCTGATGAGTTATATAAATATGCATGTTATCACCAATTATAAGTAAAAATGCATTTATGCTCTTATAAGCCAGGATAATGGTTACCCTCAGGGAGATAATGACTATAAGGAAAAGAAGTCATTTTTGATAAGCATATTTTAAATTTTCAATCTTCTTATCCCTATCCCATTTTTCATGGCACTTCTAATCCCCTTACTCTGTTTTAGTTAATTCTGTTGTTATGTTTATTGTTTATGATCTCCTCATCCCACTGACCTCAGTGTAAGTTCCACAAGGGCAGGGATCTTAGTGGGTTTGAGCACAAATTGGGTCCTAAGACCCAAAGGAATTAAAGTCAGAAAGCAGATACTCTTGGCCTTGTGAAATAAAGTTCAAATGAATTATATACAGATTTCTCCTTTTTCACATTTTAATTCTGATCAGTCTTACCCAGATGTTTTCAATTATCTTAGTTAAATTGGAGTTCTTGTGAGGAGCTACAACTTAGACTGTTTCTGGCTGCAAATAGTTCCTCTGAAGTTGCATCAATTCAATGCTACATCTCTCATGAAAATCACTTTTACAAACAGATTAAACAACAGATTTCCATAGAAGTGACCATGTGCATGAAATTTAGGAAACAAACCATTCTTCAATCCTTCAACTGTTACCCCAGACTAGATCATCCTCCCCAAACCAAACATCCTGAGTCACCATAGACTGAGGCAAAGATTCGGTGGTTTCAAATGCAGGGAGGCAAAAAAAACAAAAAAAGAAAGAAAAAGTCTGTGCCACTTGTCTACACCTCCAAACCTAATATGATTTGGGAGAAATCTCTCAGAAAGAGGTTACATTTCACATGATAACATTATTTTATCTGGAGAAAAAACAGCAGTCCATTTTATTAGCTTTTTTTTAACGGCATTGGAGAAATTGCTCCCTCTTGCAAAGTTTAGCAATTTGCAATGTAGCAGCTGTAGTCACTAGTTTATGTTTTGGGTACTTTTCTTTTATATCCATCCAAACCTTTCAATTTTCATTCCCGTTGATGCCCCAGTACTGAATTACATGGAGCATATGAGCAGGAATGTTCAGCCCACTGTCCTATTGAAGGTTTCTGCATTGCTGAAGAATTATGTCTTGCCGAAGAACTGCTTACATCTAAGAAACCTGCCTCCGTGGAAGGAGTTCTCCTAGTGGAGCCAATGTGAACTGTCTGCTGGTAGTGTTTCTGAACCTGTGGACCAGCACACGAATCCAAGTTTGGTTCCTTCATAAGTTCCTCCTTGATTCTGAACACAGATTGGAATTTGGGGCAGCAGATCTAATGCTGCCTACCTGGGCCTGGCACCAGACCCTTATTATATTGCCTGGTATATCCTAGCCTCAGCTATGTTGCATTTGAAAAACAGTCAACGTTTCTCTGTCCTCAAATGCCAAACTAAAATAAAGTTTCTCTTTTTCACATAGTCACATCTGTGATTCAGTTCCCCCTTCTTAAATGGACCTCTGTGGCCCACCAACATCTTTCTTAATCCCCTCAAGACCAGCACATATGGACTAAGAACAGTTGCTCATGCGATAGCACGATGCATGCTAAATTCTGTGCAACCAACCTACCATTTGGCTCAGGCCACCCATGGTTCTCCTGCCCTTAGTGAAATCTTCCACTCCCATAACTTTGCTGAGGTCCTTGCTTCTTTGTGAAGCCTTGCTTTATGGAAATAATCAACTATGATCAAAGGTACCAAATTATAAAGACCTCATGGACCAAGGCTTAAAGTCTGTTGCCCTGGCCACAACAGTTAAAAGTTAACTGTAAGCTCTCTCTGCATGACTCACTCTAAGCCTCTAAAAGATAATAGGATTATAATGTTCCCCGTATTGGTGATAATAGGATTATCACATTTCATATCTACATTTCATATATACGTACATTAAAGCAAAGTTCTAAGTGCATTACCCGGAACAGTTTTTCCCCTCATTACTTAGCTCTCCAAATTCTGTTTTGTTTATTTCTCAAAATTCTAGTCCAGTATGAACCCTGAATTGAAATTGTTGCCTAAACTGAGGTCAGCAAACTTTGTTTTTATAAAGGGTCAGATAGTAAATATGTTAGACTTTGCCAGACAAGAAGCAAAATCCAGGATGTCATGTAGCTACTTATATAACTATGAAAATATAATCATTTAAAAATATAAAAGCCGTTCTTAGCTCATGAGCTGTACAAAATCAAAGAGTAGGCTGGATTTGGCTTCCTGACTATAATTTCCTGTCATTTGCCCTAAAATACAACATCCTCATTATCTAAAATTCCATTGACATACATTTTAAACCCAGTTGGAAAAATATAATAAATATTTCTTTAAAATGTTCTCAGTTATCATTTGTTTTTTTCTAGTTTCCCATCGTCTATACTAATTACATTACTTCTCTGACTTTAATTTAGTCACAGATTTAAATTACAAATGAGACCTTTCAATTCAAAGTTCCAGCTTCTTTTTTCTGAGATACCTTTAGCAAAAGCACTTTGCAAAAGGTCGGACAATGTAGACTATAAACAATCTGTTAGAAAACCTGCAGTGAGTAAGTGCTGTGGTCCTAAGTCATAGGGCATTTGTAATATTTGGAAAGCACCTTAGTTTAAATAATAGGACATATTTTTAAAATAGTGAAGTGGTAAAATTAGGAGATAAGTATATAATAATATAAAAATCCTTTTTAATACAGGAAGAGATTTGGATATTCAAATTTTGTCTCTTCAGTCTGCAATACCTAGCCCTCTGCCATAATCACCATCAGGAGCTCTAGGTTCTTTCCAGGCACAATTTTATGTTATGACCTTTCCTTTTTTTTACAGTATACTCAGATGTAGTATCTTAAATGCAAATTTTTTTAATATTAAGTGTATAAAATTTAGGAGACAGATTTTTTTATTATATTAAAAAGTCTGACTTCACACAGACAAGTATCATATGATCTCTCTTATATGTGGAATCTAAAGAACAAAATTATCAAACAAACCCCAGAAACAGACTCATAAATACAGAGACCAAACTGATGGCTACCAGATGGGAGGGGGGTTAGGGAGATGGGTGTAAAAAATGAAGAGATTAGGAAGTATAAATTGGTAGTTACAAAACAGTCTCAGGAATGTAAAGTGAAGCATAAGGAATATAGTCAATAATATTGTAATAGCTATGTATAGTGCCAGGTGTGTACAAGACTAATTGGGGGGATCATTTCATAATTTATATAAATGCCTAACCACTACACTCTATACCTGAAAGTAATGTAAAATAATATTGAATGGTATCTGTCATTGAAAAAATTTTTAAAACTTAAAAAAAATAAGTCTGAGTTCATATTTGATGTTTGACTGCGGACAGTTTGTAAGTCCCACCGTTCTCTCCTGCCCCCTTGTCCCATATCTGGGTAAGCCTAGAGTTCCCTCTTTGGGAACAGATGGGGAAGTTCAAACCATGCAAACTTGACCCCCCCTCCAGATCCCTTCTTTAACCCCCCCAAAATAAATAAATAAATAAAGCCACTAACTTCTCCCTTCACTCAGGCTATTTGGGAATCACTTAGGTTCCTGTCCTGCTCTCCCCAGAAAGCTTCACATGAGAATAAATACTTTCCATACCCTCATGGTGTATGTGTGACATCATCAATCTCAAAGTCCAAACCTTCTTTGGGTGTGTGTTGGGTAGAGGGTGGGTGTTATCCGCCATCCATGTGACAACAATAGTTATGCATCTGTTTACTATAATTCTGTCAGCTCTCTTAAGGCCACCTTGTTAACAGATTTGTTTATTCTCTTTCTAAGTTAGAATTTGTCATTTTCTTCTGTATTCCAACTATATCTGGTTTAAACTGAGTTCTCAAGTTTCTTTGTCCAAGGAAAAGTGATCTCTTTCATTCAAGTTGAGGTTATATGTTAGCCCTGAATGAGTTTGGTTCTCTGGAATAGTATACACTTCTATTCCGCCACTCCCAAAATTCCTAAAGGGTTTCCTCTACCAACTCATTTGCACCATTATCTCTTTGCCTTTGTCTAGACAAATGGTTTCCATCTTCTATCCAGAGTCTAAATTAATCCCGTATAATTTACCTATTTTTATAATTATCACATCTATAAATACAGTCATTTTTATGTAAGATTGCTCTCTGATCCCATCACATATATAGACTTATTGCAATAGGGAGTTTTCATCACATTTTTTCATGTCATTTAACTCCATATTATTAATATATTGTGTTGGAATAGTTATCTCTCGTATAAATCTTGTGTTAGGTGACTAGAGGGGCCAGTCCTTACAACTAACATGCTAGCAGTCCCAGTCGTCCCACAGTGCCTGTCTCTATCCTTTCCCCTTCACAAATGGGTGTAATTGTTACAAAGCATGCAGAGAGCAGCTTTGTTTGTCTCTCACTCTCCATTAAACTCAATCCATTGAAGAGTTCTTTTCACACCTCTGAATACAATTGCAGTGACTCCCCTAGCTTTTTCTATCACTCTTAGAGCATAAGTAATGTAATTCTTGCACAATTATATTACTCCAAACTCAAATCGCCTACTTTAGCCTACTTCAGGATCAGAAGCCTGAAATGAGGAGGGATACTCTTGAGATTTCCTTAAACTCATTAAGTGCCTGGGATGTTGAGAGAGTCTCTCCCACTGTCCACTTAGACTCTCTCTGCTTCCTGTCTTCAAGTGGTTTCTTCCTCTGCTGGAGACATTTCACCACACCAGATGGCTCTCTTACAGTGAGACCCTTTAAATATGACCTCACAGTTCTGCTAGGTCTGTATTTTATACCCAGGGGATAGGTCCCTTTCCCCACCATGAGTGGAATTACAGCTCACTTCCAATGCAGCCCTTTTACTCTGCCACCAGGTAGGCATTTCAAGTGATGCTTTTGCCTGCGGATATCTTCTGAAATCAGTCCCCGAGCCTTCCAAGTTTGGAATTCTACATCAAACTCTCTTTGTGCTTCACTTGGAGAAGATCATAGCCTCTTCAGCCTCTCTTAGGTAACATGGTAATGGCTGATGGGTGAAGTTTGGCAGAACAGGCTTCACAGTCACTCAGAAAGTATTGTATACATGATCTAAGAACTCGTCCCTGGCTTCATGACTTATACGTATGTTTTTTGGCTTTGGAGACTTGTAAGTAATCTCTGAGACAACAGGAACAGTTGCCTTTAACCATTTAATACTGTGTTACATTCAATAAAAGAGAGTTAGCGTAACCATTTAGAGGGCAGGATATACTAGAAAGTACTCATGAATAAAATAGAGTGTTTTTCCCCCTCTGTGCTAGAAGAAATCAAGGGAAGACAAGAGCTTCCTTACCTTAAACCCAAAATGAAAATGAACCTATGGGAAAATCTTCTGTGGAGTGGTTTAGGACTCAAGTTGCAGGCTTTCTCTAAGGCAAAGTGGTTGAGATTTTGGCTCTGGAGTAGGACAAACAGGATTCCAATCCCCATTCTGCCATCTGTTTCATGTGTGATTTTTGGAAATTGTTTTATATTTTTATATGCATTTTAATTAACTGTAAACTCAAAAGATGTGTGGAAATCATTTTTCTAGTTACTTATAATGCCTAATGGAGCTGGGTTACAATAATGTATTTCAATAGATGGAAACTTTATATCTTTTTTGTTAGCTTCAGATTCCTTGAGGTCAAATCGTCTTGTAACGTAAAATGAACTATTTCTCTATTTTGTATGAAATTTTATTTTTTAATTAAAATTTATTGGGGTGACAATGGTTAGTAAAATTACACAGGTTTCCAGTGTACAATTCTGTAACACATCATCTATATTGTATGTTCACCATCTAGAGTCAGTTCTCCTTCCGTCACCATATGCAAATATTTGACCATTTACCCTCTGCTACCATCCCTCCCCCCGTTATCCTCTGGTAACCACTAAATTTTATAGTTAAAGAACTTATAATATTTCTTTTCAATCAGAGATAGATAAACTAATTTTTTATCTCATCTGTATGGTCATCAGTTTTCCCATTTATTAGTCTAAGGACAAAGAAAGAAAATCTTATTCTAAAAATAATAGAGACTGTCCTAAATAATGCTTCTATGAAAATGAGAGTGCAGATATCTCTTTGACATAACGTTTTCATTTCCTTTGGATATATTCCCAGAAGTGGAGCTGCTAGATCACATGGTGGTTATATTTTTAATATTTTGAGAAACCTCCATAATGTTTCCCATAGTGCTTGTACCAATTTATAATCCCACCAAAGGTGCACAGGGTTCCCTTTTCTCCACATCCTTGCTAGCATTTGTTTTCTCTGATCTTTTGGATGATAGCCATTATAATAGGCATAAAGTGGTATCTCATTGTCATTTTGATTCGCATTTCCCTAATAATTTAAAAAACAATATTTTCTTGAAAATTTGATGCAATTGCATGAAAAATCAATTGCTTTTTAAAATCTTACTTCTCCCCACCCCATCCCAGAAAAGTTGATGAGTTGTTTCCCTCTACTACTGAAAATAGTTTTACTTTATTTTCTAGTCAGTGTCTTTTTTATGGTAATGCACGAACTCTGCAATATTGGGATGGGTTTTAATTTTATAGTTATTAATCACCTGGGAAACTAAACATTATATCTCTTTACTCATAGAGACCAAGAAGTGAAAGGGTACAGTGAATTTTGGTGTATTGATTTTATGATAATTGAGGTGTCTATTTCTTCTTTGCTCTGGTGACTTCTCCTCAGCTACCTGTTTGAGCTCCCTGCAGCGTCTACATCCATCACCACCACCACCCACCATTTCCATGACAACCCTTCAGTGGCTTTGTCACCAACAAATCTGATTTTAAAATCTGATTATCTTAGCATAACCAAAAAATGCTAATTATCTGGTTATCTTAGCATAACCAAAAATGCCCTGTAATGTGATCATGTCTTTTAGTACAGTCACAACTCTCGCTCCGTTTGTCACAACTTTTATATTCAATTCCTGTGAAAGCTGATATCTCCATACATTGGCTCATGCAGTCAGTATTCTCCGTCTGAGATGCCCCACCCCTTTTCCTCTCTTTGTGAGTACTCTGATTCTCTCTGCCTAGCCAACCTCATCTCACGCTACTCTTTCCCTTCTGTCAACATGTTCAAGCCACACTGGCCTTTGTGGAGTCTCCAGGCTGCCAGGCCTTTAACCACACTCTTTCCTCTCTTTTAAGACTCTTCTCACTTACCCCATCTTTTACTCCAAAGATCCAATTCCTGTGTATAAGTCGCACTTTCTCAGAAGGCCTCTAACACTCTAATCTGAATTTGATAGCTATGTTGCCTTCTTATAATGATCAATTTCTTCTCTCAGATCACATAGCTTCAGGTGTAATTGTATATTTATATTTGGGATTGTTTTTAATGTACAGCTCTCCTACTAATTCCAATAGCTTCTACTAAGCTCAATGAAAGAAAAGGCGATGACTGTTCTTGTTTCCCACCAAATGCTCAGTACCTACAGAGAAGGCCTGGCACAAAAAAGACCTTCAATAAATATTTGCTTGCTGAATGAATAAATATATGAAGAATGAGGTAGTACTATTATTAGCTCCGTGTGGTATGCCTATCCAATATGCATTCTGTATTCTTCCTTACAAACAGAACCTCAATTGTATCTGGGGCATCAATATAGTGAAAAATCTGTATTTCCCTGTCTTTGCTTTTTCCTTTTCTCTTTCCCCTTCATCCTGCCTAGGATGTGGTACTTATGAGGATGTTGGCAGATAAAACTAAAAGGAGCCTGAGTCTTGATGATATTGTGGAGTCACCATGTCGCAAGTACATCATGGGAAAACTAAGGTAAAGTCACACAAACTGAGTATAGAGCCCAAGGGGACATTAGAAACAATTCACTTCAAATCTGCCCTTTATAAATGAAGAAAGTAAGGTCCAGACAGATTACTTGGTGAAAGTGTTATAGATAGTGAAGAGAAAATGCAGGATTATAATTCAGTTTCCTAACTTTCCAGGCCAGTGCTGAGTTATAACTTATATTAGAGTCTGAGTTATTGCTGTTATTTCTCCCAGGTAGAACTATTGAAGTTTCTGCGTACATGTTCCAGGAAGGTGAACTATAGGAGGGAGCCATCTTATCAGTAAAGGGAGCAAGACATAGAAAAAGAGGCCGACTTAATAAGGTGGAAAGAAGTGGAGACAAAAGTGAAAATCATAGTATCTTAAGAGGCAAACTTTTTTTTTTCAGAACTCAGAGAAGATATTCAGATTTTATTTAATGAAAAAATTTGAAGGAAGGGAATAGCAATATTCAGTTGTGTTATTTTTATAAAGAAATAAAATTTCCAATGTATAGACTTAAAATGAACTGTTTGTTATATAAGCCACTAGTTTCCAAAACCATAACACCACCCCATTAATACAATAGCAATGCTGGAACATTTCCACCGTAAAATATTGCTATTTCATCATATGAGAAATGCTGGTCTTTTTACCTCCCAGTCTCAGACAGGACGCCTCCCATTGGCAGCCCCTATGCCTGAACCCTGCTAGCCATGGAATTTGGGTTCCAGCAACTGTGGAGGTCATTTATCTATTTGTACTGTACGAGTTTTTAGATATTTAATAATGAAGAAAATAGACACAGTCCTTAAACTGGTATCACAAAAAAACCTCATTCCTATGGGATAAAGACAATTATAAAAACAATAAATGTAAATATAAATCTAGATATCACATACTTTATACATAATAGCTATATATTAAAATAATATTTATACTATATATTTAAAATAATATATATTTTATTAATATATATATTGCATATTATATATCAAGCACTATCCTAAATGCTTTAAATGTTTTAACTAATTTAATCTTCATAAAACCCATATGTGATAAGCACTATTATCATTTCCATTTACATATGAGGAAACTAAAGCATGAGGAAGTTAAATAAAATTTGCCCAAGTTTACGCAGCTAGTAGCAAAACTGGGATTTGCACCCAGGTAGTCTGGCTCAAGTTCATGTCCTTCATATCCCATGCTTCCTATGCCTCTGCACCCCAGCACGAGGATAGGGAGAGTAAGATGCTATGGTAGCACATGAGAGAAAAAAAGAAAAAAAATCTAACCTCACTTAGAGGACTTTAAGGAAGTCTTCCAGAAGAAAATGGCATTTGAGTGGAAACCTTGAGGTTGAGTAGAAGTTATCTTGGTGAAGAGGAGGAAAATGGTATATCCTCAAAGAGATATAGTATAAACTGTAGCCAAAAAAGGCATGGCTGTGCACACAAAAGTAAGTGAAAGCCAGTAAGGCTGGAGCATTGAGACTGCAGAGAAAAATGGCAAGTAATGAGTCTGGAAAGGAACCTGGGCTTCCTTTCTGAGAGCCAGGAATTAACATATGCTAAGTTCTAACACAGAGTGTCTGGGGAACTAGAGGTCAAAGCTAAAAAGATGACTGTTCTAATACACACCACCCCCAAATAACTACCACTGTCCCAGTGCCAACCTCAGCAGTGTGCAGACCAGGAAGAAATGAACACTTTTTAGCTGAAAGAAATGCCGCCAAATGACAGGAAGCCATTGCATGCCCAAGGAGGTGCTCTGGTGTGTAGGAAGAAGCCTCAAACAGCGAAGCTGGGAAAAGGCTGGAAATGACCTTAACTTGTAACTATATCAATAGCAATATCTGAGTCCATTTTCCAAAATATACAGTTTTTTAACAGACACAAATAAATGGTTCCTTTTTTTTTCCATTCCATAGATCTTTCCATTACAAACAACCAAAGAACCAATGGTTTGCTGAAAACAACGCAAAGCCATAAAAATAAAAAATTAATGACACAGCCTCTACACTCAAGCAGAGAGGATTACTCTAAGTGCAAAGACTCATAAGCACAGGGGCTACGAGAGCTTGTGCCTAACCCAACCAGAGGAGAAAAGATGTCAGGGAGGCTTCCCTGGGTTAGGAAAGCAGAGGAATTATTCGGGGGAGAGAGGAGGGCCTGATGAAAGACAGAGTCCTTATCCGTGAGAAATGCATAGTCTACAGAGGATGCCAGGAGTGAATTCAGATGTTTGGACATGGTAATGTGACTGGGAGAGATCCTTGCTCTAAGGGCACACAAATAAGAGGAGATAAGTGTTGGACTGAGGTGGTTGCAGGACACAGAAGCAGATGGTAAACAGGAAATTGGCACAGCACCAGAGAGAAATGTGGAGGGCACAGACTGAGTTCTGAACTACAGCACATCTGGGAAAACAAAGACAAAATGACTGGGGACATCTCAAAACTAGTATCAAAATGAATCCCATTAATTGAGAAAATAACTTGATCTTAAATCTGTTTGCTAATTATGATTTTCAACAAAATATTTGCCAGGAAGTAATTTTACTGAAAATCTTATAGAACTAGCTAAAGATTGGGAAAATAAAAATAAAATAAAATAAAATAAAAAACACTTTTCCTTCTATTAATGCCATTAGCTGACAGCTGATGAGATTAGAGGATATAATATAATAAAGCTATGCGTAAGCATCCTGAAATTGCATTCAATAATATAACTTTTAAAACATGTTTGACTAACTCACTGTGGCTTCTCTTCACACAGTTAAGAAATTTCTATTTCTCCAGTCCAGAAAACCAAACTTTTCTGCCCTCCCTTCCTTGAGTTTTATTTTATCCAATTTAATCTGTTGACCACAGACCCCGTAAGTAATTATAAAAGACATGTTCTTGGCTTTTCATTGGCAGAACTTGAGATAAAAACCATGGAGAAAAATATAGGCTGCATTGTCTCCGTGACACTTTCTGCTTGCTTCTTCTGAGGTTTATTTCTGCATGGCTTCCCTCTTTCTCTCATTTAAAGGCTGTATGTTTATTTGTTCTGTTTTGCTCTGACTTTGCTTTTGGTTTTGCTTTAGTTTCTTGTCAAAAGTCAGCAGAAGCGCATATTTGTATTAGCAAAGGTTCAGCACCATGCAGGCATAAACAATTAAGATGTATAATTTCATGAATTTGATTATAACAATAGAGAGAAATTAGAAGGAGGAGATAAATGGTGAGCAGTTGCTTCCGACATTGGGAAACTTTCCAAATGGTAGAGAAGCCAAATCTGAAAGGAGAAAGAGAGGAAATGGGAAACAATCTGGGCCAATTACCGAGGGTCTCTTAAAAGTCCTTGCCCTCGACTTTACATGTTTATTTTCTATTAATAGTGGAACGTCTCCTTGGACACTTCTAGATGGAAAAACAAATACATCTTCACTCTGCTTCCCCCAGAACTGCTCCCTCTGATGCTTCCTAGGCAAGGGAATGTAATCACTATTCTCCCAGAGTTACAGTCCCCGCTTGGAAACGCTGGAGACCTCACTATCAATTCCTTCAGGTGGTTACCAAGTTCTACTATGCCTCTACATGGCCTCTTATTCTATCCTATGTTTCTCCCCTTTCCATTCCCCAAACAAATACTTGAAGTCCCTCCTATAGCCTCTCTTACCAAACTTTTAACTAATCTCCCAGACCCTGAAGTCTTCCAGGCTAATCCATTCTAAGAATATTAATATGTGATTTTTCACAAATCACTACATTGAGCACGTCACTTTCCTGCCCAAAACCTTCAGCTGTTTTCCTTCTGCCTGGCCTGTTATATGCCAACTTCTCTGCTTCTATTTAAAGCCTTCCACAACCAATCCAGGCTTTATTCTGACTGCTCCCCTTTAGGTCCTCAATGACGTATACAAATGAAATAATTCAAACTGTTCTCTCTTGCCAAAATGTCCCCTCTACCTTTCTCAGTATCCTCCCATTGGTCAAGGTCCATGAAGACGGATAAGATCCCCATTGCTTCTTCCCTCCTCTGAGCTCCAGCAGCACTTTGTATGAATATCTCTCATGGCACTTATTCCATTCTATCTTATTTTTTATTTATTCTTATGTCTGTTATTTTTCCTTCTAGGTTTTATTAGGTGAAACAGTGAGGATATGATGAAGAATAAGGGTTTAAATCTTTTGCTCCTTAATCCCTGATTTGCCTTGGGCAATACTTGGACTTCTTTAAGACTCAATTTCCTCATCTGTAAAACGGAAATGATAACAGCACTTGCCTCATATAATTATTGTGAAGATTAAATAAATTAATACACGTAAAAGACATGAAAAAGTGCCAGTACAAAATAAGAACTCAAAAGTGATTAATTAGTTTTTCTTTATTTTTACAACACTCACAACACCAAGAGTATAACCTTTTATGTAGCAAATGTTAAACAGACATTCTAGGAGGAAGGGGAGAGATGGGACCATTGAACTAATAAAATGGAAAGGAAGGGAGGGAAGGAAGGAGGGTGAGAGGAAAAAACTCAAAGTGAAGAAAGAAGTTACATTAAAAGTTCTGTTAATGCTAAATTTGAACTAATATCTTTCTATTGCAAAAGAGGCTTCCAGGCAATCCAAATTCATTCTGCTTAAGTCCTGAAGTATTTTTTCAGTGTAATGCAAAAACGTAGTGTTTCACCTTAATATGACGTATTAGTTACACTAAGGGCATCCACATACATTATTTCACATATAGGATAGAAAGTGCTTGAGGTTTCTTAGCTTGTCAAGGTTTCTTAATTTGTGCTTGAGCACAAACTGAGGAAAAGCCATGTGCTTCATTTCTAAGGGGTTCTGTATTACTTCACTGGGAAAGTCCACTGAAAATACACATACAGAGAGAGAGAGAGTGACAGATGGACAGAGACAGAGAAACAGAGAAAGAATCAGAAACACAATCTAGCCCTTCACCTCCACCAAACCTTCCATCTACTTCATCACAATGTTCTGAGGTTCTGAGGTTGTGCTACTCGGTGATGGGTCACAGCTCCGCAAATGAAAACATGGTCATGTGTCCTAAGCAGATAAAATTTTTGTTATTACAAAGGCCCTTGGACAATTTAAGGTTTATAAAGTGAACAAATGTCATTCTCAAAGACAGCTTTCCTAATGCATATACGTGTAGCCGCAAGTAAAAATTCCACTTTCAATCAGCATTTAAAATGGCAAGAGGAAACAAGAATTATTGGAACTGCTGGGGTCAAAGAACAATTTGAAAAGCTATGTCTGCTGAAGAAATTGAACATGATTGTTATCAAAGAGAACATTAATACGCCAGAAAACTCTGAAAGATAAAGGAACCAAAACAATGGGGGGAAAAGCAAAAGCATTTTTGTCAATATTGACAATGGGTTCTTAATAAATTTTTGTTTGATACCAAAGGAATAAATCTAGGGTAAAATTATCTATCTCTTTAGAATTTTTCTGTATAATATGATTGCCTTAAACTGATAGCCATACAATACATGAGCTTTGGATTTTGACCCAGCGTGTATCTAATCAGGCTATTTCTCTCTACCTTATGAATGATTAGAGAGAGACACAATATACTCAAAAGTAAATTAATTATCCACTCTCTTCCTCATCCCAAACCTGCTGTGTTCCACCTTCTGCTTGGAATGCCCCTCCCATTGTGCCTATCCCCTACCACCTGCCCCACCATCATGCACCTAGACATTCCTTCTCCTCTCTCAAGGCCTTGAGCAAGACACATGACTTCCCACACTACCTTCAAATGCATTTACTCCTTTCCCTGCAAACCTAAAGCACTTTTTAAGAAATTAAATACCCCATCAAATTTTGTGACAAATTTTCTGTTCACCTTACCAGCCTATGACAGACTTTGTCAAGGTTTCTTTAAGCCCCTCACTGCCACTTCCCAGCAGCCGCCCCTCCCTGTGGCCACCTTCTCAGTCTATCTAAACCCTGACCTTTCATTTCAGTTCCAAATGTAGGCCTCCCAGGAAGACTTTCCTGAATCCCTGGTCTGATTCCAGTGCCACTCCCCAGTGCTCTATACACGCCATCATAATATTATCATATTGTACTGAAATGATTGATGTGCTTATAACCATTCCATTATAGTTGCGTTTCTCCATGTCCAGGACTGGATCACATTCCACTCTGTATCTGTAGCATCTAAGTCAGTATATGGCCTACAGTGTGTTGAGAAAGTGGCCAATTGAATGCCTTATTTATCTGCCATAATTGGCTTATTCTACTACCTTTCTTTTTTTTGAGAGATAGGGAAAATTGTCAATTCTGCAAGGTTGTTCTCCTTGCAATTACAGTTACCGTTTGTTAATCATTTCTGTTGCTTTTGCACGTGGTAATAATAGAAATTATTTTATAACTGAAAGAAGCCTCAAATAATCTAGAACAATCACTTTGTACAAAAGCACAAAGATAATATGTCAGTGACTCAGGAACACTGAAACCTCTACATGTCGAAAACCAGACTCGGCATTCTTTCTCCTAATGCACTCCCACTTGCTTATGTAGCTCATGTCGTAGGCATATTTTGGAGTATCTGCCTGTAATGGGTAGTTTTATGTGTTAATTTGGTTAGGCTATCGTCCCCTGTTATTCAAATATTAATCTCTGTGTTGCTGTGAAAGCATTTTGTACATGTGATTAACATCTACCATCAACTGACTTTTAAATAAAAGATATTATCTTTGATAATATGAGTAGGGTTCATCTAATCAGTTGGAAGATCTGAAAAGCAAAACTGAGGTTTCCCTAAGAAAGAAGAAATTCCACCTGTAGACTGCAGCAAGAGTTTCTAGCTTGCCCTTACTGATGGCTTGCCCTGTGGATTTCAAACTTGCTTGCCAGTCCTTAAATATTGAAAGCCAATCCCTTGCGATAGATGACAGATAGATAGATGATAGATAGATAGATAGATAGATAGATAGATAGATAGATAGATAGATAGATAGATAGATGATAGATAAATAGATACAGACAGACAGACAGACAGACAGACAGACAGAAAAGAAAGAAGAAAAAGAAAGAAAGAAAGAAAGAAAAGAAAGAAAGAAAGAAAGAAAGAAAGAAAGAAAGAAAGAAAGAAAGAAAGAAAAGAAAGAAAGAAAGAAAGAGAATCCTACTCAGCCCTTCAAAAGTCACAATTGAGGGCATAGGGGTAAAATATGGCCTCACCATTAAAAAGTCCTCTGAACGCTAAGGAAATGAGTGCTCAAAAGAGCGCGTTAGCCTCTATGAAAGTAACTGCAAATAAAAGACTACCAGAAGTTGACAGTGGGACTCTGCAATATACATGCACGAATGACCCAGAGAGTCAGTTTTAGTCACAATCAGACCTGAGAAGGCAAATCCATATTATAATAGTGCTGATCAGCTAAGATTTTTCTTTCTCTCCTTTCTCTATTTCTTCAACCCCTCTCCACCTCCTGAAGAGTCCATAATTGCAGCTAGTAAGTAGGAATGGTGCTCACTGAAAAACAAAGATTTCTGTCCTTTCTTCTTCTAAAGGAGGGTGCAAACCTATGAGAGATACAACAGATTAGGAAGAGAATGAAAAGTTTAACCATTAGTTGAGGTTGAAAGTCTGAATTATTATAATTATTGAACTAAGACTATGTTTGTAACTTAAAGTGACTATAGAATTTCCTATAGCTATTGTGTTTCAGACAAATCTTGTAACCACATTGAAGAGGATGGTGAGGGAGAAAGAAGGAATTAATACAAGTAATTTATAAATATAGCATTTCTCTGAATATCCTCAGTCTTAAATATAATGGGTACATATGTAAGCATGTAATACATAATAAATCTAAGGGAATTTTTGATGAAGAGCAAGATATATGCATGGTCTTAGTGTTTCCCACAGAAGGCTTATAAATTACAAGGGAAAAAATAGCAACTATGCAATAGAGAAATTGGACAATACCCTGACTGGATGATCACAAATGACATTACCAATGAGAGCCAGATGTACAATGTGCAGTTCCACATGGGATAGTCTGAGAAGGACACAGCAGGAGTACAGTAGTTTTCAAGATTTGTCTAGATTGGAGCTGATAACAGATTAACAGATGATGGATATTTGACACTTAAAAATTATCTGATGTTTTGAATATCAGGTATATATACTTCTGATAGAGAAATTAGGGATGTATTATTAGTGGTTAAGTACAAAGTTAATTAATAAATGTCAAAAACTGTAATTATTAATGCCCCCAAAAAGGCAAAACAAAAGGTATTGTTCAAAAATGTAAACGTAATCATCATATATATATATGTATATATATATATATATATATATATATATCATTATATGACTCAGCTAAAGAATATTTAATCCTAATAATATAGAAGCTGATTACTTTTTTAAATTGTGCAAATGATCAGAGGGGAAGAGGGCTAAATCCTTGTCTTCCTTACTGAGAAATCAATTGGTAATGTCTAAAACTGAAAAATCAAGGACAGTAGTATATGCATATTATTTAGAATTTAAAAGATAAGTAACAAAAGATACAACTGAAAATTGTGAAGTAATTGCCTATGAAGAGGCATAACTAGGGGTATATAAGACTGAAACAGAGGTCCTCTTGTTTCCAATATAAACCCACTGAGTTTTCAAAAGTATTTCATTATGTATATACATTTAACACAAGTAAACTAAAGTTAAATAAAAAGAATAAATGAGAATACATTTAGTAGAATTTTAAAATTCATTTTCATTTTATTAAACTTGATTGCATCTACATAATTTAAAGATTTATATACAATTTATATATATATGTGTGTGTGTGTGTGTGTGTGTGTATATTGTTTTCCTGAAAATAAGACCTACCTAGACCATCAGCTGTAATACGTCTTTTGGAGCAAAAATTAACATAAGATGCAGTATTATATTACATTACATTACATTACATTACATTACATTACATTACATTATATTATATTATATTATATTATATTATATAAGACCCAGTCTTATATTATAGTAAAATAAGACCGGATCTTATATTAATTTTTGCTCCAAAAGACGCATTATAGCTGATGATCTGGCTAGGTCTTATTTTCAGGGAAACACGGTATAAATTGTCTTCAGTCTACAGAAAAGTGATGTATGTATATGATGGATTTCTACAACTCTGGCACTAATGCTTCAGTTTCACAAGAATCCACAACTAACAAGTTTGAAAGCATTATTTTAAATCTTAAATTTTAACTCAGTGGTCTAACGAAAAGGAGCTATAGTCGTTGCTCACAGGAAAATAGGTTATGAGACACAGTTTCTTATTTTTTGCAATTAATGAAATATATTGTAAAAGTGGTACTTCCTAGGGAGAGGGTAATACAACAAAATCTGTAGTTAAAAAAGGTCATGATTTTCAGAATGTTTGCATGTGAAAAGCATAAAGCCCTAAGATCAACCCAATCTTTTCTCATCCCACTTGCAAGCCAAGAATAAGGGAGAGTAGCTCAGAAACAGCAACAATAACAGAATACACCCTGACGTGTTTTTTTTTTATTATTATTCCAAAGAACAAAGCTGATAAAAATCATCTGCTCTGTAGAGAAGCTAATTATCTGTCATGTTGCTAAGGCATTTAATTGCTGAGATTATGCAACATCATGTTAGCTAATCTCCTTAGGAAAATAGAGTACAAACAGTTTAAAACTGACCTTCACCTTCTTTTTAAAATTTACTATATAAGAGCATATCCATTCAAATGAAAAAAAAACAAAATACCTAATTCTGTCATGCTTATCAGAGACTATAGGGACAGAATTAAGATATTAAGCATGGAAAATACAAATGCACTTTATATTAAGAAGATACATCTCTAAAAGTTTTTGCTTTGAGGATTGCTCTGTAATTGAACTAGAGGTATGCATGTCTAAATTACATTTTTAGGGTCTCAAAAAAAGAAAACTTTTTTCACATTTTCTACTGCCCTTTTACAAAGTTACCATTAAACAAACATTTGCTTAATACTTTCTTCATGCCAACCCTTATGGCCAAGCCAATGCCAATTCTATGAAGATACACAAGACTTTTTTCCACCCTTAAAAAGGTCTCAGTCTTTTTAGCAAGGAAGAAAAATGCAAACCCAGAATTGCAAGCTGTAGTATATTCATACAGTGAAACACTTGGAATTAATTGAATAAATTATGGCTACACATAACAAAACATGAATAAACCTTAGGAACATAAGTTACAGAAGATTAACACAGTATGATTCCATTTATGCAGAATTGAACAACCTATTGTTGAGGAGTAAAATGTGACAAACTATAAAGCAAGATAAGCATAAAATGTAGAAGAGATTTCCTCTGCACACAACCCAAAATTCTCTAAACTATCTTTTCTCCTGCTCAACAATCTACCCACTGAATCTAACAGATTTCTACCACTTCAGCCAGAAAAGTCCTCACTGCCGCAAAAGAAAAGCAATTTTATCTCATTTAAGTTGGATGGAGGATTCGATGACATGCAAAGATGTTTGATTCATTATTTTCTTTCAAATATTTTGTATTCTATAAACAATTAAAAAATAATGGTAAAAAAGGTAAAAACATCATGGAATGATCAAAAAATGATATACAATCAAAAATAAAAAATCATTGCCACTTCCCCTCCTGCCAACAACATTTTCTTTCAAAGGAGAGTAGTTTTGACCTATTTCCTTTTTTGCTTTCTTTTCTTAGTGCTCACAGAGCCTTCTCTCCTCTCTTGTTTTACTACAGACTTCAAACCATTAATCACTCTCAGGACTACAAGTTGTGACCCATTTAACAGGTTGGTGCCCCTCTTAAATGGAATAAAGTGTCTCTGGAAATGTCATCACGTTGAGTGCCTTAAAAAAAAAAAAAAGATTTTTTGATTAAACCCAAAGTATGAGATGTATCGAATGAAAGCAAAAAAAGGTAATTTCTCAGGTCTTATAGATTCAACCTGCAATGATTGATATCAACTTTGCAACATTATTCTTCCCATTGATAAGTGCTGGCATTTAAGTTTAATGTAAAATATGGGTTTCAAGTAATTTCTCAGTTAGATTTAGGCTTCCCGAAGCTTTTTTATCTGTCTCTTGAGTGTAACCTGCCTCCATTTACCAGGATTTAAAAATGAAATGAAAAATGGCTCCCCAAAAGGACTGCTGAATGAAATTAATATTCATGAAAATTACTATTAAATGTCATTTTTGTTCTTATCCTGTGGTTCCGACATCTGTGAAACTCCTATTGCTCTCATAGGCAGGCACTCTGCAATTAATACTTTCTGGCACTAAACTCTTTCTTCGAATCAAACCAGAGCTATTATATAGCAAAATGATTCCAAAGAAACCCAAAAGAGAAGTTTTACAGCAATCAGACCCATGAAGCAAACACAGTGAAAGTAATGGATTTCTTACATTGATCTGTTGGTTGCCAATTTGACCATATCAAAACAAAACTTGAAGGAACATATCTGTACCAGAGAAAATCAAATTAAGAGCCACTGTGCTGCATGTACATACTGTAGATAATATGCTAGGCTGTAGTTGAAGAATAAACCTGAAACTTCATTATGAAGAAAAGCGGGTGGATGTTCAAAGTCTCAAGTTCTTAAAATATCAGTAATAATTACACATAGTGTATGCTCAGACCATGAACAACTATTCTGTAAGTAGCATTAACTTTTGTGGGTGAATTAACCTAATGCCCCATTGACTTCAGTGCATAGCTTCTTCCTAAATATATTCAAGTCAACAGACATTTAAGTGCATGTATAGATGGGCACAATCAGTTCTTCCTACAGATTGATGAAGGTTGTCAGGGTAGAGCTTGGGAAGTTTTCCTGAAAAAGTAACAGTACAAAAGTAATTTAAAAAAAATGCCAGGTTTATTTATTGACTTTTGAATATATTTAAAAGCATAAGCATGCTTAAGCCACAACACATATCAAATAAAACCATTGATCTGTATTAAAATGCATCTTTTAAATACAACGCTAAGATAAAAAGTAAAAATTACTACACACACATTCCATACTATATTGCTTTGTAATTATTATATGATATTAGAATTTTCTTTTTTTTAATTTTATTTTATTAAATTTATTGGGGTGACAAT
Organism: Rhinolophus sinicus; assembly: GCF_057876585.1. Taxonomy (NCBI): domain Eukaryota; kingdom Metazoa; phylum Chordata; class Mammalia; order Chiroptera; family Rhinolophidae; genus Rhinolophus; species Rhinolophus sinicus. The sequence continues at coordinate 43,898,103 of NC_142501.1, read as the reverse complement.
TGTTAGTAAAATTTCTATTTGATTTTTTTCAAAATCAAAACAGAACTATGGCAATGACCTTTTTAAATTCTAATTTTTTTAGTGGTCTGTTCTTTCTGCTTTACATTAAACCATATATTAGGTAGCCAGATTGAGGAGTGGGGGTGACTTAAAATGACAAATTTGTAAAACGTTTGCTACAGTAACAAAATTAGTTGAAAATGTGGCAGGTTTTATTGGGCTGTTGAGTGTGCCTACAGTAAGGAAACAATAAAAGTGCAAAGTTGATTAATTTGGAGAGTAAGGAAGAAAGGTTCTGCACTGGAATATTGTTTGGGTTATCTTCAGGTCCAGTGTGCAGGGACTCTATGCCAGGGCAAAGACATGAGCTATTGCACAATAGCTATGCAACCAAGGAGCGTAACAAGCCCACTCTCTTCATGGCTTCATCAGGAAGCGTTTCACAGTTGGCACGCAGAGAGTAAGGGCAGAACAGAATAAAGGCTACAGCCTTATCAATGTAAGGGCTATATCATAACGCTTATCGGACCAGTGTGGTTTTCAAGGCTGTCCATGGTCTGACCCCAGCCAAAATCGCCTGTTCTGTTAGATATGCTATGTGACGTATGGTCCATTCTCACAAACTGTCACTACACATGCCCACAAACGCTGCACTATCCCTACTTACTAATGAACACAGTTGTAACAGTATGAGTTCCACTATGTAAAATACACATGTGGAAAACAAGCCATGGAAGGATACATACTAAATGTTAAAAAGTGGTCTCTTTTCAGAGATGCTGCTTTTTTTTTTTGCCAAATATTATTAAATGAACATGCATTTTTTTTCCTTTGTGAGCAGAAAAAATTATTATTTGCAAATCTTTCTCTGAATATAGAAAATATGTTTTTCTTTCAACCCACACATTTAAGCATTTCACCTTTAACAAAGAGTAAAACACAACACAAAGAGCAAACAACTAAATTTCTATTTTGTTGTTCATTTAACCATCATCATCTTTGTTATTTCTGACATATTATATAGCAAAAATTATATTTTTTCCTTAGTGCAGATTGTGGAGATGATGGCAGGGTGTGGGGGTGGGACAGTATCACCTCTTTACAAAATGTCTTGTTTTTTGTTTTTTTTTTTAACTTTGCCAACTTCACTAAGAATTGTATCAGGTAATCTCTAAGGCCCTTTCTGGCAGTAAAATTCTATGATTCTAAGTTTATTTCTGTGTTCAATCTCAATTACCAGTTTCACTTGAGACTATTTCTATTTACTGATCTGTCTTTGATTCAACTTTTCATAAACTTTGCCCAAATTCTAAGATTGAGTGTGTTCAACTTTTAAAATGTGTTAAAAGTCCACTAGTAAAATTGTTGATACTTAATAACATTTTTATGTTTAGTGGCACGGAATTATATTAACTTGTCTTCCACTCTGAACTTTTGCAGTTCAATATTTTTTCCATTTTGCTACAACAGTTACCCTGAAGTTGTGATGTGTGACAGGTTTTAGAGTTGTATGCTTTCATATTGTTCATTTTTTGAGAAATTAATGAGACATTGCTTTGTTTCTGGGGCAAATATATAAAGCATTATATAGGAAGATGTACATGCTGTAGAATTTATACCTTTTGGACAGAAATGTACCTACCATAAAGCATTTATTTATAATTCATAACAGAAATGAATATTTGAGACATAGTTTAACTTTCTCTTCAAAGTCTAAGATGACAGTCACTAAACTGAAAATGAAGAGGCAGAAAAATATTATAAAATGGGCAGGGTTACAGCAGTCATTCTGCCCTGAGCTGTGTTTCTTGTTTATAGCTCATAGAAAATAAGCAACCACAAAGTACAGTGATGCTTCCTAATTTTAGGAATGTATTTGTCTTTCACCTCCAATTTATATAGTCTCATAAAATCCAACAGAAATAATTTCACAATTTGTTCATCTCTTATTTTTTTTAATGACAAGATGGACACTAGGATGTAAATTCCACAAGGACACAACCTGTTGGCCTGGTATCCCTCATGATGAGCACAGTATCTGAGCATGGTTTGAATTTAAAATGAATGAATGAATGCATAAATCATAGAATATTAGATCTAGAAGTGATCTTAAAGGTCTAAATCATCATGTAAAGTTTTCGGTAAATCACACAAATGAATAATGCTAAAGCCAGAATCAAAGCTGTGGTTTCTCAGTGCCTTTTCTGCTATACCGTTCTTGTCTGCCTCTTTTCATTTTTAACTGTATCTCAGTTCTTGAGTATACACATAATCGATACACATGTGTTTGCTTTGAAGCACATAATGCAGAGAAAAAGCATGTTGAATGATCTAGTTGAATTTTTTTCTTTAATATTTGTTGGGTTCTGTTTTGTACCAACGCAGTGCAGTAACAGGAGGTAACATTTAAACTGAGACCTGAAAGATGAGAAAGAGAAAAAGGGAGAGTGGAAAGTATATACAAATGCCTTGAATCAGGAAAAGGAAAAAGAAACAAACAGAAAAACAAAAACAAAAACAAAAAAGCTTGTGCATGTAAGAAACTGAAAGAAGCTGAGAGATATTTGAGCATCATAAGCTAAAGGAGAGAGAGATGCAATGATATGCCGAGGTGGACTGGGTTAGATTCTGTAGGACCTCAGGGGACAGTGAGGAGTCTGAACAGTCAGTTTCTGAGCAAATACAGAGTCTCAGTGCCCATATGAGGCAAAGGATATCAGACTAATTTCAGATTTCAGAAGCTATGTTTTTGCTTACTCTTCTCCAAATAATTAGAACATGTTTTGAGTACTACCCAGGGCTGGGGACTTAGGGAAGCAATCAATGCCTTGGGTGTGACATTCAAGAGGATGACAAAAAACTCAGTAATCAAGATAAATACTATTTTCAAATAATCAAAATCTATGATAAACAAAATATCAGAAATTTAAATACTATTACATATTATATATTAAAGTGTTATTATGTGTTATATATTGATATATCATAGTTCTTCCCTTTATTTAATTTACACAATGCTTATTTTTAAATGTTTTATTCTCTCTGAGAAATTATAAATTTGTTGTTGGTATTAGGAGCTGTATTCTACCAAATCTAGCACAGCTCCTTGCTATAGAAAATGCTTAACACATATGTCAATAGGATCTGCCAGACACCAAGGCAGAATTACAATTATAATTCAATCGAGGATAGAAAGCTGATAGATGATAGATGATAGAAATAGATAGATAGATAGATAGATAGATAGATAGATAGATAGATAGATAGATAGATAGATAGATAGAGCAGGGAACGCCTCAGCTTTGGGAAGGTCTCAGCCATCCCAGGGTGACACTCAGCCCAAAGACTGTTATTAGAAGACACTGGGCAGGTGTGGGGAGCCTTGTATCACCACTGTGCTCAGTCATCACCTGGAGGTTGCCAGGAAGCACAAGGACTTAGATATCAAACTGAGACAAATTCTTTAAGGATGCACAGCGGGAGACTGTTAGGTGAGTGCACTCCTGGTGACAGGTTCTCTCTTAAAGGGACAACTGAGCCACACACCTCCAAGGCTACCACAATGACTCTCATGAAATGAATAATAAAAACATAGTGGAAGAATTAAAATTGGTTAGTATTAAAGGCGTTTGTTATACATACATTTATATTTCCACAAAAAAAAGATCTTCAAAAATGATCTGCTGAATAAATAGTTATCACAGTGTGAAAACCCATGACTATTTGTATTAAAGCTCTAAAGGTATTACAATGTTATATGCTGTTCTCTGAGAGAATATCTTTTTTTTTTTTTAAAGAATCATCAGTTTATCAGATAGCTGTACAACAACAAGAATGTCTTAAAAGCTGGGGTTTTAAATGAATTTGTATTGATATTATTGAAAATCTTATTCAAGGAGAGAAATATGTCTACATATAAGTGGTAGTCCCTAGTTCATATATTCTTGATGGTAGAAATAGGTATAACTCTTCAGTGTCTCTAAATGCATTAGATGATGCCCAGGGCTGCTGAGAGTAAACTAAAAGGAAATTGAATATCCTTTTTTTTTTAATTGAGGTGCAATTGACATATGTAAATTGGATATTCTATACACTTTTGGTGTAAATTGGTATTTCCTTTTTTGAAGACAATTTGCAAGAGGTTTAAATATAAAGCGTGTGTACCCTCTGATCTAAATGATTTTTCCCAGAAAAATTTCTTAAGGGAATAACACAATGTGTATAACTACTTATATATATTTATGTAAGTATATATACAAAAGGCAGTTCATTACAGCATTGTAAAAATAAACAAAACAGTTAACTATCCATCAATAGAGAATTCATTAAATATATTACTGAATATCTTTACATAATCCAAGCATCTCCTTCAGCCCTGACCAGCACGCCGTTGGGTTTCAGATTTCTCTGCCACATATTTTGAAACCAAAAATTTTATCCTGATTCTCTCTGCATCACTTCCACCTCTGCCATAGCATCACTCAGTCGACTGCCTAGAACTCCTATTCCAGATCCTTCAGTAGCAAACTGCTCTCTCAGTTCAGGGCCTAGGAGAGAGGTGGTTGGGGGTGGGCTGTGCTTCTCTCAACTAGTTTGTCTTTTATTCTTTCAAACCCCACCACATTGCACAGAATACTTGACAGGGTAAGATAAAGTGAGCCACAGCACAGAAGGAAATTTAGAGCTCTGTACATTGTGACATTTCTCTTAACCCCAGGGGGAAAGCAACCTGAATTCAAACAACTAAGGCTGCTTAAATACTTACTCTGAAAAGGCCTGGCTGAATAACTATAGAAGTCAGATGTGAGGAAAATGAAATATTACAGTATTTTCTCTAATTTCTTTGAGGAAGCATGTATTTCAAAGGCAAACTGATTTCTAAGAATACCCATTATTACATGTCATTTGTACTTTCTAAATTAGAATGCAATTGAGCATATTGTTCTCATGTAACTTTTTTTTAATTTAAAATTTATGGGGGGTGACAATGGTCAACAAAACAACATAGGTTTCAAGTGTACAATTCTGTGATACATCATCTATATATCACATTGTGTGTTCACCACCCAGAGTCAGTTCTCCTTCTATCACCATATATCACCACATATTTGATCAAGTAACTATTTGATGCAAGTCTCTCTTGATTCCCCAAGGATGTCTGATACTTCTGTGATTGTGCATGTAGGTGCTAGAAAAACACTAGGACAATAGCAACTATGTTTTAATTGAAGAAGCAGACTACAGATACAGTTCTCATATCCATAAGGAAATACATTAAAGAAAACTTAAAAAAAAATGAATGGTGCTGACAAATATCAGTCTACATTTCAAAGCTCCCCAGATGATTGTAATGTGCAATTGGGACCAAGAAGGGCTAGTCTACAAAGGGAGTTTTCATACCTCATTGTAAATTAGAATAAATAAAAAGAACTTGTTTTTATTTTTTATTTATATTTTAAAATGGGTATGTATTTTATTTCTTTATATTAGTTTTAGGTGTACAAAACAACATAATTAGTAGACATTTATACCCCACACAAAGTGATAATCCCCCACCAAGTCTATAAAAAGAGCTTGTTTTTTTAAAAAATGTGATTATTTGGAAAAACACCAACATAGAATCTTTTTGGCAGATCTGGGTTAGGATCTAGTATACACATTTAAATTTTTTTTTTTAAATTTTAGTTGACAGGCAATTTTATACTAGTTTTAGGTGTGCAACATTGTGATTTGATATTTTTATACATTACAAAATGATTACCGTGTTAAGTCTAGTTACAATCTGTCACCATAAAAAGTTATTAAAATATTATTGACTATATTCCCTATGCTGTACATTACATTCCTGTGACTTATTTATTTTATAACTGGAAATTTATACCTCTTAATCTTCACCTATTTTGCCCATCCCCGTCACTCTCTACCGTCTGTTAACCACCAGTTTGTTCTCTGTATCTGTAAGTCTGTTTCTGTATGTCTTTCATTTATTTTGTTTTAGATTTCACATATAAGCAAAATTATGTAGTATCTGTCTTTCTCTGTCTGACTCATTTCACTTAGCATAATACCCTCCTGGTTCACCCATGTTGTCACAAATAGCAAGATTTCATTCTTTTTAATGGTTGAGTAATGTTCCATTGTATAAATGTACCACATCTTCTCTATCCATTCTATCAATGGACACTTAACTTGCTCCATATCTTCGCTATTGTAAATAACATTGTAATGAACATAGAGGTGTATATATCTTTTGGAATCAGGGTTTTGAATTTATTCAGGTAAATACCCAAAAGTGGAATTGCGGACATAAGATAGTTCTATTTTTATTGTGTTAAGGAACCACCATACTGTTTTCTATAGTGGCTGCACCAGTTAGCAATCCCAACAGTGCAGGAGGGTCCCCTTTCCTCCATATCCTCGTCAACATTTGTTTGTTGATTTATTGATAATAGCTATCCTGACAGGTGTGAGATAATATCTCCTTGTGGTTTTTATTTGCATTTCTCTGATGATTACTGCATTGAGCATCTTTTCATATGTCTGTTGGACGTCTGTATGTCCTCTATGGAGAAATGCCTATTCAGGTATTCTGCCAATTTTTTAATTCAATTGTGTTTTTTTATATTGAGTTGTATGAATTCTTTATATATCTTGGATATTGACCCCTTATCAGATATATTGTGCACAAATAATCTTCACTCATTCAGTTGGTTGCCTTTTCATTTTGTCTCCTTTGCTGTACAAAAGCTTTTTAGTTTGTAGTCTCATTTGTTTATTTTCCTTTAGTTGCCTTTGCCCGAGGAAATATATCCAAAAAAAATATTACTAAGAGAGATGTCGAAGAATTCACTGCCAATATTTTCTTCTAGGAGTTTTATGGTTTCAGGTCTTACATATAAGTCTTTAATCCATTTTGAGTTCATTTTTGTGCATAATGTAAGAAAGTGGTCCAGTTGCATTTTTTTTGCACATTGCTGTCCAACACCACTTATTGAAGAGACTCTTTTCCCCGTTATATATTCTTGTCTTCTTTGTTGTAGATTAAATGACGATATAGACATGGATTTATTTCTGGACTCACTATTCTGTTCCACTGATCTATGTGTCTGTTTTTATGTCAATACCATGCTATTTTGATTACTATGGCCTGGTAGTATAATTTGATATCAAGTAGCGTGATACCTCCAGCTTTGTTCTTATTTTTCAAGATTCCCATAGTTGTTTGGGGTCTTTTATGGTTCCATATAAATTTTAGGATTATTTGTCTAGTTCTGTGAAAAATACCATTCATTTTGTATAGGGATTGCATTGACTATAGACTGCTTTGGGTAGTATACACATTTTAACTATATTAATTCTTCCTATCCATGAGCTGGTATGTTTCCATTTATTTGTTATCTTCTTTATTTCTCTCTTCAATGTCTTATAATTTTCTGAGTATAGGTCTTGGTTCAATTTATGCCTAAGTATTTTGTTTATTTATTTATTTTTTAATGTAATTGTAAATGGAATTTTTTTCTTAATTTCTCTTTCTAATAGTTTGTTATTGGTGTGTAAAAATTTGACCACTTTCTGAATATTAATTTTGTATCCTGCTACTTTACTAAATTCATTTATCAGTTCTAATAGGTTGTGGGTGGAATCTTTGGGTTCTCTACATATAGTATCACGTCATCTGCAAATAATCACATTTTTACTTCTTCCTTTCCCATTTGGATGCCGTTTGTTTCTTTTTTCTGTCTCATTGATGTGGCTAGGACTTCCAGTACCATGTTGAATAAAACTAGTTAAAGTGAGCATCCTTGTCATGTTTCTGATCTTCAGGAGAATGTTTTTAGCTTTTCCCCATTGCATATGATATTATCTGTGAGTTTGTCATATACGGCCTTTATTGTGTTGAGATAAGCTCCCTCTATTGCCATTTTGCTGGAATTTTTATCATAAATGGGTGCTAAATTTTGTCAAATGCTTTTTCCGCATATACTGGTATGACCATATGATTTTTATTTTTCATTTTGTTTATATGGTGTATCACATTCTTTGATTTGTGGATATTGAACCAATCTTTCATAACAGGAATAAATCATATTTGATCATGGTGTATGATCTTTTAATGTATTGCTGAATTTGTTTTGCTAATATTCTGTTGAGAATTTTTACATCTATGTTCATTAGGGATTTCAGCATATAATTAGTAATGTCTTTGTCTGGTTTTGGAATCGTGGTAATGGTGGCATCATAAAATAAGCTTAGGGGCCTTCCCTCCTCTATGATTTTTAGAATAGTTTGAGGAGATTTGGTGTTAAGCATTTTTTTTTTTTTTTTTTTTTAATATTTGGTAAAATTCACCTGTGAAGCCATTTGGTCCAGGACTTTTGTTTTTTGGGGGAGCTTGTTAATTAATAATTCCATTTCATTTGTAGTAATTGGTCTATTCAGATTTTCTGTTTCTTCTTGATTAAGCTTTGGAAGATTGTATGCTTCTAGGAATTTATCCATTTCTTCCAGATTGTCCACTTTGTTGATGTATAGTTGTTTGTAGTACTATCTTAGAATTTGTATATTTCTGTGGTGTCCAAGTCACTTCTCCCCTTTAATTTCTGATTTTATTTATTTGGGTTCTACCTGTTTTATTTCTTGATAAGTATGAATAAAGGTTTATCAATTTTGTTTATCTTTTAAAAAAACACCTTTTGGTTTCATTGGTCTTTTTAATTGTTTTTTTAGTCTCTATTTTGTTTATTTCTGCTCTGATCTTTATTGTTTCTTTCCTTGTACTTTGGGCTTCATTTCTTGTTCTTTTTCTAGTTCCCTTAGGTGTAAAGTTAGACTGTTTATTTGAGATTTTTCTTGTTTCTTTAGGTGGACCTTCATTGCTATGAATTTCCCTTTCAGGACTGCTTTGCTGTGTCCCATAAATTTTTGGGTCATTGTGTTTTCATTTCATTTGTCTCAAGGTATCATTTGATTTCTTCCTTGATCTCATTGTTGACCCATTCATTGTTTAGTAGCATGTTATTTACCCTCAATGTGTTTGTGTGCTTTTCAGTTTTTTTCTTGTAATTGATTTCTAATTTCATACCATGTGGTCACAGGAGACACTTGATATGATTTCAATCTTTTAAAATTTTGTGACACTTATTTTGTCACATAACATGTGGTCTATTTTGGAGAATAATCATGTGCACTTGAAAAGAATGTATATTCTGCTACTTTGGGGTGAAATGCTCTAAAAATCTCATAACTCCAACTGGTCTAGTGTGCCATTTAAGGCCACTGTGTTGTGTTGATTTTATATGTGGAAGATCTGTCCATTGGTGTCAGTGGGGTGTTAAAGTCCCCTACTATGATTGTGCTACTGTCAATCTCTGCCTTTATGTTGCTCAATATTTGTTTTATACATTTAGGTGGCTCCAACATTGGATGCATAGATGTTTACTATGGTTATATCCTCCTCCTGGATTGATCCCTTTATCATTCTGTAATATCCTTCTTTGTCTCTTATTATAGTCTTTGTTATGTGTGTTTTGTCTGATATAAGTATTGCTACCTCAGATTTTTTCTCATTTCCTTTTGCATGAACTATCTTTTTCCATCCCTTTGCTTTCATCCTATCTGTGTCTCTCGATCTGAGGTGGGTGTCTTGTAGAGAGCATATGCATGGATCTTGTTTTCTTATCCATTCAGCTACCCTATGTCTTTTGATTGGAGCAATTAATGCATTTACATTTAAAGTGATTGTTGATAGGTACATAGTGTTTGCTATTTTATCATTAATATGTTCGATCTTTGTTTATTTGTTTTCTCCTTTCTTCTGCTTAAAGAAATCCTTTTAACATTTCTTGTCATACTGACCTGGTGCTAATTAATTCCTTTAGCTTTTTCTTGTCTGGAAGTTCTTTATCTCTCATTCAATTTTAAATGATAGCCTTGCTGTGTAGAGTAGTCTTGGTTGTAGCCCCTTGTTTTTCATCACTTTGAATATTTCCTGCCACTCCCTTCTGATCTGCAAAGTTTCTGTTTAGAAATCAGCTGATGGTTCTATGGGAGCTCCCTTGTGAGTAACTAGCTGTTTTCCTCTTCCTGCTTTCAGGATTGTCTCTTTGTCTTTACACTGCATTTTAACTATGATGTGTCTTGGTGTGGGCCTGTTTGGATTCATGTTGTTTGGGACTCCCTGCGTTTGCTGGGCTTGTCTGTTTATATCCTTCACAAGGTCAGGGGAGTTTTCAGTCATTATTTTTTCAAATAAGTTCTTGATCCCTTGCTCCCTCTCTTCTCCTTCTGGTAGCCCTATGATGTGAATGTCATTATGCTTGATGTCCCACATAACCCTTAAATTATCTTCATTTCTTTTTTTTCTCCTTTTGTCTTTTTGCTGTTCCAATTTGGTGTTTTCTGCTACCTTGTCTTCTAAGTTACTGATTCAGTCCTCTGCTTCGTCTAATCTGTATTGATTCCTTCTACTGTATTCTTCATTTCAGTTATTATATTCTTTATTTCTGACAGGTTCTTTTTTATGGTTTCTATGTCCTTCTTTTTGCCTACTATCTCTTTGTTGAAATTCTCACTAAAGTTCTTAAGCATTCTTATAACCAGTGTTTTAAACTCTGTCTCTGGTAGGTCCATTTCATTTAGTTCTATTTCTGAAGGTCTCTACTCTTTTTTTATTTGGGACAGGCTTCTTTGTTTCCTCATTCAGGCTTCCCCTCTGTTTGCTTCTATGTATTAAGTAGATCTCCTGTGTCTCTCATTCTTTGTTGTGTGACCTTATGCAGTATGTGTCCTATATGGTTCAATTCCACAGTCTCCCTGATCTCCTCTGCATGTGTTCCAGGAGTGTCCCTTGAGTGTGTTTTGTGTTTTCTGCTGTAGTTGAGCCTTGATTGCTTTTGGTTCATCAGTGAGTGGGATTGACTCCCAGGCTGACTGACTATAAAACTGGCTAGGCCCACAGAATATGAGCTGCTCTGTGGGGGCTGATCCCTCAGAGAGGGATTCACCTCTGCAGGCTCTTGTGCCTGTTGAGATCACCCTTTGAGTGCTGCTTGTGGGGCTAACCAGCTAGTGCTCTGGTATGATCTGAAGCTGGCCTCTGGATGTGTCCCTTGGGAGAGGCTCCCATGCAGGCCAATTTCAGCCTTGCCTTGTTAGATCCCATGCAGGCCAATTTCAGCCTTGCCTTGTTCAGCCTGGCCACCCCACTGCTACCTGGTAGGAGCTATAAAGCTATATGTGGTTGGCTGCTGCCTGTGCTGCACTGGGAATGGTGTTGGGGTGGTCTCACTGTGATCTGAGGCTGCCCACCACCAGTATTGGGCCTGGCCCAGCTTGGCAAAAGGCCTAGGGCATCCTCGGACTATTGCCACCTTATGGCTGCCCATAAGGCTCAGCCGTTCAAAGAGCCTCCTTCAGTGCACCAGCTGGGGCGATTGACCAAGTGTTGAGAGTACCTTCAGAGATACAGCACTAGCTGGGAGGGGCCAGGTCCCAGGAAGTCACCAGGAATGGCCAGTGGTTTTTACAGGATTAATGCAGATTCAGTTCTTGAGCCACTGCCTGGCCTGTGACCACTTTGAAAAACTCCTTGAGAACACTGCTGTTAGCCACTGCTCACCTTAGGCCTGCAGGTCCCTGAGAGTTTCCCAAGAGAGGCTGCAGCACAGATTGTGGCTCACTTCCCACCACCAAAAGATCCCTGGGCTGCTGTAGCACATTCACTGTTGTAAAAGGCTTCTGCAACTTGTGGGGTGGGGCCAGCTGCTCAGTAGCTAAGAATGCCCTGGGCGATACAGTGACACCCAGGATGTCACCAAAGTGGTGCAGGCGAATTTTATCAGACCAGTGCGGTCTCAGGTATGGCCCTTTGGAAAAGGATTCAACATAGAAAAGATGGCACCCTTCTGTAGGCTACATGTGAGGCAGGCTCCACAATGGGGCAAGGGCTGCTGTCCTTCCAGCCCTCGCCTCCGAGCCACAAACTCTGTCTTTTCCTGTATGTCTCTGGCACCTTCAGAGTTGCTGCCCCTCCAATGGAGACCAGGTGAGTGTTTACAAGTGAGTGAGTCTGTGTGAAGACCCTTTAAGAAGCCATCTGGGTTTCCAGCTGCCTTTTGTTTCACCAGGGTGGACAGACTGAGTATTTGCTGATTCTCACTGCCAGATGTTGTGGGAATTCTTCTCCCTGGCACAAGGAGCCAGGGACACCTTCCTCTTCTAGGGGGACACCTACTACCAAGGTGTCTCTCCTGGTATTCAACCACTATCTGCATGTTTTGGGTCAGCCGGTTTCATGTCTCTGCCCCTGCTACCAGTCTCAATGTGACCTCTTCTTTATAGCCTTAGTTGGAGGGGTTGTGTTCAGCTAGTGTTCAGATAATTCTTGAGGTTGATTATCCTATAATTTAGTTGTAATTTTGTTGCGATCCTGGGATGCTGCAGGCAGTGTTTACCTAATCCTCCATCTTGGGGCTCTCTCGTCCTTACTACTACCTTTTGATTCTTCCTTTTTTGTTAGTAGTCTTTGTTTTCATCTTTCTCACCTTATTTTTGCCTAATCAAATATATTTTAGTTTTGTATTTTATTTCTTATATTCAGGAGGCTCTAGGGCAGGGGTGTCCAAACTTTTTTCAACGTTTTTTACCAAGGGCCATGTGCAGTAAAATACACAAACAGCTGGGCCACTCACTCGAGGTGAAGTACGTATTGCCTTACCTGCTTTATTTAAGTAAACTAAATATGTTTTTGGAATTTGCTGCAGGCCAATAAAAAGTTGGCCCGCAGGCCGCAGTTTGGACACCCCTGCTCTAGGGAATATTCCATTTCCTTGCCGTTCCAACATCTAGAGGCCAAGTACATTCTATAGTCTCATGGCCCCTTCCACCATCTTGAAATCCAGAAACGTAGCATCTTCTCTCCTCTCTGACTTCTACTTTCATCCTTATATCTTCTCTCTCTACTTCTGATCCTCATGTCTACCTCTTATGAGAACCTTTGCAATTACATTGGGCCCACCGAAATATTCTAAAATAATTGCCCCATCTCAAGATCCTTATGTTAACCACATTTACAAAGTCTCTTTTTCCATATACAGTAACACATGCACCGTGTTTGTGGATTAGGGTTTGGATGTGATTGGGAGGCCATCATTCAGCCTATCATATGCTTTATACTTCTCACCTCACAAATTTAATAACCTCACATATTACAAGAGTATACTTCCACTTATCCACCCACTCAATTTTTTGTGTAATTGTTGTCATCACCTTTATTTCTATATGTTACAAACATTATTTTATGATGCTGTTATTTTTGCTTTAAATGGACAATATTTTTCAAGTACATTATAAAAACACATATATTTATATTCATGTGTTTAACATTTCTGGTTCTCTTTATTTCTTCATTTAGATCTGAATTTCAATCTGTTATCATTTCCCTTTAAATGAAGGACATCCTTTAGCAAATTCAATTTTTTTCAGCCCTAATTATTTAAAAGCTAAAATATAACTTTCACAGAATAAATTTTTTTTGTATGAAATAGGCTCTAGTTACCCCACAATTACCTTGTTAGCCCCAGATCGAGGGGCCTTAACAGAAAGTTTCTATAAGCGTTTCCATCAGTTTGCAGAATTGTGTTTAAGCACTGCCAACTTTAATTTTTTTTCATGCATTGTCTTTTTGTTACATAAAAAGCAACATATTTGGGAGGAACGGTTTTTGTTTTCTTATTCCAAGACATTATGTTGCAGGTGGTAGAAAATCCATAAGAAAAAGAAAACAGGCAAAGTGAAAAAGATATATGAGGCATGCATGCAGAGCACTCAGCTTGGGCTAATGGCTATCTTCTTTTATCTACTGGTCCAGGTTTTCTGGCTTTGTGTGTGTGTTGCTGGGTTACAAGAATATATTTTGTGTAATCAACATAAAACCAACTGGCTGAACAGGTTGTTCTCTACCAACCTAAAAAAGAGTTCATTTTATTAGCATTGAAATTTCTAGTTAAGAATACTTATTAGGCTTCATACTTACCTTGGCAATTAAAGGTCATTAAAGATTAAGAGATTTAAGACAATTTAACTTTCCTTCATTGCTAAAGCAAACATAAACCTTGCAAGAATAAAGAATGGCTAATGAGCAGGTAAAGCTAGTTATCACTAATTCTGTAATAGTAGGTTATGTAGTGATGAAAAGCAGACGTCAACCTGACATAAATTGGATTATGATGCTTCTAATGGTCGATGTCCCCAGATTTTACAGAGAGAAAACTATGTGCAAAGATACTTTTTCTCATCAAATTTCATCATAATGGTGTGTCATAATCTCTATTTCCCTGGTAGATTATAACCTATCCAATGTAAAATATACTTTGGAAATGCTAATGACATAACAAATTGGCAGATGGTTACTAAGAACAAGGCCAGCTGGTAATATGGGATTGAGTCTTAAAACTGAAAGAAGGAAAGCAGTTTTGAGTCATGGTTCTTAAACAAGACTAGCATATCAAAATTCCTGAAACCATTTTTTAAAAATATTTATATTTTCAGCAAGCTTTTTTTCTTTTCCTATTTCCTACCTCCCACAAAACTAAAATGCCCAGAGAGAGTGGGCATTCAGAAACTTTAGCACACGTCAGAATCACCCGAAGGACTTCCTAGTACACAAATTGCCTGACCCCACCCCAAGAGTTTCTTATTCGACAGGGTTGGGGTATGGCCTGAAAATTCACATGTCTTACAAATCCGCAAGAGATATTGATTCTACTGGTTCAGGGACCACACTTTGAGAATCATTGGCTTAAGGAAATTAGGAATACAAAAGAGTAGTAATTTCATCCAAGTTAAAGAGTTTCAACACATGGCAGAAAAGAGTATACTAATTAACCCGAGATAAGTCCAGTAGAAAAATCTGGTAAAAGAGCGATGTGTCTTCATAAAACAGAAGTGTTTCTGAAAAAAAAAAAAAAAAAAAAACTTAGTAAAAAGTTACTTAATTTCAGCCAGAAGCAAATGAAATCATAAGAGCTAAGATTCAACTGTCTTAAGCAAAATAATTCTGATAGAGAAGACGTCTAGAAATAAAGAGTAATATTCCCTTAAAATACTGCCATTTGCAACAGCATCGATGGATCTTGAGAATATCATGCTAAGCAAAATATGTCAGATGGGAAAAGTCAAGAAACATGATTTCACTCGTATGTGGTATATAAGACTGAAAGCAACAAATGAACAAACAGGACAAACAAACCAACAAAAACTCACAGACACAGACAGCAATATGGTGGTTACCAGAGTGAAATGTGGGTAGAAGGGTAGAAAAGGGTAAAGGGTGTCAAATATATGGCGGTGGAAGGAGACTCAACTTCGGGTGGTGAACACACAATGCAATATACAGATGATGTATTATAGAATTGCATGCTTCAAACCTATATAATTTTATTAACCAATGCCACCCCAATAAATGTAATACAAGTTAAATTTTTAAAAAGAAATGAAAAAAAAAAAAAGAATATTCTCTTGGGCAGAAGTGAAAATTAGCCAACATATCTGGGAATGAACCTGAAAGGGGGCAGTAAAAACATGATCATCTTGCACCTTCATTGCTTTATGGAGCAGTGAAAGTCACCAGAGGGGAGCCATTTGTTTTGGATAACAGGAAGACACCAGGAAAGATAAAACCTCATAGCACCACCCAAAACCAAGTAACTGATTAGGATGTAGTAATTACAAAGCAGGAAAGAAAGAAGGAGAGAGATGGGGGTGGGAGGGTGAGAGAGAGAGAGAAAGGAAGAATCCAATTAAAAAAAAACTGGCAAAAAGCCTGACTAGATTTTTTTCCAAAGAAAATTTTCAACTGGTCAACAGGTGCATGAAAAAGTGCTCAACATAACTATTTATTGGGGAAATCCAAATCAAAAACACAATGAGATATCATGTCATACCTGTAGAAAGGCTATAATCAAAAATGCTAGACAGGATGTGGAAAAAAGGGAACCGCTGTGCACTATTGGTGAGAATGTAAATTGATACAGCCACTATGGAAACCAGTATGGAGGTTCCTTAAAAAATTAAAAATAGAAGTACTATATGACCCAGAAGTTCCAATTCTGGAAATATATCCAAGTGGTGGGTATGTCAAAAGCCTGTGGAAAAACATGTGCCTAAGTGGGTAGTAGTGTCAGCAGTAGCTCCAAAAAGAGGACAGTACAGCTTTGAAATGCACCCAAATGTCTAGAAAGAAAGCATGTGTTCCTTCAGTTCATGGAGATTGATTTTGAGCAAGTCAAAATCTTACATGTGGCTTTTCTCACATGTACCTCTTTCCACATGCATCTGGTGATGGTGATGACTGGAAAAATGGCAGTATGTAAGATTATGTATGAGACATGTAATGATACATTACAGACTGGAATGTGTCATCCCCATAAATAGAGAGTGGTACGTGGAGGCAAAGATGGAAGCCATGTGGTAGCAGTAAACACTGGAAATTGTCGCATTTTGTGCATCCCATCTGTTCAGATAGTAGAGGTAAGAAATCATCTTATTTTAGGCCAGAAAAGCTAAAACAAATGAATGACTACTGGATATTGAGCTAGGAACTAGCCCATTTATCTGCCTTACAGCTGTGGAATGAGTAGGGAATTGATTCAGCCAAGTAGACACAAGGGCACCCACGGCAATTCACTGGCAATCTGTACAAAAATACTCTTCATGGGCAAATTCTCAGGCTCAATAGATTTGTTATTAATTGAGGATGAGTAAAACAAAAACATTCTAAATTATACAGACAGGGGGAAGAGAATCAAAAGAGGAAATGTACATAAAAACTTCAGAAAAATATTTTTTCATTGTCAATTGGATTAGCAAATATATGGCCTCCTTGAAACAGGAACAGAAAGCCGTAAGAAAAGATCAAAGTAATGTGGCATTAGATCAACAGGAGACAAGTGAAATATAGGGTTATAGCATGGTGGAAACACTTTCCTTGACTGAATTGCATTGTTAGTCATTACCTCTTTTCAAGATGTGTGAACTCTATAAGAAATATAAATACATAAAATACTATTTTTGAAATCAGCTCATCCAATAGTTGAGTTAATTTTGGAATTTTTCTCCATCTTTTCTGTGCATCTGTTTTTGTTGATTTTAAGTTGTTTGGGTGACGTATCTATGTTTACAGATTTCTCCTGAATAAAAGACGTTGGGCAGAGAAAACGGAGAGAGAATGAGGTCCTCTCCCAGGTCCTCATGCTGCCAATTTTGTAAAGCAATGTAAAATCACTCTGCATCTCTTAGAGAAATAATAGTGAGCAGGGCTGGGAAAGACTCACCGACCATATGGTCTTCCTTGTAGGCATGCATTTGTTGCTCTACTGTTGTCTGCAGGAGGTATAACTATTAGCTAAATTAATGGACCTTGTTGGTGGATATGGGCCTTCACCCCTACTGATCATATAACTGTTGGGACATTTTTTTGCCTATTTTATTTTACCTTAGAAACTTGAAAGTTTTGTATGTAGGACTTGATAGAGTAAAGGAGGGCAAATACTGACCAGTTTAAGCAGTGGCCATAAGATCTTTGTGCAAAATCTTCTAGGTCCAAACTAATAACTCATGGGTTCATTAAAGTCTGCCCAGAACATATCACAAAGAAACTATAAATGCAATAATGGGAGTAAAAACTTCAATAGAGCAAACAAAGAGTAAAATTGATGCTGCAAAAATCTAGTTGTTCCTAGAGAGCAAAGTCTGTGAGTTCTCCCATAAATAGTAAAACTAACAGAGAGAAAAACACAATGCACCTTAATCATAACAATCTAAGACCGTGTCCAGCTAATACATCAGGTTATTTAGAGAAAATATAATAATCAAAAAAGAAATAGAAGAAAAATTCCTCTGATGAAATTCCTGTAAGTAAATAAATGCAGATTGAAAGAAATCACTGAATTCCACTCAAATTTAATTTTAATTCCACTCAAATTTTTAGAAGACCAAATTCTGAAATATACTGGCAATTTGTTTTATATCTCTAAATAAAGACAATTCTATGTATATTCAAAACAAAAAATACACACACACACACACGAATAAAAGAGTCAAACATCAAGTTTATCCTTTGCCAACAGGTTAATAGAACATCAGCTACAGAATTAAGTGGTAACATTCTGATTAAAAATTGTATGTCCAAACAAACGGGCTTTGTATTGTCTTCAGACATAAAAACATTCTCTATAATACAAAAACTGAGAAAATATACCATATAACCTTCATGAAAAAAGTTATTTCAGTTGACCGAAAAATGAACCAAGCATAAATGCCCTAGAATTAAAACTCATCATTTTGAAATAAACTAGAAATGCTTGTCTGAGTGTTATAAAGACCCTAAAGCATGATGGTGGGAGAACACTATGATTTATTGTAAAAGCAAAAAACAGGTGTTAGGAGAGCTGTCATTGACCCTGAACTCCACCAATTATCTGGATACCTTGTTGGTTCCACCATCAACATATATTTAATATCCAAGCACTTCTTAAACCAGCTATGACCCCATTCAAGAGCCATAAAATTGGTCTCCCTGCTTTCATAATTACCTATTTAAGCCTTTTCTCACAGAGCAGCCAAAGTGATCCTTACAAAGTTAACTCGTTAAATCTCTGTTTTGTTTTAAACCCTCTAATGTTTCTCAACTCACCTCAGTAAAAGCCTCACCTCAGGGCCTTTGTACTTGGTGTTTGTTCTGCCTAGAACTCTGTTGCTCAATGTCTACACTTGACTCTCTCTCTCTCAACTCCTTCAATTCTTTGCTCAAATATCAGTTTTTAAGTAAAATTTCCCCTACAGCTCTATTTTTTAAATGCTACATTTCCCCCCATGAACTCACATGGTTTCCTCCTGGCTTTTTTTTTTTTTCCATCGCACTTGTCCTTCAAAATACACATACTACTTTTTCTTTCTTTCTTCTTCTTTTTGGTCTCTTTCCACTAGAATAAAAACTCTGTTTTGTTCACTGCTGTGTCTCTAGCACCAAGAGGAATGCCAATAATAGATGTTTCATAAACATCTATTAAAAATTAATAGTTTTAAGATAGTCTCCATTCTAATATTCTGTGTGTCTCAATTTTGCTCAATGGTCATGAATTACTTATATAATCCGAAAAAAATGTTAAACTAAGTATAAGGAAAGTCATATATGTACACCTAATTATCTTCTTCAAAGACTTTATGAATAAAATAGAAAAATCTAGAAAAATAATGGCAGGTCCAGAGAATTTAATGTTTCAAAGTTTAGCTCCTCAAACTATTCATTTGTTATCTTGAAATATATGAGTGATTTTTCCCCTCTTGTCTGTGCAAGTGTCCTTTTCAGACACGTTTTGACAAATATAAATTTTAAAAGATATTTATACGATGGTTGAAAAAATATATAAAAATTAAGGTCATTTTAGTTGGAAAAGACTAGTCAAAAGTAAGAATTCTACAATGTTTAAGCCTCCATTTCTTTATTGATTGAAGAAGCTATTAATAACATCTATTTTATAGCTGCAGTAACCTTCTGAATGAAAGGGCTTTGGGATGGAAACAGCACAAAATTAAATTAGTTTCCTTGGTATTTGGTCTAAACTGAGACAACTTTGCTGACAACGGAAGCTTTTTAATTTGTCTTTTAACCTACCCACTTGTCTTTCTTTAGCAAAGATAACCCAGGGGCTGAGGTTGCCCTTAAAAGTTAATTCACTTGGGTTTTCCTGTCCATCAGTCACATGTGCATCTGGGAAAGCAAGCAGAAGAACATTGAGTTTTCATATAAATCAAAACAAGAAAATCGATTTTTTTCCAATGTGGAGCTCACTGAGGAACTGATTGCCTGGTACAGGTTTGGGCAAATGTATTCTTTAACTGATGCTCAGTGTTCTAAAATCCTCCACTGGGAACATCCTGTCTCCTTGGTTCTAGCCTCCAGACCCTGTTTTTCACCACTTACCACTCTCTGGCCAATTTCCCATCTCAGAGAAGCTCCTAGCCATGAAACCATTCTTTTTCCATCTCACCGCAATGCCCTTTCTATCCGCTTAATACATCTGTTCTCCTGACTAACCCTGCAGGTGAATATTTAGTAATGTTGGGGTTTCTTACTGTCTGATAAATATCAACTCTCTGTTCTGTCTGATGTATACAACTAATTGCAAGTTGGACCAAAATAACCCCCCTCCTTTTGAGTGTGAACTGTGGTTAGTGACTCGCTTCCAACAATTACAGTATGGAAAAAGAAGAGTGGAAAGAGTGACTTTATAGTGGCTAAACCTGGAAAACAATACCTTGGCTAGGTGATCATGGTTTATATCATCAGTGATAAGTCATGTTGATAGGACACACCCCTGCAATAATGTGACGAGGGCGGGACTTTACCTCTGTGGTAAACTTACTCATAATCCATGTCTAAGTATGAGGGAAACATCAGACACACTCAAATTGACCATTCTACCAAATACTTCAATATGTCAAAACTGTCAAGGTCATGTAAAACAAGGATTGTCTGAGAAACTGTTCTAGATTACTTGATGATTAATTTGATCCTGGAATGATAAGAGGGCATTAGAGGAAAAATTAGTGAAATCTGAATAAAATTTGGATTGTAGTTACTAATTATATAGTTGTGATAAAATTACCATGGTGACATAAGATGTTAAGAAGAGGGGAAGCTGTGTCAGATGTATACAGGAACTAGGTATATTACCTGTCCAACTATTCTGTAAATATAAAACTATTTTAAAATAAAGTCTATTAAAAATAACAATCAGATGAAAATCAAAATATTCCTTTTGTTACTGATAGAGCCGAGGTAGATGAGATGGCTTAGGTGTGGGGTGATACAGTGTTTTTAACTGCACAACCAGAAATAGGCAGAACTGCCATAGTTAGAGTTGCATGGACTCACTGTAGGCTTTCTCAGGTGGGGTCTAACCTTGCAGGGGGGTGGGGGGAAGAGGTAAATAGAATGGGCACATTCTATAGGTAAGTGGCTTCCAAGAGAAGTTTCTGGTTCCTCTCCCAAACTCATAAAGGGTAAGTCGTTGTTTCTTTCCTGGAGAAGAGTGAAAAGGCAGGGAGAGACCCAGAGTATAAATCTAATGGAGTTGCCTAGAAGAAAATCGGAATGGGGAATAAATGTTCCCTCCTAGCATTTTCCCAGTTTTTGACCTCTTAACCACTTGAGTTTAATGATTAAGATAATGGTCATGCAAGGTACAGTTGTCTCATTTTTTGAGGAGATCAGAAGTTTCTTTGAACAATCCTGCTTTCACCTTCATAAGGCTACCGCCCATGCAAACGTCTTCTCCTTAGGATCAATCTGATAGGCACTGTTGATTTTTGCTCCCAAAATTTACTGAAATACTTCCAAATAGCACCTCAATCAAAATGACTGTGAGGTCACTTATTCCAAGATTGGAAATTCCCTCCCTATTTTATTTCTCATCCCATATTATATCTGTGTTACCCATGAAACCCTATCACAGGAACTTCCAGTTTTAGCTCCAACATGTAAAGATCTTGGAAGTCATCACAACTCTTCTTACAACAAGAAAAAGCTGAAAAAATTTAAAAATCAATGACTTTTCTTGGGCCAGTTAGAAAACTGTGGTCACAGGGAAAATAGCCACCCTAAAGTCTGGAGACACAGGTACTGTTTCCCCAAAAATAAGACCTAGCTGGACAATCAGCTCTAATGCATCTTTTTGAGCAAAAATTAATGTAAGACCTGGTCTTCTTGTACTATAATATAAGACTGGGTCTTTAACATAATATAATATAATATAATATAATATAATATAATATAATATAATATAATGTAATACCAGGTCTTATATTAATTTTTGCTCCAAAAGATGCATTAGAGCTGATTGTCCAGCTAGGTCTTATTTTTGGGGAAACACAGTAGATCCAAGATTCACAGATGAGCTTTGCTTACCTGGAACAGACTCAACCAGAGCTATTAATTAGAAGGAAAACTTAGATGCTAACTCTGACAAATTGCTAGAAACTGAAGAGTATGGATTAGTATGAGAGTGAGAAACTCCAGGGGGCTTTGCCACCAGAAATCCAACCAAGTACTGACCCTGAAGAGTAGAGAAAGATCTCTCCTAGGTCTGGCTGGGAAAGGAAAAATAATCATTGTAAAATATACCCAGCCCATTCTCCATAACAAAAGATAATTCTCCAGGGAGAGAAACTTTCCCACGGTGTTATTTCACCAGGAGGAAGGACATTTCTACCACTCTATCCCCTTTAGCCTTCCTGTCTCACCAAAGGGGAGATGGGGCATAAGGAGAGTTTGGCTATAAACACTTGTGAAAACCCAGAGACACCAAAGGATTATAAAATGCTTCCCCTCTTCCATGTCTTTCCACCACAACTACAGAGCTCCAATATAATAACAACTGAAAGAGCTGCTAGACACAGACTCTTTCTGAGGGGGAGGCTTAGGGAAGCCCAAAGTCAACAGGGAAGACAAATAGAAAGACACTAGAAGAATTTGCAGCCTCTGGCACCTATGGCTATAACAAAAATTAAACATAGCCTAACTCCCAGCCAGATTAACATAAAACTTCAAAGTAATGTCTGGCCTGTTTACCTCCATTTGAATCACCCAACACATCAAGTCTAGCTTCCAACAAAACGTTGCAAGCCATGCTAAAAGAAAAAAATTAGAACAGTCTAAACAGAAAGCAAAACTAGAACTAGACATAGGTATGTACAGATGTTTCAATTATTGAACAGGGAATTTAAAACAACCAGGGTTGTTATGTGAAGGGCTCCAATGGGAAAAAACAGACAGCATGCAAGAACAGGTGGGTAATATAAGTAGAGAGATGGAAACTCTAAGAAAGATTCAAAAACATATACTGGAAATCAAAAACACTAATAAAAATGAAAAATGCCTTTGATGGGTTCATTGGTAGGCAGGACAAGGCTGAAAAAAGAATCAGTAAGCTTGAAGATAGAGTAATAGCAACTTCCTAAACTGAAATGCAGAGAGAAAAAAGAAACTGAACAAAGCAATCAAGAATGGTGACAAAATTTCAGAGGAGTAATATAGGTATGATTGGAATACCAGAAAAAGAGAGAAAGGAGCAGAAGAAATATTTGAAATAATAATGAGAATTTTCCAGAATTCTTGACAGGACAAACCATAGATTCGGAAAATTCAGAGAACACCAAGCAAGATAAATATCAAAAATCTGCTCCTGGACATTTCGTATTAAAACTGCAGCAAACCAAAAGTAAAGAAAAAAATCATGAAAGAAACCAGAAGATAAAAATGATCCATGGGTCATGATCCATAAAAGAAATAATAATTTGAACTTTGTTAAAATTAAAAACTTCTGCTCTGTGAAAGACATTGTCAAGAGAATGAGAAGAGAAGCCACAAA
Source organism: Rhinolophus sinicus (assembly GCF_057876585.1). NCBI lineage: Eukaryota > Metazoa > Chordata > Mammalia > Chiroptera > Rhinolophidae > Rhinolophus > Rhinolophus sinicus. The sequence continues at coordinate 43,874,674 of NC_142501.1, read as the reverse complement.
CGGGGGGAAAATATCTGCAAAAAATGTATATGACAAACACAGGCAATAGTTTAGTGGTTGCCAGAGGGTAAGGGGCGTGGGGGGTGGGGAAAAAAAAAAAGAAAAGAAAAACAGAAAAACAAACAAACAAAAAAAAAGAACTGTTATCCCAGATACACAAAGGAATCTTAAAACTCAACAAGAAAACGTGCAACCCAACTTAAAAAAGGGGCAAAAGATCTGAAGAGACACCTCACCCAAGAAGACACACAGATGGCAATAAGCATATGTAAAGATGGTCCACATCCTATGTAATCAGGGAAATGCAAATTGGAGCAACAATGAGATACCACTACACACCTATTAGAATGATAAAAATACAAAACACTAACAACACCCAATGCTTGTGAGGATGTGGGGCAACAGGAACTCTGATTCACTGCTGGTGGGAATGCAAAACAGTCCAGCCGCTTTGGAAGACAGTTGGGTGGTGTCTTACAAAGCTAAACATTCTCTTAACATATGATTCTGTAATCACACTTCAACCCAATGAGTTGAAAACTTAGGTTCACACAGAAACCTGCACACAGATGTCTATAGCAGCTTCATTCATAATTGCTAAAACTTGGTAGCAACCAAGATGTCCTTCGGTAGGTGAAAGGATGAACTATTTACATCTAGACAATGAAATATTATTCAGCGCTAAAAGGAAATAAGCTACCAAGCCAGAAAAGACACAGAGCAAACTTAAGTGCATATTACTAAGTGATAGAAGCCGATATGAAAAGGCTTCACTTTGCTGTATGATTCCAACTATATGATCCTGGAAAAGGCAGAACTATAGAGACAATAAAAAGATCAGTTTTTAACAGAAGGTGGGGAAGGGACAGTTGACGAGGTAGAGCACAGAGGATTTTAGGGCAGTGAAACTATTCTGTGTGATACTATAATAATAGATACATATCATTAAATATTTGTCCAAGCCCATAAACTGTACAATGCCCAGAGGGAACCCTAATGTCAACTACGGACTTTGGGTGATAAGGATGTGTCAATGTAGGTTCATCAGTTGTAACAAATATACCACTCTGGTCCAGGAATGTTGATAATAAGAGAGGCTGTGTGTGCATTGGGACAGGGGGGTATATGGGAAATCCGTGTACCTTTCACTTAATTTTGCTCCAAACTTAAAACGACTCTAAAAAGTAAAGTCTGTTGTAAAAATGAAAAAAAATGAAGTTTATATATTATACAAATAAAATATGTTGTCTTTGTTAGAAAAACTTACTTGTTTGATCCTGTCAGGGCTCCAGTCAGTCTGCCAGATACCTGGAGTTTTTGAACTACAAACTTAAACTTAATTAAACATTTTCTATCAAAATAAGTACAGTAGTCCTCCCTTATCCACAGTTTTGTTTTCTGTGGTTTCAGTTACTGGCAGTCAACCCAGAAATATTAAATGAAAAATTGCAAAAATAAAAAATTCATAAGTTTTCAGAGTAAATTGCATGCCATTCTGAGAAACGTGATGAAATCTCACAAGTACTGTTCCATGCAGCCCAGTCATGACTCATCCATTTGTCCAGCTTCCCCATGCTATGGACACTTTCCACCCATTAGTTAGTAGCCATCTTGGTTATCAGATGAACTGTTGGGGTATCACAGTGCTGGTGTTCAAGTAACCCTATTTTACTTAATGGCCCCAAAGTGCAAGAGTAGTGATGCTGGTAATTTGGCTATGCTAAGGAGAAGCCGAAATGTCCGTCCTTTATGTCAAAAAGTGAGTCAAGTACAATAAGATACTTTATGAGAGAGAGAGAGAGACAGACAGAAAAGTTATTCACATAACTTTTCTTACAGTATAATGTTATACTTGCTCTATTTTATTATTAGTTACTGTTGTTCATCTCTTACTGTGCCTAATTTATAAGTTAAACTTTATCATAGGTAGGCATGTGTAGAAAAATACATAGTATACAAAGGGTTCCATACTATCTGAGGTTTCAGGCATCCACGGGGTGGGGGGGAGGGTTGGGTCTTGGAATAATTCCCCCCCCACCCCAGCTAAGGAGAGACTACTGGAATGTGTACTTATCATGTCTGAAGAAGGATCAACCTGTGTATATTTTCTGACAGCATTTGTGACTTTCTCACCTTCTGAAAAAGTTTAGAACTTTACAATTGTGCCAGTCCCACTTACCTCATCTTATTTTAGGTGCCTGCTTTAATACCCAACATTCTCAAAGCCATAATATCTGGGGAGTAAACATTTTCCACCCTATGCCACAGTGGCTGCCGCCATTGCTGCTTGCTTTGGAATTGATTAAGCCTTTTGGGAAAGGTTTGTCCCCCATCCCCACAATTCTTTCAGCTGGAGAATCACCCCCAGCAGACTGTCAAACTGAAGCTGCCCTTGACACTTCTGAAGCCTGCTGAGAGCTAATACTTCCCCCATGTGCTTTTCAAGACACGTCTTTCTACATTTTGCAACATTTCCAACTTTGAGAACTTTTTCATTCCATCTTCTGTAGACATGAAATACCTCTAGTCTCTCATCCCCTATGCTTTTCTCTTGTAGCGAATGAGGCTCAAATGAGTTTCTAATAATTTCACCACCTCTGAAATTGATCCCTTTCCTTCTCTACAACATGAAGTCAGCACTACTTCCTACAATTAAATGCCTACCTTCCTTTTATTTTCTCTTTAAATTCTAACTGACATTTGTTTTCCTATGGTATTCATCTAAACTTTGTCTTTAAGATGCTGCATAATGACAAAAATGAAATCAGTAATTTCTGGTACTGTGAAAAGGACCCATTGCTCACAAAATGTTGTCTGCTTTCATTCTCCTGAGATAGATAATCCCTCCCACGAGGTAATATGTTCCCTATAATCTACTCCATCCTTTGTTGCACCTACTTATTAAGGCTGCAGCACCAAATCTGGATCTACCAACAGATTCTAGACAGTTCAAGGTCCTAATACAACAACCTGCATGCTAAGACCTACTCATTCAACACCTCCTGAGACTTTCACTTTTTCTTCACATATTTAATATTGAGGATTCTGTACTCAACCCCCATTCTATATGTCTTCTATTTGGAGAAGTTAGAAAGTTACAATCTACACTCAACCAAACTCACTTCACCTAGGATTTTTTATGCAAATTAGCTTCTATTAATTAGATTAACTCTTGTGAGACTGGGAAAATAATGTCAGAGGTCATCTTAATATGGCTGTTAACTGGTGTTGCTTGCAAAATAATAATAATAATAATTGAAAATGTGAGCCTCCCTTGGACAGAATTTTAGTGTCCATATTCCAGTTTCCTGAGTATGAAAAACGATTGTGGTGGTAGCTTCCTGTTTTAACATAACTCCAAGGGTAATATCAGAGGTAGTAGCTTTCTCAGTGGATCAGCCCTATATTGTTCTACAAATCTTTTCAGAAGGCTCCACTGAGTACCTAAATCTTTTGGTACTTCCAATAATTTTCAGAACACCTATATATTTCATCAATTCTAAGATTTCGGGTTTTGTTTTGTTTGTTGTTTTTTTCATAATTATACCTTTCTGGATTTAGGGTACCTTATATAATCAATGACTTTTTTACAATTGCTGTTAACTATATAACATTCATGACACAAGATTTTGGAAATCTTTCCATTGACAACTTTTCTTAAGATCAAGACAGCATCGACACCAACACACCTAGGATAATTTTAAATATAAATCCCATCACAGGTTATTAGAGTATTTTGTGTTTCCTGCACTTCACCATCATTGAAAACCTGGGTGAAACTCATGCACTATTTGTTCAAGGTCTCATAAACACGGCCCTACTTCTGTAACAGCATCTTCCCAGCTGAAAAAGAGCTCCTTTCTTGGGAAAAAAACATCTTTAGTTGTAGTGACTTAAAGTGAAGATCCAGTATGACTATTGCATAATTCTAAAGCTGCCTGCCTAGGTTATAACAGTTAAGAGTGGACGCTTGGCTGCAAATCCAGCTACAGGGAATAACATGAATCATGACAAAGTTCGAACACCCAATTTGAAAAAGCAGCGTCAAACTGAAAATGATCTAGTCAAAGTTATTTTGCTCACCAAAAGCTAGGTTTTACCTATCTCTCAAAATTCATGACATATTCATGAGAAGTTGGTGTTTCGAGAGAGACTATAAATAGTATCCATTTTCCCTGCCCAAGTTCTAACTCACTTAAGAAATAAGACCAAAAATTTTTTTTTTAAGAGAAAGACCAAGATATCAGCATCATTGGTAAAGTCTTGATCACAACATGACTTAAACATGTAGCAGAAATGGGCTTTCAAATACTGAAACTCAAAATTAGACAGATTTACCATTTATTGCAAGCAATATTAACTTAATTCCTTCACACATGCAATTCCTTAAATGTGCAACATGGAATGTGTTTTCTGCAGTCGGCTGCCTCCCAATGGAAGGGAAGAATGCTAGGGTGAGATTTGCATGTGTATTTCCTCCCCAAAATCTCAACATTCACAAAATGAGAGAGAGAGAGAGAGAGAGAGAGAGAGAGAGAGAGAGAGAGAGAAGAAAGAAGTGAATAAATACGAAACAGCCTATAATCTCAAAGAGGATTTGTTGGAGAAACTAATCTTCATAAGCTCAGAAACTTTGTCTTATGTAACATTATGTTCTTGGCACCTAAACCATTCCTGACACTTTCTGAAGCTCGATAATATTAGTTGAGTACTTATAACAGGAAATCAAAAAAAGATAGATTCGTGTCATCTTCTTACTTTTTTTTTCTAAAAGTAGCTACAACTCAGAATAATTAAGCAAATTGTTTACTTACATCATTTTTCCCAAGAAAAATATCACCAGTAAATAGCTTTATGTACTCAAAGAAGGTGGTACTTAGCTTAGCTTCTCTTTTATCCCCTCCCTCTGCCCACTGCCAGTAAGTGTCAAACCAAAGAGTATCCAAAGGATTTCAGAAAATGTTCTTCTGGCCCAAAAGACACTGAAATACTTCTGCCCAGCAAGTAGACCCAAGCTTGCCATAGATTTATCTACTTTACAAAGTAGAATTCAACAATTTTTTTTTTGGTCTTTTACCTATTTATCAGAAACAAGAATGAAAAGCATATGCAACTGTACAGAATTAGAAGTTAAGTCTTGTCTTAAACAGCCTCTAAAAGAACTACAGAAATTATAATGATAAGCCTTTATTTGTATAAACTACACTACAAATCTTCCATTATTAGGCCTATCCTAAGAAGGAGATGATAATCTTGACATTGCCAGCAAAGCTGCCAAAATATAATTAAATATTACGGGTCCCTACATACAAGTCCTGGGTGGGGAGGGGTATCTTCTATTGGGAACTCTCAAGTAGTAGGGACTCTTCTCTCTTTTTACAAGTGTTTTCCAAGTTGTCAGCTACAATTTAGTTAAAGTTCAAGATAACCTTAAAGGATGTAATATCATTTGCCCACAGGGATGTGAGAATAAGGTGAAGACAAAATGAAAGTGGAAAAACACAATGAGCTTTTGCTTTGTTTTAGCTTTCTTTGTTTTCGTTGTTGTAACAATTTGCAATAGATCTGCTTAAATTTTGAAGTCTTAATGAGTAAAAGAGTAATAATATATATGCTATTAATTTTAATTAAGACTGAGATTCTACACATAAACTACCTGATTACGTTAATATTTGGTATCAAATGGCCAACATATAAGAATTTGGTTAACTATGCGGGTGCATCTAACATCTCCTTCCATATTCTTTCATTTGGAATGCACATCTCTATATTTTTGTCTTATTTTTTTTATTTCATATTAGACTGTAAAAATCTAGATGGGCTAGATTATTTTTTGCTTAATTATATATAGCACAAAATATAGTATATGCATATGTAAGAATTCAATAAGTAGTATTTAAACTCAACAAACATTTCAAGATAATTAAGAGTTTGAAAAGGTTTAATTTGCTGCATAATTTTCTCAACTTGCAATATACTTCAGTCTTCAAGCATTACTTTGCATACAATTTGCTACATATTATGTTTCTGCTGCATCACATCTGATCTGACTAATCTTAATACGTCTGTGGCTTTGGTGAGTGTGAGTTGATGTTGTTACTTTTGCCTTTAACAACACAATAGGTGGAAAATTCAACTTATAAAATCTGGTAGTTTAGGGTAAGCCTTTGGAAAAAAGGTCTGTCAAAGAGCAGCAGATCAGAACACCCTTCCCAAAAAGTTCTCCTTAAATTGGTAAAAGACACCATCATTTAAGCTGCGAGACATCCTAAATTACTACTTACACATGCATACAATTAAGGATGAAAGTCCAATCAAGATAGCTTCTTAAATTACTCCAAAATTCATTTCTTTATTACCATCATCAGCATCCCTCCTTCTCTGATCTGAGTTACTTCAGCAGCCTAATAGGTCCCTCCTCAAGGTGATGTAAGATGCAAATCTGATCATGTCACTCCCACTCAATCACTCTCCATTGCCTTCAGAATAAAATCCACAAGCTTTAATAACCTAGCTTTTGCCTAGTTCTCTAGCCTCAATTGTTATCTTGTTCTCTCGTATTCTTTCTTCAGTCATTCTAAGCTACTTCCATTTCCTCAAACATACCACACCAGTTTCTGTATAAACTGAACTACCCCATAGTCTCTCTCACTTAGCTTAAAATTCCTTTAAAACTTAAACTAAGATTAAACCTTCCAGCAAGACCCACTAAAAATTCTAACACCCTCCCAACCTTGTCCACCCCTAACACCAAATATATGTTCTGTCTGACTTCCTCTTCATACTTTCCACTCTGTGCTGCCATCTCTTCTAACACTTTATCACTCTGTGTAATAATTGTTTGTCTTTCCCACAAAACTGTTAGTTGCTTAAAGACACATTTTTATGTTTTCTACTTCTATGCCCAAGAATAATCTCTGGCTTGTTGAGTGAAAAAATGAGAATAAAGCTTAAATTCTAATTCAGATGCAAAGTCCATGCTCTTTCTACTTCATCATAATCATTCAGCTAAATGAGTGGATGACCGAAATAGGCATTCAGAGGAGAGTTATCACAGTGTATATAAGCCTGTTCTGCTGGATTTTTCATATTTGTCAGAGGAAGGAAAAGAATTGTCTATTGAAAGTGCAGGTGGTACCTAGTGTTTCTCCACTGCTGCAGATAGATGGTCAGAACACCATAATAGACATGAACAAAATGTGCCCAAAATAAGAATGGAATGTTCAACCTTCAAAATCTAGAGTCCTTTGCCTATTGATGGAGGGATTATAATCACATCAGAAGCATTTTACATGAGGCAGAATCATCAAGGTGAAGCAGAGAACCAACCTTGCTGCTTTGAGGTTTATAGACTTATAAACTGACAAATGAATGTGGTTGATTTCTCAAGTACATAAGAAAAATAAAACTGCAATGTGGAAATTTTAGTTCTAAGGCAACTGGTTTAAAAACTTTTTTGAAAGCTTCACTGGGCCATTAAAGAAACATATAATCCAATTTAAAAGAAAATTTCTAGGCATCTGAAATGTTCTTCCATAATACTTCTCAGAAAAACATGATGTGCATTAAAATCACCTGAGAAGTTTTTGTGTTTTTTTTTCAAAATAAGAAATACGAAGATTCCTGGGTCTATTCCAAAATCTATTAAATCAGAATCTCTTCAGGGTCAAGTCTGGAACAATAATTCTAAAGCTTCCTCAGACAATTCTGATGGACCAGCCTGGCTTCTGTGAGCTGGCATCTTTTTTTAAAAAAAATCCTAATAGAGGTGCTTACATAACTGGGCAGTTCTAGATGTGATATGGTAGTTATACAATACTCTTATTTCTCAGACTATCATGGTCAAGCTGTTGATTAGTTTCGAGTATTACTAATTTTTATTTTAAGTTATAAAAATAATGAACTGCACGTTTAAAGAAGAATATGAGATGCAATATATCACTGCATCACTGCATAACAGAGTGTATGTCTCTTGAAAGCTCACCAAACCCACAAATCAATATGTAAAATATATATAAAGGTAACCACAAAATAAATATAACCACAAAGCTATACTTTAGGAGTTGCTCATTTACTATCAAATCCTTTTTTTTAAATAAATTTTATTGGGGAATACTGGGGGACAGTGTGTTTCTCCAGGGCCCATCAGCTCCAAGTCACTGTCCTTCAATCTAGTTGTGGCGGGCCCAGCTCACTGGCCCATGTGAGAATCGAACCTGCTCTCTGGCCCATGTGGGAATTGAACCAGCAACCCTGTTGCTAAGAGCTCGCACTCTAACCAACTGAGCCATTTGGCCGCCCTATCAAATTTTAATTATATGATTTTCCCATAGGACTAGACAAGACATCACCAAAGTTGATGACAGAGAATTATGCCTTCTTCCTCATCAGTATACCAGGCTCAGCATAGAAATGAGCACTCTTTCAGGATTATCCCACAGCCTCGGTGACAAAGACATGGTTTCAAAACACCAGAGAGCTCTTCTTACCCACAGGTCCGTGCTTGGCCAGAGATATACTAGAAACTGATCAGAATATCTTCCCTTCTGTGAAAGTATCACTGCCACCCTTTCTCTGTCTCTAAAACTTCTTCATGGTTTCTAGACTAATTACAACTAGACTGACTACCCTGACGCTGTAGTTTATTTAACCTTCCAACTTCCCCAACACGTCTGCATGTAGCTTCTATGACTGTTCAACAAATATTATATGCCCCATGTATTTACTCATATCCACAGTTGAACTATGAGTAAGGAGAAGTTTGATTTGTGGCCTCCTTAGACTTAGACACCCTTCATGTGTCCTTTTCATCCTCAGTTACAACTCCCAGGAACTTTTGTGTTTTAAATAGTATCCAGTGCATACTAGGCAATCATAAACAAATGCCATATGCATATGATCTCATTTATACGTGGAATCTGAAAAAAAGAAAAAAAATATCTCTTATATACAGAAAACAGGTTGGTGGTTGCCAGAAGTGGGCGTTTGGGGGGTGAGTGGGGGGAGGGGGCGATATGGAACAAGGAAGTCAAAATGTGCGAACTTCTAGTTATATAATAAATAAGTCATGGGAATATAATGTACAGCATGGTGACTATAATTAATAATACCATATTGCATATTTGAAAGTTGCTAAGAGAGTAGATCATAAAAGACCTCATCAAACACATAAACAAATTATAACTGTATGGTGATGGATGTTAACTAGACCTATTGTGGAGATCATTTTGCAGTATATACAAATATCGAATCATTATGTTGTACACCTAAAACTAATATAGTAGTATATGTCAATTATACCTCAATACAAAAAGAAATATAAATTTGAGCGAGAAAAATTTTTTAAAGAATAGGTATTTTCACGTAGTTTAATTTTCACAACTATCTGTGAGGCGTTCATAATTATTTTTCAAATACAGACAAGAAACTTGAGAGACAGAAAATTTGAAAATGTCTCAAAAGTACTAAGTGACAAGAACCTGAACTCAATTTTCTATGTTATAAATGAGTCCAGTGTTCTTTGTAAAACTTCGCTGCTTCCATCAGTAAATTCCATACACACAAACCCCAATTATAAGGCTATCTGATAGGTGAACTCAGAAAACCAGATAGTCCCGTGTAACAACCTCATTTTCAAAGAAATCACTTGTGGGAGACTAACTTTACATACAAAATCCGACTTTAGTTTTCTGGTGCTTGATTATTTCTATACAATCTGGAGAGAGATCAAGGGTGCTGGTAAATTTTCAGCTACACATATACAAGATTTCCACTCATACATACATACACACAAAGAAATATCCAGATAAAAATAATCAATAATGTCAAAGTTGAGAAACTGCCTACACCAAAGCTTCACCCAGGAAGTATCAGAAGCACTTTGGAGTCCACTTAGTTATTCCACTTATTTATTCTCAACAAATATACTTAACATTTGTTGAGAGTCTATCTATCAGGCAGTCTGCCAGTTGATGTTAATACAATGATTAAAAGAGGCACATGAATCCTGATCTTTTAAAACCTGGATAAGATTCTGTTCCGCAACATACAGGTGAAAGAACGATTACTCTGTTTTCTAAATTGAACTAAATATACCTCTGAGCCCATTTAACAGAGTATGAAAAAAATCTAATCCCAGTCATGCTTGGAGAATCCAAGAATTTGGGGAAATTTTACGATACCTAGAAAATGGAAGACAAGGCCTTTCCCTTCATCTCTGATGTCAATATGATGTCCTTTCTGCTACCAATGCTGCTTCTGTGTCCCTCCCTCTACCCATGGCTGCATTCGGTATTCCTGCACCTGCCAGTGGTCTTCTCCACTGACCCAGCCTCAGGCAGTAAAGCTACCCTGTGTTTCTCCCATCCTGAACACTACACTAGATTTCAGATGAAAACTCTCAAATTTCTGGTCCCTTCCCAGTCTTGCAGATGCTTACACTTTTTCCCTATATCAAGTCACCTTTGCTTTTGCTTTTCTTTCTCTAGTCTCTCTCTTTTTTCTCTAGTGGTTCTTCTCTCCAACCAAAATCTAAGTATCTACATAGCGGTCATCTTCTGAGGGCTTAGTAAATGCCAGGCAAGAAAAATAAAAATGTCCTGTGTGTGTTTTTCTGTTTTTTCTTTCCTTTTTTTTTTTTTATTCTTCTACAGGAGCTAAAACAAAACAAGAGCAAATTTCCATAAGGCCCCTCCATATCGACTGGCAAGCTAAAGCCATTTGTTGAATGCACACTATGCTCGAGCAATGCACTACATACTTGTCTAATGAAAAATCTGGAGCTGAGCTCGTGAGCCAGGGCACATAAAAGAGATACTGGAAATTTTTTCTCTTTTCCAGGCAATTTTTAGAGTTGAAAGGAACAGTGTTTTAATCAAATACATTCACAGTACAACAGGCATAATTGTCACTCTCATTTTACTAAAGATTTGTTTTTTGAATTGTTTTTCTCCAATGACATTTTATCAGAAATGAATTAAGCACATTTCAGGCTCTGTTTTATTTAGCATTAATAACTTCCTTCATTGGCATGACACTTATATTTCGTCCGAGTTGTGTGAGATACAAAAGAAATCATCCTCCCTATGGTGAGGGAGCTAAAACATCCTCAGAGGAGCTGCCAGTGCAATTAGGGTTTCTATCTATCAGGAAGGAGGTAACATTTAGGATCCATCAACTATAGGCAAACATCCTAAGTAGGTGGCATGTGCCATCTAGGATTTCACCTTCCCTGACTTAGGTCTTTCTCCCTTTTTTAGTGCCCTTGGCTCCCTCTTCAGACACTCAAGAAGCTTTGCTTTATCCAATCCCCCTATATCTCATGTCAAAACTCTCAGGTAATATCCTAATAAATTCATTCATACCCTAGTATAAATGATTGATGTTTAAACTGGAACTACTTCAAGAGTACCTGCAGTTATTGACTTTCAGGACTGACAGATAGTGGGGAAGAATTCTGTTTTGGCAGGAGGGTTGTTTAACCCCTTAAAAAATCACACTGACATATCCATGCCAAAACAAGGTCAAGTAATATATTTTTTGTTTTTTAAAAGGTCTAAGATGTCTTAATATGTACTAAAAAGTCTCACCTAGAAATACCATTGTCACAGTCAAATGAGATTGTATATGTAAAAACACTTTTTAAAGTTAATATTAATAGTGTGCTTATTGATAACCAAATTCTGTTCTATTAGCTTTACCTGAAGATCTTTATTCTTTACAATAGCCTTAGGAGATAAGTGCTATCATTCCTATTTCACAAATGAGAAAATAGAAACAATGAGAAGTTAAGTAGAGTTGGCCCTTGAACAACATGGGGGTCAGGGGCACCAAACCCCTCCACTTCATAGTCAGAAACCTGCATGTAACTTTTGACTCCTCCAGAACTTAACTACTGACAGCCTACTGTTGACCAAGAGCCTAACAGATAACATGAATGGTTGATTAACACATATTTTAGTGTTGTATGTATTATATACTGTCAATATAATAAGCTAGAGAAAAGAAGATGTTATGAAGGAAATCATAATTAAGAGAAAATGCTTTTACAGTATGTATGTATTTAGTGAAAAATATCAGCATATAAATGAACCTGCGCAGTTCAAACCCATGTTGTTTAAGGGTCAACTGTGTTTTGTTTTTCCCAAGGTCAAAAAGCCAGAAAGAGGTCTTCTACACCCTATCACTATAATAATGATGAATGGTATTCTCACACCTTGTGGGGTGTGAGATGGGGAATGAGCGGGAACGATGAATAGCCTATTTTGTATGTATTTAGAAAAAATAAAGGCATCATAGTCATTGTAGCTAATACTTGATAAGCCTTTTCCATGGATCAAGTAGCCTGGTGAGAGCTGACCATGCATCATCTCATTTACTGTTCCCAGCATTCCTGGAAGTAGGTCCTATTAGCTCTCTTCACTTAACAGATAAGAAAAACCAAATCTTAGGAAAGTCTTAGCGTTTTACCCAAGATCATACACATAGCAAGTGTGTACCCAAGATTTCCTCCCAGGTGGCCAGCCATTTAGTGCATACTCATTAAATGCCAGCACCGCACAAATGGCTTTACATGCTTGACCCCATTTAATCCTCAAAGCAGAGTTATGAGGACGATTGTACAGATAGGGAGACTGAGGCTCTGAGGAATCAAATAATTTGCTAAAGTTTACACAGCAAGTATGTATTAGAGCTGAGATTTGAGTCCAGACATCTGCGATCCTCAACCCAAGCTCTTACCAGTTCTCCTCTCTTCTAAGAATAGACAAGAAATCTTTTGAGGTTCAGTTCCTTACATCTTCCCCTTTGTGCAGAAGTTACAGTATGTGAGAAAATTACACACTACTTCAAGAGTGAGGATGAAAGGTTGGGCAAGGGGGGAGAGGGACTACACTCAAGAGCAGTCAACGACAGCTTACACATCTCAATTCATTTTGTTTGACTCATGAACATTTTAAAAACGAATACTCATAAGAATAAGGTATTACCAATGTGTTCCTAAAACACAGAGTAAAAGTGAAAACATGAGTAGCAGATAACTGTGAGGGTCACCTTTTTTTTTTCCACAAAGAAGAAGCCCCTGATTTTGCTGAGGGATATTGTGGCCCGGAGAAGATAGTAGAAGGTAGAAGTCTTGAAATTTACTGTCCAAAATGCTGAACTTACACATTCAGCTGTTACTTTGTAAGTGGAGATAGGATGTACATTCTTTTGCAGATGAAACTCAGGCCAGCTAGAGTAAATACATTTGTTTACTGTTTTTCTGGATATATTTGACTAAGATTATCATCTTAAATTTGTAGCCACGACCCACTACCAAGACTAAGATGCTTCAAAAATCTGTCCAAGCAAGAAGATTGCATATTGATATATTGGATAAGCCACTATGACAGTCAATGTCATAAGGAAATTCACAGTATTTGGTCATGCATTCTAATGAAGGGAAAGATTCTTTATACCCAGAGAGTCCACCAACCTAATGCTTATCCACTTGGAATGAAAACTTTTTTGCTACTCATTGTAGGAAAGAGACATGTGTTGTCTCATTATATGTCAATGACATTCTAAAGAAACAATGTTTTCTGCACTTTCAAATAAAATCCTTACTGGTTTATCCTTTTTGAAACAATCAATTAAATTAGCCTTATGATAGATTTTAGAAATTTCCTAGCCTAGCAAGTTCACTAACCATGATGTTATAGCAGTTTATCCTTAGAATGTAAAATTTCCTAGATAACTTTTCTCCCACACACCCAATGTTCTTGTTCCAAAAAGCCAATGTTTCAAATGCAGGTTTGTGTCATCTCACTCACACTGATTATCACCTTGCTTCTTCACACATATCATAATCCAATTCAGTCACACCCATTTATCTAAACCAATCCTTACCCAGAGACTAGACCATCAGAGAAGATGAGATTGGTGGTCATCTTGACAGCAGCATTTGCCAAGATTTGCAATAGCTGTAGGCTTATTCAGCTGACAGGCAAGAATTTCACACATCACCGGCTAGATCGAAGAGTATACAAATTGTTGTCTTATTTTACTATCCTGAAGACTCTAATAATTCTAACACATTTCTGAATATTTTAACACCCCAAAATGACTATCGCACCTAGAAAAATGACAGGGACAATACAGATAGATGCTCAGTATATATTTGAAACCTTGAATTATATCAATAACATTCATTTGTACAGAAATTTCAAAAGCTTGTTTGGTCCTTTAGAAACATTCATTTTGAGAGCCAACCATTGGCATCCCCTAGAGCTCACACCTAGTTTTTGATACCAGTAAAGTATGTTTTGTTGGTAGGAACTCTGTGTGTGTGTGTGACAGCATCAGCACTGTAGATTTTTAAATCTTTTCATTGAAGGGTAATATAAAATATAGTTCATAAATTTTAAGTGTATAATTTCATAAACATTTGAAATGTAAATACACAATGTAGTCCCCGTCTACATGAAGCTATGACAGAACATTATTAGCATCCTTAAAAACATTCCTCCCACCCACTCCTAAACATTGGGCACCTCCACAAAGGAAACCCCTCTCTTAACTTCTATCACCATACATTAGTTTTGCCTTTAAAACTTCATGTGAATAGAAGTACCGAGTATGTATTGTTCTGCGACTGGCTTCTTTTATGGAATGTTATGTTTATGAGATTCATCCATGTTGATGCATGTAGCAATAATTTTTCATTGCTAGATAGTATTTAATTCAGATATTTATATATATATATATATATATATATATATATATATATATATATATATATATATATATATATAGTGTGTGTGTGTATTATATACATACAAATACTTTCTAATACATTTACTACAATGGCAATAGCATCATTACTGGTAATAACTTCAATTTATACACCATCATTTTGTGCAGCAACTTACATATAGTGTGTGTGGGCAGCAACACTGTATGTATGTTGCTGTACAAAATGATGGTGTACAAATTGAGGTTGTTACCAGTAATGATGCTATTGCCATTGTAGTAAATGTATTGTTAGAAAATACTTGTATGTATTTCTTCAAGGAGGAATGAAATGTCTTTTTTCGAGGTTGAATTGCTAGTCATAGAGCTTGTGAATGTTCAACTTTAGTAAATAGGCCAAATAATTTTCCAAGGTGGTTGGACCAATTCATACTCCTTCCAGGTGTGAATGAGAATTCTAGTTGCCACATATCCTGGCCCATACTTGATAATAATCATTTTTGTTCATTTGTTTTGCTTTGCCATTTTAGCAGGTGCGTTACGCCTTCAACCTGCACTTCCATGATATTTCATGGTGTTTGACACATTTTCGTATGTTTAAAAATCAACTGGATATCCTCTTGAGGGAAGTGCTTATTCAAGCGTTTTGCCTTTTATTTGTGTTGTCTATCATTTTCAAATTAATTAAAAGGAAATCTTTATATGTTCTGTACATGAATTATTTCAGAGATATAGTATTGTAAGTATCTTCTTTCACTCTATTGCTTACCTTTGCACTCCCTTAATGGTGTCTTTGGTAAACAGAAGTTTTTAATTTTAGTAAAATCCAATTTATAAACCACTTTCTTTATGGTTAGTACTTTTTGCTTTCTGTTTAAGTGCTATTTCCTTACCCTGTGGTCCTAAAGATATTCTCCTACATTATCCTCTAAAAATTTTATTTTAATGTTTTATATGGGACATCTATAATCTATAACTCATCTGTAACTGATCACGTATTTAATGTGAAATGGGGTTAATTTAATTTTTATGTGAATATCAAACTGATCCATTACCATTTGTTTAAAAAGTGTGTTCTTTCCCCACTGGCCATGTCCTGTTATTTTTCTAAAAATAAAAAGTAAAAATCAATTTGAATAGTAAGTGGTAAGAATTCATTCTAAATATCAAATAAACAGTATAGAATATTAGCTGCTTTAAATTTCAGGTCTGCTATAATACTCTGTCTGAAAACATTTGTAATTTACTGAAAAAATGTTAAACACTTAGATTAATGAATAATAATGATTCTGGATAAAAAGAAAAGGGGAATTTGAAGAGGGCAGGTTGTAAGTCAACTCTATGTCTAATTTAAACATCTCCTCATCTTAAATAACAAAATCTTGATTATTTGTATCTCCCCAAAAGAGAGTGAAGACATTATTGTTCACACACACACACACACACACACACACACACACACACACACGTATATACCTATATATGGTGCCAAAAATATATATACACATTTTAAGAAAGGAAAAAACTATTAAAATTGTAATACTCAGCATATACCGATATCAAAAGATGAATACAAGTCAAGTTTAACTTCTGCAATTACAAGAGGTGCTCAAAGTGGTTACCATCAGCATCCAGACACTTCTGATTACAGCAAATACTGCTTGAGCAACCTTGACCAAAGTGTCCACTTGTATACATTTTTTGACACCCCCAGTGTATAGCCACTAATCAAATGGCAAACCACAAAATAAACCATTTTATGAATACCATTTATGAAACAAGATTTTTTTTTAAAGGCAAAGTTTTACTGCCAATACATAGTGTTTTCTCTCCTTTAATACCTTAGTATTTTGGTCTTTTTCAGCATTTGGAATGGGGTGGGGGGTGATGCTAACCCTCTATTATCCCAAACAAGGAATTATTAAAATAAAAACATGTTTTTTTGTAAATGAAGATGATTGTAGAAACAGTAGTATGGTGAGTGTTTAATTTATGCGGAATATAAATTAATTATTAAGCATCATAGCAAACACTTTCATAGCATTTACCATACACCAACCATTATATTAGACTTTTTGCATATGTATACATTTAATTCTCACAACAATCCTATGAAGAAATAATAATAGTAGCCTCACTTTACAGATAAGGTAACTGAGGCACAGAAAGGTTAACTGTCTTGCCAAGGCCATACAGCTAATAGGTTGATGTATCCAAAATTTAAACCTACATATAACGGCTGTTCAGTTAACTAATATGCTATGCAACCACTTTGTGACATCTTGCAAGCATTTTGACAAAATGAGAAACAAGGCTGCTAAAAGATGTGTATTGTATTTCAAATGCATTTATTCTAATTTATTCTAACTCCCTGTTTTTCTTGACTGTCAATTATCTGAAAGCACAGAACTTAACTGCTCAAAAACAATGCTCAGTTTCTTCTGCACTGTGCCTGTTTGCGTGTGCTCATGACAATCATCACTCTGAGAAAACATTGCTTTTCCCAACCAGCAAGTCATCTCGTGCCTGGCTGGGCTTATTTGTGTGATGCTGGATGCCCCTTCTATCCAGGTGCATGACATTAGCTTTGGTTGGGAATTACCCTGGGATAGCTACTCCAAATCAAGCCAACTCTTGAACACAGAAAAGAACTCAATCTGCAGCTGGTTTCAGTGAGGAGGTATTTGGGATCATTCTGCTCTTCCTTTAAAATAGAACTATAGGAATGTAAGATAGTGATTTGGAATATGGACTGTGGAGCCAGACTGCTCCAACCAAAGTCCACCTTCACCAGTTGGACAAGTCACTTAGCCTCTCTTCATTTCGGTTTCTACGCCCGTAAAATGGAGATGATAATATAGCAACTAGCTCCTAAGGTTACTATGAGGATTATATGAGTTAATACACATACAGAACACTCAGAAGATAGATCATATGGGCCATATAAATAAAATATATTCAGCCATCCATGACCTTACTGCAGCAATTTGCACGAAACCCTCTGTCAGACCCCTAATATGTCCCTAGGCCAGTATATGAGGGCGTCCCAATCCCCTAGGGCATCACTCTGGTGCAGATTTACACTGTGGGGGAAAGAAACAATTTAATTTCATGTACTGTATATTCATATCATATTTTATATCTTCATATATATATATTCATTTCATTCCATATAGATATACATTCATATCATTCTCTCTGTGTTACATACACATACATAGAAACTATATACATTAAGACCTAGAAAACATTATGCTAAGTGAAATAAGTCAGACAGAGAAAGACAAATACCATATGATCTCACTTATATGTAGACTCTAAAGACTAGAATAAAGGAATGAATTAATCAGAAACAGTCTCAGAGACCTAGAGGAAAAACTGAGGGTTGATAGATGGGGGGGTGGGGATAAGGGGGAAGGTGAGGGGATTAGAAAGCACAGTCAGTAACCACAAGATTGCCATGGGGATACGAAAGTCAATTTGGGGAGTATAATCAATAATGTTGTAAAGATTTTGTACGGTCTCCGATGGACTTTTGTCATATTAGGGAGAGTACTTCAGGGATGATGTAGATGCCTGATCACTGCACTGTACACCTGAAGCTGAGGCTGAATATTAATGCATGTCAACTATAATTTTATGTATATGTGTATATATATATATATATATATATATATATATATATAGTCACAAGAAGTGGAGTACAGCATAAGGAATAGAGACAGTGCAAATGTAATGTCTGTACGCAGTGTCAGAGGAGTAGTAGATTGGGGGAGGGGGATCGTCACTTTGTGAGAGGTATAAATGATAAATGTCTACCTATACAGTGTTTTGTACACAGGAAACTAATTTAAATTTTTTTTAAAAAAAGAAATATTATAAAAGGCTAGTTAGGTTTTTTTCCCCTGAATTTAATTTAGATACCTGAAAAAATCCTATAATCAAAATAGTAATCACCCTATCAACAATTAATACTTAAAATCAAATTCATTGCTGCAAGTCTGTTATAAAATGAAATCAATTTGTGATATTGATATTTATGTAATCTTGATTTGCTAGACGTGGTTGAACTGATAGTCATTCAAAATTTTATGTTGCGTACTAGATAGCCAAAAATAACTATTAGCAGTAGCGTATCTTTACCTAATGAAATTTTAAACATATAAAGACACAGTAGAAAAAGTTTTGCCATATAACTCCAGGATTGATTATCACTCTTATGAATATTTTCAATGGGGAAAAATATCACAACTACATATCATGTTTGTATATTTATATATTTCATATCATATATATTTTAATATATTCATATATATTTTTATATATTCATAACATTCTCCATCTTACCTACACATACATAAAAATTATACACATTAAGAACTATTATAAAAGACTAATCAGGTTTTAATTTTCTCTTCTCAAATTAATATAGATAACTGGGAAAATCTTATAATAAAGCTACAATTTCTGTAAAAAAAGAAAAATGTGGCTTAGAAAAATAGTATCCGTGAGTTGGAAAGATCTTTGAAGCCTATAATGTTTAAACATCTTCTAGTACAACCATCACCTTAAGTAGATGTTTCCAGGAAGTTCTTCCAAAGACTAAATTAGAGTCTTGGTAAAAATAAGGACTCTCACATTAAGCTTATGGAAGTTACAGGGCCTTGATATAAACACAAATTAACAAACAAACAAATAACATTGCTCTAAAACAGCAGTATCCTTACTTTAAAACGTAAAGTTTAAATGGTTGAAAAAATTTGTTTTTAGTAAGCATGTAATCCGAATTTGTCATTGATTTCTAGGCTCAGTCTGCCACCATTAAATTACTACCTTGGTCATGGCTGTATAATGATTTTTGTGCCTCTTATGTCCATAGTCACGTTGCAATTAGGCAATAAAACTAGTCTGTGCCCATGTGTGGTCAATTATTTTTAATGTTATGAAGAATAGGAGGGTTTGAGCATGACTGTCCTGGCCAGGCCTCCCACATGTTTAACAATCTTTATTCCTAACCTTTCTCTGGCGTTCTGGACCCTCCATTTTGTAGTCTTTCTTGTCTTCATGTTTTAAACCCTATTCCTTGGCAAGTTTCTGTTAACATTTATTTGGTAAACTATAATCCAAGAAGCCAGGTCTTTCTTGGTACTATCGACCTATATACTTATTTACTGTTCCCATGTTCCTTTCCGATTTTTCCTGAAACTAGTATATTTAAAATTTTTATTTATCAGTGGAAAGGAAACCTGTTAGTAATCCTTATGGTGATGCAATAAGTGATCAATCATCTAAGTACCATTTTTTTTTAACCAAGTTACTTTCTGTGTATATACACTGAAGAGCAATGTGCTAGGGGAGAACTCTGAAAACCATTAACATCTTTCAGTAAAGTACAAATTTATCAATCTTTTACTTTGGGTTGGTGCTTTTACTTTCCTGTGTAAGACATTTTTCCCTATCCCAAGATCATGAAGGAAATCTCTTTTATAATCTTCTAAATGCTTTATGTTTCAGCTTTAACCTTTATTTCTACAAAACCATCAGCACTTGGTTATTTTGTGCATAGAGCTAGAGTCAAGTTTCATCTTTCCACCTCTGTATATTCAGTGATGTTACTTTATCATTAACTGAAAAGTCTGGTTTTTCCTTACTTCTGAAGTTCCATATTTGTGATGAATCAAATGTCCACATATGTTGGGGTTTCTTTGTGGGATATTTATGCTTTTCTGCTGATCTATTTGTCTATTCTTGCACAATTATCACACTCATAAATTCGTATTATCTGTTTGAACAAGTCCTCTATGGCTGTTTTAGATATGGTGTTTCCATATAAATTTTAGAATCAGCTTGTAAAGATCCATAAAAAGAGCCATAAAAAACTTGTTAGGCTTTTGTTTGCATCATATCTATGAATCTGGTGAGGATTGGTATTTTTTACAATATCAGATCTTCAAATGAATCCATGAATATATTACATACTTCCATTATTCTAGATCTTCTTTAATTTCTCTAAGCTATCCTAGACACCTTTTGTTATTTATTCCAAGGTGTTTATTATATCTATGTATATTTTAATGGTGTCATTTCATTTTGTTTGTTATGAGTTTATAAAAATAAATTAACTTTTATATCATGAAGTTATATCTTGCAAACTTCCTAAACTGTCTTATTAATTCTAATTATCCATACATGGTTTTGGATTTTCTATTTGCATGGTAATATCAATGAATAATAACAGATTTTATTTCTCTTTTGTGATCCCTACTTTTTTTTTCTTATTTTACATTACTTCATAGATGAGGACTTCTGCCACAATCCAAATAAAAATGAGATAGCAGCTATCCTTGTCTGGCTACCAATTTCAAAGGAAAATCTTTCAAATTTTCACCATTAAACAAGATGTTTTTATAGGTAGATGTACCTTATCAGTTTCTAAGAGGTCACTGTAGCCTTAGATTCTTAAGAGTGTTTTATATGAATAAACGTTAAATTTTAGAAATGTTATTTCTTCATCTATTGAGATGATCATATGATATTTCCCTTTATTCTATTAATTTGAAAATTTCAGTGATGGAATTTTTCAGTGTTAAATCCAGCTTGCATTTTTGGGATAACTAGCTCTCTATATATATATACACACACAAACACACACACACTGCACATGTGCTCTCTATCTACACACACACACACACACACACACACACACACACACACACACTCCATATACGTAACTCCTGGATTCATTCCATTATTATTTTATTTAGTATTTTTGTATCTACTTTCTTGCGTAAAATAATCCTATAATTTTCCTTCTTTTAATCTTGATATCAGAGCCCAATTCTGATATCAAGATTATTCTGGTTACATAAAATGCATTGGGAAGTTTTTTCTATTTTCTAAAATAGATTGCGCAAGACTTTAAGCATTTGGTAAATTTCATTGTTTAAGCTTTATCAGCATGGAGTTGTAGAAATTGCATTTATATTATGGATTATATTATAGGTTTAATTTCTTTAATATTTTGACAGTATTAATTTTTTATTTCTTTTATCAGTTTTATTAAAATGCATTTTTAGAAATTTATATATATCATCAAAATTTTCAAATTTATTGCTATAAAGTTGTTCCATTTTTAATATCTTTTTTTGCCTTCTTAATAACTGCAGGATCTGTAATATATTCTTCTGCATTCCTGATATTATTTGTGCTTGCTCTCTCTCTCTCTCTCTCCCTCCCCAATTACACCACCTTGGAATTTATTAATACTCTTTATTGTATGTTCCTTTTTTATTTAATTAATGTCTACTCTTTATTATTTTCTTCTCCTATAGTCTTTGGTTTGATTTATCATGCTTTTGCTTCTTTCACTCATTGCTTATTGGCGTTACTTCTTTTCTAACTTATTATTTTAAAGATATGTCTACATAGAGATATAGCTATATCGAGATAGATATATCGATGTAGATACAGATAGATATATAATAGATAGATACAGATAGACAGATTTCCCTCTAGTAGTGCTTTAACTGCATTCCACAAGTTTAATTAGGTATTATTTTGTTATCATTTAGTTTGAAATGTTATCTGGTTTTCATTATGATTTCTTCTTTGTCTAACCAATTATTCAGAAATGTATTTCTTATTTTTCAAGCATTGAGATTTCCTGATTATCTTTTTTGTTATGGATTTCTAGCATAATGGTAATGTGGCAATTAATCCTAAGTATGATTTTAATTTTTTGACATTGGCTTTATACCCTGGCATTTTGCTAATGTTTTTAACTATTCTATGTTTTAGTCTTTGTCTGATAGGTTCAAAAGCAAGAGTCTTCATTGGTCTTTTTCTATTGTTCACCAGTTCATTTATTTTCTCTTGTGCTGCCTTATCTTCTCATTTTCCCAAATTATGCTTTATGGTGAACAAGCATTTTATTTGTAAAGTTGTTTGTGGTAAGTATATTTTGAGGACTAAGATGATTTAATTTTCCTCTAGGAAGAATTTATATTTGCTTCTGCCAGACACCTGGGGCCACTAGTAACCTGGGGTCTCCTCAATCCACTTCTCATCAAATGAGGTGAATCTAAACCTGAGCCATCTGAGAATACTTTATGGCTATATGGCTAGAAGGTTTCTGTGGCTAGACTCCTATATGGCTACTCCTTATTCATCCTTACTACTATGAAGCAGTCCCTTTGGGGGCCAAGCGAGGAATTTTGCCACTCTCCTTGGAGCCTCCAGGGGCCAACACCAATTGCTGTTCACCCAGCTAGGTGAGGCTGTCACAGGTACTGCTCATTCACTCCCACAGAATCGGCAAAGAACACAAAGGAAAAGGGACCACAGACACCTGCTTCACCTTTCTGGGCCTCTGTCCTTCCCTGTTTCTGGCCCGTTCAGTCTGTGCTCTCTTGTTTGTTCTCCAGTGTTTTTAAATCTTTTTTTTTAATTGAAATATATTTGACATATAACATTGTTAAGTTTAAGGTATACAACATATTGCTTTCATACATTTATATTGCAATATGATTGCCATTGTAGCATTTGCTAACACCTCTATCGTGTCACAGTTGTTTCTTTTTTTGTGGAAGATATATAACTCAGATCTAGCCTCTTAACATGTTTGATGGCTTTAATACAATATTGCTATCTGTAATCACTGTACTGTGCATTAGATCTCCAGGACTTATTTATCTATTAGTTGCAAGTTTGTACCCTTAAACAACATCTCCCCATTACCCCTCACCCGCAGCCCCTGGTAACCATCATTATACTCTCTGTTTTTACAATTTTGGCTTTTTCAGGTTCCACGGATAAGTGATATCACACAGTACTTGTCTTTCTTTGTCTGACTTACCTCACTTAGCATAATGTCCTTAAGAGCCAACGATTTTGTTACAAATGGTAGGATTTCCTTCTTTCTCAGGGCTGAATGATAGCCCATTGCGCATATATATATAACCTTCTTTTTTTAATCATCCCTTGACAGGCACTTAGGTTGTTTCCATATCTTGCCTATTGTGAATAATACTGCAATAAACATGGGAGTGTATAAATCTCTTTAATATCCTGTTTTCATTTCTTCTGGGTATATACCCGAAAGAGAATTACTGGGTCATATAGAAGTTCTGCTTTTAATTTCTTGAGAAACCTCCATTCTGTTTTCCACAGTGGCTACACTAGCTTACATGCCCACCAACAGTGCATAAGTATTCCCTTTTCTCCACATCCTCACCCATACTTATCTCTTGCGATGATAACCATTCTAAGAGTTGTGAGGTGATTTGATGATTTCCCTGATGATTAGTGATGTTAAGCACCTTTTATGTACTTGTTGGCCATTTGGATGTCTTCTTTGGGAAAATGTCTATTTAGCTTCTCTGCCCATTTTTTAAATCAACTTGCTTGTTTTTTTGTTACTAAGTTTATGAGTTCTTTATATAGTCCTCTCATCGAATTTATGGTTTGCAAATATTTTCTCCCATTCTATAAGTTGTCTTTTAACTTTGTTGATTGTTTCTTTTGCTGTGCAGAAGCTTTTAAGTTTGGTGTAGTCCAACTTGTTAATTTAGCTTTTGTGGTTTGTGCTCCAAAAATGATTGCCAAGACCAGTGTCAAGGAGTTTCTTTCCTATGTTTCCTTCTAGCAGTTTTATGATATTAGGTCTCACGTTTAAGTCTAAATCATTTTTAAATAATTATTTTCCCAAGATGTATTTGTTACCTTGGTGAGAGAACTGGTTTGAATTGTGTAAGCTTCCACTACCAAAAGTAGCATTCAAATTCAGTCGTTAATTTTTTTTTATTTTAAAACTGTAAAAGTTATTTGCCTCTCATCATTAATTTATAAAAATAAAAATAGATTGATAAGAAAAGGCATATGGAACTCACCATGAACACTATCATTGTAATTTGGCACTGAATGATTTAGTCTGGATATTGCTCAGATGCTAAATATAATTTATGGCTGGGGCATCTATATTGCTAAAATTTTAGATCTCTTTTTCTTACTAAAAACCCAGCCTAACAAATGAATAAAGATATTTCTGCTTTACAGATTCCCTACTGTAATTACTGTTAAGAACTATAATCATTAAGTATAATTAGCATCAAGTGGAATTTTACGCAACAGTAAATGGTAGCATAATTGCAGACTCAGGCTGTATGCTACTATGAAATTAAGTTAAAAATTGTAAACAAAATCTATACTGTAGTTAATACATATTCATAAGCATATTGCCCATAAATCCAAGTGAGATTGTAAAGTTCACATAGAAAATGTGAATCCAACTACCTTTATCTCCTCCAAGATATTAAATTCTTTTGAATTTTTATTTCAAAAATTTCCATAATATGTCACAGACTCCTATTAAATTTAAAGAAGATAAGAATACAGAAAATGAAAGTTCATTTCCCAAATAACTTTATGTTACATTATTGAATAAAGTCATTTTTTTTCTTCCCATGAAACAACAAAAAGAATGAAAAACAGAGAAAATAATCCATATTCAGTGAATTAAGTTAACTCTTTCAATTCCAAAGCTTATACAATGAAGTTCACCTGCCAAACACCTTGGAATCTGGACCAGAGGGAGAAGAAGTTCTGAGAGTGACGTCATGCCTACTGGGACTCTGGCAACTACAGAATTTCCCCCCAGTGAGTACCTCAATCCAGAAAAGTTTAATGTATGACTCTGATTAGAATGTCAAAATCTAAAGAATGCATGGACAGCAGGATAAAAGTAGAGATCCTGTGAATATCTGATTCCTTTAAATATTTATGCAACATCATTAAATGTCAGGGGCCAAACCAGGCTCACAATATTTCTATTATTTTAACCCCTAGATTTTCAGTAGAGCAAAGATCACCAGAAATGAATGAGTGATTAGGAGGAAGAAATGGCAATAATTACCAGATTTCAATACAGGGAACCTGTGTCCTTAAGGGACTTTGGTCTGAGCCATGCCATCCCCTTAAAAAAAGTGATGTGTCCCAGATAAGAAAGTAGTAAAATTACAGATTTGATGAAAGGCTCTTCCAGGCCACAAATGGGAATTGTATAGAGTCATAGATCTCTTTTTTCCCCGTATCTCTGCTCCTGTTCTCCTTCTATTCTTCCAGGAGTTAAGCAATTCCATTTGAGGATAAGTCAGAATCAGAAAGAATTATGTAATATGCAATATGAAATATGTATAAATCCTGGGGGAAAGATGAGAAGAGACAGATGAGGAACACAAAACAAATGGAAATTTAGCCATTGATACATGAAAAGTTAGACAAATAAAGAGTTCCAATTCTCTTTTTAAAACTACAGCACTGAACTCTTTCTTTAAAAAAAAAAAAATGGTCAATGAGCAGGTTCAAAATGTTTTGAGATTACAGAAAGAGGTGAAAAGTGAATTTAGGAGCTCAGAATAGAAAAGGAAGAGAAAAATAATACAATAAAGATAAAAAAAAATTAGTATACACACACACACACAATTGAAAACACAGTCAGGAAGAGTGAATGGGATATTGCAATTCACAGAAAACAAAATGTAAAAGAACAATGATTTTAAATTAATTATACAGATGATAATAGACATGGAACATAGGTAAATGGATCTAACAAGTAAATCATCAGTATGTTTTCCTGAAAAAAAGAACTGAACAAATAGAATAGAAAAAATATTCGAATCTAAAATAGAAGCAAACACTACTGAAATGATGGCCTTAGTCTGCAGATCAAAGAAGTATATTATGTTCCAGGAAAAATCAATACAGTAAGATCAGGAAGTTGCTAAACTGCAAGAACAAAGAAAGAATTATAAGGCATCTGGTAGGAAAACAAAAATTCATATGAAAGTTTGGCCTCAGTCTGTCAATAAAAGTACTGTTGCTAAAAGATAGGGTCAAAGATACAGTCAAATTTTGAAAGGAAGAAAAGAGAACACTAGAATTTTATACCTAATATTATTTATTAATTAGTATGTTTTTAATTAGTTGAGTATTATTAGTAGTATGTTTCAATCTACAGACCTTATTCAGATCTCTCCAGTTGTTCCAATATTGTTGTTTATTGCAAAAGAAAATCCTAGAGCGTGATCGTATTTCAATGTCAAGTCTCGTTAATCTCCTTTAATCTGGGACAGTTTCACAATCTTTTTGCATTTCTTCACACTGACATTTCTTTTTCAAAGTCTCTTAAATTGGTCTTTGTTCACAAACTGGCTTTCGTACACTGGGAAACTGAAGAAAGAGGCAGGTCACTCCAGATTGGTAAGTGGCAGGTTTAATAAGCAAGGGAACTTACATATGAGGCTTGCTTTGGGCAACCATATGATGAGTAGATCCCCGGCCAGCCCCCTAGAATCTTAAAAGTTTCTATATATAGAGGCCTGAACTGCGTTCGGTTACGTATTCAGTCCAGCAGCTCTCAAGTACACTTTATTCTCTCAAGGCTGAGTCCATGGAACAGTTCCCACTAGGAATGGTGAGCAGAGCATAGATTCCAAGGACCGAGCGGGGATGAGGAGACTCCAATTGTCTGGGTCCAACAATTAAGTATACCTGATATTTCCTCATAATTATACTCAAATTATATATCTTTGACAGGAATACCATAGACACAATCTTAACCAAGTGATTGAATTAAAATCAATAGTAATGGAACAAATTGGCATCATGTTTCGCTTCATATAATGAATAGAGAATAATAGCCTGAAATTTGAATTCTTAATATATCTGATATAAACTATAAATACATTCTTGGTTATAATTTTTTAATAAAGAAGTATATACAGTAAAAGTGACCTTCCTGTCATACTGTTATCCCAAGCCCCAAGTATATTTCCTTCTTCAAGTGAATCTACTATTAATGGTTTGGTGGGTATTTGTCACACCTCTTTCTATGCTTTTACATATGTGTAAAATATATTTTGGAGTTGGTTTTCTTGAGGGGTCAAGTTATATAAACATAAACATACTGCATATTTTGTTTTCCAGTTCATTTTATTGATTTAATATATTTTTGAGTATTTTTCATGAATGCTCACGAATACCTCATTTTTTTATCTGATGATTAATATTTCTTGGACTACATGAAGCACAATTTATTTAACTATCCTTAAACTGATGGACATTTAGTTTGCCTTCAACATTTTCTAGTGTTTCGAACAGTGCTGTAATAAGCACTCTTGTACATGTCCACTCATGTACATCTACAAATATTTCTGTGCATAGGAATGATACCTAGGAATGAAAATCTTGAAAGATAGGTTATTTTGATTTTTTTGGTAACTCCTATCTAAATCGGCTCACCATTTCATGTTTCCAATTACTATATAAGGAGCAACTGTTTCCTCCACATCTTTGACAACACTTAACAGTAACAATAATTTTTAATATTTGCTAATCTATTGAAAAACAGTCTTATTATTAATTGCCAGAGAAGTTGTATGTCTTTTCATATATTTATTGGTCATTTTATCATTCTTCTATGAATTGCCTATTTGTATCCTTTGCGTACTTTCGTTGCACACAGTTTTTCTTATTTATTTGTAAGCTGCTCTTTATGTTTCTTTGCATATTAATCATATATGATACTTAAGTTGCCAATATGTATTCTCCCAAGTATAGGCAGAATTTTATTCAAGTATGCTTTACATTAGATCACTGGAAGAAACTTGAAAAATCAAACTCCCAATGTCTTGCTTTTACCCGAGGAAAATCTAATGCCTACAGAGAAGGGCATATTAATTTATTCTAAGTCACACAGTGAAACCCTTAATCTTCTATCAAGAAGCCAAAATAAGTGTAAGATAGTGGAAAACATTTTTAGAATTTACATGTTTGCCAAAAGATCCAATCTGAGCTAATAATGGATGTCTCTTAAATCTACTGTTGGGCTAGGACTAAATGCCCTGAAAGAGAATTTAATTTGGAATCCAAAGGTATAGGTTCAAGCCTTGTCCCCGCTACTTATGAGCAATATGTACTTGTTGCAAATAAAATTCCTCATTTGTAAATGAGAATACAAATATATACCCTACCTATTTTAAATCAGTGATGTTAGAACCAAATATTATGAATATGAAAGAGCTTTATGCCTTTAAAATATCACACATATACAGACCAAATCAGAGTGACTTTTTGGTAATACAAGTTAACCACTTACCCCAAAAATAAACTACTCACTATCTCTTAGTTACCAGTTCTAATGAAAAAGAGAAAGCAATGCTTTAAAGCAGAAATTCTCATCCTTCCATGTCATTAATCTTCAGAAATTCCAAAATTAGTTTTTCAGGAGGCCACATACCCTTCAAGCTACTCTAAATTTCTATAATTTCTTATTTCCTTTACATTTAGTTTTAATTTACTTGGATGAGAACTTGAAATTAAAATGCTCATAATTATTTTTACTGCCTAAGACAAACTTTACAGCATTGATAATTCAATTTTTAATCTTCTCATGAAAAGAATTGCAGAAAATTATAAAAGTTAATCATTGTTTTATATGAACTATGAACACAACTGCCAGCATATAGCAAGTTGTCATGAAATCTTTCATAAATGACTAAGAATTTGCTTTTAGGTGACTTGAGTCCTTTTTAAAATACCTTTCAATTTAATCTTAGTCTTCTCAGAGGAAGATATATAAATGAAGCTCATTATTACCAAGTGAATGCAAGGTTATCTACATAGTGCATTTCTGCAGAAAAAATTACAAGAGGGAAATAAAACCATTAATAGAGTATCCATCACTTTGGTAAAGCTATGAATTGAAATTCATGCTCACATATGTCCTATTTCTTTTGGCTTTAGAATAACATATATTAATAGAGGCTAAGGACTTCCTTATCAGCATTAATATGATTGCTGAAAACAATTCAAATGCTCTCATATTCAGGAGGACTTTTTAAATGCAAAGGTTTCTAGTTTTATGATAGAAAAATTGATTTTAAATACCTTTGATATTTTCATGCTAATATTGTACTGTACAATATGAACCATAGAAGTGATAGCTTGTTAATTGCAATTAGCAAAATATGAATACCATTTAAATGTCCTCTATTTCAGTTTCGCAATTCTAAAAAGATGAAAGAATTTGGTACAGTATACATGTCTAGGAAATTATGGATCATAGACTAAACAAACAAGGAGCATGCACTGACTTCATTAAAAACCTATATAAATGCTTCCAAGAGCGCAGAAATCCTGCTTTCCTTGTTAGAGATCTAGTACCTCAGAAAAATAAATAAAAAAATAAAGCAATGGGTAAGTTAAAACATTTAAGCCCTGTAGTTTTATGTTTCACTTGATACATATTTGCTGATGTTTACTCTTTGATAAGCTTCTTCTGTAATTTTTACTATATATATCCCTTTGACATAATTCAGGCCATCCTCTGATTATCAGTGTTTCAGTAAAGTATGTATAGAAGTTCCCTTTAAAGTAAATGCCTGTGAATTGAATAAAGATCACCTTAGTGTGATTTGCAGGTGAGAAAAAGTCATCGCTGCTCTTGATTTCCATCACAAGGCTCCTGTCAAGGTGGCCTGCTCCTCAATACCAGCTTCCCAGCAAACCAAGAAACAACGCTAATTGGAACATGTTTCATAGGAGAGCTTTTATCTTCCAAAAATGACAATTTGTTTAATTTTGACGATTTTCTGATTTTAAGCTTTTCCACATTTCCTGATTTTAGATTCTAGACTTTTTCATTAGACAAGAATACAGAAGTATCTTTATAATTAAAGACCCCAGCGGTGGTGGACTAGTCCTAAAATTAAATAAATAAATAAATGAAAAATCACTAATTCTAGGAGTAAGGTCACCAATTAAGAGACTATAAAATAGCAACCAATCGCCTGGTTGTTGTTGTGGGGGTTTTTTTGTTTTTTTTTTTACTCAGTTAAGCAACAACAACAAAATGAATGAGCTACTAGTATTTTAAAATAAGGATATTTCACATGAAATGTTGTGTGTTCAGTTTCCCTTTGAAAGTGGGACATCTAGCTCTCAACAAATACATTCCCACATGGTGGCAATCGCTGGAGCTCACCTGAGACTGCCTCCTTCAACTGGGGTATGCACACTTCAGATCACCCCAGACCCATCACTGCCTCGTGTGGTATACCAACCTCTTTTCTTTCCTTCCTTCCTTCCTTCCTTCCTTCCTTCCTTCCTTCCTTCCTTCCTTCCTTCCTTCCTTCTTTCCTTCCTTTCTTCCTTCTTTAATTTCCTTCTTTCTTTCTATCCCTGCCTGGCCTCTCCAGGCCTTTGGGTTTGAGACCCCAAACTGAAGATGAACAAAATTACCACACAATTGAGAATATTAGATGAAGCTATCATTCCCCTTTGAGACCTAAGTGTCACTTTATGAAGTGATCTTCACTTTGTGAAGACACCCCTGATGGGTTATCATAAATCTATCAACTAAAAAGTAAGGAACACTTTAATCTTAGGAACTGTAATTTACCATAAGGACTTCTAGAAGCTGAGTCAGTGATATTTATTCACTTTTCTTCCAAGATGGACAGGTGTTTGAGAACACAATGATGCATGCAGCTGGTGGTCTCCTCAGTATTTGAGTTGGATGCAGCGCACAGAACAGAAATTAGCTGAAGCAATACCTTATAAGGTTGCCATGCCAGAATCAAGGCAAGCGTCCCCAAATTATGTTACTGTTCCAAATGTGCACATTGGGAAAAGCATACACAATCCATGTGGACAAAGGAACTAGGCAGCTGATCTATGAGAAAGTTACATGTGTCCCCCAACCCCACTTTTTTGCATGTTTAGGTATATTAAATATTTAGAACAGTTAAAGGTGTAGAAACAGAGCAGATGGCAGTTAAAATTATGGCTGTATCTTATTTTCATGTGTGTGTTTATGTGTATGTACGTCTTCCAAGTTGAGTTATTCAATTTCAATTTTACAACTGATAAATATAATAGCCATTATTTTAATGACAATCACAAAGAGAAATCCTGTCTAAAGTCTTTATGAAAAATATCTATCTCTGCTGAGCATGGTCCTTTGGAAGAAAATACCAATCAGTGATTAATTAATTTATACATTAATTCATTTATTTACCAAATATGTATCAAGTGCTTTCTCTGTGCCACACCTGTTCTGGTGCTGGAGATATAATGATGAGTAAAAGAGTGCCTACTCTCAAATAGCTCAAAAACCAAAAAGACAGAGCGAAATATGAAATAAATTTAAATTAAGATGAAAATACCCTCGATAATAACTGTTATGATAAAATTGTTTATGATACCGTGGAATGCTTAGAAAGGCAGCTCTTCACATCAGGGAGAATAGTATCTTGGAAGTATTAACCCTGTTGAGCCACAAATGGTAAGGATGGCTATCAGAGCATCATTCAGTGTTGCAGAATGCATATTAACTATCTATCAAACATAGAATTCTTCCCAAGTGGTGGAACAAAGTATAATCACCAGCCAGAAAACATATTTTAAACTAACTGCTCTCCAGAGTACACAGAAGTTCCGCTGAAAGCAGTGAAGTCTGAAAATATGACCACCTATGGAATTTATGCCCTGCCTGTTTTTTAGGTGTTCTGTGTGTTTTCTATTTATTAAATTACATCTAGTCAAGCAGTGTGCCTGGACTGTGTTAGCATGGTTACTGGCAGAAAGGTGTTGGTAGAGTTACTATGTAATGCCATTTGAAGATTCTAGGTCTCACAGTGGAAATATGTTTTTACTTAGCATCTCTTATGTAAGAAACCACCAAAAATGTGTCTTCTAAAATTTAGTACCCAAAAAAAAAATGTCTTTCCAGACAAACTCACATTTGAACTTTATCATACAAAAATTATGATTCATCCCATGTTCTTTCCCTTTTGTAGGGAGGGAGAGAATAGAAAACTACAGGGTTTATTTTTTGTTGTAACTATCTTCTCATAAAATCCAGAACAAATATTTTTCTTCTTCTAAATTGTTGCAGATCGTGTTTGTCATTTGTTTAAGCCATTTGTTCTTTTATAAATTAAAACACCATAATCCATTAAAAATCCTTCTGAAATAAAAAATGTTCTAAATTACTAATTAATAAATCAATGGACAGAAGATGAATGGAAAGGTAGATGGTTTCACAGATAGGTAAATAAATGATAGTTTCATTTTCTAAAAAACTTCGAAACTTAAATATAGTAAGGTTAATGCTGCATTATTCTTTTCTACATACTTTTTCATCAACAAAACATTATTATTAAAATAATTAATAAAGTATATTTTAAAGCCAAGAGTGTGCTTAGTTTTGAATGATTTATTCAAGTCATCAGTATATACATGTTTACATTTTTTAATCATAACACTGATGAATTAATATTTTACTGTGCATAGTAAATACATAGAATGAATGCATAGTACCTGGCATTGAGAAAGTGTTACTACCTATGTAGTACAAGTATTCCATGAAAAAAAATGGTAAATATTTTTTTAATACTTCTTAAAATCCTTGCAACAAAATTTCAACAAAGCATCATCATTGTCTCTTTTGTGTTGTAATGTTAACATTTAAAACAATTTTGCCTTGGGATAGAACTGACTCCAATAGAACAACATTCCCCAAGAGAAGTTGCCAAACACCTCTTATTGAGCCTGAAATAAAAAAAATAAAAAGACACCAAAAAGAATCTAGTTCATTCTGACCACAAGGGACTAGTACAGAATCAGTACACAATGTACAACTGCATATATATTGATGTTAATTATACATGAGTTGATTGATTTCACCAATTGTCAGAGCACTCTTGAAACTTGAAGCAGTTAATGTGGCATGAGTGAATAAAAGACGGTCTCCCAGGCTCTGGATACAATAGCATCTACATCAGAAGCCTGAAGGTGAGAGAACAGAAAAGAATCAGATTCTTGAGAGTATTCGTCCATCTTAGGACACAGCTATGGGCATGATAACATTTGACTAAAGAAGAAATTAAAGAAGTGGCTTTATAAAGAAAATTGAAGCATGATTTCTCTGAGACTCATCTCCATGCAGGGGCAGAAGCACTACCAAAGTTGGACTCAAAGGAGCTTTCTATAATTCATTAAAAAGAATCACCACCTAGGGGTCTATCGAGCTGTGAGAACACCAAGTTCCAGTTAGAAACTGGAAAAGGCTGAAAACCCAATTGGTATCAAGTTTTATCCCAATGGATCTCAAAGATATTAGCGATACTGTAGCCTACACATGGGAGCTAGAGTCTAACAATGAAGCATACATCTGGGGCCGAATTTAAAAGAGGCCCTTCCATTTAATCTCTGCAACAACTTCCAGATCCAGGGAAGTTACTTAGCCTTGTATTTGAACCCAGTTTGATATCCATTACACTTTGTGGTGTACATTATACATTTTGATATACATAATATACTTGGATGGTGCATATCTATGTGAAACGTTCTATGCCTTTGAAACAGCGAGTGATAATGAAGCCAATGTCAGGTATCATACATGAAATGGGAAAGTTACTATCAAAGCAAAGAGGGAAGCAGATTCTCAAATGTGTGCTTCTTAGCCTCGCAACAGGCTTCAGGCTTCTGTTTGACAATCAGTCTTCTCTTCAACCCAGAGAGTGAACACAACTCTTCTCCACAATTGATTAGCTGTAATGGGATCTCTAACATGGGAATGATAATAATAGCTACCCCACAAGAGTAGTTTGTAGAGTATAAAGAAGGACAATTTGTGTAAAGCTTTTATCAGTATGCCCTAGAACAATGCCGTTCTATAGAAATATAATGCTAGCCATAAATGCAAAACACATAATTATAAATATTCCAGTAGCCATATTTTTAAAAAGGAAGCAAGGGAAACTAATTTTAATTATATATTTGCTTTAATCAAATATATTTAAAATATTATCATTTTACCAAGTAATATAAAAAATCATTAAGGAGATTTTTTACATTCTTTCCTATAATATCTTTTATATCTGATGCATATTTTACATCTCAAGTACATTTCAATTTAGTTTAACCCCATTTCAAGTAGTCAGTCACATGTGACTAGTGTTTACTGTATTGAACAAGGCAGCATTCGTATATAGTTAACATTCAACACATATTTATTAGTATTAATTATTGTGGTAGTATTCATACCACGTTTCCCCGAAAATAAGACCAGGTCTTATATTAAGTTTTGCTTTAAAAGATGCATTAGGACTTATATTCAGGGGATGTCAAACTGAAAAATCATGCTAGGGCTTATTTTCCAGTTAGGTTTTATTTTTGGGGAAACACGGTATTACTACTACTTGGTATTAC
This sequence comes from Rhinolophus sinicus, assembly GCF_057876585.1. NCBI lineage: Eukaryota > Metazoa > Chordata > Mammalia > Chiroptera > Rhinolophidae > Rhinolophus > Rhinolophus sinicus. The sequence continues at coordinate 43,839,673 of NC_142501.1, read as the reverse complement.
TGACATTGGTGTTATTACTACTTTTAGAATAATCCTAAACAGTATTTATAAATGTTCATAGAATCATAAGATAATTTTAAATCTCTTGCTAATTTTCAGACTATAAAAGCCTCCAGTGAAGCTACAAAACTAATTAAAATAAAAGCAGATATGCATCTTACTATGTTAGGGGAAATTAAGAAGAATATTGTCAAAGAGTATAGCAAATGTTCAACAGGAAAAAAAGTGGATGGACATGGGAGAAATTTTTAGATAGTGTATATACTGCAAGAAACGGTTTTTTAAAGGCCGGGTTTAAAGCTGTAAAACATAGATTTAAATTTTTGCTTATTGCCAATATCGTAGGAATTATTAACTAAAACCTGTTTGCTTATAACCCAAAAAATCCAGATAAATTTAAAGTCTTTAGCAAGGCAAATAAGACGTACAGTTTTGAATTTAAGCAAAATCGGAGCTGTACCAGACTTTCCAGAACAAAATTATTTTATAAATCCGGGAGCTTCTGTAGAGGAAGAAAAAAAAAGTAAACTAAAGTTGAAGAGATTTACACCTAAAAGAATATGTAGGCATTGTTGTCAATTTCCATGCAAGGAACTTCACAGAGCATTGAACCTTCTAGGGTTTAGGCTGAGGAGTCCAGTTCCCTGAATCCTGTGCCTCACCACAATGTGTTTCTGACAAATTCCTAGTCATGCTTCAGATAACAACCTAGCTGACCCTTCTTTGGGGAAGCTTTCCCTGACCCTAAAAGACCCTGATAGATGTCTATGGCACCCTCGTTTACCTTTATGGTAGTTCTCACCATTGTATTTCAATTCCAGAGATATATGCCTATTTCATCTTCTTAAAATTCTTGTTTTTTTCTTGTTTACTTTCTATGTCTGAGAGACGTCACAATTTCCTATGCTTTCAACTGTCTATCCATATAGCTTCGAAATCTGTATCCAAAACCTCCTAGAATTCTCCACTTTCATGTATACAAAACTACAATTAATCTATTGTTTCAAAACCTACTCCTACTTCTGACTCACTTCTTTTAACAGCTTAGTTGTTCTCTTGGTCACAAAGACTATTTAAAATACATTATTAACTCTTCTCTCCATGCCACCCAGACCAAGTATGGCCAGTCCTGTAGATAGTCTCAGTAACCGCTATTTCCAGGATGCATTCCCATTATTCTATAGGGCCTCATTAGTTCCCACCTGCACAAACCCCTGGCTAGCTGGCCCTCGAATACAGGAGTCTCTCCTACCCCAGTCTGCTGATACATTGCTACCAAATTTTCTTAATGCATCTGTTTTCTAAATCCCCCACAATGTGGCCTCAAACTATCCTTCCAGCCTTATCTTCTATAATTACCCTCAGTTAATTAAATGTTCCAGCCAATTAATTATCTGTCCCTCCAAGGAGTTGCTGTACTTTCCTGATTTCATTATTTTCATTTCCTCTGCATAGGAAGATATCATCCACACAATCAACATCTTAAAAAATCCCATATTTTTTATTCTTTGTTTAAGAAAGTGATCTTTTCCTCACTTAAAACCCTACCTATATTTTGGGACTTAATGTGTATTATTGAATTCCATCATTACTTGTTTTATAACTTCTAGTCAATTTGAAGTTCCTTAAGTAAAAAATCAGGTCTTGTTTTTCTTAGTATTACCTTCAATCCACCACTCTAGAGGAAAGCAGTAAAAGTATGAATGGGAAAAGATTCCCTATTATATCCCTGTACGTGTCCCACAGTGAATTAGAAGCAGTAGAAAGTCTGGTTATGCTTTAGGTCGAAGACAAATCTAGTTTAGGGTACGCTTCTTGAATTTGTGGGGAGTTTGAAATAGCACAGAGAAACTTGGTAGGCAAATAATGAAAAAATATGAGTGTGTGTCAATTATTTCATCACTCAGTACTTATTAATTGCCTCCTGACAGCCTCAAAATATTTCAGATGCAGAAAGAATTTCCAAAAAGGACAAAATGACACTGGCACTATTTCAACCTCATTCTAAGTGACTGTACTGTAGAAAAGTTTCCCTCAAGAATAAAAGATTACCAAAACCATCTTCACTTATTCCCAAAGACAAACTCAAGCTTGCTGGAGTTGAAAAGGAAGAAACTCAAAAGCACTGAGCAACTGAACTCAAGTCACCTTTGAACAGCTTTTATTTTTAGTAGTTTCTCTATTTGTCTTAGGCACATAAAAAATGCAAACTAGCTCTTAGTAGGGAGGAGGCTCTAGGCTTGCAAATAAAACATAGGCAGTTAGATAACAAGAAAAGTAAAATCCAAGTAAAACAGCAAATAAGATTACAAGTAAGTTTAAAATGTCAGCTATAAAAAGAATCATGGCTCAAGATCAAAACAGATGCAAGTGATTTTAATAATCTAAAAAAGCCAGACCAGAGATAGTTGGCAAGAAAACCAAAATAACAAATGGTACCTGAACAAAATATTTAATTACGGTGGCTGTTGAAAGTTGTAATAAAATCTCTTGCTGATCAGAATATTCTCAGAACATAGAATTGTTTCAAAAAATACACATACATCTCAAACATTCTGGATAGTTTTTCTTCATTTTTTTCTTGTAAATATAGCAATCTCTGAATGGTTATGTGTTTTTTCTCAAGTCACTCAAATCTTTGAAAGACTAAAATAAAATTATATCCACCTATACCTAAACTGACTCTTCTTCAAATGCAACAATTTCAAAAAAATATAATAATTTCAGGTCAAATTATCCCCATAGCACAGCCAAGACATTCTGTGTCATTCATATATATGTTTATACATTTATATATATATATATATATATATATATATATATATATATATATATATATATATATATATATATGGCATATAGCTAGTGGCATATATATATATATATATATATATATATATATGGCATATAGCTAGTGAGCAATAAATTATTGTGAGGAAATAAGTGAGAATTAAGCTTGATATGAGCCTTCCCTATTATACCAGTCTCATTGTCTATTACTCTCTCAAAATATTCTATTTAAAAGATTTTCATTAAAATATAGCTAAAATACAACATTATATCAGTTTCAAGTGTACTCCATAGTTATTCAACATGTATAGACCTAAAGATGTGATCACCATGACAAGTCCAGTAACCATCTGACACCGTACCACTCTATCACAGTATTACTGATTATATTCTCAATGCTGTACATTACATCCCCATGACTTAATTTGTTTTATACCTGGAGATTTGCGACTCTTAATCACCTTCACCTTTCCCTCTCCTTTTAAAATTTTTCTATTACAGTTGACATTCACTATTATTTTAATTTCAGGTGTACAGCATAGAGGTTAGACATTTATGTAATCTACAAAGTGATCCCCCTTACTAGTCTAGTACCCACTTGGTACTATACATAGTTTCAAAATATTCTTATAGTCTAGCCATATTTAAGCACTCACATTCCTGGAACATCCCCACGGTCTCCTATATAACTGTGCCTCTGCTCCTGCATGTTGTCTTTCTCGTATGATATTTCCAATTTGCCCACATGGAAGGCTCCTAGTCATCCTTTAAGACTGAATTCTAGTATTATCTTGTCTCTGAAGCCTTCCCTTTTCATTCCCTATCCTACCAGATACTTTATATGTAACCCATTGGTAACTGTCATATTGTATACTAATTATTAATATTTACATCTCCTTGAGACCATAGACTATGTCTTGTTTGTCATTGTGAGATTCAACATATAATGTTATATCAGGATCCTACTATATTGTTGGATGTTGTTGATCAAATGTCTCTCTATATTTATGATTATAAGTTCCTTGAGGTTAGAAGCATCACACCATTTATCACAGTAGACACAAACCTAACACGGTACCTAACACCGCCTTAAATAAAATGTTTTAATGAATTACCTTGCAATCAAGAAATGGCCGTATTTCAAAAGCTAGGTATTAGGGTTAAACCTATAATTTTATAGTAGTGTATTAATATAGATTCACATACCTACACGGAAAGAAAATACAACATATACTAAAGATTGCTGAGTATTAACATAAACTCATTTTGCAAATCATTTTGTTGTTATTTCCTGGAAAAACTCAGAAACGTGTGCCATTATAGAGGACTCTCTCAATAAAAAGATAAAATTTACTCAATTAATTTTTTTACCACCACAGATAATGCTTTCATAATGTAATAAAGGAAAAGAAAAAGAGTTGTTATTTTGAATTTCATTCTGATTTTAGGCAACGTAATATTATAGGAAAGTCAGTACAATATAGTGTCAGGGTTGGATTAGACAATTCAGCCACATCTGTGCTTGAAATCTCAAGCAGTTTATTAACTTCTCTGAGCCTCCATTTCCTCAGCTATAAAATGGAAGGGAAATAATAATAGTGTTCTCCTCATAATATCATTGAAAAGAGTAAATTTTTACGAATTTTGTAAGCCACTGTACCTAGGACATAACAAGTGCTCAATAAAATGTAAGTGATTATGACATTAATAAACCAGACAGTCTTTATTAATAGGAGTGAAATTCAGTTTTTTCCAGTGAGGGGAGATAAAAGGTCCCTGATCTTCCACATGACCTGGCCAACCAAAGAAGGTCTGAATGCTGCAGTCCTTATGAAACAGGCACCTCTGTGGGTTTCAAATCTCTTTATTATGCAGAGCACCTGGAAGCCATGAGACTATGGAATAGGATGCCTTTTGCAGAACAAATGAAATATGAATAAATTTTAATTTTATCCTATATGCTAAGAAAAATTTTGCTAGCCAAAAAAATTACTATATTGTGGCTCACATATTACCACATACACATGTTACCAGAACAAAATACATTGCTATTAATTATTGATTATTCTTTTGACATTTATTTGGTGTACTAACATTAATTGTCACTATTTATGATTAATAATCTCTCTAACCAAAGAACACCTGTATTAATATCTGAGTTCTTTATTTTTTATGTACATAATTTTTAGTTTGTTTATTTTTCATAGGTGAAATTATGATGTAAAAGCAAATTTGTAACCCATTTTCCACTTACTCTTTATAATAGAAGCATTCTTTCTCCTTAACATAAACTTTCCCACTATTAATATAATTTAAGTGGCTACATAATATTTTAACAAGTATATACATCATATCACTTAAATATTTCCCTATTACTGGACATTTAGTTTGTTTTAGTTTCATTATAAATAATGCTACCATAAATATTTTCACGCACACATTTTTTTTCCTTCTTTATCCCTATTTCTATAGAATTGAGTCCCAGAAAAAGTTTAAGGTACTAAAAATACTTATGGTGAAGACAAATTAAAATTAAAAGAATTGAATGCATTAATTTAGGATATGTTTTCTGGAAATAGGAATAAATTAACTAGCAGCAAAACATCTTGCACTACCTTGAGGACTACTCATGTTTTATATTAAGTTTTTAAATCTACATTTTTAAAAAAAGAAGAAAAGGGTAAAACAGACCTGCTGGTTGGGAAAAATGATCTATGACATAACAGAAGGAAAACAATACTGTTATTCCCTATCTACTAGCTTTCAGAAGAATGAATAAGAGAAAATTTTATTGCGTGCTTATTATTGCATGCCAGAATCATTATAAGTCATTTACATGTCTTACCTCACTTGATCTTCAGAAGAATTCTCTGAGTTGGGTACAATTATTTTTCCCATTTGCCAATTATGTTTCATGAATAAACAAATTCACAAAGAGGTTAAGTAGCTTGCCAAACATCACACAGCTATTATTGGTGAAACTGGATTTCAAACCTAGGCAGACTGACAAATCACTTCAACCTTCTGCTTCTACAGAGCATGAAGATAAATCTCAAATGAAATATGTGAAGTACAAAAAAGATTACCAATAAAAGCCAATATCAATAAATTCAAATATATATCACTAAATTTTCAACACTATTGGCAAATACATATAAAACATGTATATCAAATTTGAAGGTGACAAATTTGGAATTAATATGTTAGAATCAAAATTTAAATAAATTTAAGGATGAATAGAAGGATTTGATTAATTCCTGAATTCTTGTTCTAATGATTCATAACATGGATACCAATAATGTAAAAATTTCTCCATGAAGTTTAGTTGACCACAGATTCAATAGTCAAAAGCAAGATCACGGACAGCATTATTCATTAATTCAGCATTGATAATTGATCAACTAGTATGTGCCTATCATGATCAAGGGAGAATCATGATCAAGGGAGATGATAGTCCCACTGTCTTTCTATTGGCCAGATGACATCTGGAAGATTATATCTGCTTCTGAATCTCACTTCTAAAGAGGGGCATCCAAAAAAGTGAGATCAAGATAATTAAGAACTGGAGATAAGAAGGGGAAAAAAAAACACTTTGCTCTCAGATATTTGAAAGGAGGTAATTGAGAAAAAGAACAGGCTTTATACTGCATTATTTCAAGTACAGAACACATTCAAGTAGCTGAAATTTTCAAAGAAAGGGACGACATATATCTCAGGAAGTAAACAATCTTTCATTAGTGACAAGTTTAAAGACAAAATTGAGGGGTATCTATCAGAAGTGGTAAAAATCTTTCCAACACTGAGGAGAAAATTGAACTAGAGTGCCTATGCAGTTTCTTTCAACTATAATATCGTGATGCTCTTAAAATCTAAAAACAACCAAAAAAATCATAGATAGATTTCTATAACTAATATCTAATTTCATTAAACTCTTATTAAAGTTGGTTACTTCCACCGAGGGGTATCTTAACGACATTGTTCATAGGCAATTCTGCCATAAAAACAAAATATGGCTTTTAGCTAAAGAAGAAAACAATATGTGCAGCCAAATCTTCCATTGATCTCACGCTATTCAGAAATTCATTAAAGTAAATCTACCACATTGGGAATATCTCTAAAGTGGCACTTTGTAACAATTGACTGAAAATTTGACAAAATGAAAGGAAAAGCCTGAGCTTTAACATATCTGTTCCTTCCTGAGGAGAAAAATAGGGATCAAATGAGTTTGTTAACAACTTCATAATATCCAAATGGAATTTTCATTGATATACTAATCAATGATATCTTAGAAAAATGGACGTTAAGTCTAACTTAAATTATCTATGCTAGAGTTAATGCTGAGATAACATTTCCATTGTGGAATTTGCTTTTAATTTATCAACTTTATGTCTCCTGAGAAAATTACACTTGAAAAATTTAAGTGTTTCGTCTTTAAGTGAATTTTAAAATGGAAATGGCTCTTAAAAACAATCAGAACTACTTTTATAAGGTAAAGAGTTTTGAAAGTCACATTCTTACTAGTGGGTTCTTCCTTGCTGAGGACAATACAATTAAGTTTTACAAACTCTCACCAATATTAAATAATATATATTTGTACAAGCATGTAAAAAGCAAGAACATGGATAACTATTATTTTAAAAAACAAAATTTCCTGGTAACAAGAATGGAGTAGAAATAGCACTCTAGGTTTTCAGCAGGATTTCAACCAGAAGGCATTAGGGAAATGGGGGGTAGAGGTAATTCAGAAGGAAAAAGGAACATAAATTAGGCATGGGACAGGAAAGGGCAGGAGATGGTCCAGTCTGTCTTTGTTCATGAGAAAAAGCTTGAAGGTTATTTGCAATCATATTCTGAAAGAGTTTAACATAAAATTTATCAACCTACTTGATTTTGGAATAAGATACGTGTGATCTTGGATTTACTATTAGGTTGGTGCAAGAGTAATTGCAGTTTTTGCAATTATTTTTAACCTTTACAACAGCAATTACTTTTGCACCAACATAATAAAAGCAATTTTTTTCTCAAAGAATCAGGGGAAATAGAAGATTAAAATAGCATGGCTTGATAGGGTTTGCAAAAAACTGAAAAGTTTTGGAAGAACTTTTACAGTAAATGAATTCATTCCTAAGAGATAGATTGATTACAAGATGACCAGGAATCCTTGAGAGCTCATGTGAAATTAGAAAGCATCAGTCTGTTGTTCCCACTTCATTTAAAAGTACAGGATGAATTTTAACTATGTTCGTTAGGTAACTTTGGGATAGTCTGCCTTATATATAACATATATGGCTCTTTTGTCATGATCAGAAACTGACATTTAAATATTTTACTCAGTGTACACTTGTTTACATTGTTTTTGTTACTGAACCTTATGAATTTCTTTGCCTATTCAAAAATTTTAATTTACAATTTTTAATTTAAAGCTGCAAATTAAACATCTTTTGCTTATGTTTTATGGATTGAGAAGGAGGAACCTCTAAATGTTCATGAATTTTTCAAAGTGGATGGTTTTAGGTTATTTCTTTGAACACAAGTAGGAAATTATGCCAGCAAAAATACCCGGATAAAAATGAAGAAATCTGGATTGCACAGAGTGATGTACTGGTGCTGGCTCTTGCCATCTCAGGAGAGCCAATAGTGCATATCCCTTCCCAACTCCATGATCAATTACATTATGTTGATAACTTATAATTGGCCATGATGGGAGTATTAACCCCCCAGAAACTGGCAAAGTAAACAGTGCAATGTCTTTTTCTTTTCAGAAAGCCAGTTGTTAAACATTTATTAGCATACCACTCGTTCCACATAGCAAAAGATTTCAAAGGGGTTGGGAGAGACAGGAGGAAGAAGAGGAAGAAGAAGCAGAGGAATTGAGGAGGTAAAGGAGAAAGAAGGTAGGGACAGAAGAGGAAAGAAAGGAACAAAGTTAGTTTCAATAGCAAGGAGAAGAATAACTGCCAATCAACAAATTTCAGCTAATTCAAGAGCAAATGAGATTGGCATACTACACATTTGGAATGGCCTTCTACTTTTAAATCAGCCTAGACTGCTGCAAAAACTGAGGAGCAACTGAACATCCGCAGGAACAGGCAGTCACCCTCAAAGTGACTGAAATTGAGACTTGAACTGGGTGAGCTCCTTAGCAGGACGGTATAAATCCAGAGCCAGAGACTTGACAAACCAGAAAAGACAGGCCGTATAAATTACAAAAGCTTTTAAAAGACAAAACAAGCACTAATTTCACATATGAATGTCAAACCAACCATGCTAAGGACCTAACATAGATTCAGTGGATGACATGTATTCTATTGCTGATCTTTTAACAAAAGTATATGCTGTTCAAATGGGCAGGTCATGTTGGACCCTATTTCAGAGGTATTTGGATCTTTACAATGGAACAACATCTCCATTCAAGTTGTGAAATCTTTCTCATGGAACAACATCCAGAAGCTAGAGTGTTAAAAAGTGGCATATATATACATATATGTATGTGTACATATATATATACATATATATATATGTACACACACACATATATATAAATGTATATTTTGATTGAGTGTGGGAGGGGGAAAATTAATTATAGAAATAATACAAAGTTCTATGAACTACCAAATTTCAAAATCTTTTGCAGTTCCTAGCAGTGACATTTCTACCAAAATGGGTATGGTCACAACAGCTAATTCTCCATGTGACAGGCCACATGCTTCATGCCGTACATCACTCACAACTAAACTGCCTCATTGAGGCTAAGTATGCCAGTCAAAAGTTAGGATCCATAGATTTTAATTCTGGTTCTGGCATTACAAAATGTGTGACACTAGACTCATTATTTAATCCCTTGGAACTTCTATTTTCTCATTAACAAAATACCCAACTCAGTGGTACCACAAGGGTAAATTAGTTTATGCATATAAAGAACCTAGAATAGTGTATAGCATGTAACATGCGCTAAATAAATGTTAGATTTTATTATTTTATCACCTCAGCATTAATATTTTTGTTTCCACTAAACTTTCTTAAATGATGATTATCTGTCGGCCAAGCAATCTCAGGTAGATAGTGAATCAGCATTCTTTTATGGCTGTCTCAAATACCTCAGTCACCCTGAATTGGAAGGAAAAAGGCAAATTTTGCAGATATACTTTTGTCAAAGGTATTAGTTCTTTTAGCAATTCTAATCTGTAATAAATTTCTTTGGAATGGTATTAGCCATTGTCATTGTTATGTGTCTGTGTGCACTGATTGCTTCTCTGATACCAAATTTTTCTAGTCAAAGTATTAGTCAGCCTGTTATGCTGCACTGACAAATAACTCCAAAATCTCAAAGATTTTTAAAAGTTCTTTTTCTCATTCATGTTCCATGTCCAAAATTGTTTTGCTACAACTCTGCTCTTCCTTGCCTGTACTGCAGGACCCAGACTTATGAAACAGTCCCTCTTTGGGTCTCAAGGCAAAGGAAGAGAGAGACATGGATAACTATGAGCACATTTTAAAACTTATGCAATGACATTCACACCCATTTCATTGACCAAAGCAAGTCACATGGCCGCTCCCAACGCAGAAAAAGGATGTATTATCCTCCTGTGGAGAGAGGCAACAAATACCTTGAACTACCACATAACATGATCTACCATAATCATTGTACAATGTCTTAGTGATGCCAGGAATTGGGGGGTGGGAGGGCAGGGAGGGTTGATTTTTGTTTTTTTCTGATTTTTACCTTGTGCAGTTTGTTAATGTTATTTTGTTTTCATTATTTCTCACCTGTAATATGTATTATGACTTAGAAAAGAAAGTCTAACTATATCCTGAAACTAAGAGCATTAGTGGCCCAATGGCATAGGATCCAAAATGTATGACAGGAGTCAAAATATCTTCCTCCTTCTTCTACTCAGCCTTTCTCAACTGTTTTGTTTCACTACTTCTGTGACTAATAAATCCAACCATGTGGCAGGAAACCTCATGTCCAATTTATTATTAAAATTTTTCCCTTATACAGGTAAAATAAAAAGGACAATGGCTAGGTCTAGATGGGGTTACGCTGATTCTCCTACATAATCACCCATTTTCTTGGGAATATTGTACTTCATTGATTCCAGGACTCATAGTTATTTTTATATGTTAACACCTCTGATGTTGCGATTCTTCTAAAATTACCATTAGAAGGCACTGTGCAATATTAATCATTTTTTCTTTCTTGGCTACATACAAAATTATCATGCACTGAAAAATAGTTCACATCTTAAATTCAATAAAACATGGTTTTTATGAACATATTGCCCATGTTTGATAGGCGCCAACATGTTGAATCCTTATCTGCTAAGTCATGATGCTGTGAACCACTCTCCCCAGAGGCTGCTGTGCCACAGGCCGCTTGTGACAATCAGTGGGACTGGTCTGTGAAGAAGCCATGCTGAGCAGTCATACACTGGCACCGCTAGCCCCTGCTGTGTTAACAGAGTGAGCCTAATAAATGCCAGAATTCTTTTCTATTTTCCAACTTTTATTGTTAGAAGTTTGAAATCTTCATAAAATTTTAGAGAGTAGTACAATGAACGCCCATTTACACTTCTTCTATGCTTGCCACATCTGCCTTCTGTATGTAGATATGTGTGTGTGTGTGTTTTATTGAAAGTAAAACCACTTGAAAGTAAATTGTAGACATCATAACCCTTCACCACAAGACTTCAATATGCATCTCCTATAGACCATCATCACATCTAAAAAATTAATAACTCATAAAATCATCTAATATACCATCCATATTTAAAGTTATAGGTGTCTATAAAAGGCTATATGTGTATATATGTATATGCTATATACATATAAAATTAAGTTTTATGGGCTTTTTGTTGTTATGGCTTTTCAGTCTCTGAATATAGGATATTATCTCACAGATTTATTTATTTGATTGATTGATTTTCAAGTTATCAATTTTTAAAAATTGTCCACATAGTTGTCCTATAGAATTGCCAAGTTCTGGATCTTGCCTCTTATAGACTTCAATTGTTTGGGGCAGAAACACTTAAGCAGTGATGTAGGGCCCCTCTTCTAGCATCCTATTAGAAAGCACATAATGTCAAGTTGTCTCTCTAGTGATGTGGCTGAGTTTGAACATTTCATTCAGGTGATGACCACCAGAATTTTCCATTGTAAAGGTATGTTTTTCCTTTGTGATAACTAACAGTACATAGAATATTGACACTGGTGACTGAGGGCTTGAGAGGACCTAATAAATGTCATCCCCATTTGTATCCTAGTTCTATGCGAATGGTAAAGAGCCCAGAGAAAACCATCCGCAGCAGTAGTTTTTTTAACTGTTCAAAGACAAATCAGACTGATTCCACTCTAAATCTTGTACTGTGAAATTCCTAGAACTCCAAAAAGGAAGTTTCATAGATCTTACCAATTGGCACTTGTCACACATGGCCATGCAAAAAGATTCTACCGATGAGATGGGTTCTCGTGAGATACAGACGTGGAATCGCGGTGGATACAATGCCCGCTGACAAACTCGGACAGATGTGAGCGTCTGCAGTGGAAGACTCCACTTTTCACCTTCTAGTCATCCATTGGAGAGTGTGGGGCTTCTGTGGGCAGTGGTGGAAGCCACACAACAGCACAATATGACGTCGGGATTCCAACTTTGGTGAATGGCACTGGAAGCCAAAATTCCAATGAAAGCCCTCTGAATTCCACTCCTCCAGCCTCACCCAAATGATTTTATAAGCCCTAATTTCCTGCATTTTTCTATGCTCGAAACTCTTAAGAGAACTTCTATTTCCTCACTGAACCCTGTCTGGACAGAGGTACAAATATAGAGAAATTGAAAAGAAAACACACGAAAGTTCATGCCACAGTAGCTCCAAACATTTGTGGAGAGCTAAATTGTCCTGGACTTTCAGTAAATGATAGTTTCAGTAAATAGATATTATGCCAAAACATGAAAATTAGAATGCAGATGAGGTATGACAACAGTTGTGGTACTTCTCCCAAGCTGACTCTAGTCAGTTAGGACTCTTAATAAGTTAAATTGCATACTTTCCCTTTCAAAGTAATCTAACTTTTCTTAAGAGTGACGTTACTCACCTTTCCTATGTCAGCAGATCTCTCATGGGGAAAACGATGGATCAGCTTTTCTACAAAACATGACCTCTTGAGTTAAGCAAAATAATGCAGGATAGATTTCCAATGTATCAGCTTTAGAAACATCCTATGAAAGTTACAAAAAAAAAAAAGAAAGAAAGAAAGAAAAAAAGAAATCCTTCCCCATGGTGCTCACTTGCCTAAACAGAAGTATCTAGTCTGAAGATTAGTGCACACTGGAAAAACTCAAGGGAAAGTGTGCCCCTTTTCATGGATAAAACCCAAGTATTATACGCCTACACACTCCCAAGTCCTCCAACATTTTAGAGTCATAACTTCCTCCTTTTGTATCTCAAGATATATCCTTCCTTCATATACTGAGAAGTCTGGTCAGCTGAGGAGCCCCAACTTTTTCTTAGAGGATTGTTAAGGAATTTCATTGCGCCCATATACCTTTCAGTCCGGTTTCCTGCTTTATCTGATTACCCTCTCATAATGATTTGCCTCCCACGGAACCTAGTTCATCTCCTGCACAGCTTAGCCAAGGCTAGACATTTGCCCTCTTTTAAATTACCCCAGGAGAACTGAGATTTTTACTGAAATTATTGGGTTAACAGAGGGAAACTTAATGGTGGTAAAAGAAACAATGCACAATTTAATTTTAGTCATTTCTGTTTCTGTAGTTCCTCTTTGTCGCTCTCTACAGGGAATTTTCTTTTCGGGGAGGGTTCCCTGCCCCTCATGGGTCAGGCTGCCACCATGTTGCCTTAGGATCCTTCTCCACAGTTAGCCCTTCTCTGTATTTCTTCTTCTTTCTCATTCTCTAGTCTCCCCGCCTCCACGTCCTCTTCTCACTCCCAAACTCCTGGCATTTTATTATTTATGACATAAAGCAATTGTGTTTTCGGTGTTGTAGCCCTAATCCATCAATATGAGACCTCTTGCCTCACTTTTAAGTGTTGTCCAACACTTAAAAGCTATCTTCTCTAGAGCTTCTCTCTAAGGTCATTAAGAGATTGTTATCAGTTACAATAGATCCTGCTTCGCAAATAGCAGTGTCTTAACCACATTCAACTGGAAGAGAGTTGTTGTTTTGTTTTGTATTTTCCCACAAAATGTGAAATGTAGGGATGATAATTTGGCTCCAAAATGCCATCAGTGATCCAAGCTCTTCTAACTTCTTTAAGCATGTGTCCCTTTCCCTCATGCTTATAATAGCACTGATGTTTCACTCCCAGGCAGGAAGAAGAGCAACTGTGAAACAAAGAAGGAAAGGGGGTGCGGGGTAGGTAGGTAGATAGGTAGGTAGGTGGGGAATAAGAAAGGGAAGGGAAGGGAAGGGAAGGGAAGGGAAGGGAAGGGAAGGGAAGGGAAGGGAAGGGAAGGGAAGGGAAGGGAAGGGAAGGGATGAATGGAAAGGAAAGGGAAGGGAAGGGAAGGGAAGGGAAGGGAAGGGAAGGGAAGGGAAGGGAAGGAAAGGAAAGGAAAGGAAAGGAAAGGAAAGGAAAGGAAAGGAAAGGAAAGGAAAGGAAAGGAAAGGAACAAAAGGAGGGAGTGAGGGAGGGGCGGAGGGAAAGTCAGAAAGCTAAAGGGACAAGTCAGCCCAGTCTATTCCACTTAAAAGGACTTCCTGGAAGCCTCCTCCAAAGATATCTATTTCTATTTTGTTTGCTAGGCCTGTGTTCTACACCCACCACCCTACAAGAGTGTGTACAAAATTAGGGTTCTGTTGATAAAAAGAGAATGAATATCCTTTCCGTCTTGAGCATAGTCCCCCAGAGTCATGAGATATTTTTTTCTTCCCTTATACCTACAAAGTCAGTTAACAAACTTATGGAGTCTGCTAACTACCATTTTTCCCACAAATGCAAGGCATTTGGGAATCTCAAAATGGAGGAAAACTATGCTTGCCCTGTAGAAGCTCACAGTTTTGGGGGTGAGATAGGTTCATCACCAGACCATCACAGTGCAATGTGTAAAGTTCTACAATAGCAGTATTCCTCAGGTACCACGGCGTGCTGAAATGGGCAAGTCACCCATCCAGAAGGTAAAGGAGAGGGTAGATTAGTGATACTTCACAAGAAAGTACTCCTTTACTAAATCTTAAAGGTAAGCAGGGGATGGGAACATTCCAAGAAAGGTAAAAGATAAACAGAAGGGAAGAACTCTCCAGTATGTGCAGAGAACAATAAAGCAATATGTTGTTATTAGAACATAAAGTGTGAGACAGAGGCAAATATGCTGAGAGATGCCCTTGGAGAGAGCTTAGATTAGATCACGGAGGACCTCATACACCATCTTAAAAACCTTTAGCTTGATCCGGCAATTGATGGTGAACGTTTGAAAAATTTTAGACTAGGAAGGGATAAGAGCAGAGGCACATTTTAGATCTAGCTCTAGGTTGAAAGACGGGTAAGAAATAGGGGTAGCACTGCAGTCAAGAAAACTGGATTGAAGGCTGCTATAATAACCCAGGCAAGAAATAAGAACCTAAACGAAACACATGATATAAAGAGGGAGTAAAAGTAGAGAAATAGTGTGTTCATTCATTTAATGACTATTTATTGAGCATACACTACATTGCAGGCTCTACGATGGCACAGGGACATAACAGGGAGAAAATCAAACAAAACCCTACCCTCGGAGCTCACCAGGCAATGTTAAAGTTCGTCCTGATGTGTGGATTCATGAATGTTGATTTACTTATGTAACCAAAGCCTGGCCTTCCCAAGACTTTTGGCCCAGCCTTAAAATACAGTCTTTGTCCGAAGAGAAAAAAGAAGACAAAAAGCCCAGATCCTCCTTCACATGCGGCTCTAAATCTTAGAGGACCTGATTCTTACCGAATACTAATTAAATGTAACCCACTTCATCAATGCACTTCTCTGTGACTATAAAGAACTCCAAAGCTCTCTGCCACAACTTTAACATTTTCATCATTTGGAAATACAGCCGTTGCCGCCCAGCTTGCTTTTTCTCGGCAGCCTTGATGGTGTGGTAATGTCAGGATGTGACGTTATTGCTTACCCAGACTGCAGGGACGATTCCTTTTTTTTTTTCTTAAACAGTGAGGCCAATCTTCAGGAACCGCTTTAAAATTCTTGTACCTCCACAAAAACTTTGCAATTTGTCAGACAACTCTTACCCTCAGCTCTAATTTTGAAGGCAACCTCCTCAGAACACATTTTTACTAACTTAGGAAGTTTTTAAAATAGTTTTACCAATTTGCTTCCTTACTCTGTTTAAACACAGTATGTATATAAGCAATAAAAGCCTGAAAGCACTTTATATTAACTAAAGTGAAAGTATGTATAAGAATAAAGCGTATGTAGGAATTACATATACTAGCAACTCCCCCTTCATCCAACACCTCGCGAAGGAAACTTCTCTGTTTTCTATTCTGGTCAGGTAATCAGTTTTTTGTAGTGCTTGGTCTACCACTAGCTTGCTGGGTGATTATGATAAAGAAAATTACACCACCTTTGCAGATATATTTCCTAACTTAGAAATGGAATTGGATGACAAGATTCCTTCTAGTAAAGCGATTCTGGGTTTTTTAAGTAATAAGAACAATTTCAAACCAGATATTGAATCCCACATAGACAAGAGCATATTAATAAAAAGAAAAAAAATGTTTGAAACTAATTAAAATATTTAAACCAGACAAACAAATATTGCTGCCAGATATAAAGTCTTTGATTTCAAAAATAGTAGATGAAGATGAAGGTAGTGGTTCTGTGACAACTGTCTAATTTCCTTCGTGGTCATTGGGTGTTTATAGTTTTCTCTCTCTTTAGGGGTTAATTTTGTTAGGTAATGGAAAATCATCCATTCATGGAGCTTTTCATACTTATTAGCATAGATATTTAAAACCTTTTTCTCATAGCTCTATTAATTATTTCTGTACGGGTGGATCATTCCTTGTTTTCATCCTTAAATCTATGTATGTGTGATTTCATCTCTTCCCCTTTATCAAGAGAAAGATAAAGCTGAGTGGAAAAACCTATTTGAATAGGTTTTTGTTACTATTGTTTAAATCTCATGGATATATCAATTCTACTATTTTTCTATTTCTAATTTATTAATTTATACTTTATTTTTATCAATTATGTGACTTCTTTTGTTTTCCTTGGACATATTTGTTCAATATACTATACTGAATGCTTAATTATTTCTATTCTCTTTTCCTTATATTTTTATATGTGGTGTTCTCAATCTGATTTTCAAAATATTCTCCAATCTAGTTTTTATTTTCTATTTGATCCAACAGTTGGCTAGATTAAAGTTGTTGTTTCTTTTTTTTTTTTTTTTTTCTCACTTTTGCTAAGTGTATCTGGTTCACCAAATTGTACTTAGAGACTACGCTTTTCTACTTCCTGGAATTTACTTTCTTTGTGGCATCTTTGTGCCTTTGTGAACATTTTCTTTGTGGAGATTTTCTTTGTGGCTTCCCGAGAACTTAAAAAAAAAAGTGGAGGTTCTTTGGTATAAAAATTTTTATAACAACTCTATTAAATTATATCCCTGAGTATTACATCCTTATTGAATTTTGTATTTCTCAGTTAGTCCAGGATGAAAGAAGTAGTAAAAATGTCTGGCTATACTTATATTTGTTTTGATTTCTTATTTTCTAAGTTTGTGTTTACATATTTAGATGCTAGTTATTTATGAACAATGCAAAAATTTGTATAATTTTACCACCTTTCTCTCCCTTTCTCTTCCAGTTTTGGTGACAACTCCTGGGACATTTTCCCTAGTATATTATAACTGAATTAATAATTATTCATTATTTCATTATATAGCTTTGCTCATGAGCTATAATTATAAAAGTCAGTTTTTATAACTATGATTTACATTTTTAAATTACAGTAATTATACATTTTTTAAATCAATATTTACCACCAGGATTTTCTTTCCACTGTTTCATTCTTTTCCCTTAATAGATTATGCATTCAAGTAGATTTTTCACACAGAGTACATAGAATGTATGGTTGAAGAGTCTGTGTATATTTGGAAATGTCTTTCTGTGGCCTTGACATGTTAATGACACATTGGCTGGATGTACACTCTATTCTCCCTCCAAATTCTACAGATATTGCTCTCCTATTCTCTTGCACATAAAGTTTCTGAAATTTAATTTTTTCTTAATTGATTAAATGTTTCTTCTGCTCGTATATTTATATAATTCCTACTTCAACACTGAAACTCAATAATTTCACTAGGTATACCTTAATCTTCAATGATCTTTATTCTGATTCTAGTGAATATAATGGACATCTAAAGAGGGGGTATTTGTACCCCCAGGATCTATCCCCTCTTTTTTTGACAATAGAATTAATTTACATTTCCTCACACTCAGTCTATATAGTTTATGTGGAGCAAAAACCTGAATTGATTTTTCTTTGTCTATAGTGCTTTGGGTGAAGCTACTACTTCTTTCTCTTGTCTTAACAAGGATAATTTTTTTTCTTTTTCCTGAAGTAAAAAACGTAGTTTAATTCAAGAATCTATTTATTCCTGTACTATTTAATTATTTAACTATTTAATTATTACCACAATATCTGCCACTGATATTATAATCCTAATCTGTATTTTTAGTGAAATGGATATTTGTTGGTTTGGAGCTGGCAAGAATTCTTTCACCTCATGTTGATGACAGTGGCCAGTTTTCATTTAGGAATTCTCTCCTCCCTAATCCTTTGCCCCCTGGACCCAAAGGTGGTATACAATCTAGAATGAGCATGTGGCTGTGTAGGAATATGACAGTGGCAATGCAAGAATGGTGTTATAGCTGAATTGTGTCCCCCCAAATTCGTATGTTGAAGGCCTAACCTCCAATAACTCAGAATGGGACTGTGTTTGGAGATAGGGCCTTTAAAGAAGCAATTAAGGTTAAATGAGGTCATCAGGATAGTCTCCAATCCAATATGACCAATGTCCTTATAAAGAGGGGTGATTAGGACACAAACACACAGACAGAGGGACAACAAAGTGATGACACAAAGAAAAAGTAGCCATCTGCAAGCCAAGGAGAGAGGCCTCAGAAGAAACCAAACCCACTGACACTTTGATGTTGAGAAATGTGAGAAAATCAATTCCTGTTACTCAAGTCACCCAGTCTGTTATAGCATCCCTAGCAAACGAATACAACTGGGTATGTGACTCAAGTCAGATCAGTCAGAGCCAATAAGATTCAATTATGGAAATGAATATTTTTCACTACTGCATTTGAAACTGACGACTGCTGCAGCCCTCTTGTCACCATGAGACTAGACCTGTCAGAAACTATAACCAAAAAGAGGAAGTATTGCTGAAGGATCAATAAATGAGAGTGCTGTCATTTGAGCTCCCAAGTTTAGGTGAAACTGAAGCCACATCTATTCATGGATTTTTCAGTTTTGCAAATCAATAAAAATCCCTTTTAACAATATAAATTGGATTTTCTGTCTTCACATCCAAAAGAGTTCTAACTAATAAAAAATATCCAAGAATTTTGAGCCAAGAGTTATCTAAACTGACAAGTTTTTATTTTCTTCCTAAATAGCAATTGCTTTGAAATGATACAATTGTATGGAAATATGTCATGATACCTTTTTATAGGAAAAGAAAAAGTCAAATCAATAAGAAAAAAATCAATTTTTATTGAGAAATTTCCTGCAAAGATCCATCATCTAGTCTATAAAAGTCATTTCCCCTGGAAAATGTGATTGGTTTAGGGTAGAAGGATTTAGGAAGATTTAAGCTTTTATTTTATATACTTCTTCATTGTCTTATTTTTTACAACAAACATATTATTTTTAGTAACATTCTGAAATAATAAGTAAAATTTTTAAAGAAAAATTAGGTAGTTCTGGGCTCTTGAGTATTGACTTACAAGTTGACTTTTTGTAAATATTTTAATTAACTAAGCATGATATAAAATACCAAGTTTTCTCCAAGAAATTAAAGTTAAGACCTAAGGTAAATGCCCAGATAATTCCAGTATAAATACTTAATAAACCATTTTTAACATGTGAGCTTTCATTTCATTCAAGGCCTTACACAGACATATCAAATCTATACCCCACACACACATTTTAATATATCCAATCCAAACTGGTTCATAAATAAAAAGCATCAGTATACTCAAAAAGGCCTTCAATTCTTTAACTTTTAACATTAAGGTAGATTCAATGATGTAATATATATTTTCACATTTTGACTATTGTGACATATACGTGTTTTACATGAACAATATTAAGAATCTTAAAATGTTGGAATGATGTACAGTAATTTTTTATATATTAAAAATTAATAGGCAATATGTTTGAAATAAATTAGATTACTAGAGTATAATTTGTATATTTGCACAATAAAAATTTCCCATTTTTTTACTTTTTAAAAAAGTGAAACACATACCTAGAAATCAGTACGCACATTGTTTCGTAAAAATTATTCATTTGCTGACTTTAACATTAGCATTAGCAAACACCAAGATATAATGTTATTTGAGCACTGATACTGGATATACATATATATATATATACTTTTATATAAATACTTTTTTTCTCTTTTCATTGTCTCTTGCTTCTACAAACTAATATCAATAATGTTAGTAATTATTTTACATTTCATTTGTTGCTCTTACAATTTTACTCTTGCTGTGGGTGTATATAGCTCCCACAATTTCTTAGAGTGTTTGTGAATGTGTCTGTACATGCTATTAGCAGACAGTAATTTGTAGTACTCTCATGCTTATTATGATGGTCAGAATTTTAGCTTCTTCTGTGAAATGATAAAATTGTAAGATAATTGCATACTAATTGGTGAACAGATTCTAAAATTTATAAAATTAAATTGCAGGCATACATTGTCCAGAAGTTCTGGAAGTTTTTATCTTCAAAATCACTAATAACTCTTCTTTGTCCCACCATCACACACTGTTCCTAATAATTTGTTTTGCACAAATATCACTAGAATGGTAATAAATAAAAAGCAAAGTGTGCTTTACTTGTTGACCTGGGAAACATAGGTAGTTATAAGGTTCTTGTTGATTTCTTCATTGTATTGTCATCACACCATCCAAATATCTAAAATAAGTAGCTCCAAAGACAAAGCAAGGAAAGAGCAGGTTTTGACTAGTGAAGCATCACCTAAAGTAGTGTACAAGAATATGACCAACTAAGATCAGTTGGTTAGAGCGTGGTGCTGATAACACCAAAATTGCTGGTTCAATCCCCTGCATGGGCCACTGTGAGATGTGCCCTCCTTCAAAGAAAAAGAAAAAGAATATGACCAATTAGATCAATTTTGATGTAAGAATTCTTTTGGTCAAAAAAGTGAAGAAACATCTAAAACAGCATAAAAGTAATCTTGATTTTTTTGGTTTTATATTTAATCCAATAATATATAAAAATGGCTGTGATATTCAGCCATTTTGATCAATGAGAAACATCAATTACAATTTTCAGTCCAAAATAGTTTAGATAAAAACAAGTAATTATTCCATGATTATTATGTGCTATTTACTGTATTAGCTGCCAGGGACACAACAGTAAACAAAGACCTAGTCCCCACCCTCAAGCTTAAAGGTAGACAATTAAAATCATTTTAAGATACGTTTTGACTTACAGAATTGTCTAAGCAGCCATTGAAAGAGGCTAATCCTCTTTTCAATATAAAGGTTAATTTATTTTTAGGAACATTAACTACATAACTATCTAATTGTGGGATAAAGAATTTGCATAATGATGCAAACTTTTCCATCCCCAGGTAGTTGCCCATGTCCAATCCTTATCTTGTTATCAGAATAATTACAATACAATTAGGCTATCATGATGTCTATTTATTTTCCTCTTACCTAGAATATCCATTCCACAAGTATTATTTTAAAGGCATTAAGTTGCTTTCTTGAGGAATATGAAAGACATCTTGACTATCTGTTGAATAAGCACTCCAAGGATTCTATTAAAAAACACACAGAAAAGCTTCCCAACAAAAACTAAACTAGCTGTTTTACAAATTTGTAAGACTGAAAAAGACCTTGAAATTTTATCTAAATAACCTTCTTTATAAGTGAGTCTGATTACACTGTATTAAATATTAAATAGTTATTTATGTAACTCTGAATAGCTTATATGTAAAACTTTATACTTAGTAGAGAACCCAAATTAGAATTTGTGAATCTTGTTCATGCCTTAATTTAACCAACATTTCTGAATACCTGTTAGGCTGGAGACCCAAGCTCAATGCTGGGGAACTAAATTTAACACGATATGATCCCTGTTGTTCAGAAGCTAATTCTGAAGGGGGAGGGTGAAGTTGAAGAGTCCAGTTACCCCTCCCCTGCCAGAAATGTCCAAACCCCCCACTCTGTCATGTGATATATCTGTGCAAATTCCCCTGTTTGGCAGGATACCCCTGCCCACAACTTCACTAGCTCACAAGAAACAACAGAGCCCCAAAAGTAAAAGAAAAGCCAATTTTTAGGGCCAGAAATAAGACCATTTACCTTAGAGAAAGGCAGTTGTTGGACAGAGACTAATGGCTTATCAAGTTACTAGGTTAAATTCATATATTTCTTTTTCGTGTGTGTGTGTGTGTGTGTGTGTGTGTGTGTGTACGTGCACACACACAAATATATATGCCTATATGAACACTTATGATGTCAAGCTGCCAACATACTGAGGAAGTTGAGCTATCCATCTAAGAATTGCTTTCATTTTTCATTCCCTTTGTCTCTCTCTTGTTCTGCCTATCTCACCCTCACCCATCTCCACCTCCAGCCCTGCCTATGCAGGAAGAATGTTAGTAAACATCAGTCCTAGTGTAAAGTTTTGATTATAGGGTCTTAATTTCTACAACAATAGGTAGGTGAGAGCTCCATTACAGTAAATGTTACTATAGCGGTGTTACCGGCTGTTGGGTAATTCCAGTTATTTTACTACCAGATCTTTGAGTATATTTGTCTGCACACTTGTAAACTGGGGGATCTTCCTACAATAGAAAACAGGTCAACTATTGTATACCAAAAGTATATGGAAAAAATAGACAAGATTTTGTATGCAAAAGACAGTACTCAGGTGTCCATATTCTGATGGAAGATGGCTTATTTACCCAAGTACTCTGGGTCTCCCCTATTTACCACGTCCTCTACACCAGCTGCCCTCTTCTCTGTGTAGCTATTTAAACAAGGTATCAGCTTGAGTAGGTGATCAAGAAAGGACTACCCATACTGAAACCCTGTATAGCTAATGTATTGACTTTCCTATCCCACATCAGTCACTAAGCGTACTAGGTAACAGGAGGTAAGTTACCTCTGCACCTGGTATGCACCTGAAGGATAACAACAAAATGAATTCTTACATCAAGCAATCCTCAGAACAATATTATGATAGGCTGAGAAAATCAGAATATTAATCATCCACCTCTCAAGTCTCGTTGTAAAGAATTTGGTGAAAAAAGTAAATATTCTTATAAGAATTTATTAGTAAAAATGTTTTTTCTCAACAAGTCAGAATAATAATGTTATATATGTTCCCATATTTCTGTCATCTGAGAAAATAATCTGCTCTGTTTGATTCTTAAATTGTAATGGCTGAAGAAGCCTAAAGAACGATTGACAACATCTTCTAAAAAAGACTGCAAATTTCATGTAAAACTAAGTTTCTTTATTGAAATAACCAAAATCTTCAGAATGTTATATTTAAGGACAAAAAGAGACAGTATAAAATGATGTGGTACTTTCCCCTGATGTTAAAATAAAACTTTGCTATTATTGTGACTTAAGTTTTAGTTAGGCAATATTTCTGTCATTCTAGAAATTTCCATAATTGGTCTCGGAACCAATAAGGAGACTAGAGAAAATATTAAGATTAAAACAAAAGGAAATCCTTAATACATGCTGTTCTATACTGTACAATATTTACATTAGTGATTTGTATCTAATCATAAAAATATCAGCTCTACTATATTAAATTCTCTTCATAGACTGACAATTAGCCCAATTTGGTTTTCTTAATTCAAACACAGATAGTTATACTAACTTGAGATATCACTGACTTTTCTTTCAAAAATCAATATTATAATTTAGCCTTTTTAAAAAACCATAAAGATAATACATTATGGGGAAAAAAATCATACACAGTGTTCCCATTTTTCAGCTGTATATCTTTGGACAAGTAAGTTAACCTCACTGTCCTTTATTTTCCCCATCTGTAATAAGGTTAATATACCTATTTTATATATGATTATTATAAAAATTAAATGAAATAGTGTGCATAAAGCACCAAACACATTACAAAGATATTTTATGCATACATATGTATATATAAACAATCCATTTTTTGAAAATAATAATGGTAATATTGCTATACATATACTTTTGAAATTAACATACAAAAATCAAATTTACAAAAGAGATAAACAGAAGTATAATGTGCATTCATTTTAAATGCATTCCCTAAAAGGACTATTTTACTGCAAAATCTTTAGGAGTCCTCCTACTCTTTTAAAAGATGACTGGATATATAAAAACTATAATTATATACAGCAGAGTGTAGCAAGAGAAACAATAGCTTGTTGTCAGAGATACGCAGAGTGAATCCTTTATTGGAGTGATCAATTCATAAGTTATATAAATGTCTAATCACTATGTTGTACACCAGAGTGAATCCTTTCCAGCCTGTATGCTTAGGCAAGCTTATTTAACTCACCTGAGTCTCTGTTTCCTTAATGCCAAATAAGAGCATCAGCATCTACTTGCTAAGGTTGGGGAAAAACTGAGGGTCTGGCCTATGGTACATGCTTAGTACATTCTTTAAATTTTAGGAGCTCATTTTATAAAGCAAGGTATACATTTGCAAAGCACCACACACAAGAAATTTTGGCTTAAGGGTATGCACATTTTAAATACAATTAAGTAGCAAAGGTTAGCACAGGCTTGGAATCCTATATATAATCAATAAGAGTAGAGGAATATCATATTTATTATTTAAAATATTCCTGAGCACCTCATCTGTTATGTCTTTGCTAAGTACTAGAAGACAGTGTCTCTGACAAAGCCACAAATAGGGGCTAGTTGCTTTACATCCTTACTTTCGAGCTCTTATACCATAAAACACTTAATTAACAAGACCTAATGACTCCAGAACTTAGAGCTGTGTTTCAGAAAGAAAGAATTAATTCATTATTAATAAAACAAAATACAACAGGGGCCTCACTGCCAGGTTTATTTATGCCAGTTGTGCTTGCCTGAATTCCCTCTACAGATTCATTTGAGCCACTCTCCATCCAACCTGCTTGTCAGAACACTGTGTTCATTCTGTTACTTTAAGTACATAGTACAATAAAGCAGGAAAAATCATGTTACACAAAGCATCAGGATGGACCTCCTTAAGACAACAGAGGGTACAATAATGATACGGTCAAGAAGAAGTAAAAATTTCTCCAGGGTGAAATGTATTTTCTTAGATCCATAGAAGCAAATGCGTTTGCAGAATTCCATCTCAGGAACAAAATGTAATTGTATTGACAATGAACACTGTCTTATCCTTTTCCATATCATGAATGCTAAAGTGTGGCTGTGCTTTCAAGAATTTGTTTTGACAGCTCAGATTTTTCATCTAAATCAATGTTTGTCATACGCGACTACTATTGCCTTAGGTGACGATACTGAAATATTTTCAAAACTATGCTTTCTGTGATGTCATGTGATAAATATGTTGGATATTTTTGTGTTTAATGTAAAGGATTTGAACTAAGAAAAAAAAATGAAAGCCCTACTCCTAGACAGCATGTATGACAGTCTCTCAGCACATTTATACTATCGATCCAAAAGTGCTACTCCAGACCTATATATTTGAAGATAAGGTTCAGACACCAATTTTCCAAACTCTACTACCAGTTCATTAGTGAACGCAATTTTTGTTTTCCCACATAACTTCGTAACTGCAGAGGTCAGATAATGAATATGCATTTCATACTTTCTCCTATATATCATGCAAGTATGAATCTTGGAGTCTGAGGGGATTAACTTCAAGTCCTGCTTCTGTCTTGTGGTCACAATTTCTCTGGATCTCAATTTTTTTCCTCAGTAAAAATGTTGACAATAAAATCTATCATATAGCATCATCATGAAGATGAAATTAAATAATATATAAAGCCTTAGAACACAATAGACCTTAATAAGCAGTAGCTCTTATTACTGAGGAAAAGTCAGGTGAGATATGAATGCCTACCAGGAGAGGGGAGTGGGAAAGGGCTGTTCCCTTCAGGGCATCCAGAATGTCCAGGGCCCTCCACTCAGTTTTTCACTCAGAATAGCCTGTCAGCTCTATCATCCCTCCAGGGGATAATAAAGATCCTTTTAATGATACATAACTATCTGGCTGATAATGCTTACATGTTGATAAAAAATACCACAAAAATAATTTTTACTTTATGCAAAAACCCAGATATATCCACAAATTAGTTCACTTGTAACCCAAAAATCATCACTTCACTGTCCGGAACATTGAGGTGGCCCAACACATACAGAGAAATAAAAGGAGCTAAACAGACAGCAAATCAAAATATCATCTTTTGGTTGATAAAGACTCTATCAAAGGTCACAGCTCAATATGAGAGCTAAATTGGCTTGCTGATTGAACCAGTGTTAGGCAGACTTAGCTATCTAGTCACAAGCAGTGCTGGATAGGAGCAAGTCAGACTTAAGGCACAGAGGAGCTGAAGAGAACTGCTCCAAAAAGACAGCCTTATTGTAAGAGAGACAAAACAGGAGCTGAACTGGGCATGCTCAATTGATCCTTCCCGAATTGTAGCTGAGTACTTCTGGGGCAGAGTAAAATGTATAGAAAGTGGCCAGCATTGCAACATAAACACTGAGTTCCTGAACTGACAGAAAATTTCAGGAATGAGGGAAAGAAATGTTCTCCCCTGTTCACAGCAGAAAATAAACTTTCAAACCTAAGAAATGTAAAGCAATAACGCATTAATCGATTACCAAACCCTAGGGTCAATCCCTGAAAGTGTCATGTTTTACGAATGTTAAAATTCTATTTAAACATACTTTCAAGCATAATAATAAAAGTTCTGGAAGGTATCTGCAGCCCAAGCAAACCATATTACCAGAACCATCTCCAGTAGGACATCTCTCACCTCTGTCATAGTCTAAAACATTCAGGCATACTGTTTGTTACTGTGTGTTGTGGCTCTGAAGAACTAGACAAATCCCTTCCCCTAATGAGTATAAAACAAATGGAGAAATGCACACAGATGCTAGAAGGAAATTAAAATACTTGCTGTTCTACTGTTAGAGATGGAATAGAGGATATGACTTGGGTCTGTGTTTAAAATTAAGCTTCCCACTCATTTTCCCCAAATTGAATCTAGCCACCCCAAATTGTCTGTGTCCTTTCCACAGAAACAGGGCCTCCCCAGGTAGGTGTCTGTATGGAGGCAGAGAAATAGCAGGTGGCGAAAGAAAATTCCAGTGCTTTCACCAAGAAAGAGAAGTAGGGCAGGCCACATTATTAAACATTTACTCTGTATTCCCGCTCAAAGAGAAAAGTGAACACATAATGGCAGATCCTTGCCATCTCACCAAGAGATAAATCATTCCTCTTTGCATGTGGAGGAGTTAGTGAAAAGTGCAAGGGGATACAGAAGCCCTTACTCCATACTTACCAAAGTACAGAATGTAGAGTGAAGGAAAGAATCATTATCCTGACATCGCAGTGGTCTGCAAAGGCATATTCTGCTGCAAATATTGCCTTTTGTCATGAGTGTGAATCTTAGTCCATATTTTTCTGTATGCAAGAAATATGTGTGTTTTTTTCTGTAACTCATTCTAATTTCTTTTACAAGAAGAAAGTGACCATTTTCCCAATTTGCTCTGGACAGACCCACTTTACATGTGCTAATCGGGGTATAATATCAATAGCTCCCCTTTTCACCCTCAAAAGTGTTCAAATTTGGAAATAAATAATACAGTCTTCCTAATAATAAGCCTATCTTCATGGGTGGTAGAAACTTAATCCAGTCAACCTAGAGGGGACCCCCTTTTACCCCATGTGGTGGGAGGAGGGCCTGGCCTCATGTGACACCAGGGCATTCAGAGAGGAAGGTATCAGATCCAGGTGGGCAGCTAGCTACTCTGGCACCTACGTGGACCCCCATTCTTGCCTGATCTCAGATGTCAGCCCATACAGGCTGCCACTTCTGAAGTCTCAGTCCTGTCCAAAAGGTCTTCCAAGGTTGAGCTCTCTCTGCAACTTCAGGTGCAGGAGACTCACCATGCAGCTACCCACACCATTCTGGCACAGGAAAGGTAGGAAACTAACATCCTCTGTCACTGTCACACTGCTCTCTGGCACATGGAAATTAGTCTTCTGCTTTATGTCACCTGGGGCCCACTACGGATCCAGCTTCCTTACTTGGGAATCATTCCTCTATTCTTGCCCCTCACCAGGACACAGGAAATTTTGCAGAACTGTCCCCGAGGTCTTGCTGTTTCTACAGCCTCCATCAGGAAATGGGCATGACATGCCCTTACCTCTCTCAGATCCAGAACATCTAGGGTTTTGTATTCATTCCACGCACTCCCAACATAGTTTGGCCTAAGAAGGCAGAGCCCAGGACCTACTAGTAGGTAGTAAGTATAGTTATTGTCATTATCATGATCATTATTATTAAATCTCCACTTCATCATTTACAAAAGATATGATAAAACCTATTTTCTAGATTGTACTCAGGTTCAAAGAAGTCATCGTTTATCAAAAGCAAATTACAAGGTATACTTAAATACTATTTTTTTCTTCTGACTGTGAGTTTTTGAGGGAAGTGACTGTGTTTTAGTCTTCATTTTTATCCATATCATTTTACATAGTAAGCCTTATATAATGAATTCAAATAATGTTTTCAGTAAAGCGATTACCTAAAACATACATAAAACAATCTTATAACACCAGTGAAAATGTTTATTTTCCATCAAACTGAGCAGCAAAGGTGTCATGTAGACATTTATAGCCCCCAGAATTTAATACAGTGATAAACATATAACAGGAATGTAGTGAATAGTTATGGAATGATTCATTCACTTTATCCCAATATGTTTAATTGGCTACCTATGGCTGTTAAAGTGAAAATATAACTTTGAAAATGCCTCATTTGTCTTGTAGAAAAAAATGAGAAATTCAAGTTCAAAAAGTCACAAGAATATCTGGGAAACAGTATTTCCAGATAGGGAAAAATAGAAATATATTAGGTTAAAACTGTCAAGATCAACCAACACAGTGACAAGAAAAAGAAAAAGTGAAATTCATTTCTGTGTTGCATTCCAGAATATTCAGGCTGGTGGCTCCACTTCATGCAGTCATTCAGTGGCACAGACAGGTCCCTTTCATTTTGGTTCTCAGGGTCCTCAGGACAATGTCCTCATGTGCCCGGCAGTGGTGGAATAGCAGCATGTCTGTAAGGAGGGATAAAGGCCCAGAAGTAGCCCCACCATTTCTGCTCACCTTCCATTGGCAAGAACTTAAGTCAGTGGTTTAAGGAAACCTGCCAGGAAAACCGAGAAGAAAGGGTGAACGCATTTTGGTAGGCAACCAGCAGAACTAATTACTATAATAAAAACGTTTCTTGTCCCAAATAGGTTAACATTGGTTAACTTACAAATAAAATATAGCCCAAACAACACTTTTGCAGACCAGAAAGACAGAGGAGTTGATGTCCCACTGCATGATTTATTTATATCTATCAACTATAATTTGCCAAAATCATATAGAATATGGTCAATAGGCAGTGGGCATTTGCTTCATAGGTGAAAAAAATAGAAGCTACAGGGGTCTCTCTACTCAAACAGAACCAAAAGTAACAAAGAATATTGTTTGACTTAACCTTATATAAAACCTACTAAAAATAGGGGAAGAGCAACATTAATTAATTGAAAATACCTTCTTTTAGAGTCTTGTTAGGGTTCCTAACTTGAAGTAGTTTATTAAAATGAACACCAAAACAAAGGGACAAAATGTTAATAATATATTAATTAAAATAACAAAAACCTAAGGAGTATTTAAAATAGTAATGCATTATCAACAACTCTTGTTTAACCTGCCAAACAAAGCATGGAAAAACTAGGAAACAAATTACAAATTTTTCATTTTAGAGATTGTTGCTACCTGTCACCCCACTTTTTGAGATTAATAAAATACACAATGTCCATATTGTATGCAGAAGAATGAGATCACCTAAAAACAGGTTGTCAAGCCCTAAACAATGGCCAGATGCTAGAATACATGTTACTTTAA
This sequence comes from Rhinolophus sinicus, assembly GCF_057876585.1. Taxonomy (NCBI): domain Eukaryota; kingdom Metazoa; phylum Chordata; class Mammalia; order Chiroptera; family Rhinolophidae; genus Rhinolophus; species Rhinolophus sinicus. The sequence goes on along the minus strand of NC_142501.1, from coordinate 43,809,509 downwards.
ACATTATCATTTTTAAATTCAAAAGTAGAAGTATCTTAATTATTGAAATTTGAATACTGGTTTCCATAAAATGCTATTTGAAAAGCAGTGATTCATAGACTTATAAGCTTTTATTTTTTAGCATGCTTATGAGTTAAATTTATATTTAGTAACATTTATAAATATAACAAATCATCACAAGCTTGGGTTCTAAATTCTTTATCCTTTTCTTTCAGTTTCATTGAGAAATAATTGATGCACATCACTGTATAACTTAAGACACTTTATCCTTTGCAAGAAAATTTTTATGATCATTTAACTAATCAATAGATTCTTTTATATAATTAGGAATTCACCATCATGTTCAGGCTTCCTTCTATTAAAAAAAAGTACTTAAAATGTCTACTTAGTTTGGGCACCATCTAGTAACTACAGCTGACAGGTGAGTCCACCAGATATTCAAAGAACCTTCATTAACAATGGTTGGTACACATTTTAAACTTGGAGTGCCCGGCAGGTACTCCATAATGTAGCTCTCATTATTCTCGGTATGATCATATACCTACATCAAGAGAACATACTCTTATGATAACAACTAATCCCACCTCACTAGAACATTTTGTGAAACCCATTAAAAAGACAATATATTTTCTAGATCAGATCCGGGCCATTTACACTTTCATAACTTTTAGTATTATAATCCACTTTGGTCCACCTCTAACTGGTCTCTGACAAAACTGCCACTGTTCAAGTACTCTGAAAGTAGTCTGGTGTTCACAATTACTCAAAGTTCTGTAAAGAAAAGAGTCTTCACAACTCATTCTATTTCTGAAACTTTTAACTACCGTACACTTCTCGGCAGAGATCAGATGAAATGGAGTTCTCTATTGTTGCCCATTACAAGCGCCTTTGCTCTGAATCCTTGAAAAGGGACTTGTTTGGTGGTTTTTGCTTTTTTTTTTTAAAAATATATACTTTATGTAACAAAAAAATATAGTCTCCACTTTGTGCTGTGGGATAGAAATCTTAGTTCATGATTGGATGTAAAAAAATTACAACTTTCATTTTTAACAATTTATTTAATTTTTTGTGTCCCATCCTGACCAAAAAAGAAAAGATGTCTTCATAAATTTAGGATTTTTCTCCTTTTGTCAAGTGACATATAATGTCCAGTAACAAGAGGGTTTGGTAGCTAATGAGTGGGGGTCCGTATCTGATTTCCAATGTCATGTGACTACAAGAGTGTCTACAGAAATGTATGTCATTCCAGTTCATCTTTGGTTTTCAATCTATTCAGGTTGCCCTGCAACATCCCTTGTTTACATCTCTCTGGTTCCTTCTGGAATTTGGCTCTTTCTATTCCGTCAGTGACATACTTGAAGCCATGAGAATCTCTGCAATGCCAACAAAGGTCCCATTGGCCTAGATATGACCCACCTATCTCTGCCCCAGGGCTCTTCCCAGAAAAGTGGATGTGGGATCTCTCTCAGTCCAGTCTACCAATGTCTATACATTTATCCTTTCCCCTTGATCTCTTTTCTTCCTGGTGGCTTAGCAGAAACTCCTCTATCCTAAGCTGTTCCTCCCAAATCCTGTGTGCTTTTTTTTTTTTTTTTTCTAAACTTCTTTTTATTTTCACACAGGTGTGTGGACTTCTGGAACACAGGTTGGTTCACAACCTTGAAAGTTCCCTAGGTGTAATCTGAAACTGGCCCTGGGCACGGAGGACAAGGAGAAACTGAAGGAAAGAGGCAGACCACTCCAGATTGGTAGGTGGTGGGGTTAATAAACCAGGGAACTTTGGGTATCACAAGACACGTGGATCTCTGCCTTCACCAGCCAGAAGCTGAAAAGTTTATATAGAAGCCTTAACTGAGTTCAGTCATGTACACGGTTCAGATTGTTTCATGGTTGTGCTACTATGGAATTACTGTTAACCTTTGAACAACATGGGAGTTAGGGACGCCAACTGCCATGCAGTTGAAAGCCCATGTATATTCAAAACCCTGGAATATGGCTGACTGTATTGAAAAAAAATCTGTGTATAAGTGAACCTGCACAGTTCAAACCACTGTTGTCCAAGGGTCAACTATAGTAAGCAGAACACATATTCCAAGGAGACAGGAAAGGGTAAGAGCCCTCCCATTGCCCATGTCCCTCTCATGGGTCAACCAGCCCTCGCATCCTCTCGATGACTTCCACAAGAGCACGAAAGCCAGAAGACTTCAGGTTCCTCAGGAAACAGGTGCTAAGATGGAGATGGGTGGGGGGTGGGGCCTCTCGGGAACAATGCCTATAAGGGTTGTAGAGGAGCAGGATTGAATAAGGGGGAAGTTCAACAGGAGGCAGTGCAACAGAGGCCACAGTTGATCTGACAGAAAGCTCAGAAGCAGGAGAGCCTCCTCAGATACCCTAAATGGAAGTAAACTTTCAGCTTCATGCCCCCTCACCAACAAATCATTGGATAAGTGCTATGCCAGAGACAGACACAACCTCGGATGTGGCCGCTCCTTTCAGTCTTGGGCAATTCTTGGAGACATGAGTAAGCTACATTCCTAATGGCTAAGGTAATAAGCATCTTGGTCCTAAAGGGTGGATCAGCCTCATCCATGACACCAGGGGTTTTCTACCTTCAGTTGCATCAGACTCACCTGGAGGGGATTTGTTCAAACACTGATTGCTAGGGCAACCGCAGTGTCTCTGACTCATGAAGTCTGGATAGAGGATGGAGCATCTGAATTTCAAGCAAGTTGTCAGGTCCTGATACTGTTCTTTTGGGTCACTGTCATGTGGGGCGTCATGTGTGGTCTCTGGTCCCACTACCCACATAAGAACGCAGGATATGGTGAGGCCAAAAAGGAACACCCATGGAGCCATAGATAGGGGAGTCATACCACTATAGTCTCGCTGGTGGCTGGGTTGGAGACAGGAAGCAGGAGCCACATGATCCGCAACCTGCCGTCCGCTTCTCTGCCAACCAACCAACCCCTTGCTAACTGCACTCCGCCATGCTAACTGCAATCCGCGCTTGCCAGGCACCACCATCTTGCTAGCCCCCATTTTCTGCTAGCGTAGCCATGGCAGTTATATTAGTGGCCAATGGCTCACTGGCTACAGCTGACAGCCAACTGCCCACAGCTGATGGCCATCCAATCACAGTTGATGGCCATTTACTAACTGAGCCAGCACCTTTCCACATGAGGCCGAGAGCCTGGAAACTGCACGTCTGGCTCTGTCCCCACAGTCACCCTTTGAGAACTACTGCACCCAACTATTCTAAGCGTACTCTACCTATTTTCCTTCAACAGAGTACAGAACACCTTGAAAGTAGAGAAGTCCAAAGAAGACAGACAAAATAAAGGTGAGTGGAGAATGAGAACCTATTAGTATTTTTTCAAATACTGTCCTGTCACAACTCACTGGGATAATACTTCTTTCATTCATTATTTTGGAGTTTTTCACTTTGTATTTAATACGTTTTTTTCTTCTTTTTTTCCTACTAATTAAATTGTATTTGCTGTATGATTGTTTCCACCATTTCCCTATCAACTTGTCCCCAACCTGGCAGCAATAACTTCTCAATGCTCCCCATTCTGATTCTCATTCACTCAGAGATGATGTACTCTGGGCCCATGTTTTCATTTGTTATGGCTGAATGCATTCCTGTGAAAAAAAATTGTGCATTTAACTATTATATTCACTAATGTGAGTTATGGTAACACATACAGATAGGGAAAACCACAAACTGTGTGTGGAGAAGGGTAGGTGACCTGCAAGCATGGCTACAAATGAAGAATAACCCCTAAACAGAAAGATAGCAAGGTTTATAAACAAGTGCAACACCACAGCATATAATATGAAGTGGAGAGCAGGGGCCTTGACATATGTTTCTCATTACACCCAGAACTGGTTAGGTTATAATCACGCTGATAGGTGACAGGCGGACTTTGTGGAGAAAGAATCGTCTTCATTTTCTGTGCTATAATAAAATCTCCCAATTCAGTGAAGCACATTTAGGACCTGATGGTCATGTCCAGACAAGGCAAGGTCTGTGAAAAGTCCTACTTCCCTCTTTCCTACCCCAATTTCCTGTGCAATCTTCTGCATGAAATTAATGTTTGTGACATTTTCCCTTGTTTTTGCCTCGCATGACTATACCTTTATAATATTGTTTCAATGTATAAAATGGTAGTGAATGGTAGCAAAATCATAAGTCTTTTTATCTTCCTTTGCAAAGGTCCCAAATCCTCCAACTCTTTACGTATAATCCCTCCCTCCAGGGGAGTACACATTTTTCTGGGCATCATGGCTAATGAATGACGTGTGAAATTTGAAAATGACATATTCATTATTAAAGAAAATATTTAAAGAGCAGGAGAATAGTATATAGGAAGATATATTAGAAAAACTATGATTATTTAGGATGGAAATTAAAGTTTAGGGATTAATTTAACAATCTTCAAAGACATAAAGAATACCTAATGGGTTAAGATTGAGGGGAAAATTTATATTCTAATTTATATTGTCCCTTGTTTCTTAACAGAAATTGAGGGTTTATTTTTGCTTTCCTCAAAGGACTCTGATTCTAATTTATATTGTTAATTGGACATCTGAAAAATATTGTACTATCTCTTTTCCTGGGAGTCTTAAAAAACAAAACAATATTATCTTTCAAAACCTGATGTGGTGAGGTCTTATTGGAAGACAGGTTAGTAGAATAGGTGACCTTCTAAGTTCCCTTCCCACCTTACAATTTTATCTTTCATAATAGCAGTGAGGCACATTCTGCTGGGCAAAATTGATTTCTGGGAAAGGACACATCTCCAAAGAGCCATTTTTCATGGTTTTGTATGTAATTTTTATTGATGCCATAATCTTCAAAGACTGAAGAGATGGATCCCAGGTAATGAAAGTCCTTAGGCTGCTCCATCTATTTGCTTGGAAAGATTTACATTTCTATGATGTCTTAAAGTTTTTAAGTCATTGTGACCCCAACCTAACACTTATGTGGAACCTTGTTAGCAGTAAGAGTACGTGACTACAGTAATGTAAATTTGAAGCATAACTCCACCCAAAAAATTTGAAAGTAATGTCTTTATGACATAGAATTTTGTTTTTTTTTTTCATATTAGTTTATTTCCATTCATAGGGTTTTATAAGAATCTGGTTAACCGGGTAAAGAAAAACAAACGGAGAGGGCTGGACTCATTCTTCAAAGAAAAAATATATAGAATGTGATGTGTACACTTTTGCTATCCTAAAATACAGTCACCAATGTATGGATATTAGAATGACGGACAGAAAGTTGAATAAGTTAGAGAGGCACCAAGGAGATAAGTTCTCTCAACCTGGAAACTCCCTTGAGCCCTTTCCTAGGTATCAAAATTCTATGGTACCATTAAATCTCAGCTAACATATCACCTTGTCTGGAAAGCCCATCACCACTCCCATAGTCTTATATTAGAACCACTCAGATAGCCTGAGTTTAAATCCTAATTTAACCAAATACTATCTATAAAAACTCGGACATGTTGCTTACCATCTCTTAATCACAAAACAAAATTGGCTTATATATGTTTGTGAAAACATCTAGGACAGTGTCAGACACAGAATAGGTACTCATCAAACATCAGTCCCATTCTCCAAACTGTTATAATAGGTCATTTTTATATTTATGATAGCAATTATTTCATTCTCTTTGGCAAAATCACTATCGCTTATATGTCTATATTCTACCCCCATTAGATATGATTTTCTTAAGACCAAGTACAGTGCCTTAGTCATTTACAAATTCTTGATTGCTGATGTAGAACCGGCATACAGTAGGTGCCAAAAAATGTATGTTAAATACATTTTTCTTAATTTCTAAAGCTCAAAAAAAAATGTCAATCAATTTTAAAGATACTAGGAATGTTTTTAATAAACATAAAATGTCTATCATGATCTTAATCTCTGGCCTAAAAGAAAGTTCTAAGTAAACAAGAATAGTATTAGCAAAAACTGAAGACAATCCATGGTTTTCTAAAATTTACTGCCATTCCATGCCATTCTTGAGATGATTTCTGGGAATTTGTGGAGGAAAGGGAAAAGGAAAGAACATGGACAGAATGTGCCTCCCCAAAATTTATATGCGGAAACTTGAATCCCAATGTGATAGTATTAGGAGGTTGGGCCTTTGGCAGGTAATTAGGTCACAAGGATGGAGCCCTCATGAATGAGATTAGTCCCTTATAATAAGAGGCCAAGCAGTCCCCTTCCTAGGTGAGGGACACATAGAGACAATGGCCCCCTAAGAAGAGGGCCCTCACACAAGTGACTGCCATGTGGGCACCCTCATCTGGGACTTCTAGCATCCAAAACTGGGAGAAATAAATGTTTGTTGTTTAAACCACCCAGTCTATGGTAATTTGTTATAGCATTCTGAACTGACTGAGACAAAAGTATAGAATGTTAAGATTATGTGAATAGAAAAAACTTAATTCTGGCTATTATTGTTTTAATGGAACACATAACATAAATTAGGTATGAGTGATCAGAATTTTAAAATTAGGGCAATGTACAAAGAAAAAAACTCACAATACAAAGTACCTTTATCAATTTTCTTCCAGTATTTCCTTTTACATATTTCTGATCATACTGTATAAATGTTTGTGTTTTTAGTTGTTTTATTAGCCTAAAATATGGTAAAATATTTTCAATGTTATTACAAACTTTTTTAAAACATATTTTTTCTTTATTTTTATTATATTTATTGGGGTGACATCGGTTAGTAAAATTATATAAGTTTCAAGTATATAATTCTGTAATATATCATCCATATGTTGCATTGTGTGTTCACCACCCAGAGTCAGTTCTCTTTCTATAACCATATATTTGACCCCCTTTAACCTCTTCTAGCAATTCCCCTTACCCTCTAGTAACCACCAAACTGTTTGTGTCTACGAGTTTTTGTCTGTCTTGCTCATTTGTTGCTTTCGGTTTTATAACCCACATATGAGTGAAATTATGTGGTTCTCAACTTTTTTTGTCTGACTTATTTTGTTTAGCATGATAATCTCAAGATCTATTCATGTTGTCGCAAATGGCAATATTTCATCTTTTCTTATGGGAGAGTAGTGTATTCCATTGTGTATACGCACCACATCTTCTTTTTCCAACCATCTATCAAACAACACTTTGTTTGTTTCCATGTCTTGGCCACCTTGAATAATGCTGTAATGAACAGAGGGGTACACATATCTTTACAGACAAATGTTTTCAGATTATTTGGGTAGATACCCAGAAGAGAGATTGCTGGGTCATATGGTAATTCTATTCTTAATTTTTTGAGGAACCTCCATACTGTTTTCCAAAGTGGCTGCACCAATTTACATTCCCATCAGCAGTTCATGAGGATTCCTTTTTCTCCACAGCCTCTTCAACCCTTTTTATTACTTGTCTTATTGACAATAGCCATTCTAATAGGTGTGAGGTGGTACCATACATACCACTATACCATCTAAAAGAGAGCAGTGGTTGAACTTGCAGACATGCAGATGAAATTTTACCTGAATCTTAGAAGAGTAATTTCTCTCAATTTTTGCTAATGCCTTTTATTACTTAGCAGAAATTCTGAGTCATTGTATTTTTTTTTAATTTACAATAGATTTATTTGCATAGAAAATTTTGAATGGTAGTGCAAAGACTTCCCATGCACTCCACACCCACTTCTCCCTGTTACTAACATCTTTCAATATTAGAGTACATGTGTCACAAATAATGAATCAATATTGATATATGAAATGAAAGTTCTTAGTTTTTCAGATTTCATTAATTTCACCTAATGTGCTTTTTCCATTTCAGGATCCCATCCAGAATACGACATTGCATTTATTCTCCTCTTGGCTGTGAGTTTCTCAGGTATGCCTTCTTTTGACAGCTTTGACAGTTTTGAAGAGCACAGGTCAGGTATTTTCCAGAATTTCCCTCAGTTGGAGTCTGTCTGATGTTTTTCTGCTTATTAGGCTGGGGTGTGGTTTGATAGCAGGAAGACCACAGAAGTACTGTACTGTTTTCAGCACGTACTAACAGGGGTGCATATTACAGATATGACTTATCATTGTTGTTGTCAACTTTGATCTACTGGATGAAGTAGTTTGTTAGCTTTCCCCACTCTAACGTTATTCTTTTCCCTTTTTTCCAAACTGTACTCTTTTGGAAGGAAGTCACTCTATGTAGCCCACACTTAAGGACTGTGGAGTTATATTCTATGTCCTTGAGGGTAGAAACTATATACATCGTTTGAAATTCTTTTACATAGGAGATAACATGTATTTTCCTCATTCATTTGTTTAGTCAATCATTTCTTTATATCAGTATGAACTCGTAGTTATTTATCTTATGATACTTTGCATTATAATCCATTTTTACTTTATTATGTTGCTCCAATTACATTAGTTTTTACCATTGGGAGCTCTTTCTGTCAGCTCTTATGTCCCGTCGACATACCAAATCATTGTGGTTTCCTTATGTGTTTTGTCTGGTTTGGTTTTGTTTTATCGAGCACTTTCTTATTTTCTGGCACTACAAGATGATCCAGACTTCTCTTGCATATTTCCTGCCCCAGTCCTAGAATCAGTCATTTCTCCAACGAGTCTTCATTCCTTTCATTAAAGAACAGTACGAGAAACCAGGATTTATTTTTTGCACTATCTACTGACAGACCAAGGAAATATATATGTGTACCAGTCATTGTATCTTATGAATGGGCTTTATTTTAATAGCAGTTTTATACACAGAGAAAAATTGATCAGAAGGTAGAGAGATTTTATATATACCCTCCCCCACACATGCACAGCCTCCCACATTATCAACATCCCCCCCCAGAATGGTGTACTATATTTGTTACAATTGATGAACCTGCATTGACACATCATTATCACCCAAAGTCCACAGTTTACATTAGGGTTGACTCTTGATGTGCACATTCTATGGTTTGGAGAAATGTGTAATGACATGTATCCACCATTGTGGTGTCACACAGAATAGTTTCACTGCCCTAAATGTCCCCTGTATGCGGCCTATTCATCCTTCCCTGCCCTCAACCCCTGGCAGCCACTGATCGCTTCACTGTCTGTGTGGATTTGCCTTTTCCAGAAAGCCATAGAGTTGGAAACATACAGTATCTTGCTTTTCAGATTGGCTTCTTTCATGTAGTAATATGAATATAAGTTTCCTCCATGTCTTTTTATTGCTTGATAGTTGTTGTTTTTATTTTAGCACTGAATAATAATATTCAGTTGTCTGGATGTACCACAGTTTGTCCGTTCACCTACATACTGAAGGACATCTAGTTGCTTCCAAGTTTTGGTAATTACAAATAAAGTTACTATAAACGTGTGTGAAGGTTTTTGTGTGGACATAAGTTTCAACTCTTTTGGATAAATACCAGGGGGCACAATTGCTGAATCATATGGTAAGAGTAATTTAGTTTTGTATGAAACTTCTTCCGAAGTAGTTGTACCGTTTCACATTTCCACAAGTAATGAATGAGGGTTTCTGTCGCTCCACATCTTTGCTGGCATTTGATGTTATCAATGTTTGGGGTTTTCACAATTCTAATGGATTTGTAGTGGCATCTCGTTGTTTTAATTTGCAATTCTCTAATGACATATAATGTTGAGCAACTTCTCATATGTTTATTTGCCTTCAGTATATCTTCTTTGGTGGAGTATCTATGTAGATCTTTTGCCCATTTTTTAATTGAACTGCTTATTTTCTTATTGTTTTGTTGTAAGTGTTTTCGTATATTTTTGGGTGATAGTGCTTTGTTTTGGGGGGTTTTTTGCAAATATTTTCACCCTTTCTGCATCTTGTCACCTCATTTTCTTGACCGTTTTGAAGAGAACTTTTTATTTTAATGAAGCTTGCCTTATCAATTATTTCTTTCATGGATCATGCCCTTATGTTTTTGGATATTGCTTTTTCCTATATTGTATTCTCCTCTCCAAATACATATATGTTAACCTTTTCACTGCCCTTTCCAAGTCTCATGCTTCCTTTAGCACTTTCGTAGCATTATCTCTCTATGCTACATTTTATGTTGCCTTGTGTGTTCAGTTATTTTAAATTGCAAGCTACTTATAATTGGAATCTTATTTGTGGGAAATCTTTACATTCTCAGGTTTTCTTTCCATCTACCTAGTGCTAGCTACAATGACTCTTAAGTTCTCAGAATGAAGCTTTTTTAGACTCCACAGTATAAATTTAGGCTGAATAAAAATGAGGCTTGTAGCACCACATTTTTAGTGTTTTTCTTATTTTTGCTTCTACTCAGCACCAAGTTCAAGGCAGTAACTTTTCTTTGCCACAATAAAAGGATCAAGTGTTTGATTTATTTCTAGTTCAGCCTTGTGATGAGGATGTAGTAGAACATTAGGTGTATGGGAGGAATATAGTCCATTAAATTCACCAACTTAGTTGAGCCTTGGATTTTATTTCATAGATCAGGTACCCAGTGAGGCCATGCAAAGCAACACTCAACTTGTACAAAGTTCAGCAAATGTTTTCAGGGTAAAAACAAGCTTCTGTGTGCCCCACTGTCCTTTGTAAGATTTGACTTTCACTAGGTTTTTTGGCACAAAAAATAATAATTCCATGCAAGATCACCAATTCATTATGATTGAAATTATTTTATCCATAATTTTGAGGGTTTTTCAGCAAAAAGATAAATTTAGGGGCTTAATCTGCCATGAAAATACAAATCTTCCACTCAGTTTTTCTACTTCTTTTCTCACCAGTAGCCTACCATCAAGAGCAAATTCTAGAGAAATGCAATACACCTGCTTTTCCAAAAATCCCAAACAATGGCTTTGATATCAGTATAGCCCCACTAAGTCTTTCTAAAAACTTTAAGCTTCCTTCCTTCCCCTTGCAATTTACTATCTTTCATCGTAGAAAAAGATAACCAGCATCTCTGTAATTTCACCATTGGACTTGTGGTATCTCTAACATATCATGTATTTTTATAGAACTTACCATTTTAAAAAGCACTAAAACAGAACATAAAAATATTTCTTAACCTATATAAAATAATTTCTTCACAAGGCTAAAAATGTTGCTGACAACTAGTCTGGAAAACATAAATAGAATGAATGATTGCTCAATGGTGGTGTATAAAGAGTCTTTAAAAAGAAAACCCAGTATTTACTACGGCATGATTTTTCCCGCTTATTTTCAATGGCTGCAAAGGAAATCTGCATCATTCTTCTCATTTTTGTTTTGTTTTGCTTTAAAGAAAACAATCCCTTAAATTCCAAAGTCCTTTTAGGAGGATTATTGGTTATTTTATTTGTCAAACAGAAATTGAGACTTTAAAATCTTCATGTTCTGCCTCTTAGAATAAAATATTTAGTGCAATTGCTATTTCTCAGTAATTATCAACAATCCATGTGGAAATAGGCCTGTTGTTAAAAGACTAGTTAGGATATTGTCATTTTTGCTAAGCTGTAGAAAAGTCAATGTATTTTGACAGATCTACTTAGGAAGCCATATATGGTCATCACTTTATTACTCTAATAATGATTTCACAGCTGTCAGAAAATTGTTATTACAATGTATTGATCCTTAGGCCAACCAGCAAAAACAAAGTTAAAAGCCAGACCTTATAAAAAATATTTTAAATTGCTCCAAAATTGAACCACTTTCATGATTCTATATGACATAAAACTTGAAGCCAAATTTGACAGACAGTAAGCTGTCTATCAAAGTTTATGTCCTCCCTTCCATTGGCAAGAACTAGTGAGAGCAGCCAGGATGGGGACGGATTGACAGACAGATTCAGGAAATCATCAAAACAAGAAGCTTTTAGGTAATGGGCAGAAGGGAAAAGTTAAGAAATAGCCATGAAGTAAATTGTGGCAGGACAAAGCTGTTGGTGTTGTTGCTGTTGTTGTTGTTACTTGATTATCCCAACTTTTTTTCTCCTCTTGGGCTTTGCCTACATCCAACCAGCCATGTGTGCTTTATTCTAGTGAAGCAAGGTAGGTGAAGTAGCTAACAAAGATCCTCTTGGCATTCTTTATCAAAAAGCACACACCCTAGTGAAAGAAAAGGGTTCTAAGCATTTTTTAAAGAAAAAAAAATTGTGGAGAACAACTATAGAACAGAAGAGAGCCCATTAAATGGAGAAAATTGCCCCTGAACCAGAAAGAAGACAGACCAAGAAGAATATATATAGCTGTTTATAGATCTCAGAGAGAGAGAATCTGCGACTTCTTGCTCGGAAGAGCCCTGGGAGCAAAGACGTAAGTTCACATCTGGGGAAATAGGAACTTCAACAGCTTTGCAAAGATTCCCATAGCCTCAAGCATGACAGTGATGGAATGGAAAGAGCCAGATTCCTGAAGAGGTCAGGCAATAGAAGCAAGGCCCACTCGGAATAGATTGATGGCCAATGATCTAAAGGGATGACATACATCTCAGGAGATATCCCCATGGATTAAAAGTCACATACAACTCCCATGCTCCACACTCACTCCACCAGCCACCAAAATCTGGACGTAATAAACACCACCTTCCCACTGTCACTTGCTGAAAGGAGAAGAATACTATATTTATGGAGACTAAGTTTCTTTTCCTATGTCAAAATGGAACATGAAACAAACTTAAAATGAATTGTGTTTTTAAAAACAAAATTATGTATATTTTCACATCTGAGTTGATAAATAAGATTTGCATCCCCCTGCATTAAAAGTAGATATTAACCCTTTTTAACCAAAATATGAAGAGTCATATAATAAAGCAATGACACACCAGTAAGAGAAGTCATTTTGTAAAGGGTGATAACAGAATTCACCATCATTTTATCAGCGCACTGGTATTTCTTATAACAAAAGGACCAGAAATAGAACGACAGCTCTGGAAGTCTCTTAGTGACAGAATTTTGAACAATCGTGAACATAGGCTAATTTCAGTGTTCTAAACAATGGCAATTATTGTACAAAGAAAAAGTGGTTTGAGGTGGAACGAAGGTCATGAAAGTGATAAATGTCCCTGTCTATATCCTGAACAGACATTTTCCTTGACAGTCCTGCTCATGAGTTTAATATTTTAAAGAGGAAACATTTTTTGTAATTATTAGAGTAGGTGATGTATGTAAATGAAATGTTGAGAATAATAAAAACAAATTTATTATGTAACTGCCATGCTGAGGGCACTGGCCCCAAGTTAAAAGTGTGTTACAACTATTATTAAGGTTCTATGAATCATGTGAATGCACCTGTCAAGCGTAGTTATTGCAATGGTGCCCAAAGTAAGGAGACCTTTTAAGCATTATCTTTACAGAATCAGATATAAACATAAATACCGCACATTTTCTATTTTATATGTTTGAGCTATTGATTGGCTGAATGATCACAGGTTTCTCCTGCACAGAAGAAAGGCATTTAGGCCCCAAAATGCATGTCCGTCTCATGTGACTCAGAAAATGTCATCAAAAATAAATTTAATGAGTATATTAAAAAATGTTTTTAAATGAATACTTGCTATAAATCTATGAATGAATTTCCAATTATAATACTTAATGAGATACATTTCCGTATTTCAAATATTATAGTTATTTTTGCTTTTGAATTTTTGAAATATAATTATTAATGAAATCTATTTTTCAACATTTCTCCATTATTTAGAAATTGGTAATCAATTTGGCTATTATCTTATTTTTCTTCTATTCTTTTTTTCTTTTCTCCTGTCTATAATTTGAACATTGAACATCTTGATTACGTTAAGAATGTAAGGTAAGAAGCCATAGAAGAAATTTAAAACAATCACTAAAATAGTTTCTAATGATTTAATACAGACATTATTACATTGAAGTGGAGTTTTGCCTTTCCAATAATCTAAAATATGTGGTTATTAGCTTGACACTAAAATAGATAACAGAAGGCATGGAAATACATACCATAGACTGGAAGGTTAGTGCCCCATGTGATGTGTGACAAAGTTGATAATTTCTCCTGAGGAATCATTTAGAAAGCAGACCACCTGTCTATTAAAGCTCTGATTCCAGGGAAAATGATAAAAAGAACCAGAATGTGTATTGGCTTTATCTGCTGATGTTAGCAGATAGGTCTATAACTGTTTTAGCCTCAAAGTTTGGTTCTTTATACCAGTAAGAAACCAAACTTCCAATGCCCATGTCAAGTGAAGACATGGGTGAAATCAAAAGCCATGGAGAGAAAGGGATGAGAGAATTCCTCTCTAAGGAGGAGCTGAGTTTGTTTAATACATAGCAAAAAACACCCTGTCCAGATATTTGGTGGCTAGAGGGGCAAATTTTGGCAGAAAGAAGTACAAGAAAATGTATATTCTTCCATCTACAGTGTAGAGTTGTTGCCCAGCCAGGATACGTTTTCCAATACCATCACCAGCCCTCCTTTCCTCCATCCTGCTGGCATCTAGAGATGGCCATATGACTAGTTCTTGCCATTGCAGGGCTCTGCAAAGTATACGAGTATGTGTCATTTCTGAGCCAAAACTTTTTAAAAGGGTCTCCATTCTTTTACTTTTTCCACTGGTCAGGTACAAGAGACAAAACCAGGAAAACTTTCATTGAGCATCCTATTAACATAAAACATATTCCACACATGAATTGCTAAGAGAATGTTAAGTATCATTACATTATTGAAAATTATTGGTAAAAAATTTTTTTAATTAAAAGTGTTTCCTTTAGGCAGTTTTGAAATTACTATTCTCAAAAATCTCTTTTTCAAGCTCATGTATTAAGCTTCCCATTGCCCTTCTCCATGCAGCTGATTCATTTTCTACACTCAATCTGCACCAAAATTAAAAAGGAAAAAACTTAATGAAAACTCTGGTACATATGCAACTAGAGACTTTTTGTGGAAAATTACCTGGAGACGTAGAAATTATCCAAGCAAATTATATTTGAAAAATATTGGTATCTGTGTATACTTTTCTTGAGATGTATGTATCCTAATATTTCAGACCCACAATTAGTATTAATAGTGGACAATAATTAAAATAAGAGGTCAAAATAGATAGTTTATCTTTGACCTATAGAGAAAATAATATAATGAATCAACTATCATGAGAATGTTCTATAATGTATTACATGTATAATATCTACCATAGCACTGATATTCATCTCTCCACCACAAATTTAATTTGATTCTATCAGCTTTCCAACCTGTTATATGTGAGACCATATATAAAGGATGAAATCTGCAAATGTTTCAGTCATGTCCAAGGATGTTCACAGAGAGCCCCCTGAGTGAACTAAGTTCCAAGTTCAAGTAGCAAGGTCCCTCTACTTGATTGTATGCTCAAGAATGATAACATTTAAGGAAAGGAAAAAAATGTATATATATTATATATTTATATATATTATATATGGCTTTGGGAGAAAGAGGTATCTCAAAAAAGAAGAGGTGGGAAAAGAAATTTACTACATATTATTTGATTGGGTATTAGTAAGTTCCCTCTATCTGAATCATGTGCTTCAATTATTTTGTGTTGGGAAAAGCAGTATCATACATGTAGTGCTTTGACCACTGACTCGGCTGCATAAGAATGGGCCTTGGGCCTGAATATCTCCTTACCAGAAGAGAGAATCCTCACAGCCTATACTTGACTTAGCACCTTGTGTGAGAGTATCTTTCACTGTTTCAGACTCAATGTGTGTTCCTTTGTTCTGCTTAAGTTTGTGCCGCCATATGGCACCTGGCCAATCCCACAGCTATATCTGTCCCTTTCAGGGATGAGTGGGGGTCCTTCACCCTAGGGTACAAGAAGGGTGCATGCAGGCCAATTGCCCTTCATTGACTGACAGGGGTCCTGCTGGCCATAGGGGACTGATGCCCACTACTGAAGTTGATCTTGCTCTGTCTCTACTCTGTGTAAGTAAAGACTTCTTCCATTCCAGTGTTTGTGCTGTGTTTTCCTTGGCAACTCCAATATCAAGATGCAGTGAGCAGAAGTGTTTGGACTTCTACTCCTGATAATAGGCAACAGATGTCACTTGCTCTATATTGTGTATGCAGCTCAACAGCATTGATCACTACTGATCTGAAGTTCAGTACTTCTCTAATTCTCATTGGTGGATACAGTAGTTTCAAATCACTGAGAGGACTTGACAACTGCCCCTAAGTTGTCTTTCTAATGTCCTTACGAAGTAGGTTGGTCAAGGTGATGGTAAGTCATTCCTTGAAAGTTAAACACTTACCCATATATCTTAGGTCTAAAATAATGTTTAGGATTAGACTGTGTATATACTGAAAAAGTGAAAAATATGCTTGATTCATATTTGTGAATTCCTCACTTCTTTTTCTAAAACAACCTGAATTTTCTTCATTCAGCAAATGTTTAATGAGTACCTCCAATCAACCAGACACTGAGCATAGAACAATGTACAGAACAACGTTCCTGCGCACTTGGAGTTCTACACTAGTGGTGCAGAAAGCTGACAAATATAAAATCAGCTAATGATAAGAACTACTGGGGAAAGAAGAAGGGTAAATGAATAGAATGTGAAGGGGATAGAATTTAGATAAGGCAGTCAAAAAAGTCCTCTCTGTGGGGATGAACTTTGCACAGAGATCTGAATAAACTAAAGGAGTAAGTCATACTAAAAGAGTACCCCCACGTAAAACAGCGGCTATACTTCCATTGTTTTCTGTTGGGACATCTCGTCAATAAGATTATAAGGTTCTTAAAGACATCTTCTACTTAGTTTGTATCTACCTCAGATAGTCTCAAGTTTATCTCTTGATTATCAGTAAGTATATTCAGAGAGGAGCAGTAGGATTTTTATGAAGATAGATTACATATGTACTAATATTAAAAGTAATATTCTATTTCCTGAGATATAGTATCTACCAGGCCACAGAGGGGGATAGCCAAGGGAACACAAAGAAAGAAAAATAAAGCACACTAAATAAATAAATATTTGTCAATGAGAGAAGAGGTCCCAGAACTAGCAACACCTATGTGTGATCCACAAAAGTAAAAATCTGAAGGCAGATTGTCACTGGAATCTATGTCTTTTTATAGGGTCACGTATGTCACCATATTACATGGATACTTATTTTCTTTATAAGCAATACATTCAAAAAGCAGGATGAGGTTGAAAGACAAGAGAAAAGACAGCAAATGTGCTTGGGTGAAATCCAATTTTACAGGAGAATTAAATTTTTAGGATCTAATATCCTTAAAGTTTATTTCAAAGGTTTAAATAAGGAAACTACCATTTCCTTTTTGAACATGTAAAGAAACTGATCTAGGAAGTAAAGTTGGCCAATTTGAATTGCATTATTTTGAAATTGGATATTAATGCTAAGAAGTAGTACAGATTTAGCAGATTAATCCCCTCAGAATCAATCCATTCTCTTGTGCTTCAAAATTCAAGAGTTTGAACCTTTAGCAATACTCTAGCTCAAAAGAGAACTTGTACTTGATTTCAGCTAACATAGAGTTATGTTTGTAAGCTGTAAAACAGCTCATATTTTATATTTCAGCTACAAATTTTATACTTATTTGACTAACTTTGTGAGGCAAACTTATAAGAAAATAGACTTCCTGATATACCTGAAATCTAAATAGATTGGCCCCTCTTGATATTGGAAAACATCAGTTGAAAAAGATTTAGGAAACAACAATAACAACAACAACAAAAAGGCAGGTTTTAATCTATAACCTTAACCTTAAAAAATATGACCGGCATATTCACAGTTAAGAGTTTGGACTATAAAAGTAGAGGCCCTGGATTCAAATCCTAGCTCTGCCATATACCGTCCACATATCCTTCGATGAATAGTTAATGCCTCTGCTTCAGTTTCCCCGTCTATAAAATAGGAAAAGGAATAGCCCTCCTTAAATTTACTCTGAGAAGTGAATGAATTAACATGCACAGAAATAGGTAAACCAATACCTATTTTTGAAATATTTTGACACATAATACACACGGTGCTACCTTTCTATTATTAATAGTAGTATTGCAGGGTTTTTAAGAGAATTAAATGAGATAGTTTATACATGACATGTAAAGGGCTCAGCATAGTGGCTAATACAAATGGTATTAAATAGTAGTGTTATCACCATCCAAACCCCTATTTCTAGCCAGTCATCTGGTAAATTCTGACATACAGACCAAGCAAAAGAAATGTTAATAGATCCAGTGCAAGCCCATAAGCTCTCTGCATAACACACAGCCAGACTGAAATCAACATTGCTAGAGCACCACACACGAGAGGCACATCTCTCTATATTCCATCTCTGTACTCTGGACACAAGATTGACTCATTTAGAGACTGCCTTTCGAAAATAGTGCCTCAATTCAATTTCTTAAATTTCTATAAATAACAAAGACAATGAGTGTTAATTGACAATACTGGAAACTATACTCTGAGCTACATACAGTTTCATTAACTGAGGATTTCTGCATAAGTATACATATAATAAACCTTAGTTGGACATAATAGGATTCTGCTAATCGTTTTCAAATCTGATTCCTCACTAAGGAATCAGAAACCCTTCATCAGATGTAGTGAAGGAAAATGGGTCCAATTGATCTTACCAGATTTCTCTCCTTTTTTTCACATGGATTCTGAATTGTTGGCTAATCTCTTACGTTCCTTCCAATTCTGGACACATGCCAGTCTTGAATAGTCACTTGATTGTATGAGTATTTTTAATCTGATTGCAGACAATTCATGATATTTCCATCTACAAGTACCCTAAGTTTAGGCTTGTAAGAGGAAGATTTCTAGACTGTGTTTCTGCAGCTCTAACCATCAGTGTTTGCAAAGAATTTAAGCAGATCAAGGATGGGAGTATATTTCTTCTGTTTTTTAATAGAATCTACAGAATGTCTTCCTTTAGATATTTATCACCAAGAAACAGTTTCTCTCCATTTGCACAATACTCAGCTTTTTCTCTCTGCCTTTCCACCTAGATGAGTCTATAATGTATATTTGTCTCTCACTTATTGATTCATTCAACAAATATTTATTGAGGCTTACTATGTCCCAGGAAATTCTCTAGGCCTGGGGAGATACAGCAGTGAACAAGACATAACCCATAGTTTCAGGGTTAACTATGTTTACAGGAAGAGTAAACCCTGTCTAATTATTTCGATAAAAGATAGAAATGGCATATTATCTACGTGGAAAAAAAGTATCGGTTTCTATTATGTATTCTGAGTATTTTTATATCAAACATCCTTTTTTTGAGCTATGACCTGTTCTGAAAATCTCAGCAGCAGGTTTCATACTGACTGGACATCCCAAGTGTCATGTCCCTAAAAAAAACAGACACCCCCCACAAGGGATGGTGGGCTGTGCCCCCTGCAACTAGAAATGGCAACTGGACCTGGAGCTGAGCCGCGCCCTCCACAACTAAGACTGAAAGGACAACTTGAAGCTGAACAGCACCCTCCACAACTAAGATTGAAAGGACAACAACTTGACTTGGAAAGAAGTCCTGGAAGTACACACTGTTCCCCAATAAAGTCCTGTTTTGCCCCCAACAACAACAACAACAAAAAACAGACACCACAATATGGTAGGCCGTCCTGGCCACCACATCTGTGAGATGAACTCTGCTACAGACAGAAAGGTCTTAAGACTGGAAAAGTCGTAGGTTGTTAGATTCACTTCACATAGTGTATCTGTAAGGCTCATCCTTTTCGTATTTTCCAAAAGATTTTCAAACAAAGCTTCTCCAGTTACAACTGCCTTAGCTTTAGAAGTAAATTCATAAGAATAAATCTCAAGATATTTCCACATTAACGCTGTTACTTAATAAAGCACACAATAGTCTAAGCAATAGAGTAAAATTTAACGCAAAATGTACAATGAGAAAACAGAAAGGATACTTTAGAACAAAGACTAATACTATCAAGGAGAAGGACAAATGAGAGATTAGAATATTGCTTATCCACTGATGCAGCAAATATTTTTTGAGCTCCTAACATAGGTGAAGCACCACGCTAGGTCCTAAACGTACAAAGGTGAATATTACTCAGTCAGTGATGAGGTTAGCATCATACAGTTTCATTGCAGGATAATGACTCAACAATTCCATCTTAGGTTTTTTTCTAGATGAACCCTTGAATACGTGAGACTATAGAAACAAATGCGATTAAAGATATAAATAATCAAAGCTATATCCTAATTTGGATTTTTGTTTCAATTTATAGGAAAGCAATGAAAGTACTATTACTTATTCACATGGAACACCCTCAAAATATCATTAAAAATACAATTCTCACAAGTGGGAAAATCGAGAATCAGTGTTGAATTGATTAACAGCCTAGGACAAAAATATAAGGGTCCTCTGCTCTTCTTTCAGTATATTTTTATCTAACCATTGTTTTAAGGCAAAGACGTTCTT
Source organism: Rhinolophus sinicus (assembly GCF_057876585.1). NCBI lineage: Eukaryota > Metazoa > Chordata > Mammalia > Chiroptera > Rhinolophidae > Rhinolophus > Rhinolophus sinicus. The sequence continues at coordinate 43,789,142 of NC_142501.1, read as the reverse complement.
CTTGTCATTCCCTGCCTCGTGCAGGGGATGTTTATACTACAACAGCAGTCAACAGTATGCTGTGTCCTACACATATTTTGCTCTTTCTCACTTTACTGTCTCTGCTCCTTCTTCCTCCTTCGTCTGGAATAGTGGTGTCTCCCTCCTCCACTTCTTATCTTATTCATGCACATTGTCCAAGCCTCAGCTCAGACATCTCAGGATACCTTCTTTAACCAGCATCCGCCTCTTCTAAGCTATTTTCTATTCACAGTACTCTCAGATACCTCTATCACTATGCAAACCATGTTGTATTCGTAGCATTAGATTAAAGCAAATGAAATTGCCATTATTTGGTTACTGTGGACCTACAAAAATGGTGAGTCATTCTCTGCCACCAGGCTGTAAACTCCTTCTAGGGTGAGTGTTACTAATTAATCACTGTGTACTCCCTCCCTGTTCAGAATGTGCCCCAATAACTATTTGTTTACCTGAATGAAAGAATAATTTAGAAGCAATCACAGAAATCTCCAGGATGCTCCTCACACCGTTGTGTGTCCTAAATTGAAGCCAGTTTTAGTCCACTCACCCCTTGAATGGACTGAATGTACAATTAAACCAAATCTTATGTTTGACGATATGCTATGTTTTTTATAATGAACAGGGCTCCATGCAATGATTTTTGGTGGCTGTTCTTGCAAATTGCATGGCTTCTTTGTGAGTATATCTTCAATGGAAACCTGAGAAAATCTGTCCCCTAGCAACAGCTCTCTGTAAGCTACACTCATAAATCAATACAGAGAGAGAGAGTGAGAAACATGGGGTGAGGCATTCGTCGTTCCTTGGTTGAGCATAATTTTAACTTGATACAATATTCAGTTGATTCAAACTGGTTATGGACGGGACTATTTCTGTTCCTCTTTGCCTTCAATCCTGTATACCTAAGCTTCATCAGCAAGGTCCTGCTTACAGCATGCCGTCAAGGCCTTCCAGGGGCCAGTCAGTCACAGCTGGCAAATGGGTTCTGAATAAGAAGCAGATACATGATTTACCTCCTCCCACTCATTGCTCATCTATCCATATTTAGCAAGTTCCCACTATGTTTCAGGAACTGAGTTAGGATTACAAAGATCGGTAGCAAAGAATAACTCTTGCACTCAGAGGGCTCAGAATTTAGTAAGAGGAGTGAGACACATAAATAAATAATGGCCCAACAAAGAGGGAAACCTGTATCAGACATATGTATCAAGCACTACAGCAGTGAGAGAGAGTTTTCCCGCTGCTGCCAGGGAGTAAAGGGAATAGTTTCTGGAGAACTTTGTTGAGAACAGGAATAATGTCTGGCTCGAAAAGGAAACCAGACACTAATTGGTTAAGGATGAGGTAGTGGAGACTACTTTTCAATGTTTATACCTAATGTAAATTATAATATTAATACTGAAATTAAACAAGTTTGGGTTATGGAAAGGTAAAGGAATAAAGTGCCTAGAAATATTTATACATGTATATTCTCAATGACCCTATGGGTTAGATATCTTTATTTTCTGCCTTTTACAAACAAGGAAACCTATAAAATGGACTTGGGCTACAAAAGAAAAAAACATCATTTGTTGGATTTTTTTATATTAAGTCAATTTCCCACTTTCCATGTAGATTCTATCTTTCAAAGAACTTGCACATTTGCTATAACCAAACAATCCCAGTAGACACTAAAACCAGAAAACTAAAGGAATGAGACAAAGATTTAGTGATATGTTCAAGGTCACATGATTACAAACCCTGTATCTTATCCAAGACTCTTCCACCCGAACAGAGAAAATAACTTGCACTCTTCCAACGTTTGATTTGCCATTTGCTTAAGTCACACAGTGCCTGAAGTCTAAAAGAGGCCGATGTGCTTACAACAGTGCCTGTTGTACACCCGTTTCTCTTCTGTTCCCATCTGCCAACCAATATGAAGCAAAATAAGGCAGTGATTAAGAAGCAAGAGGCAAGATTCTGGAGCCAAATGCCTCCTCTCAAATACAGGCTTGGCCACTTACTCTCTGACCTTGGATGAGTAACTTAACTTTGTAACGTAGTTTATTCATTTGTAAAATGGAAATGACAATAATTGGACCTACAGCACAAGACCGTTTTGAAGACTATATAAGTTAATATAAGGCAAGCACTTTCAACAGTCTTGTACATAAGAAGTACTACATATGTATTTATTTTCATTACTATTTCTTTGTTGTGTCATAACAAGCATATGACACAGATATCAAAGGAGACTAAAGTAATAGATCCATCCCTTCTAATTACCACCATTCAAGAATCCAGCCGTTCCATCGAGATGTTTAAAAAGAGGAGAGATTTTGCCACAAATTCTAGCAGAAAGTATTGGTAAAGAATATGACGAAAACAAAATGGAATATTTAAAGATTTATTTGCCCATGTCATCTCTTTCCTAATATTAGCTGTAATGTTGAAGAGTTGATCTAATGTTTCACTTATCCACCAACCTTAGAAAAATAATTTCCCACCTTTCTCCTTATATTCCAGTAAACTTCAATCTGTTCAGTTTCATGAAAACTCTCATGTTGAAGAAACATGACTTTCTTGATGTAAGAATTTAAGAAAGGAACAAGGAGGTGTGGGGGAAAGGAAGCTAGTGAGCAGTAATAAGTGAGAAGACGACGACAGCAAATTTTGCAGACTGACTTCCATTTTTGCAGTTCTTATAGCTTCTCACCTGAGCTTTGTATCTCTTGACGATATATGCTGTGCTTTAAAATTTCATTGAATGACTGCCCAAAATTATTTCTCTCAAATCTGAAGATGTCCTTCTAAGAGAGAAAAGCAGAGCATACCCAATTTGCCATTATGTTTTTCAACTGGCTAAGCCAAATTATGGTTAAAAATAATAAAAAAAATGTTTAAATACAATGTAAAAATTGACTATAACAATTTATTAAGCATCATATGTTCATGGTCTCGATGACAAGAATTTTCAATATTGTATTATTTAATCCATACGACTACACTACAAAGCAAATATTAGCTTCATGTTACAGATGATGAAATTGAACTCAAGTCAAATAACTTGCCCAAGACCACAGAACTAATAAGTGCAGACTTGTGTAGAATTTAAATATAGATCTAATTTTATTTTGAGAATGAGGGGGAAGAAATATGAGCTCTCTGTCTCTCAGTTGAGGAGAACCTAAAAGTACAGACTAGTTATTACCAAAGTCCCTAAACAAAGAATGTACAGGTAAATAATTAGATTGACACAAATAAGTAATTTAACACTCAATTCTCTTCCATCGTAAGTGAACAAATTTTCTGTTATATACTTTCAGCTATTCAACATAAAAGGAGATGGAGACTATTTTGTCAAATGTACTTTGAATATAGCTAGCTATAATACATGCTCTCAATTGGAGAATTGCTTGAAGACTTGAAACATGATTTTGTGGGATAAACTGTTGTTCATGAAGTATATAACTGTTATTTTCACTCAAGATGTAAATAACATTCCCAACTATTTTAATTGATTCCTTTCCTCCTCTGTGCTCCAAAAGCCATTAGAAAGCCAGAATATATTTTGGTTTTGAAATGACTGGCATGGCTCCTTATCTCCCTTTTGAAAAGTTAATGAGATAAATTGGGGAGAAGACTAGGAGGAGAGAGACTTTAAAAAAAGTTAAAGTTTTTTTTAACCTTTTTTAAAGTTTCAGAATATAATAAAGTTTATTCATTGCTTTACTTTGTATTAAAAGGAAGAATGGGGAATAATGAAGTCAATCTTTTTTCTCCATTCACCAGAGAATTATACACATTGTTAAGTTCACAAGGAAGAAAGAAGATAATTTTTTGTTTTGTTTTGCCTTTTAAAGAGAAGTTTATCTCAGTCTCACTTGCTGTATCTTTTGGGAAAGAATCAACCAGTCTCTATCGTATACATCCCACGAATTTGTTAGATTTGGACTCTAATTCAATAGGATGCACCAAACATCATTGTTATTTACTTATGTAAGTTACTTGGAGCTAAGAGTCAAAAGACATCATAATATATTCAGTTCAATTCAGAAAACATTGATTGAGCTCTCTCTAGAACTAAAGCATGGAGTATGCATTATGAAAATGCAATGATTAACAATGCGCTATCCCTGACTTCTGGCAGCCCACAGTCTAGCTCTTACATGACTCCAATCCAGGACAGCATGCCACAAATTCTACGATAGACATTCAAGCATGGTGTTATATTTGAGCTGCCGTCAGAGTACTTATTCTAAATATGTCTTGTGCAGGTCCTGAATCTGAGGACGTCACTACTGATTGTCAACTAATCATAATATGGGAAGACAGCCGCTACCAAAACCAGTTGAGTGTGTTTTCAATACGCTAGTACTATAGAGATTCATGTGCAGCAACAGGCCAATTGCTGACGTATACTTCCTTACCCTCCTCTCACATGCCTGCTAAACACCATGGGCGGTGGTCATTCAGGGTTTTTGTTTTTCGTTTTGTTTTGTTTTGTTTTGTTTTAGCAGTACTTGCAGACGAGATTCTGCTATGTATACTCTGTTCTCTTTAAATAATAATTATAAACAGTCTGCCTTCTGTCTGGGAATGTACTCCTTTACAAATGAGTCCAGACAATCAAGAGGGATACCCATAAAGTGGTAAAATTAGAAGGCATTGGCAATCAGATGTTAGATTCGTCAAATCAGCCCAGACATTCAATGTCATTTTAGGGTCCTCTCCCCTCATCCAATTTGCACTGCCCACCTTCTATCATGTTTCCTCCTAGCCTCTGGGAGCAAATACAGAAGCATTATTAAGAGGTACCTTTCTTCTTTTTTTTTATTGGGGAATATTGAGGAATAGTGTGTTTTTCCAGAGTCCATCAGCTCCAAGTCGTTGTCCTTCAATCTAGTTGTGGAGGGCGCAGCTCAGCTCCAAGTCCAGTCATCATTTTCAATCTTAGTTGCAGGGGGCACAGCCCACCATCCCATGTGGGAATTGAACCGGCAACCCTGTTGTTAAGAGCTGGTGCTCTAACCAACTGAGCCATCTGGCCACCCCAAGAGGTACCTTTATATGTCAGGACTTCTTCCAAAACAAGCCTGCCTGAAAAATATGCATTAGTCCCTCAGGCCTAATTTTTGCATGTGACTTGTTAACAGTTAACTAATCCAGTACAGTAATATGTGAGAAATGAATAATGAAACCATTTACCTCTACTTCCTCTTCTGCCAACTACCTCCTCTTCCAAACTGTATGGACATATTCTCAAAGCCATTCCACCTGTTACCTAACCTCTCCCTCATCCTCCCCCCCCCCCCGCCACACACACATAAAAACTATTGTTGGACTGAGTTAAATAAAGGGATTATGTTGCTATAGTAATTAATTAGGGAGATGTTTGAGGGAACATGGAGTTTTACAACCTATTCATATTATATTATATAAAAGAACACTCAATAAACATGTATATAAACACATATAAATATATGGAACAGATACCAACCAAAGAAAAGGTAGTAAGTCATGGGCTGTATCTTTTGTCCTGGCTAAAAGACTTTTCTTTGTAAATCCAATATGGCTTTATAAATCCTCTAAGGATTTGAATTTGATCCTTTCCTTAGAACAATTGTCAAGAACATTACCATTCCCTCTGGCTGAAAAACAACTACTGAGTTCTATTCCTGTGGGGCGAAAAAATATTCTGTGCCAATATAATTCACAAGTCACATCTTAGAAATAAAATGTGGAAAGAAACAATTTTCAAAAGGGGCATTGAAAGAAAGTTCCTCTTTTAATATGGTTGTTTTTCACAAACAGATGTCTCATAAAAATGTTAAAAGAATTACTATGCAGTAGTTGGAAATTTTCCAATTTTAATATATTTTTTTAAATTCACATCAATTCATCATTTTTCAGTTAAACAAAAATTTTGCCTGAGAATTGAAATATAGAGACTATTCTGGATTCTGCTGAAACGAGCCCCATAAATATTTTATTTTGCATGTAAATATAGGTACTGATATTTTTGTTTCAGTAAAAAATACTTCCTGTCCAGGAAAAAAAAAAGAACCAGTGAGGCCAAGAATTCTTGTTATCTTAACAAAGACTCCAGGCAACTGAAAAAAGAATATCAAAAAACCATTGTTCCGCTGAAAAAAATAATAATAAGGAGAATGATTCCATTAACTCTGGGAAGGCAGCCGTCAGGAAGCAGAAGAAATGTCTCCTTAATACTATTAGAATCAGAGGCCTGAAAGGAACCTAGGTAGTTTATTTAACTTACTGCTGATCTCACATCTAAATCATCTTGCTAAGAAGATGCCCTGCTTGCTGTTTATTCATCTCCCCAGCAGAGAAAGAACCAACAGCATCCCAAACAATTTAAAACCATTAGGAAACTTTTGGAGAACATTCAGCTTTGTATGCTATGTAAATCTCTCTATTCTTTAAATATATTTATATCCTTAGTGGAATGCAAGAACAAGTGGTTATACAAAAACTCATAGACACAGACAACAGTTTAGTGGTGAGGGGTGAGGGGTGTGGTAGAGGGTGAGTGGTGTGGTAGAAGAGGGTAAAGGGGGTCAAATATATGGTGACAGAAGATTTGACTTTGGGTGGTGAACACACAATGCAATATGCATCGTACAGATGATGTATTATAGAAATGTATACTTGAAACCTATATAATCTTATTAACCAATGTCACCCCAATAAACTTAAAAAAAGAAGAATAAGTGGTTATAGTGTCTATATCATGACTGTTTCTGATTCCAGTGACTATTACTGTCTTTCCTAAGTTGCTCTTCCAAGAGCTACAAAAGGCTCAGTTCCACTGACCTGTCTTTATATACGCCAGGTAGGCCATTTAATCTCTTAAGCATTTGAGTGACTTGTCCCTGAACCTTGCTGAATTTTGTGCATTTCCATTTACATGGCGAACCTAGATGTCATCTAGATAATGAGTATAAATATTATTTTTCATCATCTGTAAGTAATCCATAATACCTTCATAATTTTAATTGTAATACTTTTAGTAGAGATTTATTAAGAATATTATTTACTCTAATATGATTCTCAAAACAAAAGTTCATAGTAGATGCAACAGCTTTAGACTGATTTACTGATAGCTTGATGTATGCATTTAAAAATTTATCATGGCGTCCTGCCATAGTAGAGTAACTGGTACTTGGTTATCCCTTTCATTGTAAAAAACAAGACTAAATGTATGAATCAGTTGCTTTAATATAGTGAAACATATGTTTTGTCTTTTGATACCCCTGGTCGTTCAAAGAATGCCAAAGCATTCACAAGACTCAAAAGGAATAGAAGTTAGAAAGTTTACTTAAAAGAAGCACTGGTAGAGAAGCGAGGGGCAGAGTCCCAAACAGATTGCTGCAGAAAACTGCACCTAACTTCAGATTAGCTTTTTCTTATATAGGAAAGGGTATGTAAATTTCCTTACAGGAGAAGTGATGTTCAGCTGACATATAGACTGAGGTCATTTGATTGACATGCACAGGTTATATAACTAGTTTCTTTCTGTGCATGTTCTTAGCCAGAATGCGTACAGAAAAACCCACGAGGGGTGGGACGAGGGACAAGCCATAATGTTCATTTTATTCTAATTGTATTATAATGAGGCCAGAATTCAGGCTAAAGGTAGACTCCAGCAGTTTGCACAGGCATTAAAACGAGAGCAGTCCAGTTATGGTCTTATCTCCTCTTTCTAAGAGTGTTTGGACAGTTTAATTTATCTCTAGGGGATGAGTCTGGGCAGTTCCTCTTTGGGTTCACTTTTATTAACTCTATTTCTGCCTCATCAATATATATATATATTTTTTTTTTTTAATTTCATATGTATTCCATAAAAGGGACAACAGACAGCACAGGATTATAATTCTGAAAGAAAGGAAACAAATGAGGGAAGCCATACAATTACCCAGACTTTTTGCCTGGCAGCACATCCTAGAATGCTATACAGAAAGGGGGAACACAGACAGACTATAGAGGTGTCACTGGGTTGAAGAGAGCAAGAGCAGATTTCTGAGAAATGAAAACTAATGTTAGCTAGAATTTGGAGAACAGAGTACCTGAGAAGAAAAAACCATGTGAAAGAGAACTCCAGAAATCTGCGTAAATCCTCTTGAGTCTTTGGCTAATGACTAAGCTGCACATAAATTGGAGGTGAGATATGTGAGGCTAAGTAAAGAACAACTACTAGGGAAAAAAACAAGTGTCAGAACTCAGTCAAACCTGGAAGATACCCAAATTTCATTCAGTCAGAGGGAGAAACCTCACCGAACACCTGGGGTATTCAGTAGAGACTCTGAAAAGGCCACACCTTAAGAGTAAGGCTAACTTGGTCTTAGCATAAAAGTAACTCTGAATGCACCCTAACAAATCTCAGAAAAAAGAAAAAAAAAGAAAAGAAAATGCAAGAAGAATGAAGCTGTTCTTCAAGAAATTAATACTGCAATAGCAAAGACATTTTACAGGATGGATACAAAACCTAAACACTTGGTAACCAGACAAATGAAACAGAAAAAGGTGAGCCAGAAACAGGAAGAAAATCAGTCAATAGAAACAAAACACAGAAATAACAAAGATGATAGACAAAAATGTTTAATACAGTTATTAAAATGTTAAAATTTTAGAGAAAAACATAAACAGAATGGAAAAACAAAACCAGTTAGTACTTCTTGAGATAAAAAATGCAATATCTGGAATAAAAAAAAAATTCACTGAAATTAAAAATTCACCAGAGGATATAAATGTTACTGTGCACTTCAAAAAATTTGACTCCAAAAAAATTCACTGGGTTGAATTAATATTATTGAAGAAAAGATCAATGAACTTGAAGGCAAAGCAGTAGAAAATATACAAACTGAAGTGAGAAGAAAAGCCAAAAAAAAACCCCAAAAACAATACAAGCAATTTATTAAAAGTTAAACATACATCAACACTATGACACAGATATTTAATTATTATGTATTTACTCAAAAGAAATAAAAATACATGTCTATAGATTGACTTAATTAAAAGAATGTCCATAGCAACTTATTTCAACCATAAACTAAAATAGATAAATATATTGTGGCATGCTCACACAACAGAATATTACTCAGTATAAAAAGAAACTAGTGACACCAAAAACATAAAGGAAAACCCAAAACATTATGCTGACCAAAAATAAAGCCAAACAGTACATACTGTATAACTTTATTTACATGATGTTCTAGAATAGACAAAACTAATATATGGTTATAAAAAGTACAGGCTGTTTAGGGTGGGGTAGGGGAAGGGAGGGCTTTGTTAAGAGTTGATGGGATGTTGCTCTAACAAATATCAAAAAATGTGGAAGTGCCTTGGAATTAGGCAGTGGGTAGAGGCTGGAAAACTTTTGAAGAGCAAATGAAAGAATAAAAGGATAAGATATACTGCTGTTATCTTTTGAATGGGAATGTTTTAACTATTATCCTATGGCTATCCCATCATTGTATCTTGGGAGCAGATAACTTAGTTTCTAAGGTTTCACAGGTGGAGAGGAATTATGTCCCAGGATGAATCATACCAATACTCACCCATACTCACCCATTAGAAAATTCAGATAATGAGATTTGGACTTTTGAGCAGATGTGATTTTAGACTTTGAATTGATGCTATTATCGGTAGAGACTTTTGGGGACCTTGTGATGGGGTAAATGTATTTCATAAGTGAGATGGACATGAATTTGGGGGAGTCTATCGGGCAGAATTTGGTAGGCAGAGTAATCCCCCAAAGATGCCCATGTCCTAACGATTTGACCTTGTAAATATGGTACCTTACATGGCAAAAGAATTTTACAGATGTGATTAAGTTAAGGACCTTTTTCTTCCTAGCTTTATTGAGGTATAAGTAACAAATAAAAATTTTATATTTTTGTGGTGTACAACATGATGATTTGATATACATATACATCTTGAAAGGATTGTCACAATCAAGCTAATCACTCATAAATACACATCCATTTTTTTGTGTGTGGTGAGAACACTTAAGATTTACTCTCTTAGCTAATTTCAAGTATACAATACTGTATTATTAACTGCAGTCATCGTGCTGCATATATTAGCTCCTCAAAACTTATTCATCTTGTAACTGAAATTTTGTACCTTTTAACAAGCACCTCTTCATTTCTCTTATCCCTCCAGCCCCAGCAACCACCATCCTATTCTTTATTAGCTATAGAAAGAGGATGATATGGCTATGAATAAATGGTCAGATAAATGCAATATTGCTGGCTCTAAAAATAGAGTAAGAGAGACGTGAGCCAAGGGACGTGAGCTAAGGAACATGGCCAGCCTCTAGAAGCTGGAAAAAACAAGGAAACATTCTCCCCTAGAGCCTCCAGAAAGGAACACCACCCTGCTGACACCTTGATTTTTGGTCCAATGAGATGCATATAGGACTTCTAACCTACAGAACTGTAAGATAATAAATTTGCGTTGTTTTAAGCCACAAGATTTGCAGCAAATTCTCACCATAGCAGTAGAAAATGACTACAGATCTTGGAACTCCAGTATTAACTAGTAATGCCTAATGATATGCTGCTTTACCTATGATTTACTAACACTTATTTTAAACACAATTATAACAAGTTTAATTAGTCCATATCTGGGCAGTAGAAATTTTGCATCATCAAAATGGAATTGCCAGATGCTGAATTATGTGTCTGGTTTGTAAGAAAGACAATATGGAATTCCAATCACAGAACCCATTCACAAGGAACAAGTCTTTGCTTTATATGACAATATTGGTCAAGAAAACATGTTTATATGTTTTATTCAAACAAAATGTTATATATATAACTATATATATATATATATATAATTATGTATTTACCAACTTTTCAATTAAAGATCAGTTGACTCTCCCAATCATATTGAAAAAGGGCTTCCATCAAACTAGAAACAGCTTCCCTGACAGCACCAAGAAGTAAATTTGAAGATCCAAGGGTGGGTAGAAAGAGTTATAGAAAAATCTTAACATGCTCAAAATAATAAATACGCTCAAAGCATAGAAATCTGGCAGTGGACCTCAGGAGCACCTAATTATATTACTGTATTTCTATGTGAAACAATAACTGAGTTTCACAATGACAAAACTGAGTTGCCCAAGATATTGAGCTAAGTCCTCCATATGTACTAAAGAAACAGAAACTTCAGGAATACACATTTAAGATATTTTCATTAAAATTGCCAAAATCAATGTCGATGTTTCAAAGCTTATTTGATTGTTAGAAAATTCCCTTAAGAATTCTGAAAATAAAAAACAACTAGAAAATATTTTCATCAACTATTGACAATACTACCTCAGTGCCAAAATGAGACTTCTGCTTTCATATTTGCAATTGTTTACTACCAATTTCTGAGTTTACCATAATACCTAAAGTTTTATGATATTTTTCCATAGACCCTCCCCCACAAATTTCATCTTTATTTTTATAAAAGAATATTCATATACTTGATGTAACATTTTTCAAACTCAAATATATATATGGCAGGTTAGATTAAAATATTTTGTGCAAAGGGACATTTAAGTGAATATTTATTAAGGAGTTTTGCAGATATTAATGATTATAAGAAAGGTCTTTTTTCTTTTCAATTTGAATAGAATTCATTGAAAGTTTTTAACCTCTCTGAAACAACAACTGTTTTGAAATCATTTGTTATTCTGGGTTTTAATGCCATGTTTCTTTCTATAAAACAATGGTTTTGTCATTTGTTACCTTTACACCATTCTTCACTGAATCTAGACTGACAGACATGGGACAGCAGGCTGTCTATCAGAGACAACGAAATAAAAGATTTTGAGAAATGAAATTTGAATCCCTTTTAAAAAGGAAAAAGAAACCCTAGATAAAAGGTTAAAAAACGAACTCTGTCCGTTTATAGTAATGTCTAAGAGTCAAGTGCTAAACGTGCTCCTTTCCAATTCTCTGAATATATTACAAGTAAAGGGAGGAAAGTGAAATGATAATCACAATTTCTTTTCAAAGAAGAGCCCAACTAGAAAACTTAGGCAAGAGTTATCACTCCACCCACATGGAAAAAAAAGAGAGAGAGAGAGAGAGAGAGATACAGAGACACACCAGTGCAAGCCATGTCACTATTGAGAATCCAATTTCCTGACACAGAGCTTAAGAATCTATTTGCTCATTTTACTGATGATTAGAACCCGTCTGTGAGAATCAGTTCACAGCACATTACATCACCAGTAATTTTCTCCTGGAAACAAACCAAAATATTGTAAAAGAATAGATGAAACCACATGGTCAAGAGGCACAGTGTAAAGAACATACACTGCTTAATTCCAAAGTTAATTAAGCAGACCTGGGCTTGAAGTCTAATTAATCATAATCCTTATTAGTTATGTAAACATAGGCAAGTTCCTCCACTTTTATGAGTCTCTTTCTCTGTGAAAAATCTCTAATAACATTTACTAGAAACTATAATATTTACTATAATAATGTTTACTAGAAATAAAATACTATCTACTAGACTACTTATTGCAAACAATACTTGCAGTTAGATAATTTGTAAGAAGACAGGATTTGGGTGTAGTATGAATTATGTTTCTATCCCCCCAACTCATTTCTTCCAACACTTAAATAATTGTAATCTGTGAGAATCATGTTCTTCACATTAGGAATAGTACCATAAAAAGTACAACAGCCCAAAACTTATAAAACGTTTAATATATTTTTAATACAAATGTTTAACTTCATATAACGTTAAATATAGGCAAATAATGTTTGAATGACTTTAAATTAAATATCAAAAATATAGGTGCATAATTATTAATACTCTTATGATGATTTTTTTATTAGGATTACCATATATTATAGTTACAAAGTAATTATCTTTATTCTTGAGAATAGCAAGATCCTCATTCAAAAGCCATGTTTAGTTTGAGTCTCTCATGTTAAGGTAATTGAAATAAATAGCAATAGAAACCAAAAATAAAAGTACAGAAAATTAGGAGCAATGAGAAAAGATGAGAAAATTTGGCATCATATGGTCTAAAAAGTAAACAGTGGAAAGGTAATATGCATCTATTTTTCATTATTCTTATTTCAATTCTAAACTACTGATTTTGTGGAGTACTGACTTTTGCATGGAAACTGAAGGCTGACTTGACACTGAAGATATAGTCCTAGTATTAAATACATGCCCTTTGGTGATAGCAGAAAGTATGGGAGTTACTTATAAAGATGTTTCTGACTAGAACGCCCTTCCAAGCAGAGTTTTAAATTTTTCCCTGGAATTTTTTCAGAAAATTATTTTCTTTAAGAAAAATGAATAATAAAAATACGTAGTTTTCCCCCTAGGATTCTTTAAGAAAATGTTTTTTTTTTTAATTCTAAAAGAATTTGTTTTAGATAATGATTCATTATGAAAATAATTTCTCAGGAATTCTTTGAGAAAAGAGAACTTGAACTCTTTAAGAAAATTTCCATATAATTTTTTAAAGAATTCTTTAAGAAAATAGGAACCATATTTCCTATTGATTTCATTCTAAGTCCTGATTGTACGAGGCAGGGTAGACAAAATATTCTTTAAAAAAAAAAAAAAAACTGTGTAATTCTTTGATTTACAGAACTAAAGATGCCCAAAATTTCTAGTTCCTTTTTTATCTCTATATGAAAAAGAAATACACTCTTTAAAATTGACCACTCTGTAAGATATCTTTATTGATGGGACCTCATATTTTTTTTTACATTATAGAAGAAAAGTTAAGGAAAATGAAAACGAAAGAGGAAAAGAATAAACCATGGACAGAAGGAAAGGGAGAGGAAGGTAGTTTTCAATTGTGTCCTTCCCTTGTTTGGCTTTCCTTATCCAAAGTGATCCTTTCATCTTATGAAGATAAAAATGATGGCCGAGCCTCTTACCTTTTAGTAGACCAAGCAAATACCTAGAAAAGCAGTCCCTTTGGTTGTGAGTGCTATTTGATTGTGTGTTTTGTTAGAACCTCTTTTTCACCAAACAAAATAAGATCTGACCCTTTTCCAGCAGTGAAGAGAGGCAGCCTGGCAAGTATCTACCTTCTCAGGTTTGCTTCTTGGATCTATTGTTCAGAGTGGTTATTTTAGCCTGATGGGGCCCACCACTTGAGGAGATAAATCTCTTTTCCTTTCAAACAGGCAGTGGAACATGAGCTTTGTGATGACTATTGGTTTTTCCTTCAAAATAGCAAAATTGTTTGTGAAAATGCTATTTTTGATTCAGTACAGTCACCCAAGGTATGGTCCTGTCATGTTTTCTATTTGCCGCCAACAGTTTCATTATACTTTATAATGGCATTGGCACACCAGTTATTGCTTAACCCAGTTTTGTCTTGAACAAGGCAGCAGGATTGTCGATTGCTGGCTTAACCTTATTCTTCCACATCGCTACCATTCTTTCATCCACAGTCAAAGGAGCCTAATGTAATTGTATTTCAATTGAAGATATTTAAGTATTCTCTTTAAGAGAGCCCATGTTACAATGTCCCTATTAAACCTAAGGCCTTGGCCCACTTTAGTCTTCAGGTTTTTGTCTCCCTTCACTCACTCCTCCCCCTCGTTCCCCATAGTCACAGCAACAATCATGGTGACAGTACGTTTTAGTCAGTGCCTATTTGCACCCTTTGTTTCACTTCATCCTTTTAAGAGCCTTCTCAAGGGGTTACTTAAGACTATTACTTGCAAGTAACAAAATCTACTTCAAATAAGCATAAGCAAACAAGGGGGATTTATTGGAAAGGTACTAGAGTGTCCCACAAAATCAAAGGGCAGAAAATGAAGCCTGGATCCATAAGAGATAGGAACCAAGCAAAGAAATCAGTAACCATGGTCACCACTCTCTCTATTTTTCTCTCTATCTGTGCATTTACTCCTTTCAGCTCTCCCTCTCTTCATACCTGACTTCACGGAGTCAGCTTGTGTGTGGTCCTCAGCTGCCTCAGCTCCAGTTCACAAGACAAACTAGTGCTTTTCAAATCAAATTCCAAATTCTGAGAAATGTGAACCTGATAGTCATCCACCTTGTCCATTGACTGTAACCAATGATTCAGAATCATATAGTTCAAACGTGGCTCTCAGGGTCCCAGTTTGGGGACACAGGGAAGTAGTTTATCAGAGAAAAGGGATATGTGTTGGAAACGTCCCCCAAAATGTTCCTACTACTGAGATGCAGGTTCTGTTGAATTAGCTCCATTTTAAAGATGTGAAAAGTAAAGCATATTTCATATAATAGTCCTGTTTTAAAAGACAGGGGTTAGCCTTAGCTCTGTTACCTACGAGATATTTGAACTAAGTCAAAATTACTTCAGAATTATCTAATTTGCAAGGTTCCCTCCAGCATTAATATACAGTAATTCTGTGTTCACCTGAGATTGATCCTTTAAATAGTCAATGCTCCCGCATGGATCATATTTTATAGCTTAATAGTACTAGCTAACTTTCCCTGAATAGTTACTCAGGTCCAGGTACTATTCTAAAAGCCTTACATATGTTAACTACAATGCAATTCTGACAAAATGTCACAGGGGAAGGGCACTGTTCCCTACAAGACTGTTCTCATTTCAGATACCAACTGCAAGCCACCCACACCTCTGACCAACTGGGTACAAATTCAGGGTACCCACCACCACTCATCTTCAGTAGTTCTCTAGGACAACACACAGAACTCAGGAAGGCACTATACTTATGATTACCGTTTTATCATGAAGGATACCAATCGAGACCTGCCTAAAAAAGAGATATATGGCAAGATCTGGGAGGGTCCTGAACACAGAACTTCTGAATCCTCAGGAAACATCACCCTCCTGGCATATCAATATATGATTACCAATCAGAGAAGCTCACCCATGCTTTGGGTGTCCAGAGGTTTTATTGGGGTTTTATTATGTAAGTATGATCAATTGAATCATTGGCCATCTGATTAAACTCAGTCTCTAGCCTTCCTCCCCAAATGTCAGGAGGTCAGGCTAATGTCACATGGCTTAAAGCTCCAACACTCTAAACCCATGGTTGGTCTTCCAGTATTACCAGTTGCCATGCTGAAACTATCAACAGGTCTACCATGAATTATCTGTTAGTATAAACTCAGGTGTGGCCTAAGGAGCCCACCATGAATTACAAAGATTCTCCTCTATCGGGAAATTCCAAGGAACCAAGATTAAAGAGCAGCTAAATTCTTTATTATACAATATGAAATCATTTAATTCTCCTCATAACAACCCTTTGAGGTGTAAACAATTATTTTCACTGTTTTGCAGGGCAGAGGGTGGTTAAGTAATTTGCGCAAAGTCCACATAGCTAATGAACGGACAAAGAATCTGACTTCAGAGCCTGTGTTTTTCAATGATATATACGTAAACTTTAACCTTCAATTATTTGACCCTTGTTTAGAAATCTGATCAAGAAACTCCATGCCCCATATCATAAATAACTCTTCTCTGACATACCATGTCATACTTTCCAACTTAAAGATAAGGACATTCTGTCTCTTGTGTTTTCAAAAGAAAAGTTATCCTAAATCTGTACTATTTGTCATCTTCTCTTTAAAACCACAAAATAACTAAGTTATAAATCTTTGGGAAATGTGAAGAGATGATAGCTTCACAGCCATTATCTTTTTTTTTTTTTTTTTTCAAATTTTATTGGAGAATGTTGGGGAACAGTATGTTTTACCAGGACCCATGAGCTCCAAGTCAAGTCATTTTCACTCTAGTTGTGGAGGGCCCAGCTCACTGGCCCATGTGTGAATCGAACCGACGACATTGTTGTTATGAGCACCGCGCTCTAACCAACTGAGCCAGCCGGCCGCCCCAGGCACTATCTTTTAAGTGACTGAAGACAGAAAATGTTGTAGGCACCTTTATCCAACAATGGTTTCTAATATGGCATTGAGTGATTAATTCTAGTCACTGAAATAAACAGCCCCAAAGTCTCGGTGGCTTAACACAATACAGATTTCTTTTTCACTCACATGAAGTCCAGTGAAGGTTGGGCAGCACTCTTCCAGCCAAAATTCAAGGATCTGGGCTCCTTCCATCATGTCGTAAAGCATCCTAGAGTCCTTTGCTTCCAGAAACACAAATGAACATGAGAGAGAAGCCTTGGGAAAAGTGAACCAGACACTTGACCCCTTAGCCCAGAAGTGTCATGTATCACATCTGATCATAGTCTATGGTCCATAACTAGTCAAATGGCCAATTTAATTGCAGGGGAGTCTAGAAAATGGAGGTGCAACACATCGACACTGCTCAGAATTATTAATAGTCTCTGTCACAGTCTGCCCTTTAGTTACCAAATATCCATTTGGTCCTTCTTACATACAGAAAATATCCCTCCCCAGGTACCCAACCTAAAGACCCAGCCAGCTTAAATCCAGCATCCAGTGTTCTTTCACTAGCTGTGTATACTTTAGGCATGTTACCCATTCTCTGCTCTGTAAAATTGCATTGTTCATACCTTAAAGAATTGTTATAAGAATCCAGTCTCCATGTCCAATCCATTAGATCCAGATATGGTGCTTTCAGGTGTTTCCTATGAACTAAAGTGCAGATTATATGCCTTGGCACACACTCAGTACACAATGGCAGTATAGAGAGAGGACATAGGCACTGGATGGTCTTCAGAAAGGAAGAACAGAAAACAAAGTAGTCATCTGTAGCAATTCTGAATTCTGAGCAGATAACGCTGTGAAATCTCTCTGCCCTAGCAGGATAGAAACATTCAAACTCTAGTATTGTTGCCTCCTGCAAAGAACTGCCTTGTCCATGATTCTCTGGGACCACTTACCCTCTGGAAGTTCCCCTTATTCTAATGCTCTTCTTGGGAGCTGTTCAGCTGTCAAGTAGTTGTTTCAATCTAGTTGTGGAGGACACAGCTCACAGTGGCCCATGTGGGGATCAAACCGACAACCTTGGCGTTGTGAGCACCGTGTTCTAACCAACTGAGCTAACCGGCTGCCCCAGTAAAAGGCTTTTTATTCCATGCTTGACAATACAATTCCTCCAAAAACCTTGCAGACTTCTTAGCTCTGATTGCAATTAGTTCCACGTGCTAGTAGCCACACTCAAAGTTTATCTTAGATATGATTCTCTGCCAGACTTATTTTGTTCCTCTCCCCCCTGCTTCCTCCCCTGTCTCTCCTAATATTTTCACAGTGATTATCTGAGATTATCTAGCATAGCGGATGGAGAGACCACATCCTTAGCCTCCTCTTTGTACTGTGTCACTTAATTCAACTGAAAAGTTTCTCTTACTTGTGTGGTGGGGTGATGTTTAGAAATAAGCAATGAGCTTTCAATCCTTGAAGGTCCTGAATTACTGGGTTATCTCTATTCCCCTTCCCTGTTTTATTGAGGTATAATTGACGTATATGATTATATTTGTTTCAGGTGTACAACATAACGATTCAATATTTGTGTATATTGCAAAATGATCATCACAATTAGTCTAGTTAACATCACCGCACATAGAGACAAAAATTGTTTTCTTGTGATGAGAACTTTTAAGATCTAGCCTCTTAGCAACTTTCAAATATACAATATAGAATTATTAACTGCAGTCACCATACTGTATATTATATCCCCATGGCTTATTTTACAACTCAAAGTCTATGCCTTTTGACCTCCTTCATCCATTTTGCCATCCCTAAACCCCCTTGCTTTTAAAAACATTTTTATCGAGGTACAATTGACCAACAAAAAACTACACATAGTTAAAGTATGCAATTTGACAAGATTTGATGTATGTGTACACCCATTAAACTACCACCACAATAAATAAATTAACTGGACTTCATCAAAATTAAAAACTTAAAACACTGTTAAGAAAATGGAAGGATAAACCACAGAACAGAAAATAGTTGCAAATCATATATCTCATAGAGAACTTGTATCCAGAATATACTGTACATAAAGAAGTCTCAAAGCTTAATAACAAGAAAATAAATTCAATTAAAAAAGAAACAGGCAAAAGTTTGAACAGAAATTTCTCCAAAGAAAATAAAGATGTCAAATAAGTACATAAAAATATGTTCAAGGTCATTAGTCATAGCAGAAATGCAAAATAAAAATACAATAAAATAATACTACACCCCTATTAGAAGGGCTAAAATTAGAAAGACTAACCACATGAAATGTTAGTTAGTTCAAGTGTAGAGCCCAATACCTGAATATGCAGGTAATATTGCATACTTATAAAGTCCTCACGCCTAGAACCAATTTCTGTTTTGGTTAGTTACTTAGCTGCTATAAAATAAATAAATAAATAAAATAGCCTCCAAATCTCAGTAGCTTACAAGAAAAGTTTAGTTTTCATTCACAAAAAAGTCCTACGTGGTCTGGTGGCTTTTCTGACTAGGAATCAGGGTTTCCTTAATCACATGTTTTCATTGTCCTAGAGTCCTTTCTTCCTGATCATGTGGACTAGAGAGTATGGGGCAGAAATACCAGTTAGCAAACCACCTTGTCCCATAACTAACATAAGTTAGTTCTGTTATATATTTTCTCTGCCTGTGCTCTGGAGTCTATCCCCTACAAGTTTCTGACAACACTTATTCCAAGCCTCATCTCCTCCTTTTCTGATACTTTCAACTGTAAGACCACTTCCAATTTCCAGATTAGTGAAAAAAAATTTTTTTTGATTGATCCATTTTCTCTTAATATCATCACTTTTTTAACCCCAGTGTTTTACAGTTTCACATTTAAATGCATATTCTATCTAATTCCCTCCCAGTCTGATTCCTTACTCATTGAGGCACTTCGCTTGCTCTCTAACCACACAAAGGACACTCTCATAAATTTCAACCATTCTTACTCAGTTCTCACCCTACTCAATGCTTATTGCATTTCTCATAACTCCCTCCCCCAGTGCACACCTTTATTTTCTAGTTTCCTCCCTTCCCTTTACAGCATAATCTTGCCATAATATATTTCTCAGTCCTCTTAACTGTGCCCCAGTGCTTGGCCCTTTACTCTTCTCCCTTTCATGGTGTTAACTATCATCATTACTGATTTTTTTCCAAATGTAATTAACACAAGATTCAATGTATTTCTATAAATATTTTGTCATTGATAGAGTGTTAGAATTCTGGAGTTAGAGAGATTTAACCAGCTAAACAAAGTCAGAGGCGTTTTAGAGGTGGAAGAGATGTTTTAACTACAACCTCTCATTTTTAAGGCAAGTCACAATAGTTTGTGACTTGACCAAGTTCATGTCTCTGATGGCTTTCAGGAAAGCTGAGACAACAACCCCATTCTCCAATATCCTATCCACTAAACAAAGCTGATTTCCTGATTTTTTTAATTCTTCTCAGTTTGTTTCCACTAGTTTTCTGAGTTGTTCAGAAAAAAATCCCAATGAAACTTCGTGGGGCTGTCCAGAGGAGATAGCTAAAGATATAAACCTTCCACGGAGTAAAGGCATCTGAATTGGCACCAAATAAAGTAAAAGCAAGTATTGTTAATTATGAAACACTTAAGTTCTTTATTTTAATTGTGAGGAGAAACTCTCATTGCTTTACCTCACTTAAAATTTTATAATTTTTAAAAAAATTTTAGGAGTACGAAAGCTTGAGAAAACATTTTGATATTAAATGGCACCCTCTTCTGAGAAGCAGGTTTAACCAGTTTTTTTAACAAGAATAATCCTCTCTTGAAGTGTCATTAATTTGTATTTGATTAGTACATTCTATGTAGCTGAGCTTGTCATGTTAATCTTTATTATTTATTATGGCAGGTAAGTGCCATTTATTTCTTCTCTGAAAGGCAGCTAATCTAGAAAAGTGGACAATCAGAAATCAACTGTCCCAGTCGAGATTTTTCCATGAATGAGCAGAGCAAAGTCCCTGTAAAAATAAATTTCAAAGCTCCCCAAATATGAAGTACTTTGTATAAATGTCAGGTGTTGCCATGATCATGATACAAGGTTGTTTGGTGTGTGTGTGTGTGTGTGTGTGCTTTTTTTTGGGGGGGGTTTGGTGGGGTTTTTTGTTGTTGTTTTTCACTCCTTTTGAATTCAGCAGTTGTAGTCTGGAGACATGTAGAATATTGTTAATCCTAAGCAATTTATTTGACTATTTTTGAAGGCTTCTTTATGCTATCTCTGCTCAAATATCTTTTGTCAACAGTGATGGGGCCCTGCTGAACTGAAACCCAAAATAAGAGAGAAACATTCTAGAAAGTATTCACTTCCTGGATACATACTGAGAGAAGTAAATGAATCAGAGGGATTGGCCTGAGGGTGGACAGGTGTGGAGACTAGGTTTAGCTATTGGCTTATGCACTAATATATCTACAGCATTAGAAATAAAATGCAACTATTTGCTTTTTAGAGCTTGAAGTTATGAGATTCTAGTTGCTGGCATCCTAAAAATGCTTGATTGGAAAGACACAATTCATCTGGACTAAGGCACAGCTTAACAAACCAGTACTTTATAATGGGACAATTTATGGGCTACCCTGTCCTACTCAACCCAAGAAAAGAAGAATCTAATAAAAATTCATCAAATATATAGGTGACACTTACATCGCAGACCCTGAACTGGAATTTTCCTTTTGAATTATACAAGGGCATGACACAAATCTACAGGAAATGTCATGGAAATCTTTGAAAGTCTGAAATGCAATAATTATAGATTCTGAAAGTTTAGAATTTATTTCTTTCTGGCACACTTTAATTCTATCACTTCTTTGAGAATGGTGTCTCTTTTTATATTTAATGGTTGGATATGTGGTTTTGGCCTAGTCTCAGCACTGTCCAATAAAACTTTCTGCAATAATGGACATGTTGTGTAAGCTCTCCAATATGATAACCACTAGAATCATGTGACTATTAAGCATTTGAAATGTGTCATACACTAAAAAACAGAATTTTTAATTGTGTCAGTTTTAACTACTTTATACGTATTTAAATAGTCACACTTGTCTACGAGCTACTGAATGGGACACTATAGGTCTAAATAATAGTATATACCTTTCTAATTTAATAAAATTTCCTTCGTTAGAGTTCATAATAATAATAAATTACTTGCATTGATAGTTGTGCTAGAATTCCTTGGTTTTTTATGTATGAGAAGAAAATAATATCAGTGCCCAATAAACTAGTAATCTTTCTAGACATTGTTTGCTGTGTCAGAAATGAAACCACAATAGCAAAGCGCATAGTTTATTAGAGTGTAAATATATTCAGTATGCTTCCAAATGACCTAGACTAGGCGGTGATAAACTATGGCTTAAAAGACAAGTTCAGTCCACCACCTCTTTTTCTAAATAAAGCTTTATGAAAACAAAGCCACATTTATCCATTTATGTACTGTCTGTGACTACTTCTATGCTACCATAGCAGAGTTGAGTAGTTATGACTAAGACCATATGGACTGCAAAACGTAAAATATTTAGTATCTGGCCCTTTATGGAAAGTTTGGTAACGACCTAGATGAATGATATTGTGATAAATGTTTGGCTAAAATCTGTCTTATGGAGACATACACTTTTCTCAATTAATTCACCGTGTGTAACATGTAATACATAATAAAATATACTATTCATTTATATATACTGTATTATATATAATAATCTACAGTTTTATATGTATACATATACATCATAATATTTACAGCAATTTAGCAAGGGAAGCATTAAAATCTCAAATATATATAAAATTAAATATTCACCAAATAAAGCCCTATGTGCTTTTATCCAAAAAAAAAATTCATCAAATACAATAAATTATAATATTTTAAGACTTATAAAAAGGGAAATTGGTTATAGTAAAGGTCAATCTGAAGGATACGGAAATAGTCAAGAGGGCATCTGAAGGAAATTACTCTACAGATAGAAAGTTCTCTACAGATATTCTCAGTTATTGAGACTGTCATTAATTTGGGTTCTATAGATGGGAAAAGTTTCTTATATGAACAATTAGTCAGGTAAGTTAGTCAATCAGTTGGGGCTGAGCAGAGGAAATTGAGAGCAAGCTTGATTTTAAGCAGTTTTCAAAATGAGGAAAACTGGAATTAATGCTTTTGTTTGTTGATTTCTGCTCTGAAGGTCCAGCCTCCTTTCATTCTTAGGAAATTTTAGAAAAGAATTCACTGCATCTCATATAGGGCTCTGATTCAAGAAGAGACCACATTGTGCAAGCTGGAGCTTTCCAATGGCCTTGATTGTCTGTCTACCCATGAGGGGTTCTGGATGTCAAGTAAGGGATTAAACAGCCCTCTATTTGTTGGATCTGTGTCCATTTCCATTCTCAAGACCATTTGGAAACATCCTTAGACTTGCCAAATTCTCCCAGTACTTCTTGCAGGAAGATAGTTAAACAACGTAATACACAGAAAGAATTATTTACTAACACCACATTGATTGGGAAGTAGACTAGTTTAATGCATTGTATAACTGTAAGTAGACTGGTATAAGAGAAGATTCCAAGAGCCTTCTAACAGTTTCCCTGCTTCCTCCAATCTGTTCCCCACACTGGAGTCTGGACTGTCTTTTGAGCAAGCAAAATTGACCATATCACATCTCTGCTAAAACTTTCAATGACTCTCCATTGATCCTTTACACCAGGGGTGTCCAAACTTTTTTCAACATTTTTCACCAAGGGCCATATGCAGTAAAATACACAAACAGCCGGACCACTCACTCGAGGTGAAGTACGTATTGCCTCACCTGGTGTATTTAAGTAAACTAAATATATTTTTGGAATTTGCTGCAGGCCAATAAAAAATGGATCGCGGACCACAGTTGGCCCGCGGGCCACAGTTTGGACACCCCTGCTTTACAGTCACCAGGCCCTTCGCTGTCTAGCTCCTCCTTAACTCGCAGCTTCACCTTTTATCACAATCCCTCACCGGCTCTCCCGATCAGCTGTACTGAACACCTGCCTCCCATTTCCCTGAATGCCTCTGTTCTCTGACCCATGCCTTTGAATGTGCTGAGCTGTCTATCCAACACAGTTCAAACTTCACCAGCCCTGCTCCCCCTTTCACCTGTCAACACTTACCCCAGCTCTAGAAAGCCTCAATGATCTGAGACTAGATTTGGTCTCCCTGATCCCACAGCATCTTTTACTTGAGTAAGCTAAAAATTTGCCTAAACAATTCAGTCAAAGACTAAAGGTCAATCAGCAGTTCCTGATCAGAAACTCATGGACAAACATTTCTGAAACCATGCCATAGGTTAGAGACGTGGATGGTGTATTCTTTTATAATAGAAATTGAAATGGAAGTTTCAGTCAAGATCCTAAGACAGTAGGTAACAAATACCAAAGCAAGCCACACACAGACCATTCTGTAGGCGCTTTCTAACCCTCTTACCTCTTCTTCCTCCCCAGTACTGGTTCCATCCCCCTAGTGGTCAGAAATAGTAATCAGTGGTTACAGGTAAGTGAAAGAGAGAAGCTGCCGGCCACACTCCCTTCTCCAGCTGTAGATTTCAAGCCCACAGCAGAACTTGGGTGACAAGAGCAAGCAGGGTCAAAAGTCAAGCCGTGGTGGTTCCTGTAATGACACTGTGTTGTGGAGTCCACACCGACATGGAATTAAAGTTTGGGGCAAATCACATAGTTTAAACTGGATGCATCAAACAGAAAATCAGGCTTATACCATATTTTGTGAGTTCACTAGATTGAGAAGTTTTAAAGCATTCTCCCTAAGTAATATCCTAGAAATTGCTTTTTAACCCAGTACATATGGACTTCTGATTTTTTGAGAAGTTCTCAGAAGCCTCTGTGCAGCTACGGCACTGTTGGAGTTAAGATTTTTCTCTTCCTCTCACTTATTAAAATGTCCTTAGACCATTTTACACAAGCCCACACCTTTAGTTCCTATCTATAGCATGATGACTCCAAATGTGTGTGTATTTCCCAGTCCAGACGTCTCCTTTGAGCTCCAGATTCATAACCAGATACATAATACATTCAAAGGCAGGCAACATATACAGTTAGTCACACAGGGCCCAGTGCTTTAAAGGGCCAGCCTTTGGTTTAAATTAGCGATGCTGAAATTATTAATAACTTTTTAATAAAAGGTTCCACATTTTTATTTTGCACTGGGCCTTGCAAAAAATGAGTAGCCAGTCCTGCTCATAGCCTACATTCCATCTGCACAAGGAAAACTTAGACATACCTTAAACGCAGCATCTCTCAAGCTGAATAAATGATCATCCCCTCAAACCCAAGCAAATGCAGTGGCGGCAGCACCATCATCTTGTTGAACCCCTAGGTTCTATCCTTGATCCTTCCTTCTGCCTCACTTCCCATATTGAAAAGGTGTTGACTTTCTAAATCTTTTTAATCTTTCTCTGTCTCTCCGTTGTCCCTGCTTCCACTGTCATCTAAGCTACCAACTTTTCTCAGCTAGATTATTACAAAAGCCTCATAGTCTACCTTCATCCACCCAGATCCTTTGCAATCTTTTCTCCATGCGGTATCAAGAATAGTTAATACAAAAATTTTCATACAGATTTTATCATGTCACACATACACATATACAAACTAACACACACACACACACACACACACAACTGCTTAAAACTTTTCAATGCTTTCCTATGTGTATTACTTCTAGATTACCTTGGACCCTGTGGATTGGTCCCTTGCTACTCATATTTTTTAATATGTTTACTTGATTTTCAGCCTCCCTCTCTCCATACACCCACCTCATCCTAAATTTCATGATTATAAAAACCAAATATGGTTTTACTTATCACTCTATGCCAGGACAAGCATGGCACACAGGAAACTTTCACTGACAATCTGATTAATAAATGCATGATTCAAAAACAATGCAAAAAAGAGAGAGAAGAAGGGAGGTGAGGAGAGAGGAAGAGAAGGAGTGAGAAAGAAAGAGAGAGAGGGAGGGAGGCAAGGAAGGAAGAGAAAAAGGGAGAGAGAAAGGGAAAGAGGGAG
Source organism: Rhinolophus sinicus (assembly GCF_057876585.1). Lineage (NCBI taxonomy): Eukaryota > Metazoa > Chordata > Mammalia > Chiroptera > Rhinolophidae > Rhinolophus > Rhinolophus sinicus. The sequence continues at coordinate 43,763,199 of NC_142501.1, read as the reverse complement.
AAAAGGGGCAGGAAAAGCAGTTGGTGACAGATAACTAAGGCTTATTTTAAATTTTTATGCAGTGTGCATTTGTGTGCATTTGTTTCTAACATGGAACTTGTAACTAGCAGATACAAACTTACCAGTACAGGTTCTTTTCTACAAGAAAATGCAGAAATATCCTAAGGAATCTTATACCAGGAACGAAAAAGTGACCTTGAGTAGTGTATAAAGAAGAAAACACTGCAGACTAGGTAACAGTGTATACCACGGGCAGTAAACTGAAATGTGTCCATGGGCCAATCAGGTAACATAAATGATTGATAGAGTCCAGAAGTCAAAGAATCAAGTATTGTGAGGACTGTTACCAGCTGGAAAGCACACACCCCATGTAAAGGAGGCCACCATCACTCTACGTGACCAACTGCTCAGCTCAATGGGAAGACAGGTCCAAAATGCCAGTCTTACTACTTTGTCAAGAGAAGCTAAAACTCTAGATAATAAGTGTAAAACTTCTCTATTTTACAACAATCTGCAAATCCAAACAAAACCCTTTGTCTATAGTATAGAGCCTTCTGGTTTGCAGCATCCAGTAATAATTGTTACGAATGGATTCAAAGTCAGAACTCCCATGTTGGTGGTAGATGGTCTCACTTTTTTGGGAAATTAAATTATAGGGAGAAGAGTAATTTGGATTTGTAGTTTAGACTCAATAATCAAGAATCAGCAAGAGAAAAATGTTCCATGATATGTTCGGTGAGAGCCAGCTACCTGAAATTGTGAAGCACAGCTTGGAAAATCCAGGACACTCAGACTAAATTTGTGAAAGAATGATTTAAGAGACTGAAGTTTACTGAACCTTGGAGGGCTTCCTAAATGCTCGCTTTTGGTGAAGCTAATAAAAATTAAAAACGAAAGTGATGCTGAGTAAAAGAGAGCCACAGGTATGACTCCTCATCTCAAAGTTGAACCCAGGATTGGAAAGATGTCAGTAGACAAGGTAAGCCAGTTCATCGATGCCAACTAAGATGACTGTCATCTTCCTGTGCCCTAAATCAATGTCGGGCTCAGCTTGGAAATATAACTCCCTGATCTGTTTCTAATATAGCAAGTAGGCTACTGTTTTTAGTACCCAGATGTCCATCCACAGCTTTTTCATAGTCCCCAGCTTGGGGGGAAATAGCTGTACATGGGCTCTGATTATGGCAAAAAGACATGTAGTGGCAATTTGCATCTTGAGAATTTTAACCCTAATTATAGGAGTAGAACCCCTAAAGGAGGTGGAATATTAAATGCCAGTGTGAATGTGTTGGATTCCAGATACACCAGGAAAAACTGATTGGCACAACCAGACTGAGCCTAGAAATGCCTTCAATGAAACAGAAAAATGTTGATTCACCTCAAAGGAGGGAAAGAAAGGGATATTGAACTGTGAATGGGAAGGAACGTTAGGAAGCAAAAATGTATACCGTGTGCCTCTCTATGAAGCACTACAGATATTTTTGCTAAGAGAATAATGTAATAAGGTAGAGAATTATATGCAACAGAATTCAGAATGTCAGGGCGTTTAGGGGACCTGATTTGAATAAAGAGAACACGTGATAAACCATGATTGCCTGGGAGCTATGAGATGGAAAAGAACAATTGTCTGAAGTATAAGGCATCAACATTGCAGAGAACAAGGCAAGGAAGATGTGAAAGCAGCAAAATGGTGAGGAAGCTGCAAAGTCAGAGGGAGAGATTTTAGCAGTTGCCCTGAAGTGGGAAACTTTGAACACAGTGAGCAATATCAGAAGCTATTTTTAGGAAGATTTTGAAGTACTGAGCTGTATAAAATTCCTGTCTTTGCTACTTCAAACAGATCAGCCATAAATATCCATGCTGTTCTTCAACTTTGTAAAAGTTTACAGTGGGGGCATTGGGTGGGGTGAGGTGAGATGTGTAAACAGGCAGAGGCAGGCCAAGCAGCCCACTTACATTTGGGGGCGGGGGACCCATCTAAGGCCAGCATTTAAATAGTCGACTTCAAAATGAAATCTCCAGTTCATCTATGGCAGTACTGGCATTGAAGATACATAGTTTTGTAAAGTGTATGGGGAAGAAAGTCACAATTAATGAAGGCTTGGAGATCTTCCCTCCCAGCCCAAATCAGGCTCTCAGGGGTGTGTCACTATGGCAACCTGTCCAAGGTACCATTGCTTACAAGCACTGGAAATATTTACCAAGGAGGGACTTTGAGGTCTACTTATTTAGATTGGCACTCACTTTGCAAGAGGTCTTAGTTCACAAATTAACTAAGTTTGACATGCTTGTTCAATGCTGTTAGATGTAATTGATTTTAGATTATCCTGATTAAGGTGAGTCTAATTTTCAGACTGTTTTTATATCAGAAGTCCCTGCTGAAAAGAAACCTTGTGAGAAGCTTCTGACAGTTTTGGCTTAATTACTTTCCATAAAATCTGCCTGAGGTAGAAGAAACAACAAACAGAGGCTATTAAGCTTATGAAAGCTTTAATATATCAACCCATGGGACATCTGGGAAAGCTTGATATAGCGAATGATAATTTACAAAACATATTTTCCTCTTTTCCTATTACTAAGTGGAAATAAAACATAGATTATTACTGTAACTTAGAGAAAGAGACTGAACCCTTTGATCTAATCATAGACAACTATCCGGGGAACAAAAATGATACCGATGATGTTTTAGGAAGAAAATTACTTTAGGAACAAACACTTCACAATAATTTTCATCATTAGGATAGTTGCATCATCCAACTTGACTATTATATTGTTCTGAAAGAGACACATTGCCCTTTGCAGCCTCCCTTAATTTCCAAGTATGACTCATTTCTTTGTAAAATCTATTTTATCAATTATTAATCCCGGTTTGACACACTGAAGGCTTGAAAGGGTTAATGCAACTCTTCAGAGGGCTAAGTTGCTACCAGAAAATGGCTCAGGCGCAAGCTGTGCTCAACTTTGGCCATATGTTAGAATTAGTTGACATGCTTTAAAACAAAAAATACCATTGTCTGGGCCCTGTCCCCAGAGTCTGTGGGCTGGAGTGGAACTCAGTATTGTTTTATAAAAACTCCCCAGGTAATTCTGATAGGCAGCCACATTTGGAAACCATTGAATCAAGCAAATCTATATAATTAATATTTTTTAAATCAATGAACAATCAGTAACTGGCACTTATGAATTTCAGTATATTGAATGTGATTCAAAAGATTAATTCAGCATCAAAGGAGGCACACCTAGTGACAGATGTCTTTCCAAAGCAATAGTAACACCATATATAAGTCTTACCAGTACCATAATCTAGAATTATGCATAAAACTGCCCAGCTGTTCCAAAATTGGGAATTGCTATTTTGCATAATGCATGAATAGAAAAGAACATATCCATTATTTCAGCTTACCAGATATTCGTATTTGGTATCAAGCTCTGAGAAAGTACCTTTATCCCCACTTGAAAATGCTATTTTTACATATAGAATGGTGCAAGTTTCTAAATGATGGCTTGTTCATCAAAATTGGTCAAATTCAAATTTCTTTGAGAAGTTTGTCAAGTCCTATTGCAGAACCACTTTTAAGGGGAGAATTTTAAAGCTTATGGCTTACTACTTATACTGTTCCCTTTTCACTCTCTTCATACTCTACCCATCCACAGATAGAAGACAGCAGAAATGTTGCTAAGACGTAGCGCACAGATATCACACCTGCCTCCTATGCAGAGGATCAGCAATGCTTAGAATCAGTGCAGAGCAAGGGGAGAAGTGGCCTCCATAATTACAGCCTAGCTGTACTAGGTCCCTCTCACCTTGATTTGGGGGCCCATTCCTGGATAGACATTTACAAATAAGGGAATGTAGGAAGGAAATATTACCTTGAATTTACTATTTGTAAATTCAATTAGATTGAAGTTTGGATTAAGAAGTTATATGCTAACTATGCTTTTATATCTTACTCTGGCCTACAGCCACCACAAGCTAGAACAGCACTTTTTGAAGTGTCCCCAGGACACTTCTGGGGGAGAGCTGGAGAGGGGGAGGTCCTCTTTCAGGGGGTAGATGAGGTCAACATTGATTTTTATAATAGTACAAAGATTTTTTTTTTTTTTCAGCCCTTTTCAAAGAGTTAAAATGGGCACTGATAGTGCAAAACCAAGGGTGGGGAAAACTGTAGGTGCCCTAGCATGAAACAAAACACATCAGCAAACCATACCAGTAGTCATGGTATTTATTCTTTATTGCCACACACTCAGAAAAAAAAGAGCACCTGTTCCACTTAGTGGTTCAAAATATTGATGAAGCAGTAAAAGTTATTAATTTTACTAAATCTCAACCTTTGAGTGCACATCTTTTAAATGTTCTTTGCTACAACTACGCATAAAGCATTTTTGCTACAAATGGAGATACAGTGATTGTCTCAAGAAAAAGCATTTGGGCAATGACTTGAGTTTCAAGCTGAACTAGCCACGTACCACTATTTTTACTTAAAAGAATGACTGACAAACTATGATCATTCAGTCTTGGGTATTTGGCAGAAGTTTTTTCAGAAGTGAATAAAGTGTGCTCATCAATTCAAGAAAAATCACTTCAAGTGTTTGTTGTCAGTGATAGAATTTGAGCTTTCAAACAGAAATTAAATTTGAAAACATATCTGCCACCATGAACTTGAAAGCTTCACAACACTTAAAGACTCTTCTGAAAATATCAGCAGTAATATTAACAGATATGATTTGCTTGGGGAGAGGGGGTTATATAATCAAATGTGTCAGCATTCGGAATATCTGCATAACCCAGTGAATTAATATTTTGTAAATGACCAGTGCAAAAATATTACCAAATCACACATGGGAAAAGACCCACCCATTCAAAGTATTAGGCCAACGGGTCTAATTTAACCGAGTGCAAAAAGTTCACTGATATAATCTCAGATTCTACATTGCAATTAACCTTAAGAAATTATCACTTGTCAAGCTTTGTTGGTAGCAAAAAAGAACAGCTACAATTATCTGAAAAGGCTATTAAAATATCCCTCCCTTTCCAATTGCGTATCTGTATGAGCCTGAATTTTCTGCATGTACTTTAATCAAAACAACATATCAAAACTTTTGAACGCAAAGCAGATATGACAGCCCAGATGTCTTCTGTTAAACTAAATACTAAAGAGATTAGTGAAATGTAAAACAATGCCACTCTTCTCATTTATTTCATTTTGGAAAATACTTTTGATTTTAGAAAGGTATCTTTTATGTCAACATATAATGGATTTGCTGTTTTAAAAGGAATTAATTCATAAAGTTTCTTCATTTCAATTGCTAATGCATTAAATATCATAGACATGACACATAAATTAAAGCTATTTGGTCACCCTCAATAATTTTGAGTGTAATTATTTGCAAACAGCTGCCCTACATGAACTCACATTCCCCATACTTCACCAAACCATTCTCTGATTCAGTCAGTCAATCAGCCCACAAATATTTATTTAGCACTTACTGCCAGGCAACATTATAGGGACTGGGGATGAGGCAGTAAATAAAAGGGACCCAGTCTGTGTTTTACTGGAGTTTATGTTCTAGGTGAATTAGACAACATACAGGTAAACAAATGTATGAATGAGGCAACTTCTGACAGTGATAGTGCCATGAAGTAAGCAAAACAGAGTGATGTGATAGAGAATGACTCTCAAGTCTACTTTAAATTGGATTTTGAGGAGAACCTCTATGAGTAAACGACATTGGAATTGAGATTGAATGACACTTAGGAGCCAGCCATGCTAAGATCTGGAGGAAGTCTGTTCCAGGGAGGGACAAGAAGGCACAAAGACCAAAGGGCAAAGTGTTGGGCTAGAGCCAGATCAGAGAATGTCCTGTAGGTCAGGGGAAGGAGCTTAAATTTTATACATAGAGAGCTATATCTGATCTATTTGTTTTTTCTTCAATCAGCACACTCCCTGCCCCCCAGAACTTGCACTCACTAAATTCACTCACCCCAAAGGCTTCTCAGTGTCCCCTCTCCAAACCAACACTTAAATCATATGGTAAGGAAAAAGAAACAAGGCTTTCTGAGATAGAAAGGTTCCTATGCACATATGCAGAGTAAATTTTTCTGCTCAGAGGATGGTTATCTGAAGGTCAGCAGACGAATAGCAGGAAGAGTTTTCTGATTTCTCTTTATCTGCCTAAAAGCAGGACATAAATTTACCTTTGTGAAGGTGTTCCCCCCACCCCCACAACAAGAAAAGAAGAGCAACTAAACACTGGAGACAGAGATGCAGCATCAAAATGAGTCTGCATAAACAAACCTTACTAATCCTTTATCTTCCATTAGTTTCCCCATATATTTCCTAGTCACTTCCCCATAATTTATATTCCCTTCAAATCCAGGCCCTCTTTCCTTTGTTAAAATGGTACATAATCCCCTGAGTTTAACCACCTCTTTGAGTTTCACTTTCTTTGTATGAATACCTATGCACATAAAAGTTAATAAAAATTCTGTGCCTTTTCCCCTGTTAATCTATCTTTTGTTAGTATAATTTACAAGCCCCTGTCACTGAACCTAAGAGGGTGGAGGAAGAGTTTTTTCTCCTCAAGAACAGGTTCAATCTCCTATCCTCCTTAGTTCAAATGATATTTTGCTTAGAATGGGAAATGGTATCTTATACAAAAATATGTTCAGTTTTACTAATATAATTACCAAGTATTTTGGCAGTTTGTGGTACATCCAAACAGAGGTAATTCTTATTAAGCTAGCATTTTATTGACAAGCTTCATATATGGGTTTTCCCACCATGGATACAAGAACATTTACTGTAAAATTCAGGCAGTGTCCAGTCAACCTGCAGGCACACTTACTGAGAATCCTTAAATACATACCCTGGAGTGAGAACTATATACTCTTACAATAGTTCATGTAAATGTTATCAATGTTGTAAATATTCTAAAGAGTATTTCTTCATTTGCGATGATTGGAGGAGGGGTCATGACTCTCCCAAGAATCTGATGAGAGTTAAAGACACCTCACTATAAACTTTTATAAACATAAAAATTTGCATATAATTTCAAGTTATATCTTGGGCCCCTGGAGTTCATTCATGGAACCAAGTTAAGAACCCATTCTAGATAGTAAATTTTGATATCTTTCAGGTTTTTAACAAATAAGTAACATGACCTGGTGTGTGTGTGTGTGTGTGTGTGTGTGTGTGTGTGTGTTTATAAAACGTAACTCTGGTAGTTATTTAGATAATGAGTTTTATAAAGGCAAGAAATCTAGTTAGAAGGATAGTGCAATGGTCCAATGATGAGTAGAGATACAAAGTGAGCAATGATGATAGCTTAGACTAAATAAACATAACTAGACACCTGGTAGGAAGAAATTATAAAGGATATACTTCAAGTAAAAGGAAAATAATAGTAAATCACAAGGAAGTTATGATTATTATCATTACCAAATATAATAATGTAGGAAAATGTAAGAAAAAATTAGAAAGATGCATTGAACCATAATTGTTAAATGAATCAAAGCAATGATTTAAAATCTTCCATAAATATACACCAGGCTCAGATGGTATTACTGCAGAGTTCCACAAAATTATCAGTTTCTGTCAGGGTCCAAACAGAAGACAGAAACTACTCTAATAATTTTAACAGGGACATTTTAATTGAAAGAATTATTAACTTTATAAGGTGGTAAATTACGGAAAGAGCACACTACAGGATACAAGGTAGGACAAACCTAGGAAGCAGAACAACTTCTAGGGCTGAGAATAAACAAGGAAGGAGCTAAGAACCCTAGAATCCATCCCCATGCCTGTTTTCTAAGAACCTATAGGTAAAAATTGGCAAAGTCTTGTAACTTCCTTAGAGCATATGTTGTCTCTTCCTAAAAGTAAACCTTACCCTTCTTCATTTGGGCTATGCTAGACATTCTCATTACAGGCCTCAAGGTAGTGACAGATGGTGTGGGATGTTCCTGCAGACGAGGCAACTGTCCTAGATAAAGTCATCGAAGATTTTTCATGCGAGGCAGTAATTTTTTGCTCAAAGTGAGCTGGCAGGGAAGAAGTTTCAAGATAATAGGGAGACTCCAAATTCTCACCTTAGTCTTTATCTGCCCAAATTCCCCAAAGTAGGGTACCATTCCTTCCCATTCAGTTTCCTTAGCATAAGGGACTTAGCAAGTTAATGGACTTTGCCACCCTGCACACCTCACAATCAGATCTGGGGTCCGATCTTATGCTCAGCAATGTCTGCCCTACCTAAATAAGGAAGTTCTTTCAGGCCCTCACAAAAGCTCTCTGATATGCCATTTATGACATTACTTGGAAGTCCAAAGCCTTACTTTTTATTTAATTTCACTTTTATTTATTTAATTTTGCGCTTTCATTTTCCTGAGCTCTTCAGTACATTCATAATTGGCCAACTTTCCTCAATATCTTTGTAATCAACACTTTGGAATCACCATAGCAACTAAATCCCAGAGCGACTATCACAACACCTTGCCCACTTGCAGCACTCTATTTCCTGCCACCATCAGTGATATTTTAAATAATTGTGAAGCTGCTGTGTGTCCTGGAGTACTTGAACCACATTTCCTCCAGCAAGGAGATTATCTGTGTGCTCGTTATATGTGTAGACGACTAAAACTCAGAGCCCCATTTTCAGGTTTTAACTTCATAATATCAGTCCAGCTCTAGAACCAACTTGTCTATCACTCAGGGTCCTGGCAGAAAGATGGCACACATAAAACGGTTTAACTGAAGAGGATTTAAGGGAAGAACTCTTCACAGAGGTGTGGACTTGGTTACAAGTACAAACAAAAGATGGGAGGCACTCTGGGACTTGCAATAGTGGGAAGCCTCTGCCACCACCAGATCTAAAGGGGCAAGAAGAGGGACTCCGCTTATCAGAGGTCCATGAGAACTAGAGCCACACAAAAAGGGACTCCTAGCAGAATCTCTAGTTCAAAAGAAAGGCAGCCACTGCTGAACCTGAGAGAGTGGGATGAATAAACACCCTTATCACTCACTCCTGTCTTCTGATCTCCAATCCTTGCCTTCCATACCCAAACCCAAACAAAAGGCAAAGAGCTAGGGCAGCCTGGGTGATTCTGTCCCTAGCAGTCAGCCTTCCTGAATACGTAAAATGGCAGAGAAAAACAAAGTCTCTGAAGGGGAAAATGAAAAAAAAAAAAAAAAATCAAAGCAGCTCCTAAATTCTCTTTAAAAGGGCAGTATAACCTTGATCATAAAACTTGAGTAGGACATTTCAATAAAGAAAAATTACAGACCAACCACAAACAAATTATTAGGAAACTGAATCCAGTAAAATATAAAAAGGATAATAAAACATAAACAAGTTTAGCTTATTTCAAGAATACAAAGTTAATTTAATATTTAAAAACAAATCAATGTAATTCACCAGTTTAACAGAATAAATAAGAAAAATCAGATAATCATCTCAATCAATGCAGAGAAGACTTAAAAAATTAATATACATTAAAAAAAAAGCATTTTAAAGCTTATTACTAAACTAGGAATCAAAGATAATTTCCTTAATCTGTTAAAGTATATTTATAAGAAATCAACACCAAATATCATAATTATAATATGTTTAAAACTTTCTCTTGTAGATTTAAAAAAAAACAAAAACTACATACCCAGTTAGTGAAGCAAGGCAATAAAAATAAATATGTTATAAGGATTATTTGTACACTTAGGTTTATATATATAAAACAACCCAAAAGAATCTAAACCTAAAAGGTTACAATTAATAACTCTATTTAGCAGAGTTTCTGGATACTAAATTAATACCACAATCAATTGCCTTTATACACACCATCTGCAAAACACTTAAAATATGAATTTTTAATGATACTATTTATAATAGCATAAAAATATTTAATCTCTAAAAATAAATCTAACAAAATTTATGAGAAGCTCTATACAAAATATTATAAAATATTATGGAAAGAAATTAAAGACCAAAACAAGTGAGAGAAAATCATATTCATAGATTGAAATATTCCATATTGTAAGGATATCAATTCTCCCTACATTGATTTAGTTTCCATGTAATACCAATCAAAATAGCAACAAGTTTTTGGTATAATGTAACAAGTTGATTCTAAAATATATATGGTAATGTGAAAAATCAAAAATAGCAAAGGCACTGTTGAAGGAGGAGAAGACGAGGTAGTGGTGATGGTGGTGGTAGGGGGTGGTAGTGAAAGAACTTAAGCTATGATATATCAAGTCTTGCAATAAACAAACAATAATTAAGAAAGTGTGTTATTTTTGCAAGAATAGGTGAGTAGACTCATGGACTAATATATAGAGCTGAAACAGACCACGCATGTAGAGATACATCCACCTAACTTAAAAAAAAAAAAAAGAGGGGGAAAGAATAATCTTTTAAATTGTACTGAAACAATTGGATGACCCTAGGGAACAAATGAAACTTCAATCTCAGGCCATACACAGGTGGGCCCATTGATTTGAGTGGGCTGCTGGTTTCCCCGCTAAGACTGGAGACTCCAGAATAATCTAGGATGGCCAATCTGGGAGGCCTCTGCTTCACATGGTCTCTTATCCTCTGTAATTCAGCCCACCCTTACTCACATTGCAGCAGCTTTCTCATAGAGCACTGGTTCTCAACTGGGGTGCTTTTGCCCCATTTTCCAGGACATTTGGCATATCGCTGCAGACTTTTTTTTGGTTGGGACAGGATGATGTGGTATGTGGAGAGGCTTGCTACTTGGCATCTAGTGGTAAAGGCCAGGGATGCTAATAAATATCAACAGCCCCCAACAATAAGGAATTATCTGATCCAAAATGTCAATAGTGCTGAAGTCGAGAAACACTGCAACATTGAGAATGGAAGCTCTAAATTTTCTTAAAGTCTGTGCTTGAAAATTGTACAGTATCGTTTTCACTGCATTCTATTAGGCAAAGTCTCACAAAGCCAGTTCAGATGCAAGGTGTTAGGAAATTGAGTCCACCTTTTGATGGAAGGAGCTACCAAGAATGTATAGACATTTCTTATCTACCACAAAAGCTGATAGTTTGGGGGTGAGGGGTGAAGGGCTGAATCACTAAGTGGATGTTAATAACTTGTAATGAAATGGAGAAGATTGCTACATAAATAGGTTCAGGTTAGGCAGAGGGATTCAAGGTAGTGTCTGAGATTTCAGAAATGGAGCATTAAGGAGACAGAGATAGCAGAGTAAGATTAAGATAGCAAGAGTACTGTGAAACATTCAGGCCTGACATGTTGATTTTGAGGTGCCCACAGGACATCTAAGGAGGAGAATTGAGTCATTTGAGTTAAGTCCCATGAATGCAGGATGCTAAGAAGGCTTGGCAGTTCATATAGATAAGTAAAACTTAAAGTTGATCTTATTTCCAGTCTCACCGTAATGTCATAACTTTAAAAAAATCCAAGTTCAAATTTACAAAAAAACAGAAAAATAATCAAAGTTTTGGCTAAGGCCATTTGGTGAGTTAGCAAAGGGGGAATTACATCACACAGCAAACACAATATGTTTTAAAACCCTCTTTAGATATTACCTGTGTTCCCTCAGAGTCCCACGCACATAGCAACTACTCACTTCTCTTCCCTCTCTTGCCCATTACAAACTCCAAAATCTGCTCTCAGCCGGACTTTATCTTTTCCTTCCTCCATTACTTGTCTTCTTCCCTGCCGCCTTTCATGGATCTTATTTTTCTTGGTCTATCTATTTACTAGTAAGCTAACCCTTATCTTTGCTTTTCCCATTCACCACCCCACTCAACAAAACTAGAGTCTCCCCAGTTCCCACTTCCTTAGAAAGTAAATAAAGTGGAGGTTAATAGTTTATTTATATTTTAACTAGTTGAGCTCCTGGACAGCTGCATGGAGAAAAATGATTCCCTAATACTGTCTTGCCTACAATTTTTCAGTATATCAGCTACAGAACACTTACAGAGATTAAAATGGGTCTCGGCTTCCACTTCTAGGTACAAATGAGCAGAAAGACTTCAGACCCGAGATATGACCAGGCTTCCCTCCAACAGAAAGTTGTCTCACCTGAGGCGTTAAGTGATGGGAACACACAAGCAGAGTATATCCACCGGACATAATGTTTCACAGAAAAGTAGCATTCCTCCTGCTTTACAATGTTTGAAGTGTGTCCGCACTGAATGGTTCATCTTCATCCGTTCAATGATAGGACCCTGTCTTAGTCTGCTCGAGCTGCTATCACACCACAGACGAGGTGGCTTTAAAAAAACACATTTATTTTCTCAAAGTTCTGGAGGCTGGAAGTCCAAAATCAGTTGCCAGCATAGTCAGGTTCTGGTGAGAACCCCATCCTACATTGCAGACACCTCCTTGATGTGTGCTCCCATGCCCTTTCCTTGGTTCGCAAGCACAGAGAGAAAGCTCTAGATGTTTCTTCCTCTTCTTACAGCCGTACTAATCTCACCCTGGGACCTCGCCCTCATAACCTCATTGAAATCTAATTACCACCCAAAGGTCTCATTTCCAAATACTTCACAATGGGGATTGGGGCTTCAACATATGACATGGGGGCGGGGGGGGGGGGGGGGAGGGACACAAACATTGAGTCCTCAATAGGCCAAAAATCTGAAGATCAGAGAGAAAAAACTTTATAAAGGGTGTGAAAACCACTGTGTTCACATATAATCTTTTCCTGGAGTTGAATACAGAACAATTCTTAACTTCTTGATAGATACAATTTATTCTACATCCAAGCCTGCAATAAAATCTATATTTATTCCTGATTTTAAAATATTTTAGTGCTTCTCACAAAGCCACCAGCCCCTACCTTTATTACTTTCCCCTAAAAGCAACATGCTCTTTTATGAATATTTTATTAATGCCTGTCATTAAAAATCCTTTCCTTTCCTATCCCTTTTCATAGCAATATCTTCCCCTTTCACACATCAATTTTTCTTCTTCCTGAATTGCAGAGGTGAAAAAAAAAAAAAAAAGTTGAATAACCCTGTGAAATGCAAACACGTCTGTTGCCATGGGAGCAGCAGCAGCTGTGCGATGAGAACCACTTGTGGCTGCAACACTTGCAGGAGACCATTTACCAAAACCTGGAAACTCTAATTCAGTAAACAGGGACAACAGTGATCATAGTTAGAGAAAATTGCTTATTTCATTGGGAGGGAGAGAGCCAAGAAAGTTCGAGACCTAGAGGAGGCAAAGAGGATGTCAATGGACATGTCCATTGCCTAATGAAGTGGTGGCTTTCAAAGGGGCCTGGAGATAAACCAATTTGCAGCTACCATGACTACAACCTGGGAGTCTAACATCACCTCCTGTGTTTACTGGCGGTTTCCCCACAGGCCTGGTGAGGAGGCAATGTGGATATAGTGCCATCCTGCAATTTAGGTGAACTGTGGCTATACTGCTGCCTACTGAGTACCACAAACTTCTGAGCAATGAGAAGCAAGCCCAGTAGAACTTGGCCATTCACTTAGCATTAAGATTAAAAATCTGCATTGAATTCTCAGTGCTAAGGAAAGAAAGCTACAGCTATATTTCTTAGTCTTCTCCATCTTAAGAATGAGAAGAGCAATCAAGGAGCCTTTTGATTTACTCAAAGCATCATGATTTTTCCTGTGGGTCTAAGGGGTTGGGAAGCATCCTTGTGCACTTTGTTTTCTGGTTATCTTAATAAAAATGTTAATAGGAACAATTTCTGATATTCTGCAAGCAAGAATTGAGGACCCAATTATTGAAGACCCAACTTAATGAGGATGTATATTTGCTAGGAGATATGAAATAAAACTATTTGTGTCCTATATGCCATTGCCAGAACTAGTATCCCAAAAACTAGAACCTCAAGGATCTTTATGTCATAATCACAAAAAACAGTCAGATGAACTTGATGGCTCATTTGACTATTCAGGCTTTTTAATCCCATTGTGCTATTCACGAAATAGAACAGTTTCCTGTACACATAGCTGGTACTTAATAAAATTTATTTAATTGAATTTAAGTAGGCAAAATGAAAAGTTGTTAAAACAATTGTACCAAATTTGAGTAATTGAATATGATTAAAATGTGATAAAAGATATCTTAAAACACTTTCATTTCTACATTTTAAATTAAAACAGTGGATTTTAAAATTTTATTGTGAAAAGATTAAACCTATTTTTCTATGAACCCCCAAAAGCTGTTCAGTCTTGGTTTACACAGGCAGAGTTTGTAGAGTGGAAACAACAGTGACCGGGGATTTAAAAAGAAAAGTTCTATGTCCAGCTTGGACGCTAGTTGGCTGCATGACTTTGGGCAAATCCTTGATACTCACTTTCCTCATCTGTAAATATTCTCCCTGATGAGGTCCGAAGGACTTTATATGTATGAAGGCAAGTCAAAAACTATCAGCTATAATCATGGAAGCCCAGCCTCCTCCATGTCTTCTTTGTGTCTTTACACACATGCCTCATCTGCCTGAAACACAGCCCATTGCCAACCCCCTTCCTGCTTTATCTGTCTCCTTAGCACTTCTCAACATGGTGCAGGATACATAGCCTACTTACGTTTTGTGTATGGACTTGGCTGCTTGCTAGAATTTTAGCTCCATGAAAGCAGAGTCTATTGACTGTTTCTCCCCCAGCTGTATTCACCGACCAAAGTAGTAGGTGTTTATAAATATTTTAAGTGAATGAATGTAAAAATGAATAAATAAATAATTCATTATCAGTTTTTTTCTACATGGCTTTTCAAAATGAAGGAAACATAAACAGAGTCATTACATCAAGGCCTCTGATGAAATCTATTGAAGTCAGCAGACTCCATTGAAAGAGTTGGGACACCCACAAAGTAGATGGTCCTAGGCACACCTCTCAACCATTTCTTCTCTGTCACATGTATAAGCCACCTTACACCTTAAGTAACATCAGCTCCAGCCCTCTGTTAGGATTTTTATCAGCATAAAATATGATTGTATGAGCAAAGTGCTTTAAAAGTTAGAAGTACCAATAAAGTATTACAATCTGTACCATTATTAATTAGTGGGGTTTGGGGTGCCTTAATATTTTGTCAGGGATATTGAGCACAGTGGGAAGAAAAGTGACAATTGCAATGTAAACATTTTCCAAGGAGAGAAGAGAGGGAAGTTGCAGCTGGTCTGGGCCTCTCTACTATGAATGAGTTTGGACCATACGGAGTAGAATACAGAAGGCGGGACTACAAAGGGTAGGGCAGCCCACAGTGTTCTGAATAAACTCGAAAGACTTGAGTTACGTTGTAGCAAGCCAAAGTGTGTAGATTAATGTGCATTGTTCAGTACAGCATACAAGGCACAATTAAAAACATTTTAAATTAATCATACATCTGAAAATAATAAATCACTGCTTCCTTCAAAATGCCATGACAGATTCCATTGTTCTTTGGTTACTATTTTCTTGAAATGAGGCCTTTCAGTACCCCTGCATATGATTAACTTTCAAATAACACAGTTTTTAGGTATTAAAATTCAGACTACTTTTTTGTGCTTATTTCTCTCTCTCATACTTGGGATTCTTTTGGATCTCCAATGGAAAAAGGAGTTAGAGACAGAAGTTGAAGAAGCAATAACTGGTGGGGCTGGGGCAGGGGATAGTATAGAACAACGGTACAAGCAATGCAACTTCAGGTCCAGAATGAAAAGTGTGGCGCTGAAATGGAGATAAAGCCATCCTCTGCCCTGAATCCCTCTTATAGCACCCCACTCTGCCACTGCCCTCAATTCAGACTTGGTGCTGAGGGATGCAGGGGCAGCTGCCAACCCAGCGTGGCTCTGCTAGGCAGAAAAGCTCGGAGAGAGCCTTCCCAGGAGAGGCGATGCTGATCACATCAAAGTGGGAATCAGAGCAAAAGAACACAAGTAGCTTCGCTCTAGAGCCCACATGAGCTACTCATGGGGAGAGACTGGAAGGGTGGCTATCACATGAGGAAAGCTAAGTGCCATTGCAATTTGAGTGTTAGCAGGACCTCATCTGTACTCTCAGACAGGTGAGACTTGGGTCAATTCTGCTTGCAAGGAGAGTAGTTACCTAAAAGGCCCATTGAAAGGATTAAGTTAGATAACAGTGAGGTGTATGGAGCAGTACTTTGACACAGAGAAGGAACTAGGTAAATTTATCAGTCTTAGAGGATTTCCCAGGTACCTGAATGCAAAAGGGTAGAAAGACTACTCACATCCCCCAGTATCCTTCTCCACCCCCACCCCTTACTTACGCATCTTTACTAAAACTATAATGGCTCCAGGGTCTGGGTAGCAGTCCAAAACGGTGTGCAGTAGCTTCCTCTGCTGCACAAATAACAGTCTGGGTTTCTATTGCCCATTCCATGTCAGAGGACAGACAATCACATTAAAGTATTTTGTATGCTTTTGTCCTCAACCTCACTGGCATCTCTTAAGCGTCTTCTAAATTAACAATATCCTTTGAAAGAGAGAAGACTTAAAATAGTGACAATATGTGAATATTCACAGTAGCAAATGTGAAGAAAGTTAGCCGTAAGCATACCCTGTTTCCCGGAAAATAAGACCTAGCTGGACAATCAGCTCTAGTGCATCTTTTGGAGCAAAAATTAATATCAGACCCAGTCTTATATACTTATATATTTTACTATGGTAAAATAAGACTGGGTCTGATATTAATTTTTGCTGCAAAAGATGCATTAGAGCTGATTGTGTGGCTAGGTCTTATTTTTGGGGAAACACGGCATCATTTCTCTCAGAGAACACTTTTATAGCCAAACCACCATTCCAGAGTGGTGTCTTATGGGTTTCTATTGGTTCAACATGCTATTTTTAAAGCCCCTGTAATGTTGTCCTCGCAAAGAGAGTGTAGCAAAAGTAATCAAAAAGAAAAGCCTAACCTAATAAAAATCAAAATGAGGCTACATAGCAAATATGACACAATAAAACATTTATCTCTCCCAGGGGTCTGCCACAGCCGGTTCTTCCAACTTCTCTACTGCTGAGAAGTTTTATGTCATCTTGATTACATCCAAAGCAAAATTGCCCCGAATTATTTAGTCATCTGTGTACCAGGAATGCACTACATCTGACAAAAATAAAGTGAAAGCAACTGCCTCCATTGTTTTCCCAGATCTTAATATGCAATTATGTAGACATTTTAAGTAATGCAAATGTATAAAATGGCTATAAATCAAAATATAAAAAATTTAAGTTGTTTCAGTCAGATGAATGATTCAAAGAACAAGGATGTGAAATTTCATAGCTGTGTACTCAGTCACAGTAAATTCTCATCAGGCCCGAGTAAATGTGCTCTAATGTACATAGTAGTACCTATGTAGTAGGTTATAAAACATCTTCAGGTTGAGAGCCACAATTTCTTTCCTAGGAGAACGTTCCACTCTCCCCAACCTTACTCCCTAACCCATTTATATTACAATGGAAAATTATAACTACTTGTATATTTATATTAAATATAGAATTTTAGCTATATGGGAACTTACATGGTAACCAGTCCAATCACTCATTTTAAAGATGAGAAATAAACAAAATTCAGTAAAAATAGTCTTTTTGCTTTATAACTTTTTGAAAATACAGTTTAAAATCCTAATCCAGGAGAATGTATGCAAAAGCTCTCTTTGCTAGGGCGTCTAAAGGAATGCCAATGAACAGGAAATGTGATGCAAAAAGATAGCATTTCTTTCTCCCCCAAAAGACTATGACTTCTTCAAACAAGAGTACCATTTCTATTATCTTTACATCTTTAACAGTACTCATAACAGACATTAAATAAGCATGAAAATAATAAACAATCCCACATGTGAGTTATATTAAATATTCCTCATCATCATATTTCAAGAAAAATTTATCTGATCTTTCATATAATTTCTCCGTTATGGACTGTGTCAGCATCTGATCTTTCATATAATTTCTCCGTTATGGACTGTGTCAGCAACAGATACCAAATACCACATGTAAATTAAATGCTATAGAAGTATTGTTAGTAACACAGACCACTACACATAGTCAGTGGTCTTAACTAGCTACTGACTTAATTTCTGCCTGTGTGTGTGTAAACAGAAGATATGGAAGACAGCAAAGAGTTGAAAATATCCACAGCTGTGTATAAACGCCCAGCTTTGGGTAGTGCATGTAAAATCATTCTCTTTAAAAAGTACATTCTGTAAATGTATGAAATTCTTGGAAAATTGTTGTAGTTATATTATCCCTCATCATGATAAAATCATTATTTCAGTCCTTGCTGCACTAATTATGGAAAATCACCCTGTGTTATAGTCACTGTCTGTTTGCCTATAAATCACACTGTGTCTTGCTAAACTTGGTTTGTTGGGCAAATTGTTGACAGCTTATTGCCATTCAGACAAATAATGGCTTCTACCACCTCATTTCAAATGCCCATCCTGAAATGTGACTGCTTTTCTGCTAAAAGTTTTTTAAAAAGTTACCCAACTGAGTGACATATATATATATATATATATATATATATATATATATATATATATATATATATATATATATCATGTTTCCCCGAAAATGATACCTAGCCGGACAATCAACTGTAATGTGTTTTTTGGAGCAAAAATTAATATAAGACCTGGTCTTATTTTACTGTAATATAAGGCCAGGTATAATATAATATAATACAATATAACATAATATAATAATACTGGTTCTTATTTTACTATAATATAAGACAGGGTTTTATATAATAATATAATATAATATAATATAATATAATATAATATAATATAATATAATATAATACTGGGTCTTATTTTCAGGAAAACATGGTATGTACATATATATCATATGATTTATAGAAGTTAGAAATATGCTTATGTCAACAACTAGTTTTCAACTGCTTTCTGAAACTGCCAAAGAATTATTATAAAGATCATTATTTTAATTTAGTTCTTAATAGGTCAAGAATTCTCTGTAAGAATATCCAAATAGCTTTACAGAGAATAATTTCACTAATCTCTGCAGTATGCCTCTCTGAAAGTTTCTTAAAGGAGTGATATGCTATCAGATGGCACTGAGGCCGGTGATAACTCTGAGAGATGAAGACATGACTCTCCCCATTCTGTGCACACTGTGGACCTCTTATAGTGTCTTTACAGCTGTCCCAATATGTGAAGGCATACTTCATGTGCAGATTTAACATCAGCAAAAAGTAGCCACTGAGGAGACTTTGAAGTGTCAATCTTAATTTAGTTCAAGTTCCATCAAGTAAAAATCTAAATATTTTAAAACTTATACAGATACCATTGCCCCACTCTCTCCCATATCTCCTCAGACCCCACCCCTGAGTTCCAGTGGTTCTCAAGGACAATTTCTGGACACAATGACAACTTCCCACCTCAAACGCCCTTTCCTATCTGTTTCTCCACCGGCAGGCGCTCTCTGCCCTATGAGAGACTGCTTAGGCCACTTTATTGCACAGATGTCTACACAAAAATCTTAACATTCTGCTTCGAATATGCTTTGTATTTCCACACTTTGCTATTATGGTGCAAGGCTCTTTTTATCCATACTTGTGGGCATTCTAGTATGTGCTAGGAAGTGCTAGGGATTCAACACAAGGAGCAAACCTCAACAATGAGAAAAGGAAATGTATACCCCCATTTCCTTGTCCTCAGGGAGTAACTAAGTTCCTGAGAGCATCTCCACCCAGCAACTCACCTCACGTAATGCACCCTCCAGTGGCTTCTCTTTCCTTCCCTCTCTAACCTTCTCAACTCCTTTACTCGTGCCTCCTGGGATCCACCCAGATAAACTACCTACACCCAAGTCTTTTTTTATAGGGTCAGCTTTTAAGGGATCACAGCAAAGACAAAATCTTCTTTCAAACAGAGTTAGTGGTAATGAACAAATCTGGGGTTAGTTGGTGGGCAGGAAAGGAAAGAGGGAAGAAATATCACCTTTTACTTAATAGCTGGAAATGTGTTTCAGTCATAACATTCACTGATGTACCATTATGCTAAGAAAATCTCATAAGGGGCATATTCTTTATTTTTAAACCATGGATGGTTTCAGGCACAGTTTCTAGAGCTATATCTCCACCAACATATTTTCCACATGATACTTGGTTTTCAGTCACTAGATTAGCCTATGGACTTTACCCTTTGTAGTATCTGGTGAAGCTTACAGATTTGCGAGTTATATTTCCATACTGCTTTACCTCTCACTCTCTACCTACTATCAGTCTAGCTTATAGTAACTGTTAAATAGATGAGTGAATAATGAAGAAAAGGAAGGAGGGAGGAAGGGAGGGAGGGAGGGTGAGAAGGAGGGAGGGGAAAAGGAAGGGAGGGAGGAGGGAGAGACGGAGGATACAACAGTTTGAACACAGTTGGTGTTAAGTCATGCAGTTCATAAGGTCAGGAAGCTTAATCTGGCTGCTGGGGAACAGGGACAGCAGTACTTCTACGTTCCTCAAAATGAAATCAAAGAGGAAAACAATCTTGAAATGCTTGTGATTTTTTTTTATTTTCTCTATATCACTTTCACCAAATCATGTTTTTACCAAGGGCCTGGATATGCCAAAAATTTTTTATGAAAATATTCTCTGTAGATTCTATTCCAACCACCTTGCAATGTCTGTGATCATTTCCTTCCTTGCTCAGGAATTCATTTTCTTGGTTTTCTTTCTAAGACAAGCCCGCTTTAGTTCAGAAGAGGAAATACAATAAGTGATTCAGGCTGTAATTTCAAACTGTTGAGCTTCTGGCAACTTGCCCCCCCCCCCCCCCCATCACTTCTTTAGATCTTCCTCCCCTCCTCCCCTTCTCCTCCTCACTCCCACACACCCACAGCCCCCCAGGATGCTCCGTGGAAGCAACACGGTTGCAAATTGGGATTTGGGGAAGGCTTTGAAGTCACTCAGGCATAATAATTTGCTTTCTATTTTTAAAAACAAATCTACTGGTAAAATAAGTCAGTGTCAGGCAAAGTAGTATAATCAAATGTGTTTTGTGCCTCTTTCTGAGGAACTAATACATTTTTCCCTCCGTGGGGATGAGAAATGATTTAGAGATTTGGAATAAAGTTCACCTCTGTCACCAAATTTTTTATCTTGAAATGTTGACGGTGTTGATGAGAAATGCAGACGGTCCCCAGCAGGCCAGACTCAGAGAGAGTGCCAGGAGTCTTGCTGTGGCTGCTCAGGGGACAGGGATGGCAGCACCTCTAGGTTCCCTTTCAATGTTCAGGTCAACAACTAGACCCCTCACTCTCTGCATTATATTCACAAGTTACAATATATTAGTCGCCCTTTGCTTCTTCTCTGTCTGATTGGAATGGAGGCATAGGAACTGAGGTAATAAATATCAAAGTACATATCTTTTAAAATCTAAGCTAGCTGCAGAAAACGAAATGCTGTTTTATTATATATGTTTATAAATGTAGACTTAAAGCTTCTTATCCCCCATTCCTGTTTGTCTTAGAGATGAGGCCGCACTAAGCCTCTTGCAGTCATTTTTCAGAAAGGTGAATGCTGAAATCAAGCTCTATGCAGCATGACTCAGGGGCATTAAATGCCATTTGCAAAGTTATTTAAGCAAAATTCCATGATCTCAGGTATGTCAGTGATGAAGACTCTCATCACTCATAGTAACAGAGAGTAGAATGGTGGTTACCAGATGCTGGAGGGTGAGGGAAAAGGGAAGATACTGAACAAAGCGAACAAACTTTCAGTCAGAAGAACTTGCCCAAGTTCTGGAGACCTAATGTACAGCATGGTAACTATAGTTAATAATAATGTATTGTAAACTTGAAATATGCTGAGACAGTAGGTCTCAAGTATTCTCACCACACACACACATACACACACACACACACACACACACACACACACACACACCAGTAACTATGGAGGAGATGGATATGTTAATTAGCTTTATTGCAGTAATCATTTCACTATGTATACATATTCCAAAACATCATGTTGTACACTTTAAATACATACAATTTTTACTTGTCAAAATAAAATAAATTTTTTAAAGTAGTAATTTTTACAATTAGAATGGTAATATATATATATATACATATATGTATATATATGTATATATATATATATATGGCTTTCATTTGTAAACTTAATAAAGTATTTGAGTTTATAAATTATCTCTACTTCTTCCTATAACAAATGTGGTTTTATTCAATTCTTCCACATATTCTTCAGTTTTTAGCTCTATTTGTCATATCATAGCCATTCAAATATTTGTTGAACAAATGAATTACTAGTCAGACCTTCTCTACCTTTTATCTGTGGGCCTCCTTTTCCTCCTAAGTATAGTAGCTAGTTTTGATTTCTATTGAGTTTATTTAGCACTTATTATTCATATAATGTTTTAAGATTATTTTTTAAAATTACTTTCATCTTCCCAGGGATTTAGCTACTTTTCAATTTCCCATCTCCAGTCCACCTTCCACCTCTCCTCTGCTCCCAAACTGGAAAGCAAATATTTGTTGGCATATTCTGTTTGTGTACTTGTTTTTAATCATTCATTTATAAATCATATTACAAGAAGTGGATACCTTCTTAAATTCAAGGGATAATTCTGTGAAACTATTTGAAGAATTATTTTGTCAGCTTGAAGAATAAGTTACTGTGCTTAATCATATCATATGTTTTATTATTCTACCTTTAAAAAAAAATCCCCAATTAACCAGAGGGAGAAAAGATTGATTTAGTTGTGAAAATAAATAAATACATTCCCACAATAAAAAACAAAATGTGTTAGGTCAGCTCAGATTTTCTACAAGGAGAGACAAAATGTTCTTTGTTCACAGCCTAACAGTAGCCCTGCTTCTTACATTCAGACTGATCTCTTTGGCTTCTGATGAGTCCCCAACCAAACTGATAATAAAACATTGCTTATACTTCTCTCCAGGTCTGGCTATCTTTCTTCAGGAAGCAAGATTTCATACATGGAGTTTTGTTGTCATTGTTTTTATTTATTCTTGCTAATTACTCTCCCTAAATTAAGACTCGAAGGAAAAATAAGTACCTAGGATGTATGAGCTACTTGACATACATTATCTCATTTAATTCTTAAAACATATTATTAAGCAGTTATTATACCCATTTTTAAAGATAGGGATACTGAAACTTAGAAAAGGTAATAACTTGACCAAGATCTCATAGATAGCAGGTGTTAAATCCAAACTCAGGTCTATCTAACTCCAAAGTTTATGGTTCTACACCAAAAGCCATCCTCACGAAGTTTTAAATGTTGCTCTCAATCAGAACATTATTACATGGATCTTCCCATAAGTGTTTCTTTTTGAATTTCATATTTCATATTGATCAAATTACACAATGATCATCTTAAATGCAATGAGATTCATCCTTACTTAAAATGTGAATTAGAACGCTAATTACTTCTTTTTTAAGGTAGACTTTGTTTTTGCCTATAGAAATTCTCTGCCCATTGGAAAAAGAGGCAGTAAGAAGTGACTGATGCTCTGTTTTAATTATGTTTATTTGTCTCTGAGATTTTTCTTAGCATTTTAAAATGAGCTAATAGTGCAAACCAATTAACCAAACAAATGAGATTACAGTCAATGAGTGCAAAGCCAAACACCATTCTTGGTAAATACAAATGTTAATAATTAGGATTTTAATTTGAATAAACTTTAAACAAAGGAGGTATGAAGATAAACATACCAACCACAAGTCAACATCATAACAAGCAACTATTTTAGCAGAAAATATGTAAGTACACAAGTAAGCTCCGTAAAGTCTTATTACCCTCCCCTCAATCTTAGACCCTCCTTTTAAACACCTTTATTTCCAGTTTTTGAGAACAAATATATCAAAGTTTTTGAACTGAGCCAGACCGGGTTCACACATTACATTTGTAAGCAACCATCACAATCCCTCCAGGTCTTTGCCAACAATCATAACCAAGAGGAAAGAAAAAATAATAAAGGCAAGCGTCTGAAAGTGTTCTCTTCATACAGAAACATCTTGAGTTTTCTCTGGCAAACCTGGAGCTCCTTGCCCTATTTCAGGGAATAACAACTATAACCTTGGAACACTTGGAGGATGCATTCAGGCCCTGAAATTTTTAAAAGGTAGAAAGATTGACTTATGAGCAATGTAAAATAAATCAGATATTCTTATAAATAGTGTTGATACTTAGAGAATCGTGGGCATAAACCAGTGATGGAGCCCTGTTGTATAAAGTGCAATCACTGAGAAATTAAGGGAGACAGACTATTCTACCGAAGAAGAAGCCTAATAATACTTCAGTAGGAAAGACACGTTAGCTCTCTTGTCCTTGGTGCTATAATTGACAGGTTTTAAAAATGTATGGGATCAATAGGGCACTGGGGAAGGAAAGTCCATACACTGTAAAACTATGACACTTTTGAAAACTAATAAGGGAGCTTTTTATGACAGATACAGAAAGAGCTCAAAATAATATTAAAAGAAAACATTAGGATACAATACAATGTGTAAAATATGTAATCATTTTTGTTAAAAAAAAAAAAAGACAGAGAGAAAAAGGGAAATACCAAAAATGTATTTGGATTGTATTTACATAAAATATATCTGAAAAGATAACATTGGATACCTGAGAGAACTGATTGGGTAGGGGAAGGGGTAGGACAGAGACTTTTTGGTGTATATTTGTTCACTTTAATAAGCATGTACTTTGATCCAGGAACTCCCTAGCTAGAAATTTTCCCAGACATTCCAAAATACAAATGCAGAACAATATTTACCATAGTGATGTCATTAATAGGGAAAAAAAAATTGAGAAACCCTAAAAGTGTATCAGTGATTGATTATTATGTAAATTGTGGTAGATCACCAATCTACTGAGTATATTAACAAATGGATGAGAATCCATGAAAACTCTGAATAAACTGCCCCTCTGGCATCCCAGATGCTGAGTTCCCTGTTTGCTACATTCAGGTGAATCCTATGGAGCCTATTTGGTACATAACCAGATGGTCATTTGGGTTTGGAAAGAAAGAAATCCAAGAGACATACGACACCAGTATGTCAAGAACTGCAAAGGGTCTGACATCTTACCCTACTTGCACGCTGACAAGCTAGTCTGCCACAGTTTCAAGGATGCTTGCAGACACAGGACTCCAGAAGTACAGGACTTAATTATTCACAGTAATACTAGCCAGAGTCTCAGCACTTTTTTATGCTGGTCCCTGTGCTCCAACTCCAATAGGATGACACAAGACAGCCAGGTGACACCTGTACACATGGTGGATTGTATCACAGGAGAGGAACTTAGAGCTTAGGGAAACTAAATCTCTTAAAATGGACAGTTAGCTTGCCTGCCCTTTCCTCCTGAGGGAGGCTCTTTTCCAAGACTGTAAACAAGTCTGACCTTTGTTTTTGAAGGAGACATTATCTCGGTCTTACAAGACTATTCACCACACTAACATCCTTGAACAGGTAGTCCAGAGCAAAGGTAATCAGTGTCTCTGTTCACAAGTGCAGAAATACAAGAGACCCAAGGAGAGTTGTCTCCCAAAAATATCTACCTCTCATTTCCATACCATCTTGGCTTCTAGTGAATTTTCCAATTTTACGCTGCCATGTAAGCGACTCTGATTAATCTAACAAACTGAGGCTAGGATCTAATTTACTCAATTTTTCTCATTCAGTAATAAATACTCTTAATTAAAGACAATCACCAAGACTCCAAGTACCAGAATAAGGCCAACCTGAAGGATTGACCCTAACCACTCCCTGCTGCGTACAGGAAATAACCACCGAAACAAATCCCATAAATCATCAAGATTTACATTAGAAATCCAGGTGGCCTTCACCTTGAGCTTCTGTATTGACCTTTCCACTTGGCTGGAGACATTAATTCAGGTACAGCAAAATATATTAGTAGTTGCTCGTTCTGTGCCTCAGCCCCCCCCCAAAAGAAGTCTTCGGCAGTTCTCTTACTCATAACAATGTTTGTCAGAGAGTTGAGACTAATCTGAATGCATTTTTACATGGAGCTGGTACAACTGATCACCTCAGTGAAAGTCAAAGAAATATTTCATAGTTATCTAATTGAATGACCACTTTATCTAATTGAAGGACCCTCCCATGGTGGGAATAGCTATCTACAAAGTGAACATAAATGACAAGTCAGTTATCCTTCAGGGAAGCTGCTCAAAATAAGCAAGGGTAACTTCAATTTGGAGGGATTGCTATAGTCTCCTGAGGACTATTGAATCAAATTCCCAGTTCAGTTCAAATAATTGAATCTGGTGTTTGGTTTTGGAAGGACTACCCAAGGGAAGTCAACCCAACCTGTCCTGTTTGTCTAGGCCACCAATCAGGATGGCCCCTGTTCCTGAACCTCACGGAAATCACCTGTCAATCTCTGGATGCCTGCCCCACCCCACTGCCATAGCTGTTACTCAGTCATTTCATGGACTGGACAAATGCCATCTGGTTGGCATGTTAAAGAATTTGGACCTCTTTGGTTCTACAGAAAAGCATGGGGAGAAAGAATAATAAACTCTAAGAGCACAGAATATAGAGCTAGGATGTCTGCGTGTAGATCCTGACTCTGCCACACTTTTGTTAATATTACCATTGATCTGATCAGAAAATAAAACCTTTGAGTATTGGGAAGCTATCAAGGTCACAGGACAATGTACAAATTTCTAAAAATTTGTAAAGTCTGAAAGTTCAAATTTTATCATTGACAACAAATACTGTCAGTTATGTTCCTTGAAGAAACAGGCTCACTTTGTTTATTTTTGAGAAAATGTCTGTCAAATAACCAAACCTGAATAACCAGAGTTTGCCCATCATTTCCTCATGTAGAAGTGTTCCATGAAAAAGCAGTTAGTTCATCTCACAAATCAATCATACAAGAACTTGCTCTCAAGACAACCATCATACTGCAGTCCACCACAGAAGGGCTATATGAAAACTTCCTATTTCATCACACAGAATATCAAAAAGATGTGTACTCAAAGGTTGAGATTTAGTCATATTAATAATTTATAAACAAAACATACATGAAAATTAATTTTCTAATTATTCTTATCTTCCACAACATTGCCTTGATCCAAAAGTCTGTTTTCACAATGACCTATTTTTCTCCAAAAAAAATTTTTATTTAATTATGAATCAGAAAGCAGAGAGATTCCCTTTTCAACAAAAAATAATTTGCTATGTTTTTATTTTATCTTCAAAGACTCCATCTGTGTCTGATCATTAGTGATAACCAAATATCACCAAATAGCCTGACATTTTTAATATCTTTTCCACTTCATGTAACATTAATCTTTGGAAGCTTGAAGTTGTTTCATCATACTTTATGATGGTTAACCTATCCAAAGAATTCCTCTGTTTTACAAAAAATATATTGCATATCTACTGGAAAGATCATTAACCTAACCACAGCTGAAATACAGTATTTTATGTATAGTATTGTGTGTACCTTTAAAGTGACGATTTGTTAAATACATGATTTACTATAAGTTACAAAACCCAAGAAGGTAACTAAATAACTACAAACCCAAAATATACTCAGTATATACTCAGTACTTACAAAATTTTGGTTATGTCCCATTATTTAACAGAAATAGGCCATAAATAGAAATTGCCTGCCACTCTCCTCTTCCCCACTAATCTCTAACCGCAATGGCCATCCTTTTTGCCATTTCTCAAACATGCCAAGCTTGTTCCTGTCCAAAAGATTTTGTACTAATTTCCTTTTGTACTAGTTACATATTTCTGCATAACAAAATACCTCAAAATTTTAGTACTTAGAACAATAAGCATTTATTATCCTATGGTTTCTAGGGGTCAGAATTTCAAAAGAGGCTTAGCTAGGACCTCTTGTTCAAGGTCTCTCATGAGTTTGCAGTAAGATACCATCATCTGAAGCTTGAGTCGGGGCTGCATTGTCCACTTCCAAGTAGACATGTGGCTGACAACTTGGTAGTGGCTGTTGGCAGGAGAACTTAGTCCTTCATCGTGTGGCCGCTGTCCTTAGAGTTGCTTGAGCATTCTCATGGTATGGCAGCTGGCTTTCCCCAGAAAATGTTGCAGGAGATCAAGGTGAGACGGCAATGTCTTTTATGTGCTAACCTCAGAAGTTGCACACCATAATTTCCACTGTATTCTACTGGTCACATAGACCAATCCTGATACAGTGTGAGAGAGAACAACACAAGGGCATAAATACCAGGAAGCAAGGGTCTTTGGGAGTCATCTTGGAAACTGGCTACCACACTCTTTCAGATCTTTTTACTTTTTCTTAGCTCATGTATCTCAGGTCTCTGCTGAATGTGATCTCCTCAAAAAGATCTTTCTACCTGTCTAAAATAGATTCCCCTTTGTCCTATGGCCTTCTGTTCCCTTATTGTGACATTACTATGACCTACATTGCTTTTATGAGTATAGCACTTACCAATCCCTGAAATTACATTATTTATTCACTTACATGATTAATTTCTTTTATCATCTATCCCCCAAGCTTCATGATGGGAGAAACTTTATCTCGTTCACAATGTAGGCCAATCACCAGCATAGCGCCTGGCACACAGTAGCTATTCAGTAAATATTTTTTGAACGAATGAATGGTTTTTGAAGCAGTGGTAATGAATTTACACTCAGCTCTTCATTCTCTTTCACACAGTTTTGCAACCCCACACAGAGAGAAATATTAACCCAGAGGATGACAAATCATGAGACTAGACTAGAGCTCCATAATATTACCTTTAAGTGAATTACAGTGTTTGTTCGTAATTAGGTTTTTATTATTTAAAATGAATGGTTTTTACCTTTCTAAGGGAAATGTCCAGGATTTATGAAATATTTTATTGTATGTTTTCTAAGAAAAAGTAAATGGTTTTAAATACTCAAATATCATAAGAAAGAAAGCTATCAGGAGAGAGTACTTGGAAATAAATGTAGATGAATGAGGATGTTAATTTTGGATGGAGTTTAATCTCATTAAATACCATTACTTAAGTATTTAATACTTCTGGTTCTTGTAGCTTTTTATTATTCAGCACTTGATGTACATGTATATCATCTATCACTTTGTCACTGAACTGAGTGAAGAAAGAAGTATGCTTGTATGAATAGACAAAAGATGGTTCTCTCTACTGATCTTGTTTTCCTACCCACAATTCTCTAGGAGGTAAAATTGCAACTTGCCCCCCTCCCCCCGGTAATAAGAATATAATCAAAGTTAAAACCTAATACTGAAATTTCATCTAAGATGCTGTAGTCTATATTCTGCACACAAAACAAAAAAAAAAGAAGAAAGGATGATCAGCAATGTTCTGTCAAATACTCATTTCTGCAAAGTCACTTGCACCTATGCAATTAGATTATAATGTAGATAATCTGCTCAGACTAATAGCTCTCATTGCAAATGTAATTAATTCAGGTTTAATCCATCTTAATTGAGTAGGAGAGCAGAAATAGGTAGGTCAGTCAGTAAATGAACCTCTAACTCTAAGATCAAAGTAAGCAGAGGATGTTAACTCTAAAGTGGATTGCTAAATAATTTTTTGGCACAGGGTAATAGAATTATTAAAATGGATAAAATACTGGAAACTATCAAATTGATACTCCTAGCGAAAGCAAAGGTTCCTTCACGACACCCAACCTCTATTTGAACTATAACTGTAATGGAGGTCTCCTCCTCTCAAGATATTTTCAGAAAACAAGAGTTCAAGTATGCTTTTTATGTTGAGCCAAAGTATGTCTCTGTGAAGCTTGCATATTCGGAGCCTAGGTCTATTCTATGAAACATGACAAAATAAGGCTCTTTCTACCACTTGTCCTTTAAATTTGTGGTTCTCACATTGGGGTGCTCATTGAGTTGTCTGGGGAGCTTAACTACTGATGGCTAAATCTCACGAAAAAAATTTTGATTCATCTTGTCTGGGTGTGACTTGGGCAGCTGAAAAGCCCCCATGTAATTCTCACATGCAGGCAGGGTTGAGAACCACTGTGTTTGAAAAGAGCTATCTTGTTCCCAGCACTTTTAATCTTCTATTCCCAAAACTAATTCTTCCTTTTTCCTTCTACTATCCTTCAGATGACATCATTTCCAGATTCCCTCGTCATCTTAGTCCCCTGCAAATGCTCTACTTAATTAAAGTCGATCTTTAAATGCACAATCTAGCAGTTCTCCAGTGGTGTGACCAATGCAGAATACACTTGTCGTTCTGATTTCTTATTCTTTGCAGATAGAATTGCATTGGTGTCTGAATAACTGTGTGACACTGGTAGCACAGGGTGATGAGCCTACAGTCAACCAAAGCTCTTTATTCCTTTTTACATAAACTGATGCTAAACCCTGAATCCCCAATCCTGAATATAAAAAGTTGATTTTGTGAATTTCCTGATTACCTTTTATCCCAAATAAATTTCACCTTGTTAGTTTACTTTAATTTGTTCTGTTTTATTTAGTTTTAAATGTATCATTATTCAGTTATTTAATACATTAGCCCAGGGTCAGGATTAGGGTGGTGCCTCAAAGACAGAATTTAAGAGGCACCAAAACTCTCAGAAATCAAGACAAATAAATGTCTTCATCTTTGTTGAGGTATAACTGACAAATAAAATTATAATACATTTAAAGTGTGCAACAGGATGATTTCATAGGTGTATACACTGTGAGGACTCCTACAATTGGGTTAATTAACACATCCACCTCACATATTTACATTTTTTCTTTTTTTCTCTTGGTGAGAACACTTGGGTTCTATGCTCAACAAATTTTAATTACAATATTGTAATTAAAATACAATGCAATATACAATACTGTATTACCAACTATAGCCACCATGGTACACATTAGATTCTAAGACCTTATTCATCATATAAGTGAAAGTTTGTACCCTTTTATCAGTCTCTCCCTATTTCCCTGACCCTCAGCACTTGGCAACCACCATTTTCTGCTTCTATGAGTTCAATTATTGTTTTTTCAGATTCCATATATAAATGATACCATGCAGTATTTGTCATAGATAAACACACACACACACACACACACACACACACACACACACACACACTGCCGGTGCCAAAAAACTGTGTACACATTTTAAGAAAGGAAAACTGTATTAATTGTAATACTCAATATATACCGATGAATACAAGTCAGGTTTGACTTCTGCAATTACAAGAGGTGCTCAAAGTGGTTACCATTAGCATCCAGACATTTCTGATTATGGCAAACTGCTGCTGGAGCATAGATAACATCTCTTAAAATGTGTATACATTTTTTTGGCACCCCAGTTATATACAAATATATGTGTGTGTGTGTGTGTGTGTGTGTGTGTGTGTGGTGTGTGTGTATATAGATATATATAGATAGATATAGATAGATAGATGATACAGATAGATATAGATATAGATATAGATATAGATATAGATATAGATATAGATATAGATATAGATATAGATATAGATATAGATGATATAGGTATAGGTATAGATATAGATATAGATATATCTCACATTTTCTTTATCCATTCATCTATTAATGGACACTTAAATTATTTCCATACCTTGGCTATTCCATACTATGAATAATACTGCAGTGAACATGGAAGTACAAATGCCTCTTCAAAATAGCATAATATTTTATGCAATATTTTTAAAAACAAAAACCTATGCAGAAAAAAATCCATGATATACAAAATATCAAAATTTTAAGTAAAGATGGAATATTTTTGTTTCACCTTGCATTATTATGCAATGGGAACAGTCACTTCCAAGCATCCTACAGTTGCTAGGCCAGGGTGGCCCATCCCACCACATCCCTCATCTGGTGGGTTTATGAGGGCTGATGATGACATGTGAACAGACTAGCCAAGTTCAAGCTTTATATATACAGTTGTGTTGTTGACTATAGAGTTGTTATTACCTTTTCCATTTGGTTCACAATATGGGAGGCTATGTTGATAAGTGCATAGGGCATACATGTTTCTTTTCATCTCAGGCTCCAACAAGGTGTCCCCCAGCACTGCTATAACCATTTGTCCCCATCCCCAGATTTATGTTATCTGTAAACCTGCTTTTTGAACCTGTGTCTAAGGCACTGATAACTATTTTGATCAGGGGAAATTCAAGTATAAATGTTAGTTCTCTAAGTGAGATTGTTCCAACTTGAAAATTGTTCAAGCAACTAAAAATTCACTTACCTGTAGTCATTTGTTTCATATTTCTCCACCTTCGTATTTTTATACCTAAGAGCCACTCATTATTTACTAAATTGAATTATACTCTTATTAACTTTAATATCTAATAAACTAGAATATCTCATTTCTCATAAAGGCAAAATACCAGAAAACGTACAGTATTTTATTGAAAACATGTCATTTTTATTGCCTTTATACTTTTCATCTACCCAGAAAAAAATCACTAATTCTTTTATTTTATTTACTTGGAACAATTACCTCTACAAATGATTATTTTCCTTCAGAGAGCCACAAAGAATAAAGGGGTGGAAATTGTAAAGCATTACAGTTTTATGAAGTATAAGAAAGACTTTTCTAACAACTGGAGATACTCAAACTTAAATGTGAGCTAGTGATTTCCTTGTCACTAGAAGTGTTTAAGCAAAAGAGGTACACCACTTTCTGTGAATGTGATAGCAGGGATTCAAATGTGTAAGAGGAGCTTCTGTTTAATTATTCTGGAGATCCTGTTCAACACTAGAACACCATGATAAGATCCCCATAAGATTATCAAGTTGCATCTGAGTAAAATTAGTGGTTCTTTCAGCTTAGTGTTACATGTGACTATGAATCAGAAAGACATTTAGAAAAGAAAAATATAATTATTGTCATGATTTCAAACCTCAGGGCTAAACGGGCATTCTGAATAGCCCCAATCTCCTTCTAAAGAATCTATCACACATCATTTTTTCTACGCCCTGTGGAACCTATTCTATTTTCTGCCTGCATTGCCATTCTGAACAGCACATTTTGTGGATTTACTACTTACTTGTAAAGTAAAACATCATGTTATTCTATTTGTGCTAAAATTGCCTCGTTTTCACCTCTGAGGGAAAATTAAAAGTCATTTTTATTGTCTCCATACTTCTTTGAACAAACTGAATTTAAAGGTACTAATAAAATCTTGATGATATATCTTACAAAAGTATGTTTACAATGGCCCAAGGAAAGAATAAACTTCTTTTTCCATTAGAGATGAAATATATATATATATTTGGCTTCTCTACAAGAGTGGTCCTCAATCTGGCTATTCATTAGAATCACCTAGAAAGTCTTTAACATGCTGATGGCCAGGCCCCCCACCTCAGGCCAATTAAATTAGAATCTCCTAAGGGAAAAGAAGCCAGGGTAAGAGTATTTGTTACAGTTTTCAATTGTTTCCAAAGTGCACCAAGATTTGAGAACTGCTATTTGTGTATTGTACTCTCTTTCTCTTGCACAGGTGGTACTTAAAAACCGTCAGGGGTTCTCTGCATGTGACTGACTCCACAGCAGTAACTGAGACACAGATACAGTCAGAACATTTTAAGTGTCCCAAGAGGACAGAGTGGTAATCGCTGACTTCCAAAAGGAGTTTTCTCCCTGCATATGGAAAAGTGAAAGATAAGGAAATATTACTTTTTAAAAAACTAGATGGAAAACATCCTAATTCACAATTTGGGCTTCGTTTTATTTTGTTTTGCTTTTACTATAAGACAGTTGAGCAATAAGTAAACCATAATTTGGGCCACTCCTAGTGTGTCACAGTGCACTGCCTGACTGAGAGGAGGTCATATCATAGCACCAATACTGATTAGTTATAAAAAATATTAATAATAATACGTTTTACATCTCACATGATTTTAATTTTAAGAACTCAGTTATTGTTCAGTCATTCAGATCATTTATTTAAAAGTAAGCATGTGGTCTAATCTATCTATAGAAGAAACAATCTAAAAGCCTGACAGTAGGGGATTGGTTCAACACATCATGGATAAAGAAATAGAGATATATTAAAGTAGACTAATAATGTGTGTGGAAAAAATGAGGTTGAAAAGTAGTATGAATACTATAATTCCATTTTTATCAGTACAGAAAGTGCCAAAAAAAATGTATACACATTTTAAGAAAGGAAAAAAAACTCTATTAAAATTGTAATACTCAATACATACCAACAAAAGATGAATACAAGTCATGTGTATACATTTTTTGGCACCCCCAGTATACATACTTACAGACTAACTATATTATCTTTCATATATATAGAATCCATATGTCAAAAATTACATGTATAATTTTTCCATTTGTGTGCTATTTATCTCTGGGCTTAGAATTACTAGTGATTTTTAAATTTCTGTTTCAATTTTTCTTTTATTTTCATTTTATACTTTTGCATAATTAACAGTGAATTAATTATGTTATAAAGAAATAATAAAAGATTTTATGAATTCATATGACTTGAAATACCACCCATTTTTCTTATGCTGTTGTTAAGATACACAAACCTATTATAATACACTTCCTTTAAAGAAACACAAAATCAAACCTGTCTTAAATCAAATATCCAAGTTTCTCTCCTACCCTAACTATTTTTTCCGCCTTTTCCTCATTCTTTTTAGGAATGAGAGTATATGCCATTTTTCAGACAAAGCAAATATTTTGTTGAATTATAAAACATGAGAGTGACAATATGGAAATGTCTGGATTGTATTTAGGCGTACTCTGTAATTCTATAAATCATATCGCAAGTCATCACTAAGATAATTGAGGAAAGGAATGTTGGGGAAGAGAAGAGAAAAATTCTAAGTTCATAGTCCAACTCAACCTCTCAATATTTTAGTCTATCCTTCAAAACTAGCCCAAATCTCATATACTCTTGAAGCCATCCAAGGAGTCCATTCATCACTCCCTCCTCTGAATTCTTACAGACTTCTGTCTATACAACACATTGAGGTCAATTCAATATCAAGTTATACTGTTAGTTCACCTTTCATTTGTGTAAAGCTGCCCTTTCCTATGAGAACATAAGCAAAGGAAGGATAAGACTGTCCTACATGAGCCCAACACAATCATATACACACAACTCTTCAGTACCTACTTTTCACATTCATGAGGGGACAGTGTTTCCACAATGGAGCTTGCACGGTTGCACTCAAATTGTGAGAAATCCAGGTTTCTGACATCTGTTAGCACCTCCTGCTAAATCAGTAAATTCTTTCAATTATCTGTCATAAATTATTCCATAGCATGCTTGACAATTCCAATTTGTATATTCCACTGTTGTTTACAATACCTGTCTTCATCTGATCGTAAGCACATTTCTTAACTAAGCAAGAAATGCTTTATCTGTTATAGTCTATAGGGTAGTCAAAACTTTTTACACAGGATGAATTTAGGGCAGACCTTCCCAATGGTTGCTTTGGGGAACATGAATGAGTTTATTAACATACTCTTTTTTTAAACAAAAAAAGAATTGTATGGTGAAATAAGAATGAAAAATGCTGCATATGGGTACTTTATCCAACTCTTGGAAAGTCACCCTGTGCATTAATATACTGAGGGTCCTATGAATTCTTGCAGTGATTAAACCCCCTTAATTTGATTTAATCCAGCATTTCTCAGTGAAATCATTTGTTGCATAACATTCACTAACATCCTGCAGAACATACTTTGGGAAATGCTGATTTTGAGATTCAGAATTCCATTTCCTCTTTCTTAAAGAGGAAATATCACAATATCACACTGTATCATCGAGTTATCACCATAAAGATTGTTAGGATTAATTAAGAGGAATCTTAACATTGTAAACCTTTGTTGTGTCCAAACTTCTGCTTAAACAAATTGTCATGCAGAAGATCATCTTTCAGTGTCTGGAGAACCAAATAAACAATCCATATATTTTAAGGTTCTTAGAAACAAGGACAATTATTTCATTTACCTGTTAATCTCCCCAGTGCACAGGAAGGCTATCAACATTCTATTCGCTCGTATGTTTTCCCAGAGATTCATTCTTTTTCTCTGGTTCAACTATTAGATCACAAAGATAATACTTCAAAATATTTTACCTAGTAATGAATCTATTAACACCAATGGAAGCTTTGGATTATGCACAGTGAAACTGCTTGACAAAAATGAACGATGGAAGAGAACATCCACCCTGATAAAGAACAAAACCTCCTAGCTATGCTTAAAATATTAAAATCTGGATTGCAGCAGCTTCTGTTCCTCTGTGAAAACAGAAAGATGGTGAAAGCGTAGAGCTGGAATAGGGTTCTGGATGCCATAGTAACGGCATCTTCAGTGAAGACATTATGTACCACCCGGTGCTCTCCTGACTAAATTGCAATATTATGTCTCACTATTCACCAAGGTGGGACAAAGTCTAGACATAAAACAGAACAATCACATTAAAGCAACAGTTTACCTACAGGTTGGGGTAGGAAGTATCAATCTTTTTTATTTTCCTAATAATGTCCTTTGTGCTACCAGGTGTTAGCACCATAGCAAGACTTATGAGCAGAGAAAAAATTCAAAGTACTCTAAAAGTAAGACAGAGAACTATAAATTTGTAAATCACAAACCTGCATAGAAGACCCTACTAAAATCGGGTTATTTCAGTAAGAAACTCTTGGCAAACTTTTAGTCTATTTAATCCACAGAAGTGCTAAGGCAAAGGCTGAATAACCACTTCAGGCAACATGGAAGAGGGCTGGATAAGACCCTGGACTAGATGATATACCATGTTTCCCCAAAAATAAGACCTAGCTGGAACATCGGTTCTAATGCATCTTTTGGAGCAGAACTTAATATAAGACATGCTCTTATTTTACTATAGTATAAGACCCAGTCTTATACAATATAATATTAGACCAGGACTTATATTAACTTTTGCTCCAAAAGATGCATTAGAGCTGACGGTCTAGCTAGGTTTTATTTTCAAGGAAACAGTACTAGGACCTTCCCCACATTCAAATGCAAGGCTTCTGTGATATAGGCACAATGTTTCACAACATTAGAATGGAACAACCGACTTGAGTTGAGAAAACTCCGAGTTTTCCACCTGAGTAGGGAAAAACCCAGTTCTCCTCCAATGTGTCTCCTCAACTCTCACACTACTACCAGACTCACAGCACTTCTGACACGCACGGGCGGGGAGCTCCCCCACCAAGCAATTCTCTGTGATACCATCTGGGTAGCCTATAATTTAACTCAATTCTGATACTATCCACCTGGAGATAATGTCAGATCCCACAGGTTAAGGGCTCAGTCCCACAAGACTGTCCCCATCCAACTTCACATGCCAATCACAATTCCAGGTTGTCACCTGTGCTTCTGACCGACTGGCTATACATCAGAGGTTCCCAATAGCCCCTTCTCAGGTTTGATTAATTTGCTAGAGCAGTTCACAGAACTCAGAAAACGTACTTATGTTCACCGTTTATTAAAGTATATGATAAAGGATACAAATGAACAGCCAGATGAAGAGATACACAGGGCAAAGTTTGGGAGAGTCCCAAGTCTAATTATGGCTTGTTCTTTCTGGTGACCAGCAGCCCTCATCCAGGAGCTACCAGGATCCCACCCAGAGTCACCTCATTAGAACAAAAGACATTTCTATCACTCAGGAAATTACAAGGGTTACAGAACTCCTGTGTCAGAAACCAGGGTCAAAGACCAAAGAAAAGAAGTTTCAAGTCCTCTCATCACTTAGGAAATTATAAGGATTTTAAGAGCTCTGTGGCAGCAATCACAGGCAGAGACCAATATAGTTTTCTATTATCTCACACTACTAAATAAAGGTAATTGGAATTTGCCATCTTCCCATGAGAAAGACATCCTTTATGGTTTTGCAAACCTATTCCAATAGGAAAGGTTTTATCTAACCGTAAGCTCTAATTCATTCCTAGTCATGTCAATATTCATTCAACAAGCATCTATTAATTGAGAATTTGTTCCATGTGTAGCATTACAAGGGCTGTGAAGGATATGCTATCGTTATTCTTCATCAAATATTTCTGGCTTTCTGTTTTCAGAAATACATGGTGATTGTTCTTCCTGCCCTTCTATAAAGTTAAGAATGGACATGTAACTTGTTTTGGCCAATGGCATGCGAGTAGAAGGAACGTTTTACTTCCAAGCAAAAGTTTTAAGAACCAACGCATTTGCCATGTTCTCCCCCCACTGCTTCCACAATCCTAGAAGCACGTTTCCAATGAGTCTCCATAACCCTGGGTTAAGTCATTCCCTTGGGCAGAGCCTTCCTGCTGACCCAGGTTGGATATGAAATCCAAGATAGAGATAAACATCTATTTTATGTGACTGAGATTCCTTGTTACCACAGTATAATCTAACTTTTCCTATCTAGGAAGAAAAAAGATATTCGCTTTTTAGAGCATTCATTATGTACACAGCACATTACATATATCACATTTAGTCCTTACCACAATTACATGATAAAAGAATCTTTACTTTCTTTTAACAGAGAAGAAAATTATGTATCAGAGGGATTAATTAATTGCCCAAGATCAAATCGCTGGAAAATGGCAGAGACATAAATTAAACCAGGTTCTGAAACCATGCTTTCTACCACCCATGCAGCCTGCTCTTGCGGAAGTTAAATTCTAATCAGATTAAAATTTTTAAAAGATGAAACACAATAATTCTTAGACGAAATAAGTATGTAGTGTACAAACAGATAATGTAAACAAAAAAATTTTGCAGAAATCAAATTTTAAAAGATATATTAAGACCATATTTCATTAGTAATAGATAGATGAACCTTGAGCCAAATCTATAAGATTTAGCAGAATTTTGATGAGTAGAAAGAATGAGGATAGCAATAGAGGCTAAGGGCACTGTACAGGCAAACATGGACAGGAAGGAAACATTAGAAGACATGTGCAGTAGAGGATTCTTACAGAAAAGAGTGAAAAAGAGGCAATAAGTGGACCATGAATAGTCTTTTTATGGTTTTTTTTCCTATGGAACTAATTTTAAAATATAGTGGTAAACCATAAAATGTCATCAGCTCTAGAGGAACACATTGAGAAATACATTTAAGATGATTGTAAACTTATCTGAAAATGTTACAATGTATTCCAGAACCATCATGTTTTACCTTAGAATTGGAATTTACCGTTCTGTCACATCTTAAATTTGATTAATTTTCTTCAGTAAACACCACATTATCAAGGGACATGATCATAGACCAACAAGGTAGGAAAAGGTTACTATTCAGACAGCAAGATCCAAGGAATAACCCCCGTCCTCCAGTGGGAGCAGGCGGTCATGTTCAGAGCACCCTCTCAATCAACCCTAATCCCAAAGTTGAAATTTCACAATGTGTATTCAGGGTAAGTAGTATAACACTTAATTATTTGAAACGGAAGAAAAGTGAGTTAGAACATTTGAAGGAAAAAATTAAGTTTATAAGTATGCCTTAATGGATGGTAGGTATTGAATAAATCGACTTTGAGTTATGAGAAACTCCAAAGGCAGGGAGGCAGCAATGTAGAGAGCATGTTTAATTTGCAACAAAGATTACGGGAGGTAAGAGTAGAAGAGAAAGTAGAAAAGTACCTGGCAAATATGTTTGTGAAAAAAATCAGCCGAATAACCAACCAATAAATTGATGTTCAGAATTAGAATCTGATCACAAATGGTCTTCTGAGCGGAAGATGTCCCCCTGCTACTCGGGAGGCACCCGAGGAGTAATATAATTTAATTAATTCATTTTCATTTATTACATTTGAATAGTGATTTGTTTCTTTTTATATTCCCTAAAGTGCTAAAAATTGGTGAAAGTACTGAGAAACAATTGTTTGGGCATCTTTTATTTTTTAATTTAATGAATACTTTAGACAATGCCAAAATATTTTGAATGGAAATAGTTTTTTATTATACATATACAACAGCATTTCCTATTTTAAACTTAGAAAACGTAATTTTTAAAAAGGTCCTATTCATAATAGTAAATAATAATAATAATGATAATCACGGCTACAAAATACCTCTGATTAAATCTAACAAAAGATGTGTAAAATTGACACTGGTAGGTGAATTTTATCCCAAGGAAGCTTTCTAAAATTAAGTTTATTGGGGTAACATTGGTTAATAACATTATATAAATTTCAGATGTACAACTTTATAGAACGACATTTGTGTACTCTGGTGTGTGTTCACCACCTAAAGTCCAGTCTCCTTCTATCACCATGTGTTTAAACCACTTTACCCTCTTCATCCTCCCCCAACCCGCTTCCCATCTGA
The DNA here is from genome assembly GCF_057876585.1 of Rhinolophus sinicus. NCBI lineage: Eukaryota > Metazoa > Chordata > Mammalia > Chiroptera > Rhinolophidae > Rhinolophus > Rhinolophus sinicus. Next base: position 43,722,983 of record NC_142501.1, on the reverse strand, counting down.
TAACCACATACTGTTGTCTGTATCTATAAGTCTGTTTTTTAATTTGTGTATATGTTTATTTTTCTTGTTCATTTGTTGCTTTTTGTTTTATCCCACATATGAGTGTAATCATATGGTTCCTGTCCTTTTCAGTCTGACTTATTTCACTTAGCATAATACTCTTAATATCCATCCATGTTGTCCCAATTGGCAACATTTTAACTTTATTATGGTTGTGTAGTATTCCATGTATATAGGTACCACATCTTCTTCACCTAATCATCTGTTGAAGGATGCTTGGGTTTTTCCATGTCTTGGCTATTGTAAATAAGGCTGCAATGAACATAGGGGTAACATACATCTTTACAAATAAGTATTTTCCAATTTTTCAGGTAAATACTCAGAAGAGGGATTGCTGGGTCATATGGTAACTCTATTCTTAATTTTTTGAAAAACAGCCATACTGTTTTCCATAGTGGCTGTGCCAATTTATGTTTCCACCAGCAGCATGAGAGGGTTCCCTTTTCTCCACGTCCTCTCCAACATTTATTTCTCATTTTATTGGTAATAGTCATTCTAACAGGTATAACAAGTAAGATGTGGTATTTTATTGTGGTTTTGGTTTACATTTCCCTTATAGCTAGTGATATTAAGCATCTTTTCATATATCTGTTGGCTTTCTCTATGTCTTCCTTGGAAAATTGTCTATGCAGGTCCTCTCCCTATTTTTTAATCAGACTGTTTGGTTTTGTTGTTGTTGAGTTGAATGAGTTCTTCATATATTTCAGCTATTAGCCCCTTATTGGAGGTATCACTTGCAGATATCTTCTACCCCAAGATACAGAGATATAGAAATAATTAATATAGCATTTTGATATGTGTCCTTAAAAATGCTTTTAAATAAAATGGAATTATGCATACTATTATGAAATATGCTTTTTTGGTTTGACATGATTTTAAGGCTATTTTTCCAGGTCAATGAGCATTTAAAAATCATATTAATGGTTAAATGGTATTTCTTTATATGGATATACCATAACTTATAGAACCTATTTCTTAGCTTAATTATAACATTTTCAAGTATTTTTATGTCAAAAGCAATGATGTAAGAATATTGTCAGATTATTTCTGTTGGATACAATTCTAGAAGAAAAATTATGGATCAAAAAATATGTGTACATGTTTTAATGTATCTGCTACTAAAAAAGCTATTTAAATTCTGATAATTTCCCATTTTACACACCTTTATCTAAATTGAAAATCATCATTTTATATTTTTGCCAAGCGAAAATTGGTATATGTTAAGTGTCATGGTTATCTTAAATTGCATAGCCTTAATTTCTAATGCATTTCAACAATTTTATACACGTACTCACAATATGAATTTTTTAAATTGCTTATTTACATCCTTTACCCATTTTGCTATTGATATGTTTGAGTACTTTTGAAAGATAAATCTAGTTAGGATATGCTAAATAGATTGAGGCATGTGTGTTGCCTGAATGCAACTGAAGGGTGAGATTTCAGAACCATAAATCTTCATTTCATTTGTATTGCTATAAAGCTGTGACTTGTTTTGTTTGAGCCCAGAGTAATATTGTGGTCAAAAGAACAAGATAGCCAAAGTAATTTCAATTTTTAATCCAATGTAGTTGATAATTATGATCCAAGTAGCCAAAAGCAATTTCAATTTTTAACCAAAGTCCTTTATTTCTATTTCTTGAACACTGTGAAGGAATATGGATAATAGTGCTTAATAATATTTGTTGAAAATTCTCTTATTCCTCTCCCATCCATGCTCCCATTTTAGTGCCTTCTGAGCCTATTTCTCTCTTTGAAGCCATCTGAAAACCTGTCCTAGTCCAGGCAATTTTTGTTCCTGTTCCCTCCCTTTGTCTCACAGCTATTTATCATGTGTTGGGAAATAAAATTAAAAACAAAATTTCCTGTCAACTCAGATAACCTCTCCACAAAGGTAGAAGAGAAAGAAAACAGTTTTATCATCAAATAAGCATGAAACCAGAAAGTGACGGATATTACAGGCAATCCACTAAGAAATTGCAGACAGATATCTCAGCCTTTTATATAGCCAAGCAGATTCAACCCATTGCATAATGTTCTCAAAATAGAATTTAGTCCTCAAGTAAGGGGACTTGAGAACACCATTTGTCACACCTAGTCCATACTATATTCAATTGGTAATTGGGGCTGCCATCTGTGTTCAATCATTAGCTTTCAGAGGAGAAACAAACTTTTCATATCTTTATGGCAGGATGTAATTTTGGAGTGCGGCACCCATGGAAGCTAAGTTCCTACTGTCCCACAGAAACTGAGAGATAGGGACACTATTTTCTTTAATGATTACATTTCAAAGAGATGGCTCCCAGGTTCTTAAGAAACACATCTGGCAAAGAGGCTTATTTAGGTTTTTAAAAGGTTTATATATCTTCCAAGGGGACAATTTCAAGTTTGCTAAAGGAAATGCTCTTTAAGAAAAGATGTATGGGGGGGGACAAGGGGGAGAGTTTTCTGTTTCTTTTTGTACCAGGGAAAATAAAATATGTAATTTGTTTTTTCTTTTTTGTTGTGTATCTACACTTACATATGCAAATAGGCTTAACTTCACCCAGCCTGGTAGCACCAAACACTTCTACTGAGGGCAGGAAAGACTAGGCCACAATCCTCTAATGAGAGGGCAGAGCCTGGGGAATGAATGCTTCCCTGTCCCTGAGGAAATGTCCCTGAGGTGACTGAAACGTTTAGTCAGTACTCTCAAGTTCCAGTCCTACTTCTACACTTAATTTGCTGAGTGCTCTGGAAGCTAAGTAATTTAACTTTTGCAAATCTGTTTCCTCATCAAAAAACGGAGAGGGTTGTTATTTACGTAGCTCCTTCCGACTATGAAATTTTGGTTTTCGCAAGCTGGGCGTAAACAGAAAATAAATGGTAATGGACTACTCAAACAGATGCCCTAGTAAAAGCTGAACTCACAAATTTCCAGAAAATTGAAACATAATTTCAAATAATGCAGAAAAGCTGATGAGAAGGTAGAGAAGCAGAAGCGGCCAGGAGTCCTCATCAAGAACATTGTGTAGCAATTCACACAGAACAGGCCTGAAGCAAAGGGCGCAGGCATTCCTGTGAAATTATTACCAAATCTCTGTACACTGAGTTCTGCTAAATTACATCCCTGACCTTCAGCCATATCCTGAAATATCATCAATTCAATCACCTTGCATATGACAATAATAACATCTAAATTATAAAATTATTTTAAATGTCAAAATTTATGGTCAAATTATACAGATTAAGGGCTCTTCTGCTCTTTATTTCCTAATTTGTCAATAAATCTAAACAATGTATATGTTGAATAAATGTAAGTAGGTGTCTCATTTATCTATTGCACAATAATGCTGCGTAGCAAACAACCACAAAACCTCAGTTACAACAACAGATATTTATTTAGATCTCAAGTCTGTGGATTTCAGCTGATCTGGCTGAGTTTATGCATGGGCACCTATGCCACTAAGGATCAGATGATATAGGACTCCTCCACTGAGACAACTGGGAGGACACAGCTTTGCTCCAGCAGTCTCTCACCATCCAGAGGCTAAGCTGGGCATCTTCCTCAAGATGAGGCAAGAGCAACAAGTGAAGGTTCCTTTTCAGCCTCTGCTTGGTCACTTTGCCAAGTCTTTGGGTGACCGACTTGTCCTGGTTTGCCTGGTCTGTCCCACATCCAGGACACCCCTCAGTTCCAGGCAAACCAGGGCAATTGGTCACCCTACAACATCCCGTTGAATAAAGCAAGTAACATGGCCCAGAGTCAGAGTGGATGGCCCTACAAAGTTACATGGCAAAGCAGGTGGATAAAGGAAGTCATTAATACAATCAGTCTAACACACAAGGTTTCAATGTCTTACGACCTAAGTTTCCTATTCTTGGGTTTCCAACAAAACAATCCACAGGGATGGTTTAATGTCCCAGGCCTGTGATTCCACTTCAGTTCCTAGAAAATGTCCTTGACAAACAGCAACTCAGGCTTGACCTCTTAAATGACTAATGTGTGGCCTTTGAATTGCAAAATCAAGGAAGTACAAAACTCTTGATACTATAACTGTGTGACCCAGTAAAATGGTTTCTAACCTACAGGCCTCAAACCTACAGAGATAGAACCTTTGACAGTTCCTCCTACACAACACAGATCAAATGTGTCCTAGGTTAACCTATTAATAATTGTCTCATTAACAAGAGAAGTGTTAGAGCTCTGCAGACACCTCCAAATTAAAGAACTTCACATTTCATTGGTACAGCCTTTATGGAAAACAGTATGGAGGCTCCTCAAAAAATTAAGAATAGAATTACCATATGATCCAGCAATCCCTCTCCTGGGTATCTACCCAAAAAAATCTGAAAACATTTATCCATAAATATATATGTGCTCCGATGTTCAATGCAGCTCTATTTACGATGGCCGAGACATGGAAACAACCAAAGCTTCCTTCAATAGATGACTGGATAAAGAAGATGTGGTATATATACACAATGGAATACTACTCTGCCATAAGAAAAGATGAAATACTGCCACTTATGACAATGTAGATGGCTCTTGAGATTATTATGCTAAGTGAAATAACTCAGACAGAAAAAGTTGAGAACCATATGACTTCACTCATATGTGGGATATAAAACTTAAGGCAACAAAGGAACAAGACAAATAAAGAAACAAAAACTCATAAACACAGACAACAGTTTAGTGGTTACCAGAGGTAAGGAGGGAATGGGGATAGTAGAAGAAGGTAAAAGGGATCAAATATGTGGTGATGGAAGAACTGACTAGGTGGTGAACACATAATGCAATATATAGATGATACATTATAGAATTGTACACTTGAAACCTATCTTGTTTTTTGGCCATAGTCACCCCAATACATTTCAATTTAAAAAAATTGAGAATTTACATTTGACCTAGCCTACAGAACTAGCAAAGGTGTATAAGACCCTCCCTCCTCCAAAAGATAAGTTCCTCTACCCTTACCATCAAAGCACATGAATTTTCATGTGCAGTATGTAGCCTTAGGCAAATATTACTTGTCAGTATTGCAGAGAAAAAAGAACATTCTGTATTTCAAAAAATTTAATACTCATTTTTGATCCATCTAGTTATTATTTCATCAAATGGAAAGAAGACTAATCAGCTCTGTATTTGAGCAATTTTTTTTATTTTTCGTATTTTTGCTAAAGCCTCTATTGTCCACAAGGATCTCTAGAACTTCTTTTAGAGAAGATAGTATCATTAGTCATCTAATTTGGTCTGGGTAACATTTTGTTATTTAATTTTCATAATAACCTCATACAATGTACTATTATCTATCATTTATTTTTCTATTTCAGAAAGTTGGGAATGAGAAAATTGTGATCTTGCTCCTCAGGGTTATTCTGATCCTGCCTTCAAATGTCCTTAAGTATTTAGTGATTTCTCTAGGAAAGAAGATAATGTGTTCTATGGAATAATTCTCAATGACTATGTTTCTCAAACATAAGCAAGACCTACCTGAGACACCTGTAAGAGTAGATGAGAAAATGTGCAAACCTCTACTCAGCTCAGGGATTTTGTCACCTCAGATTCCATGGTCATCTCCCATAATCCTCAAGCTTCTATAGCAATAAAAACTAGCTCCTCATACATCTGACAATTCATATATTATTGGGACTGAGTATATTGTTCACTTAGTTAACCATCTCCATATTCAATACTGACAATATTTATTAAATATGCTATTCATTTGTTCCAAAGAAAAAAATATATTCTATCCTTTCCACAATAAAAAGTCAGAAAGAGAAATCAGTAAAATATAATAAAATTATAGAAATAGATTATTTATATATTATCTATATATTATATATAAAAATATGTACTTTACATATTTTCATTATGTAAAATATATGAAAATTACATATTTTACCATTCTCTATATAATTATGCATTGTATTATTATTATTTTATTATACAGAGGGTGCCAAAAAATGTATACACATTTTAAGAAAAAAACTCTATTAAAATTGTGATACTCAATATATACCAATAACAAAAGATAAATATAAGTCATATTTGACTTCTGCAATTACAAGAGGTGCTCAAAGTGGTTACCATCAGCATAATTTTAATACAGTATTTTCCTTGCTTAAAATGTGTATACATTTTTTTGGCACCCTCTGTATATATAATTATATATAAAACTTATGACAAGTATGACACCTCAAATCAGTGGGGAAAGGATAGATAAGTCAGTAAGGGGTATTAGAAAACTAAACTTAGGCAAAAAAGTTCTACAATGATTAAAGATTTAAATGTCAATATGAAAAATAAGCAGTACGAGGTAAAAATAGAGGAAAGTGTCTTCAAATATCAGTGTGGGGAAGGATTTAATCATATAAAATCATAACACAGAAACCATATGAGATAGGCAAAATAAAAGCAGCAATGTTGTTTCTAAAATGTTACTGTTAAAAACAGATGTTACCAAAAATGAAGGAGGACTCTGAAGTTTTTAATCACATTATCCGCCTTGCCTTGCCTGGCATAGCTGTCTGACTGCATTGGTGATGAGAGGATGTGTCAGCATAGAAGCATCCATACATAGGAAATGACTGATAATGTGCTAGGAACCATGCCAGGCCCTGGGGATGCTGAGACGTTTCCATTCTACAATGAAAGAACTTAAGCCTCTTGTGACTCAGATAGATTTCTGCTGATAATACGGGGAGCGTGGTAGCAACGAGTTCTGGACGGACAGGCAGACTCAAAAGGTTACCAGTCCTAAAATTGTGTTTTACTTCAGGGAGAAAGACATATATCAGTGGTCCTGGAAATAACAAGAGGCAGAATAATGACCGAAAGATAGATCTGCTTAGATTTCACTCTGCTCTTGTGTGTGCTAGAGATATTCCTGTGATCCTGACAAATGACTTGTTTTCCCTTAACCTCAGCTGCCTCATTTATAAAAAAAAAAAAAGGTCTCAAATGAGGTAATCTGTAAGGTCACTTTTGTTGCCACATTATACCAGCCTGGCAAGCAGCTTCCAAATCAGATGTCCAGGCCATAGATCACACTATGTATGAATCATATGGGCCAGAACTGCTTCAGTTCTGCTCCGAAAGTTTTTCCTGAGCTGAACCGTTTCTAGAATCGACCATATATATATATATATATATATATATATATATATATATATATATATATATATATATATGTCTCACCTTTTGGGGGTCTAGGAACTCATGAAAAATTCTCATAAAGTTTCATGGATCTTTTGTGCTGTCAGTTTTGCATTCTCATAAAGAGATTTGCTTTTTTGCATAAGTCCCTAGAAATGTTTCTTTCACAAATTTGTAAGTATACAGTTTCTTGAAGAATCTTGATAAAGAAGACGAGGCTGTTGCTTTCTTAAGTGCACATGCTGTGTAAAATGGAAAGAGCAACGGCCTCAGAGTGAAAAGGGCTTCATCTTTGTTTCAGCAAAGTCACTAGACAGTATAGCTTTAGTATCTTATGCAAAGCAAACACTCAGTAAATGCCTATAGAATGGAATCAGAGCTGCTAGACCATTATTGGAAGGATTTTGATGCTGTAATACTACCACCTAGTGGGAAGTCCGATCAGAAAAAAAATTCAAAGTATTCCTAAAAGCGTTCTTTTGAACACCTCTGAATGAAATATGAGGGTCCATTTTCAAACAGCAGCCGAATGATAAGGCAACATTCCTTGTCGTACAATCATTGGAGTCACAATATATGCTATGAGTAGGTGATACATAAAAAAACACATTTGTGGTCAAGTAATTTTGGATAACCCAGAGAAAAACAAAAATAAAAAGCTTTTTTTAATGTGCGGCTTCTCAAGGCATTTATTCATAATATGCTAATTTGCAACTTGACTCTCCAAGAAAAATAATTTTCAATATATTCTCAATTCTATGGTGCACTTTCATTCACCTTGTAATGTTTTTGGAGTTGAGGATTTGACTTATAATCGATGTGTCTATTTAATGTAGCTATAGACTTTTCTCCAAAAGTTATTAAATCAATGGCAAGACTTACAATTACACCTATATTTTATTGAGTATGTATATAGTAATATGCAGATTTCACATTGGAATGATTATCATGAGAAATTGGTCTTACCTTGGCACACTTACTACGCAATCACTTTCACCTTTGTGATCTTTTTAGTGGCTTGAAGCTTAGCAATTAGAGCAGCTAGAAAAAGTAAATCTGGCTAAAAATACTAAATTTAGTAGGAGCATAGAAATATGTCCTATAGAAGAATGTGAAGCTATAGGGACTCAATATAATTTTTTAAATCTCAAATAGTGCACCAAGGCACCCCAGGGCACTGCAGGAAACTTACAGGGCTACTGCAAGATATTTTAAATTATCAAGTGAAGTGTATCTTGACACCTGTCAGATACTGCATTAACTATTAGCCCAAAGTAGTTCAGTTTCACCATTAGTTCACACTATATTCCTTTCATTAATGTCATCTTTGTGAAGCTGAGTTTTCTATGGTAACTGCCAAAAAAAAACAAGTATTATTTGTAAATTAATGGAACAAGTTTCTTGTGTGTGTGTGTGTGTGTGTGGTTTTTTTTTTGCCTGTTGTGCCATGAAAAATTTTTGAGACACAAAGAGGACCATGACCTGAGAAAGTTTATGAATCTCTGAAGTAATCCATTTACCACTTAACAAATATTTGAGAATTTACTAGCTATAAGACATTGTTCTGTGTACTGGCAATAACAGCAATAAAACGAAATAAAGTCCCTACTCTTCTGGAACTTACATTTAAGAGAAGAAAGACATACAAAAACAAACAAATATGCATATCAATATGGTATGAAGAGCAATTTAATGCAGTCCAATTCTGCTTTGATTTCGTTAATCCCATCTAAAAACCTTTCATGGATTCCCACCATCTAGCAATTTAAAATCCTTAGTCTGGACTTCAAGTCCTTCGACACTATATCATCTTCCTATTAGTACAGAAACTAAAAGGAAGGAACTGAATCTCATTCAATTTTATATTCCTTTCAGGACCAACATAGTTCCTTGTCTATGGAAATCACTCAGTAAATAATTGTTGAATAAATGAAAGTCACTAGATAATAGCGTTGTACGACAAACAAGACCTCAATTCCCAACCTCACTTCAGGCAGCAGAAATGAACCCGTGGTTTTCAGCAGTCTTGTGTGAAAACAATGTGTAGGTCAGGTCCTCAACTCTCCACTCTTGCTCTTGTGGCCATGTCCTTTGTCACAGTGCTCAACACTGACTCACCTTGCGTGGCTCATCTCCATATCCCCATACCCAGAGAAGTGTCTTTGAAATGTTTGTTCCTGCTTAAACATTTTATACCAAAGTTAGCATTAGTTATAAATAGTCACTGTAAATAAATTGGAAAATAGATGAAGTGTGAGGCTAGACATAATAGTGAAATAACTATCAGAATTGACAGAAAAAAAAAAAAACCTTCAGAGTACTTTAAAACAATACCTCAGAGAGGAAGTAGCTCTTGGATTAGGGACATCTCCCCTGAAAGATGAACAAGCAACGGTTTGTAAGGACAAGTTAAAAGAAACAACTTTCTGTGAAATAGTCTAATTGACGCAGAATTTAAATAATTACTGGAAACGTTCAAGTGACCAACTGTCTTGGTTTGCCTGAGATTAAGGCTTTTCCCAAGATGTGGGACTTGCTTGCAGTACTAACACCGGAACTGTCCGGGGAAAACAGGATGGTTGGTCACCTAAAATAAATCCATAAAGCAGCTTGAGGAGGTAATGTGAGAAATGTCGTTAAGTAAATATTCTACATGAGAAAGATATTTACCCTCTCTGGGCCTCACTTCACTTGTCTGTAAATTAGGCTTCATAATAGTTCCTACCTCCTATGGTGGTTGCAAAGATTCAACAAACTGATACACACAAGTGCTTAGCACCTGGCAAATCACTCAATAAATTCCAGTTCTTGTCATTATTATTTTTGCTATGATTTTATGAGGCACTCATGAATGTATGACACAGGAAATGTAATGAGACAACTGTAACAAACTCTATGATTTTTGTCTATATATATAGATATATATATCTATATATATCATAATTTTAACTATTCAACACTTAGCTTTCCATCACTTTCCACTGGACATGGACATTCTTTGAAGAAAATCTCCCGATTCTGATTATTAAAGATAAAATAAAAATCTAACAATTGAAAAATTAAGTACCCTGGTATCTGTCTACTATCATTTAATATAGGCCCTTACTGGTCTCCACCGCCAGGCTAAAAAATTAAAGAATTAAAAGCCCCAATGATAGTTCATCTTAAGATTAAGATGAGTGGAAAATTAATTGTTCCCAGAAAGAGATTTTGAGCTAGAGAAAAATCACTTGCCTAATAACACATTGGAAACCATCATAAATAAGTCCAGCATTCTGCTTTTGTCTAAAAAAATGGCATTCCTTTTGGTGATTCCTACACAAGGATTCTGTGCATAGAAATCATGACAGATCATGTTTATGTACTGATTGATTATTATAGATCTCACTATCAACACTACCACTAGTATATAAGATGTAAGTCAGGGGCCTTGTCTCACTTACTCTCTGTGGTATTGTAGAGCCTATAATGACGACTAACCCACAGTCACTACTCAGGTAAAGAAGATACCAATGTAAACTTGGATTAACACCAGATTTTTTTTCCCAATGCTGAAATGCACATCAGAAAGAACATAGCCAGAAGTAAGACATTAAACAAACTTTTGTAACATTTCTACCACAGGAAGTGTCTGCCAGGTCTTGCCATGAATTTGTCCTTTTAATAAGCCATTTTAAAAATTAGTGCTTAAATTCCCTAAAGACAAGTTAAAAATAAGTAATTTTAAATCGTTTAAAAAATTACTTTTCAAAGTAATTTTAAGTTCAGAAGTACATGTTTGACTTTATTCAACAGATAAGATCTTCTTCCTTAATACTTATTACCCCTCCATGCTTATTTATTACCGCTCCACGCTTTTCCAGCATATAACTCCAGGTATAACTCCCCAGAAATGATAAAGATCAGTTTCCTAGACTCTCCCATTCTTTCTCAAAGCAGCCATGTGAGACCTTGTATTAGTTCAGTAGGGCTACCATAGTAAGTACCACAAATTGTCTGGCATAAACGATAGAAATTTATTTCCACACAGTTCTGAAGGCTGGAAGTTCAGGATCAAGGTCTTGACAGGGTTGTTTCTTCTGTCATCTCTCTCCTTGGCTTGCAGATGGCCGTCTTCTCCCTGTGTCTTCACATCATCTTCCCTCTGTGTATGTCTATATCCTAATCTCATCTTCTTATGAAGAAACCAGTCATATTGGATTAGGGTCCACCCTGATGACCTCATTTTACCTCTTTAAAAATCATATCTTCAAATACAGTCATATTCTGACATAACTGGGGGTAGGATTTCAACATATGAATTTTGGGGGACACAGTTCAGCTCATAGACCTATATTTAAGACTATATTTATGTTTCCCTATGATACACATTTATACATTAATTTTAGAATAGGAACTATAGTGCTTTATCAAATTTCTTCAGTAAGTAATATATGCAAGGTAACTACAACTTTGACTGAAGGTTCTAATTATTAGCAGGGATAGAGATGGTTTTGCTAATTAATTGATTACTTTTTCCATTTGGATTTGCTGCTTATCATGCTTTTATTTATCAGAATGGATACTTACTTGGAAATACACTAATTTTCCCTGTGAAATCATTATCAGAAAATAATGGCCACCAATAGCAGTGGAGGAGACAGGAACATCTGGCTTACTGCACTTGGTAAAAATGAAGTATTTAAAAGGCTTAATATAGTCACTTATCATTTTGTCATCTAGGCATTTCCATTTCCCAGTGAGATTCAACCCTCAATTGCATCTTAAATTTATGCAGTATCTATTACCTATGCCATTTGATGTGGCGCAACCTTTTCACAAAGTACCTGCTGGGGATTAATTTCTTCTTGCATAATTTCCACATTGATTTCCAAGACACCAATGGCCTGAATAAAAAATCAGAGTGCATATTAATCTCCTGCTCCCTTGAATTCTCTTCTTCAGGAATTATTTCCATGTGTTAACCTTGGTATGAACAATTTTCAACACCTAACCTACCAAAGGAAATCATGGAGACAGAGTTCACAGGCAGGTTTGAGCTGGCAGGAACCTCACTCACTTAATTGTCTCAATGGAGTCAATGAGCCACTTGTTTCAGCCTTTTATTGGGAAGTTTCTCGGTGAGATACAACAATCTAGTCTATGGTTGTGGTTTTTAATTTCCTGTGTGACTGTGTGATAAACATACCTTAGGCTTAGAGTATGGAATCTAGTGGGAGAAAAAGTCCAAGAAAATTTCTTTTCAATATCAGAAGCCGTGGCTGCACAAAGAATGTAACTAAAACCCTTATGTTGGTGTTTTGTACTCTAACTTCCATGATAATCAGTGGTCCCAAGATCACATTAAATTGGAGCCCCAGTTACCATGAAGGAGACAATTATAAACTGTCAGGTGACTTCAGTACTTCAGGTATATTAGCAGGTAAGAAAAAGGTTATTTTTAATGTCTCCATTCTGTTTAAATAACCAGAAAGTAACTACTGGGGAATAAAAGGTCATGAGCTAAAGACCATGACCTGAACTTTGCCACTATAAATAGCCGGTGCATATAAAAAGTTCTCCAGGACACACTCCACTCTGCAGCTATAGATATTTTCCAAGTACAAAGAGCAGAGTGGAATGCAACATCATACATATTTCAAGAATTAGTTTATTCATAAGCAAAGCACTTACATGCAGAAAAATACAATCTGTCATTGTGGGTAGGAAGAGGAGGGCAGAGATAGAATTGTATTTATTTTTTCAAAATTATATAAACCCCAAAACTTGTATTAAAATCTGAAAAAATACAAACTTAGATTACTGAGAAATGGCCTCTATTCAACACACACACACACATACACACACACTCACACACACACAGTTTTTGTGTTTACAGATCTTTGCCTTGACATTCCTGAAGCTTGTAGGGAGAGTCGAATCTCAGGCTCTATTTATTACATGATGACAGACTACCACCACCACTCCTCTCTTCCACACCTAGACAGACAAAGCAGCAGCTGTTAGGTGTGAAGTCCTCCTACTTCTCTCTCCCTCTAAACTAGGAGGGCCAGGCTTATGTCTTTCAGCCCAGCCATGGGTCACAGCTCACAGCAGATCATGTTTTACCTTTCTCCCTCCCTCCCTCCCTCCCTCCCTCCCTCCCTCCCTCCCTCCCTCCCTCCCTCCCTCTCTCTCTCTCTGCCTTTGTAAGTAAGCACCCTCAACACTTTGCCTGGAAATCCCCTGAACTGTATCTTGTGTTTCTTACATTACCTCAGATGACAGTGTTGCTAAACATTCTGCCATTACACAAGGATCTCCTACATCCAGTTTCCAAAAACATTTTTATCAATTCCCTTGAAGCCCTCACTGGCAACCTTCTGAAAGGCCATCAGGCTTCTACTAATAGTCTCTTCAGGACACATTAGACTCTCACTTACACTCTCCTCAGAATCCTTCCAGCTGCCACCCACTGCCACGTCCCAAAACCTCTCCCACATTTTTAAGTTTTGCTATGACAGCACTCTACTCCGAGGTACCAAAATATTTAATAGTTATCTAATGCTGCATAAGAAATGATTCCAAAACTTAAAACAACAATCAACATTTATTATCTTACACAATTTCCATGGGTCAGAACACTGGACTTGGATTAGCTAGGTGGTCCTGGCTCAGAGTCCAGATAGCAAACGGAGCTACAATCATCTGAAAGCTTGATGGTACTGGCAGATCTACTTCAAAGTAGACTCAATTACATTGCTGACAATTTGGGGATAGTTGTTGGCAAGTGGCCTCAGCTCTTCATCATGTTGGTCTTTTGATACATCTACTTGAGTGTCCTCATGTCCAGAGACTAGATTTACTCTCCTGTCTGAAACAACTGAAAAACAAGATAAAATATACGAAACAACAGTGTTTAGACACTGGACATCAAACAATGCAACACAGTTATCCCTGAGAGGAGGAAAGCAAACAAAGCAAACACTATAATTGCCCAGCTTCCTCCCTGAAGAGTTTCCAGGCATAACTCAGGGAAAAGGAATCCAGGAGAAGTCTGGGGATCTCCTAGAGTTGAAGAAACAGAGCTGGGAGCCCAGCGAGGCCAAGACTCCTAGCATTAATGGAGAGAGGGCCAGAAAAGAGGGACCAGTGGAGTTCAAAATATGCTACCCCAAAATATAACACCGCCGCATATTGGATATTTTAAGCTGAAAGAGTTGGAGAAAACAGCAAAACCAAAAGGTCACTCTGACCTTTCCCCTCTCATTCTCTCCTGAAATAAGCCATAAAACCCTTATGTGGGAGGTGCCTTGCTAGACCTGGAGGAAAGAAACATCCTTATCTCTGAAGACAAAGGGACATAGAAAAGAATCCTAATGAACAAGCCTTGCTAAGTTTCCCCGTTTACTACAATTACCTCATCTTCCTTAACCTATCTTATTCCTCTACGACTGTTCACCCTTCATCAAACCTAGCAAAAAAGTACATGGTGTTGCTGTGGGTCTTCTTTTCCTGATGAAGGCTCCTATGTCATGTAAAACTTACATTAAGTAAATGTGTGTACTTTTCTCCTGTTAATCTTTTTTTGTCAGTGTAGTTTCACACCCAGCCAGCGACCCTAAGAGAGTCAAGGAAAACTTTTTCCTCCCCTACTACAGCCACATAGAGAAAGAACTCCAGAGATCTTAAGAAGGACTTCCTCAAGTCTTCAGCTGAGTTCTGTTCAGCACATGCATATGAGAAAACTACTTGAGGTCAGGGAACAAACAACCAGAAAAGATCAGAGGGAATAATCTTCAGAGCTCACACACGGCTGGAAAATGCTTATGTTTCCACCCAGAAGAGTGCTCAAAACGCCTCAGTGTGGGGCAAATGAGCTCTAGACTAAGGGGTACTCTCATCCTGCCCAACAAAGGCTGAAAATGAGCCTCAAAATTAAACTGTTCCAAATAACTGTATCCAAGAATAATGTTCAGGAAAATTAATAGAAAATACAAAGTACCCAGTACTCAACAGTAAAATTCACAATCTCTGGCATCCAATAAAAATTACTAGATATGCAAAGAAGAAGGCAAATAGCACCAATAATACCAATAATAAGGAAATCAATCAGTAGAAAGACTCAGAAAGATACAGGTGATAAAAATAGTAGACGAGGACATCAAAATATACATTCTCTATAATATATTCCTTATGTACAAGGACATAGAGAAAATATTGAGCACATTAAGTACAGAAATAAAAGGTATAAAAAAATTTTGTAAGAGATGAAATATAATGTCTTAAGTAAAAACTATATTGGTTAGGATTTATAGCTGATTAGACACTGTCAAAAAAACCATTAGTAAACTTGAGGCATATCAATAGTAAACTTGAGGCATATCAATAGAAACTATCCAAAATGAATCACTGAGAAAAATGACTGAAAAAAGAAAAACACTGGAACAGCATATCAATGAGCTGCAGGACAACTTCAAACAACCTAATTTACATGTAATTTAAGTTTCTAAAGAAGGGGGGAGACAAAAAAATTATTTAAATAATGGTAAGATTTTTCCAAATATGGTGAAATCTTAAGCTTATACATCCAAGAAGCTCAACAAATCCCAAGAACAAGAAACATGAAGAAAGGGCCGGCCTGGTGGCTCAGGCGGTTACAGCTCCATGCTCCTAACTCCCAAGGCTGCCGGTTCGATTCCCACATGGGCCAGTGGGCTCTCAACCACAAGGTTGCCAGTTCGATTCCTTGAGTCCCACAAGGGATGTGGGCTCCGCCCCCTGCAACTAAGATTGAACATGGCACCTTGACCTGAGCTGCCGCTGAGCTCCCGGATGGCTCAGTTGGTTGGAGTGCATCCTCTCAACCACAGGGTTGCTGGTTCGACTCCCGCAAGGGATGGTGGCTGTGCCCCCTGCAACTAGAAAACGGCAAGTGGACCTGGAGCTGAGCTGCACCCTCCACAACTAAGACTGAAAGGACAACAACTTGAAGCTGAATGGCACCCTCCACAACTAAGATTGAAAGGACAACAACTTGACTTGGAAAAAAGTCCTGGAAGTACACACTGTTCTGCAATAAAAGTCCTGTTCCCCTTCCCCAATAAAATCTTTAAACAAACAAACAAAAAAACAGAAAAACAAAAAACATTAGCATTCTTATGTAGACAGTCATGAATAAATCACGTTAGTGGTCTTTAAAAAAAAAAGAAAGAAAGAAACATGAAGAAAATTATACCAAGGCACTCCATAATGCTTAAAATAAATAAATAAGCAATCCTAGGACACAGCTCTTACCACTACTTAACACCACATTTCACTTATTTATACAATTAATGGTTTACTATCTCTTTCACCCCACTTGAAAGATGAGCTTTATGACAAAAAGAAATGTATCATTTTTATGTATATATTTCAATATATAAAACATCTAGAACCGTGCCTAACATATATTAGACAATAAATATGTGTATGTACATGTGAGTTTAATTACTTTTTACTTTATCATGCCTAAGGAAACAAAGTTTAGACTGCTTCATCAGCTGTACTATTATGCTGTTACTCAGGAGCACATGCATGATACGGGCCACTGGGCTAGCTTTACAGGTGTTCTACACCAATTCTGTGAAGCCCAGCAACATGACTCAACAGAATTTAACCATTAACACTAAGCATTTTAAAAAGGACAGGAGACAACAACAACAACAAAATTAAAAATGGGCAAAGGACTTGAATAGACACTTCTCTAAAGCAGATGTACAAATGGTCAACAAACAAACACATGAAAAGATGTTCAACATCACTAATCATTAGAGAAATGCTTTCAAAACCGCAATGAAAGTCCACCTCACACCGATTAGGATGACTATTGTAAAAAAATAAAGCAGAAAATGACAAGTGTTGACAAGAATGTAAAAAAATTGGAACTCTTGTGCATTGTTTGTGGGAATATAAAATGGTGCAGCCACTATATAAAGCAGCATGTCTGTTCTTCAAAAAATTAAAAATAGAATAACTGTATTATCCAGCAATTCTACTTCTGGGTATAAATACAAAAGAATTGAAAGCAGGGTCTTAAAAAGGTATTTGTACATCCATGTTCATAGCAGCATTATTCACAATCGCCAAAAGGTGAAAGCAAGCCTAGTATCCATCATTAGGTGAATGGATAAGCAAAATGTGGAATATATACACAATGGAATGTTATTCGGTCTTAAAAAGGAAGGAAAGTCTGACACATGCTACAACATGGATGAACCTTGAGGACATTATGCTAAGTGAAATAAGCCAATCACAAAAAAGACAAATATTTTTGTATGATTCCACTTATGTGAAGTACCCAGAGTAGTCAAAGACAGAAAGTAAAATGGTGACTGCCAAGGGCTGAGGCGGTGGGGGGTAATGGGAAGTTGTTGTTTAATGGGTATAGAGTTTTGGTTTTGCAAGATGAAAAGTGTTCTGGAGATTGGTTATACAATAATGTGAATATACTTAATGCCATTGAACAGTTCACTTTAAAAAGATGGTAAATTTTATGTTTTTTGTATTTTACCACAATTAAAAAATAAAAAATGAAATTAAAATAACCTAAACATTTGAAAAAATAAAATTAGATTATTCTGAGTGAATGCACAAAAAGGAAAGGAGAGAAATGGCACTGTATCACCAATCCACCACATTCTTCACCCCTGACTCCATGGCTTTGCTCCTCTTGTCACTGCCTGACCCTACCGCTATCTTCGCATGTCAAATTCTGTCTTTCAAAATCTATCTCAAACATCATTACCTCACGATTTACTGATTTGTCTAAATAAAAATCCTTCCCACTTCTGAATTTCTACAGTCATTTATCTGTACTTTATTGATCTTCTACAGTGCATTTTCCTTATACTCATGTTTCATCTCCCCCCAAAATTTAGAAATTCTTTAAGTGTATAGGGATTCTGTTTTCCCCCATTTTTAATTACATTTATTAGGATAACATTGCTTAATAACAGTATATAAGTTTCAGGTGTACAACTTTATAACACAACATTTGTATATTCTATTGTGTGCTCACCACCCAAAGTCTAGTCTTCTTCTGTCACTTACATTTGACCTCCTTTACCCTCTTTATCCTCCCTTTACCTCCCTCCACCTCTAATGACCACCATTATGTTGTCTGTATCTATGAATTTGTTAGTTTTATTGTTCGTTTGTTGCTTGTTGTTTTATATCCCATATATGAAAGGAATCATATGGTTCTCATCCTTTTCCATCTGACTTATTTCACTTAGCATGAAGCTCTCAAGATCTATCCATGTTGCCACAAATGGCAATATTTCATCCTTTTTATGCATGAGTAATATTCCATTGTATACATGTACAACATCTTTATCCAATCATCTGTCAAAGGACATCTGGGTTGTTTCCACATCTTGGCTATTGTGAAAAATGCTGCAATGAACAAAGGGTACATATATCTTCACAAATAAGTGTTTTAAAATTTTTCAGATGGATACCCAGAAGAGGGATTTCTGGATGATATGGTAGGTCTAGTCTTAGTTTTTTTAGGAATCTCCACATTGTTTCCCACAGAGGCCGTACCAACTTACATTCCCACCAGCAGTGTACAAGGGTTCTCTTTTTTCCACATCCTCTTCAACACTTGTTATTTCTTGTCTTATTGGTAATAGTAATTCTAACCAGTGTGAGGTTTGATTTGCTATTTCCTTCTTTGCAACTACTTTGAAATTTTACTTATCTTAGGAAGTTTTTCCTAAAATAATTATCATATCATATGCTACTGTATATTCCATACATGACTTTTAACTCATTATGGTTTTGATTTGTATCTCCATTATAGCTAGTGAAGCTGAGGATCTTTTCACATATCTGTTGGTCATTTGTATGTCTTTTTGGGAGAAGTGTCCACTCAGGTCCTCCACCCATTTTTCTAATTGTATTGTTTGTTTTTCATTGTTGATTTGTATGAGTTCTTTACATATTTTGTATATCAGTCCCTTATGAGAGGTATAATTTGCAACTATCTTCTCCCATTCCTGACCTATTTCTTAAAATGAATTTTATCTCTTTATCCTCCCGGCCTTTGACTTCCCTTATTCTTATCATATATGCTAAATTTGACAGTCAGCATTGTCCTTTATCCAACATTTAATAAGTGTTTATTGTAATCTTGGATGGCAGGCATTTGCTAGACTTTGGGGACCTTCTCCATGTCTCTTTACTCTTAGCCCCCAATAATTATTCTTCCTCCAGCTGCACTATTTCAAATATTCCTTAATAAACAACTCCCCTGAATTAACTGCTTTGGATCTCACCTTTCTCCTACCTAGCAACCCTGCCCTCATAGACAGGCCTTCTATCAGGGGTTCTGTTAGGATGCTTTCAGATGCAAGTAATCAAAAAAGGAAGGGAAAACTGACTAATGGAGACTTAAACCACAAAGATATGATTTATGGTTAACAAAAATCTAGAGGCAGGTAGTTCCGAGCAGTTTAGACGCTCAAAGTGCCAGGGCTCCAGGTTAGAGTATCTAAGATTCTCTTGGCCTTTACAGCAAGGACACAAGACAGCTCTCGTAGTTCCAGACAGTACTTCCTCCCAACGGTGTACTTAGCAAAGAAGTCAAAGGACTTTCAGAAAGTAGCTTCCCACCAAGTGTTCTCTCTATGATCGATGTTTGTCCCATAGTCTCCGGCGATGTCCCTTATATTCCATTGCCACAATGAGAACCAAGACCACCCTCTCCTCACTGGCAAAGAAGAATGAGATTAATGTGACTGGCTCAGTCAGTTATGGTTTTCCTCTTGCACAAGGAGGAGGGTGGTTAACTTTCCTGAGCCCATTGCTGCTGCCTGTCCAAAATCTCAACAAAGGAAGTTTCAGTTAGCATGGAGGAAGAGAGGCAATCACTGTTGGGTAAATAAATAGCTGTAAGGGCTACAAAGCCACCCAGTCCTCCAGGAGCAGAAAACAGCAGCAAGGCAGCCAGAGTTATATCTGCCTCACTTTTTATCCATAACTTCATAACTTCATCACACAGGGTGCTCAGTAATATTTCAAGATAGAATAAAAGGCTTAAAGATGACTTGAAGAGGATGGCAAAAATAAGAACAATATTTTAGTGCATGCGTGTGTGTGCGTGTGTGTGTGTGTGTGTGTGTGTGTGTGTGTGTGTAGAAATATTAGGGTTGGATATAGGAAATCTGATCCCTGAAATACTGAATTTTAAAAAATTGAGCAAAAGCACATAACACATACAAAGGTATCTAATAATTACTACATATAACTCTAAAAGTCGTGTATAGAATATACAGTAGCATATGATGTGATAATTATTTTGAGAAAGACTTCCTACGGAAAGTTAATTTTCAAAGTAGTCTGAAAGAAGGAACTAACAAATAAGGAAATGGGTTAGAAGAGCACCCAGGAATGGGACTGAATCAGAATTGAAAATATCCGATAAAGACTGTATTTTTATCTCTTCCTATTTCTTTTCCTTAATGTCATTATCTTCCTCTCCTAGCCACTTCTTATCATTCTCTGCCAAACTTATTTCATAAACAGTCACCCCACACTGCCTCCATCTCATCTCTTAGTAATTGCTCAACCCTGGGCAATGTAGCTTTTCCCCTCATCATTCTGCTAGACAAGTGTAGAAAAGGAAATGCTTTTGGATGTTACCTAGTCTAAAACCCATCTCTTCTTCTCCTCATCTACCCCAAAACATGGAGCCTTATTCCAGCGATGAGATGCACAGAAGAGCCTTCCTCTGGAAGAAAGAAGATACTGGAAGAAATTCTGAGTTATTCCTCTAAAAAATATAGATGGCCCTTGGTACATCCCAGGCTGTCAGCGATGTTCTTCTCCTTCATCTCCAGTATTAATTTTGCTTATCAGGATTTAGCCCATTAGGCTTTCACATACCCTAAGTAAAAGTGATTAGTAAAGCATATTAGCTCAGAAGATCTTTATGGAAAACAATACTAAAGATAGAAGAATATGAGACACAAGCCCGAGACCAAAAGAAATGTAGAGTATTAGATCGTGCTCCTAGAGACTGCGCAAATCCCTTAAATTCTTGGGTCTCACTTTTTCCACATTTAAAAATGGAAGGAAAAGGGGGAAGTTAAAAGATAGCTCAAGAATTTTTCAGCCAAAAGATTTATAATTTTATGAAATTCTTTTCTCAAAAAAAAAAAATCTCCAATGACCCTTTTAATTGTTACACATAGTATTCGTTTGTCTTTTCTCATTTTCCTTTGCCTCTGCAGCATTTGGCACTCTTGACCATGTATTCTTCTTTCCCTTGATTTATATGAAAGGTTGTGATTTCCTTAAAAGCAACACTTAAAATAACTGCATATGGTTGTGTAGGATGAGCATTGCCGAAACCACCACATCCAAAGGGCACCATTTCAATCAAACACATCATAACTATGTCCTTGTTATAAAACTTTTCTACTGATGACAGTAAACTATCTTGTCCAAAAAATATCACTATGACAGTTGTTGTTGTTTTTTTTAAGATAACTGTTTGTGATTCACAGAAAGGATCTCCTAGGCTGGCAGTAGCACAGTAGTCAATGCCAGTGTAGATAGGGACAGAACGGGTTCAGTCTTAACCCAGCTACTAGGACTTGAAATTTTACTGTCATCTTGGACTATTTCCTTTCCTCAACAAATGACTAGATGTATTCAACTGGCTTTATTTTTTGAGCATTCAATCTTTTTAAATTAAGAGACACAGAGACAGACAGAGAGACAGAGAGAGAGAGACAGAGAGAGAGAGAGAGAGAGAGAGAGAGAGAGAGAGAGAGAGCCACAGTAGATCACACAAGCCAACCCTCCTTTTCTCCAGCCACAGTAGTTGCCAGTCTCCCTACCTCCACCAATATGTCTTATAGACCACTACCAATTATATGATATGATCATCTCTTTTGTTTTCTTGACAGCATTTTCTTTATTGCTGAAGAAAATGTAAGAGTCATCATGTTCTGGTCCAGTCTACTCTTCTGGCTTTATCACCTACTTACTCAGTGTTACATACCCCTGCGTTGGAGGGAAATATAGAAAGATTTGCCTGCAATATAAATGTTTATGCTATTTCTGTGTCCAATTTTGTTCAATCCATTTTTAACATCTGATTGGGTAAAATAAAAGTGAAAACTCTATCTTCTTATTTGGGGCCTTTAGATAATTTCATAGGGATTTATAAAGTTCCCAATATTTCAATCCAGGCACATTCTGAGTTTAAGGCAAAGCAAAGTATTCTTTCTCATCTTAGAATGATTTATTATTACTCAGAAGCTAAAGAAAAATACTAATTAATCCCTCCCTATTATTCGCATAAGAATGTGACATGCAGAGGGGTGCCTCATCACTTAGTCATTCACAAATTTTAGGACATTTAGCTCAAAAATAGATGATAACTCAGACAAGTCTAAATTTGTCTCTCTGTTTTAGTGTTTCTCCCTGTTTTAGTGTTTCTGGTCATTAAATTGTCTACAGCAGCAAGTCCATGACCCACCATATCAGCTTCCTGCTGGTTTTAGTTTTTACATAAATTATCCTTCTGTCTAATTTCTAAATGTATCAGCCTTCTACTTGTGACTTAAAATGAGTGAGCTTCAAGGAGTTGAAACGAAGGACCCATTCTTTTCCCCACTTAGAAGACGGCTAAATCTAGAGTTCTAAAATGAAACATATTTCCATTTAGTTTCAGATGTTAGAAGCGTACGATAGACATAATGAATAAAAGAAAAAATAAGAAAGATGACATTTGAAAAACACAGGAAGGAAAATAAAGAGCTCCTCCTGTGAACTGGTGACTTCGTTTCCCAGTTCTCGCACTAGCATAGGTAGGCTGGCATTAGTGGCTAATCTAGCTTCATTGGCATGGCTTTAACCAAATCTTTGGTTCCACATACAGACTCATGATCCCCGGCACCAAGAGTAATCCCGTTTCCTCTGTTTTTTTTTCTTTATAATTGAATGTTCTTCCACTGCCAGTGTGTTGAAGCACCACAGTCCAGAACAACTAAATGTCTACATGCCAATTAATTGCCTAACTTCCTCTTCTCTCTTTTGTTTGTTATTCGGGTGTGTCTCTGTTTAGCAATTGTATTTTTAAACGGTGTATATCAAATTTTTATAAACTTAGTCATAATATAAATACTGTGAGGTCACTGTTTAAAGGAAATCTATGGTGAATGCTAATAGAAGGTAAAAATCCTGACCGCCACCTCTCAATTTCTAACCTATAAAATTCTGGTTTCCACTTACTAAGTTGCATCAGGTGGGATGCATAAATAACCATTTTTGGTCTTTGAAGTAAAAAAGTGTTCCAAATCTACTTTTACTTTGTTGTTGTTGTTGTGTTGTTTAATCAAGACATTTTGAGTGTTGTTATTCTTTGGATACCTAAGTCTTAGTTCACTATGGATGGTTATGAAAGGAGCTTTGACCGTCGTCATAGACTCATTGAGTTTTCGTGGCATCGGCCTGATGGATTCTCACTTTAGTCAAGTTCACAGTGCTCTCTCATTTATGAGTCAATTGTTTTAAAACCGCTGCCAGTCTCATCAACTGTATCATCGTTTTTGCATGTAGAGTTTAGTTTAGGCTTTCCTGCACTTCACTAAAACCACCTGGCTCTGTAAACTAAACAAAGATGTTTACATTGGATAGCACTCAAAGCATCACATGTCAGGGTCAAATTTTGTTGTTTTGTCATTCTCTTAGCATTTCTGGTGAGTGAGGTATGCAGGAACTAAAGAATACATTCTCAAACTGAGGTGTGGGCAGGGAGGTGGGGAACAACACCCGGTTTAAGTTAATTCATTTAAATAT
The DNA here is from genome assembly GCF_057876585.1 of Rhinolophus sinicus. Lineage (NCBI taxonomy): Eukaryota > Metazoa > Chordata > Mammalia > Chiroptera > Rhinolophidae > Rhinolophus > Rhinolophus sinicus. The sequence goes on along the minus strand of NC_142501.1, from coordinate 43,698,952 downwards.
CCAAGTCAAAGTCCCAAATGAAAAAGAAAATGCCCTATACCAACCACTTGATGTCACTGCAGTAGCTCATCCCCAGCTTTGGAGAAGGATAGAAATTGGCTCCATAAGTCACCAGAAAAGAAAAATGAGACAAATATAGTTTTAATATTTCTTCACGGACATTTTTCAAAAGGTAATCAGTGTTCCTGTTTTAAATTGAGTTATTCCACAATGTTGTGTTTTGTTTTTTTTTTGCTCTGCAAAGAGAAGGGAATTACAGGAAGGGGCTAGGCAGATACTACTGTACTGGACAAAGGTAAATATTTCATTCCCATGTCTGCAGTTCTCAAACGTAGCTGTGTATCAAAATTTATCTGGGGATCTTTTTAAAACACAGATCACTGGATTCTACCCAAGAACTACAGAATCAGAATCTCTGGGGTGGGGCATAGACATTTATGTTTTTATAAGTTTCTCAAAGTGATTCTGAATATCAGTAAGGTTTGGAAATTTCTGTTCCACTTTGTCCTACACCTCTCGTGATTTATAATATTAGAGAATGTACGCTGACCTGATAGTCTATGTAACTGAATAATTTTACATTTTCACAACCTCAAATGCCACTCAAAATGAACTTTTTGGATGCACTTGATCTCTCGCTCAACCCTTCTTTCTTTCATCTCCTTTCCTTTGTAGCGCTTCTGTATTTTTCTCTTCTTTAAATGTTATACAGTATACATTCCCTTAATAGCAATGATTATATATTTTGCTTTATTTATATATCTATTTTCAACTGAAGGAAAGCTGAGCTTATTCCATCTCCTTTTGCTTAGTCTTCCCTTTTATGAAAAGCACTATCTTAGTTCCAGAATTATGCCTAATAATAAAAACAAACTCCCTTACTAAATTTACACATTATATGTAAAATATGTATTTTTTTAAATAACTCCCTTTACTGGCCAATTACTCTCCTAATCCGGTATAAAATAGTTCATATACATATGTACATTCTCTCACAAAATCCTATGTAAATAGTAACCTTAATGTGTCTTTACAACGAAAAAAGTGAAGCCAAAATATTGCCTCCTCCTCCCCCACACCCTAATCTTCAAGTCAGAAATCTGAACACAAATACCTCTTTAGGTTTTTGCTCTTTCCTTTAGATGCTGATTTGTCTTATCAGAAATATGATCACCTTGCTACTGACCAATTTATTAAGTGTCCAGTGTGTGGACTTCAAGGAAAATTAGACTACAAGTTCAATATAAAAAGCCCCACATAATGATATAATATGCAGTCTTCTTGATGAGTCATTATCATTTCTGGTTACCAGGGAAGAGAGAACAATGGCAAACCCCGGAACTGAGAGCCAACTGCTCTGTCACAATCCTACACACTTAGAATAGTTCCCAAAATTCTGCTGAGTGAGGCACAGAAGAATCTATACCCTGGAAAAAGCACCCAATGAGTGGCACTACCTTTGGCTGATACATTCAAAATTATAATGTCTTCTTGTGTTCTTTCAATAACACTCAGTGCATTTCAGCTCTTCTGTAGGAAATGTCAATAATCTCAAGTTTCTTGCTTGCTTTTAGACTTCAAAGGAAATTTGTGACCAAACACAGACTCATCCAACCAATCATTTATGTAAGACATACTGATTTAATTTTAGTATACTGCCTCATTCTGCCTTCCTACTGACACAACAACTGGGAAGAATATCAAAGCAAAAATTGCATAGCTAAGTCTGATAACAGCCAAAATAATGATTATACTAGCACCAGATACTTCAAACACTGCCAACAGAAAGAAAACAGATACCACTCATTTTGCTTTCTTGGGTAAAATTGAAAAAGAAATTCTGAATCCACGTTGAGTGCCAAGTCCTGTGTCTAGTGACCACCCAGCTCTGATTTTTTTAATTTTTTAAGGTGAAGTTCACATAACATAAAAGTAATCAATTTAAAGTGAACAATTCAGTGATATATATCATCTATTATGTCACGGTTATATAACCACCACCTCTATCTACTTTCAAAACATTTCTATCACCCCAAAAGGAAACCTGGTACCCACAAAGCAGCTGCTTCCCATTCCCCTTTCCCCCAACTCCTGGTAACCACCAATTTGCTTTCTGTTTCTGTGAATTTATCTATTCCGGATATTTCATATAGAAGTAATCATACAATATGTGACCTTTTGTGTCTGGCTTATTTCACTTAATGTTTTCAAGGTTCATCCATGTTGTAGTATGTGTCAGTACTTCATTCCTCTTTATGACTAATATTTCTTCACGTGGATATATCATGATTTGTTTAATCTCTTCATTTGTTGATGGACATTTGGGTTATTTTTCTCATTTGAATAGTGTTGCTATGAGCATGTGTATATATATCTGTTTGAGTACCAGTTTTTAATTCTTTCTGGTGTATACCTAAGAGTGGAATCGCTCAGTAATACAGTAATTTTATGTTGAACTATTTGAGAAACAGCTGTGATACTTTATGTAGCACATCTCTTGTCATCAGCCTCCAATGAGATTAGAGGAAAAAAAAATTATAGGAGTAGGTAGAACAACTTCAATTAAACCAGCAGTTCTCAAACATTTTGGTCTCTGTAACTCTTTACACTCTCAAACATTTTTAAAGAATCCAAAGAGTTTGAATTGTGTAGGGCATGTCTATTAATATTTATTGAACTAGAAATTAAAATAGAATTTTTAAAAACAATGGAGCCATTATATATTAACATAAATATTTCTTGGAAAGGTAACTGTATTTTCCAAAATTAAAATATTTAATAACAATTAGGGTGGAATTTTTATATATTTGCAACTAACGTAAGACAGCTGGATTCTCATTCCTACTTCTGCATTCAAACTGTTGTGATAAGTTATTTTACTGAAGTACAGGAAGAAACGCCAGCCTCACACAAATCTGTAGTTGGGAAAGGGTGGAGTGATTCAACAGCCTTTTCAGATATTTATGAGCATTTTCTTTGATACTACATGAAAACTTAAGGAACGATAGAATCTTAAAGGTTAGTTGTGATGTGGAATCTGACATGATATTAATGAATTTGTCTTCCTTGGTTACATTAAAATCCATCTGTTTATTAAGCACTTTGAATAGCTCTTTCATCCATGCATGATTGTAGCATTATAAATGTTGGCTCACCGAGTTCTGTAGCTCCTCCAAATGTTGATACACATCTCATTATACAATAACAAAAATGATCATGTTTATTAGCATCACCATCAAGCTCATCAGAAAAGCGTGAGAAGCTTTCAAGGTCAGGATTGTGACAGATATATGTTTTCCAAAATTCTAATTTTTATTTAGCTTTTTGAGTCTTGTCATTTGCAACAAATACCATGTTTCCCCGAAAAAAGACCGTGTCTTATATTAATTTTTGCTCCAAAAGACGCATTAGGGCTTATGTTCAGGGGATGTCATCCTGAAAAATCATGCTAGGGCTTATTTTCCGGTTAGGTCTTATTTGGAGGGAAACACAGTACTTGTAGTTTGTGTCCTTGAACTGACAGGCTTAGTTCACTCATTTTAAAAACAAACAAACAAAAAAAGCTTGCCAATTACCCGAGTCTGAATAATGATATTTTGTCAGTCCTTACAAGTGAAAAATATCTCATGAAAAAAGGGACTAGTTTCACTCACAATTCAAACAGCCGCGCAAATGCTTTCCCTCAAAACAACTCTGATTCTTCTGTATGCAGCAGAAGTTCTTTATGTGTGTTTCCAAATGAGTCATACAGAAATTTTGAAAGACACATACTCAAAGATCAAGCTTTAATAAAATTAATCATTGTAACTGCTCCATCAAGGACATTCCTAAGTGAAAGTGGATTTTCTTTGTTATGCAAGTGTGTGGCAGTAAAGATAAAGAGCTGCTAGTGCAATGCTGGACCACAGCCTGGCCAACAGTTTCTCCTACCACACCACTGGTTTCCACCCTCAGTGTAAATGTCAACACAGTGGAAAGGGCAGGTAAAGTTTCAATAGTATTATTATGAAAACAGTTTTACTTTCCAGAACTCTCCGAAAGGGTCTCCGGGAACCCTAAGGGCCTGCAGAGTATGCTTTAAAAAACACTGCTGTAAATTAAGAAGCTGACCAGAGAAAATTTATACAGGAATCGCTTTTTAAGGACAGGAATATAAATTTGGGCTTCCCAAACAAATCAGTTAAAAAGTGTCCCAAGGGTTGCTTGTGTTAAGAGCCAAAGGCGACAGAGAAAAGAAAAGCAGCAGTCTTAACCTCCTAGGCAACCAGACTTCTTAGGGGTCTTTTTAAACCTCCTATATAACAAATGCTTCTGCTACCATTTCTTCCTCTGCCTGAGAAAACACTTGCTCGAGAGCCCTGAATTCGGCTATGATCCCTATTACTCCTGAACCACCACTGTGGGATCTTAGTTTATCAACTCATCTCCCTGTTCCCTTCCATTGCAGAGACTGTAAGTAAGTAGATCAGTAGCTGAGATGCATACCTCAGGGCACTGTCACTCCCCCAAAACTTTCTGTGACTCTCCACTGACTAACTGCAGTTTTCTCATAGGGTCCCCAGAGACATTTTTGCCTCTAAAAATTATCCATATATTACTAAAATTTGATACGTGCTGTTGTATAAAGTACAAAATCAACTGTTAACATTCAAAGCCTTAGAATTTGGTCCTCAACTGAATTTCTTGCACTATGGCCCATTGATCCTTTTTCCCTATGGTTCTCAAACCTGGCTGTTCATCAGAATCACAGTGAAAGCATTTTTCAAGCTACAGATTCCAGACAAGATCCATGAGATCCTGATTTAATTGCTCTGCAATGGAGCCCCAAGAATCTGTGTAATTTTTAAACTTGCTTCTTTGATTCTGATATTCAACTGGGTCTATAGACAGGAGCCGGAATTATTCTAATCTGACTAGTTTCTTATTAGCCTTCGAACTATCACACTTTTCTTCTACCTCCACATTTCTGCTGCCTACCTTCTTATACCCTCTACCCACTTTCCACCTAATCAAATTCTACCCACCCTAAAGACTGAACTCCATTAATACCCAACCACAGTCTCTACAAATACCCTCCCTGACTGCACCACCAGGAAAGTGATCTCTTATTCCTAGGACTTCGGGAATACTGTTCATCTTTCCAATTAATTTGGCACATCATCCATACCGCCTACATTACTCTTGCTTTGAATAATTTTTGACATGCTATTGTCATTTAACTTTGACATATTTTTGTTCTACCCCCCTGTCTACATTCTGCAATGGAAAGGCCTTCAGAGCAAAAATGTGCCTTCATCTTTTGGATACCAAGCTCCTAGCTACTGTCTTGCATATTGCTGGCTTTAAAAACAATATGTTACTTTGATGATACATATCTAAAACATGAAAGATAGTATTTAACAGTCACATAGCACTTCATGATTTATGTATGAAGAATTTTCATATGTTATTTTACTTGTCGTATTAATCCTATTAAATGTGGTACTATTTGTTATCCCCATCTTAAGGCAGAACTAAGGCTTAGGGAAGTCAGACAACCTGACCAAGGTTAAATAACTATTCAGTGACAGAGTAGGGAAAATCATTCAGGTGCATCTAATTCTAGAGGCTGACCTCTTAATCATTATGCTATATCTCTTTACATATCATGCATTTAGTATTCATTTTTTTATATCCTAATTTTTAAGTGCCTTATATATGCAAGCAAACATAAAACAGGCATCTATATTCAGGATATTCGGCTAAGCTCCTAAAAAATGTCATCTCATTTAATTATCACAAGCAAAAGCAAATGATTCTAAGGAGTCTGAGGGGTGGGACAAGGAGAAAACCACGAGGACAGATGAAGTCAACTTTGCAAAGGAGAGGAAGTATGAATTGGACCTTAAAAGACGGGTAGAAATAAAGTAGGCCGCCACTGAAAATAAGAGGAAATAAGCACCAACAATTTAGGGGCTGATAAAAATTTTAGCCTGGCTACTTCTAAATGTTTGTGCTGGAGAGTTCCATACAGTGAGATAAAGTCAGCTTGGTAGGGTAAGGCTGATGGGGAAGATGTTAGAAGCCAGGATAATTAATGCTGTCTTGATCCCTTAGACACTGATTGTTACCAAGGTCATTTCCTCACTTAAGTACTTTCCTGAATAGCATATTTGAAATCTGATTTATTGAGTCAGTAATTGCCTTGTTATTCATGGCCCGAAAGCTAAATATTTCTGCTCAAATCTAGAACATCTAAATATTAGTAGGGTCAATGAAAATACCCCGCAAATTATTCTGAGCCATTTTCTTAGAAGCTGTTGCCACAGTCACAACTTCAGAGAGACTTCTTTCTTACCTCCTCTACTTTATCAAAGAGCCATCACTAGGATTCCTATTTGACTTTGGTTCTATGGCCAGAACAGTTCTTCAAAAGGATTCCTGCTATTTGAGTTATAAGACTTTAAGCTCAAAAAGCGCAAACCTGAACATGTTCTAAATTTGAAATTGTTTAGTTCAATGCAATAGTGATATTCAGGAATTTCAGTTACTGCAAGAAAACTTGGGTTATAAAGATAATACAGGTGGGCTCAGGGATGCAGAAGTATGTGTCCTGTCTAGACCTGTCCCTGAAACCATGAAAATCCAGGGCTTACCAAATGGCCTTTGCTGATTGGAGGATTTAGAGGGTGGTTCTGGGATATTTGCCAGAACTCAGCAATAAGCTCTGGGTTTGAGGTTCCAGGATCTACAACAAATTTTGAAAACAGGCAATTGTTTAACCTTACCTTCAATTAGCATATTGTTACTCAGAGCATTAAGTTTAAAAATAATAATGAAACAAAATAAGTAAATCAGCCTCAGAATCCCATCTTTTATTATAAACCACGTACTTGTAAATAAACACTAAAGATTTGTCCCCACATTTAAACTCTATTAAAGAAGAGAGAACTAAAATTAAAATATATTTCTATCACACATTTATTTAACAAGCTCTGTGAGCTTACTATATGTATGGATTCTAAGAACTACAGATGAATTGGTGAACAAGTTTCTGCTTGCATGTATCTTACATTCTAGCAGAGAAGTAACACATATGACATATATACCTCTATAAATAAGAAAACTATCAGGTTACAGTAAGTACTTTGCAGAAAGTGACAGGTTTGCTACTTCAGACTGGCTAGCCAGGGAAATTCTTTCTGATGAAAAGATATTTAAACAAGTCTGAGGGGCAGCCGGTTAGCCTCGTTGGTTAGAGTGCGGTGCTCTTAACAACAAGGATCCCCACACGGGTTGATGTGAGCTGCACCCTCCGCACCTAGATTGAAACAACTACTTGACTTGGAGCTGATGGGTCCTGGAAAAACACACTTAAGCAAATCTGAATGACAGGAAAATGCCAGTCCCATGAAGGTGTGGGAAAACCATCTTCCAGAAGAGAAAAGAATGAATGCATAGGTATATTTCATTAAAAATAATAATAATAAAAGACACCACCCAACCTCACCTGGACAATTTTTAAATTGGGGTCCATGCTGCAAACCTAATAAAAGAGAACAGAACGTAATTGCTATGGTCTGAATGTTTGTATCCCCTCCAAATTCACATGTTGAAACCTAATGTCCATGTGATGGTATTAGGAGGTGGGGGCCTTTGGGAGGTGCTTAGGTCATGGGAGGGGAGCCCTCATGAATGGGTACAGCAGTGGTTTATAAAAGACACTCCAGAGAGATCCCTCCCCATCTGCCTTGTGGGGACACAGCAGAAAGATGCCTTCTGTGACCCAGGAAGTAGGTCCTCACCAGACAATGCATCTGCTGATTTCGGTCTCCAGAACTTATCAAAATAAATGTTTGTTGTTATTAAGCCACCCAGTTGGTGGTGTTTTGTATAGCAGCCTGAACAGACTAAAACAAAAGTGGAATAACAATGTAAAATAATGGGGTTGGACTAACAATTGTCTACCCTTCCTGATTCATGTCGTTTCTTGGCAATTGATTTTCTTTTGGACTATAGCAACTATATTCCAAGTGAATAGCATACTTTCATTTTTACTATTGTAAAGGTATCATGTGTTTTTCCCTTATAATAAGTAGGAATGCCACAATAATAAATTTTACTTTTAATCCCTTTTAAGGTTTAATTGTACATTTTTATTAATTTTTTAAATTATTAATGAGTATACTCTGAATAAAATCCAAGATGATAATTGTTTAAGCACCAGTGACCTCACCGAGCTGAACAAACTGGAACTCCAGGAAAGGACCGACAGGGAATCCTTCACATCCAGTGAAACAGGTCTGAGTTAACTGCACTTAATTTCTAAAGATATCCAAGGTTCCTCTGAATAGAGTTCAAACTTCACTGGTATAACAGGCAAAGAGCTACAAGTATCCACTAATTCTGGGTAAATCAAGATTGCTTTCCTTTGGCTTAGTTCCTCTAGCCATCAAAAGGTAGAAACAATCCTGCCAACATCCGAGAGAAATGTAAATTCTGGATGATAATAATAATAATAATGATGATGATGATAGCAGCTACCATTGATTGAGCATTAAGGATGTCAGAGAGTTTGCAAAGATGGTCACAGCATCTCCTCCCATTCCTCCATGCATACTGCTTGTAATAAAATTTTATGGTCTCTCCTTTAAGAAGTTGCATCTCTTGCCCCACCCTTTGAATCTGGGCTGGTTTTGTGACTGGCTTTAACCAATGGAATGTGATCAAAGTGACATTGAGCAAATGTCAGACCCTAGGCCCACTGCTTCTGCTCTTGCTCTCTTAGAACACTGCTCCAGATCACCCTGTAAAGAAGCCCCAACTAGATGAGGGCACAGGAAAGAGAGGCTTCTCCATCCTAGCTGTTCCAGCCAGCCATACCACCGAAAGCCTCCGACAGATGAGATGGCTGTCTATCTCAGACCATCCAGTCCCAGCCAAGCCACCAGTTGACCTCAGTCATATAAGTGAACCCAAGCCAGACCCATAGAAGAACTATGGATTCAACGATTACATCATGAGAAAGAAATCATTGTTGTTTTAAGCCCTTAAATGTTGGGATGGGGTTTTTCTGCAATTACAGATAATTGATACAAAGTTCTTTATATTTAGGATCTAAATGAATCTTCTTAACAATCCTGTGAGGGCAGTGCTATTGATGACACCACATTACATTACAAATAAAGAACTTGAAGCTCGGGGAATGTAAGTAACTTGCCCAAGGTCACATAGTAAAGCAATAAATCAAACCCAGCTCTGGACTCAAGCACACATTTATATCACTCTACCATTCTATGATGATGTTTGTGAAGGAAATAAAGGGGTGGATGGGGGCTTTTAAAATCCAAGTCAGATTATTATTATTTTTCTATATGGAATGTAATAGTTCCATTTCGAGAATTTCAAGGAAATGATAGCGTGCATAAAAAAAGGAGATAAATTAAAAATTTAGATAATTTATTTGTGAAGGAATATACACATGTATCAATCAATATCTTGTATTCAAATAATGTTCAAACAACTTAAAAAGTATATAGTGCAATAAGTTAAATAACTCAAACAATACGTGACACTGAAGTGCAAGATCCTCTACAAAGTTATAAAAAGAATTCTACTGAATTTCTCTACTACCTTCATAACTAAAAATCACTAAACATTATGCTCCCCTAGAGACTCAAGTCACTTCAGAGATTTTGTTTCAGGCCAGGCCACCTCCTTCCAGATCCTTTTGTTCAACTGCACCTGGGCCCACTCAGAGGCAAACAAATTATTCAAAACGCAGATAGGTGAGAGGTTATACTCAATTAACTATTTATTGAGCACCTGCTAGTTATCTCATTGCTAGGTTCTTGGCAGAGACAAAGAAGAGAGGACCATGGTCTCTAATGAAGGTAGGAATGCATGATGGAAATTCACCAAGTTGTCCCCTCCCTTCAGAAGCCTCTCTGGCCATCAGATGATGAAAGATCTGACAACCATTAATGTAGCAGCTGTGATCATCCATCCACTAGGTAACGATTTTAACTGATGTACCCAGCTCACACATGCCCATGAACTATGCCTATTGCCTTGAAAGCCTCAGCAACCATGAACAGATTGCTCACTGCCAGCCCTCATGGTCGCTCACCTGGTTTCCACTTCCTACACCATATTTGGGATCTTTTAAAAAGAAGAATTTTCAGACCTACAGACTCACAATATATCCAAAATGGCAGACACAAAGAACGTCTGCATTCAAGGTAAACACATTAACCCGCACTGCTGTTGAAAGTCACCGTTGGAGAGTGGTGTTCAGTCCCTCCGTATTCAGAGCTTCCTTTGCAGTACTGATTCACTTTCGTTATATGTGGCTAATGATAAAACTGCTACCCATTGCCTTGGCAACACATCCATTTGCTTAAAAAGGAAATAAAACCTGAGGTTTATTTTAAAGTTTCTATCTGTCAGGTCTCTTACACTAATTTAGGAAATACTTTTTTTTTTTTTAACAGCAATAGACAATAGCGTACAAATAGTAACAGGAAATATTTCATGAGAGAAGACACTCATGAAAATGGTAGAGTTTACTTTTTAAATATAAATCAAAGAGTTTTGGTGCCACTAATGTTCTTTACTGTTCTCCATTAAAATATTATATCTGCCCTAAAATTTATACTATATTTAATCTTCTAGTACCTTCCTCAATTGTTTGCATGTTGAAATTTCCCATACTGGAATTTATATATGGTCAGAGGAAATAAAATTAGTCTCAGGAAGCCCTAACCTTAGATTTGAAAACTATAAAAGGTTAGTGTTTTAGAGCTATAGTGTGTAAGTCAGATAAAAATGCAAGCATAACACTCAAGAATTTCTGAATCCTTATTGTGAGTTCCCAGCAGAAGGAACTGGAGCCTCGTAATTTGGTTATCTGTTATTTACATTCTACTTCTACATTCCTGTGGTTCTACTATTTTTTTTCTTTTATCAGATTCTGTTGGTAAATTAAAACAAAAGGAAGAGATTTTCAAAACTGGGCCTAAACATTTAAAAGTAGCAGATTGTAGTACAGCCAAACACCACAAAAGTATTCATAGCATTTTATTTCTTCAATTTGTTGGCTAGAAGCTACCTTTATCAGTTCTCTCAGGGCTTGCTCACCATTTAGGAAGTCGACTAGGCAGCTTTCCCAGGAAACATGGCAGGGCCTGCACTCTGTTGGAATAGAAGCACATCTAGACTATGTTTTGGGGCACAATGCCAAAATCTGCATACTTCTTCACCCTGTAATTAACTAATACTATTACAACAGGATTCTCACCTCCAAGGGTACCCTTTTAATGAGTTTATGTTGATCTTACTTTCAAAGGAATTGTTCTCCTGAATCATTGAATTCTGCAAGTACTCAAAAATTATCTCAGTTTAGTTTGTTTTTATATTTATAGGGAAAATTACATAGCTAATTTGTAGAATATCTAGAATATATAATGATATCTACCTGACTTTTTAAAAGATGGTAAGTTACCAAAAGTGTGAAAACCTAAATAATTATTATTCACAGTGGTTGAGCACTCATTATATACTGTGGACTATTTTAAGTGCCTTTATGCATCATTCATTCATTCAACATATACGTATTTTCTACTATGTGTACTATTTTAGAACCTGGAGAACAGCAATAAATAAAACAGAATCCCTCCTTTTATGGAGCTTATGCTCCAGTAGGGAAACAATCAACAATTAAATAAGTAAAGCATAAAGTATGTGTAATGAAAATAAGTGCTGTGGAGAAAAATTAAGCAGAGACAGGAGATAGTGACTGTGTGTGTCCATAAGTATCTATTGAAATACGCTGAGATGAGCAGAGACCTGCAGGAGGTGAGAAAATCCAAAATTGGATCTCAGGGGAAAGTTTGTTAAAGAGCACTGAACAATTATTTTGTTGAGTGTTTCTCATAACCACTTACCATTTAATCCTCACAGCAGCACCTCATGGTAGGTACTTGTGTTGCTCCCATTTTACAGGTAAGAGAATTGAGGCTTAAAAATGTAAAGAAACTTGCTTAAAGCCACACTACTTATAAAGGGCAAGTTAAGATTTAACCCTGATCTGCCTCACTCACAAACTATGCTTTTACCATCTACCTCCTGTCAAATCACCCAACTACCCAATAACAAGATTTCTACATGCTCAATATTGGTACCTACCTAATAGGATAATCAATTAAAACATCACACTTAAAAAGAAAAAAAAAAATCAATTTCAGAGTAAAAAAGTAAATGAAATTTGACTCAATCCAATAAACAAATGAGAAAAATGCCTCTCCACTCCCCTAAAGAGGGATCTAGATGGAGGCAGAGCCCTTGTAAGTTATGGCTCTCCAGGCACAAAAAAACAAAGGGTGCCCTAGCTGACCCAGTGGGGGCCGGTACGGAAATCATCTTTCAAAGGAGCACTCTCAGAGCTGCCCAAAGAGGAGACGGAGAGAGGAAGAAGGAGGAAACAGGAACAGAGTTTGTTGTTGGACATCTCTATCATTACTTCCCCTTCTGTTCACCCCTCTCTTTTCAATTGAATCTCAGCATCAGGGTTGGATGTTTTCACCTGGCTACCTAATCGAGCTCTTCACAAAGTATGATCTACCTCAAACTGGTCCTGCTGGAATGGGAAGAATTGCTTCCAAGACTGACCATCCGCTATATTAAGTACTATATTCCATAAGGACTTGGCCATGTGGCTGGCTGAGAAAGGGTGGCTTCTTCCTTGTCCAGGGGTGGGGCCCCTTGATTTCCTCTTTGTTCCCTGGAAGCTCATTGACCTGTACATTAAGTGTGTGCATAAAGAAAGAAGGGTGTGCCTAGGAAAATGGGGTAGCAGAAAGCTGTGTTCTCCAACCACTCCAGACCTGAATAAGTGGAGTTTTGCAGTAATTGAATGATTGAAGGAAAGAGAACATACAAACCAAAGCAATCAAAAGGAAGATTATCTTCCTTAATACCAGGGACAGATGTTTTTCTTTCTGCCTCTCAAGACGAGGAAAATCAGGACAAGTGGCTTATGTTGTAAATTTGAAGGTTAAGGATCCTTTCTATTGAGCGTAGCTCTCAAGGTCTCAGTAGTCAATTACAAGTGAAACATAATTGACAGCGCGATAAATATAAGTTGTGGAAGATGGATTGAAAGTTAGAGGCCCTTTCCTGGCCCCCTACAGCCTGTCATAACGAGGACTTAGTCAAACCCCTTAGCAGGACTATTAAAAAGTATCACCTATTAACAGTGCTCTTCCCTAGCACCTCTTACTGGAGTTTCTCTACGTGGGTGTGTTTGTAAGAGAGGTGTCGGTGAGCATACAGAGTACTGGGTACAAAGTGTGTTTGTAAGAGAAAACAAGCTCTCAATGAGGAAGAACATATGTTTCTGAGACTACATCTGTGCAAAATACATAGTCCCTGAAGTTGTACCAAGAAGAAGAAAAAAAACCTACCGTATTTTAAAAAGTCTTATTTCACACATGTCATCTTCTTGGCATATTTCCCTTTACTGCTTTTTCCGCCTGACCAATTAGTCCCTTCTCAGCCTCAGGTCCAGGAAAATCACGAAATGTTTCGAACAGTCTGACAGAGCCTGACTAACCAGATATATTACTCACTCGGGGATCCCAGAGGCAAACCTCAGTCTAGGAAGATAAGTTGACTCTTCAGGGCGCACCTGCCCGGAGGGCGGCCCCTCCGCAATCAAACGGAAATCACACCGTTTCCGAGGGCTGGGCAGACGCCGAGCAAGGCAACTAAAGTTGGGCGCCGCCCTGGCAGGCAGTATCCTGGATGACTCCAGAGGGTGCTCGACCCGGGCGGACCGCGCCTTCCCCACCTACCCGGGGGCGGGTCCAACTGGCCAGGTATCTGCGCTAGCGGCGGCCTGCTCCGCCCCCGCTCCCAGGCATAGTGCGCCTGCCTGGCTGGAGCCGCGCCTCCTCCCCGGGGGAGGCTGGACTCAGGGGCTCCGTTGGCCGCGCTCCCCCGGGCTCAAGCCTCTCACCCGCGCGGGGGGCGGGGCCGCAGGCGGGGCCGGGACGGCGGGGCGGGGCGGGGATCGCACCAGTGCCCCCGGCTCCGCCGCAGCTTTTCCTGCAGGTCTCGCGGCTGGCAAGCGGCTCGGTCGCCTTCTCCGGTCCCATGGCAGCCCCCGGCTCCCCCGCTGAGTGCGGCTACATCCGGACGGTCCTGGGCCAGCAGATTCTGGGGCAGCTGGACAGCTCCAGCCTGGCTCTGCCCTCCGAGGCCAAGCTGAAGCTGGCGGGGAGCAGCGGCCGCAGCGGCCAGGCGGCCAAGAGCCTGCGGATCCAAGAGCAGGTGCAACAGACCCTGGCCCGGAAGGGCCGCAGTTTCTTGGCCAACGGTGAGTGGAGCCCCGCCGCCCCCCTGCACCACCTCGATCCTACCCTTTACTCCTTCGCCACCCCTCCCTCACCCGGAGAGCCCCGTGGCTTCGATTCGCTGCTTCCCGTGGGTGCAGGACCTGGTGTTCAGCCCACCTGTTGCTCGTCGTCCCTTTGTATGAGCCGCCGCGCCTCCAGACTCAGACCCGCTTACTTGGGGAAAGCACTTTTCTAAAATAACCTCTTACTCAGCTCTGTCATATATGTATCCGTGTATATTAAATGTACGTATATATCTAAGTGAAAGAATTCAGTCCAAGATTTTCACCCGTTCCTAAACTTGCTCTCTTCGGCCCCCTTGTCGCAACCCCCCCTGGCCCCCCTTACAGGGGTCTTAATCTGGAGACCCCGGGAATGTTATAAACACTTTGAAATTTTCTGTAGAAATTCGGTATGATCATTTTTCTAGATGAAAATACCCCTACCTTTTATTAGATTTTTTAGAGTCTGTGACCCCAATAAATATTTTGGGGGAAAAAAAAAAAACCCTGAAAGTACTGGCCTCCTACGAACTGTATATTGGGATTGCGATGCCTCGCCCAGGTACTTCGGGGCGTTCCACACCGTGTACCGAGCGAGCGGTTGATCTAGGAAGTGAAAAAATTGGGTAGGAGGCTTTGGGCCTGGGAACAGTCACACCACCCCGCCGAGGAAGAGGGGAAGCAGGAAGGGTGTTTTGGCCCCGCCGGCTGCAACATCCCCTCGGCGAAGCTGCGCCCGCGGTCGCACTCGTGGACACAGCGCTGGTCTCTCCAAAAAATTAAACTTGGAGGTGAAAGAGGTTTTAAGGAAAAGGGGGTTTAAAAACACACTATATCAGTAATCGATAGCTAGGGGAGCTGGAAGGGGAAGATGGGAAATCAGTGCTGAAAATTAGAGAACATGATATGTCATTTTCTCCCCTGCTAAGTCAGATGATCAGAGCCACACCGTGCCTCTTATTAATTTATTTTTTCATTACAAAAGTATGATAGGCTTATTACAGAAAAGAGAAGAGGAAAGAAATTGAACAATTAATTTAGTTGGGATATCAGTTTGTTGAACTGTTTCTCTAGGAAGTTGAACTGTTTCTCTAGGAAGTAATTGGACAACAGCATATGGAGAACCCATGACGAAAAAGAAAAAAAGACCAGATTAGAGATTGAAAAGAGCAGACCTGGGAGGGAGGTTTTATTGTTTTCAACTTGTGTAAAAGAATCCTAAAGGATCAGGCAGTCAATGTTTATATACTTGAAAAGTAAAGAGATGTTTAATGATTATAGTTAAATAATGTAATTGAGTGCCTACTATGTGCCAAGAACTGTGGTTTGCCTTCATTATGTTATTTATGTATCCAAAAACACTTGTGAGGTAAGTCTTTTTTTTATCCCCATTTTACAGATGAGGAAACTAAGCAGTTATGTAACATTCAAGTTCCCACGTATAATAAGGAGCAGAACTGATATTTAAAGTCCCAAGCCTGAATTTTTAAACCACCCATTAGTTATTATATATTGTTAAGCTTCTTGGTTATTAGTACAAAGTAGGATTTTTATTGGACCCTAAGCCTCTTTATGGCCCCATCCTATTTTCCTCTAAATAAAATTGAGGTGGTTCTGAGCGAGTGGGAGGTCTAGATAACACAGAACTACCACAATGCATGGAAAAAAAGGGATCCACATTTACTGTTTAGGAGTCTGATGACTCCAGAACAAGTGTGGCCACTTTTTCACCAGTGGAGTCATTCCACCTCTTTACTCTGTGCAGGCTGGTGCTAAACTGAAACCAAACTAGATTCTTCTGCTTGGGGGATGCAAGGAATGCACATTAGATATTCTTTCTTAACCCCTAAGAATGGCTAGCTAGAAACAGCAACCAGCCATTCATTCAACAGCAACTTGAATGAACCAGTTCATTCAACAGCAACTTGAATGAACAGAAGGAAAGGGAGTATTGCTGAGCATTTATTATGCACCTAACACTGTTCAAGAATACGTTTGCATTTCGTTATATCCTTAAAACAATTACATGAGATAGATACAAAGATCCATTTCACATATGAAGAATGTGTTGGTCTCTCAACATTTACTGGACACTTAGTCCAAAACCCACACGTGATTTAGCCTCTCTATAATATGGTGAATTCATGTTGCTTGGTGAATTCAAGGACTATCAAATGAGTCGGTGTGTGCAGGGCACTGCAGGTGCTGAATTAAACATAGACTGCTTGCTTTAAAGCAAGAAGTTTTAAGTCTGAAGAAGGAAGCCTCCCTCTAAAAGACGCATTATCAAACACAAACTGCTAAGCGACCCAAAAGAACAGCTAATACATTGTGGCGTTTAGGAGGATGAGTTAGACCACTAGCTGAAGAGAATTTTGAAAAGCTTCTTGGAGGAATAGGGATTTTAGACCCGCCAAGTCTAACAGGATTGGACATAGGGAAGTGGTTGGCGAAGACCGTTCTAGGAGGGAATAACAGGAATATTTCATAGTTCACAGAATTGATATGGTAGAGCACAGGGCATTGTCATGGTGCTTCTGCTCAAATGTTTAGGGCAACTGGTTGAGTGGCTCTTCCAACTAAAGAACAAAGTGCTTGAAATATTTTGATTACAACAGTAGCTTCCCAGCAAGCTGAAATGCATTCAGCAGCCTACACAGAAGTGCAAGTCAGGCAGAGAGATAAGGCAGCAAACAACACCTACTTACTTTAAAGCCTCAGATTTCTGAGACTCAAAAAACTAATCTGCTTCAAAGGAATTTAACATTAACACTCCATGGAACAATTACCAGGGGCAGTTGGTTTATGCTGTTTAATTAAAGTTCTTTGAAAAGGTCTAGGGGCTCTTGATGGCTGTGAGCATTGTTTTTACTATTTCTGTATTACTATCATGTCTCTAAAGTTGAAACAGACAATTGTTGAAACAGTGCTGGCCTGGAAAGAATCCTGTATCAACACAAGAAATTGTGGGAAGAAACGACCCTGGTGTTAACTGCTGTTAGCTCCAGGGCCCTGGAGAATTCTGAATTGTTGACATACCTGTAAGATTAAGACAGCAGATAGTCTGCTGAAAACAGAAATGAGATAAATGGCATTGATTTGTTGAGAAATACTCTGCAAGGATCTTTAACCTGTCAATTTCTTTCTAATGCCTTAATATAGGTCGGTGGTTTTTATTGTAAATCACTCTTTTATTTTAAACTGTGCTGAACGTTTTAAAGTTGGCTGTAACTCTTGGGTGTGGGGGCAGGGAGTCAGAAGTGGATAGCAGCATCCTACAGAAATGAGACTGTATTGTAGGGAATTTAAAAAATTCTTTCATAAAAGTCACAGAGAACACATCTAAAAATTAGCAAGTACTAGCAAAGGGAAAATTTTGAGTGTCCACATCCTCGTTATTACAGTTCCTTTGAAAGTACTACTGCTTGCTACACTGTTCTCCAACCCCAGGTGCCTGCGTAGGAAGAAAGTCATGTTGTAAATTGTTGTATGTAATACTTGTAAAACACAATGAACAATATCCTAATAAAATTTTCCAACTTCCTTGAAAAGCCACCATAAAAACTTGAGGCATGCCATTTACTTAGATGATTTCCCTGGCCAAGATGTTTTGAATTCTGTGATCAGAGGGGAATCTAGAGAAAAGACTGAAAAGGCAGCAAAAAAGGGCAATTAATAAGTGTTACGGGGGGAGGGGAGGGGAGTTAGATGTTCAAATCCTGTATGAGATCTGTTTGTCAAAGAGGAATTCCGGGAATGAAGCAATTCTGGAAGCTAGGTGACTAGTCGTTCAGAAAGTACAGAAACTAGGAGGGATCAAGAGACGAGGGAGAAAAGAGTTCCCTGGTGGGGTGGCAGGGACATGGTCATGTTGGTCTGAATGTAATGTGTCAGTAGTGCCACCTAATTTAATGTACCTCCATGTGCGCCTAATATAGTCCATAGACCATTTTTTGTCCAGTGTCTAGCAGATTGATTGCAGTGAGTACAAAAAATGTGTCTTTTTTAAAGAAATTCTTCTGAT
This sequence comes from Rhinolophus sinicus, assembly GCF_057876585.1. Taxonomy (NCBI): domain Eukaryota; kingdom Metazoa; phylum Chordata; class Mammalia; order Chiroptera; family Rhinolophidae; genus Rhinolophus; species Rhinolophus sinicus. The sequence goes on along the minus strand of NC_142501.1, from coordinate 43,680,551 downwards.
TATAATTAGTCAAAGGAAATAGAATTTTAACACAATGGTGATTACAAACAATAAACTCCCAAGCCTTAGAAATGGTGAGAATACATAATTTATGGATAAGGTCTTGAGGGAGGGCATGGTAGGTATGCATCAGAATCAGTGAACAGTAACAGTGTGTGATTATGAAAGTTCTTTGCTCTATGTGTCACAGATAAGATACAGGAAATTACCTTAAAGAGAAGAAGTCTGTTCACTTAGGCTTTTTAAAGGGCTCCATTAATGTTATCTATGCCCTGTGCTGGTGGTCCCAATCACGGGAACAGGGTAGCTCAGTTGAATTAGATATTCTAGGTATTTGTCGTTCACATTGGCTCATTCTCCTACAATGTTTCTTTGGATATCAGCTTTAAATTGTTTCCCATGTATTAAAATAAGGCGATAGATATTTACATTATTTTATCTTCAAGTACTTAACATTGATTTTATATTCAAATTAAACTTCTGGTCTGATCAATAAAAATTATTAAAAGCTTTGCTTTTTATTTTATGAGAAAACAAACATATTATTGGCAACCTATCTATGATAGTAATGAAATATAATAACAAATATGTTGCTGAAACCTCTGGAATTTAAAAATCAGACTTGATTAATATGGCCTATGATAAGATCATTTGGTTCCATCTCAAATGACAGTGAAGAATTTTAAATTATAGAATTCTGAGATAAATGTTTTCCCAGCTATTTTATACATGTCCACAAATGTCTGAGGACATAACACTATACTTCTCCTGGGGAAGTAAATGGCAAAAGGCGGTGTTGCAAGTAGGAATAGACAAAATTAGGAGAAAATGTAATCTTTGTGTTAGAGGGAGCCTTCTTACTCCCCTGACTTATTAGGGTAAGAATCATAACAGAATTTCAGGTCCTCTTACAATAGAAATATTAAGGAATCTATTGTGTATCTTTGTAATACTGTTAGTGATGATTGAATATTGGACATAAAAACACTTGTTATGTTCTTAAGTTCTTAAAGATGAACTAGGGAACCCAATATGTAGACTTAGATGAAAATGTGTATTTCGAAAAAAGAAAAGACAATTGTCATTACCATTGAAAGAATCCACATATTTATATTCTTGGAATAATGAGCTTTAGGCGTAACAATATTAATTGGCCAAATCGTCATAACCAAATTTCTGCAATTCCTTGATTTCTAAAAAAGAATGTTGCTCATTAGAAGCTTAATAAATTATTCCCACTAAATCTTAAATCTCACAATACAAGGATCACATCAGAGTTATTGTGTCTTGATTACCTTTGTTTCTTTGAAGGAGGAAAATGGGAACTTTTCTTCACAGATAATCAGAACTTAGTATAGGCCACCGAAATATTACAGATACATACACAAGCCATACAGATAAGAGAATGACAGTCAATATACATTATCCAGATGTAGAATCAACCTTGCAAAATGAACATAGTCAGCTGTTCTAATCACTCAGAAAGGAAGCCTACCTACGTTTGGGGGAGGGAAATTTCCTTCCTCTCTTTACTCCCGGAATGACAGAGAAGCAGTAGGAAAGATTTGAGTATCTTCCATTCCAAGACAACTGCCGCCAGTTCCACACATGCAACTGCCGCCCTCACATTTTGGCTCCACTGTGGCGACTACAGGATAGACGTTGGCCGGAAGGATTAAGTGCAAACTGAATTTGTGTAACTAGGATATTTTGAATATACAAGGAAATATGACTAATCAACAATTAACTTGTCAAGTGCTGATGCATGACTGTGCTAGACATGGTAGTAAAGGATGTGATTCTTTATGTCAAGGAGGTGAAATTTTACCTGGAAGACAAGACAGCCTCTTCCTGCTTTAATCTGGCCTCGCTCCAGTCCATTCTCCACGTAACTACGAGAGTTAACTTGCTAAAATCTCATCAAATCATTTTCCAATTTATATTCCTTCGGTTTCTTGCTGTTAGCTACAGGAATAAAATCCTCATTCCAAATGGCATTCCAAGTTCTTTGTGATCTAATGCCTGCAACTTCTCAGACTTCATCCTATCACCACTGCTCCCACGTCCCATCAAACGTGTGTGATTTATCTTGTTTGGTATTCTTACTGCTACCCCTACTGCTGGCACGTCTCCCTCCCTTCTGTTGACCTGGTTAACTCTTACAAGTCTCTCAAAACTCAGTTCAGTTGTGCCCTCAAATAGGCAGCCTTCCCTCACCCTTCCTCCACCTTATATTGTAGAGGGAGATCTTAAGTGCAAGTTAAAGATTTGATCATTGTGAGTCACGGAATATGTTTCAGCAGGGAGAAACATTAAAAATGCAGGGGTTTTCTGAAACTACATTTAGCAGATGTGGTGGATTTAAAGGAGAAGGGACAGCAGTTATGAATCAGTTGGGAGGGAAGAGGTTAGTCCTGGCAAGTGAGGCTGTGAAAATACAAAAGACCCATTACAAAAACCTGTCGCGAGTTTTTTAAGGAAAAAAAAATGAAATTAAATTTCTGAGTTCCATTTGATTTCTTTGCCTGTTAGTTGCATCATTGTGGGTATAATGTGATATTAGTCATTGCAGTTGTAAAGTAATCATTATGGAATATGTGAGCAAATGAATTGGGAGGAGTGCCAAAGGACACAAATTACAGGAATTAAGAGATTTAGAAACTTCCAGAATGTATCAATTTAGTACTTCGCCAATGTGCAGAGTTACTGGTTATAATCACAAATTCTGTAATCACATATTCTGCCAACTCAAAATATCTGATATAGACACCAGCAGTATGAAAGGGCCTTTTAAATATGTATTTTTGTGGTTATCCAAAGCAGTAATTCGAAGATTGCCCCCAAAATGCCATAAACTGATGTATCAGAGCATAACATCAAACTGCTTAGGGAGCTCCTGAAAAATAAGGACTTCTGGTTGCTGGTTGGTATATTCATTGACTAGTCACACAGTGGCACCTGGAGCATGTGGCCCATTCTCAGAGGAGAGCTGGTCTGTCCCTGGAATATTCAACTTTATTGGACGGCAGCTATACTCACCACTGTACCACCGACACCTGCCCCCGGCATGTTCAACTTTGTAGGAACTCGTAGCCAGCACTGCCCAGCCGTACACTAGATCCACCGAGTTGTTTCTTAGGGTTGATTGAGCTGTGTTAACTGGTCACAACAAACATTACTGCATTTGTTCACCATAGTTTTTTTAAACCAACACATTCTCCTCCTTTTCCAGCCTTAGCAAGTGCTTATCTGAGTTGAATGGGTATGCAAGGTGTGAAATTGTGGTTTCCATAAATATCTGGTCATTTTTCTTAGAAAATACAAATAGAAGATGTTGTTCTTTTTTCATGGAAGTCCAGGCAAATGAAGCAATCCTATGTTGTATGCCTGTACAGACAATCAAAAACGCCGCACCAACTCAGAGTCCTGATGTGTGGTTCTGGATGTGTCCTGACGTATTTTGTGTTTTCTTTTAAGTTCCTACTTTTGTTAAATGACTTTAAAGATCCATTTAAATATGAATTGCTATACAGATTCCTTCTAATAACTTTTAAGATGCCACGTCTCACCTGTAATAGCATGCCCCCAATTTTACTCTAATAGAAGAAGTTAAATCTTTTAAGGTAGGTGGAGAAAAAGGTGGTGTTATCTAGAGGTTGCTGTAGAAAGACCAAATACCAGAAGGTTATAGCTTTTAGACTTTCAAGCTTTCTTTCCACCAAAAAGACCATTGTGAATCCACACTGTGAAGACAACTGCTTGTGAGCACAATTAAATTAAGTGGAGCATTTAGAGCAATACCAGCAGTGAATGCCTACTGATTTCTGTGCATACATTTAACTATACCTGTTTTCATGGGAATTTCTTATACCTCACTCTCTGCAAATTCTCCTTTTGGAGCTGAGTGTTAACCAAATCAGTTTTTTTTAACCATGCTCAGAGAGTGCTAGAAACTTGAAAGAAAAGATGCTTTGCTGAATGAGAATACCACTCTTCTCTCCAATAGAGGCAGGTTATGTAGAGGTTGTTTCTTTGTTTAACAATTCTCATACTTACATAAGGGAAGTTGTAGTTGATTTTCCAGATGTGCCCAGATATAAGTAATCATGTCAAAATAGAGGCATGTCGATTCGATTTCATAAATATATTAAATTTAACAAATTAGGTAATAAAGCTGCCCACAAAAACCTACAAAGAAAACACTGATTATGGAAATCAACTTATTGTTTTTAACCCTAATATCCATTATTTTTGGATAATATTTGCATAGATGACCAGAAACCATGAGATTTCCCCCCCTAACTGCTGCTTAGGGATCCTATAGTTCAGATTAACTAATTCAGACCAGGAAAGAGAAAATTACATTATCCTGTGAGGTCTACACCTTTGCCATCTTCTGAGCAATTTGGAATCCTGTCATCAAAACCAACCCCCCTTGCCTTCACCCCACCAGCCCCACCCCACCCCGACAATTGCTTTGACCCGAATTGCTTCTTATTTGAGGAGGGTGAGGTTTAAAGTTTTTCTGTAACTACTTCCTTCATTTCCCTTAAAGCGGGCTCCATAAAATGTCCATGGTGTTCTTAGAAGAAAAGATTTGGATAATGTTGCCTGAGTTAACATTCATTTGAAATATTCCCTATAAATCATCACCTTCTTTAGGAAACACCAAAAGCACACAATGCATAGTGCAAGTGAAATGAATGGCCAAAAATAAATAAATAAATAAATCACAATAATGTCATTATAATTCCCAGTGGCTGGGTCAGTCAAAAATAACCAGAAAAAGTCAAATTCAATACCACTGGTAAATTTGCCAGAATAAAAACTCTGAGATACAACACAGTGTAAATTAAAGCTTGCACACTAGTTTATCTTTCCTTCTAGAATAGATTAATTGAAGAAAAGGTGTGATCCAAATTCTGTTTTAAAAACTATACCTCATTTTTGCATGTTGCTTTACAAATTTAAAAGCATTTGAACGTATGCATTCTCAGGTAAACCTCTCTCTCAGCAACTCTATTAGTAGCTGGAATTAAGGGAAACTGAGGAATCTAAGTGATTTATCCAGACACCCAGAAACAGTAAAATGGAGGCTCCAGACCAACTCCACAAATTTCTTCAGTTTAAGGAAGGTACCTAACTCCTTTTGTGAAGTAAACAAATTCTTTGAAATAAACCCCACCTTCATTTTCCATGTTAGAAAATGTGGATTTTCATGTTCCATTTATTTAAAGCAGGATGTATGTATATGTTTTTCTTTCCTTTTTTCTGTTTTTGGAGAAGACTAATTCATGGCTGAACTATTTTATATGTTCAATAGTCATTATTATGTATACATATAATATTTTATTCTCTGAACAGAAGATAATGACTTGCCTTAAAGAGATGTTTCCATTCTGATTAATATTTACCTTTTAAGAAAAAACCCCCTAGTTCAAAATTTCTTTGAATACAGCTGCTAATTCACTTTTTTTTTTTTAAAGATTTTATTGGGGAAGGGGAACAGGACTTTATTGGGGAACAGTGTGTACTTCCAGGACTTTTTTTTTCCAAGTCAAGTTGTTGTCCTTTCAGTCTTAGTTGTGGAGGGCGCAGCTCAGCTCAAGGTGCCGTGTTCATTTTAGTTGCAGGGGGTGCTGCCCACCATCCCTTGTGGGACTCGAGGAATTGAACTGGCAACCCTGTGGTCATCAGGGACGCAGCTCAGCTCAAGGTACCATGTTCAATCTTAGTTGCAAGGGGCAGAGCCCACCATCCCTTGCGGGACTCGAGGAATTAAACTGGCAACCTTGTGGTTGAGAGCCCACTGGCCAATGTGGGAATTGAACCGGCAGCCTTCGGAGTTAGGAGCATGGAGCTCTAACCGCCTGATCCACCAGGGCGGCCCTGCTAATTCACTTTTAATCCACTATACTTATCTCAAACATGATGGCCCAGACAAATTAATCTGCATTATTTATTATTTATTTTCATTTATTTGGCCTTTGAACCAGAGAAACTATCTGTTGTGCCAGCCTGCCGGTTGAATATCAAGAGTCACAACCTTACTTGCAAAGGAAGAGAGTCCAAGGTTTAAAGATCTAATCTTATTTTATTCTCTGTTAACAACCACTTTGTAGCTATTTTGGGAACCAGTAAACTGGTCTCAGTTCATTCATCTAAAAACTGAAGGAGAAGCTTCCTTTTAAGGACTTAATGTCAGCAGGTAAAGAACTAGTATTTATAGAGTATTTGGAGTTGCCCGGGCAAAGGTTCTAGAGGAAAGAGAATGATTGTTTTGGGTCCTCGTATCAAAAACTATGATGACAATCCCTCTAGGGCATTGATAAATGGCAATTTCAGAAAAGCCACCATTACAGTCAACAGCAGAGACCAGTAGTACTAAAGGAGGAACCCAGATTTCAAATCTGATATTAAATCTCTTTGCAATTTAAAGCAAGTAATTTAACTTTACCTATTTATAAAGAAAGATGATAATAGCTGGCTCTGCATTACAGAATATTGAAAAGAAACATAAAATAACTTGAGCTCCTGAAAGAAAATATTGAAATGTAAGCAGTTCGTGTAAGAAACCTTAAAAAGCCTTACAACCCCCAGCAACAATGTGAGGTGAACATTTTACTTCATTCAACAGGCCTGATTACAAAACTCAACGATTAGCTATTTTGATAGGATACACTTTTTTGGGGTCCTATCCAAAGATTCTTACACATTTTTAAAATCCTTGCAGAAATCTCAGCTTCAAGATGGCAGTATTAACTGTTCTTCATTGTCTACCTGTTCCTGGAAGTAGGGTTAGGGTAGTAGTGCAGGGGATGATGGACTGGAGGGGCCCATTGAAACAAGTTTCTTGGATTCCTAAAATTGCACCCTTTCATCACCTGCCATTTTATTATAGAGTAACAGGAATTAATACATATGCCATATATGTTTTTTTTTTTTTCCTGTTCTAGATTGCCCCTGACTTTCATATATTCGGTTACAATCTAAACTTTCGAACATGGATACCCTTAAACTACTTTTTTTAAAGATAATACATTTTGTTTCTTACATATGAACTAACCAATAATTTTCTGCCTGGCCTCTCTACCTTGGTAGAAAAGTCTTCTGTTTATTGGAGAAGGGCACAGTTTAAGCATTCCCCTGCCTCTCACCCTACGTCCCCAGTGCTGAGGGCACCCTGGTCCCTAGACCCTTCCTGATTAGAGTGAGGGTGTTCCCTGGACTTGCCCAGCTAGCCTACTTTCCCACACCAGCAGGACCCTTGCATCCCTGCCTCTCTGAGAGCCTGAGCTGGGTGGGGGATGGGGACAAGAGAAGGAACAGTGAGGGTGGAGTTTGGGGCTGTGTACTGTGTGTGGGCAGGATTCTCATGTAGGCATTCAGGGTTGAGAGCTTCAGGCCACTCACAGCCTTCACCCTAGGGTCCTACAGAAGATTCCTTTCCCTCATTCGGTGTCCAGGCTCCAGGAATTCTCTGTCACTGAAGTTAAAAATTAAGGGGCTGCCTGACCTTTGCCATCCCTTGTAGAGAAATCAAGCCCCTAGAAACAGGAGAGGCCTGGCCTCCCTCAACTTCCCTGGTCTTTAGAGTGACACAAACCTGCAGCTGCCTCCCCCACGACCCCTTGAGGTCTGAAATTTGTTTATCAGCCAGATTGTTTGGCTCCAGGAAATAAGACACATGTACAAACATATTTGGGGATGGATTCATACTTTTTAGCTCTCTGGCAACAACAATCTCCATTTCCCTCTCCATCTCAAAATAACTTGTAAATCTATTGATAGTGTTTGAAATGTTGACTTTATAGCAATTTAATGGAAAAGTGTGTTCCAATTATATTGGAAAGAGACTGACTGTTGTTTTATTCTCGGTATCTTTCACAAGTCTCTGAAGCCTAGAAGAGTTAATTGATTTCTAAAATAATGCTACATGACAGCAAAAAGTTGGCTAAAATTAGGGAACTAGAAATTACCTAGGTTTTAGAGATCTTTGATTATTCTGGTAAGGTTTTTTTGGGGATTTTTTTTTTTGGTAAGGCAGTGGGAGATTACACAAAAAGAACAAATGAAAAGCTGGGAGAATGACAAAGTAGTGTCTTCTACCACCCCCTCTTCAGAGGAGTGTTTTAAGAGACATGTGCATCAGTTAAGAGTCCCTGTAGGCCCCACAGAGCAAAGCAGGAAGGCCTGTGTCCTCCTCAGTGTGTGCAGGAGAGTGTGCTGGCTGTTAGACGACCAAACTAAGAACAAGCCAACCTGGGTGACTGCACAGATGCACTCATTTGTAGGGCAGAGGTTAATTTCTCTCCTGCCTCATTCTCATGAGGCCAAAAACCTCAATCCCCGGCTTGGTCTTTTTAAGCTGGTCCCTGTTTTCTTTGACCATACTGAGCCACCCTGTTTATCCAGGCTATCTAATCTAGTAGTGTTGAGTCACTCTTACATTCATTACCTACACCTACAGACCTCTCAGGAAGCTTCCAAGTTCCTGCACTAGGAATAGAGTTCTCGTCTGACTAAACAAACGGAACTTTTATAGTACGGACCACCTAAGCCAATAAGTGATTTCCAAATTCCTCAGCATTATAACAAACATTTTTGGATTTTTGTGAAAAAAAATCTCTTCTCCCCTTTCTTTCCTAAAAAATTAATGAAATATGTATACATATTTTATTTTTAACTCAACTTTTATTTTGAAAAGCTTGTAGAGGATATTGTGATCACCTTTAGTCATTTGCCACATCCAAGGGTGATGTTAAACCAGCACTTAAAAACACCAATATGAATCTAATACTTGATGAAGACCTCAATTGCTTAAGTTTACAATATACTGTTGTTATACAATCTTCAACTACTGATTGGGCCACTTATATTATTTCAATATATGCTTGATTGCAGGAACTCTTCACCGAACTAGCAGCGTTCCTGAGTATGTCTACAACCTACACTTGGTTGAAAATGATTTTGCTGGCGGGCGTTCCCCTGCTACTAAAACCTATGACGTGCTAAAGGTAGGATACCAAAGAATATAACCCAGTTATTGGACTACCATGGAAACATTTTTAAACGTCCATAGATTATTTTTTAAGGTTACATTTCCCAAATACTATTATTTCCTAAATGAATTATGAGAAGAGTGATGTTGTATGGACACCATAGCAAACTGGGGGCTTTAAACAGTATCAACTCCTTGTGCAAATAACTAGTCAACCAAGTTAACCCAGTTAATCTGTTTAAAAACAGATTTTACCCAGAAAGGGGCCAAATTCTCCATGTGGTTCAGAGAAATGGACACCTTTTGTAAGAGTGCTGGAATAGTCTTCACCAAAGATGAAAACTGATTTATGCCTCATTTAACTTGATTTCTCTTTCATGCAGTCTGGCATAACCACCGCTTATGAAGGTCATTGGGGGAGAGGAACTGCGCAGTACAGCTCACAGAAGTCAGTGGAGGAAAGATCCTTGAGGCAGCCTCTGAGGAGACTTGAGATTTCTCCAGACAGCAGCCCTGAGAGGGTTCATTACTCACACAGCGATCACCAGTACAGCCAGAGAAGTCAAGCCAGGCACGCTTTGCGGCACCAAGAGAGCAGGAGGGGTGGCACCCTCCTTATGCCCCCAAGATATGCTCGCTCAGAAATTGTTGGCTTCACCTCCGGGCCCGTGAGCAGACAGCGCTACTATAACACTTACCACAGACAGTTCCAGTACGGGTCTGTTAATGACAGTGTTTTTGACGGTGCCCCTGTCAATCCAGTGGTGCTCACGTACCCCAGGCCTGGGACCAGCCACAGCATGGGCAACCTCTTGGAGAAAGAGAACTATCTGACTTCAGGGCCTGCCCCAGGGCAGGGCAGGCCGCTGGTGCCCCTGCAGGCCGTTACTCAGAACAGGGCCGCTCGGTCCTCCTGGCATCAGAGCTCCTTCCACAGCACCCGCACGATGAGGGAAGCCGGGCCCAGTGTCACTGTGGATTCAGGCGGGAGGAGGACGCACATGACCATTGGCCAAGTGGCAGCAGGAGGAAGTGGGAACATGCTCACGGAGAGAACCACTTTCACCGACTCCCAGCTTGGGTGAGTCCCCTTCTCAATCTGCAGGGCTGTCAATGCCAGCACATTCTGTTCCCACAGCCCTTACAGCGTGAGCTGGCACTTCTTGGGCTGCAGAGAAAGGTTTCCAGAGATAAGTGATTAAAATAATGACTTTTCAGGCAGCTGCCTAATTGACAGATTAACCTATTTACCTCAGGGACCAAGGCCAGGTTACCTGCTCATATGGCAGCTTTGCAAGGAAATCTAACGATTAGTCCATCTGTTATTCCAAATTAGATGCTGACTGAAGGGATGGTTACCTCTTGGCTGTGTGAAAATATGCTCTGAAGGAGAGTTAATTCCAAAGCAGACCAAAAAATGGATAATTGCATGCATTTTCTTGAAATAAAGGAAGGAAAAAGACAAAAATGCTTATTTCTGGCTTATTCCAAGTGGACCTCAAAGGTTATATTGATAGTCACTACCATAAAAAGACAGAACTAAGCAAAGGCAGCTAATTTTTAGATGTCTCTTTCCTTCCTTTTATACCTGATACTTTTACTTTTTGATTCTAGTATCAGTGATTTGCGGGTACTTTTTGGCAATACTGAATAATTTAAAAAATTAAATTTTTAAAGTCATTCCTTTGCCTCCTGTTTACTTCATGGCTTGTCTAATCTGGTCTTTGGAATATAACCCTTATTCAAGTTGAATGCTAGAACACAAATTTCATAAACTGGGGAGAAAGTTAGAAAGTGAAAGGTTGAGAAATGGATGGATAATTAAATCGCTAACTCTTGAAATAATGTAGTACCATTATGGTAAAAGATTAAATACGTGATTTTTGTTTGATTTCTAATGTTGCTTAATGGAAGTTTTTACTTTTAATCATCGCTTTAAGTGAAATTTTGCAGTATACTCATTGCCTGTGCGGGTACTGCTGATAAAACATGTTAGGGCTAATCTAAACTTGAAGCAGGAAATATGTTTTATAAAGCAAAATTGTGCATGAGACTTCAAACATTTCTGTAGAAATCAGATCTTTGTCAATGTGGACACACTAATAAAGAAGGTAAATGCATGAGGTAATTATTTGTTGAGGAAAAATCTGATCTTGGCTTTTAAATGGATAATTCAAAATGTATTCAATGCCTGCTGTATTCTAGGATTTGTGCTGGGCACAATTTTAACAGAATGATTTTAACAATAACAAAACTATCATGCCAACAACTGGCATTCTTCTCTTCCTTCGTCTCTGCCCCCATGCTTCTTAAAACACCCTGTCACTTCCCAGTCTCTCATCAGCCCACTGCAATATGGTGTTAGTCCCCACCATTTGACTGAAACAATCTCCCCGTAATGTACCAGTGCCTATTGTGTTGCTCATCTGAAGCAGACACATATTCAGTCCTTATAATCCTCAACCTATGGGCAGTATTTGACACTACTGTTTGTGAAACTCTCTCTTCCTTCATTTTTCAGGGCACCAATCTCTCCTGGTTTTCCAGTTGTCTATCCAGACATTTCTTCTTAGTCTTCTCTGAAAAGACTTTTCTGCACACCCAAAGAAGTCATCTTTGCTAATCTTTCTCTTTCAAGTATTGGTGCTCTTTCAGGGTGTCCCTATGTACTACACTTGTATCGTGTGATTCCCAGAATTTTATCTTCAGCTCTGTCCTCTATCCTGAACTCTAAATGTGTATGTATTTCTAACAATCTCCTGGGCATTCCATACTCAGTATATCCAAAACTAAATTTATCAGCTCCTGCCTGCCTTCTACTCCTAACCATCTCCTCATACTAAATTCCTACCGTTTACAAACATGGAAGTCATTCTTTTCTTCTCCCGCCACAGTCACATATCACCAAGCCATATTTCTTTAATGGTTTTTACGCTTTTACTCTTCTTTCCAACTCCATTGCATGAGTCTCTCTGTCTCTGGTCCCGTTCACTCAGAACCCTTCTCTAGGACTCTTAGTGACCTTCCCAGATCTGTTGATTTCTCTCCCCAGTTTATAACCTTTCTGTAATTGCACCAAGTTTGCCTGCTTTTTAGCATGGCACACCAGACCCATGTTTATCACCCCTATTTATCACTCTAGTCGCATCACTTTCTAATCTCCTCCCTTCATCACCACCATCCCCAAACACACCCCTGCATAAACACTCAAACCTCTTTTATGTCCCTTAATGGAAGATACTCATATATTTCCTTCTTCCCATCCATCCATCCATCCATCTCTTTTCCCCTAATAGCTCTGGTTTTGCCTGGTTTAGTTCAGATACTACCATTTCCTGGACCACTCCCTTCTCAATCTAGTTTGGGTGCCCCAGTTAGCTGTACTGTGTGGGTGTACCAGAATAATATGTTGTAGTTATTCATTTACTTATCTGCTCTCCCTCTAGACTTTGTGCTTCTTTTAAGAGTGTCTTATCATCTTTATAGTCTCGGCAACCTAAACAGAGGTAGGTCCATAAAAGTCACTATATAAATGTGTGGTAAAAGCATGAAGGAATTAAAGAAGGAGGAAATGAAATATAAACTCTTTATGTTTTACCATCTAGGTTCTTTTGTTGCTCAAATTCTAGAAGTATTAACTGTACTATTTCAGGTTATTGTTTTAATGGACAGGGTAAATTTTATTAGAATAATTATATTCTAATTATATTCTATAGAAAGGACACTCAGGGTCAAGAAATTTAAAATAAATGGCAAGAAACCTATTCTTGATAACTCCTAAAGTTGCCATCCTAGAGATCAAAAATCATAGAAATGAACTCTTCCTGAAAATTTTGCTATGAAAAGGAAAGGCAGAGGTGTTTCCTACAATAAGGAAAATAAATGATCAAGGTGGCATCTGTGCCTGACTTCCTTCCTTTGCTGTGCCCTGTGGCTCATTTCATTCCCTCAGGCTGTCCCCTGGGAGCCCTGCACCTGAGACTGCTCTCTTTCCCTACCGTTGTCTCACATTTCAGATCTATCCAGCCCCTGTTTTTGGAATGTATTTTTTTATGCCTAGTGAAAGTCCCACCTGTAAAGTGTTCTTTCACATTTGTGGAACATTCCTATAGAGTAGCTAGATACAACTATAAACCTATGTAATGACATAAGGTTTTAAACAATGGATCTTTCTTTTCCAAAGAAGAATGGCTGATCAGACAATAATGCAGCAGAAAACCAAGACATGGGAGTAAAAGAGATACAGTTAACACCTGTTCTCCATCAGACTGATGAAAAGGGGAATTTCTTGAAATCACTAAATACAAAAATTCCAGATCAGTTTTTCTGAAAATATGATTTCCGTGCCTATGGGGGGAATGGGAACTGGTGGTTAGATTCCTCCAGTGTACCCAGCACTGCAGTGAGCAACATAAGAGAGAAAAATTGAGTGGCATCTATGAAGGTCTAGAGAGGATCAGTGGAAAAAAAAAGTAAGACACATCATCAAGTGCTAGGTTGTGCAGTACATACTCTAGTGTATGTAGGAATTCAGAGAACAAGAAATCCATGTGCTGAGACTAAGGAGAGAGACTGGATCTCCGAGGGATCACCAGTTAAGTTTGTAACATAGAGCAGCACAGAGTAGACAAAATGTCATAGTACCTTCCCTGCACATCCTCTTAATTGCCAACTTCTTTAATTCCTTGATTCTTTAAGTCTCTTTCAACTATATCTTTCCATTTTCATTTTTAGCAGCCCAGTTCACGGCTTTATTGCTTCTAAGACTTATGGTGCCCTCAAAACTGTTTCTAGAAACACATATCCACTCCAAAGTCATCTTTCCAAAGCAGTGCTCTCATCATACTTAAAATCTTTGTGAGGCAGAGGAATTTACATTTCCTACACATCTGTGACAACATGCAGGAGCTTTCCATTCATCATCTCGCCTTCCGTTGGCCTTGGAAGGTGTGGCTCTATTCTAATAATCCGGGAACCAGCCTGCCTGCGGCAAGGCTGTGTTGTTAGCTGGCAGCAGTGCTCGTTGAGGGATCGCACACATAAAGCACCGTTTGTTATTTATTGCTATAATATCTCATTCTGACCAAGGCTGTTTTACCCTGCTTCCTCTTATGTTTTTTCATTTATATGAGCATCATTTTAACATATTAAGTAAAGTTGTTGAAAAGACTCACTTCTGGAGAGTATGTTCAGGGGATAATGGGGCCTAGGAACAACTGCTCTTCCTGATGTCCCCCCCGCCCCCAACCCTCTTCCCAAGCCACATTTTGGCAGGCTTCAAGAAGCATTTTATGAGTGAGTGGGAAGGAGGGGAAAAGAGAGAGAGACGGATGGAGAGGAGGAGTGTTGTAGGAGAATAGAGAAGGAAAGGAATAGCTCTAGCTGGGGGTGGGGCACAGGAAAGATGTTACAGAAGTGAAGATATTTGAATTGAGTCTTGACAAACACGTAAGAATTAGGTAGAAGGATGGGCTTTCTAGAAAACTCCAAGAGAGTGGCTTGCGAAGAGACACACAGTGTTTAGAGAAGAATTAAAAGCCCGGGTGACTAGAGGATGGGGTAGTCATCAGAGGTGGGGCAAGGAGATTGATGATGGCCGGAGATGGAGCCAGACGGCGATGAGAATATACATTGTGTTGGAGAGTTGGATCTCACAGACAGAAGCAAAACAGAAAAATCGGTGCCCTGAATAGCTGTAGCAAACTTTCTGTTGAGGAAGTTTTCGTTCAGCTTGAGAATTGTTTTTAATAATAAAGTAAAATGGCATTGGATTGGCTAGCAGTGAATGCAGGGCTTCTTTGTGAATCATGTTCAGGAAAATAAAGGATTCAAGTAATGGAATTATTTGGGGGTGTTAGAGACTTGGAAAATTCAGACTTCCATAAGCCATTTATGACTTACGAAGTGGATTAATGACTGAATATTTAAAAATAATATAAAAAGCTGCATTAAACAGAAGGCTCTTCTTATGAGTGATCTTCCATCAGTGAAAAACCTGCAGTGGTGGATGGTAAAGACTTAAAACTGCCATTGAAATCGAGACTGTTAAGAGTTTTGATTTCTCTGTAAAGACATTGAAGTCCCTTCATGTAAACTATTTCCATCTCTTCTAAAAGGTGTGTTTCTATTAAAAATTACTCAGATTCTGGTTTTAATAGAAGTAGCCTGCTTTTTTCACCAATTAAATTGACTCCTGAGGCACAACATTTTAAAATATAAGGGCATTATATATTTCTTGGTATCAATGCCAGATTGTTTTCTGCTTCATTTGTAATACCTTTATACTCATGAGGTAGCACTTCTGTGTTTGGACATGTGTTTCAGATGCAGTGGATATTAGCTTTTAGTCATGAGGCTAATTTATCCCCTCACTTGTGCCACACTCACCCGTATACAGACACACAATTCACAGTACTAGACACACATCTGTACACATGTGCATGTATTGAGAGTTAGCCTGATATAAGAGAGCATGTACTCACTGTGCTTGCCAACAGATACTGGAAAACACACTCCTAGGATGTCTTTGGAGTCTCTGTTACCTGGAATGAATCAATCATAACCCTCTCTGAAGCCAAAAAAGGGTCCTAGGTTACCTTCAAGGCATGTCTTTAGCCACAATTCTGAGATGTTAGCATCCTGAGTAGAGTTTCTCTGAGGCAATGCTTAAGGAAGCACAAACTACACTGATAATAGACTTCCTAACCTAGTCACCCTCCTGACAGAGATAAAAGGGGAGAAAACAATATGGTTCTTTGAGGCATTTGGGAGTTATCTTTTTTTTACAAGTGACAATTTTAGTTGACTTCTGGAAATTATCCTCTCTGCATCAAACTGCATAAGACTTCATCACCACTATAAATGCCTGCAATTAGTAAAGGACAAAAGTATGCTATGAGCTAGACATAAACTCAATGTCATTACACTGGCAAAGTAAATAATAATAGAATATGTATACTTTTTTTAAAGAAAAAGCATATTTATAATTGCATGTAATAATCATTACCTTTCCTGATGGATTTTGTCACATCAGTATGACTTACTTTAACAAAACAAACTCATATTTCCTGGCTTTTACTGTATGCATACTATTATGTTCATTAAATAAGAACATTTTTAGAATGCTTTTTTTTTTTTTTTTTTAACTAAGTTTTAGGAGAAATAACAGATTCTGAGTAGCTTTGAGAAAAATCTGATGATTTTTGAGGGAGGGTATTTTTTCTACAGGTGTGATAACAATAATTTTTTTTCAATTTCTGTGGCCAAATTTCTTTTAAATTCCATGTAAAGTCTTACCATGCCTTTAAAGTCTCTTTTTAAGATGTAATTATCTTAAACAGAGTTCACTTTCTTTCTTTGGTACGTGTTCTGATTCTGCTCAGTTCAATGACATCTGATGCTAACCTGACCAGAGCTGGAGTATTTCTGCCACTGGCTTCCTATACCTTCTGATCTAGGTGCTGATTTTTCTCTTGGCTGAAGAAGAGCCAAGGCTCAGATGGTCTAGGTGCCTCCTGACTCTAGCTGAGTCATCTCTGGAGGATCAGGTTGGTAGGCAGGAGGGAGCAGGTTTGGAATTTTGCTGAATCCGTGACTGTTTGTCTAGGAATGCCGACGTGGAGATGACTCTGGAGCGGGCAGTGAGCATGCTTGATGCAGACCACACGCCGCCAGCCAGGATTTCTGCTGCAGCTACTTTCATACAGCACGAGTGCTTCCAGAAATCTGAAGCGCGGAAAAGGGTGAGTAGCATCTTAAGTCTGGTGCAAACCAGTACACTCTCAACATCAAGTATGGTGGTAGCCCTGCAAACCAAAACCAATAATTTACTTAAATTTTTAAACATCTTCCTTGAGTTACATGTCAGTTATTAGCTCAATAAAATAGAAATACATATCTTCATTGAGACTTTTTAATTTAAAAGGAAATACACACTCATTGCCAAAAAAATTTCTTGCAATTCAGAAACTTAGAACGTAAGTCAGTGTACACACCTCGCCCTTCTTTGTTTGTCTCCCTAACCTCCCCCTTTACAACTATCTTGAGACAATTGTTGTCAACAGTCTGTGTACTTTCAGATTTTTCTGAGAGAGGGCATGTGTGGGGGGGGGAGAGGGGTGGTGGTGGGCAGAGAGGGAGGGAGGGAAGAGAGGGAGAATGAGAATCAATGTGCATTTTAGGCTATTGTTTTCTATATTAAAAAATATATTAAATATAGGCAATGTTTTCCAACTTTTGTTTGCATTAAACAATTTCATTAACATACCAATGGTTCAGTGGACACCTTTGAACATAGATCTTTTGGCATTTCCACAAGTGTTCCTGTAGGACGGATCCCCCCAAATGGAGTCAATTTTATGATTGTTTTTAAAAGTGGTACATTTGTGGGGGAAAAAATCATATTTTGAAAAAGTTATGCAGTGAAAAGTGAGTTTCTCTCCCACTCCAAACCCCAGCCAACCCCCATCTCTTTTTCTCTCACTCT
The DNA here is from genome assembly GCF_057876585.1 of Rhinolophus sinicus. NCBI lineage: Eukaryota > Metazoa > Chordata > Mammalia > Chiroptera > Rhinolophidae > Rhinolophus > Rhinolophus sinicus. The sequence goes on along the minus strand of NC_142501.1, from coordinate 43,663,065 downwards.
TGCATTTTCTCTCTTCCTCCCTCCCTCGTTTCTTCTCTCTTTCTCTGCCTCTGTCTCTCTCTTATCAATTTTTGGGTATCTTTGCAGATACTCTCTGCATGTAGAAACAATTATTGGATGGGTTGGTTTAGTATTCTTTTTTTGTTTAAAAAAAAATCACAAATGGTAGCAGATTACTTGCAGTATTCTGTATTTTGTTTTCATTTAATATAATATCTTGGAAATCTTCAATATATATTAGCCCTACTTCATTCTTTAAACTGCTGCATAGATTTCTGTTGTATAAATGTACCAGTTTTGTTTGTTTATTTTGGTAACAGCTTTATTAAGTAAGGTACAATTTGATAAAGTTTTGACATATATTTTGACACCGTGAAACCATCAGCACAATCAAGATAATGAGCATCTCAATTAACCTCCAAAGTTTCCTTGTGCCCCTTTGTAATCCATACTTCCCACCCCTCCCAACCCAGTTCCAGACCCAAGGCAATCAATGATCTGTTTTCTGTTACTATAGATTATTTTGGATTATCAAGAATTTTATATAAATGGAATCATAGAGCACATAATACTATTTTGTCTGGATTCTTTTATTCGCCATAAATCTTTTTAAATTTATCCATATTGTATGTATCAAAAGTGTGTGTGTGTGTGTGTGTGTGTGTGTGTGTGTAACTGAGTAGTACTTCATTATATGGATACACCATAATTTGTTTATCCATCTACCTGTTGATGCACATTTGAGTTTTGGCTAATACTCGTACAAATAAAGCTGCTATGAACATGTGCAAAGACATGTTTTCATTTTTCTTAGGTAAATACCTAGAAATGGAATGCGTGGATGATATGGTAGATGTATGTTTGACTTTTTAAGAAATTGTCAAACTGTTTTACACAGTAGCTGTGCCATTTTACGTTTCCATGGGCAACGTTTGAGAGTTCTAGTTCCTCCACATCCTAACAGTTGATAACGGTCAGACTTAATTTTACCCTGTAAGTTTGTAGTGGTGACTCATTTTGGTTTTAATTTGCATTTCCCTGATGACTAATGATGTTGAACATCATTTTAACGTGCTTATTTGCCATTGTATATCTTCTTTGGTGAAATGTATGTTCAAATCCTTCCCCATTTTTAATTTGAGTTTTTCTTTACTTATTGAATTTTGATAGTTTTTTATATATTCTGGATATGCCATTTTTAAGATATGTGGTATGGAAATATTTTCTCCAGTTGTGTTTTGTCTTGTCATTCTCTTAACAGTTTGTAATTTTGATTGATTTCAGTTTACCACTTTTTTCCTTTATGGATCATGCTTTTCATGGTGTATCCAAGAAATCTTTCTGTAGTCCAAGGTCACAAAGATAATCTATATTTTCTTCTATAAGTTTTATAAATGTTAGATTTTATAGTTGGTCTATGGTATATTTACGGTTAATTTTTGTATATATTGCGAGATGTGGATTGAAGTTCCTTTTAAAACAATGTATATACCTGCAATTGTTTAGGCACCATTTGCTGAAAAGACTATCCTTTCAGTAGGAATTGTTCTTGCACCTTTGTTGAAAAGAAATTGATCACATATGTGTGAGTCTATTTCTGGAATATATATTCTATCCCATTGATCGTTTTGTCTGTCTTTATGCAAATACCACCCTGTCTTGATTACTATAGTTTTATATTGCCTACAGTCATTAAATTCACTGTTTTCATTTGCAGATGGCATGATCTTCAATGTAGAAAATCTGATGAATCTGCAAATAAAGATAGTCTTCTTTCTTCCTTTCCAATCTGGAAGGCTTACATTTCATTTTTCCTTTTTTCTTTTTGTACTGGGTAGACCCTCCAGTACAATGTTAAAAAGAAGTGAGAGTGGACGTGTCCTATTCCTGATCTTAAGGGAATAGCATTCAGTCTTTCTTTCACTATTAAGTATGATGCTACCTCTAGGTTTGTTTATATATTTGTTTATTTTTGAGGGATTTAACCTAAAAGAATTTTGTGGGGAGCTTTTTTTTGAAGAAAGGAAATTTTTTATATTTTAGTATCTTTTAACACCATTTTTTCCTTCTTTTTTGTTTTTTGTTCTTTAATTGAGATATAATCGAAATATAACATTAGTTTCGAGTATAAAGCATAATAATATTGTATATGTATATATATCATATATACATATGATATGATATCATTGCAGTGAGTTTACTTACCACCCGTCACCATGCATAGTTACAAATTTTTTTCACTGTGATGAAAACTTTTAAAATCTACTCTTAGCAACTTTCAAATATACAATGCAGTGTTATTAACTGTAGTCGCCATACTGTACATTACATCCCCATGGCTTACTATTTTATAACTGGAAGTGACTACCTTCACCCATTTCACTCAACCCTCAACCCCACCTCTGGCAATCACCAATCCCTTCTCTGTATCTAGGATTTTGGTTTTGTTTGTTTGGTTTGGTTTGTTTTTTAGGTTCCACATAAGTGAGATCATACAGTATTTGTCTTTGTCTGGTAGACTTATTTCACTTAGCATAATGCCCCTAGGGTCCATCCATTTTGTCACAAATGGCAGGATTTTCTTCTTTTTCAATTGCTAAATAATATTCCATTGTGCATATGCAACATTTTCTTTCTTTATTCATCAGTGAACATTTAGGTTATTTCTATGTCTTGACTATTGTAAATAATGCTGCAATGAAATAGGGGTGCAGCTATCTTCTCAAGTTAGTGTTTTTGTTTTCTTCAGGTAAATACTCAGAAGTATAATTGGTGGATCATATGCTAGTTCTATGTTTTATTTTTAAAGAACCTCCATACTGTTTTCCATAGTGGCTGCACCAATTTACATTCCCACCAACAGTGCATGAGGGTTTTTGGTGGTGTTTTGTTTGTTTTTTTGTCACATTCTCAACAACACTGGTAATTGCTTGTCTTTTTGGAAATAGCCATCTTAGCAGGTATGAGGTGATATCTCATTGTGGTTTTGATTTGCATTTCCCTGATGATTAGTGATGTTGAACATCTTTTCATATGTCTGTTGTCCATTTACATACATATTTTCTTTGGAATAATATTTATTCAGATCTTCTGTCCATTTTTTATCATTTGTTTGATTTTTTACTTATATGAGTTTTTTTATATATCTTGTATATTAACCCGTTATCAGAAATATAATTTGTAAATATTTTTCCCGTTCCATAGGTTGCCTTTTCCTCTTGTGATTGTTTCCTTTGCTGCACAGAGGGTTTTCATTTGGTGTCTTCCCACCTGTTTAAAATTTTTGCTTCTATTTCCCTTTCTCTTGGTTTCAAATCCAAAAAAATCATCGTCAAGACCAATGTCCAAGAGCTTACCTCCCATATTTTCTTCTAGGAGTTTGATAATTTCAGGTCTATGTTCAAGTCTTTAATCCAATTTTCAATTGATTTTTTTGAATGGTGTAAAATAATGGTCCACTTTCACTATTTTGCATGTGGCTCTCCAGTTTTCCCAGCATCATTTATTGAAGAGACTTTCCTTTCAGCATTGTATATTCTTCTGTTGTAAATTAATTGACCATATATGTGTAGGTTTATTTCTTGGTGCCCTATTCCATTCCATTGATCTATGTGTCTGTTTTCATGCAAATACGATACTGTTGATTACTATAGCTTTTTAATATAGTTTGAAATCAGGAAGCATGACGCAATAGCTTTGGCCTTCTTTCTCAAGATTTCTCTGGCTATACAGGGTCTTTGTGGTTCCATACAAATTTTAGGATTGTTCTATTTCTGTGAAAAATGCATTGGAATTTTAGTAGGGGTTACATTGACTCTATAGATTGCTTTAGGTAGTATGGACATTTTAACAATAATAAGTCTATCCATGAGCATGGAATATCTTTCCATTTATTTTCGTTTTCCTCAACTTCTTTCGTCAATGTCTTATTAATTTCAGTGTACAGGTTTTTCACCTCCTTGGCAAATTTATTCTTATGTACTTGATGCTTTTTGATGCAATTGCAAATGGGATTGTTTTCTTAATTTCTGATCATTCATTTATGTTAGTGAATGAATTTAATTCATTCATTCATTTAGAAACAATGGATCTTTGTACATTGATTTTTTTTAATCCTATAACTTTACTGAATTCATTAATTAATTCTATCTGTTTTTTGGAGGAATCTCTAGGGTTTTCATGTTATCTGCAAACAATGATAGTTTTACTTATTCCTTTCCAATTTGGATTCCTCTTTTTTTTTTTTCTAGACTTGTTGTCTGGCTTAGGTAACTGACTTCCAGTATTCTGTTGAATAAAAGTGGCAAGATTAGGCATCCTTGTCCTGTTTCTAATCTTAGAGGAAAAACTAAAAGCTTTTCACCATTGAGTGTGATGTTTTTTGTGGGCATAAGTGTTTCATAAATCCCCATTTCGAGTTAAAGAACTTCCCTTTTATCCCTAATTTAATAGAGTTTTTTTGTTTGTTTTTTGTTTTGTTTTGTTTTTACTCAGGAATCACTATTGGATTTTTACCAGATCCTTTTTATATATCTGTTGAAATATTTCCATGGTTCTTATTTTAATTTTGCTAATATGGTAAATTACTTTCATCGATTTTTAAATGTTATCCCATTTCTGGGATTAACCCCACTTGGTTTCGATGTTCTGTCACTTTTTATTTTTTTAATTAGATTTGCTAAAATTTTGTTAAGAAATTATACAGCATTATTTATAGAGAATATTGATCAGTAATTTTCTTTTCTTGTAATGTCTTTGTCCAGTTTTGGATTGAGGATAATACCAGCCTCATAGGGTAAATTAAGAAGTGGTCTCTTCAATTTTCTGAAAGAGTTTGATTGGAGCTGGTATTGTTTCTTCCCTAAATGTTTGGTAGAATTTACCAGTGAAGCTATTTGGTCCTGAAATTTTCTTTGTGAGAAGTTTTTTAACTACAAATTCTGTTTCTTGAATTGATAAGGGACTCTTTGGGCTGTGCCTAGTGAGCTTGGGTAGTTTGTGTCTTTCAAAGACTGTCTATTTCATCTAAGTTGTTCTAGTGCTCTTCATTTCTTTGTATAGATGTCATCTGTTATCATTTCCCCTTTGCCTGAAGAATTTTCTTTAACATTTATTTTAGTGCAGGTCTCCTGGTGATTAATTATTTCAGCATCTGAATTTCAGAAAGAGTTTCATCTTTGCTTTTGAGAAGTAGTTTCATTACCAGTAGATTCCTAGGTTGACAGTATTTTAATTACAGTACTTGAAGGTTGTTGTTCCACTGCCTTCTTACTTAACAGTGTTTCAGATAAGAAACCTCCTGTCGTCCTTATTGTTCTTCTGTACATACTGTGTCTACCCCCCACTCACCCAAGCTGCTTTTAAGGTTTTCTGTTTACATCACTGGTGTTGAGCAATTTGGTCACAATATGCCTTGGTGTAGTTCCCTTAGGATTCTTGTGCTTGGGAGTTTTTGAGCTTTTAAATACGTGGATTTCTACTTTTCATCAAATTTTGGTGTTTTGTTTGGAAATTTTCAACCATTAGTTCTTTATATATGTTTTCTTTTCCTCCTTTGGAACTCTGGTTACATGCATATCAGGCTGCTTGAAATTGCCATACATCTCATCCATATGCTGTTCTTTTTCTTCAGTTTTTTTCCCCCCATGTGTTTCCTTTTGAATAAGTTCAGTTGTACTTTAAATTCACAAGTCTTTTCTCCTGTAGTGTTTAATATGCTGTTAATCTCATTCAGTATGATAATTTTTGTTTTATAAATTGTAGTTTTTATCTCAAGAGGTAAAAAGTGAGTCTTTTTTATACCTTCTGTGTCCCTATCTAACATGTCCCTTTGCTCACGATTTCTGATCATATGGAAGACGGTTAAAACAACTGCTTGAGTGACCTTGTCTGCTAATTCTAACATGTGTGTCCATTTTTGGTGGGTTTCAGTTGATTGATTTTTCTCCTCAATATGGGTCATATTTTTCTTCTTTGAATGCCTGAAAAGTTTTTATTGAATGCCAGGTATTAAGAATTTTATCTTGTTGGATGCTGGATATTTTTATTTTTCTGTAAATATTCTTGAGCTTTATTCTAGAATGCAGTTAATTTACTTGGAAACAATTTGATCCTTTCAAACCCTGCTTTTAAGATTTGTTAGGTGGGACCAGAGCAGCATGTTTTTCTAGAATTAATTAGTCCCCATTTCTTAAGGCAAGATACTTCTGAGAACTCTACCTAATGCACCATGAATCATGAAGTTTTCTGGTTGGCTAGTGAAAATAGGCAGGGTTCATGGGCCTGTGTGAGCATGAGGAGCTATTCCTTTAAATCCTTTCAGGTGGTTATTTCCCTGGCTTCAGGCAATTTCCTTACACACAGGCACTAATTAATACTCTACTGAATACTAGAGGGGGACCCTCTGCAGATCTCAAGGGTTCTGATTCTGTGCAGCCCTTTTCTTGCTGCTACTCTTCCCTGCAGACACTAGCCTGCTTGTTCTTCTCCGATTCTGCACTCAGTGTCCTCAGCTCTGCTTATTGAATTCCACTAAGGTTTTCCCTCACTGAACCCACAGCCTGGGAACGCTTGCTTGTTTTCCACCTCTTAGGGATCACGATCCATTATTGCTTCATGTCCAGTCATTGAAATCATTGTGTGTTTTGCCTGCTGTTTAAAATTGTTTCAGGAAGTAAATTCAGTCCTTTTTATTATGGAGTCATTTTAAATGTTGGTAAATAACTCCCTAAAAATCCTTCCCCAGATTGTACAAATTTACACTCCAGTCAACATTGTATCAAAGTACCCATTTACATGCACCATGACTTCCACAGATATTATTCTTTGTTGGCTTTTTTAATCTACTAAACACAAAAAATCACTTTATAGTAGAAAATTTTCTCTTTTGTGAAATCTAGACTAATAGTTGGTCAGTTAATCAAAGAGTTACAGAGAAATCTTTTTAAAAAATATATACACACACACACACATACTTATAAAGTGTCATCATCATTCATACATAATCTATGCCCATTATGTATCATATGCCATTTTTAGTTTCTTTAAAGTGAAATGAAAACTTAATGGTACTAATTCATCTAAGTTCAAATCCTTTCAGATTTTTACATTTTCTCTAATCTTTTACATTAATTTTGTCCACAAATAATTAGAGGTTTTTTTAAGCTCTTAACCTTTATCTAGTCTTTCCAAAGCATTTAGATTAATTATCAGGGAGACAGAACTCTTTTCATATATATATTTCATTCATTTTTAGAATAGGTAAATAAATTACATAATATAAGAACAAGTACTGTTGACAAATACACTGGGAAACAAACCTAAGTTATTCTTGGTAAACATGTAACTCAACTGGTAGAAACAGGAATGCAAAGCCCAACACAGAGTACCAGCTTTCAATAGTACTTGGGGATTCAGCAGATTTCACAGAGGGGAAAAAAAGAATGAGTTAATCCTACAGATCAGGTAAGCAGAGTCAGACTAAAGAGCTTCTAATTTTTTCACTTGCATTTCTTTCATCATAAAGTTGAGCACTTTTTTTATTTTTTGTTTTTATTGGCGAATATCGGGGAACACTGTGTTTTTCCAGGACCCATCAGCTGCAAGTCAACTCGTGTTTTTTTTCAATCTAGTTGTGGTGGGCGCAGCTCAGCTCCAAGTCAAGCTGTTGTTTCCACTCTGGTTGTGGAGGGTGCAGCTCACTGGCCTGTGTGGGAATCGAACAGGCTACGTTGATGTTACGAGCACTGTGCTCTAACCACTGAGTATCCGGCCGCCCCACGTTGAGCACCTTTTGATGTATTTTTTTGACCTTGTATTTCTTCAGTTGATTGTCAGTTTTTTATCAATTTTTCTACTAAGATATGTATCTCCTTAATGATTTGTAGGTTTTCTTTACCTGTGATACATAATCCAGTGTTACGTGCCTTATGGTATATTTCATCACGCAGGATTTAAAAATTCTTATGATATCAAATTTGTCGATATTTATTCATGGCATCTGCAGTTTAGATATTGCTTTAAAAAACCTATCCCCACATCTAGATTATTTTTAGTTTTAAAAATTATTTAATTATTGGGTATTTCTCGTTGACCTTTGTCTATGTGTTTGTTCCATAGAAAAAATAGTAAGGATTTTTAAAAATAACATATTTAGCTAGTAATGAACCTGCTGTGTAAGTGAAGAGATTTGGGCTAAAATTAGTCCTTTTACAGCTAAGTCACATAAATGTTTAAATCTTTTATTCCCTATATTTAAAACCTGGGCATTCTTATGCATGCTTTCATTTTATATTACGGAATTACTTGAATTTTTCTTTTGTTACCCAGGTTGGGCTAGATTTCCATTACCTTTTAAATCACTAATTTTATTACAATTATCATTTTGCTTACATATAAAATTTAGGCTGTACTTGCCTTCTTAATTCTTATTCAGTGATAAAGCTAGAACAAAGACTGGTTTTGAGAATACTGAAACATGAGAACTATATTGAAAACTAAAAGCATATATGCATTGTAGAAAAATCTAAGTATTGTGATGTTATATAACCCAAGAACATTAACAAAATCCTTCTACTATTAAGCATGACACTATAGTTCTTAATTTATGTATAAAAGACAATTACAGTTTGGACATAAAGATCAAAATTTTAAGTCATATCTTTTAAAACCAGTGGCAATTTTTCAATTCTTATTTTATGTGATTGGGACTCTCAGCATTTAACACCGTCCATCCATCTGTCCTTTCTCAAACTTTCTTCTTTTGGCCCAGAGTCTCCTGGTTCTCTTTCCATCTCTCTGGCTCCTCCAGGTTTCCTCTGTGAAAAATTTATCCGTGACCTATCCTTTAAATATTCCTTAGATGCTTTCCTGGGACTTTTCTTATTCAACACCGTCTCCTGACCTGCCTCGTGGACTTTTATGGTTTCCAATAATGCGTGACCCAGATGCGATGACCCATAGCATCTCCACCCCATACCTCTCTCCTCGTTTCCAAATCACATGTCCATCTATTTCCTAGACTTACCACTAAACTCAGCATCGACTTACCAAGAAATGAATACATTATCTTCTTTTGCTATTCTTCTCCACTAGCCAACCCTCCTTCTAAACTTGTTCTTCCTGGTGGGTTGGGAGGTGTAAGCATTACCTCTCAGGTGTCACTCAGAGATGGGTTTGAGTCCCAGCACCCTAATTACCTGAGTGATCATGAGCAAGGTATTTTGCCTCTCTAAGCCTCAGCTTTCCTACCTATAAAGTGGAAATAATAGTCGCACTACACAGAGATGTTGTGAGAATGCAATCGGTTAATGGTACAAGACCTGCCCCAAAATAATAACTCAGAGAATATTATTTCCACTGTAAGTGAGTAGTACCTCCCCCTGGTTAGTATGACAGTTGATCCCTGTCACCATCATCGCTGTTAATCCAGCTGCCTCCTAATTAGTCTCCATTCCTCCATCCTTATCCATTCCTAAGCCAGTCTCCTCACAGCACCCAGGGAGACCTTCCAATAGCTGCCCCAGTTGCCTGCAGGATGAAGGACAGATTCGTAATTTGCAAGACCCTTCTTAAACAGGTTTTATTTTTATGCCTGCTTCAGATCTCATCACCAAAGCAGTGACTGCCATAACTGTCTTGTAAAATCTTATTATATTATACATAATAAAACTCATACAAATTCCTTATAAGAAATTTGAGAACTTAAGAAAAAATATATATACCCACGGTCCCTCTAGTGTTATCATTTTGGTTTTCTCTGATTTTTTTTTAACACATATATGTACATAGCTGGAATCAAATATGTAGCTTTGTTGATAGGGATCTTTTTGTTTTGATTTTTAAAAGCAAGCACAAATATGTTTGTTTGTTTGTTTAACTACAAAGCAGCAAGCCTCATTCACAACTTAACATCCCCACCATTTCTCCCAAACCCCCTAATCTCATTCCCTTCTTTATGTTTATGTTTATGAGTAGAAATGCATATTTTACTCAGCTTTTCTATTATCATAAGCATTTTCTCATAACATTGATAGTTTGTAAACATTTTATGGTGGCGTAGTAGTAGCTATCATGTGCTGAGTAATTACTACGTGTCTAGCACACGATTGCCAATCTTACACAATCCCCATTTGACTGATAAGGGAACTGTATGACTCATAAAATACCTGTCAGTTCAAACATTGCTCTACCTGTCCCCGGGATATCTCAACATGTGGGTATGTGACAATTAATCATTAGCCAGTCTTCCCCCATTATTGGACATGTATGGTTTCTTATTTTTCACTATTATAAAAAATGTAGTTACCATTATCCTGTGTTAGAGTGTCTGCATTTCAAATTATATCCCAACGAAGGTTTCTGGAAGTGAATATTTTTAGTTTTTGACACATTGCCAGTTGCCTTCCTGAAAGTTTATATCAATTTACAGGGAGTGATTAATTCAATGGGAGTCAAAGGAGAGAAAGGGAGTGACAGTTCAAGGAGGAGGTGGCGTTTGAGCTGGTTCATGCAGGGTGAGTAGGGCTTTACCAGAAGAGAGGCAGAGTGGGGAGAACAGCCCCAACAGAAAAGGAAGTGAGCGCAAAGGAACTGCACGGGCATGAGAGAACCCTTAACCTCAACAGTCAGTCTGTTCCCTCTGCTTATTTGCCAGCAGAAATCCTCATCATTTCATAATTTCAGAGTTGGAAGAAGAGAGTCAAAGAGAAAATTAAAATTCTAATATGCGACTCTGCCTTTTCATATATTTAGAAATCATCTCAAATGAAAGCTCTTTTGAAGTTCTGAAACATTCATATTAGTCTGTTTCTTTTTTCCTTTTTCCAAAGAGAGAACAAATCCCCCGAGGATTTAGTATAACTGGGAAACACATGTAACCTATGGTGTAACACATGTGGTGCCAGCTGCTGCCCCGAATTTAAAAAGGCAAGAACAGCACATGTGACATTGGTCCTAATGTATACAGGATTTATCACCAGTGCACTTCTAGTTATATGCAATGAGGAGAATCACATCAGCTTCCTGCATTTGATATGATTTGTATCCATTTGCTTGATATAATGGGTAAAAGTATATCTATTTTTAAATGTGGGGTAAGTGCCACACACCAGGGAGTCAAATTCTGTAGTAAGTAGAGCTTTCGTCGGATTTCAGCGTTTATCTGAGTACGGTGTGTCTGCAGTTTCCTTCTTTCCGGGCTGGAGCCAGCGCTGAAAGCCAAGGGGATAAAGGTGGCTGGGTGAGAGAACGGGTCAGAGGGCCAGTAAACAAAACTCTGTCATCCACACTCCCTGCTCAGGACAAAGGAGGCTTCCACATGTCTCTTCTCACTAATGCTGTCATCATACCTGGAAATGCAATGTGGCCAGTAAGCTTCTTCGCATTAGATTTTGAAGAAGGCAAACTAATAAATTATAAATTAAGTAATACAATATTTCTGAGGCTGCCAGAGTACCTTCAGGCCAAACAGGATTTTCTTTTTGCAACTGATGTTTATGCTGCTACTGTGAAGATTTAATTGAGCTGGCATTTGAAGTTTATAGAATGGATTTAACCACCTTAAAACCCAGCTATGAAATAGAAATTGACGGAATTAGGGAAACATGTGAGTTATAGGCTGTTTTAAAATACATTGTGTGTTTCTGCTTTTAAGGAAATGTAATGGAATAGATGAAATGATCAAATCGATGATCTGTTGGACCAGATTTAATTGGTAGCTAAGAAATCTTTATCATTAGCTGTGTCCTGCAGATATATTAGAATGGCTCTAGACATAGCCCATAAAAATTGCTGTGGCCTGTCTCCCAATTGTCTCCTGTTCTGCAAATGTCTCCTCTCAAGGGAGCCATTAAGTGGAATTATTATGCCTCATTACCAGCAGTGAACCCTTAAAGGAACCGAAAGAGTGCTTTCTTCTCAAGGTTCTTGGCAAGCTATTAATTAGATTATATATACATAAAACTCTTAACACTATGCCGCCACTTCCTAATGATAGAAGTGGGAGGAGGGGTTGTTATTTTTATTTTATTGTTATTATTGTGGTTATTATTTTTATTGTTTCGATTATTTTACAACCTTGACTTTCATTCCTGCTTTGCTGGTCTTCTCCCCTGTCCTAACAAAGGAAGATGTAACATTGGAAGACTGGGTCTTAAGTGCTATTTATTTGTCTATGAAAGGGAAGCTAAAAGTATGAAAATGTGCCACTGGTGCAACTCTTCCCTGCGTATAAACTGTGTAATTAGAGCATCATTCATAAGTGTTGAACTTCATCTAAAAGGGGGACTCACATCCATTCACAACAACTTAATTTCCTAAAAATGTCTGCATTAAGATGGTGAAAATGACTGAGATCTTTACCAAAGTTCTTAGCAACTTAAAAATATTTTAATCAGATATGAATGGAAACCTATGAGAAAGAAATCCTTCAGTCTCCAACTTAACGTTTCTCTCCAGCCACCTTGTGTCCAGCTTTAGATTTCTTTAGATAATATTTGCAGCCTAAAACACAAAATCACCTTGCTCAGACTGCCATGACTTGGCGTCTTCTCAAACCGGCATAGGTTTCAGTATCTAAACCATCTACTATTGTTCTTTTCATTCCTAGTTCTGGTCCTTTTTCTTATAGACAGCATGCTCTTTCTTGCATATTTGGATAGAAGAAATATTTTTTTAATCGCACATTAAAAAGTGTAAAGTGCTATTTACTTAAAGTGCTTGACTAATAAATCTTTTAAATACTCAAAGCAATTGATTGTAAAAATAGCTTACGTTTAAGGTTAGTTTGCATTGTTACTATGGTTGTCATGTTAAAAAAGGAATTTTTAATTCTACCATTGATGAAGATAATTTCTGTTCAGTTTATATAGACTGTAAAGTTCTGTCCTAGAAAAAAAAACGCTCGTGTAATATGGTATTCTTTCACAAAACATTCCTTATTCCTCTAATTCTCTGTTCTTGATTATGCTTAAGACTTTTATCACGTAACTCTTTCTGTCCACTTCACTATCATTTATCCACCCTTTATCACTTAACTTTCCTTCAGTTTTTTCACAGGGTTTTGGTTTAACGTCCCAAACTTACTGTAAACTCCTCGGTGAAAGATACCTTGTAGCAGGAGTATATTGTACACCGTGAGTCTCAGGTTATGCCACACGTACTTGCTGATTGCTGGCAGTTATACTCAACATCAGTAACCTTTATCTGTTCATTCATATCACACCGAATGTCTTTAACGCCACATTGGAATTAATAAACACCTGAAATAATGTATCCACTTCTTCCGCAGGTTAATCAGCTTCACGGCATCCCCAAGCTTCTGCAGCTCCTAAAAGTTCAGAATGAAGATGTTCAGCGAGCTGTGTGCGGGGCTTTGAGAAACTTGGTGTTTGAAGACAACGACAACAAGTTGGAGGTGGCTGAACTCAACGGGGTCCCTCGGCTGCTCCAGGTGCTGAAGCAAACCAGAGACTTGGAGACTAAAAAGCAAATAACAGGTAAGGCTTACTGAATATTAAGGGGTATATGCAGTGCACCCCAGCCAGCTGGCTTATGTCATCTGTTTTTCTCCTTCCCTGGAACAAATGATCGATGGGGTCATTATTTGAGAGATGCTTTCAAGGAACATTGCCACCTGCTGGTGTAGACCCCAGATTCAAAGCAAATTTTAATTCCTCTTTTTCTGAAGGGCAAATTGTTCTGAGCCTTTGGCTTACTTAATATTTTTTATTAGAAGCTCTATGCACCTTTGACTACAACTTTAAAACAACTTCTTGACAAGACTCCCTGCATGAAAAATTTTGCATAAATTCACTGAGAGCCAACTGTGTAGTTTGAGAATGTGGGTTTTCCGTATTGTCCGAGGTGTCTAAAACATTCTGAAGAGACCCAACAACAACTCCCACTTCTTTTTATTATTCACTCAACAATCTACTTCCTAAATCGATACAAAGAAAGTGAATTGGGGAGGCAAATAGCATCCTAATAAAGAAGATCAATTTAATCAAACTAGTCAAAAATACCAGAAACTATATTTTCCAATCCTTCCATCACCTGAACCCCTCAAAATACCAGTTCCCTAGACCACCAACCCCCCACGCCAAAAAAGAGAAAAAGAAAAGATGTCTGGATGTGTTTTTTCGTTCTCTACTTCATATTTCTGTTCAAATACTGATTTGAACAAATAAATATCTCCTTTCTGCCCAGTGGATTAGACAGATGAACTAATCAGATAGAATTAAAGCAACAGTTTTAGTAATCCTTGAAGCATGGAGAAGCATAGTTTCATTTAAATGCAAAGTGCATGTGGTGGAGGAGGAAGTGGTTCATTGGCGCCCCTGCCCTCCCTCTTGCCATCACTGTCAGCTCTCTGCTGATGCTCCCTACACACCTTACGGAGAGTGCAAAAGCATTACTGAGTGCAGTCCATCATCAGTAGTACGTACGGCCTTCGGGACACTTTAATTATCTTCAATGTCTCAGGTGATACACATACATTTTAAAATGTAATTGTAACAAAACCTTAGGTTTTTGAGGTATTTTTAGGTATTATTGGATATTGAATCTCAATTTAACAGATGAGGAAGCTAAGGCCCAAAGAAGTTAACACGTTTTAGTACATCATATAAAAGTGTTTTTAATGGTAACAGTTGACAATGTTTACATATTTAAAAAGGAGGTACTTCACAGATATTGTTTTGAATTGAATATATTTTGCAGTTCTGCCATCCTCCCTTTATTATACAACCGTTTTCCTTTTTCTATAAAAATATTATTATATCTCTCTACCCAGTTGTATCTTAAAATATCACATTTTTTTTCTGTCTCGATACGTTTTAATTTTATACAACTATATGAAGGATTGTACCATGCTACTTTTCTGCTTGCATGCTATCATATCCCATGGGAGAGTTCCTTTCATATTTGAGTTATATTAAAATACCTATAGAAATCAAATGATCTCATTCATTCATTTAGCCAAAATTTACAGGGTAGCCTTCAAGTGACAGGCAGTGAAAATCACAGTCTAGAGAGGTTGCGGATTTTATCTTCCAGCCACTAAAACATGAACAAGTATGTAATGGTTGGCATTAAAAAAAAAAAAAAAAAGGCAAAGAACCCTCACATTTAGAACCTAACATTTTCTTCATTAAAATATCGTAATGAACCACAGCAAGAATCAGTCTATCCTGCTTTACAGTCAAAAAAAGACTTCACGAAGGAAGTCTATTTCACTGTGGATTTTAAAAGAAGGATAGGCTTTGGACTGGTGTTTTGAGGGAGAATGCAAGTTATTCCCAGCGAAGTGGACATCACTAGCAAAGCAAAAATGCAGGAAGAAGCTGCTAGTCATTTAGAGGGAACTTGGGTAATAGAGTAATTGAGGTTAGGGTGCATGGTAGCTAGAAAGCTTGGGAGGATGTGGGTATGTGTCAAGGAAGTAATCCATTGAACCATCCTTCCTCTTCTTTTGTATAGGCAATAGGAAACAAAGGTCAGAGAACATGCTGTGATATTGATGCCAAAGAAACCATTCAGTCCTCTTTAGATAATCCACAGAGCTGATAAAGGGAGGTTGATCATACCAGTCCCAGGATTTCTAGTACAAGCCAAACGTCGGTACCAGAGAGTGTTCATTACCTGTTAATTGAATTGAGTGGATACTTGAATGTTTGATACAAATCCTTCTAAATAACTTCCTTAGCTCTATTAATGGAAGAACTAAATAAGTGCTTTCTGGGCCTCAGAAATAAATTGTTGACTTAAGTAGACATGTTTATATCTTTGTTTTACAACACAAAGCAGGCAACCATATATGTGGATTTCTTCTTGTCTATTCCGTAGACATCTTCCTGTGCCCCCATTCTAAGCTAGTCACTCAGCTCGGGCTTTTCATTTTTCATCTCTGTTCCTCCTGACACCTCCGTAAGGGCTTTATTGACAATTTACATGTGATCACTGTAAGGTTCAGGGTAGTTAGTTGTCTAAGGTTATACAGCTAGTAGAGAACAAAGCCCGGATTTGAACCCAGTTTCATTTGGGTGTTTTCCTATCTCAGGATGGCTCCCACCTACTGCTTAGGGACAGATCGTGACTCGGTTTTACACATTTTTGAGAAGGCGCTGGTCTTTGAGAATCTCAGATCAGAGAACTCTTCCCTCACTCCTCTTTGACCCTTCCTCTCTCCTCTTGCTCTTGTTATTGCCTGGGTACAAGCCCTCTTCCTCTCTCTGTGGTGCTCTTTCAGCAGCCTTGTACCTCGCCCTCTGATTCACTATTGCACATTCCCAATCTATCTACTACTACAATGCTAACGATTTCTTTCTAAAACGAAAATATTATTCCATTATGCTCCCCATTACCTATGAGATAAAGTCTGTACTCTGTCCATGGCACACAAAGATTTTATGATGTGAGCCTGGTGACCCTTGACAGCAGTGTTTCCTCATACCCTTCCATCCCAAGTTCTGAAATCCTAAAGTTATCTACCTGCTGGTCGGTTCCATGTCTCCGTTCTGTCTCGATGTCTTTGCACTGTTGTCTTGGACTGGAGTCCTTTTTCACACCTAGAGGCCCTCTTATTCTTCAGTAGCTGTCTCAAATATCACTTCTCTGAAACAAATGCCGTCCTTCTGTTCTTTAGTTTCAGCATCCCCTCTCTGAGTTTTGAAGGAAGGGGCTTCTCTGAACTACCTTTGCCTCCTTTAATACTGGGTTGCCACTTATTTCATGTCTGTGTATTTATTGCAATAACCACTGTGGTGCTTGTGTAAGTTCCTCAGCAACTGTGGATGTCTGACCAAATATTAAAAAAAGAGACTTGTGGCCTGGGAATGTCTAGATTACACAGATATAAGAGAATCAAGTGTGTTTTCAGATAAGACCTTGATTTTTCTGACCAAGATAATAAAAAATGAACCATCTGGTTCTCTACATGCCTAAGTTCAGCATCAGAGCTTTGTTCCCTGGGAGAGAATGTCAACTCACTGACCTTTCTGGCATTTTCTGTACCAGCCTAGGAGAGAAACTCTTCCCTCTTCCAACGAAAAGACTGCAGGATCAAAGATTTCCCCCCAATGAGATTGTCCCCCTCCCTTACCAAGTGAGTGTGGAAGCATTCTTTGATTGAAATGAGAACAGTACCTACTAGTCTCAGAGGTTCATTTTCAAGGTCACTGAGTAGTAAGCACTGACTGCAGTGTGTAGGGCTCAGCCTTGGGTTAACACACAGGTGATGATAAGAATGAAGCATGGGATTCTTGATCCTCTTCTGCATGTTGCGTAAGGAAGAGGCAGGATGACTGTCAGTGAAATTTGTTGAAAATTCATATTTGACCTCTGCATCTTTTATGGAAATATTTCATTGGATTGCTTTATTTTCATAAAATATCAAAAACACTGCTATAAAATACTCAGTATGCACTTTCTTTAAATAATTGTATATTATTTTAGTCTTCATTTGTAATGTTCAACAACGCAAGGCACCTTGGGTTTGTTTATAACTTGGAATAAATGCCCTTTGTGATAATGTGATATTCTGGATAAATTTCACAAAATTTAGGTGAAAAGAGTATATCCATGCAAAGAAAATTGTAAAAAAAATAAATAAATAAAAGTCTTCCTGCTCTGTGATCACTTTGAAAAACAAAGTTAAAAAAAAACAGTGCTTCTCCTTCTCTTCTGTACTGAAGATATGGATTCATTTAATCATAAAATTTGTACTTTTTATTAACCTAAGGGTCATGCAGACTTAGTTAAATAACTATACTTCCAGTCCAAGAGGGCAATATTAATAAAACATGGGTTTTAATATCTTACTTAATTAGCTATTTTTTGCAAATATCACAGTTGGCATTACATTTTTGGATAATGCAGTTACATTATTGTTAATTATTCAAAGTATATCCCTTCCTAGAATCCAGTTCCCTTTCTTTTTGGCTAGCATGGGAGCTTAGTGATAGAAAATTACAGGCAGGTCAGCTGCAACAAGTAACTATAATGATTGAAATTTAAGCACTGTGAATAAATTGACCCAGAAGTTAAAGGTGAGACAAAGGAAAATCTAAACCCTAAGTACTATATTAGGGAATCTAGAATCGGATCATTGAAAGAGACATCTATCTATTCAGGATCACCTAGTTCATTAGTTTCCCAATGCCAGAAATGGGAATCATTTTTAAAATATAAATTCCTGGAATTCATCTTGAGATTGTGGCTCAGTAGATTTGGGGTGTGGCCCAGGAATATGTGATTCTGATTTGCCACTAGGCTCATTTGAAAATGGCTAGTCTAGTCTAAAACTCTGGTTTTGGGAGAAAACTTTTTTGTCATTACTTAGGTAAAGGATGAGCTCATTTTTATCTGCACCGGGTGATACAGCTGGATCTTACAAGCAGATCTGTTTTCTTCAAAGCTGTCTTAGAAGTATATACTTTCAGTGAGCCAAAATCTCCTTCCACAAGAATTTCCACTCATTGGTTCTGGTTTCGCCTCCTGTGGTCACAGAAAATGATATCGAGCTGTTAAATTTGCATTTCTTTAGTTACCACCGTGTTTCCCCGAAAATAAGACCTAACCGGAAAATAAGCCCTAGCGTGATTTTTCAGGAGGACATCCCCTGAACATAGACCCTAATGCATATTTTGGAGCAAAACTTAATATAAGACCTGGTCTTATTTTCGGGGAAACAGGACAGAGAGCATGCATTCCTGTGTATATTAGACTCTAATATCTTTTAGCTTTGGGTTAATTTTTCTGTTAGTCATTGAATTTTTAATGGCTTAAAAATTTAAAGAACTGTATATTAAGGGTATTAACTCTTTGTCTCATATTGTCCTACCTATTTCCCCAATTTGTAATTGGTCATTTATTGATTTTGTGTCTATATGTGTGAGGGTGTGTGTGTATAAGTATGTATAATTTGAAATCTCTAGTGAATATTTAAGTTCCTTCTTAACTTCGTGCCATAGAGAAATTGGGAAGGCATGACATTTCTATACAATATCCTATAGTAAAAATTCAAAAATACTCAAACGCCCAAACCATATATTTGTGTAGAAATAATATTGCCTACCAAGCTATAAAAGACACGTACTGTTAAAGGAAAATTCCACTCCCTTTGTTCAAATTAATCCTGTCTGGTTTTTATTGTCAGGTGTGCTTTTCCTTTGAGTGCCCTGTGTGGTCCGTTTTAAAAAGAGGAAATGTCCTTAGGCTTCACACTTTTAAGTCTCTGGCAGGCAGAGACTCTTAATTTGTTTGCTTATTTAGAACAGGAAGCATTTTTTTTTCCCTTTTCTCTCTTTTCTTTTTAACTTTCTTTAGTAGCTTAGTAACCAACACAGCCTCAGACCTGCCATTAATTGTCTTCCACCACCTTCGGAGTTTTATTCTGTCTCTCCCCCAGTCCAGGGCCTCTTAAGATGAAGTGGGAGGAATGAAGTCATTGTGTTGCAAAATCTGTGGCTGAGGGACACTGCTGATGACTAACCCCAAATGCCGGTTTGATCAGGAAAAGACCTTGTCTGCCAAAATTCTAGTTCTTACAAGGCACAAGAACCAGTGTCGCTGTGCCTACAGGAAGCTGAGTGTAGGCTGCAGTGGATATTTGGTTATTGTTTTAGGAATCGGTTACTTGTGCACAGCCAAAATAAACTGTTTAAACACAAAAGACTGCATTGGCCTAGAGTGTTCTAATTGATGGGCCAAATACAAGTATGGTTGAATAATTACCAAGCTTTAATTGTACAGGCTATTATTTCAGTCATTAAAATTAGGGGAGATGATATCACCACATAAGCCAGCCAAGGTTGCCATGTTTGCTTTTCCCATAAAGTAGATGGCCCTGTGTACCTGTGCTTCCTCTTTCCTTTGTACTGACAAAGCAGTAAATTTAACAAGTAGGAGTTATAAACTGGGCAGTAGGGGCGTGGATATAAGGAAGC
Source organism: Rhinolophus sinicus (assembly GCF_057876585.1). Taxonomy (NCBI): domain Eukaryota; kingdom Metazoa; phylum Chordata; class Mammalia; order Chiroptera; family Rhinolophidae; genus Rhinolophus; species Rhinolophus sinicus. The sequence goes on along the minus strand of NC_142501.1, from coordinate 43,643,122 downwards.
AAATGAAAATCCCTTCTCTTACTGTCCCCTCTCTCTGTCCTTTGACACTAGTGAGTTAGAGTAACTTAACTGAGGTGTGGGAGATTGTAAGGCAACTTTATACGTGCTGAGAGTCTTGGGAATAGAGAACAATATGTGTAATAGTTCTTCCACTGAATCAGAAGTATTTGAGCACTGAATTTGTAAGAAAAACAAGTCCTAAATGTATACACCATTTTGTATTCTTTCTCAGCACCCAGCTTCAGTCTCTGTCTCACAAATGCCCTGGAAAGTACAGTATCCTATTATCTTAATTTCCGCTGAGTTGGCCTTTCTCTTGGATGGGAGTAGGGTGTAGGGGAAATTCAAGAGGAAAGAGAAAGTTAAATGAGTAAATGTGGTACCAGTCTTAGACCAATGCTTAGACCATACAAGTTGGCAAATAGATAAAATATTCTGGTCTCGCCTTTACTGCCAAACTTTAATTTAAGAAATATGTCAGGTAGCCAGCTTAAATTCCAGGAGGACATAAAATCCATTATTGGGTAAGAGTCAAAAAATACTAATTGGTGATGTTGATCAGCCTACTGTTGACAGCCATGAGCAGCTGGTCAAAGGCTTTCTGCAGGCCCGTCCTGCTGTTGGGAGGCAAATGTCAGGTGGAAGTTGCAGGTAGTGGGGAGCAGGAGGCAGAGGGAGGTACCGTATTTTGCTGTGTGCGATGCGCTCCCGTGTATAATGCACACCAACGTTTTTTGGCCCAAACTTTCAGGGGAAAAAAATCTTTGGTTTCGATTTTTAATTCAAATTTTTATTTGTTTACATTTAGATAACTTGTATTTTTGTGTATTATAAAGGAATTTTAGCATTTGTTATTTAACATATTATGGTACAAGAAATTTTGTGTAACAAATAATTACAAAACACAAGACTAGATACAAGGTACGAGAAATTTTATATATTGGTAATAAATTTCTGATGTCTACACATCATAGAAGGCCGAGAACTCTTCGTCATCATTGCAAGTTCGTCAGAAATTCAACAAAACCAATGATCATATTCTAGGGTATTATTTTGCATACGGATATCGTTATTGACAACTAGAGTTATACTTTTAAGTCATAAACATAAATAGAAGAATTAAAAACATCTGTATAGATATGGAATTAATACTACCCATGTATAATGTGCATCCTTATTTTTTCTTCACAAATTTGGACAAAACTGTGTGAATTATACTAGCAAAATATGGCATTCTCTTTATGCATCTAAGAGAGAAAAAATATGACCCTTTAAAAATGTTGAAGTCTTAGTTACAATAGGATCATTTCAAGCCTCCCTTTTGTTGAGCCCTGAATTTATCATCTCAGTGAATTCAGCTTTATGGTAGAGTCTTTTAAGAGAAACAGCAGTAAATATTTAAAGATTTCTGGCTTTCATTCACATTCCTAATTAAACCTGCATATATTTTTAATTGTTCTTATGCATCACCTTCCATTGCCATCTAATGAGCTCTAAACAGATTCTTTCAATGGGCAAGGGGCTCTGTCCCCCACTTCTTATTCTTTATAACTAACCGTAGCCCTAGAGGTAGTGGCCTTAACTGACATTTCTGGCAGTCATTTTGACCCAATCCTGCACTGTTTTGATTCTAGGTTTGCTGTGGAATTTGTCCTCTAATGACAAACTCAAGAATCTCATGATAACAGAAGCCTTGCTTATCCTGACTGAGACTATCATCATCCCATTTTCGGGGTGGCCAGAGGGAGACTACCCCAAAGCGAATGGTTTGCTCGATTTTGATATATTCTACAACGTCACAGGATGCCTAAGGTAATACCACTTTGCACACACCCCCCCCACTTTTATCTCTATGCACCTTAAATACCACATTCAAGTCTGTCTAAAACTCTACCTCATTACCTAGAGATGCTGTAAGAATTGTAAAGATCACTCTAATTCCTAGAACTACAATGTAGAAACAATGAGAAAGGTTCAAGTATCAACAGAATATTGTTTCCAGACATGTTTGATTCCATAAACTACCCACAGTTGCTCATAAGAGAGAGACTGTCAGTTCCACTAGAGAAACTAGAGGTCTGATCTGAATACCTGGAAGTCCATGCAGACTGGCCTTCCCTGTCTCACAGGGTTTAAGTCAGGCTTCATGCTACTTTTAATTCATGAAAATCTAATTTAATGGCGTGATTAAAAAAATAATTTTGAATCTAGTGTTTTTATTTTATTTTTTATTGAGATATAATTGGCGTACAACATTAGTTTCAGGTATATAACATAATGATTTGTTATGGTCTAGATTGTGAAATGATCACCACAATAAGTGTAGTTAACGTTATCACCGCACATAGTTACAGAATATTTTTTCTCGTGATGAGAACTTTTAAGATTCACTGTCTTAACAACTTTCAAATATGCAATGCAGTGCTATTAACTATAGTCACTATTCTGTACATTACATCCTCAGGACTTCTTTTATAACTGAAAGTTTGTATTTGTACCTTTTGATTCCCTTCAATTATTTTGCAAACCCTGTTCCTCCACCCCCCTACCCCTGCTCTGCCACTGGCAACTACCAAACTGTTCTCTGTATCTTTGATTTTGGTTTTGTTTGTGTGTTTTTTTAGATTCCACATATAAGCGAGATCCTACAGTATTTGTCTTTCTCTGCTTATTTCACTTAGCATAGTGCCCTCAAGGTCCATCCATGTTGTCATAAAAAAGCAGAATTTCCTTTTTTTTATCCATTTATCACTTAGGTTGTTTCCATATCTTGGCTATTGTGAATAATGTTACAGTAAACATTGGATTCATATATCTTTTTTAATAAGTGTTTTCGTTTTCTTCAGCTAAATACCCAGAAGTGAAATTCTGGATCATATGGTAGTTCTATTTATAATTTTCTGTGGAACCTCCATACTGTTTTCCATAGTGGCTGCGCCAATTTGCATTCCCACTAGCAGGGCACAAGGGTTGCCTTTTCTCCACATCCTTGCAACACTTGTTATCTCTTGTCTTTTTAATAATAGCCATTCTAACAGATGTGAGGTGGTATCTGGTGGTTTTGATTTGCATTTCCCTGATGATGAGTGATATTGAGCATCTTTTCCTGTACCTGTTGGCCATCTATATGTCTTCTTTAGAAAAATGTTTATTCAGATCTTCTGCCCATTTTTTAATTGGATTGTTTGTTTTTTTGCTATTAAGTTGTATGAGTTCTTTCCCATTCAGTACATTGCCTTTTCATTTTGTTGATGGTTTGCTGTGCAGAAGCTTTTTAGTTGGATGTAGCCCCATCTTTTAAATTTTTCTTTTGTTGCCCTTTCTTTTGGTGTCAAATCCAAAAAATCACCATTAAGACAAATGTCAGAGCCTACCACCTATGTTTTCCCTTAGGAGTGTTACGGTTTCAAGTCTTTAATTCATTTTGAGTTAATTGTTGTGTATGGTGTAAAATAGTGGTCTATTTTCATTCTTTTGCGTGTGGTTGTTCAGTTTTCCCAGCACTACCTATTGAAGAGACTTTCTTTTCCCTATTGTGTATTCTTGACTCCTTGTTGTAAATGAATTGACCATATATGCGTGAGTTTATTTCTGGGCTCTCTATTCTGTTCCATTGATCTATGTGTCTGTTTTTATGCCAGTAATCATAATGTTGTTTTTTTCCAATGCCATCCTGTTGATTAATACAGCTTTATTATTTTATATAATTTGAAATCAGGAAGCGTCATGCCTCCAGCTTTGTTCTTATTTTTTAAGATTGCTTTGGCTCTTGGGGGTCTTTTGTGGTTCCATACAAATTGTAAAATTGTTTCTCTTATTTTTGTGAAACATGCCATTGGTATTTTGGTAGGGATTGCACTGAACCTGTATAGATTGCTTTGGGTAATATGGACATTTTAACAATATTAATTGTCCCAATCCACAAGCATGGAATATCTCTCCATTTATTTGTGTCTTCCATGTCTTATAGTTTTCAGAGCACAGCTCTTTCACCTCCTTGTTTAAATTTGTTCTTATGTGTTTTTTAATAGCTATAAGGCAACAAAGTCTAAAAGGACAGAATATCTTGCCATAAGAATAGCTACAAAGAAGTTAAATATTAGGATGAAAAATGTTTCAAATGTTTTCTCCCCTGGGCTGTCAGATGCCAACTAAATCAAGAGGAAATAGAAACACATGCAGGAGGAAGAAAAATGCTAGGCTTAACTTCTCTAGGATCATGCGCATCAGGCTTTCTTATATTTGAAAATAATCATTGTCCTGTATGCCCAAGGATTAAAAGAAATCTGTTAAAAGATATAATCAAAATTAGATAGCCCAAAGTAGCCAGGATATATTATGCCTTTCAATCTTTTATCTAGTTGCATAGTTCATTTCTTGAGGGAATTTATTATGGGAAAATGTTTGTCTACTCTCCACAGTTATTTGATAGTGCATATCAAATACCAATTTTGTATAAAGCATTATGTTAGTTTCTGAGAGTTTTACAAAGATGAATAAGAAAATCCTTCAGGAATTTTTAATCTGGTAGGGGACGCTGATGAGCAAACAATCTAGACTACGGCTACCATGGAATGTGTTGGAGCAGTGGTTCTCAAAATGTGGCTCCGGGAGCAGGAGCATCTGCACCACCTGGAACTTTCTGACTTCTTGGGTCCCACCCCACAACTACTGAATCAGAAACTCCCAGGGTGGGACCCAGTCATGTAGTTTCAACAAGCCCTCCAGGTGATGCTGATGCACTGCTGGTGTCGGAGGCACAGGGGATGCTGCAGGAATGCAGAACAAAGGACCATTCGTGCCGCTAAGTGAGATCAGAAAGACACTAAATGAGCTGGGCTTTTAGCGGACTGTGTCCATAGTCAGAAATTCTGTAAGGATGAAGGACTAACTTATTGAACAGCATAAGAGGTGCCTAAATGGTCTCCCTTGAATCCGTCTCACATAGAGTCCACTGGAACTGCTTTTTGAATGGACTTTCGATCCATTAAAACATTTTGGTCCATTTAAAAACACTTTGCATCTTAAAACTTCTCTGGTGCTCCTATAGCTTTACCATGTGCATCAGAGTTCTTAATGTGGTAGATGTGTCAGTCAGGACTCTTTCAATTGAAAATGGCAGATGCCCAACTCAATCCTGCCAACGCCAAGTAGGGATTCATTGGCTCAGGTGCCTGAGGTGTTGACAGTCACTTTAGGTGAAGGAAGTGCACCGGGAACCATGGCCTCGAGGACTGGCATAGAAATTCATCATCCCTGGGACTCACTCTTTTTAAAATTTGTATCTCATCTCTGCTTGCTCTTTTGCATGTTGGGCTCATTCTCTGCACATGCAAACAAGCCTGTGCATTTTAAAAAATCTTTAATCCCTAACACTTAGCAAAGTTTCTGGCGTATAGTAAGCAAGTATAAAGTATATGAATGAAAAGAATAAATGAATGAGTGAACATATGCAAATGCATATGTGAATAATCAAGTCTGACAAAATCATGTTAAGGAGTTCATTATTTTCTTCCATAAGCAACATTAGCTAGTGTGGGGAGGATAGGAATATGGTAAGTTCTGTGTGAAGAAAAATAGTTATATCAACAGGAAAAGTGTTTTGAGAAGGTAAAAAATCTAAAGAGAAAGATGTTAGTTCAAAATATCTTCCTATGAATGAGGAATAAAAGAGTTGCATGGTTTGGGTGAAGCAGCGCCCTGGTCAGCCTGCATTTTCCAGATGTAATAGCTGAATACACTCCCATCAGAATGACACCATTTTACACAGTGTTTGCAAAATCAATCCAAACTACTGAGTTGCACTACTTTCAGAAGCAGAATGTAGCAAAACAAATCTGGGCAATCGAGCATCATATAAGCTTACCAAAATGTCTGTTCTTATTTCATCTGTATAGCTACTTCATAATAATAATAATAGCTTATATTTATTGTGATTATGTCCTAGAACTTGTCCCAAATGCTTGATGAGGATTTTCTCGGTTTATTCTCACAGCAGCCCTTGTAAAGTAGTTTTTCCCCATTTTATAGATGAGGAAACGGGGGCTCAGAGAATTTAAGTGATTTTTCCCAATGCCGTACAGCTAGTAAGAGACAAAGCTGGAATTTAAAACCAAAGCTTGTGGTTAGTATGCTGAATACTTTAATGTTAATCACATGTCTACAGACTGATGGTGTGGATAAAACCCTCTGCCCTTCAGTCTTGCGACCTCACAGGGTCAGGTAGGCCAATCACGGTCATTTATCAGGTCTCATGATGGACATGTATCTGTGTTTCAGTGTTTTTGTTGTAGAAGTTCCATGCAGGTGAAACTCGGTACTACTTGCCTTTCATATAAACAGAGAAGATACAAAGCATGAAGCATATGAAGGACATCTTTGCAAGAGAAGAGGTGATGGCCCTGGAGAAAACTTCAGAGTAGATGTTGCCACAATGAGTGTAAAAGCCACTAGGAGATAGGAGTCAGAACATAAGAAAAGACCTATAGGGGAATCTGCAAATATTCTGCTTCCATGACAACAGAGGCGTCTACTGAATAGTTGCTTATTTATGGCCTCAGCTTACTTTAAAAAGATTTTAAAACAAGTCTTGACTGGTTCTAGGAAGAGTGAATCTTAGCTGCATAAAAAGGTCATAAATGTTAGTTAGCAAATCTCTGAATTGCTACAAGTTCACTCGAGGTATTCTCCCCCGCAATGGGTGTAGAGCCAACAATGAATTGGCAACATGAAAAGTGTTTTTGGCATTATGGTTGGCTTAGGTCAGCGTCGCTAAATCCCTTCAATCTACTTGGGAGAAAAACTGCTGCGTACATAGTGACTTTCTTTAGTGACTGAGATCATTCTGAGAGGGACTTCCCAGATCTGCGTATAACAGTGGTGCAGAAGGAATGTGCTCTGCAGGTACAATGTGTGCTTTGTTAATGAACTTGTGACAGTGACTCTGATTCTGCCCACTTGGAGTTGCTGCGGTGAGATTGCATCCAGATAGGAGAGCATGCACAGTTTTTCCTTCAAAAAAGCTACACTACCTTTGTCAGGTATCAAATCATTTGTTGACCGGATTAGCATCTGCCTGCAGCAGCATTTACCATGGGCCTTGGTGCTTTCTTTCAGTCCGTTTGGAATTACATACTTTTCCTGACTGAAGTTACTCACTGAAAGATGACACAGGTTTTGCAATAGGGAAAATAATGTTCATTCAAGTTTCTGTTTTCCTTCTTAAACAATGTTACACTAGCATGAGTAGTAAAATCCAAGTTAGAGGGAAAATAAATCGGTACACTCACATTTGTGCTGGTGCCAGCAAGAGTGATTGTCAGCATCTCGTCATAACTCCACACTGTGACATCATGTCAGGAGCTTGAAATCAGCCATGGTGGGAGTATTTATACCACAGAAATTGGCAAACGCTACACATCAGAGATTTCCCTGCTCCCAGAAAGGTGTTTGTTAAATATTTACCAACACACTACTAGCATGGAATTTCCTTAGTTGATTACTTTAACATCAAAATATGGATAATTAGAGTATAGGCATATTTCTCTTTGTTTTCTTGGAAAGTATTACAATAAAGTTTCAGCATTTCTTTTTTTTTTTTTTTTTTTTGAGAGGAGAAAAAAATGCCTCTTTTTCAAAATTATTTTCATGTACTTAAGGCAAGAAGTGTAACAGTTAAAATATTTAATAATTTATTGCAATTAGTAGGGTACTCTTCCAGACATTTCAAATTCCAAAAGACTAAGTGACAATCATAGATTATAAATTACCAAAAAGCATTAGCCGCCTTCTTTGATTGTACATCCCTCTTGTACAAACACTAATTATGAGCCCCTACTTTTCTATTTCTTATGGGTAATCCCATGGGAATTGGTGTGACATGGCTGTCAAATCTTGGTGTTCCACCTCACTGATTGTCACACTTGGAAAACCTTTGGATGTGACAATAACCAATGGTTATTATCAGGGGTAAGTTCAGAATGTCTTTCAAACATTTATTATTTCTGCATTCCTTCATATCATTCTCGTCGCTTCTTTTCTCCCATCTTTACTTCCTTCTTTCCTTTCTTACCTAAGTCTTTGTTCTCTTAAAAGAGAAGAGGTAGAAACCATTTAGAGGTCAGAAAATAATATGCCTCCAGGGGTCAGGCAGGCACTTAAGTGGAGAGTTGTAAGACCATGGGAAATGGTGGGCACCTTCAGACTAAAGAATGGGAAAAAATGCTTACCTCAAAGAGCAGAGAGATGGAACATTCTGAAAAACACGTCAGGCCAAACACAAACATCTAAGCAGCCTGTGATTGTTAGTCTCCTTCCTCAGTTGAAGAAATTGAGTTACAAAATAGTCATGGGTATGTAAAGTACAGCATAGAGAATACAGGCAACAATGTTGCAACTATATATATATATATATATATATTGCCACAGGGATACTAGACGAATGTGGGGGATCACTGTATAAATTATATAAGTGTCTAACCACTGTGCTGTACACTTGAAACTAATAATATTGAATGGCAAATGTAACTGAAAAAAATATATTTTTTCAAAAGAAAGAGTGAGGTTGACCAGATCATTATATTATAGAAATAAATCATATTTTCTATTTAAAAAAATAAAGTAAGTGCCACTGACTCTTCCACATTATAAAAATTTGAGAAAGGCAACTAGTCCTACCTTCCTGGGATGGTTCCCATGTGGTCTGTCTTTTTCCTTTTGCTCTTATCCAAACCTGTCATTATTCCTTGAGTGCCTGCTGTGTCCAAATTGTGTCCTGCTTTGTAAATTTCTGAAATTTGAAAGGGGAACGGAACCTACCTTTGCTTTGGAGGTTACTCCAGGGTTAGTGGAAGAGATAGACACCTGAAGACATAATCATAATACATTTGAAAAGATGTGTAAAAGAGGTATGAAAAGACTGTTTCAGAGGCTTTGAGTTGCTTAACTAAAGGTGCCTGAGGGCTGGGAAAAACTGTTGACTGGAGAGTCATATTTAAGGAGCGATTAAAGACTGAGTATGTGATTGAAAGTCCTCAATCTTTAGCTCATCCTTCTATCACTAATTCATCTCTGTCGTTTTTCACATTGAGAAAGGATTATAAAATTGCTGCCTTAGTCTTATCTCCATAATCTAACTGTTTCTGCATTGTAATAGCCACCCCAGAATTTACCATTTTCTTTAGGATGCTAGTACAAAATGACAAAATATTACTGTAGCACATTATAAATTGCTTTTTCTTAATTATATTTTGTGCCTCGATATACGAGTTAAAGAGGAAAAACAGTTGGTAATGCATTTCTCCTACAAGTGACGTAAACTTCACGTTCCCCACAAGTCATGGTGTAGTAAAGCTGTTTTGATGAATGTATAATATGTCTGTACTACAACTTTTAACTGTCTTAAACTTCCATTGTCACTTAACACTGTAAATCTAGCTGACGTGGGGAGTGGTCAGAAGAAGCAAACCGCCTTTAGAAAGAAAAGCTATAACTATCAGTCTAGTTCCTAATTAGCCACAAGGTTAAGGGGAAGATTTTTTTGAAATCAATACTAGCCACTCCGGAAGAAGAATGTCTCTTTGTAAAATTTGAATATATTCAATTATATCTATCTTCTCCAGCATAAAAAATCATATCATTGTGTTACTGAATTTCGTTTTTTACACTTCTCTGGATATCAAAACTTCAGAACTTTACTGAATCTGCATTTCCTTAATTATCTATTTCCATTCTGTTCACCTTATTCTGCTTATTCATCCCTTATTCTCAGTACTCATGACAGAAAAAGATTTATTTGGTCAAACCCTGTACATAAACCCAAATGATTATTTAGATAATTAAGAGGATACTTAAATGAGGGTCTAATTTCCCTGATTTTCAAATAATTATTTTTCTTTTGTGTAAGAATATAGCTCTAAAAGCAGGCCAGAATTTACTCTTTAAAGCAATCTAGTTGTGGTTATTTACTTCCAGAAAATAATATTAAACTAGAAGAATGTTAGCTGAGGCAGTGTACACCTAATAGAAGTAGCCAGATAGTTCAATCTGAAGAGTGACTTTTCCAGAAATATGAAGACAATTGAATCATCCCCTTCATCCCCAGTTATGGTTAATTATTTAAACTCTCCACATTTGATGTATAAACATAAGCAGTATGAAGTCCGTGAATAATGGAATTGGCAGTAATGTTCCATTGTCCATCATAATCACATTTTATAAGTTAAGTATTTTAGATATAGACACAAACATGGTTTAATGAATTAAATTATTTTATAAATTCTTTAAGTAAATTTAAGAGGTGGAAGTGGTATTGACATGGGAAAATAAAATCTTGGTTTTAAAAAAATGACTGTTTTTTAAGCTAAATCTCAAAGGTTTTAGGTCATTATTTTGAACGCTCTTAGCAAGAGTAAAGTTAGTAAAGCAAACAAAACAAATGTGGCCATGCTCACCTGGTCACCCCCTCTGGTCTTCCTGAACCCATTGTTTCTAAGAGTATGTGTCGGATTTATCACGCAGCATTCAGACTAAATTTTCCTGTTCATGTCCTTAGCAGATGGGCTCAAATTTAAAGGTGTACTTCACAGAAAATATGTGACATTTCCATTTGCCAAAGAAACTCTTTATTCTTACCAATTAGTCTGTAAATATCAACTGCCTAGTGTGGACCCAGCCCTAGGATAATTATTAAAGAAAATACATGAATAGGGATAATATGGAGGAAGAAGAACCAGCAAAGGAAACAGAAGAACAATTTTTATTATATCAAGACGACTATCTTGGCTTGTTTTTCTTCATCAGTTAGTTGGAGTTGAATGTTGAACAGAAAAAGAAATTCCCAAGAATGTCTTTGTCAGAGACTTTTAAAAGCTTCCTCATGCTTTTTTCTTTTAAGTCTGTATATAACTTAAATTAGAGGTAGTATTTTATTTACTATATCTTATGACACTGAAAGTCTTTAAAAAAAAAACCAACCTGAAGCTATCATCATAGTCAAAACTACTGGTAAATTTTGTATTTTATTGGGGAAGGGGAACAGGACTTTATTGGGGAACAGTGTGTACTTCCAGGTCTTTTTCCAAGTCAAGTTATTGTCCTTTCAATCTTAGTTGTGGAGGGCACAGCTCAGTTCCAGGTCCAGCCACCATTGTTAGTTGCACGGGGCACAACCCACCATCCCTTGTGGGAGTTAAACCGGCCACCTTGTGGTTGGGAGCCCACTGGCCCATGTGGGAATCGAACTGGCAGCCTTCGCGTCATTAGCAGCACGGAGCTCCATCCACCTGAGCCACTGAGCTGGCCCTAAATTTGTTTTTTAATTCATCATTATTTAAAAAAATGAGTGAGTTGATATGTTTGCGTAAAAACTTTCTTTTTCTCCTATGGTTAAAATCTGCCCCCATCTTGGAGGTACAAGCTGTCTGAGAATTATGTTATTCTACTCTAGGTCTTCAGCATCTTTATCAATTCGAGTCTGGCATCCTAGACTTCTCCTTTGGATGTCAAGTATGTCTACTCAAGTTCCAGGGTCTCTTGGTCGTATTTTAGAAATTTGTTTGCTGTTTATAATTGATTTTCAATGGAATTTGGCACTCTACCTTGAACAGCCTGGTAAATCAAGAGGAAATGACTGTTGCCTACCAACCAGATGATTACTGGCTACATCAACTATTCAGAATATTTTTGGAAGACCCCAAAAATGCAGCAAAGCAGAATTAAAGGATTTTAAGGATAGATTTTTCTCCTCCTCCACCTTCTGGTTTCTTGATGTGTAATAGATGCTGACATATCTTTGTTCAGTTAACGTACCTTGTTCTGGAAGGAAAAGGACATATAGGTTGTAGAGCTTTGTTCTATCTCCCAATGTTGCTTCTGTTTGCAGATAAAACAATTGACTTTGGCTGATGTTTGCGGATACCTTCAGGATCTAATGCTGACTTCAGAGTAACAGACAAACTCTTCTTTAGGCAGCAATTCTATAATACTGCCAGTTCACGTGAGGCTTCCCTTTTGTTCTGTGCACCTACAAACTGCCTCTGCTGCTTTCTCTGGGTTAATCACAGACAAGGCCCAACTGTTTGATATGTATCAGCTGAGGGTTAAACAAAAGCCCAGACCTAAATCTCAAATAACAAGAGGAAGAAGGATGCTTCCTAATCAGCCAGTGTCTTACCAACCATTTGGGTCTTAGAATGGACTCAATTGGTACCACTTAGGGCCTTACTGCACAATTTACGACACACGGTATTAGGAAGCCTGTAGCTGTTGGTGGACACAATTATTTAAAAAACATTGAGGTGATCACTGTCTCAGAGTGCTGGTTAGAACTTTAGTCTTAAGACTGGTCCCAGAGGCAGCAGGTCTTGCATAGGACGCATGCGTAAACTGGGTGGTTGTAGGCAACCGTGCCTGTTATCAGTGGAAATAGCCCCACTTAAAAAAAAAAAATCTGTCTCTTAGAATTTCTTATTTTGCTGGCAAAGTTTTCTTGAAAAGATTCATTCCAATTCTATTATTGTTTGTCCTAGAAATAATTATACTCTTTTACTTTAAACATGTCTTGTCAGTACATCTTTTCCCCAAGTCAGTTGACCATTCACCAAGCTTGGACATTCTGTGTTGTAACAAACTTCCTTTCAGTGCTGGCGCACGAGCTATTTGACAGCACACCTGCACATGGACACACACACACACACACACACACACACACACACACACAGCCCCTTTATGGCAGGGCCAGTAGAAATCCTGTCAGAAGAATTTTAAACTCTGATTTTAAACAAAGAGTCACAGGTCACGATTCTGAATGAGATTTTAGCGAAACTTAATTTCAGGAATTTTGTGAAAATTACAGATCATGATATTTGTAAAGTACCTGCTATAATGTCTAGCACACACTAAATTGCAGCTGCTTTTATCATTTAACATTGTCCATTGTTTGGTTTGCTATGTGAATTTAAAGTTTAGTCACACTGTCGTTAATCTTAACAAAGACATACCATTCTTCCTTTTAATTCTAGCAAGACCCAGGGTGTTTGATTTTCTTTTCTCTTTTTCATTGTGACACTCAGGAATGTGTCAGATTAGTGGTCCTGAAGAGAGTCATGAATCACTGATTTGCTTTCAGATAAAACACCTGAATCCTCCTAAATATGTGAAGTTTTGTTTACAGACATACGGAGTTCAGATTCTTTTTTTCCCACCCCTTATAAATCATTACCAGAAAAATTCTTCTTAATATCAAACACAAGCTACAGTTCAGGCTGGTATCCTCCCATTCAGGCCCAGTGGAGGTGAAGCACTCCTAAACAATCCTACGTATCTCCTCCCTGAGGCCCCCCTCCTGAGGCCCTTGCCTCCAGCCCCCAGTCTAAGGACCTGGTTTTTAAATTTCAGTATAACGGTAGTACACAGTTTTAGTTTCCTAAAATGTACTCACGCAGGTATTTACTCAGACTTCTCTTAGATTATACCAGGTTGGGGGTGGGGGAAGCCTCATTGTTTAATCAAATTCTAACAAGACACTAACATTTCCAATATATTCATTGACAACTCTGATAATCGGGTTTTATTAACTACTGTGTTTGTATGCATATTCTCTTTTACTTTTCAACAAGATAATTGTTTTGATACATTTTATTTATAGTTTTGAGATGTTTTTCCATCTTAAACTTCTATTGGGCTACATATAGGAAACAGTTATAGGTAAATAGTTCTCAGGATTCAGGAGCTACATTGTAAAAGGATCGATTCTGCCTAAGCTTAGTCATGTTAATTCTCTGATTCCCACAAACTGATTATTAGCTGTTGAAAAAATACTTTAAGGTAGATTTATTATTTTCTAATAATTATTGGGTGTTACAATAACAAATCCCTTTCTGACTAGAGACTTCTATTCCTGGATGTAGTGCTGTAAAATCATGCACCCTTATCATTTATATTTCTGGGTAGTTGAGTAAGGTAAGAACTATTTTTGATATGCAGGAGCAAATACGGAAGCAGTGGGGTTCCATGCGCTTTCTGTCAGCAAAGGGATCAACTGCCAGAAGCCCCTGATAAGCCCCATTTCAAGCAAGCAAGAGTCTGGATAATACCAAACTACAGGACAACCATTAGTACATGTGAACTGGCAGTACTGCCAGACTGGATTACCATTCTTACCCAAAATAAACACCCCCAAAGTTAAACAAAGTCATCCATCTGAAAGCTATGTAATAGGTTTAGCTAGTGAAAAAGATAGACCTTTTGATTTGCCAAAGCAATTTTAAACGACTGCCATTTTCCTAAGCCAGAGGTCGAAAAGGTCAAAAGGAAGCTTTAAAACATGATAATGTTGTCTTGGAGTTGGGGACATATGGTATTTTCTAAACAAATGACAGACTGCATGAGTGTTAGATGAGCTTTGCGCCCACTCTGGAACCGCCCTGAGCATAAGGCATGCCTCTCCTACCCTGACTTTACCACTCATTTGCTGTCACCAGGAAAAGTAGCTTAAACTCTCTGAACATCAGTTTCTCCATGTGTAAAATAATGAGACTGGCTCAGAGAGCAGATAGAGGATCTTGGTTCAAATGATCATTTCTCGAGGGGGAAAAAAAACTATAGTAAAAATTTTATTAACAGTTTATGAGCCCACTCATTATCTTTTCTTACTGGACAAAGTGTCAAATTTTTCAGCTACAGTCAAAATTAGATAAGGAAGTGAATCTTTAATAAGAAATGTCAAATGAGAACCAAAGTCACAGAAGGGATTTTGTTAAAATGAAAAGTTCGTTGTATCAATTCAGCAGCCATTAAATCGTTATTATATCCTTAGAGTTTTAGGTGTGTTGGTCGTATCTCTTCAACTCTTAGGTTGAATCCTGAAATTGCATTTTTGTGGGTTAGAAACAGTCAAGTATCATCAGTTTCAGCCTGTAGAGAAGCTCTCCATAGGAGCAGCGTACAGTGCTCTGTGCCCCTCCCTCATTCCCTTTAGCGCTGGGCACATTTGTTCTTTGATAATGTGTATTGAGAGTATTTTGAAGCAGAAAGTCTTTTTTTGAAATCACTGAGTGCAATGTATTATTTTAAAAATGAAGAAACTAAGACACAAAGTTCTCGGAATTGTTATTTTGATGTTAAGAATGACGCTAGGGAGAAATTATAAACAGCATGTCTTTAATATGCTTTGAATATTCTGCCTACTGGTAAAAGGAACTGGAGTAGTTCTTAACAATTGAAGTTAGTGAAAGGAAATAAGGGTGGTTCTCAAAATTCGTAAAACCTAAAGGCATTGTTTTTTTGCCATTCTTGTTGACAAAGATGTTAACATTTTGGGGGGGAAAATCTTTTTAAAGGATTAATGCTAACAAGAAAAACTTAATCCAAAGGGACCTGGCAACAATAATACCGGAATTGAAACATGATCCCCAAATGTATTACTTTGCTGTATTTGATAAGCTTCAGTCCTCTAAAAGGAAGCAACCTCCACTTGTAGATTTAGTTACTGTTTATAGAAAGGTGTCGTGGCTTAGCAAAATTAGAAATAGACTAAGTGCAAAGATATTTATAGGTCATGCTTTTGACGTAGGTCTTAAACACTGTGAAACCCTCCATTTTTCGTGACATCTCTGCCATTTTAATGACAGACTCATCACATTTTTGACCATCTGGTTTAACATTTGTCAATAACAGCTTATATTGAAACCTACAAAACCCCCAGTAATACAGTACAGCACCCTGTCTTTATAAATGATGAAACTGAGGCCCAATGAATTTAAGCCCAATGAATTTAACTTATATGTCACGGAACAAGTTGGGACTTGGCTGTCTAGTGCACTACTCTGCCTATTTTTATCATTTGTTCTCCTTTTAATTGCAAAATCTTTGCCTCGTGTGTATACCTTTTCAAAAATGGGGTGAAGATTAAGTAAATAATGCTATGACCTTGGTGCTTGGAATGAAGTAGAAGATTTTTATTGACATGATGACATGTTATGTGAATATATTTAGAAGTTGTGTCCAGATTTGATGACCGTTGAGCAATTGATACAGATCCCAGGACAAGTCTGTCACACTTTTATAAATTTGCCAGTTTTCCAATTGGAAAGAATATCAAGAAAAGCTTCAAAACAAAGGCATGTTGGATAAATAACCTGAGTCTTATGGTTTGTTTGTTTGTTTGTTTTTCCTGATAGAAACATGAGTTCAGCTGGCCCTGATGGGAGGAAATTGATGAGAAGGTGTGATGGACTGATTGACTCCCTGGTCCATTATGTCAGAGGGACCATTGCAGATTACCAGCCAGATGACAAGGTGATTCAAGAGTTAAATATCTTACATATTGAATTACTTATTTTGTCTAAGATTCTTCAGAGTATTCTTAACTTATTTAATATAATTGGTAATACAACAGAGTATTCTTGAAGTAACGGCTTGAGTTTAGCTTTATTCAACTCATTTGCTAAGCTTAAGATTCCCACACATGCTTAGATATATTGAAATCTGTCTAGCCCCATTTTTCTTCCTACTTTCCAGACCCAAATTTCCAGCTGTTCCTTTAACAACTTTGTGGATATTCAAAAGGAGCCCAAATGCTACATGTTCAGCAATGAGCTTAAATTCGTCTCTTTCCTCATTCCTAAACTTGCTCCTTCTCTGTATAATCCTTCTTAATAATTATCACCTCCACCAAATAAAAATAGAAACCTGAGTAATCGCAAACTGCCTCCTTTCCCTCACATCCCACATCCACTGAGCAACTGATCATGTCCATTCTACCCCTGAAATGCCCTTTGGTTTATCCACTCCTCTCGAGTGCTACTTCTGCTGTCCTAGTTTGTGCAACTTTCATACTGACTGGTCCCTACAAACATCTCCTCCTGTTTTCCAACTCCACATGGCTACTAAGTTATGTATCTAAAATACAGAATCTGTGTGAACATACTCTTTAAAAAGTAAACTAGAAAGGCTCTCCAGTGTTTTAAAACATTCAGCCTTTCTTCTTAGCATTGTGCTCATAACCATTCATGCTCTAGCCTTAGGCTTCCTAGCCAGACTCATTCCACTCCCCCAGGCTCCCAGATGTCCAAACATCCAGTAAACCTTGTAAAATCTAGAGGCGAATGAGTCCTGTGATATCACACCTGCAAAAGGCATGCCGATATGTATATGATCAATATTTATGTTTTGTTGTCCCAGGCCACAGAGAATTGTGTGTGCATTCTTCATAACCTCTCCTACCAGCTGGAGGCAGAGCTCCCAGAGAAATATTCCCAGAGTATCTATATTCAAAACCGGAATATCCAGACGGACAACAACAAAAGTATTGGGTGTTTTGGCAGTCGAAGCAGGAAAGTAAAAGAGGTATATTGGGAGCACTTTGAAAAATAAGTGTGGATGTGTGTATATTTCTGAGTACTTAGTATATGTCAGGCACCATTTTATGTTCTTTTAATCCTTACACCACACCTGCAAGGGTGTGTATTATTTACTCTCATTTACTGATGAGGAAACAGGTACAGGAAGGTGAATCAGTTTTCCCAGACCAAATATTCAGCAGATTAGCGGAGGGAATGGAATTCAATTTCAGGCAATCTGGCCCCAGCTTTACATGGTTAGTCTTTAATTCATGCTGCTTTGTGCCCTATAGGTTAGGAAATAGGCGCCATGCAACATGGCCAATGGTATGTAAATGTTTAACATTAAAAGCAGCCCTGATGTTTGGATTTGGACATTCTGAAAACAAACTTTGGACATCCTAAAGGCAAACCCATAAGAAGGAGTGCTGTCCATGCTGGCATTTCATGAAAACTGAAAGAATGTGACCTCTCCTACTCCCCAGAGTACAATGGTGTTTGTGAACTTGGAGAACAACTGGTAAATTTAGAATCCTGATGTGATCCCAGACCACTTCAGTAGACTCTGAGAGAAGAGGCTTGTTTTGCTTATCTTCAGAGTGGTTGTGACTAATTTAGCTTTTAGTTTAACAGCAGCCTGAAAACTATTCTAGAACAGCCTATGCTTAATTCTCTGAGTTCTTTCTCACTGTGAAATGTAAAGTTGGGGCGTACGGGATGTTGCTAGGGAGAAATCATCATGGGCTAAAAGTTAAGTGATTGGAAATCATACATATTTGCTTTTCCAGTTCCATTTCAAGGGCTTCTTCTTATGCAAATTATTACTCTCTCTAGACTAGATAGTATTTCTGGTCTCTTGGTTTGGGTGTGGAATTGTAGAAAACACTTACAGGCGTTAATTCTGGATTTCATCACACGTGTGGTTAGCAATACCAGGACATGCCTATGCCAGAGGAAAAAAGCAACCCCAAAGGCGTGGAGTGGCTGTGGCACTCCATCGTGATACGGATGTATCTGTCCTTGATCGCCAAGAGTGTCCGAAACTACACCCAGGAAGCATCTTTAGGAGCGCTCCAGAATCTCACGGCAGGAAGTGGACCAGTGAGTATCATGCCTGTTTTTCTACTTTTTAAAAATAATGACATTGTAGACACACCTACATTAGGTTCAGAGATGACACAGTGAGCTAAGAGCAAAAGTTTTCAGTCAAGACAGTTGATAGAAATTGCCAGAGAGTTGGAGCTTTCCAGGACTTTCAGCCTCAACTACTGTCAAGCCAAGTAACTTCAAGTAAAAGACTCATAAAAACTGATACCAGTCAGAGCTCTTTCAGTTGCAAGTCTCAGAATACTACCTAAACGGGCTTAGGCAAAAAAAGAGGAATTTCTTGGCACATATAACTGAAAAGCCCAGGATGGGTCTTCTTTCTGTCATGGCGCAACGTAAGTGCCCCAGGAATTGTAATTGTGTCTCTCTATCTCGGGTCTCTGTTTTCCTCTGTTGGTTTCATTCTCAAAGGCTCTCCTCACATTGTAGCAAAGATAGCCATGAGTGATTTCAGGCTTACATTTTATCCAGCCCAATGTCCCCCAAGAGAAGAAGCGACTCTTTTCCCAATAGCTCCATTAAGAGCTCAGAGAATGAGTCTCACTTACCCATTTCTGAACCAGTACCTGTGCTTGGAGCCTGTGATGTTCTGATTGGCTGGGTCTGGGTAACATGCCCACATGTGACTTTCAGGGGCATGGGTTTGAGTGGGCAAGGGTCACTTCCACTTGTACCACTGAAATGGTGAAGGAGTAGATCCCTAATGGAAAATCAAAATTTTATTACCAAAAGGAAGAATGAATGCTGGGCAGGCGAAGACAACAGATGTTCACTGCAGTATGGAGTTGGAAAGGACATCTGTGCTTTTGGGTCCCAGAAATTCAACTACAAAATACAGAGCTGATTCTCTTTACAGATGTACTTACTTTAAACTAGCAAAGTCAAAATACATCAAACAGTAAAAGCTTATTCCCTTCCTCATGTATTTTACACCTTGCTACATAGTTAGCGATTCTGTAAATACTTAATTATTTGAACTTATATTCAAATTGAACTTATATTCAATTTGAACTTATATTCAAAGCTTATATTCCTTGCCTTGATCATAAAATGATTAGAATAAACTCCCCCCAAATAGTTCGTTATATGGCCAGTCTCCAAGTATCCATCCTCATAGGGAAAAGCACTCCTGTACATAACAAAAATATTATTTATTCTTTATTTGAGAAACCATATTCATTCTTTCACGTGTTTACACAGAGGCTTGCTCTGTTTTGCATAAAATTGTGAAATACTAAAACCAGCATTTCTCTTATCTTAGCACTGTGGTTAAGAATACGACCAAACTTTTAATCTCTTTGATTTTCTGCAAAATGTACCTGTGCACAAAGAGAAAGAAACGAGGAACTACCAGGGAGCTCTGAATGACACAGGGACATCATCATTTTACCTTCCATTTCCTTTGCTAAGTTTCCCAAAACCATTTCTTTCACTTTCCCAGACTACAGAAGCCCTCTTACTAGCTACCAGCCAACTTACAAGAAAATGCCAGAAATTAAATTGCTGTGTGTTTATATTTAAGCTTGCTGTGCTCTGAGTCTGGTTCAGTATGAGTGACCCCTTTAAGCTTGGATTTTAGTCTCTTCCATTCCAAGATCTCATGGAATCCAAACAGTCCAGAGATGTAATTTATTCCCTAGATCCAAAGTTTCTTCAATCATGTATTAAACATTTTTTAGCACCTACTACGTAACAAGAGCTAACCTACTGCTAAGTATACAGTGGTGAATAAGACAAAATCTCTGTGTTTCGTAATAACCTAGCTTGGACAAACAGATAAACAGAAATCTAAGGTACTGGGAAATTCCACGTTTTAAAAGGGATCCAAGCAATGGAGATATCTTCATAACTGTCCTAATTGTGTCAAGGCATTGAAAATCATCACTAACCTTAGACCAGTCCAGTCCCCTGAAGGGAGGCCTACACTAAACTGGTATTAATCTCAAGGTTGTTAGAGTTGAACTTTATAGGAGAAATCATCAGCAACATGGGACAAAGATATAAGGAACCTTTGTTCTTATAAGTCATGAGATGTTTATTATTAAAATTTTGACTTCTATGTATATCTTTTCTAATTATGACTTTTCCTAATTTTGTTGTGCTTAGGTGGTGTGATAAAAAAATATTTGGTTTTATAATTTCTAAAAGGAGTCATTGAATAGAAAAACATGATAAGCAGGCCATTACACATAATTCCAGAAAATATCCAGTCCATAAACCTTGTGTTCATAACTGAGCAGTTGATGCTGAGCAGTTGATGGCCATGTGCCTTCAGTGACAAAGAACATAAACTGAAGTGAATAGCTTCCTAAAAGATAATTTAAGTGTCAAATTATGACATAACTTCTAGCCAATAAAACTACATTAATATACACTTTTAATAGTTTGGCTATAATGGTCATTTTAATAATAAGTAAGGAAAGGGGATGGATCAATAAAATTTACCCATTTAGCAAACTAAGTACAGTGTAGGATATAAATTTACAAGTACAGTATAAATTAAATGTGTAATATAAATTAAAAGATTAAGGTACAAACTTTCAGTTGTAAGATAAATAAGTCCCGGCAATAAAATGTACAGCATGATGACTGTAGTTAACAATACTGTATTCTATATTTGAAAGTTGTTAAGGGAGTAGATCTTAAAAGGTCTCATCACAAAAAGGAAAAAGAAAATATGTTAACTGTGTGTGGTGATAGATGTTCATTAGACTTGTGGTAATCATTTCATAATATATACATATATCAAATCATTATATTGTATACCTAAAACTAATACACTGTTATATGTCAGTTATATCTCAATAAAATAAATAAATACGTAGATTAAACATCACATAGTAAAAATTAAAAGTCATTGAAATAAACAGTTTTCAAGTTTCTAAAACATTTTAAAAGCACTTAATTTCATACCTGTTGGGGAAAAAAAACCTATTCCCTACCTCACAACTTACTGAAAATCAGTTCCAACAGCAATGAGAATTCAATGTGAAAGGCAGAACAATAAAGCTTCTAAGTGGTAACATAGAAGAATATCTTCATGATCTGGAATAGGGAAAGATTTCCTAAAAGTGGACACAAAAAGCACTAACCATAAAGTAAATATTTTATAAATTGACTACATTAAAAGTAATAGTTTATGTTATTATGCTATCAAAAGACAATGTTAAGAAAGAAAAAAGGCAAATCACAGAGTAAGAAAAGATTTTTGCAACATACATAAGTAACAAATGTTGGTATCTAGAAAAAAGGAAAACTTCAAGTTAACAATGAAAAGATAGACAATCCAATACAAAAATGGACAAGAGACCTGAACAGGTATTTCAGAAAGGCCAATACTCACTTGAAAAGGTGTTCAACCTCATTAGTCATCAGGACAGTATGAACTGGAAGTGCTATTTGCGAACAGTTTACCAACTAATTAGCCGTCATTCTCACATATCCTTTAAAACTGGAATATAAAATCTCTATTTGGCAATTCTGATGGTTTATTTTCCTTATTGAGCAAATTCTAAAGAATTTACTTCATTCTTCTGCAGACTTACTTATTTCCCTCAATGAATCAATTAATAAGACTGCTATACGTTTCCTTAGTTGGGCAAACATTTGAGGATCCAGACTTCATCTAGACTTGCATGTTTCCAGTGGTTATTTTTATGTACAGTCATCAAAGGTCTTTATTTTATATAAGAATATAGCATTAAATGGTATAGTATGCTCGAGCTACATAGAACACAACAGTTTAATTTTAAAAGGAAACATTTTAAGAAATAAGTGTCTTGTGACTTTTTAATCTGTCTTGATTCTCATCAAGCACCTTCTGAGGTGATAGTAAAAATTCAGAAAAACTTGATGGCACATTTATTCATAGAGTTCACATCAATAAATGTTTATATAGTACCTATCATGTTCTAGGCACCATGGAAGGCACTGAGGGGGAGAAAAGACAGATAAGATATATTACTTCCTTTCAAGAAGCTTATGTTCTAATAGGAGAGATACACAGTTTTGTATAGTGGTAACCTAAAGAACTAGGGAGTAATGGTAAGGAAAGAGAGGAAAGAAGATGGCAGGCTATGAAGGACTGTATGTGCCATGCTAACATTTCAACATTATTCTGAAGGCAATCGGGAATCATTACAGGGTTTAAACGTGAGGTGGAACGTAATCAGATTATATTTTAGAAGGATCATTCTGGTATAAAGCTTAGAAATCCCCACCGGTGTTGAAGAAACAGCAAGTTGACTAGCAACATTTGATTCCTAGTGGAGATTAATAAAGACCACATATTTACAGAAGTAGCAACCTGCAAATGCACTATTTAGCAATATATGGTGACCAAGTATAAAATAAGTTTTACAGTTTTAGTGGGTGGATGGACAATAAGCTATGATGATAAGGGGATTGAAAAGGTAGTATTTGATGTGATGGTTCATGTACCCTAATCTAACTAAGAAAGAAAGTTAAGGCAAGAGAGAATTGATAACTTGAGGTGTGGGGAGTTAAGCTTGAGATAAGGGGACTGGAGTTCTTGCTGAAGCTAAAGAAGATATATGGTAGGAGTAAGGGGGAGAGAGCCAGGCGAACAGGAAGTTGTGTTCAGAGTCAACGCTGGAGTTTATGTTTTCAAAGTCATGGTATTTTTGAGTGAATACAGGTTCTGTGTGATCACGGAAGTGAATGGCTGATGTACGAAAGAGATGGAGGCAGTGACTTTTAGGAAGTCTGAGAAATGTGAAGTAATTAATATGGTCATCCACAACAGAATCAAGGCAGAGAAGACTCTGAACCTCCAGTGGATGTTGGGAACGGACCAATGATAGGCCTTGAAATGACAGAAAGTGGGATGGAAGTGATAGAGCTGCATGGCAGTGACTCAGAAGAGCAGAGTTTTGCATAGGAAGGCAGACATAAATACCTAGACGGGCCCTTGGGAAGAGAGAGGAATGCTAAACTACATCGCTGCCCAAGACACAGGACTTGTGCAGAATAAATAGCCGTTTCTCTGGATGGCGTACAGGGTATCGATTCCTCTCAGAAGAGAGCAAATAGTCGAGTGGTATGTTTTGCAAATTCGTGAAAGCAAAGTGTAACTGTTTACAATAAAACAAACATTCTAAAATAGTGATTATTGACTAAAAGTTATGGGCCCTATCTCTGAGAAAGTTTATTATAAACACAGAAACGTAGTTTTACAGACCTCCTGTCCCCTCCGTGAAACCTATCCTAGACCATATAATGAGAGCCCCTGCTCTGAAAGGTTCAGTGGAGAATGGAAGAAGGGGAACATCCTGCAGGAGGGAGGAGGAAACAAGCAGTGTTTCAATAAGATAAACACAGGAGATAAGCACCCTGAAGAATGGTCGTGAATTACAGGATTTTCTGGCATGGTGGCCTCAAATTAGCTTCAAATAGAAATCTATAAAGTTACCAACACAAGCTAAGGCCCCCCAGTATTGTTGGAGGTTTGTTGATGCTAGGAAGAGTCTAGTTGGAACGCAGATCCTCCCCCCCCCCCCCCCGAAAGTAGGTGACCAGCCTAATTCCAATAAGCTTTGCGTCTAGCGAACCTGGGCCTAGACGTAGACCAGCAGCTTGTGCATGCAGCGTCTGATAACAGAGCACAGAATTACAAATAACCTAACTAGCCTTACAGTCTTTTCTTTAAAAGCCCAGTATTTCTGTCAGAATAAACAGGCTTTTTGGAAATGAATAAATAAGTTTATGAAAACATGTAAAATGCCAAAATTTGAACAAGAAGAAACAGAAAAAAATGAATAAGTCATTGAAATAATAATCAAAGACATCTCAGTTTAGAGTTTTTCTCAGCTCAGTTGGCTTTCCAGTGAAATTCTACCAGAAGCACAAAGTTGAGATTATTCTTGTATTATACAAATAGTTCAGGAAAATAGCAAAAGGGAAAACATTATCCAACTCATTTTATGACTTTAGTGTAACTGATTCTAAAACATTTTTCTTATATTCTTTACACAGTGATGAATTGAAGATGTGAATGAAGAGCAGACTGATCAATAGAAAGGAAAGGAAAAGACAGGCTCATTTTATCTATAAACAGATGCAAAAAATACAGTAGCTAACCAGATCCAGTGTTGTATTTAAAAATATTGCATAAACTGTTTGTATCCAGTAATTAAATCGAAAACCTAATAAGAACTTGAGGAAAACACCTTTAGACTGATTTCATCATTCTGTTCGTTTTTAAAACTTCTTGCTCAATCTCTAGTAATCTTACAGAAACGATATAACCCTGAAGTCAATGCGAATGTATTTATAGGATGTGTCTCACAAAACAGATGCCCATGTCAGTAGCCCAGACAGTTGTCCAGAAGGAAAATGGCCTTCAGCACACCCGGAACATGCTGCATATTGGAGACCCAAGTGTGAAAAAGACGGCCGTCTCCCTGCTGAGGAATTTGTCTCGTAATCTTTCTCTGCGCAGTGACATTGGTGAGTCCATACAGGTGTCTAGCTGTCATGTGTACATATTGAAAATACAAATGCAACAAAACATTGTCCTTATCACATTCTTTTTACAATGATAAACTGGAAATGTGAATAAAGAGCAAAATGTGATAATAAACCTGGCTTATGTGCATCCACCCAAACATCAAGGGTAGGCTTTCTCACTGTGTCTCAAACAGGATTTTTTCAGTATCCAGCATTTTGTTTTGTTTTCACTACTGCAGAAGAGAAATTCTAGACCATCCTAATAATTATCAAGTAACATTCTAGTAAGTAAAATTCTAGACCATCCTAATAATTAGCAGGCCCCCAGCTGTGCCTGCCACCCAGTGAAGTCTTGAATCCATGTAGCTGTCTCTCAGAAGGTTCTCTGCCTGGCCTGCTTAAGCACCACTCTTCTAAAACATTAAACGCACACACACACAGTACCGTGTTTCCCCGAAAATAAGACCGAGTCTTATATTAATTTTTGTTCCAAAAGATGGATTAGGGTTTATGTTCAGAGGATGTCATCCTGAAAAATCGTGCTAGGGCATATTTTCCGGTTAGGTCTTATTTTCGGGGAAACATGGTAGTTGTTTACTTTAGAAGTGTGGCCATTGTGAACTAGAAACATGTGGACAGACACATAATCATTTAAAAAAAAGAAAGAAGCAGTCACTGAATATAGCGGACTCGGCATAGATCATTTTAGAATAAATGCGATGAAACACATTTACTCCTTTTTTGGAGAGAGTATTATTACTCTATCACATAACAATTTTCATTTATTTACTTTATACCTAGAAATGTCTGATGTTTGTGGATCGAGTCAAAAACTGTAAAATGAGACAATAGGAAGATGATGCTAACATTAATCATGCTTCCTAACGCTCCGTAGTCATTTCTGACAACTTGAAATTCAGTTTTTCACAAAATTTCACTGAAATTATACACCGATTTTTGTTTCTTTGTGTTTTTTTAATGGATTGGATTATTCTGAAATTACACACAGCAGCCGCAGCAGACCTATTGAAGCCTGTGGTTATGTTTTAATAATGTCATTTCTAAAGACAGCCAACCGCACAACACTGGACAGGTGGTTTCATGCCTATTATAAGCATCAAGACCTGGAAATTTTTCGGTGACTCTGAAAGAAACCTTGCCGTAGGCACTGTCATAATTATGAAAGTGTTTCTCCCCATTGTTTTCTGTGCACTTTAGTGCTGCGCTTCCATCAGGTGAATTATCCTTTGACTTTTTTTTATCTTTTCCCAAATGAAATGTTGACTCCATCTTTTAAAATAGTGACGATGAAAATAACTGCACTCTACACATTCTGCATGTGCCTTCAGGGCAGAAATGCTGTCGGTCTCAGGGTCTACAGCCCTCTCACTGTTGGGAAGATAAAGCTAGAGCTGCACAGGTTATGTAAGAAGATTTCACTGATTAACCTCCTCCCCTCCTTTGAAGGACAATAGTGAGAAGAGGCTTCAGCAAAATAAATGCAGTTTTTATATTCCAAACTGGCTTTATGTCAAAAATATAATTTGAGTATAATGACCCATCTTGATTTAGCATATTAATAACCAGGAATAAGTGAAAATCGCTGTGAAGTATATGCTTTGTGTTTCTCTTGAGATTTCTAGGCCAAAACTTCCCACATGATGACCTGGAATGAAGTTAACATGTTTTACTTAGATTTACAGTAATAAATTTAAAACTTACATTTTCTTAAAAATTTGAGGATAGGCAACTGAATATGATGACAGAATAATGGATCTCATACAGAACACGTGGGTCTGCATCCTACAATGCTACTTGGCCACCCATGTCACTTTGGTGAGCCATTTAACTGCTCTAAACAGAACGAGATTAATAATCACTACCTAACAGTGTTTGCCCCAGGATCAAATGACATAATGTACAGTATTTGCAGGTAGCATGAAGTATTTGGATACATCTCTAGAATCTCAATTCACATTTATTCATTGGTACAGATGTTTTCAGACATCCACCTAATATCTTGGCATTTTAAGGCATTGAGTTTAGGCATTAAATAAAATCTCCCTCAACAATATGACATTGAGCTATAATGCTCCAATATCATAATAAGGCCTTTAATTTTATATTTCACTATAAAGATTCAATTTTAATTGTCCCAAAGTGAATGTATTTATGAAGGCCCACTGTGTGTGTGTGTGTGTGTGCGCACATACACACACACACACACACACACACACACACACAGTGCCAGAAAAATGTATACACATATTAAGAAAGGAAAAATCTATATTAAAATTCCGAAATACCGAAATTCCGAAATACTCAGTAATACCGAAAACAAAATATGAGTACAGGGCACGTTTGACTTCTGCAACCACAAGAGGTACTCAGAGTGGTTACCATCAGCGTAATTTTAATTTCCTTTCTTAAAATGTGTATACATTTTTTTTGCACCCTCTCTGTAAATGTGTGTGTGTTTGTGTATATATGTATATATATATGTATATATATATATGTTTTATATATATATGTATGTTATATATATAATATATGTCTTATATATATAATATATATACACAGACAGAGAAAAGAAAGAGAAGCTATATTCTAGTATTAAGCTTTGTCGATGTAAACAGTTATACTACTTTTCTAAGAAAAACAAACATGATACAAATTGTTAAAGACTCTACATGACCCTACGTTTCCACCTTAATATTGATCTACAGAATGGACATTCCTCCTGGTTGTGAGCAGGAGAGGTGGGGCTCTTTCATCAGAAGTCATTCTCAGTGTGGGTGCCCTCGGTCTCCACCGCCATTACCACACCCTGCAGACAGAGATTGATTGGACATTTTCTGTTGTGATTGTCCCAGACTTATTTCTGTGTCGCTGACCTAAATTGAGGGGAAGGGAAACTCATGTTCTCAAGGCCTTTAATTCTGTGGTTTAACTTATTAAAAGGAGGAATCAGCCTTCCAATAATAGCTCATATCTATTGAGAGCTTATTAGTGCAGGGTCTATGATACAGTTAACATGTATTAACCTATTTAATCCCTGAAAACAACCCTTTGAGGTAGATACTTTTATTACCCCATTTTACAAATTAGGAAAATGCAGCATAGAGAGGTTACATAGGTTGGCCAGATCGCACAGCCATTAAGTGGCAAAGACAGGACTGAAACTAAAGAAATGTGGCTTCAGAAGTTGGGATCTGAGCTCTTAACACTATGCCGTGAGGCTTAAACAACAGTGAAAAGAAAGTGCTCTGGCCTCTGAGCAAAAGGTATGTCTTTCCTGTCAGTTGCAAGGATTATCACAGGATGACATACTGTTGAGTGTCCTTTAAAGAGTACATCTGTTTTAGACATAGTGGTCAATGCTGGAAATCCAGAAATGCATTCACTAAGTGTCCTCAAAGGACCCCATTGGAATACAGACAGGCACATAACTAATTACAATCAGTATTACAGAGAGAGAAGTGCAATTCCAGGTGCCACATAAACTCATATGAAGAAATTAAATTAAGCTGAAATATTTTACGACAAGAACCACAACACTGTATTAAAGAGCAGTGAGGAGCAACAAAAGCAAGAGAAGGGGCCAGCCCGGTGGTTCAGGAGGTTAGAGCTCCATGCTCCTAACTCCAAAGGCTGCCGGTTCGATTCCCACATGGGCCAGTGGGCTCTCAACCACAAGGTTGCCAGTTCAATTCCTCGAGTCCCACAAGGGATGGTGGGCTGCGCCCCCTGCAACTAGCAACAGCAACTGGACCTGGAGCTGAGCTGCGCCCTCCACAACTAAGATTGAAAGGACAACAACTTGACTTGGAAAAAGACCTGGAAGTCTGTTCCCCAGTAAAGTCCTGTTCCCCTTCCCCAGTAAAATCTTTAAAAAAAAAAAAAGGGCAAGAGAAGAGCGAAGCATGCTCCCTGTCTTTTAAGGAGAGTTCGAGGAAAAGTAGTTTGAGGAAAAGAAGAAAATGTGTGTGAAAAGAATTATTGCAAAGAATCAAGTACAAATTCATATTGCCCAAAATATATACCATAGGACAAGTTATAATGAAATTGTCAGTTATTAATACTGCTCTTGTTACTACAAAAGAAAACCAAACTAAAACCGTATTACCAAGAACTTAACATACATAGTAAAAAATATAAATTTAAAGTAGTCTCTTTCTCTTTTTTTGATAATGGTATTCGTGCATTAAAAAAACTTTGGACAGTACAGATAACTTTTTAAAAATATTTTTAAGTCACCATCAATACTGTTGTAGAAAAATAACTTCTATTAATATTTTAGTGTATTTCTTCTAATGGATCTTACGTATTTTCTTCCCTAATGTTACTTTATGTATTTTCTTCCCTAATTGTATATTCTTTGTATAAATAAGTATACAGGTTTTACATATAGAATAATAACAAATATTTTTTATTTATATGCTTCGTAGATATGTTTTAGGATGCATAATATTCTTTGCAGATGTATTTTAGTTAATTATATTCTATTATTGGGATAGTTAGGCTTTTTGTAAATGTAATTTTTCATTTATATGTAATACTATAATAAAGATATCTGTATAAAGCTTTTTCCATTTTTAAAGTGATGTCTTTAGGATGAATTCCGACAAGTAGAATTACTGAATCAAATGTGAATGTTTTTAATATTCTTGACATTTCTGTCAAATTGCTTTCTGAAAAGACTTCCAATGTACTGAGCACAGGGTATCATCTTTTAAAAATTCCTTTTAGATTTTGAGTATTAGAGAGGTTACATCTTTCCGTATACTTGTTAACCAGTTGCAGGTCCTTTCTAAGATGTTCTTTACCCAAAATGTATAGGGATCTTGAGATTAAGAAACAATCTTTTTAATCAAGTGTTTTTTTTGTTTCATTTTGTAGCCAAAGAAACTCTACCTGATTTGGTTTCCATAATTCCCAACACCGTTCCAAGTACTGACCTTCTCATTGAAACTACAGCCTCTGCCTGTTACACGTTGAACAATATAATCCAAAACAGTTACCAGAATGCCCGGGATCTTCTAAACACTGGGGGCCTGCCGAAAATTATGAGCATCAGCACAGGCGATGCGTGAGTCCTTTAGTATCTGCCCATCAGCTGTCTCCCCTTTCCCCACCACCACCTCCATATGTAAATCTAGTTGTGACTATTCAGTCGTTGGGCAACAGGGCTAAAAGCAAGGTTGTAAAGCTGGGCCAGATCATCTGCTCCAGTCCTTGGTGTTCAAGCA
Source organism: Rhinolophus sinicus (assembly GCF_057876585.1). Lineage (NCBI taxonomy): Eukaryota > Metazoa > Chordata > Mammalia > Chiroptera > Rhinolophidae > Rhinolophus > Rhinolophus sinicus. The sequence continues at coordinate 43,612,959 of NC_142501.1, read as the reverse complement.
CGTTTGAAAAACTGAATCCTCCAAGCCAAATAGTTGCCCATTCTCTTCTAAAATATTCAGAGATAGTCGAACTCCATAGCTTCTCTGGGTAGTGCATTCCAGCATTTTACTGACCTGATGAATTAATTTGTTTCCCAGAACTATAGCTGTGATTTAAGAACAGCAGAATGTAGAAAGAGTGGGAGTCCTATGGACAGGAATGCCCTTTTCCTCACTTGGATTGGTGGAGCCAATGTCACCCACGGTGGCTTAGAAGAAGCAGTGAATACACAGGAAGTGTTATCACTTGCTTTCTTAATTTCCTCTATCACATCTCTTATTGTTCCCTTTTGAGAATAGAAGGTTTCGTGCGTATGCGTCATCCTAAATCCCTGTATTTGTCTTTAAATTTTTCCCATTAAAAAAGAAAAACAGGTGAGGAAGAGAATGAAAAACTTTGTGTAATCAAATTACTATTAGTTAATTTATAGAGTGATGGGATCCAAAAGGGGCATAAAAATTATTATTTTTTCCTCTTTAAGCAATTCTGAATTGTTTAACTTGTTAAATACAAGTTACTTTTGTAAATAACCGAAAAAGAAAAGAAATGTTATAGCCCAGTTCTAATGAGTTACAAAGCAAACGGACTTCGCCTGTAGTAGATAGACCCGGGTTTGGGCACACAGGTGAGATTAGGAGTCTGTAGTATCCTGGAATGAACACACATGCCCTCTACCTCTGCTCCACCTGGTATAGACCCCTTGTGTTCTGCAGCCTTCCATCTGGCAAAGCCCACGGGAAGGGAAGATCACATTCAGAGTCAAATGATTAAAAGGAGCATGGTTAGAATGTCAGTTCTCCAAGAACAGGTAATATTCCCTATCCCAAAGCATGGCAGATAGCAGTTCCTCAGTCTTTGTGGAAAGAAAGAATTATTGCTGTACAACAGAAATGACTATTCCAAGTAGTTATCTAACCTTCTAAACAATTCTCCATAAGACCATAGGATTTTAATTATTAGAGTATTCAGGCGTAACAGGAACATGGGAATACACCATCACTTTTGGAAACTTCTTACAGCTTAGCAACGTACAGGATGGGCTGCTCGGTTACTTCTTTGTTGCCCTGACTGTCCATTTGTGAGCCAGTCTTCCCACTCCCTGTCTAAAAAAAACGTAAAAAAAAGTTAACAAGGAGCTCCTACCAGTTCTGTGCGCTGCTTTTTCCTTTCTAGAATGTTATATAGCTGACCTGTAATTTATGGTGTCAACCTAAAGAGAGAGAGAAACTGAGACAAGCTCAAATTATCAAAATTTGAGTTCATTCTGGACTAGCAGAGGAATTGCAATTTGGAAACACATGCCGTAACAAGTTACTGGGGAATCTGCTGAAGGTTTGGGGTGGGCTGTATTTATGGGCAAAGAGTGCAAAGAGGGAGAAGCCCGTCCAGAGTCCAAGCAGTAACTTCATTGGCTTGGGGATATGGAGGGATTCTTGGAGGATGTTCATTGGTCAGGAGGAGATAAGTCTAGGTCTTCTATAAATCGGGCATTTACAGGAAATCTGTCTCTCAGTTCTGAAGGTCCATTCTTTTCAGGGGGCATGCATGGCATTCTCCATTTCATATCCTCCGGTTCCATTTTAGATTGAAATCCTTTCATATGGGATGGCCTGGCAACCAATTATCATTTACAACATTTTTTCTGTGAATAAATGAGTTCCCAGTGTCAAAAAAACCTACTTATAAGTAAACTTTATGAAAATGACACTCTTATGAGGGGGAGGAAAAATAATTTTCTTTCTACCCATCTAGGTTCATGGCTGAGACACCCCTGTTATAAAAAAGACAGATTAACAGGAGAAACTCCAGTTTAATAGCATGTATACCTCCTGTATACATATGAGAGACCCAGGAAAACGGAGCTCCTCAAAATGACCCAAGCCTCCACCTTAAATAACTCCATCTAAAGACCAAAGATGTTGGGGTTAGGGAAGTAGCCAGTTATGGGATGTTACCAGGAAAAACAGAGTGAACTAGGGAATGGTTGTTATGCACATTTAAGTCCTTACCTTCTCCCTTGATTAGAGTTTCTAAAAATTTCGAATCATCCTTCACTTCCTGCTACAGAGGGGGAGATGCTTTTTACAAATGGAGATTTCCCTCATAAGTGTAAATGTTTCTTACCAAAGGGTAACTTTTTGGGTTTTCAGAGCTTTTCCTATGTCTGCTGCTTCTTTAAAATAGTCAGCCTAAAATAATTTTTATGCCAAAGAGGCATATTTTGGGTTGGTACATTCTGCTGCCCTTCTGCTGGGCCATTTAAGAACTTATTGCAATTTTAAATATTAGAGACCCATAAATGTATTAATACTTCGGTTATAAGCCAGCTACTCTGACAAGTCCTTGAGGTACTAAAAAAAAAAAAAATCTAGAAAGTGCCGATTTGACTTACCCTCCCTGCAAGGGTGGTTATGGAAGAGAAAGAACCCAGCATGAGCTTCTCCATACAGTTTTTCATTCTCTGTTCTTGGTTACATGTTTAAAAACTCCTACGATAGGAAAAATAGAAGACTTGTTTCTTTATTAAATTCAGCCATGTGGTAGTTCAGGTGATAGAAGAGAAAAAGATCAAAGAAAACATTTTCTCCTCAGCCAGAAACGGGAAATTTAGGACAAATTTAAAAGCAGAACATCAGAAACTAAATTCAGTGGTAACTTGGATATATTCTCCATTTGCTCTATACAAAAAAATATTTGAAACTATTTTAATAAATGCTCCAATAAGAATTTATTGAATTAACTTGAAAAAATTACTCCTACCTTCGTAGATTCACTAAGTGTAAGAGGTGTATACATATTTTCAGTCATACTTTCCTGCATTTGCATTCTATATATATTATAAACATACAAATATATTTCTATTCTATAATAGGCGATGTAAATATACAAATGTAAATTGTATTCTATAAATAAATTCAAGGATTAGTAACATGTCTAAGGATATATTCCTTGTAAATATCAGGAATTTGCTCTATTAACTGTTAGCACTATGCTCGTGATGTAAAAAGATTTTTTTAAATAATTTTTTTAAACAGTGGTCCCTGGCCTCTTTAAGGTCCCATTTTATTCTCTTGTCATTGTGAGTGGCCAGACTTAATGGATGGCTACTGAGCAACAGCAATTAAAGAAGATTGAGGGGACATGCAAAGGCCACATCCAGAAGGCTCACACGTTCTCACTGATCTCAGAATGTCCTTTTCTTCGTTTCAGCTATGCCTCCAACAAAGCAAGTAAAGCTGCTTCTGTTCTCCTATATTCTCTGTGGATGCACACGGAACTCCATAATGCCTACAAGAAGGTAAGAGGGCTTAAAAGGCATGTGTCATGGTTAGCAGAGCCAGATCATATGCCCCTCTGACCAACCCTGATGAGAAGTCACTAAGAACTGTATTTGTGTGTGTGAAAATGTTGAGACCTTTCACATCTTTGTTTGCTTATTCCAAAGGCTCAGTTTAAGAAGACAGATTTTGTCAACAGCCGGACTGCCAAAGCCTACCACTCTCTTAAAGACTGAGGAAAGTGACAGAGTACTCTTCAGAAATGCCAACCTCATCATTCTCAACCACAAAAGAAGTCCCAAAGGAAAACGCCTATTTTTCTACTTCCCAGTCCAAGAAACTTTTTAAAAAGGGCATGCCTTGTTTTTATCCTTTTTTATTTCTGTGGCTCCAAGAATCCAGGACACAAATAATCAGAATATAATTTTATTAGTCTTCCAGAAGATTTTTACAAGTTTGCCACCTGTAGATACTAGCAACAGGCTCGACTTTACCCTCTGCAAATAGTAGCAATCAGAGCTCATAATGTATGGCCTCCTGGAACCAAAATGTGAACTCATGTGGAATGGACTCAACAGAATAAATGAGGAAATACTACTGTTGTAGTATTGCTAGGATTTTAAAAGTTTGATTTACATTTATATTTTCTGGTTTCCATGTTTTGTCACTCATGCACATTGCTTCACCATGAGTATATTGTTCTGCAGTGTTGAAACAGAATGGAAATGAGAAATGTTTGTTTGTTTTTTACTTTATGCTTATTTTTAGCCTCTTGAATTGTTTTCTCTGATTTTAAATGAACTTAAGAAATTTAGATCACAGAGCATGCATGACTGTAAGAAGAAGAAAACGAAAGGTAGTGATCATAGCAGATTTAAAATCTTTTCCCCAGAGAAAGGCAACTGTGGTTATAAAGTTCAGTGTTTCCTCTAAACACTGCATAAATGAAATTTTTTTGCTCAAGGAAATACCTTACCTATAACAACAGCATTAAATGCAAATCTCTCCTGTATAGTAGCATTCAATGTAATCTATTTCCTGGACTTTTTCAGCCACTACAATGGGCTGGCGGAAGAATGGACTCTACATTTAGCTACAAAAGGAACCAAGGCCTCTCAAACCGTTGGGCCAGCCCAGGGCTCTGAAAACACAGATCATTCTATGAATTACATTATCAACCATCCCAACTTTGTTTAACATTTAAAAACTAGCACAGAGCCACTAAACCTCATGTGATCTTTCTGAAGCCATTATGTTAAGTCAAGGAAACTCTAGAGAAGAAGTAACATTATGTAGGCCACTCAGAAGTGCTATGAGAAATACTAATTTTTAAAAGTTGACATCATCAATTGAAGCAAATCTATATTAAGTGTTATTTTAACTGGATTGTGGTTATTACCATTCATATAGAATTAGTCTTCTCAACTGCACTTCTGTTATATTTCGCTTTAAAAAAAACACCTGACATTTGTTATAAGAAGGAAAAAGATGTTCATCTCCTTGGCCAGAAAAGTGTAATAGAAAATAAATCCCCATTTTCAATTTGAATGTGTATGTAAGTCTTTATTGTATTTAGAACTTGAAATTTTTTCAATTTTAGAAGCTCAATGAAGAAGACTTAAGTTACTAACATAGTTCAAACTGAAATTCTTTAGCTACCAATTTTTAAAATACTGAAAAGAAAATTTTTTTCCAGAGTTCTGACAATAAACATTTGGAGTATATTTATTTCTCCAGATAAATGATGTAAAAAAAGTTTCTGTGTTTTTCAAGGCTTTAGTAGAGCCTTCAATAATATTAAATACAAAATGAGGCAAAAATAACGTTGCCTGCACTGGTATCTGTGTATATCTGATTTATTTGTGTATCTTGGTATATGTGGTATGATTGACCTGACATTTGAGGATTCAAACCATATAAACTTCATCTTTAATTACTGAGCTGGGCCTTTCCGTTTATTTGTGCTAAGAATTCCAAAGGCCTGCTGCTGCCATGTCAAGAATTCTTAAAAGTCTTCTGGAACATAGGATATTGCTGCCCTGAATTTCTATAACTGGAAACATTTGTTTATATCTGATGGAAATAACTAAAGGCTTATCTAACACAATAGAGAGGAGATTAACATATCAAAAGGGGAAAATAAGCGTGAATAGATAAGCCCTTTTAAAACAATGTAATCACCCTCTAAAGAAGCAATCCCCTAGAAGAAAAGGGAAATGGGAAATATATATTTATAATTTATATATACTATAATAATAAATGAAATTTGCTTTAACATGTATAGTAAACTTCCTGTATTGGAATGAGAAGGACTTCAGTATGTATATACTTTGAGCAAAATTGCAGAAGCCTTGAATCACAGAATCTGAGGATCAGAAGGGAATTTAGAGGGCATGTGTTCAAGTCCTCCACAAAGGATCTTCTTGCATCAGACAAGACTCCATTCTTATTTAAGTGACAGAGAAGAAAAATATACAATCATTCATTCAACTAATTCCCAGTGTGATCGTCTAACCGCTGGCCCATCTTAAGACTCAGTAGCTGTTGCATTAACGTATTTGTTGGGCGAAGGAAAATAAATTTTTTAAAAAGGAAACAAACTTTTTAAAATAAAATTCTGCTTTAGGTTTAACATGTTAGTTTATAGTGGTACTGATTATATGTACATCTCTTATGAAATAAACTTCTACCTTTTAAGGACTATAAGAAAAAGGAAAACTTGCTTTTTTTATGACATATTCATAGGAAAGAGAGATCAAAATGCCACACATTGGCATAAGATCTGTTTAAAATATGAGCAGAAGGGACAGCATTCTGAAAGCCATTGTGTGGGAGACACCGTTAAAGAATCTGGCAGCATTTAGCCTGGAGAAGGGTGCTGTATTACCTGTAAGTGTGTGTATGTGTGCATGCGTATGCGTATTTTTTACATTTTATACATGAAAATAACTGAAAGCAGAGAGAGGTTAAGTCACATTCCAGAATCAATAGCTAGATAGTGCCTAGGGGCCATATGACCCCAGGTTGGGTGGCACCTCACCGGAGGTTTTGTGGAAACTCAGAGTGACAGACTCATGTCTCCATGGTAGGAAAATGTGGGGATCTCAGGTTTGCCTCTCTTTGGAGAATTAAGAGGGGTGTCTAACAAGGGTTAAGAAGACTGGTTCTAGAACCAGCCAGCCTGAGCTCAAATTGTGACTCTTCTACTTACAAGCTGGGGTAAGTTTCTTACTTTCGCTGAGCCTCAGCTTTCCTTATCTGTTGTTATATGTAAATTATAGCAGTAGTTACCTCACTGGGTGGTTTTGAGAATTAAATGTTATTATAATTATAAAGCACTTAAAATAGTGCCTGATAGTGTGTAAATACTAACTAAATTTTTTGGAGTTCCCTGGGTTGGGGGGGATCTTTGCTTTTCTTTTTAAATCCATCTCTTAAATTTCTGTTTTCAGTATGGTTGGTTAAGTTAAAAGCTCCATCCTTCTCCTCACCCTCCCATTTTACACACACACACACACACACACACACACACACCTTGGAAGGCCAGGCAGAAATGAGAAAAATAAATGTGGCCCAGACAAGTGATTCTGAATGTCTCTTCCTCAGAACACAAGTCCTTTGGGGTATTTATAAGTGACGTGTGAAAAGGAACATCTCATTCTGAAGTACATTTGGGAAGGGCTGAGTTATACAAAGATCAAAAAGATCTTGCCTGTTAGAGCATTTGGGATCCTGCTCCCCAGCATATGTTGTCAGTATCGCTCAATTAAATTCTTCTAAAAATTTAAAAAAAGAAAAGAGAAGAGAAGAGAAGGTAAGGTATTCACTGTTAAGACTTCTCCTGAAGTCTGTTTCATCTGACATCAGTATGGCTACACCCTATTTTCTCCGGATACCATTTGCTTGGAGTATCGATTTCCACCCTTTCACTTTCATTCTATATTGGTCCTTGTAGCTGAGATGCCTCTCTTGGAGGCAACATATGGTTGGGTTTTGTTTTTTGATCCAGTCTGCTACTCTGTGCCTTTTTATTGGTGAATTCAGTCTATTTACATTTAGGGTGATTATTGGTATATGAGGATTTCCTATATCCATTTTGTCTTTTGTGGTATCTTGGTGTCTACATTGTTGTTTTTTGGGTTTTTTTGCTGTTATTTTAGTGTGGTGGTAGTCTATGATTTTTCCCTCTGTTCTTTTTTTATGTTATATATCTCAGTTCTGGAATTTTTTTGAGTGGTTACCATTAAGTTTATGTTAAAGAAAATTTCATATATCCAGTAGTCCTTTTTCTTCAGCATGTTTCTTATCTCCATTCCCCTTTGCAGATTCAGACCTTTACTCTCTCCCCTTTTATGTCTTTGTTGTCACAAGTTATCCCTGCTTATGCTGTGAGTTGATTTCTGAGTTGCAGTAGCAAGTTGTCTTTTTCTTCTCTTTTTCCTTTTTCTTAATGTTTTTATCTTCTTTACCCTTTATGTTTTATTTAAGTGTATAGTGCCCTATTTTGTGTAGAGATTGCCATTTCCTGCTTCTGTCTGTCTGGTCATAATATCACTCATGGTTTTGTATTCTTTTGGTTTTTTGTTTCAGGTCGAATAGCCTCCTGCAGTATTTCCTATAATGCAGGTCATGTGTTAGAAAATTCCCTCAGCTTCCGTATGTCTGGAAAGATCTTTATTCCTCCTTCATATCTAAAGGCTATTTTTGCTGGATATATTACTCTTGGCTCATAATTTCTCTCTTTCACTGTTAAGACTTCTCAGAGTCCCTAATACATGATGTGCTTTGTGAAATCTCCAAGAAGGGATAGAGTATGCTACATGTCTCAATCCTTTTGTTTGAATCAATAAACCCTTTTTTTCTTAAATGACTCTTGAAGAAGCTAGGTTTCTGTGTTACACATCTTGACCCAACAGTGATCAGAGCCATGGACAAGAGGACAAAAGCTGTTTATCTGGTTCACAGTCTAGTCCAGTTCATCTTGCTAAATCCTGGGGGGTAGTCACAAACAGTCTTTAGGTAAAACCTAAAAATCAGTGATTTCAGTAGATTGAGGACTAGTTCCTGAACATTTTGTTTCATTCCCACCTGGAGTGCTACTAATCTACAGACAGGAAGATAAGGCAGACAGTTGTCATTAGCCCAGGAAAGCAGGTTGAGACAGTGAAAATCATCCCTACATTCGGCTGATCAGTCGACCTTATAAATCTCACATCAAGAAGAAGTTAAATCTCTAAGAAGCCTGGATTTCGCCTGTAAGACAATACATCTGGCAAGGAATGAAAAACAAGTACAAACTGTTGCAGATTTTTAAAACCATAATAGGATGTTCTTCCCAGTAACAACTAATCCTTTGGGTGTTTTCTTGTTCTAGAAAAGGGGTTTCCATTTTTACATACATGTACTGAGCTCTTATTGCTGGAGCTGAGAACCGGTGAGAGGCACCTTCATGTGGAAGTGCCCCCGGATCCCAGTGAAACTGGCGTCATTATGACAGATATCGTCACAGTTTAAAGTATTCGTTGCTTTACCTGGGAGATGGAAAGTCATCAGCTGTGCGGTGAGGGTTAAGAAGCTCTAGACTCATAAAGATCTTCTGGAATAGGTGTCTCATAAAATAAATGGTTAGAACGAGAAGCAGAGAATTATTGAGAAGGAAGATACCTTCATTTTTAGCCAGGAGTTGTAAGAATTGACGATTTGTAATAAGAGTGCCTGAAAATTCTAATATTTAGAAAATTGACAAACATTTTTTTCCCTCAGGGATTTGTTTCTTTTACCCATTGCTCTAGTTGGATTTTTTTTTCAGTCCCTAATATAGAAAATAGAAGTAATCTGTTTTTGTAGTGTTGCCTAAAGAGCTTTTATAAGAATTATGTGTGAACATGCTAAGTATCACGTTCCCACTTTTGGTGGCTCGTACCTAACGTGACCCAATTCCTCACCTCATGTTCTATTTCCCCTCCTTTTAGTTTATCACTTAGCATGCTTCATTTGCATTTGAAAATCAAAAAAGTTTAACTCAGAATGGTTTAATCAATAAATGTTTTTACTTTAACATTAGACATAAAGGTCTTGCAACAGAAAGACCAAGTGTAGACCCAGGAGTGGCTATTTCAGCAGCTCATTGAAGTCATAAGAACCCAGATTCCTTCCATCTTTCTGCTCTGCCATCCTCAACATGTTAGTTTTTGACAACTGGTTGATGATTTCGTGTTGACAAAATTGTTGCAGCAGCTCCAAACATCCCATCTTCACAGAGCCATGTCCAGAGGCCAGAAGAGTAAACATTTCCCTTATATCCTTTTTTTAATAAGTAAAGAAAATTTTCCCAGAAGCCTCCATTAGACATCTCTCACCCTCTTATAGATCTGGCTGCTGCCCACACGTCCACAAGCTTCAACTGCCGCCTCCAGTTTTATGGCCCTGCTCATACATACAGTGTCTCAGGAATCACCTTATACCAGAAATCAAACTCCATAAAACAGTGGTGATAATAGAAATGAGGGAAAACTTACTTGCTGAATCTTCTTGCCCCTCTAGCCCCTCTTCATGCCTCCAGGTTTCATTAACTTTTCTTCTGCTGCCCTGTAATTCACAACCCCACAGTCCCTTATCCTGCCCATTTTCACACCAAACTCTATCCTCCTGAAGAACTTGAATCAGGGCACTTTCCAAGGGCACCAAGTGAAAGGATTCCCCTTCTTGCTGCTAGGTTACAGCAGGAGACAATGTGTTCTTGTTAACCAATGGTGAAAATACTGAGTATGTTTTTCTGTTTAAAAAAATAAGGGTAAATAATGTCAGGTCAGCCATACACTAAAGATTAGTTTCTTTCTGAAAACAGAGTAATTTTTACAGTGTATTCTGAACCAGTAAATATTTTATGTATGTATGAAAGTTGGGTGTGGCATGGGCTACACATCCCCCAACTATACCCTTTCTCAATTCTTTCCAACATAATAGAATTTTTAACAGGATGTGTCCAGAATAAAAACTACATTTCCCAGCCTTACTTGCAGCTAAGTGAAGACCTATGATCAAATGGTGACCAGAGGGGTGTAAGTGATGTGTGATACAAAGCTTCTCAAAAATCTTCCTTAGACAGTGGACATGTGCCGTTTGCCCTTTTTGTCCTTTCTATCCATTCTGCCCGGAATGCTGATGCTACCTACCTGGACCACAAAAATGAAGGCCACACTCTAGTGTGGCAGGACAGTCCTGGGCACACTAGCTCTGGACCACTTACCTTCCAACATTGCACTCATGAGAGAGAAATACAATTTAATTGGGTTTAAGCTATTACTATTTTGGTTTTTATAACTCACAGTCAAACTTAATTATCTTACTTCTTGACACCATTATCTAGAGCAAAATCAAATTAAAAGAAGACATTTCCAAACTAGAAAATACAATGTCTCTGTCCTAGATAAAAATGCCACCTACAAGAGTAAAGTGCTAGCAAGAATACAAAGAAAGAGAAGAGAATTCAGAGAGTTGATTTTGGACTTCAGATCCCTTTATCCTATTGATAAAGCTCTTCACAAAGCAGTCGTCAGCCATATTGTGAAATTAATTCTACTCAATAGAAAAATAAGTACAACTCCAACAGGGAAGAGAAGGCACAGGCTGACATAATAGTGTCAGATTTCCTCTGAGAAGCATGCTCTGGGGCATGTTGCCTAGGGGGAAAAATGTAGTATCTGAAATACAATCCACACAACTATGTCACCAGCAAAGCCTGTTTTGGGCAATGTATTTGCAGATAAATGTCGGGAGGAAATAGTTTCTACACAATGGAAAGAGCCATTAAGTAATAGTTTCTACACAATGGAAAGAGCCATTAAGTAGATACGTAACTTAGGTCACCAACATTTTTAAAAGGTCTACTGGAAAACTATCTATAGTTGCCTAATACACTGTCTCTGCAGGGGCTCAGTTTGACAAAAGGCATCCACATTCTGAGTTGCATATTGTTGTGTTTAATAAATATTACCAAGTCATAACAATTAGACCTATAAAGATTTATAGAACTTTTGCTTTACGTACCTTGTCTTTGGTTACTCAGTACTCAGTCCCACCTCTTCAAAATTCCCTCCTGTTGTATCATAGGGACCAGAAGGTAAAATAACTACATTTTTCATACTCTTACAGCTGGGGGTTTGGATGCAGCTTTGGGTCTGCCAGTATGATGTAGTTGGGTAAGAATGTGCAGGCTATTTTCCAGCTCCTGTTGCGGTTGGAAAGCGAATCCCAACAGATGCAAGGGTACCAGTGTCCAGTCACCGGCCTTGTGACTGTTAGCAGCCATGACAGTGGCAGATGTGATGGCAGCAACAACAGCACCTGGCCTCTGACTTCTGCTCCACCAACTCTTCCACAAGTATGTAAGACCCAAATTCTTATAACATGTCCTTTCTACTCAAATCTCTACAGTGAATTCTGTTTTCTGCACTGAAACCCGAAACAGTATTCCAAATATTTTTATTTTCTAGGAATGGGGGAAATTAGCTTCCCAGAAGAGCCTAATTTTATTTGTTAACTTTTTAATGTTAGAAAGGGATCTTTGGTATATCATATGATTTGTATGTATTTCTTAAACATTAAGTTCAACTGAACTATCTGGTCATTTCAATATATATCTAGTAGTTCTATAAAACTTGATCTTTGATTAACATTCTAAGAACTGACAAGTTTAACAGAATAATTTATTCCAAATAATGAGCACCTTCATTAATTATATTCAGTTAAGCATGTTAAACTGTAATCACAAAATGTCAGTGTATCTCAAGGCTTTCATACACCCAACAGGGTAGATGCAGACATTTAACAAACTAAACTTTCCTAAGCAGTTAAACGGTGCTGAGAAACCTGAACCGAGATTTAAAATACAAGCATCTGATTCCTCTGAACATTCCAATACTGTTGACAAACTAAATAAGTCAAATACTTTTCTCATAAAAATCACAAGACTAGTATTAATGAAACATTTCAAATTAAAATTACAAGTACAAAATGTCAAATTCTCTTAAATGTGTTACATAACAAATATAGGCAGATTATAATGATAATTTTTAAAACTTACCTCTAGGTGTACATAGGAGTATTAAAATTATTGTTTTGATTTACGTCATTATTTCTATGGCAGTTTCTCAGTCTTTGCAGGGTTCCAAAGTCATTTATGCAACTAAGGAAAGCAGATTTACCATCTCAAGACAGCCGAGTCCATTTGGTACGAAGTCCAGCAACAAATGTTGTTTCAGATCTTGGCACAGACTCCAGACCTGGGCATCAGGTTTGGGTGGTGGTTCCATTTGATTTTTTTACCCAAGCTACCCAAACCACAGATGACCTCTCTATGCCCTTTCTCACAGATCATTCTTAAAGTAATAGAACTTTTGAAGAACATGCTTTTCCTTGATCCCTAGTCCTCTTACCCAACCTCTAGCAACAATTTTTTACTTATACGGGGTGAATTTCTTACTCATACACATACACACACAATCAGACGTGCCAAGCAAAATTGTAACTAATCTCTTCTCTGTCTGATTAGAGTTCACTGAATTCTGCAAGCACATATATATGGTAGTTAATGTTTTGATGCTTTGCTTTATTACCTAGCTCATCAGCTATCATTTTTTAAAATTTTAGGTTTTTTTTCAACCATCATTTTTAACATTAATTTTTTGTTTCAGTTACAGTTGACATTCATTATTATTTTATATTAATTTCAGGTGTACAACATAGTGGTTAGACATTTATATAATTTATGCGGTGATCTCTCCAATTAGTCTAGTACCCACCTGGTAGTATACATAGTTGTTGCAGCATTATTGACTATATTCCCTATGCTGTACTTTACATCCCTGTGACTATTTTGTATCTACCAATTTGTACTTCTTATTTTCTTCACTTTTTTCAATCAGCTCCCCAGCCATCATTTTTTAAATAAACATTATGGATATTGCTGACTTTGGGCCCTGATACAAAAGATCCAGAATAATTAAAAATTATAAAAATCATAAAAAACAGTAATCCTTTAAAAACAAAGAGAAAAAACTTTTTTCCATTTTTCTTCTTGGGGGAAAAACTATTGTGCCAGAGAGTTTAATAGATTTGAGTTTATGGGAAATGAAAGATACTTCCAGGTCTTGAATTTATATCCTATTTCAAATAAATTTTCTTGGATCAAGAATACTTAACACTGGAATTTTTGGATGATGTAATACAGAATTGTACACCTGAAATCTATGTAACTTTACTAACAATTGTCACCCCAATAAATTTTAATTTAAAAAAAAAAAAACTTAACACTTATAGATGGTTTTGTTGTTGTTATTGTTTTTTAAAGATTTTTTTTTATTGGGGAATGGGTACAGGACTTTATTGGGGAACAGTGTGTACTTGCAGGACTTTTTTCCAAGTCAAGTTGTTGTCCTTTCAATCTTAGTTGTGGAGGGTGCCGTTCAGCTTCAAGTTTTTGTCCTTTCAGTCGTAGTTGTGGAGGGTGTAGCTCAGCTCCAGGTCCAGTTGCCGTTGCTAGTTGCAGGGGGCACAGCCCACCATCCCTTGCGGGAGTCAAACCGGCAACCTTGTGGTTGAGAGGATGCACTCTAACCAACTGAGCCATCCGGGAGCTCAGCTGCAGCTCAGCTCAAGGTACCGTGTTCAATCTTAGTTGCAGAGTGCGCTGCCCACCTTCCCTTGTGGGACTTGAGGAATTGAACTGGCAACCTTGTGGTTGAGAGCCCACTGGCCCATGTGGGAATCGAACCAGCAGCCTTCGGAGTTAGGAGCATGGAGCTCTAACCGCCTGAGCCACCGGGCCGGCCCACTTATAGATGTTTTGAAATCATTTTTTAACAAGCCCCTACTGGGGCTTTTGCTTTCAAGAGTTTTGGTTAAATTTTGGTGAACAGATAGTTAAAGCCATTGATTTGTTCTGTTTAGCTACTGGAAATTATACTGAAGGTTGGAGTTTCTTGTAGGAATTTCTTCTGCATCAGGAAAACCATTAGAGAAAGACCATTTCCAGCAATCCTATGCTTGGCAAATTCATCTTTTTTGAAAGACTATTCACAACATTAGTATATTAAAAACCCAAGCAATTAGTCAAATTCCTCATTCTTAGAGTTGTGGGCTAAAGTTCAACATTTCCTGCCTCACTGCCCAAGGTTCATTATTTTGAAAGGTGTGTTCTGGGCTGAGACCCCATGTTTGATAATCACAGAAATAAATCTCAGAAACGATGGTCATAGTTCTTCACGAGGTGCCCATGTACAGAATTTGTTTCTATATATCAGTTATTGATTCTTGCTTATCCTTTTGACCTCATGTTTTTAAAGATGGCATTTCTTATTTAGTCTTTCAACTATAGAGTCACAGTTTATCAAACAATTATAAAATGTTTATTTTTAAAATGTGAATTACGCTTTCACAAAAACCAACCATCCTTAGTGGGTCAGTGCAGTCTGATTAAGTAGTATAAGAAAGACATTTCTGTAAAAAAAAAAGTTCCTGCTCGAATAAGATATTTATATCTGGTTTGTCACAGTACCTGGAATTCAACAATTATAGATTGAGGATCTGATTAAATATAAAACCTCTTTTAAAATAAAAACTCTCCTAGACAAGTTAACACCAAAAGTCCAACCAACTGCAGAAGACCACGTCAAACAAATCAATGGCATTTCATAATAAATCCTCATACAATGGAGTAACAGTAAAGAAAAAGAATGAGCTATAGCCACAAGCATCAATGAAAGTAAAATTAGATCTTGTTAAGCAGAAAAAGACTATATAAAGACAATATAAAGTGGGGTCATCCATTTACTTAAAGTTCAAAAACTAAACAACTAAAAATATATTGATTGGGAATAGATACTTACGTTCCTTTAACAAACTATAAAAATGCGTGAAGAGAAGTGTTTAAGAACCCATGTAAAAAAAGATGTTTGTAAGAGTGTAGCTTCTATGTTGAGAACAGTGCTGTATCAGTAAATGGATGTCACAGACATCCTGTAATGCATGTAGAGAAGTATTTAGGAACACTTGTAATAAAGATGTTTCTAAGGGAAAAAAATCTTATTCGAAGCTGAATTGTATCCCCTAACCTAATCTGACTGGTGTCCTTATTTTTAAAAAAAGCTATGAAGACTAGTCAGTAAATGATTATCACCTAACAGGTCAGCAGTTACCTCTGGAAAGAAGGATACAATTAAGGGAGATTTGTGTAGGTGCTGCCAAAGTTTTGGAAATGGTATATTGTTATACATACATTATGAGTTCTCTAGTGTGGTATATGTCATGATTTAAAAATTTGAAACTAATTTTAAAATTAAAGATCAGCTGCTATGATTAAAAAGTGAAGAGGGCCAGAGCTCTGGGAATTCATATTTGTTCCACCCCCACCTCTAGTACAGGCCATGGTGCACCCCCAGGTCCCCAACCCCAGGTCTGAAGCACACAGCCCAGCTCCTGGGAGTGTTGGCAATCACTGTCTCAGCCCAGTCCCTCTGTGGGAGTTGCCTTTGGCTGAAAACAGCCTTGAACTCAAGGTCACACCCTCTTCCCAGAGAAAGCCCATATCTACAGACTGGTTTAATTGAGGTTTATTATCTACAGACTGGTTAATTGAGGTCTATTACCTCTGCCCCACATAGGATTTAAATGTGATGACATAAACATGCTCTAAATCATTATGCAAAATATTAAATTTGAGGTTCATTGAGAAAAAAATGCCAATTATGTATCACTGAAAACAGATAACACTCTATAAAATGACATTATCAAAATCGCATACTGGCCAAACCTCTTCCACTTGTGGAGGTGTTTTTCATCGTAGACCTCTTAGAGTAACAAAGGTGCTATAACATGGAATTTTCAGTTTTATTTGTTTAAGTGGATGTGAGGCATTCTTTCTCAAATGTAATGAAAGCAAAATATAAAAGCCTAAATTTTGCCTTCTGAAGAAATATTACCAACGCAAATAATCCCACGTCAGTTATCACCAGCCTGCTGTTTAAGGGCTGCTATTTACAGGCAAGGATTTAAAAAGTCAAAGGGACAAAACATGATACCAGCATTTGCCTTTTAGTCTTGTTTGAGAATCAATTGGTAACTTCCAAGCTCTGCCTTAAATAGAAAACATCACCCTTTGGTCAGTTCTGCTTAACAAAAGGCAAGCTCTGAGAAAGCCTCCTAAGTTATGCAACAAATGGGAAATTTTGAGAGAGGCAGAAAGAATCTATTTTAGCTGAAAAGGGAAAAGAGTACAGAAATTATCTGAAGGCTCCTGGGTTTCATGGTAAAAGAGGAATGTAAAACCTCACCATCATTTTGATTCCTTCCTTCAATCTTTTTGTATAACAATGTCCATTTAGAGGGGAATTCTAAAAACCTACCCACCTGGAATTTCTAAAAACTTCCTCTGCTCAGATATTCAGCCAGTGAAATTATCTCTGATACAAAGAAATATTTAGTGGGATAGTGTGACAGTTGTTACATCAGTGTCAACATAAAGAAGCCAATGTCTCCCCAAAACACTAGTCAACTTTCCCTTGGATTTAGTTAAGACTCTGTCATCTTGGACCATATCTACACCCTTTCAATTTTCAAAATCATTCCTTCCTCCCTTCACTCATTCAACAGACTTCCTTGGTGCCTGTTACCAAGTTTCCCCAAAAATAAGACCTAGCTGGACCATCAGCTCTAATGTGTCTTTTGGAGCAAAAATTAATATAAGACTCTGTCTTATATTAATTATTATATTATATTATATTATATTATATTATATTATATTATATTATATTATATTATCTGGTCTTATATAAGAACCGGTCTTATATTAAAATAAGATCGGGTCTCATATTAATTTTTGCCCCAAAAGACGCATTAGAGCTGATGGTCCAGCTAGGTCTTATTTTCAGGGAAACACAGTATGTGTCAGGTACAGTGCTCAGCACTAGTGATATGATAAACAAGATAAAGATGACCCTGCCCTTACGGAGCTTCTGTTTTATAGGGTCTGTGGCTTCACTGCAAATTAGCAGTCTCTATATAACATTGACCAGTAGAAAGCTTCATATAGTTATCATTCACCTGTTGTATAAAGTAGAATTTCCCTTTCTTTGTTCTCAAATTATTTTAATGAAAAATTCTCTTTTAAACCTTTAAAATGGGCACAGCACTCTTCTTAGTTTCTACCTGAGGAAACTGGCATCATAGCTGGGGAAGCAGAATGCACACATATGGGCCAGCTCAAGAAATCTATAAAGCCACTTATTTTCCATTTGACCTAGAGTGCTACAAAAATTAAAAGAGGGAAAGTCTCCTTTCAAACATAGTCTAAAAGAAGGATTTGAATTGACAGAGTTAGTTCCAGGTGATGCAAATATCACCCCCAAGAGTGAAGTACAAAAATACTTGCAGAGGATTTAGAGCGAAGCATTAATCAACACTGAAATCAGATTCTCAACAGATATATTTATCCCAAGTTCATTCACAGTTGCTCATTTATCCACAGACGTACACCCATCAAATACAACCCTCCCACACAGATAGTTCATGGCAAGCATAGCATATTCGAAAGAGTTTTGAGTTGTTTTGAAGAAGGAAACGACTTTAGTTATATGTTCAAAGTAATACCCCTGAGATCACAGCAACTGTCATGATGGGAGTTCACAGTGGGTGCCAAGCATGGTGCTGGGTATTTCACTCTATCATTTATGCAGGGCATCCCTCACAGCTCCATATTCCCCAGGAAGTAGTTGAGGCTTCTGGAAGTTGTCCACAGCCACGTAGCTAGTAAATGAGCTGAGTCTCGTAGCTGAGCCAGAATTCAAACCCCCAGACTTTCAGACTCCAAATGCCATACTGTTTCCTACACGTGTTTTTTTTTAAAAAAAAGAAAATCCTAGAGGATAGCACGGATTTTTCTGTTTATTCTACGATGTTTATTTCCAGTTTCTCCAAGTTTTATCTGGTCTTTAAGAAAGCACTTAACCACTGCTGTCTCAGTGGTAAATGATCCATTTGGCTCTCTCTTTGTTGTAGAGACTTCTTTAAACTCTGGCAGTTATAAGCTTGGTTATATTATCCATCATTCTGATATGAGGCTTATCATTCTCTTATCTTTAATAACCTTTATCATATGCAGAAACTCCCTCTCACTCTCATAAACCCAGCCTTTCTCAACCTGCATTCCAGTCTGGCATTAGGATACATGGAGCTACCTTGTTATAAAGATTATTAACAATTTTATTATAACTAGCTACTATAATAGCCACCACCCTCACTTCTCTAAATACAGACACATTAATACAGACACGTCTCCCAGTTTTTCAGACCTTCCATACGTGTCCTTTCACAATTCCATGTCTTTGCTTATGCAATACCCTTCACCTGAAATAACTTCTCCCCATTTCCTCACCTGGCAAACTTCCTTTCATGCTTCAGGCTGCAACTCAAATGAAACTTGTGATGATAATCCCAGCTACCCCAAGCTGAGTTACTTGTTCAACTTGTTGTATTAAAGTTCTGTGGTCCTGTTCTTTACTTGCCCATTATATTGCAATGTTTGCTTAATTGTCTATCTCCTGCTGAGAAGTAAGTTGATTGAGGTCGGGATTGGTGTCTTAATCATCTATGGATATGTAGCATCTCATTTAAGACTTGGCACAGAGTAGGTGCTCAATAAATTTTAATTATTGAATAGATAAAGTGGTGAAGATTTAACACATTTTGAAATAAATATGTCCTCTGCAGTATGTTTTATGTAGGACTGCCTACTTTCCTTTCTCTTCTTGCCTACTTATCCTGTAAAAATTCATGAAATGTTTAAAATTTCAAGCCAGGCCTTGGGAAAAAGAGCAAATCCTTTTTTATTTCATAGTAGCATCCTTTTGACTCAGCCTTTCAATTCAACTTACCTACTTTACCAACATTATTTTCCAATTTTAAAGTATAAGTAGTAGTGTTTTCAGTATCTTGACTTACTAGAAGTCATTGTTCCCACACCTTACCTTAAATTTTTTTGTAGGCCCCTCAGCTTGGCCTTCCTATGCCCTTCCCTGACTCTCAGACCCTTTTTCCTCTGCCATTTCTATTTACTGGGATGCACAGGAAATTTTAAAATTCTCCTAAAGGGAAAAGCACAAGCATTAATTCAAGTCTTTTAAACATAAGGGAGTGTCTCTTCCTTAAACTAAAACTGCTTAACTCCTTTCGGAAATATGAGCAAACCACAATGGAGTAAATACAGCCACTCATTATGAACCAATATAACTGAACTAATGATAGAAAAAACCTCATAGAGGCATGTGTATAGATAGCACAGAGGCTAAAAACTAGGCCCTGAAGCCAACCAAATCTAGGTCCAAATTTCTAGCTCCACCACTTTCTATCATCTCAATTTCATCATCCATAAAATTGGTATAAAAATTATACCTGTGTCATAGAGCTGTTGTACCTGCCAATTTCTAGCGTCATGGCTTTGGATCATTGCCTTTTGAGCAAAACATTTAGGTCAAAAGATCAGCAAGTTTCTTCCAATTCTAAAATATCCTGTGATTTTTATCCATGTTCCTCTATTTCTTCTCTTGGCTCCTTCCTCCTTAAAAGAGCTGACTATCATTGTTTATCAGCAGCTTTGTAGGTTTGCCACTGATTGACATTTCCCCCTCTCCCTAAACTCCAGTCCCTACAGACATATACACAAGACCTAGTTATAGCCCTCTAGCAACTCTCAAAGCAGATAGTGCTTTCTTTTGGATAGAGGTATTCCTGGATTGAAGATTTTTTTTCAGTATAGCAGAAATATTGGTTTCTAGTCTCCCAGGTAATAAAGCATCAGATAAAATAATTGCGGCTCTACTCAACAATAGTTTAAATCTCAGTAGAAAACTATGATCACTTGTAGATTATTCTACTTAAAAATAAGATTTTTAAGGAGAATTCAAAGTGGAATCAAACAATTGAAAAACAGAATATCTAAAAACTTTTTAAAAATTCGAATCGTTTAGTTTGGTGGGGAGTGGCCGAAGGCAAACTTATAATAGTCTTCAGACTTAAAAGGTTTTTGCAAAAGAACAGTAACAAATAATTTTGAATCTCTCTTGGGCGTAGAACAAGGAAACTCCTCGTTTAAGTGCTTTGTATTTGCAGGTGCACCTGTTACTTTTCCTTATGACCTGTTGTACAAAGTAGTCTGATTTCCTTATCTATGGTTTTCTTGGAAGGTATCTGTACATTATCTAACGTTTATTGGCCTTCTCAATGTAAGGATATTCATGATGAAAGAGTAATTTCGAATCTGCTTACCTTTTATGCTATTATGAAATACAAAGATAATTATAAGGAATGTGGGGATGTGAACACTAAGCCGAGCTCTATATTGAAAGCCTGCATTTTTACAGCCAGTAGGACGCTCATTAAAGACCATTTCTAACACTAAAAACAGCACTTGGGCCAGGGCCTCCCACTTGTCTTCTCAGCGGATTGACTGGGCTCCATCAGGGGCCTTAATAATCCTTCTGTCTCTTTACTCAGGATTATGAAAAGGAAGAGTTTCCATAGCTATCACACTGGAGGAGAAGAAAAGGGAACGCTTCCCCTTCATCTCTTTAAGGGCGTACAAGCAATCCGGACCAACACTGTCCTCACTGGTTAGAGGGAGAAAGCAGGCGCTGGTGAAAGGGTGCTGCGGGATGGAGCTGTAATACTAAAGTACTTACTGGGTATCCACATAGCAGTAATACTAAAGTAATACTTCCAGTACTTAAAATTACTGGAAGTACTTTTCCAAAAATGGTACGTACATTATTGCTTCCAGTCCTGTCAATAAATCCTCGTGAAGTCGACACCACTATCACCATATTACAGATGAGAAAGCTGAAACTCAAAGTAGCTAAGTAACTTGCACAAAGTCATAGCCAGAAAGAAATCGAGCAGAGATGCAAGACCATATTTGCCTTACTCCAACACCTGGATCTTCACTATATGGCTCCTCTGCTTCAGAGGGACTCTAATTCGAACCCTAGCAGGCGAGTAAAGCTGCTAAAGCAGGATGAAGGCTACAGGGATCCACATGGACCAGCTCTCATAGAAAGAAAGCACATGGTTACCATGATTTCTAACAGCAAAGCAGACATTTAAAAGCCAAGTGTCAAACTACCCCACACGTGAGGCCCTTGCAAAATTCAAAGCCCAGGTAAGCAGGTCAGAATGAAGAATTAAACACCATGGATAAGAGGTCAGCATGCAATGGTCTAACCTAAGTATTGTGGAGTGCAAGAGCCAGGCTGATTCGAGGCTTAAACCAACTCAGAACAAAGCAGAGGAGCATGAAGTATAGACCTGTTTGGATTGGGATCAACATCACAGAAGCTTTAAGAATAGAGGGTATCCACAGAGCAGTAAAATTGGGCAGGACGGACCCCTTATCCCAGGACATAGCCTATCTGTCCTCTGCTCTCATTTTAAGTTGCTATTAGATGTGGGTGCATATGGCCACGTCAGTGTATTTAGCTCTCAGAGCAAGGCGAGATTCTGTGTGTATCCTTTACAGCCAAAGTCTTGGTCATCTAAAGAGTTTTGCATTTCTAATAGAGCTTATGTAACCATGAAGGAGATGACATTGATAATAATCTGCACCATTTGGGGTAAAGGTAGAAACAGCACGAGTTACAATATAGAAATGCAAACCCAAATGCCAGAACACCAATCATCTTGCCCAATAGTTGCATCCTCTGTCTACTCCTTAAATCTTTGTACATTTTCAGTTCAGAGTTCTGGGCATCTTGATGTCATCTTTCCTGCCAATAGGATTTCATTTATAGCCTAAATGCTTTCAACTGGAGATAATGCTGAACAATATCCTCTGCTCAGGAGGTTGACTTCAACTGAGGCATTAACGGGAATATCTTTTTATCCAAAAGAAGTGCACCTGGAAGAACAAAGCAAGCTTTGTTCCTCATCTGAACAAATAGATCCTGTGAAAATGATTTATTCTTGCTCTTTGGTTTAGAAAACAGAACATTACCCTTCTTTGTTAAAGCAAAAGTTTTTTGAAGCCAGAGCCACTGCAGCTAGTATGATGCTGTATATAGGCTTCGGGTGGAGTTTGGATTCATAGATTGCCTCTGAGTTATCTTTCTGAGTCCAGGCCAGGACAAGGAAGCAATATAAAGCCAGAAACTCATTTGTCTAACATGAGCTGATTTTGAATTTATTATTGAGAATATTTATGAATATTTGCAATAATAAGTTATTGAGAATAAATTATGCTTTAGTCTTGAGGATTACATATTTTCCATTTCTATCATATATGTTGCTTTATTTGATTTTACAGCAGTTAATCAGATCAACCAGTGAATATGTGGATTCTTACCAGCTATAAAGCTCTATACCCAGCATTGTAAGGACACATACACACACACCAAGCCCATAGACACAGAGAACAAATTGGTGGTTACAAGACACAGGAGGTGGGCAAAATGAGTGAAGGGAGTCAAAGGTACAAACTTCCAGTTATAACATAAACAAGTCATGGGGATATAGTGTACAGCGTAAAAACTATAGTTACTAATACTCTATTGCATATTTGAATGATGCTGAGAGAAAAGATCTTAAAAGTTATCACAAGAAAAAACATTTTTATAATTATGGTGATGGATGTTAACTTATTGTGGTGATCATTTCACAATATATAAATATTGAATCATTATGTTGTACACCTGAAACTAATATAATGTTATCTGTCAATTATATCTCAATTTTTAAAAAGAAAATAAAGTGACAGCTTTTCATGAGACTATTAAAAAAGAATGAGTGCTCTTCCTGTACTGAACAGAAACTTTGCCAAGATATAATGTTAAATGAAAAAAGAAAGATGCAGAACAGTCTTAGTATGTTATTATTAGTGTTATATATGATATATTTGAAAAGTTGCAAAAGAAACTGGTAACAATGATTGTCTTCTGGGGAAAAACTGGACCTATATTTAAATGCCTCAAATTTGACTCAGAGGTTTTGACATTGATCCTAGGATAGTATGGCCAAATGGCTAAGATCTTAACTCTTATTGCATATTAAAGAGTTATTTTTCTAGTGAAAAGTATACAGATTTTGCTTCTATCTGTGTCTTTTTTATATACTTTTACATGTGGGAAATCCCAAATTACTTTTCAATTTTCCACTCAATTGGCAATCTATCCAGTCTTTGAATGGCTTCCAGGTCCTTTCCATCTTGGGCAGAATCCAAGTGGACTCTAAAAGAAATCATTCTCTCCTTGCTTGCATGTTTATCTTGTCAGTATTACTTGGAACAATATTTTGTAAAGTCAGTGTAAATGCATATGTTTTTAAATGTTAAAATGTGATGTGAAATAGATTGCCTGAGAGAAAACAAGACTGCAAGTAAGAAGAGTGAGCAAAAAAAATATGACAGAAGTCAAGAAAGACGAAGAAAAATCAAGGATTAAAGTAGTTAAGGCACAAAGTAAAAAGGATTACATATAGGCATTGAGAAACCAATACAAAGCCAGTAAAAACTAGTTTAAAAATATTCTTTGGGGGGCCAACCACTGCAGTGGGTTGGCTTGTTTGCATTTTATCCTGAACTGCAGGTCATTCATGCTTAAATGGAGTGTGTGTACCCCAAGGAGGGTGCCCATTTATCCACTGGGATATAGGATGAAAAATTAGAATTTTCATATTTTTGGTTCAACTTGTGATTGTTTTATTACATACATTAATATATTCTTTCAGTAGTACGGTTGTCCCCCCTTATCCACAGTTTCACTTTCTGCAGTTTCAGATAACCTTGGTCAATCTAGATCCAAAAATATTAAATGAAAAATTCCAGAAACAAACAATCAATAAGTTTTAAACTACATGCTGTTCTTAGTATCATGATGAAATCTTGCGTGTCCCTCTCCGTCCTCGGATGTTAATCATCGCTTTGTTCAGTGTCTCCCTACTCTATACATTCCCATGTTTCCCCGAAAATAACACCTAACTGAACCATCAGCTCTAATGCGTCTTTTGGAGCAAAAATTAATATAAGACCGGTCTTATGTTAGATAAGACCCAGTCTTCTATTATAGTAAAATAAGACCAGGTCTTATATTAATTTTTGCTCCAAAAGACGCATTAGAGCTGATGGTTCAGTTAGGTGTTATTTTCGGGGAAACAGGGTAGTAGCCATCTTGGTTATCAGATCTACTGTCGTGGTATCACAGTTCTTGTGTTCAAGTAACTCTTATTTAACTTAATAATGGCCCCAAAGTGCAAGAGTAGTGATGCTGGTGATTCAGACATGCCAAAGAAAAGCCATATAGTGCTTCCTTTAAGTGAAAAGATATATATGCATGTATAGGCAAAACCATAGTATAGATAGGGTTTGGTATAATCTGTGGTTTCAGGTATCCACTCAGTGTCTTGGAACAAGTCCTCATCAGCTAAGGGGGGCCTACTGTATAGTCTTGTGCTGCTTAATGACATTTTGGTCAATAACAGATCTCATATACAATGGTGATCCCATAAGATTATATAATGGAGCTGAAAATGTCCTATTACTTAGTGCCGTCATAACACACGCATTACTCATGGTGATGCTGATGTAAATATACCTACTATACTGCCAGTCATATAAAAGTATAGCACATAAAATTATGAACAGTACATAATACTTGATAATAAACAACTATGTTACTGGGTTATGTATTTACTATACTATACCTTGTATTGGTATGTTAGTGTACTCTTACTGCTTATTACAAAAGTGTGCTGTAAGACAGTACGCATGTTACAGTGGTAACAGCCTCCTGCATCTCCTTTTTACCAGGTCTCTCGCAGCCCACCACCCCCTGCAGGAATTGAACCAGCAACTTTGTTGTTGAGAGCTCGTGCTCTAACCAACTGAGCCATCCGGCTGCCCCTCCAGAAGCTCAGTGGCAACTTGTGGTCTTCAGTCTAGTTGTGGAGGGTGCAGCTCACTGGCCCATGTGGGAATCGAACTGGCAACCTTGTTGTTCAGAGCTCAGTCTCTAACCAACTGAGCCATCCGACTACCCCACTGCATCTCTTTTTTTTTTTTTTTTAAGATTTTATTGGGGAAGGGGAACAGGACTTTATTGAGGAACAGTGTGTACTTCCAGGACTTTTTTCCAAGTCAAGTAGTTGTCCTTTCAGTCTCAGCCGTGGAGGGTGCCGTTCAGCTTCAAGTTGTTCTTTCGGTTTTAGTTGTGGAGGGCGCAGCTCAGCTCCAGGTCCAGCTGCCGTCGCTAGCTGCAGGGGGCACAGCTCACCATCCCTTGCGGGAGTCGAAACCGGGAGTCGAAACCGGCACCCCTGTGGTTGAGAGGATGCGCTCCAACCAACTGAGCCATCCGGGAGCTCAGCGGCAGCTCAGCTCAAGGTGCCGTATTCAATCTTTTAGTTGCAGGGGGCGGAGCCCACCATCCCCTGCAGGACTCGAGGAACCGAACTGGCAACCCCGTGGCTGAGAGCCCACTGGCCCACGTGGGAACTGAACTGGCAGCCCTCGGAGTCAGGAGCACGGAGCTCCAACCCCCTGAGCCATCGGGCCAGCCCTTCACTGCATCTCTTAACTGCATCATTTTCTCTTGTCCTTGATTTACTCTTGTGTTGTTTTGTTCATCATGGCCCCTCAGCCTGCAAAACCCACTGCTAATGTTGCCAGTAAGAGGCCATGTCGAGTAATTGACCTAGAAATAAAGTTAAAAATGATTAAGGACTACGAAGGTGGAAACTCAGTGATGGTTATTGCTTGCCAGTTGCGTATGTCCTATTTCATTATAGCTACAATATTGTAGAACGAGAACAAAGTGACAGAGCTGTTAAAAGATCTGCTTAATTGAAGGCATCGAGAGTAACATAAATTTTTCAAAATTTATGGAGAAACTTCTAAGGACCTGAAGACCAGACACAGAATTGTATCACTCTCAGCACCATGACAATCATGGCCAAAGCAAAAATTTTGTAATGTTGAAAGACAAGGCTGGACCTGACTACAATGTTGAACTTACTACTAGCTCTGGGTGGTTTAAATGGTTCAAGAATTGTTTGTTATTCATTATATAATATGAAAGTGAGTGGTGAGTCTGCGAGTGCTGATATGAAGGTAGCTGAAGAATTTTTGGAACCTCTAGAGAAGCTGACTGTGGAGGGAAATTACTTGCCACAGGAAATATTCAATATGGATGAAAACTCCCTATTCTGGAAACAGATGCCTGAAAGGACTTTCATCCACAAGGAGGCCAAGTCAGTGCCAAGTGTCAAGGCTTTTATGGATAGGATAACAGTATTGCTTGAGGGCAATGTTGCAGGCTACAAATGGAAACCCTTTGCGAGCTGGCGCAGAGAGAACCCCAGAGCCTTGAAGCATGTAAGTAAGCACACACTGCCAGTGAACTACAGGAGCAATAAGAAGTCATGGATGACCCAACTCTGCTTCCAAGATGTCCTCCTGAATTGCTATGCCAGTGAAATGGAGAAGTACTATATGGAGTGTAACATATCTTTCAAGATTTTGCTTACTATTGCTAATACTGCTAGACATCCTCCTTTTATTGGTGATCTTCATCCCAATATCAAAGTGATGTTTCTCCCTCCAAACACTAACTCTTTGATCCCACCAATGGATCAAGGAGTTACAGCAGCTTTTAAGGCCTACTGCCTGAGGAGGAGCTTTGCCCGGGCTATTGCTGCAACTGAAGAAGACACTGATGCAATTCTCAAAGGATTACAATATCTGCTCATATGACTGCATCAAGAACTTTGCTGGGGCTTGGGGTGATGTCACCAAGGAGTGCATGAATGGCATCTGGCAGAGGTTCATCCATGACTTCAAAGAATTTGCCAAGGATGAGGAGGTTGAAAAAATCAACAAGGCTGCGTTGAGATGGCAAACAACTTGAACCTGGCTGTGGATGAGGATGACATGGAGGAGCTCCTAGAGGTTGTCCCTGGGGAACTGACTGATGAGGAGTTGTTGGATCTGGAACAGGAACACATAGCTGAAGAAGAGGCAAGAGAAAAGGAAACGTCAGAAGAAAAAGAAGTACCCCCAAGAAAATTCACAGTGAAAGGTTTAGCAGAAGCTTTTGTAGACCTCAAAAAGCTCCTTAAAAGTTTGAAAACATGGACCCCAACACAAAAGGTTTTCATTAATAGAGAGGATCTATAAGAAAAAAAAGAGACAAACCGAGCAAACCACCATGAACATATTTGTGAAAAGAGGAACACCCCGTCAAGAAGAGCCTCAGGCAGGTTCTTCAGGAGGTATTCCAGAAGAAGGCATTGCTGTCATAGGAGGTGCCAGCTTCCGGTGCAACAAGACGTGGAGGGGATACTGATGATGCTGACCTTGTGTAGGCCTAGACTGCTGTGTGTGTCTGTGTCTTAGTTTTTAACAAAAAGTTTACAAAGTAAAAAAACCTAAAAATTTTTAAATGGGGAAAAAAGCTTATAGAATATGGATATAAAGAAAGAACATGTTTTTCTACAGCTGTACCGTGTGTTTGTGTTTTAAGCTAAGTGTTATTTCTAGAGTCAAAAAGTTAAAAAAAAATTAAGTTTATAAAGTAAAAAAGTCACAGTAAGCTAAGGTTAATTTATTATTGAAGAAATAAATAATCTAATACAGTTAGTGAAGCCTAAGTGTACAGTGTTTATAAAGTGTACAGTCGTGTATAGTAATATCTTGGGCCTTCACATTCACTCACCACTCACTCACTGACTCACCCCAAGCAACTTCTAGTCCTGCAGGCTCCATTCATGGTAAGTGTCAAGGTAGAACATTTTTTTAAATCTTTTAAACCATATTTTTACTGTAACTTTTCTATGTTTACATATAGTTAGACACATAAATAGTACTTACCATTGTGTGACAATTGCCTACAGTATTTAATACAGTAACATGCTATATACACATTTGTAGGTAGCCTAGGAGCAATAGGCTCTACCATATAGCCTCGGTGTGCAGTGGGCTATTCCATCTACGTTTGTGTAAGTGCACTCTACAACGTTTGCACAATGACAAGTCACCTAAAGATGCACTTCTCAGAGAGTATCCCCGTCATTACATGATGCATGACTAAGATGAATAAGGTCTGAGGCTCTAAGGTATAACATGTTGACTATAGTTGATAACACTGTATTCTATAACCAAAATTTGCTAAAAGAGTAGAAGTTAAAAATTCTCAACCAAAGAAAGAAGAGAAGGAAGGAAGGAAGGAAGGAAGGAAGGAAGGAAGGAAGGAAGGAAGGAAGGAAAGGAGGGAGGGAGGAAGGAACCTCCATACTGTTTCCCATAGTGGCTGCACCAATTTACAATCTTACCAACAGTGCACAAGGGTTTCCTTTTCTTTACATACACACCGACACTTGTTATCTCAAACAGATATTCTTAAACTCTTCATGTATGGTCCCACTTTTTTATTTTTAGAGAATTCTTTCCTATCTCAATATGAAATATGTATACTTTTGTGTCTAATTTTACTTATTTTATTATCACAGTTTTAATGGTTATAAACTATACCAGCAGGAGTTACACCATAACATATTTTATCAATCCTCTATCTTTGGATATTTAGTTTTTTCCCCCACGTGTGCTATTTAAAGTATAACCTGATACACATCTCTGTGCCTGTCTTTTTCCATATTTCATATGATCAAGACCAAAATATACAAAGATTTCATTGTTCTTTATACATGGTTTCCAATATAGAAATTTTAGATAGAATGACCTTATAACTTATTGTCAAAACAGGAAACTTTTGAGAGCAAAAGGAGTCATATTAAGAATTAGGCTGAAACAAAAGGCATCTAAAATAGAGCTATGGTCACCCACTTTCATGGATCATTCTCAAATTTATAATGTGGGGGCAGCCGGTTAGCTCAGTTGGTTAGAGCAGTGCTATTAACAACAAGGTTGCCAGTTCGATCCCCACATGGGCCACTGTGAGCTGCGCCCTCCACAACTAGATTGAAACAAGTACTTGACTTGGAGCTGAGGGATCCTGGAAAAACACACTTAAATATGTAAAAGTTAAAAAATATATATGTAGTGTGAAATAACATTAACAGTCTGTAGGAAAGGTGTCTCAATTGGTGATACGTGCTATGTATTTGGTCACAGTGTGACACCCACAAAAGTGTCCCTAATTCACACTCCTTTAAACCTTCCTTAAACTTCATGCTTAGAGAAGAGTTACATGAGATACATAATGGGCAGAGGGACACAGGCATCTACAGTTTCTACTGGTTTTAGGAAAAGCAGCTATGTGCATACAGAGGAGCTGTTCTCATTTGCCATCTCTGTTAGTGAGGCCCTTCCCGTTTGGTCTCCCACCCATGTATAGCTACAAACGAGATCACTGGGGACCAAAACTGCTTGAATCTGAGCATAGCTGCTTGGGTCTTCATTGTACATTTCTGCAAATATGATCCATGTTTCGGTGCTTGTCACTTTCTAAATCTTCGTTTTTCAAACCTTATCATAAAGCAATTTGACTCTAATTACAGCCATGTAGACATTGGCATAAGCTGGCTTCAGAAAACCAACAGAGGTGGCAAGAGATGAACATAGATGACCACACTTTTAACCTCCTCTCTAGTGTGGCAGCTCAAAGAATGAGGATAAAGTTAAGAAACAATAAATGTGGCCTTTGACTAATGTAATAGCAAAGAGGCATCTCAGGATTTTAAAGCTGGATGAGATCTAGGCCCTTTATCTGTAAAATGAGGACACCAAGGTCAAGAATGTCAAGTGACCTATGTAAGGAGTACAGCTGGTGGAGGTCGAGCTGAGACAACCACCCGGGTCTGTGACTCCTATGACACTATTTGTGACACAACTCAGAACCACATTTTGTTGTTGTGAGGATGAAGGAAATAATGTTTGGCTTTTCTATTTGGGGCAAGTAAATGCAAGGTATTTATTCCCATTATAATGTTACAGAAGAGTAGTAGTTAGAAAGATGTTTCCAGACTAGCTTCTCGTTAGATAATTGACCACACAAGGCTTACAACACAAGCACATAAAGCCTATATTGAAGACACTGAAAAGAAAGAGACAAAAATAGATGGAATCAAAATGGAAATGCTCTACAAAACACAGACTGATTGCTTATTGTTTTGCTTCTTGTCCAATGGAGTTACAACTTCAGTTGGCCTCAATGGAAGGATAATGACGAGTTGATTAACTCACTTGTACATTATGTCAGAGAGACCAGAAAATTACCAAGGTAACTTGAGAAATAGAAAAATTCTAAAATTATCTTGTTTAAAGACATTATCCTTTTGAACTAAGCTTTTCAAAATACAGTCACAACTGGTGTCTCCAAGATTCGGTTTCCAGGAGACAAGCCCACTTTTCTCATCACATTAGCAAACAGACAAGCCGCGCCCAGGGCTTGCCAATCACCCCTGAAGCATGACCCTGGCAACGAGCTTGTAAAACAAAATGTTGGTATGGACAACACCAGCTCTCACCAAACTCAGAGCAAAAGGAGGGCTACTTGAAGAAAACAATTCAGTGCAGCAGTTGTGAAGGAAGACACAATGGCAGAATGAAAGAGGGAGAATTGTTTGAATTCTGGCCCAGGATCCCTTTAACTCTATGCCTCTATCAGGACTATTCGGCAAGAGGTATCCTACCCTTGTTGTATCCTCTGCAATGTTTCTTTCCCACAGCCCCACCCTAACCTGCAGATTCCTCAACCTTGGAGTCATTCTCTCTCTCCCTCTGCTCCAAGGCTCGCGGGAGGAAAAGGACCCTGGATTAAAAAGGAAGTTGGTGAAGAATAGGACTGCTCAGAGAAACATAACTTCATAAAACAATTTCATCGACTTGAGGGCAGGGATCTTTCTTTGGTTCACGTACACAAACCTAGATGGTATAGCAGCATCTGACTCATCAAATATTTATGATAAATACCTATTTGTTAAATGAATGAGCAAACTTCGGAATCCGTAAACCACGATAATGGTAGGAGATGTCTTCTACGTCATTACTGGGCTCCTTCCTGCTTCCAAAATTTTAACTAAAATTTGATCATCTTACATGATGCCCGGGAAATAATCTCTCTAATCTTCAACCTATTCTGGTCACTCTAGCCATCCTGACTGGCCAAGCTCACAGTGGTTCTCCAAGGCCTCCAGTTGGTACTTAGGCACTACCCAGCCTCAAAGGGAGCAGAGGAACCCTTAGTGGGGTCAGCAATCCCAGGCCTGAAGTGCATCAGGAGACCACCCTGATGGTCTTTGAGGCCAGGGAGCAGTGTATAGCTCCTTTTGCAAGTGGGACCAACAGGCCAGGCTCTCTTGTACAGGTTGGGGGAATCCTCTTTAATCAGGACAATTCTGTCTCTTTCTCTTCTGCTTCTCCAAGCTTAGTTCCTCACACTTAATCTTGTCTCTTGGTTTTTGACTTTGGGAAAGAAAAGCTGCGAAAAGCTCCAGGCTTCCTCTGCATTCCTCCCTGACTTCACCCAGGCACTGGCACACAGAACTCACAATTATCATGGATGGATAGAATGGAAAGGGGAAGATGAATGATGGGAAAACAAAGTCATAAATATCTCAAAATACTGTTCAGTTATATGAGCATGTGACCAGGTCCATATAATTAAGGCAACTGTGAGCTCTACAAGTTATTCCACTAGCCACAAAATCAGCCTAAAAGAAAGTAAGAACAGTCGTATTTATCCTTCTCTAAATTGGAATACAGAAAGGAAATGCAAATTTAATAACTATTTTTTGGTCGATATCCTCCAATAACTAACAGCATGAAAGAAACTAATCTCTTCTAAAAAAATGTTTGTGTTAAGATAATCACCAGCTGAAAAAGCATTAGAGACACGTCAATAAAAGGACATAGACTAGGTTTCAAGGCACTTGACTTACATAAATTTAGACTTTCAATCAAACTTAATGGCCTTTCCTTTATTGTGAGGATGATAAGCATTGATTGCACATTTTAACACATTTTAGGGGTATGATGAAGCTGGATAGTAAGAGCATTTTTCTCTTGTCCTACCTAACGCAGAAGAAACTTCCTGGAAGGAATTCTTTTGGAATGAAAGGGAAGCAATCGGCTTGCAGGTAAGGATAGGCATGGTGGGAGGATTCTTTAGGATTTATGGCATAGGTTTCAAGAATAATGGCATCAGTGAAACCATGAGAGAGGAGGAAATTATGAGGCAGGTTGATTTATTAGTTTTAATGCAAAAACAATAAAAGGCTTGAAACCAGCCTTTAGACATTATTCTTTTTATCAAGAAGTAGAAAATAGAAATATCGTGGAAATACTTCAATGAGAAGGATGGCCATCACTAAATCCCTGAAGTGAATTACAATTTCTATTCTTTGTTCCTACCCACTTCTTTTTGCATCCTATGTCACTATTTTTCTTCCAGAAGAAACCTATACCTCCAGCCTCCAAGAGCAGAGAGAACACAAGTAGGAATAATATTTCATAGTGATTATACTGATCAGAATTCCTGACTCCTTTTGCTGTGACGTTTAGCCAGCTCCTAGTTTAGTCCCAGCCAGATGGCTGCTGTAATTTAAATCTGTACTATGCCACAGGTAGAGAAATGCTTCCGAATTAAGTGGGTGTCGTGCAGGGCGGCCTGTGGGGTCTCTGCTCCCGCTCCCCATACAAGAACGCAGGATATGGTGAGGCCAAAAAGGAACACACAAGGAGCCATAGATAGGGGAGTCATACTTAGTATATTCTCGCCGGCGGCACTATACTCTCACTGGAGGCTGGATCCACACTGTCCGCAACCAGCCATCCTAACTGCAATCCGCGCTTGCCAGCCCAGCCACCATCTTCTTGCTAGCCCCCATTTTCTTCTCTCCCTCTCTTCTCTCCTAGCATAGCCACAGCAGTTATATTGTGGCCAATGGCTCACTGGTTACAGCTGACGGCCAACTAGCCACAGCTGATGGCCATGCAATCACAGTTGGCCATTTACTACCTGAGCCAGCACCTGTCTATGTGAGGCCGAGAGCCTGGAAACTACTCTCTGGGGCTCTGCCCCCACAGTGGGATTGCTTAACTTTAAAGTGTTGGGCATATCCTAGGAGATACCAGTTAAAACGCTATTAATATCTAATGTTTGTGCATTTTGAATCCTATTACAGGAATACCTCGTATTATTAGGGTTCACTTTATTGTGCTTCGCAGATAATGCGTTTTTTACAAATTGAAGGGAAGACCCTCCACCAGTAAAAACATTAGTACTCACTCAAGGCTCAGATGATAATTAGCATTTTTTAGTAATAAAGTATCTTTTAATTAAGGTATGTACATTGTTTTTTAGACATAATGCTATTGCACACTTAATAGACTATAGTATGGTGTAAATATAACTTTTATATGCACTGGTAAATCAAAAAATTCCTGTGACTTGCTTTATTGCAATATTTGCTTCATTGATGTGCTCTGGAACCCACAATATCTTCGAGATATGCCTATATATTTATAATTGTTTACATTTTGAAAACCAAATAATATAAAACAGGGATCATTTATCAAAGTGAATATTTATGTGACATTTTATTATACATGGGGTAATTGCAGAATAGATATGCCCCTAATTCAAGGTCAGCTAACCTCAAGTTATCACTTGAGATAAGCCATATTTTCTAAAATACTTTTTAACACTATTCATTTTTATAAAAATGAGAACCTTTGTGCACCTTTTCTTACCTCAAGCTCAAGTCATGGGTCGAGTCCCTCAATTCAGGATGATTCTGAGTAGAAATCCCAGCTCCAGAGCCCCCTCTGGGATCGTTTGAGGCCTCTATTGCAAATTGTTCAGTTCAATTTCTCCCTCTGCCCAACTCTGCTTCCATCACTCCATTACAGGTGTTGTTCCCAAGAGTACACCCCAATAATTCTCCTGCACACAAATCTCCAACTCCAATCTGTTTCCCAATGCACTCAGCTTTAGAGAGTTGGTACTGAAAGTGGTCCTAGAAACGAGACTCTAAAATGGGACTTTGGAGCTGAATCCTGTAGTCACCTAGAACATACAATCCCATGGGTTGGAGTACTAACAGCATCTGGCAATGCTGTGGCAGTGTACTAATTTGAATCTACTTATGCTAAAGCTGTGTCCCACCTGCTTACCTGTTAATTTAAAATAAATAAAACACAGGGCTTTCTGCATGTATTGTATTGCATTTTCTCTCGCAATAGCTTGGACAAGACTGCCACCTCCTGGAGAAGCTAATGAATACTGGGGATTGTGGGGCTCACCCGCCTAGGGAATCAGTATGAGGAAGTTAAGTCTCAACGCAGTTAAACCAATTCCTAACTCCTCACAACCTCAGTGAACAAGTTTTTTGCATAGAACCAAGACTTCAAAGAACTTGCGCATCACAACTTTTTTAACCTGAAAATTTAAACAAAAGCTAACATTTGCAGAGCGCTATGTGCCAAGTGATTTAATTCTTAAACCTCACAACAGCCCTATGAGATAGGAATTCTTATAAACACATCCACGTTTCAGATGAAGAAATTAAGTTTTGGGAGTTGAAGGTGACTGGACGTTAACCACAACGCACCCTCGAGTAGTCAGAACTCTAAAGACTGCCTAGCTCTCCACCACTCTAGGTAATCGCCTCGCCCTCCCCGGGCATGCGCACAAAAACACGGAAGCAAGTTCTGTAGGAATTCCAGCAGGCCGGCACTGAGGGGCGTGGCGGGGCCTTTAAGATCCCAGCATTCCCTTCGTGTCGCCACCAAGATGGTGGCGCCCATGTTGCGGGGCATTTCTCGGGGCCGATGGTTTTTCACCGCTGGTCCACCAGGAGTCTTGCCCCTGGGACTTCGTGAGGCCCACTCAGCCACCCAGGGGTTGCTGGCGGTGCAGAAGGCTCGGGGTCTTTTCAAGGAGTTCTTCCCCGAGAGGGGTACGAAGATAGAGCTCCCAATGCTCTTCGACCGTGGCACGGCGGGCAACTTTCCCCAGACCATCTACTGTGGTTTCGACCCCACGGCCGACTCGCTTCATGTGGGACACCTGCTGGCGCTGCTGGGGCTGTTTCACTTCCAGCGAGCCGGCCACAACGTGATCGCGCTGGTGGGAGGCGCCACTGCGCGCCTGGGAGACCCCAGTGGCCGCACTAAGGAGCGCGAGATGCTGGACGCTGAGCGCGTGGGAAGGAACGCGAGCGCCCTGCGCCAAGGACTGGAGGCCTTGGCGACTAATCACCAGCAGCTCTTTAGCGATGGGCGCACGTGGGGCAGCTTCACGGTGCTGGACAACTCTGCCTGGTACCAGAAGCAGCATCTGGTGGACTTCCTAGCGGCAGTGGGCGGCCACTTCCGCATGGGCACGCTGCTGAGCCGGCTGAGCGTACAGACGAGGCTCAAGAGCCCCGAGGGCATGAGCTTGGCCGAGTTCTTATACCAGGTGCTCCAGGCCTATGATTTCTACTACCTGTTCCAACGTTATGGATGCCGGGTGCAGCTGGGTGGATCTGATCAACTGGGCAATATCATGTCCGGATACGAGTTCATCCACAAGTAAGCGCCTTTAGACCCGGGAGAATTCCCGGGACCAAGTAATTTACATACGAATAGCCTGTGGTGCACTATTCAGATTGTGAAATAACGCCCTTCAAGCCCTTGTTGGTTTTATCCCCAGTAAGGGTCTGTAATGGTGTTGTTATCACCGGCTAATGAGAACTAAAGGGCTGAATTAAAGTATTAGGTATGGGATGTGTTATAGAGCTCTGCAGGAAGTAGACCACTAGTAAGGACTCGGATTGTATGTTTTGCTTCCCCTCATTAGCTCCTTCTGTGTTTTTTATTTGAGAAACTGCTTTTCTTGGTTTATATCTGAATGCATTTGGGCCTCCTTGGGGAGCCTCTGCTTTGGCGCTGCAACGTCCATGAAGCTCTTGTTAGTCCTTGGTTGGCATCCAAAAAAATTTTTTAACTCCAAATAATTTGGCAAATAATGTAGATTTTAATGGCATTTTCTTGAGGGAGATGAACCAGGACTACCCCATGTGCTACTTAAAAAATAACTTAAGTCATCTTCGTTAGTGTCTCTATCTGACTCCCCCTTTACCCAGGTCTCTTTCCTCTTCCGAGCCTACCTTTAAAACTTTCTAGGCCCTAGTGAAGCAGCATCTACCCCTGGTTTGCCCAGAGGCACTGGTTCAATCGCAGTTCAGAATGACAAATGCTAAAATAGAATGAATGCTGTGAAAGCAGTAAGAAGGACAAGAATCCAGATTTAGGAGGTCAAAGAAGTTTTCTTCGAGCGAGACCACTGAAATTTGAAGTGATTTTCAGAACCTACCACCACCTAGGCTTGATTCATAATGAAGTTCTTCTTTATGCATAGGTTGACAGGAGAAGATGTATTTGGCATCACTGTTCCTCTAATTACAAGTACAACTGGAGCAAAACTGGGAAAGTCAGCTGGAAACGCTGTTTGGCTAAACAGAGATAAAACATCTCCATTTGAATTGTATCAGTTCTTTGTCAGGCAGCAAGATGATTCCATAGAAAGGTGAGTTCTTAGTAGTGTGTTGAGAAAAATTAAATGCATAAGCTTGATACAATTTTAGCTGTTGAACCTCTCTGTATCCTTTATAATTTTTCGTTTTTTTAACTTAGATTCTATGTAAGGCATAAACCATTACATCACAGAACATTGTAATTTTAACTATTCTAAAGTTAAAACAGTTTTGATTAAAGCAGAAAAGCACTCTGGTTGCTAGAAAACTTATAGCCTCTGTTGTGATCTACAGCTAGCATATATTTAGAACATTATCATTTGCATATTCTAGTTTTTTCACTCCTTTCATCTTCAACTTCACTAAGCCTTATTTTACCTTTGTCTCTAGGGTCCTTTTTCTTTTTTTTTTTTTAATTGGGGAAGGGGAACAGGACCTTATTGGGGAACAGTGTGTACTTCCAGGACTTTTTCCAAGTCAAGTTGTTGTCCTTTCAGTCTTAGTTGTGGAGGGCGCAGCTCAGCTCCAGGTCCAGTTGCCCTTATTTGCAGGGGGCACAGCCCACCATCTCTTGTGGGAGTTGAACCAGCAACCTTGTGATTGAGAGGATGTGCTCCAACCAACTGAGCCATCCAGGAGCTCAGTGGCAGCTTAGCTCAGGGTGCCATGTTCAATCTTAGTTGCAGGGGGCGGAGCCCACCATCCCTTGCGGGAGTCGAGGAACAAGCAACCTTGTGGTTGAGAGCCCACTGGCCCATGTGGGAATCGAACCGACCACCTTCGTTTAGGAGCACGGAGCTTTAACCGCCTGAGCCACCTGGCCGGACCCCCTTTTCTTTATTGTAACATAAAAAACCTTTTGAAAAGCCTTTTTAAAAATGATTTCCTCATTCATTCACATTATCTTAAACTCTTGGAAGAATTTAAATTAGAAATGAGAAAACAAATACAAATGCGACAAAGGAAATGAATTTTTCAAAAGTCATTTTTGATATGACTTATCAAAATAATATAAGAATAATTCTTCAGAATTTTTTAAATGTATAAGACACTCTTGCAGAACATTCAGAAACACTATTGAGCAAAAATAAAGAAGACCTACATAAATGTAGAGTTACAGTCTGATAGAACTGATAGATATCAGTTCTACTAGATTTGATCCATGTATTCAGTGCAATCTTAGCCATATCTAAACAGGGGTTTTTTTGTATTTAGATATGTCAAGTTTTTGTGAAACTTGACAAGCTCATTGTAAGATTTGCATGAAAATAAAAAGGGTTGAGATTGGCCAAGACATTTTTTAAGGGCAGAGTAGAAGATATGCCTTATTGTAAAACTATAGCAGTTAAGGGGGTTCTTTTTCCTTTACATTTATTCTTAGCATATCTGATGATATAGTCCTAGGGTTTTGATGTATCAAGAACTGATACCTTTTGAAAACTTCATTTTCTATTTGGCTCTGGAATATAGAAATAAAATTAATTTCTATATATTAACTGTGTATTCAGCAACCCTGCTAAACTCTCTTATTAAATCTAGTAATAATCTTTAAACTTTTAAAGTACAAGCTTCAATGTAAGGTTAAGTAAAGAGACCAATGGAACAGATTAGAGAATCCAGGTCAACTCCAGCATATATAGTCACCTGATCTCAGTGGCACTGCAGAGTGGTGGGTGGGGTAAGGCAGTCTTTTCAGTAAATATCACTTGGATAATTAGATGTCTTATGTGGGGAAAATAATAAAACTTAACCTCACACTGTACAAAAAAATCAATTCCAGGTTGATTATCAACCTAAAGCTATTACAAAAGACAGAATAAATAAAAGCTTTTAGGAGATAAATAAGAACATATCTTCATGACGGGTAGAGAAAGATTCTTAAATTGTACACAAAGAAAACCTTGAGAAATTAGACTAAATTAAAATTAAGATCAACTGTTCATCAAAAATTCGTCTTTAAGAGTAAGAATATATTTTCAGTACATATACCTAACTAACTGATAAAGAGTTTATATTCAAATTAATATAAGGAAATTTCTATAAGCTGATGATAAAAAGACTGACAACCCAGTAGAAAAATGAGAAGAGACTTGAGTAGGCACATCACAAAGATTCTATCCAAAAGGCCAAAGACATGTGCAGAGGTTGCTCAGCCTTAATAATGAGAAGAAAAATACAAGGTAAAGGCACAGTAAGATGCCAAAAGTTGATAATCAAGGGCTAGGCGCTTGATCCCAAACCCAATAGGAAATCAAGTCGACTCATGTTTGGTCCAGAGCCTCCCGGAGGCATAGTCAGGTATAGTCAAGGACGATCAGAATGTGGAGCCGGGTGGGACTGAAAGTAAGGCTTGTTGGGCTGTCTGTGGGGCATCTTCCAAAACACAGTTGGGCTTCGCCCCAGTGGGAGGTGACAGACTTGCATGAGATGGTGTGTATAAGGCAAAGAATTAATGAGAGATCAGGGATGTGTTGACCCCAGAACATGAAGAGACCCAGTATACATTGTACTGGTCTGAGTTTAATGGGTGGTTAATAGGAATTGATGTTTGACTGTTGGGATTTCTTGGCCCTTAGAGGATCAGATGATGCATGGAAACTTGACAAGGAGCCGTTACCCGGCCACACTGGTGTAGGTGGTGTGTAAGGATGTGTAAATCTGCCCGTACCGCTTCCACAGAGGGTATGCTTCCCTCAGTGTAATGTCATCAGTAAATGCCCAAAACTGCAAGCTTCCAGTTGTAAGGTATTTAAATCTTGGCAGTGGAGGTTATGTGCATTTGCAGGGCTGTTTAAATAACCCATTAGGAGCCGCATAAATGGATATTGAGCCCCTTCAAAAGTAAAATTTTAAAAAAAAGCAAATTGGGCCTGGGATTCCTCTACAATGGGAATAGAACAGAACGTATCAGTTCGGTCAGTGACCACAAAGGATGCGTGCTCCTTGGGCCCATTGTATGTCCTCACTCAATTCTCTACTATTAGGAATTGGAGCCTCCACCAGGGGAACCTGAACATTAGGTTTTGATAGTCAGTGGTGAGGCACCCTTCATTGGTGGCTGGTTTAGGTATCAGCCAAATGGGGCTATTGAGAGGGGAGGTGGTGGTCTTGTTGACTCCTGTCTCCAGCATGTCTTTAATAACAGGTTGTAGGCTTCAGTGCCCTGTTTAAGTTGCTATTGGGGGTGTTTATCATCTATACCCGAAGAGGAAGAGTCAACTGGCCATCCATTTGGTG
This sequence comes from Rhinolophus sinicus, assembly GCF_057876585.1. Classification (NCBI taxonomy): domain Eukaryota; kingdom Metazoa; phylum Chordata; class Mammalia; order Chiroptera; family Rhinolophidae; genus Rhinolophus; species Rhinolophus sinicus. Next base: position 43,572,894 of record NC_142501.1, on the reverse strand, counting down.
AGTCCCACCAGGAAGGCCCAGAACTTGGAATTGTTCCACGTGGCATGCATAGCATTGGGTCAGTGCATTCACGCCTGTAACAGGGAAAGAAAGAGCCAAGGGGGCCTCCATCCGAGGAATCTGAAGAGTTTGGTCCCATTAGTTACATCCGAATGGATTTGTATACCTGTGATTGTTTCACTGGCAATGCCCTGTAGGTAGGGCTTCCCTTGCAAGAATTTAGAGGGATTGCCTGGAATGACTTGGGCCCTGGTCTTACAGGGCCGAAAAGGACTGCCTTTTTATTGTTCTGGTGGCCTACGAGAGTGGTATAGGAGCAATGGGCCCTGCGAGGTGGGACGAGTGCTGGCTGCCCACCAGTTCCTAGGGTAGGGGCTTAGGTGGCTGCCAGTCTTGAAGGGTAGGGAAGAGGGCAGAGATAGTAGTGGCAACAGGGTTGGGGATAGAGGGTGGCTGTGTGGCAAGAGAATGGACAGCAGAAGGAGGCTGTAGCTGGGAGAATGCTAAGCTTAGGTCTGGAGTTTAGAGACTGGCTGTCCAGAGATTAAGGCTCCAAGAACCTCAAGGTTTCATAACTCCCGGTAGAAGTTAGCCGGTGTATTCCCATAACGGGGGCAAAATTAAGTTGGGGGTCTCTTGAAGAGGGAGTGGGGATCCGTTTTCATTGAGGGGGACCTCTAGGGGCAGTGTGGGTGTCGCGGCATAAGTTTGACATATCTGGGTGTCTGGGTGGGAATCTCCTGTCCAGCAACCATGACGGTGCCCTCCAGTGCCTTCTGAATGGTTTTGAAGTCCCAGTAAAATGGAGCACTGCTCCATAATTAGGGGGAGCTCCTTGGAAAAAGAATTCTCAGGACTTAATGTCAAATGAGGCCTCTTTAGGGTTGGAAATGAAGAGGTCATTTGAGTCACTATGGTCAAAAAGGATAAACCCACTGGGCCATGCAAATTTTGCACAGGAGACAGGCGTCATCTAATTTTTCCACTCACTGGATCCTTAGCAGGGATCCATGATGGAAGGATGGGCGTAGTGTCAGACAAATACCCAGGTGAGAAGAGCGGGGGCCTCTGCCTTTCTTCTCCCTCTTCATCCTCACTAGAGGCCTCGATAACTCTGCCAGCTTTTCCCTTGGTGGCAGGGGTCCTGCATGAGGTGTGTTGATTTTGATCTGCCCCATGCAGGGGAACGCTGAGGGGGGTCAGGATATGTGGTATCTCAGAGGAAACGGACATATAGCCTGGATAGATCTCTGGACATTTATAGGTTTTAGGGTCTTTAGAGAGACCGGCCAGTTGGCGCATTTTGGCGCCATGAGTAACAATTTAGGTTCCAAAAACCTGCAATAGCCAATCAGCTCCCTTTTCCTGCTGCACAAAGTCTTTAAGGAAGATTAGAATTTCAGTTAAAGTGTAATTTCTAATCTCAACTTTTACATCCTGATTTACTTTGTTACCTTGATCTTGTGTATTATTACCAGAAAGTCTGTGGAAGATGTCCACGTGAGCCCTCTAAGGCAGCTGCCTCCCTTTCTAGGGTGTCCCGGTCAACCTCCCCAGGATTGGGGTCTGCCTCCACTGGCACAATACCCCACGGTCTTTAGGAAAGCCGAGGCCTCCCTGGAGCCTAACCCCAGAGACTTGGCATGTTAGTAGTACACAGCGGCACTAAGCAATGCCCAGGAAGCTTCTGTGGGGTTTTACATTTATCAGGGGCTGGCGTACCCCCTCAGGGATCTTAGGAGGCCCTGCACAAAATGATCAGGACATTTATATTTGCCCATCAATTGTCTAGCAACATTGCACCAGAGATTGGACCTGTGATGTCCCATTGGGTTAGGGGACAGAGAGGAACAACAGTGAATATAGTGGCCACAGAGGTACAGCAAGCCTTGGCTGCATTTCCCCTTTCGTGGTGCCGTTAGTTGCCTGTTGCATGGCTGTTCAATACATCCAGGTTAGGACACATAGTCCTGGTGTGACCCACCACTCGGTGGTTGCAGCGGGAGGTCTCCCTCCTCCTTACCTACAGAAATATCCTTTCCTGGGGGAGGAGGATACCGTGCTTAGCTCTCTTGGCCCGAGGCATGAGGACCCTCATGTACATTACTAGTCAGTTACAGTCGTTATAATTAGTGGTCTCATCATCTTGTTAGACCATATGGCCTTGATCATGCTGCTCTGTGGAGATCAATGAATGATTTATGGCAGCAGTGACATTTTGGAATGGATACCCTGCAGAGGCTGTATGCAAAAGCACATAACAGCATGATGGACCTCCAACAAGTGGGGCTGCCTTCCCAAATGGTGTTACCCACTTAGGTCAACTAGTTAATAAGCTAGTGAAGGCTAAAAGGCATTCCCCTTACCTAATTGCACGTGCAACCATACAACCCTGCCAACTACACCAATTGTATTGATCTCAGCCTGTTAATAGCGATGCTGTTGGCTAGAAATGGGCCCATACTACTGTGGCGAGCCCCCAGACATTTCCTCCACAGGAGACGATGCTGTGGCTGGACCAGCCCTTGTGGGTCTTATGATTGCGGGATGCACCTCACCAGCAATCATCAGGGACTTTGAAAAATCAAGATTTATTACTCCCAAGTCCTGGAGAGTACATGGCACTCTGAGCTCATGGGTAGAGAGGGGTGAGGGAGTGTGTGGACCTGGGGCCCTGCCTTTATTGGGGTCAAGGGTGGCGTGCCCAGGGTTTCATGGGTTCACTCTATTGACAAATGTAAAACATAAAAGTGGGAGTTTAGGAGTGGGAAGGGAGAAGCAGGGTCACTCCCGCAGTCATTATGTAGATTACTCAGGGCTTTCTAAAAGGGAAACTTCATGAGTGGGGGGATCCTGCTTCCTTATCTAGTTGGTTTTCGACTACTCGTGTCATACAGCTGGTAGTATGTTTATTCAAGATGGATGTCTGCATGGATACCTTGGCAATCAAAACTGAGTGTCAGGCACTTATACTACACTTACAGAACCACTTTGGGAAAATATGTGGCTAGGCCTCCTCAAGCTGAATACGCACATAACCTATGAGCCGGAGTTCCTCTCCTGGGTACATCCCCAACAAAAATGAGTGCACGTGTGCACCAAGAGAAATACGTGGGAATATTCACAGCAGCATTATTAGCAATGGTCCACGAGCAGAAACAGCATGAACACTACCAGTAGAATAAATAAATACACTATGGAGTGTTCATAGCCTGGAGTGCTGTATACAACAGCTGTACACATGGCCGCAGGGACGAATCTCCTAAACATAGTGATGTTCCTAAGAAGCCATACACAAGGATAGATCCCGTGATTCCATTTACATCGTCTGCAAACAGGCAAAACTAAGTGACGCTGTGTAGGGAAGCACACAGCGATGGTAAACGTGTAAAGAAAAAGAGGTGGTTACCAGAAAAGGCAGACGCGTGGTTGGCTTGGAGGGAGATTTTTTGGGTTGAGGCGATGTTGTATATTTAGACAGTTGATGGTTACACGGTGTTTGCTTTACGTTTCCATTACGTTATATGTTTGTGGCTTGTGTCCTTTTGTGTGTTTTTCACCTAAGAAAATATTTTAAAAAGAGAATACATATGAAATATTGTCAGTTTTTTAAGTGCACAGTATTTTTTATTTATGGGCACATGCAGAGAAAACAAGTATAAAAATGTGCTTGGGAAGGACGCACACAAATTTAGATTGGTGGTTTCTCTGGGGGCAAGAAGGAGATTGTGATGTAGCTGGGGCCTTCATCTATACCTGTATTATTTTATGACTTTAGAAGAGGCAAGATCTGAAACAGAAATGGCAAAATAGTAACATCTTCAATGATTATGTTGTGTTCGGTACATTTCTGCATGTTTGCTATGTTTCACAATTAAAAGTAAATTTAAAGAGGGGCCGGCCTGGTGGCTCAGGCGGTTAGAGCTCTATGCTCCTAACTCCAAAGGCTGCCGGTTCGATTCCCACATGGGCCAGTGGGCTCTCAACCACAAGGTTGCCAGTTCAATTCCTTGAGTCCCGCAAGGGATGGTGGGCAGCGCCCCCTGCAACTAAGATTGAACACGGCACTTGAGCTGAGCTGCCGCTGAGCTGCCGCTGAGCTCTTGGATGGTTCAGTGGGTTGGAGTGCATCCTCTCAACCACAAGGTTGCCAGTTCGACTCCCGCAAGGGATGGTGGGCTGTGCCCCCTGCAACTAGCAATGGCAACTGGACCTGGAGCTGAGCTGCGCCCTCCACAACTAAGATTGAAAGGACAACAACTTGACTTGGAAAAAAGTCCTGGAAGTGCACACTGTTTCCCAATAAAGTCCTGTTCCCCTTCCCCAATAAAAAAAAAAAAAAAAAAAAAGTAAATTTAAAGATATTGAAAGGTTAGGAAGCTGGAGATAAAAATTAGGTGTCTGATATAACTCTACCAGTTGATTTCTCGTCCTGCAGGTACCTGAAGCTCTTCACGTTTCTGCCCCTGCCGGAGATTGACCACATAATGCAGCTGCATGTCAGAGAACCAGAAAAGCGGGGTCCTCAGAAACGACTTGCTGCAGAGGTCACGAAGCTTGTTCATGGACAAGAAGGGCTGGATTCCGCTAAGAGGTGGCCTTTTAATATAATTAACACTTAGTAGATATTTAGTTAATAGAGAAAATGTAGAACTGCACTCCTTTAGAGTTGTCTTTTACGACTAACGAGAATTATCAGTGTGTGACTTCACTGCTTTACAATAGCCTCCTTTAATGGCAAGAGTATCATGAGTTCAGTTTATAAATTAGGCAGATAAATGTTGCTATTACAAAAATGTTCCGTCTAGAATATAGCGGGCACTTCCTAACTGGTTACTGGGTATTAGAACGTGTATCTGAAGCGCTCACATGGCTGCTCTCAACATGTCTTCCAGGTGCACACACGCCCTTTATCACAGTAGCATCGATGCCCTGGAGGGCATGTCTGATCGCGAGTTAAAAGAGTTGTTCAGAGAAGCTTCATTTTCTGAATTAGTTCTTGACCCTGGAACAAGCGTCCTCGATACCTGCCGCAAAGCAAATGCCATTCCCGATGGTCCCCGGGGGTAAGATTATTTAACTGTGATTCAGTTAATTCCACGTTAAATGTTCCGGTTCACAGCATGTGTTTCCAGAGAGTGTTTACCTGGTAACACCTTAATGGCATCTCATTCCTTCCAGAAGTTGGGTTAGTCTGAGAATCAAGTGAAAACAGAGTACTTGTTGCTGAAAATACCTCAAATTTTCTATGAAGTCTAGTACTACTATACTGTTTCTTATTCATTCTAACCCAGTCAGTTTTTCTCCAGTATTGGAAAAGGCTTACATTTAAGGGACCACTATGTAAATACACTAGGATTAGTCAGCTCAGGGATGGTCACAATTTGAAATCACAAGAACAGAGGACCTAAGTGAATAGATTCACACAACCCCTATAAATTCAGCCTGTATCCTTTTTAGTTTGGGGAGTAGTAGAAGGGTTGTCCAACCTATTTAAAATAGTTGAGTTTCTGAAAATGAAATAAGCATATGATGTAACTTCATAAGTCTATTATAAACTACATACTATTCCCCTTGAGAATTGGATTTTCTTATTCAGGAAGTTGGTAGAATATTTAAATTCCTTAACTATGTAGTATTATTAGGAGATAAGATGTTCCACAAAGAAGTTATTGGCATGTGCTTGATGCTTAAAAATGAAACAGTGTGATGTAGAAGAAGCATTAGTTACCCCGAAGACCCTGGGGTGCCTCGTCCACAGGAGTAGTAGCATAAATCAGTTATCAGTCTGGGCTCACAGTGACGAAGGACATTTGTTATAATTGCTGGAGTTTAGGGTTTTTTCCAATTGTTTTAGATTATTTGCCTCTATCCTAAAGAGCCTTAGATTATACAGAGAAAATACCCATTATCTCTCTGTGTATCACCTGCCACTCCACCTTAATGATTTCCTAATATACTATTTTATTTAATATTCACTGATTTGAGGCTGACGTCATATGTATACCTCCCCACAGTGAATCACTGATTCTAAGAATTTTCCTCACTATGGAAGCACTTTTCATTTACTGTTCTATTTACTGATACTGGAAATTTTACTGCTACTGACACCATATTTGATATAGTCAGAGTTCTAAGTAATACCGACATTTTTTAGATTGTATAAGCTAAGTAAGGTGGATTTGTGAATTTAATCAAAATGTAGAACATGATCTGGAAACTAGCAAACAGTCTAAATTAATATTTCTTAAGAGAAGGAAATCTGCCTTTAAATAGAAAATCTTTTACTATTGAGTGTTTATAAAACCATGCATAGTAATCATTTATTAATTTCATTTGGTAACATATTCAGATAACAGAAAACCAACATTCGCCTTGCAAAAGGACTTCCAAGGCCTTTCATGGAAATCCTCTTCTCAAATCTCACCTCGTTCTGGCTACTCCCATGTTTTCTCATCCTGCTTGTGAAAGTAACTGCTACTCATTCATTGCAGTTTAGGTGACCCTTCTTTAAGGAAAATTTCCAGCTGCCACCCTTCAGTGTGTTCCTAGAGGAACCTCTCATAGCTCTTTACAGTCATTTAATCAGTGAGTTCTAATTGTTAATTCGTTTGTCTGGCTCTCTCTACTAGTTTACAATACTACCATGTTTCCCCCAAAATAAGACCTAGCCGGTACATCAGCTCTAATGCGTCTTTTGGAGCAAAAATTAATGTAAGACCTGCTCTTATATAAGACCTGTTATTATATTATATTGTATTATATTATACCCGGTCTTTTATTATATAAGACCCGATATTATATTTTATATTAGATCTGGTCTTATTTTAATACTGGGTCTTATATAAGACCAGGTATAATATAGTAAAAGACCGGGTATATTTTATTATATTAAAATAAGATCGGATCTTATATTAATTTTTGCTCCAAAAGATGCATTAGAGCTGATGGTCCGGCTAGGTCTTATTTTCAGGGAAACACGGTATCTATATTTAACACCTAGCAAGGGCTCTGGAAATGTTTATTGAATGAATTGTATTACTAAATAATTTGACTAAAACCTATTTACATAGGCCAACAAAAATTCTGTTAGTAATCTGGGATTTATTAAATCAGCTATTGATTTTCTATTTCTGAAATCAGCCAACTTTTTAAAAGAAAATTTTTGGTTTTAACAAACAAAATTTGCTATTATTTGCAGTCTCAAAGTATAATTTGCAAGGATTTTCCAGTTTCATAAGCCAGTTTCTAAAGATTTCTATAGATTAACACTACAATAGCAGGTCCTCAAATAGTGTTTAGTAATAACATTGATGAGAAAAAAAAAGATCCCCAGCCAGGGCCACTGTCTGTGGAGTTTGCACCTTCTCCCCATGTCTGCGGGTTTTCTCCAGGTACTCCTGGTTCCCTCCCGCATCCCAGAGATGTGCACGTGAGGTGCACTGGCGTGTCTCTACTGTCCCAGTCTGAGTGTGCCCTGCAGTGGGTGTCGTGTCCAGGGGAGTTCCCGCCTGGCACCCTGAGGTGCTGTGAGAAGCTCCAGCATGAGACCCTGAAGTGGCATCAACGGGTTGGAAAAATCATTATCTTGTTTTTATCTTAAAAGAATGTATACCGCGTGTTTGTTTCTATGTTTATTATTAGAAGTATTTTGGGTCTTTAGAAATTTGGTGATATTTTTGTGACCAGAAATATGCCACAGGAACTTGACTCATTATCAGTCAGCCTGTGGTAAAATTGGTTTTGTTACATGTTGTTTCACTTGAAGTTGCAGTTTCCAAGAACCTCTAAACTACATTTAGTGAGGACTTACTGTAGTTGTGACTTGTATCTCATTAAGATCAGCACTGTCCTCCTCTTTTATTTCTGGAAATTTCTTTTCTGTGATTTTTTCTTTCTTGTCCCCAAGGTAGCGGCAGCCCTCCAGAAAATGATCCTTCATTATTCCGATTCACTTCATTTTTAAACCACTACTCATGATCAGTTCTGTGAAGAGCTGAGAGAGATCCCAGCTCTTTTTCTCCACTAAACAAGATACCTATTATGCCTTAAACCTGCTCCTTTAAAAGAGCATTAAAGGAAGGCAGAATCTAGTAAACATGAAGGTAACAATTCAGCACTAAAAGGTTTCAGTTGGAGAGCCTCTGAAATTTAAATGAAATACAGTAATGGTGTATCTGTATTATTGGGAGAGGGCAACAGTGATTGGATTTATCTAGTTACCAAACATTTCTATTTTTAGGTATCGGATGATAACAGAAGGCGGAGTCAGTATAAATCACAGACAAGTAACGAATCCTGAGAGTGTTTTAGTTGTTGGACAACATATTCTTAAGAATGGACTTTCATTACTTAAAATAGGAAAAAGGAATTTCTACATTATAAAATGGCTTCAGCTATGATGAAAAATCCTTCTGGTGGTTCAAACTTACCAGTCATTCATTCTCAAGACATCGGGAAGGTTGGCTCCAGAACTTTTACCTTCGCTTATGCAGATCAACAGAGAATGGAGTATACTCTAGGCCTCACAGTGTGAGTAACTGCATTATTTACATAGATTGATTAATAAGTGTTTATGTAATGATGGGATATTTTATTTCCCAATCCTTAAACATTACGGACTACCACAGAAAACCATGCTTTCCAGTGTTAATCTCTTATAAAAATTATACTTCATTAAAAAACTAAATGGCGTCTTTCCTATCCTATCCTTGCTCTCCTTTTTGGACATGAGAAGGAACAATGAAAAAGAGGTAGTATAAGGAACTGTGGATACTTTCACATCAGGCACGTATGTCGCACTGACCTCACTAGTGTGTATATTGCTCAAAACCAGTAGCATCCTATTAGAAACACGAAATCTAGTACTGGAAATTGATTTGTTTGTTTTTTAGTTGAGGAAGCAAATATAGTTCTCCTTAAAAAGAAAAGTTAAATAAAGCTTTAATTGGCATTAGAAATTATAAAAGGAATAGTTTCTTTTCAAAGAAAAAAATAAAAATCCGTATATGACTTTTCAGAAAGTTTCTCATTCACTTTTCCTGTCCCATGCCTGTGTTTCAATATAATTAAATTTATTCACAGCCTTGTTTTGTCAGATTACTAAGGTAGCAGTATTTTATAAATTTGGAAACTTTTAAATTAGTTTTAAATTTCAACTTCTGTCCCCAATTAGATTGCAACTTGAGATAAACTGAAAACTAAAGTAACCAAAGAGATAAAATAGAGGCACATATTATGCCAGATATCCAGTTACATGAGAATTTCAAAAGAAATTCAGGTAAAGGAAGTTTCAGGTCAAATTTAAAAGATCTGGTGTAAGACTTACTAAGCTCTACATACATTACACAAGTTTAATCTCTAGAACTGTTTCCACATCTGAAATCAAGGTGATAGCACCCCTATTTCCCTAAGGATCAACTGAAAGACAAGACACAAACATACAAAATGGTTCACAAATTTTTTCTAGAAAACCTTACAGGCAGCAAAGCATGGCTTTAGTGTTCAAATTCTAGCCATTTGCCACCTGGATTACTTGGAGCAAGTCACCTACCTTCAAAGGAAAAGGGAGATGTAATGCTACCTCAGTGAATTGTGAGAATCTAATAGAAGAAAGTCATAAAATTTTCATACGGTATAAGCTGTACTATTGTTCCAAAGTAGATTTACATGTTAAATCTATAGTTTAAACCTTTTTCTGCGAGTAAAGTTAGGAAGAATTCATTTATTGATAACCTTTAATGTCATTTCATACCAGCAGTTTTATTTACATAGGAAGAACATACAGGTATCCATTATAAATGTCATAGATCACCTCCACATTTCAGAGCTTCTCTCAGTTTGGGCCAACAGAGAAAGGTTTGCTCTTTCCATATCTTTCTTGCCTTTTTGTCCTTGTACAAGGTGTATATAGTACTAGAAAGTGCATTACCGTAGCATGTCTTTAAAGATAACATTGTTAATTAGAAATCTGGAGAAAGGTGTATTATAAGGTTTCTTTCTTTTCCCTTAAAATTCAAATTCAAAAAGCTAGAATGGTAGTCATCTGATCTGTCTGAAACAAGTAAGCCATGGATGGCTCTAATTTCAAAACTGAGGTTTAATGATGGCAGGTGATTTTTAAGTGTGCTAACAAACGGTTTGGTAGTATGTATTCTATCAAGATGGCCCTACTAACCAATTGAAAGTAGTAGTTCCATATCATGAGACAGAATCTGTTTTTTTTCTATGGGATTAGTTGCCAAACTTGTTGTTTCTTAATAAATGGGTACCATAAGCTAAAATTAACATACATTCATATTGCCAATAGTGCTTCAATAAATGTCACAATTTTAAAAAAATTTCAATATCTGTAATATATTACATAATTTATTTATTATCTGTTAGAGATAGAGCCAGATGCCTTAAGGATTTTGACCCTTTCACCTGGGGGATTTTAATAAAATGTATGTATGTTCTAAACCTCACCCCCAAGCCCTGAATGCAGTTCAGTAGTCTATAAGCTATTAGGTGTGTGTGTCCAGGTGGTTTTTTTTCAAATAATAAGGCTCCACCAGCATTTTCACATCTCTATTATAATGTATTTTGCTGGTATGAAGCAAAAGTAACTATTGTCAACTAAAACTCGTAGAGAAAAGATACACTTCTGTGATCAGCGCAGTATTTGGTTTTAAGTCCCACCTCCAAGTGTATCTTGGAGTGTGGTGTAAGTGGCCCAATTTGAAAATGTATATGAATTACTACTATTACATTTGGAAACCAAGGGGCATTTACTGGAACCTCTAAAAACTAAAAGGAACTGGTCATTACCAAGTCTTAGATGGTTGTTTCTAATACAGGAAAATGTAATTCATGCTTCCAGGTAAGAATCAAAGCTATTTTAATTTTCAGTGCACTAGAGCCACGTGGACCCAGAAGGGGAAGGGCTGTAGCCACACATTACGTACACCGCATCCTTATCATTGTCACAGATCCTCTTGTGCATCCAGCTTTCTTACTAACACATCAGAGATTGCAGAGAAGCTCCATAAAGCTAAATGGAAGGACAGGTGGAATGCAGTGGCTATGCGAAGAACATGTCAGCCCACAGGAGTTCATACAGTGCATGCATCAGTCGTATGAAATGCTGTCTCGGTGCGCTCTTCCTGAAGGACTATGGCGGCAGCTGTAAGACTACTAACAGATCACACAGGTCATCTTATCCACAGGCAAACTGCTTTACAACTAAAACACTAACATTTCCTTAAGCTCATATGAAACTGTCACAAGACAGACTTGATGTATTTTATATATACTGGGAAACTTTAGAAACATCCATTTATTTGGATTAAATGTGTGATTTGTTCTGTAATCAGAGTATAATTTCAGTTTATAGCCAGTCTTCACATGAGCATATTCATACCATTGTAATACCCTGCAGTTCATAAATAAAAAGCTACTCAAGTAGGCAGTAACTAGCAAGTTGAGTCAACAAAGTCTCAGTATTACATAGTTCTCTTCACCAAAGATGAGTCTCTCGGATTTCAGCAATAATTTGACCTGCTCCTTGTAATGCCTGCATTAAAGATACAAATTATAAATGTTTATTAAGTTATATCAAGTAATCTGAATTAAGCAGAGTAATCTTTCTATATGTACCGTGTTCCCCTGAAAGTAAGACCTAGCCAGACAGTCAGCTCTAATGCGTCTTTTGGAGCAAAAATTAATATAAGACCTGGTCTTATTTTACTGTAATATAAGACCCGGTCTTATATAAGACGGGGTCTTACATTAATTTTTGCTCCAAAAGACGCATTAGAGCTGAGTGTCCGGCTAGGTCTTATTTTTGGGGAAACAAGGGTAGTCAATTTATATTAAACGGTATTTTCTCTGGAATTTCAATCTAATCAAATACCAAGAAAAAAAAATTAGCCATCATATGAAGACTATATATGTAGACAAGGATCAGGATGCATTTTAAACAACAGATGTTTATATGAATGTTTATATCTACAAAGCAAGTGTGTAAGTCAAAAAAAAAAAAAAAAGAAACCACAATAATACCTTTAGCATATCAGCTGCTTCTTTTCTACGCTGTGCCATGTCCTCAGATTCAGTCAGAAGATCATCCAATAATGATGATTTATACAGCTGTCCTACTAACTCACTCTGAAGAGTATCTTTCACATGATTAACCAAAAAATGCATTACTGCCTTTGGCACACTATAAAACAAAACAATGAGATGATCCATTTGATTTAGAATAAAGGCCTAAATTTAAAAAAAAATACATGTATTTTCAAAACATTACAAAATCGTCTAGCAGTATTATAGCCGATTTATATTCCATAGTACTAACCTGTCTTGAATATTCTTTCTGACAATAAGAAAGTATGATTTGATGAGTCGTTCAATAACCTCACAATCTCGCTGTTCACGGGCAGATAATTTTCGTGCAACAGGAACCGGCTAAATAGTGTGAGGGGGAGAAAAGAATATTACTTTTGTGCAATTTTGTAATAGTAACATTTAGCATTCAGAGATCAGTAAGTCTTTGAGACTTCTAGTTCCTTTTGTCTTTTGAAGTGTTTTCCTCGTAACTGGTTATCTTACTAGTTCCCACCAGATTCTCCCGGCTTACCACATCCAGCAAGTTCACAGCATGGCCTTTCTGTGGGCTGGCTGGCATCACTGGAATTGGCTTTGATTTTTCCTCAGCTAGTAACTCCTCAGCTTTGGAAGTTTTCAGCATTCCTCGCCAGTTGCCTGTTGTTGGTTCTTGAACAGCATCTCCAACCCCACCCCCTCCAGATGCAACCTGAAAGAAACAGATGTTCCAAAACCTATACCAACCATATCAAATCTGACACTAACTAAACAAAGTTCATTTTCTTTGACAGTAGTCAAGAAGAACACACATCCAGTACCCAGCTGGAGTTTAATCTATTCCGATGGATAAGAACGTCAGAAAGAGGTAGGGTGGCAAGTTTAACTGGAACTCTGAGTTATGTAAAGAGGTTCCGTTGTAAAATGTTTGCTAGGCCTCCGCCAATATTATTTCCGTTTTTCTAACTCCGCTAACACTAGATTGTGGCAAAGTGTAAGCTGCCCTTAAAAATAAGACTGCTTATTAAAAGCACAAGGAAAAACAGAACTGCCATTCAGCTTAATTTCTTCAGAGTAACCTTAAACACTGTTGAACTATAATCTCTCCAAAAGTTCTGTGAACTCATATCTCCAAAACTTACGAGTTTAAATATAAAGTGACCTGAGAAATAGTCAACAAAATATCATAAAACAGAAACTCTTTAATAAAAGAAACAAGAATTTACCCACAAGTCTCTCTTAGGTTGATAGTGACTTTAAGCTGCCTGAAATATGGAATGTGACATAAACACAACATAAGTTCCTTCAATGTCTACACTCTTGAGTAAGGATCTGCTGAAAGAAATCTGCTACCATTAATTAGAACTGCTTTTGCAACTCTTTTTCCTAGGATATCTGTTAGTGTTGATTTCTAAAGAAAAATAAATGTTCAGGATAATGGGGAAAACAGTAATTCATCAACATTTAAGGTCTTACAATCTGAAATGGAGATGACATCCAAAATTTATAGATAGAAATAAATCTGTCATATATATATTTAACAGGAGAGTGTTATGGTAACTGTTTAAAAATGTCAGTTTTCATTATCATTCTCATTGAATCAAAACATTTGTCTATATTTGTCTCTAATATGTTAGTTAAGATGAGTTTTGTCTAAATACTATAGGCATGGGGGCAGCCGGTTAGCTCAGTTGGTTAGAGCGCGGTGCTCTTAACCAGGTTACTGGTTCTATCCCCACATGGGCCAGTGTGAACTGCGCCCTCCACAAGTAGATTCATACAACTACTTGACTTGGAGCTGATGGATCCTGGAAGAACACTTAAATAAAAGTTTTTAAAAAATAAATAAATACTACAGGCAGTATGTTTAGATTTATCAAATAAAATCTTAAAGAAAATAAGCAAATTCAGGGTGATGCCATGAGTGAAATAACACTTAAGCAAATGCTTTAGACAGTTCTCTTGAGGTCTGAGCATAGTGGGCTGAGAGAAGATAAGACATGTATCAGCTTTTGCTTGAGGTTCAGAACCTTAAATCTGGACAGTAAGGAAAGGAGCAAAATGGAGGTAAAACCAGAAATAAGAATGGGTCTTAATAATTTACAGACTCTTAATTTCCCCTAAAAATGTTGAGAATTGACAACAGTCTCAAAGTCTCACAGTTCCCTATTTGTTTTAATGAGCTATTGAGGCACATGTTAAGCTACATATATGGGAAGACAAATACAAGCTGAAGAGAAGCATAAGAAAGAAGTGTGAGAGGATTATCTATTAGTATTACACCTCGGAACTTTTAATGAGGAAATGTCCAGAAGTACAATTTCCATCTCAGGAATCTTAATTCCCTACCAAAATATTAAATTCAAAACTATTCTTGAAGGTAACAGAAAACAGTGGGAAAGCCTGTGATTGTTATCATTTAAAACAATGTTAAAACTAGAACTAATGCCATCTTAGAAGGGTTAGACAGATAGGAAACATTAAAAACATAACACAGACAACGAGATAAATGCCACTGTACAGACAGGTTCTTCACTAGTTTTCAAAGTGTTTCAGTTAGAACCAAAGGTACCAACATTGCCATTCTGAAGCAAGAGACTCACATTTTTAGTTTCTCTTCTGCTGTCCTGAATTAACTGTTAAAAGATATGTTAAAACATGCAGTTTAACAAGCAAAATTTCAGTATCAGTAGCTTGAAATTCAAAAAGTGCAGGATAATTTCCTCTTTAACTTCTTTTTCTCTGTGCATCTTCTATATCGCAAGCAAAAGCATGTTGACAATATTCTATGAAATATACATCCTTACATATATAACATTTCTATTAGACTAAAATGATCTGACCTTAGCACAGTCGCCCATATTAATATTAAGCTTAGTGTATTGTTTCCAGATGATATTTGCACCACAACTAGGCATGCATGCTTAGATTAAGAATCAGAACAGACCTTGCCATCAGCCTCAGCAGAAGCAGCAGGGGAAGGCTCCTGGGAGGCAGGTGCCAAAGCACTTGGAACTTTAGAAGACTAAAGGCAAAAAATGCAGGGGGGAAAAAAAAATCAAGGATGCCAAAAATGCATTCAGAAATGTTCTATAAATGTGAATTTTTCTCCTCTCTTCTGTCACCTTTGTTAAAGGCTTTCTTCAGATGAATACCTAAGAAAAATCCAAATCCAAAAACTTCACTTTTATTTTTGGAAATTTGGTAGATTTTGCTGGTAAAAAATTCAAGGCAGTAGATTTTTGTACACACAAACAGTTTAATATGTGCAACTATTACAGGTATTAACCTGTTAATGTGCATATTGTCTTCCCTCTTCAAAAAAACCTTGTTATAATAAAGTCATTAATCATTTCAACTAATTTTACAAAGTTGATAAAGTTGCTGTGATTTTCTTAAAAAATAAAGCTTGATGCTTAAAATCTACCTTTAAGCATTTATTCTAATGTATTAAAAATACTGTTATCTTTAAATTACTCAATGCTTGTTTTTAAATTGCATACCTTTACTCAATGAAATAGTTCCAATGGAATATTATAGGAGGAAAAAGAAAAAATTGCTCCTAAGACTAAGTAGTATCTTCAGGCTTACCAATCCATCTTTGTATATGGGAATGTGCTTTAAAAACATTTTTTTACCTTGTCTCGTGATACAGCTGAAGGTAATTCTCTTGCTAGCCTGTTTCTCCTTTGTTCCTGTAAAACACAACCAAGCAAAACAAAAGTGATTATCAAAGCATTGAGATACAAGCCTACTAAAAAACGTTCAGCTTAAATGAAAAGTGTGGAATAACTTACAGTATATATCCTCTCACTGTTGGGACTCATGTCATAATTATATTTTAAAACAAACAAGAAATCATTTAACCCAGTGCTTCTCAATCTTTTTTCTGCCCCAACACACCTGAGGGATACAATACAACGTCAGTAACAGTGGCTCCCCTATACCAGGCGTTCTCAAATGAGGGGCAATGGACTGACATCTCTGCCTTTCCCATTAAGGTAAAAACCACTAATTTTGTATAAAAGTCTTCAGCATGCTATGTAGAATTTGAAGTGCACAGATCACAGAAAACTAAACAAAGCCTTTAAAAATCACTCCAACCTGCACAACTTTGTGTTAAATTCACACAATTCCCACCCACAAAACCTTACCTTTTAGAAATACCTATGGTGGAGGTTATTCTGAAAGAATGTTCCATTTTCTTTATCCTAAGCTATCTCCAGGAAATAAACGTAGTGTTGAAAACTGGTAGTCCATTCTATAACCTGGCTAATTTAACAGACTGATCATCTGCCCACTCTTCTAATTTGCAAATATTATCAAAGTAACTCTAAAGCAACTGATCAAGTCAAATCAACAGGTACTGAACACCTACTGTATGTCAAGCACCATAACAGGTACAAGACTCGAAAAGACAGAAGGATGTAGGTGTTAATATGGTTCTCTCACACGCAACATCAAATACAATGGAAAAGCATTTAGGTTAAATACAATTAAAATTGTTCGTAAATAGAAAGCATTTCATGAGCACGCTCAAACTTTCCAAAAGTTGTAAGTTAACAAAGCTTCACAATGTTTCATGGTTAATAAAATTTTGACTGAAATTTGGCCCATTTTCATTTTTTCATGGGAGGTGATCCAGTGATTAAAAATAACAGCAGATAAAAACATGGATTTTAACTATATTCAGAATAAAAAGTTAAAATGTATGTTTTGAAGGGGGACACAAAGTAAAAGACGGGGGACTCCGAAGACCAGAAATTCTCATCCTCGTCTGTTCCCACCAGCTACCGGCCTTAGCTCGCCTGGAGTCCAGCAGTCCTGGCTTCTCTGCACAGGCCGTCAACTCTTTCTAAGCATTGGTTTCCCAATCTGTTAACATTACCTACCCTCACAGGATTGTTGTATTAAATGAGAATCCGCATAAGGTTTTTCAGCACAGAGTCATTAAAACCAGGACATACTCGTCTATAGAAAAATACTGATCTGAAATCATATCATAAATGTCGTTGTCAGTAATTACAAAAACTGTTCCAGACACCAGTTTTCCATGAAGTTGGTTTCAATGTCACAAGAACTAAATCCTTATCCTAAGAATGTCTACATGATAATTCACATAACTATTACCTAGTTTGCAGGTGTTTTAAATTAAGTGCCTTACTCTTGTGCATTTTAGAATTTTTTCTGACAATAGGAGTCACCTCAGCTACGTAGCTAACAAACAGTTCCTTGTACCTGTTAAAGAGAAGGTGCTTGTTTCCTCCAACAGTGCCCAACAACATAAGCACTAAAGTAACAGCTGTTATCATCTGTGGGCCTCAGGTTCCTCATCTGTTAGTTTAGCCAAAGGGTTGAAGTCAATAACCCATGGTCCCTTCCAGTTCCCAAATTCTGTTTTTATAATATTCTTTCCATCCATATGCATAAGAGGAAATGTGATAGAGAAGGGGACTCTGAGGTCTTACTGTATTAAGGGGCAGCAGAAAATTTTACTGTTCTTGGATAAAAGTGGCAGAGGAAAAAACTAGCATGCAGATAAATTGTTATATCCACCAGCTTTGGCTCCGTCTGTGATCTTATGCAACTTCCAACATTAACCTCAAATGGAAGAAAAATCTATGAAATGCAGCCACCCCCAATAGTGGTAAAAGGAGTACTCTTCTTTTCCAAATTTACTATAATTTGGGTTATTTTTGGAATGCTTCCTTCACAGACTTCAGAGACAAATGAAAACAATTTAAAACATTTGTTTTACACACTCCAACCTGAATAAACTGCAACAGTTACTGAAATGGAGCCAGGCAGTTCTTCAACACTAAATCAGTGAATCCCAGATTCTCTGAATCAGTTCCATAAGCAGAAAATGAGAATAATGCCTCCAGATTGTTTTGAAAACGAAACATGAGAAAACAAAATAATGCCCTTGGCATACTTCCTAGTGTATAAGACAATAATATGCTGCACGCATGTTTAATTATTACCCTTTGTTTAATACATTTGATTTAACTAAGTTACAGCAGATTCTTCTCTCTCTCAAAAAAGGTAATTCAAATTGTACTTACCTCTATGTTATTGTTCATTAGCCCACAAGCATCAGCAAAGTCTGGATGTTTGGTGTTGATATAAGCCAATTCAATTGCCACTAAGTTATGGACCTAGAAAATAAAATTAGGCTATATACAAAAATACATCAACCTAGTTTTAGTTTAGGAAACTATATATATCTTATGAAATAGAAAATTCTAAACGACAGCATAGGAAAACTGATGCCTAAATAAATATTTGGTAATTATACCCAAAGTGATAAATCATGCCAAATAGTAATTTGCTCTATCTTCCGAATTATTTCTTTTTCAGTATCTCACATTACATTTCTAAGGGGGGGAAATGACATTAAGGTAGTTGGTAGTATTTTGTTAGATTCTCATAAGGTAGGTAACTTTCCCCCCTATGTTCCAAGGCTTTGTGCAACTTTGGTATTAAAATTTCAGATCATCCACTATTCCATGTCAAAATTTTAGGTCACTTTCAACAATAAGAACACATTTCATAATCAGATATAAAGATGTTAATTTTATTTAGGTAAAAGATACATTTAAAAACCTGAGGTAATGATCAACTAACCTTAATTATGAAGCACCTAGTTTAAATATTATATGTGGTTCAAAATCCTAATGAAAGTAATCAAAAAGGAAAGTTAAAAATTTATCCGAGAAAGATTAAAATAAATTCATTTGTCTTGTCCTGACAAATCTCAGGTATCAGAACAGCATTAAAAGGTCAAGAACCAGGTGAAAAGGATCTTATTCAAATGAATCCCAATGCTTTTGTGGTATCAGTGTCTACCCACTGATCAGGCTATGTTCTTACTCTTCTCAGTCTGGGGGCTATGCGTGCTAGGGAAACCAAGCAGCAGCACTTACATTCTCTATTTCCATGGTTTGTACTCTTAGTAAACCTCCATTGGGACTCACCATCCTGAGCGAAGGACCCAAATGCACTTTTAGTAACCAGAAAGGAAAAAAACAAAAACAAAACAAAAACCACCCAACCAACAATTAGGCATAAGGGCAATTTCAAATGCCTATGATTCTGCGAATTTCAGGACTTTTATTTTTTAAGGATAGCAGCAACCCATAAAATAGGAGCACGCAATCATGATATTAAAGTATTAGGTAATCAAACAAGCAAACCTCAGAAGTGGTCAAATTATCCTGATGTACCATCAGTTAAAATTAGAGCTTGCTATAAAGGCTCAGTTTACTGGGGCTAAAGATAAAAATAACTTTCCATTAGCTCAGCGGTAGTACACAACAGAGCAAAGCTATTCACAACCCTCAACAATAACTCCATTCTCATGAAAACCATTCTCATGTGGCTGCAGGCTAACAATGATTAAAATATGAAGAAAAATATACTTTGAATCAGAATTACTGAAGTTTTCTTTGAAATAAGACTGAAACTCACTTTTTCTTTCCAAAACACGGGAAACCTTTTGCCCAATCTCTAATTATAATGCTGTACAAAAAATTGTTTATTAATAGTGATTAACATGATGATTTGTGAAATAACAGCTCACCATTTCATTTGTAACTGGCAACCGTTTACGAAGAAGACAAGTCACTACTTCAACTATGGCATCATGAAGTTTAGGAAACCGCAACAACTCCTATATGTGATAGAAGAAGAAAAATGTAACAGTCTATTTTGCTTAAAGGAAAATTAAATAACCATTGAAATACTGAATTAGATTTGGAAGCTATCCATTTAAGTATACTATTTCAAATCACTTTTAGACAATGGAACTGCAGTTTTTAACTTTTAGCCCACCTTACACATTTCTTCTCACTCCATGAAATGCCACCACATGTCTTTTACTATTTAATATGAAACCTGTTAACATTTCTCAGTTACCTGTGTACTGTAATTGCTACAATGCTGAATGATCCTCTGCATTTCCTCATGAACCAGTTCCACACAACGGAGGCTGGGCTCTTCCAGGCGTTTGATCTGCCGCTTGACGAGTAACTCAAATGAAACTTCAGGGACAAACAGAGCTGGACGAGGACCCTAAAAAAATTTTTGAGCTCTTAGCTAATATATAATTTTAGTTCTTCCCAAAAATGAAGTCACATTTTCGCATTTTTCATGAAAAGTGCTTCCTAATTTCCAGTGTGAGAGCAAAGTAACAATCTGTACAATATGAGTTAAAAAATAATAAAGGTTTAACCTCATGTCAAAAATATTCTGAGTTAAGCATACTCACAGTAGCATTTCTAATGGCCGTCAAAATATCAATAGTGTTAAGGCCACCTAGTGGGTCAACAGATTCTAGCGTTCGCCCAAAAGTCTCATGGAAAATATAACAGATTCTAGCACCACCGCATCTGAAAGGCAATGAAGTACATGGTTTCTGGTATTACTGAAAGGGAAAGAAGCTACAAGTTAGAAGTCTTTCTATGAGCTTTAAGCTTGTCTCATTTTCTGAGTACATCTCAGATAAACAATTACATTTACACCATTGTTATTTCCATGTTTCCTCAACTCCATTTTGAACAAGTTTCTAAGTTTCTTTTTTTAAATGGAAAGGAGTCATTTGCATGTATAATTAGTAAAATCTGAATAAATTCTGTGGATTGTACCAATGTCCAATTTCTCATTTTGTTACTGTACTACAGTTACGCAAGACGGCAACATTGTGTGAGACACGGTGAAGGGTGAACAGGACCTCCCTATACATTCATGTGCAACTTCCTGGAAGCCTATAATTATTTCAAAATGAAAGATTTTTTTTTTCAAAGTGAAAGTTTAGAGAAATGGACATTTTTATATATTGCTAATAGTAAACAATACAATCTATTAATAGTACAGAAATAAGAGACTGAGGATGCTATATCCTTTGATCTAGTAATTCCATTTCTAGGAATTTATCCTAAGGGTTTACTTGGATACATGCCCCAAAGATAGTCCGTTACAACATTGTTCATATTTGTGTATAACTGAAAATAACTTATCAATTGTATGGGACTGGTTCAACAAATTATATCTAAAAAATAAAACACTGTACATTTTAAGATTGATAATACAAATGTATATAATTGTTTGTGACATATTAAAGAAATTATTCCAAAAGAGCATGTATAGCATCTGATTTTGAAAGATGTAACACAGACATATTGATGCTTTATAAATGCAAAGAAAAATGTCCAGGTTACTGCCAGAGTTACCAGGGATTATTCCTGGATGATGAAATTAAGAGTAATTTTGTTCTTATGCTTTATTCTTTTTTCTTATCTATATTTTCTTATTTTTTTCAAGAACAATTATACTGTTATATTAAAGAACAAGCATTTTCTAAAAAAATTAAAATTAAAATTAATTTAAAAAGACAAGCATTTTCAAAGTTAAATTATGAAATATTCTTAAATGCTTATCAATTAAAGTCTTGTAAAAAAAAAAAAAAAAAAACCTGAAATTTTCACAATGCTTTACATAGTTTATAGTGTTTTTACACATATATCAGATATCATTCTATCATTTCTACAAAATGATATTCCTGTTTTACAGGTAATAAAATCACGATCAGATGATCTTGGAAGATCTTGTTCCCGTAACAAAAGATAAAGTAACCTATCAATCCAAGCAACCAAATGGATAGAGAAATTTCTTACTTACAGCTCTGAAGTTTCAATATATTTTGCAGTGCCTTCAATAGTGTTACAATATTCTGTGGCAAATTTGGTAATAAGCTGGAGTAAAGTAGCACTTTTATCATCCACAGGTTCACCATAGCTATTTAGAAGAGACTGGTATTGAGCAGCTAGAACATTTATTCTGGTTTTCAACTCCGGTAAGCAGTCTCTGATGTGATGCATCAGTAACCTAACAAAGGTTATACAGGAAGGATTTTAGAGTAAAATTGTGCATTTTGAAGATCCAAACAGGTCAAATTTTAAAAATGAAAATAACGGGGAAACCAGCCAAATAATTTGTCCTGGCAAGAAATGATGCAATCTTAGACTAGAGGTAAATACTTAAGTCTGAAAAATAATGACAGGAAGGAAACTGTCTTGGTCAATGCTCTTTAAATTTGCCTTCACCCATCAAACTGTAGCAATTGCTAGAGAATCTTTCAAACGTAAATTGAAAAAATTATTTTAAATTATTGTAATTACCTCAAAGTAAGTAAGCTACTCAATCCAATTTTACCTACATGATTTTGGTTCCTGACTTATCTTTTACAATGGGCACTCAGCATAATGAAAATCTTATGATCCAAGTCCATCAGCTTTTTAGTTATTTAGGGAATAAGACAAAAGTAAGAGAAAACAGTTTTTACTTCAGTCATTTATAAATTACCTAGAAAGGTCTTCCAGTCCCTCTCCCATCAGTGGATATTCAGAATTCAAGATACATAGCTTAAATCATTTTTATGAATAGGAACAGAAGACATGCTAAATTAAGATAGATTGTATGGAAATTATAAACTTTAATTCAGTGCCTAAAATACAAAGTAGAAATGAAGTCATCTGCTATCTAATTCTGTCATCAAAAGTAAATTGACTGTCAAGAATTTCATAACTAAAACCTTTTAAAATTCACGTTTAGCATTCCTAGACTACATGATTTAATGCCAACCACCCCAATAAAAATAGACAATCTACATTACAAGAACCTACTGTACAAGAAAGAAAAAGGAAAAGTGAAGTTATACATGAAAGAACATTATGAAAATGTAAGGAGCAAAAGTGAAAAGTTATTGGCAAGCCAAAAACATCTCATTTTCCAAGAGGTAAAAAATGTTACCTGTTTAGAGTCCTAGCAAGATACTTTGTTCCATTTCTATTAGCCAGAGATGGGTATTTCTTTTGAAGAAAACCATATTCATCACGGATTGAATCAGTTACACTCTTCTTATTATTAATATCTAGCTGACTCCTAAGGATGAAAAATTTTTGAAAATGTTCAGCCGAAGTCAACTGTGGTCCTCAGTGTACCTTTGATGATGATGGTGATGATGGTGATGATAATGATGATAGCAGCACCAGGCAATGTGTTCATAATGCCTGACACGGATTGTTTAATTCTCACAATAATTCTGTATGATAGGTATTATCCCATTTTACAACAAAGGAATGGAAGCCCAGGGAGATTAACCAACTTACCAAAGGTCACATATTAAGTAGTTCAGCCAAGATTCAAACTATAAGACTTATAAGTAAAGCCTAAATAGTTTAGGCCTCATCATTAACATTACCATACCATCAAAACAGTACTCTTTACGGACCAGGGATAGACAGGTGAAAAAATGTGTCTCTTAACTCTATTTTTATCCACGGACAGGCCACTAATTTCTACCAGAATAATTAAGTTAACTCGAAGATTAGTCATCTACAAATACAACAAACAGTTTTATACAACCTCCTTCCCTGGAAAGAGAAATAGTGGGAATTTAAAAAGCAAGTTGGAGTCAGGGTGAGGTGGAAGGACACATGAACAGAAGTAGACAACTGTAATGGATCTTTAGATATCACGTAGTAAAAACATTTTCATGGTAAAAGGTCTGAGATCCAAAGATGTTAGGTGTCATGTAAACCCACATGATATCTAGTATGTGGACAAAATCAGACTAGAACCCAGATCTCATAATTTCAGTGCTTCCTACTTTACAAATGTTTTGGACTAGAGGGATCTTCATGTGAATCTGGCTCTGCTTTCACCAGCCATGTGACTTTGGTAAATGTGGGAGTTGGGTTTTCTGATTATAAAATTGACATCAATACCTACCTCACAGGGATGTTGTAAGGGTTCAGAGAGATACCATTTGCCAAATGCTCACAGTAGAGTGTCTAAAACATAATTAGACACTCAATAGTAATTAGTTTCCTTTCCAAAATTTTTAGTACCAGTTATTTATAATTAGGATACCTTGAATAAAATTTCTCCAAGTCACATCCTGACAATTACATAAAATCACCAATGCTAGGGGATAAACCAATCTATTAAAGTCCTACCACCTTAACAAACTCTTTCTTGATTGGGTGCAAATTATATAATACTTTTTCCCCTTATCCAGTGCCCTCCTCATACATAATAGGCAGGAATTTTTCAACCCCAACTATTAAATTTTCTTCCATTTCGTGACACTGCTTACTTTAGAAACATTTTCCATTAAAAACATCTATAGGAGGCTTTCATGAATCCCTTTTCTCCCTTTAGAGCAATGAATTCTTGAGGAATACCAAGCTTATAGTAAGAGGGGAAAATAGGGAAACTATCCCATGTCATACTGATTGTAAAAATCCAGATTTGCTTTGAAATGAGAATGCTGCAGTTCTTATCCCATTCTTGGTTGCTAACCTGTTAACGACTCCAATTATTCCAAGTTTCACTGGTATAACCCTTCCCATTAATACATCCATGGCGTCAGTAC
This sequence comes from Rhinolophus sinicus, assembly GCF_057876585.1. NCBI lineage: Eukaryota > Metazoa > Chordata > Mammalia > Chiroptera > Rhinolophidae > Rhinolophus > Rhinolophus sinicus. The sequence continues at coordinate 43,548,374 of NC_142501.1, read as the reverse complement.
CCGCATCCATGAGATCAAGTTTAGTGATTACAGCTAGGGTTCTGCGACCTGGCAAAGGCAAAAAAGAAAAGAAAACGACCCATTAAGAAAAGCTATTAAGTATTAATAAAGGAAAACCCTCATCTATAATCCTGCCTAACATTACCTCTTGTCATTACTTTGGTAATGCTTTTCTCACCTTTGCTTACACATACTTTTAAAAACTCATTTTAATCATCACGTACATTTAAAATAAGTTTTCACATACAATTTTTTATTAGGTCTTAGGGCTAACTTTTTAATAAGCATTTTAAAATTTGTTTAAATTTATTTTTTACTGGTGTACAGTTCTGAGTTTTGACAAATGCAAAGTTATGTCACTACCATGTCAAGACAAAACAGTTCCATTACCCTCCTCCCAATTTTCTTGTACTACCTAATCAAACTCATTTTCCATCCTAGCTTTGCCTTTTCCATAATGTCATATAAATGAAATCGTATGCATAACTTTTTGAATCTGGCTTCTTTCACTTGGCATAATGTATGTGAGAGTCATCCATGTTGCATATATTTCATTATTCACTCCTTTTTATTGTTGAATAGTGTTTCATGGTATGGATGACGTACTATGGTTTGGTTATCCATTCCCCATTTGAGAAACATCTGAGTTGCTTCCAGTTTTAGGAGATTACAAATAAAGCTACTATAGATATTTGCATATACGTTTGCATATGAATATAGGTTTTCATTTAACATGGGTAAAAACCTAGGAGTAGAATTGAGAAACTGTTTCCCAAAGTGGCTGTACCATTCCCATCAGCAGTGTGTGACTTCCAGCTGCTCTGCATAGTGTTCAATTTCACATATGGTATTTTTCAATTACAAGCATTTTTTTTCATTTTTCCAAATCTACAAAACCACCCTTTTTAATGATATCATATTCTATTATCTTAATTTACTTAATCATTCCTGCGTGCCCCATATTGATTTTACTTTTTGATACTATAAATAATATTTGATTATTTCCTTACAATATATTACGAAATTAAGATTATTAGATCAAAAGTATATTTATGGCTCAAAAGGTCTGTTTAAAATTGAATTAATTCATATAAAATGCTTAACAGTTTACTTTAAATAAAATTTAAATCTTTTGATATACTTTATCTTTTTAATCTAACTAAAATGAACATTAATTACTCATATAGTAAAAAAATTCTTAAAAACTTGAAATAAAAAAATTAATGACCCTATTTATGGGAATTTTAATTAGCAGTCTTAGCAATCACATTTCCTACCAAATTTTTATTCGAAATTCTTCTTCAAAGCAGGAAAAAAGAAACATGACAGAGCCCACAGACCCCCCACAAATACTAAGATTTTTTTAAAAACTGGCTCCTGTATGCAGCAAAGCATACATTTATTAGCAGCAGTAACTACTCTCTTACAAGCTGGCACTGTCTATATTCTAAGAGATGTACACTGCAACATTAGCCAAGTATCATACACTGACCCACAGTATGAATCCTTGGGGTTATGAATCTTCATAAAAGGATTTTACCTTTATTTCTAAGAATTTCCTCTGCCTTGAGCATGTCTGAATGAGGTTTTCTACCTCTGTAGAATGTATTAAATCTACTAAATGTACTAATCTACTAAAACATAATCTATAATGATTATACACTGAGTTAATTATTCAAAATCAAGAGTCAGCCATTCAAAAACCTAAATCATAACAAGAAACTCATATTGCAAAGCCATATTATTATTTTTAAATCATTAGGTAACCATTACAAATACAGACATTATGGTGAAGTATTTTTGCATAACCTACATAGCAATTTATCCATTAAAATTTTATTTTCCGTCAGAATTTCTACTTGAAACATAAGCAAAATAGGAAAGCATTATTTTTTAAATCTGTATTAGCAGCTAGAACTTCTATTAAAAATAAAAATTCCTTCCTTGAGGGTAGATTTACCATTGTTAACCAAGCATCTCATTAAATATTAACATCTGGACTTACCATCTGGATCTACCTCTCTCGAAATTTTAAGTGCCTCTGATGTTGCCATATCTGTATTAGCAGCAGTGACAGCGAGAATAATGGAATTTGGATTACTGATGAACCGAAGAATGAGCTCTCTGATTTGAAGCTCAATATCCTTGGGCTGATCGCCTACAGGCACCTGAACCAAACAGATGAGCAAGGATCTAGTAATAAAAATCAACACAGCTTTTCCCCCCATTTAATCCACAGATTATAGATATTGCTCCATTTACAAATAGTTAAAATGAAGAAATTATGTACTACAGTAGTATATATGAATTTGTAGCATGTGAAAGTCTAAAAATATAACTCTTGCAAATACCAACTTTACCATATTAAGGATTGGTCAATGTTAATTACCTAGAGACAAATTCATTCATTCATTCAACTAGCAAGTATTTATTGGCAGCCTACTGTATTCCAGACATTGTTATACATGACAGATTATATCACAGTTGTGAATTTAAAAAAGACCAAAATTCCTGTCTTTATAGAATTTGTATTTTAGTATGAAAAGCAGATAATAAATAAACAAAATATCTAGGTAGTGGTAGGGCTATAGAAAAAATAAAGAAAAACAGGAGGCTATAGAATAGAGAAGGCTGTACTTTTATTATTTTAAATTGGGTTGTGCTTTTAAATAGAGTATTCAGGGAAGACCTCACTCAGATTATGACATTTGAGAGAATGAACAGAAACTGAAGGAGATAAGGGAGATACATGCAGATATCTGGGGGAAGAACATCCCAGAAAAATGAATAATAAGTGCAGAAGGCTAGAGCAGGAGGAGTTTGGAGAAGAGTAATGGGGACAAATCAAGTAGATACTTTAGATCAGGGGTGTCCAAACTTTTTTCAACGTTTTTCACCAAGGGCCATATGCGGTAAAATACACAAACAGCCGGGCCATTCACTCGAGGTGAAGTACGTATTGCTTCACCTGGGTTATTTAAGTAAACTAAATACATTTTTGGAATTTGCTGCGGGCCAATTAACAATGGATTGCGGGTCGCAGTTGGCCTGCGGGCCACAGTTTAGAGACCCCTGCTTTAGATCTTTTCAAGAAGTTAAGCTTTTACTCTGAGTGAAATGGGAAGCCACTGGAGAGATTTTGAGCCAAGGAATGACAATGTAATTTTCACTTTAGTAGCTTCACTCTAGCTGCTTGGTTAAGAATAGATTATGAGGAAGAATTGTTAGCAAGTTATCGCGATAATTCAGCTGAGATGATAGTGGCTAGATCAGGATGGTAGCCATGAATGTGTGAGACATGATAGAGTTCTGGACATATTTTAAAGTTAAGGAGAACCAAGAGGATTTGCTGACAAGAGGAAGTAGAGTGAAAGATAAGTGCCAAGGACGACTACAAACTTTCTGGCTAAGCAACTGGTAGAACAGAGTTACCATTTACTGAGATGGGAAGACTACAGAAGGATCAAGTCAGGTTGAGGGAATAGATAGGTCAGGAGTGTGGTATTACACACACCAAGTTTGAAGTGCCTATGAGACTTTAAAGTGTGTGTGCCAAGTAGACAGTTGGATATACAACTCTGGAGATAGATATAAAGTCTGGCGATACTTGAATACTGTCAGCATACAGACACCCATGTGTTTAAAGTCATAAGATTGGATGAAATCATCAAGGGGCTAACTAAGTACCCCCTTCACAAGACGTCCAAAAACTGAGCTCTGGGACACTCACTGTTTAGACACTGGGAAGATAAGGAACCATCAAAAGAGACTTTAAGGAGTGGCCAGTGAGATTGGAGATAAACCTGTAGAATATGGTATCCCAGAAGCCAAGTGAAAAAAAGTGTTTCAAGGAGGCTGGGCTCAACCATGTCAAACGCTGCTAACTGATCGACTTGATTGCAAAAAAAAAAAAAAAAAAAAAAAAAAGCTGACTAAGTCATTCTCCTATGAAGTTAAGGAAAAACCGCATTTGTTCAAGTGAAAACAAACATGACCAAATCCACAATGAGTAACAAGTATTCTTTACCTTGGTCATTCCTGGCAAATCCACAAGTGTCAGATTGACAACGTTGGGTGAAAAAATCTTAAGATGAATTGGTTCGGGGCTTACTCCCTAAAAATAAGTTTTAAAATACCATATTAAAATCACATTGAAATTTCAATGAAATATAAAATACTGAAATAAACCTCATTTCACACAGATAGACATTAGGGGCTTTTAAATATAGTAAATTAAACCATGATCCCTAAAACATTTCAATAATCAAAACCTGGTGAAACAAAACACATGGAAAGTAAGGAAACCAGGCATACAGCAGGTTATAATCCTATCAAACCCTATACCATTAATATATACAATACATTTCCCTTGTATTATTTCACATTCTTTTCTCTTGATTCTAAGCAGGTACCATTTCTATGTTTAACAGACTTAGTATGATACAAAAGAATAATATAACACTATTCAAATTTATGAGGTTCTTGAGTTCAGGGAGTAACAAGTTATCCAAATCAATTTGGTTCCTGATCTTTGAATATCAAGTGCCAAGAGTATATATTAAGAGATTCCTCAGAAAATTTATCTGGATCTCCAAATCTCTAAATTTAAATAGAAAGAATATGGATAGTGAGAGATACCCATATTTTCTCTCCTCTAGACTCCTCCCTCTTCACCACTGGCCTCTACAAATTTTAGAGTTGAGTCAGCTCCATGTAAAAAGACACACATGTAGTCTTAACTTGTTCATAACTTGCCTTTTTACATGCTCTTCTTTATCCTTTAAAATGTCCTCTCATCTATTTATCCACTTTATATTACATCTTCCTTCACTAACCCACTGAAAATTCTAATTTCCAAGAGAGGTTTTTTTGCAAAATCCTTTACTCTGAATTATCTATATAATTACATTTGCATATTAAACTACTTGCCTATTTTTAAATTCTCTAATGTTCCAAAGTCGTTATATGTTGATATTCAGTATATCTACCTCAGTTGTATATTTCTTAGGCATTCCCTTATCATGTCCAATACAAAGATTTGTCCAAAAGCTTTTACAACTCCAATCTCATAGATATTTTACATCCTTCAAGGCTTTATGTTAGGCATATGAAATCATTTAAATATTTACACATGTAAAATTAACTTCTTTTATCATGTACTTCATTACAAACATGATTTAGGAAAGATATTTCATAGATTTGGGGGTAGGGAACTTCTCATCTTTTGGACACTGTGGATGAGAAAACCTGCTAGGTAAGTATATCATATCCCCACCATAAATTAAACATCTTGTATGTACATGAACTCAATCTTTCATGACATTCTAAAAACTTTTCTTTATGAATCACCAATCACATCCACTCTAAATTCTAATACTGTGTAAAATTACCACCAATTTCTGAGTTCAACAAATCCATGGGGATTGCAGGAGAGACGATTAAGACTGGTGTTATGATTAATAACATCCCCAAAGTCCAAATTATCCCTGATATAATTACAGGACTGAGGACAAGCTAATTTAGTTTCCTGCCACTTTTTCTTCCTCTTCTGTACAACACAATTGTTAGAAATTCAGGGAACTATGGCAGCAGTAGCAGTAACTCAAAGGTTACCAGAGTAACTCCTTACCAGAGTTCAATCACGAACAAAGCTTAATCAATCACTGAAAGAGACAAATATCCAGAATAGGCATAAATAATTAACATGCCTCCTGGAATGCTCTTTTTGTCAGGAAATAAGCTCTCCAGCACAGTATCTGGTAAGTTAAAGGGCTCAATTAATCTTTGTTGAATATTAGTACTAGACTGGGCCCCACCTGTGAGATTACTCATAAATGTGCCTCCGGATAATACAGGATGGAGGTGAAAACAAAAAGAGAGCAAAGAGAAAGGTAAGAGGAATAAAGGAGAGAGAGAAAACAAATATTTAATGGAGGCAGTTTGATACTGCCTGGGAGTGTGAATATTAATGGTATCTTAGACAGCTAATTTATCTTAAATTCTCACAATGTTAGAAAACAAGAAAATAATTCAGTTGTAAACATTACAGTTGACTCCTCAACAACACGGGTTTGAACCGCCTTGTTCCACCCACATGTGGATTTTTTTCAATTGACCATATATTCAAACCCATGTTTTTTTACGGGTCAACTCCTCAGTTGAGAATCCGTGTATGCAGAGGGCTAAGTGAAGTTATAAGAGGATTTTCCACTGTGCTGGTGGTCAGTCAGTGCCCCTATTAACTCCTGCTCAGGGGCCAACTGTACTTTTCGTAGTCACTGAAATAAAAATACTTAATTTCTCTCTTTGCATTCATAAGTAAAGTTAGCCTTTCAGTGGTAAGAAAGAGAGCTCTTCAAAATATATGTATCTCATAAGTTATTTAATGCTTCTTGAACTAGATTATAATCAATCCATGAGAAAAATTTATTGTAGTAGTATTAAATAGAAAAATTATATAATAAAGTGGTATGTATATCACAAGATCAAGAAAATACATCTAAATGAAATATCTGATTATATATGAGTTTGAAGAAACAAAAGGGACGTTAAGTTTTTATATACTTGTGAAAATACTCCATTAATTTCATAGACCAGGATTATGAATTTACAGTATTCACACAATACACACAGAAAACTGTCAATAGATTTACTGATGTTTATACTTTTCAGCTCTAAAAAGATGCTTACCTTATTATTTCCTGAAATCCTTTCTGTTTCATTTTCAATTTCTTGTCGAATTTCATCAAAATCCGTGTAAAGCTAAAAATTATTGAAACAAAAAAGCATGATATTCAAAATAATATCAAAAGTTCTTAAGTGGGGTGGTTGATAAATTTCAAGGATGTCTATGGATCTGCTTCAGAGAATTAGTAAACAAATTCTAATATATACATATATTTTCTGAGCCAAGGAGTCATAATTTATATGAGCTTTTGAAGGATGCCTAATCCCACAGCAGTTAAAAATCTCCATACAAAAATAGTCACAGGGATATAAAAAAGCATAGGGAATATAGTCAATAATACTGTAAACTATGTATGGTGCCAGGTGGGTACTAGACTGATCGTGGTGATCACTTCATAAGGTACATAAATGTCTAATCACTATATTGTATGCATGAAACTAACACAATATTGTACATCAACTATAACTATTTAAAAATAAATTTTTAAAAATTAAATAAAAAAGAACCTCCAAATTAGAGACAACAGGGCTCAACCTAAAGTGTTTTCCAAATAAACTACTATGGTCAGAAATGTTACTAAGATAAGCTTTATTTCACAAGGATCAGTTGCTTTGAGATAACATGCCGCATTGCCAATGATAAGAAACTAAATTATCAGCTACTTGTACAAAAATTGATCTCAGCATGTTATTTCTTCAAATGTCCTTGTGTCGTTACCTTATTTTTGGTGTGAAGAAATTTTCCCCATTCTTCTGCTTCAACCCCTGGAAAAAGAAAAGCTCCATTTATTGGAAACTATGGCAATTACTTTTTATCTTTAGTTAGGGATTTAAAAAGGCAACACAGTATTATTTGTTCCAATATTGCCACTAACTACAAGTTAACAAGTATTTTAAGACCTGCTAAATTATACTTTCACATTTTAAAAATTGTATCATGTATCTCAAAAACATAACTAATTTCAGATAGAGTTGCTCACGGGTCTTCCCACCATTTGAAATGTAGATTTTATGAATAAAATTGTTCACTTCTCTTCATATTTTATGTCTGATTATAGTTAAAGCATATTCTTTACTTTTAAATATCTTACACATAAAAGCAGTTTAACTGATGAAAGTACTCAATTAAGCTAATGGCTTAAAAGAAAAATTAAGAATCTTAACTGAGTAATGCAAAAAGCATATATAATACATTTACACACATAACTCAAGACAAAAATTAGCCATATGTGAATGAAAGAGCTAATTTTTCAATCCATTTTGTTTTTTTAAAATTTGGTTTCCTGTTGGTTACCTATAAAGTCACAATTTATTGGTCCTTTAAAGAGCTCTCTCAGAAGTATAAAGCTATTCTGTAATTTATATGTACTGTTAAGGTGATTTTTTTCCCCAGAGCAAACACTAAGTTGTCCCTTAGGATTGAAGACAGGAAAAGAAATTAAATAGGGGGCAGTGGGGAAACCCTAGCATATGCACAGTATGGAGTCACTACTCTCCACTAGTTTCCAGTAGCCTGTTCCTCCCACACTTGCTGTAAAAAAGAACAATATATTCACTGTAGGCAGTTTCAAGTGGTCTAAAACTTAGAGAGTAGGTGTTGTTCTTTTTCACAGAGAAGCTAGAACTAACTTGTATACAAGTAAACTAACTTTACCTCCCCCAAGCTATTCTGCTTTTGCCAAATTCAGAGTTTTAAATGTCTTAACAACTGATTTCATGAATAATGCCACCTGAAATAGAAATAAAAATGACTATAAGATATTCAAATAAATGTTTTTTGAGGAAAAACTAGATAATTTATTTGGTGGAATAAAGGTAAAACTGGATCCTTTTTGCAAGTAAAATGCTCACCTACTTGAAGCTTAGTACCTTCTTCCAAGAAGTCTCATTGGAGGACTGGAGTAATCTAGGCGAACAGAACTCACAGAAGCAGGTACTATATACCGAAGGGTTGTTTTGAATTTACCTTATATTAAAGATGCCTGGCTTTACAAGCATGTTTTTAAAAATAAAAATAAATTACATTCACCACCAAAAAAAGCCTGCATTCTAATGAAATGCCAAAAAGTAATAAGAACCACTAAAACCTGCAACAATAAATGTGGATATGCAAATAATAAAGGAAGAAAAAAATGCACACAGCCTGTAAAGAGTATAGAAGCACACATGCAGGCACAATAGAAAAAGGGCCCAAAACAAACGGATAAAGGAAACCTTTAGAAAGGTGTCTTGAGTTTTTCCATGTAGCAGGGTCTGTAGTTAAAGAGAAACAGCACAGAATGATAAGTTTAGTGCTTATCCCTAATATATTAAACCTTTTTTAAAAATGTGCAGAAACCTGGACACATTTTAAATGCACGCAGGATTCAATTATTCAAAATTTACAACTATATAATTTCCATTACAATTAATTCTAATTAGAGGGATGTATATAATATTTTAAGTGATATAAATGAAGCATGTTGTATGCCATAATTTATTTTTATTTTCCATTACCACTAATTATGTCACCTCTGGTTTCTAATTCTAATACAAAATGAATTAAAATTAATTTACTATTCAAAAATTTGCCTGAGATATTTGGTAACTGACTATGGAAAAAAGATAAATTGCCTGGTCAAAAAGAAAAATCTACAAAAACATACCAAACACATCTTTCAAAACCTTAAGAGTAAATAAATATACACAAATATTTACCCGAATCACTAAGATTGAGCTTTATAAGGGATTATGTTCCTGGAAATACATACTGAATTTAACAGAACAGCAGAGAAACAATTTTAGTCTTTGATCGGCATGCTACTTTTGGATTTTGTCTAAAAGGAAATCTGAGGAAAGCATAATTTATTTCTTACAAATATATGAAACATAATCATGGAGTTCAAAGTTCAAATTACTCTACAACTTTAGAAAGTTTAGAACATCCCACTCTAAAACTGTTTGATTTTTATTAAGATTTTATCAGAAATTACATTGGCAGAGTGGGGGACAAGCTGAAAAATACTGTAAATCTATATACTGACACCTCAATTATCTTGTGTATTTGGCAGAATGAAGGATCTCACACTAAGTAAATTTTCTTGACAATTAAATTATACATATTAAATATTAAAATATTTTGTTTGAGCTAGTTTTGATGTCACTATATCTCAAATGGATTATATTGTTCCATGTCATCCCAGAATACACTCATCTTAAATTAACCTATTATTTGTAACTTAGGTCTTTGTTATATAACAAAACCCTCTGAGGCTGTAAATCCCTGCATAAAATGGTTAGAGACTGATTTTTTTTTCTTTTTTTGAAGTTCTTCTATTTGATTACATTTTCCTCCCTTTCTCCTCTGGTTGTCAGGCTGTCAGGTAGTTCATACTCTACTGGCTAACTAAATGTTTATCTATTTCATTGTTTCTAATTTCTTCTAGGTAGATCTGTTTATCCTGAGGATAAAGAGACTCTGCGGAGAAACTAAGAAACTATCTTAGTTATTAATAAGACACATGAAATTTAGTACTCAAAATTTATGAAACTATTTGGTGCTCTGGGTAGCAGAGTTGTTTTAAGGTGTTTTTTTTAATGTAAAAAATAAGCACTAAGCTTGGAAAATATATATATATGTATATATATATAATATATATAGGTAAAGATATGCAGATTTACTGACCAACCACCAAGAGACATCAAGGAAACAGTGGACATAGAAGCAAAGAGCAAGAAACTGACACTTCTATAGCTGAAATGTTCATCCTTTTTTAAAGACACTACCCACATCTGCAAAGAGGTTCTGAGAGACAAGATATCATGAAAAAAATGAAAAGTTAAAAGAAAGACACCTAATGCCATAGTTTCTTAAAGTCTTAGTTTAAGATATTTAGTAAATTTGATGAAATAAGTTAGAGGGAATAAAATTTTAAAAGTGTTATTCTGTATCTTTGAAGCTGGACTATAAATTAGTGCAAAATGATTAAATTCAAGGTCCAGAATTTCAATGATAAAGCAATGTTACAGAAATGCAAAGTAATGAATAATATACCAAGAAGCTACCTAGTATAATTAAAAGGCTTCTATGTATTCTCCGGCAGTCTATCCCCCAAAATCACTTGTTAACATCTACAACTTCATTAACTTGCTTCAGTGATTAACTTTCTACTATCATTGTAGATGCTCACAACAGGTCTTTATTCCCCTAAAATAAACGAAAAAAATCAAGCCACCACCACCAATGCTCCTATAAGTGAAAGAAAAAAATTAGATACAGAAATTGAAGCAACTTCAATTTCATCAATACTATCATCTTATCTTAGATCAGAATACAAGAAGTAGAATGAAACTGTATTGAAAACAGATCTCTTCAGATGAGAAACATGGTACTGTGCTGCAAACATCAATAATTAGAGCTATTTTATAGACTTTTATAAATAAGAAAAAATATGAACCAAACATTGAACTAAAAAAGGCAGATTACTTTCATCCAACATTTCAAACGTCACTCATATAAAAGATTAATATTGGAATCATATTTAATAAGCAAGTTCGAATCTAATGATGGACAAAGCATGATGGTGCATATTGTTTTATCTAAATAATCCACATTTACTACTTGGGGGGGCGTATCTTAAAAATCAAAATAGTATGTCCTATATAGGTAAGCCTTAGCAAGAGAAGGAAAGTAAAAAAATAATAAAAATATCAAAATTCTTTCTAAAAATAATACTCATCTTAGATTGAAGGGCAAAAGATTCAAACTTAGCAGATACAATGTTAAGAGCAGAAAAGGGAAGGTGAGATAACATTGCTATGCTGAAAAGCAAAGTCACTTTAATCTTATTTAAAATAAAAACTTTAAACTAGAAGCTAAATTATTTAAATTCTAAGTCAAAGTAAAAAAGCAAAAACATTGTTTTAAACATTAGGAAAAAAGTTTAAAACATTCCAAAAGACACAAAAACATTTTCTTTAAAATAACTGATTCCTGTTTGCTGAGTATCTCACTAAATCCTCTATTTAGTAGCATTAACAATAGTTTACTAAGCTACTTACCAAAAAAGTACTATCCTAAACAAGTTTACTCATGGTCTTCAAAACAACAAAAATTACTCTTTTTTTCTTTTTTTTACATAAGAACAGATGAATACCACTTCTCTTCACAGGAATGCTGAGTTTGCTATAGCCACTAATTTCTATCTAATCAATTCATGTCTTTTTTAATATTCAACCAAAAATAATAATTCTTATTCCGATTCTAAAGTTTACCATTTTCTTCTCCTGTTGTTTTTCTTTGATCTTCAGGTGAAACGTGGACTAGCTGCAGAATGAGAGGTCTCCGGGTGACAATACCAGTGCCCCTGGGAAGGAGGTCCCTCCCCACTAGGCTTTCTAGCACTGAGCTCTTTCCACTGCTCTGAAAACAGAATATACAAGAGCAGAATTAGTTTTGTTTTGTTTTTTAAGATTTTATTGGGGAAGGGGAACAGGATTTTATTGGGGAACAGTGTGTACTTCCAGGACTTTTTTCCAAGTTAAGTTGTTGTCCTTTCAATCTTAATTGTGGAGGGTACCGTTCAGCTTCAAGTTGTTGTCCTTTCACTCTTAGTTGTGGAGGGGGCAGCTCAGCTCCAGGTCCAGTTGCCGTTGCTAGTTGCAGGGGGCACAGCCCACCATCCCTTGTGGGAGTCAAACCGGCAACCTTGTGGTTGAGAGGACGCGATCCAACCAACTGAGCCATCCAGGAGCTCAACGGCAGCTCAGCTCAAGGTGCCGTGTTCAATCTTAGTTTCAGGGGGCGCTGCCCACCATCGGCTCGAGTAATCGAACTGGCAACCTTGTGGTTGAGAGCCCACTGGCCCATGTGGGAATCAAACCAGCAGCCTTTGGAGTTAGGAACATGGAGCTCTAACGGCCTGAGCCACCGGGCCGGCCCCCAAAATTAGTTTTTTAACATATTTTTTTTTTTTTTTACACCTCAGTAAGACTATACTAACAAGGCAGCATACATGAAATCATTTTAAAGAAAAAATGATTGCAAGTTTTTAAAATGAAAGTTGTTATATTTTCTATTACATGATCTTTATTTCTTTAAAGTTTTTAAAAAAATACAAAGAGAGACGTCCCGCTCCCCCATAATTTTCCTACCTTTTTTGATACTCTCCCAACTAGGTTTTAAAAACCTATATAATATTGGTATATATATAAAATTATGCCAATCATAAGTATATATTTTACTTTAAATGTGGTAGTACTATGTGCATTTTCCACTGACCTTTTATTTTATTTAATGTAACAATCAGGGATATCATTCTGTAACAATATATTAATTGCTGTGTTTAACAATTAAATAGTACTCTGTGTATAAAAGCAAACCCCAATCGATGGACATGTAAATCGTTTTTGCTACTATTAACAATGCTTCAATGTACATGCTTTGTACATACTATATAACCTTACTCCTATTAAACTCATTAGTTTATTAAATGAAATTGCTGTGATTAAAGATCATACTGATTTTAAGGAATCACAGTACTGCCAGGCTACACACAGAATGGCAGGCACCAAGCTGTACTTCCGATTCTATTTGATGCATTCCCATCAGCACTGGGCATTACCACTTTTTGAATCTTTGCTACTTTGATAGATGAACACTGACACCTCATTAAAATTTGTGGTCCTTTATTTTTCAAGTGAAGCATCATTTTGTTTATAGGCTTTTTGTATTTCTCCTTCAGTGATTTGCTTGTTCAAATGCTGGCATTTTATGTTTCTTAGTAGTTTTATAAAGCTCTTTATCCATGTAAGTATTTCATTTTTTGTTGTTTTCAATATCTCTCCAACTTTTTAAATTTTCAAAGCCACAAGTTTTACTTATTAAAATGAATACCCATATACAGTAACAAAGATGCACTAATTACTAACATTTTGACACATTTTTTTCTCCTTTTGACACGTTTTGTCTCTTCTTACACACACATACATTTTCTATTACTGGCCCATTTGAGAGTAAGATATATATCATGAAACTTCACCCCTAAATATTGAGGCATATCTCTGAGAATATTCTATATAACCACAATTCAATGATCATACTCAGAAAATTTAACATAGATACAATACAGCAGGTCCTCAAATAACGTCATTTCCTTCAACGTCATTTTGTTCAATGTTGTTTCGTTATAACATTGATAACATAGGAACTTAACTCTTGTTTATATCAATTAGCCTAAGGTAAAATGTCATTTCACTTGAAGTTGCAGAGCCTATCAATCTATTAATGATGTTAAGTGAGCACTTAACTGTACTAGTAGTAGATAATCAAATAATATATACAACCCTAGTCTCTGTTATACATTTTAAATACTTATAAATTTGCCGCTTTTCTTAACTTCATAATTAATATATTTTTCTGTACAGAATATTTTTTGTGCTATATATTTTCTTAGCAGTCAAACCTAGTACATCTTTTAATTTCATATTTTATACAAATGCAAAATCCTAAACTCATCTATTTTATCAGAAAGAGTCTACAGGAAGCAAGCGGTCCATTCAAGTTAGGTTTATTTAGGGAGTGTTTACTTACAAAGGGTCTATTTACAAAGCTATGGATGAGGCTTAGGAGAATCACAAGGGACATGCAATAACCTAGGCTGGTTAACAACAGAGAAGCTCTTATCACCCACAGTCCCGTAAGGAAGGACTAGGACTTTCAGAAGAGGGACAGCCAGACCACAGCACCTACATACCCAGACTGAGCCAGGGGAATAAATACCCAAACTTTAGTCTCCTCCTTTCCCCATTTCTTCCAAGGTCTCCCCATTTCCAAACCCAATCAGAAGCCAGAGGACATAAGGGCCCATTCATGTCATCCAGAAAAGTCCCATATTATAGAGAATAGGATATGGAGGGTCATATTGAAGATTCTGTGGCATATCTGGTGTTGCTAAGTTTTGATATCAAGGTTTATCCCTCTCGTTAAGTAAAATTGGGTGCTTTCCAACATTTCTTTTCTGTACTCAAATAATTTAAACAACATGGAAATTTCTTGTTCTTTATACTAGGGTGCCAAAAAATATATACACATTTTAAGAGATATTATCTATGCTCAAGCAGTAGTTCACCATAATCAGTGTGTCTGGGCGTTGATGGTAACCACTTTGAGCACCTCTTGTAATTGCAGAAGTCAAACGTGACTTGTATTCATCTTTTGTTATCAGTATATATTGAGTATTACAATTAATAGTTTTTCCTTTCTTAAAATGTGTGTACATTTTTTTGGCACCCTCTGTATGTTTGATAAAACCTGTCCATAAAAATCATCTAATTCTCCTATATTTTCAAATTATAGATGTAACTACTTACAATATTCTTAGAAGTGGTTCGCTGTTCTTATTTCTAGTATTTTGTCTTTGTGTTTTTTTCTGACCAGATTTTCCACTTGACCATTAAATTGATTTTATTGGTCGAACCTATATTTTATTGATTTCATTTTGTAATTTTTGTTTATACTGTTAATTTCTTCTTCCTGTTTTTATTCCTTTGTTTGTTTCTGGGTAAGAGGTGTTATTTATCTGTTCTCCTTTTGAAAATCTCCTGGAATTAAATATTGAGCTTATTTTTCTCTACCTTGACAACCAACACTTGCCCTGCCCACCCTATACACACATATATATCCTCCAATCTAAGTTGTCTCTATCTTCTTTCTTTGATGCTGAGAATGGTGGTTTTCAAGAACAGTTTGTGACAGAATTAGAATAACACATGATTACTCATTTGCTTTTTATTTCACATTACACGCAGTCATCACACACAATGCCATCTCTATCACAATTCCTCTACCTACTGGCAAACTTAACACGTTGCGTACGGCGGGGTTTAAATCCCTCGTGAAGATTCTCGTGATCCTACGCAACGTGTTAAATCATTCTGATGTTTAAACCACTTTGGATCCAAACGATAAAATGCTACACACCTAAGAGTTCCTAGGGAAGAATGTTTTCTTAGTTAATAAAACTACCGTGTTTCCCCAAAAATAAGACCTAGCCGGACAATCAGCTCTAATGCATCTTTTGGAGCAAAAATTAAGACCCAGTATTATATTATATTATATTATATTATATTATATTATATTATATTATATTATATTATATTAATTATATTAATTATATTAATTATATTTATTATATTATTCTAGATCCGGTCTTATATTATATTAAGACCCGGTCTTATTTTACTATAAGACCGGGTATGATATCATATGCTATGATGTGATAATACAATACATATAACAATATAATATAATATAATATAATATAATATAATATAATATAATTAATATAATTAATATAATTAATATAATTAATATAATATAATATAATATAACAATACTGGGTTTTATATTAATTTTTGCTTCAAAAGAGGCATTAGAGCTGATGGTCCGGCTACGTCTTATTTTCAGGGAAACAGGGTAGCAACACTGAGCCAAAGTCTCAGGTTCATGTTATCTGCACTGGGATTCTTACCCTGGGTGGTGGTTTGGATTACAGGCCTAGAGCGCTTTCCCTTCCAATTCTCAATTTAACAAATAGTGATTAAATTTCTCAAGTTGACTCACAGAAGTTATTTAAGTCTTATCTCCTCCTCCACCTGCAAAGTACACCATAGTCAAAAGTATCAACCTTTCTCTCTCCATTTTCTGTTCTTTCCACACAGACGATGTCAGCTAGAGAAAGAGGAAAGTAATTTATTTAGCTAAATCATAAAATCTGTGAATGATCAATAGTTGTAAACATGATTCCCTCTCCTCAACTCCTCCAACTCTCTAGGCCTCAAATAAGTATTGGGCAATTTAAGACATCAAATTTTAAAACATTTAGGGGTCAGCAAAGGTTGCCTGGGAGTTGATACTTTGGAGCAAGAATGCCACCGAGCTCAACATGCTACTAGATGGTGCTATGCCTTTAGACTCAGTTTCCCTTCCCTGCTTTTACCAGTTTCATGCATTTTAAAATCAAAGACTCACTAATATACTTTTCAAATTAGGCTCTATGAACCATCTACATCAGAATCACCTGTTGTGCCTGGCCCACCCGAGACTTAGAAAATCAAAATCTCTGGGGATGGAGTCCAGGAAACTTATTTTCAAAGTGATTCTTATATACACTAAGTTTGAGAATCACTGTTCTAAAAAGTTCAACAAATGGAACCTGCAGCCACTTAAGGTATAGGTAATGTGTAAGATACAGACTACACCTGTATTATGAAGACATTATCACTGCCACTGAGTTTACCAGTTAGAAATAAGTACAGAATACTTTTTATGTCTGTAACTCATTCACTGTACACTACTCATTAAATATGATTGTGAGGTGTGTGCTCTATGTATTTTACACAACATTAAATGGCACAGATGACAAAGTACTTGCATTCAAATCAAGTAAAAGAGGTTTTTCCAACACATAAAGGAAAATATGGAAAAAAGATACTGTTTCTATTTTTATCTATTTCTTCTGTACCTGAATAATAAAGGGTTGAATTTCAGCTAACAAAGACCTAAATGAAGATAACTTTCATTAAAACAAATCTAAAAATTGAGTAATTTTCCTTCTGAGTAATTTCAAACATCAACATGCAAACGTAGCATGAAACTGTCCCTACTAGGGTGGTTTCTGCTAGTACATATCAATGGCTACCCCGCTCCTCCCAATTTCACCCAACAGGTTTACTTACTGAAATAAACTATTCTGTGTAAAAAGTGCTCCTAGACTTTAAAACTATGTTGACACACATACACAATATTATTTTACTGTTTCAAGCTTAAAAAGTATTGACAATCTCTTAAAAATAGGAGGCATACTAGATGGTGAAAAACTATGGTGAATGTTTAAATTGAAAAAATGAATTGCAGAGGATGACGTCATCAAAACGGCAGCGTGAGGTGAGTCTCTGTAAATCTCCCCTGGAATTTACAACAAATGGAACTATAACTCCACAAAGGACTCCCTGCACAGCAGACAGACAAGACGAAGAGTCTCACTACTGAATTCACCTAAAGGTGGGCAAATCGTGTGAGCGGGGGAGGAGGGAAGGGAGAAGCGCAGAGAAGGAGCTGCGTTGGAGCAGAACACAGACCTAGCTCAGTGTTCTGAGCTCGGTGCATCCCAGAACTGCCCTGGCTGTGGTAGAGGGAAGAACTCGGACTGCTAGGGC
Source organism: Rhinolophus sinicus (assembly GCF_057876585.1). Lineage (NCBI taxonomy): Eukaryota > Metazoa > Chordata > Mammalia > Chiroptera > Rhinolophidae > Rhinolophus > Rhinolophus sinicus. The sequence continues at coordinate 43,530,491 of NC_142501.1, read as the reverse complement.
TCCGCTTATGGCCCACAGGGCTGAGGGGACAGAATATAACACAGCTGAACCCAACACTCACGGCAGAGACTTCGGAGCAAAAACTGAGGGAAGAGGGCTGAAAACGGCTGTTTAAGCCCTCATTGACGCAGAGAATGGCAGACTTAGGCAGTGAGACTAGCCGCCCCCTCCCTACACTCCCAGAGCGCACCCTGCCCCCGTGTGCCCAGTGCTAGAAGCGGAACAGTAGCAGCGCCAGATCAAAAGAACAGAATATTTGCAGCTCTGAGAACTGTGGTCCGCAGACACAGATACGCAGCCCAACTAGTTCCGGCAAAGGGGAGAGAACTGTGGAAGCAGGACCGGCAGTGGTGGTGGTCACTGCCATTGCTCTGGGCCACCTCTACAACCCATCCCGCCCCTGTCCCCACCTATGTGGGCGGATCCCTGGAGGAGCAAACAGAACTGCTGAAACACACAGGCTCTGAATATGATTCAGGAAGAGCTTTGGGCTTTGGAACTTCAAAAGCTCTCCGCATACCCACAGGGACGCAGCACCCTATGACCCAGGTGAACTGTTAACAGAGGAGAAACCCGCCTTCCAGGGAATCCCCCCATTGTGTGAGAAGCTGGAACAGTGCAGAGAAAACATAACACTACAGAGTGAGAGAGAAAAAAAGGCTGTAGTTGGAGAGAAAATAAAACATTCTACCAACACGTACTGGAAAACAAAAGAAAGACCTCTTCCCATCAACCTGTTGCAGAACCCACTCCTGTAGATGTCTAGGAAGAGAAATAATAAATCGTTAATTGTCATGAATAACCAAGGCAACAATACAGCTCAGAAAGAAACTGAAAAGTCTCCAGAAAATGAACTTAAAGATATGGAAATATGTGACTTAAATGACAGAAAATTCAAGATTGCAGTTCTGAAAAAACTCAACAAGATGCAAGAAAACACAGAAATGCAGTTTAATGAACTCAGAAACACAATCAAAGAACAGCACAAACATTTTACCAAAGAGATTGAAATTTTAAAAAAGAACCAAATGGAATTTCTGGAGATTAAGAACTCAGTAGAAGAAATGAAGAATTAAATAGCCAGCTTAGGTAGTAGAGTTGTCCAGATGGAGGAAGGATCAGTGACATCGAAGATAGAAACTTGGAAATGACTCAGCTGGAAGAAGAAAGAGACTTAAGACTTAAAAAAATGAAAGAACTCTTCAAGAACTTTCTGACTCCATCAGAAAGAGCAATATAAGAATAATGGGCATACCAGAAGGGGAAGAAAGGGAGAAGGGAACAGAGAGTATATTCAAACAAATAGTCGATGAGAGCTTCCCAAACTTGTGGAAAGAATGGATTCTCAAATCCAAGAAGCAAATAGAACACTTAATTACTTCAACCCCAACTGGCCTTCTCCAATGCACATTGTATTGAAGCTGTCAAAAATCAACGACAAAGAAAGAATCCTCAAGGCAGCCAGGGAAAAGAAGACAGTAACCTACAAAGGAAAGCCCATTAGATTATCATCAGATTTTTCAGCAGAAACTCTACAAGCCAGGAGGGAGTGGAACCAAATATTCAAACTATGAATTATAAGCCAAGAATAATATACCCAGCAAAGATATCCTTTAGCTATGAAGCTGGAATAAAGACCTTTCCAGACACAGAAGTAGAAGGAATTTTCTAATACATGACCTGCACTACAAGAAATACTAAAGGAGGCTATTTGACCACCATCAACAGGTAAAATTTGTGGCAACCAAAACATAAAAAGGGGGAGAGTAAAGGCCTGAATGGGAAAATGGGAATGGAGAATGTAAGCATGCTGAAGAAAATGGAATACTCTAAATATCAAACTTTCTTTTACATAAACCTAAGGGTAACCATTCAAAAAAAATCCAGAACTGAAATATATAGTGCAATAAAAGAACAAGCAGAGGGAAAAATCATAGAATACCACCACACAGAAAAAATAGACAACAACAAAAAGGCAAAGAAACAACAGAGACACAGACTTACCAGAAAACTAAAGACAGAATGGTAGGAAATCCTCACATATCAATAATCACCCTAAATGTAAATGGACTGAACTCACCAATAAAAAGGTACAGAGTAGGAGACTGGATCAAAAAACTAAATCCAACCATATGCTATCTCCAAGAGACACATCTCAGCTACCAAGACAAGCATAGACTCAAAATGAAAGGGTGGAAATTGACACTCCAAGCAAATGGTATCCAGAGAAAATCAGGTGTAGCCATACTGATATCAGATGAAACAGACTTCAGGGTGAAAAAGATAACAAGAGACAAAGATGGACATTTCATAATGGTAAAGGGGACTATGCAACAAGAAGACATAACAGTCATTAATATTTATGCCCCCAATCAGGGAGCACCAAAATATACCAAGCAACTACTAATAGAACTAAAGGGAGAAATTGACCAAAACACAATTAAACTAGGGGACTTAAATACATCATTGACAGCTATGGATAGATCATCCAAACAGAAAATAAGTAACGAAACAGCAGTCCTAAATGACACATTAGATGAAATGGACATAATTGACATATATAGAGCACTTCATCCTAAAACATCAGACTATATACATTCTTTTCTAGTGTACATGGAACATTCTCAAGGATAGACCATATATTGGGACATAAAATCAGCCTCAGCAAATTTAAGAAGATTGAAATCATACCAAGCATATTCTCTATCACAAGGCTTTGAAATTGGGTATGAACTACAAAAAGAAAGCAGGAAAAATGACAAATACAAGGAGATTAAACAACATAATCTTAAAGAACGACCAGGTCAAAGAAGAAATTAGAGGAGAGATCAAAAGATACATAGAAACAGTTGAGAATGAAAATACATCCTACCAAAATTTTTGGCATGCAGCGAAAGCAGTTCTAAGAGGGAAATTTATATCATTACAGGCCTATCTCAAGAAACAACAAAAATCCCAAATAAATAACCTCACATTACACCTTAAAGAACTAGAAAAAGAAGAACAAATGAAACCCAAGGTCAGCAGAAGAAGGGAAATAATAAAAATCAGAGCAGAACTAAATGAAATAGAGAACAAAAAGACAACAGAAAAAATTAATGTGACAAAGAGCTGGTTCTTTGAAAAGATTATCACAATTGACAAATCCTTGGCTAGACTCACTAAGATAAAAAGAGAAAACACTAATAGAATCAGAAATGAAAAAGGGAAAGTTATAACGGATGCCACAGAAATACAAAGGATCATCCAAGAATACTATGAAGGACTATATGCCACCAAATTCAATAACCTAGAAGAAATGGACAAGTTCTTAGAAACACATAACCTTCCCAGGCTAAACCATGAACAATTGGAAAATCTAAACAGACTGATCACCAGTAACGAAATTGAATCAGTTATCCAAAACCTTCCTAAAAGCGAAAGTCCAGGACCAGACAGCTTCACTAGTGAATTCTACCAAACCTTTAAAGAGGATCTAATACCAATCCTGCTCAAACTCTTCCAAAAAATTGAAGAAGAGACAGTACTCCCTAACTCATTATATGAGGCCAACATTACCCTGATTCCAAAACCTGGTAAGAATAACACACACAAAAAAAATTACAGACCAATATCTCTGATGAATACAGCTGCAAAAATCCTAAACAAAATTCTAGCAAATCGAATGCAACAAAGCATTAAAAAGATTATTCATCACGACCAAGTGGAGTTCATCCCAGGGGCACAAGGATGGTTCAACATATACAAATCCATCAACGTGATACATCACATAAACAAAATAAAGGACAAAAATCATACAATTGTATCAACTGATGCAGAAAAAGCATCAAGATGCAACATCCATTTATGATTAAAACACTTAATAAAATAGGTATAGACAGAAAATACCTTAACATAATAAAGGTGATATATGACAAACCCTCAGCTAATATCATAATTAACAGTGAAAGACTGAAGCCCTTTGCTCTACGTTCAGGAACATGACAGGGCTGTCCCCTATCACCTCTGCTTTTGGAAGTCCTTGCCAGAGCAATCAGGCAAGAGAAATAAAAGGCATCCAGATTGGGAATGTAGAAGTTAAACTGTCACTCTTTGCAGATGACATGATGCTATATATAGAAAATCCTAAGGACTAGACCAAAAAGCTATTAGAAACAATAAACGAACACAGTAAGGTTGCCGGCTACAAAATCCACATACAAAAGTCCATTGCATTCCTATATACTAACAATGAAATCTCAGAAAAAGAAATAAAAAAACAATTCCTTTTGTAACTGCAACAAAAAGAATAAAATACCCAGGAATAAATTTAACCAAAGGTGTGAAAGACCTATATGCTGAAAACTATAAGACTTTTTAAAAAGAAACTGAAGAAGACACAAAGAAATGGAAAGACATTCCATGCTCATGGATTGGAAGAATCAACACGGTTAAAATGGCCATATTACCTAAAGCAATATACAGATAATGCAATCCCCATCAAAATCCCAATGGCATTTTTTAAATAAATAAAACAAAAAAAATCATCAGATTTGTATGGAACCACAAAAGACCCCGAATAGCCAAAGCAATCCTAAGAAAAAAGAACAATGCTGGAGGTATCACACTCCCTGACTTTAGCTTGTATTACAGGGCAACAATAATCAAAACAGCATGGCACTGGCAGAAAAACAGACACATAGACCAATGGAATAGAATTGAGAACCCAGAAATAAAACCACATAAATATGGACAGATAATTTTTGACAAAGAAGCAAAAAACACAATGGAGAAAAGACAGCCTCTTCAATGAAATGGTGCTGGGAGAATTGGAAAATCATGTGGAAAAGAATGAAACTGGACTGCTGTCTGTCACCATGTATCAAAATGAATTCAAAATGGATCAAAGACCAAAGCATAAGACCTGAAACAATAAACTGCATAGAAGAAAACATAGGTACTAAACTTATGGACCTTGGGTTCAAAGAGCATTTTACGAATTTGACTCCAAAGGCAAGGGAAGTAAAAGCTGAAATAAATGAATGGGACTATGTCAACTTAAAAGCTTCTGCACAGCAAAAGAAACCATCGACAAAATAAAGAGGCAACCAACTGAATGGGAAAGATTTTTGCAAATAGTGCCTCCGATAAGGGGCTAATATCCAAAATATACAAGGAACTCACACAACTCAACAACAAAAAAACAACCTGAAGAGACATTTCTCCAAAGAGGACATACAAATGGCCAATCCACATATGAAAAAATGCTCAATATCACTAATCATCAGCGAAATGCAAATAAAAACCACAATGAGATATCACCGCACCCCAGTTAGAATGGCTGTCATCAACAAGACAAATAGTAACAAGTGTTGGAGAGGCTGTGGAGAAAAAGGAACCCTCATGCACTGTTGGTGGGAATGCAGACTGGTGCAGCCATTATGGAAGGCAGTGTGGAGGTTCCTCAAAAAATTAAGAATAGAATTACCATATGACCCAGCAATCCCTCCCCTGGGTATCTACCCAAAAAATCTGAAAACATTTATACATAGAGACATGTGTGCTCCAATGTTCATTGCAGCTTTATTTACGGTGGCCAAGACATGGAAACAACCAAAATGTCCTTCGATAGATGAATGGATAAAGAAGTTGTGGTATATATACACAATGGAATACTATTCGGCGGTAAGAAAAGATGATATAGGAACATTTGTGACAACATGGATGGATCTTGAGATTATAATGCTAAGCGAAATAAGTCAGACAGAAAAAGTAGAGAACCACATGATTTCACTGATATGTGGTATATAAAACTGAAAACAACAAAAGAACAAGACAAACAAATGAAGAAACAAAAACTCATAGACATAGACAATAGTTTAGTGGTTACCAGAGGGTAAGGGGGGCACGGGGGTTCTAGAAGAGGGTAAAGGGGGTCAAATATATGGTGATGGAAATAGAACTGACTCTGGGTGGTGAACACACATTGTGAGATATAGATGATGTATTAAAGAATTGTACATCTGAAATCTATGTAACTTTACTAACAATTGTCATCCCAATAAACGAATTTAAAAAAATGTATTACAGTAAAAGACACATTGCCATTAATACCCCTCAAAATACCCCTTGCTTCGAACACACTTATCCCATCATTCTTGACACTTTCTGAAGCAGTTCTGGAAGTCCTCTTTCATGTCTTTAGTTGTGCTGTTGTGGCTGCTTCAATGACCTAAATGAATTCAAAACGTTTACCTTTCATGGTTATTTTAACTTTGAATAAGAGTCAGAAGGCTCACAATGACAGATGCAGTGAATATGGTGGATGAGGACACACGTAATGTTTTTATTTGACAGAAATTGCTATATGCCAGAAGCGATGTGTGACACGGAGCCTTTCTGTTGTGATCAACAAATATGGTGACTGCTGCTGCTGTGTGCCACCAGATAGAAAAGCAGGGATCTTTAATACGGGTGCATTGAACCTTAGTAACTGTGTGACAAGCTTCAATTTGTTTGGTGCAGTCAGTAGGGTGTGAGCTACGGTTGAGAGGTGTGTTTTAAAGTGTGCCATGAATCATCCTCCATCATGACAACACTCCATGTCACACATCACTTCTGGTATACGGCAATTTCTGTCAAATAAAAACATTACGGTGTGTCCTCATCCACCTTATTCACCGGATGTGGAACCGTAAGACTTGTGGCTCTTTCCTGAAGTCAAAATGATTCAGGACATGGAGGCAGCCCTGACAGTGCAACTAAAAACATTCACAAAGGCAATTTCCAGAACTGTTTCAAAAAGTAGCAAGAACGATGGGATAAGTATGTTGGAAGCGAGGGGTATTATTTTGAGGAGGATTAATGGTAATGTGTCTTTTACTGTAATAATTTGTTTTTATTTAAACATTCACCATCTTTTTTGATCACACCTAATATATGGAAAGTTTCCAGTCTACAGCTACAAAACACCTTGAAAATACCACCAAAGAAGATTTGATTTATATCATCTCCTCTGATTCCATTTACAAAACAGGTTTTGATGATAAAAGTCTCAGTGTTTTAAAGTATTATCTTGTTTCAGTGAACAATATTTACTCAAAATATTTATAGAGCACCTACTACATACCACAGTCTGTTCCATGGGCAAGGAATAGGACCACAGAAGTGAACAAAATATTCTCAATAAAAACATTACTCATAATTTGTTATATGTTGATGATTGAGAGTTGCCAATCATTAGAAATATTAAGAGTTACAAATACCACAATATGTGTAGGCAGAACTGAACAGAATCTATACATACCTTATAGCAGACCAAGGAAATTTGTTTCTGAAGTAATTTCTATTGCTTTAACTATTTAAAAGCACACAGTACAGGATGTCTATGGTTTCCACGGTTTCGTGTTTGGAAATACATGTAGCATTTTAAACATTAAGTTCCCTGTCATAATACTTTTACTGTACACTTTAATTTTGTAGCAAGATGTAGCGATGCACCTCATGGAAAATGATCGGGAACCGTCCCCTTCTCAATAGAAATAAATGACCATCAAGAAATGAAAGGACTTAAAATAATTATACTAAGTAGTAATTAATCCCTAGCATCTCTGAACTCTGATCAAAGTCCTATGATTCCTCTTCAACCAAGAAAAGCAGCAAGCAGAGAAAATGGAACTTATACTTCTGTCACTCTAGAAATAACATTATTTCTTCAACATTTCTACATACAAGAAATTATGATGTCTTAAGACACCCAACATGGAAAGAAAGACAAGAGAACCTTGACGTTCAGTTTAGATGGAAGACAAAAACTACAGCCTACACAAAAAACTGGGATGTTCCTTCCAAATACCCAGGTCCAAGTGGTTTGAAGGTATTTTGGTTTTTAACTGATTTGGCGTTCGCCAAACCTTGGCGATTACACTGCAGAAAAACACTCAGGTGCTACACAGTAGCGGCCTTTTCAGCCCCCACCGCGCGATTCCAAGACAAGGAAGGAAATAAAACACCCAGCCGCCCTGAAACCAACCAAAAAGGGGCTAGCAGGCCCACCACGAGCCAGGGCGCCCCGCGTGCCCGGCGCGACCCCCAGGTGCCCTTGGAAGCAGCGGCCTGCGGGGAAAACCGCGCCCGGTCCCCGCGGACTCCAGTTCCGCCCGCCGGGCCGTCCTTCCCCCACCCCGCCCCTGGGACCCGCCAGGCCCGCCGCGCCGGCTCCGCCCCTCGCCTCCCGGCCAGGCCCCGATTCCCAGCCCTGATGCAACGCAGCCCGGGGCAGCAGACGCGGCAGAGCCCGGGGAACCCCGGGGCCCCAAGCAGCGTCCTCCTGCCACAGGCCGCAAAGCCTGGCCCGAGAGCGTGCGCTCCCGCAGCCCCGACCAGGCCCGTGCCCCGGGCTCTGGCCTCGGCAGACGTCGCCCTCGTCTCTCACCTGCGTTCCCACCACGACGATCTGAGGCAACTGGATGATATCGGCGCCCACAGTGTTGAAGACGTCCTGGAGCTTGTTGATAACAGGAATTAGCGCCTCCATAACTCCGAAAACACAGGACCCCCGCTCGGCCGGCCGCGGCAATGAATGGGGCCGCGGCCCAGAGTCCGCCTCCTTCCTCCTCTCCTCCGCCTTTTCCTCGGGAGCCGGCACCCATTGGACCCTGCCCTGCCGCTACCTGCCCCCTCCCAGCAGGCCGTGCGCTAAGAGGGCGGTGGCGAGAAACAAAGCCTGCCGGGAGTTGTAGTTCTGGAGCGGAGGAAAGCCAAGGCCTACGGCTTCCAGAAGGCTTCGCGGCGAGGGCGGACCCCGAGCCGGGAGTGGGGAGTGCTTGGGAATGGGTGTCTCCCTGGCTCTTGTCAAAAGACTAGGGAGCGAGGCTCGGATTGTAGGAAGAAACTCATACATTTATGACTGTCCTTGAGGCGTATTGGGTGGGAAAATCCCGAACATGTGTTAAGTACAACAGAGTCTCTTGATTATCTAAGCTCTAAGGTGTCACTTCCTTATGAGGATGCTTTCGCAATAAGGGTAGGTTGGAAAGGCTTAAACAGCCCGTAGCCTCAGACAGCCCAGCCAGGTGCAAAAAGTCTGTAGGCTGATAGTAGAAGGCATGGGGTACTTACTATTTTACAATAATACAAAACCAACCGAGGTTAGAAGATGCGGGTTCTCGGGCATTTTTGTAAAAACGTGTTCAAAAAGAATCTTAAAAGTGTCAGAGTTTAGAGGGGAGACTTTTCTATAGTCTGTATAAAATGTTACTTGCTGTGGCCTGATTCCGGCAAAGTGGAGATCTGATAACTGCCTTTCTAGCATTTTGCTAAGTGTGCCTACTGTTCTGTTCCTAAATGTTGTTTTTCTTTTTAGACAGATAGTATCTCTCTTCTATGCCAAACCTCCAAGGTTTTCTATCTCAAAGTTTAAAAAAAAAAAAGTGACATTTGAGCAAAGATCTAAAGTAAGTGAGGAGAAAACCCCCTTCCCTACTTTATTTTTCTCCATGGCATTTATGCCCATCTAACATGCTACACATTGAACTTGTTTATTCTCTGCTTTTGCTAGATTATCAGCTCCTAGATGCCAGGGACTTTTAACTGTTTGATTCATTGATGAATCCTTAGTCCTTAGAAAGTGACAAACAAGAAAGTCTCAATCTCAGTCCCCTCTGAGTTTACAATCTAACTGAGGACCATTATAAAGAAGTGGGTAAAGTCCTATGGTTGCATGTATTATGGACCACACAATAGGAGTTTTTCTAGCCTGAGGGGCAGGAGTGAAAGTTCAAGCAAGACTTCCTAGAACTCACTAGATTTAATCTCCATGAGGGCAAGGCCCACCAGCAGTAGAGCAAGTTGTGCACTATACAACTTTAGTGGGTATACCATTCACCAGCACAGCCTCACACAGTAGCCCTGGGGAACAAGCTTGAATTGTTTAGCAGGGCACATGGTATGTACTCAATAAATATTTTTGAACAAATGAATGAACTGTCATCTAAGCTAAGACCTGAAGGTCCACTAATGGTGTTTTGGCATCATACCAAGCTTCATGAACGTTCCCTGCTCTTTGATTCTTTTTAAAAACAAAAATTTCAGAGACAAAGTGGGGGAAAATTTCAAAACTCCAAAAAAACAGAGAGCAGACAAAAGAGAGGGGATAGGTTCATGGTGAACTTCCATGGGTATAACCAGTGACTGTTTCATAGGGGCACCGTACCCTGGGGCAAAAATGATGCAACTACAAGCAGTGTTCCCTTATTTGTGGCCCCAACAGACAGTCTTTTCCTATTTGCTAATGGCAAAATTAAAAGAGCAACCATACATGTATTCCAGAAAGACAAATGTCATGAATTTTACATGGCATTATCTATTTCCATTTAAATTATAAAATATTTGTGATAACATATCCAGATCTTTGTATGAACATGCTTCAGGAACAATAGTGACTGCTTTTTAATTCTTTTTCTAGGAGAAGGAAGAATGAATCACATGGCCAGTTCTCACAAGTTCTCCTATCACTACCACCACAGTTAGGTTTAAGCAGGTTTGTCCAGTACTTGTCCAGACACTAGAGCATTGAGTTCCTTGGGCACAGAAGAGAAGTGTCTGAGGCTAGAGAAACAGGAAGTGGTGAGGCCTTGAAAAACAGTGGCTCTAATTTGATAACATTAAAAATAAATAAATAAATAAGGCAGGATACTCAACGTGCAATGTATTTCACTGGAGACAAACAAAGCAAACCAATTTGGGTTTTGACATTTAAGTTCAGAACACTCTTGCTTATGGGAAAGCCACTTAGCCAAGTATGACTTCCCTCATCTAAAGTAGGATAATGTGTTTCTCAGTGGGTTACTATGACATCAAATTAAGCCATTATTCAGGTACTGTCTCCAAAGCCTTTTAAAAAAACTCTTTCAGCCATCCCTCTCTCACTATAAGTTTATGACTGAGGCAGGACAGTTAGGTTACAAGTCTCAGAAATTAAAGTCTAACTGGCTCAAAAAGAGGAATTAACTTGTACAACCAAAGGGCTAACATGACCTTGGCCTCAAAACTAACTGGAACCAGGGGCTCACACAGCATCAGAATTCTCTCTACCTCTTATCTCTGCTTCTCTCTGCATATCTACTTCATTCTCTCACGTCAGTTTATACCTGTGGATGAAGTGAGCAGGCAGTGGTGGAGGCTGTAGGGATCTCACCAAGCAAGATGCCTCAGGGCCAATGAGGTTGAGCTAATATGAGGAGGGACTGAAACTAGGTTTCCACCCTGGTCCACTGGTGTATGAGTTTCCTATTGCTGCCTCAACAAATGACCACAAACTGAGTGGCTTAAAACAACAAAAATGTATTATCTTATAGCCCTGTAGGTCAGAAGTCCAACACCAGGTCTCACTGGGCTAAAACCAAGGTATCATCAAGGCTGTAGCTCCTTTCTGGAGCGTCTATGAAAGAGTCCATCTCCTTGCCTTTTCTAGATTTGAGACTGCTCACATTCCTAGCACTTGACTCCCTTCCAACATCTTCAAAGCTAGCAATGTTACATCTTTTTGACCCTTCATGTGTCATCACATCTTTCTCTGATTGCAGCCAGGGAAGGTTCTCTGCTTTTAAGAACCCATGATTAGAGTAGCTCACCTAGATAAACAAGGACAATCTCCCCATCACATTCTGTGCCTTTCATTATATCTGCAAAGTCCCTTTGCCATGTCAAGTTCACAGGTTCCAGGAATTAGGCCTTGGACATATTGGAGGGGCCATTATGCTGCCTACCACACCAGGTTAAGGTGATTGGTCTGGGGATGGACTTGACCCAAGCAAGGCCATTTAGAGGCCTTCCCGGAGAATTCTTTAACTTGAATTAACCAGAGAATTTTCTTTCTCGTTATAAGGATGTGACCTATAAGGATGTGAGTCACTGTCACCAGAGAGCATGTTTCCTACCACATATAATAAACTGGTTTTGGAAAATAAAGTAGATTCCTTATTCACCATAAAAAAATTTTCCAAATCCAACAATTGTCCCATACTTCTAAATGTACAAATATAAGACATAATCTAGGAATTCTAATCCCCACAGTTAATCACTCCCTTTTTCCTTGTTGCCCTTTTCACACATTATTAAACTATTATTTTTGTGAGTACTTACTGTATGTGAGCCACTGTGCTCAGCATTTTACAGTTTTTCTTGTGGCATAGGTTTACAGATATGGAAACCAAGGGTCCAGGGGTTTAAGTAAAGTGACACATTTACATAGCTGGTATGTGGCAAAGCTGGGGTCAAAACAGGCTATTTGGCAAACTCTTAATCTCTATACATATTGCCGCATTTCTTCATTCATTTCCTCATTTATTCAATACATATTTATCAAGTACCCGTTAGGCATATGGATCTTAGGCACTGTATTTGCTAAAGAAAGGAGGGACTATGAACATGATAGTAACATGTCCTTCCCCCTTAGCCAACAGAGCTAGTCACTGAGAGGAGAATTAGTGTCAGGTTTAGCCAGTTATCTCCACTATCCAGTATAATGCTTGTTGCATAATACTACTCTAGTAAACTTGGGGTTCCCTTTTCTTTTACATGGAAAGTCTGGAATAGCAAGGATTTAACCTTCTCTAAATTGGTACAATTGCAACTAGGATTTGCAATCAAACCCAGCCAAAACATATAAGACTGGCCTGGCATAGGACTCCTCATTACAATAGCTGTCAAATTACTTTTCTTGCTAGGGGGTAGACTGGCTTTGTTCTTAAAACTTCTAAAGAGAGAAAGTTTATCTTAAATTAAATTTATAACAGGAAAAAACTTAATAGTTTTTGCAAAAGATCACTGAGACTATTTTTATAGCATAAGTATTCAAATCATTTTATGCCAACATATTGATCTTTAATCATAGTCAAGCTGCCGTTATCCATGCCTTCAAGTCACAGGGGAAAGTTGTCAAGCGGGGTGTCATGCGGGGACTCTGGTCCTGCTCCCCGCATAAGAACGCAGGATATGGTGAGGCCAGAAAGGAACACCCACGGAGCCATAGATAGGGGAGTCATACCACTATATTCTCGCTGGCAGCTGGGTTGGAGACACGGGGCAAGAGTCACACAATCCGCAATCTGCCGTCCGCTTCTCTGCCGACTCCACTTGGTAACTGCAGTCCGCGCTTGCTAGCTTAGCCACGGCAGTTATATCAGTGGCTAATAGCTAACCGTAACAGCTGATGGCCAACTAGCCACAGCTGATGGCCATCTACTACCCGAGGCAGCACCTTTCCATATGAGGCTGAGAGCCTGGAAACTGCTCTCCTGGCTCTGTCCCCACAAAAGTGCAGATCTAATATTATTATAAAATATACAACTCTGAGGGGGAAGCCTCTTTGTCATATTTTGGAAACTGCCCTATTTTGCAAAAATGATAAAATAAACCGCTTTAATCAATTTGCACTACTCCATAGGTGTCAAGCTTCACACAGACATTGTCAGCAAGTGCAGGAAATGGTCTGCAGATGGTGGTCAGATGGTGGAAATGGTCGGTCAGATGGTTCAGAAGCTAGCAATTGAACCTGGCGAGATACTGACAGCCCATTAGAGGGCAGTGTGACAACACAATTAAGACTATTAGAGTCCTCTCATCTCCCAAGACTGTTTTCTTCCCTTGGCTCCACACCCATACACCAATGGAATTTAGCCCTTCTTTTAATCCTCCCACCCTCAAAACAAGTGGCGTATTTTACTGTTTGAGATGATAGAGTGATTTTACATCACAGTAATGCCAACAACTGAAAGTTCCATGTTAGACATCCTTGTTCTTAAATTACTCTATTTACCCTGTCTCTGGGAATTTCTCAGTAGCCTCTTTTCTTTACAACTGCACTCAAGGATCCCAAAATGTTGTGTGGCGTTCTTAGAAACTCTTCAAATTTCCTTTCTCCTCTGTTTTTTAGGCTTCCTGTTTCTCTTCCCTACACTAACTCAATTAACCTACACTTTCCATCTTTCCATTGGAGGGACACTTATGTTTTCAGCCCTTGGATTGCTACCTTTGTGTATGAAAGGCTCACTAGTGTGACATCCACCCTGTATTTCTTCCTTCAGCAGCCAGGTCTAGTAGAGACTTTGAGTATCTTTCCTTTCTGATTCCCCAACCAGTTCATCTAAACAGTAGTGGGCAGTGTAAGTCAATTTGAGTTTTAAGAACCAATTGTGTAGAAATTCCATGTAATCGTGATGGATAAAACTTACACATTAGTGACACAATTAGTAAAATCAGTGAATAAGACAGTATATCATAAAGTACTAAGCACAGCGTATGTAATATGTCTAAAAGTTTATCCAACAGTGAGTTTTTGTTTCTTACTGATGGCTTTTACTTATTCAAATTCCTTTTCAGTTACTGAATGTTTGACTAAATGGAGGAATGGAAGGATGGGTGAATGAATGAATAATGCTTTGCATATTAAATATACTTTATCCGGGCTAGTCAGGGACTAATATGTTGTTATTTTAGAACCAGTACAGTATAAGGGGAAAAGTTCTGAATTAGTTATCCTCTTTGAGAAGCCATGATCTTTACTCACAACCCCTGATCTATGAAATAGGACTACTAATATAACTACTAAGGTTGAAACCTACAACCAAATAGAAGTAAATTTTTAAAAAGCATTTGCAGGGGCTGGGCCGGTGGCTCAGGCAGTTAGAGCTCCATGCTCCTAACTCCGGAGGCTGCCAGTTCGATTCCCACATGGGCCAGTGGGCTCTCAACCACAAGGTTGCTGGTTCAACTCCTCGAGTCCCACAAGGGATGGTGGGCTCCGCCCCCTGCAACTAAGATTGAACAGGGCACCATGAGCTGAGCTGCCTCCCAGATGGCTCAGTTGGTTGGAGCACAGGCTTTCAACCACAAGGTTGCCAGTTCGATTCCTCGACTCCCGCAAGGGATGGTGGGCAGCGCCCCGTGCAACTAAAACTGAACACGGCACCTTGAGCTGAGCTGCCGCTGAGCTCCCGGATGGCTCAGTTGATTGGAATGTGTCCTCTCAACCACAAGATTGCCGGTTCGACTTACACAAGGGGTGGTGGGCTGTGCCCCCTGCAACTAGAAAACGGCAACTGGACCTGGAGCTGAGCTGCGCCCTCCACAACTAAGATTGAAAGGACAACAGCTTGACTTGGAAAAAAGGCCTGGAAGTACACACTGTTCCCCAATAAAGTCCTGTTCCCCTTCCCCAATAAAATCTTAAAAAAAAAAAAAAGCATTTGCAGAACTAATAAGTAATGAAAATACAGAAAATGATGTAAATATAGAAAATGATGTAGCCCAAATCCAGACAGCAGTCTTATATGTGTGCCACTATTCACACCAGTAGCAAAAACAAAAGCAAACAAAATAAAAATGAAAACAGTAACAGGCATTAAATACTATATTAAGTACTAAAAATACAAAGGCAAATAAAACATTCATTGGCATTCCTCCAAAAAAAAAAAAAATATCCTTTCTTCTCATTCCTTCCTCTCAAGAAGAAAACGAACAAGTAACCAGAATTAATATACCAGAAGTCAGCACATAGGAAAGAGACCTAGACTGGGCTTCCTGGATTAAAGGATGAATAGGAGTTGACCAGAGAAAGAGGATGAGAAAGAACCAGGCAGAGAACAGCTTGTGCAAAAGTGAAGAGGAAGGAAAGAACATGATACACTGTGGATACTTTAAATAGTTTATTTAGTGCAGCTCAGTGTAGAGCAGGAGGATCTGTGAGGGAATGGTGAGTGGCAAGGCTATTATCTGGTCAGTCAGAGGTGAACTCATGACAGTGAGGAGTTAGAGATGTAACCTCTAGGTAATGGAGAAGGAAATGGAGAAAAATCAGAAGCAGCAGCAAAGAGACACATGATCTTATGAATTTTATAAAGATCACCCCCATCCCACAGGATTGAGATGAGGTAAGAGAGAATGGGAAACCAGATAGGGAATGGTGCAGTAATTCAAAGCAGAAATGATGGTAATGTATACTAAGGTAGTAATATCGGAGATGGAGACACCCGGACGAATTTAGAATAGATGTACTTGTCCAGACGCCGGGGTGGGGAATAGCCAAGAGCAGAATGGGCAATAGGAATATTTAAGAGATGGAAGAAAGATGTTAAAGAAACCATAAAATAGTGACCAAAAACAATAAAAGGAAAAATAAAAGAGAATGGCTTGTTCAAAATGTATTTCAACCTCCTTGTGGGCTTTTCTTTGCTTCAGAGGCTAGCAAGGTTGGTTTCTGGTTAAGATATTTCTTTCTAGCTTGCAGTTGTCTGCCTTCTCCTTCCATAGCCTTTCCTCTATGCACCTGTGGAGAGAGAGCGCGCCCTCTGGTATCCCTTCCTCTTCTTAAAAGGACCCAGTCCTATCGGATTAGGGCCCCACCCTTATGACCATTTAACCTTAATTACCCCTTTACACGCCCTATCTCCAAATACAGTTATATTGGGGATTAGGGTTTCAACATGCATATTTAGGGGGACACAATTTGGTCCAAAACAACATCATTAAATAAACAATATAAAATATGAAAATCTCACTTCTGATCATACTTTCTAGATGGGAACCGCTGTTAGTAACTTCTTTCTGTTTATAATTTTCACTGTTCTGGCATAACATATAAATTAGATCACACTACACATATAGCTCTATTTTTTCACTCATAGTGAAAAAATCTTTTATATATAGATTTTCTTCACTCATTACTATAGTGTAGATATGTTCCATATCAATACATAAAAATCCAAAAATGTTTTTTCCAACAGCCACATAGTATTTTCTTGTAAGGATTATAATTTATTTAACAGTTTACTTATAATTTATTTAGCAGTTTTTTTCTTGGTAGATAATAGATCACTTTGAATTTACTATAGACGATGTTGCAAAAAATATCCTTATACATGTATATATTCATACTTTTATTAGTATTTCAGTAGGATAGATTCCTAGAAGTGGAATTGCTAAGTCGAAGGGTGTGCATCTTTAAAATCTAAATAAATATTGCTGTGGCAATTTATACTTCTAGTAGAAGTATGAAGGAGTACCCATTTCCCATTCCCACCATAGGGTAGTATCAATATTTTTAGTATTGCTAATGTAATAGGTTAAAAAAGCAATCATTTTTTAAAATTTGCTTTCCATTATTCGTGAATTTTTTGCATGTGTTAGTCCTTTATATTTCTTTTTCTGTGAATTACTTATTCATATTATTTGCCCATTTTCCCCATTGCATTGGTATTTTAAAATACTCATTTGTATGAGTTTTCTATATTTATTATGGAAAATAAGCTCTTAAATATGTTGAAAATATTTTCTCTCAATGTGTATTTTGTCTTTTAATTTCATTAACGGTATTCTTAAGTGTATGGAAGTGAAATTACAGGGTCAAATCTGGCCCTTTTACAGGTAGATGGTACCAGGTAAGTGTGTTGGGGGTTAGGAATCAGATTCCAGGCGTGGGAGCGGGGTCAGGGCAGAAATTGCCCCTTCAAGTGCCTTCTCAGTGTCTAAATGCTGCACTTGAATGCCTTACCTGGCAATCAGCCCAGCCTATTTGCCTGAGTAAAAACTTTGACTCTGGAAGAGGAGATTTTTCTATGTTTATTAGCACTAATGCTGAGCCCACCAGCTACTTATTTGCACTCACAGGATCCACTGATACCCAGGGGGCTTTGGCTGAGAGATTGGAACCTTGGCTGCACAGCAATGGAGGAAAGGTTCTCCATACTGCACTATATTAAGGAAGCACTTGAAGAAAATTTGGAAAAATAGAAGTGACAACATATGCTTATACATACAGCTAAATTATACTTGCATATGATACCAAATATAGGTTTTTTAAAAGGCATGAAGAATCAGGGGAACAATGAATAACAAAAATATAAATAAGAATCTTATCATACAAGAGCTTAAAGGAACATTAGCAATTTTCATCATTTTAAATCTTAGTCCAACCATAGTTTTTTACAAATAAGGAAACCAGGGCTCAGAGACGTAAAATGATGTGCCCATGTTCACAGTTCCAGTTACTAGAAGAGAAAGGATTAGAAATTCAGTTCTCTTGACCTTCCATTTGACAAAACCTCCTTGATTTAGGAGTTCCTTGTATCTCCAAATTAAAAACAAACAAACAAAACAAACAAACAAAAAAAACACGTATATTTTAAAAAGTGTCCTTTAGAAGAATTAAGATTTGATAAGTTACTAATCAGGCTTTTACAGTTATTTTATGTTCCTGCCTGAGACACAGCTGCACTCTTTGATAGAAGGCGAACCCAAGCCTTTAAGCCAACTCAAATCCCCAAGAAGTAGCATCCTAGAGTTTTGCCCACAGACTGGGACTTCACCTAGACAATCAGCTCCCGGTATCAGTGACTCAGGACTCTGTTCAGTGTATTTGGTAACGCTGTATTTAAGGGATCAACTAAAAATATTGTTTCTTGTGAAAATACCATAATGAACTGTGAGGTGCCATCTTACGGTATAAAAGAGCATTTGCTTTACTGAGACAAAACATGGCTTTGTTTTCACTTAAATGCAGGACCCACACAATGAATGAATCATTTCCTCTATAAGAGAGTGACTGCAGACTAAGTGCTCAGCATTCAGACTCTGGGCCAGGTCCACTCTGCCGGCCCCACTTCCTCAGGACATAAGTCTTTCAGCACCTCTGGCTCTTCCAGCCACAGTGACTAGCTGCTTCTAATTTCCTCACAGTCCAAGTGCTGTAGTGATGGTGGTGATAATGGGTTGCAACTGGTTTTTTTTTTAAAAGCAATAATCCATCATGCAAAGGTTGGCTAAGATTTTCACCATTATATTTTGAAGTCCTTGACTATGTTTTAAACCCTTAATCAGAAACCTGGCTTTGGTATGAAAACAATTTAGCTGCCGTGTGTCCCCGAAAATAAGACCTAGCCGGACAATCAGCTCTAATGCGTCTTTTGGAGCAAAAACCAATGTTAGACCTGGTCTTATACAATATAACCTAAGACCAGGTCTTATATTAATTTTTGCTCCAAAAGACACATTAGAGCTGATTGTCCAGCTAGGTCTTATTTTCTGGGAAACAGGGTATGTAAAATGTTGATTTCTTTTCCTGTCAGCCGCTATTCCAAATGTGTGTCTGTACCCATAACAATTTGATGCTTTAGAAGATCCTGTTCATTTTTTTTTCTTTTATATAACAAGCTTTTATATTCAGTATTTACTGAGTGCCTATGATGTACCAGGCACTCTACTGGGGATTGGGGACATCAGTAATCAAAACAGATAAAAATCTTTACCTTTATAGAGCTTAGGTATATTATAGAAGGTGTACACAGACAATAAAAACAAACATAAAAATCACTAATTATTTAGTTTGTTACAAAATTATAAGTGCTATGGGAAAACAGATCAGATTAAGGAGGAATGGGAGTGTCGGGTACATAGCGGAGGCAGTTGTAATCTGAGCTATCATGGTCAAGTGAGATTGTGATGGTGAGATTTGAGCAAAGACTTTAAATTGGCAAAGGTGTTAATCATGCAGACATGTAGGGGAAGGAGCATTGCAGGAAGAGGGAACAGCTAGTTGTGCGTGTTATAGGTCTGGCCTGTATTTGGCTTGTTTAAAGAAAAGCAAGGAAACATATGGTACTGAGTGGTAGTGGGTGGAGACATATAGGACCTTGTGAAGCCACTCAAAGAGTCACCAAACAGGGTCTACCACCAACCACCTATAGCCCTGGCCTATCTATGTTTTGACAATTCTCAGTTTGAAGGACAATGCACCTTAAGGGTTTTTAGGTCCCTGAAGCATATCAGTAACTATTCATAACATCATTCACCGCCAACCCAAACAAGCCATAGGACTTATTCTAGCCAGTGTTGGGGCTCCCATAGGTCTAGCAGCCCCTTCGGGACGATTTGCCTATTATAAGCCTACCTTACCCAACCTAACAAGGTCCATAGCTGCCATAGTTCAAGACACCGGCGGCGCCCTCCAGCATCTCCAGCAGTCCTTTGATTTGCTTACACATGTCCCTGACAACCAACTAGCTCTTAATTATTTATTAGCTGAACAAGGGAGAGTATGTGCAGTAATTAATAAGACTGGCTGCACTTATATAAATGCCACCAGTCAAGAAAAGGAAGCTATTACAAAAATATAGAATCAGGCTGAATAATTTTGCAAAGGAAAAAGTCCAACAACTGAATCCATCTGGCAGGCAACAAGAGATACTCTACCTTCCATAACTTGGTTTCTAACCTTATTAGGGCCTTTAGTTTGTATATTACTTCTACTACTGCTTGGCCCATGTCTTTTTAATCTACTTGTCAAGTTTGTCTCCTCCAGGTTATAGCAGTTGCACTTAAAAATGATGGTTCTCCAGGGATTCCAACCTGTTCCTCTGGAAATAGAAGCTCCAAATTTATAACTGTCTCCTCTGGACACTATCACTCACAACTTTCGCCTTCCACCTGCCAAAAATACGGGGACAACACCTTCTTCATCCTGACAGAGAACAAGAGAACGAGACCCTGACGATGACATGGCCCCTCAGCAGGAAGTAGATACAGAAGAGACACACCATCTGTCTCCTACAAGATTTCAGGGTCTCAAACTCTTGAGTGGGGGATGATAGGGTAGGTAGGTAGATAGAAATGTGCAGGAGGGAACCAGCTCCACTTAGGAGGCCCCTTGCAGCAGTTCCTATACAGGTCGCAGATATCCTGCTCTGCAGGATATCGTAAACAAAGTTGGGCACAAAACAACTAGCTCAGCAAGATAGCAGGCTCACACATGCCCCTAAAGCAAGAAGAAGGGAAAATGCCGGAGAGGGATGGGAATACATCCTGCTTATTAGAATGTACATCCTGCTTCTCAGAGCCATTGTAATGAGCTCAGACAACCTTAGGAGCAAGAAGGGAGTAGTATGGAGGCATGCCAGGTGAGAGAATGAGAGATACTAGAGAGAGAGAGAGAGAGAGAGAGAGAGAGAGAGAGAGAGAGAGAGAGAGAGAGAGAGAATTCTACCCACAGAAATAAAAATTCTCACGTAATGTAAGGAGAGGCTGCTTTCCTCTCCTGGGTCAGTCCGCTCCATATCTCGGAGTGTACTTGCTTTTACTAATAAATTTCTTGGTGTCCCATGCTGCACAAACTCTGTCTCTTGACTGAATTCTTTCCTTCAAGAAGACAAAGAGCTGAGGTACAACGTCATTGATGGTAAGAAAGGGACTTTGGCTTTTGTTTCGAGCAAAGTGGGGAGCCCCTGGAGGAACTGGAGTGGAGAAGCAACATGATCTGACTTGTATTTTAACAGACTCCCCTGTCTCCATAATTGACATTGGGGAGAAGGGGACGAACCATCCAAAATTTTTGACAATCAAAATCATAACATCTAAGTCATTAGTGTTCATTTAATGATGTATTTATTTACAAGATACAAATATTTAATATTTAATAGGAATTAAAGTGCTTAATTTTACAATGTTTCCAATTCTCTGCTTTTATGACCAAATATACATATATTACACAATATATACACTATCTGCAAGTAGTTTACATTTATATAGCTAGGAAAGAAAAATTACATTTGTGTACACTTTTCACATTTGAGTAAACTCTAAAATTCTGATAACATACTTTTTCAAACTGCTCAGTCAACAATTCAAAACGCAGGTAACACTTATTCAAACATATCAGTCAATTGTCACTCACAAAATGAAATGCTAGTGTGGTAATACAAAAACAAAAAACAGTTTTATATACAGACATGATTGCTAATGAAGGGAGAACCCCACCAAGTGATATATTTCACTATCCATATAATGTGTAATATCTAATGCAATTCTGTTATCATAATGGTCCCCACAGACTATTATGTTTCTTCCTAAACCTACATATATATCACTCTATGTATTTGGTATTCACTTATTAAAATATGCTACAATGAGATTTCTTGATTTAATTTCTCACTAAATCTACATCTCACTAATTCAACCTATAATGAATTTTAGGAATGGATGACCATCATGTAACTGGCCCCAAACAAGTTAAAAACAATCTTGTAGAAGCCATGTGCTATCATCTCAAAACACGGAAAAAACACTGCATTCTGCCAAACGTTCAATCCAGGAAGTAGAAGACCATGATGGACTTCAGATGGATTATTTACCTCAGTAAACAGTGCAGAAAATGACCCCATAGAACGAAATTATTTAAAAAAAAAAAAAACCCAAAGGGAAAAGAAAGTAATGACAAGATACTAACTGTATAATTTAGAGGCAAAATGAATGGCCTGGGTGCAACAAATCCCATCAGTATGCAGTTACACAGATTTACTTCTTATAGTTTATATTCTTTCTGCAGTTTAAGTATTTTTCTCTTATTTTAACACACATTGCTCTGATCTGAAGACCAGCAGTCTCTTTCTGTGCACCTCTCTGTTCTTTCTTGCTCATTTCAGTTCCTAATTTTATTCCCCTCTAGCATATCAGTAAAGAAAGCAAAGTTATCATCCTCTCATGACATGATTACAGGGCACACATAAGAATGAATGATACTAAAAATCCATGTAAATAATTTATGTTGAAATGTTTACATTAAAAAGAACAGTTTCTATAAAAACTTCATTCCTATGAAAACAAAAGAATTGGAAATCAACAGTATTTTTACATATCTACATATACTCATAAATTCACAGAAAGGGTTTTTAAAGTAGATGTAGCCATCTTTATATATCTTACTCATATTTACTAAGTCTGGAGAATCTACAGTAGATAGTAAGATGGAAATAAAAATCAATTTGATTCAATTAAAATTGGATGAGAATAAAGAAATAACATGATCCACTACAAATGTCAATACAGTCCTAAGACTAAGAACTGGTTAGCCACAGTTTTTATATTAATACATTCTTGAAGAATACAAACTTTAAGAACAAAAACATTAAGACATTCTTATCTTTTGAACTAATTTTAGCTTATAAATAACATGTGCTTAATCTCAGACCCGCTAACACGAACATCATGTGATGTAGGAAATTTTTATCACTCTTCTATTCTGCATTATAGCAAGGATACCTGCAAACAAATAAGACCTTTGTTCCCTAGAAGTTTATTTGTTCCTGTTGGTGCCTTTTCCTCAGGATAGATCCAGCCCCAAAAGATCATAATTAGAGTTATCACAGACAATAGGCTCAGAATAAGAACTTAAGGCTTTGAATGTAACCAGAAATGAGATCTAAAATGTGAAGGGGGAAAAAAATACCCTGTTTCCACAAAGTAGACAAGAAAAAGTAAAACATAATTGCAACCTTGCACAAGTATTTTTGATATAAAGTTTCCAGAAGGCAGCAATGAATCATTAATGACCCTGCAGTACTATAAAGTTTGTAGTTTCCTTTATATACTTATGACTACAAGTATTCTTTAAAAAAATCCAAATGTATATCTATATATGGGGACAGGGCACATTTAAAAGGCTAGTTCTTAAAAAGCATTTGGCAATTTTAAAAAATTGGGGTGTTTAAAAAATTGGGGTAGGTCACCCAGTGAAGGTAAGTACACCAAACTGTATGTAGCATTGAACTTCGTGAAAGATGAAATGAAGCTTCATAAAGTAGTGCAGATGTGCTTTGTTTCACCATCCATACGCTTTGCAAAATGCTTTTGATAGTTATTTAAATCCAAGAAACAATGCCCACTTCCCCCACACACATACTTTCTCTTCCGTATACTGAGCAATGAGTTACATTATCACTTCTAGAAGTTAATTCCTATGTCCTTGTGGCTAGGGGAATTCATATTAAAATTTCAGTATAAAAACATACCCTGAAGAGTTTTATTGCTTGCATACACGACAGCATTGCAGATACCCTTATTACAAAAGTGGCTGGTGGCATTTTACCTTATTGAGTCCCACTTAAAACCTGGAGATAAGTCTGCACTACATTTCATACTTAATATACCAAATGGTAGACTTCCAATAAAGCAAAATTTAAGTTTAAAAAACTGGAATGCTTTATAGTGAACAGCAGTTTTTATCAAAGAAGTATTTTTTTAAGTGTGGAGGAAGGGCACTTTAAAGAAAAGATAACCTGGGAAGCACCAAATTAAAGAAAATAAAGCATAACACCCATATGGAATGTGGGTTTTAATAGGAAAGCAAGCAATTATTTCTTTTAGGTTCAATTTGTCATGACTGTTTAGGTGTCTCAGAAAGCAAAAGGCATAGATTGTTCTTGTAACCAATCACACTTTGAGGTCTTTTGGTTTAGTTGAGTGTTTACTAAACGGCTGACTAAGAGTATTCCTTTGCTTTACTCTGAGTAAAAGCATTAGTGATTCTTTAATAATAAACAGGTAAGGCTGCTTCATTGCTTTTTTTTGTGCTTAACTAACGAACATGGGGTGACTATGAAGATGGTGACTGGATAAACAAATTCTCTTCTTACAATACCATTTCTAATTTTTAAAACAAATTAAAGATAACATTAAGAGCATGATAATAAATATTCTGTTCACATGAGTATCCTTTCAATATTCTAAATTAAATGACATTGACATTTATTGAGCCAAAACTTGAGTGTGTCCATGTTACTTCCATTCCAGGAGAAGCACTTACTGGGAGGGAAAGTATAGTTGACTTGCTGTTCAGAACAGTTTCAAAAAAAATTTGGCCCATAAATCTTCTACTTGGCCCTTACATTTCAATTGTTCTATACAGATTTACAAGTCAACTTCCCCTGATAATCATTCTCCATTTTTATTGCTTCTCTTTTCTTGAGATTAAGAAAAGCAAAGCATCATCTATAACTATAGTTCAACTTTCTCAAAACCACCCATGAACACACACACACACACACACACACACACACACACACACACACACAGTTGGCGACGAGAAAAGAGAAGCAATATAAAATATTTCTTAGTCTGTCCCTGATTTAATAGGAAAAGGTTACCTTTATCTCTTTTTGGCTCCAAGTATTTGGTTTAAGGTAAATGATCATGGCTGGTATTCCTTTCATGGAGGAAGGCAACCTAATCATGTCAGCCATAATTAAGTTTTTCTGTTTTTCTGCTCCTTTGGGGTGAAGAAAAATAGGAGATATTTCAAATATTTCTTAAAAGGGCCAGAATAAATGAGTGGAAATTTGAAATTCTGAATGAATCCATTCTATACTTAAGGTGTAATCCCCAAAGGCAGAAGATAGTGGGGTCATTCTTGTGGATTTCTGGATTGATGTATTAAATGTGATAATTGGGGCATAACAGGATAAATGAAAAAACAAACAACAAAAACCTAGCTCTAATTTGAGAAAAGGATTAAGCTAAATAGCCATGTGAGATTTTAATGTAAGATTTTAATTATAACTATAATATAATGAAGAGCAGCCTTCGTCACAGGAATTATATTTTGTCTATCAAGATTCCCCAGAAGGATAAAAGGGAAAAAAATGCTCAGACTCTCTTCAGTCATCTTGTACCTCCCAAAAACCTATCATTAAAATATTGGTTTTCAGTATTGCGTCTCCCACCCCCCTCTTCTTTAGTGAACGGGTTTAAAGAGTTGAGCATAAACTTCCTTTAATATCTATCCACCCCCCTCAAACAGAGGTTATCACATGTGAATTTTGTTTCATATCTGACCAAGGAATAGGCCCACACAGTTATCTTAAGTGTTAATTACATATAGTCCTCTTTTAGCCACGTTAACTGTCTTATGGAAAAGAAAAACTTTACAGTAAATGTAGTTTCCTTATGTCCCGTTTTCTGTGTGAGGTCAGGTATCTTGTATACAGTTCAGGTTTTGGTGAAATTTTTTGTGCATGCTGATATTAACTGCTGCAACAATTAGAGGATTATAAAAGACAAAATAACCTGTATGACTTGGACCATCCCAGTGGCCAAAATGCATTTTATCTCAGAATAATCAAGACTGAAGCATTAATTAAATCCTCATCTTATACTTAAATACTAGGAATTATTAGCACCTTCAAAGAGAGGCACTCTTTTAATAGGCACAGAACAAAAAAATAGTATTTTAAAAATACTGTTGGAATTCACTAATATATCCCATGCCACATAAATTACTGCTTTTTCTTATTATAAAAATATTAATACTTTTAGATGTCAATCCATTAAACATAAATCACCAAAAACATTTCTTAAGTTTAGAACATTGTTCAATTCCAAGATAAAACATGCTTTATATTTAAAAAATAAATTAGAGACAAATATGAACCTAAAGCTGAAGAGAAAAGCATATATATATATGTGTGTATATATATATATATATATATATATACACATACATACGTATATATAATATTTAATGCTATATATACACAATTGCTATTTACTTAAGATATTTTATTCTTAGGACTATTTCTACAAAAACAATTATCTTTTCTTAGTACGTCGAAAGTTTGAACACCAACAATTTGTCCTTCTTCTTTTGTTATTAAAGGACATATATTATTTATGCTGCTTGAGCTTTATAAACTAAATTAAATAAGTTAATATAACAGCCTAAACTGTCCCTGTATTCTTTTAAACCATGGATCTATTTTGGCAACATGGAGGTATATCTTTCAAACTGTTACAAGTCCTACATGTGATAGAGAAGACATTAAAAGGTTTCTTAAATGAAAGTGGCCTATTCTAACCTGATAGTGAGACAATCAATTGATACCATTTTCTTCAAGACAAAAGTACATTTTCAAGGAATAGCTCATTCAAAACTGCTCCATTTTTCACATTATTTCCAACTTTTATCGGTAGAATGGCTCTGCACATTAATTTCACTGGAGTACATAAACGTAGGAAAATAGTGCCCTAACAGATGCAGTCATGAGCCTATATTTTTCAACATAAAGTGCTAAGAGATGAATAAGGAGAACTGGGAATGTCTTGAAGCTGTAAGTCTTCGGACCCCCACACTATGGTTGGTCCTGGAATTCAGCAATCTGACTTTTTAGGGTCAGGATGATCGTGCAAGGTGACTGAATGCTCGTTAGGTCCTTCTGGTGTCTCACCTGTGACAGCTAAAAGGATGATTTTCAGCCACTTCTGCTTCAGTTCTTCACTGTCTGCAGCAAAGCTGTGCACAGACTTGGACTGGGTAAGTTTGAAACTGTGTGGCAGGTCTGCACTCCTTGGCATATCGTCCACAATGTAGCCCAGGAGTGGAATGGTGGCCTGGGCTCTAACATCCTAAAGAAAGAACATGGTACAGAAGAATGTGAGATGTGATAGCTTGCTATGCATGTCCTCTTGTGAGCTGGCTCCCTTAAAGCTCTTTTCCTACCACCAGGCCACACAGACTCACACGGTGAGGTCTCTATGCACAGGAATCGTGATCCAGCGCTTAGCATAGCCCCTGCACCTGAGGCCACTAACAATGTTGGCTGGATGAATTAATGGATGAG
Organism: Rhinolophus sinicus; assembly: GCF_057876585.1. Taxonomy (NCBI): domain Eukaryota; kingdom Metazoa; phylum Chordata; class Mammalia; order Chiroptera; family Rhinolophidae; genus Rhinolophus; species Rhinolophus sinicus. The sequence goes on along the minus strand of NC_142501.1, from coordinate 43,503,072 downwards.
AGCTGACACTCGAACCAGCTAGGATTCATTGGCCCTACACCTCCTCCCTGTGAGGGAGCCTACTCAGCTCTTCATTCAGTGAAAAAGGAAAGAAAGGGATAGTCATCTTACTGCATAACAGCAGCAAATGTTAATGATTCTTTCATTACCAGTTTTATTTGGTGTCTCATTCATTCCTCCATCAATTTATTTATGGACAGGAAAAGGTTATGGGAAAAACAATGAAACACAATAAAATATATACCTTGGCTTTTTAAGTTTATTTCTAACATAAAATAGTTTTACTAGCCCTTAATATCGATACAGGCTAAAAGACAACAGGTACATTTAAAATTTTATATATTTCCAGGTGAATGTATAATTGATTTAAATGCTGTTTGTTATTTAAGCACCACACAATCCGCAGCGCCAGGCACCGCTCTGGTTAGATGCTAAACCTGCATGTCTGTTGTTCCCACAGATTTATCTCAGATCCATGCACACATGGGTCTCAAAAATTTATTACTAGATAATGTTATTCTAAGGTTGCTTTAAATTCCTCTGCCTCTCAGTTTCTCTTTCAGGTATTCCTCTATCTGGGCGGTAGCAGAAGGGAGGTGGGGGTGAAAGGCTTACTATTTATTTCCTGTCATTAAAAAGGCTTCTCCTCCTTCTTGCTTCTCCCTCTGCTTCACCCCCTTCTCCCTAAGTCCTTTTCTAATTCAACTCACCTTTTTCTCCACCCCACAATGAATGGGAATGAGAAGGGGAGAATGATCCAGAGGGTGAAGAAATTATTGGCTATGAAAGGAATCAAGCAGCTTAAATAAACTTGAATTTTAGTTACTTCTTATTTTTTCAATTGCAATGAAAACAGTGAAACCATCTGAGCTCTCTTGTTCCACTGAGGCGCGATGGAAGCATTTTGAGTTCAGTGTCTGCTCGCGTCCCCCCTGTCCCTGACAACCTCTGTCCCTTTAGACAGGTGCAGTTTAGATACCTGGGGGGCACCGTACATGTACAGCACAAGAGGGTCTTGTTTGGGGATCACACACCAAGCTTTCTGCCAAGGTTTTGACTTCTCCATATACTGAAGAAAGCTGCATACCACGCTGTTTCCAGATACTTCTGCTGATTCAATCTAGAAAAATACAATGGAAAGAAAGAGTGAGAGTGAGAAAGAGAAAACAAACACAAAATGAACCAGAGAAGTGATTCAATGTAAAAAAAAAAAATTCATAAAGTACAATGTGTTTATATAAAATGTCTACTGGGATAGTCCAAAAAAAGTTCATCTACAATTATTACTTAAATACTCATCTAGATTTATTACTAGCATGAGAAAATATTTAAGCCAATTTTAAGTCTCTGTATTACCAGACCTTGAATTTAAATAAAGTTAAAATACAGTCATTTACTGACTGCTTACTATGCAGTCATTTTTCTTAGCTCTCTACATACAGTATTTAATTTCATCCTCACACCAACACCAAGAAGTTACAAATTTCATTATGTATGAGATTCAGATATGAAATAGCTTCCCCAACATCCATAATGAAATTTAGGAACTGGCGTGCTAGGATTTGAGTCTGGATCCAGAGCCTAAACTTTTAACCACAATGCATACCAACTTCGACTATGTAAAAATGCAATAACAAAAAGGCAAATACTGACCAGCAAACTTTGTCCTGGAACCTGAGATAATTTAAACGTTTTAAAAATTACATTAACTCTTTGTAGAGCCATTTACAGTTTTCTGCTTTGCCCCCTAATAGATTATATTTATATATCTCACTGGCTAAAATGAGAACAAAACAATTTGATGAAATGATGGTTTTTATTACACACATTATGGAAAGCAACTGGTTTGCTTCTATTTTCTATTGTTCAAATTCTCAGGGTAGTGTTATTCAGCGTCGTCCACTGAATAGTGCTGGTTTGCAAACTGTTTAGTTACTGGTTTAAGATAAAAGCACGGAGAGTAAGAGGAAGCACTGAGAAACTGTCATAGCAATGACTTTGTGATGACACCCAAGCACATGATTGTGTATTTTACAAAAATTCTGAGCTGTGATGGTTTGTAAATTAAATGGCTGGTCATCACAGAGAGTTTAAGAAGCACTGGCTGGCAAACTGCAGTCACCAGCCCACCATCTATCTTTACTTGTACTGCCTGTGAGCTAAGAACAGCTTTTACAGATGAACATTTAAAATCGATTTGATAATTGGAAACACTAACTCTGGACTCTAATTAATGAAATGCTATCTGCCCTCCCCTCCAAAGAATTCCATTCTTCCTCTTACCATAATAAAAAATTATACTAAATTGTATTTTACATTTGGTCAATAAAAATTTGTGAAAATTTGTTTTTTCTCTTGTTATAGAAGTAATATTCTCAGTTTTGCCTCTTGGCTTGCAAAAACTAAAATGGGTCTGTCTGGCCCCTTACAGAAAAAGTTTGTTGACCCTTGGTCTAGCGCAAATAACAAAATAATTGACACAAAGCAAGTTTCAAATATGCATGTATGAGTGTGTGCTTATGCACATATACATACTTATCTTCTATTTATGGATTTCACATTGTACATTTATTTGATTAAATGTGTTAACCTAGTAAGTAATTGATTTTTCCCCAAGTATAGGTTTTCCTGGAAATCTACCTAGAGATTTTCATTTCATAGATACAGCCTGAAACTCAGCCCTTATAACAAGTTAAATTATGTCTGTAACATCTGTTGCTGCTGTTAAGTAGTGAGGCTGTGGTCGTGGGAGCCAATGAAGCGTTTCTTTCCACCCCCTCTGCCTGAGAAAGTCCCATTTTGGTCTGCCATTCAAGTAACATCTACATACCCTAGAATTCAGAGTTATGTTTTTAGTTTGTGGGCCTATACTTTAACCTTAAATGGATCTTGAAGTTTATGATCCTTTCTCAGTTACCCGAAATGAGCTTTGTATGGCTGTAGAATGCACATGCTCAATATACGCTCATTGATTCTTAATAAACCAGTATGCCTAGGACTTTAGATACATAGAATTTTGACCATGATCTTATTCTTCACAGACTTGCCAGGCTATCTTGAACTTAGGCCTTATCATTTATTCCTTATGTTGTTAATATCTCTGGGTGTAAAATTCATTTTAGATATAAGTTGCTTTCTAGTTCTGAAGCTTATAGGTCTGAATTTATTCCAAAACATGTGTCAAATTCACTTGTGAGACATTTCAATATTTCAATGCAGTTATAAGATCACTGTCATTGGCTATTAAATGATTTTCAGGACAATAAGTTGGAAGTTTTCCATGTAATAAAATAATACTTTAATCTAAATTTTAATAATTTCATGCAGTGGTTTACAAAGCCAGTATGATGAAATTGAGAAGAAAGCTTTCCTATGGAAAAAAAATATACTATAATAATTTGGGCATTAGAAGAGACGACAACTAATACTCTAATATTTGACTATAGCTACTGTCAAAAACACAATATATTTCACTCTCAAATGCATGTTGGTTTAACATAGTACTGCCCCTCTTTCTAGACAACCACGTATGGCCCCCAGATTCAGCAATATAGAACAAAAGTATGAACCCTGCTTGCCATTCTCCAAATTGTTAAATACTAAGAAATAACCAGATATGTTATTTGTATTCTTCAGGGTCAAAAAACAATTCTATGTTCCTTGTATAAAAACCCAAATGATATCCAACATTTAATGTTTCATACCTCTAAAATTCCTTTCCTTTTCTTTTCTTCACTGTCTGTGAATCCACTTATTATTTGGTAACAGTCTTTACAAACTTTGTTCAATTTACCACCATCATACTCAAGTTGAGCTTTGTAATCAGAACACTTCCAACAAACCACCTTCAATTAGAAAAGATAATGAAGAGTGAATAATCCTATTTAAAGAATAAGATTTAAACAATAATCAGTTACAATGATAATAAATGAGAAAGAATTAAATATAAAAGGCAAATTTTTATTAGACTAAGAATATCTTCATGAACACTAGGAGTATTTATCATGGTAGTATACTGCTGTTTGTGATGGGCTCTGCTTGCTCACCTTTCTCTCTTTGGCCTGTAAAGGTGGGAGATTGTCAAAGGTTTGGTCCAGACCTTTACTCTTCATACCTCCGGATATTTCATCAATATTCTCCCCAAATGAACTCACGATCTTCCTTGCCCTCAGTTCTCCCCTTACACCGCACCCCACCTGTTCCCCTCTCCTAGGGCTTCCTATCACAGGAGATGGGACGCCCATCTAACCAGCCATGCCCAGTCAGAAACCTAGGATCATTCCCGACGCCTCTCTACAGCTCACCCCCCGAGACTCATATTACAAAGTCCTGCTGATTTCACCTCTTAAACAGTCTTTCAATCTGTCCATTTTTCTACATCTTCCTTGTAATTACCTGAGTCCAAGCTATCAGTATCCTATCTTGGATGATTATAGCCTTGTGACTGTTCCCTGTAGTAGCATTCTTACTGGCCTCCAGGCTTCTATTCTTACATCCCTCCAAGCTATTTTCCAAGCAGCATCAGATGTTCTCTTAAAAATACTAATCTGATATGTTTCTCCTCTATTTAAAATCCTTCAGTCTTCCCTTTGCTCTTGGATAATTAACTTTTTTTTTTAAATTGGGGAATATTAGGAAACTGTGTCAAGTCATTGCTTTTCAATCTAGTTGTGGGGAGCACAGCTCAGCTCCAAGTCAAGCACTGTTTTCAATCTAGTTGTGGAGGGCGCAGCTCACTGGCCCATGTGGGAATCGAACCAGCAATCTTGTTGTTAAGAGCTCACCCTCTAACCAACTGAGCCATCGGGCTGCCCCACAAATTTTTAACTATAGTCCACAAAGTCCTGCATAATCTGTCCCTGTTACTTCCTGTATCTTTAGTGGCACTGGCTTCTACAGTCCCGAAAGTACTGTGCTCCCGCCCTCTCTCATCTCTGCTTCAGTGAGTTAACTCTTGTTCATCCTTCAGATGTTGACTCAAAATTTTACTTCTTCAAGGAAGACGACTCTAACTTCCAGAATAGAGCACATCTCTTGTCACCATGCTACTCTAAAGTTCCCTGTACTCTTTTTCATGCACTGATTACAGGTTATAATCATACACTTTTGTGATTATTTGAATAATGTTTGTTACCTGAACTAGGCTGTAAGCTCTATGAGATTGTCCTTGTATATTTTGCTCATCAGTACACAATAAACATTTACAGAATGCCAAGGAGTGAATGACTATAATGAATAGATGCTATTTCTTAATGAATGGTATTTTCCCTAATTATTATAGGATAATTTTTTTAAATCTTCTAGTTTAAAAAAGGTATCCTCTTGCTTCTAGAAGCATATTTCCCCCCAATTTATAGTGGATAAACTCTATTTAAGAAATAAAAATATTAGTAAAACTGCTGGTTTAGGTTCACAGCGTGTAAAATTCATGATAAAAAACTATTTACTGTTTTCTCATAATTACAATGAAATTACTCTAGGATTTTGAATTAGATATGTCTGTATCTGTAAATTCCTATCAACAAATATCTTATATTCAAATCATACCATAGTATTTTGATGATCTACATTCAAATATATTTTTGTTTGTTTACAGAAGGCAAGTATGTCAGTACCTGAAATCATTTCAAGCAAACTCAATGATAGATTTTTTAAAAGTCTTATCCTGAGGGAATAAAAGATGTTTGCTATCAATTTAATTTTGAATATAAAACTGTCTCACTGAGTTGAAACTTAGGAAAAAAGAATAAATCTGTAGTGTAAGACAAATCTAAAAGAACTATTAATAAAAAATTACTGCACTTAATCATACTAATACTATATTAGACCATAACACTGCAATACTCTCCACTATGGTTACTCGTTGCTTTTTAGAGAAAATGTAATCTTCAACTTGGTTTACAAGGCTCTCCAAAGCCTGCTGCTACCTCTCTCCAGCTTCATTTTGTGCTTTTTTCCTTATCATTCTTTCCATATGAAACAACTTAAGTGCTGAAAACCTGTTACGTGCCTTCTCTAGCTTGAGTTGTGAGAGAAACATTATTGCCATTAAATGAACGAATGTGCCCTTTTAAATTTGTAATGGACACCCGCAGTCCACCTGTTTCCCTGATAGGCTTGCTTTCCCTGCTCAGAGACAACTATTTCATACTTAGCCCTCCTTCTGCAAGCCGCACCCCCCAACCTCCTGCCCCTTTCACTGTCAGCTGATGACTCTTCCTCATACTTCAGTGAAAATATACATGTCATCAGACCTAAATTCCCTCATTTTCCCCCACTAAATTAAAAACACACCGACATTTGTGCCCATCTTTACCTTTTTCCTTTCTGTTACAATGGAGGGAAGTTTCCATCAAAATCCTGAACTTCCATTCACGCTAATAGGCTCCATTATGATGAAATTGAGAAAAAAGGTTCCATCTCTTCTTTTCTCAAAGCCATCAGCTCCTTTGGTTATTATTTCTCTAACTATTTACTATGTCACACTTCAACTTATTCCTTATGCTCTTGCCACGTAACCTTCTGGCAGTCTCAGGACTAGCCCACCCTCTTTCTTACTTCAGGGCTTTTGACATACAGAGTCTCATCACCTGAACTTCTTCCCACTTCCCTTGTTGTGGTTTTTAGCTCTTTCTCACCTTTTAGGCAACAGCTGAAATACCAACCCCTCAGATAAGTCTTCATGTTTCTAGCTAAAATTGGTTCCAAAAACTCCTTCCTTACCATTACTCTCCATTTTTAACTTCTTGATTGCTTCCTTATTGCATTTACAGTAATTTGAAATGCATACTAATCCATTTACTGGACATTGGTCTACTTTCGCTATTAGACTGTAAGCTGTGTGAAGCTGGGTATCATTTTGCTTACCAGTTTTCAGGACCCAGCACAGTGCTTTGTACACAGTTGTCACTAAAATACGTTTATCAATGAAGTGATTTACTGAATGATTTTTTGGGGTCTTTTCCAAGTACATGATTTTATAACACTTAACCTGAATGAGCAAGAAATCTCACTCACATGCCCACATGCTCGACAGTGATGCCTTCTCCTTGTCAGTGCATTGAAAGACTCTTTACATTTCATACACATTGTCACTTCATTATCTCGGATCCATCTTGGGGCTCTTTTTCCTAGCTCAGCAGTCTAAAAAGGAAAGAGAGATTCAATTTTAATAGAAAAAAAAAACTGTCACATTCATTCATTCATTCATTCATTCATTCAAAGCACTTTAGTAACATTGCTCATACCATGTTCTGAAATTCTAGACCCAGGAAGAAAAGTAAAAGATTCAAAGAAGATTAAGCAGTATGCAAAGGCCCTCGGTTCTAGCATTGCAAAGAGAAAAGGCTGGAGAACAAAACGACCAGATAGATCTTTTGTAACTGCAAAGAGAAAACAGATAAAAGTTGAAAACTTAATTCAACTTACAGAAACCTCTGAATGAATGTCATTATCCTTTGCAATTGCATTTCTGAAGGTTTCGTGCCTCTGCTGGAAAGCATCGATGGTCTCCTGAAGGGCCTAAAATATAAGTAAAATTCAAAGCTCACATTAGAACATCACATACAAATTAATGAAACTACTTTATTAAATAAATATTTATGGTGGAAATCACCTTAACACTTAAATGACCTTGATCCGATGACTACAACTTGTGCACAATGCAACAATACCCTGTTTCCCTGAAAATAAGACCTAGCCTGACAATCAGCTCTAATGCGTCATTTGGAGCAAAAATTAATGTAAGATCTGGTATTATATTATATTATATTATATTATATTAATTATATTATATTATATTATATTATTATATTATATTATACCGGGTCTTATAGTAAAATAAGACTGGGTCTTACGTTCATTTTTTTCTCCAAAAGATGCATTAGAGCTGATTATCCAGCTAAGTCTTATTTTCGGGGAAACACGGTATGTGCATGTTTGTGTACACATACAGAGGTTACCAAAAAATGAAAATAGAAATCAGGATTACCTTGATCCATTCTTCTTTGTCTTGTTCAGAACTAAAACAAAACAAAATTAAACTGAATGCAGAGACCATTAATGAGTTACACCTGGTGAATAAAAGTATGCTTTAATGTTGTTTCAACTTTCTGGAAAGTTCAGGGATGTCCAAGAAGGAGTTACAATCAAAATTAAACAGAATCTCTGGCAATTGAAAACTAAATTCTTAAACAGAATTTTAGACTATCCATTGACTTTGGTACACATAATTTTCGATGACGAGAGATACATTTAACTTCTGTTAATAAACTGCCCTGACATAAAGTTAAACAACCACCATCAAGTTGTATATAACAGGTAACTGTAGAGCTAGCATTATACTGTATATACCACTAGTCTTCCAATACACCTTTATAAAAACAGACAAAAATGTTAAAGGCTACTAGTCACAGCCCATCTTTAAAAAGATTATAATCATCCTCGAGAATCTAAAATACATTTGTATGACCTTAGGGAGCTATTGAACATTTCCTTTGATAAACAATTTAATTTTATTTTGTTAGGAGGCTTCAGGCAATACCATACCTAACCGATTATATAATAGATAAAAGCAAAACAAAAAAAATTTAATACCTGTAGGAAGGAAGTTTCACAGATTAATAATCCCCATTTAGGGAACCCAAGAAACCTTGATAATCTCTCTTCTGTTGTTCAGACACAACTCTTGGGTTTGCATATTTGGAAGTATGCTGATTTGGAAGTATTTAACAATTTTCTGTTGGGAAAAAATTTCTCTGACTATAGTCAAATCCCCTGTTTTCCTGTTAAGACAAGTTTTATTTCACCTCCCTTGCAGGTAGCTTATGTAGCTGACTGTTGTTATATACTATGCTAAAAAAATACCTCTTAGTATACTCTGGACTAAAATGTCCAATTGAGGGATTATTAAGAGAGTCAAAGAGTGGGTGGGCTCTGTTTGCATGTGTTTGGTAGGTTAGGGCTAAGTTTGAGTTCCAGCCTGAATGTCACATGACTTGATCCCACAGGTATCACATATGCATGAGTCTGGCAGGAGGTGTGCTCCTGTGACACCATCTTTCCAGCAAATTTATTATTAAGTGCCATGGTGTGCTGGAATCTGTGCCTGTCAAATGGAAGAGTCTGCTTATTGTTCATCTGGGGAATCTTGGACCAAGAACTCTGGTGGTGGTGGTGGTGGTGGTGGTGGTGGTGGTGGTGGTGGTGGTGGTGGTGGTGGTGGTGGTGGTGGTAGGCCTTCAATATTGTCCCTCAAAAAAAGATTTCTCCATACTGCTGTGCTCTGTCCCCACAAAATCAGTTCTGTTGCCCTGATAGCAGTTATTTGCTAGTTGATTTCAGCCTGTTAAATGCAAAGAAACTTGACAAATCTTTAGTGTTTTTTGTTTTACTTTCTCAGTCATGGAAGATTTTTTTAAAACTTTTTTGTTTAATTTACTTATCACTATATTTTTATATTCATTTAACAATGGAAAACCACTGAATAAAAACTTTATATAAAACAGGAATACTTTATAAGCCTTTGAATATGGAAGAGTGCACAGAGTATAAGAAGTAGTCAGTCCTGAGGCTAGCTCATGTAGCAAGAAAAGCAGAACACTTTTTTTCCCAGGTGGTCAGAAGTGAATTCTCTTTATATGTATCTAATTTGGGGTTCCATGTAATCCCTATAACATTCTACCTTTCTGGAACCACTGTTGTTTGTCCATTCTTGAGAGAGTCATTATAGACTAGATGAAAAGTAATCGCTTAATTTAGATCTTTAATTCACCATATAATCATAAATATAACTAGAGCAATGATATTATTTAGGGGCATAAGAAATTTAAGGCAAAAGGACCACGTTTTCAATACTAATTGGAATATATCCAATATTGCATATTGGAACTCTACAAAGTGGTAACTACCTATATTTAAGAAAATTCCTCATGAATTAGCCCTTTCCTAAAAAGAAAACAGCCCAACCTGTTAATGGAGGACCAGAGTCCCCATTTAGGCAACCCAAGAAACCTTGATAATCTTTCTTCTGCTATTTAGACACACCTCTTGGATTTGCAGATTTGGAAGTATGCTGATATTTTAGAGCCAGCAGCACCTTTGTTCTTCTGCCATGAAGACTTCTATGGTGATCAGAACTATTGGTGAGGCCTTGTGGCCAGGTCCAATCACTCAGTCAACATCATACATTCTTCTCTGGGGTTTGATGACTGGGGCCCAAACCCCATCATGATAAGGTAGAAAAACCATGGTATTCAAAGCCAAGCCCTCCACCATTTTAACTCATGCTTGAAATGCCACTTTTTAACTTTTAGAGTAATCCCCTGGTTGCTCCCTCAGTAATGCCAGGCTCAGTACATATTTTCAGTGGGAAATCAAATAACTGGGTGGCTATTTCTTCAAACCTTCCCAGCCTACCCCATCTTCCACAACTGTAATTTCACCAATTCCCTGACTCCAGGGCATAGATTCCTGCTAAACTGATTTATTCTTTTGAAAGTCTGAAGTTTAAGCTTTTAGGTAGTTACTAAGCGTAAATATCCAGGATGAATTCACCTGAGCAGCCAGAACCACATGCTATTGGTGCAAAGGAAGACACGAGCTCTCTGACTTTCCATGGATTCTAGGGTATTGGAACTGTCGAGCTGGGATTGGTACTTTACCCTCTGATCTGTGACTTTTTGGAGTATCCCCATTTTCGCCATGCTAGGTCTTTATGAGGATAAATGAGTGATAGTCTTCAAAAGCAATTATTTTAAAACCTGACAGCACTCTGTCTCCCAGTGGTTCATGCATGAGGTAGCTGTACTCTACCACAATGGTTCTCATGTTTTTTTCCCAAACATGGTTATGCTAGCAGACAGGATGTTAGGATTCCAATTCTTTCTCTCCCACTCAATAAAGCATATAAGAGGGGACACCCTTTCCAGAAGTCCTGGTTGCTAAAGGCCACTAGAGCCCCAAATGGCCTCCTCCATGTATCCTCCAACTGTGGCAGAAGAATCATTACCTTTTCCACCCTGCTTCCTCCAAATATTCTCTCCATCAAAGTGCCATTAAGTCCCATGAATGCAGAGCCTCTGAAGAACTGATAGTTAAAGCTTCAACTTTTAGCATGGAATAATAAGCATCAATAAACATTTGTGGAAAAAAGGAATGATGGAGGGAAAAAGGTGTAGGGGAGAACCTTTTCCTACAAGATTCAAAACTCTGGCTTGAATCTAACAACTTCATTCTCTGAGCACCTTGTAAATCTGAAGAGCAAATATAATTTACTGAATGCTTACTTGAAAACCACTATCCTAGGCACTATGGAGGAATCACAAGGGAAAACACAATTCCTGCTTTTCAAGAGCTTACATCTTTCCACTTATGTCCAACCAGATTCCCAGAGGTCTGTAGCATTCACTTGGGAAAGATCCTCAGAATTATTCTATCCTATGATTCATTCTGATGCTTTTGGAAAACTGTGTGATAGAAATGGTTCTCTTACCTGGCTTGAAGTTCTAGTGTTCTCTCTTTCCCAGATACCTGGAAAGTGTGTGGATATTCCTCATTGTGAGTCTCTATAATTTGCATTCCATCAATGCCAACCCTGGTTCGAACTGTGAATTTAGAGCCCACCAAGCTGAATCTTGGCACACAGTATAGCAACATGTTGTTGAACTGCAGGGAAGCAAAACACATATGAATAAACAAGAAAACAAAGGAGAGAGAGAAAAGTGAAGAACATTGAAAGTAGCCTTAGACAATATTCCAAGGAATTTCCAAGGACTACATTACTGTCTATGTGAGCAAAATTATTTAAATACTATATTGAGATTTTACACTTATATCAAAATTATCATATTTTAGAATTTATCGCGTATACTTCCCTTCGTTGATCCATAAATGTTTTATTGAATTTAAGTAAACCAATCATTTTGTACTATTAAAAAAATTAGGCCGGCCCGGCGGCTCAGGCAATTGCAGTGCCGTGCTCCCTAATGCCGAAGGCCGTCGGTTCGATTCCCACATGGGCCAGTGAGCTGTGCTCTCTACAGCTAAGATTGTGAACAATGGCTCCCCCTGGAGCTGAGCTGCTGTGAGCAGCTGGAGGTCGGTGTGAGCTGCTATGTGCGCTGCTGGGTACTGCCATGGGCTGCTGTGTGCTGACGTGTGCTACTGTGAGCAGCCAGTGGCCACGCTGGCTGGCAATAGTGAGTGGCCAGCAGCCATGAGTGGCTGGCAGCAAGAGCTGCCCTGAGCTGCTGACCAATGACCAGCGACCAGTGACCGACTGCCTGGCGGGGGGAAAGGGGGTGAAACGCAAGGCTCATAATACCAGCCAAGGAGCTCTGTCCTACAACTAGACTGAGAAACAATGGCTTAAAAAAAACCGGGGGGGAGGAGGGACGGGGTCAAAAAAAAAAAGTTAGTTCACTTGAATTCAGCAAGTTTATTAAGAATCAACTGAAGTTCTCAAGCTATTCTCAACCATATAAGTTGAAGTCCTCAGACAGCAAAATTTCTAATTGTTGTGTCTTCGAGAATAATTCTATAATAGCTGCTAGAGCAATATTTAGCTATTATTTTTATCAGTGTGTTTAATGTTACGTTAAAAACAGCTAAAATTATTAATTTCAATTTCATTAGAACATGTCGGGTTAGGACATTAACTTTATGTAAATAACTAAGTCACTGTTTTATATTGGCCCATATCTTGCTTAATAATTCATCATGTATGAATTAACAGAAAAGTCACCTATTTTAGCAAAGAGTCTTTAAAGATCTTTATACGATCTACTTTTAAAAATGAAAAGCTTTATTTTCCAACTGAATCCAATTATGTATTGTGCCTCATTTCTAGTCAACAATGAACAGGACCTGCTAGTCAGGCTCAAGCAATGATTTCGGGAGGGCATGGAATTCACACTGAATCTATCAAAACATGGAAAGGGATGAAAGTCTAAATACCGGGGGTGCCAAAAAAATGTATACACATGACTTGTATTCATCTTTTGTTATCGGTATATATTATTACAATTTTATTACAGCTTTTCCCTTTCTTAAAATGTGTATACATTTTTTTGGCACCCTCTGTATCTAGGTTAATTTGTAGGCAGACTCCTAAAGAAGGGCCATACCTATCTTCCTACTTCATATTTGTTTCTTGCGCTATTTCTAGAGTTACATATATTTTTCTAAGACAAGAGCAACCAGGGCCTTAAACCCTTGTGTGCGATGTGACCTCTAATGTCTCAGGATTATTATCTGTAAAAGTCACAGGTTGTTGACAGGATTAAATAAGGAAAGATGTTCTGTTCTGCCAGGCCCTCTGTCTGGCTCCACACAGCCATAAAGATAAGAAATGTTGATGGATATTTAACACATGTCAACATGTCTATGTGACACCATCTCTCGTACTCATTCAGAAAGCCAATTTCTCACCAGTTGTTCCTCATATATTTTGCAACTTCCTGTAACCAGTGTCATTAAATTTCATTTCCACAACTGGATAATTAAGGGACACAAAATACATTTTTATCAGATATATCTCAGTACCACATTTTGCATCTACACTTCTGGAAGAGAACACTAATGACCTATGCCTTATTCCTAACTGTCCTCTGTAGTCTAACTATGGCGATCAGAGCCTCATTGAAAATAATCTGAGAGGTTCTCATCACCGTCCCAGCCTGATTAAGGCAACAGCTAATCTGTTACTTGCTCATGTTACCATTTCTTTCTTCTATCAAGGCCTTCTCAGGAGGCCATTTGGTGAAGGCCGTGACGGGTACAGCAGGACCTGCAGAGCCACCATCAAAATGGACAGGACTCACACTTTCAAGATAGCAACAACCACCACATTTTCTGCAAACTGAGTGACAAATGTAATGTTATGGCATAAAATTTCCAAGTTGTCCGATACTTGTACTCAAGTTCACTTTATAAAGTTCAGCAAAGTTTTGTTATTTTATAGAAACACAAGTCCACGAAAGTGGAAGTTCTTATGCATTTGCTTTGTGGAGTTATGGAGGTCAGATAAGATGCCAGACCATCTTATAAGGAATGGTATGTTTCTCTTTCCCTTTCATGCTTTCAGTATTACATTCCCCCTACTATTGTCGTCCTAAGTGGGACTTCACATTCCAAATTGTCACTAACTATATGTTAGCCTTTTATAACTCAGATCACAATTCAATGCTAATCAGTAAGTACCCTTTTTCTTCTTCCAAGAGGTGCAGGTGAGACCTCTTAAAGAATATAAAATATTGCTTACAAAGTAGAAGAGACCATATGTGTAAAGGAATTAGGTAGCTAGCTAGGCCTGTTCCCTCTGTGACCTTGCTCGAAGGTGAGACCTCTTAAAGAATATAAAATATTGCTTACAAAGTAGAAGAGACCATATGTGTAAAGGAATTAGGTAGCTAGCTAGGCCTGTTCCCTCTGTGACCTTGCTCCTGAGGTAAAGCCACCGCCACCTTCTCTCTGGATTTCCACTGGCACTGAAAAAGGAAGTTACAGCAACTATAGCACCAAGTAGATCAACTTTTCCTTTCAGTGCAGGACGTTCCTTTTTATCACATGCCCACTGTGCAGAAGTAGTTATTGACAGGCAATCTCTGGCTGGAAAGGCAAGTCTAGAAATGCTAAGCTGTGTCAAAAGCTAGAAGCCAGTCTCAACTGTATTAAAAAGTACTGGAAGGGTCCCCCTCCTTGATCTCCAGTGTTATTTAACTATTTCTTTCAAGTCTCTTAAAATATATTTATTTGATGGCAATAATTCAATTTCATGTCTCACCAGTGACTGTTTCATTCAAGTTTGTTTTAGAAAAAGCCAAAATCAGATTCTAAATATAATTAGATTTTCCAGACAAATGTAACATCCCAGAGTAGGAAATAGAAAAGTAGCCCTCTTTTTCTTTCTAGAGAGAAAAGAGAATAAAAATGGGACCTCTGAAGTTTCTATATATAAAAAAAACACCCCAAGAGGCTCTATGGGAATAATGTGCTGGTGAGAGAAGAGACTCTGTGACAAGTATAGTACTAGAGGGGGAGGATTAAAGCATGAACACTGCAGGGAATGCTTCTAAGATGGTCTTCAAATGATGAATGTGGCTTTCCTACAATTCTTGCTGTATGACTCCATTCTCCCAGGAGGCAATGGCACGATATGTTTGATAGCTTATAATAACGGGAACAAGATGGGTCCTTGCCTCAAAGTTACTATTACTGTATTTCCCCCAAGGCTCTTTGCCATCTGTCCTCCAAAAAGCTGCTTAATTTGGCTCTACGTCAAGGTATTCAACCTAAAACTATTTCCAGAATTCTCAAATGTGAAAATTAAACTAAGGCAACTGGTTAGAGAGAGTTAAAACTATAGAAACTGTAACACTAATGTGGAAGAGGGGAAAAGACTAAGCACCTAAAGGCAGGGTAAAGACAAAGGGAAGACACTGATTCCCAGGCATTTTGCCCAGAATAGTGTATTAAGCACGTCTGTTTAATCTGCATTTTTGATGCTTCATGGCCTTGCTGACACTGGAGGAACTGTCCCTCTCGATTCCTAGAGACAGCAAATGAAACCTGCAAACACACCTTTCATATGGAAACCAACCAATCCAGAGCCCACACCCCCCAGGCTCCTCTTTCATCAGGCTCTCACTCTGAGTCAGCATTCCTCTGCCCTAATCACCCTAGGGCCAGGTCCCAGACAATAGACCCTAATTCCCAGAGTCTGATAGTTATTTACATGAGGTAATCCTAAACCTATTTCTCCTGCCCTGCCTTTTCCTTTTTCAGAAACTACAATACTACAATAAGGCTCTACTCAAGCTTTCCCTCTGCCTCGTGACTCTGGTGCTTTATCATGTAGTGCTCCCCCCCCCCACCCCCACCCCATGGTTTGGCATGTCCCCTCTTTTGGGAATCTGTGAGTATAACTATCTTTGCAATGGCAATTGTCTCCTATATGGTAGCTTCACCACACCTGAAAAACAAAACCTACATTTCAAAATAAGTAGACCTCTGAACTATGACAGGACATTGAGTGTCCCTGATTTATATTTCGTTCACTTCATAACCTCGGAAAGGTGAAGTACTTCTGTTGAGCTCAAATGCAGATTTTTATAGTTAATTTGGATAATATCTATACATTTTTAAATGTTACTGAGATATAATTGATATACCATAAAATTTACCCTTTAAAAATGTTTGATTCATGGTTTTTCATATAGTTGTAAATTGTGCAATGATCACTACCATCTAGTTCTAGAACATTCCATCACTCCAAATGGAAACCCTGCGCCCATTTCCTCCTCTCCACCAGCCCTAGGCAATCACTCCTTACATCCATCTTTATACATTTGCCTATTCTGGCCATTTCATATAAATGGAATCATATGTGTGTGGCCTTTTGCGAACAGCTTGACACAGTGTTTTCAGTTCATCCATGTATCATGTATCAGTATTTTAGTCCTTTTTATTGCCATATAATAGTACATTGCACGAATATACCACATTTTCCTTACCCATTGATCAGTTGATGAACATTTAAGTTGTTTCCACTTTCTGGTTATTATGAATAATTTTCTTATGAACATTCATGTACAAGTTTTGTGTAGCCACATGTTTTCACTTTTCTCGAGTTATACAAACTTGGAGTAGAACTGCTGGGTCAAATGGTGACCATATGTTCTTTTTTTAAAAATGAGAATAACCCTCTGCGTGACAATTTGATCTTATAAATTTTCCTTCCAGACAACAGACACCTCGAATTCCCCCAATGACAACTCATATTACGGTGGTGAGATGATTGCTTTGCAGCAGAAATGTCAGATGTGAGTAACATCCTGAGACTGAAATGTGTGCCAGTCACTGGGCAACCTCCTTACCAATGTCTCTGTTTCTTTGCCTATAACAATCATAATAATAGCTTACATTTACTGAGCTATTACTCAATGTTAGCTTATTGTTACTCAATGTTAGCTATTACTATAATCATCATCATATCATTAGATATAAAAAGGAGATGGAATTACCAGTGACTAAAAATAAATAGCCTGGCTACCCGAAGAAGAGCTCTTACATTTGAGATAAGCCCCAGACTAATTGTCATTTCCAGGAAGTGAAGGAAGGGACAGGGCAGGCACTGACTGCAGTGAAAAGGACTATGTAGCAAACTCATGCATTTTGTTTTGTTTTTTTAACTTTTAAGTTTATTTTTGAGTGTGTTTTTCCAGGACCCATCAGCTTCAAGTCAAGTAGTTGTTTCAATCTAGTTGTGGAGGGTGCAGCTCACACTGGCCCATGCGGGGATCAAACCGGCAACCTTGGTGTTACGAGCATCATGCTCTAACCAAATGAGCTAACCGGCCACCCTAAATTCATGTACTTTTCATAAGATATTTCAGGCACAAGTTTTCCAAACTTGCTTATATATTTCTTTACACTAGAAAGATTAAAAGCAGTGCTTAGAGAGGATTAGGAAGAGAACTGTTGTCAGGAAATAGTATGCCAACAAAATATCCAGGAAATGGTACGCTTTAGCCTACAACAATGAAAGGAAAGAGAAAATCTGAAACAAGAAAAAGAGAATTCCAGAAAGCATATCATACCCCACAAACACACTGATAGCTATGATCATTATGGAAAGGTTAAACTGTCTTCAGTATGTGTTACTGAAGTAAATTACATAGGATAATTACCGAGGAAAATTAAAGAAAATACTTCCAAACAAGATTTGTGTCCTTGAAAGAACAAGTTTCAGGTACTGAGGACATTTCCTTATGTGGAATCCTGACAGTGGTGACTGTGCCAGCTTAGCTATAATTGCTTTGGTGAGCAAGCAAGCACCCTACTTGCCCAAGATGTATGTAACAATGTTTAAGAATTATTCTTACGTGATTTACCCACACTACAATACTCACTAAGAAAAGGTAGCGTTCTTGTGCTGATGTGTTCCGAGCAGCTAGTTTGAGGATCTGTCCTTCTTTTATTAGTTCATTTGAAGGATTTACAATGTCTTCTTCTTCTCCTAACATTTCATAAATCTCTAAGAGTTTCTTTAGGTTATCCTAAGAAAAGAAAAACAAAAAACAGCAAGGTCAAATATAAGGAGGTTTCACCTTAGTAGCTTTAATAATATAACAACCTCAGGGAGAACACAAATAGTTCAGAAGTAACTGGAACTAAACATAAATTTAGGTATAAAATGTATCAGTTATGAGGAAATTAAAACCTGGAAGAAAATATTATTATAGGTAACACTAACTATTTTGTAAACAATCTTTTTTGTTCATCTGTACCAATTCATTTTGATTGAAATCTGTAAATAATATTAGTCTACATTGTTGACAATTATCTAACTATAGAAGACTCCTGTCTCCTCTGAAAAACCACTTACCATTTTTCTTATTGCACTATTAGAATGGCTTGCTGCTGTAGATATAATTTCAAGTGATTCTAAATGGGGACAAAAGAAAAGAAAATAAATATATGTTGTCCATACTATGCTACTAGATAACTGACACACACTATACCTGATAATAAGAAGAAATCTGGAAAAAAGAAGAAGGAAAAGAAGAAACCTGAGACCAAAGATACAAAATAAAAGCAGGGGCAATTTCCATTTACAAACTGGGTCCTTTCAAAAGTTCATTTATAAGCAGATCACTTGGAACTTAAAGGATATTTTCTCATAAATCATATACAATGATTAGGCTCATAGGTACATGTAATCCATACATGTAATCCCAAATCAACAGACACCATGTACACCAGCTTCATACCAGGCACTTTGCCAGGTGCTTTCATATATATTATGTCAATGAACTCTTATACAACATTGAATGGAAATTCTATTAGTCCCATTTGGCAGATGAAAGAAATGGAGTGATGTGACTTGGCTAAGGTCACACAACTATGATATTAAAGAGCCACATTTGAACCTAAGTCCTCCAACTCAAATTTCTATAACATTTCAACAGTATTATTTTATTCATTTTATGAGCAAATTAACTACCAAGCATAACCCACTTTCTTTGGGAAAACACACTCGCAGTCCTAGCCTAGGTCAGGTGAAAGAGAATCTTCTGACACCAATGTGGATAGAGGGTTTTGTGGTGGGGACAGGTGGTAGCAAGAGATGGGAAATGGGAACTCTTTGGAACATGCAAGGTAGGAACTCTGGGACTGCTGGTGAAAAGCTGGGGAAGCTGAGGCCTCCTGCGCGTTCAACCCCAGGGATTGCTCTCAATCCTAAATCACGTGCTGCTCTCTTCCTTTCTTTACTATCTTGTAATTACTTGTCTGGTTAATTCTGTTATCACAACCACCTTATCGCCTCTGGACAAAATTTTCTGTCTTCTTTGTTCCACTGCTGAACGAAATGAACTTTTGTGGTTTTCTCCTTTACTTTCAGGTCTCTTAAAGAGCTTCTTTTATTTCTTTAGAAGTTTAGTGTAAGTAGCAATGGGAAACTGAAAAGAGCAATAAAATACGCTACCATATTGTTACCATTTCATTTTTGACATTGGCAACTTAGAGGAAGGCAAAGATGAGTGTGGGACAAACTGAATTTGTATTGATATTTTGGAGAACTATCCTGATATGGGCAATTCTGTGCATTCCATATAGGATCCACGGTAAAGGGAGACAAAACAAGAGGCTGGGGCCACTGCTCAGGAGACCTGTTTGAGTAGCAGTGGTGATTTCCACCTCCAATCCCACCACGAGCTCTGCCACTAAGACCAAGCACTCAGGACAAAAGAGTAGAAAGTGGAAGAAGGTGAGCAAGGAAAGTTTTCAACTGGAGAAGGAGAAAGGGGAGAAGTTCCTGTGGTCACTGATTCACTTGAATGGTGGGAGACTCAAATCAGAGCCTGTGTTCAGAAAAAGACCCAAGCTCCAAGATCCAAGATTGTGTTTTGTGCTCCTTGTCTCTTATCAAGGTTCACTTACAATAGAAGACAAGACATTATCAGGGAAAGCAGCAATGCCTTAAGATTGTACACCAGTATTGTTGGTACTTGTTGAAATCTATCCCATTTCTACTTCTTAACTTTCATTCTTCCCTTAACGGCTAATTGATTTTTTTAAAAGTACCCAAGAAAATGAAATTATTATTGAAACTCTTGAGCCTTAGAAAAGCCTTTCATTCTAATCTAATGAAAAAATAAAATAAAAGACAACCAGCAGAATAGGAGTCAAGTTTTCTAAGGAAAGATGTTAACCGACACTAAATAGCACCATTTTCTCTTCTGAGCAGGTAGAGCTAACCTTTGCTTAGGTTATTTTTACACAGTAACTGCCATCTTAACTTTCTTGGTATGCATCCACCTATCTAATTACCCAGCAGCACTGGTAATTCTGAATGGTTGTATTCTTTCTGTGACAAGGTAATTGTGTATTACTATTCCAGATGTCTCTAAGACCATAGTTTTATATTTTAGAGTTAATGATTAACATGAAACCAGCATGAGAAATGTGATTTGCATTGCTCTAAACCTGTGATTTGGGCTCAAAAATGGTTGCCTGGTTGAGGGCCTGATAACAATTTCCAGTGAGGTTATTTTCTGACACCAATATTTTACTAAAGTGGCTATGAGACCTATCTTGCGTTGGAACCACAAGACTGCGTGGCCGCTGAATTATCCCACAATGGAAAAGAGGCAGGGGAAAGCATTTACTTTTAGCATCGTTCCAGTCTGGAGAATCAGGGGGCAGTTTCCTTAGGTAGTCCTTAAGAAGCAACTCATATCGGGGAATCCGCTGGACAGGTTCTAGCATGTGATGCTGCAAAGTCAAGCTCCCACAGACCTTTTGTTTCTGTAATGAGAAAGGTTTGTAAAGAAAGATTTAAAAATTAGGTTAGCCAGTCTAAAAACACACTGAAATACGGAACTTTCATCAAGGGCAATATTTCCCTACAAAGTGTGTTCTGTGCATCACCTACATTAGGTATATGTGGGATGCTATTAAAAGTGGAAATTTTGAGCCCCATCCCAATCTATGAAACCACAATCTCTGAGCCTAGGGCCCAGGAATATGCATTTAACAATATCCCAGATTCTTTCACTAAAGGTTGACGACCACCAATCTAGTGTAAGAACAGAAAGGAAAATCAAGCAGAATATTAAGCAAGAAAATTCCAGATTGCTGTCAGCCACTTAAATTAGACACTGCAAGGGTTTGTGAGGCACATTATTAAATCACACTCCAGAGATTAAAAAAATAAAAACACATTTTTTCAATGAGCTTCACTAAGCACAACTGTATTAAATTACTTTGGATTCAGCAGAAACTATTTCACAATAAGGCTATCATAAACGTCATTTCCTTTTAACTTAAAAAAGACTACAAAGAAGAATGACAAGATCTGAGCATTTTATTATCTGACAGAAAATTTTAATTGTTCCTTAGGTCATGGAATTCTTTTCCGTTAGAAACCAAACTCTGTAAATAGAGCTACTTTTCTTAAGGCAAAATTGAGACAACAGCACTCACTTTCAATACTGTTAACATAAGAGAGGGAAACAATTACTTAAAAATAAGATGTGTTCTTTTCATATGAAACAAAGCGTGAATCTCATTAAAATATTTATTGAACTCATACCATGATCAAGGCACTGCAGGATATAAATGTTGTATTAAGACATGATACTTCCATTTAAAGCAAACAAGAAACGAAAGGCGTCACAGAGAAGGGAGCATTTAACGTGAATTTGGACGAGGGCAGGCTGTGGGGGGAAGAGAAGTGAGGAAGACCAGGGGGCAAGTGCAGAAAGAGGGACCTTGGAGAACAGGTCCAAGACAGTGGGGGCATGAAACATGTTCAGCAAAAGGGAACAACTGAGTTTTGTTTGCAAATAATGAATATATAGGGAAAAAGGAGATGACAAAGAAATGGTCATGTGGGGTAATAATGTCAAACTGGGTTTACACTTGCTTCATCTAATGGAGGTTTTCCTGCAGGGGATTGATATTAGAGCTGAGATCTAGTAAACTCAACCTGCCACAATATGGCTTTAGGAAGATGTGGGGAAACTAAGTTTGGAAATTATTATTGTGGATCAGGAAAAGTAAAAAGGACCCAAAATTAGCATGGAAGCCAAGGGCTAATGGCTTTCCTTAATAAACTGTAAAATACTATAAATGTTGTAAGTTTAGCTATCTCGTTTGACTTCTCTAACAAACCTATTATGTGTGTAGGCATGTATGTATGTATATACCGATATGATATACTGTATGTGTGTATCACTGATCTCAAAATTTGTACATGAAGAAACTGTGGCTTGGAGAAGTTAGGAGAGTTTTCCAAGGTCAAGTAACTATAAGCAGAAGACTAGGATTCTAACCTAGGTTAGTTGATTCTCAATCCACCACTCCTTTCACAACCCACTCATTTCCTCATAATGTGAAGAAGACAGACATTGCAGAGACAGAATTTTAAGATTTGATAAAACAGTAATGACCACTGTCACCAGAATCATGTAGTGAAATATCCAAAAACTCCATGCTAAGCACCCTGTATATATTATCCGCAGGCAAATATAGAGAATGAGGAAACACAAAAGGCAGCAGCAGTCAAGGAGCAATAGTATCCCACCCCAAGAATCTTATGTGATCTAAAGAATTCCTTTTCAATCTCTAAACTTTAACAAGGGGTAGTTATTAACAATTCTGACTAGAGAATGAAACAGCAATTCCTATGATATTATTAAAATGTATTACCCAGGTGTGGCGAAGTTAAAAAAAATTAGGACATACATAAAGTGACAAAAAGCCCCTGAATAATTACATTTTCAAAATGTCAGGGTTTATAGACAATCATTCTTTATATTCATTTATATTCATTCCAACATCTCAACCTCTGAAAGAAAGCAAGAGGCATAGAACTGAATGGGAATTCAGTTTGTAAATTTATGTCGACCCTGATAAAGATCTGATAAAACCAGATTCTCCTGGTCTCAAAAGCAAATGGAGAATTTACTGCTCAGTACATGGCATGTGCTCAATAGTATTTTAACTTTGAAGACATGATTTTTGCATAATTCAGAGTAGAATGGAATTTGGTTAGGTGTCTCAGATTTCTCAATCTAAATTTTAGATCTCCTAGACTATATGGTTTGTACAGAAAATTTAATTTATAGCCCCAAACAAAAGAGTCCTATTACCTGAATTTCTTCAACTACTGATTTGAACTGGGGAATACGTTCTGTCATGTTTTTAACCAATTCCATTGCGTTATCAAATCCCTTCACATATTCTCCGTACATCTTAAGAAATGGCGCCAACTTCTGAAGGATGTCACCAATTCTAGGGGTAGTTTCCCTGTATAAAATACAGAAACAAGTCATTAAGATCTCTTATAGCATGAGTGGATTCACAGGACTTCAAATGAAGTAATCATTTCTCTACACACAGCCTGTGCTTTACCACATCCATTTTGCTGTGGGATTTGTAGAGAATGAAGGAAGGTAGAGAATGAAAGGAAGTTCAGGAATGACATAGGAAAGAGAAATGCTATGGAATTCTCAAAGCTCCACGTTACCCCTAGTATCTTATCTCCACTAGTCAAAGGATAGTTTGGAGAGCAGAGATGAAATCCTTTACAGCTAAAGCTGAAAATGTATCACAACTTTAATTAGTGGTCTTTAACATAAAAATTTAGCACAAATGATTGGCTATAGCTCTGTGCAGCATTAGTATTTCAATTTAAAAGTTGAATATCAGCATTGAGTATGACTGCCGTAAGACATTATCATTTGCTATCTGCTCCTCTTACCATTCTTGCATCCGTTTCTCCAGTTCTGGCAATAGGAATTTACTATGGAAGACATTTATTGATGAAATATTAGAAAAGATTTTATTCACCATCTCTGCTGGAAATGAGCCTCGATTTGCTTCTTCCAATAGTTTGCAATAAAATACCTGAGTAAGACAATAAAACAAACATTACTTCGAATTTATTGGTTAACCACTCAGAACTGTGTTAGGCACATATTGGGTTCTTAATAACTGTTGAATGAATAGAAAAGGTCCTGGTTCAAGAAATCAGTCATTTTTGAAATGTGGGAATGAGTATATGCTTTGATTGAGAAAAACCATGAATTAGAATTAGGAAACTGAATTGAACCTAGGCTATGCCTCTTTCTGTGGATGTTAACCTTTTCTATACCATAGAATTTCCAGTTGAGGTTAACAGGATTTACCCTTTCTATCCATTGGTAAAGAGATATAAAAAACTTTACACATAATAATTGTGGTATTGTCTGCTACTGCTTTTGTTTTGAATGACTTCTTTGGCACTTGTTACATACTGCCTTCATTATCATTTTTTTGGCATAAATCTCATTTTCCCTATTAAAACTGTACACTCCTTAGGGAGGAAGGACATCATGATTTAGTCCCCACAGCAGAATGGGTAGGTGCCTAATATATATCTGGTCAGTGGATAAAAAAAAATAATATTTTGTTCTCAAGATGTTTTCTTGCCTTTTAGTAAAAAATTATAATGCATAACTTAAAACACTGATAGGAGGATAAAAAGCTATTCTCCTGCACATAATAACAGGTGTCTTAAAGATAATTTTTAAAATGTGCAGTCTTAGCTATGCTCCACTCGGGCTACTATACCTCTTGCCATTCTGTTAAATGTAGGCAGAAGGAGGTCTGTTCCTTCATAACGTCCAGATGGTTGTTAATTTTCTAAATTCACCTCTACTGCATTTTCTTGGGAGGCAAGAAGAACACAAAATTATGTCCTTAGAGACTCCAATAGATAAGATATTGTAGTAATTAAGACTCTAAAATTCTAAAAGGTGGCTGAAAAAAGAAAACAATTCGATAAAAGGAAAAGATACATCTCCACTATGGGAATACCTAAAAGTCTGAGTTTTGTGATCACCATGAGGAGAAAAGTTGTTTCAAATGTGCAAACTCAAAATAAGTTGATGGGCAGCTTCCTCTTCTAAGAAGAGTAGTCTGTATTAGCAGACAACTTACCAACGAGTTTGGTTTTTTGTCACTAAGACAGGATTAAGAGGCCTTTGTTTTCAACACTGATTCTTACGACAGATTTCAAAACTTGCTTTGCAAATGTACATTTGAAATGATACGCAAGGCTCCACTATGATGAAAGTACAAAATAATAAAGTAGATTCACATATTCGACAAACACTTTTTGTGCAAGTTTACACCAGGCACTGTATTAAATGTTTCATATAAGGCTGAAAAAGTTAACTCTCAAAATCCCTTCTGGCCCTTTGACTGGAGCAACTCGGATCACTCACATAGGACTGACCAGCAAAGGAGCTGAACAGAATCAGTGATATTCATGTCAGCATTAGAATCACCAATCTCTTATTCAGATTTAATAGGAACATGGTACCCAGAATCACAATAAGTGGTTAAGGAACAGACTAGTGGTTAGGGTTGAAAGACACAGATAAAGGCACTTGTGACTTGTACAGAGAATACTTCAGTCTTTCTTTACAATGTATAAAAACCTTTATACCCTAGTAAATTCACTGACAAAGCTGAAAATGTTAAAAATTTCCTTTCACTGGCCAAAGTCAGGACCTTCTTGTAGTTTCTAAAACACTTTAATTACTAAGTTAATATACAGGGCCAAAAAAATAAAATAATTATAAAAAACAAAATATTACCTGATCTAAGAGGTCAAGTCGATTGACATAAGCTCTTTCTGTAAGCAAAAGTTCATTGGCTATTTTGTGAAGTTTTTGCTCATCTGTCTCCTAAAAAATGGAATAGATATTCACATATTAGGAAATAAAGCTTGGGCAGTATTTCTTAAGTAATAAACACCTTATCAAATGGTTTAATAAAAACAGTTTTCTCAAGCTTCTCAGTTACACAATTCTTTTCAGCCATTAAGGAACATCCAAATAGAAATGATCATTAGAAATGATTTGCTAGATATGACCTGTGACAACTTCTTTAAATTATCACTTCTTCTTTGATCTCTGTGGCAGTTATCACTATTATCCATCTTTCCTTGAAACATTTTTTTATCTTTTTCAGTTCTCAGACACTATACTTTCTTCATTTTTCCCTACCTCGCTCGGGCTATTCTTCAGATACGATTCCTTCACTTTCTCAGACATCTTCTCTAATTATTAGCTCTACGCACAGAACTTTATGCTGTTGCAAAAAAATTTTCATCGTGGAAAATTTCAATCATACAGAGTGTGTCAAAAAAATGTATACACATTTTAAGAAAGGAGAAAAATACTAAAATTGTAATACTCAGTATATACCAACAAAAAAAGATGAATACAAGTCACGTTTGACGTCTACAATTATGAGAGGCTCAAAGTGGTTACCATCAGCATTGAGACACTTCTGATTTGGACGAGCTACTGCTTGAGCAATGTTGACCAAAGTGTCCACTTGTATACATTTTTTGGCACCCCCGGTATATAAAACTAGGGAAAAGAGTAAAATGAACCCCCATGTGTCCATCACTGAGATCCAACAATTATCAATTCATTGTTAATCTTGCTTCACCTATGCTTCCACCTACCTCCTACTACCCATATTATTTTTAATTAAATCCACACTTTATTATTCAGTTTATATTTACTTAACCCTTAAATATATTTGCAGAACCTTGCTAGTTCCATGAGGATGGGAACATTTTTCCTTGTGACTGCTCCATCTTCTGTGTCTACTACAATGCTTCAATAAAACATTGGCACTCAATAAAATATTGCTGAATGAATGAATAACAATCTCGCATATGTAACAATTGTTGGACATTTATTACCACTTTGACATGGTGTCCGTGTAAGACCAAACTCATATTTTGTGGGAAACCTCTATCCTACCACCATCCCCGAACTTTACCAACCTGGAAATGGTTTTATCTCTTTCTAGCTGTCTTTGGCATCTTGAATTACTTTCAATTTAGTTCTCTACCACAAAATCCAGTCAGCTACCAACTCCTACTCATGATATTATATCTTTAGCGTCGGTCCTTTAAGTTCTCATAACAGCCACCCTGTTTTGCTTCTACCATCAACAGTTCCTTAATGCTCTCATTCTATACGTGGGATATTTCTAAAGCTCTGCTTTCCCAGATAATCCTATTTTTCATAGAAAGGAAAGCCATCAATCATCCTCCTCTCACTGACAGGATAAAATCTAGATTGCATACACCATTCATTTCAGGGCTGTTCAAACCTCATCACTTCCTCTGACTTTCTCAGTCTATCTTTACAGGCACCCTTCACTCCAAACACACTAAACTATCCACCTTTATCCAAACACGTCCCTGGCCATCCTCAAACCTTTCTTCTATTCTCTGCCTGGCATATGCTTTTGCTGTATCTCTCTACGTGTTTAAGACTTATTTTCCTTTTGATGACCCGCTGGATTTCCATTCCTTATCCATGAAGCCTTCTTTATGCAACACTGTTGGGCTTGGTCCTATTAGAATGCATTTTATATTTTATACCTAAACATCTTTTTTATTTAGAAATTCTTACCTAGGTACTTTGCTGAAATACCATTTTCACTCTAGGAGAGTATGAAGTGTAACAAGAGTTTAGTAAAAACTCCAGTACCAAAGCAGACCAAACCTACTTTAAACCAGTATTTAATTTGTGTAAATGCTACATTTTAAACTGTGTATAAAATGCTAGAAGCTGTACGACTGCTTCACTGTGTTCAGCATATACGTATGAGTATGATATCTACTTTATGCTTTATATGTAATATCCATTCTAATGTGGAAAATTACCAAGTTGCTTCTTACATCCTCACTTATATGAAGTCTTTAGGTAGAGTTACATAGTACTGTTTCAGTAGTATTCAAATACTGAGCTATGCAGTCAGCAAATTCCTATAATCAGAGATAAAGCCAATAAAACCCCTTATTGTGTACGCCAGGTTGAGTATTACCGATGCCACGTATTCGTAGCCTCCTGATTAATATAGAAAACAAATACTATGAAACAGATGCAGTGTATTCCATGAAATTGAAACACTTTCAAGCAATTTTTAAACAATTACTACTTACAGAGGAGAAAGTAAATTATTTAATGAACTTAAAGTAACTTTCAACCTGTAATAAGTGAACACAAATACACAGTAAATACATGAGAAATCTTTCAACATTTCAGAGGAAGATAAAATACTATTTTATTCTACATCCTCACAGGAAATACTGACCTGCATCAACTACAAGCCATTGGTGGTTGTTTTGGTTTTCAATGCCAGATTTATTACCAACAATAGTAAAATTCACCTTTTTGGTGTATGGTTTTAGGAATTTTGATAAATGCTCATAATCATGTCCCCACCATGACCACTTCCACCACAATCAAGATATAGACCATTTCCATCAAAACTTTTCTTAGGTCTCTTTGGAGTCCACCACACTCCTTTCCCAGCACCCGGTCCTGTTCTGTCCTGTTCCCGAATGTCGTGTAAATAGAATCCGACTGTTTGTGCTTTTTTGAGTCTTGCTTCTTTCACTTATCAAAATGCATCTGAGATACTTGCCTGTTGTTATTACTACCAAGCAGTGTGTTCTATTCAAGCTCCCAGTTTTATTCTAATAGTAGTGATGTATCTTTTTGGCTTTATTCTTTTACATACGATGTTCTGATTCTAGTTCTGACAAAAGGCTTTAAAGAAAACAATCCAGCAGCATGTGTGCCATGATAATACATCTTGTATGAGTCAGAGAATTCTTTAACTACCAGGTCACACGGTCTATTATTGCTACACAATGAAGTCACCCCTGAGGCCTTCCACAACCTACAGGATCTTAGACAGGGAGCTTATGAGAAACGATATTTTGCTGACTGCAGATAATACTTTAGCTGAACGAGGCAAATTGTGGGTATCCTGGTCATATTTGTAAAATCCAAGGGGATGCCAGCCGTTATGAGCAAAAGCAATGTTCCTTTCACACAGATGGTCTTCTACTGTTAGGTCTCTGACCTTGCCAAAGCCAACATAAAGATAAGCAAAAGTAAGCTTGCTGACACAGTTTAATCACTCACATACAGGTTTGTGAAAAGTTACTAGGGATTTTGTGGTTGAGGTCAGGAAATCACTGACACATGGAGCCCTGATTTAGGTTAATCACAACATCATCATAAGAACAACTAACACTTTACTTACTGACTGCTTGTTATGTGCCAAACACTGGTGTAAGTATTTTACATAAATGACTTATCCTAACAACACCTCTATAAAATAAGTACCATTATTCTTATTCTACAGGCAGCACATATACACAACAAAACAAAAATCCCAAGGCTCAAAGAGACAAGGAAACTTGTCTGAGGTCACACAGTTAGAAGGTAACTGAATCAGATTCTAACCGGTGGTATGTGATTTTAAGTAACTATTTAGTAAATAGTTGGCTCTCACTGGAATCCTTCTTAGCAACAAAAAACCAAGACTATTAAATGCCTGCGAGTGAACAGATTAACAAAATACCAACTAGCCATTGAAAAAACAGAATGTGTTTCTTACTATGCATTTTAATTTATATATTATTTTTTCAACAAAAATTTTACTTAAAGCAGACTTTTCTGCCTTTTTAGCAATAATTCTCAGATATAGAAAAATTCAGTTATATTTGATGCAATAATATGATGGTTTCCAACTTTAAAAAAAATTAGTTTAGTTACTAAAGACTTACTTTACTGAAACTCATCTATGAGTACATTAAGGGAGAAATACATGATCCTTCTGCATGCACAGGGCTCTTATTACTCTATCAGACATTTTAAAATAACAAAGTAGTTTTAAAATTGTGGATGCATTGGGGCTTCAGCCTGATATTTTTTAAATAGAAAGCTAAATAGGTAAAGTTATATGATTTCTTACTATTTGCCACTTCGAAAACACATAACCCCTACTTTGTGCTTAGCACTTTACTAAGAAATCATTTATTCTTGTGATTCTTTGGAAAACTGTAACGGTTACACAATATTGATTTAATAAGAAAAACCTATTGGCTTCTCTTGGAAGTTAATACACAGGCTTGACTTTTCAAAATAATGATAAATATACTATTAAAAAAGCATCTTTTGATATCCCTCTATAAGATAAAGGTATTTTTTTTTACTTGCAAATACATACTGTATATGGAAAGCTGATTCTCAGAGTATTATTGCCTTAAACAATAATACATTAGAGTACACCTAAAGTACCAGAACTGAAAAAGTTAAGAAACACTCTTCTTATGATAATAGATGATATTCTCTGCTTCTGTAACTTCTCTTTGCTTAATGAATGCACTTCCTAGGCTATCACCGTGTACCTTCATACCTCCAACAACTTTTTGCAGAGATCTGTTCTGTTCTCACCGGGGTTAGTTAGGTTCAGCCTAGTTAATCGTCACTGTACCTGCTGGCTCACGAATGTGCTCAGTGTCAGTTCTGCCTCCTTATTTGCAGATGTCACCATCTTGTACAGCTCTTTTCAGACCTTTTGACATGACTCTTCCATATGGCCCGAACTGGGACAAAGAACCTCCACTGCAGTTCGCAGAGTTCATTAATAACATTGGCAGAAAGGGCTTCTGTGGAGCCAGTGAGTCATTCTTTAAAATCTTAGTGCCATACGCCCTGCCACATGCCTCAAAACCACCAAGTGGGGGAGCAGATATTTTGGAAAGAATTTCACAAATCCTAATGAACATTTACTGTTTCCTGAAGGATGCTTTAAGGGCAAAATCTTCAATTATTTTAAAAGGAATCAGACATCGGTATTACGCTCTATAGCTTCAATTACGCTTTATAACTCTTCAAAACATGTTCTCATGTGATTTTGTTTTAAGCAGGAATAGTTTTGTTCTTTTTTTTATAAAAGCACTGAATCAAAATTACTAAAACTTCTTATAGCCTTTTCCATGTATTTGAGAAATTACATTAAAAACAATATGTATATAAATTATCGGGGGTTTATAGGACCAGAAAGAATGTTCCTTGTTCCTGGGGAGTTTCTACCCTTTAAATCTGCTGTCAGTTAATTATATTCTCCCATGGAGAAAGACGATGTGGCTTTGTGTGGGCACACACGTCTCTATGCTCCCTGAAATCCATTCTTTCTTAACACGGTAAGTCAACTTAGGGAATAAACACTCGATTTTGTATCACAAGTCACGAGATGCATCAAAATTTTGATATGTCATTTTAAATGTATTTCTAGACATCAAAGTCTCCAATATGGCTCCAAGTGATAATTTAAAATTAGATTACGGTGATATGTGAATGTCACATACATAATTGGCCTACCATCTCAAAAGCTCCTTAAAATTTCTAACCTGTGTCAGACACCTGCATTTTGGTACTATTCCTCACTATACTAAGGAGCAGAGAACTCAAGTGAAACTATCACAGGTAAAAGACAGTGACAAACCCCACTATTTACTGAGTCCTTACTGTGTGCTAGGCACTATTTTACATGCTTCACATGAATTATCTAACATAATCCTTATATTACCCCCACAAAGCAGGTAGCATTATCTTTTCATTTCATAGGTGAGGAAGCTGTGTCCTAGTGAGGCTGGGTAACCTGCCCAAAGTCATACAACTAGTAAGTGACCAAGCCAGAATCAAAATCCAGGTCTGGAAAACAAAGTTCTTGCTCTGTTATAGCCTTGTAACTAAGTGAACTTCCTCTGGATTTGGGGAACAAGAAAATGAGAAAGTAAAGGAATAAAACACAGATTCTGTGTTTGATCAAGATCATGTAAAAATGCCATAAATAAGGTCATGTGGTCTCAGGGTAGATTTGCAATCAGCAAGAAATTTAATACCAGGTTCACATTACAAGAAAACGAAAATATACAACCCAGAGACATTATTCCTTTTGCAGTACTTCATAACGGAGTTTACGCCTCAGAAGCATAGACAGTTTATTGTAGCATGATCTTTCAAGAAGCTTTGGGTGCAAAGTCTAAGCCTATTTTTTAACCCAGCACCAATATTTTTACTATCTTATGTCCTCTACACTATTTTCTCAGTTCAAAACAGGAAAATAGGTGAGTGAGAGCTCTTAACCTGAAGGTTTTAATTACATCCTTTTGAGACAAGTTGGGGAGGAAGAAACAGAGCTTGCACTGAGAAGGACAATTTGGTTACTTGCACAAGATCAGACAGGAAGTAAGTGGTAGAAAAGAGAGAACTTTGCTCTTATACTCAATTTACTATCCATTGGACTAAACGGTCCTTTGGGTTTTGCAGAAATTAAAGAGCAGACACCAAGAAGAACTTAATAAATGCAATAATAACTGAATTAACCTGTCCCAAGTCTAGGTAGAACATCAAAGAAATTAGGTCATTTATAAATATTTCCAACGATAATTGCCTGGAGTTAAAACCTTGTACATATATATGAGTGCCTTATGTGGTAATAGCCTATTTTTTTCACGCAAGAGAAATAAACAAAAATATAGGAAACCTAAGTTAAAAAAGAAGAGGCATGCAAACTTACCTCTGTGTGTCCCACAAAGGAGTACACCTCAGTTTAAAACAGAAATGATAGAAGGTACTGACTGAGATATTCAAGAGGTAGGATGTGTTAAATTTTGGATCCAATAAGGGACATATCTCAGGTCATAGGTCTATTCATCTTGACTTACAAATGAAACATCATTTTATTTTATGTTTATTTAACAAACATACAGCTAATACTATGTTTCAAGATACCGTTCTAAGATCTTTACAACTATTAAATGATCTGTGCCTTGTAACAATGCTATGAGGTGGGTATTATCTCTATTTTGCAGATGCGGAAACTGGGTACAGAGAGATTTAAGTGGCCTGCTCACAGTCACACAGCTGATAAGTGCCTGAGCGGGGATTCAAACCTAGAGAATCTGGCTCTTGAGCCTGTCTTCCTGACTGCTAGGTTACGATGTATTGTTTTCTTTTTGTTTTGTTTTTGTTTTTGTAAGCCACATACAACAACTGCTATGTTTTCACGATCTGACCTTTCCATTTCTCTCACACCCACACTAAACCAATGTGAACTCCATGCACCTGACTTTCCCAAATCTTCTGGTTCATAGCAACATTCTGTTAAACCCCATCCCTGATTCCGTTATCCTCCTGTCCTCTTGGCACTGCTGACTTATTGGTCCTAGTAGCTCACTTCCATTCCAGGTTTGGTTCTTTTCTTTTGTGAGTTCCAGGCCACTCAGCAATGCTGGAGAGACTTCTGATTGGTCTCATTACCTTTGATCTGGGCCCTCAAAGTCACAGTCACAAGTTATCAAAAGAGCTAACCTTCTCCACTGTCCTCAAGCTCCCTGCCCTCTACAGACACTTCCCAAATCAACACATCCAGCAACAAGCCTCCTACTCACATCTGTGTTACACTGTGGTCTCTTTGTACCTCACTCACTGAGTTCCCGACTCTCCACCTGACTTCTCCATTTGTGCTCACAATATGTTCCTTTCAGTCATGTTCCAGAATCTTAGCTTTATCTTTGAGTTCTCCTTTCCCCCCTACCCTGTGAAGCAATAATCATTTATTTATCTTACTCCTCCTTCTCAACTGTCTCCAGTTTGTACTCACTGCAGTGCCTTGAAATAGTATATGTGCAATATAAATTCACATCATTTAATTCAATTACCCAGGTTCGCTGAGCTAGTTAGCCATAACGTCCCAGTAAAGGCCTAGGTCTCCAGGTTTACTTCTAGTTCCTTATTCTAAATGATGACCATCTTCATAAGGTCACTTATACTCCCATGTCCTCCACCCTCTCAAGCCTACTGCTTCTCACAACACTGCTCTCTCTTCTTCTTTTTTCTCGCAGACAATTCATTATGTTCCCCTTTTGATTATGTTTGTGTTTTAGGGCTCAGTCCTTAACCTTCTTTCGGTTCCTACACATTTTATTTCGGCATTATTACTCATGCCCTTATGTACATCCTCTTACATTCTTATCTCCTTTCCTGAGCTCCAGATCCATATTTCCACTTGCTTAATTAATATCTCCAAATGGGTAACTTGCGGGTGCCTCAAACATAGTACAAAACTAACCTAATCCACAACTCGACTCCCTCCCCTCATTCCAAGCACAATTACTTTTCTTCCCATCTTCCACCTCAACTATTTCATTAACATGTTAGGAAAACAAGGCCTGGAGAATGACTTTAAGATACCATATCCAAAGTCACCTACCAGGTAAGTGACGGAGCTGGACTTTGAACTCCTCTCTTCAATCTAAAAGCTTCATCCTTAACCAATAAACCATAATGTCTCCAGAATATTCCGTTTTTGGTTTAGACACCTTCACCTGGATTTCCTAGAAGTCCCACAAATTCAGTATGTCTAAATCCAATTCAATTTTTTTGCCCCTCAAATATGTTGCTCCTTCTATTTCCTTGTAGTTCAATAAACGGTACACCATCTGCCACTTCATCCAAACTAGGAATTGAACAGGATTCATCCCGTACATCTAGTCACAAGTCCTCAGCAATCTCTCTTTCTCATCCTAAAATCCTCTGCGGCAGCCAGGACCGCATCCTCTCACACCTGGACTCTGTAGTTGCTGATTATATACCTTGCTCCATCTGTTTTTCCTATTATCTGATTCATTTTTCTAAAACCCACAGATGTATAATCTAAAGTACTTCTACACTTTAATTAAGTGCCCCTGAGACCAACTAGTATTAGGCTTCTGGAAAGTTTGAAATAACATGGAAAAATACGTATGTTTAATCCAACAAAACAGGATGCAGAATGACCATACATTGTGGAATCGAGTATGTTTTTTTTTTAAAAAAAAAAAAGAAAGAAAGAAAAATCAGCACGGAAAAACAAGCTGGACTGTTAAACACCAAAGCAGTTCTCTCTGGGTGGTTGAACTATGGGTGATTTTTGTATTTTCTATGCTTTGCTGCATTTTCCTGATTTTCTGTGAGAATTATTAATTTTAATTCAAACTTTCAAAAATATTTTTTAAAAGTCTCCATTGCTTTTAGGGGGTAAAAATGCAATGTCGGCAATACAAACCCATGGCAATTTGTCCTGAGTCTACATTTTCTTTTTAAGCCTAGCCCTCTCCTCACATTCATTTCTCTAGTCCTCTGACCTCTTATTATGAGGCCAAAAAAGACCCCCAAATATGGCATCTATCTTCTTGCCTCTGCTCATTTCTCACACTTTCTCCCTTCCTAGACTCACTCTTCTTCCCTACCTCACCCCATTTCCAACTGCTCAGACCACCCAGCAATCTCCCATTTTTTCTTCATGCCCAATTTAACCGCTTCTCAGCAGCCTGCCCCTCAGCCAGCCCTCCTCCAGGCACAGTGGTTTCCTCATCTGTGTTTTCAAAGCACTTACTGTACCATGTTATGGTGATTTATTTATGTTTGTCTCCCCTCAGTAGACTGAGGCTGTGTAGGAGGGCCTTGTCTTATTCATGCATTTCTAGCACCTCGGAGAGTGAATCTGGCACATTGAATTTTCAAACTGAATAGTTGGTTTTTTCAGGTATAGGTTTTCGGAAGTACGTTTTTTCTCACTTTTCCTTCTTATACCTTCCCAATATACTACGTAGAGTCAACACAAAATAAAGAAGTTTCTGAGTTTACCATTCAGTTTTAAGTGAATAATAAACAAAGCTATCCTCAAGACTTTTATGAATTATCCGTATGGTTAGTGGGGCAACTTTTCCATGATCCTACACATGGTTTTAAAACGCCTACAACTTTAGTTGGAGCTTTCATTATAATAATCGCAACGACAAAAGGCTGATCAGTCAAGCTGTGATGGCTTAGGGACTGGCCCTGATGCCTGATGGCCAGGAGTCAACGCGGGATGAGCTGACCCCCACCCCATCAGCCTCTACACAAAAGTGCAGAAGTGGCTGATTATTATCTCACTTCTAACCGGTTACGTCTACACAAGGAACCAGTATTCCGCATATCCATTTATCAAGATTTGACCTCTATGAGACCGTCCTGGGGTGGCGATAATGAGCGGTCCTCCATTTGCTCAGGTAGCGCAGGTGCGAACGCAGTTACCAGGCTCCACGGCGGTAAAGGAAGCAGCCACTTTCAAAAAGCCCGTCTTTTCTTTCGTCCCCAGCTTATAAAAGCAGCTCAGCAGAGCCGGCCCCCGTCAGCTCCTTCCTTTCCTCTCTGCTGCCTCCCTTGTGCTTGAGCATAAGCTTGATAAAATTTGTCTGGAAAATCTTTCTGCGGTTTCCTCTCGATTTCTATCTTGGGGGAGCCAAGAACCCTAACATTGGTAACAAAGCTGGATAATTTCTTTGCTGTTCTGACTTTTCACTTTCTTGGAATTAAAGCTGGGTTGGCAAGAGAAGACACGCTAAGCAGTAACTTACTATTTGTTGTCAAACCTGAGAAGACCTCAACAGTTGTCCTTAGTTTTCAAAAAGTGAACAGCAAGAAATTTAAAGCTTTACAAAAAATAAAGAAGAACTTGTTGCCCATCATAAGACACGGATAACCAAGGTAAGCATTGTTTTAACTCCCAGAAAAAATTGATACCTCCCATTATAGCCTTTCAAATGAATCAATCATTTTAAGAATTATAATTAAACTTAGTGAGGGGAATGTGACAGAAAAAGAGGAAAAGTAAGTGAACTTGGATTATAGCACTGGTTTTCTAGTCACGATTTGTATCTGAATTTGATTCTCTGTCATATTTTTCCCTAGGAGATGATTATCTTTTTAATTTTTATTTGACTATGTTCAAAAGTTATAAACCCTCAAGCCTTATATAATAAATAAAATGGTAATTTAAAAACCAGAAATAACCAGCAAATAAACATTTTAGTTAAAAAGAAAATGCTTCTATAAATCTCTACTTTGTAGACACCTCCTTCTTCATCTATCCCCCACTTTATTATATAATTTCATTTTAGGTAAAATGAGAAACTTTTAAAAAAATCTGTTTCGAGGGAGTGATGTAATCAGTATGGTGACATAGGTCGTTCCTGACCTCACTCCCCACCTACAAGGAAGAACAGCGAACAACGATTCAAAAACAAGACACCCCCAAGAGAACCCTAGAATGCCGGGCTGAGGCAGAAAGCAACCCCTGGACCAGAGAGACCAAGACAGGCTGCATTAGAGCGGTGGCATGGCAGTACTGAAAACAGCTCGCCACATGCCTTTGATTTCACTGAGAGACAGTCCATCTGCCACTGCATTCAATAATGATTCCCCCAAAAAATGTGGAAGAAAAAGGAGAAAGAAGACAAATAGCAGAAGATTGGGATGAAATGCAAGAGTGTTGCCCAGCACGTGTCGTCCAGAATCTGGCCTGGTACTAGGTTACTTCTAGTCATGAAGTCAAAGCCTGACAATACAACTAAATCCCTTTTCCTGTAGGCAATGAACTGAGTACAATGTAGTTCACTCAGCATAATTACGGATATAGGTTTAGGAAAAAGTCTCTGACATGAAAGTAAAAGCCAAAGATCCTAGGGCAATTTATATTTTAAAAAAGTTTTGGACGGGGGACTTGAATTAAAAAAAAGGGGGGTGGGGAAATCTTGCTTATACACAGTTAATTTATTTGTAAAAATTCAATACCTTCCTGGGGGGTGTGAAGAAAGAAAAAATGGCAAGAAATCAGAGACTTTGGGGAGATTTCTTACACTGAGGAAAATATCTAAATCTATTTTGGTATTATATTTTATCAGGTATGAAATCATCCCAGTGGGTATTTTAACTCTACATAATAAAATTACTCTGATACAAAAATCTGTTTCTGTTATTGCCTTAATAAAACTGCTATTATTAGAGTTTTAATACATTGCTACTCTGAGCTTATATTGCCAATAACAGATATTTGTTATTTACATAAACTTTAGTCTTAAAAAGCTCACATCTACACACATTTATATTTGGATTGTTGTATGAAATATAGAGGAAAATACGAAATCTCAGAAAAACCTACCAATACAACCCACTAAAATATATACTAGACATTAAAAGGCTCATGAAAACTGGCACAATCTATGAATGCAGCATTCCATATTAGTGCATTTCTACTAAAGTTTACCACCTATAAAGCCTACAAATCTGAGAAAGGGAGACCACGGTTAATGAAATTCATTCTAAAATGTACTGACCCATTTACCCAAGTCTCCTAATATAGTTTAAACTATTTATGATAATCCAATTTATCATGCCAAGCAGGAGTTCTATGCTATTACAACACCCTTCCCCACATCCCCAAGTATGGATGCGGGCCAGGCACATGTGTGCACCCTCAGAAGACAGTCCTTTGCCTCCACCCTCCCTGGAACTTACAGGTTTTAACATGTTTCCTTACAGCAACATGTCTCCTTTAGTAG
The DNA here is from genome assembly GCF_057876585.1 of Rhinolophus sinicus. Lineage (NCBI taxonomy): Eukaryota > Metazoa > Chordata > Mammalia > Chiroptera > Rhinolophidae > Rhinolophus > Rhinolophus sinicus. Next base: position 43,464,761 of record NC_142501.1, on the reverse strand, counting down.
ATTTCAATCCTTTAATCTGCTCTAATACGTGATTAACTTTAATTTAAAGATGCTGTTCACACCTTGGGTGGTGAGGGATAAAGGCATCACAAAGTGTTCATTTTCCTTTGGTTCTGAGGTGTTGTTTTTTTTTGTTGTTGTTTTTTTAATTTGCTTATTTTGAGGTTTCTGGGTAGATTCTAGGTGCTGTAAAATGTTTAAACATTAGAAAAGTGTAGCATCACTAAAGTATAGTAGAGACAATAATAGTTTCAACGAGCTAGGTATTCTTTACCTTTTACGTGGTAAAAATAACAGTACTCATCGTTGAAAGAGATTCTTGATCAAACTACATCGGATAATCAGTGAAACAGTTACACAAGCTGAGACTATTCTTAAGTTTGTTCTCAATTACTAAAAATAATTGTTCAAGATATATTTTAATATGTATCTACTTCCTGAACCATCTTTGCCACTCTGTTCTACTCCTACCTTACATCCCCCAACCCATCATTCTCCCACTCCTGGTGGGCATTTAGGAAACATCCATTTAAATTTAATTCTGGTTAAAATGAAACTTATTTAAAACTATTCTGATGTAAATTTCTTTATTGAGTTATATAATGATTGAAGTAATTTTTTTTCAATTGTCTGCATAGTGAAACTCAAATATTCCATTATGTCTTAGAAGTTGAATACATTAGTTTAAAAAGCATCCGACAATCTGAAGGGCTAAGCTAGCAAAGGAATCTACCTACATATAACAGCATAGAATCATTATATTATCACTGAAAAGGGCCTTAAGATTATACTCAGTTTATATCCTTTAACTAAAGGCACAAAGAATTTAATTGACCTGTTCAAGGTCATACTGCTATTTAGTGGACAAGTCAAAAGCAGCATTGAGATTTCCTGGTTCCAATTGTTTACTTCAGTATATTACGTAGCATTAATTTTTTTTAATGTTTTTATTCTTAAATTATGGTAAAATGTACATAACATAAAATTTACCCCCTTAACTCTAACATCTTTGTTTGCATTTTGGAACAAGGAAAGGCAAAGAACAAACATCAAAGCAACAAAGGGGAACAACATATTGTCACCACGTAGAAATTAAATCCTGACACTCCTTTTTAGATGGGACATGTAGTACGTGGATTAACAGCTCTGCAGAGAAAAACATTTTTTCTTCCCACATATAACATGTACTTCAATTCTCATTTAGGAGAAAGGCCAGCTATACTAGAATATGTTTCAGTAGTTTAATGAGAAAGCCCTATTAAGTGTCTCCCAAACCAAATAAGATTCAGCTCTAAAAATGTATACATAATACTATATGACTGAGGGGAAAAAATAGCACCCAGCAACCACAGGCATCTTCCCCAACTAAAATATTTCCCTTGATAAAAACAGCTCTTACTGTTTTATAAATACTTGCTGGTGGCATCCTCCCAAAGGTAAAAGGACAGATATTAAGTAAGCGTCTTGAGTTTCTTGGTTCTAATCTTCTCTTCAGTTCTCCATGGTTCAAGCAGAGGGACACTAAAACTTAACACTCTATCAAGCTGTTTTGAGATTCACTTTGCAATGTCCTGTTTTTTGTTTTTTTTTGTTATTTCAGATGTTAACAAGTTTGACATACTTTCTCTCACCCACTTCCTTACAACTATCTATTCCAGGGAACTCCCTGCTTGAACGTCAGCATTTAAAATTAATTTACTAACCTCAAGAAAATGAACCATTGGCTCTTTGTCTATGTGGAATTTTTTTTTTTCAGTGTCAGTAAAAAATGTATCATAAAGTGGATATTACTTTCAAGTTCAATCACTTTTTACTCTAATATTTTAGTAACAGTTCTTTTGATTTTCTGCCATGTCAGTTAAAACAGAGCACCATAAAAAAAAAAAAAACCACACACAAATTTAGGACTTGGATTTGTCACTTGCAAAATTTTCTATAATAATCAAATTTTCAATTCTAAACTCTCCTACATAGATTATTATTTATAATTGATAAGAGAGATTAAGTAATGGAAACTTTTTTCTTGTCTTCAGAGACAAACAACTATCTATTCCAGGGAACTCTACAATGATGCTTACACCACACCTTTGATCCAAGAAATTCCAAGTACTTTGTAAAAGTCATATTTATTAATATTTCCAAAGCACTACACTGACATGAATAAAGAACACAGATGCAATGGTCTTGTCACTGGAATGGTATCAAAGTTTCTGCAGTAACACAGATAAAGTATAACCACATTTCACTGGGAAATCAGAACTTTGTTAGCATGTGAGCAGAAATGCCACTCAGGTGGTTCATGGAATTACCGCCCTTTTCAGAAAGGATTTGAACTTTTAGTTTGCCCCAGTCTCACCTCTCTCTACTGTAGTACTCATGGCTGCTGTATTCATTGACATTTCCCACATTTAGGCATTCATGTTTGTGACTTCCTGCATTAGGGACACAATACTGGCATGGGAGTCAGGCTCTGATTGTGATCACACCAGTTTTTCTGGGACTGTTTTTGCTTCTATAGATTAATTGATAAACTAAGGTGATTTTCAAAGAGTCTTTTAATTATAAAATTGTGTATTCATTGGAATTTTTTTTTTAATTTAGAAGCCAAGAAGTGTAATAGATATCTGCTGAATAATTTCTAAGTACTTCCATATTCATGTCCTTTCAAGAAACATTCGCTAGCACAAATTAATCTTCCAGGTCTATTTCTTTTACTAGATTAGAAATCTCAGAAAAACAAAGATTATACAATTTCCTCTTGCTTAGCCCATAAATATTAGGGATGCAGCCCTAATACCTAGAGCAACAACGAACATTTTCTTCCTATGTAAATAAAATGTTTGTGGTTTTCCTATATCAAAGTCTTCACACTGTTCCGACACTTGAAATCATAATAGGTCAACAGAAATGACTATGCAGAGAAAAAGTGAAATATCTCCTCACGGAGTAGGGGAAACACCCATTAGCAGCTGAAGCTTAAAAATTGTTCAACTGGTGGTAGGGGTGATCTGACTCATTCATTTCACCGTGCTATGAAATAGAGTTTTAAAACTGTAGTGGGATTCCGGAGGAAACAAGACAAGTGGTGTGAACACCAGGAAGCAAAAGAAAACAAGTATATGACCATGAAGCGAATGCTTAGTCTCAGAGATCAGAGGCTTAAAGAAAAGGACAGGTTAAAACCTAAAAAGAAAAGAAAAGAAAGATCCCAGTGTACTCCAGGGAGGAGAAGTCCCCCAACATCTTTCCTGCTTATTCTTCCAGTATAACACACAGCGCGACCCACCTTGGCACATCCTGGTTGATACCAGCTTTATCAAGGTTTCCATTAAATTCAAACTAGACTTGGTGCAGTCAATGATGGACTGTCTGTATGCCACGTGTATCCCTTTATAACTGACTGTGTAATGGCTGAAATTGAGAAATTGGGACAAACGTATTGAGTGGCTCTAAGGATTGCCAAGAATCCAAGATTTAATGATTACCATGGAGGCGACTGCTTAGGACAGACAGTAACTCAGCGCAAGTGTTACATTGTGGCCACAGTTGACCAGGACCTTAAACGAAGCATCAGGACGATCCCTGCAGTTCCCACCATGTACGTTTCTAACCATAGGTACAACATGGAGCCGATGCCAGATGACTATGGAGACCCGCGATTCTAATTCTTAAAAGACAAAATTTCTCTGCTTTCCTTCACCCAACTTTCTCTGTTGCCAGTTTATGAAACATGCTATAGGGTGAATTATTATTCCACTCACCCATTTGCTCTGTGATGAGCTGAGTATGGTTAAAGACACTCACTTTTGGATGTTGTTTTGGAACTAGTATTTTTGTATCACTTTAAAATTTGTTGCATCTTTTTATAAATCTGATGACTGCTCACAAAAACAAATACAAAAATAAACAAAAACAAACAAACAAAAAACTGTAGTGGAATGGTCAGTGCTTCCTCCTACTTATGAGCTAGTCTCATGCTTTACCTTCATCTCTTGGTGCTGGTCCAGCTGTTCCAATTCCAGAGGGCTCTCTCCATTTTCCCTTTCTTGTACCTTGGCTTCTGTGTCTGCGCTTTCTTCTTCCAGGAGGAGGACTGGGCCTACACTTGGAGTCCTGCAGCGACTGTCAGAAGCATTCCCAACACAGTCATTTTTTGTGGGTGACACAGGGCCCATGGTATTTTCATCTCTTTCTCCATTCACTAAGTTCAAATCGAGCAAGGGTTCTGAAGTTTGAATAGGAGTATCTGGGCTAAGAGGGGCTGCTTTATCCTCCTCACATTCCATCTGGTTTTGTGCTGCCACTACACCGTTAGCCACACAAGTCTGTACACCCTGAGTTGGCTCTGGATCATTTTCCTGCTTCTGTGGTGGGTTCTGGGAGAGGAGTCTTTGCTGAGGTGTGGTTGTCAGTCCATGCCTTCCTGGGGTTCTAGGAGCATTTAGGTTCATAGCAGAATCTTTCTTCAAATCACCATAATTTGATAATGTACTAAAAGATAAAACACAAAGGAGGTGTGAAAACATTGGCATGGACAAATTCTAGAATAAAAACAAGTTTATTTCAGCACAAAAGGGATATTTACTGAAGCCCTTTTTTCACCTCTGATGCTTTTAGCAACATAGATAAGAATATTCCAGCGCAGTTCTGTCTCACAGGATGCTAACCACACTTAAACAAACATTTCAATAAAGATGATAAGCCTGAGCTTTACCTGTATGATGAAACATTTCCTTGGGCTATTTATTAATTGTTAGTATCGACTTAGATATGAGAAATCTTTGTATTTAATAAAACCATCTTTACCCAGGATTTTCATTTTCTTAACATTTTAAAACTAAATATAGTCAGCCCTCAATTCATAAACAGGTTAGAAACCAAAAGTCATTTTTGTTTGGAAAGAGGAACACATATTCTCAAAAACTTTCTTACACATGCTGCCACAGCCTCCTCACCAACCTCTCTGCTTCCACTCCGGATCCCCTCCAATCTAGTCTACGCCAGCCACAGGGATCAAGCCCTGTGAGGGCTTTCCCGCACACATCCAGGTAAACCTGGCATCCTGACCATGGCCTCCGAGCTTCTATATACTCTACCAGCCCGGCCTCATTAAATTCCATTCCTCCTCAGTCACGTGCTCTTGCCGTCACTGTCTCCTCGCTGACCCCCACTCCCAATAAGCAAATGCATGCACCTCTGAGCAGCTGTTCCCTCTGCCTACGACACCCTTTTCCAAGACATTAGTGTGGCTTGCTCCTTTCCTAGCATTCAGCTTTCTGCTCAGAGGTCACCTCAAAGAAGCTTTCCTGGATTAGTCTGTTACAGCACACTCCCCCACTGACTACACATTTTATTTTTGTTTTCTTAAAAGCCCTTATTATTACTTGACATTAGATAGAACCAGAGTAGTACGATGGAACCTAACTGCCAATATATTATAATGTTCCTGTGGAAATATTTGTACAGCATTTTAATCTAGGATTCCAGGGAGGAAAAACATCAAACTCTGGGCTGCAGTCTTGGAGAGATTCCTATGACCTAATGAGGAGAAAAGATAAATATAGACTAATACTCTGTGCGGGAGCAGAATGTGCCTGTCTTGTTCTCTGCGTTGTCCCCACTTCTTGGCATAGCACTCGCCATATGGAAAGTGCTCAATAAATATTCAATGAGTAATAAATAACTGTGATTTGGATGATGATCATGGCACTAATTCAATATTAGCAGCTAACATATATTAAGTGCCAGAACCTATACTAAGTCCTTCATACTAATTATCTTGTTTCATCCTCATAATAATTCCAAAATTGGGATCCCATAAATCGAGGCTTAGAAACTTACATAACGTGGCCAATGTCACATGGCTCACAAATGACAAAGCCCAAGTTCTGAAACCATGAAATCTGATGCTAAATCCCCTGGTCTTAACTGCACATTATAATATACTGGACCATGAAGGATGGAGTGAGGAGCAGGTGAGTCGGCTGCATACAAACATGAGAAGAAAGTGCAGGGCTCACATCGTCCCCATTGCAAGTGGAGGTCACAGGGCAGAGGGAGGTGGGGGCAGGGCGCAGCAGCAAAGGCCATGGATAACGCTGGGATGTGGGTTACATTCTTCCTTCACCCACCCTCCCAGACACTGCTGAGCTGGACTGGAGAATGGAACAGAGAATAGCAACAGATGGCAAGAAAGAAGGGACATGGTGTAGTTTAGTGCCATAGGAAGGGAAGGAAAAAACCAGTAGGGGAAAATGTCATCTACATAAAAGTTTAAGGTTGTCAAAAGAAATGAATGTGACACACTCCACCATTGACATGTGCCGTCTAGGAGAGTACACCCTTGGCCTAATAATATCCCGAGCAGTCCTTTGAGGTCTGAGTCACACCGTCCTCCTTTTCCTGGCCATCAATGTCCAGCCACCCAGTGCAATGACCCCCAGGAAACTCTCTGTACCAAACTTTGGGCTTGCTTAGGATTTTTGGAAAGGACTGTTTTGGATGAGAGGTGGGAATTTTCTGTAATAAGTGAAATCCAGGGCATATGTGTGGGGGATGAGGTAGGGAAGGAAGGTTAGTAAAAGTAATGGTTGAACCAGTAGGTATGAGATTCCTGCTGCAATGGAGCAAAACAGTTGGCCTGGCAGTGTCTTTGGGAAAATCCAACGTTCAGTTTTGTGGGAAAATGTTATTTCTTCCTAAATTCTTGAAGTCTTTCATAGGTTAAAAAGACTAGTTTCTCTTACTCTCAAAAAAAAGAAAGAAAGAAAGAAGGAAAGAAAGAAAGAAAGAAAGAAAGAAAGAAAGAAAGAAAGAAAGAAAGAAAGACCATGATAAAAAAATATATATTAAATTAATTTGCTCCAAATCCATCCTCTAAGTCAATCATCTTAATAAAGCAGAGTTATTTAGATTATTGCAAAGAGCAATAGCATAATATGTGGATAAGGTTGTAGTACTGAGGCGTGGTCTTCTGTGACCCCACTGTAACAGACATTAGTTCTTCTTGTCAGTTTACTGTAGTAACTCAGAACCTGCCAAATCTCCCTCTGTTCTACAAAGTGCTGGTTTAAGCTGCAATAACTGGGATAAAACTCAAGAGCTACACTGCATGGACATCACGGCACAGGAAATACAAACTTCCCATTCAAGTCCTATAGACCTCATGCAACACTAACCCCTTCAGACACTTTTAGTGCAGTTCCTCCTGATAACACCTCACTAAGAACATGTAACTATCTTTTGTATTGGCAGTGGAGTCTGCCACAAGTAACGGCCTTTCTCTAGATTTGCCGAAATGCTCACTTGATATACCCTAGCTTCACTTAAAGCAAGTTTGCTTTAAAGGTCCTAAGTTATAGCACACTGATCCTTAGAACCCAGCCTTCAAGCTTTGCATCAAAATATGACTTTGAATCTGTGAAGTCTGAAAGAGTACAAGAAAACTGGTATTAATAAGTGGGAAAACTGTGTGCCTTTCATGTAGGGAGGGGAATGCAAAGAGTGGGTTACCAAATTTGTGAGGTTCAGAGGACTGAGCCTTTGGAATACTGCCCCATCCAGGGGATTCAGGCTCTGGCATGCACTATAAATAGGGGTCAGGGATCCAGTGACTCCTCAAATTAATGCAGTCACTGGACATGGCCCTGGAACCCTGCAAATGTGAGTGGTCACTCTGTGCAATTAAATCAACTTGCCCGGAGAAACAAAACATTTTTAAGTGGAGTTAAATATGCTAGAAAAGATGACTATACTTTATAGAGCAAAGGTATTAAAAATCCTTCTCAGAGGGGGAGATGCTGAAGTTTAAATAGTCACGATTCAAGTTCCCGCAGTTGACTGGGAATGAAGACAGGCTTCTGAACTAATTTTCTCCAGAACTTGCTCCTAAATGTAGTCTCATTTTAAATGAGGGACACGAGTTTTCTCATTGGGCACAATTTCCAGAAGATTTTGAAAGCATCTTGAAGCTATGATTCATTACATAAATAACAATAAATCCTGCAAATAAATAATAAAATCACCCAACGGAGACCACTCCCAAATATTACCAGAATGGAAACATGTGTCTTCAAGGATGAAAGCAAAGTTATATATACAGTTCTGTTTAATTATATACAGACTTTTGGTGACATATAAAAATTAAATGCTTCTGATAAATTTTTTTTTCAAATTCTGTTTGTCAGTGATGGGAATTCTAAGAAAAAACAATTGAGGGTCACGTAAGTAGGAAAGCAACTTATGCGAGTTTATTTTTATCTTTAAGTGAGAAATATACAGTATTTCACTCATCTAGAATATATAACTGTATCTAATAAATGTAAGACTGAATTTTAGCATGATTTTTACTATTGTCAACATCTCTTCACAACACCTAGTACAGGGGTGTGGGGAGAGGGGAAATAGGGATTGAATGGATATAGAAGACCTACATTAAATAAAGTGGGTCAGAATTCTGGGATGGGACAGGCTCACTGGACAGGCTCCATTGTAAGTGAGAAACAGACAACCCAGATACCCAGCAACCAACAGTGACCCACAAAGAGTAACACAGAGTGACATACACAGATACAGGGGAAGTAAGAGAGAGCATATCTACAGCTCTATATAGCATACAATGAAGAAGCTACACATAGGTAATGTACAGTAAGTGACAGTTCATATTAGGGTAAGATTAAATATTTTTTAAAAATCACTTTTCTAAAGGCCTACCAAACCTAATAGCAGAAGATCTATTTTTGATTTAGAAAACGTATTAACTCCATCATCTTTTTCAAAAACCAGCTTTCATCTCCCCCTTGCCTTCTCCCATTGTAAATTAGCTCTTACCTGCCTCCTTCAAAGCGACTGATGAGATCTGATACTTTACTGGATTTTTCTTTTGAGACAGGTTTAACTTCCTCCATCCTTGGTGCTGCACTAGATAAAGCTTTATGCCTGGGGGTTTGGTGTATACTGGACAAAGGTGAATTTTGCAGATGTAATGGCTTTGGAGGCACTGTAGAAAAAGAATTAACAGAGTTCAGTATTTCCTTCACACACACACACACACACACACACACACACACACACACACACGAAATTTGGTACCCTGGGTATAAAAATCTTCAGCATTATCAAATTTTTATAAAGAGGTCTGTCAAATTTGTAGTGAACCTTAACCAAAGGACTTTTCTCTATCTGGACATTTACTCTGTGTCCTATAGAAATTCCATCTCCAAGATTCAGGCAGATCCTTTAATTTTAGGTCATTATAAATATGGTATTGTTAAACACCTAGGGATCTACATAGAGCTACAGAATTACAGTCTATTAGAGATAACATAGCAGTTGTTTAAAGAGAGAAAAGAAAGTGCTAACATTGAAATTAATTCCTAGGGAGACACTGTTTGCTACAAAGCACATTTTCGAATAACAGAGTGAATAACAGACATACCACAATCCAGAGCTAGTAAGTTAAACAAAAAAGCCAACAAAGCAATAACAACACTCATGTTGCATCACTATAGGATCTTCCCATTTAACCAAAGCACCTTATCTCATTTGATTTTAGATAAAATTTTTTACTTTACAGTCCTCTGAGGTAGGTCCTATCATTCACCTCTTATGTCTAAGAAGGCTTAGCGAGGTTAAGTGATTGGCCTGGGGTAAAAAGACTAATCTGATTTTACGACTAGTATCCAGACTCTGGCTCCTTTAATCATCAGCATTGCTCCTCATCATAAATCCAGCAAAAGGCAGACATAGAAGTTCCATTATTATTATCTGCTACATTAATAGCTAGCTTGCATCCATGTGCCACAAATCGTTTGCTTATTGATAAGCCCTTCATTCAATTAACAGAATAGGAACAGATTGTTTCCCAAAACACTAAAATCTACAGAACTTCCCATAATAAATGAGAAACTTTGTAGATAAGAAAATATGCCGTTAAGAGCTTAATTTACATTCTGGACAAAAGATTATAACATGTATGTGTTTTTTCTATAACCGGTTTTAACAAATCAAATAAATCATCTTTTTTTTTTTTTTAAAACCTTTCAACTCAGTTGACGGCTGCCTGATCCTCAATGGCCTAGAGCTCGTCATTTCTGTGCCAGTTATCAATTCTTACAGAGAAGAAAAAATACATATATATCACAATGAGCTACAGGTGTAACAATTAATTCGCCTCATTACTTTCAACACAAATGAGAAGAAAATCCCAATGAAAAAACAACATGCTTCTTTTTAAGAAAATATTATTTTCCAAGATATGCTTGGGGGGGGGGGGAGCGGCTAATATAGTATCTATTGGGAAGGATGGGGCTTATATAAGTGTGATATTTCTTCATTTTAAGGAACTATTTCCTGTGTAGAATAAATACATACAAAGATAGTAAACCAGGACAATATTCCACCAAAAAAAAAAAATAGTTTTAAAATTAGGAGTAATTTCAACCTTCCTAACTAGAATATTCAAAGAAGGAAGTGAGTGTGTTCTTTATAATTCTGTGTGTAAAGATTGTTATAAAATAACTCACCCTAATCTACAGTTCACACAGTAAACATTTATTTATCATGTGCCAGATACTGTTAGATGTTTGAAAGACACAAAATGATACAAATCAGCCAGTCAGTTTTTCAGAGATGACTCCACCAACCTTTCCCATCTCAGTAATGCCTACCTTTTAAAATCTTTCATAACACTGTGTACTTTTTTCGAAAGTGCTATAATAATTATATGCTTATTAATTAGTAGTAAGTAGTATTAAATAATACATCAGCAATAAAATATTAAATACATAATAGATGTAAAACTTTCTCTTCTACAACGCTGGAATTCTGTGAGGGTAAAGAATATGTGTGTTTTGATCATAACTATGTTCCCAGTAACTACCTGCACAGTGCTTGGCAAATTTGTGAAATACATGAAGGAACTAATTAATTCCATCATCAAGGAGCTGATAGTCTAGAGCGCAGTTTAATGATGTTGATAAAGGTGGGCAAAGAGGAGCAAAGAGGAGGCATCTATTTTGGCAAGACAGACAATCCAAATGTATAGTAAAATCAGTAATACACACATTTTAAATAAGAGAGCACAAATGTTACACGAGTATGACAAAAGTCTCAAGATGGTACCTGAATGGCTCATCACAGTCTTAGAGGAAAAAAATGCATACTTTGCTCAAATATAACTGACAAGTGAAAATGATTTCTCTCTCTCTCTCTCTCTCTCTCTCTCTCTCTCTCTCTCTCTCTCTCACCATTTCTGATCTTTCTTTTAGGCTATGGAGGTTCAACATTTGGAAATGCTCTCAGAACATCTCCTAGGTGTCTTATCAGCACCTCCAGTTCATTATGACTAGAACAGAACTAACTACTTCTTCCCACAGCCAAAAGGATGTAAACAGGAAAATCAGTGTTCTACCTCATTAATAATTAGGGAAATGCAAATTAAATCCACAATATGATACTACTTCATCTCCATCAGATTAACCAAAAATTTTAAATCTGATAATAATGTCAGTGAGGATATAAAGCAATGTGAAATCTCATACATTTTGAGAGGAAATATAAATTAATACAACCATTAAGAACTTGACATTGCCAAAATATATATCCTACAGAAATCTTACATATCTATATTGTACAGGGTTTTTAAAAATATGTTTACTTTTTCATTAATTCAACAAATATTTATTAACTATCAAGTGCATAGGTCAATTAAGTTCTATGCACTTGATCATATCAATGAACAAAAGGAAAGACAAGAAACCAAAAACATAGTAAATCATATATCAAAAGCTGTAAGTGCTAAGAAAAAATGGGGAGGGGTTAAAAGAACAAGATGGAGGGCATCTAGAGTGTACGCAGTAGGGAGAAAGGGCAGATTGCAGTATTAAGTAGGGTGCTCAAAATGGGCCTCTTTGAGAAATTCTGATTTGACCAAGACTTGATGGAGCTGAGGGAGTTATTTGGGGAAGAGCATTCCATCACGTAGACTAAGGAAGGCCAGTGAGACTGGAGCCAAAGGAGCAAAGGTACACAAGAGTACGTATTGAGGTCAGAGGGAGCGCCTCGTAATGTACAACCTTGTGGAGAACTGGAAAGATTTTGACTGAAAGAAGTCACGGCAGAGTTCTGAGCAGAGGAGGGACATGACATGACTTAAAGTCCAACAGCCTCATTCGGGCTACTGTGTTAAGAACGTGGGGGAGCAGGGTAGTAGAAGAGTTAGGAGGTTATTGTAAAAATTCAGGCAAGAGACAATGGTGTTTAGAAGGAGACGGTGAGAAACCTTTGGATTCCAGGTATATTTTACAAGTAGATTTCCTGATAGATTAAATGTGAGGTCTGAGAGAAAAAGAGAGGAGTCAAAGATGACTCTGAGACCTCTGGCCTGAACAGGAAGGATGGGATTTGTCATCCACTGACACAGTAGGTAGAGCAATTTTTGGAGGGAAGATCAGTAGTGCCATTTTGGACATGCTAAGTTTGAGATATCTAGATAGCTATAAATAAAATAGGCTCTATTACAGCCAATTATACAGACAGTACATAGAACTACACAATCTAATTATTTAAAAATTTCCAACTACTCACACTAATTAAGAATGAAAAGAGACACTAATTGCAGTTTAAGTTTGGACTAATTGCAGTTTAAGTTTCGGGATGACCACTGCATTTCGATCACTCTTATTTTACTATGAAAAACCATAGCTAGCTATATATTAATGCATTATCAGTTTATAACAAATAATACCTTAGGAATGGAACAGTACACATAGAATGCTTTACTTTAGAAGCAAATGAAAAAGGTTTGAGTACATTTACTTAAATTATACAAACAACAATGTGGCTTTCCAAGTTCATGAAACTTTTTCAAACGTTTAGGTTTAATGATTGAGAATTGACAATACATGGGTACACGGGTTTTATCAAAATAATTAACTATGGGGAATGTTGTGGATCAAAGCCTTTAGGAGAAAAAAAGAAACATTAGTTTTAATTGCTAAGAAAGTTATTTTGAGTTATGTCTAGCATGGAAGGAAATAGGACAATTAAAAGTGGCCAACGAGAAGAAAGACTTACATTTGAAGTTGCTCAGTAATTTATTTGTTTTTTTGACTGGGAGGATTGGTATGAAGTGAATAAACCATTGTTTTCTCAGGCTCTAGGGTGTTTTCCAAGGCTGAGCGGAAAATAAGCCCTAACTATTAAAGGAACCCATTTCTAAATGTACTGGACTCCAATTTAGATGGAAATGCAAGCTTACCTAATCTCTAATCTAAAATTTAGCACTTTTACCCTTTTATATACTATAATTATTTGAAAAAATTTACTTATTCGTAATTAAAAACACAAACATACACCTGATATTGTTCCAGACACATTACTACCTAATCAACACTAATAAAGTTATTCGGTATTGTCTCTCCTTTTTTAAAACTCACCAAAATAAATTGAAGCTGTGCTCTTATTAGCACTCCACATGAGAAACAATCCAACTAGATTTCATTATTAACTATTTTTAGGATCTAGACCAGAGTTTCACAAATCGCTGACATTTCAGATTGGATAATTCTTTGTTTGGGACGGGGGTGTGGGGAGGCTGACGTGTGATCTGTAGGATGTCAAGCAGATCCCCAGCCTCCAGTAGATGCCAGTAGCAACTCCCACAAGTTGTATCAAGCAAAAAGGTCTCCAGACAATACCAAAGGGCAGATTGTCTCTAGTTGAGAACCACTGGTCTAGAATACGAGTCTTCAATTAAATTAAAATTGTATAATGGCTGTTGAAGCCTCAGCAGCGTCACCATTCATAACTCGAAAGGGATTTGCACAGCAGTGGGAATAGAGATGTCATGTGAGAATCCCTCCACGGGCACAGGAGTCCCTATTGACATCCTCTTCCCTTCTCGGCCTTGGTCAGCCAGATATTCTTAAGGGTTTGGAGAAATGAAAAGTAGCTTCTCTCCACCAGAGGGTGGGGAACATTTATTACTGGTCAATAAGTCAATAAGTAGTACCCAACCTATTTGGCAGTAGACCTCACAATACCAAGATGTAGCCCCACTTCAGGGACACTGGTGTTTTTATGACACTCATTCTAAGTTGTAAACAAAGAACAGCAGAAACAAAGCAAGTGGTGCAAACGTGGTGATGGAGAAGGGATTCATTCCACAAGCATCACTGAAAGTGTGCTGCACTGTGTGCTAGGAATGGGGGGAAGCCTTAGTGCAACAGGCAGAAAAAACCCAACAGAGATGCGTCAAATATATAGTAGGTCAGATTGTAATGAATGAGAAAAAATAAAGTAGGGATGGGGAAATATGAAATGTCCGAGTTGGGGGTGGGGTTAAAATTTTAACTACGGGGGCCAGAGAAGGGCCAAAAATAAGTGAGAATATTTTGAAAAAGGAGTATAAAACACTCTATGTAATTTATTTAACACAGTCACGCCCCATAAAGCAACATTTTGGTCAATGAAGGACCGAATGTATGACTGCAGTCCCTTAAGATTAAAGTGGAGCTGAACATTTCCTATTGGCTATTGATGTTTTAGCCGCCAGGGCATCAGAGCTTATCGCATTATTCAAGTGTCTGTGGGGATGTTAGTGTACACCAAGCCACTGCACTGACAGTCCTACAGAGTATAGCACATACAATTACATACAGTACATCATACTTGATAATGGTAATAAGCAATTGTTACTGGTTTATGTATTTACTATACTATACTTTGTATCATTATTTTAGAGGGTACTCCTTCTACTTATAAAAAAAGTTTGCTGTAAAGCAGTATGCCTTGTTATGCTGCAGGCATCACCCTCATACTTCTTGTGTTTACTGCGTTTCTTGATTGTATCATTCTCTCTTGTGCTTGATTTAATCTCATGTTGCTTTGTACAGCAAATGCCAAACAGTCTTGGAGTGTAGGAGTAATAGACTGTACCACAGAGCCTAGAGGTGTAATAGGCTAGACCATCTTGGTTTGCAAATTCACTCTATGATGTTTGCACAACAACGAAATCACCTAATAATGCATTTCTCAGAACGTATCCCCATCGTTAAGTGGCACATGGCTATAACGAGAAATAGTCCCTGTAGTTATGTAAAATTGTAGTTATGTATATATGAACCCATATTCAAATCAAGACAGGAAATAAATATGTAATTTAAGGAACAATATATTGACTTTAATATAACTACAAACAGCAAAAGCAAGGTCAAATGCTGTCTCCCCAGAGAATATGCTATTTCAGCACATAGTAGCTCAGGGAAGACACTACTATACTTTATCTCTATGAACTCTGAAAAATAATAGAGTAATGCCATGATGCTCCCCAAAAAAGGCTTTATAAATAATAAAATTCTTCCTTTTGATCTGGGCAATTACATAAAATTAAATGGCATTCATTTTTTACATTCTTACACCATTTGATTTTTGTCAGCTTGGATCTAAGGAGCAAAATGGAATTTTGTGGTTTGCAAATAAGCAGCTTAATTAAATCAAGAGCAAAACATTTCTATGTTCATATTCACACCAATGTTATAAAGAGGTGTATGGTCGAAAGAAAAGTTATAATGGACTATTCATTTGAATCACCAATTATTTCACCTTGCTTGATACCGTAGCCGTACTTCATACCACCAATATAGCTAGTAGTGAGAAAAAAAGAAAAATATCCCAAGATGTGGAAGATTCCATCTTAAATCCTTTTTAAGGGTCTCTTTCAGAAATCTTTAAAACATAAGAACTTTAACACCAGCTCTTTTATAATGCATTTTCTATAATACTTTCTTCCTTGCAAGAACAGAAAAAAAGACCAAAGCAAATACAAAATAAACCAAATAGAAATTGATTTTTCCAAAGTACAGTCATTCTACAAATTCTCAGTATTGTTTCTTGGTTGACTGTTCAGCATTACCAATGTAAATAAAACTCTATTAGGAAGAAACTACATGTTAAACAACACTGGAGCTTAGCTCTATACTGCATTTCAGAAGGCCTTGTTGTCATCAAAATTATAATTTTGTGCTCCTCAAAGTTAATACCCACTTTACTAGAAATTTATTTGTAAAAGGAAATGGTCACTGAACAAAACAATTATTCAAAGAGTTCTACCATTGTAATTGTTTTACCATTTGTTGGCTACTCCATTCCTGAATGGAGGGACACATTAATTTGTGTGATTACTTTACTAAGAAGGCTTTTCAAGTCTGGGTTCCTTAATAGTGTTGTCACCTTTTTGCTAAATCTGTTAAGCAATGTTTTGGAATGATCTGTTTCACAGATCCTCTGACAGCTAGCAAGTTATAATGCCTTCTGACAGTACTTGCAAACACATTTATTTGTTATGCATTTATCACACAAAAAGTTAAGTTAGGCCTGCTACTAAGTCAAAGATAATGCATGAAGAGACCACAGTGCTCTTCAGGGGACATGGAGCCAATTTCTGCAATATTAAAAGAACCATGAGAGAGTAATGATAAGATGTTTTGGGAGCAGAGCAAATAACTCTGTCTGAGCAGGTTCACAGACTGACTTTTCTTCTGAAAAAATAAACGCACCCAATTCCTCCCAGTTATAGCTTAAACCTTTTTCTTAGTGGCCATTATTCTTTCTGGGTAGACCTCATTGATGAACAAAGTACCCAACCTGTTAAAAGAAAATTCCTGAACAGCTGTACCTTGTGGCTTTGGACTTGCAGCCGTGTGTTTCGCTGGCGTTTTTCCATTTATTCCCTGAGCCTCTTCATCAGATACATTCTTATCATCCAATCTGGTTGTGCTCCTTTTCAAAAAAGGTGAAACTATCGTCTTTGGACAGATACTGCTGCCTGGGAGAGAGTTCAAAAAAAAAAAAAGGGCAGGTAAATGCAGAGGCGGGGCAATACGATGTCTCGTGACTTAAATTTCTTCTGACTCCATAAAACAAAACCAATCACAGTTATAAGACCAAGCCTAGAAATACTTTCTCCATGTGTGCTGGCCTTGAGAAAGTTTTCCTGGAGAAGATCTCATTCCTTGTGCTTGAGAAACCTTACAATGCATACTGACAGAGAATGCTACACGCGCATGCGCACGCACACACCCACCTCCTTTCCTTGCAGAGCCGTGGAAAGGGCAGAGTGCAGCTGCCACGCTGCAGACAAGCAGGCTAAGGAGAGGATGGGAGGGCCCTAGCGCTAATCTGTTAAAAGCTTTCCTTTCCAGCATCCAGTCAGTGAGCTACTCAAAAGAACAAAGCAGGAAAGCACCAACATGACAGCTGATATGAAGGCTCTGAGAATGGCTCAATAAGAAATGAACAAAATGAAAGAGAAATGAACAAATACACACACATACTCCTCTCACTCAGTAGCTTACTCCGACTCCAAATCAACATATATAAGCTAATACCCATGTAAAAAAAAATAAAAAAGAAGAAAAAAGAGTGGTGAGATTATATGGATAACACTCATATATTTACAACTCAGAACCCCCAAATATGCTTTAAAACACTAAAATACTCGTGCATCATGAGATAGACGGAGACGAGATTGATTTTTTTGTTTGATTTCTGACATAAGAAGTTAAATGTTGAATTTCAGAGACTTTTAAAGAAACCATATGCCAATGTGTTCTTTTTATACTCATATTAAATTTCCCTTTCATCTAGTTGACATGGTGATATTAATAACAGATTGGACCTTACTTAGGAGAAAATAAAATTTCTACCAGAGAATTCACTGTCACTAAATAAAAGTATGTCATTTAAGAAACTACAATTTGGTTAAGAAACAAAGTTTCATTTTTACAGAATCCAAATAGCTATAAAAGAGAACTATTAGAGATAAAATACGTTTATTATTCAAAACAAGAAAAGCTAATGAAACCCAATTTCTATTGAGTAAAAAATTTCCCTTTTATTTCAATTGATTATTAAATAATATTGATTTAAAAACCACACTATTACTTTATTATTTTCTGTGCTCCCCTTACAATTTATCTTGGTAAAACAAATTTTAGAAGCTATTAATTACAAGTATTGTAATTCCAAGCATTGTCTGAGAAGTTGTTAGAAACCCAGTGGTAAAGCAAAATAAAGCATACCATTCTGCTAAAATGAGCTGCCAGCTGGAATAAGCATTATTTAGCCAAATATGACAAAGGCCTTGAACGCAAGATTAATGGAAGATTATTTGACAGCATATTACTCAAATTGTAAACAGAAGAAGTAAAAGCTCAAATCTTTAAATGTGCTGTTTTATCTATCCTCTTAGAAAAACCATGTGAAGTAGGAAAAATATATCCCTAAAATCTAAGGCATATCATCTAACCACTTAGGCTTTTAGGGGCAGGAGAATGTTTGTTCCACAGTGACTCCCAAGAATGGTTTGGTAATCCTACAGGCCACCTGCTGGCCTAGTGAAGGATGGGCAAACAGTGAAAAACCACAGCTCAGCTGCAATGTGACTGACTGTAAAAAATGAGACACTGTAAAAGCAAGAATGCAGCTTTAGTGACAATTTATAGAAACAAAACTATAAAAAGTGGGCAGCTAATGGGATAAAAGAGAAAGCAAATGAAATAGAATCTTTAAAAAAAACCAGATCTCTGCTACTATTAAGAGAAGAAACTGCTTTAATAATTAGCCTATTTAGAAACAAAGCATGTCTTAAATAATCATTTGAAATTGGAAACTCCATACTTAATTTCTGGATAGCAAACTTACAGGTAACAATAGGTTTTACAAGTGTCATTTATTACAGACTATCTCACATGAATGTGCTGAAAAGCCTTCAGTAAGAGATCAACTTCAAATTCACTTTCTTATAAACCCATTAAAGTCATGATTACAAATCTTTTGCTCATGACAGTAAATCCATGGCCAAAAATTTCATTTCAGATCATTGTTTAAAATCAGTCTCCAAACTTCTGCCATTATTGCATAGCATGAAAATATGGTAAAAGACAGAAAACACATTCTTAAAAAGGTTTTTTTTTAAAAAAAGTAATTACAGATATATGCAACAGAGACCATATGTGGCTGCAAAACTAAAAATATTTACTATCTTTACAGGAAAAGTTAGCTGACCACTGATCTAGATCAAACACATCTAGGTAAAGAATGTTTGCCTAAAGGAAGCATCATTTCATTAAATACTTCATCTTCTAACTTCTTGGATGCTAGCAACAAAAAGTTAAACTTCTTGCTTGTTTATGACTGACTCCGTCTACTCACTTTTGGAGATAGTTCTTATTTGGGTGCCAGTTGCATAACGGAATTGAAAGCGAAATTGTAACCAGATGGCCCACCCATTCAAAAAAATTTGTATCAGTTATAGAGGCTTTTAGATTCTAATTTATGGAGGAGAAGAACCCCAAGGAGTAATTAAACAGTTACCTTGGACATAAATACAACTAGTCACATTATATTTGCACAGGGGGAGGAATCCTGTTTTTTTCTTCAGTATTGGTAATCTTTTTAGCCTCTGGTCCTAACTAACTATTTTGAATTCCTCTGTTTGGGGTTTCTCACTTTCACTTGCTCAGTCTTATCTCCTAAAAAGAATGTCCCAGACATAGGCAAACTGCAAGGGCTCCTCAGATATTCTCAATTAATCCAGCCCCATCTTTGACTGCATTAGGCTCCCTGTTCCAACTGGAGAGGTTGCCCCTATGGCTTAACTTTCATTTATTTATCTTCTTTTGCAGGACACTTGTGAGTGGCAGATAATACCTCTGACTTTGTCTGCTATTTGCAAAACGTTTTGTTGTTCATTTTGCCAAATCATTCTTTTTTTTAGTTTCGGGTATACAAAACAATGTAATACTTAGACATTTATACCCCTCACAAAGGGATGACGCCCCTCCCCCAATCTACTGCCCCTCTGACATAGTATATAGCTATTACAATTCCATTGATTCTATCCCCTATGCTGTTCTCTACAGCCTGTGACTATATATTAAATTACAGTGGACATTCAGTATTATTCAGCTTCAGCTTCAGGTGTACGGTGCAGTGGTTAGGCGCCTACCTACACTGTCCATGAAATGGTCTCCCTAATAAGACAAGTGTCCATCAAATACCCTACAAAATCTTTACAACATTATTGATTGTATTCCCCAAACTGACTTTCATATCACCGTTTGCCAAATCATTCTTGAATGGCTCATTCACATTTTAAGGTTGGACTTATTCATTGGCTGTCTATTCGAAAGCAAGGTTCAATCAGTTCTCTGATTCTTCAGGTCTGATCTCATTCCATGGTATCCAGGACCTCAAATCGCATCTTTATGGCCTTGCTCTGGCTGTGTCTACACTGCCTCACCCATCCATAACACCTCTCCCAACTGCACCAAGTGTCTAGCCCAGAATATCTCAATGGACTCCACTCCTCAGAACAAAAGGATCTCTTAAATTTAAGAGGACAGAAGTAGTTTTCTAGGGCAGACAATCTTTTCAGTAGTACATTGTCCAGAAGTGAAGAGCTACCTTAAAAACACAAAATAACTTCATTTTGAAATAATTTTAGATTTACAGAAGAGTTGCACTCAGGTTCCTAAATTTAGCATCTTACAAAACCATGGCATAATTATCAAAACTAAGAACTTAATATTGATGCAATACTAAATCACAGATTTCATTCAGATTTTACCAATTTTTCCACAAACATCCTTTTTCTGTCACAGGATCCAATCCAAGATACCATGTTGCATTTAGTTTTCATTGTCTCCCTTAGTGTACTCCAATCTGTGAGTTAATCAGTCGTTGCTTGTCATGTGTGACCCTGGTGTTTTTAAAGATCAGGCATTTTGTAGAATGTCCCTCAAATTGGGCATACACATGCAATGGAATATTAGTCAACCTTACAAAGGAATGGAATTCTAAAGCATGCTTCAACATGAGTGACCTCCAGGCGATCGTGCTCAACAACACAAGCCAATTGAAACAAAAATACTGTACAATTCCATTTACATGAGGTACACAGAGTAGTCAAAATCAGAGACAGAACATAGAATGGTGGTTGCCAGGAACTGGAGGTGTTTGAGAATGCAAAGTTATTGTGTAATGGATACAGAGTTTCAGCTTTGCAAGATGAAAAATGTTCTGTGGATGGATGGTGGTCATGGCAGCACAACAGTGTGAATGTACTTAATGCCAATGAATTGTGCACTTAAAATGGTTAAGATGGTTAATTTTGCTGTGCACTTTTAACATAATTTTTAAATTTTTATATTAAAACTAGCATATCTCTTGCTTAATGAAATCAAGAAATATTAATACATACATTCAATCGCCTACTTAGCATCTCCACTAGTATGTCAGAGCTCTCTCACACTCTACATACCTAAATATGACTCCCTCATCTCCCAACTCTCACCCAAAACCAACTGCCTTTACCGTCTTCTCCATCTCAGTGAATGGAAACTTCATGTACGAGGAAGCATCCTCAAGTGCTCTCATTTTCTCTCACACTCCACATCCTCTTCATCAAGAAATTCTGGTGCCTGCCATCTACCACCACCACCTCCACTGCTACTATTCTGGCCTCAAGTACCATAATCTTTAACTGGATTGCAGCAAGACCCTCTACCCAGTCTCCCTGCTCTAACCCTTGTCCTTAGTACAGTTCATATTTTCAACCAGGACCAGACCGATCCCTTTTATAGCCCAAGTCTGATCATGTCACCCCTGGGCTTAAAATTCTCTAATGGCGCCATATTTCACTCAGAGTAAAAATTCAGCCCTTTACAATGGCTGACAGGCTGTGTGTGATCTGGCCTTCATCCCCTTTCCACTGACCTCAGTGCTAGGATCGCCCCCTTGCTCACTCCACTCAATCATTCTGGTTTCCTTGCCGTTCCTGCAATAGGCAAAGCACACCTCAGGGCCTCTGGGATAGCTGTTGTCAATAGGAGCTACCCTGACAACTTTACCTACCATAAGTGCTCCTCTTATATTTTACAGGTTATTTTTTCCAAAGCACTTATCACCTTCTAAGAAACTACATTATTTATTTTGTTTGTTGTTTATTGTGTGTCTTGTCTGGGAACATAGGCTCTGGGAAGGCAATGATCTTTGTTTTCTGGTGTACCCCAGGGGTATCACCTGTCACATAGTACATGCTTAATAAATATTTGTTGAACACATGAATTCTACAGACCTTAGGCAAGTTCCTCTTCCATGTGTTTACATCTTTAGTTGTTATTTCATGAGATACATTTTCTCGATTCCAACAGTAACTAAATATGTAGCTGTTTTAAAGCCCATTCCAACCAAAATTTCCAACCTTTCCATCCTTATCTAAATTTCAAAACATTCAAGGTTATTTCTACACAAATTCTAAACATCCAGAAAAACACTTGTACCCAAGTGATCTCCCTTACAACTCAGATTTCTAAACATCTGGAATTGTGGACTCCAGATGTTTGTCTTAATAAAAACAGCAGCAGCCAAAAGTCCCAGCAACTGACTGAAATGTTTCCACTTAGTATGATCTGTGATTTTGTTTACATTTACTAGAGTCACTCACTAAAATGCACTATGGGCTGCCAATGTTTCTGACTCATCCTCTGCTGCTACCCTAAAATTACAAAATGTTATACTGTCAGGAAACGCATATTGCTGGAGGCCTTTAAAGTTCAAAAGCAATGTGAATTCAAAATAAGCCTTGAAGGTAGGTAACTATAGATTATTCAATATTTCTAAAGGTCCCACAGCTGAATGGCAACGATAAAATGTGTAAAAAGGCAACTGTTATCATAGCATTTTAAGCAAATGCAACAATGTATGCATGCAATTAGATAAATGTGCAGCCTCTAAAAACACAAAAATAATTTGCTTTCAAACTAGAAATATTTATTTTATTTTGCTAAAATATTCTCCATAATTATTTACTGAATGATTATTTTTTTTTTGCTACCCAGAAGAGATGAAGAAGATAACAATAAAGTTTCCAAAGAATGCTATTGTTTGTGGTCCGGTAACAGAATCCTGTTAGATGAACTGAAACACCTTTCACTAAGCTTGTCAAAATTCCAGCTTTGAGTAGTCACTCACAGATGAGGCCCACGGTAGGAGACTACATATATTAGAATCATTATAATTTAAACGTGGACTCTAGGGGTCCGAATCCCTGCTCCTTATTTTCAGGGTGACCATTTGTTAGGCACCATGAATCCCTGCACAGAAAGTACTGGAAGTGCACACGCCATGATGACGTCTGGATTGGTGCCAAGACAGGCTTGTCAGTGTCTTCTGCTGTGCCTTGGCTCAGCATTTGTTAGAGACCGACCTCCCTCCTGAATCCCCATGTTAGGAAGGGAGATGGAGGTAGCTCTCCCACCCTAAACCATACTGGCTGAAAGTTCCCCTTTTGGCTACATTCAACTAAGAATGTCAGTTCAAGATTACAGAAAGCTCTTACTATTTAAAGCACAAAAATTACTCTGTATCTGCAGCCGACTAGAACAGGAAGGTGGGAGTAGAGAAAAACCACAATTGATTACATGTGTTTTTCTTTGCTTACTTGCAAAAGGTGGTTCTAGTTGCCAACATCTTGAGTTGGAGGAGGTTCATAGGCAGCCTGCTGTGCTTTATCTGATACATTGTTTCTAATTTATAACAACACCCATTTCTTGGTTCCTTCTACTGCTAAGCATAACTAAGAGGAAGAAACTGTACCCTAGATTTATTTTTTTATTTTTTCTTTCCCCTTCTTCCGCCTCTTCCTCCCATTCCCATTCCGGTTCCAGCCTCTGTTCTCAGTCTAGTTGTGTAGGACACAGCTCCCTGGACCGTGTTGGTATTATGAGCCTTGCGCTTCCCCCAGCTGACACAGTCGGTCATCGGTGGGCAGCTCACAGCAGCTCACAGCAGTTCTCGCCAGCTGCCGGCCGCTCACAATGGCTGCCGGCTGCTCACGCTGGCTGCCGGCCGCTCTTGGCAGCACACAGCAGCCCGCAGCATCCCAGCTCCAGGGAGAGCTGTTGTTCACAATCTTAGCCGTAGAAGGCACAGCTTACCGGCCCCTGTGGGAATCGAACCTGCCACCTTGGCGTTAGGAGCACAGCACTCCTACCACATAAGCCACCTGGCCAGGCCCTGTACCTTAGATTTATTGAAACACCCTGTACTACTGCCATGCTGGTGATGAGAAATATCCCTTAGAAGCTGCCCATCGATGCAATAAAATAACTGCTGGGTTTTGAAGCCATCATACTTTTTGTCAGAGCCTAAGATTCATTAGTGTTAAGCTTTGATATTAATGAATATACCACAATGATCTCTAAGTATATTATTGTCCAGATGGATCTGATAACTAATGTTAGATTTCCCTGATATGATCATCTGTGTCGAAGGGCAGCTCAGATGCTATGCAATGCACACCTGTGCAGCTTTCCTGGGTCCCCAGAAGCGTGCCATCTGTCTTTTTCTATGCCAGTTGTACTAGTTATTGTATATTATTAAACACTAAATATATCCTTATGGCAATTCAAATATTCTTCAGTGTACTTCAGTCATATAACTACTATTAATATCATTTGCCTAGGTTCAAATCCTGGCTTCTCCATTTACTAGCTGGGTGATTGACTTACTTTCTCTGTACTTCCATTTCCCCATCTGTAAATAAGAATCATAAGATTCATCGTAGCACCCCCTTATAAGGCCGTGAGGATTATCATTTGATTAATGCCAGTGAGGGTACTTGAACAGTAGCTGGCACATGGCAAGTGCTGTATAACTATTTGCTATTATTATTACTTATAGGACACTCAATATTTCACAATAGCAGGGCAGTGTCTCTCCTTCCAGCCTCCAGGCCTTTACTTCCTTCCTTCCTGTCTGCTTATATTTACTCTGACCACGGCCTACATTTTGGTTCACCTCCACCTCATACTTGTTTCTGCTGGTTTATTTCTCAGCACCTGCCATGTGCTTCAGTGCTCCATTCCTCCACTTTCAGGGATTCCCAACAGACTATTCTGGATAAATTTTGGCCAAATAATGACTCCTTTGCAAATTAATTCAATAATGAATTATTTACAAGTTTATGGTCTGGTATATCAACCATGATTCTTTTATTCACTAACAATGATAACAGTATTAGTAATGATAGAATGGCTGACATTTGGAGAATTTACTGATGATAATTTTAATCCCAAATGATTTATTCATATTATTCACTCTTTACCATGATTGTAAATGTGTGTCCTGGATTCCACAAACTTATTTCATTTTTTTCCTCCATTTGACATTTCTTCATTTGACATTCATCAAAATTGCTGGTTTTGACAATGAATCACTTTCAGAAAAGCACATTTAAATATGCTTATGACCACTTAAGGAAACTCAAGTATTTAATTTTAACAGCTCTCACAGTTA
Source organism: Rhinolophus sinicus (assembly GCF_057876585.1). Taxonomy (NCBI): domain Eukaryota; kingdom Metazoa; phylum Chordata; class Mammalia; order Chiroptera; family Rhinolophidae; genus Rhinolophus; species Rhinolophus sinicus. The sequence continues at coordinate 43,439,402 of NC_142501.1, read as the reverse complement.
TGCCCCCAAAGTACAAACTGTTCTGTAAGCACCGAGGATATCTAATGATGAACTACAAAGACAGTAATAAAACCTATCAGGCGTCTACTTTTTTCCACTCTTTATTTTTCCTTTTTGGTCCTACTTCAACGTATTCAGTGATAACTCCCTAATGAAAAGTGCCAGGTACTCTGTTAATTACTGGGCACAAGAGGACAAAATAAGACATCATCCTTATCTTTGTGTAATCCATGGTTTAAAGGGGGAAAGAGATGTACAGTTCCATAGTTATCTGGAAGAGCTGCCTCCCCACCCCCCCCCACCCCCTTGCTAACTGCGGTTAGGAAGCCATGGCACCTGTCCATGCACAGGCTAAGACCCTGCACTGTGGCAATGGCTGAGGGTGAAGAGGGGGCATGGCTGTGGGACACACTGAAGAGACAATCGATGGGGGGGCTGGCTGAAGAAGGAGGGACAGAGAGGAGTAAAGGACTCTTATTTAGCCTCCTGGCTGACGTGACATGGAAACTGCATTTCGATTAAATAAGAATGCGAGAAGAACAGTTTTGTGTGTGATAAGTTTTAGAAGCCTGTGAAACTGTTCAGAAGGAACAGTCTGCCCTGATGGTCATTAGATAGTCATTAGGTTCAGTCATCCTTAACTCTTTTGCTGCATTAATTGGTTTCAAGCTTTTCCCCCAAAAAAATGTGTCAGAAATCCCCAAAAAACAAAAAGTTGATATTTTGACCATTTTATGCACTTAATAACAATTTGAGCTGCTTTGTGTATAAATGACATTATTTTTATGTATAAAAATTTTGGATATATTCATTTGGACATATCAGACCATCGAGGCAAAAGGGTTAACACTACCTCATTTTTCAATGTTATTGTTGAAGTTTTCAGATATATTCCCTTTGATACTTTCTTTAAAATATCATTTCATTGCCTTTTAATGGAGGGTGGGGGAAAGCCTATTTGCCCAAGGCAAGGCCATTTGTACAGAGGATCTGGTCCATTTTGTTTGTTTGTTTCTGGTCTCAGTAATTATGGGTTAAAACATTTTTCCTTCTTCCTATAAAGACTGACATCCTTAATTTTATTAATAGCAGTAACAAATATCAGTTAAGTGATTAGGCTGGAGAGAGAAAAAAAGCACTTACTAAGAGAACAATTTCTGGGTGTTTGCCAGTTCCTTTAGGAGGACACAAGAGCCTAGGTGAAAAGTCACATACTGTCACCATCTTCACGGCACACCCCACATGACCTGGGGCAACTCTTGCCAACGTGTGTTCTGTGAAACACTACGCTAGCAATAGGATTCCTTCTCTCTGCCATCCACTCCTCCCACTCCCAACACACCCCCCACAGACGACCATGATTCTATATGAAATATTTGTGACCTACCAAATTTACAGTTTTATCTTATACGAGTACACTCAAGATGCCCGTGGGTGTATTCGAGGCTGTGAATAGCCCTATCGTAGGAAAACATTAATTTTGAACCCAGTGTGTGCCTAGGAAACCTTTCCATTATATATTATGTCAACATCCCATGGAGCTAGTGTGTCTTGGAACACATTTTGGGAACAGCCACCCCCCAGGGACTCCTTCCCCACGTCCTGTCAGCTCTTGCCTTGGCTCTTTCCCACACTGTCCCATCTCTATTACTGGTACCTGCTCCTGACTTCCCGATAATAATCTTGGCTGCCCTCATGACCCCAGCTCTCAAGTTATGAACCGAAACTCTAACCTGCCCTTGGATTTTTGGATGTGACCCTGCTGTCCCCCGCTTCGAGGCGTCACAATCCCACAATGTTCTGACCACAAAAGCAGCACCAGGACCCGGCCCGGGATGCCTGAGTTCTGCTCTGGGAAGTCTAAACATGGAGTAGCCCCTTGGCTTAAAAAATCAGGTGAAATCACTTTCTGTAATTCTCCCAGTCCACTGTCTCTCCATTCTTTGTACGGTACCTCCTGCTTCCTCTCAGCTGCAAATCTGCAGCCTAGTAGACTTGGAGGCATACAATCTAGTAACACAGAAAAATCTCCTAAGGGATTTTCGCTTAAAGTGGTTATAAAACAGGACATACGGTGTTACAGATAATTGGCAATGCAGCGAGCAGTCATATGTAGAACAATGAGGGCAGTTTTATTTCATTGAGACAAGTGCTATAAGAATGTGTGTATTTGCTCCATTTTGCCAAAGACTCCACTCACCACATATAAGCATAGTGATCTTAAATCTAAATGAATTGAAATATCGTTTTATGAAACTAAACATACTCTGAATGTGAAAGTACAACACTGGACTTTCATTCTGTGGAGTCACAAACAGACACAACTGTTCCTTTGCTCTGTGCCCTCCCTGTGGGTTCAAACCCCAAGAAAAGGTAAAATACTTCAATTGCAAGCTAGACTTCTTTCTGAAGACTTATAAACCATATACCAACAGGGCATTATATAGGCTATGATCCCTGGGAAAAAGCAGTTTGCAAAATGGCCTTTTCTCAACTGATTTGTTCTCTATAGACACCAAGAAGAGTCTGTAGAAATGCATAGCAATGCATAGCTTCAGGCAGGCATACACTGATGGTAAGGGACATGTCCTTTGGTTACATACACCCCAAAATATTCATCCTGAATGTCACAAAAATATTAACAATCATGATTTGGGATTTCACAGTGTTGTAAAACTTACACCATTTACAACAAATTTGCTTGCAAATACGACTACTGTTTTTACTACTTTAGTACTAATGGTAGTAATGAAAGCTAACAATATTGTTTAATCTGTGGCAAGTGTGTAAGTATTCGCTCCTCTCAAAATTCCTATGAGATAGAGGCCGGCCGGCATTTTTATGTTTATAAGAAATATGAGTAAACGAGATGAGTTAACTGACGTGGCTGATATGTGATGTCACATCTACGTATAGTTTGTAAGTACGTCTGGACAGGGACTCAGCTCATAACCCTTTGGCTTTCGCTCAGCAGGTAACCCAAGTGATTTTATCTCTGTTATAGTACAGCTCTTTGGCTCTGACCTCCTATGCTTCTATTTCAGCCAATACTGCGTAGCCAGGAGCTTCAAAATACCCCCCCCCACACACACACACACGCAGTCCAATTTATGAAACATGAGATAAGAACGTGAATCTGGATTTTACAGATCAAGGCACGGTTCCAGGCTTCTTTGCCTCTTCACAGCTATGACCCTCCTTTTCATTTGCTCCTCAGCTCCTCAGATTTCTCATCTCTTTGCTCTACTGAGGCTGATGAAGTCTCTCCATTACCCACTCTGAGATGTTCTCTCTGGAAACCAATGGGCATACTCCCTTCGGTTCACTCCATGTTATTTAGTCGAGTCCTAGTCTAGTCTAGTCCACGTAGTCCTCTGGGCTACATGGCTGTCGATTCTGCTCAGCTGGACCCACACCTCTTCAAGGAGAGGTCAGAAAAGACCTCATGAGGCACTTTCACATAGCTCATACCACATTTCATCTTCAGCATCCATGAAAGATATATAGGACAGATATCCGCATATTATAGTTGAAGAAAATAAGGTTGGTAAATGGGGTAAATCCAAGAGTCACACCAGGGCTTTGATTCTAAGGTCGATGCTCTTTCTCCTAAACTGCTGTTGGCCCCGTTGTCAGGCCGACTGGCGATTTGCACTGGAAATGGGTTCATGATCTGGAGCTGTATTTTCAGTATTTGTAGGGCTGTGAGGACTCATCAGTATTTGCTCCATTTTTGTCAAAGAACCACTCACCCCATACAAGTGTGATAGCAATCTTAAATCCAAATTAATTGAAATATTGTTTTGAGAAACTACACATGCTCTCTATATCATTAATAACACCCTAGTCACAAAAACAAGTTTAAAAAATACTTTGAGTTTTTAAGTAAAGTCTTAGAATCTGCTCTAGGAAATTAGGACAATAATAAGTACCCTCAGAGCAAATTAAATCTCTATTCACTTCAAGAATTCTACCAAACCCAGCAATTATAACCTGCCACAGACCTTTAAAAATTGAAGGGCATTTCTTCTCCATAGCCAGAATACATGCCAACTTTTTTCCCTAATCAAAGACTAGTTATAAGGGCATTCCCAGTTTATACGAAAAGGTACCAACTGGTAACCTTGAAAATTCAAAAGAGGGAGATTCTTTCTGATTGATGGAGAGTATGGAAAGCACTGCTATGAAAGGAGAGGTTTCTGAAACAATAAAATTAAAAAATTTTATCGACTTCATAAACTCTGAAAGAAATAAAAACAGATGTAAGAAAAGAACTTGAAGGGCAAAAGATCGCTTTTTGGTGTGTTTTTTTTCCTAAGAGCTATAGCCAACTCATTTGCTCAAGATGTCTGGTTTATAAATGAACAGAATCTTGGCTTTTTCTCTTCCTTCTACCCACTGCCAAACTATTTTCCATTTTATTCACAATAAAATTTATCTGCAGATCCAGAGAGAAGAAAATCAAACTGGCCAGTGTTTCATAAGGTTGGACAAGGATGTTGCTAAAACCAACCATAATTGTTTTTAATTATCTTAGTCGCAAGCTACCAAGAACAGGCTACTGTTTCCCTTCACAAAAAGGAACACATGCTTTCCCTAAGTAAGTCCCCTGCCCTTGCTGATTTTCATTAATTTTGTAACTGCTTTTCTGTTTTATTTTTCTGAACTTGATTTATCTAAACCTGATTCCCAGCAGCTAAAACATTCCAGCCTCACACTCTCTGTAAACTGATTTCTGTGTGTCTAGTAGGTACCTACTTCATAGTGCCTACTTAAAATTACTGGCCGACGTCCACTTCTCAGCCCACTGTCCTCTAACACTTTGTTTTGCAGTTATTGACACTGTTCATGCAGGTTTCAAACTTAAATTTAGCTTCATGGCAAAGATGGAGAAAATTAACTCTACCAAGTAGGAAAAGCTCCTTAGGGCCAGCCACTCCGGCATCCTGAAAGCTAATTATTTTAGCTTTTAGTGACATGGATGCCACTGTCATCCATGGCTAGGATCAGCCAGACCTGCTGGGAGAAGCAAGGCTATGCTTATCTGGGAAGTGCATTTTTCCCCCTAGGAGAAAACAGGGTGGATTAGTAAAACTAAAGGTTGAAAGGTCAAAATTATGACATGACTTGCTTTGTGACCATGAGAAAGTTATTGAACTTCCTTATAGAGAAATTTTGACTGCTATTGTGTCATTGCTTAGGGACAGGTCACAGGTAGGTAGATATAGACCTCCGAATGCGTCTATTTGACTGGGGGCAATTTCTAAAGACACATCTGACAAAATAAAGGACTTGGTGACAGCCTCTACTCTGTCCCAACACTCTTTTTTATTTTGATAAAAATAAACTTTGTCCTTTAAGATAAACATTAATATAAACCCCATTTTCCTAAAAAATTTGATATTTAACAGCTTACAAAGTTAGACATTTGCTTTCCTTACTCCCTGCTGTGTAATCAGACCAGCAGGCCTCATATTTTTTCCCTGGCTAGATTCTAAACCAGAGGCACAATAGCATTGTGTGTTCAGCTTCTAACAGTGTAGGGGATTGTTTCAGTCATACAAAACTTAAAAAACAAATACTGCATCTAACTTATCTATTATTTCCTATATTTTTTTCTGGCTGACAGGGGAAGGAAGTTAGGAAGAAAAATAAGCCAATTCATCAACATAACCATGTTTCGAATTCTGAATTTTAAAACTAGATTACATAAGACATGTCTGGTTAGGTCTAATATGATTGCTCCTACAAAGAAAAAGTTTAACTATTTTATTCATTCAATGATGATGCCAACCTTGTTACTCCCTTGTTTAAAATCCTTTAAAGGGACTGCAAGATCATAGGGGAAACCTCTAATTTGAATAAAGGATACTTCACCCTCAGACATCAACCTATCTTCATATATATCTATTCCCAGCCATGCACCCCTCATGCTCCAGCCAAATTCCAGTTTTCTCCAGTTTTCTGTATGTTTTTGCCTGTGTTGGTTCCCTTAGCTTGATAGTCTTTAGACACATTAATAGAGTTCCAATATCACCTTTTTTTGAGGTCATTTCCTTGAATCAAATAAACAGTCAGTTGCTGCTCCTCCCTTTCCACTCTCCAAACACATACTTTATACTTCTACTATGACATTTGTCACGCGCAATCACTGCTTTTATATGTCTATGCTGGAAACAGACAAACTTTCTTGAAGTGAGGAGTATTGAAGGTTTTAGGATTGTGTCTAGTAAATACAGTTATATTTCCTGTCATTCAGCAAGTCTTGTTACCATTGCCCTGCGTCTAATAAATTAATCTATTTTGGACTAGAGAGGTATACGAAATATCTTCTTTGCTCAGTAGTCTTATTCACTATTTTGCTAATATACTCTCTAAATTAGCAACACTGATGGAAGTCAATCAAGGAAAAACTTTTATTGGGCAATGTTAAAAGAAAGGAACTGATGATATCCCATATAAATTGGCAATTCTAACAGTTCAGGTCATTAAGGGGCATATATTTACAAAAATTACAAAAATAATCATTTTCAAGCTTTGTATATTTCTTTTTACTATATACTCAAAGTAGATTTCATATTTCTAAGAAGTTGTGTGACCTAATAATGTGTCATCATCAATATTCAGATTGAGTACATTATCAGATAGCAAAAAATAGTTGACAAAATTTGACTCTTAGTTATAGAATTGTAAATGCAGGTCAATTTCCAATTATCCAGATGAATTTAGAAAGAAATTGCATGAAGTATAAATTCCATGTTTCCCCGAAAATAAGACCTAGCGCGACAAACAGCTCTAATACGTCTTTTGGAGCAAAAATTAATATAAGACCGGGTCTTATTTTACTATAATATAAGACCGGGTCTTATATTACATAATATAATATAATATCCGGTCTTATATAAGATAATATAAGATCGGGTGTAATATAATATAATATAATATAATACCTGGTCTTATATTAATTTTTGCTCCAAAAGATGCATTAGAGCTGATTGCCCAGCTAGGTCTTATTTTTGGGGAAACACGGTATATAAATAATTCTCACACATTAATTCATATACTGGTTTTCTACCCCTTCAAATTAAGAACTACTAAAAGGAAACATTTATTTTCTTTCTTTTTCTGTCTCTATGGAAGAGTTTCAGAGTCAAATGCCTTAACTGCAGGAGGAAAAAAAACAAAAAAGAAAAACTGGTGGCGGGAGTACACTCTTAGTACAGCAAAACATCTTAAATAATTTTTCTTCATCTTGCCACAATTTTCTTCATGCAAACAAACTGTATTCCAAATTGCTTGGGCTTACACTCCACAACTTCTCCAATCTGTTTTCTTCTCTCCCAATAGAGCCCGTAATTTGTAATCCAAAACCATTTATTGAGACCATCCATACACTTAGGTCTAATTACCCATCCTCCTTAGTCTCAGTACTTTATAATTGTGATCAACTTGGCTTCTTAGACCAACGAGAAGAAACTCATTACTGAGACTCTGCTCAGCAAGGGAGGTCAGAAACTAGTAAGCATATTTATTTTTTAAAAGATAATTGAGGGGAAGAAATGGAGAACACTACAAATATTTATAATTTATTAACAGCTCTTATAGTCCTGCTCATTTAGCCTTAAATTTGCAAACAGAAAATGAGAAGTATATTCATTCATTCAATAAATATTAATGAGGTATCCAATATATGTATCAGTTACTTTTCTAGACCCTAGAGATACAGCAATGAAGCATGCAACAACATAAGAAAAGCATTTACATAACATGCTAGATGTTATAAAGTGTTATGAGGAAAATAAAGCTGAGTAAAGGAGATGGAGCGAGTGCTATTGGGTGAGGGGCTGCTATTATTTATAAGGAGTTCAAGGGAGGTGTCCCTAAACAGGTAACAGTTGAGTAGAGACATGAAGGGAGTGAGGCACAGACATATTTGGAGGATTAGCATCCGAACAAAGGATAAAACTACAAAATCCTAACAGGAGCCCAGTTGATGTGTTCAAAGGGAAATAAGATAACAACACGGATAGATGAGAATGAGCCTGGAGCATACTTGGCATTGAGGTCAGAGAGTTAAGGCAGGCAGAACAGGTAGGGCCTTGCACCTCATTGAGAGAGAGGCAGAGGCTTTGCCTCTGAGAGAGATGGAATCCACTGAAGGATTGTGAGCAGGGGAGTGACAGTGATCTGTTTTCCATTTTTAAAGGAGCATTCACGCTGCTGGGTAGAGAACAGACTTTAGGAGATCAAGGGTAGATAGGAAGCTACTAAAATAATCTAAGGAAAAGTTCAGCGCAACTTGAACCAGAATAGTCGTAGTGGAGACATTAAGGTATGGTGAGGTTGATGTCTCTTACAGCAGGCATTGTTGACAGATTGGCTATGTGTAAGGAAAAAGCTCTGTGGCGGACAGATGGCTCAGTTGGTTAGAGGGTGAGCTCTGAACAACAGGGTTGCCAGTTGGATTGCCACAGGGGCCAGTGAGCAGCGCCCTCCACAACTAGATTGAAGACAATAAGCTGCCGCTGAGATGTTGGAGGGGCGGCCGGATGGCTCAGTTGGTTAGAGTGCAAGCTCTCAGCAACAAGGTTGCTGGTTCAATTCCTGCATGGGATGGTGGGCTGCACCCCCTGCAACTAAAGATTGAAAACGGCGACTGGATTTGGAGCTGAGCTGCACCCTCTACAACTAGATTGAAGGACAATGACTTGGAGCTGATGGGTCCTGGAGAAACACACTGTTCCCCAATATTCCCCAATAAAATTAAAAAAAGAAAAAGAAAAAAAAGATTCAAGGAAGACTAAGGGGTTTGGCCTGAGCATAAGAAATAACAATTGTTATATAATGACATGGAGAACACTGAGCCCACAATAACTTACTGTTATTTTTTTGTTGAAAATTAAAAAACAACTCTTGTCTGTATTCATTCTCTAAGAGGGGTAAAGAGTGGTTTTCCCCAGGCCATGTTTTAATAATCACCCTGTAAGATGACCAACTTCCACGACTAACACTATTTTTCTTCTCAAAGGTGTTTTGCTTCTGCCTTCTTCAATGTATGGCCAACCGACTACAGATCCTGGGTCAATTAGCAAAGGAAAAATACCTTAGAAGAATCTGATCCAAGCAGGGCTTCACAAGTACTGTGGTAGGGGATCAGTCAGAGAACAATGATATCGGGTGAAGACCTCTAAAAATATTATTTCAGACCTATACAAATAGCTCCCCATTTTATAAAGAGAGAGCACAGAGAGTTAAGGTGCTCTTAACTCATCAGAGGGTAGATCAGACAGGGGGCAGGGATGGAAAGGTCCTCAAGCCCCTAAGAAAAGGCCATTTTATTTTTGGAATGAATGTTTTTCATTGTCTAGGGAGAGGTGGTCAAATTTAAATCTTAATCTTGGATTGCAATTTAAGTTACATGTGGTTTGGATGAATATCATAAACCATCTTATCATCCTTGCAAAGACTGAACAATACTGTCATTCGTCACACTCTTTTTCACTGTTGAGTTTTCCTGTGCGTTTCCCTACAAGCACAGGTTTTTAAAAAAGGAAAGTTTCTTCAAGTTTTTAAAAAAGGTAAAAACTTTGCAAATAACATGTACACTAAATGTGCACATTTAAAAATTTTTCTGAAGCAACTTGGGCAATAAAATAACCCAGTTGTGTGGACAGGAAGTGCTATCATTATTAAGGTCTTTTTAGTTTGAAAACCTTAAAAGGAACTTTGAAATTCCACATCGTCGTGGACACTCACTGCAGGGCGTTTGTCCATTATCACAGAAAATTCGAGGAGCAGTTCTCCCTCCACTTGAGAGCTGCCTTCTTGGAGGGAATACTAATTCTCTTCAATCACTCCAACCTGTTTGAAGATGGAATGAGAAGGGGCAGAAGCTGTTTCTGGGAGAACTTTACTAGTGGAGGAAGAAAATACTTCTTTTTTGCCACTTTAAAAATTGTCATTATTTAGAATGCAATGGCAAACCATGCAGAGATCATACAACCCTTGAACTTTATGCAACAATAGCGGAACCCCTGCAAAGAAATTGAGGCTTCTGCCTGGATGATGGAGGAAGCCGGGGCCAGCTACTCAATCTCTAGCTACTGCTAGAGCCTGGGAATAGAGCCAGCCGAGGCTATGCAGCTGCAAAGGGAGCCTCAGCTTCGTGCTGCAGTACTGGAACCGATGCCCCCTTGAGATTCCACAAAGTGCAAGCCCCTCTAAGACCAAAAGAAGGAAGGAGTGACACCACAAGGAAGAGATGGGTAACTCGGAAGACTGACTGTTCTAAGGTACAGTTCATCTTGTTTAGCAGTGCAGACATTCTTCAGGAAGGTTTATTATTCGTGCAGTAACAAAGGGAAAATTGCTGCTCCACAAAATGAACCCATTTCAGCTTTTAAAAATATTTTTAGCAGAAATTTCCTGTCACATGATTATATTTATACCACAGTGTAACATCTCATTCCTCCTTCACACAATCAATTTCTCCTTGATAGACTGTAGAATATTGGAGGAAAAAGCAGTGGCTTAATACCACTAACAACTTTAAATAACAAATCCATGCTTGTCTCTCCCATGTTATCTTATAAGGAAAAAGGAGTCACAAGCCCCTGAACTTTGCTAAAACAAGAAAATTGGGATGGTGGAGACTTTTTTTTGTCTGTTTGAACAGAACAGCTTTCCATGCAGTAGCACTAGAAAACGATTACTCGTAAACATTTCTTAGCTTTGTTCAACACCAGTAACAGAAGAGGGGGGGAAAGGAAACTTCTGCTTTTTTCTCTACATTCCTCCCTTTGGTGACTGAATTTTCAAACTTGTCTAAATGTTACCAAGAATGAGTCAGAGAAAACAGAACTATTAAACAAATTTGTATTTCGCAAGCCCAGAAGAAGCCTCCTGGAAGAGCCAACCCCCATGAATACAGTACATAGTTTTAATGTTCAAGTTGAAAAAATAATGTGAACCTTATTAACTTTAAAACAAAACCATACTCTTCTACTTCAGTTTCCCTCAGCATGCTGTTATAAACTGACCCACACACATTGGAAATAAAAACACCAAAACCACGAGAAAGATACACTAGAAAATGAAACCACTTACCTTGATCAGTGGACATGATTTCACATATACTGATGATGAGCCTACTCGGGTTTGGTAAGAAAATATTTGGCTTTGCTCTTTTAAAGTTCATGTGATAAAAATCTCACTCCTGGCCTTCAAGCCTCTGATAGATTGGAGATCACACTCATCAGCCAGCAGCCCAGATCGGAGCACTTTCTACTTCGGGGCATTCTTAGACCTCCTTGCTCATAGACAACCTCATGCATAATATGCCACACCTCCCCAGAGGAAGGGCCGGGGCAATGTTTTTCAGGAGACCAAGTATGTGAGGATGGAGAGACTTCTATTACAGTAAAATAAACAACAATGGAGGCACATGGAAGCTTCAAATGCACTAGAAACACATTTGGGAATAGGATGGTTTATAAATTGACTAATTCCTTAACCATTAGTAATGCTCTAAAAAAGCCAACATGAAAACAGTTTGTTTCTACTTTAACTGAATCCATGCGCTGGACCAAAGAGGTTACAGATTCAGGATTCACAGGCTTAAGATGTTAAAATGTCACTTTGAATGATCTCAAGATGCTATTTTGCCAACTATGACTTTCCATTTTAATACAGTTCATTGATCTTGGTGAATTAATAGTGCGAAGTGAATAAATATCATTCATACGTTTCCTAAGGAAAGCAAGTTCTACATGTTATTTCAGAACACTGTTTCACTGGTAAAGTATTTATTCCTCATTGTTATATCTTTATAAGTTTGTATCAGTTAATCAGTACTTTAAATTTTTCTCATGGCCCTGAAAAAATGAGAAAAGGTCAATTGCAATATTTATACCATCACAATGAAGTAACTCAGATCACCCTCATGGCGGAAAATAACCTCTCCAACGCCCCCAGCCCCCTTGGTGTGTGCAGGTGCAGTGGTTCTCACATTGTAGGGTGCACCAGGTCACACATTTTAACACACATTGCCTGGTCCCATCTCCAGAGCTGAATTCAACCAGTCTGTGGTAGAGTCCCGGAATTTGCTTTTCTCACAAACTCCCACGGGATGCTAACACTGCTGCTCTGGGACTCCACCTCCAGGACCACACTAGGGGAACCACTGGGGCAGAGACTTGCTTGTTTGGAGTCTTGACTCACTGATGGCCTAAAGCTCTGGCTCAATTGCACCTGCTTAGGAATGGCTTCAAGTCCAGGCAGGAGAACAACACTCAGGATGAGGTATGAGGGGGTCTTACGTACACATTCAAATGGGACTCGGAGGAACTGCTCATCAGGATGTGGACTTATCAACTTCGGAATTTTAATAAATTTATTGGCATATTAGGCATGAACAGGTTTTACAACTAATCTAAAAAGAATAGACATTAGAGAAAAGGAGTCAAAGAAAGAGAAGAAACCTGAATTGTCTTTTATTTCCTCCACAAACCCTACCCATGTGTTTAAATTTCAGTGTGGCAGGAAAACTGTTTATATTTGATTCCAAGACCACTTAGCCTTGGCAAGTTTCAGTAATGTAGAAAGCAGAATGTTTTCCTGTCATAAAAATGCCCCAACTTCTGTGCTTCCTGAGCTTTGATAGCACTGTTTAAATTATAATCTCGGGTTTGGTTTTCAAACAAAAACGTTTTCTTTTTTTATAGTGAACGTTTACTTTATGCACCTACATTAAGCACCTTCCATTTCATTAAATCCTCACTGTAAGGTAATAATAATTTATCACTATTTTACAGAAGAGAACCACTCTTCTGTGAAAGGAATAATACAGATAAGTTAAGGAATAACAATTATTTACCATTTTGCAGAAAACTAGTGTTAAGACGTTAAAAATCTTGGTCAGTAACACTAGTGAAATAACAATCTTGAAGAAATTTAATTCACCTTTAAACAATAAATTAAGATATAATGGAATCCACTTTTGAATCTTTATAAATGAAAATCAGAAAGCCAAGACATGATTTGCAGCTAGAAAGTGATAATTAAAATAAAATGTAACTATTTTCATTGACTCTCACTGTCTACAAATGGATAATCTGCAATTATATTCAGCATCTACCACAAAATTCTAACTAAATTCCAAGCTTCCCAATAGTAGCCATGGCTCTTTCTTATAAAGTTAAACACGCACTTTCATGTGACCCAGCCATCACATTCCTAGGTACTTACTCAAGTGAAATGAATACTAACATTCACATAAAAACTGTACATGAATGTTTACAGAGGCTTTATTCATAATCACCAAAAGCTGGAAACACCCAATTGTCCCTCAATTAGCAAATGGATCAGCAAACTAAGGACATTTGCATGTGCATTAGAAAGAAGCCAACCTAAAAGGCTACATAGATATTATTCCATATGACATTCTGGAAAAGGCAAGCCTGGAGGAATGGAAAATAGATCTGAGACTGCAGGGGATACAGGGAGAGACGGACTGATTACAAAAGCGCATGACAGAATTTTCAAAGGTGATTGGACTGTTCTTTATCTTCATTGTGGTAGTGGTTACATGACTGTATGCATTTGTCAAAACACAGAATAGTACTCTAAAGAGGATGAATTTCATTGTATATAAATTATCCCTTAAATTAAAAAAAATGAGCAGCAAATAAAAACAATTTATTCTTTAAAAAGCAAGAGACAATGAAATAAATGTTGGCTTAGATAGTATAAACTCAAAAATAAATGATTTCTGGTATATCTACTGCCTTTCTCATCATAAAAAGTAGAGATAATCACTGGTTCATTGTGTCTGTTTCCTGTGACAGATTTCTAGTCAAGATGATGGAGTTGATACACTATTCTAGCCTCCTCCCGTGACCGCATCAAAATTACAACTAAATTATAGAACAGTCGCCCTGGGGAATCACCTGAAGACTAGCTAAACAGTACTCCTATAACTAAGGATATAAAGAAGTCACGTCAAGACTGAATGTCAACTGTAACTGAAAAATAAAAAACAATTTTAAAATCTTGAAGAATCCAAAAGTGACCTAATTAGCTCCCCACACAAATTCCATTTATGAACATTGAAGTTTATAACAGAATAATTAAAAGGAACTTTCAAGTACATGTTTAGGTAATGAGTAAAAGATTATTTGTCATAGATATCAGTCCTGGAAACTATTTAAAATTCATGCTGACCAACTTAAAGCTTTTCACAAAATACCCTGCGCATGCAGACTCAACGGGCTGACACACTGCTCTTACGCTTCTCCTAGTAGCATAGGTTATTTCTTCCAAACATTCACATGGTACTGCATAAACACTTGTTTTCTCATTATATTGAACTTAGTTTACTTTTTATTAAAGCCTACCTGTATTATTCTCAAGAGACTATCATTTCTAATAGAAATAATTTAAAACAAAAATTTTACCATGCAACCGGTGCTTCCTGAATTAAAATTAATCTACAATGTTTAAAAAAAAAGGTAGGGGGGCGGGGAACAAAGTTGTCTGCAATACCATTTCTAAGTAAAGCTGCCTGGCACATCATCTGTCATGTACTTTAAAACTTCATGTACCAATAGCAAAGTTGCTTTAACAATTATTTACTACTATACATATTTTGGCAATAAAATAACAAGACAATTATACCAAGTGCATATTAGTATTTCACTTTGTCCAGATAGAACAAGGAATAGGAAAAAAATAATTTAAGTACTTCTGACGTTCAGTTACTCACTAGGGAGTAAAATTCTCAGACTGATTCTCCAATTTTGTTTAACTCGAAGGCAGTCTTCATTTTCATACTATGGAATTAATCTGAATCTGAATCCATTTTGCACTCTTTAGTCTTCTAATAACAATCTAATACAATCAAATAACAATTTGCTATTAAAATGATTCCCTCACTGGCTTAAAAAAACACATTTTAATTTCAAAAACCAACCAATTGATGCATAATTTCCATTTTGCATGTCTGCGAGCCTTTATGAAGTGAGGCCTGGAAATTCTTGAATACATGCCAGGTAAATCCTGTTGCTTGAATATTTTTGTACCAAACTATTTTTATACAGATCTTCAAAGCAAGCCTATTATCCCCGAATCTCTATTCTTTTTTTTTTTAATTTTTAATGTTTTATATTAATTCTTTAACTAGATGGTCAGTAGAAGTCCCAATCACGCAGTACTGTTAAAGTAGACAGTACCCCTCAAACCAGGGTTTCTGGATGGATGATAACATAACCTTAGATTAAACTGCTGCCCATTGTGGGTTCTAATTCAATTCCATTAGTCTCTACTTTGGAAGGCCATGGAAAGCTACACAGCTTTCTAATGTCATGTGACTAGGGACTGTTTGTATATTTTAGGTATTTGATTTAGGAGAAGAAACCTTGTATCTGAAATGTCATCTAACTTTAATAATTCTCTTCCAATTAAAAATATATAATCCTAGAAAATAAAATCACTCTTTCCTTACATAAATTATGGAATTGATCCCTATGCCCCAATTTATAGCCTGTCTGATCATATCTGTATGGATTTCCTGGATCATACCACTCATTTCATATGTTCAAATAAACAGCTCGGTGGTAAACACACTTTAAGTTGATATTTCTTCTCTTTCGGCATTTCCCCCCCATCATGGTCCACTCTTTTCTCTAAGTCTGGCATGACTTTTATCTAACTATTTTTTCACTAATCTCTGGTACTTGATAATATCTAAATTCAAAGCAGAACCAAAGTTCATGGGTAAATATACTTCTTGCTTCTTCTTTAATTAAGACTGTTACTATTTTCATAGAACTTCTTTGGATTCCACTTGATCAATGTCAAGTAACCACCCTACAATGGAAGAACTATGTACATCCTATAAATAAATCACATTTGGTAGGAAATAACACCAAGGATAAATATGAGATTTCAAATTCTATAATTCTAGTCTTGCCACCACCTAGATTTCTACCTTTCCTACTCAAAACCCTTGATGAACCCATTCTTAGCTCTCATGATAGCTCCAGTAAAGGACATATACAAAGCACTTAATATCATGCTGGGGAAACAGTAGATTTTGATTTCTCTTCTCTGCTCAGTCCTTCCCGATCACAGTCCTTCTGCCTCACCCACCTCACAACAGAGTCACTCTTTAAAAATGCTTTTTCTAGCCATTTAGTGTCCTTCACCTGCATCTCTTTCATCTATACCTATCAGGACAATGTCTACCTATAAGGTTCTAGTGCTGAGGTTGCCATGTATTGTGAGCAAAATATTACTGCAATTATTGAATGGATATAGAATTTCAGTGGGGGAAAATGGAAGAATTCCAAGATGGATGGATGGTGGTGATGGTGGTAAAACAATGTCACAACCATGCACTTAAAAATGCCTAAAATGGTAAATTTTATGTTATGTGTATTTTGCCACAATAAGAAAATTCTTGCAACTAGACCATTTTCCACCCTCAGTGTATGCCACCCAACCTATCCCTGCTGTGCCCCCAATCTATTTGTTCATGCTTATGAGTTCACTACATAGACTCTCTACTGCCTGTACCGTTCCTTTGCATTCTTCTCTTTCTTTGTCATGTACTCTAGATAACTGACTCCCTTGATGGCTGCAACTCCTCCACTATGCAGGAGAGTTTTAACCATCTATTTCCAGTACCAACCTGTCTTTTCAGCCTCATGCTCTCACTTCCACATGTCTAGAAACTACATCCTTCACTGGAGAGGGGAAGTTTGAACTTGAAGGATAAGTGTGATTTCATTATGCAGCAAAAGGAGGGTAAGGATTGCATTTCAGGTCTGCAGTGAGGAAATCTGGGGCAGATCTGTAAACTTCATTATAGCTTGCAGAACTGTTCGTCACTTAGCAGCTGATATATCCTCAATGGCTGCTTGCTGCACTTAGAATGAAATCTAAACGCCATGGAAGGCCTGAAGTCTCTGTGTCCTGCTTCCCTTTCTAGCCTCATGCCTTGCCACTATTCTTTCAAATACGTTCCCAAATTATATTCCTCCTATCAATCACCAGTTTTGAGAAGGAAGTCAAGAAAAATGTTTTCTTTTCATAAATTTCCACAGGAACCTAAGTATTACTTTTTCCAACTTTGAAATAACCATGCAGCTTCCAGAAAAGGCTCCTCTGAGACCTTAAGAAAACAAAACTTAGGCTTTGCTCTTGCCAGGTCAGATAAAGGGTAAAGCACATCTAGTTACTTGCTACTAACTTGGGAGAAAAAGAGGGAGGACTTTCATTTCTATCTATTTTTGATTCACTGTCTCGTCCAGATTTCTTTTAATGACTGTCTTCCTTTCCCCAAGACCCTAATGTACAACTTGTTGGCATAACAGCAGACACTTAGGCCTTTTGTGTTGGCCCAAATATTCTTAAAGGAGAAACTCAGAATGTGGAAAGAAAAGATACCCTAACTATAACCAGTACCATCCTATCTTTGCAAATCACCCGTTTTACTTATTTCCTTCCTTTTGTCTCACAGATATTGACATACTTAAACATGCACTTTCTCTTTTTTTGAGGTAATCTCAGAAGTATATTACAGGAATAAAAAGAAAATTCTAAAGAAAGAAAGAAAATTAGTAGATCCAGATTTCAGTAAACTTTCAGAGAAAGCTTTACCTAAGTTGCTGTCTTCGTGGTAGGAAATAACATCAAGGATAAAAAGGGAATTAATTTTTTTTTAAAAAGCCCATTTCCATCATATGGGCCTTAATTGATAAATGGGTACTTGATAAATTATAAATTTACTTGCTTGAAATTTTCAAATTATTAGCCTAGCAATCTATATATTGTGAACTTTACCAATGATGAAACAGAAACAGGTTTCCAACATTACACCAAAGATTATAAAATGTCCATATAGTCTTTAACATTCACCACTAGAACTCAAGATAAATAATTGTATATTAGCAAACATCTCACTGTCTAAGGAGTATGGAGTATCTTTATCCTTATCCTCTACACACGGTAGCAAAGGCAAATGTATTTAGCATCTAGGCAGATAACACCAATGGGTAAGGATACAGGTTCAAAACAATATGAATTAAGACCTATAGCAAACTGGAGAATGATTTTTTTTATTTAAATTTTAAAACCCAAAAACATTGGGTGTGTCAAAGAAAATGATGAGCCATCAATTTAAGATCCCTTCTAAAATTGTTTTTTCTGTTTATTGAAAAAGAATTACTGAGCCCTTTTATGGGACGCAATACAGTGCACATGGCACACTGCTAGGCATTTAGAACGTTTTCATAGAAAGTCCTGCCCATCACTTTCCTGGAGTCCCATTTTCCTTCAGCCACACTATCCTGTCCAGTTCCCATGTCCTTAAGGTCTTCACATATAACTAATCTCACTATCCCCTATGAATTTTCTTTGAATACTTATTTACAACTGTAATTAAATGAATGCTCATGAGACGTCCTTGTTTAGCATTTGTTTTCCTTACTAATGGCAAAGCTTCTGGAAAGCAAGGACCATGACTGGCCCGGTCATTATTACAGTCTCCATGCACACTGTGTCAGACACTTACTACAATCTCATTAAATGGACCCTTTCCAAGGGGTCAAAGGGAGAGCAGACAAGTAAAGTGGTGACTGACATGTGTGGCTGGGCCCTGTTACTATTACAGGTACAAGGAGGAGAGTCAGGAAAGGCTTTCTAGAACAATTATCTCTGAGCTTTTGAGGACACATCCATCTCAGTATGGAATTTGGGCATCGCAGTCCCAAGTATGTATGTATGTACGCATGTATACATACGTTAAATACAACTATTATTGCACTAAATTGTATAATCTAAAACACAAAAATAGAACTTAAAATAGGATAAGGTAAAGATAAAATATGTTTGAGACAACAATGTGTTTCAATCTTCTTTGCTTTTTAAAATCTTGGTTGAATATTTCATGATACAGCCATTTCAAAGAACAGATCTCAGTTAGTTTACTTCCATATGTGATTTTCATGATTGCCCTTGCTGAGGAAGAGTCATATTGAGAAGTACATCATTGCCTCCACTTACTAAAATAATGATATACATTTCAATATCCCATCCACCAACTATGCAAAGGTTGTCCATGAAATTCTTCTAGTACATTTCCATCTGCCTTGACGTCTTGGAAGGCGTTACTTTTTTTTTTGGAAAATGTGGTCTGAAACCTATTAAAACTATTTCAAAGTTTTTTAAGCAAGGCTGAAAAGATCTCTATTTAAGTTTGAATGTATGCACAGAAATGAGGCTTTTAAAAATAAGTTTTTTTAAAAAGATATACATATCAATTTTGGTGATAAAATTACACAATAACTGAAACATTTCCAAACAACCATTTCAAAACTGCTCTGTCCAGACTGCACTTTTCCTCCACTGGTTGCAGTTACTTTCTCACTCATTCAAATTTCAGCTTTGCCTCAGAAGGGCAGATTGTGTTTATTTTTTCAACTATATCTGCTAGGTAAGAACCTGCCAAACATGTACTGATAAGATGCTGGTCTTCAAATGAAAGGTTAGTGAATGGGGAACTTTCGTGTGTTTTTTTCTAAAAGAAAAAGACAAATTCTTTGGTGTGACAACTCATTTAAGTACTTTACCATCATATAACCTACACACGTCTGGGTGGTACAAAAGATGTTTATGCACTATGTCCAAGTAGTCCCAGCATCGCATTACCTAAGATCAGGTAATCTCCCTCAGTATAGCCAGCCAAGCCTAAACTGCCCTGGGCAGAAGGACACAGGTGAGCTTGCCATGGCCAGCTCCCATCCTACCCTCAGAATTCCTCACATGTAACTGGATATGCCAAGTGAATAAGTCCATACATAATAGGAATGCTAAGGTGCTTTTTTAAAAGCTCCTTAAGGAAAAGGTTCCAAGTTCTAGGACCTGCTTCCTGTACTCCAATGGTTCATTGTTTGCACTTCCTCGGGCACATAACCCTTCATGGACTATTGCTCTGAAGAAGACATCTTCCACAAGCAAGGTAAGTAGTGTTTATGATCCTACGTAGTTTTTCACAGGGATCTTGTCCATTTCATCTGATAACCCTTTGATCTTCAAGTTATTCCTAAAATTAGGTAAGTCAAAAAATTGACATAAATGCTATTGTACCAACGTTAAAATTGTGATGACTGGAAAAAGTAGGCAGCATAAACAGTACATGCCACATGAAAAAAACTATAATCATCTGAAAAAAATTCTCCAGAATGATTTTAAGTTGAATTCTTCCAAAACTGTAATCATAGTATCAAGGTAAGTCCAGGCAATATGAAGACTACCTAATCCTATGGTTTGATTCTAAGATATAAATTATGATAAAGAATAATTAAGAAAATTTCATGAAATTAAGGATGCCATTACATTTTTAGCTAAAAGTAACTGTGAATAATATTGGTAAAGAAGTATTTGAAAAAGAATGTCATCCCCATAATAAAGGATAACAGTTAAAATATCACTTTTTAGCCTTGGATTAGAAAAAATGCTTTTAAATTATAAAATCAAATCCTGAAGAAACTGTCATCTCAAGCACTCCCCGTGGCAAGTACGTTGAAAAAGCCATTGAGGAAGCAAAACGGCAATGAGTATCAAGTACCAGAAAACTTCAGATCACCTAGCTCTATCTCTTTGGGCAAGCTACCTTCAAAAAAAGCTATCCACATAGAGATAAATGTAAAGTCATTTAGAACAAGGAAAAATTAGAATCAACTTAACAGCTTAACAAAACTATTTTTATAACTATATTCCCTTCCCTAAAACAAGGTCAGTCTGAAATACACAGAAACCATGAAATATGTGGTAATTTGGGAGGCCGATTGGCTCAGTTGTTTAGAGCATATGCTCTTAACAACAGGTTGCCGGTTTGATTCCCACATTGGCCACTGTGAGCTGCACCCTCCACAACTAGATTGGAGACAACGACTTGAGCTGAGCTGCCACTGACCTGTCAGAGGGGCAGCTGGATGGCTCAGTTGGTTGGAGCATGTGCTCTTAGTAACAAGGTTGCCGGTTCGATTCCTGCATGGGAAGGTGGGCTGCACCCTCCACAACTAGATTGAGGGACAAAGACTTGACTTTTGAGCTGATGGGTCCTGGAAAAGACACACTATTACTCAATCAAATTAAAAAAAGAGAGAGAAATATGTGGTAATTTGAATGAGTTAAAGTGTTTACTACTAAATATTTAGGCAGTTTTTTGAAGTACTCAACCAAAAACACACTAGACGTAAAATTGCCCAATTTAAATTATGGTCATTTCCAGACCTATTACAGTATTGTACACTAATATTTCCAACATGTCATAGATAATGTATTCCTTAGATAAAATTATCATCTCAAACCAATGCACTAAGTTTTCCATTCCTCTCTTCATTTAAGTAATGAATTAAAGTTCTGGTATATCCATAGGTCAGAGACATTTTACTAGAGAAGAAGTTTTACTCTTAGTTATTTATAAACCATCTAATAACCACCCTGGAATTTGACATGAGAGATTTTTATTCTACTAAAATAAACTTCATTCTATTTTAAATATTAAAAGTTTGTGCTAAAAGACCACTTTATAGTTTATACATTTTGTAGTCTATAGTATGCATCAATGTAAGCATAAATGTTTAGAATAGATAACTTTTGTCAGTTTCACTATAATTACTATTGACCATTGTAGTGTTTAAAAGCCTATGCATACTCAGTGCAAATAGAAAATGCTGATGAGACTAACTTTAAAAAGGAAAATTAGTTCCACTTCCTATAACTTCTCAAAGGGCTTTTCCCACTTAACACTGCTATTTTCCTCCTTGTTTCTGAGAATAATTTAAGTTTTACTTTTGACAATTTAGTTATTACATCATATACTAATTTTGGATTAATAGCCTGTTGATTATTAAAATCAAGCTACTGGTTATAGACTGGGTTTGACTTTTTCAGTTGATTACCCTTACATTTTTTTAAATATTTTTATTTTTATTATTATTTTTTTTATTGGGGAACAGTGTGCTTCTCCAGGGCCTATCAGCTCCAAGTTGTTGTCCTTCCATCTAATTGTGGAGGGCACAGCTCACTGGCCCATGTGGGAATCAAACTGGCAACCCTATTGTTCAGAACTCGCACTCCAACCAACTGAGCCATCCGGCTGCCTCGATTACCCTTACTTTTGAAAATTTATTTGACTGCCCCTTTAAGAGTGGTACAGTAGTCCACCCTCCCCCTTATCCATGGTTTTGCTTCCCATGGTTTTGGTTATCTGGAGTCAACCATGGTCCAAAAATACTACATGGAAATTCCAGAAATAAATAATCCTTAAGTTAAATTATGTGCTATTTTGAGTATTGTGATGAAATCTCACACTGTCCTGCTTCATCCTGCCCAGGAAGTGAATCATATACTGCTAACTAAATATGAATACAAGTCATGTTTGATTTCTGCAATTACAAGAGGTGCTCAAAGTGGCTACCATCCTTTTGTGCAGCATTTCCACATTGTAGACACTACCCATTCCTTAGTCACTTAGTAACCTTCTTCTCTATCAGGTCCACTGTTGCAGTATCACAGTGCTTATGTTCAAGTAACCCGTATTTTACTTTATACTGGCTCCAAAGCCATTCACATAACTTACATTACATTATATTGTTAAAACTGTTTTATTTCATTATACTTATTGTTAATCTCTTACCGTGTCTAATTTATATATTAAATTTTATCATACATATATACAAGGTCTGACAATTAGATTTGCGAACTTGTTGCAACGATATTGCTAATCTTTTTTGATATCAGAGGAATTATTCATTATGAATTTGCATCAACTGGACAAACAATTCACCAAGTTTACCATTTGGAAGTGCTGGAAAAGCTACATGAAAAAGTTAGACGACCTGAACTTTTTGCCAATAATTCATGGCTCTTGCATCACAATACACCAGCTCATATGGCCCTGTCTGTGAGGGAGTTTTTATCTGGTAAACGAATAACTATATTGGAACACCATCACTTCTCACCTGATCTGGCCCCAATGACTTCTTTCATTACCCGAAGATAAAGGAAATGTTGAAAGGAAGACATTTTGATGACATTCAGGACATCAAGGGGAATACGACGACAGCTCTGATGGCCATCCCAGAAAAAGATTTCCAAAATTGCTTTGAAGGATGGACTAGGCACCGGTGTCAGTACATAGCTTCCCAAGGGGAGTACTTCGAAGGTGACCATAGTGATAGTCAGCAATGAGGCATGTAGCACTTTTTCTAGGATGAGTTTGCGAACTTAATTGTCTGACCTCGTATGTATAGGAAAAACATACAAGTAGTATATAAAGAGGGTGCCAAAAATATATATACACATTTTAAGAAAGGAAAAAGCTATTAAAATTTTAATATTCAACATATACTGCTAACTAAATATGAATACAAGTCATGTTTGACTTCTGCAATTACAAGAGGTGCTCAAAGTGGTTACCATCAGCATCCAGACACTTCTGATTAGGGCAAACTACTGTTTGAGCAACGCTGACCAAAGTACCCACTTATATACATTTTTTTGGCAGCCCTGGTATAGGGTTCGATACTATCTGTGGTTTCAGGCATCACCTTCCCCATGATAAGGGAGGGGCTACTATATTATACATGCTATGGTCCTCTATGGGATTTTGGTCTTCACCCATCCATGGTCATTTTCATATTTGAAAGACACAAGCACGCATATATACCTACAAAAATAATTTCTGTCTACCTTTCCTTTATCCCTTCTGTTAAAATGGAGGTAGGAAGTTAATAATTATTTAATTCAGGAATAAATGCAGCTGTTGATGTTGTACCATGTATGGAAAGCAGAATATCAGTATAGTCTGGCAAAAACAGTAGGGAAAGGCAGGAAAGCAGACTTTTTACACCAGAACAAATATGTATAAAAATGGGACTTTGGTTTCTTTCAAAAATATTACCGTTGCCTTTAATTTGGTATCTCTATTGTTGGTGACACCCTTCATATTCCTCGGTGATTCTTAAACACTTTGAAGACGTCAAGAGGTGCCAGAGACATTCAGGGAATGTCTGAGTTGTGTGGATTCACAGTGAGGGCTAGAGGGACAGCCACCATTATCTGTGTGTTGAGCCTGCCTCATGTGTAACCTGTAGGAGGGGGCCTTCTTTTCTGTGTTAAACCCGCCCCAAAGGGCCAAATCTGAGACCCCATTGGTCTGGTAAAATCTGTGTGTGGGCACACCACCTTGGAGACTCCCTGGGGCCCTGCAGCTCCCAGCTAGCTGGGCATTGATGGGGGCACTCTTGGCACCTGGGAGTCTGGCCCCCCCAACAAGCTGCTGGAAGCTGTACAGCAGTGGACGGCCCACAGAGGCCTGGGAAACTTGGTGGTGGATGGTCAGACCCAGCTCGTGCTTCAGCCTTTCTTGGGCAGCTCTTGGAAATCTGCAGACCCAAGCAGAGTGGTGGCTGGCCGTGGTTTTCTCAGGGTGTTTTGTGGAATGGACACAGGTTTAGCACTGGTACAAGGATTAAATCTACATTAACTTTGTGAAAACCACTGGCCACATCCTGTGACTCCCTGGGAACCCACCACACCCAACTCTGGTGGCATTGCTGGGGGCACTGTCAAAACCGGGTCAAATAGCCTGGTCAGAGAACCTAAGAAGGCTCTTTCAGCAGCTGAGTCTCATGGGCAGCTGACAGGTGGCAATAGGCCTAGGGCAACACTGGGCATTTTGCTAAGCTGCCCCAGGCCCACTGCTAGTGGTAGTTGGCCTTGGTTCACAGTGAGGCCACCTCCACAAGTCTCCAGGTCCAATACAGGCAACAACCAATTGCACATAGCTTTGTAGCTACTACCAGGTAGCCCCAGGCCAGTCACAGGCAAGCCTGAAACTGGCCAGCCTGGGAGCTTCTATGAGGAGGCGGCACCAGAAAAAACATACCGAGAGCCTAGCCTTAGACCACACCAGAGCACTACTCGATTAGCCCCACAAGAGGCACACCCAAAGGGGGGGGTCTCAAGAGGCACAAGAACCCACTTGGGCAAATCCCCCTCTGAAGGAGCAGCCCCCACACAGCAGTGCATACAGTGTGGGCATAGGCAGTACTTATAGTCAATCAGCCTGGGAGTCAGTCACACCTACTGATCAACCAAAAGCAATTAAGACTCAACTACAACAGGAGAATACACACAACACTCACAAGGGACATTCCAGGAACACATGCACAGGTGACCAGGGAGACTGCACCATTGGACCAAACATGGGACACCTACTACATAAGGCCATCCATCAAAAACTGAGAGACATAAAAAATCTACTTAATACATAGAAAAAATCTACTTAATACATAGAAAAAAAAAATCTACTTAATACATAGAAAAGAGAGGTAACCAGAAGGAGGAAACAAATAAATATGTCTCAAATTGAAAAAACAGGAGAAAACTCCAGAAAAAGAACTAAATGAAACAGAGGTAACCAACCTACCACAGACGGTTTAAAACACTGGTTATAAGAATGCTTAAGGAACTTAGTGAGAACTTCAATCAAGAGACAGTAAACATAAAGAAGGACATAGAAACCATTAAAAACAACCAGTCAGGAATAAAAAATACAATAGTGAAAAAATACACACTAGAAGGAATCAACAGCAGATTAGATGAAACAGAAGATCAAATCAGTGATTTAGAAGACAAGGT
Organism: Rhinolophus sinicus; assembly: GCF_057876585.1. Classification (NCBI taxonomy): domain Eukaryota; kingdom Metazoa; phylum Chordata; class Mammalia; order Chiroptera; family Rhinolophidae; genus Rhinolophus; species Rhinolophus sinicus. The sequence continues at coordinate 43,413,692 of NC_142501.1, read as the reverse complement.
AGCATAAAACACCCAATCAGAATAAAAAAAGAAAAAAGAATCCAAAAAACGAGGATAGTTTAAGACATTTCTGGGACAACATGACGTGTACCAGCATTTGCATCATAGTGGTACCAGAAGGAGGAGAGAGAGAGCAAGGAACCGAAAACCTATTTCAAAAAATAATGACTGAAAATTTCCCTAACCTGAGGAAGGAAATAGATATAGAATCCAAGAAGCACACTGATTTATAAACAAGATGAACCCAAACAGGCCCACACCAAGATACATCATAATTAAAATGCCAAAGGTTAAAGATAAAGAGAGAATCTTAAACGCAGCAAGAAAAAAACCAGTCAGTTACCTACAAGGGAGCTCCTGAAGATTGTCAGCTGATTTCTCAAAAGAAACTTTGCAGGCCAGAAGGGACTGACATGAAATATTCAAAGAGATGAAAAGCAAAGACCTACAACCAAGACAACTATACCCAGCATGGCTATCATTTAAAATTGAAGGAGAGATAAAGCACTTCCCAAAACAAAACCAAAAAAAGCTAAAGAAATTCATTACCACCAAGAGAGTATTACAAAAAATGTTAAAGTGACTTCTTTAAGAAGAAGAAAGGGGAAAACAAAAAAATAGATAAAAAATATGAATAAAATGGCAATAACTATGTACCTATCAATAATCACTTTAGGGGCAGATGGGTGGCTCAGATGGTTAGAGCGTGAGCTCTGGGCAACAGGGCTGCAGGTTCAATTCCCATATGGGTCAGCAAGCTGCGCCCTACACAACTAGAATGAAGTCAACGAGCTGCCACTGAGCTCCTGGGTGGCCAGATGGCTCAGTTGGTTGGAATGCGTGCTCTCAACCACAAGGTTGCCGAATCTACTCCCACAAGGGAAGGTGAGCTGCACCCCCTGCAACTAACAATGGTGACTGGACCTGGAGCTGAGCTGTGCCCACCACAACTAAGATTGAAAGGACAACAACTTGACTTGGGTGGAGCTGATGAGTCCTGGGAAAAACACACTACTGTTCCCCAATAAAAATAAGCCCTGGAAATACATACTGTTCCCCAATAAAGTCCTGTTCCCCTTTCCCAATAAAACAAAATCTTTAAAAAAAAATTCATGAAAGAAAAAAATCACTTTAAACATAAATGGATTAAGTGCTCCAATCAAAAGATATAGGGGGTAGTGGAATAAGAAAACAAGACCCATACATATGTTGTCTACAAGAAACCTACTTCAGATTGAAAGACACACATAGACTGAAAGTACAGGGATGGAAAAAGATATTTCATGCAAATGGAAATGAGAAAAAAGCTGCAATAGCAATACTTATATCAGGCAAAATAGACTTTAAAACAAAAACTATAATGAGACAAAAAAGGACATTACATAATTATAAAAAGATCAATCCGACAGAGGACATAACCCTAGTAAACATCTATGCACCCAACATAGGAGCACCTAAATAAATATATAAAACATATTGACTGACATAAAAGCAGAGATCACCAGTAACACAATCATAGTAGGGGACTTTAACACCTCACTGACACCAATGGACAGATCTTCCAGACAGAAAATCAACAAGAAAACAGTGCCTTAAATGACTCACTAGACCAAATGGATTTAATTGATATTTTTAGAGCATTTCACCCCAAAGCAGCAGAATGAACATTCTTTTCAAGTGCACATGGAACATTTTCCAAGGTAGACCACATGTTAGACCACAAAACAAGTCTCAATAAATTTAAGAAGATTGAAATCATATGAAGCATCCTCTCTGATCACAATGGAATGAAACTAGGAATCAATTACAAGAAGAAAACTGAAAAACATATAAACATATGTAGGCTAAATAACATACTACTAAACAATGAATGAGTTAATGATAAGATCAAGGAAGAGGTCAAAATATACCTTGAGACAAATGAAAATGAAAATGCTATGGCCCCAAATATATGGAACACAATGAAAACATTCCTAAGAGAGAAATTCAGAGCAATGCAGGCCTACATCAAGAAACAAGAAACATCTCAAATAAACAATCTAACTTGACACCTAAGGGAGCTAGAAAAAGAACAGCAAACAAAGCCTACAGTGCAAAGGAAAAAGGAAATAATAAAGATCAGAGTGGAAATAAATGAAACAGAAGCTAAAAAAAAAAAAAGAAAAGAAAAAAATACAACATCAAGGGCACATAGAACTGGTTTTTGAAAAGATAAATAAAATTGATAAACCTTTAACCTGACTCATAAAGAAACAAAGAGAGGACCCAAATAAATAAAATTAGAAATAAAAGAGGAGTCACAACTGACACACAGAAATATAAAAAAATTTAAGAAAATACTATGATCAATTATACGCTAACAATTTGGGCACTCTGAAAGAAATGGATAAATTCCTAGAAGCATATAATCTTCCAGGGCTGAATCAAGAAGTAACAGAAAATCTGAGCTGACCAATTACAACTAATGAAATCGAATCAATAATCAATAAGCCCCCAACAACAAAAGTCCTGGACTAGATAGCTTCACAGGTGAATTTTACCAAACATTCAAAAAAGAATTAACACTTATTCTTCTCAAACTATTCCAAAAAATTCAAGAGGAAGGAAGGCTCCCAAGCTCATTCTATGAGGCCACCATTACCCTAATTCCAAAACCAGATACTGACATTATAGAAAGAAAGAAAGAAAAAAGCAAGAAAGAAAGGAAGGGAGGGAGGGAGGGAGGGAGGGAGGGAGGGAGGGAGGGAGGGATAGAGAGAGAGAGAGAAAGAAGAAAGAAAAAGAAAGAAAGAAAGAAAGAAAGAAAGAAAGAAAGAAAGAAAGAAAGAAAGAAAGAAAGAAAGAAAGAAAGAAAGAAAGAAAAAATTATAGACCGGTATTCCTGATGAACATACTCATAGATGCAAAAAAACCTCAACAAAATATTATCAAACAGAATTCAGCAATACATTAAAAAGATCATACACCACGATCAAGTGGGATTTGTTCCTGGTACGCAAGGTTAGCTCAATATCTGCAAATTAATCAATGTGATACACCACATAAACAAATTGAAAAAATAAAAATCATATGATTATATCAATAGATATAAAAAAGCACTTGACAAAATCTAGCATACATTTAGGATAAAAGTACTCAGCAAAGTAGAGATAGAGGGAACATATCTCAACATAATAAAGGCCATATATGGTAGACCCACAGCTAATATCATGGTCAAGGGGAAAAGCTAAAAGCATTCCCCTTAAGATCAAGAACAAGACAAGGATGTCCACTTTCACCACTTTTATTCAACAGAGTAATGGGAGCCCAAGCCACAGCAATCACACAAGAAAAAGAAATGAAAGGCATCCAAATTGGAAAGGAAGAAGTAAAAGTGTCATTATTTGCAGATGACACGATACTATATAATACAGAGAATCCCAGAGAGTCCACCAAAAATCTATTAGAATTGATAAATTTAGTGATCAGGAATCAAAATTAATATTCAGAAATCGGTTACATTTTTAAATATACACCAATAATGAACTCAGAGAAATTAAGAAATCAATCCCATATACAATTTCATCAAAAAAACAAAACAAAACAAAACAAAACAAAATAAAAAAACACCTAGGAATAAATTTAACGAAGGAAGTAAAAGACCCGCACTCAGAAAATTATAAGACATTGAAGAGATAATTTAATGGCAGCATATACCATGCTCGTGGATAGGAAGAATTAATATAACTAAAATGTCCATACTACCCAAAGCAATCCATAGATTCAATGCAATCCTTATCAAAATACCAATGGCATTTTTCACAGAACTAGAATAATCCTAAAATTTATCTGGAACCATAAAAGATGCCGAATAGCCAACACAATTCTGAGAAAGAACAAAGCTGGAGGTATCCTGCTACCTGATATCAAACTATACTACAAAGCTATAGTAATCAAAACAGCATGGCATGTGCATAAAAACAAGACACATAGATCAATGGAACAGAACAGAGAGCCCAGAAATAAATCCATGCTTATATGATCATTTAATCTATGACAAAGAAAGCAACTAGTATATGCACTGGAGTAAAGACAGTCTAGTCAATAAATTGTTCAGGGAAAACTGGACAGACACATGCAAAAAATGAAACTGGACCCCCTTCTTACTCCATATACAAGAATAAATTCAAAATGGATGAAAGATTTAAGTGTAAAACCTGAAACCATAAAACTCCTAGAAGAAAACAGGCAGTAAACTCTCACACATTACCCTTAGTAATATATTTACTGATATATATCTCTTTGGGCAAGGGAAACAAAAGAAAAAATAAACAAATGGGACTGCAGTGAACTAAAAAGTTTTTGCACAGCAATGGAAACCATCAACAAAACCAATCCTACTGAATATTGAAGATATTTGCCAATGATACATCTGATAAAGGGTTAATATACAAAATCTATTAAAAAATTCATACAATGCAACACCATAAAAATAATAATAATAAACAATCCAAGTAAAAAATGGGCAGAAGACCTAGGTAGGCATTTCTCCAAAGAGGACATACAAATGGCCAATAGACGTATGAAAAAATGTTCAAAATCACTAATCATCAGAGAAATGCAGATAAAAACTACACTGAGATATCATCTCACAATTGTCAGAATGGCCATCATCAAAAAAAATCAACAAACAAGTGTTGGCAAGAATGTGGAGAAAAAGGAACTGGAACTCTTGAGCACTGTTCGTGGGATTGCAAATTGGTGCAACCACTATAGAAAATAGTATGGAGTTTCCTCAAAAAATTAAAAATAGACCTACCCTTATGACCCAGCAATTTTACTCCTGGGTATTTATCCAGAGAAATCCAAAACACTAATTTGATTTCTATGTTTAGTGTGGCCCTATTTACAATAGCCAAGATACAGAAACAACCAAAATCTCCATCAATAGATGACTGGATAAAGATGTGATATATATATATATATATATATATATATATATATATATATATATATATATGTATATATATGTATATATACACACAAATGGAATATTACTCCACCATAAAACAGAATGAAATCTTACCATTTGCGACAACATAGATGGACCTATAGTGTATTATGTTAAGTGAAATAAGTCAGACTGAGAAAGACAAATACCGTAAGATCTCACTTATATGTGGAATTAAATAACAAAATAAATGAACAAACAAAACAGACTCACACATACAGAGAACAAACTGATGGTTACAAGAGGAGATGGGAATTTGGTAGATGGGTGAAAAGGTGAAGGGATTAAGAAATACAAATTGGTAGTTACAAAATAATCACAGGGATGTGAAATACAGTATGGGGAATGTAGTCAATAATATTGTAAAACCTACGTATAGTGAGTGTTGGGTACCAGACTTATTGGGGGGATCACTTCATATATTATATAAATGTCTAACCACTACACTGTAAACCGGAAACTAACATAAAATAATACTGAATGTCAACTATCATTTAAAAAAAATAGTCACAGAGATATATAGTACAGCACAGGGAATATAGTCAATAATATTCTAATAACTGAGTATAGTGTCAGATGGATAATAGACTTACTGTGGTTATTACTTTGCGAGGTATATAATTCTCTAATTACTATGTTGTTTTGTACACCTGAAACTAATAAAACAAATGGGTAAAATAGTTCCTAGCCCCAATAACTCAATCTAGTTGGGGAGAGAGACAAGATAACAGCCTATTGCAAAATATGTTGATGACAGATAAAATCACAGCATGCTAAAGTAATGCTGTTGGGATAAAAGCTTTACTGGAAAGATTGGTAGCTGAGCAGTATCTTGAAGGAGTCCAATTAACACTGAAATTTTTCTCTGTCATAAAAATAAACAACCCAACATCATATAGGCACTTCTTGCCTCAACATTCACAAATGCTTCTCATGAATAGATCATAATTCACCCAGCTATTTCCCTATTGTTGAACATGTTAGTGGTTTTCATTTCTTCCCATTCCCTCTGGAGCACCTAATGTGATATGATGTGAGAAATCATTCACTGGATCACTCAGTAACTTACTACTGGTAGATTTCTAAAATTGGGACTGTGGGATCAAGGATATGGACATTTTTAGTGCCATTGATACATATCTCAGGTATGTTCTTCTGTTTGCTTGTGTTGAGCTGTTTTCCTTTCAAAGAGTTCTTGCTTCACAGGGCATTCTGAGTAGGTAGTTAAGTCAAGTGACTTCTGTATTCTGTGGCAACATCTGATGGGACTAAGGGTAAATGCTGACCAAATCTTAGCTCACCAGAGTCTCTCTCCAGGGCATCAGTAGTTGGAACGTGTGTGTTTTTCTACTCAGCATTGGGACTAGGAAGTGGTGTAATTGAGATTTGGGGTGGCAATGTGCCATCCACACAGAGATGCAGAACACGCCAGTCTGAGGGAAAGGGAACATAACTGTCTTGGTTCCAAGCTCCTGTGAGGTTAGATGAACTTACTGTCCGTGGCTCTAGGAGATAAGTTTTTATTGTTTCTATACATCCCTCTTTTCTCTATGTTATAGTGGGATTCTTTGATTCCCTGCAACAAAATGTTCTCTAAGATAACACATATCATCAAATTGTTTCCTCAAAAGTTGTATTAATTTACACTGTCATCAAGTTACATTGTCATTTGAAGTATATAAGGGTGCCAATCCAAAATATAACAAGTCAGGAAATTTTTGCCAACGTAATAATATTTACTTCAATATTTCTCTGATTGCCAGTTATATGAAACTTTTTTCTCATGTATTAGTCATTTGTGTTTCTCCCTTTTTAAAATATCTGTTCATATTTTTTGATAATTACTAACTACCTAAATAAAGGCTTCTTAAAGACAGTAAGTCAGTTTTCTCTCGTCTCTTTGGAATTTTATCATTTCTATATGCCCCTGCTACAGCAATATTTAAGTTATATATATACAAATATATATATATATATATGTACATATATGTATGTATATGTGTATATATATATATATATATATATATTTTTTTTTTTTTTTTTCTTTTTTGCAATGGTTTCTAATTAAAGAAAACTGAGCATACTCATAAAAACTAAGAATATAAGATTCAAGCCAGAATGGATCAGAGTTTTAATTCCAGTTCATCATTTAATTATGAGTAAACTTGAAAATAGTATGTATCCCATAGCAAGAGCTTCATTTACTCAGTGAGGATAAATTCCACTTACCTGAAATATTTGTTAAAAATTAAATGAGATGATGAATGTACTTTGCATTGTCTAACATAAAAAAATACTAAAAGTTCATATTGCAATTACAGTAGTTGTAGTATAAGTGCATTTAAACTTGCTCGAGTTGAACTATGTTTTGCAGATATAGAAAACAGCTGTCCAAGAGCGCTCACAAACACAGGTGCAATAGTTTAAGTTGTTCAGGCAACATGACCCCAACGCTCATGTGCCCTGTAGGAGTTAAGACAGAGCTCATGAACCTTCTGTTCCCTCATATTTCGTACAGCATGGCCCCTAAACGCAAGCAAAGGGATTACTGCATCTCATGCCCAAGCAAAGAATCAGCAATCTCTTCTAACCCTGGAAAAAAAACGCACACTGGGTTGGACTTAACGAGAGAGTTGATCTCCAAAGCTATGCCTTCCTAAGGATTTCTCAAGGACTTTTTTGACTCTATGCAAGTTTTATTTTAAGTGCTGAGTTTAGAATCTAAATAACAAGAAGAAGCTATGACTTAACTATATTGTGGTGGTGATGATAGACGATGAAGATGAAAAAGAATTCACCCTGCCTTGAACATTGTTCCCTCCAAAGTTTCTACCAGTTAAACTGTCAGTTATCGTTTAGACTACGAAACAGAAGATCTACTCCTTCAATGTTTACAGTTGTTCGAAGATTTCTTATTCATTACAGGACACAGTAAAAGTATCTTTGCAAGCCAAGCTCTCCATTCTCAAATCCCGCCCCACCTTAGTTAGCTCAAGTTCTGTACCCAGCTACTGGCACTTCCCAGGCCCACCATGCCTTCCTGCTTTAGCTGCAGAAAGCAAAAATTAGACCGGAATTCCCAGCCCACCTCACCTGGACAGTCCATTCCCTGCTCCTCTGGCCCCTGCACCTCTCCTCCACAGTGACACCAATCACACGGACGCAACTGACTGGTTAACAGGTCGTTACCTGAGCACCATGAGCACAGACCACGTTCTTCATTTAGAATCTAGCAAGGGCGGGCAGACATGTGTAAACATTTGTTCTTTTGGAGATGATGAATATGTTTAAGGCGCAGATTGTGGTGATGGTTTTGTGAGTGTATATTTATCTCCAAAATTCATCAAGTTGTATGCAATACATTAAATATGTGCAGCTTTCTGTATGTCACTCATACCTCAATAAATTTTTTAAAAGTTTGTTGAATAAATGAGTGTGAGGGGTGAATGAACGAGTGTAAGGGATGAGAGAGTGAATGGGAGAGATCTAAGCAACATTTATCCTATAGAGAAAAGGCTAACAGTACTCCAGACTTTCACTGCTACAGAAGCAAACACTTTAACATTCATAGGATTATTACTGATGCACCATAGAGAACATCACGATTATCACGTTTAGCACTAAATGGGTTTTTGAATATATTACTTCCTTTAATACCAATGATAAGTTCTCATAAGCAGGGAAATGGGGTTAGAGAGGTAAAGTAACTGTCCTAGACACCTCCAGGGAGCCAGTGAGATGGGGCGCCATCTAGGTCTGCTTGTGCTCCGACTCACTGTACAGAAATGCCTCCCCATGCTACCCACCAAACTCTGATTTTGACAAAGAATATGTATTCAGTATTAAGTCCTGAAAGAAAAGCAAAGGCAACGTGTAATGTGGTTTTGCAGCACTAATTGAACGAGGAATGATCCTGATGACAGGCTTTCCTCAACTTCCACTAAATAAAGTAGGGACAACACACTCCAACTGGATCACCTGGATTCTTATCATTTGTGTCTCAGCTTATATGAGGCCTCCATAGAAAAGCATTTCCTGATGACCCAATCTAAAGTTGGCTGCCCTAAAATCCCTCTTTAACACATCATATTTTGTCTTCACATACTTGTCACCGTTTGAAATGACACTGTTCACGTATTTGTGCACTGTGTCTCCGCCCTTCAGTATGTAAGTTTCACGAAGGTCCTTGCCTACTGTGTTCTGGGCCCCAGCCTCCTCACCAACAACACTGCCCAGCAGAGTAAATGTTCAATAAATATTCGATGAATGAATGCAGGATTAACACTGATAATAGTAACAAAGTCGCAGGTGCTCCCAAGTTGGAACAGGTGGGTGGGGTGAGGGGAGCAGAGGAAAGCAGGGCCGGGTAAGCAAACACAGATTGTATGTCTCCAGTAATGTCCACAGAAGAGGGTGCATTATTAACCCACAACAGGAATGTACTGTCCAGGTGACAAGTGTGCCCTAGAGTAGAATTACATTTGCCCTTCAGGCTGTCCTTCCTACTGCTCTGCCCCACCTGCTCTGGGCTCCATAGTCACCAATCAACATTATGATCACCATTTTACTTCCATAGACATGGATATAAAGGAGGGAACATGCAAACTAAAAGGCACAAATATCTAGTTGGTTTGGCCCTTATACTTTTTTAAAACTGTAGGCATTTATAATGAGAAATAGGTCTGTTTCTTAGAACCTTGGTTATTGAGGAAATATCCTTCAAACCTGTTCTTGCTCTGGGCATACTGCAAAGCACATCTGTGAGATTTTAGGGTGACACCCAATGTTCTATTCCTCAGAAGGGTAACAGCGCAGGAAGTCCGAAAACCTTAACCCCATATCTGTGCATTTAACATGCAATACTCAGCATTAGCTGTTTCTGCAACTCAAGTTTTGTGACCCTGAACAAGTTGCTTAATTCTTATGGGCTTCAGATTCTTCTCTGTAAAATCAGAAAATTAAAATGAGAGGATCCTGACAGAGCTTTAATATATGTGAAAATAAACATCTAGCAATGTACATATAATAGGGATCTAAAAAGTCTAATAGATGCCATCTGTTTTCCTTATGGAGATACATCTTGTCTGGTGATTTCATTAATCTGAATTATGGGCCAGGAAACTGGTAAAAAAATTTTAAAAACACAGGATTTAAGCAGACAAGGAAGAAAAGAAGGAAACAACTGACTACAGGGGAAGTCAGTAACTCCACACATTTGTTACCAAAGAACAATCAGCCCCACCGAGTGGGAGCTATTGGTAAAACAGGGAACTTTTCCAAGAATGAGATATTGCTGGACACCCTTCTGCAACTCCATCAAGCCATGCCTGGGCTTTAGGTGGTGGCAACTGAGAAAGGAATGAGGGCACTGCACGAAACGGTGCCAAGGATGTGCTGCTGCCTACACAGATCCATTCATTGGCACTTTATAGAACGTTTGCCTTTTTATTTTACAGGGAAACATAGGAGCAGTTGTAAAAACAGAAAAAGAGAAAGTATCTCAGAAGAAACAGCTGCTGATAGTCAAATATATGGAACACTCATATAGAGAGAAATCCTGCCAAATGCAGTGACCACCTCTGAGCCACAGCTTTTGGGTGAGTGCATCGTTCACATGCATGCTTTATAGCCGTCACATCCTGTAGTTCTGTATTTTAACTAATACACAAAATGAACTCATTCTAAGCATTTCTTGAAACCATGGCAATATGGAATTGTGGGAGAGGGCAAAAGGGGGCAATTTTCAGGACATCTATTTTTAAAAGTCATGTACACTGTAAACAGCTTGAACACCGGAGACATGTGAACACAGCATCAGCAATGACGGCAGCCGCAGGTTCTCCTTCACTTCAGATCCCCGAAAATCCCATCTGTGAGACTTCAAGGTGACACTTAATGTTCTGCTCCTCAGAAGAGTAACAATGCAGGACGTCAGCAGAACTTACCCCATGTCTTTGCATTTAACACACAACACTCAACATTAGCTGTTTCTGCAACTCAAGTTTTGTGACCCTGGGCAAGTTGCTTAATCTTTATGGGCTACAGATTCTTCTCTGTAAAATGAGTTAAAACAAGATGATCCTGACAGCTCAGACAGGTCATGGGCCAAATGGATCACAATGACCAAAAGTAGCTAACTTCAAAAAATGGATTATAAATCTGTACCCCAAAAGCAAATAGACAGAAAGACTCAATTTAGAGGTTAGACAGAATGCAATAAAATATAGGAAGAAAAATGTTAAGAATTTAATAGCTATTTATTAGCCCTGTAGCCTACTTGTCCAATTATCAGTCAAGTCAGGCAGCATTCCAGCATGTGTCAAAGGGAAGAAGCAGAAAAGACTTGACTACTTGTGCTGAACTAGTGGTGGGTGGATTTGCTATCTACTCAGACTGTTAGGGATTTGAATCACTCCCAGCACTTTCTTCAGAGCTTCTGTTTTGTTCATCCATATAACACTTCGTAAGAAATAACTCTCAATAAGGGGAGCTTTACATATTTACAAACATAAATATAAACTTGCCATTTAGTAAAATCTTCAAGTTGTATTGAAGGATTGAAAAGCATCATGCCATCCAAAAGTCTGAAAAGTGACAAGAACTCACTGACATAGAGTCTCTTTGCCCCGCCTCACAGACAAGACCACTGAGAACCAGAAGGCAATGCTTCATAGCAGCCTGAGAATTCAGGATGTTCTAAACTCGTTACCACAAGACGCTGGACATGGTGGTGGGTCTGACCACGGACAGTGTTTGTGAATAGAAGCGAACACCTCACCATGGGCAGTAAGAAACCCCAGGCCCCCAAACCACAGCTCTTCAAGTGAACGACACATCCCCTGACCATGCACCCCTCACCCTCAGGTACACTGCTTGGCACTGCAGGTGCTCCAGGGACCGTCTCTGCTGCCCACTCCTCTTCAGCAATTTCAGAAAGGGTAACCCTAAGCTTCTTGTCAGTGGCTGGTGGAATAAAGTGTTTTCAACGTACTTTGAAAATCTTCTGGCTTTATTATGTAATTACTTGGAAAACTTAGTCCAGGAACAAACTAAGAAATATGCTTAAAAGTGAAAATGAATGACTATGTGCTGCCAATACCCATAAAACGCTGGGATAAATTCCGACATCAACACCCACTTAAAAGCACACAGTCATAACTTTGACTCAGTAACAATAAAAAAAAAAAAGGTAAAGAAATTCACAAACACTAGAGAAATGTATAGATGTATCCTGCCCAGTGCAACTGCTAAGGTGACAGAATGCCAGGCACACAGATGCTCATACACTTCACACCCATTCACTCTCAGGCTTTTTCAGGTTTGCTTTCACACACTCTCATTTGCTTCCAAAACTTACATTGCTTATGAACGATTGACTTTTATGGATAAAAATGTTATCCCGATACTACAAGATTAGCCTACAAATGTTTGCAAATGCTGCTAAGGAAAATTTCAGGCAGACACACACCTATTATTATTGAAAAATATGCTTTCTAAAGATAGTATATACCTAATGTCATGTTGCATATAAAAAATTTTTAAATACTAATATTAAGGTATAAAGACCAGTAAGTGCAAAAGGTAAGAATTTTAAAGTCAACTACAATTAATATCAAGAACCCACAACTGGTAAGTCCGTCCTAAAAACCTGTTCTCGATGTAAGAACATGAGTCCTTGACCAACACAAGGTTAATCTAATTTTATATTATCATGAAAAAAAGAAAATTAAACAGTCTATTAGCAATGACCTTTTCTGGCTCTCCGAGCAGACACTGGCAGGAATGTCCAAGATGACAGCTGAACAGCATAATTAGAAAGACTAAAGCTGCATAAGCAAAGCCTGTCCTTGCAATCCTTCCTATAGCAAATAAAAATGGCAGACCCAGCTAGACTCACAGAGCCCTGGCGGTTTAAATTGTAGAAAAACTTACACAAAAGAAGTATCCAGAGTATAGACAGCACTCTTTTTGTTTTTCACTTTTATATTTTAGGGCACAGTTTTGGGGAAGGGGATACAATGCTGCTTTACAAAGGACATAGAAGTCCCTTGTTTGAGCTACCAACCTCTTAACCACACAGAAAAATGTCAGTCATCCATTTGTTAGCACCAAAATCTCCTTCTACTGCTTACAATATGTACCACACATTTTAAGGGGCTGTTGAAACAGGAAAACAAAGGAAGCCCTTGAAATAGAAGCAGATCTTCCTAGCTTTGCCCCTTCCTTTATCAGCGTGCCTGCATGTCCGCCCTTAAAGCACTGTCACATTGTTTCCACATGCTCAGGCCCTTGAAACTTGTGTAAAAGCATTGCAAAATAAAACTGCATAAACGTATTTCAAAACCTGAGCTAGTGAAGGCAAGTCAGTCATGTGGGCCAGAAAAATCATTAATTAAATCATAACCTACAAATGTCCCTGACCTGAGACATTTTCTTATTTGAAGAACAGACACTGAACACGTGGCCAAAGGCGTATTTCAAAAAGAATATCGGTATAATACACTCTGAGAAACCATTACAAATGATTGTCTTTTTGCCACTTTCAGGGGTCATAAAACAATTTCACAGGCACAAAATCTTTCTTTAAAGAGTAAAGAATAATTCTTTCATTTTTGCAACATTAACATGTAATTGAACGGGCATCACAGAGCAGCTTAAAATCAATACGACAGGAGTGTGTAATGCTGGAGATTTCTTCTAGAAGAGCTTATAGTTCCCTTTCCTTCAACCACATGGAGATAATGCCCCACAGCAAACATAGTACAAACTGGATACATAGTACCAGGGTTACTTACCTTATAAAAACTGAATTTATTTCTCTTGGTTAGAAGTCACAAAAGGTAGCAGTCAAACTCCCTTCATTTGTTCTTCCAGTGAGCCAAATCTAGCCTCCCATTAACCCAGTCCATTGCAGATCTTTTCACACAGCACATGCTCCCCGGCTTCCCCCAGTTCCCAGCCCAGCAAGGATAATCACATTCCGGCGGGGAGTGAACAGATGGTGGATTCCATGGTAACCAGCCCTCCTAAGGCGATTGGTAGAAGTGTGTGACTACTGCTTATTGGGTAACAATCGCTGTCTTTGTGCTCCAGCCTTGCAAATCCTAAAGGAAGGAACATATAGCCACTCACATGTGCAGGGCTTGCCTAGCAGGTGTTTGGCTATTTAAACAAGGCAGTGCAGGCCAATTAAAAGCTTTCCAGCCAATCCGTCCTTCATGGTACCAAGTCCTAACATTTCAGATAGTGTCCACTGCTCACTCAAAAAGAAAGGTCACAGGAGGCTTAAACTTGACCAACAGGAAACAAAACTGGAAAGTTAACTTGAAAATTTATGATAAAGCATTCTACAAATATATCTAAGGGGCATCAGCCAAGTTGTTCTCTGATTTGCAGTTTACATCAAAAGTGATACAGGTTTTGTATTTAGATTTTTTAAACAAAAATAATTTTCAACCTTGCAAAACTACAGTATTTTAGTGTGAAAACAACAGCTTTCAAAACAATTGTTTTTTAAGTGATGTTGATGGGATGGGGGAAAGCTATTGAATTTAAATTTTTCATTAGCACTTTATCCAATTATAGGCTTGAAGGCGTTTGGTTATGTACTCTCTGCTGGGTTCCTCCCCCCCCCCCCCCCATCCATGAAAGTTAAATGCTGACTCAGTAGGAAAAGAGCTTTTTCCCCCAATCCGTGGTGATCAACCAAAATAAGTCCTCGGAAGAGTGAAATGGCTGAAAACCAAATACACCGCACCAAAATCAACCATTCAAGATAAGGCACAAATGCAAAACAGAGAAGCTGTAGGCACACAAAAAGGCCATCAAAATTGAATTTATAAAAGGACTAGGAAATGAAATAATTAGGACAAGCCTAAAGTGAAAACAAAACAAAACAAACATAGTAAGCTGTGACTAGATTTTTTTAGGTATTAATTGCCTCCTTATTTTGTAGTTTCCCCCTATATCTTAAATTTAGGATTTCTTTTTCTTGGCAAGAACAGAAGGGAGACACAAATATTGAAAAGAAAAAGACAAAATTATTACTTGCAGGTGATATGATTCTACTCCTAGGTGAAAAGAAAAATCAAAGAAACCAGGTGGAATATTTATTGGAATATTGGAATATTGGAATAATTCCAATAAATATTGGAATTATTTACAGTGCCAGAAGTTTCATAAAGTAGCCAAATATATCAATATACAGTAATTCCTTTATACGAGCAAAACCTACCAGAATACCAATGAAAAAAGATTTACTAACAATGGCAACAAAAAGTGTATGACACTTGGGAATAATATTATCAAGAAATGTATGTGATATATGTGGGGGGGGAAATGAACTCTTATTGGGAGAAATAAAAGGAAAACTAAGTGGAAAGACAATGTGATACTGGATACAAAGATCCATTTTAAATATGCCAAGCCTACCCAAAAGACTTCTAGTCTTCTAGTAAATTTATACATCTAATCTTCTAGTAAAATTTCCAATATACTTTAAAACATAAATTTAACAAAGTGACTCTGATGTTTACTTGGATTTTTAAAAAAGATGAAAATACCAAAGGAAATTCTATACGAGAGGAGTGATGGCTAAAAGCACTAACGGTACCAAATTTTAAAACGTGTTATGCCATAAATATACTGATTCATCCTGCATTTGTAACTCCAAACTCCTACATCTACCTATCGAACATCTCTCCCTAGCTGTTTAATAAACAGCTCAAACATAATATCCTCAAACAACTCCTGATTTTCTCTCCAAACCCGCTCCTCCCGAATCCTTCCTTGTTTTTGGAAATGGCAACTCCACCCTTCCAATCAACTCAGGCTAAACGCCTAGAAGTCCATCGTTGACTCTTCTCTTTCTTGGACACCTCACATCGAACCTTCATGTTGTGGACTATTCCAATCTGGCCACTTCATACCCCCTCTACCACTCCCACCTAGGCCACACCATCTCTCACCTGGATTCTCTAATAATGTCCTAATTGAACTCTCTGCTTCCCTTTTGTCCCCTAACAGGCTGTAAAACCTAAGTGGATAAAGCCAATTCTCTTCTCAACACCGACTTTCCGATTCCACTGAGAATAAAAACCCAAATCTGTATGATGGCTTAAAAAGCCCTCGCTTAACTCATCTCTTACAACCCTCTCCTGCCTTCCCTGAGCTCTCCAGGCAGAGTCTGACATTTTCTCCCCTCCTCTTCATTTTCTCAGTAACCTGGGAGGTGATGGTGTTTACCACAGGCCAGAGTCATCTGTACACATCTCCCCCTGCAGACTGTGATCCCTTCAAGGCCAGGACTGTGCCACTCTGCAGTCTGTGTTCCCAATGCCAAGCAAAGGTCCTGGCTCTCAGGAGGCACTTATCAAATCTGCTGAATGAATAACAGTGTGCTGCAGAATTTTTTATTCTAGTGCAAAGTTAGAGGCAACCTAAGAATCTAATAATAGATGAATAGTTACACATATAAGAATGCATACAACTTGATAGAATATCATGCAGTTATTAAAAACATGGTCATAAAGACTATGTGGCAAAAGGGAAATATTGATGGTATATGAATGACAATGTACTATCACTGAGTCCCTAGTATGTGCTAGGCACTCTAATAAGCACTTTACAAATATTTTATTTAAATCTCACAGGAACTAGGAAGAACACATTAATATCCTTATTTTTTAGATGTGGAAACTGAGACTCAGAAATTAAGCTCTTTGCCTTATAGCTCATCGCTGAGACTAGACCCTCATGAGACCAAAGCTTAGGTCTAAGTCATTATGCTACTTAGAAAACACATCTGAACATTTACTATGAGTAAATGTTCATAAAAAGGGAAGGATTCTTGGGGGGAAAAAGCCTAGGTTACCTACCTCAAAAGTGTAAAAGCAGTTGTGAGAAATAAATATTGGTGATACGTTGCTCTCCTGTTTTCCACAATTTTTAATGTCAAATGATAATTTTCTAAAAATATTATTCATTCCTCCTA
The DNA here is from genome assembly GCF_057876585.1 of Rhinolophus sinicus. Taxonomy (NCBI): domain Eukaryota; kingdom Metazoa; phylum Chordata; class Mammalia; order Chiroptera; family Rhinolophidae; genus Rhinolophus; species Rhinolophus sinicus. Next base: position 43,396,710 of record NC_142501.1, on the reverse strand, counting down.
CAGATATTTTTCAAGGTTCCCTCCACTGTGTTCTTGGGTAGATTTACTAACTAGCAAGACCCCATATAAAAACTAAAAAGAAGCTGGCTCACAGTTTCTAGCAGATTGATCCTATGAAAATTACTCAAAAAGGAAAACAACGGCAGAGCTAAGACAGGCAAGAAAGCAGTGGTGACCTCTTCAGCTCCACACCTCTGAGTGCTCTGACATTGTTTCCACATGTCACACTGTAAGCCACACTGCCCACAACCTAATACCAGGGCCCCCAAAAGTAAGCAGCAGGGCATGTGACAAAGAGCCAGTAATCCCTATAAAAAGGTGTTGGAAGCAGAGTAGCCTGATAGTTTATCTTCTTCAAATATTGAGCAGGAGGCAACCTTGCCTAGAATCTGCTGTACCAACAACCAATGTGCGGCTAAGCAGTGATCCAACAACCCTGGAGTTTTGTTCTGCCTCCCCTCACCACTGAATACACCCCATTTCATTCACCCTTACTCAGCCTGTCTCTTTTCCTTGGTAAGAAGCTTCATACAAGAAGATACTTTAAGTGAGAGGTTCCCAAACGTTTTTGAATCACGGAGTCCTTAGCATCCCAGTAACTTTTTCATGATGCCCCAAGCCAATAGCAATCCCTCAAGAGCTCCACTTATTAAGTAAACAACTTAATAACTATTCTTGACCGAGCGCCTTGGCACCATTGGAAAACATAGTATAAAACAATTTCAAGAAAAATGGAAAAATTTATTCCATTCTTAACTCCCTACCACTACTTACTAATGGGATATGGGGGCCTGTTGGGCCCTGCACAGCCTCTCATGCCTTAGGTTCATATTAGATGCCTCCATCCTCATTTCCTGTTACACACTGATTTTACTAGGTACTTGCCTGTTATCACAGTAACTCACCAAAACCCCAGCTCTGCAAAACTCCGATGTTTTTGAAAGAAATACAGTATAATCTAACACTAAAACTGTGAGCCCCCTGGAGCTAATAGTTTCCATAGTGTTCAATAGATGTCTGTGTTTCCCTTGGAATTTCAAAATACCCTGCAGGTACACCCCTGTGAGTTGGCAGTGGTACCCCAGAGCAGCTAGGCACATATTTTGGGAACGATGTCTTTAAGCACTTTAGCTTTTGTGAAGCTAACGATAGAAAGACTCCCTAATTAGAAATTCAGAATCCTGGACTTTTGTCCCTGCTTAGCCAGTGGTATGACCTGGACAAACCATTTACTCTCTCTGGTCCTGTGCCGGTCAGTCCCAAAAGGAGGGAGCTCGGTTCGATCATCTCCAAAGACCTTTTCTGTTCTACAATAATAAGAATGAATGTTAGAAGACAGAGCGTTCTTTCTCATTCTTACTGGTTTCAGAGGAAAAGGAGAAAGGGCAAGAGCAACAAGGACAAGAACAAATATGTATTTCCCAGAAGGACACGGCATACTACAATTTTCTGGGTACAACCCTTAGATGTGGTGTGACAATGGTCTGAGCAGGTGTTACTGAAGCACCAGGTGAGACGGCAACTGTACCTGCACAAAGGCACCCCGTGTAGGGTGCACTTTCAGTAACAGGGCCGCCCGTTCTGCGCTTTCCACGTTCTCTTCCTACTCTTGCTGAAACTCCTTTTCAACGAATGGTTTATATGATGAAGTGACTGGAAATTGTTAGGGTTGGAGTCTGTGACAATGAAAAAGACTCAAGTTACCTATCCTAATTGGAGAGCAGATTTACCACGTAAGCCTACACAGCACCAGATTAAACAACAGAGCGAACCAGCCACAGACACTGAAACACAAAATACATCTGTAAAGAGGTGGCATTTCCTTAGATATTTTCAGTCTGTGACCATGAACTTTGTATTTTTACTTAATATGCAAGTTTTGTTTGTTTGTTGCTGTCTTTTTTTTACTGTGACTGTTTTTTTCTTTTGCAATTCGTTTTCCTTTTGCGATGATTTACAACAAAAATGTATTTGCAGGGTACAGAGTACCTTACATGTAAAAGAAAACACATTGAGATAAATGGAACTTTGCCCAGTTTGCAGGGGGTTAAAATGATGGAGTAGAGTCTAGCCTGATTTTATGGAAGCATTTTTTTAAAAATTGCCTGTCATTCCTCTATTGTGGTTAGCATTTCAGAGAAGTGCGTTCCCTTCTGGGACCTGCCCAGGTACCACACTGCAAAGAAAACAAGTGTTTGAGGAGGATAAGTCTGTGTTAGGGGCTCTCATATTAGCAGCACTTTTTCAATAAAGTCCAACTTTCAGGACTCTAAACCAGGTCTACCAATGCCCCAGGGATACTTTTTAATTAAAACTGGAAGTCAAATGAAAAAAATGGGATCCAATTCTTCACATCATTAGACTATTTGTTACTGCCTTCATTAGGGTAATATTCCCTCTCCTTCCAAATCCTTAATATTGACTCTAAAACAGAGGTGGAAGGAAATTATACAAGCATCTGGGTCCTGGTGTGCTGCCTTCCACACTCCTCATTCTTCTCCATTCTTTCAAGAAATGACTCATCCAAATTGGAATCTAGATGTTTAAATTCTTCTGTTTTGTTAAGAAAATTTATAAAATATATGAAAGTGAAGACTCTCTACAGGGAGTACACATGTACAATACAGTATATATTTATGCTAATATATTAATTACATTAATAAATATACGTATGTTACATATTTTGAGAGGATGTGACAAGGCAAAGAAGGATTAAGAACAAAGAATGTTCTATAAACAAGACTTAGGAGATTCCACAATTTGCAAACTTCCGATCTAAAATCTATAAACAAAAAAAGGAAACATTGGCTCCTTTCTCTTGATAGTTTGTAATACGTTTGAGAAACAAAGACTTTTACTTCTTGTGGGTGCGGGGAAATGGCATTAACAAGCTAAAACAGTGATACAGGTATATAGCACTAGGTAAGCAGCAAAGATACACCAATATGCCATCTTGTAAAAATTATCAAAATATCAACGTTATGAACCTCCTTTTTCATATTTTAGGGGCTGAGATCTGAATGAAAATTGTAACAGGTTTTGTACTCATAAAATCCAATGCTAAACAGCTAATCCTTGTAAATCAAAAAGTATCCAAAAGGACCAAAGCATGTAAACAACTGTTGCTTTAGACCAAATGTACACAAAGCTGTTTAGCTTAAGTTCTACAGGGTTTCCTCTGTGAGGAGAAAAAGCAATATAATGATCAACTGAACCCTTATTGTTGAAACCTAGGGATTTATTTATGGCTTCTAGTCTAGTTTTATAAAATCAATTCTCTCTAACCTAACTTTTACCTTTCTACCCCAAGTCCAAATCCCAGAAAGAGGAAAGTATTGAAAAGACAGGAGCCACGCTTTGTGGGCAAGGGTCCTTTGAGACTAGGACTGTGGCGTATCCATCGTAAACATTTGAAGGTGCCCGACTTTAAGATGTGTGTTTGACGGGATATGTATGTAGGCTGGATGGTGTGTGTATATATGAGAGTGCACAGGTGGGTGAGATGGGTGTGTGTGCGGGGGGAACATACAGAGGTGTTCTGAAAACCTTGTTATTCAGCCTGTAAATTCTATCTAAATGCTCTGGATTCTTTTTTGGGGTAACCAGAGGAAAACTGGTTGAACATGGGGCAAATCATGGTTAATTAATGCTATAAATACAGAGTCCCAAGCTCTGGGCTGGAATATTGATAAAAATTCTTGCCCCACAACTTATTAGTGGGATGAGTTCTCTGCAACAACCACTAAGCTTTGGGGCTTTCATCTAAGAAACAGGTATAGCATATTTGGCACCTTTCTCTCAAGAAAAGGTGAGATCCCATTAAGTGAATTCTCTTTGCATACCCGGCAAACTATACAGCTGTACGAAATTTTAAACATGTTTAAAAGGGGGCAGGGGTAAGCAACTGTTTACTCTTGAGCCAAGAATAACAAGGAAATGATTTCCTATCACGGAAAAAAGCTCCATTCATATTCTTGTCAAGTTGTCTAACCTTGTTCCTTTCTGTCTCGTTCACACTTCTCAAAAGATGGGAACTCTACAGGCACTGCCGCTACTTCCTCACCTCATAGCTCCTCAGCCCACCTCAGTCACACCAACACACAGCTGACCAGTGGGGACATTCTAACTGTCGAATCCTCAGCTCCCCATTTAGTCCCTGTATCCCCGGGCTTCTCGGAGCACATCTCACTTTCTTTCTTGACATACTTTCCTCCAGGGTGCCTCATGACCAACTCTCCTGGTTCTTTCTATAGGACTCTCTTCAGCGACCCCTTTCTTCATCTCTTTCTCCACCTTCTACCGCCTCCATCACATCCAATCTATCAGGTGAGATCAATTAACATTCACTGAAGAAACGTTCATGAAACGAACCACAAGTATATGTGTTTAGATGGTACATAGTAATTCACTGGCAAAATATGAAGTCATCAATTCAAACACAGGACCCCGCTGATTGAATGGAAGCTTTTAATCTTTATAAGAAAACAAGCTAAAGAATATCTTACTGAGTATATGGTTGGAAGGGGGTGAAAGTAAAGACCTTATTATCTGCTATGAGCTAGTCCCGGTAACAGTGTTGTAGGAATTTAAATACAGTGGTACCTCGAGATTTTCTAACATAATCCGTTTCGGAAGACTGTTCGAGTTCTGAAACGTTGGAAAACCGAGGTGCAGTTTCCCCATGGAAAGTCATGCAAAATGGATTAATCCATTCCAGAGCTTTAAAATCAACCCCTAAAACTGAAAATTTAGTATGAATTTTACTACCTATTGATACAATAGGTCCATAAAATTTACGGAGTTTGTAAACCGAAATGTTCGTCAACGGAGACATCCGAAAACTGAGGTACCACTGTACTTCCCTGCCAAGGCTCATTCCTGCTTCAGGTCCCTTACACTTGCAGTTCCCTCTGCCTGAACATTTTCACCCAGATTTTCCTCTTGCTTCCATAACACACTTCATGTAAGTCTGCACTTAGATGCCACCTCCTCAGGTAGGTCTTTCCTTCCTCACAACCCTGTCTCTGTTTCTTTCTACTCATCCCAGTACCTTGCTCTGTTTATTGTTGTTTAATAGCACTTATCACCGCCCAACATTATATTAAACGTTTCTTTTGGACTCATTTTACATTTCTGGCTCCCACCCTTGAAGGTAAACTCCAGGAGGACGGGAGCTTTGTTTTGTTTACCGAGGAATCCCCAGTGTCCGGTAGGTGCTTGTCACAGAGGTTGAAAGAACAAAAGAATAAAAAGTGGCTATACCACTCCAACTCACCCAGGCAGTGACCGTGGAACCAGGTCATAGGCACATCTGAGCTACTGGGAGTAGGAGTGGGTGACAAGTTCTGAAATAAGTCAAGCAGCAAGTGTGCTCTCTAGTCTCAAGGAACCTATAGGCAGGAAGCTTATGTCCCAGGACTAATGAACTTTACTTATCAAGATACCACAGTTTCTCCAGGACAACAGAGTAGAGTTCAAAGAGGAGATGCTTGGCAGCCCAAGAGATAACGAAGAACCCTATAGAGCTCACTGATACACTACACTCGTATGTTTTCTGAGGGAAAACTGAAAAAGAAAGGTCCACACAGCGAGCCTGCAAATCAAGTGAAAACCATTTTTTAAATATTTTTGCAGTTCCCTATTTCCTTGCTCTCCAGGGTGGCTGGACAATGACCACCTGTCAGCTTTGATGCTAGAGCTCCATTTACCCTAGCTATGACCGAGACTTTACCCTCATGACCTAAACCTGGCAGTCATCTAAATCTCAACACTATTCCAATGAGCTCACACCATGGAGTTTTCCTCTTAAAAGCACAACGTACAGTCAGCTGACCCAGAAGTCTATTACAGCCGGTCAGTCCATAAGCATTCAACTACATTCTCTTCATGCGTCTCCACTTTCATTGTCTGTCACTGGAGAGCAGGGCTGCTGTGCTTAGGGCAGCACCAGCTTTACATCTTTGTCAAAGCTGGAAGCAATGCTCACTCCCATACGTGCTTTAAAAAAAAAAAAAAAAACTTTATAAACTAGTAATGCATATTCATTGCAAAACAATTTTTAAGAGAATAAGCAAAAAGATAATTAATGTACCTTACTCTCATCACTCAGAGATAACCCCTATTAATATCTTGGGGTACTTGTTCCAGATTATTTTCTGAACATTCATTTACCTATATATATGGGTATGTTACAAATAGTTTATTTTTTCGAAAGCAATTATACATCCTGTTTTATCCTTTTATTAAAAACTATAGCAATTTCAGATATACACTCTGTTGAATATATTTCTAAGTATATTTAAAATGTGAGCTATAACTAATTTTAACTGCTAAGCTTACTCTGAGAAAAATCTCTGCTTTATTCTCGTTAACTCTTCCAAATATTTCCATTAAACAATAAAAATAACTAAATGACAAAAAAGTAACATGTTTTTGCAAATTACTGAAATAGTAGAAAATTAAAATCACCTATAAAACCACCATGTAGACATAATCGTGATTAGCATTTTCATTCATTTCCTTAAAAGCTTTTGTATAACACATATCAGGATTGGGGATTTTTCTGAATATTATACACTGTAAGAAATTTTATTAAATCATTTCAAAAGAAGAGTTTGCTTCATTTTTTTCTCAATCATGCCAGGGTAATTGGGGTTTGAGAGAAGACTTTGATATGCAGTTAAGCTACTTAACTGATTTAATAGCGGTTGGCTATGCTCAGGAACGTAACTTCTATAATGGCCCAATAAATATCTGTATATTTATTTCAAGTGTCTTCAAATAAACAAAACTCTCTGCCCCAAAAGACTTGTAATCTGACTCAAAAGAGACTTTATTTTCAGCTGATGTACAGTTTTCTCCTGCAGATTGAGCTCTTCACTGTTCAGAGTCACTGTCTGACTTTCTAATAAGGCTTGCCAATAGCCTCCTAAATGCTGTTCACTTTAGAGGATTTTCAACTTAAAATCCTGAATGCTGGATCAAATCCTTGAATTTAAGAAATATTTGGGATGCTGCAATTTAGGTCTTTCTTTAAAATCAGACAACAGAATGTTCAATAAACTATAATGCCAGGAAACAAACACACACATTGCCCTGCGTTCAAAAAAACACACCACAAAAACCAAATTGCCGTTGCTAGAAAGAAGGTCGATGTTATTTTTGGTTGAACTCATATAAGAAACTAGGATCAATGATTTTAAATTACAGTAGCATGCCTTGAAACATTACAGCCCACACTTCAACGCAATGTGCTTTAGATGTTCACCAAGGAAATCCTGAGGCAGTCCTAATCACATGTAGTTTCATAAACACAAGGAATTACAGCACTCTCATTTCAGTAGAGTATACACATTTTCTGAAAGGAAGCAGAGAGAAAACCAAAGGTTCCTTAGCAAAGAAAGAAGGCAAAAAAATCGTTAGATTTCTGAAGGGGAGTGAAACTCTCTACTTAGTTCTACGTCCTTCAATTCGATTCTATTTAACATTTACCAAGAATGTCCCCCGCAGATCATAAAAAGAGCTTTGAAAGTTATTCCTTGTCCTCATGGACCTCACAGCCTAACACAGCGGTTCTTAGAAAGTGTGGTTCCTGGGCCAGCCGCATCTTGGCATTCTGTGTTAGAAGACTTTAAATTGAAAATTCAATTCCTTTACGTAGTAGGGCTATTCAAATTTCTGTTGTTTCAGGGTTTGTTTTATTTAGTTTGTCTTTGAAAGGAATTTGTCTACGTTATCTAAGTTGTAGAATTTATCAGCATAAAGTTGTTCATAATAATCACTTATGATCTTTTTAATATCTGTAAGAATCCTGATGTTGGAACTGCCTTCTCACATTCCAGATCAGTCTTGATAGGGATATATCAATTTCTTAAACTTTTCAAGGAAACAAACTTTTGTTTCTTTTATTCTGCCTGTTCTCCATTGTGTATTTTTAACTTTTATGTTTATTACTTTTTTCCTACTTACCTTTGGTTTAATTTGCTTTTTTTCTAAATTCTTCAGGCAGAAGCTCACATCATTGATTCTAAACCTTATTGTCTTTCTAATGTAAGTATGTAAGGCTTACATGCCTGCAAAAAAGGTGCTGAGTATATTTTTACTGTTTTACAGGGCTTTTTTCAATGGCAGGAGGATATTCCAATATACATTACTTCATTATGGCCAAAACCAAAATTTTTTCATGGAATCCTTTACTTAAAAATCAAATTGGCTATCAAGAAGAACCAATGAAACAAAACAAATGAGGGGGAAAAACGGTCTCCACTCTGGTAAACTATATGTAGATTACCCATACAGAACACATCAGTTAGTGCAGCTAGAGAACTCTGATTTGAATGAATGATTCCTCTGATAGTTGTTTACAATCAAATGAGAGGGACTATCATCCAAATCTTCATAATTTTCAGTGGAAAGGAATTTATGGGAAAAGTGCAGCTAGGAAGACCTGGAAACAACACATAAACTGTTTCCATCCAGCAATGTTTCGCCATTTCCCCTTCCTTCCACTTCAGTGATACTATGTATGTCTGACAATTAAGTTTGCGAACTTGTTGCACTGCTGTTGCTAACCATTTTTTAATATTAGAGGGATTATACCTTATGAATGTGTACCAACTGGACAAACAGTTAACCAAGTTTACTATCTGGAAGCGCTGAAAAGGCTGGGTGAAAAGTTAGACGATCTGAACTTTTCACCAACAATTCGCGGCTCTTGCATCACGACAATGCACCAGGTCACACTGTCTGGGAGGGAATTTTTAGCCACTAAACAAAGAACTGTATTGGAACACCCTCCCTACTCACCTGATCTGGCCCCCAATGATTTCTTTCTTTACCTGAAAATAAAGGAACTATTGAAAGGAAGACATTTGATGACATTCAGGACATCAAGGTAATACGATGACAGCTCTGATGGCCATTCCAGAAAAAGAGTTCCAAAATTGCTTTGAAGGGTGGACTACACACTGGTGTCAGTGCATATCTTCCCAAGAAGAGTACTTCGAAGGTGACCGTAGTGATATTCAGCAGTGAGGTATGTAGCACTTTTTCTAGGATGAGTTTGTGAACTTAATTGTCTGACTTTGTATACCCCAACTGCAGTCTCCCCATTAATAAGAACATTTCCACGACTGGTAAATTCTCTATTCTTTCCTACAGTGTACACAAAGCACTATACGAGGTGATATGAGATGAAATAGGAAACATGGTCCATGCTTGAGACAATTTAAGTAAAACTACAAAAAGAATTTGAGATGATTCAGATCAAGGGTGTCCAAACTTTTTTCAACGTTTTTCACCAAGGGCCATATGCGGTAAAATACACAAATAGCCAGGCCACTCCCTTGAGGTGAAGTACGTATTGCCTCACCTGGTTTATTTAAGTAAACTAAATATATTTTTGGAATTTGCTGCAGGCCAATTAACAATGGATCATGGGCCGCAGTTGGCCTGTGGGCCGCACTTTGGACACCCCTGGTTTAGATTTTGGAAATGTCAAATGTCAGAATTCACAGCCAAAACCATAAAACAAAGTTGTCACTGGGAAAAGTGGGCCAAGGACAGTCTTTTCAATAAATGACGCTAAGTAAACTAGATATTCAGATGAGACAAAAAAAGTGAATCTTGACCCCTACCATACATCTTTCTTGAAAACCAATTTCAGATGGATCATAGACCTAAATGTGAAAGGTAAAACAATAAAGCTTCTAGAAATACTATAGGAAAGCAACTTTATGACCTTTGGATAGGCAAAGGTTTTTTTAAGAAGAGCACAGAGAGCTAACTATAAAGGAAAGACTGAAATTGGACATCAGTATTCAAAAGACATCACTAAGTATAAGAAAGGAAGACGTACAGGAGATAAAAAAATAAAAGTTGTAATTCAAAATTTGGACAAAGGACTAGACCTGGAATATATAAAGAACTCAAACAAAAATACAACCCATTTTTTTTTTTTTTTATGATGGGCAAATGTTTTGATTGGGCACTTCACAAAAGAAGATTTCCAATAAGCATATAAAAGCCATTAATCATCAGAGATGTGCAAATTAAAATCACAAAACGATACCACTAGACATCTAATACATGGCTAAAAGTGTTTAAAACCAACAGAAAGTACTAGCAAGGAAATAGAACAACTAGAATATGGAAAACTTAAGCAACATCTCCTAAATCTGAACATATGCATACCCCATACCCAATAATTCTACAAAGACATGTATAATAATGTTTATTGTACCTTTCATCATGAAAGTCAATGTCCACCAACAGCAAAATGGAAATAAAATACTATTCACAACAAAAAATATTATTGTTACAGTGTGTAATGGATAGGCCACAAACTTTGGGAACAGATGATCTTGGACTTGAATTCCAATTCTGCTATTTACCATGTAAGACTAAATATGTAGATATGAGTATATAACCTCATGGAGTCTGCTTTCTCCATCCGAAAAATAGGGTCATATCACCTCTCTTACAAAATTATTCTAAGGATTAGATACTATGTACATGTAACACAAAGCACTGTGTCTAATAGATGCTCAATAAACAGTAAGACTAAGATGTAGGAAATGTAACTTACATCACTTAGGATCAGTTACCAATCCCTTTTATATATAAACTCTTTTCCTGTAAAATAAAGGTAATGTTCAACCTGACCTGCCAAATAAATATATAGCATTTCTGAGTTGCCAACTCAGTCATCAGTGAAACTATCCAAGAACTAGTTCATGGCATTTTATTATTCAACTACTTCATGAACCCCCATATGCAATTGCAGCTGTCAGTTCTAAAGCTAGGAGATCAAGTGAATTGGAAAGATTAAACAAATGTGCAGGAGAAATGCCAAGAAGTGTGCAAGTGCTGGACGAAATGTCAGTTTCGTCAGGTTCAGTTACAAAGCTGATCCTCAGAGCGCTATGTGCACTGTATCGCGCTCTGAAGAGCAGCATATGAAAGTGGGGAGGCCTGAAATACAAAAGAAAGAAAACGGGGGCAAAAAACACCCTCCTAGTATTACTGCAGTTTTCAGCCTAATTCTGAGTCTCCTTCAGTCTGATAAATAAATCTATTCATACTTGTCATTAGAGAATAAAATATATAGGTCCTGTAATATATTCCTTTGACTTATTTTTAATGTAAAATATATAGGTATATGTGTTTGTGTGTGTATCTGACATGTAGTAGGAACCAAGTCCTCAATTTTAAGGTTACAATAAAAATGAGAAATGATTATTTAAGTAGAACACATAACCAATAAAATTTTACTCATTTACAAAGAAAAGTCAAGATGTTAACTTGTATGACCAATCTAAACTAGCAAGGGGAAGGCAGAGGCAGGGCAAAGAAAAACATAAATCTCCTGACATCTTGCAATCAAATTTTCTGATCCAAAATAATTACTTGAAGAATAATATTCCAAACTTCCATATTTAGATTGTATATTACCCTAGCTATTTCTCCCCCATTAAAATTTATCTTCATGCCTTTATAGTTTTAAATAGAAGACTCGAAGAACTCTAAACTCAGTTCCTTTCATTCCACAAGAAAGGTCAGTATTAGATCTTGGTGCAAGTCTGTGACAAAGGGGCTCTAAACAATGGGAATTTCGAACAATAAACTTTTTCTTTTTTCTCTGACTGAATTATTGGGAGAATCTCAGGCCATATCTAATCTAGTGAAACAAACAAAAACTCTGGCCAAAGCCTTGTGAATTTGTGTTATTCAGGCACCGGTATCTTCATAGCCCACTCTGCATTTATCTTGTATGAATGGATCTAGTTTTCCATTCACACAAGGCTTTTGACATAGAAGAACCTGCCTTAGTTGGGGAAGTCCTCTTGCAGTTTCCCTCAATGTTCCACCTATTTGGAAAAGTTCTATAGATCCCACTCCAGTTTGTCTCGATGAAGAAAGCAATCCACATTTGAAAAACCTAGTACATAGGTTGTCTGCCATATAGAAGTGAAAGTTTTTTTTAAAAATGTGAGATCCACAAATGTAAACAAACATGGCACCCAACAGGTTTGTTTAAAATCCTAATTCCATATTTGTCCTTAAAATTCTTAGGTCAGGCTATTATTAGTATCTTGAATAAAGAATAAGGTAGGATTTTTTTCCCAAGGCACCTTGCAAAACAGTCTTTAAAAATGGTGGTGTTCTCAGTTATTTATAATCCAAAATCTTGAAAAATTTTAAATATCTAACAATAGAGGACATGTTAACCAAAATAAAGTACTACTTTGTGACAGAATATTACACAGCTATTAAATTTTTAGTAACATGAAATAATTTAATGTTACGTGGGAGAAAGGAAAAGCATGATTTTTAAAACTACATCTATAATATCCATGTACAATATGCAAAACAAGAGATACAAAGAGAAAAAAAACACATCAAAATGTTACCGGTAGTTATACCTGGCTGTTTAATTTCTTTCTCTACTACCCAACAAAAATTTATACTTAAAAATGTTTTTCTGATCAAAGACATTCACCTAAAACGGTTTTTTAGTTAAATATGAAAGACCACAAGAACATAAAGGCACAATGCTAGTCAGGTCAATGAGACTTCAAATTCTAATAAATCATATGTAATTTCAAGAAATCCTAAACTTGTGCATTACCAATGTACCTTGCTACTGTTTTAGAAGTAGAGAAAATTTTATCCCTGAAGAATCGGTGATCAAGAAAATATTAAGTGCAAAAATAAGTGCTAAGAAACTGGCTAAAGTATAGATCTTACATATTAGTAACAGAAAAAAAGGAAGAAAAATGAGATTAGAAACAAAGAGGAGAGAGATTGTAATAAAAAGTCTCCCACAAGAAAGGTAAACAGAGATTTCACTTAAAGCACAGCTCACTTTCTCTACTGCTGTGCTATGAATCCACAGGGAGAAACACCATTACGTCAAGTAAATCGTACGTGAGCCACGAAAATTAAAAAAAAGTACACCTTTGTGCTAAAATCATAAAACCATTCTAAACAAGAGCCATGGTAATTTTTCAATAATGATACAAATTACTTATCATTTAGTGGTAAACAAAAAGAAATTTACCAGTTACTTTATCTGTTCATATGCTTCGTATACTCAAAATTTTCAAATGTTTTTACCCTGAGATATTTCACAAATGGAAACTGTAAAAATAACAATACTTACAGCCCCCCATAAAGGATTCCTTTCAAACATCCAGCGGTGCCTTTTACTCTTCTGATTAATCATCATTTCCTGCTCATGGAGGAATTATGTGGATCTATGATTTGTGGGTAAAATCTATAGGCATTCTGTACTTAGATATCACACACACGACTTTTGTTCGACGTGGTAAGAAGTAACTAATGGGGAAGTGCAGAGCGAGGTTTCATAACTATTTCTAGCAGTGATGGAGCCTCAAAGAACTACGCAAGTAATGCATTTCAAAATTCCATGTAGATATTTCAAAATGTAGTGAGCGCTAGAATACTATGGTGGAATGGGACGGATGGGGCCAACTACATGTGCTTTTATTGTAGTTACAGCCTTTAGGTTTATAACAAACTATCCTTCAAATTTAGGTGTTAAAGGATCTTGGAAGTTTGTTTTTTTCATGGTCATTAGAAAGTCATAAGAAATACTACATAATAAAACCATGTTTAAGCTCTCCATCTCCCCCAAAGCAAATGGGCCTCTATTTCCTTCCTAGGTCATCTAGCAATCCCAAATAACTTCTTCATAAAAACACATCAAGATTTTAAAGGGCGAAAGGCACCAATGGGCAAATTTCTCATCCTTGCTATGATTATAAGAGAAAATTACTGATTAAAGTCCATGTTTTAGTTAATGTATCATATAACGTAGACTTCTCAAAACACCTAAAGGTTTATCATCACATGGATTGAATGATTATAAAATTCAAATTCTTATTTCCCTTTTACGTGCTGTACAGATACTCTAGTCAAAATAAAACTATAATGCCTGGACTCAGTTCAACTTTGCAATATCACTTCTTCTAATTACTAAGTTTCTGAAAGAAAAACAAACTGAAAATAGTATACCACCTTAAAGTACTTGAGGAAATTTTGATGTGTAAAACTAAATAAACATTTATTGTAGCTTATGATTATGAACCAACAAGTGGCATCATGGAGGAAACTACTTAGCGAAACATACTCTAAAATCACTAAGTCTTATAAACCCTCCCATTGTATGGATAAGAAAACTGAGGCCAAGAGTGTTAAGGTAGGATAGAGATAGCCATATTGACATTAGGAAGACAAGTTATATATGTTTCAAATCTTCTGAAAGATTTTTTTCAGTGCAATTTCCATGGCATTATGTTTCTAATTCAGCTCTGTCTTAAACATGCTGTCATCCAGCTTAATACTTTCACAGGGTAGTGATTTTGAGAGCTAGTAACTTGCCTGCAACAATCACTTGCTGTCAACAAATGTTACTATTACAAGCTTTAAAGCTGGTCTCTACAGAATAAGAGTATGGTAAAAAAAAAAAAAAAAAAAAAAAAACCACACACGGCATGTTCATATAATGTGGTGGCATCTAACTGGGGGCTAATACTTTCCATACTTCACCAATCCAAGCCACCATCCTCCCCAGGTCAGCCAAAGGCTGGGGGTGTCCTCAGCAGAGTCAGGGTAGGTTTTGCACAGGAAGTGTTGGCGTATGTGCTCAGGCATGAGTGATGGAGTCAAATGAGGATTGTCAGCACTTTTGGTTCCTCTCTAGTTCAGAGGAGTAGCAGGAAACTTCAAACTGACCACTGCCAGCGAACTCTTAACTAAAACTGAAAACTACTCCACCACGCTGCCACAGTGTACAGGCAGGTCTGGAAACATACTAATGAGTATGTTGGCTCTTGTTCTAGTTTGAGCAATTTGGTAGGCAAAGATAAAGAAAAGTCATATGGAATATTTTCTGATAATTTGACATTGTACATTGTAGATTTTTATATATCTTTATAAGTAACTAACCTTTTCACAGTTTATTTAGGTATTGTGTGATGCTGCAGGGATTACACTAAAATAAAACTTCTCTCATATGTGTGCTTTTACTTTTTTAGTTTGCGATATATTTTGGTCTGCTAGATTTTATAAAAACAGATTTATTCTTCTTGGCTCTAAATGAAGTGATTTTGATCAATTTAGTCATACACATGATTAGTTAAATTTGAGAATCGCTTTAGGAACGATTATATTAATGAATTTGTTACAATGCTAAAATTAGTACCTCCTGAAAAATATCATAATGTGGTTAAACATAAATCTTCCTAAAAGGAGAGCAAACAAAACTATTTAGCTGCTCTTAATACCACCATCATTTTATTCCAAGTCTCAATAAAATTAATATTATTATCAGTTAATTATAGCTTTATGCTTAACTTATTATGTTCCCTTCTCATAACAACCCGAACAAAAAGGTGTTATTAGCTCCATTTCATATATGGTGAAACTGAAAACTAAAGTTAAATTACTTCTCCAGAGAGTAAATGGTAGAGTCGCAATTCAAACCCTGGACCGTTTAACTTCAAAACCAGATCTCTAAAATGTAAAATGTCTGCTCATTCTCCGAAAGTTGTCTCAAAATTATTAACCTGGATGGAGTCAGAAACACTTTTACCCTATGTCTGAGTTTTCTTGTTTTTAACCCCCAAACTCAAAACCTAAAACTGTTCATGCCTGTTAAAGTAAACTTCCTCTTTCACCATCATATGACTGTTTTCATAACTAAATTCCTCAAAACTTTGAATTGAATCTACTTGTAAGCAAACAGTTTTATACATAAACTAAAATCATAGGATCATTTTGGAATATCTTATAGTCCACCCAGCAACACCTTGTTTTAACTTACTTATTGGTTATGAGAATGAGAAGAGTAAATTTGTCACTTCCTCAAGGTCACTTTGAGCCAGAAATAGATTCTGGTTTAAGGTCTGGTTACTAAACCACACTTCCTCTGCAATGGTAAGCTACCATTGGTAAGCCGGTCACTAATAAACAGAAAATAACAAGAAAAAGTATGCAATATTTAAAATACTTTTCCTGCTGATATCTCTTTCCCTTCCCTGTCCATCCCATCTATTTTGCCCATTTCCTGTACCATATATCCTATATTGCCATCATGGAAAGAAACTGCAATGGCCTTGGCAGATGAGGAAAAAAACTTTTATTCCTATATCAAATATCAACCAAATATTTCACTTCCCCTTCTTCTTAAAATATGGGATATAGCCTCAAAAATTATGATACTTTAAAAAATTGTCTTGTTTAATCCATTCCCTCTAAATTTTACTGGCACAGACTATTATCTTTTGATTTATAAATTTAAAGCAGTTCACTAAGAAATGTGTGGGTACCCGCACGTATAGCATTTGGCATCATAGAGGGTTCTGTCTAAGCAGTACTGCCAACTGACCTTTCTGTGGTGATGGAAATGTGCTGTATTTCTTCCATCTAATAAGGCAGCCACATGAGCACTGCACATGGCTTGTGTGACCAAGGAACTAAAATGGTACTTTAATTAAAATTCTAAAAGCAACCTGTGGGTAGTAGATAACACAGGACTACAGGCTGGGTATATCTTTTTAAAAAAACAAAAAACAAAAACTTCTAATTTTGAAACAGACTCACAGGAAGTTGCAAAAATAATACAGAGAGGTCCAGTTTCCCCTAATTATGTCATATTATATAACTATAGTACAATATAAAAACCAGGAAATTGACAGATACAATGTGTGTTCAGGTTTATGCCATCTTATCATTTGTATAAATTGGTGTAACCACTACCACAATCAGATAACTCAACGATTCCATCACCACAAAGAACTCTCTCATGCTACCCTTATCTAGTCAGCTCCAGCACCTTTCTTCCCACCAGGTTACCCCTGGCAACCACTAATGTGCTCTCTATTTCTATCATGTTGTCATCTGCAGAATGCTATATAAGTGGAATCACATAGTATGTGACATTTGAGATTGGCTTTTTTTCTCTCAGCAGAATGCCCCAGAGATTCAAGTTCTTGCGTGTATCAATAGTGTGGTGCTTTTTTATGGCTGCGTAGAATTCCATACTGTGGATGGACTTCAGTTAGGTTAGTCATTCACGTTAATGAATATTGGGTTGTTTATAGCTTTCGGTTTTTACAAATAAAACTGCCACGACCATCTTACCCAGGTTTTTTTTATTTTATTTATTTTTTAAATTTATTGGGGTGACAATTGTTAGTAAAATTACATAGATTTCAGGTGTACAATTCTGTATTACATCATCTATAAATCCCATTGTGTGTTCACCACCCAGAGTCAGTTCTTCCATCACCATATATTTGATCCCCTTTACCCTCATCTCCCACCTCCCTCCCCTCTTACCCTCTGGTAACCACTAAACTATTGTCTGTGTCTATGAGTTTTTGTTTCTCATTTGTTTGTCTTGTTCTTTTGTTGTTTTTGGTTTATATACCACATATCAGTGAAATCACATGGTTCTCTGCTTTTTCTGTCTGACTTATTTCGCTCAGCATTACACTCTCAAGATCCATCCATGTTGTCACAAATGTTCCTATATCAACTTTTCTTACCACCGAATAGTATTCCATTGTGTATATATACCACAACTTCTTTATCCATTCATCTATCGAAGGACATTTTGGTTGTTTCCATGTCTTGGCCACCGTAAACAAAGCTGCAATGAACATTGGAGCACACATGTCTTTATGTATAAATGTTTTCAGATTTTTTTGGTAGATACCCAGGAGAGGGATTGCTGGGTCATATGGCAATTTGTAATTTTTTGAGGAACCTCCACACTGCCTTCCATAATGGCTGCACCAGTCTGCATTCCCACCAACAGAGTATGAGGGTTCCTTTTTCTCCATAGCTTCTCCAACAGTTGTTACTACTTGTCTTGTTGATGATAGCCATTCTGACTGTTGCCCAGGTTTTAGTGTGGATTTCATTTCTCTGGGATACATGCTCAGAAGTGCAACTGACTGAGCATATG
Source organism: Rhinolophus sinicus (assembly GCF_057876585.1). NCBI lineage: Eukaryota > Metazoa > Chordata > Mammalia > Chiroptera > Rhinolophidae > Rhinolophus > Rhinolophus sinicus. The sequence goes on along the minus strand of NC_142501.1, from coordinate 43,378,715 downwards.
ATGAGTGTCCACATGTGCTTACTCTCATTTGTCATCTCTATATCCTTTTTGGTGAAATGTGTCTTCATGTTGTTTGCCCATTTTCTAATTAAACTGAGGGTTTTTATTTTTTACTGTTGAGTTTTGAGAGTTCTTTATATATGCTCGATAGATAGAGTTCTTTGTCACATATAGGGTTTCCAAATATTTGTTCCAGTTTATAACCTGTCTTTTCACCTTTTTAACAGAATCTTTGATAGAACAAAAGTTTTAAATTTTGCTGAAATCTTATTTCTCAATTTTTTGTTTTCTGGTTCATGTTTTTAGTGACATGGCAAAGAACTTTTTGCCAAGCCCCAATTCCTCAAGATTTTTGCCTATGGTTTTTTTTAAAGTTTTACACTTAAATTGATGACCTACTTTGAGTTAACTTTTATATATATATATATATATATATATATATATATATATATATATACACACACACACACACACACATATGTATATATATATAGTCTAAGGTTTAGGTTGATGTTCATTTTTTTTTCTTTGTCCATATATATCCAATTGCTTAGCACTATTTGTTGAAAAGACAAACTGTATTACTTTTGCATCTTCATCAAAAATCCGTTGGCTATGTTTGTGTGGGGTTATCTCTGGATTCTCTATTCTGCTGCATTTATCTATTTGTCTATCCTTCTGACAATATCATAGCCTTGATTACTGTAGCTACATAATGTCTTAAAATTGGGTGGAGTGATTCTCCCCACAGTATTCTTCTTCTTCAAAACTGTTTTAGCTGTTCCAGTTACTTTGCCTTTCCACGTAAATTTTAAAATAATCTTTCCTATAACTAGTAAAATCTTGCTAGAATTTTGATAGGAATTGTGTTAAACCTATATATCAACTTGGGATAACTGTATCTTTACTACACTGAGAGTTTTCCAATCCATGAACACAGTATGTCTCTCCATTTATTCAGATCTTTGATTTCTTTCATCAGTAATTCATAGTTTTCATGCGTCTATCTTTTAAGAGTAATCCAAATGATAAGCTAGAAATAGCTTGTGAATGCTACCAAAATAAAAAGTCATAGTCTGAACAAGCTTTTGAAGTCAAAATTATCTTGGACAACTAAAGTTAAAAATCAAGAATAATAAAAACGAATACATCCATTTGGGGCAAATAAGCAGATTTTACTGAAAGAGAGGCTTTACATGGTTTACAAAGAAACAAAAGAGCACCACAGGGAATTTTGCAATTAAAAGAGTAAATAGAAGAGATCGGAGGTATAAAGAAGGATAGAGTAAGTACCCTCTGATTACATACAGCACTGTTTTCCTCCCTTTTTTGGATTATTATATTTATTCTATGTATCAAACCTTGCATTACATGTGCAATAATAGTGCAAGAAGAGGCCTTTAAATTATACAACTTTAAAGGTTTCTTCCATGTCCTACATTATATAATTTTATGAATTATATTTTTGAAGAGTAAGTGTAGAAATTTTGAATTTTGCTACTTTATGCATTTTACTGCTTAAATATCTATACTGGAAAAAAACAATTCTGTTGAATAGTAACTGTATATGATTATTTGGACAATTTACTAAAGCTATGGGGAAAAGTGGGCTATGAGAAAAATCAAGAGGATTGAAATTATTTAACCTAGAAATGAGAATTTTAAGTGAAAATGCCTAGAAGGTAATCAGAGAGTCATACTTACCAAAGCGAAGTGCAAGAAAATTTAAAAATATATACAAGAATACATTCTTAACAGTTGGAGTTCAAAATACTGAGGCTATAGTAGGTTGTACAAACCATGAAATAAGGGAGGTCCTACTAATGATGAGTGAAATATAGCTGTGAAGGCCTGGAAGTACCAAAATAAGTCACAGACCACACCCTGCCCCCAAATATTCTACGAATGTATAATCCAAGCTTCCAGAAAAGCATGCCCAGATTTCAAATCTGACTGAGAATGAAGAATTTGAAGACTGGAGACTGGGAAGCAAATAACATTGATCATTTTCTGTTTGCCTCTATGTCTCCCAGAATGCGTTATTTGTTCACACACAATAATTGCTTGTGGATTGATGAGTGCATACTAGGGTATCCCAATGCAAATGGAATTATAATTTGCGGAGAAACACAAGGTAATTTCTGAAAACCAAGAGTGTGGGCATCATTTTCTAAACTGTTGGCAAAGATATGACAGGGAAGTTGAACAGTGGGTAGAGAGAATCAAGAAAAAGCTAGAAGGATTCCTCATATAGACTCAAACAACCTGTATCATAATCAACTCATATATACTAGCCTAAATACGTCACTCCACCAGAGTTGGCAGGGTATGAGGAGAATAAAAAAGAAAAACATTAATAGAAGAGCCAAGGAGAGAGAGACAAGGAGGCAGTGTATTATGAGTCACACTTGACAACTACTCAGACGTGGAAGAGTAAAACTGAAAGCAAGTAAGGGAAATAGCAGTGGCCCAAACATTTTTACAATCAAATGAAAGAAAAAATATTCACATTATTTCAATATTGAACAAAGTATTGGTACAATCAAGATAATATACAAACAAATCCGAAAGCATGAAACCAAGGCTAAAAATAGGAACTAAAATTAAAGGTCAAAGATTTAATGTCAGTCAGATTCTATGAGTCTTAAAACTACAAGATGTATTTAAACTCCATTGAATCACTATTGTAATAGAGCAGTAACTTGATTTTTTTTTCAATAGAACTCCAAATTGGATAGGGAAAATTTACTAATATAAGTGCTTAACAAATTCAGGAAGTCATTTACTAGCCTGTGTGAGCTAACCTAAAAGATGATTCGGGTGAATAAGCAAAAGCAGAGGCAACTTCTGCGGCCATCTGTTTCATCCTCTCTTGCTAATCTGGAAACAGCTGCACACAAAAGCTCCAAATGACAGAAAACCTTGGGATTCTTTCATCCCATTATCACCCTCTGCCTTCACCACAATCATTTCTACATATATCCACAATCTGCCTTTCATTGTTCACAACTCTTGAACAGCATTTAGTCCCTATTTTAAGAATGACAGTCTACGGAAGGGGACTATTTGTCTGCATTTGATAATATACAGTAAAAAGCAATATTTACTAAACACAAACAGTTCAGTGTTAAGACCAAATAAGATATATAAATGTATTCAGATGTCCCCGTCACATACAAATCTTGGCACAAGCAAAGGTACTGAAAAGTATTATTCTGTTGATGAGAATTTTTTTTTTAATTAAATTTATTGGGGTGACAATTGTTAGTAAAATTACATAGATTTCAGGTGTACAATTCTGTATTACATCATCTATAAATCCCATTGTGTGTTCATCACCCAGAGTCAGTTCTCCTTCCATCACCATATATTTGATCCCCCGAGAAATTTTTAAGTTTAATTCTACCAAAAAAAACAAAAACAAAAGACTTCTGTCCACCAGTGAAATGAAACATTTAAAATGTCCACAAACAGATATCGATAGGCTGTTTATATGTAAATGTTTTCTTTTAAATCTCCTTTCAGAGCTTGAACCTTTCTTCAAGTGATGAACAAATTACTTTGACCAACTCATAATTTAAGCCAAGAATGCCTTTTCAGTACTACTAAAAACAAACAAACAAAAAAACAAAAAAACGAACAAACCTACCTGATTAGAGAGGGTTAATAATAGCCACAAATTCTTTGTGACTATTTCCACAAAGAGGTGGGGTCTATAACTCTACCTCCTTGAATCTGGACTGGGCCTACGACTATCCAACAGCAAAGGGCAGAAATGACATTGCACCAGTTCTAGGTTAAATCTTGAAGAAGCCTGGCAACTTCTGCTTCTTTCATTTTGGAATCCAGGTGCCATACTGTGAGAAGGTATCAGAAGTGAAGCCCTACTGTCATAAAAACCTAAAATATGTACTGGTGTTGGATCCAGGTGATGGTCAGAAGCTGGAAGAAGCTTGAGGAGAATGTTAATAAAGATTTGAAAAAGTGAGGAAACGTTATTGGTGGCTGAAGAAAGGGGGACGTAAGTTAAGTACTGGCAGAATAATTAACAACAACCCACTGCCTGCAGTAATGTGGAAGATAGAAAGATTACTTAATGAACTCATGGATCTGACTAAGGAGAATTTCAGGAAGAATGTTGAAAGTACCAACTGGCTTGCTCAGAGGAAACATAAAGGAGTTGGACTTGATGGGTTCCAAAACAAAACTTCCTTATTTCAGCATCTTAGCAAAAGACACACAAAAGTAAAAAATAGTTCAGGGCAAAGATCAAATCCCGGGCTGCCAGTAAAATGTGGCCTCAAGGATGTGACTGTACAACCCTTAGTTGAGCCCACAAAGATTTTAGGTGGTTCCTCATAACTCTTTCCATTAGACCAGTGGTTCTAAAACTGTATGTGTCAGATGCAGCTAGGGGTTTGTACAACACAGATCGCCAGGCTGGATCCTCACAGTTTGATTCAGATCTAGAACAAGGTCTGACCTCTGTAGTCAGTTCCCAGGTGCTGCTTATGCTGCTGGTATGGACATCACACTTTGCAAATCATAGAGCTAGACCAAAAGGCTTTGAAGAATTTTAAGGGTACATCTTAAGGACCATCTCTACTAGACACTACAGCTTCTAAGAATCTTCAAGGTATTTTCACACAATATTCTGACATAAAGGCAGTCCAAGCTAGAGTGAGCCCTGTCTCAAAGAGATTTGGAAATGGTTTTTATCTAATCCTGTGACCCCAAAAAGATCTCATACAAGACTTTGAGAAATGTATCACTGGAAACATTATCAGCCTGGACTGAAAAGACAGAAACAGCTCAAAATGAAAACTATCAGGGCTCTTAGTCAGACAGGAAGGGGCTGTAAACATGAACCATTCATTTCTTGTGGAAAAGTAAGATTCAGAAAGCACAGCCAAGAGAGCCTAGAGGGTGGAGACAAGAGCCACAGAGAACCACCCAGGTTATAAGCTGGTCCCTAAACAAGGGACCACCAACATATAACCAGCTGGATTCTAGAACTGCCATAGATGGGGGACTGCTACATGCCTCCTGTTACCCCCTTCTTCCCCTCCCTTTAAAAAAAATAACATCTTTACTGAAATATAATTCATATACCATACAATTTAACCAAAGTTTATAATGCAATGGTTCTTACTATAGTCACAGATACATACAACCAGTTAATTTTAGAACATTTTTTATCACCTCAAAAAGAAACCTGTACCTTTTAGTTATCATCCCCCAATACATCCATCCCCACTAGCCCTAGGAAATCACTAATCTACTTTCTGTCTGTATAAATTTGCTTATTCTGGACATTTCCTGAATATGGAATCATACAACATGCAGACTTTTGTGACTGGTTCTTTCACTTTGCACATTTTGAAGATTCGTCCATGTTGTAGTATGTATCAGTACTTCATTCCATGGTATGGATATCCTACATTTTATTTATCCACTCCTCAGTTGATGGATATTTGGGTTGTTTCCAACTTTTGGCTATTATCATGCCGCTATGCACATTCATGTACAAGTTCTGTGTGGACGTATGTTTTCCTTTTTCTCAGGTATATGCTTAGGTATGGAATTTCTGGGTCATATGGCAACTCTGTATCAGACTGTGAGACTGCTTCTAAAGTGGCTGCTGCCTCTTTCTCCCTTCCCATGAGCAGTGCATATGATTTCTCCACAGCCTCTAACATCTTTTTGAAGGGGGGTGTCTGTTGCCAGTCTCCTGTCCCTCCTTATTATTCTATGTTGCATTGGGGAGGAGAGTAAGTCATTTGTTTCTTTAGTTCACAGGTATTAGTTTGAGATTAGTTGTATCGAAAGAGCTTCATCTGCACCTTGACCCGAATGAGATAAGATCCTGGACTCAAGCTAATGTAGTAATGGAGTGAGACTCAAAGGTCTTTTGTGTGGGTTAAAATGTTTTGCATGTGTGAGGCACGAGAGAGAGCACACTGTGGTAAACTGTTATTTTGGTGATGACCACCAAAGAACTACATTTCCGGGTATTCATGTCCTTGTACAGTCCCTTCCCACATTGATTCTGAGATGGGCCTGTTACTGCTTAGCCCATTAAAATAAGGCAGAAATGATGGAGGGCCAATTCTAGGCCTATCCCTTAATGGGGTGGGCAGCATTCACTTCTTCCCTTTTGGAATGCAGATACCACAAGATGACCCAAGCAGCCCCTGGATCCCAGCTGAGCTCCTCTCCAAGCCTCAGAGGACCACAGCCATTCCAGCATCCAGCCAACACCCCATGAAACAGAACTGCCTGGTCAACTCACAGACTCATGAGGTTATAAGTTGCTGTTTAAAGCTATTACATTTCGGGATGGTTTATTACACTGCAATAAATAACAAAAACACAGGTCTCTTTTGGTGTATTTTAAACTTCGGTTCTCTCTAGTCATGACAGGCTAGTTAGTTATGAAAAAATATAACATGCAGTAACCTTTTACCCCTGAAAATTTAATGTATCTTAGCTAGGATGAACTAAACTAACACTGAAGCAAATGAAATATGACTTTTTTTTTTATTGGGGAAGGGGAACAGGACTTTATTGGGGAACAGTGTGTACTTCCAGGCCTTTTTTTCCAAGTCCAGTTGTTGTCCTTTCAGTCTTAGTTGTGGAGGGCGCAGCTCAGCTCCAGGTCCACTTGCCGTTACTAGTTGCAGGGGGCGCAGCCCACCATCCCTTGTGGGAGTCAAACCGGCAACCTTGTGGTTGAGAGGACACGCTCCAACCAACTGAGCCATCCGGGAGGCAGCTCAGCTCGAGGTGCTGTTGAAGTTCAATCTTAGTTGCAGGGGGCGGAGCCCACCATCCCTTGTGGGACTCGAGGAATTGAACTGGCAACCTTGTGGTTGAGAGCCCACTGGCCCATGTGGGAATTGAATGGGCAGCCTTCGGAGTTAGGAGCACAGCGCTCTAACTGCCTGAGCCACCGGGCCGGCCCCTGAAATATGACTTTTCTTAGACTTTACCTTAGAGACAGATCTTAGAGCCTAAGTCACTGCTAATGACTAAACGAGAATTTTCATGTACAGCAGAAAGCAATTAGCAGCTACCCAGGCCATCATGGAGGGCTGGTCAAGGATGGAGAGCTCAGCATTAACTGAGATCTCTTGATGCTCAGCAAGGCACACCAGGGGTACAGATAAATCTGAGGAAATGCCCAGTGCATCAAGTAAATTCACAACAGGAATTGGGAAGTCAGCTAGGGCTACACAGACATCAAGTAACCGGGGTAATAGCTAGTGAATCCTCAAGGCACAGTCATAAGGGTTAAGATAGCAGGTCTTCCAAAGCCTCTTGTTATAGCAACCAGGGAAGATTTTTAACATCAGTAACTCCAATAAGAATTTGTAAGCTCTGCTTTCTTATGCTGACATCATTGCCATCTTTCTGCTTAGCTCCTTTAGCTTTAAAAGGCCCTCACATGTCTGATTAGTCACTGTGTCTTTCAGTCCATCCTATTGGTGGCCACTGTGGCATAAAGAGAGCCTGGACCAGGCTTCCTGCATCTGAAGAACAGGGCAATAATAGTAAATCACTGATAAGATGGTCAAACGATTCTTCTAATTTTCACAGGATAGTGCTTAGAATAGTTCTAGACACACAGTAAACTCTTACTATATTATACTATCAACATATTACATTTGATAAATTTGTTCAATTAGCAGTGTATGTGCCCTAAGAACAATGACTTTCAAGAAAAGTATTTAAATAAAAGAGTATCAAATCACAAGTATATTAATACGGAACTGGTTTAAACAAATAATAGTACAGTTATACAGTGAAATATTATGCCACCTTAAAAGAGATAATAAATAAAATAAAGGATGAGCATTTGCAAGATTTGACGTGGAAAATTCCTAATATATATAAATGAATAAACATACTCCCATTTAGAAAATAAGTATATACTGTTTGTATATGTGCAGATATAAATCTTGTAGAAACCACCAGACTAAATAGACATCTCAATTTGGGTGGGAATTTCACTTTCTACATAATATATTGCTATAGTATTTGTTGTTTTTTTAAATAGTAAGTACATATGACTTTTATAATCAGAAAAACATTACTGTAAATGCATGTTTAGAGCCTTCTTAAAACATAGCATGTTTTTACTTGAATTTGTTCATAGTCTTCAGTGCTCATTCTTCTTTAGCACATGAGCAGCTCAAGTCTGTTTTTAGAACAATGTCAGAAGCTGCTATATGAGCTGTTTCCTGTAACGGGCAGCTATTTTTAATTAATGAACATTTTGTTGTAAGAGTTCACTGGAAAATAAAACACCACCATTTCTGCAAGTTAAACTCAAGAAAGGCTTACTCTCTGAAACACAATGAAAGAGTTAAATTATTTAAAAAGTACTTTAAAAGGTATTAAATGGTAGGTAGTATTAAATGGTAATATAGTATTTAGTATTCAGCACTTTATTTCCACTGTGATTTTGAGATAAATGAATCTCATTTACAATTCCTCAAGGAGCAGTCTAAATTCTATGTACTTAATTTCACCTGAAAAATAATACAACATTCTTTATATAATAGTAGGCGCTCAGACGTGAGCTGCGGGAAAATCAGAGGTAAGCGAGACAAACGCGAAGAATACAGAAATAAAGTAAGATTTCTTTTAAACCAGATATCTATGAAGGAACCATGTGCAAAATACTGTCCTTACACTGACTAGAAGAATTAAAATTGTGGTTGCTCTATCTGAAAGTATAAATAGCAACATAATAGCCCCCTCTACTTTATTAGATTCTCCCAAAATCTGTATGAGATAATATGACTCAAAAGATAGCTGCTATATAAACAAATTATATTTTTCATCCGTCCATTTCTTCAACCCATGGATTGCACAGCCCCACAAGGAGTCCTCTGAAGAGCTGGCAGCTTAGTCAGAAAGGTGAGAATTCAACAGCTCCATGGCAGAACCAAAGCTCCAAAAGTCTCACACCAAGCCACTCTCCCATGGATGGAGAAGGGATTTTCCTGTAGATCTAAGAGAAGTTTCTGAGAAGGCGCCCACTGAACTGCGCATGGTAAAAGAAGGGTTTATTGTTCTCTCGCCAAACTATAATCCTCATGACAGGTGCCCATCCATCCAATTATACTAAACTGTACACACATCCTCTTCACTTACCACTTCCCTAAATGCCTTGCATTTGTAAACTGTTTCACAATTTTAAAAGTGCTTTCTTATTCATTAATTTGAGTCAAACAGGTTATAGGATTTCTACCTAATGCATTTAGCTAAAAAATGCTGGCATTTGAGAGAAATTCTGAGGTTGGGGTGTGTTCAACATATGGTCCCCATGGAGTGGTGAGGGCTGGTGTTCTCTTAAGTGGGCCTTACCTGTAGTGCACCCCATAGGGGGCTGTGATGGCTAATTCTATGTGTTAACTGCACAGTGTTTCTGGATGAGATTAATATTTAAATCAGTGAATTGTGAGCAAGCAGATTGCTCTCCATAATGTGGGTGGGCTTCATCCAGTCAGTTGACAGCCTGAATAAAACAAAAAGACCAGCCTCCCTGAGCACAGGAAAATTCTCTAGCAGACTGCCTTTGGACTTCAATCTGCGTCACCTTGTTCTCCTAGGTTTGAACCTACTGGCCCACGCTGCAGATTTGGACTTGTCAGCTTCCATAAATACATGAACCAATTCCTTATAACATACTTCGGTGCACGTGCACACACACTCACACTCACACACACACACACACACACACACACACACACCCTATTCGTTCTGCTTCTCTGGAGAATCCTGACGAATACAGGGAGTCCCCTTGGGAAGTCACAGCCTGGCTAGCAGCAGTTTAATACCCACACAGGAAGAGTCACTCAGTGAGGGACAAATGGCCTCTCCTGACTGGGCACTCGCCTAATCTTTCTTCCTACCAGGGTGCTCAGAAACCATGCTGTGTGGAGAAACATGAATATGCCTGAGTGAATAGACCATGTTTCCCTGAAAATAAGACCTAGCCGGACAATCACTTCTAATGCATCTTTTGGAGCAAAAATTAATATAAGACCCGGTCTTATTTTACTGTAATATAAGACCCGGTACAATATAATATGATATGATATAATAAATATAATAAAATATAATTAATACAATATAACCGGGTCTTACACTAATTTTTGCTCCAAAAGATGCATTAGAGCTGATTGTCCATCTAGGTCTTATTTTCGAGGAAACACAGTAGCCAGGCACACCTGATTATCCCTTACTTATTAGATTCCTAAGAAGAGAAATGATTCTTGAAAACAATTCATACTCTGCTCCAAGCTTTAAAACAAATTTAAAAATCAGATAATTAGATAAGTCTCAGCAATGTCTTGTTGAGGTCATTGTGGAAATGAGAGGGACAAAGGGGAGGGGAAAAAAAAACCAGACAGTGGTAAAAAGTACACTGAACACTGATTCGACACATCACACACATTATTCCCCATTACAAATGACTGAATTAGTCATGCCTGCCTCAAAATAACTCATTATTATCCAACATCAATCTAAACAGTTATGGAATTTCTCCATCCAGCTCTCACCCCCTTCACTAACATTTGCCTGGTGAAGCAAATGACCTGCTGTAAATGTGCTGCCTTGTGGTTAGGTTTCATCCTAACTTCCCGCATCATGTCAGCCTGTCTCATCTTGCTGCTGTCCGATCCAGCCCGGTCCCCAGTAGGCAGCACACACAGGGTATCCCTTTACCTCCTTCTCCAGGACCTACTTTTGGCCCCTCCCACTCATCTTCCCATGAAGATGGTGCCCGTAGCCTACCCTGACCAGTTACATACACAGGGTGCCAAAACAATGTATACACATTTTAAGAAAGGAAAACTGCATAAAATTGTAATACAGAATATATACCGATAACAAAGATGAATACAAGTCACGCTTGACTTCTGCAATTACAAGAGGTGCTCAGAGTGGTTACCATCAGCGTCCAGACACTTGTGATTACATAAAACTACTGGTCAGGAACGTTGACCAAAGTGTCCACTTGTATACATTTTTTTGGCACCCTCCGGTATTGCAGTTACTTTTCTCTCACTGCCAAATCAACATTTTGCATGTAAATATTTTTAAAAAATAAGCATTTCAATCATCTTTACTTCCTCCCCTTTGCTCCTCATTTCCACAATGCATCCTGCCCTACAGCCACTATACATGTCTAGCTTTAATCCCTATCACAAACTGAAGTTGTAGGTAGAATAGCTATTATACATAATTTAGAGATGAAGAACAGAGGCAAAAAGAATAAAGTGACTTGTACAAGTTAAGACTGTAATTAAGGATAAAACTACAATTCGGACCAATTTTCTAGTAACTCTTAGTTTAATGTCTATTACACAAGGAGGCAATATAACAGTTACACTTGCTCCACCACTTATCGACCTATGACCCTCAATATTCAGCTAAACTATTGGTGGCTTGGTTTTCTCAGCTGTAAAAAATGGAATAATAATAGTATCTACCTTCACTGAGATATTGAGAAGATTTCATGAGATAAAATGTGTAAAACACTGTTGTGAACACTGCCTGGAACACAGGACGCTCTCAACAAAACTTATCCATTCTTCTTCTTATTATTTAATCAGCCTTTCAATGGTTATGTAATATAAATGCTCTACTCACACTTGTCCTTTTTCTTTAATCTTTTGTAGAATCAAGAACTTCAGCTGGATGAGGCCAAATGCACTTAAGAAACTATGACTAACCCAGTGTTTATTGACATAGCATGCTTCATTGGGTCACATGTAAATAAGTGCTTAGAGAAACTTGGGACAGAAAGAAAAATCACAACTTAAAGAACATTTCTACCTGTTACGATGACTTCTTATTGGCTACGTGACATAGCCAGAAAGTGCAGAACTTTACTTAATTTTGCCTCATGGGATCACTTTATAGAACACGCACAAAGCAGTCTCGATGTGGCTACATTCTAAATCCAAGAAGCAATTCAGCGTGTGGTCCTCTTCCTTTGCCATTTTTGACCTTGGGCCTTTATTCATAACATTCAATTGCTCTGCCCACATGGATTAATCCTTCTGCAAAGAAGCAGGCAGGGGGTCAGAAGACCCGAGTTCTCATTTAAATTCTTACACAATCTTTTCAGACCTCAATGTTGCCAACAGTGATACCTCCTGTCCCCTTACTTCACAATTTCTTCAGAGCAAAAGCAGTAAAGACAACAAAGCATAACACACAGGCATTTACCACAGGCTTCCAGGTTTGCTGCACAGAGGAGAAAAAAAATATTTTGGGAATGGTATCAATGTTCCTCCAAGGAACGCTTCTTAAATATCTGAAGCACAAAGTCAACAATGGGCTATGTGCCTTTAAACAGTGATGTATTTCTTGTGCTATACTCTTTACATTGTCTCCCAAAGAGTTCCTATTTTAATTAATATTCATCCACCACAAAGGTACTCTTGACATTGACATTTTAAATTACAAATTATAAAGGATTTTGGAAATCAAGACTTTTAGTAATAAGGGAGAGCTGGGTTGAAGCTTTACTCCTATTACGTAGCTATGTGGCTTTGAGCAAGCTAACCTTTTGAATCCTTGGGTTTTGTTTACTTGTTTGTTTTTCAGTGGTGGTGGGTGTTTTGAATAAAGAAGACACCTTTTCTCTCACAGGGTTATGAGGAGCAAATAAGATGACACATACCACGTTATGAAGAAGAACCACCAGTCAACACTGCCCCTATTCCGTCAGCAGCTGAGGCAGCGGTCTATTTCATTCAACAGTTCACACCTGAACTGCTGGAGTTGTCTCAAGTAGATTCGCTAGGTGATGTGAGTTCACACAAGCCCACTGATCCAAGAACTGAACGAAATAAGGTTAAAACCCACCCTCAAAAGAAATACAGGGTGAGTGAGAGTTTTAGCAAAAACGTCAGCTGTGATTCACAGTACTTACATCGCATTTTTATTCTCACTGCCTTTAATCATCGCTATAACACAACTAAGTGTGGGTGAGCTCATGAAAATGTCAGTGCCCCCCACATACTCTTTGAAGATCAAGGTCTAGGATCCAACCTTACATCTTTCAAGAGGTATAACTTTCTCCTTTTGAGTACGGCCCTGGAGGTTGCCAACCTAGAAAGTGTTTAGTTAAGATAGAAAAACAAGTTTAAAAAGAATGTTTTCTTATTATCTTTTTCTCTAAGGTAGGTGATTTTTCAAACTGTGGTCCCATCCCATGAGTGGGTCCGATAGAAAATAGCCCAGTGTATAAGCACACAGAAAGTATAAGTTTATTTCAGACACACACACACACACACGCAAGCACATGTACACACAGACTGTTGTACTGAGTTGTAGTTAAAAAGTTTGAAAGCCACTTTTCAAAAGCATAGTTACTGACTGCTCTCCTTCTGAAAATAAGTAGAAAAGCATTGATATATTCAGTTTCCATGGTAACACTACTTCGTAAAAGTCCATTTGCTGTAACAAAGGAAAAGAAGACAGTTTAAAATGCTGGACTCTTAAGAAAGGGTTCCCTCCCACTTCAGTGCTTTGGTTCCAACTGATCATTAATATGCCCAGAAATCTAGTATTAATACATTTTCAAGACAAGAGACAATCTTATGAAAATTTCACTAGGGGCCGGCCGGGTGGCTCAGGCGGTTAGAGCTCCATGCTCCTAACTAACTCCAAAGGCTGCCGGTTCGATTCCCACATGGGACAGTGGGCTCTCAACCACAAGGTTGCTGGTTCAACTCCTCGAGTCCTGCAAGGGATGGTGGGCTCTCCCCTGCAACTAAGATTGAACACAGCACCTTGAGCTGAGCTGCCTCCCGAATGGCTCAGTTGGTTGGAGCGCGGGCTCTCAACCACAAGGTTGCCAGTTCGATTCCTCGACTCCCACAAAGGATGGTGGGCTGCGTCCCCTGCAACTAGCAATGGCAACTGGACCTGGAGCTGAGCTGCGCCCCCACAACTAAGATTGAAAGGGCAACAACTTGACTTGGAAAAAAGGCCTGGAAGTACACACTGTTCCCCAATAAAGTCCTGTTCCCCTTTCCCAATAAAATTAAAAAAAAAAAAAGAAAAGTTCACTAGAAAGGGGGCAGGTACAGAGGGAAAAACATTTTATTAATGCCAGGTGTTGTACTAGACTATATGCCAGGCACACATCTAGGCTTCCTTTTTTTCATGCTCACAATTCTGTAAGTATCACAATGTGGTAGCTGCTGACTTTACAGTATTGCATGTTAAGTGATGACCTAATGAAGGTCATTTTCTTGTCGTCACAGGACTGGCAAATGTGGTCATTACCACCATTGATCAGCAGGTGCTTGGTTGTGGCTGAGTAGGGCCTACATTCAGAGTTATGGATAACCAGAAGGTATAATTTAGAATATCTTCCAGTCTCCATTTTTTTCCATAAACAGACTGCACTCAAAACAATAGCTTAATTGCCACAAAACTGGAAATCAAGAGCAAGACCTGCCAGTGACTTGCTGTGAGATCTTGCAAAAACCTACTTCTATGGAACTCTGTGCATATATACAGCAAGGATGACTGTTCCTTACCTCCCTGATGACAGACATTTGCAAAGTTTCCAATGGCTAAGATTTTATGATTCATGCCTTTAAGATGACACATGCTAAGTTTTAAATTCCATCACCAGAAACTTCATCACCAGAGGTAGAACTTAAATAAATAGCAGAGAAATAAAATCTAGGACGCCAATTCTCTCCTTGTGGCACCCTGACGGCCTCTCCCTACCTCCCACCCTGCAAGTATGGCTCACTAGGCTCCCTAGTCTTACAGGTCCACCTACAATTCTTGCCTGTGTCTTGCCACCTAGTGGCAACAAGATTCATGTGACTAGAGCAATGCTGACTCCTGGTGTTCAAGAGACAGAAAGGTTTGGGCCATTCCCGGAGTCAACCAAGTTCTTAGCCACCAGGCAAGAACAATAGGACTCCAATATAAAATGGGGATAAGACATTCTGTAATGTTGACTAAATAGCTAAGCCCTGTGCTTGGCGTATGGTGGTTGCCTTCTTTCCCTTCTATCATCCTAGTTCTAGTTTCTTGAAACAATGGTGGAGAGAGGGGACCCCTGGGGAAGCTAAGTAGAGTTCCAAGCATTTTTACACTTATAAACTGCCTCCAACCTTTTGTCTATTTTTATAAATATTTGGAAACCTATTTGGATAAAAATTAGTTTTGTTTTAAATAAAAGTATATAGTGGCTTCCTCATAGATGAAAAAATTAGGCAGAAAGCAAATGCTAGTGCATGGTGGGATTTCAATGACATTGATTTAAAAGGTGAACAAACCCTGGAGAGAATGTGTAAATGAAAGTTAATAGCCTTGAACCAGAAAAGGGAGAGTCAAATACAGGAGAAAATAATGTAATAATAGCAATTATTACGTCCTCAAAGGTTTTGCATGCACCCTTGTATTTGACACTCATCAGGAAAGGCAAACCATGGAATAAGCATCTACAGCTGCCACATCAAAAGTGGAAAAGTAATTTTTCTACCAACTTTCCTAAGACAGATATGTAGTTTTACTTTTTATTAACCACCTGATATTCTTCAGAAAAACAAATCAAAGCCCAAGCTAAAAAGGTCAGAGTGAAGACCTTTAAAAAGCCAAAAGGAAGGATAATAGGCAGGCAGAGAGCATAAACCAGGAACAAGAGACGAAGTTACTTCATTTTCAAAATGCACAACATTCTTGAAATTCACCCAGAAAGGTTTCTGTTTGCTTTATGGCATCTCTCAGTGCTTTGTGCAAATATGTGGATTCAAATTCCACTCTGCTAGCCATATAAATTCACAGCAGACAAACGACCTGGCAAAAGACCTCAAAGTAATCAGAGAAACACATGAAGAAAATGTAAGTAATACTACTGACTTCACCAGGTAAAAACCTCTTAAGCATTGTGGCATTTTTCTTCATCTTGTTAGCTTCAAAGACTGAAGAAATCACTTGAAAGCTTTTATGACAAGCCTGGGAATATGTGAATCGTAAGGAGCCATGAAAAACTTTATCTGAATAGGGCAACAACAAAATCAGTAAACTTTGTATTTAAACCAGTTTTAGTTGCTGGAATAGTTGTTTCCCACCCCCCAACACACACAGTCTTCTGATTCAAAATACGATCATTTCCCAAGAGAAAAATAATTTTTCCTACTGAATATTCTATTATCAAACACAAACTTGAAGAGTCAATATTAACTCTGAACATGATGAATAAGTTATGGACTCTCAGGTAGAAACAAATAAGACACATCACATATGGATTAGATGTTCAGGTAGGGTTACTATAAGTACAACTTTATAAAAAATTCACTAGTAATCTACTGGAGAAAGTGAGTTTCTTGTATTCTTTATCTTGGATAACAGCATTTTCAAATGCTCAGTTACTCAATAAAAACAATATGTACAAAAACCATGGGTTTTTAAGAGAACTTGGCTGAAATATTGAGTCCTTTTAGCCTCAGTTTTGCAGTCTATAAAATGGCAACATCTATGTCACAGAATTACTGTTAACATTATGTCACATAACATATACTACAAAGGAAACCACGGTCTATAGTACCTAACAGAATCTAAACAAATCCTCAAACAACCCACCCCCTTTTTGCCTTAGTTTTTCAACATCTTTCTCTAAACCAATCATGTCAAATTTTTTTTTCATCATATAACCCATTAAAACTTGTTGACGCTGCACCCTAGGATATAAACATTTATAATTACTAGACACGTACCACTGTACTATTACAAAATACACAAAAACAACTTTTAATAAGATGATATAAAGATAAGATAAAACTCAGTTTTACATATTGGCATCACAGTATTTTTAGTATCTCAAGGCACGACAAAACTGAAGCCAAAGTTCATACTGAACAACACTGGATGTCAATGCGTGATCATTCTGATTTTATGTTTTTGTCACCTTCTTATCCCACCTAGTTAGACAGTCATTGTTTTTGATTCATAATGTGACTCAGAATTACCAGAGGTGTTAGCTCTACTATTTACTTACTGCTCACCTGTATTGTTAGGCTTATCTCTTCAAACTGTGGTTTCTTTAAGAGAATATTTTTACACTCATGTACCACTTTGTGAGAGTTTACTTAAAGCTAGACAATATATTCTATAAATTCACTAAGCCATGCACATAGGAATTGCAATTTTATTAAAATACTAACCACAAAGGGCAAAAAAGCCCTGCCATGCCCTCTGAGTTGTGGAACTGCCACTCTCAGGAAGCTTTGCCTACAGGGGCTAGAACATGTGATAATGTGACATTCAGACTAGGAAGTCAACATCAACATATAGAATAAGTAAGATGAATTTTCAACATACATATTAAACGTTAGTAAGACTTTAAAAAAATAAACAGAAGTTCTAATATTTTCTCCCAACACCTGGAACGTCTTGCATACGCCTAGTGTATCCACACCCTACATCACACTTGGCCTTAAACTCTTAAAACAGCCTCATAACCAATGTCATCTTCTTCTCTCCTCCAGGCTATATCTTCTGCATTGCTTACAACTGTTACTTTTCTAAATTATAAATCTGATTATGCTACCCAATCCCTCTCGGACATCCTCAATGGCTCTACAACTCCTCACAGGGTAAATCCAAACTGTGTAGCATGGCAGAAAAAGCCTATAGCATAAAAAGTCTAGCTCCAAAACTCATAAAATCCAGCTTCATCTCTTAGCAATGCCCACGCTATGCCTTATTCTGGAGCTACAGCAAACTGTTAGGTGTTTCCTGCACATGGTTTTGCACACCTTCATTCATTCCGCAAGCATTTATTGGCTACCTGTTACATAGCAGGCATTGGGAAAGATAAACAACACCCTTGAAGGCCCAGTCTCCCAGCATTATAATCAAGTAAATAAAATTACAGCATAACGTGAAAAGAACTCTAACAGAAATTTATACAAAGTGTTACGAAAGTCGAGTCAGAAGATTTCTTAGCTCCATGTAGGTACCATTTCCTTCACCCAGAATATACTTACCTCTTTTAGTTTTTGTTTGATAACCTTAGTAATCCTTCAAAAATCCAGTTCAAATGTCAATTTCTACTTTAGAAACTGCCCTGGAAAGACTTGGTCACTTCTTCCCAGCAAGTCAGGTATCACTTTGTCATATTGTTATGTCCCTACTGCTATTTCATAATGACATTTTCAATTCAAATTTTGTACAAAGGTGAATCTTCAAATGTTGAAAAGTGTTGGGCAAAGCTGCAAAATAATTATTTCACCTAATGATGATTATAAAATTTTAAAAGATAAGATTAACCATCCAAGAAATATACTTGCTCTATAGGTGATACATTTTTGCAACTTTTAATGGAAGTATAGTACACATGCGGAAAATGGACATACCACGCTCAGTGAATTTTCACACACTGAGCACACTCCAGTAACCTGCACCACCCTTAGGTCTTTATAAGTCCCAGTAACTATCTGACTATTTGTATTCAGACACTAGGAAGTGATAACCTAGTATTTAACCACCAGGGCTTCTTTAAACAACAATAACAACAACAACAACAACAACAACTCTTTCAAATATCAAACTGAGAATGCAAAGGACAGATAAATTATAGCAGGAAAATATTTTGTGAATAAATAAGATGATTTAAATTAAGTGAGCTGCATAACCAACTTTTTAGTTCCTCATATTGATCTGAGATATTGGTTTTGAAATAAATTACACTATTTTCCTGGTAATTACTTTTATATTTTTAAATGCATATGATTCCTTTTTAAAATATTTTTGTTGAGGGCGATAAATCCAAATATAGAAGCATCTTTAAGTGGCTTAAATTTATTTCTTGTGACCCTTGTGATAGCGATAGTCAAACATCCCCCAAACAACCACAATTTACCAACCAAACTGATACCCTCTTTCAAATAACTATCTGCTGGCCCAGCTCTTCCTGTTGGCTAAATCCTTGAAAATTTTTAATTCTAAAGAGTCGATGACTCAAGAAATTTCAAAAGTATCATCACTCTTGTTCATAATTTCCTTCCTATCAATAGCCAGTTATACGAAGAAAGGACCAGCAATTCCAGTACAAGGCCTGGCTTGTTCTCTAAGTAGCAAAGAAACTTTAGCAAACTTTAGGCAAATCCCTTAAACTCTATGGTCTGTTTTCCTCACCTGAAGAAATAGGGAAAACATTACTAAAGAATAGGTGAATGGTTTCCCAACAAATAAGCTCCCTTCAAATTCAGTTACACCTGTGGAGTATTGCTGCTAAATCTAGAACAATGAACATAAAGTTAGAAGCCATATAATAGAGCCCTAACCCTACCATTGATTTGTTGGGTGACCTTAACTAAGTCCTGAAATCTCTGGGGCCTCACTGGTAAGAACCCTGGACGAGATCACTAATAACTGGGTGATGGAGCACTTGAAATTCATGATGCTCTTTGCAGAACATGTTCCTGTGGGATGAAATAAAATATTGATCTACCAACTGAGTTCATTGCTATCACACACAGGGGACTCTTGTGAGCAGAAAATATGACTATATTATACCTATTACAAATTAAAAAAAAAATCACAGCTGTGAGCAAACAAGGCCACAAAAAATTGGACCTTTTGAGCTTTAATCTTAATTTGCATTCATTTGTACCTGGATAGATTTTATCTTGAATTCAGCTAGAACTTCCAAGCACACAAATGGCAGGAAGTGATGAAAGTTAAAAAAGACAAAAATTGAGCCGAAAAATTTTAAATGAGGAAATTCCATTCATTATCTAATTAACAGGAAAGCAATCCTGTCATTATTGAATTTAATAATTGATCATTTAATTGCAATTGCGGAACTCTTCACTCCAGCCCCTGAGAGCAGAGTTAGAGGACCAAAGCTGTACACGTTCTCTAAGGTCCCTTTCAGCCCTAGGACTCTGGTTTCCACTGAAATTTGCATGTGCTTCATGCTGTTCTGGACACAAATAACAATGTAATATTTTTAAGAGTGCCAGTGTAACTTTATGATTCAGAGGGCAAATATTTTCATGCGGGTAAGTTCTTAAAATGACAAAGGACCAAGTTCCCTTAGACAGAATCCAGAAATTTTAACTACATCATGCTGCCTCCTGGAGGCCAAAGGTGCATAAAACATCTCTCTATTCATCACAATGTCTAGTGTTAACAAACATCACATATGCTCAAATACGTCTTGATAACGACCAAACAGAACATGCCCTGCTTATTTTATTATTTTAAGTGATTCTTTTTCTAATTTCTCGATAAAGATCTGCTTGCATTTAAAAGCTGAAATGGTGAGGGGAAAAGTCTACTGAAGAGATAGAGCAAATGACATAGATATTCTACTATCAGTCACAAAAATGAAATATAAATAAATGCAAATATTTAATATATATACTGTAAGTTTAAATGCAATTATCTGATAGTTTATCTTTAAATCTAAAAGGACTACACTGCTATAATAGAACCATATGTCTAAAAATAGCTCTAAGTACAGAGTAAAATTTTATCTGTAAGTATAATGTCTTATTAAACAAAATGGATAAAGGTGTTTCTCAACCCAGCAAACATTGAGAATGAACACACATGGCAAGCAACTATTGCTGGGAAATCCTTGTTCATAATATTATTGTTAAAGAATCGGTAGAAAACACTGAGCTGAATAAAATTTAATTCAAGGAAGTCAAATACAATGCAACCTTCCTTACTTCTTTTTGGCTGCATGCTGCTTCATTGTGTTGGTGTAATGAAAGCTCTGGCAAGTGGGAAGTTTCAATGCATTCACACAGGGCAATTCTGCAGCAGTTACCCTGGGGATAAACATGCTCTCTAGCACAAAGAACTATTCTAAGTAGGTCAGAGCTCCCCAAACAGTATTTAGATCACCAAAACCTTCAAAAAAGACTTTAATGCTCTGTCACTTCACCCAGAAAGGAAGAAAAATACAAAGAATCACAAGATACATTGTTAGAAACAAGAACACTGAGGATTTAAAGGGCAACTATTAAAAGAGAATTGTCTGAGATTCTAAATTGGAATCTAGTCAATTCAAGATATTTACCAACAAAATACTCAGTCAAAAGCATACTTATGCTCCTGTTAAATTAAAGAAAGTAAAACTAAACTACTAGATTAGAGATACAAATAGAAATAAAAACTTGTTTAACACAATCATTTGTTATGGCCTCAGAAGCTGGAATCTATCAAATTCATATATTCTTAACACATTAGTGATAAAAAAAAACGACTTTTAAAAGTCTTATAAAAGGACTAGTGGTTAATGAAAGGGCAAAAATCAAAGATTCTGACAAGAGAAAAATTCTGAAATGTTCTAAATTAAATTACAGTGGGCTGGAGAAAAGGAGGCAGAGCAGTTAGGCTGTTAGCAGCCAGGGGCCCCCTAACAAGACAGCTCACATTCCTGAGTATATGTTGGAACCTTGAATTAACTTCCACAATTATCTGAAAGAGAGAACAGCAGGTACCATGAATCGCAGGAACCTCCACTGGTAGTTTACACATGTACTTTCCAAACAGTTGCCCACAACCAATCCGAAGGAGCAAACACTGATACCTTACCGACTCTGATGAGCCTGTCCCAGAACTAGCTCTGCTTCACCTTCCCACCCCTTTTATCTATAGCCAGTGCAAATTCTTTCAAAATGTTTTGAGTCTTTCTCCCTCCTACCTGATGTATAAAAATGGTCACCAGCTCCAGGATGTCGGACATTTTGCCCTTTCCACCTGGCACTGCTGCTGGTGGTTTAGATTTCATGCCCCAGGGCCTGGTTTTTTCCTTGCTAGCAATAGCCCAATAAGCCCTTTCTTTTAAAAGACTTTCAGGCATGGAAGTTAAAAATTTTGTTTAACATATCTGATAACAACCAGAACATATGAGTGTCTTGTGGAGAATGCTTGAAAAGCAAATAGTACATATGTAAAACCTTAATTTTTCCTAGACTCCAAAACCAACATTGAGAGGCACAAGTGACTGTTTTTCTCATTCTTCAACAATTTCTGGCTGCCTGGGCATGCTAGATGGTGAGAAAGGGAACTAACTTTTATAGCTATCGCATCTTTTTTCCTCCATGACTCAACAGCAACCCAAGGCTTTAAAGTTTACCAAGAAAACACAATGGGCCTAGAAATGTTAAATCTTCACAACTGACTATTATTTCTGTTCTTATGTCTAGATGTCACAACCTCAGCATAATCATTTACTCTAAAATAAACAAGGAAGAAAATCTGCAACTTTTTGTGTGTGTATGTGACAAGTATCCAAGAACATGTTAGCTTAAAAAGAGATAAGTTTATTCTAAAGATGGAATGGTTTCTTACAGAATCCAAATGCAAGGCTGCACCTCAATATCAGGAAATAAGAAAGCGGGGAATTGGAAGACCACAGAAACCTAGGGAGTGTCTGCTTCCGACCTCTACATCTCATTTCATGGACTATTCTTTCTCCCACAACCCACCCTGTTATTCAGTCTCCCTGGCCTACCTCACTGCTGGGAAAATTTCTGGGAGCTGAGAGACCAGAGGAAGAGGCTCACAACTCTATCATTACGTTAACAGTATATTAAAGAAACTTACATAGGAGGCAGTCCCAGGTGGCAGAAGACACCATGCATATCCTCCACACTGTGCTCAGGTGCTAAGGGGTTACACAGGACAGGGCAGGATGGACAGGAGTACTGGGGAGTGACCTGCCTGATAAGGGAAAAATGCCTATCGTGCTTGCCTGAGGCAGGGCAACAGCCTATTCCACCAATCAGCACAAACCAGCTTGCTGTGGGGCATAGGGAAGGAGTCTCTGAGGGGATTTAGGGGAAGTAACCTCTGTTCTGCCTTGGATCTGGCTGGCAGGTCCAGCAACGCTTAGGCAGTGGCCACATCATGGAATAGTCTTTCCTTTACATACACATAGGCCCCGATTTCATATATTAATATGATTTTCTCAGTCCAAGACCCACATTCCTAGAAAGATAGTCTGACTGACCCAGCTAAGGTCTGCCCATTAAATCATCCATGCCCAATCAGACAGGGTACCTGAAACCCCATCCATTTGGCAATGAATTATTTTGTTTTTGTAGGTCAGAAAACGTCTAAAATGTCTTCATTTCATCTGTAAAAATTTTTTATTAATATTTTTAATTATAGTTGACATGCAATATATTAGTTTCAGGAGTACAACATAGTGTTTCAACACTTATATACCTTATGAAGTTGTCACTATAACAAGTCTAGTAACCACCTGTCACCATAGATAATTATTATGATATTATTGACTCTGTTCCCTATGCCTACGTTACACCTCCATGACTAATTTTATAACTGGAAGTCTGTACTTCTTAATCCTCTTCCCCTTTTCCACCTATCCCCGGGCCCCTTCCCTATTTCTTTTATTTTTGAAAGATATTTTTAGTGAGTATAAAATTCTAGGTTTATAGTTTCTTCCTTTGAGTACTTTAAAGATGCTGGTCCTTTGTTTTCTTGCTTCCATTGTTTCAGAGGAGAAATTGGCTGCCAAACAGCCTTATCTTTATCTCTCTATATGTAATGAAACCTTTTTCCTCTGGCTGTTTGAAGATTTTCTCTTTATCACTGGTTTTGAGCAATCTAATTATGATGTGGCTCTGTGTAACTTTCTTAGTATTTCTTGTGTTCAGGTTTACTTAGCTTCTTGGATCTATGGATTTATTGTTTTTATCAAATGTGGAAATTTTTTGGCTAGTTCTTCATTTCTTTCCTGTCCCCCACCCTTTTCTTCTAATCTTCAGGGATTACAAGTATACTGTTAGGCTGCTTAAAGTTGTTCACAGCTCACTTACCTTCTTTTCACTTTTTTCCTCATTTTCTCCCTTCCCCAGGGACTCATTTTAGATAATTTCCATTATACCTAAAAGTTCGGTAATCTTTTTTCCCTGCAATGTCTAATCTGCCATTGATCCCATCTGGTATATTTTTCATCTCAGATATTGTAGTTTCTACATTTAGTTCTATTAATATTTGGGGTTTTTTTTCCTACATCTCCCATATCTATATTTAACTCTTTTTAAACATGTAATACAGTTATAATAACCTGTTTTAATTACCTTCCCTGATAATTCTAAAATCTGTATTAGTTCTGAGTTGATATCAAGTGATAATTCTTCTCATTAAGGGTTCTGTTTTCCTGTTTCTTTGTATGCCTGGTAATCTTTGATTGGATGCCAGACATTGTAAATTTCACTTTGCTGAATGTTGGATGTTTTTGTATTCCTATATTCTTGAGTTTTGATCCAAGATGCAGTTAGAAATTACTTGGAACACTTTGTGCCTTTTAAGTCTTGCTTTTATGATTTGTTAGGCAGGTGTAGGGCATTGTTTGGTTTGGGGCTAATTACCACCCATTATTAGTGCACAACCATCCTAAGTATTACACTCAAGACAGCTTTTAGAAAATATTATTTGTTATAAAATGAAATAATGAGCTCAACTCAGGCTCTTTCCAAGCAAGTTGGGCAAGTTTATTAATAAGTCTGAATACCATTTTGCTTCTCTGTAGGACGAGCATATAATTTATTAGCCAAACTAGGACACTTATCCAGGACCAATGCTAAGCACAGCGGACTCCCAGGGAGACTAGCATTATACAGAAAATGAGGATAAGTATATCTGCCTCTTTAGGTTATTGTTGAATTGTAAACAATACTTTAAAATATCTAACAGGGTTTGTCACAGAAAAAGACATCTATTTTATTAATAACTGGATACAGTTCTGTACTTTCCAGAAATCTGGAATATATCCTTCCCAAGTCTCATCCCACCTTTCCCATTTTAAATTTTACCAATCCTTCAACATCAAATTCAATATCATTTGGGGGTATTCATTTCATGAACTCTTCTGTGATCATCCAAATCTAACAGTCAACTAGCAAAAAAGTAATATGATCTAAAAGACCAGATTCTAGAATGAGCTGATCAGAGAGGGAAGAAAAAAAGCAAATTTTAAACAAAGTCAAATAAAATTGAGTACTTGTAACACAGTACCCAATTTGTACAGTGGGGGGGGGGGGTGTTGTGCTCTTCAAAAAGTTCTCTGTGGAGAGGATTCTGGAAAGATAGCAGAGTAGGAAGCAACAGGAATCTGAATCTGTCTCCTCACCTAGATAACAACTGCACTGGCAGAATCTGTCTGATGTAACTATTTTGGAACTCTGGAGTCTGCTGACAGCTTGCAATTTCCAGAGGAAGACCAGGATGGTAAACTGTGGTTAATATAGGTCAATTTCAGCTCTTAGCACAGTAGAAGTGGCCCATTTCCCACCCCACAAACACTTGGCAGGCAGCATGTACACATGTTCCTGGAGCAGCTGCACACAGCTTATGGGAACCAGGGTGGCAAAAAGGACCATGTTCTCCAAACAATGGAAAACTGTGCTTTCATTGCTGATTGCTGCTTCTGATCACAGAGTAGGACACAAAAACGGTGGCAGCCATTGTCATTATCCTTTCCATATTGCCCTCCCCTGCCAGTTGAAGTGATTTCCAGGTGATTTAAATAGTCAGAGTCCTCTTTTCTCACTTCATTTTTCAATTTTTCACCTTTCAGGAGTCAGACATTAAAGATTAGAACATTCCAAAACTACTATACATACAGAAAAATTAGAAACTGACCAGACACGTGGCCACGGTAAGGCTCAGAAAAGACCTGAGATCTTCAGTTTACACCTCAGGCTGATCCTCAGCACAGAGATAGTCTCTGACAATCCAAAAAACAAAACAAAACAAAAAAACCAAACAATAAACAAAAACACTAATAAACCACAGAAAATTTGGAGAAAAGGAGAATATCATTTGCTAAGTTACCAATTATTAGATTCACATGTCCAGTGTTCAAGAATGACAACAACAAATGAACAGAAAAGTATAGCTCATTCAAATGAAAAACATAAATCTATTACAAGTGTCCCTGAAAAAGACCTATGACAGATATACTAGACAAAGACTTTAAAATAAATCTAATAAAGATGCTCAAAGAACTAAAGGAAGATGTAGAGAAAGTCAAGGAAATGATGTGTGAAATATCAATGAAGAGACAGAGAACCTAAAACGATACCAAACAGAAATTCTGGAGCTGAAAAGTACAATAACTAAAATGAAAAATTCATTAGAGAGATTTAAAGGCAGATTTGAGCAGGCAGGTGAAACAATCACCAAACTTGAAGAAAGGACAATGGAAAATTTCAAGTCTGCGTATCAAAAACGAACAAACTAAAGAAAAGCAAACAAAGCCCAGTGACATGTGGGACATCATCAAGTGTACCAAAATATGCATCATGGGATTCCGGAAGTTTGAGCTGACCAGTTTTGTTGTTCTTTCTCAATACTATTGTGCTATTTGATATCCCTTGAGATTCTGTATGAATTTTAGAATGGGTTTTTCTATTTGTGCAAAAAATGTCATTGGGTTTTTGATAGAGACTGCATTGACTCTGTAGATTACTTTGGGAAGTACTGATATTTTAACATTTAAGTCTTCCAATCCAAGAACATAGGATGTATTTCCATTTATTTATGTCTTTTTAAATTTCTTTCAGCAATATTTTGTAGTTTTCATTGCACAAGTGTTTCACCTTCTTGGTTAATTCCTAAATACTTCATTCTTTTTTATTCTTTTGTAAATGGAATTGTTTTCCTAATTTCCTCTTCAGTTTGTTCCCTGTTTGCATATAGAAACACAACTGAGTTTTGTATGTAGACTTTATGTCCAACTTTGCTGAATTCATTTATCAGTTCTAACAACTTTTTTTGTATGTGGAATCTTTAGGGTTTTCTACAGAGAAGATCGTGTCATCTGCAAAGAGAGATAATTTACTTCTTCCTTTCCAATTTGGATGCCTTTTATTTTGAAAAAGAATAAAACTGGATAACTCACACTGACTGATTTCAAAACTTACTACAAAGCTACAGTAATCAAAGCAATGTGGTATTGGCATAAAGAGAGACATATAGACCAATGGAACAGAATAGAGAGCTCCAGAAATTAATGCTTATATACAGCGGGTGCCAAAAAAATATATACACCTTTTAAGAATGGAAAAAAACTGTATTAAAATTACGCTGATGGTAACCACTTTGAGCATGTCTTGTAATTGCAAAGGTCAAACATGACTTGTATTCATGTTTTGTTATCGGTATATATTGAGTATTACAATTTTAATACAATTTTTTTCTTTTGTAAAATGTGTATACATTTTTTTGGCACCCTTTGTATATGATCAAATGACAACTCTCCATTCAAAGGAAAAAGGATAGTTTTTTCAACAAATGGTGCTGGGAAAATTCGGTATTTACATGTAACTGAGTGAAGGTGGACCTATACCTTACAGCATATGCAAAAATTAACCTAAACGGATCAAGAACTTAAATGAAAGACCTGAAACAATAAAACTCGTACAAGAAAACATAGAACAAAAGATTCATGACATTGGATTTGGCAATGATTTCTTGACTAAGACACAGGCAACAAAAGAAAAATAGATAAATTGAACTTCATGGAAATTAAAAAATGTTTGTGCTTCAAAAGACACTATCAAAAGAGTAAAAAGGCAATCCACATAATGGGAGAAAATATTTCCAAATCTGATAAGGAATTAATATCCAGAATATATAGAGAACGCCTAAAATAATAACAATATAACCTAATTCAAAAAATGGCAAAGGACTTGAACAGACATTTCTTCAAAAACAAAACAAAACATAAGAATGGCCAATGAGCACACGAAAAGATGCTGAACATCACTAATCATCAAGAAAATGTAAATCAAACTACAATGAGATTCTACCTCATACCCATTAAGATGGCTACTATCAAAAAGACAGAAAAAAGTTTTAGTAAGGATCTGGAGAAACTGGGATCCTTGTGCACTTTTAATAGAAACAGTACGGCCATTGTAGAAAACAGTATGGTGGTTCCTCAAAAAATTAAAAATAGAACTACTGTATGATCCAGCAATTCCATTCCTGGGTATTTACCCAAAAGAACTGAAAGCGGGGTCTTGAAGATATTTTGTACACCCATGTTCATAGCAGCATTATTCACAAATAGCTAAAACATGGAAGTAACTCAAGTGTCCATTGACAGTTGAATGAATAAGCAAAATGTAATATATACATAGAATAGAATATTTTTTCAGCCTTAAAAAGGAAATTCTGCAATATGTCATAACATGGATGAAACCTGAAGACATTATGTTAAGTGAAATTAGCCAGTCACCAAAAGACAAATACTGTATGATTCTACTTACATGAGGTACTTAAGAGTAGTCAAAATTATAAAGATAAAAAGTATACTGGTGGTTGCCAGGGGCTGGGGGAAGGGGAGAATGGGGAGTTATTGTTTAATGGGTATGGAGTTTCAGTTTTGCAAGATGAAAAGAGTTATGGGGGTGGATAGTTCTGATGATTGTACAACAATGTGATGGTATTTAATACCACTGAACCGTACACTTAAAAATGATTAAGACGGTAAAATTTATGTTATGTGTATGTTATTGTGTACCACGATAAAAAAAAAAAAAAAAAAAAGGAGAGGGGGTAAGTTCTCGGATGTGCTGAACTGACAGGGAAGTAATAGAAAAGAATATCACAAAATCAGGAGGGAAGAAATCTTGCTATGCATATCTCCTTGAATACTTTTAATTCATTCAGGTAACTAACTGTTGTCAGTGCAATAAGGTTTCTGTTTACTTTACTTACTGTTGGTCAGGACTATGGGAAAGCTATTTTCCAGAAAGTAGTCCTAATGATTTCACAAAATAAAAGGAGGAAGAGAATAAAGAGTACCTAAGACAATGATGAACTGGAATCCAAGTGAAATTTCTCATTTGCCATGTTATAGGCAGACATAGTTCATGCATGAATAATTGTTTTAAATACAAATTATTTTAGTTCTGAGAATATAACAAGCTAAAAGTTATAAATAAGTCCCATTTCATTAAAAGTATTCAAAGCATTTAAAAAAATCTTTATGACTTAGTTATTTGTCTATACGTCGATACTTGTCAAAACTGGGTGATGGAGCTGGAGGTCATATTCTTCTCTACTTTTGCATTAATTTTGAAATTTTCCATAATAAAAAGTTAAAAAAATTATTTACTTAGTGCATTTTTTACCATAGGGTGTTAAATCACTCTGGGCGTTAAGTGTCACATGGTTCCATAGGACAACAATGAACTAGAACGAATGCAAAGCAAGGAGAACGCTCAAATGAAATAATTCACCTACCATGCGATCATTGAAGCTCTTTTTGCTTCAGGATCCCAACCTTCAAAGAACAGTAAATCTAACCAACCCAGCCAGTTGTATTTACAGTCTGACTGTACCTCACAAACTGATGTACCTACATTTGTATTGATGGCTTCTTCAGCAGCTTCCCACTTGTTTCCCCAAAATCCCATTCTTAAGACAACTGCATACATTTACTTTTGGATAAACAGTGATCTGCCCACCCATGGGTGCAACAGTGATCTCTAGATTCATTACAAAAGAGAGATCTGAATAGTGTCTGGTACATATTGACACTCAGAATTCCATAAGAAGGACCATGTACCACAGGAACAGATATAAACACTTTTTTCTATAAAATGCTCCACAAATCACTGGGGGAAAAAATAGTGGAGTAGGAACTTCCCAGAAGTGTTATTTCAGGAAAGACTTAACAATGGAAAATGTAAAGAAGAAAAAAATTAAAAGAACTTTAAAGTCAACATGGTTTTTAATCAATCAGAACCTTAGGGATCAGTCAACAATTGTTCAGAGTGCCCACATTTACACAGCTTCCTCCAAAATACATTAAGTGCACATAAGAAAAGAATGTCCAGGAAACTATATTTTCCAACAAACTGGCTTGTTTGTAAATAGTATCTCCAAAGGAATGTAGTTCAGGAAGGTAAGAAACCCTGTTATTGTTATCTGTACAACATCAGCATGACCTTAATCAGTAACTTTCTCCTAATGCATATGTGGAAAAAAAAAAAGGACATCTTTCTAAGGGATAACACAAATACCAAAAGAAACTAAAACACCAATGGTAATATCTTTATATAATTTTAAAATCAGAGCATCACAAGTTTGTGCAATATTCTAATTTACATTGCAATCCATGGTAATGAGAATTAAAAGTAGATATGTGAGATTTTTTAAGCCAGTTCTAATATCTTTGCATTTTATGCTGCTACACATACGGCTTTACTACTTATGCCTAAAATATATCATCATATATAACATTTATGTAACATACCACAAGCTGTCCAATAATGATATATTTAAGTATTGAAACAAGAATCAAAACATCCACATATAAATATATTCATTGCTATTGTAGATGAGGACAAAACAAACAAAAAGATACCTAATTAAATGAAAAAACTCTAACAAAAAAAGTGCAATTTAAGACTAAGAGAGTACAGTTACCCTATTCACAAAGCTTTACCCAAAGTAAAAGAGAAGTAAATTAGTCCTTTCATACTTGGCACACTTAAAAATAGAACCAAGCACAAGCTGAGTTAGGAGGGTGTCCACATGTGGGTCACCCTGACACAAAGTATCAGAGCCCAAGGTGGTGTGAGGACATCCGCACAGAGGGAGAGGTGGGCAACAGCGATGGGAAATTAGTTATGTACAGCGGGATCGACCAAATATATTAAGCACAACAGGAGCCAGATTTCACACTTTCAGGAAAGGAAGTTGCAATTTGGCAAGGGAAAAAACTTGAATGAATGCTGTGATGTCAGATTAGGATTGGACATATCTGTATGAACAACTCATGATTTTTAGATAGATAGATAGATAATAAGTAAATGAACATATGTATGTATATAAGTGTATATACATGTATATGTATATATGTATATATGTATATACGTGTATATGTATATAAGTGTATATGTAGCTGAGAAGATGTGGGAACACCCCAATAGCCATGATCATATCTAGCACCCAGATCATGGTTTCCAAATACCATTCTCCACTAAAAAGAACCTGAGCTCCTTGGAGAAATGGCTGATTCCAGGACTAGGGCAGGAAAGAACATGATGACCCTAGAACATCTTGTGCCAGCCAGAAGTGCTCAAACAATTATGGGAACTTGTCAAAAGGTAACAGAAGCCAACTTGAAAGGAAAGTATCAGATTATAACTTATTAGGAAATGATGAGTACACACTGCAATAAATGAATAAATGTAAAGTTTCATGATAAAAGAGATTTTTTAAGTCTTCAAGTACTTCCCCACAAAATGCTTTGTAAATACAAAGGAAGAAATTTTACAGTAGACAAGCCTGGCAGATACCACCTTAGCCAAGTGATCAAAGTGAACAGCATCAGTAATGGGACAAAGAAAAATCACGAGTCATCTCATGATTAATAAGATGCAATTAGAAGAACCGAGAATCAGATTTGTGACATTCCTATCAAAGATGCCTAACCTGAATCTAATCATGAAGAAACCGCAGACAAACACAAATTGAAGGCCATTCTACAAAAGAGCTGGCCTTCAATCTTCAGAAGTGTCAAGGTCATGAAAGTCAAGGAAAGACTAAGGGTCTGTTCCATACTACGGGAGACTAAATAAATAGGACAACTAAAAGCAATGGGTAATTCTGAATGGATCTGCTTACCAGAAAGAACATTATTAGGGCAGTTGGTAAAACTTGAATAGGGCCCAGGGAGTATATGTTGTAATCAATGTTACTTCCTGATTTTGCTGGCTGTATTATGAGTATGTAGATCGATGTCCTTGTTCGTTTAAAAAATAAATGCACTAAATATTCAGGCAACTTACTATCAAATCAATAAGGAAAAAATTCTACGTACTGTATTTGCAAGTTTTTTGTACATTTGATTTTTTTTTTTTAATTAAAAAGATAGAGGGGCCGGCCTGGTGGCTCAGGTGGTTGGAGCACCGTGCTCCTAATGCTGAGGTCGCTGGTTCGACTCCCACATGGGCCAATGAGCTGCGCCCTCTACAGCTAAGATTGAGAACAACAGCTCTCCCTAGAGCTGGGCTGCGATGAGGAGGTTGGCATAAGCTGCGGTGGCTGCTGTGGGCTACCGTGTGCTGCCTGGAGCGGTCAGTGGCCAGTGTGAGTGGCCGGCAGCCAGCGTGAGCTGCCATGGGCTGTTGTGTGCTGCCGTGGGCTACCATGAGCAGCCCGTGGCCAGCATGAGTGGCTGGCAGCCAGAGAGAGCTGTCGGGAGCTGCTGTGAGCAGCCCACCGATGACTGACCACCGACTGCCTCCGCACAAGGCTCATACCAGCACGGGCCAGGGAGCTGTGTCCTACACACCAAGACTGAGAAACACTGGCTTGAACCAGAAGAGGGGGGCAGGGGGAGGCGGAAGAAGGGGGGTAAAAAAGACAGGGAACTCACATCCAGTGTAATTACCCTAAACAAATTACCTGATTTTGATTTCTCTACCTCAGTCTACAAATGGAAGCAATACTGCCTATCCCCCAGGAGTATTATGAAGATTACATTACATAAAAATATGTTTAGCATACTTATTGGAAGAAAGGTTTTATTTAATAAAAAATATATTAATTTATAATCCTACTTTAGAAGTATTGTGCCTCAAGAGATGTAATCAGGCTGCTCCCATATCCCCAGCGCCCTACTCTTCCTTCCTGTTCCCTTTACTTCCTTTCCCTTTCCCTTACTCAATGTACATTCATAAGCGTATTTCAAGACGAAGCTCAAGTACTGCTGTTCCTTTGAGCCCATATGACTCTGCTCCATCTGCTCAGACATGATGGCGCTCTTATTTGTATTCCCACTATTCCTTCTACACACATTCATCATGATTCTTCTAACATATAGCACTGTGATCTCCTTCTACCATTTCTCTACTAAGAGGATGGCCTACTTGATGGCATGAACATGAATTCATCTTAGCCACCATCATGCCTATACCAGGGCTTGGCACCTAGTAGGTGCTCAATAAATGAGTTCTGAATGAATGACTCTACCAAAGTGAATGAGCAAGTGACGGCACAAAAGGGGCATGGTTACAATTTGAGGCACCTGAATATTTGGGGACAGATCAGGCAGGCATTCACGTCTAATTTTTGCTGAACAGCTTGTTGTCTTGTAGCTGTGCTCTTTCCCTCTTAATGAGTGTTTGCCTGGTGGTTGGTTTTTTCACACGCACCCTCATAAAAACACACTCTGAAAATATATACCTACTGCCTCTCCTTACACCACAAAAGAAATAGATTTTTCCAACAAATATTTGAGGGCCTGCTATACACGTGGCACCATCCTAGTATTCCAAGGTGAACAAATCAGACCCTGTGCACTGGTGGGGAGGGGCGGCATTTTTGTGAGTTGCAAACCTTACTCTGTCAAATATTTAACCAGGTTATACTTCTCTGTTTAACAGGTGAAAAACAAAGCACATCATTTAAGATAAGTGATTTGCTCTGTGTCACTGAGCAAGTTAATGGATGAGCCAGGACCAGAATGCTAAGCCTTTCAGTTATACATTTAATTCTTAGTTGTGTCAGATTATCTCCCGTATTTCAAATGGAAAGTCTCATTCAATACAACACAATAATGTAAATATCATAATGGTGTCACCTTGAATCACAAATCTAATGCTTAAAGGAAGGGCAATAAACTTTACCTCGGGGAAAGTTAAAGAATAACTTTACTAGCCTTTGTTTGAGTCATCCAACCACACCCTAGAAACTACTCATTGAGAAATATAAAGGTGATACCAAAATACGAAAGTCTGGTGGAGGAAAACAAAATTTAAAGACTTAAATTCTTCCAGTCCTGAGCCAATATCCTCTTCACTTAAAAGTAAGATGTGTGAGGGTTTTATTTTCAGCCTAGTGACTCCCCCAAATGAAAACTGGGTGACTGTTTACACAAAAATAGGAACTGCACTATACAGAAGAGTTGTTAAGGATCAACAATCTAGGTGGGCAAGGGCACTGATCTGAAAGCTGATTCTTCTTATTTTCAAATTTTCATATTCTCTTCTGATCTCCACTACATAATTCATGTGGGCAGGTTTGGGGGTTTGGGGCTCACACAGATTACGCAAAGGTCTTTGCTTTATTCTTTACTTAGACTATCTCCATAGCCCAAGGCAGATAGCACACTGAACTAATAACTGCTGCTCACAACAGCCAACCTGAGCTTCCCGCTCTGAGCAGGAAGCGTGGCCCTCACTGAGCCACCTCTAAGTCCCACCTTCAGGGCCCAGATCAATGCCTCTTCCTCTGTGGGCTTCCTCTTCCTCATTGTCCCCACTGCAGGTCTCTGGGGACAGAGAGGATTCCTATGTACTCTCCGCATGGTCACTTTCTAGGTGGTGCAATAGGTATTGACGTCTCTCCACTGAGGGCAGAATCACACCTCCCACACCTCGGCCCGCAAGGGCACATGGACAAACAGCCTATAGGCGTGGCTTGTGTGGTCCACGAAGCAAACTTATATTTTTTAAATTAACTGCAACCATTAAGACATTTTATGTAAAATTCCAGTTTTTAGGCTTCTCTGCAAAAATTAGAAGTTCCACAGGCAGGAGGTCCTTACCGGAGCTATTTTGAATCTGTGTTTAACAAAGAAATTTTAGATTCTTGGAAATAACATGTATCTTATTCATGACTCAACAGTATAGCCTAACTCCTAGGGTCAACTGATGCCTCATTTTCAACATGGTTGCTGACATGAGATGTATAAGTTCAGTCCCTTGAAATCCAACACATAAAGAACTATTGATGAAATGCAACAAAAATATTTTCTGACTGTCATTTTTCAGCACCCACAGAAACAACAGATTTTATTCAATAATCCTATCATGACTGTTTCCTTCAGTCCTCACCCATATAAAAAGCCATTGTACTAGAGGCAACCCCAATTTGCAAACTAATCATTCCTAAGCAATGGTCAAAGGGTAAGAATTATGTAAGGCAAAGTCAAATTTGTAAATTCCTATTTTATACTACAAAAATAGCTAAGTAAAAAGAAGAAAATCTTGATACAGGCTTTTACAAATATTAAGCATGTAGAAACTTAATTTTAAAGAATCACATTATGAATATTCTGTATCCTTTTCAATTTGTTTTCCTTGTGAGGGCTAGCCAGACTGAGCTTTCACTAAAGACTACACTGGATACCAACTTCTTTTTCTAACAAATCTCATTATGCAAGTGCAGACTGCTATCTCTCGAAGGACCTTTGACCTATCTTCACACTTCATTGGTCTCACATTTTTTTCAAGGCCAATTCACGAACACACCCAAAAGTCTTCAATGTGTACCTTAGAGGAAGGTACATATTTGCATGGGAGCGTACTCATCAATGACCCTTGTCTTCTATCTCAGTTTCCTAATAAGATATTCCAGTAAGACAACCATGTCTATTTTTCAATCACCATTTCAAATATGTTACACAATTTGGTAGAAAGCATTTAAACGATTACACATTTAGGACAGAGAGTCTTCTTAAAAGTTGCCAAAAAACCTTCTGCTAAATTCTGAAGAAATGCCACTCATTCTTTGATCCTCACCTCAGGTCCTACCTTGCTACAACAAGTACTTTGTTTTTGTTTTTTAAGATTTTATTGGGGAAGGGGAACAGGACTTTATTGGGGAACAGTGTGTACTTCAGGACTTTTTTTTTTTTTTTCAAGTCAAGTTGTTGTCCTTTCAATCTTAGTTGTGGAGGGTTCTGTTCAGCTTCAAGTTGTTGTCCTTTCAGTCTTAGTTGTGGAGGGCGCAGCTCAGCTCCAGGTCCAGTTGCCTGTTGTTAGTTGCAGGGGGTGCAGCCCACCATACCTTGTGGAGTGGAACCAGCAGCCTTGTGGTTGAGAAGACGCACTCCAACCAACTGAGCCATCTGGCCACCGCGGAGCTGAGTGGCAGCTCATTGATTTATTCTAGCTGCGGAGGGTGCAGCTCGCTGGCCCATGTGGGAATCGAACCGGCAGCCTCATTGCCCAGAGCTCACGCTCTAACCACCTGAGCCATCTGTCTGCTCAATTAAACACCTTTGACGAGAGAAAATTCCTCTGTCAAAAATCTTTGCCTAATTCAGAGTTCTATGGAGATGTATAGAAACAATCCAAAATTTTTCCATCTCAGAAATCAGCCTGTCTGTGTCACATGGGTAAATTGTATGATTTCTGAATTATATCTCAATAAAGCTGTTTTGTTTTTTTAAATCAGCCTGTCAAATTTTTTTGAAACCACAATTTATTACTTTAGTTTGGTGTTAAGACTTCTCAAATTCCGTTCCTTTTTCAAAACAGTCATCACAATCAAATGCAAAAAAAACGAACTTGAAGGCTATCCTGTTCATTTTCATTCTGGCTTTCTGATGACTACTGGTACTATGCTCTCCCAGAATAACAGATTTTCTTGACCTGATGTTCTGTTTTTCACAAACCTTTTCTCAGTGATAACAACAGGCAAACACTTTGTGGAGTGTGACAATTTACAAACAAGGATGGGGTTCTAAAGAGAAAACTTTTGCTTGAGGAAGAGCTGGGGATAGAAGGATCTGTGACCAGATCCCAGAGCTGATGGTTCAATGGACTTTGCTTAAGCAGGAGTCACAGAGGAATTTATTTATCATAAAACATACCATAAAACCAGAGAGGGCTACCAGCCAACTGCTCATAAATTTGGATCACCTAAAGTAATTATCTCAGAAAACAACTGATGCAGAGATTTTACTTATGCAGATGGCAGTGGGCAGGAACAACAGTTTGAGATACGTGTGGGTGTTTATACATGTATCTTACCATAAAGCAACAGTTCCGGAGTATGTAATCTC
Source organism: Rhinolophus sinicus (assembly GCF_057876585.1). NCBI lineage: Eukaryota > Metazoa > Chordata > Mammalia > Chiroptera > Rhinolophidae > Rhinolophus > Rhinolophus sinicus. The sequence continues at coordinate 43,341,853 of NC_142501.1, read as the reverse complement.
CTCCCTACCCTTAGAAATATTTACCTAAAAAAAAATCTACCTAAACATCCACCTAGACTAACAAGCTGCTAACCAACACCAGGAAACCATGTGCTCACACCCAAGGAAAAAAGGAGCTAGAAGACGTGAGCGCTCACACAGGGCAGGGAACACTTTATTTCTCCTCTCCTCAACGGTCCAAAGCAGTTTAGTTCCTTTTCATTTAATTAGGACAAAAAATAAGTTTCTACTATTGTGTACCTCTAAATCCCACAAACTAGAAATGTAACTTTTAGCAACATATTAACTGAATAATGAATACTGTGGTTAAGACTGTGGGCTTTACCTGAGAATGCTAAATAAGAAAGTGAGGCCTTCAGCTCCCGCTCTGGCCAGGGGAGCAAAAGCCTGGCAGATGCTCTGGCACTGTGCCCCACTGTGTCCACAAAGCTCAGCATATCCAGAGACTGGTTTCAAGAGCACCAAGTACCAATTAGGCAAGTTGCAAGTATTCTCACCCACCAGAACTTGGCATTCTACTAAGAATTATATGGCCAACCAAAGAATCTAGAAGCTTCTGTGATGTGAAGCTAAAACAATGATGTATACTTCCCTGTGTGAATCATAAAAATATTTTTCAGTACTGTAAAAGTCACAATATGGGCAACGTGAAACACGTAGAAAACAAATCCAAACACAGGCAGTTCTTGCTTCCATTCAAAAATACAAAAGTAAGACTAGAAAGTACCCAAGATGACCAAGCGGAGAGGATGGTAATTGGACATGCATCTGGTTTTAAGTTCACACCGAGTTTAAGTTCACACGTACACTACATCAGTGGTTCTCAGCCTGGGTCATTTTGACTCTCCAGGAATATTTGGCAATGTCTGGGTCTAGTGGTCACCAGGGAGGAAAGGTTAGAGTGCTGCCAAACAGGACAGTTCCCACAACAAAAAATTTCCCAGCCCAAAATGTCAATAGGGCAAACTTGACAAATCCTACACTAATCAAATACGTTGGTGATGGTCACCAGTGTCAACAGTTAAAGAAAATCCTTTGCTTACCAACGACTTTCATTTGTAGAGAACTTTAAGACCTTTTGTCTATACTGTTTCTGTTGATCTCACACAGACATAAGAGTGGGCTAACGGAAACCATAGGAGGAAAAAGAAGCCTTGTTGTCATTTAATGGCCAGAATGCATTTCTATTATGTTACACTATATACCTAGTCTGGTACATGAAGTTATAATTGAAAAACATTTTGGTTGAAATTATTAGGAAATTACACACTATTTTGCTGTCTACAGTGCTGAGCATTAAACATTTTTTAATGACAAGATTATTATTGTAAATATGCATTACTGAAATGGGTGGTATTGCAAATTTTTTCTATTTGTCATGTCAGATTGTCAGACAATTTCTGTTGTAATATCTAAAAGCACACTCTTAGAGCTATTTCCCTTCAGAGCCACTCTTGTTCCTCTCCTAATTTGACTTTTCATCTGCTGTGAACAATGAAAAAACTAAAAGCAAGCTTATTAAAGAATTTGCTGAATAAAGGCTAACGTGAATAAAGTACAGAGTTTTTCAACATTATTTTATGAGCGGATATTTTTCAACTTGAGCTAATGTCCTAGTGGTTACCACTGGTACCCCCAGTCTGACCTATGTAAGTGTAGTGCTATTAGATGTTATATATTTCCAAACCATTTCCATAAAGCAAATGAGAATTTCATGTTTTCTAAGATAACAACAAGTGGTTCAAGGACCACTCCTACATATTCCTACCTGTATCACTGGAGAGCAATAACATTCTAAAAAAAATCATTTTCACGATGAAAAAGCATGTATCAGTAGTATATAGAATGTACATGTGATACGTGGGATAATACAGTGAAATAATGTGCAATGGTAGGATTATATGTCTACAAAAGATATTTCACTTTTGTTGAAGATGAAAAGACACTGGTGAAAGGCAAAACATCCAAAAGGAAAACAAGGAATTCATATGACGTGTTAATATAAGTTCACTTTGTAAGATTTTTAGGAGCAAATACAAACATCTGCAAATGTGAAATCTGCTGCTTCTACTCATATAAATATTATGGGTATCGATCTATAAGTTTTGCCACATTAATTTTATCACATATCTTCAAAAGGGCCCAGGTCAACTCTAATTACCAAAAAAATACACACAAATACCATAAAATATATATATTTGTGTGTGTGTGTTTGTGTGTGTATATACATATATACACACACATATATATATATCCAAAAAATGTATACAAATTTTAAGAAAGGAAAAAACTGTATTAAAATTGTAATACTCAATATACACCAATAACAAAAGACAAACACAAGTCACATTTGATTTCTGTAATTACAAGAGGTGCTCAAAGTGGTTACCATCAGCATCCAGACACTTCTAATTACAGCAAACTACTGCTTGAGCAATGCTGACCAAAGTGTCCACTTGTATCGCTGCACATGCCATTTCAATTTCTTCCCAAAGCACTGCCAGTGTAGCCGGTTTTCTGTGGTACACCACATCCTTTAAGGTCTCCCATAGATAGAAGTCAAAGGGTGTCAAGTCAGGAGAACATTCTTGAATTTCAAATACCACTTCAAAATAGTCTTGCACTCCTCAAACAACAACCATGCTTCCGCCATTTTCTTTGACTGTCCTGCCTGTCGCGTGGTGACGCCAGCATTCATTTGATTAACGCCATCTTTTGAGCGAACATCACACTACACATTGCTCCCGTAATTCAATTCAACTTCAAAAAGTAATACATAGATAACGTCTCTTAAATTGTGCGTGCATTTTTGGCACCCCTGGTATGTGTATGTATGTATGTATATGTACATATACATATATGTACATATACATATATACATATACATGTTTATATATGGATAAAATTTGTAGTTAGCATTTTTTGAGTACCGAATATGTAAATGTACCAAGCTTTACATGCATTACTTAATTTAATCATTCACAATCTTACAAAATAAATACTTTCATTATCCCAATTTTGTCAATAAACAGCCTTAAGGAGGTAACACAACTTGCCCAAAGCTGTAAACTAGCGGAGGCAGGATTTGAACCTAGGCCTAGCTGATTACGGAGCCAGATTTCTCAACTGGTTTAACCACACTTTTAAATGAATCTACTCCTCTCAGAACAGAAAGATTTCTGTCATTCACCATGTTGACTGGCAAAAAATAACTCTCCAGGTAAATCCACAAGAAAAACACTTAATTCAGGAAAAAAGGAAAAAGAAACAATAACCACCACCACAGTACGGGAAACACACACCTCGAACCCAGGGCTCCAACTGGCTCCCACATGAAGGAAAATAATGGCCTCATTCCAAGATGGCTATTCTATTTATTAGCATCCCTTCCGCTGAAGTTACCATCAAGTTCAACAGGAAGTCAGGACTAGAGAGTCAACAGGGGGCCCAGCTCCACCCATCGTCCTCCCAGCTCCATGGTTACGCATCCCAAGATGTCAGTTCACTTTTATCAACCATTATAATTTTTAAAAATCTTATTCACTACTTCTTGACTTACAGGCAGTACACAGACAAAATTCAGTCAAAATACCCTGTGGCTTCTTATCACATTATGTAGTTTTTTGAATTAGAATAAATTTGAACCTTGTGCACAAGTTAATCATATTCTAAATGTCAGTACCTTCAAAAGTTTCAAGGAATTCCCATTTTCCTAGCATAAAGCACTGAGAAGACAATTAAGTTAATTATACTCATATAAAAAAACCAGAGTGGGCCCAGATGCACAAAAATACTAATTTACATGAAGGAAATGACCTTCTAGAAGACAGTGTGATTAAAGCTTTCTTCTTTGAAAAGACCCGACTATTTCAAAGTAGCTAAGAAATTAACTTAGCCTAAAAAATTCTAATTACTTAAAATTTAAAGCATAACTATGTATGAGAGTTACCAGGAAGGGAGAAACTATTTTAAATAACTCTGTAAAGAGCTATTTGTATTCAAATTATTACTGCTTACCTGAGCCTCCCACTTTTTCCACCCCACCCCACCCCCGTCCCGCCCCCTAATTCCTGTTCAAGCCATTTCTCGGTGTTAGGAGCATGGTGCTCCAACCACCTGAGCCACCAGGCCGGCACCCTGAGCCTCATTTTTCAGTTACAGAATAACCAACTTTTCTGTGAGTAAGGAATATCTAATGCAAGATAACAGTCAGAACAAATTACCATGGTTTAAGGTTCTCCTCCATTTAAAAAATGTAGACAGAAAGTTTTAGAATGTAGTATTAAATGAAAAGAGCTGGAAAGAGATGGCGTGTGTGACGAGCCGTAAAAACTCAAGGGTAAGTCTCAGCTTGTTATGTAGTTCAGGTTAAATATATCACAGGATAGCAAATCCCTTTACTTTGCCAATGGATTTTTTTTCCTTTTACCCCACTCCTCACCCGTAATAGAGATTTTCAAAGAAGTAACTTTGTCTCAAAGAAACAATTAACAGTAATGTAACTTCAATAGCTATAATCAAAGGATACTTTGTTACATAAAACAGATACACTTTTTAAAAAACTTTTATTTATTTAAGTGTGTTTTTCCAGGACCCATCAGCTCTAAGTCAAGTAGTTGTTTCAATCTAGTTGTGAAGGGCCCAGCTCACAGTGGCCCATGTGGGGATCGAACCAGCAACCTTGTCATTAGGAATGACTCTAACCAACTGAGCTAACCAGCTGCCCCAAACAGCTATACTTTTGAAAGCCACAGTTAAAAGCACTTTTAAATTGAATCATCTCTCAAAGTACCAAGGAAACTTATTTAAAGGAATCCTATTTTGGAAAAAGAAAGAAAGAAAGAAGGAAGGAGGGAGGGAGGGAGGGAGGGTGGGAGGGAGGGAGGGAGAGAGAGACAGAGAAAGGAAGGAAGGAAAAGAAAAGATACTGAATAAAGAAAAAATTAAGGAGGTAAGATGGTGATAAAACTTGTGTATTAGCTGTAGAACGTTTAGCAATATCCTAACCTCTCCTCCCTGGATAGCAGTAGCTCCAGACATTGCCAAACACTCCCTGAGAGTCAAAATCACCCAGGCAGAGAAACACTTGTTTAGTACAAGTGTATTTAAATTACGTATTGGACTGGCATAAAATGTGCACTTTGAAAATATAGCATTCAACACAGGAATTCATTCACTTATTCACTCAATTAGAATTTCACAAACACCCAATATGAGCCAGAAACTCTTTTAGGTGTTGGAGAAATAGTGGGGAACAAGACAGGGACAGTCCCTACTCTCATGACGCTCACGTAAAGGTTCACCTTTATGTTCAAGTGACTCAACCAATTACTGTGATGATGAAAGCTGCTCTGTACACACAGCTCTCAACCTGATGAACTGAAGGCCGCATGACAACTCTTTTCTCTCTCTTATTTATTTTTTTTGGGGGGGGCAGGGGTCTCTGTTCTGTATCTTTTATCAAGTTAAGGTTTACAAGGTCTTTACTGTCCTCACATAGGAGGAAAATGACAAATTTTATTAAATTTTCCTAGTAAAGAGTGAAAAGAAATTTTAGTGGAACTCATGCTTGAAAAATGACAACTAACGTAATTAGGAAAATAAATTTATTCTTTTCTTACATTTCACAACATTTAAGGTATAATCATTGTGTCTCCTCTCTCGTGGGTCGTGAAGGAATTCATGAGTCAGGTAGAAATATAAAAGGAAGACTTATTAAAGTAAGAGGGTCCACTGGGCAGAGTCCGCTGGAAACGACTGCAAACTACTGCCTCTCTACCTTATTCTTAAATCAGTTTGATCCCACACTCAGCCTCCACCTGTTCCTGCCAAGATAGCAGCCCATGGTGTTCCAGGTGCTGTGGCCATCAGTGTTCTGGCGCAAACGGCCCAGGCCTGGCACCCTCCCTGTAAGGTTTGTGCAATGCTCACCTGCACCACCTACTCCAAACACTCACCCCCACCACCTCCTTCCTTGTCTTAGACCAGCTGCTCAGGCCTAAGTTCACAGTCTCCACACTGGGAATCCTGACTGTATCCTGCCTTTGAAAAAGAGACTGCAACAAATAAAACCCCCGCTCTCATAGGGTTTATGTGTTTCTGTGTGTACTGCAGTGGGGTTGGGAAGAAGGGGGCACAGAAAATAAGAAAAAATACAGAGTTGGATAGTGGTCAAACGAAGTAAGGAGTATGGGAGTGGAGCTTCCCATTTTAAATAAGGTGGCCAGGGAAAAGTCGCAGTGAAAAGATGTATTTAAGTAAAGATGTGGAGTGGATGAACTCAGTACTTTTTAAACACTGAAAGTAAGGCTTCAAGTGACTGAAATTTCATATTAGTCAAGGCTTCCAAGTCAACAATAAAAAGTGGTGTCATTTAGCACATGAGGAAAGAGAAAATATTAGAAGAAAAAAATTATAAAGGGAAATTATTTTCTTAACCTGTTCTTAATCTATTTTCTTAATCTATTAATCTTTTCCAAAAGTCCATAACAAAGCCTATTTTCTGAATGAGACACTCTAACATTTGCAGGAAATAACTGTAAGGAACTGGCTTAGAGACCCAAAACAAAAAATAAAAATAAAAAATCCTTTTCCACATGAAAAAGCATAAATTATAGTGGGACCCAGGTATCTCAGCCAGAAATAAACAATTAACAAAAGATCTGTGGGAATGAATATTCTGAGAGAAGGGCTTTCTAGAGCATCAGTGATACATGCAATTGCCAGTATAATTTTCCTTGTTTACAGAAATGAGCTGCCATCAAGACCCTAAAGGAGAGAAGCACCTAACTCACGCCTGCTGGCTCATCAGAGAGCTTTTGTGGCATCACATGATGTCAGCTGCCCATTGAAAATGGAGGTTATGTGAGTATCTTTAGTGTTCTAGTTTTTTCTACCTTCCCAGTGCCCACAATGTGGTTAAAGCAAATCTCCCAGGTTAACAAAAACATACAAGTTGGTCACTCAGTTCCAAAACTTGGAAACTGGCATTAGTTCTCAATGAAAATGAGCTTAAACTGGGCACCACACTGACTTCAGAACAATGATTTTCATCATTGGCAATTTCCTCCTTGTTTCCTCCTGAATCCTTCTCTTCCCCTCTTTTCACTGTTTTCATAACCAGTGGCCTGAGTTTACCACTTTCTATAAAAGGACTACAGAGGAGCTCTAATTAGCATCCTAGTCAGTTCCCTACTGCTTGCACAGTGGATAGCATCTCTGAGTATGATACCCAATTTTTTATTACACTAAGATGTTAAAAGAATGGGGGGAAAGCTATGTATAATTCTCTTAGAAAAATTAAAGTAGTTTGTCAACATATACCAGTAAAATGATGATATTGACATATTAGTATTACATATATACACATATACATGTACATGTATATGTGTATATATAGACACATTCTACTTTATGGTCATTCTTTTATAGTTCTTTGGTTTTAATGGGGTAAAAAAGGAAAGAAAGAAAGAAAGAAAGAAAGAAAGAAAGAAAGAAAGAAAGAAAGAAAGAAAGAAAGAAAGAAAGAAAGAAATGCAGTTTTGCCTGTTTTTGTAGAACATCTAAAATTAACAGGATTCTTGAAAATTAACACTATTCACATAATTTCAAAGTTTATTAGGCAACTATCACCCTGCTGATGAGATATGAGTATAATATAATGTAGCCAAACAAGTTCCTAGAAAGAGAGTAGTAGAGAGCTTGAATTAGGTATTCCCAAGAAATGTGGTTGCAGAGCAAAGATAAAAAAAAGCTATTTCTTGTTTCCATTTCCAGAATCTTTTCTATGAATATGTATTTCTTGCTCCTTGGAAAAAATTTATTTTCTTCCTCACTAGTTACAGTAGCTTAGAGAGTTGCTTTTGTATTGAATACTCTGGATACATTGGATAAAAATAGAGAAAAGTGTTTTCTCCATTACTAAAGATTAGCCATTAGGATCTTCATGTTCAGAGATGTTAAAAACTAACAATAAACATTAGAAAGTTATGGTAGATAGAAAGTACAGAAGAGCATGTGTTTGAATCTTGGTTCTGCCGGCCATGTGAACTTGGACAAAATATTTAATCTGGCTGGGCGTCTGGTTCCTGTTCTGTAAAATGGGATCATGGGTCCTATTTGTGATGAGTGAGTTTATGCACATAGAGCACTTAGGACAGTGTCTGACCAACAAAGTCAATGGTCAATAAATGATAGCTGCTATTACTATGACTTATGGTTATAATTATAATTAAGAGGGCTAAAGAAGTAAGCAAAGATATGGGAGAGATAGCCACAGATAGTATGTTTTGGGTTTAGAGGAGGGAGGTGGGGAAGTGGTTAGTCAATGTCTTCAGTTATGTAATCCGGGAATATATTTCATTATCTTTAAAATTCTTCAGAGGCAGTAAATATTGTGCAATTGTATTTTAAAATTTAGGCCAGTCTACATTTTAGTTTCACAGTTTTAAAAACATCATTAATTGAAAGAAGCATCACAATTTCAGAGATGTTTAAGTGTGAAAGTGTACATTTTAGATTTGATGAAATATATTAAAAGCTGGAAAATACAGTGTATTTCAGGTGTTAAATGTCCCAGTCTCATATTTTTCGATAAGAGCTGAAAACTAAAATCTAGCTTCTGAGCATTCCTAGTTACTGCTTCTCAGATTATTTTTAAGGCAAGCCAATTAGAAATGGGCAGAAGAAGGACTTTTATTAGTTTTGACCTTAAAAGCCAAGCCCTAGTAAAGAGAAACAAAGGCAAAGAAAAAAGCTATGACAGGAGAAAAGGAGACAGTAGGAATGGGAAATTATAAAGCTATAAAATAAACTCTTGACATGAAAGGATGCCAGAATAATCAAAACTATTAAACTAAAGTGAATATCTTAATTCTCAAAGAGAACTAGTATACTATTCCCATGCCTTCCTTTTGTACACCACTGTACAAAATTGCTACATATTCCTGATAGGAGCATGCAAATGGTGTAGACACAGCAGGAAGGCTGAGAATCACTGATATTAGAAGATTTAGTTTGCAAGCTGGGAATTACTGATCAGAAAGGGTAACATCTGACATTCTGTCTCTCTATAGCACCGCCTCTTTTTGAAAAGAACACAATTTCATTTTCTGACAGTGTTGTTGCATTGAATTATTGCATTGAAGCAAGATGTGTCAGGCTAGTGTCTTCTGTTTACTCAATACTTATTGAGCCCTTGAATGGACCTTGAGGAGCAATGGCAATGGATGACTTGAGTTGGAGACTGGTGGGCAGGTGCAATAGAAAAACAAGGGGAACTTTAGTGAAGAAATTGAGGTGGCTGGCAAAAGTGAATGCAGGAGGGAAGAAGACAAATAGTCAGGGAAAGCTAAGAGAGGGCTGACCTCAGGTCCTGACCAGGAGCTATGTGGAACATGGAAATGAGTAATTGCCACTTGAGTCACCAGGGTATCAGTGTTAAAAAGAGAAAGCAAGGGTTCCAGTCAAGATGGCAGAATAGGTCAATGCTGTGCTTACCTCTTTCACAACCACATCAAAATTACAACAAAACTACAAAACAACTATCACTGAGAATTACCTGAAGTCCAGCTGAACAAAAGTCCTATAACTAAGGACATACAGAAGAAGCCACCTCAAGACTAGTAGGAGAGGCAGAGATGCACAATGGGTTGGTCTCACACCCAAGAGCAGCAGTTAAAAATTGGGAGAGATATCTTGGCTACAGAGGTACCCCCTGAGCAGCAGGGGTTCCCAACCCCACACCAGGCTCCCTAGTCCAGGGTTTTAGTGCCAGGGAGCGATGTCTCCACAATCAGCTATGAAAACCAGCAAGGATTGTGACTGAGTGAGATGGAAGGCAGCTGGACTCCCGGGTGTTCCTTTTATAGGGCCCATGCACAGACTTACTTGCTGAGGGACTCACTCACTCTGAGCTCCAGCACTGGGGAAGCAGCTCCAAAGGTGTTAGGGACATGTGAGGAAGAACTGAATTGTCTGGCTTCAGGGTAAGGGCAGGAGGGGCAGCTTTGTCCTGAACAGAAGTGCTGGCAGACACCATTGTTCCTTTGCTGAGCCCGCACTCCACCCAGGATGAGGACACAGGACAACCTGGCTAACACCAATTATCCCACCCTTGTGATTCCCTGAGATGCTGCCTCTCCAAATTGCAGGTGCACCAAGCCACTTAAAGCGGCTTTTCCATACAAATGGCCTGTGTTAGCTCGTGCTGCGGATTTTACTAAAATCTCTCAAACCTTCACAAACCCCAAATAAGCAGCAACAAGCAGCCTCAGCATGCCCCATACCCCTTGCTAAGCAGCCTCAAGCCAGGCACTAGTGGCAGTGGGCCTTGGTTTGCAGCTTAGCGTCTCCCAGGCACAAGTGGCAACCATCTGCAGATGACTTTGTAGCTCATATTAATGGCACTGGGCATGGCACAGGCAGTAGCTGATCCTGGCCTGCACCAAGGACCCTCCCAAAAGTCCCCAGAACCAACATATCCAGAGCACCATCCCAACCACCTCTACAAATGACACACCCAAAAAGCATATTCGGCAGGCACGAGAGCCCCGCTAGAGCAAATCCTGCTCCATAGGGTCATCCCTACACAACAGTTCCTCTATGTAGTCATGGCCAGTCCTTACAACCAAGCAGCCTGAGGGTCAATCCTTTTCCCTATGGTGCAAACAGCAACCAGGGCCCAACTACAACAGGAGGGCACATATAACCGACACAAGGGACACACCTGGAGCACCTGGCTCAAGTGACAAGGGAGACTGTGCCACTGAGCCCCACAGCACACCTACTACATAAGGCCACTCTGCCAAGACCAGGAGATATAGCAGCTCTACTTACTACATAGAAACAAACACAGGGAGGCAGCCAAAATGGGGAGACAGAGAAACATGTTCCAATTTAAAAAGCAGAACAAAACTCCAGAAGAAGAACCGAACAAAATGGAGACAAGGAATCTATCAGATGCACAGTTCCACACCTTGGTTATAAGGATGCCCAATGATCTCAATGAGAATTTCAATAAAGTGACAGTAAACATAAAAATGAAAACATAAAAAGGACCAGTCAGAAATGAAGAATACAATAACTGAAATGTAGAATACACTATTGGAAACCAACAGTAGAACAGATGAAGCATAGGTTCAAATCAGCAATTTGGAAGTTAAGGTAGCAGAAAACAACCAATCAGAACAGCAAAAAAGAAAAAAGGAATCCAAAAAAATGAGGACAGTTTAAGGGGTCTGCAACAACATCAAGTGTAACAACATTTACATCATAGAGGTATTAGAAGGAGGAAAGAGCAAGGGATTGAAAACCAATTTGAATAAATAATTATAGAAACTTTCCCTAATGTAGCAAAGGAAATATACATACAAGGCCAAGAAGCAGAGAGTCCGAAACAAGATGAACCCAAAGAGGCCCACACCAAGACACATTATAGTTAAAATGGCAAAGGTTAAAGACAAAGAGGGAATCTTAAAAGCAGCAAGAGAAAAGCAGTTAGTTACCGTTACCTACAAGGGAGCTCCCAAAAGACTGTCAGCGGATTTCTCAACAAAAACTTTGCAGGTCAGAAGGGATTGGCACGAAATATTCAAAGTGATGAAAAGCATGGACCTACAACCAAGATTACCCAGCAAAGCTATCACTCAGAATCCAAGGATGGATAAAGAGCTTCCCAGACAGGAAAAAGCAAAAAGAGTTCATCACCACCAAACCAGTATTACAAGAAATGTGAAGAAGAAGAAGAAGAAGAAGAAGAAGAAGAAGAAGAAGAAGAAGAAGAAGAAGAAGAAGAAGAAGAAGAAGACATGAATAATAAAACGGCAATAATTACATGTCTATCAACAATTGCTTTCAATGTAAATGAATTAAGTGTTCTAATCAAAAGATAGGTGGCTGAATGGATAAGAAAACAAGACTCTTATATATGCTGCCTTCAAGAGACTCACTTAAGATCAAAATACACAAACAGACTGAAAGTAAAGGGATGGAAAAAAGATATTTCATGAAAATAGAAACAAACAAACAAAAAGCTGGGGTAGCAATACTTATATCAGATAAAATAGACTTTAAAACAAAGGCTATAACAAGAGACAAAGAAGAATCCAGTAACCCCAGATAAATACACTTCTGGGTATTTATCTGAAGAAACCCAAAACAGTACTTTGCATGGACATGTGCATCTATATGTTCACTGCAGCATTATTTACAATGTCCAAGATATGGAGGCAACCTGGGTCTCCATCAATAGGTGACTGGATAAAGAAGACATGGTATATACTGTGTTTCCTTGAAAATAAGACCTAGGCAGACCATCAGCTCTAATGCATCTTTTGGAGCAAAAATTAATATAAGACCCTATATTATATTATATTATATTATATTATATTATATTATATTACATTACTTTATATTATACTATATTATATTATATTACATTATATTATATTATAAGACCCAGTCTTATATTATATTAAAATAAGACCAGGTCTTATATTAATTTTTGTTCCAAAAGATGCATTCGAGCTGATGGTCTGGCTAGGTCTTATTTTCAGGGAAACACGGTATATACAATGGAATATTGCTCAGCTATAAAAAAGAATGAAATCTTGCCATCTGCAACAACATGGATGAAACTAGAGGGTACTGTGCTGAGTGCAATAAGTCAGAGAAAGACAGCTGCCGTATGATTTCACTTCTATGTGAAATCTAAAGAGTAAAATAAAAGAACAAACAAAATGGAAACATACTCATACACACAGACAATATTTTGATGGTTGCCAGATGGGAGGGTGTTTGGGAGGTAGGTGGAAAAAGAGGAAGGGATTCAAAACAGTAGAAACTGGTAGTTACAAATAGTTGTGAGGATTTAAAGCACAGCATAAGGAACATAGTCAATAATACTGTAATGACTATGTATGGTGTCAGATGGGTACTGGATTTATCGGGGTGATTACTTTGTAAGTTATGTAAATGTCTACTCACTATGTTGTACACCTGCAACTAACATAATATTGTATGTCAACTATTATTGAAAAATTAAAAAATTATAAAAAAATAAATAAAGTGTTGAAAGAGGAAAAAAATCAGAAGAGGAGAAAGTCAGGCTTGATTCAGGAAACTGAGGAAGAGGGTGGTGGTACTTGTGATGCAATCAGGCTTTAGGTTGACATAAAGTGGGTGGGGCTCAAGTCAGCACGGGAGGAAAGACTGAGGAGAGAAGCCAGCAATGAAAAGCAGTTTGGTCAGGGACTAAGGGGAGGAGAAGGCTAAGCACAAAGCATTATGAATGGGGATGGGAAGACAAGTGCCTTGAACAGCTTGCACTTTGTGCAGTAAGTAACATTCTGCAGGTATAACTGTAAACAACCAATCACAATCCAATGAGATAGCAAGAGATTAGAGATACACATAAAATGCCCAACGAAACCCAGACTGTGAGGATAGTGCGTGTGTTAATCCTAACCGAAGCACTGAAAAATTGTTATTTGAATACTTCCCAAGCACTGTTCTAAGCTCTTTAAGACTATTAACTTTGTATTCTTCTAACAACTCCATGATGTAGGTAATATTTATATTTCCATTTTACAGATGAGGGAATCGAGTCAAAGAGAGCCCCGAATCACCCAGTTATGTCTAGAGACGGTTTCAAACCCAGCCAGCGGAACTCCAGAGCCCACACTCTAAGCCATCGTAGTGTGTTCTTTTCACCTTGATTTCTAGGCCCTAACACAATGTCCAACCCACAGTAACCATTCAATACTGTTGAAGGACTGAAGGATCCGTCGCTTTAGTGGGATCATAGGAGGCAAACTTTGAAGGATACAGGGATTTGAAAAGAGAACACAGATACTGGTGGAATTAATTGGCTTAGGGCTCTGAATGGAACTTAGGGGAGAAATTGTTTTTCCAACCTAGTATAGATTTCCACCTTGTGTCACCAGGATGCCGCTCCAACCAGCCGACATAGGCTTATGGGTGACCTGGAAGGTCCGAGTCAGCTATGCAGTCTTTCCCTACAGTTGGAAGCAGCACAGCCCAAAGTGTGCCCTCCTCTAACCTACAACCACTCTGAGTATTTCTCTTATACCAACACTGCCTTATATCCGATTGCTTATTATATATCACATCCCCCCTTCTAGGCTGAAAGTGACTTAAGGTCAAGGCAGTTGTCTTATTCATCTTTGGGTTCCCAGTACCAGTTTTCATATCGTAAGTCAGCGATATAACAGCATTAAGGTAGCACGTTTTAGGAAAAAACATGTTACATGTTTGTTCACTTTCTGCAGAGGAAATACAGATCACTGTTTAAAAGCTTCATTTTTCTATGGAAAGCTTTTAGTAATTATTTTTAACTAAATTTGTGTATAGTTTGATAACTTCACATACATTATACTGCACTGCACTTGAAATTATAAGCAATGACCCTTAGTATTCTTCTGCTGCGATATCTTATAATTTATTTGATTCTACACACTGATTTTTCACCTCCTAACTGTACTCATTAGCATATATTTAAAAAATACAAATAACCTTATGGGGAAGGCATTGCACTTTTTAAGGCTACAATTAAGATGTGGCCTAACACAAAATCCTGCCTGCTAGAGGCCCCAGGGGACAAGCCAGCCTTGCGCAGCTGGCTGGACATGTGGCTCAGTGAAGTCCCCAGCACAGTGGTGCAGATGGTGAAGCTGACAGTTTAATTCTGGTGAATGGGTACGTGTGTGAAAGCGGCCCAACAGCTGGGTTTGTCTTCAGTCTAGCCCTGTGTAAGTAAGGCAATAATATAAAACTGACTGTGGGCTCCCAGGATACTTGCTGGGGCTAATGTCCACTCTTGTCAACTACACTGCGAAGACAGGTGACTAATTCTATACAATGCTCTACGAACAATGCCAAATTTATTCCTAAAAACACACACAACTCCTACCGTGTGACCAATGCGTAATTAGTCCACCTGTAGTGGTTCAAATAAGACTAAATATTTGTATGAATTCAAAAGGTCCATCTCTGTACTGAGGGGTTACTGGTAAAGGTTTAACCAACAGTCACCAAATGATCATTTTTGGACAGAGTATCCCATCACCGACATCAATAACATGTAGTTGGGGAGCCATAGAAGGTTTCTGGCCATGGGAAGGGTGTGACCAATACCCAGATTTCAGAAAATTAATTGGCGGCGGGGGAGGTGTAGTAGAGTGGACAGCAACACTGCTGGTGAGAGAATGGGCCTGGAATATGACAAAGGTGCCATTATGAAAAAAGGGAACCAATCAGAACTGGTGGCTGACTGGGTGGCAAGTACAGAGGTGCCAAAAAAAAGTATACACACCTTAGGAAAGGAAAAAGCTGTATTAAAATTGTAATAATATATACCGATAACAAAAGATGAATTCAAGCCACGTTTGACTTCTGCAATTACAAGAGGTGCTCAAAGTGGTTACCATCAGCGTCCAGACGCTTCTGATTACGGCTAACTACTGCTTGAGCAACGTTGACCAAAGTGTCCACTTATATATATATATTTTTTGGCACCCCCAGTAGATAACAGAGAAGAACAGATTTAAATTAACTTGGAAGCCTAACGAAAGCAAGGTTGGTACTAACTCCAAGGAATGTCAGGAGGAAGGGCTGGATTGCATCAGAAAAAGAAGTTGCAGTGTGGTGGCCTCAGGACATTCACATTTCTCAAGCAGGTCCTTGAAAATGCAGAGCAGTATACAAGATGGCCTAGAGAAGCCCAGAGTGGAGAGACCACTAAAGAATAGAGGTGGCAGGAAATAATAGAGGTTGTTGAGAAGAAAGGAGAAAAATGGGCTAGCCAGAGGAAGACACTTGGAGATCCAATGAAGAAGGAAAATCAGACCTCGGGTAATCCAGACCAAAAAAAAAAAAAAAAGATCTTAAAAAAGATGCAAATGCCACCGAGAAATTAAGAATAAGGGCTGGAAACAGGCCTCAGGTCATTATGCAATACTTGGGAATTGACTGTTGACTTAGAATACTGATCGGGCTTAGCAACAGAATGAGCATAAAAGGAAGTGGAGAAAAGAATAAAGAAATGGAGGCTTTATCTAGAAGTGAAGGGAAGTACATACAGTAGTTTAAGGGAGAAGTTAGGCAGTAGCTCCAGAGAATATCAACGTTTAAACTCTAGGAAGACCTCATTTGGAGGGAAGAGAGGAGAAGGGAGCGAAAGGAGGTCAGCTGAGCGCACATCAGGTACACCTGTTGGATATAAATTGTGTATTAGCATAAATTAAAGTCTACTTTCAAAGGGACAGGGTGGGGTTGAGAAACAAGAGCAAAGTAGAAAAGGCAGAGGTAGAAACTACAGTTAGGAATCAACCAGAAATGGGCAAAGTTTGCCAAAATGTACAGACGACCCAGATGGTGTGTAAACTGAGGGATGATCTATAGCATTCTTCGCCTTGTACCTGCAAATCCTGGTTGCCTGTGTTCAGGACCAAAGGTGGAGTTGCACAGTGGTTCATAAACCTGGCTGCATTCAGAATCATCTGGGACACTTGTTAAAAAAAACAGCTTCTTTAACCCTACCCCTGGAGATTCTGACTCATATCTAAGGTGCGGCTGGGAATTTTTAATTAGCACTCCAAGTAATTCTGATGCAGCCAGTAGGATGGCACTTGGAAACTAAGCAAATCATCAGAATTATCTGATACACTTTTCAAGCTCCAGTGCCACAATCGGTTAGTGCCACAGTACCTATATGATATACTTTTAAAAAATACAGATTCATGAGCTCCTATCCAAATCTAGTGAATCTCACTACACTCACAGCTGTAAAATTAAATGCATCATGTTTGAATCCTTTTTCAATCAACTTTCCAGCAAATGCATGTAGTAAAGAATTTCAATATAACCCTGACTACGCCAGGATTGAATCCCAGTACCTGGAAGAGGTAGTGACTTGGGCAGACCCCTAATGAATGGCTATCCATTAAAAGATGACTGACTACTCATTAAACTGCTCTTGGAAGGAAACCCAAATTTAAAAAAAATAAAAACTTTTCCTGGTTCTTGTTCCTCTGAAGGACTTTCCAGTTTCAAAGTCCACCTTAAAGCAGCTGCTAAGAAACATTGACAATATTGATGTATATTATCATTTTATTATAAATCTTTAGATACTTATGTAGATCATCATCTTAAATATAATGCACATTCATTCCCATCACGAGTAATATCAGCCCTAACACGTATAGACATATAGGGCATATTGTTATTGCACTGCACTTTGCCTTTCAAAGCCCTGGGGCATCTTTGAAACTAGTGTTATAAGTGTGTGAGAACTGAAGCCAGAAAGACCTGGTTCCAATCCTGCCTTTGAAAGGTAAGCTGGTTGTACAGCACTACAGGTAAGACTTTCTGAAACTTGGTCTTTTTCTTCTCTAAAATGGTACCATCTATTTTGCCGGGTTGTCATAAGAACAAGAAATGTCAGTAAAATGCATAACCTCCTGATTCAGAGCCAGCATTCAATAAGTAATTACTCTTATTGCTCGTACCCAAATCTCCACCCCCTGCCCCCCCATCAAAGATGAAATTAATCTTCTAAAAGTGCTAAGATATTGAAGTAGTGTCGAAAGCCTGAGTGTTCCAGCCATGGTGGGAACTGTAAAAAGGAACTCTACTACAGAAAGCTTGCACACCATAAAATATGAAGAGTCCTTACCACAAAGCAGCCAGATGCTCAATAAATAACGAAAAATATACTTTCAAGTGTACAGCTGAGATTATAAGAAGATAAAGAAGGTTCTTAAGGACAAGAGAAAAAAGAAAAATAACTTGAAACCTAAACCTAGTGGCAAAGTAATTTGTAAACGCATGCTTCCCTGGGGGCAATACCATTCCCTCCCGGAACCTAGAGAGAGGCCAGGACCTGAGCGTGTTGATGGAGGAGAGACTTGAGCTTGAGCTTGGGAAATGGGAAAGGACAGAATCTGAGACCCAACACCAATGTTCTACACTGAAGGAGCTACACCTTGGATAAAAAGGTTGCCTAGGAAAAATCTGCCTCCCATCAAAGCAAACTGATGAGGAAATCTGCAGACCTACATTAAGTCCAAATTAATTAATGAAGATAATGACGCTGATCTCCTCCGAGCAAGCCTAAACTCAAATTTACACTATCTCCAAGTATGGAAATGCCTGGCTAATGAAAGCGGTCTTGGGTTGAAAGTAAAAACAAACATTTTCTACAGAAAGTCATCGTCAATACAGACCTTTCCGGATTCCCATAAAACTAAGAAATAATTAAGGAAACACGCTACCTTGAATAATAGCAGAAAAAGACATTTAATAGACTTACCCCCACCCCCGAAAACTTCAGATATTCAGACCATGGAAAAGGGGAAGGCATAGAAAAAGTTGAACCAAAAAATAAAAAAAGAGCACAAGATAATTTTAACCCTACTTTTTTTGTATGTATATCAGCGGTGCACAAAAATGTATAGATGTTATCTTAAAATGTGTATATATTTTTTGGGCACCCTCTGTGTGTGTGTGTGTGCGTGTGTGTGTGTGTGTGTGTGTGTATGAATTTATGTCTTTTTCCATAATGGAATGATGATGATGTGCTTTATGTGATATGTGGTAAAAGCATTGCCTGGCTAACCAAATACCAATTTATAATTCCAAGCAAGTTAGTAAAACTTTCTCTGCCTCAATTTCTTCAGCTGCAAAATGGGTATGATACTGTACTACCTACCTATTAAGATTTTTGTGACATAAATTCACACACATACATATTCATGTGTGTATTACACAGCAGAGTTCTCAGTATAGAAAATGCACTCCATAAATAGTAGCTGCTATAAACATTCCCAGTGTCTCCTATGTGACTCCTTGGGATACAGAGGTGGATAATGACCCCTGGTTAGGATACTATCTGGCATGCTTGTTTTGTGCCAAACACTTACCTATTTAATTGTACTTAATCCTCCCAACAATCTTATAAAGTAGTGTTATCTCCATTATCCAGATGAAGAAACTAAGAACTTCGTTAAGAGACTTGGTCCAATTCACACAGCCTGTAATGGAAGAGGAACTAGAACTTGGGTGCTACATGACCCCAAAGCCTGTCTTAATTACCTCACCTCTCTGCTTCCCCTAGATGAGAAGATTCATATTCAGGTATATATGGAGGATGCAGTTGGTAGATTTTCTTTTTTTTCTTTCTTTTTTTTTTTGGCCAAAAAGCAGAGAACTCTAAAAATAGTGGGTTTCACAATCATACAATATAACACAACACCACTAAACTGAATTCTCTGTTAAGTTCTTGACCTCTCAGTTTTTGTTCCCCTCTTCAAAAGGGAAAGTAACAATTTGATTATGAGTAATATCCACTCTGTATGTAATGGGTCTAACTGTTGTGTATTTTCATATGTAAATACTTTTTTAGGTATTATAGATTGGCACTTCTTGGGAGTTTAAACCTTGTTTACTTTTTTGATGAGGAGAGGATTCTACTTATATAATGATAGGTAGGTGGATGGGACTTAATAGACAGATTTGATTCAAAGAAGGAAGCAATTTGTAAAATGTTCCTACCCCACCAAATTGAATATGTGTGGTCATTCAGTAGTTTAAGACTACCTGTCAAAACACCAGATCATTCTCCAACAGATACTACAGGTTATGGCAAAGAGAAACAGCTGTACCTAAGAAGCTACAGTAATTACTTTTCAACTCTGAAAATAGCAGCAAAAACTTTGAGTTCTTGTAAACAATACTGAGACAATGTAACAGATCTAGAAAAGTTGTTTCTAGATTCTCCATCTCATTAAAAAAAACAAAACGGTGTTAATGGATTTTCTCTGAATAAAAAACAGAAAAGGAAAAAAAGGACTCTTTCTTCTATAAGCGTAGCTGCTTCATAGAAATGATTTACAGGCTGGCACAACTCTACTAACTCCTACTTTCAGAAGGGCTCTTTTATCTTTTGCTCACCTGCTCAGTTTGAAACTAAGCAAGTGATTTTGAGTAAAATGATGTAAAAAAAAACTTAGATCCCATTACTCTCAAACTGAAAACAGCTCCCACAATTGAAAAATTAATTCAGAAATAACTTTAACACAAAGTAATGCATCTTCACTTTAAAAGGAAGCATTTTTCCATTCATTTTAGAATGAATCGTTTTAGAGATTATTTCACCAGTGTCTTCATTTTGCAGGTGAAGAAACTGAGACCTAAAGCACTGTAATTCAGTTACTTGTTACATTTTTTTCCTCACTATTTCTGCTTGATCTAATGTAGTTATAAAGTCATCATAACAGTAAGTCATCATCATATTTTTCTGCCCCATGACTACTATAGCTTCAGGACAAGGACTAGACAGAAAAATTTTACACAACCTCCAATACTCATCACATTTAAACTGTCATAACAGCTTTGCTAAACAAGAAAAGGAGTGAAAGCGAATAAAAGTATTTGTATTTCTGTTGCTTAAATAAGAGTTTTGTCTCATAACTGGTCTACATATTAGGTTGGTGCAAAAGTAATTGCGATTTAAAAAAGGTTAAAAATAATTGCAAAAACTTTTGCACCAACCTAATACAAGACATCTCTGATTATGGCATAATAAGAGTACAAAAACGGGGTGAGGGGATTTTACATAATAGAAACACAAAAAAGGGATGAGGATTTTAAAGAACAATTTTTACAAATCAAGAAAAACATGTCTTGTATGTTCTACATAGTTTCAAGTTCGTCTTGGGAGAAAGGAATGCCTTTGAAGAGCAAGGAGATGCGGGCATGAATACATCATCTTGAGGATTTTTTCCAACACTAAAATTCCATGAGAATCCAGAAGTCAAAAGGCTGCATTACGGATATCTGAATTTGTCAATATGGAAACAACAATAAGAATTACATTTCTTGATATTAAGAACATGTTTCCTTGTGAGAGTCTTGCAGCTATTCACACTCAGGGTGGGAGATGAGGGTCTATTTCAAAAGGGAAAACCGGGGCACTGCTGAGAGCTGGTCAAAGGTACTTCAACAGCCGGGCTGCCGGACCAGGTTGAACATCAGCCTCCCCCATTCACTACTCCTTCACACGGACTTGCCGATAGTAGGAAATTAGCGAAAAAAACCTTAAATTTCAGTTTTCAGAAAATGAGCATTATAATCAAACTTTTAAGAGTTATACCTTTACTTCCGGAATTCTCTGATAACTCACCTCCAGGGCAAGCTCAACCCTAGGCGGGTTCCTGCCCAAGAAAGGTCCTTTAGGGGAAGGGACAAAATACGTAAGCAGGTAGGTGGCCAGGAGCAGCCCTCTGGAAGAATCTACCCGGCTGACTCCCTCAGCAGACCCGGCCCACCTGCAGGGCACTCGGCGTGTCCCTCACCTGCGCCAACGCCCCCATCCGCCCTTTTTCTCCCGAGGCACTTACCTAGGGCGTCCGCGGGTGCTTGGGCCCTGAAGGTGGCCGTCTCGGCCCATCGCAGTTGCGGTGGGGGCCTACTCCAGGGTCTGGGGGTGCCAGGCGGCAGGTAGGCATTGGACTTCCACCGGATCGCCACCCGCCTGAAGTTGTAGCTGCCCTCGTTCCTCGGGCTGCCGGATTCGCTCCGGGTTCCGCGCTCTCTCCCGCCCTGGTCTGGACGCAGATGCGCGCTCGGCGGGCTCCGTAAGGGCAACCCGACCCAGGGAGGTGTCGCCTGCATGGCCACGCTCGGCGCGACTCGAGACGGGCGACTCCGGGACTGCTCCGCGCCGACGCCCCTCTGCTCCAGGGTCTCCTCGGCAAGTGCCGCTTCGTCCCTTCCTTCCAGGGCCGCGCGGAGAGTTTGGCACTCGGTCTCTGCGGCGCCGGCACTCACCTAACGCCGCTTATGCAGCGGCCCGCCGGGGACTGCCTGCACCCCTTCCTCAGCAGCCAATTGCTGGAGGCCCCTGGGGCCGGGACGAGGAGTGTTTGCTGCGCCACCGCCACCGCCACCGCCTCCTCCTCCGACCGAGGAAGCAGCCAAGGACGCGCTGGGCAGAGTGGAGCGCCCTGGGGCGCGGCCCCTGAGTGGGTTCGCCACTGGCGGCTCCGCCCCGCCCCGCCCCACCGCTCCGAGCTCGCCCATTGGCCGAGAGGAACCGTGCGGCACT
Source organism: Rhinolophus sinicus (assembly GCF_057876585.1). NCBI lineage: Eukaryota > Metazoa > Chordata > Mammalia > Chiroptera > Rhinolophidae > Rhinolophus > Rhinolophus sinicus. The sequence goes on along the minus strand of NC_142501.1, from coordinate 43,319,730 downwards.
CACCTGCGGCCGTACACCTAGGTGCTCCGAAGGTCAGCAGCGCTCACCTGTGGGACACGTACTGGCTTTAGGGGGAAAAAAAACACACAAGATAATTACAGCTTCTCTGGACTCTGCCCAAAGGCTTGCCATTCTCGCAGATCCATGATCTCGCAGATCACGCCAAGGGTCATACGTGTGTCTCAAGCCGCTGTACGGAGCCACTGATAATAATCTTACTTATGTTATAGAGCTAGCCAGTGACTTAAGTATTTCAGATAAAGAAACCAAGATGCGAAACCGACGGTGGGTCCATAGCAGTACAGAGCTAGAATCCTTACCCGGATCTCTGCACCAAGGTCTGTCCTTACCTCACTGAATTGAATCATCTTGCCCAGAGCATCAGGCCAGAGAATGCAGAAGGTGTTTGTGTGTGTGTGTGTGTGTGTGTGTGTGTGTGTGTGTGTGTGTGTTTGTGTGGAAGAGAAGAAATGGAGCTGAAAATCCACAGATTCCAGAAGAGTATCAAACCCTCCATCACCATGAACTTTCAGGACTTCATTAGTAATGCACTTTAGAGTCCTCTTAATTTGTCAAGTAATTTTTTTAAACATCAGCTAAATACCAAATTGAAGAAAATACATTTTTAAATTGGTTTGCTTACCTGCATTTTAAAATTTACTGCTCTCTCTAGTAATGAAGAGGCTGTGTTCCAAAAACCACAGAGATAGGGAGAGAAAGGACAGCTTTCTAAGTACACTAGGTCAAGCAGAAAGACTTCCCCAACCATTACTTGCACCTTGGAAACCACTCCACATTTACTTAAATAGTCCTTCACCGGAAACGTCTCTCCAGCTTCCTGAAGTATAACCCAGTCTTCCTCAAGAAATCCTTTAGGAGGTCAGTTCAACTGTCTCAGTCTCTTGTTTGTTACTCCAATAAATATGCCCCTGAGGGAAAGGAACTGCCCCCCTAATTTTTAATACATCTGCTCAGACCTTGTAAAAAGGAGCTTTTGCTCTCTTCAGATTTATTATCCCTGTATCACCTCATTGCACCTAATTATTGTTTCTCTTTCTGTGTAATTACCGTGTTACCTACTATGCCATATAGTATCGAAAATTATTTAAACAATTAGTTTCAAATATAAATTAATACTGAAAGGGGTTTTATCTCCATATACATAAGCTATAATTTAAATGCAAATGTCTAACGTAATTTATTTGCTTCAATAAAAGGGTGGTGTTGCAATCAATAATACTGAATTAGCAACCTAGCACACAGTAACCTATGTTTAAGAGAGAAGATGCTGGCAATCTTCTCTTTTAGAGAACTGGTTACTGATGAAGCTTAAAAGACCCCCTCCCCCAAAAAAATACTTTCTCAGTAGATCCTCACTCTTTCTGTAGAGAATTGCTATAAACACACCTGTATGGGGCCAAATGTATTTTACCACAAGTATTTAAGGGCAACAGTTTAATGCTTCCTCATTTGAATATTTTCTGTTGTTTATAGTATACATATTTCTATTTCTTTCTTGGTTCAAGTTGCTTTCATTTGCCTAATAATATATTAGTTCACATCGGTGGGTGTATTTTCAGATGGAATTTTTATAACATATATATCATCTGACATTACCTCTATTGATGTTACTGCTGCTTATTACTTTCTGATAGAAGGGACTTTGCATTTGATGACTATGTTTTGCAACACTAAATGAATGGGTCAACCGAACTTTATTTGACCTCAAGTTGACTTAGAGTACAACAAAGTATTGAATATCATCGTACATATCATCTTCCCATATACTATTTTATTGTTTATATAGCTAGTTGGAAGTTTGTCACTAATTCATTAATACGTATTGAATGGAAACTGTGCTGGGTCCTGAAATACAGAGATACATACAATACACAGGTGCTTATACTTCGTATCTGTGGCAGAGACGATGTTGAACACTGACTGAATCCTGTATCATTGTCCTTGGGCACACAAGGAGACTGATTTAAACCTTCCCTTACAGTTAGGTGAGTAGCAGGGACATGTATCACCTCCAGACCTGGCTTCTGCGCCCTCGCCGTGAAATTCTCTACTCCTGTTCAACTGCCAGCTGGAGTGCAAAGGGGCCAGTGGAGCAACCTGGAGCCCTAGACCACGGGACAGCCATGAGATACAGAGGAGCTGGCAGCCCAGAATCACCCCTTTTCTGGGAATTAACATAACAGGAAGACTATGGGCTGATTCATGTTTCTTAAATTGTATTTTTATATTTTCCAGTGTATCAAAATTACATGCATATTGATGTCTTTTAACTCTAATTAAAATGTTTTAAATAAACGTTCCATTTAATTTTATCAACATAACCAGTCTCAGATTGATCTAGTCCCTAATAAACAAAGTAAAACCAAAAAAGAATACTCAGAAGAAAAATAGCGAATGAATAAGCTGTTTCAATTACTGATAGAACATTACTTCCGAAACTAGAATTTAATAGAAATCAACACTTTACAGCAGATTCATTCTTATTTTAATCTCACTAGAGAAAGATAAAAATTTGTTTACTTTAATAATAAATTGTGTTATTTCCTCAGTAAATGAATGATAAATGTATTAGTTATTTACTTTGATGCTATCACTTCATAGGAATTTACACAGATATCATTAAAGTAAGAAAAGTCACTAAAAGGCATGAATCATGCTGACTTTGTGTAGTAGCATTAGGGGGCTAACATACAGAAGATAATTTCATAAAGACCTAATTCAAGAAGGTGATATATTCAAGATGGTCATGGGGGTTTGAAAATTAATTTGGGGAACATACAGAGGGATAGTGGATGGGGGGAGGGGGGTTCACACAGTGTGAGGGATATAAATGATAAATGTCTAAGTTTTGCTTTGTCTTGTGCACCTAAAACTAATTAAAAAAATAAATAAAATAAATAAAATAAATAAAATAAATAAAAAAGGTGATATATTTATTTTAATAGGAATGTACTAAACAGTATGATATTTTGAGTCGGTGCAAGTTGAAATTTCAGTCGTTTCATATACATGTGAAATCATATATATGTAGATTGTATTATTTCTAACATGTTAATTTCTCTATCTACCTTTTGATCCAGTATTGCATACATAATGACCTTTGTAAGGATATATAGATACATACATACCTCTTAGAAGTTGCACAAATTTGAGGTGTCACCTGAAACTGTCACGGTATAAGTTTGGCCTTGTACTTAAACTGACCACTATTGCTCTTTCAAAGGAAGTGGTCAGTCAGCGGAGTTTTAAAATCATTTGGAACTGGAAAAAAAGCAGTTACTTTTCTAAAGCACACAGTCCCTGGCACCACAGAGCCCATAATTCCATGAGATGAGGAGCGGAACACCGAACTTGAACCTGGCCTATCAGGAGAAGATTCCTACAGGAAGATGAATAGCTAGCCTTGTGAAGGGGATAAAGAGTTACCCTAGTGGAAGAAACAGGACACACAACCGAGGTGGAGAGAGAGCGAAGGAAAGAAACAGAGAGGCAGAGAGACAAAGTTGTGCTTCCAGGGCCATGGGAATTGAGAAATGAAGCTGGAGAAAAAGTAAGCTCAGATCATTAATGATCATGTACATCATAGTAGAGTTAGGACTTTATTCTGATGACAAGGGAATGATTTTTAAGAGTTTTGTGTAAAGAGTGATGTCATCAGGTTTGCATTTTAGCCATCACCTTAGCTGTCCACATCCCTTATTTTTTTAGGCCATTAGATTTTTTAAAAACCTAATCAATCCTAAAATGTTTCATCTCAAAGAACATACTACCTCCATGACTGACTGACTGACTGACTAAATGAATGAACAAAATATTTGGGAAATTTACTTAAATCAGGCACATGTAGGAGGTTTTAGAAAACTTTCTCTATTGCTGTGGAATAGGCCTTCACATCTTTCTGCTACCTATAGCATGATTTTCTGGTTTAGTTCTGGTTGTAGTGGTTTTGTTATGATTTGTTACACATCTCATACATAAATGCTGCTCATCCCTCTCAGGGCAATTGCCAGGACAATTTTTTATCCTCATTTTTAAAATGAGACAATTGAGGCTTGGAGAGGTTAAATACCTTTCCAAAGTCTCAGAGCTGATAAATGCCATGGCTATAATTTGCACAAAATTCTATGCTTTGAAAAATACTTCTGCTGACATAGCCCACTTTAGAACAATTAGTTCTCCAGAATTCATGCTAATTTTTATTTCTGACTTCACTGTGAAATTTTTGAGGGCCCATATTTCTTTTTATTTTCATTTTTAAATAGATACTGTATTTCCATGTTTGAAATAGGAAAACAATATAAAGAGACATTTACTTATAGAGGAATCTGACCGCCTAACTCCCCTTTCATCCCCCCATTCCCTCCCACCAATCCTTTGCTCTTTTATAACCATTTCCATAGGTTTCCACTGTTATTTTATTGAAAACAAGAAAAATATATATATGTTCTTATTTTCTCCCCTTTTTACATGTAAGACAGCTTACTATGTAACACGGGAGCCTATATTTACAACGTCAATGGACTTCAATGAAGTGAATAATTTCTCCTTTGATTTATTTGGAAGAAAAGTTGATTTGAATCACTTATTAATCTTGGGCTAATAGCTCTTTTAAATGATGTAAATCTTCCTGTGACATTTGACTGACATTAGTAATCATTTAAAATTTCTAAGGAAGTCAAGATATAAAGGTATCAGTAGGGTTCTTAAATTATTTTTACTTTAATATGCAGTAATTAAGATGTTTACTGCTGATGTTTTGAAGATTTAATGATTTTTATAATCTCTGTAAAACTTGGTATGTACGTGAGAGTTTGGAAATTTTGAATTGAAACATATGGCTGCATTGGAATATGAGAATATTGCAAGACTGGGGTTCATAACATTTTGAATAATAGCATTAATTTGTTTTCCCCAAACATAAACACATTATTTTTTCATCTAAGCACAGAACCTGGGAAATCCACTCTTAAAAATAAAGCCCAGATTTTGAATAGCTACATTCAGCGTTGAGGTCTTAAATTATTATTTCTGCATTTTTCTAGGGCAACACTGGCTTCATGGGCAGCCTGCGGAGCTCTACTGTCACACAGAGTCCCGTGCTTAAGACTCCCTGCTTGGTTTAATGCTCTACTGTCACTGTCTTGAAATTCTTAATGTTTTGAACAAAGAGATATACATGTTCATTTTACACTGGGTCTCACAAATTATGTAGACAGCTGCAACATTTCTTTACTATTTAACAGATGTCATTTATAGTTATGATTTATCTTTGTATTGTTTTCTACATTTAAATTATATTATAAACTGGGTTTACTTTTGACACTGGCAATATTTTTTCCAGTAAGATTGATCTTCCATGACAGTTATGTCGTCGGCGAATTATTTTGAGTTTTCTTCTTAAAGTGTTTAAGTGATAGTCGATTCATAAAATGTTTAAGGAACTCTGTCAGATGATTTCATTGTACACATTAAGTCTCTTTCAAATACAATGTTAGAGATCTACGTTTTAGATTGACCAAGAGACAAGGATAGGAATAACCATTCACTTAAAGACCATTTTGCCCAATTAGTTGGTATTTAGTGCCAGCTGATATTGTAGTAGGTGACATTAGGTTCTATAAACTCAATTCTAGATATGTTATTTTAAAAAAGCTAAATGGCAAGGAACACACTTTAGTGAGTTCCTACAATATACTAGTCAATGAGTGTACAATAAAAACACTAAGAAAATCCCTTGCACAAATTCCCATCAATTTTGGCCTCTTTCCTACACCCAGTGAGTGGGGTTGCAGGAACCCTCCACGTTGCCCTCACAACAATGTAGTGCTATTCAAATCACTTGCAAAATATAAGAATGAGAAGAGACTTTCTTGACACTCCTGGAGGCTGAGCCTGTTGGTCTAGCTTTTGAATATAACAAACTAGCAGCTTTATCGCATAAGAGAAGATCAAGAACCAAATAGACTTGTAGATCCAACTTCAAAGAAAAACAATAGTTTTCAGAAGAGAAAAATCAGAGTTTTTTAGTGAAGTTTGTGCTATTATTTCTAGTGTTGTATTTATACAACAGGTAAGCAGGCAACATTAGCTGGGTTTGTGGCAATGCCCATGGTGGGTTAATCTGATTCATTATAATGAGGATTGTATTAGAGGTTTTACCTCATTAGAATCTCACATAAGTCCATATTCTATCTGACGCCCCCCCTTTCCTGCCTCCTGAAATAAAATCGAGTCAAAGCAGATAAGTCCCAAAGTAGCTGATTTGCTACAACACATACGTGAAGAAGGAGCTAGGAACTTAACCTTTCTCAAAGTTGTGGGACTCTGTAATTCCTCCATACGAAGAGAACAAAGAATTCTCTCCCTAAAATAAAGCATTCTTCTTTCATTAAAATCATGTTTCTTTCAGTAAAATAACATTTCCCTTTTTTAGAACAGGTATTTCTTTCATGTTGGTACGTTGCTAATCTAATTAAGCTAAGGGTATCCTCCTGCCAAAATAACCTTTTCGTAAAAATTACAAGGAGAGATGATAAATGGAGAGAATGGGCAAAGGTGATACACATTTCTTCATAAGGAATGTGTAGAAATGTCAAAGCCAAGTATTCAGTTTTTAGTTCAAATAAGCACTCACTTTGAATAAATATATAAATCATGTAGAAAGTCATAAACTATTTTCTTTTGTAGGTAAAAACCAAAGTGACATACAGAAAAATTATTCAAGCTAATAAAAAGTTATTATAGATGAAATGAACAAAAGATAACCAGTTTATTTACTGGAAAGAGTTATGCATTACACCATATTCAGTTGGTAACATAAACCAAGATATGAGAATTAATATATTGGCTTCAATTATTTTCTTAGCACTGGAGTACCTTTTCCAACCATTGAGTGTATGATCAGATTACACAGATGCAAGCACATATATAGATACTCCCATGAGACATTCACTTGGGATTGTCTACAATAAAAAATTTAAAAGGACAAGAAATAATAAATTCATAAGAATTTTCTTGAATTTAAAATAAATGCATATGTCTTTGAGAACAAGTTTTCTTTGAAATGTGGATTGTTAAAAATAATTAGCAACAAAAGAGTTTCTTAGGTCAGTCTTTTAGTCATGTTTTATATGGTATCATTAGGTGGAAACACTTCACATCATTTAACCAACCCCAAAAGGCATAATAACAAAATTGCAAATAAATGTAGGAATAGCACAATCATTATAACAATAATCATACAGTGTAGAAATTGGGGTTGACCACTCATTACATAACTGTTATTACTGGAAAGAAATACAGTATCGGAATCATGTATGGTTCATCACATATGCATAATCATGCAAATAAAAACACTGAGTAGATTACAAAAATGTCATAAAAGATTTTCAAAGAATTGTTTAATTGACTCTAACAGTCAAACCATTGAGCTTAAAAATTTTGTGGCGATGATGTTAAAATTATTTACTTCCTCTACAGTTTGGTACACAATCATACTATGAACCCAAACAACAAAATGATTCACTCTGCATCTCCATTATCATCGAATAATGACTCATCAACAAATTGACATTTCTCTTTATAGCTATCTGATCTTTGTTTTAAAAATAGTTTTTAAAGAGAAAAACACAGCCACACTAAAACACATCAGATTTTCTTCTCAGTGTTTTCATTAGAGAACCATAATGATCAAAGAATAACTCTGAAAGAAAAAAGTTAAAATAAAAATGTGTTCTCAACCAATGTTATACAGCAATTAAACACCAATCACAGAAATAATCTGGCTCAGCAATTTATCTAGACTTCAGTTTAAATAGGACAAATTTTAAATAACTCCAGAGGAAAGGGATAAAAATACAATGAAGTTTAGAGCCATGCATTTCAATATGGAAAGGAGACCAGATAGGTAAGAATCTCCTTACATTCCTAATGGAGAAATCACAAGAGAAATAAGATTTCTATAGTGTTCACTTTATGAATATGGGAAAGCTTACATGATGCAAAATATTTCATGCAAACATTTCACACTGCATACTTTTATGCATTCATACCTTTACTCTAAAGGCAGTTAATTTCTGCTCTTCTTTGTAAGTTGAATATTTTTTCTAGAAAATCCTTCATTGGAGAACATATTTTAATACTAATTATCTTTTTCAGTGATACTTTGAGTAAGGATGGAAGAGATGTCTAGACAAAATCTTTCAGATGTTAGAATGGAATCAGGTTACAAATGCAATACATCAGGGACAACGGCAGTTAATTTGGCATTTAAATAAAGATGAATTTAATTACAGACACAGCTCATCTGGGGGTATTATTATAGACAATGGAAAAGGTCACTCGGGAGCTAGATTGGTCTTGTATGTCCATAGCAATTGATTTTAAGGAAAAATTACGTCAGTATCAGCACTGATCATATTACATATCACAACTCCAGTTCAACAGCTTTTTGAAGAATTATGTTCCCTTTATTTGAAAACATATTCTTGTGAATTTTGCAATCATAAATATAAGGACTATTTTAAATCATTCTGGTTAGTAAACAAACAAACTGAAGTGTAAATTCTTAAAATTGTGAACTTTATCCTAAGAGTTCCTTTTGAATCTAGTCCTACTTTATATCTACAATATTAATGCATTTGTGGCATCCTTGGATTGAACCAGCAGAGTTGCTTACCGGAAATTGACCAGTTTCCCCTGATACGTCTTTCTGAGAAACAGATTATGTCTTTTTGCTGACTCATCCCAGTAGAAAATATATTTCTTCCTTTTCATATTTTGTAATTAACACTTGAGAATTGCAGAGGGTTTTATTTAATGCAAAATATCAGGAAATGTTCATATTCATGGTTTATTTGATCAATGCTTCATGCTTTGAAACTGAACAACATCTGGTTCAAGAATATTTTCCAAAGCATGGAAAAAGTAAATATTGTACGTTGAAGATTCTTTTAAGTAAAGATAAAGTTTGAGAGGCATTTACCCCTCTAAGGAATCATACACCTTCTATTTCTGAAGTATTCCTGAGGACATTTGTTTTTTTAGACTCTGACAATTGAAGCTTTTTATAGTAAATTACTACATTCAGGACAACTTTAAAGATATTATGAAACACAGTTACAAGAAAAAAATAGTAATCCTGTTTTATTTATTTTCTTTACCAAATATCTTGGAAAAATTAAGATTGCTATCCTATTTTCAAGGAATAAAATACTTTATGACTAACCAGAATAACTTTATTTTTAAATGTAAAAGAATTATAGGATTACGAAATCCTAGAATTATAATACATTATCATAAGATATCTAGCCACTTAATCCCTACTATGACAACCAATATCTAATTTTAAAAATAAATCCTTATAATTATCAATTTCAATGATTAATTTTTCCACTGCTAAGAATCTTTTTCCTAGAGTTAATATAAATCTTTCACACTGAAGACTATTTTCTCAAAGTTATCCAAATTCCTCTTATTGAAACAGAATTGGATACATGAAAGGGTTCCAGTGAATCATGAGTTGGTTGGAAAGATTAACCCAAGGGTCCTGTATGCCCCTGTGCACTTAGGCCAAAGACAATTTATTGCTCCTTTTTATTTTATTTTTTAACTAAGAAAAGTCCTCAGTAGGAAAGCATTTCTGCATTCTATACTTTCCAGAATGGTAATTGTGCTTACTTTTTAAAAACTACCTGGTTACTTTGCTAAACACCCTTGCTACCATAGTTACCTTTAATTAGCCAGTATTTTTATTGTGTTTATGTAGTCTTCCCCCTCCCGCCCCCCCCCCCCCCCCCCACATTTCTCTTCAACTGGTCTTACTGAGGTTTGGTTTTTTCTATTTTCACTAGTTCTTCAATTTTTCAGTTTCCTTTTGAATCATCATGTTTCTTTACAGGTACTAATTTTATCAATGCTACACATATTTATTCATTTTAAATACCTATAAATAAATGCCTACAGATACGGCTCAATTTAAATTATACTAAATGATGCCACAGTGTAAATACATGGAATTCTCTCTTACTGCTTGCGGACTTTTACCTAACTTTGTGTTGAAAATTAGAAATGTATTTCCAAGTTTCTATACCTTGGCAAAGTTTTGCTAAAATTTTTATACAATTGGTATTTCAAAACAGACATTTCCTCCTCTGTTGACATAAAGGAACTGAAATAAAATTCACATATAATAGACTTGATAAACTTTATATTGGAAGAAATAAATGCATTGTCTGTGACTCGGTCTTTTACCAGGTCATAAATACAGAGTAAGGGAGAAAAAATGCAATACTGCACTGTCAGTAGGCATTACTGCCTTATAGTTTCAGAGACAACACTTACTGCTGAATTCATGTACCACCAACAAGATTGATGAGATAATATAGGAAGATGTTCTGAGGGACTTTTTAAAGAAGCATATTTTCCCTCAGGCACAAACACTTTTTGTTAAAAGTCAGCTTTGCATCCATGCCACTTCTCAGGTCTAAACATATGATGCTCGAAAAAAAGGAAAAGAAAAGAAAGAGCAAGGGTAGGGGGGTGGTAGCTTCCTTTAATTGAACTCTAATATAATCCACACTGTCTCACTAACACTGGTTCCAGGCAGATACAACACCAATACAATGAAGAAAATGTTTAGGAACAGCAAGGCAACACAGGTAGGAAAGAACAGAAGGTCAGGCTACCATGACCAAGAATTCATGAAGACTTGTTTCTTATTCTGTACTTTAACCTGACTCCTTATTTATGGTGAAGAGTTCCAACTACTCCAAGTTGCATAATAAAGGACACTGTTGAAAATAGCACTCATATAAGAACCTTAAAACCTCTTGGTTGCTTTGGTAATAGTGACCACTACTTAAAAGGTGTATGACTAATGAAAGCTCCTGTACTGTGCTTTAATGACTACCAATTGGCCGCCATCTTTGATGGACTGTTCCATTAATGTCCCACCCACTTCCACTCAATAAGGTGAGTGGCTCTTACTCGATCTCCATTGTTAGAGCCCTGCATTGTTAACTATCATTTGTGAGGATTGTTTTTGTTTTAAAGAGAAGTTACAGATATCGTTACATGAAAAGGTCAAACCATTATGGTTTTAAATAAGTTAAGGCTACCTGACCAGACAAGGAATCAGGGCTAGGAGCAATTGTGTGGGCAGCACATGATAGTTAAGGAGCCCAAGAGTGTTAGACCTTTCAGCTCAATTAGCTGTTTTCCTTGTTTGTCAGATTATGTGCAAAATAAATTTTGCTATGAAAATCCACTGCCTTAAGTCAAGTCATAAAGGTTACCCAGCAGAATCTGTAAATTAACTAGGAACATGTATTATCTCAATACAGATAATATAATGATTGTAGGCACCTGAGTGTTTGTCAAAAGTAGACAATGAGCTAAGGTTTATTATCTACTGTTTTTTTGTTTGTTTGTTTTTTTGGCAAGGAAGATTCATTATGAAAAAAACTAACAACAACAAAACATACAATTTTAATCAAAATTTGAACACTTTCTGGGTAAATTCATTAACCAAAGGCTAACTTACATCTATCTATGTATATATTTTCCCATTTGATACCTGTTAGCAGGAAAGACTCATAGTAGGACCCTGAATTTGGGAGAAGTAAAAAAAAATTCTGGCCATTAAATAAACACACCATTTTTTCCCCTTCATGTTATTTAGCTTTCTTTAACATTATCACACACACAAACACACACACAAAGGAGCAGCACCAGTGCATCTACTTGCCTGCAATTTAAAAAATTAAAGATGCCGTCAAAAGTTGAATAAGTCAATGAATCATAACATAGTCTTTCTTAGATTTACTTAATGTCCAGTGAAGTATTCTAGTTTAAAAAAAAAAAAATCCAGCAGTTAATGAGCTAATGATTAGAAAATAAGTGCATAAACAATATCAGTGTAGCAGCAAAATAGTTATTGTTAACATTCCGATGCACCTCATTTAACATTCTGTGCAAGAAAAATGACCAGAGTCTGGCCAATTCCAGATCTCCAACTAAATTAAAACACAATTAATTGAGCAAATTATGCTTATTTAAAAATAAATGAATTAAGTTCACCTCTCACAGAAATGATTTTTATAGACATAAATCATGTGGCAAATAAAGTACAAAATAAATATCAATGATGAAAAAATATTGGAATCAACTTCTATAGCCAAATTTGAAGTATGAGGAAAGATGATTTTACAATATATGTATTTTACATTGTCGTAAGTCTCTCTTATTCTATGGAGGTAACACCATCCATCTGAGACACATGTGTCCTGGTCCTTTTTATTATTATTATTATTTAACTGAACTGTAGCCATTTGATTGCAGAAGTTTATCTGTACTTAGAGAAACCGTAAAACATTGGAGTCTGTGCGTTGTGTTATTCTTCTCAACTTCTTTTTGTCTTCCAAAGTGATAGGCGTTAATCCCATCATACAAGGAACAACCAAGAAGAAAACACTCGCTGGATCTTGGGCAGTATCTTGTGTGTGGCTACAGAACCGTTCATCCCAGATGTTTGTCCGCAGAAGATGAAGGCTAGGGGTAAGGAGGCTTGGAGAGACAGTGGAGAGGGGTGCACTGCGAGCTGGAATGTGGCTGCTCGTCAGGGAGAGTTATGCCAGGACTGAAAATGAAAAACATGTGTGTCAGCCAAAAACTCATTGACAAGGGTCCAGCCATACTTGAAAGGTTAGACAGACACATCATTTTCACAGAAATAAAACAAACAAACAAACAAACAAACAAAAACCCCGAACAGAAATTTTTTTTACGGAAAATGATTTAAATCCAAAGCATGCCAAGACAACTGTGGCTTTTTAAGACTCTGGGTGGTGAATACACAATGCAATAGATAAATGATTTATTACAGAATTGTACACTAGAAACCTATATAGTTTTACTAACCAATGTCACCCCAATAAACTTAATTTAAAAAAAAAACACGCACAAGAAAGAAAAAGAAAATGTGTCAGGGAAATGATACGTGAATTCCTCCTTGCGATCACTTTTTTCAATTTTTCAGTCTCGTTCCCTAGGTCTCTGGATTAATTGCAAGGTTTCTTTAGATTGGTTCTTCTCAAACTTTAATGTGTGTACGAACCACCTGGGGACCTTGGGAAAATGCAGACTCCGGTTCCAAGGTATGGGGTGGGACCTGAGAATCTGCATTTCTAAGGATCGCGCAAGGATGCGGGCGGTGCTGGACCAAGGCTTTAGAAGATTCTATCAGTTCTCTGGTAGATCCGGATGCAATAGGATAATTTTCCAGTGTAGACCTACTTTGCTCCAAGGATCCCCCCTATCTTCTTTAGCTTGGTAGTTTAAATAAGACTGTAAAGTTTTAAAGCATTTCCTATTTGTTAAGCACATTACGTAGACTTCCAAACAACCTCTGAGAGCCTCTGGTTTAAATAAATTGAGAAATGCTCAGGCTCATCGATGTGGTGAGAAATAATCCTGAAGAATAAGGAAGCAGAATTATTGAATTTCCTAAGGTAAAACTACAAATTCATATTTGGGTTCAGATCTTTTGAAATCTAACAGGAGCAAAATCCCACCATGGGGATTTTGGAAGACACTGGCATTTTTGTAACATTCTGCTTTTCCTCTTAATATTATGGAATTCATTTCTGCCAATAGTAGTGTTTGAGAAAAGCATTCAAGTTTCATTATTATTTATTTCTATAAATGTAGGGTGTTTTTTAAAGCTAATATTACCATTGAACTCATTAAAAGTTAACATTAAAATTTTAATCTTTGGTACTGAAATTATCCTTTATGTATATATCCTCTTGAATATTGACACAAAATCATAATTATGTAAAATACCGATCTGCTTGAGGTCACTCTTACCCCCAAAGTCTTTGAACTGCTATAAATTTAGTTGAAAAGAAGATATGTTTCTCTGTACTAGTTAGGACAACCAGTGACAAAAATTTTTCCTCTCTATTTTATTAGGTTGGTGCAAAAATAATCGCGGTTTTTGCAATTATTTTTAACCTTTTAAATCGCAATTGCTTTTGCACCAGCCTAATAAAAACATGGTAGGTAAACATGGCAGACTTGGTCAGATGGCCCAGGAAACACAATAGCAGACAGACTTTCCTACAGACCCAACAGTTTTTTTTCTGTTCAATCTGTATGATTTATCTTTTTAGGGGATTAAACACATTATTCAACATAAGTTATGGCAAGAAGCACAAGAGGAATAAGTTTTTGAAGACCCCTTATCTTCTTGGTAAAGGAAGACAAGTGTTTCTGCTTGACCAGCTGAAGTGTGTAACAGCTTAAACACAGGTTAGAACTCACTTAGCCCAACACCTTAACATTAAGTCATTCACAATAATTAAAAGTTTTTTTTCAAGGTGAAGGGATTAAGAAGTACAAATTAGCAGTTACAAAATAGTCACAGGGATGGCAGTAAAGCAGAGGGAATACAGTCCATAATATTGTAACAACTATTTATGGAGTCAGGTGGGTACTGGACTTATCGGGGATCACTTTGTAAGTTATATAAATGTCTAACCATTACGCTATACACCTGAAATGAATATAATATTGAATGTCAGCTATAATTTAAAAATACAAAAATTGAAAAAATTTTCCTCATTATTTCAGATTTCTTATATAAAGTGAGATTATAAATAATTTATATTATACTATTACTATTTTGAATTTTTATAAAATGCAAACACACTGCATGTTATGTGAGAGAAGCATATTTTTGGCTTACAGATTAAGAAATTATTTCTTTAATGCAAATATTTGATATGTTCTAATCATTTCAGGGATACGATGAATTTAGTTTCAGTTCTGATTGCTAAATATTTTTAGCAATAATGAATAATAAAGAATCATTCATTATTCAACCTACACCATTTTAGAGCTTACTTTGTGTAGGTAAAACCATGCTGTGAACAGTTGGCCTAGGAACTATTACAAAGATATAAAAATGGATATATATCCAGAAAGGGTTCTTTTTTTTTTTTTCCAAGTAAGCAAGTTGTTGGGGAGAAGTGCTAAATACCAAACCTCTCTACAAATATTATATCTAAGGCTGCAACACCTTAGGTATCCCTTTCATATTATGATTTCTATTGTCTATAAACAACTTTAATAATTTAGCTCTATAATGGAAATCAGTCTGTAAAAAGCACATATAAGAAAGTTCTATATTTTTAAAAATGAGAAAATGCTCTTTTATTCAAAACCATACAGCTATAGTTTCCTGGATATATGTACAAGCTATAGGAAGTATAAAAGATTTTTAAAGTGAGAAAGCAGACTGTAATCACTCAACATTCTTAGCACATTTCGTTTCTCATTTAAACAGATGTTCCTTTCCAATTCAGTGATAAAGAGTCAACATGGGTGATTTAAATACTCCCTGACTTTGTTCCTTATGTTCCTCACAGCATAACTGAAAGAGGGTGGGGGGAGGAAACGGGACATTTCCTTGTAGTGCCACTGTGTACAGTGGTGGTTAGGAAAATGGGTGCCTGAGTCATTTGGGCTCAGTTGCTTTCAGGATGGGGAACCGTGAGCAAGTCATTTTACCTCCCCAAACTTCAGTTTCCTCATTTTCAAATGGGTGTAATAATTGTGCTTACCTTACAGGGTTGCAATGACTAATAAGTATAAAGAATTTAACACTTGTATATGGTAGGAATTCAAAGGTTGGCTATCTGTTAACTTTTCTGCCAGAAAGAAGTAAAAGAGCAGTAAGGACATTAAATGCAATCCACTTGGCAGCGGGCCTGGGTGGAAAGAAGCCAGTCGTATCCCAGTGACTTTGAAAAGGACAGTCTTTTTAGGTCTATATGCATTTTATCATTTCTCTGTGGACCATAATGGGGGACAATGGAAGCCTGCTCTGGACCATGCTGCCTTTACGTGGGTAGAAACTAGAAACACTGTAATTCATTAAATTGTTTTTCTTTAAAGTAAATCATCTGGGGGGAGGTAGCAAGCAATCTAAATTCAGACATCTCAGAATATATGAAACTGAGGCAGGTAACCATTCGGTCAAACTGGTTCTCAAAAAAAAAAAAAAAAAAAAAAGTTAGGTGAAATAAAATTCAAGTTTAAAACATTCCCCTCTAGCCTTTTCCATACTTTACCCAAGCAACTTAGAGAACTTCTGAAAAAGATAGATCTTGGTCTTGAGGAAGTTAGGTACTACGAACAGTTAGTCACAACATAAATGAAGAGCATGCAATGGGCCAGGACTGGGCCTCACTGTCATCATGACTTGATAGTTGAAGAAACGCAGTCTCAGCCAGCCAAAGCAATTTTCCGAGGCTACACAACTGGTAGATGTCAGAGGTGGAATTCAAACCCAAGCAATCTGACTCCAGAGCTCATTCACTCATTCCTGGAAACAGTAGGTACTGAACATGTCATGTGCCTGGCACTGTCGCAGCCCTGGGTGGGGTGACGGGTGCTTGGTGGAGAACAGGCTGTAGGTTATGAGTCCACGTTCTTCACCACTACACACATAGAATCCCATGGAGATGGGTTTAACCGTTATATTTAGTTACTTATAGAATTGAAATTACTCTACAGCTGGCAACTGTTACAATAGGGCATTTGGATGTTGGCAAAGAACTTTCTTGGAGTAAAAACCTTGTTGCTGGACGTGGCGTGAAGGGCTGGCTGAGACACCTACCAGGAGACACTGGCTTGGGGCCTGTTTAATCATATACATTTTCCTGCTAACTCAGTATCCCACTTAGACAGCTGGCTGCACAACTGCCTCAGAGACCAACTCACACTGAGGCTGTGGCTGCTGTGGTGTATCTCAGCAGCAGTTGTGGCTCCCAGCTCTCCGGCTAACCCATGGCCACATGCAGCCTGCTGCTGACATCTACTTCTCAGACATACATGGAAATACGTTTGGGCCTGTCCCTACCCAAAAGAAGCCTTGCCCTGGTAGAAGAGTAACAGATACATTGAGATGAGGGAAGAACAACATGCAGATATAAAAGCCACACCAGACTATAAAACGTTGACACCATCAGAGGCCAAACAACTGGAGATGAAGTATCACGGGACGATGACGAGGTCCTGACAGGTGCTCTGAGGCTGTGGGGACGTTCACCCAAGATCGAGTGAATTCATGATGGATTTGCAAAGCTTTCATTGGGATAGAGATTGTCAGCAAACTCTCTAGTTTAGTGTCCAGAAAGTATATAAACCTGCCTTTAAAATTCCTCAGTTAATGTCACACGAAGGGCTCTATCACTATAAATATTCTTTTTCGAATGTCAATTACAAATTTTTCTCCACCTTTCAATTTCAGTTTTAATGAGGGCATTGAATGGACAGAACACAGAAACTTTCATAAAGTTGTCTTGGAACAGACATTAGACATCCTTTATATCTTTCCTGTTTGTGTGCCTGATAATTATATTCGAAGGACAAAAGACAAACAAAAGAAAAAGTAAGCCAAACATCCTAACGATTCCAGGTTTTCTGTTTTAGAAGGTAATGACACACTGGAGTAATCCAAATATTTCCTTACACAAGGGAGCTGAAGGCAGCCTTTGGTCTACCCACCAGTGGCCAGTAAAATAAACTCTAGCTCTCTTGGATTTCCACAGGGCACGTAAGGACCTCAGGTATCCAATGTGTGTTTGTGTTGCCCACATTTGAAATAAAATGTAGCAAATATAATTATGTGTAGGAGGTTATGGGGTTGGAAAGCAGAGCTTGGGGTCTGTGGATCTGACATGCAGCTGGTTGGGGCAAGAAAGGACATCTGAATTTACCTGACAGCTGGGCAGTCTTGCCTCTCGGCTAGTTGTGGGCACTGTGGCGGTACGGAGGCAGCAGGCTGCTGACAATCTACAAGAAACTGATAAATTAGACATGTATACAAAGAGACGACAGAGTATCATGTTAGTCACAGTCACTAAAGCAGCTGCCTAAGAGATTTAGTGAGGAATGTGCATTCACACAAAACATCTGGATTAAGCTTTGTTCCCCCTCTGAATCATGCCAATAGAAAGGATAGAAACTTTTTTTCTTAAATACAATATTAAAAAATTACTGACACAAAATTAGTAGTGAGATTTCTCAAGTACATTAGGACATATGTGACCATTCATATTTGGTATTTCGACACATCTAAAAATAAAGGGCCTATTAATACTATGAAATATCAAGTTCTGAACTTGAACATGATGGTAGTTACTTAGTTAGCATTTAGATCTGCTATTCCAAAGTGGAATATATTCAGATAACTGACTTTATCAGGACACATGGGCATATTCTCAATCCCATAGGTACATTGAGAAAAGCATGCAAAACAATCTTTTCCATGATTAACAGAAGGATATCGGAGAAGGAAATCATCTTTTCAGTTTTCTGAAAATAGATTTTATTTATCAAAAGCAAGAATTGTTAGCAGAAATCTTAGATTGTTTATTATATAGTAAATTGTTCATAACTTGGACTGATAGAGAAAGCTAACCTGAATGGGAAATCTACTTTTGTTCTATTTTTTCCATTTTAAAGTCGTATAAGATAACTCATACTAGGTTAACAAAGTGCTAGTTAATAAAAAAAAGTCCATGCTTTAGCTGATCAGTTACGCTAATCACCTACTCTAAGAAAGACCATGTGCTGGGTGTTCTAAAATAATCAAAGAACAGTCTGTTTACTGGTAGCAGGCTGACCATATTAGAATCACCCAAAAAGCTGGTTCTAAATGCATAGATTATATTTCCACAAAATAGGTTTTGCAAAAAAGTTAAAATTAGTGTTAGACTTAAAAATTCAATTATTGTTAAATAATTGCAGCATTTGCTCTTGCTAACTGCTTAGACTATATATTTGCTTATTAGCATACCTCTTTTCCCTTTATGTTATATAGATAATATTTAAGACAAATTATCACAAATTCTAGATTTGCAGCCTTGAGTTAGTGAGGCTGTACTGAAACCTACATTCTAAAGCTTGTACCTAAGTATCACATGTTCTAAAACCAGTAGGTTCTCTATTGTAACAAAACTTGCCTATAACTCCAGAATACCAAAAATTGTGAAAGTTGCTGATGCTTTTGTATAAGACACACTAAAGCTGCCCATGACGCGAAGTAGAACACAATATAAGGCAGGCTTGGTTTGAATTCTTTCAAGAGAACATCATTATTGAAGAGACCCCTTGCAAGGTGGTCTTTGTTGCAGGGTAACTTAATTATTACTTATGAATAGGAACAAGATCTGATTCTCATTTACTACTATCAGATCCACACTCAGTAAAAGTCCTCCAAATGTAACAAATATTTCCTTTTTCTCAGCTATGGGCAATTTTTTTCCTTTAATTCTTTGTTTTCCCATTTTGCAGCTTGATTAGCTCAATGATGCCCTTTTGTAGAAACTCAGAGTCTTAGAGAATGAATTCCTTTTGCTCCTTTTATCTTTCCCAACAGTTTTCCTATCTAAGTGGTAATTTAGGAATGCCTTGGACTAATTTGTTATGGCCACCAAACATGTAGTTCTGTTTCTGTTAACCAGGTGTGTGCCGTCCTCCTAGGGTGTATTTGGGTAAATGCAATGGATGCAAATGAACATGAACCCTTGGAAAACCGCCCTGGAGTCTGGCCTTATGTCTTACATTGCGTGTGTGTGTGTGTGTGTGAGTGTGTGTGTGTGTGTAAATGAAGCTCTTCTACAGCAGAACTTCAGCCTTTGTGTAATGGCAAGCCCTAGAATTAAACCAATTAGAGTATTTACACGGTTTAAACGTTTTTCTATATCTCACTTATATTAGAAATATTTTTTTGCCAATGCAGTCACAGATTATTATCATTCATTTGAAATATGTTTTGTGATAAAATTTAGAAAGCAGGTGAGCAGGATTATAAGCACTCCCTTAATTAACTGTTTAAATATGTGGTGGACATTTCTCACATTTGCGGTGGGTATCAGTTTTTTCTTCTTTAAAAGTATCATCACCTCTGGCTAATTATTCTTCTTGTTATTATTAATTGAATTTATTATTTATAAGTAATTAGCTGAGCATTATCCTTAAAACAAATTCCATAAATAAGACGGTGACAGATGAAAACAACGACATTTGAAAAATAGCTGTATTACTCCAACTTAATTGCCCTGTAAGTTCTTCTTGGGTCTGCAGCACTCCAGTCACATGCATGTCTGACCTAGCTGAATGGCCAGTGTGTGTTAGCATGTACTGTGTAAAATAGAAGGGGTGGGTTGGGAGACTGAGAAAATCTCTGAGCTCCGAGATGCTGTAAGCTTTACACAATCTCACTTCCTCTAAGAGCTGGTACCATAGACTCACTCCCGAAGGAACTAGGCCTCATCTCACTGCTTTTGAGGGCATAAAAGATTGAAAATTATGTGTCTCAAGGAGGAGGTCTGCACAACCCCAGGTGCCACTGCCGTCATACGAGTCACCAAAATTTGCCTCAACCATTTAACAGTCAAGTTATTAAACTGCTATGATGTTTCTCAAACTATGTTAGGAGGTGGGGATAAAAGGAAAATGGAGGAGATATGGTTCCTGGTCAATTGAGAAAGATAAGCATATTCAATAAGCACTTAAAATGACGATGACGATGGTGATGATGATGATGACAATGACACCTCACACTTACTAATTGCTTCCCATGTGCCCAGAACTGTGCAGGCACTTAATGTGCACACTCTTCTTTAACCCCGTTTTATGAATCCCAATTTAGGGATGAGAGAAGGGGGACTTAGGTTAAGAAACTTGTGAAAATTCACTAAGAGTTAGAGCTAAAATTTGAATCCAGGATACTATGGGCTGAATTCAACTTACAGACACATCACTGCATTGCTTCCTATGACAGGGAAGTGTAGGGATCTCAGAGCAGAAACAATCTAAGTGGTCAGGGAATGCTTCCTGGAGGTTGTAACATTTATGCTGTATACCTAAAAAAATGAGTTGGCTAAGAATTTCTTAGCAACTATTAACTGTTTATGTTCTCTACTAATAGTAATTAAATATTTTATAAAAACTCAAGTGTTTACTTGAAATGTTCAGAATTGAATTTAATACCACTGTACATTTATATTATAAGGTGATAAGCCTGAAAAATGTCACAGCATACTTCAGAGATCGTTAGTGCCTCAAGGGCAGAGATGAATACGAGATAGTATTGCTTAAAGCAGCTACAGGTCTGTCTTGATTACTAGGGAGAATACCCTTGTATGACATTCCTCCCTGAACAAAGGTCTCAAGTAGAAAGGAAGGCAGAAAAGAGAGGAATGAAGGAAGGGAATTATTTGCTGAATCACCATGATGTAATTTGTCCTAGGAACTTTATATTAGATAACTGAGCAGCACTTTGGGGTTCTTATTTTCACTATTCCTATCATGAGGAAAACAAGTATTTTTG
The DNA here is from genome assembly GCF_057876585.1 of Rhinolophus sinicus. Taxonomy (NCBI): domain Eukaryota; kingdom Metazoa; phylum Chordata; class Mammalia; order Chiroptera; family Rhinolophidae; genus Rhinolophus; species Rhinolophus sinicus. The sequence goes on along the minus strand of NC_142501.1, from coordinate 43,298,306 downwards.
ATTTATGGGAGTACATCAAAATTTCATATATCCTGAGACCTTTTCCTTTAACATTTTTCATGATCTTTCCTTCCAGAAACAAATACAGAGTTTGGCATCACAGGAGGTGCTCCACAAACATTTATTGATTAAATTAATACATGATCACCATATATACAGAAGTGCCAAAATGTATACACATTTTAAGAGATGTTATCTACGTATTACTTTTTGAAGTTGAATTGAATTATGGTAGCAATGTGTAGTACGACGTTCGCTCAAAAGATGGCATTAATCAAATGAATGCTAACGTCACCATGCAACAGGCAGGACAAAGAAAATGGCGGAAGCATGGTTGTCATTCTTTGTGCACAAGACCATTTGAAGTGGTATTTGAAATTCGAGAACGTTGTGGAAGTACAATGATAATGAAGGCATGAATATGCAACAGAACCTCCAATACACCTAACAATTGCACGCATTCGTAATAAGTTTGAGACACATGGTACTGAGTGTGATATGCACATGGGAAGATCTAGGAGGCCTCACACCAACGTTGCCCAAGCAGTAGTTCGCTGTAATCAGAAGTGTCTGGACACTGATGGTAACCACTTTGAGCACCTCTTGTAATTGCAGAAGTCAAATGTGACTTGTATTCATCTTTTGTTATCAGTATATATTATTACAATTTTAGCACAATTTTTTCTTGTCTTAAAATGTGTATACATTTTTTTGGCACCCTTTGTATTTATTTGCCCAAGGTCACACAGCTAGGAAGTGGCAGAGCAAAGATTTAAATTTAGACTTTTCTGACGCTAAGGCTTATTTTCTACTCACTACTCTAATTGTTTCTCAAATTGACACCAGCTACCTCTAGAAAATATCAGGGTCATAAAATAAAATAAAAAAAAATCTAAGAACTTCACCAGATAGTTGACATAGTAATTTGAAGGCAACAAATTACCTCTAAAACACAAAGCAAGAGAAAGGGTGCTGGGATGGGGATAATATCCAGTTTCTATAAAGAGGTAGCTGAAATTAATGAATTTCATTGGCAGGGAGAGAAAGCCTTGTCATGCATTTCCTCAGGCTTCTGCTATTTTTAAACTTTTCAATGCAATTTAGAAAAGTCAATGCCTTAGGGAGTCCATGAGCCCACTGGTGGCTGTTCGAAATGGGAGGGTGAGAGCCTCTCGTGAAGCACACCTCTAGGTTTGTGCTTCACACCTGGCTCAGATGACAGTGGTGGGAGTTGGAGAGGACAGAGTGGGTCAAAACTGACCTATAGAGACCATACCTGGTCAGGATGATTAGTGGTGCTGCAGGGATGGCGTCCTTGGTCCCCAGATGCTCTGGGGAAGGCAGAGCAGTAGCAATTTGTGGTCAACAGTCTCCTACAGAATGGCTCGCTCTCCAACCCCTGGTTTTCCTGACTTGAGTATTAATGCATCCCTACCATTTCATGTGATCTTATTTTCCATATCACATTTCCTTCCCTCATGACCATAAACTCTGCCAGGTGCTATGCTATGCACTTTCCCATGAAACATATCTCTGTCCCCTGAGCTTTCCTTAGGCCAAGTTTTTGCTCATTAAGACACTATTTCAACTTCCCTCATTCTTCTCCTTGCTCCCCGACCATGTTCCAGTTTGCGTACAACCTTCTAAAAATGAGGGGTCCAGAAAGGAAATCAGGTATGATAACATGTGATTGGTGAAGTGGAGTGGCAGTCTTGCCTCATCTGAGACATCCTGATTCTATTAAAACACCAGAAGCTTGGCACTTTTTTGGCAGTCACATCACACTGCGATTTCCCATGAGCTTACTTTGTTTATAGATGGTGTTATCAAGTCATGCTTCCTCCATCCTGTACTTACTGTGTCTGGAATTCCAATGCAATATTTTATATACTTTTAGCTTTATTTATCTCTAATAAGTCTCACCCTTTCCTACCGCAAACATCTTTTAGATCCTATTCTGTCATCTAGCAGATTAACTTGTCTCTCCTCTTTCTCTTTTAAATCAGAAAATGTGATTGTTATGAGCTTGATATCTTCATCTTTATCTAAGATTAGCAACTAATAATAAGGCCAGGCTAAGTAGAGACAGTATTTCATAAATATCAATCTATGATTTTGGACCCTTTGAACATGTCCAACCAATTATGAATCCAAACAATTACATTGTCATCTAGAATTTCTCTATTTGTCTAAAAAATATTATAAAATATCTGGTTAGTTGTTTGCCAAAAGTCAGATGTATTATGTTACCACTTTCCCTGGTCTTATGAGATAGAGAATGAGGGTAAGCTCAGCGTAAGTCATTCTTGATGAACTAATGCTGGTTATTGGCAATCCAACTGAACTTTTAGCAAGTTCAGTACTTTACATTGAACATACAAAACCCATCAATTTCCAGAAATTTTCCTCAGATCAGCGTCAAGGTTGTTGGTCTACAGGTCAGAGAAACTACTTTCTTTTCCATTGTATAAAAACTATACTTCCACATTTCTTCTTCTGGCACACCTAGGAATTCACCTTCTCACTTCCATATTCTATTTCTCCCTGGGACCTCTTCCCCTGTCTTTCATAAGGCCACAATTTTTTAGCCTCTTTCCTTCAACAAGAAAAGTGAGAAGGAAAGGGATATGTGCTTTCCTTTTTTTTCCTTTCTCATTTTGAAAGCGGCAACTCATATACTTACATATTGGCTGGAAAAATGGCAATTCATGACACAAAGAGTACCTTTTGGCGAGACAGTTAATATATTTGTAAACATGGTGTACTGTTTCTAAGACTGTTAAAGGAACATAGGTTTGCTAATTAAATCTACCCACTTGAACAATTGCTTGAACAATAGAATATGACATCACTATTATTTTCAAATATATATCACTTCAGAACAAAACTCTTACCTACTTGGAGTAAACAGTCAATATTCATTAAGGACCTTTCAATAAGGACCGATGATTAACTGTTAGTAGAAAATCGAAAATGTTTAGTTATGGAAGCTATTAGATTAAGAATGGACAGACAGTTATGGATTGTTCTAAGAGAACTCCATAGTTAATCATCAAGGCATAGAGGCATCCTCTTTTATGTCCATAGGATAACCTTCTTTCTACTTTCTGCAAACCTAGCCAGGTTCTTCCAAAGTATTTGCCTAATTGGGATTTGGGCAATAACAGAAAAGGAAGAGCATGCAGAAGGAATGTAGAAGAGGAAAGGATGAAAAATAAGGTAACATGTAATATTTATTAAATGCTATATATACACAGACATTAAGCTAAACATTTTGCAAGCAACAGCTCTTTAAATCCTCATAAAAACTCAAAGAAATAGGTTTTGTTTTTATTTTAGAAATGAGAAACTGAGACCTAGGGAGGTGAAAAATTTATGCATGGTCACTTTCTGTATAGTTTTTATAGTGAACAAAAGCTTTTTAGTGTTCAGGGTACTCATTTGACTTTGGTTCTCATAATCCCCATGTCACAAATTAGAACACTGAGGATCAGAAGAGTTGAGTAATTTTCTGAGGGTCCTGGGAAAGAGGAACTTGAGCTCAGGGTCTGACTGACCCCATGCCCTTTCCGTAGAATGTCCCATTGAGCCTGTTAAAGACAAAACATGTCCCCTCAAAATTCAAGTGTTGAAACACTAACCCTGTACCTTAGAAGATGACTATATTTGGAGATCAGATCTTTAAAGACATAATTAAGTTAGGGTGGACCCTGATTTCCCTATAAACAGAGATTAGTAGATATAGGACACACAGAGAGACCCAGGAAGGTATTCACACAGATAAAAGGCTATGTGAGGGCACAGTGAGAAGACAACCATCGCAAGTCAAGGACAGTGGCCTTAGGAGAGACCAAACCTGCCCACCTTGACCTTGGACTTCTAGCCTGCAGAACTGGGAGAAGATGTTTGTTGTTTAAGCCCCTCAGAGACTTTTTACTTGCTCCAGTGGAAGCAGTTATTATTCCCTCTTCCTCTACCAACAGTACCTCTTCAGTCTTAATAAACCAAGAATTTTTCTTGAATTCTTCTAAAATCTAGGCAGTCCTAGGGTTGAAATACATACATACATACATACATACATACATACATACATACATACATACATACATTTTAATTCAAGGAAACTCAGAGGAAAAAATATATACAGAAGGACAGAAGCACAAATTCTAAATGAAAATCTGCACTTGAATTTCAGCAGACTTTCTTCTTAGCAAAAAATGTTTTAGAGAGACGTGAAAGTGGTCAAGCCATTAGTGTGGAAAACTAAATTGATGATAGTATGTGAAATTTGAGTAATTATGTTAGTATAAAAATATAAATTTCTCTGCACTGTGCACTGAAGTGATGACAGAAAAACTGCATAATTATTTTTTTTAAAAGCCTCCTAAATTCAGGAATTCTGGTATTTGTGAATATGACAATAGCTCAAAGGTGCTCCCCATAATTCCTGAAATAACTTCTGCATACACTCAGGTCTTAACACGTTGCGTACGGCGGGGTTTAAATCCCTCATACCCCTCTGTTCCGGCAGGTTTTTAAAAGAAACTACTTTAAAATGCACCCTTCTCTTTAAAGCGTAAATGCTTCTATGTCATTTATTATTTTTCTATGGAATTTTTTAGGATTTACTCACCTATGATGTTAGTAATCCCTCCTGGTGTGATACTGCAGAAAGCAGCTTCCTTTGTGCAGTGGCAATGGAGAACAATGCAGCTTTGAAAACAATCCATTCTAACGCGAATGGTAGCATTGTTGCATAGCAATGCGTGATATGTTGAACATAGCAATGCATAGTAGCATTGTTGCGTAACTATGGCCAATAATATGAAAATAATTCCTTTCAACTTCCTATAACTTTGCATTGATGAGTTTACAATATGTATTTCATGAGGTATCACCGAAGAGTTAAATAAAATAATTCGGTGTTTTTCCAAAAATAACATAATTCAAAATCGCCTAAGGGATACTAAGGTTCCAAATGTTATAAACAAATCACTACAGTTCTGGAAAACTCTGTTTATTCGTACATCCACTGTTGTGACTGTAACACGTGAAATGACTCATGGGTGAAAAAATGTATCCGATTCAAAGTCACTATATTTTTAGAAAAAAAAATAATATGAATTCTAAAAAGTGTACATATGATGCAGACTTTATTCATTAACGATATTTGCCCGTTAGATATTAATGAAACACAAATAATTCAATAAAATGTGCAAAGTAAAAAGAGTCAACAGTAAAAATGAGAATTCTTGTTATCCGTCCTTAACGCATGGCTCAGAAAAAACGAAGATTCTCGTGATCCATACGCAACGTGTTAAGTGTGGGTTTTACACAATAATCCATTTGAATGGATAATGGGTATATCACAATAATTTCCTTCCATTTGCCAATGATGTTTCTGTGGTATAATAGTATATGATCTCTTTGCCTTCCTTTTTATTCTCTCTCCTCTACGCTCCTTAACTTTTCCTCATTTCAGCCTGAGATTTAGAGACCATCAGAAAGAACTTTGTGTTTAGATCCCTGCTCCACCAACCAGTAGCTGAGGGACACTGAGGAAGTAACTTAACTGTCTGAGCCTCAATTTTTCTACCTGTTAAGTGAGGACATTAAATACCAATCTCGTAGATCAGGTGAAAGAATGTTTGTGAGAGCATGTAGCCCAGGATCCATGGATAGGAGCTAGTCAGATGACCTTGAGGTTTTCAGCTTCAAGAAACAAAAGTAGATGCCATTAACAACAGTGAAATTAAAAATGCCCAAAATAGACTAAGCAATGAAATAATTTTGACAAGCCTTTTGCTCCTATCATTACATTCATCTGAAATGCGCTCTCTTTTCTTGGTCTGTTCAGAACTAACAAGTTTCAGTCTTTATTCCTGACCACTCCAGAAGAAGTGTCTGCTGCCTCTAATTCCAGCACTTATCTCTGTCAGCATTTCTTGTATACAGTTATTGACGACTGCTTTCTGAGCAGTGGATCTAATTTCCTCAATCAGGCTACACAGTTGAAAGTAGAGAGGACCTTGCCTGACAATTTCTTGTTTCCCCACAGTAGTTTGCCTGGGGAATTTGCATTGTGGTAAAATACTGACTTCACCTCCCCTAAAGCATCCTTGGATTTGTTGCTTTATTAGTACTTTCTAAATGCCATTTTCTGATGGATCCACTCAAAGAAGAGTTTACAATTTAGACATTCTTGTCATCACCACATTTGTCTAACAAAAGGAATAAGAAGGAGAAAATGTGAGCTGATCAAGATTTTAAAGCTAATTTAGTGATATCAGGTGATTAATTATTCTTCTTTGATAATTGTAAGACTTTCACATATACATCTTGAAAATAATTTTTAAATTGCCATTATTAAAGTGTACCAAATGACATCAATACTAAATTATTCCTCACTAAATCTACAAAATGATTAATTAGTGAATTAACAGAAAAGTTAATGGAAAGAAGCATCAAAATACATTCTCCTAGTAGGAACAACTTGAACACTTAAGTAGTCCTATAGACACCTATACACATAAGTTGAAATAACAGACATACAGAGTAGAGAATTTAGGAAAAAAAGGAAAGATTTAAGGTAGAAACATCACATAAAGAAAAATAATAAGGAGAGCATGAGATAGAAACATTTACATAAATATAAACAGTAGTTAGGAAAAGTTGAAATATTTTCAAAAATCTAATGATGAATTTAATTGTGCATTGACTAATAAAAATGGATAGTCGCGAACAACTTTTAGCACTTTATAATCAAACACATAGAGTTGGCTATCTCATCCCTTTTTGCCAAACATATCATATATCCTGTTAGTACATTAATTTCTCAGAAATTACCCACAGATAGGACAACATCATAACTTCCAACTATTCAGGTGTTATCTGCTAATTTATGTCACCAGGCACTTCAGCCTTAACTTTACGTCAGTGTTTAACACAGCAAATCCCATTATATGTTTATATCCTTGAAAGTCAATACAATCATTCATTAAAAATTTCCAGAGAACAATAGACAAAACTGTTAAAACACAAAAAAAATTTCAATATAGACAATGCAAAAATATAACTAGGTAACAAATCCTTAAAACTATCTGGCTCTGCCTTTATATAATGACAACTCTATATAGTTTATCACATTTTGGTGACAAGCATTAAAATATTCTTCAGCAACGTAGAATCAAAGTGTGACTTGCTAAGGAGAGGGAGCATTTTTATATTGTTCGATGATTATAGATTAGACATAAATTTTCACAAAGCTTTCCATTTGCTGATGAATATTCATTGCCTGATGAATATCAAATGACTAGCTGGTAAAACAAAGCAATACTCATTATGTATTTTTATTTCAAACCTTGCAAAAGAGAAATACAAAAATGCCCTGCAGTGCAGTCAACTTTCTGCTTATGAACAACTTACAATTAAACAATGAGCATGTAATCAACAGCCTATGGTAGGAAGATATGGAAAGTAAGGTGGAGAGGGTAATTAAATACAGTGGCACCAAGAGGTAAAAGTACATTTTGCTGCCAGATTCTTAAACCAATTAAACACCTTTTAGAAAATAACCTTTTGTTCAGAAATGTCCTTCCCAAGAAAAATGTCAGCTGGCACAGAGTTAACGCAAGGTGGTATGGTAGCCGGTTCTCATTAAGTAAGGTCAATAAAAAGCATGTATCAAATAAAGACCAGCTATACTGTTGAAATGTCAAAATTCATCATCATCAAAAAGAAACAAAAGAGAATTGAGTTAAATGAACTATAACCAAAAACCCACTAAAAGGATCAATTGCAAAAATGTCTCAAACAAGAAAAATATGAGACACCACTCAGTGAAATGTGTTTGATTTTCTTATTTAATTTTTTTTTCATTAAAAAAAAAAAATCAACACTAGAAAATGTTCTGAGAGGTTCAGGGCATCCTCTTCTATAAAGCGATGGATCTGAAAAGTATAGGCTTTCACCAATGTCAGTTGTTTCTTGGCTTTTTTTTTTTTAAGAAAGAAGAAATACTTATAATAATGTAACCCACATTTTTTGGGGGGAAACAATTCAGAAAACCCAAAACTAAACCAAGTGTTTCAAAATGCGCCATGTCCTCATAAGCAAATTAAACCATAAGTTTAATTCAGTTAAAGGAAAAACAGTATATTTAAACATTAAGTGTTTTAAAAATCCAAGTTTATAGAACGTGCTTATTCATTTTTCAAAGAAAACAAGTAAAGATGTACAATGACAAGCTTCCTAATGTAAAAGTATTTGACTTGTACAAATTTAATTAAAGCAATGCTGTCAGGAATAAATCTATTAAAGAAAATAAGATTCACCTACAGGTTTATAGCCAACTTACCTCTTTTTGCTTTTGATGTCAAGTAGTGCATAAAAAGAGAAAAGAATTTATGTTTAACTGATTCTACTGTCATCACATACTGGCTTAGTCTATAAATACCTACGTAGACTAAATGAGTATACCATACTTGTTTTTTTAAAGGATTCTATGAAAAGAAGTGGAGCCAGGACTGCATGGAAAGCCAGAAATAGGTATTTAAGGTGAACTAAGCAGCATCGTTATTGGGATGTCTGTGCCAGGAACATGGGTACCATTTGGCCAAAGTAAATGGTAACCCTTCCTATTCTAAATTTCTAATTTCAGTTATTATGATCCAAACTGATTTTTGACTTTTATTAAGACATAATCTTAAGTGCAATGAAGAACTGACAAATGAGGCTCAGTTTAGAAAAGTAGACTGATGAACAGCATCAGAGCAGCAAAAAAGTTCTTAACATGAGGAAAGTATATATTTCCTTCAACTGAAAAAGTACGAACTTTATATGCACTCAAAGTAGGTGAAGTTAAAATGACAGTCCTGCTCTAAACCATTACCCTGCAAAATAAATGTACATGTTTTCGTGTAAACCTTTAAATGCAAACACTTGAACTTACAGAAGTTATTTCTTTTAAATAATTATTGTAAGAGCAACAATCTAGTCTACTTCTAACTTAGTTGACCTCTTAAAGAATATTCACTGACTCATGCAATTACATGAGAGACCATCGTAAGAAACAGTCCCTCCGAAGGAGATCTGATTTGTGGACTGGACACACTGAAGTGACAGAAGTAACCTATAAATCATACAGAAAAAGAAAATTTGGGGAGTCCAGTAATGAGTAAAGCCAAAACAAACTTGGCCTTTACATGTACAGTTCACAAAAACTTTAAATTTGTGATATTGAGAGTTTATCACTGACTGTTTGTTTTTGGCTTAAAGGACAACAAAATTAATGAGTATATGACATCTTTATGACGTTATCTTTATTTTTCACTTTACCTTTTTAAAAATAAACAATAGAAAAGAGTAAAGTCAACCATTCTGAGTTGTGTGCTTTTCCTCTTATACCTTTCAGGCATAATAAATACAAGAAAACCAAGCAAGTGTTAATGGATGACTAAAGAGAGGTGTGGAAGAAGGGCCATACAGCTGTGCGATTGAAAAATGAGAGGGTGACAGTATGCTTCACTGTTGTGTAACGAGTCCAGTGCACTGCAATTCTTTTCTCGTTGATTAACTGTACAAGTTTAATTACTAAGTCAGTTTAAGTAGGTTTAAATGCTATGGAGCTACATTTTCACTATATCATTTAAAACAAAGGAATAGGTAGTAGCAAGCGTAGGCTTTCCATGAGCATTAGCAGTACCCATCATGTGCATCATGTTCACAGCCAGAACTCAGGCTGTTCCTTCAGATCCTACCCAACTTGCTCAGCACTCAGGAGACCTGCTGAACCCAGGCTTTAGCATGTAGAAGGGTTCATTCCAAACTATTTATTAATGCTCAGAAGAGTCTGGTTGGCTGCCATGTTGAAGGGTACCAGAGAAGCACTTCTGTATTAAATCAGTGGCTTCCACATCTAGTGTAACAAAATAGGTACATGTTTAGAAGCTGAAGCCCGCCAGTTTTGAAAAGGAAACCAAAGTGTTAGCATGCTGCAAGAATTCAGCATGAACTCGGAACACTGCCCTTTCTTGCCTTGTACAGTCAGTTCACAACACATAGATATTTTAAAGTGTCCAAAAAAAAAGTGTTCTGTTTATTAGACAATGGGAATTTTCCTTTTCCTTGATGGAAAGTAAACTATATGGTGCTAAGATATTTTAATATAGTTCTATTTACAAACATGGATTGTACACAATGAGCTCCAGTCTCAATCATGGAGAGAATAATTTGTATTCATAGAATCAGAGTCTCAGAGTTGGGAGAATCTCCTTCAGTATTTTTTCACTCTAGCTGCCCATATACCTTTATAAATGCAAAGGACAGCCTACAGTTGTTAACCTAGAGATTGGCCTTGCTGGGTCCCTATTGACCTATTGTGGCTTTTTCTTATTATGTTTTTCTTAGTATTCTTTGTAGATAGAAAAAGTCCCTTTCAAAGCTGCAGTTTAAATATAACAAGCCAGAAAATGCTTATAATCAGAGGGTTTTTAAAAATTTTTATAATAGAGATTGTTATGTAGTTACAGTGAGGGCAAACAGTAGAATACAATAGACTAGTGTCAACAGATTGGGTTAACTAGTGTGAGCTTAGCACAGAAGACACTGACGGCCATTTTCCCCTGGAATACAGTGATGGAGAGGCCCCAGCTGCCCATCAGAACAGAGTACTAAAACTCTTCTTTTCATGGGAGGCTTTGGGATATGAAGGCAAGGCTTCTACCTTTAGCTACTTAAAACCACTGGGAAGTAAGAAGGTCTCGAATTGCACTGTCCAATACAGTAGCTACTAGCCAAATCTGGCTACTGAGCCCTAGAAATATGGCTAGTTCAAATTGAGCTATACTATAAATACAAAATACATACTGAATTTCAAAGACTGAGTAATAATAACAAAACATAAAATATCTCATTGATAATTGCTTCCAGGGGGCAGCCGGGTGGCTCAGTTGGTTAGAGAGTGGGCTCTCAACAACAAGGTTGCCAGTTCAATTCCCACATGGGATGGTAGCTGCACCACCTGCAACTAAAGATTGAAAATGGCAACTGGACTTGGAGCTGAGCTGTGCCCTCCACAACTAGATTGAAGGACAACGACTTTGACCGGATGGGCCCTGGAGAAACATACTATTCCCCAATAAAGTTTATTTTTAAAAAATTGCTTCCATTGGTTGCATTTTATAATAATAATATTATTGCTATATTGTGTTAAATAAAATATACTACTAAAATTAAGTTTACCTGTTTCTTTTTATTTTTTTCTCATGTGGCTGCTAGAGTATTTAAACTTACATATATAATTATCACATTATCTTTTTATTAATACCTCTGGTCTAGAAGGTGAAGCATTTCATAGCTGTCATTTCATTGTTAGGCAATAAATATTTCTATTCTACACATGGAAACATTTCAAGCTTTCTTAAAGAGTTCAAGTATATCTTCCTTCTCATCTGTAAATTCTGGTTAAAAATAAACAAAAAGATGAGTACTGATATAAAAAAAGCCAAGATATATTAAGTAAAAAACAAGCATGTGTAGCAATGTTTGTAGTTGTCCAATGTTGTTAATACATATATAAAAATACATATTTGTGAGTATATGTATATAGTTACATAAATTTGCTTGTATATGTAGAGAATGTTTCTGAGAGGAAACACAAGTTTGGCTTGGCACAGTGTAGCAGAGAGAGCTACTTTCTATTTGTACACTCATTTCTACCTTTTGAATTTTGAACCATAATTACCTATTGAAAAAATATACTTAAAAACCATAAAGACATTTAAAAAGGAATAAGAAAAATAAAATAAGGAAAGCCTATATATATTCAAACTTTTACTCTACACTACATATATTCATAAATTTTGCCCTCTAAAATAGATATTGTCTTATAATTGCCTTGGTTTGGGGGATGCATATATTAAAACAACCAAATAAAGAAACTCCAAAATGATATAGGTATGTGCTGCCTGGATTAAATAATAAGAAAAGTGAATAATTGACTTTAGAAATTTCCGAATGCAATTGTTATGTAGATTTTATTACATCACCTACATTAAATCATAATCTGAACTATACTATTTATAATACTGTACAACAGAAGAACTACCTATATACATGATAAACAACAATAAAGCCATATATTTTGAGATAGTGTAGAAAATCTGAACTGAATACCAGGTGTCCAACAAACTGAGGACCTCCTGTGTGCAAGGTACAGGGCAAGATTCTAGGGATTAAAAGCAGTTTACAGACTCATAGAGGAATCTGATTTTAAGACAAACTGTGACTGTGGCATCTGTCATGGGACATAGAGGAGGAAGCAGCTAATTCTTCCTAGAAGAGACAAGGGATCAAAAAAGCCTTCATAATTTTTTGTGCATTTATATACACAAGGTAAAACCGGTATATATGATACATATAGCTTAACCCTTGGCAACAGAAATAAGGGGGGGAAAAATCTCAAAATTCCAAAATATTTTTGTATAAAACTGGTTATCTGGATGAAAATCAAAACATTCAACAATATTGGAGGACATTTGGTATTTATCTAAGCAAAGCAAATATAGAGCTATTCGGGAAGGAGTTAGCTAAATTCCTGTATTTTTCAGTTTTCAATTAGCTATCTGTCATTACAGAGATAGACAGAATCTAATGACACATCTCTCAGATGACATTCTTCACATTGCACATTCAATTTCAGATCATTCTATACCAAAAATTTCCTATAAAAATAAAATTGCTACTTGAAGAAATACTGAAAGAATAAAATTTAAGGGTGTTGTATGTTTCCACTGTAAAATGAATCATGACTATTCCTTAACAAGAAAGAAAACCACTCTTGTGGCACACATGATACACTAAAATTTGCAGATTTGATGTAATTTCTAAAACTTGCATATTACATTGGAGCAAGAGAGAAAAATGTATTTCCAACATGTGGTTGGTAATTTTGAGAATTAACATTTTTTAATTAATTTTTGTTTTGGCAGATTCCAAACTCAGGGCAACATGCTCTAGGAATGATGCCCAGGGAAATGCCCGGTTAAGAACTCTATGGAAGCCACGTTAAAAGAGAATACGAGCGTAAACAATTACAGATTTCAACAGAAGATTGTTCACTCCAGCTATTTCAAGAATTGAATCCTGTGGAAAAACAAAGTATAGTGATATGGGGGAATGGATCACACATAAATATAAAAAGCTTTTATAGGAAAAAAACATACTTTAGGGGGGAAAAAAACCACTGAGGCCATCAGTTCAGAGTAAGGTCAAAGAGCATTTACTGAGTTCCTTCCATATACAAACCACTGGAGGATGAAGGAGCAAAGGCAGTTAGAGTAGGTTGTATGTACACAGGACATGCTGCCTTTCATATACAGTTAGACTTCTCTAACTTCAGACACATGTAAATATGCATACTCCTCACCATTTTGATTCTGAGTTTCTACAACTCTCATCTGCTCATTTCATTAGTGTCCGTATATATGCTGTTAGGGTGATCTTATATAATGAAAATCTGGTCCTATTCTGAAAACTGTTAACTATGCCCACAGAATAAAGTCTGTTCTCAGTAAACTGGCCCTGTTTTCTAATCCCTGCCCACCTTTCCAGTCTCATTTCCCATCACTGCCAAGTCTTGCCCCAGTTTCTAGCCCCAAGCTCATGGCTTTTGCTCAAGTTTACCTGCTTTCCTATGAGGCGTTTTTCATGACCCACACCTGCACTCCTACCTTCTGTCTATTAAGGTCACGTTTCACGACCAGTGCTCACATCTCTTCTGGGAGGATGTTCCTAATCACCATAATTCCTCTATTTATCCCAGGGCATCTACTAACATCATTATTTATTTGCCTATTTACCTCCCATGCCAGATTATGAGTTTCTTGAAGATCACAAATGGAGTTTTATTTGAATATCGTTATATCAAGAGCTTCAAGTGCCTGACACATAGATGCTCAATATATTTTGTTAAATTTGGATGAATGAGTGAATAAGCAAATCAGTTAATGGGAAAAAAAAAGTAGTTTTATACAAGAACATAGGCTTTACCATATAACAAACAGACGAGTAAATGTCTTACTTGTTTGAATGTAATGAAATATAAAGGCAATTTTCACTAATCAACATGTCAGTGTCTAGTGTTGATTATACATCAAAGGGGTGATTTGCCTAGCTAAGGTTAACACTTTCTGTTAGCTGCTTTAAAAATCAGTAAAATCTAAAATCTAAAATTTTTTTAGATTTTAAAACAATACCATTCTTTCATACTAGTTTAGTAATGGTGTCAGAGAAGGGAGGCAGGGAAGAGACAGGGGGAGGGACAGAAAGAATTGAAATGATACAGGGAAGCAAAACATACAAGAGAAAAAACTTCTACATGGAAAATACAGTGGAAGGAGCAAATCGCTTAGGCTATTTCTTCATGAAGAGATTTCAAACCTGCTTTCTCAAGTATGAGATTTCTTGCCTATCCTGTACAAATGAAGCAGTTAGGTCTTCACTACAGAAATAACATCTCTTGCCTGTGAATTACATAGATTTCTTTTACGTATTCTGGTAGACTGATTTTAATTATTGATTAAATGTAAGATTTTATTATTCTTATGTAGGTCTAGGTCGTTAAAGCATCAAGATAAAATGTTGGCTACAAAATAACCAATTATTATTTTATGAAGGTACAGTATCTGCTGCCTGACTGCAAACTTGTTGATGACAACAGGGTCCCTTTTTGATTCAAGTTCATCAAAGCTGGCAGGCACACGTGGGAGGACACTGGAGTTTGTATGCAGAAGGAAAAAGTCAAGAACAAGGAAATCAAAAAGCCATGGCCAGAAGCAGAATTTCAGGGGCTGAGGTAGCAGAGACTGAGTCAAAGTCAGACGCAAGGATTAGAATTTTCCTCTAAATTGTTGCAAATCAATTAGTACAATGTACTAATCAATTAGCACAAAAACTTCTCCTAATTTTGAAAATCAATGCCCCACCGAGAGCTGATTCTCCAGAAACTGAGAAATTGTGCCTTGAGGAAGATGGGGTTTTCTGCTGACCACCTCACAGAAATGAAATCTATTTGAAAAGATCTCTTATATATGGTAAATAATATTTTATGTTTTGTGTCTTAAAATTTTAAATGAGATTTACATCTCTCAATTCCTCAACCAAAGGACCCAAATCAAATTAAACTAATTCCATTTTATTAATTTAATCACTTCAGTGATCCTCAATAGAAAAACCCCCTATAGTTGTTTAATAGAATGAGATATAAAATTACCTAAAAAGATATTAAAAATCTATTTCTAAATTTATTTTAGAAAAAAATGGTTATCAAAAAACATTCTGATAAATTAATAGCTAATTGCCCTTTAAAAATGATGAATATATATATATATATATATATATATATATATATATATAATTACTAGCATTAAACTTTATAATCAATAACTTATAAACTCATGAATTAAAAATACTCAGAAAAATCTATTATTTCCCCTGGGTTTAAGATACTTCTTACATAGAACCTAGGATTGGATATATATGGCATAGTTTTCCTTAATGAGCTTTATAAAAGCATTTTATATAGTAAAATCATCATAAATAATGTTTACTATGTCTTACCCAATATAGTTCAGCCGAGAAAAAATAATATATAGTCAATAATGCAAATAGTTTTAGAAGCTACAATTTGTTTGTTGTAGATGTTTGGTCAGTTTCTATAGTAATTCATTTAACTGGAACTTTTTAGAAAATGCTGCTGGATTCACCTAAGAATTTATTAAGAACTAATCTGGTTGTCTGCATGATATACAATAGAAAATTCTTTGGAATATAATAACATCTTTACCTCCATCCCTCTTTTATTATTTTAATTTCAAAGAGATGGTTAAAAATGTAAGGTTTATCAATATGCTAAGTTGTCATAAAGTGGTTTTCTGGCCTATTGATGATTCTGAATTCTACATCATTTACATCGCTAATCTTGTATACAGTCGTTATATCTAAGGCCAATGACGTTTTTGGTTATTCAAAACTAAAGTATTTAAGACAACACAATAGTACTCTCATCCACGTATGTTTACCAGCCTTAGAGATGCAAGATGTGTACAGTGTGCATAAAGTAGTAGAAGTGTGTGTGGAAGTGAGAAAAATATTTTGTGGGACTGTGACTATACTGATATACCCTTTTTGACAGCAACATCAAAATGCAGGAAAAACATAAAAATGTTCATACTTTTAACTCAGTAATCTCATTCTTGCAGAAAAAACTGAATAGATGAGAAATTGAATGCATGAGGATATTCTCAGCATCATTCCATAATATAATAAATAATGAAAAACTATCTCCGTGGTTAAGAAGAAGTAGTGATTATGTGGTAACATCTGAAATAAAATTTATGATACAACCTTTTAAAACAAAAATAAGACTAGGTAGCAACATGGAAAAGTTTATGATATAATGTTAATGATTTCCACAATGTAATGACAATAATGTAAAATATTAGGTTGGTGCAAAAGTAATTGTGGTTTTTGCAATTGTTTTTAACCTTTTAAACTGCAATTACTTTTGCACCAACCTAATATATATTCATGAAAACAATGATAAAACAGTCATAAACAAAATGAAAAATTATTAGTTATATTTATTAATTTTTAATCATATTGATATAAAACCTTTTAAATTAAAATACTAGGGTTACTTATCAGTCATACCATTCTTTTCTAAGTTCTAGTAGATAATGCTACTAAATCTATCTGGCACACTAAAAAGACTTGTGGGATTTATTCAAGCTAGGTGTCCTGATGAATTATTACCATTTTGGTGATTCACAAATACTTCATGGTAATTTTGAATGGGTTCTAAAACAATAGGAAATGAGCTGTGAAAACAGAAACACCCAACAGACTTGTTGTCTTTTTTTTTTTTTTTTTTCAGGTGTACATTTGTTAGGCTGTTCCAACTTATTGTCCCTACTGACTTCCTCAAACATTCTTAAAACTTTGAACATTATATTCTGTAAATTTCCACACATCTCTTATTCCAATCAGTAGGCTGATTCATGAATCAGATAAGGAAAGTATTAGAGATCCAAAGGCTGAGGTTTCCAAAAAGGAATTAAGGTAAAATGGAAGTAAATTAGGTAGGAGGTAAAATTTAAGTAAATTAAGAGAAAAAAAAATCTGTGGCAAAGCTGAAAAACTCACAGGCTACAGTAGGGGCCAGAAGGTAACAGAAACAAGAGCAACAGGCTGGGTATAAGTCATAGGGAGTGAGGGGGGCTGTGGTCCGCTGCAAAGCTTGCCTTTTTAAAAGCAGCAACCACTACACAGCTCCAACAGGTTGCTGATATGCATGAATGCAGACCTAGGGCCGCCAGATATTCAGAATCATTCAAAGGAAGCCAGAAAGATAGATGTTCATGTGAAATCTGAGTTTCAAACTGTTGACAACTAACTTGAATTCGTTTTCATTTTTCATCTCTATGATAGCCAAAGAAGTCATTGCCCTTGGGCTTATTTTGTTTCAAAGGCTTCCTGTGTGCCACCTCTGATCTATAGTTAGCATTCAGGGACTTCTTAAAAGGATGATCTTTATTTGCAAGAAGTCACATTTTCAAGTGAGTTTCTTCATAGGAAAAAGAAAAAGAAAAATGTAAAACAGTGAAGCTAAAGTAAATTGTGAGCATATTGGTAAGCATAAATCAACAAGAACATTATAATAAGACCTAAATGTTCCTGAGGAGCAAAACCTTAGAGAATTTTAGTTTTATTTCTCTACAAGGATTGAGGAGACATTCTGAGTCACTACAAAAGGAGATTTTATTAAGATGGCTCCTTTACTGAAAGTACATTAAAAATGATAGGGACAAAATTTGACCAAGATGGAATTGCTATGAGCTACCAAATTGCAACTAGGATCCAGGTATGTGTCCTGCCTTGTGCTTGTTGCTCGTTTCCCGTTATTTATCCCATTCCTTTCAACTCTCATTTTCCATCCGTGGCTGTTGTTAAAAGGAAGTCCCTGGAGAGTCCTAAGGAATGATGGTCTGGCTGAGTAAAGGAGGAAACAGGAGGTTAAGTGTAAAGGAATTTTTACTTGAGCTGGAGGAATTTACCTGTCATCAAAGTTAGACTCTGAGGATGTGGGGTGGGCATGAGTGGTTGGAAGGAAGGGGAGAGTTGTCTATTCAACTAATCATTTGCATTACATGCACCCAAGGAAAAAATGTTTACCTGGTGGAGCCACGGTTAACCTTTTTTCCTTGCTGAGCCGGTGCCCTTGGATGAATTCACTCATGGAAGGGGGGCCCTTCAGAAGAAATGATTCTGTGGAGGTGGGATCAGGGGGAACTCTTAATAAATTCTGGAGGTAGGAAGCCCCTGAAGTCCTGGGACGGCTCTGATCACAAAGGGAAGGTGAAAATTGTCTTGCAGGAGATCCAAGAAAATACATATAGGAAACAAAAAAGTTTTACTTTAATTACCTTTCAAAGCCTCACCAGTGACAACATTATTTATATTGGCATTTGACTTTTTTAACATGTAAATCAAGATTTCTGCTAATTGTTTAGTTTCCACACCAGGATACAACCCTACTTGAAAACTGTATTGGATACTGAAAAAGAGATTTATTATAGTTAGTCAGTTTTAACTACAAATAGAAAATAATTATATTATTTGATTTCTTACTGAAAGTTCCTAAAATAAAAATTTTACCATTAACTGAAAATACAGGGTACGTAATTCAACATCCAGGACTCTGGAAAAAGGTCAGAAAATCAAGCCACTAAAAACCTTACAAGTGATTTCTTCGAGCAATGTTCACATACTAAATGAAAAAGCACAAAAACCTGCTTTTAAGAAAAAGGCTGTACATATTCTATTCCATTTTACCTAAATATAAACATTTCGTTTCAGTCAGTCATCAGTTTTGGTAACATGGACAAAAGTTCCCCTAAGAGAACATATTCATATCCTTGCTCCATTAAAGAGAAGCTGGTAAATAGCACCATTACCAGAGGTACAATGACTTTTAAAATCATCACCCATGTAAAATATAGTTTCGTTCTTAATATCCACCTTTTATCTATGGATTTTTAGGTTGGAGGTAAGGGAGAGGCATATTTATGCATACAAGGAACAGCAAAAATAATGACAAGACACTTGGAAGTTATATTATGAGGTGGGGTGTGGGCGACACAAAGGAGTAAATAAACACAGTTATCAAAAAGGTTTTGATTTGGAAAAACCAACATTAGCGAGACCCATTTATCCACCCAGTTCCAGTTTTTCTCTTCCTTCCTTCCCTTCCTCCACCCTCCACAATAAGAACATATCAATTTTGCAGTTAACTAAAATCTGGCCACTGCACCATACTATAAAGATTGCTGCATGCATACCTTTTCCTCTGAGTGCCACTGCTGACCCGAATGTTGGGTGTCTGTGGGCCCTGACTATGCAGGAGGTAAGTGTCTATGGTGGGCACGGTGACTGATGCCTCCCCACTTACTTTAGGGCTGCCGATCTTGCTCTTTCCAAATTTGCCTTTGGTGCGTCGGGACTGCTCATGGTCAAACTCTAAGTCCTCCAGCCGCTGGGTCAGGGCGAGTTTTTGCTGGATAGCCATTCGTAACAAACTATTTAGAGTCTTCTTCTCATCCTCTGCAGCTGCTAACTGTCTCTGCATTTCATCCAATTGCGTGACGTATTCATCACATCTGGAACCAAAACAGAAACGTGGTCAGGGGGCCGATGGGTGGCTCAGTTGGTTAGAATGTGAGCTCTGCCGGTTAGATTCTCACATGGGCTAGCAAGCTGCGCTGTCCGCAACTAGAATGAAGACAATGAACTGCCACTGAGCTCCCCGGAGGCCGGATGGCTCAGTTAGTTGGAGCGCATGCTCTCAACCACAAGGTTGCCAGTTTGACTCCTGCAAGGGATGGTGGGCTGCACCCACTGCAACTAAGATTGAACAATGGCAACTGGATTTGGAGCTGAGCTGCACCCTCCACAACTAAGATTGAAAGGACAACTTGACTTGGAGCTGATGGGTCCTGGGAAAAACACTGTTCCCCAATAAAGTGCTGTTTCCCTTCCCCACTAAAATCTTAAAAAAACAAAAAACAAACCCATGATCAGTAGAAAATCTTGGTGAAACCGAATTTGAAATTTAGGTTGAAAAGTAATGTTACTGGAATTTAGAACACTGGTCTTCGTAGAGAAGAAATGAGGTAACCTACTCTCGTAGCAAATGGGAACTAGTAGAGCAGGTTCAATAAATGATGGTTCATCTATACAATGGAGGACATGTGGGGATATTTGTAATAGGTGACATGTTAAACCCCAGGGACAGAGTTATTGTGGGGGCTGCTCACGGTGGCAGAAGAGTAAACAATAAAGTCTCAGGTGGTGTTCACAGCATCTAAGATGCACTACAATGGCTTTTTCTACTGTGTTCCATGGAGGAATGTGACAAGTTTGTTATAGGCTATGCTTGTAGCATGCAAAAGAATAATAATATCTATGAGGAAAACATTTTGTTCTTTATGTCTATAGGTTTTATTTTAATTGAGTACAGATTGCACCTGCCACTGCTTTCAGTGTGACAGATTTGCCTGGATTAGAAACCCGAATACTTTCTATGATTCCTCTCCCAGATGATAAAGCAATAAGTGCCAAAGAAAACCAAGACTTGCACAGAATTTGATACAGATATACAAGGCTGTCAGCCATCTTTGTTCAGGTTTGACACTTGTGCTGCAGCAGGAAGATCAGCTCAGTGATCTATTTTCCCCACCAAAGGTAAAAGCTGAGCACATACACATTGGGAAGGAAGAATTATTCACACAATTAGTCAGAGTTTTTTTCTGAGTCTATTTACCTGCTAAGATAATAATAACAAATACTTTTCATGCACTAGCAGATAGTTTAATGACTTTATAGAGTTATACAAAATATATTGTACAAACTCTGAAATCAGCACGAGCCTTGTGGCCTTTTAAAGAAAAAATAGACCCTGTAGTGAAAGAACTTGAGATCCGGGTGGGTCCCCATTTTCTTTAATCTTGAATGTCAAAAAGCACAGTTGGCATACCATAAGAAAATTCAGGGCTTAGTAAAATACAATGTGAATTGCAGGACCCTGGATATGTTTTAATTGGTCAGATAACAATATTTTCTTTAAAAAATACTATGGAATAAGGAAATTGTTATACCTGAAAAAACAAATTTCCATGAAAATACACTATGTAGGGGTAACAATTTCTTATATAAACTAGAATGAGACTTTAAACGTCCCTTTAAAAATGTTTTGATTTTTTTTTTCAAAGAGGAAATTTCTGTTTTCTTGATTCTACACATAAGCCTGACTGATTTCTTTCATTAATGCACCATCCTCATTCTCTGTCCTGCCACCACATAGTGGCCAGAGGCATATATACTCTACTCCCCAAACTCGTATAATGTTTGGAGACCCAGAAGTCAGTTCTGCTCAGTGCCCGCACACCTATGTGGTCCCTCGGGCACCCAGCCTCCTTAACACCATCTCTAAGAGACTTAATCATGAAGTATAAGCTTGAGCCTTTCTCTCCTGACACCCAAAGAAAGCTGGGCAGATTCCTGGACTCCTATAAAACCCAACATTTTCTTTTACACTTATATCAGCTACGTGCAAATTATTTACTGAATCGGCAACTATAGCCCTAGTTATGTTTTGTGAACTTTATACTGAGTTTGCATCAGGTAAGATATATAACTGGTTTTGTTTTGGTATTGAAAAGTGACAACAAAAAAGATTACGTATTAAAAATCTCAGGATTTTGAATGCCTTGAATTAACACATTCTAAACAATCACCTGAAGTTTAAAAACACAATACAGGGGCACTTCATAATGAAACCGGTGGGGGGGAGGTAATAACTAATACTCGTCTAATTAGTTGGGCAATGTGAAGAATTTGGTGATATATATATGTTTTAGAAGTTTTCATTAAATCACAGTGTATTAAAGTAAATCATTAGCTCATATGAATATTAATCTTTATTATGATGGTATCTATCTCATATAATACTAATGATAAGCACTTTTATGTATTTTAGTCACAGAAATAAATTTCAGTGGTGATAATATAACATTTAGCTATTTTAGCAAGTAGGTTTTTTTCCCTTATTAGAAGCTTTTGGGGGGAGGGGTTCTAATTCTTTTGGGCACATAAGCTCTAGAAAAAAATATCTATTGTATTGATTTAAAAATACTTTTATGTAACAAAATTGCTTAATTCAGTACTTCCAGTAGAGGGCTCTGGAAAACAGCACAAAACGTTTTAGATTTGTCAGAGTGGAATCTCTTGTATTTTCCTTACATCTTACCCTTTAGATGGTCCATCAAATACACTCAAGATACACGAAGATGCACATGTAAATTTTTAAATTTTTTCCCCATGTACCACACTTAATCTTGCAAGAAAAACCAATTACCTTGTTGCAAACATTGCTCTCAGGGATGAGAAAGTTGCTGCATCTTCTTTCAAAGCCTTCAGTTCATTTCTAAGTTTCGTCATAGTTTCAGTCACCATTGCTTTCTCATTTTCATATTTGTTCTTGAGATTAGCTAGTGCCACCTCAGCTGTCTAAAGCAGAAAAATCATAATGCTTACAATTTTCATCAGGAAAATCTATTGTACAGATTTCTTCATGGGCCTATTACTTTCTTTCATAAAAGGAAAGTGAAATTGGTTTGGTTAAATTTTATATAAATATATATGTGTACTCTGGATATAAGGCAGTTTAATGTCAAAACATGTTGTGAATCCGTAATGTGGTTAAATTGCCCTAGAAGCCAGCTGTGAACCCGAGTCAGTATCAGGAGGCAATTATAGTAGTTCAGTAAATATTTAATGCAGATTGTTAAGAGTGTAGGATTTTCAGACATGAAGGGAGCCAAAATGAAATTTTATACAAGAAAAATTTTATCAAGGAGAAGTTAGTGAAGAAGCACAGCTTCCAATTGAGATACAATACAACTCAAATATTCTTGTGTCACCTGTGCTCTGCAGGCCTGAAACAAATAGAATAAAAGTTATAGGTCATTGCAATTTATGACACGAGTATATGACAGTCTATATTTTACGCTGAAGGAAAAGAATTAACAAAGAACCAATTTCTTTCTAAGTCTTTGCATACAGCTTCTTCAAAATGATGAATTATAGTCAAATTCAATTGTAAAACTTAATAATCAAATTTCAATAATCAGATAATCAAATAAAAATAATCAGATTTTAATAGTCAAATTTAATTCTTCACAATCTCCATAAAAGCAAAGATTCCAAAATGTTGAATGAATTGAAATGTTTGTTTGAATTTTGGATACGGGCATGTCTCAAGTTCTTGGAATTACCGTGTTTCCCCGAAAATAAGACCTAGCTAGACAATCAGCTCTAATATGTCTTTTGGAGCAAAAATTAATATAAGATCTGGTCTTATATTATATTATATTAGATTAGATCTGGTATTATATTATATTACGTAACATTATATACATTATATCATAAAGACCCCGTCTTATAGTAAAATAAGACCGGGTCTTATATTAATTTTTACTCTAAAAGACATATTAGAGCTGATTGTCCGGCTAGGTCTTATTTTCGGGGAAACACGGTAATAGTGTTTCAATAGTGAGAACTAGCCTGACACACAGTAGGAAGCAAAAAAAATGTTGACAGAATCAACGCAAAAAATGAATGTATATTTAGGGACTACCTGTTTGATGCATAGCACATGGCATGAATATTTAAGCCAAATTGGAAACACATAAATTTTACAAACTGTTAACTACAGCTTTTCAGACTGTGTAAAAATATTTAATACTAATGAAAAATCCCTTACTAGTGAAAAATATCCATTACTAATGGGATTTTTCAGGTAGACTACCCTGGTTTTTTCACACTTCTTTTTGTGCTTGAAATGAACCACTTCAACTTTCTTATGCAAAGTGTCACATTCTACAAACAGATTCTTTTTTAATTAAAATAATGTTGGACTGGGGTAGTTTGTTCATGTTTTGATTCCAGAATAGTTTCTTATTAGTTTTGACTGAATCTAAAGTCAAATTAAAATGAGAAGTTACCCATACAAAAGTTCAATATGTCCCATAGTGCAATAACAGTTAAAACTTCAGAAGTATTATAAATACAGAAAATTATCCAGAACGCAGAGGTTGACCTGGGAAAAAGGGCCATTAAAAACTTTTTTAATTTTTTTTAATTTAGATACATATTCATTTAGGACAGATAAGTTTAAGTTGTGAAAATGTAGATGTAACAAATTTGTAAGCACGTAGAGCCACATGGTCAGTTATCCAAGGGGAGCAGAGTAGGAGGGAGTAGAGAAGCATAGATCTGAAATAAAAGTACAAAATTATTTATTATTTGTGAGAAATGCCCTCAAAGGACTCAACTTTGTTTGTGCACAGACTGTACAAAGCTTTTTTCAGAATTAAGTAATCCTAAATATCTGTAACCTATTAGATTTGCTGACATCTGCATTTGCCACATTCTCCACACACTCCCAAAGTTGACTTTCTAAATAAAAAAAAAGAATTGTTTCCAGCCACAGAGACCTTCAAAATTATTCCCTGAGTACATCATCCTGTTCTGCGCCTCTCTACTTACTGTTCTTTCTGTCTGGAATTATTTCCTCCTCTTCTAGAAAACGACTCCTTACCCTTTAAAAAAACAAATTCAAGTGTAATTGCTTCTGTGAAGTTTTTTCCAACTCCTCTACGAGGCATTAGTTACTTCCTCTGCAAAGTTCCCATAACTTGGATCACAGCATGTGTAACAGCAAACTGTAATTATCTGTTTCTATTCTGACATTCCCACCAGTCTGAGTCCTCTCCGGGAGAGTAAGGACCAGGGATTAGTCTTCTTTGAATCTTTAGCATCTAGCACAGTTTAGTACATTGATGGTACTTCATAAACATTTGCTTATTTCATCGAGAGGACACTGTGCCTACAAAAAAAAAATCCTAAAGTATATTAAAAGATTCACAGAGAATGCAGAACGCCTATTTTAAAATAGAAGATTCTCTTTTTTTCCTATACCACAGAATTCTCACCTTAGCCTTAATAATTAACATTCCACAATGTCTAAATATAATGGCTGTCATCTGTAGGTACTTGAAGCTATTTATGACACATAAGCAGCACAGCAATAGACCCCACATCCTTAAAATTTAAACTAAATACATGGCTAGAAATGTGTTTTCATTCAGTTTAGTGAGCCCATGAGGGTTGTGATTCTAATATAATGCAAATGGTAACACAAACCACTGTAAAAATAAAAATTCATCCAGGAATGCTTTGTTCTCCTCTGAATTCCTATGGCACTGTTTATATAACCATTCTAAAGTGCTTGATGCGTCCTACCGTGTTTCCCCGAAAATAAGACCTAGCCAGACAATCAGCTCTAATGAGTCTTTTGGAGCAAAAATTAATATAAGACCTGGTATTATATTAATTATATTATATTATATTATATTATATTATATTATATTATATTATATTATATTATTATTATATTATATTATGAGACCCGGTCTTATATTATACTAAAATAAGACCGGGTCTTATATTAATTTTTTTTCCCAAAAAATGCATTAGAGCTGATTGTCTGGCTAGGTCTTATTTTGGGGGAAACACGGTATCTTATAAACAATTACAGGCATGTGTTGAACTCCTACTAGATTACTAGTCACTTATTTTTCATCCCTACTTACTACTTGCCATGAAATATGTAATCAACGAATGCTGGTTCACAAATCAGTCTCTCTTGGCTGACCAATCATTCTTATCTATATCTTTGTGTCAGTTACGCATCTTGACATTTTTTACTGACCTAGGTTTCTACACTGTTAATATTCACCCTTCAAGAAGAAGTCAGAGAAGTTATCTGCATGGCTTGACCAAGAATGCTCAGGATATTATGTCCTTTATAAAGGTTTCTAAGTCTTACCTAATGTGGTATTAGTTATTTATAACCACTCTAAATCACTGGGTCTTTGGATTACAGCAGTGTTTATGGTAACAAATGCCTTCCTTCTGACCTCAAATTGTAGTCAGATCTCTCACAAATTGTTTATGCACCCTAATCTTTTCTATTTCTCTGGCATGATGGCACAAAATGAGGTCCTATTTTTGCCCTTAGATTTATATAAACCATGTTTATAGTGCAAGCAATATTATTGCTTATGGTACAGACCTCCAAATTATATCCGTGGATTTATGGGAACTGCAGATAAAAATGCTAGAAAGCTGCACTACGGATGACGTAATAGTAATGTGGTTTTCCCTGGACAAGGGCAAAAGGAGAAGGAACTCTGAATCTGAAACTAACCCTCATTTTCTACCACTAGCCCTGCTTACGTTTGCACGAAGGTGTTTGATGCTTTGTTGTTTCTCTTTATCAACACCCCTTTTCAAAAAGCAACTTTCTCACATGTACCTTTCAAGGCTCCGTTTCCAGAGAAACTAAAGAGAGGTTAAAAATATTTTCCTGTCTATATCTCATAGCACTTCCACCCAGGTAAAGCTGGAGGGTGGAAAACAAATTCAGTCATCAAGGAGATCCAGGAATTAGTCAGGTAGGGTCATGTTATAGCATTCTTACCTATTCTAGAAGGACAAGATCCATGGTTAAGAAAAATTCTCTATTGCTTTAGCTCTGACCCAGGTGAATTAACATCCCAACTGAACCTAAATTTCAGATATTTGGTCACTGACAGAGCTAGTGCACATTCTCTAGAGAGCTCTCCTCTGTTTGCTCCAGCTAACTGCCAGTGTCTTTCTTGCTGCATCTCCCTGGTGTAAGCTGCCATGCCAACCTATTCTGCTATCCCTCCATCTCCTGTTTTCACACTCAATGACAGCTGGCATCCAGCTAAGTACCACCTGAACTGCCTTTCTATGTCTGCATGGATCTTCTCCTTTTTTCCTGCTTTAACTTCCTCACCTCCACCTAACGGGGCATAGCTATTTCATCCATTCACTCACTTAAAAATAATTCTTACATTCTGGTCTGTCACTGGGATATAGTTTGCTTCATTTCTCTGCTGACCAGGAGTCTGAACTCTCATTCTGATGATAGCAGACACTCAAAAACATTGAAGAATAAACTAGTTAAGAAAGCATTAACTAGCATGCATTATCAGTAGAATGAGATCACCTGCTTGTTGGCTTTCAGCACTGCCCTCAGTGTGGCGATCTGCTCCCGTTTGGTGCTCAGCAGCGACTTGAGCTTGAGAAACTCTTCCATTAAGGCTTCCTTGTCTTTATCGATCATGGGGGCCAGCTCCCGTGCTGCTGCTCTTTGACGAGACAGTTGCAAGGACCGGTCCACAGCTTTCTGCAGATGCTTGATTTGGTCCCGGATTATGGCATTAAGGTTGTAGATATTCATTGGCTCTTTGCGGATGTCACTTGTATCTAATACTGGAGATGATGGTGGGGCAGTAATAACAGGAGAGATGGTGGGGGTCTTGGTTGGACTTGGTTCTTTGCTGGCCTCTGTGTTTTCTTTCGTAACTGGTTCCGAGGAGGTCCTCATTTCTACTGGGGATGACACACCCCGCCTGGCTAACCGTGGAGACAAAAGTCCCCTGGGATCATCAGGACCTTTCAGGCTCCCACTACGGGTGACTCTGCTTTGCCTATAGTAATCCAGCATGACCCTGTTGGGGGTTTCATTATTACACAGACATACATGGTGGTAAAGCTGAGCTAGCTCCTCACTAAATGTAACCAATTCATCCTGGGCTGTATTAAGGGTATTGTGATTTTCGTTGGCTATGCTGGTCATCTTTTGCAACTCTTTCTCCATGTGGGCCATCTTCTCTCCACTCTCCCTGGTGGTCTTTTCAAGGCTTGTCACCTGCTCATCATACATTTGGATCTTACTCTCATACTTGGTCTTCTCTTCAGTATGGTTTTCTACAGATTTATTGTATTTCTCCTTTAAGGCTTTAATTTCAGCTTTCAAATCTATCACCTCAGTTACCGCCACTCTGTATTTGCACTCCAGGATCTCTAAGCCGTTGATGTCCACCTCGTAGTCATGGGCCTCCTCCCCTGAGTCCCGGCCCTTCTCCCCCTCCAGTTCAGACTTGAGCTCCTTGCTGTTCTGCAGGCCCCTCATGGCATTGACGTGTTCCGTGAGCCGGTGTACCCGTTCGTGCTGCTCTGTCAGTGCCCCCTTGGTGTGCTCCAGCTGTGTCTGTGACTCCTGTAGATTGGCCAGAAGAATGGCCTTTTCCCGCTCTACCTGCAATGGCAAAAAGAAAGTCTCAAAATGACTTCAATGAAATGTCATTGATGAATGGAATCCACTAGTAGGGCATATATACATTTCAAATGACTGCAGCACAGCCAATGTTCCCCCTATTTCAAAATAAATTGGAGTGTATCTTCTTATTTCAGCAGTTCCAGTAAGTCAATCAATCTAAAAGTACACCATTCTAAAAGAACTATGCTATGCATATTTATCCATCCAAATTCTCATGCATTATACAATACACTCATAGAACTTGCATGTTCTTCAAACAATCTTATTTTTATCTTTTAATGCTTTGCAGAAAACATAACATGATTTCAAGAGATAGTACTTAACATTGTCTTTATTTTCAGAGCCTTAGAGTATATCTGCTCCTTAGCTCATGTAGGATAAGTGACTGTCTCAAGGTGCCTATGAGTCATCTTTTTCCTTCCCAGAGCTTCACCCCAAAACAAGCTTAAAACTTAAGGCTTTAAGTTACTAACTACTGCTGAGAACCCTATCCCCTTAAAAACAAGCATTTAATTCCCCAAACAGACAAATACTAAATGTGATGGCTTTTAATATAAAAGTCAGAGAATATAGGGTTTTAAGTCTCAAAGAACAATTTACAGATCACTTCAATTCCTTCAGTCCCAATTAAGAATTTTTAAAATTAGTAATTAATCTGAATAACATGACAATTTCATTATTATATAGGCAGTATTATTGTATATTGAAAAATATTCAGGTCTCAGGATAAAACAGTATCTCATTAAACATATGAGTGTATACAATCTCAATGAAAATGGATTATTTCAGGAGTTTCATTGTTTTTCTTTTTCTCTTGAAAATTAAGTGAATTTGCTCTGAAAAGTCTAGACATCATTTGATTAGTATATGTGGTTACAACAGACAAAGCAACTTCCAAAAAGCCCTTTAATGGTAAAAGCCTTAAAATAAAAACAAAAATTGGACCAAACCAAAATGTCCTAAAGCTTAAGAGGCAAAAGTGTTATAATGAATGAGGTAATGCCTTTAGAAGAGTTTCAATCTGTGTGCTGCTAATTCAGATTTAACATAAACATTTTCTAAGTCTGAAAGGGTATGTCTATCAGTTTCTTCATGATAGCACCTCCAGAAAACATCAAACAGAACTTTGTCTCTTTTGTGTATGTATGCGCCACATACAGTGGTAATTTCCACACTCAATACATCTCTGGTGGAATCAGTTGAATATGGAATGGTATCTAAATTTTACACACACACACACACACACACACACACACACACACACACACAAATACCTTTTCTAGACAATTAAGGTTGGTTTGACTTAAAAAAAACAACTGAATTATGGATAATTTTGTAAAACTCCAGCATTTTCTCAGCTACTGAGACTTACAGTACCTTAAATCGTATTTGAATTTCAGAGAGCAGTACTTAAACTATTAAAGATACATTGTACTTCAATAAATACAAAGCACTTTAAACATTAAAATTACTATGCATTTTAAGTGTACTATTTTAGTCTCCATTTATGAAGGACTTATCCAAGAGAGACTTGCTGAGTTAATTATAATTTTCTATAGTGACTAAGAATAGTTGCCTTATTTCTCATTTTACAATCTTCATCTTCTATCTGGAACTGCAGATTTTAGCTTTCATAGTAGGACTGGTTGTTTTGCCAGATAACCTGAAGGCTAAATTTGTAAACTGCTTCATCATTGTAAGTATACAGTATATCCTATTATTGTTGCTCTTATGCCCCATAGAAATTGTTTTTAATTTCACTGAAAGTTTACCTTTCAATAAATACATTTATGCATACTGATTCTTTTGTGAAGGACCAAAAAAAAGGATATCCAGAATTTGCACGTGGCCCAGCAATTCCACTCCTTGGTAACTACCCAAGAGATTTAAAACCTATGTGTACACAAAAACTTGTATATGAATGTTCATAGCAGCATTATTCATAATAGCCAAAAAGTTAAAAAAAAAACACCTCAAATCTTCATCACTGATAGGTGAATAAATAAAATGTGGTATATCCATACAATGAAATATTATTTGGCAATAAAAAGCAATGAGGTACTAATACATGTTACAACATGGATGAACCTCAAACATGCTCTGCTAAGTGAAAAAAGTCACACATAAAAGACCACACATTGTATACTTCCATCTATGTAACAGGTCCAGAATACGCAAATCTATCAAGAAATAAAGTAAATTAGTGGTCACCTGGGGTGGAGGGTTCCAGGGAAATGGGGAGTGGCTGCTAATGGGTATGTTGTTTCTTTTTTGGGGTGATCAAAATGTTCTAAAATTGGCTGTGGTGATGGTTGCACAACTCTGTGAATATACTAAAAGTTATTGGATTATATCCTTTAAATAGGTGGATTGTATGGTATATGAATTATATCTCCAGAAAGTTCTTAAGAAAATCTATGTAGATTCTTCCCCTGATTGCTGTGATTACAAATGTTCCTTTTAGGTTCACTGATATATAGTAGAAAAGTAGGCTTCTGTGAAATGCATTTGCCTACTGAACTACAAAGGTAGTCTTTAACTATAAAGCCGGTAATATTTTTTTTTAACTACTTATGTTACCAACTTTGTACTAGGAAATTGTATTTGACACATTAAATCTTAAAATCCAGGAGCAGACCGATCTTGTTTTAATTAATTTTACCCCACAAATTTTCTGTCTTTGTTAAGCACAGATAACATTTGATTTATTTGACTCTGCAGCAAGTCCACTCACTAGGTTTTTGACTTTGAGCAAATTATATAACATATTTGTGTCTCAGTTTCCCTGCTGTAAAATGGGGATAATTACACTATTTACCCCATACAGTTGCTATAATCATCAGCCAATTATATAGATAGATGGTGAGATAGATAGATAGATAGATAGATAGATAGATAGATAGATAGATAGATAGACGGTGTTTTCTCAAAAATAAGAACTAGCTGGACCATCAGCTTTAATGCATCTTTTGGAGCAAAAATTAATATAAGAGCTGGTCTTATTTTAATATAAGATAGGGTATAATATAATATAATATAGTATAATATAATATAATACCGAGTATAATATAATATAATACCATGTATAATATAATATAATATAATATAATATAATATAATATAATATAATATAATATAATATAATACCGGGTCTTATATTATATTGAAATAAGATCAAGTCATATTAATTTTTTCTCCAAAAGACACATTAGAGCGGATGGTCCAGCTAGGTCTTATTTTTGGGGAAACATGGTATATATATCTATATAGTTATACAGATATATAGATCTAGATAGATCTATATCTATCTATCTATATATCTATATCTATCTCTCTATATATCTATATCTATATAGAGAGAGAAAGAAAGAAACATAAACTGCTTTGAACTCTTACAGGTCATTTAGCAAATTGACCACTTACTATCATTATAGGAAAAAATTAAAACTGCCTTTAACAGAATGGCTCTAAACACAATATGAATATTTCTTCCACATCTAGAGGATGTAATAAAACATCAATTTCGGCTTTACAGAAACTGTTTTCTCACATTACATGTGAGATTGTGTATGTAGTGTGTTGCTGACAAAAAAATCCAAAGAGTATTCTCCAGCTTGGTTTGACTCTCTGTGATGTGAAGTTAAACAGAGGCTATTTATCAAAAGCAAAAATTTTAGCACAAGCATAGACTCCTTTAAATAGTTAAGTAATTTAGTTTTTCCAGACAGGATCTACTTTTTTCATTCTAATAAAACTGATTAAGGTACTTGACTGTCACTGGAAAATGTCAATTATAATCTATTGGCAATAACTGAGTCTTGAGGGCACCAAAAAGCCAAAATAATTTACCCAATAATACCCTGAAAAATTTCTCTGAGTGAATAAAGAATGACACTAATTGAGCTGTTCACTCTCAAGGTCTATTTTCAAGTTTATAGGGACTCTTAGATGAATAAAACGTATTTTCTTATATGTATTTTTCATATGTATGAGCATATATGTATACAGAGGATGGCAAAAAATGTATATACATTTTAAGAAAGGAAAAAACTGTATTGAAATTGTAATACTCAATACGTACCGATAACAAAAGATGAATATAAGTCATGTGTATACATTTTTTTGGCACCCCTGGTATATCTATCTTAATTTATTTACATTTGTGTTATGTGAAAGTTAGCATAATTGGCTAAATTGAAAATATTTCTGTAATTTATTCTATACACTAGGAAGAAATATAGTTTAGTAAAATATTCACTTTGATTTGCTCTGTGAAAAAAGCTCCCCCTAATTTAGACATAGACTTACCATCCCTTGCCTTTTCCTAAGCTTGATGTATTGACTGTTTTTTTATAAAGTGAAAGTGGCAACCTTCTTGACACCTCAAAAACTGATGGTAGGTTCCAGTAATAATGGTAACATAAAATTTTGTGACCTATGCATGGCTTCATATTTACCATCTCATTCATTCTTCACAACTCTACAAAGGAGGCATGGGATGCTCACTGAGATAGAAAAACCACAGGCAGTCAGGGACATGGCTGCGGTGGAGGGGATTAAGGCGGAGACCATAACACAGCCAGAGGAAATAACTTTAATAGCTAACAAAGCCATTCAAGCTGCAGAGCCTGCCAAAACTATCAGCTCAGGTGTAAGGGGTGGCGGGGAGCCAATCAGCTTACAGAGCGCACCAAAGTTACCCGCCCAAGCCACCCAAGTACAGGAGACCAATCAGCTATGACTCAGAGACATTACAGTTCCTAGCATAGGCCTGTTGGGTAGGTGGGTGGGTGGGGGGCATTCCATTTTCAGATCCCCCCTCTCTCCTGAGAGCTTTTTCTCTTGCGCTTTACAATAAAACTGTACTGCTTAACCCTTGCCTCTCTGGTCTGCGTTCTCATTCTTCAGGTACGTGAGACCATGAATCCCGGGAACACACCAGACACTAGGATTCTATATCATCACCATGGTTACAACAGAATTATCTGCAGATTGTATACCATACAACGCTAGGGAGCAATACTTAAATTTTAGTTGTGGTAGATTTTTATATTTATTATTATCATTTCCCAGCAGATGGCAGCATGATATCCT
This sequence comes from Rhinolophus sinicus, assembly GCF_057876585.1. Lineage (NCBI taxonomy): Eukaryota > Metazoa > Chordata > Mammalia > Chiroptera > Rhinolophidae > Rhinolophus > Rhinolophus sinicus. The sequence continues at coordinate 43,264,882 of NC_142501.1, read as the reverse complement.
GAGGAAGGACATCTGTTTGTTTTTTTCCTAATTCCAACACAGGCCTTGCAGAAACTTGTAATGGGGCTAATTTATTACCTTCCCCTTTATAAATGCCTTTCAGAAGTGAAGCAATTCACTAAACATTCCTGAAACCGAAGGCAGAAACAGATTTTTTTCCTTTTGTAACCACACAAGAACTTCATTTTTTAAGTATGACTTTTCCCTTAATTCAAGCTAACATTGTTCAGTCTAACAGAACTATGATTTAGTTGCTTTCTTTCAACCAGATCCTTCCACCTTTATACATACTGCACCTCCAATCCCTTAATGATTAAACCCTTAGGACAGACAGTAGGCTCTGGTCAAAGTCAAATTCAATCTTAACTACATATAATGTCGCAGGTCTTTCGACCCTGACAAAGATACAATAAGCAGACCCCAAACTAGAGCAAAATTTCTGTCAAGCTAAAGATTACATTTTGACCTCAGTTATGTTTTAGCCCTGGAACCGTGAAAGCGGAACGACCCCAACGACCATATCCTCACAACACCAGACAGGACAACTCCATGGCTGACATCAGGTCCCTGATGCAATGATCAACTATCTCCTACCCTAATTCCAACGAAGCAGAGCCCATGATCCCATTTGCTACCATGACTAATGATTTTTCCCCTATATCATCTATTCCCCACAGGCCATCAGGGAACCAGGTCTCAGAGCACCAGCTCACCTGTATCTCCTGGCTTGGTGCCAATTCCCTCAAGAAACCTCTCTTTGCTTCAAACTCCTGTTGGTGTCTCGTTTGGCTTGGATGCACTCAGGCAAAGGAACTTTAGTTCAGTAACACTTTTCGGAACCAGATTACCGTGTTTCCCTGAAATTAAGACCTAGCCGGTGCCTGTTCACCTTAGGCCAAAGTTGTCATTTGCACTATCTGGGCCACCACGTTTCCTCTGGCTAGCAGTCTGCCTTATTACACATAAGGGGCTTCTGTTAATGCTTGCAATGTATATTCTCTCTGTGCTGAACTGGATTTTTGTCATCTACTTTGAGATTAAATGCACTATATGTCTAGCTACTTTTATCTGTGGCATCACATTATTCTAAATCTA